>NC_091286.1:649552800-652183633 GCF_032444005.1 Ranitomeya imitator
ACAACACCAAATTGTCCACCACATGAGCCCAAATTTGCTGTAGCTTGTCAACCACAGAATCCACACCAGGACAATCAGAAGGTTCAACCTGCCGGAGGGAGCCCAAGAGCAGAATTCACAACAGATGTCCCCAGAATGGCTCAATGATATTGAGGTCAGGAGACTGAGATGGCCACTTCAGATCCTTCACTTTGTTCTGCTGTAGCCAATGACAGGTCGATTTGGCCTTGTGTTTTGGATCGTTGTCATGTTGGAACATTCAAGTACGTCCCATGCGCAGCTTTCGGACTGATGAGTGCAAATTTGTCGCCAATATTTGCTGATAACGTGCTGCATTCATCTTTCCTTCAATTTTGACCAAGTTTCCTGTGCCTTTGTAGCACACACATCCCCAAAACATCAGTGATCCACCTCCGTGCTTTACAGTAGGAATGGTGTTCCTTTCATCATAGGCCTTGTTGACCTTTCTCCAAATGTAACGTTTATGGTTGTGACCAAAAAGTTCAATTTTGGTCTCCTCACTCCAAATTACTTTGCTCCAGAAGTTTTGGGGCTTGTCTTTGTGCTGTTTTGCATATTGTAGGTGAGAAACTTTGTGGCATTTGCACAGTGATGGCTTTCTTCTCGCGGCTCGACCATGCAGCCCATGCCTCCTTATGGTGCATCTTGAAATAGCCACACCGCTAGTTTTCAGAGAGTATAGTATTTCAGCTGATTATTGTGTGTTTTTCTTTGCATTCCGAACAATTTTCTGGCAGTTGTGGAGGACACTTCTGTTGGTCTACTTGACCGTGGTTTTGTTTTTACAGAGCCCCTGATTTTCCATTTGATAATCACAGTTTGAACGCTGCAGACTGGCATTATCAATTCCTTGGATACATTTTTGCATCTCTTTCCAGTTTTTTACAGTTTAACTACCTTTTCCGATAGATCCATTGACAATTCTTTTGCTTTCCCCATGACTCACAATCCAGAAATGTCAGTGGCTGGATGAAAGATGCAAGAGTCTGTCTGGTTCCAAGAAACTTACTCAGCTTTTATGCACACACACTGATTACAAGCAAACAGGTCATAGGTGACGATGTTGCCTTCAGTAGCCATTCAAACGCATTTGTGTCAACTTCTGTACATGTTATCAGGCCAAAATCACCAGGGTATGTGAACTTTTGATCAGGGCCATTTGGATGTTTTGGGTTGTCATTATGATTTAAAAAGAGAAAACACAGTAGCGTGACAATAAATGGCTTCACCCAACCACTAACCATGAGTGGAGAAAAAGTTTTGGTGTTATCTACTATATAATTGTCTAAGGGTCACTTCCGTCTGTGTCTATCCTTCTGTCACGGTTATTCATTCGCTGATTGGTCTCGGCAGCTGCCTGTCATGGCTGCCGCGACCAATCAGCGACAGCCACAGTCCGATTAGTCCCTCCCCTACTCCCCTGCACTCACTGCCCGCCGCCCGCTCCGTAATCCCCTCCACTCACCGCTCACACAGGGTTAATGGCAGCGGTAATGGCCCGCGGTGTAACGCACTCCGTTACCGCTGCTATTAACCCTGTGTGTCCCCAACTATTTACTATTGATGCTGCCTATGCAGCATCAATAGTAAAAATATGTCATGTTAAAAATAATAATAAAAAAACCTGCTATACTCACCATCCGCCACCTTTCCCACTCCTCGCCATGCTCCCGGGACCGCTCCATTGCAAGCGGCAGCTTCCGGTCCCAGGGCTGGTGTGCGACAAGGACCTGCCGTGACGTCACGGTCATGTGACCACGACGTCATCATAGGTCCTGCTCACACCAGCCCTGGGACCGGAAGCTGCCGCTTGCAATGGAGCGATCCAGGGAGCGTGGCGAGGTGCGGTAATGGCGGCGGATGGTGAGTATAGCAGGACTTCAACGGGCCTTCGGAAGGTGAGTATATGTTTATTTATTTTTTTAACTCTCTATACTACGTGGCTCTGTGCTGGGCAATATACTACGTGGCTCTGCTATATACTACGTGACTGGGCAATATAGTACGTGACTGGGCAATATACTACGTGGCTCTGCTATATACTACGTGACTGGACAATATACTATGTGGCTGGACAATATACTGCGTCGCTGGGCAATATACTACGTGACTGGGCCATATACTACGTGGCTCTGCTATATACTATGTGGCTGAGCAATATACTATGTGACTAAGCAATATACCGTACTACGTGGCTCTGCTATATACTATGTGGCTGGGCAATACGTGACTGGGCAATATACTACGTGGCTGGGCAATATACTACGTGACTGGGCAATATACGTGACTTGGCAATACACTATGTGGCTGGGCAATATACTACGTGGCTGGGCAATATACTACGTCGTTGGGCAATATACTACGTCGCTGGGCAATATACTATGTCGCTGGGCAATATACTACGTGGCTGGTCAATATACTACGTGACTGGGCAATATACTACGTCACTGGGCAATATACTACATGGCTGGGCAATATACTACGTGGCTGGGCAATATACTACGTGGCTGGGTAATATACTACGTGACTGGGCAATATACTACGTGGCTGGGCAATATACTATGTGACTGGGCAATATACTACGTGGCTGGGCAATATACTACATGGCTGGGCAATATACTACGTGGCTGGGCAATATACTATGTGGCTGGGCAATATACTATGTGGCTGGGCAATATACTACGTGGCTGGGCAATATACTACGTGGCTGGGCAATATACTACATGGCTGAGCAATATACTACGTGGCTGGGCAATATACTACGTGACTGGGCAATATACTACGTGGCTGGGCAATATACTAAGTCGATGGGCAATATACTACGTCGCTGGGCAATATACTACGTGGCTGGGCAATATACTACGCGACTGGGCAATATACTACGTGACTGGGAAATATACTACGTGGCTGGGCAATATACTCTTGACTGGGCAATATACTACGTGGCTGGGCAATATACTACGTGACTGGGAAATATACTACGTGGTTGGGCAATATACTACGTGACTGGGAAATACACTACGTGGCTGGGCAATATACTACGTGACTGGGCAATATACTACATGACTGGGCAATATACTACGTGACTGGGAAATATACTACGTGACTGGGAAATATACTACGTGGCTGGGCAATATACTACGTGACTGGGCAATATACTACGTGGCAGGGCAATATACTACGTGGCTGGGCAATATACTACGTGGCTGGGCAATATACTACGTGGCTGGGCAATATACTACGTGGCTGGGCAATATACTACGTCACTGGGCAATATACTACGTGGCTGGGCAATATACTACATGGCTGAGCAATATACTACGTGACTGGGCCATATACTACGTGGCTCTGCTATATACTATGTGGCTGAGCAATATACTATGTGACTAAGCAATATACCGTACTACGTGGCTCTGCTATATACTATGTGGCTGGGCAATACGTGACTGGGCAATATACTACGTGGCTGGGCAATATACTATGTGACTGGGCAATATACGTGACTTGGCAATACACTATGTGGCTGGGCAATATACTACGTGGCTGGGCAATATACTACGTCGTTGGGCAATATACTACGTCGCTGGGCAATATACTATGTCGCTGGGCAATATACTACGTGGCTGGTCAATATACTACGTGACTGGGCAATATACTACGTCACTGGGCAATATACTACATGGCTGGGCAATATACTACGTGGCTGGGCAATATACTACGTGGCTGGGTAATATACTACGTGACTGGGCAATATACTACGTGGCTGGGCAATATACTATGTGACTGGGCAATATACTACGTGGCTGGGCAATATACTACATGGCTGGGCAATATACTATGTGGCTGGGCAATATACTATGTGGCTGGGCAATATACTACGTGGCTGGGCAATATACTACGTGGCTGGGCAATATACTACATGGCTGAGCAATATACTACGTGGCTGGGCAATATACTACGTGACTGGGCAATATACTACGTGGCTGGGCAATATACTAAGTCGATGGGCAATATACTACGTCGCTGGGCAATATACTACGTGGCTGGGCAATATACTACGCGACTGGGCAATATACTACGTGACTGGGAAATATACTACGTGGCTGGGCAATATACTCTTGACTGGGCAATATACTACGTGGCTGGGCAATATACTACGTGACTGGGAAATATACTACGTGGTTGGGCAATATACTACGTGACTGGGAAATACACTACGTGGCTGGGCAATATACTACGTGACTGGGCAATATACTACATGACTGGGCAATATACTACGTGACTGGGAAATATACTACGTGACTGGGAAATATACTACGTGGCTGGGCAATATACTACGTGACTGGGCAATATACTACGTGGCTGGGCAATATACTACGTGGCTGGGCAATATACTACGTCGCTGGGCAATATACTACGTGGCTGGGCAATATACTACGTGGCTGGGCAATATACTACGTCACTGGGCAATATACTACGTGGCTGGGCAATATACTACGTCGCTGAGCAATATACTACGTGGCTGGGCAATATACTACGTGACTGGGCAATATACTACGTGGCTGGGCAATATACTAAGTCGATGGGCAATATACTACGTCGCTGGGCAATATACTACGTGGCTGGGCAATATACTACGTGACTGGGCAATATACTACGTGACTGGGAAATATACTACGTGGCTGGGCAATATACTCTTGACTGGGCAATATACTACGTGGCTGGGCAATATACTACGTGACTGGGAAATATACTACGTGGCTGGGCAATATCCTACGTGACTGGGAAATATACTACGTGGCTGGGCAATATACTACGTGACTGGGCAATATACTACATGACTGGGCAATATACTACGTGACTGGGAAATATACTACGTGACTGGGAAATATACTACGTGGCTGGGCAATATACTACGTGACTGGGCAATATACTACGTGGCTGGGCAATATACTACGTGGCTGGGCAATATACTACGTCGCTGGGCAATATACTACGTGGCTGGGCAATATACTATGTGGCTGGGCAATATACTACGTCACTGGGCAATATACTACGTGGCTGGGCAATATACTACGTTGCTGGGCAATATACTACGTGGACTGTGCAATATACTACGTGGCTGGGCAATATACTACGTGACTGGGCAATATACTACGTGACTGGGAAATATACTACGTGGCTGGGCAATATACTCTTGACTGGGCAATATACTACGTGGCTGGGCAATATACTACGTGACTGGGAAATATACTACGTGGCTGGGCAATATACTACGTGACTGGGAAATATACTACGTGGCTGGGCAATATACTACGTGACTGGGCAATATACTACATGACTGGGAAATATACTACGTGACTGGGAAATATACTACGTGGCTGGGCAATATACTACGTGACTGGGCAATATACTACGTGGCTGGGCAATATACTACGTGGCTGGGCAATATACTACGTCGCTGGGCAATATACTACGTCACTGGGCAATATACTACGTGGCTGGGCAATATACTACGTGGCAGGGCAATATACTACGTGGCTGGGCAATATACTACGTCGCTGGGCAATATACTACGTGGCTGGGCAATATACTACGTGGCTGGGCAATATACTACATCACTGGGCAATATACTACGTCGCTGGGCAATATACTACGTGGCTGGGCAATATACTACGTGGCTGAGCAATATACTACGTCGCTGGGCAATATACTACGTGGCTGGGCAATATACTACGTGGCTGGGCAATATACTACGTGACTGGGCAATATACTGCGTGGCTGGGCAATATACTGCGTGGCTGGGCAATATACTACGTCGCTGGGCAATATACTACGTCGCTGGGCAATATACTACGTGGCTGGGCAATATACTACGTGGCTGGGCAATATACTACGTGGCTGGGCAATATACTACGTGACTGGGCAATATACTGCGTGGCTGGGCAATATACTACGTGGCTGGGCAATATACTACGTCGCTGGGCAATATACTACGTGGCTGGGCAATATACTACGTGGCTGGGCAATATACTACGTCGCTGGGCAATATACTACGTCACTGGGCAATATACTACGTCGCTGGGCAATATACTACGTGGCTGGGCAATATACTACGTGGCTGGGCAATATACTACGTCGCTGGGCAATATACTACGTGGCTGGGCAATATACTACGTGGCTGGGCAATATACTACGTGGCTGGGCAATATACTACGTCGCTGGGCAATATACTACGTGGACATGCATATTCTAGAATACCCGATGCGTTAGAATCAGGCCACCATCTAGTCATTCATATTCTCTGAAAAAAGGCCAAAAAAGCAAAAATTCTGCCAGGGTATGTAAACTTTTTAGCACAACTGTAAATGTAAAGAGTAAAAACAGACAGAGGATGGACTGACAGACGATGGACGGATAGAGGATGGACGGACAGAGGCTGGATAAACAGAGGATGGACGGACAGATGATGAACTGACAGGGGATGGAAGGACCGATGATGGACTGACAGAGGATGGACGGATAGATGATCGACGGACAGAGGATGGACGGAATGGACGGAAAGAAGATGGACGGAGAGAGGATGGACTGACAGAGGATGGACGGATAGAGGATGGAAAAGACAGAGGATAGACTGACAGACACTGGATGGACAGACAATGGACGGACAGAGGATGGACGGACAGATGATGGATGGAAAGAGTATGGACGGACAGAGGGTAGACAGAGGATGGATGGACGGACAGAGTATGGACTGACAGAGGATGGATGGACAGAGTATGGACTGACAGAGGATGGATGGACAGAGGATGGATAAATAGAGGATGGACGGACAGAGGATGGATGGACAGAGGATGGACGGACAGATGACAGACAGAGGCTGGAAAGACAGAGGATGGACGGACAGAGTATGGACTGACAGAGGATGGATGGACAGAGGATGGACGGACAGAGGATAGATAAATAGAGGATGGACGGACAGAGGATGGATGGACAGAGGATGGACTGACAGAGGATGGACTGACAGAGGCTGGACAGACAGAGGATGGACGGAAAGAGGATGGATAGAGGATGGACTGACAAATGATGGACAGACATAGGATGGGCGGACAGAGGATGGACGTATAGAGGATGGACGGAGAGAGGATGGACGGACAGAGGATGGATAAAGAGGATGGACGGAGACAGGATGGATGGATAGAGGATGGACGGAGGGAGGATGGACGGACAGAGGATGGATGAACAGATGATGGACGGACAGAGGATGACGGACAGATGATGGACTGACAGAGGATGGATGGACAGGATGGACGGAGAGAGGATGGACGGAAAGAGGATGGACGGAGAGAGGATCGACTGACAGGATGAACGGACAGATGATGGATGGACAGAGGATGGACGGAGAGAGGATCGACTGACAGGATGAACAGACAGATGATGGATGGACAGAGGATGGACGGATAGAGGATGGACGGATAGAGGATGGAGGGAGAGAGGATAGACAGACAGAGGATGGATTGACAGAGGATGGACGGACACAGGATGGACTGACAGACGATGGACAGAGGATGGACAGACAGAGGATGAACAGACAGAGGAACAGACAGAGGATGGACTGACAGACGATGGATGAACAGAAGATGAACGGACAGAGGATAGACGGACAGATGATGGTCGGACAGAGGATGGACGGATAGACGATGGATGGATGGACAGAGGATGGACAGACAAAGGTTAAACGGACAAAGGTTGGACGGGCAGAGGATGGACGGACAGAGGATGGACAGACAGAGCATGGACAGACAGATGATGGATGGACAGACTATGGATGGACAGAGGATGGACGGACAGAGGATGGATGGACAGACGATGCATGGACAGAGAATGGACGGACAGATGATGTACTGACAGATGATGGACTGACAGACGATGGACTGACAGAGGATGGACGGACAGAGGATGGATAGAGGATGGACTGACAGATGATGGACTGACAGATGATGGACGGACAGAGGATGGACGGATAGAGGATGGATAAATAGAGGATGGACGGACAGATGATGGACTGACAGAGGATGGACGGACAGATGATGGACTGACAGACGATGGATGGACAGAGGATGGACTGACAGATGATGGACGGACAGAGTATGGATGAACAGATGATTGACGGACAGATGATGGATGAACAGATGATTGACGGACAGATGATGGATGAACAGATGATTGACGGACAGATGATGGATGAACAGATGATAGACGGACAGAGGATGGAGAGACAACGGATGGACGGACAGAGGATGGACGGATAGAGGAAGGACGGAGAGAGGAAGGATGGAGAGAGGAAGGACGGAGAGAGGATGGATGGACAGATGATTGACGGACATAGGATGGAGAGACAACGGATGGACGGACAGAGGATGGACTCACAGAGGATGGACGGATAGAGGATGGAGAAATAGAGGATGGACGAACAGATGATGGACGAACAGAGGATGGATGGACGGAGGATGGATGGACGGAGGATGGATGGACGGAGGATGGATGGACAGATGATGGATGGACGGATGATGGATGGACAGATGATGGATGGACGGATGATGGATAGAGGATGATGGATGGACGGATGATGGATGGACGGATGATGGATGGACGGAGGATGGATGGACGGATGATGGATGGACGGATGATGGACTGACAGCCGGCTCTCTGCGCACAGGTCTGACAGGAGTGACACAGGACACATAATCGGATTATCGGGGATCAGGGCTCGGTGCTGTGAGGACAAGCTGCAGCCGAGCACGGACAGATGAGGGCCGGCCGGCTGCTCTGACCCCCGGTGTGCCAGGCTCGCAGCCCCGGGCAGGAGACGGGCAGGGCTGGCATGTGTCTAGTGAGCGGCTCGCCGCCTCCCCCGTGTGACTGGAGTCCCCTCCCGGTCGTGACGCTCCTGAACCCGCCCCCATCCAGCAAGTAGACACAGCCTCGGAGAAGCAGGGAGCCAGAAGGGAGCATGGTCCGGATCCTGCAGCAGCAGCAGCACTGCACCCTGCCCACACAGCAGCGACCCGCCGCCTGCCCCGGGCACAGCGCCTGGCATCAGCCTGCTGGCACCGGCCGGGCATCCACTAGGAGCAGCCCCCGGTGAGTGCACTGGAGAGAGGAGGACCGGAGCTGCCCGCACCGCGCAGGTAAGGGGCTGTCCAGTGTGCGTGGTGCTGAAGCCCAGAGGGTGCCGCTCCTGCCGGTGCCCTGCCCGCAGCACAGCTGTGCCCGCTCCTGCCGGTGCCCTGCCCGCAGCACAGCTGTGCCCGCTCCTGCCGGTGCCCGCAGCACAGCTGTGCCCGCTCCTGCCGGTGCCCTGCCCGCAGCTGTGCCCGCTCCTGCCGGTGCCCGCTCCTGCCGGTGCCCGCTCCTGCCGGTGCCCGCTCCTGCCGGTGCCCGCTCCTGCCGGTGCCCGCCGCCTCTTGTGGTGGCTGTTGGAGAAGTGGAGCTGCTGCATCCTCCGGTGTATTATTATTAAGTGCATGTTAATGCTGATCCTGTGCGCCTGCGCCCTGCCAGCTGAGAAGGAGGGAGGTAAGGTTAGACGGGAGAAATAGAGGAGGAAAATAAACTTCCTGCCTTGTCAGATGAGGGAGGAGAGGAGAGATGCACAGACACCTAGAGGAAGCAGCAGGGTGCTGTGTGCCCGCCATGGTGCCAGCCTGTGCCCCCCAGGTATGGGCTCCGCTCAGCTGCCCACCTCAGCCCCAGTCACTGTGCCCACCTGGCATGTAGGACACTCCATACACAGGCACTACCCCCGCTTCATCTACCTGTACCACCTTGCCACCTGGAAATGACCCAACTATTACCGTTCTCGTGTTACGTTTTGCTTGGCACTACTCATTTGCCCTTCATTACAATAGCACTGGTGCCCCTTCCCGGGTACCACACGTCCTTACCCATACGTCACCCTTCCGAGCATCCTAGTGTGGACCCAGTGTATCCGATACGTAATGTGCCACCCTAGTTTCCCCCGGTGCCATCTCAGTCATAACACTTCATGGGCACCACACAAATGACCAGCCAACGTGAGGGCGATTTGGCTACAGCACCGTATTCCATCCTTGGGCACGGCTGCCATCATAATGATGACCCTCAATGGCCACCACATCATTAATGCTATTTAGTGGGCGACGGGCAGCCATCATGAGGGCACCACATACTTGTTACCAGAGGGGACTTGTCTGTGGTCTCCCATGGTCAGACGGAGCTGACGTGCCCACATGATGCCATGCCAGGCTGGCTTGCTAGGAAGCTCCATGAGTAAATGTCATCTTCCAGATTTGCTGACTTCCCTGGCACTGAAGTGGGTTAACTATTAAATGGACTCTAATATCTCCGACCTACAGAGCGGGCTTGGCAGGCGCATTGCAATGCGATCCGGTGTTTTTATCCCACGGTCTTGGTATTTGAAACCCACCCGTCATTCATAAGAAGCCCACGCACGTTGTGCCCAGATGTGCTGGCGTGTCTGTGCCCGTATGGCATGTGTCATTATGTCCCGGTGACCGCACATTGCTCCGTGCGCCCCTGGGGAGCGCTGCACACACACAAGCTGACGGGCAGGGAGGGGGCACCGGCGGCACTGTGGCCTGGCACCGTTCATTGCACAGACGCTATATTATTATGTGTTATCCTGGAAGTGTTCTCGGTGCCCTCCTGCGGGAAGAGACGCTGTGGATCGAGTCACCCGGAGATGCTTGGCTGCCACACTTGTGTTTTGTGCCCTGCGGGTGATTGGCGCTGGGCAGGAATGACATGTCTGAGTCTTCATGTAGAGCGTGGTTGAACCTTACGAGGACGCCCCACCACGATGTTCTCCGAGGCTGTTATTATTTTAGCTGCCAATGATGGTAGTTGTTGTCCTGCTGGTTCTGTTGGTGCCGCAGTTCATGCAGCGCGATATAACATATCATTTACCTGGCGTCGTAGTATTAACCCTACCATCCTGGTATACTTCACACCACGGCAGGGACGGTGCCATCCTAACATTAACCCTTATTGAGTGCACCATGCCATGCTGTGCCATCCTGGGTGGAAACTTTGTACATTACTATAAGTTCTTAGTTTTTCTCACAGCTGAAAACTTTTATGATTTTATTTCCAATATGGGCACTAAATACTCTTACCATCCTAATATTAACCAAAGCGTTTATATTGCCAGCCTCCTTGGGCACTATAAGCCCAAACTTACTATTAACCCTAACCTTGCTACTTTATCTCCTGCCATTCTCAAATTGTCTCTTCTTGGGCACTCTATATGATGCCATCTAATCGTTATCCCATACTTAGCATTATTTAGTATTACCGTCCTACTTTTAACCCTCCTTGGGCACTATAAGCCCAAACTTACTATTAACCCTAACCTTGCTACTTTATATATTGCCATTCTGACATTATCTCTTCTTGGGCACTTTATATGATGCCATCTAACCGTTATCCCATACTTAGCATTATTTAGTATTACCGTCCTACTTTTAACCCTCCTTGGGCACTATAAGCCCAAACTTACTATTAACCCTAACCTTGCTACTTTATCTCCTGCCATTCTCAAATTGTCTCTTCTTGGGCACTTTATATGATGCCATGTAATCGTTATCCCATACTTAGCATTATTTAGTATTACCGTCCTACTTTTAACCCTCCTTGGGCACTATAAGCCCAAACTTACTATTAACCCTAACCTTGCTACTTTATCTCCTGCCATTCTCAAATTGTCTCTTCTTGGGCACATTATATGATGCTATGTAATCGTTATCCCATACTTAGCATTATTTAGTATTACCGTCCTACTGTTAACCCTCCTTGGGCACTATAAGCCCAAACTTACTATTAACCCTAACCTTGCTACTTTATATATTGCCATTCTCAAATTATCTCTTCTTGGGCACATTATATGATGCTATGTAATCGTTATCCCATACTTAGCATTATTTAGTATTACCGTCCTACTGTTAACCCTCCTTGGGCACTATATACCCAAACTTACTATTAACCCTAACCTTGCTACTTTATCTCCTGCCATTCTCAAATTGTCTCTTCTTGGGCACTTTATATGATGCCATGTAATCGTTATCCCATACTTAGCATTATTTAGTATTACCGTCCTGCTTTTAACCCTACTTGGGCACTATATGCTTTCTTTCTTGCTTGGGCACAATTGCCATCTCAGCATTTTCCATACCGCCTGACATTACCATTCCTTGGACACTACGTATCTGGTCTTTCCTGTGAATGTGGGTTGCAACTATTAACCTTTATAAGGTTAATGCCCACCTGATTTTAACAGTACTAGCCGAAAGGGGGTGTAATGACCTTGAAAATCTGGAATTAACCCTGTGTGAGCTCAGTAAACAGTGAGGTCTGGACTGAAGGCAGCCATATGTCCAATAAAAGCCCTCATCTGGAGTCACTTTTTGCTAGCAGGGGAGCGCCCTTCTTGTAGTCGTCTATTAAATGGATCAAAGAACTCTCACCATTGGATATTAGTTTCCTTACTGCATTATTTTTTTGGCCAAGAAGAATCCGTATGTTCTGTAACCTAATAACTTCACCTATACTGTAATTTTCACATTGGGTTCAGGAGGAACGATGAATTGGGAAACCAGGGATTACTTGGGATGTCTGGGGTCTGGGTCGTGTTTGGGATATAATAGGACACAATATTTTATTTTTTCTTCCATTTTTTGTATCGTTATTTAGTTTTGTTTGTATAACACTTCTTCCATCTTTTTCAAGACCTCAGTAGATTAACCCTTAGTAGATGCCTTCATATTGGATTTGACTGATGTTGACCACACAACTCTCACTTCTCCACATCTGTCATCTAGTTTTGGACCTTCAGGTTTCTTATTCTTGATTTCTGTCATCATCTCTGATACTTGTCTTTTTTTTACCCTGCTGTGTCTTCTCATATTAAGTCCAAACTAAGATAAAACTTTAGATTTAACGATGGTTCTCCACATTGGAGTCAACTTTGTTCTCCTTCACATTTATAGCATTCTCAAAAGCCTACGTTCATCCTACTCTGTTAAGTGCTATAACGTTTATGACCAGTGTGTCTCCAGTGTGTCGCGTCTTCTCTTAGGGTCTTTAGACTTCTTGATGTCATGTTCATGAATCATTCTCCATCCATCTTCCTGCTGGTGGTCCTCTTCTTCTTTTCTTTCAACTCTTTCAAGCAGAAATGTCTTTCCCGGTGAGTTTTTTTTTTGCTCCTTTTTTTTTTTGTAAAGCTGGTCATCTTATGAGACTCGAAAGCACTTGGTAGTGAGAAGTAAATTCTAGGTCAATGGACTTGATTTATTGACCTTCTGGCAGTTAGAAAACCACAATTCCCAGCATGCCCTGATAACCTTTAGCTATCATGTCATACTGAAAAATGTAGTTCTGTAACAGCTAAAGAGCCACATGTTACAAACTTCTTCTCTAAGTTTATGGAAGGTTAACCCAATATATAAAAGCTACTTCTCATCTTGCTGTGCTTTTCCCCCAAACCACAAGAATCAAGTAGTTCCATGGAAAGTGCATTATCCCCTAACCACCATCTCGCTTTTGAGTAATGATATTTCCAAATCTTGGTTTGCAAGTAACTGTATGTAGATCTTATTTTCATGTGTTAGAAAATTATTTCCTTTCTGTCTCCAGCTGATATTAGCGTTTAGTCTATTTGTATCTACTATGGACACGGTTCTTCTACAGACAGGGCTCTTCTATGGACAGAGTTCTTCTATATAAAGGGCTTTTCTGTGGACAGGGCATTTCTATGGGCAGGGCTTTTTTTAAGGACAGGGTTCTTCTAAGGACAGGGCAATTCTAAAGACAGGGCTCTTCTAAAGACAGGGTTCTTCTATGGACAGGGTTCTTCTATGTATAAGGTTAATTGGACAGGGTTCTTCTAATGACAGGGCTCCTTTTTGGACAGTACTCTTCTATGGACAGGGCTATTCTATGGTCAAGGTTCTTCTGTGGACAGGGTTCTTCTTTGGACAAGGTTCTTCTGTGGACAGGGTTCTTCTTTGGACAAGGTTCTTCTGTGGACAGGGTTGTTTTATGGACAGGGTTCTTCTATGTACAGTCCTCTTCTAAGGACAGGGCTCTTCCATGGACAGTACTCTTTTATGGACAAGGTTCTTTTATGGACAAGGTTCTTTTATGGACAAGGTTCTTCTATGGACAGTGCTCTTCTATGGACAATGTTCTTCTGTGGATAGGGTTCTTCTATGGACAGGGTTCTTTTATGGACTGGGTTCTTCTATGGACAAGGTTCTTCTATGGTCAAGGTTCTTGTATGGACAGGGCTCTTCTATAGACAGGGTTATTCTATGGGCAAAGTTCTTCTATAGACAGTACTCTTCTATGGACAGGGCTCTTCTATGGACAAGGTTCTTCTATAGACAGGGCTCTTCTATGGACAGGGTTATTCTATGGACAAAGTTCTTCTATGGGCAGGGTTCTTCTTTAGACAGGGTTCTTCTATAGACAGGGCTCCTTTTTGGACAGTACTCTTCTATGGACAGGGCTATTCTATGGTCAAGGTTCTTCTGTGGACAGGGTTCTTCTTTGGACAAGGTTCTTCTGTGGACAGGGTTCTTCTTTGGACAAGGTTCTTCTGTGGACAGGGTTGTTTTATGGACAGGGTTCTTCTATGTACAGTCCTCTTCTAAGGACAGGGCTCTTCCATGGACAGTACTCTTTTATGGACAAGGTTCTTTTATGGACAAGGTTCTTTTATGGACAAGGTTCTTCTATGGACAAGGTTCTTCTGTGGATAGGGTTCTTCTATGGACAGGGTTCTTTTATGGACTGGGTTCTTCTATGGACAAGGTTCTTCTATGGACAAGGTTCTTCTATGGTCAAGGTTCTTCTATGGACAGGGCTCTTCTATAGACAGGGTTATTCTATGGGCAAAGTTCTTCTATAGACAGTACTCTTCTATGGACAGGGCTCTTCTATGGACAAGGTTCTTCTATAGACAGGGCTCTTCTATGGACAGGGTTATTCTATGGACAAAGTTCTTCTATGGGCAGGGTTCTTCTTTAGACAGGGTTCTTCTATAGACAGGGCTCTTCTATGGACAGGGCTCTTCTATGGACAGGGTTCTTCTATGGGCAGGGTTCTTCTTTAGACAGGGTTCTTGTATAGACAGGGCTCTTCTATGGACAGGGTTCTTCTATGGGCAGGGTTCTTCTTTAGACAGGGTTCTTGTATAGACAGGGCTCTTCTATGGACAGGGTTCTTCTTTAGACAGGGTTCTTCTTTAGACAGGGTTCTTCTATAGACAGGGCTCCTCTACGGACAACGTTCTTCTATGGACAGGGTTCTTCTATATACAGGGTTTTTCTATGGACAGGGTTCTTTCATGGACAGGGCTCCTCTACGGGCAACGTTCTTCTATGGATGTCTTTCCCCTTCTATGTACCATGCAGATCTCTTCCCACACTGTGCTCCTCTGTACGTTTCTATGGGTGGGATACTTCCAGTTGTGAGTAAACTATTTCTATGGTCTCCTTGGGTTCCTCTTTAGAGTTCTGTACAGCTGGTGCGATTGTTTTGTTTACCACCTTGTTCTATAGTTTTCTCCTCTTTGCGATATTTGGTGCACTTTGCATTACCTCCCACATTTAGTGGAGCTGTATCCTGTGCATTGTGCAGATCCCCGAGGCTCGGAGCGGTGGGGCTCCCTGGCGCTGCTGCTCCACCGCGTGTTTTATATGGTTTATGTTTCCCCAGACATTTCTTTAATTTGAGAGTGTACATGAGCGGCAGAAGTATTCAT
Organism: Ranitomeya imitator; assembly: GCF_032444005.1. Classification (NCBI taxonomy): domain Eukaryota; kingdom Metazoa; phylum Chordata; class Amphibia; order Anura; family Dendrobatidae; genus Ranitomeya; species Ranitomeya imitator. The sequence goes on from NC_091286.1 coordinate 649,568,648, forward strand.
ACACCGCTCTTAGTATCTGTCATGTTTATGCCACAACGCTAATTATACATCCCTAAATCAGTGCTTCTGTGTACAGTGTTTTGCAGATGTGTTCTGCTTCACTTGACTCAGGAATACAGTAAATTAATAGCAATCCCCTTAATTTAATTTGCATTTTGCCTTTTTTTTTTGTTTGGGTTATTTTACATTCATGTGAAGTCACACACGGGTAAAGGCAAAATGGATAATCTATGGAGTAATACCGCAGCTGGAAACCAGGGTGAGGACGGTGATATATGGAATATTGCCACACTGTGAGAGGCATGCAACAAAGAGGGGTGTAAGGTAGAAGAAAGAGCGAGAGAAAGAGAGAATGAAAGAGAGAGAGAAAGAGAAAGAATGAAAGAAGGAGAAAGAATGAAAGAGAGAAAGAAAAGAAAAAGAAAGAAGAGGGAGAGAGAAAGAGGGAGAGAAAGAGAGAATGAAAGAGAGAATGAAAGAGGGAGAAAGAAAGAGAAAGAATGAAAGAGAGAAAGAAAAAGAAAGAAGAGAGAGGGAGAGAGAAAGAAGGAGAGAAAGATAGAGAAAGAGAGGGAGAAAGAAAGAGAAAGAATGAAAGAGTGAAAGAAAAGAAAGAAGAGAGAGAGAGGGAGAGAGAAAGAGGGAGAGAAAGATAGCGAAAGAGAGAATGAAAGAGAGGGAGAAAGAAAGAAAAGAATGAAAGAGAGAAAGAAAAGAAAGAAGAGAGAGAGGGAGAGAGAAAGAGGGAAAGAAAGATAGAGAAAGAGAGAATGAAAGAGAGGGAGAAAGAAAGAGAAAGAATGAAAGAGAGAAAGAAAAGAAAAAGAAAGAAGAGAGAGAGGGAGAGAGAAAGAGGGAGAGAAAGATAGAGAGAGAATGAAAGAGCGGGAGAAAGAAAGAGAAAGAATGAAAGAGAGAAAGAAAAGAAAAAGAAAGAAGAGAGAGAGAGGGAGAGAGAAAGAGGGAGAGAAAGATAGAGAAAGAGAGAATGAAAGAGAGGGAGAAAGAAAGAGAAAGAATGAAAGAGAGAAAGAAAAAAAAAGAAAGAAGAGAGAGAGGGAGAAAGAGGGAGAGAAAGATAGAGAAAGAGAGAATGAAAGAGAGGGAGAAAGAAAGAGAAAGAATGAAAGAGAGAAAGAAAAAGAAAGAAGAGAGGGAGAGAGAAAGAGGGAGAGAAAGATAGAGAGATAATGAAAGAGAGGGAGAAAGAAAGAGAAAGAATGAAAGAGAGAAAGAAAAAAAAAGAAAGAAGAGAGAGAGGGAGAGAGAAAGAGGGAGAGAAAGATAGAGAAAGAGAGAATGAAAGAGAGGGAGAAAGAAAGAGAGAGAAAGAATGAAAGAGAGAAAGAAAAGAAAAAGAAAGAAGAGAGAGAGAGAGGGAGAGAGAAAGAGGGAGAGAAAGATAGAGAAAGATAGAGAAAGAGAGGGAGAAAGAAAGAGAAAGAATGAAAGGGAGAAAGAAAAGAAAAAGAAAGAAGAGAGAGAGAGGGAGAGAGAAAGAGGGAGAGAAAGATAGAGAAAGAGAGAATGAAAGAGAGGGAGAAAGAAAGAGAAAGAATGAAAGAGAGAAAGAAAAAGAAAGAAGAGAGGGAGAGAGAAAGAGGGAGAGAAAGATAGAGAGAGAATGAAAGAGAGGGAGAAAGAAAGAGAAAGAATGAAAGAGAGAAAGAAAAAAAAAAGAAAGAAGAGAGAGAGAGGGAGAGAAAGATAGAGAAAGAGAGAATGAAAGAGAGGGAGAAAGAAAGAGAAAGAATGAAAGAGAGAAAGAAAAAGAAAGAGAGGGAGAGAGAAAGAGGGAGACAAAGATAGAGAGAGAATGAAAGAGAGGGAGAAAGAACGAGAAAGAATGAAAGAGAGAAAGAAAAAAAAAAGAAAGAAGAGAGAGAGGGAGAGAGAAAGAGGGAGAGAAAGATAGAGAGAGAAAGAGAGAATGAAAGAGAGGGAGAAAGAAAGAGAAAGAATGAAAGAGAGAAAGAAAGAAGAGAGTGAGAGGGAGAGAGAAAGAGGGAGAGAAAGATAGAGAAAGAGAGAATGGGAGAAAGAAGGAGAGAGAAAGAAAAAGAAAGGAGTGAGAGGGAGAGAGATAGAAGGTAAAGAGAAAGCGAAAGAAAGAGAAAGATAGAGAAAGAAAACAAGAGAGACAAAAAGAAAGATAGAGAATGAGAAAGAAAGAGAGGAAAGAGACAGAGAGAAAGAAAGAAGAGAATGTGAGAGAGAGAAAGAAAGAGCACGAAAGAAAGTAAAGAGAGAAAGAAAAGAGAAAGTGAGAGCGAAAGATAGAGAAAGAAAGATGAAGAAAGAAAACGAGAGAAAGAAAGAGAAAAATGGGAAAGTGGGAGAAACAAAGATAAAGAAAAGAGAGAAAGAAGGAAAGAGAAAAAAGAGAACAGGAGAGAGAAAGAAGAGAAAAAGAAATAAAATGTAAAGAAAGCTGTTTCAGACGAAGGGAAATTGAGATAAATATATAGAAATAAGATAGAAGAAAGAAAGAGAAGGGAAAGAAGAAAGGGTTGGAGGAAGGGAAAAGTAGATATACGCATATAAATAAATTAGAAGAAAGAGAAAAGAAGAATGAAAGAAAAGTGATTGAATCAATGGAAATATAAATATATAGCTATAAATAAGCTAGAAGAAAGAAGGAAGGAAAGGGGTGGGGGAAGGGAAAGATAGATATATAGAAATAAGAAAGGTAAGGAAAGAAAGAAAGAAAGAAAGAAAGAAAGAAAGAAAGAAAGAAAGAAAGAAAGGGGTGGATGGATGGAAAAATAGATATGTAGAAATAAGATAGAAGGAAAGAAAATGAAATAAAGAGGTTCAGAGGAATGGACAGATGTCAAACAGATAAAGATAGATATGAAGTAGAAGAACAAGAAATGTAAAGAAAAAAAGATGACAGAAAAAAGAAAAGTGAAAAAAGAATGATGGTCAGAGGAAGGGAAATATTAATGGATGATAGCTAAATAGACAGATGATAGATAGATAGATAGATAGATAATAGATAGATAATAGATAGATAATAGATAAATACAGTAGATAGATAATAGATAGATAGATAGATAATAGATAGATAGATAATAGATAGAAAGATAATAGATAGAAAGATAATAGATAAATAATAGGTAGATATCTAATAGGGGTCCGCTTTTCCAGGTCACGCATTCAGCTTGGTTCACTATGGTTCATCCTTTCCCTTCATTATGTCTGATATAACAACTGTGTGTCATCTATGGATTGATGTTTTGGTACAATCTTTTCAGTATTGGCCTAATTTCATAATATGTGATCGTTGGCTTTTGTTATTATTCTCCCTGCATCACTTTTACCGTATGTTTACCTGGATTATACAGTTATTTTATACCTTGGGTCTATGTATGAATCTTTGAATAGGAACTACCCACGGTCACTTCCACATGATTTAGTGGTATATTCTATACGTGGCTATCTGTTTTGGGAATGTACTTGCATATTTGTATTATTTCTTTTTTTTGACAACAACCTGACCAACTGTCTTGCGGACGTGGCACCTTGATGTCATTACACCCTGATTTTCTCTGCATATAGTTATTTTTATGGTGATACTACTGTGTTATTTGAATTTCTTCACTAAAATTTCTATATGTGTTTTCAAGAATTGCTCTAAGGCCCACTCTTTCCGTTTGCTTTAATGTAGATATCTAATAGATAGATAATAGATAGATAGATAGATAATAGATAGATAATAGATAGATAATAGATAGATAGATAATAGATAGATAGATAATGGATAGATAGATAGATAATAGATAGATAGATAATAGATAGATAGATAATAGATAGATAGATAATAGATAGATAATAGATAGATAAATATTAGATAATAGATAGATGGATAATAGATAGATAAATAATAGATAATAGATAGATGGATAATAGATAGATGATAGATAGATAGATAATAGTTAGATAGATAGATAGATAATATACATAGATAATAGATAGATAGATGATAGATAGATAATAGATAGATAGATAGATAGATAATAGATAGATAGATAGATAGATGATAGATAGATAATAGATAGATAGATAGATAGATAGATAGATAATATAGATAGATAGATAATAGAGAGATAGATAGATAATATAGATAGATAGATAATAGATAGATAATAGATAGATAGATAGATAGATAATAGATAATATATAGATAGATAGATAGATAGATAATATAGATATATAATAGATAGATAATAGATAGATAGATGATAGATAGATAGATAGATAATAGATAGATAGATAATATAGATAGATAGATAGATAGATAATATAGATAGATAGATAATAGATAGATAGATAATAGATAGATAGATAGATAGATAGATAATAGATAATATATAGATAGATAGATAATAGTTAGATAGATAGATAGATAGATAGATAGATAGATAGATAGATAATATAGATATATAATAGATAGATAATAGATAGATAGATGATAGATAGATAGATAATAGATAGATAGATGATAGATAGATAGATAGATAGATAGATAGATAGATAGATAGATAATATAGATAGATAGATAGATAGATAATAGATAATATATAGATAGATAGATAATAGATAGATAGATAATAGATATATAGATAATATAGATAGATAGATAGATAGATAGATAATATATAGATAGATAGATAATAGATAGATATAGATATAGATAATAGATAGATGATAGATAGATAGAGGTAGAGGATGAAGATGGCACACCTAAGAATGAAGCAATACCAGCAAGCAAAAAAGAAAAGGGCACACAGCAACAAGTGACAGCAAAAAGTACAGCCAAGAAGCAACGAAGAGTGGTGGTGGTGGGAGACTCACTACTGAGAGGCACCGAAGCAGCCATCTGCACACCGGACATAACTACAAGAGAAGTATGCTGCCTTCCAGGTGCGATGATCAAGGATGTGACCGATAGGATACCAAAGCTCTTCAGCTCCAAGGACGTCCACCCATTTCTTCTGATACATGTTGGCACCAATGACACGGCAAGGAAGGACCCACCGACAATCTGCAAGGACTTTGAAGAGTTGGGGAAGAAAGTAAAGGAACTGGATGCACAGGTAGTTTTTTCTTCTATCCTTCCAGTAGACGGGCATGGCACCAGGAGATGGAACAGGATCCTTGATGCAAACAACTGGCTAAGACGATGGTGCAGACAACAAGGATTTGGATTCCTGGACCACGGTGTGAATTACTGGTATGATGGACTCCTCGCCAGAGACGGACTACACCTCAACAAACCTGGGAAACACACATTCGCCAGAAGACTCGCTACACTCATCAGGAGGGCGTTAAACTAGAAGAAGAGGGGACGGGAAGAAAAACATTAGACTCGAACAAAGACGACCCAGGAAAACATACTCAGAAGGGAGGTAAGAACATTTCTAAAACAATCCACAGTGAGGAGATTGGAACAAAACAAAATCCTCTAAACTGCATGCTCGCAAACGCCAGAAGCCTGACAAACAAGATGGAAGAACTAGAAGCAGAAATATCTACAGGTAACTTTGACATAGTGGGAATAACCGAGACATGGTTAGATGAAAGCTATGACTGGGCAGTTAACTTACAGGGTTACAGTCTGTTTAGAAAGGATCGTAAAAATCGGAGAGGAGGAGGGGTTTGTCTCTATGTAAAGTCTTGTCTAAAGTCCACTTTAAGGGAGGATATTAGCGAAGGGAATGAGGATGTCGAGTCCATATGGGTTGAAATTCATGGAGGGAAAAATGGTAACAAAATTCTCATTGGGGTCTGTTACAAACCCCCAAATATAACAGAAAGCATGGAAAGTCTACTTCTAAAGCAGATAGATGAAGCTGCAACCCATAATGAGGTCCTGGTTATGGGGGACTTTAACTACCCGGATATTAACTGGGAAACAGAAACCTGTGAAACCCATAAAGGCAACAGGTTTCTGCTAATAACCAAGAAAAATTATCTTTCACAATTGGTGCAGAATTCAACCAGAGGAGCAGCACTTTTAGACCTAATACTATCTAATAGACCTGACAGAATAACAAATCTGCAGGTGGTTGGGCATTTAGGAAATAGCGACCACAATATTGTGCAGTTTCACCTGTCTTTCACTAGGGGGACTTGTCAGGGAGTCACAAAAACATTGAACTTTAGGAAGGCAAAGTTTGAACAGCTTAGAGATGCCCTTAATCTGGTAGACTGGGACAATATCCTCAGAAATGAGAATACAGATAATAAATGGGAAATGTTTAAGAACATCCTAAATAGGCAGTGTAAGCGGTTTATACCTTGTGGGAATAAAAGGACTAGAAATATGAAAAACCCAATGTGGCTAAACAAAGAAGTAAGACAGGCAATTAACAGTAAAAAGAAAGCATTTGCACTACTAAAGCAGGATGGCACCATTGAAGCTCTAAAAAACTATAGGGAGAAAAATACTTTATCTAAAAAACTAATTAAAGCTGCCAAAAAGGAAACAGAGAAGCACATTGCTAAGGAGAGTAAAACTAATCCCAAACTGTTCTTCAACTATATCAATAGTAAAAGAATAAAAACTGAAAATGTAGGCCCCTTAAAAAATAGTGAGGAAAGAATGGTTGTAGATGACGAGGAAAAAGCTAACATATTAAACACCTTCTTCTCCACGGTATTCACGGTGGAAAATGAAATGCTAGGTGAAATCCCAAGAAACAATGAAAACCCTATATTAAGGGTCACCAATCTAACCCAAGAAGAGGTGCGAAACCGGCTAAATAAGATTAAAATAGATAAATCTCCGGGTCCGGATGGCATACACCCACGAGTACTAAGAGAACTAAGTAATGTAATAGATAAATCATTATTTCTTATTTTTAGGGACTCTATAGCGACAGGGTCTGTTCCGCAGGACTGGCGCATAGCAAATGTGGTGCCAATATTCAAAAAGGGCTCTAAAAGTGAACCTGGAAATTATAGGCCAGTAAGTCTAACCTCTATTGTTGGTTAAATATTTGAAGGGTTTCTGAGGGATGTTATTCTGGATTATCTCAATGAGAATAACTGTTTAACTCCATATCAGCATGGGTTTATGAGAAATCGCTCCTGTCAAACCAATCTAATCAGTTTTTATGAAGAGGTAAGCTATAGGCTGGACCACGGTGAGTCATTGGACGTGGTATATCTCGATTTTTCCAAAGCGTTTGATACCGTGCCGCACAAGAGGTTGGTACACAAAATGAGAATGCTTGGTCTGGGGGAAAATGTGTGTAAATGGGTTAGTAACTGGCTTAGTGATAGAAAGCAGAGGGTGGTTATAAATGGTATAGTCTCTAACTGGGTCGCTGTGACCAGTGGGGTACCGCAGGGGTCAGTATTGGGACCTGTTCTCTTCAACATATTCATTAATGATCTGGTAGAAGGTTTACACAGTAAAATATCGATATTTGCAGATGATACAAAACTATGTAAAGCAGTTAATACAAGAGAAGATAGTATTCTGCTACAGATGGATCTGGATAAGTTGGAAACTTGGGCTGAAAGGTGGCAGATGAGGTTTAACAATGATAAATGTAAGGTTATACACATGGGAAGAAGGAATCAATATCACCATTACACACTGAACGGGAAACCACTGGGTAAATCTGACAGGGAGAAGGACTTGGGGATCCTAGTTAATGATAAACTTACCTGGAGCAGCCAGTGCCAGGCAGCAGCTGCCAAGGCAAACAGGATCATGGGGTGCATTAAAAGAGGTCTGGATACACATGATGAGAGCATTATACTGCCTCTGTACAAATCCCTAGTTAGACCGCACATGGAGTACTGTGTCCAGTTTTGGGCACCGGTGCTCAGGAAGGATATAATGGAACTAGAGAGAGTACAAAGGAGGGCAACAAAATTAATAAAGGGGATGGGAGAACTACAATACCCAGATAGATTAGCGAAATTAGGATTATTTAGTCTAGAAAAAAGACGACTGAGGGGCGATCTAATAACCATGTATAAGTATATAAGGGGACAATACAAATATCTCGCTGAGGATCTGTTTATACCAAGGAAGGTGACGGGCACAAGGGGGCATTCTTTGCGTCTGGAGGAGAGAAGGTTTTTCCACCAACATAGAAGAGGATTCTTTACTGTTAGGGCAGTGAGAATCTGGAATTGCTTGCCTGAGGAGGTGGTGATGGCGAACTCAGTCGAGGGGTTCAAGAGAGGCCTGGATGTCTTCCTGGAGCAGAACAATATTGTATCATACAATTATTAGGTTCTGTAGAAGGACGTAGATCTGGGTATTTATTATGATGGAATATAGGCTGAACTGGATGGACAAATGTCTTTTTTCGGCCTTACTAACTATGTTACTATGTTACTATATAATAGACAGATAATAGATAGATAATAGATAGATAGATAATAGTTAGATAGATAGATAGATAATATAGATAGATAATAGATAGATAGATGATAGATAATATATAGATAGATAGATAATAGATAGATAGATAGATAGATAGATAGATAGATAGATAGATAATATATAGATAGATAGATAATAGATAGATATAGATATAGATAATAGATAGATGATAGATAGATAATAGACAGATAATAGATAGATGATAGATAGATAGATAGATAGATAATATAGATAGATAGATAATAGATAGATAATAGATAGATAGATAGATAATATATAGATAGATAGATAATAGATAGATAGATAATAGTTAGATAGATAGATAATATAGATAGATAATAGATAGATAGATAATAGATAGATAGATGATAGATAGATAGATAATAGATAGATAGATAATAGATAGATAGATAGATAATATAGATAGATAGATAGATAGATAATAGATAATAGATAGATAATAGATAGATAGATAGATAATATAGATAGATAGATAGATAGATAATAGATAATATATAGATAGATAGATAATAGATAGATATAGATATAGATAATAGATAGATGATAGATAGATAATAGACAGATAATAGATAGATAATAGATAGATAATATAGATAGATAGATGGATAATAGATAGATAGATAATAGATAATAGATAATATATAGATAGATAGATAGATAGATAGATAGATAGATAGATAATAGATATGGTAGATAGATAGATAATAGACAGATAATAGATAGATGGATAGATAGATAGATAATAGATTGTTGTATGAATCTCTTGGACCAGTAAGTTGTGTTCAGTGGCCGGTACAATCCCAGACGTTGGGTCTGCAGAGTTTGGTATGTGCTCTGTCTGGATGTAGCAGAGCTGAGTCGCTCGTGTCATCGTTGCCTTTGTGCTCGGTCGTTTTCTCTGCGACATCTATAGAATGGTCCATGTAGGACGCAGACTCCTCCGCAGACGATGGCTGATGTGCGGACCCCTGGACCCGGTCACGTGCTCATCTGGTGCCTTGTAATCTCCATCGTTTCGCTCCCACTAGAGACTTGCTACCTGACTGCCTCTGTTGGCCTGATTATAGGACACCACAGAGCCTCTCTGGAGGCCGCGGTTCCCTGCAGTCTGCTCAATGTTTTTTTCATGCTTGTGTCTTCTTGCAATTATACAGGAAAGGCTTCTTATAGGCATTATATCAGATTTGAAAAACACGTCTTTTTTTCCTCCAGTAACAGCGCCACCTTTTCCCATGGCTGATCCTGGTATTGCAGCTTAATTCCATTTAATTAAATGGAGCTGATCTGCAATACCAGTCACAGCCTGTGGACAGGGGTGGCGCTGTTTTCAGGTGAAAGCAGCCATCAGGTCACGGAGTTGCCAAATTAGTGGAAGTTTACTACTTCTAGGCAACTGAATGCACCAACATGGGCCGTATATGTTTTATATTGACATGTATTGGGAGACTAATACTTAGGATGCATTTTATTATTTCATCTTTAAGGCTCTTTGTATTGAAAAGTGCCACGTTTCAATATGTCGGAACCTCTGATAATCCGACACGTAGATTATTAGGGTCTGTTACTGCCGGGTTCTAACTCTGGATATGTAATGAAAATTCTTATTTTGGAGGTGTAGTCAGTTTGTAGACTTTCTACTCTAACTCATTGATGTCCATGCGCTGTGGTAGGACATACAGTCCGGAGTTGACCAATTGGAACATTTCTTCTAATTGCCTCCCGATAATCTAGAAATTCTGTCACTCAAAAAATAAAATAAATTGATTGCAGACATCCAATGTTGTGACTCTAAGAACACTGTAAAAGCCCCAGATTGTGAGAGAGCAGAGGTCCTTAAAAAGCTTCCGATAATTCAAAATATGACAAATTTAAAGAGGACCAGTCACCAGCTCAAAACTAGAAGTTTTTGCTCTCATTTTATTCCCGCTGCTCCCCTGAGTATTCAGTTTTTTGTTTTTTTTAAATCGGTCATACGGTTCCAGAGATATGGACTTTTTAAATTTAGAGTTAAGTTTTCAAGATCTTTATCAAAGGGGCGTGGTTCACAGGATCCTCTGGGGCGTGTCTCCAGGCTGCTCTGCATAATTACTCTGTGAGCCACGCCCCCATAATAAAGACGATGAAAACCAGAGCTGAATAAAAAAACAGTCTCATATCTCTGGAACCGTATGGCGGATTTTAAAAAAACAAAAAACGAAATACTCAGGGGACCAGCGGAAATAAAATAAAGGCAAAATCCGGACACTTTTTTAATTTGGTGAAAGATCCAGTTTAAAGGGGTTTTTACCAAGTTCTCGATCAGATGATTGATGTCATTATCCAGACCGGGTTTTGAGTCCTGTCTACCCCTTTCCCGGTCTGGTCATGTCAGGGGTTAACTTTGCTCTGCCTCATTCTGGGTTCAGGTTTGCTATTTATCTCCGCTGCATCCTGCAGGTGGTGTCAGTTATAGTTTCTGCCTACCACGTGAGTAGCTGACCCTACTTAAGCCCTGATTTGTCCTGCTGCCTTTGCTGACTGTGCCGGCGCCTGTGTACTCCCATCTTCCCGTCCAGACACTGTGTTTCCCCTTCGTGTGTGGACTCCCAGGTACTTGACTCAGCTTGAACCCTGACCTGCTTTTGTCTCTTGTCTTTGGTATTTTCTGCTCCTGACCGGTATTGACCTTTTTGGCTTGTCTCTGACTCTGTGTTTGTTTATTCCTTTGGTACTGCGCTGCTGATTAATATCGGCCCAGCTTGATTGACTATCTAAACTAGACAGTAAACAATAGAAGTAAAAATCCCATTATTCTGTAGGACAGAGAGGATTTTTAATAAGAGATCCAATGCAAAGTTGCTTGTTTATACAAGAACTTTGCAATTTTACCCCTTTATGAGACAACCTATTTAAGGCATTTTACTGTCTGTTGCAGTGGTATTCAACCGGTGGCAATTCAGCCGTTGTAAAACCACAACTCCCAGCATGCCTTTATAGCCATTCTAAAATATAGTTTTACTTAAAGGGATCTTGACACTCAATTCATACTGCCTAAGAGCATGGCTGCATGAGCGTATCAGAGGAAATAAAGTCTGAAGATCTGTTTTGGCACTATAAGGAAAGACCCGACTAGTCCAGGCTTTTTCTTGCAGGCCAGGCTCTGATTTATGCTGCCTGTGGTTTCCTTTAAAAAGGCCATTCGCAACTCTACAGGATAGAATACCCCTCATTAGGAATGGTATGTTTGCATTGGTTTACGACAAGACAATAAAGTCTTCTGGGAAACTTCCCCCGTTACAATGTACCACTTAATTAAAAAAGTAAAAAAAAAAAAAAAAAAAAAAAAGAAGTTTCCGCCACTTCCAATTTCCCAGGATAAAGTTACCCTCTTGTCGTAAGAGGCGGCTCTGGTGTGCCAGGCACAGAATAACAGATCACTGGGAAATTTCAGAGTAATTACGAGGTTCCGGAATTCATCTGTGCCCAGGATGGAGAACGATGGATGCGCAGTTAAAATTTCTTGAAACTTGTTAATTGCATTTATAATTAGTAGTGCCTGTGAGCTTCACAACACTTCTGGGGTGTAAAATAAACAGATTCATTTATCCGGAAGAAGACGTGAGCCGAGACGGGACTATGGGCGGAATATAGAGAGAGCAATCCCATGGCGGATTGAGTATATCGATTTGTCCGAAGGCGGAAACAGTGACGCCGCCGCAGATTGGGTGTCACATTGGGCGAATCCCGGGAGAGCGGGTGCCGAGACCGCGGGAACGGCGCCGGCACGGTAGGTGACTATAGACTTTATTCTTTTATCGGCGCCAAACATTCTGATCAAGAAGGGGTTGCCCTAGTAGTGGAAAACCCCTTTAATCCATTTGTTTAGAAACTTCTGTAACTTTCTAACAAACTTTCTAACAAACTTTATGTTTCAATTTTTCAAACTCATCTACTGTCAGCGAGTGGGAAAAATTCTAGTTTAGGCTCTGTTCACACGTCCAGTTCTTATCTGTTGGTAAACGATCCAGTAATATGATTTAAAAAAAAAAAAACATATTAGGTATAAATGGAGCAAAAACGGATGCAAAATAGAAGCCAAAGTTTACAGTTTTCGATGGATTGGTCTTTAAAAATAAGGATCCGTTTAACAAAGAACATTAACTTTGGTTTCCGTTTTGCTTCTGTTCCCATTCCAATGAATCGGGGGCAGTAGTCGATATGATTGTATCCAGGCTACATAATTCTCTGTGAGCAAAATGTTTCTGGGCGTTTGCTACAATGTATCAGTCTGGAGTCCGGGCTGTTCAGCTCAGAGATCATCGTCTCGGCTGCATACAATGTGTCGCATTTTCAGATGTGATCACGACCAGGTATAATCCTGTTTGTCTGACTTCGCCTGCAAACAGGACTGTTTTTAAGCTTTAAGCTGGAGTCACACATAACGATATCGTTGCAACGTCACGCTTTTGGTGACGTAGCAACGATCCCGCTAACGATCTCGTTATGTGTGACAGCGACCAACGATCAGGCCCCTGCTGGGAGGTCGTTGGTCGTTGGGGAATGATCAGGACCTTTTTTTGGTCGCTGATCACCCACTGTCATCGCTGGATCGGCGTGTGTGACGCCGATCCAGCGATGTGTTCACTTGTAACCAGGGTAAACATCGGGTAACTAAGTGCAGGGCCGCGCTTAGTAACCCAATATTTACCATGGTTACCATTGTAAAAGTTAAAAAAAAAACAGTACATACTCACATTCTGATGTCTGTCACATCCCCCGGCGTCCACAGGGTTAAAACTGCTTTCGGCAGGAGCGCTGCCAGCGCCGGCCGTAAAGCAGAGCACAGCGGTGACGTCACCGCTGTTACTGCCGGCGCTGACAGTGCAGGGAAACTCTCGGCAGCAGCGCGTGCATTAGCAGCGCTCTTGCCGAAAGCAGTTTTAACCCTGTGGACGCCAGCGGGGAACGTGACAGACATCAGAATGTGAGTATGTAGTTTTTTTTTTTTACTTTTACAATGGTAACCAGGGTAAATATCGGGTTACTAAGCGCGGCCCTGCACTTAGTAACCCGATGTTTACCCTGGTTACCCGGGTGCTGCAGGGGGACTTCGGCATCGTTGAAGACAGTTTCAACGATGCCGAAGTCGTTCCCCTGATCGTTGGTCGCTGGAGAGAGCTGTCTGTGTGACAGCTCCCCAGAGACCACACAACGACTTACCAACAATCATGGCCAGGTCGTATCGCTGGTCGTGATCGTTGGTAAGTCGTTTAGTGTGACTTTTGTTTTCCATAGGGTTACATGGTACTGTAAACGCATGGAAAACTGCTCCCAATCCGCTGCGGATCCGCAGCAAAATCTGCAACGTGTGCACATGGCCTAAGAGCAATTAGACCATGGATTCTTTACTGTAAGAGCAGTGAGACTGGATTTTTTTTACTGTAAGAGCAGTTAGACTATGGATTTTTTACTGTAAGAGAAATTAGATTATGGATTCTTTACTGTGAGAGCAGTAAGACTATGGATTCTTTTCTGTAAGAGCAGTGAGACCATGGATTCTTTACTGTAAGAGCAGTGAGACCATGGATTATTTACTGTAAGAGCAGTGAGACTGTGTATTACTTACTGTAAAAGCAATGAGACCATGGATTCTTTACTGTAAGAGCAGTGAGTCTGTGTATTACTTACTGTAAGAGCAGTGAGACTATGGATTATTTACTGTAAGAGCAGTGAGACAATGAATTCTTTACTGTAAGAGCAAGGAGACCATGGATTCTTTACTGTAAGAGCAGTGAGACCATGGATTATTTACTGTACGAGCCGTTAGACTATGGATTCTTTACTGTAAGAGCAGTGAGACTATGGATTCTTTACTGTAAGAGCAGTGAGACCATGGATACTTTACTGTAAGAGCAGTGAGACTATGGATTCTTTACTGTAAGAGCAGTGAGACCATGGATACTTTACTGTAAGAGCAGTGAGACTATAGATTATTAACTAAGAGCAGGGAGACTGTAGATTCTCTACTGTAAGAGCAATGAGACTATGTATTCTTTACTGTAAGAACTGTGAGACTATGGATTCTTTACTGTAAGAGCAGTGAGACTATAGATTATTAACTGTAAGAGCAATGAGACTATATATCCTTTACTGTAAGAGCAGTGAGATTACGGATTCTTTACTCTAAGAGCAGTGACACCATGGATTCTTTATTGTAAGAGCAGTGAGTCCATGGATTCTTTAATGTAAGAGCAGTTAGACTACAGATTTTTTACTGTAAGAGCAGTGAGACCAAGGATTCTTTACTGTAAGAGCAGTGAGACTATGGAACTCACTACCACATGATCTTGTAATGGCTGATTCACTGTGGAATGCCCTACTGTGGACTGTGGAATACTGTGGAGACTGTGGAATGCCGACCACAAGAGGTAGTAATGGCAGACACTATATCAGCTTTTAGAAAAGGGCTGGATGATTTCCTTGATGCACATAACATTGCTGGTTATAGTTAATTTAGTGACAAAATGTACAGTTGTTGGAGAAAGGCTGAACTTTATGAACCGTGGTCTTTTTTCAACCTATGTCACTATCTAACTACAAAAGCACAATGATGGCCTGGACGCCTTTCTTGATAAATATAATATTACCGGTTATGGGCATTAGACTCTGTGATGGGACATTGATCCAAGGAACCAGTCTGATTGCCGCATGTGGAGTCGGGAATGATTGTTTTCCATAATATGGCGATATTACATCTGCCCCATGGGGTTGTCGCCTTCCTCTGGATCAACCTGTTAGGTTATATGTTGAACTTGATGGACTTATGTCTACCTTCAACCTTAAAAACTAGGAAACGAATGAGTTGTGAGCTGGTTACAATTATGTCCAGTTTAGATATGAGGGAATCGATTCAATGCAAATGGAATCCATGTAAAATTTTTGATAATTTGTTAAACCTAGTGAACTCGATCAGTTTGTGATTCGATCTGCGACAATAGACAAAAGAATTCCCACAGGAATCTTACAAAAAGCATGAGAATGCAGCAGACACTACCGGGTGCATCTGGATAGTGATCGGATGTCACAGCTCAGCCATGGTGACAGATAGAGAAATCCATAAAACACTGAATAAACATTACAGATAGTGTGTGACAGGACTGCAGTGAAAACGGCCTCCACCCGTTTACCCATAGCTATATATGATGAGGTCACTTGGACATTACTAAGGCTGTGTTTGTGATAAAGAGCTTGAAAAATGTTCAATGCAGCCTTAGGAGACCTCGGAGTGTTACACACACGTGTCCAGGGGATTTGGAGGCATGCGGTACTCGTGATTCGTGGCAAATTTATTAACTGCAAATCAAAATTTTGCCAAAGACTTGATGGAGCTTGCAAATTTCAACTTCAGAACATTCACTCATGTCTGAAATGTACTCCCTTTCATCACAATCTTCTCAGTAACTATTTGGATGGAGAGCTTGTTCTCAGCCTATATTAGCTCCACCTCTACTTTACTCATGGGCGGAGCCAATCTTCAAGGGTTGTCCCTTTTTACAAACACTCCATGTTTGGTAAACAAGGGGGCGTTAGAAAAACATTCTCTAAAATCCTTGTGTTTTGTTTTTTTTTAGACAAAAATAGCAAACCCTTTAAAATATTATTTCCCCTAATGTGATGTTTTTATTTGTTTTGCTCCTGTTAGCTTTGGGCACTACAACACTATTATTGGAGTAACTATCCATGAAAAAAGAGGTTGTGGGGGGGAGCTAAGCCTATAATTGCTTGATCTCTGCTCCTCATGGGCGGGGCACTATGAACTAAACCTACATTCCCTGGAAGCGGTGATCTACTGAATAGGATTTTATTTAGATTTTTACTTAGTCTTTGTACATATCCTTGCCACCAGTATTGTACATTTTTTTAGGGGTTTAATCATATGGGATGCAAGAGTGACGGTTACACCTGGCCTTTCTCTGGGACAAGATGGATGGAGTGCCCTAATACAGATTTTGCATACCGTAAGTGTCCCAGGGCACCAAGGTGCACTTCTGTAAGCAGCTGTGTTCACTACCAAGTCTCTCTGCTTTGTACACACTGCGCCAAGGAACTATTATTCTAAATAATTGTTATTTTATCTTTATGCCGTCGTCCTTCCATTTTGTGTTGATTTGATTTTTATCTGGCTTTTTCTTTGTATAGTCGTCAAGCTCTTGAGAAGGAGTAAATTATTACCGGAGCGGGGGCTTAGCATGTGTTCTCCCTTGAAACCTTCAAATAACAATAATTCTACCCAGCCCGCTTTCGTAATAGCTTTTCCTATCATTTCTTTTAAAATGGAAGCTTTCTGCCGTCTGTAATGATGTTCGTTTTGATATGTAGACTATTTCGATCATCTTTGACTCGACCTCCATTATTTTATACAGAGACGATGATCTAATGGTTTCTTTGCATAAAGTTGTGGATGCTTCTTCCTTGCGAGACATTTTTTCCGAGATGGCACCACAGGGTCTTCCTAGTGACCTCTTTATTTTTATTTATTTTTTCTGGAAATAATAAGCTCTCTAGTATCGAACTGTTAAGACTGGAGCTGCGGTGATTTATGCTCATCTGTGTAGCAGTTACCACATTTCATTATTTCAGAGGAGATGCTTCTTTCGACTGATCAACACTCCCAATTGTATTTTCGGGCTAGTGTTCAGCCATATTAGTTCCGATACACTGCCCTCTGTCTCGAAAACAGCAGCAGTATTAGCTTTTTCATTTCAGAGGGGAGTGGTGGACAGCCTATATTGGCACTATCTCCTTTCCTCATGGGCGGGGCATGATCTTCCTGGGTTGTCCTTGTTAAGCGCTTCATGATTGGTAGAAAAATAAAACGGGATTATAAACCAACATTCTATGAAAAGACAGTGATCTTCTGGTCTAGGATCGTCTTTGGGGTGTTTTTTTTTTACTTTAGAGCCCCACTCTTTTGTCCACTTCCCTGCGCCCAGTGCTGTAAGGTATCCTTTTATGTGTAACTACAGAAGATGAAGTTGTTTGCAGTCACATATCAAATGATCAAAAATGATGGGTTTAGGTTGCCTATGGCCCCCAGGACATTTAGTTATACCTCTGTTAGTATTCGGAGCCTATTGTTTGGCCATGTTAGTTTCCGTTCACTGCCCTCTGCTACGTTACTGGCACAAGTATTAGCTTTTCCACTCCATTTATCAGGTATATGAGCACAAGGAGTGGATAATCTTTCTTCTTGGAAGCAAACCATATTATTATTTATGGTCTTATTGATGAATGCAGGAAAATTGATCTGATTCCGACCACGGTTGACTCGTAAGAAGGCTCGCACAATGTTTAACCTGGGGACTTAGTCAATAAAACAGTTTACCTGTATATAAAGACGTATTGTACACATGCATCACCCTGTCACCACCGAGATAGTAGTGTCACTTTATAATGGGATATGATTCATCCTCTTATAGGGTCTTCGGGGCTATAAAAGACCTTTAGAAAGCAGTGCAATTAGGGTATAAAGGTTCTGGGTTTAGTCGCTGTGAAACTGTAATGGTTTCGTAATGGGCTTTCCGTCACTTCTCATGGCTGCTTCATGACATGTTTAATGGGGAATCTTCGTAGAGGAGTAACCATCCATAGACTCAAAAATTCAGAAGGCAGATAAAATATAGGATTGTACATGCACATTGTTCGGATTAGCTTGACCCAATCTTGAAGGTTCTTCAACTTTGAGTTTTCTTGTAATGCAGATGTACCATCCTTGAATGACGTACTGATAATTCATTTGTAACATGGTTGATCCAATACAAACGAAATTAACCGCCTCACTACTCAAACTGCCAGAAAGTGCCACGCCGATCAAGGATTGCTACAGCGCTGACCTATCTTAGGACGTTTATGGCATAGGATATTCAAAGAATATGGCAAAAATTTCTGCTAGTGGAACAAAACACTGTCAGTGACAGGCTTTCCTGTTGTGAATTCTGCTTTTGGGCTCCCTCCGGTGGTTGTAGGTGGTAATGCAGTTGTTTCTGGGCTGCAGTCCTGGACAGGTGTATCTACTGATTGCAGTTCTGACTGGAGTATTTAGGTTTGCAGGACTCATTAGTCCTTGCCAGTTTTCAATGTTTCTTGGGAAGTATGTGATCTCTGTCTGGCTTATCCTGCTTAGCTGCCAATTCAGCAAAGATAAGTGTCTGTTTCTTTTTCCATTACACACAAGCTGTGTGCTTGTTTTTGATTGTATTCCTGCTCAGAGTTTAGTAGTCTCTGGAGTTGCAGATATACGTTCCACGTCTTTAGTTAGATGGAGGAATTTTTGTATAATCTGCTGTGGATATTTTTGGAAGGGTTTTAATACTGACCGCACAGAACTCTGTCCTATCCTTTCCTATTTTAGCTAGAGTGGCCTCTTGTGCTAAATCCTGTTTTCTGACTGTGTGTGTCTTTCCTCTCCTACTCACAGCCAATAATTGTGGGGGGCTGCCTATCCTTTGGGGTTCTGCTCTGAGGCAAGATAGTATTCCTATTTCCATCTTTAGGGGTATTTAGTCCTCCGGCTGTGACGAGGTGTCTAGGGCTTGTTAGGTACACCCCACGGCTACTTCTAGTTGCGGTGTTAAGATCAGGATTTGCGGTCAGTATAGTTACCACCTACTCCAGTGAAAGTTTTCATGCTGCTCCAAGGTCACCGGATCATAACACTTTCCGCAAACTACTCCATCTAGTAGGTCCCAAGGGATCACTTAACTTCGCATACAGGGTTTTGGACTTTTTCAGGGTCCCTGGGTTGAGTCCTCAGAGTGGATGCAGGCTGCTAATGAGACCTGTCAGAGAATTGTCCTAAAACCGGGTCAGTAAAGGAGGTCAAAATTAGGAACAAAATCGAGAAGCATTTGGGAAGGCAAAACGCAAGCCAGGGTCGGGAATAAACAGACTAAGTCACAGCTGGGAATAAACAGGCTACGTCACAGCTGGGAATAAACAGGCTAAGTCACAGCTGGGAATAAACAGGCTAAGTCACAGCTGGGAATAAACAGGCTAAGTCACAGCTGGGAATAAACAGGCTAAGTCACAGCTGGGAAGCAGGAGTGAACCAAAGTAAGTGAAACCTGTAACTGGCAGTCAGAAACTGATTGCTTGGTGTTTAAATAGGGATGAGGCCTATATATTCAGTTGTGCTCAGAAGTTTACATATCCCGGCAGAATTTTTGCTTTCTTGGCCTTTTTTTCGGAGAATATGAATGATAAAACCAAAACTTTTTCTCCACTCATGGTTAGTGGTTGGGTGAAGCCATTTATTGTCAAATTCCCCTGTCTTCCTTAGTTTCTTGAGTCCTACATCGCCAGTGAAGACTACCCCAGTATTCTACTATTTGTTCTACATAACACTTTTTCCCTTCTCGAGGGTGCTACTTGACTCCTCAGTTATGGGTCAAACAACCCCATAAGGTGAGCAGTTCCTTCTCCCTCATCTGAGTTGAGTGTCTCTTTATTCTCTAGTCGCTCCCTACTCTTCCATCATTTCTGTTTTTCAGAATTTAGCAGAACTTTTACATTTAGGGATTTAATACTTTTGCAACTCGTTTCAATATTTGGTCTTTTTGAAAACTTTCATAAAGCATAATCCATATGTTCTTTATGGTCCCTTTTTTTCCCCCCAAGTAGATTTCTTCAAATCTGAGCAAGGTTTTACAGCTCCGGTCTTTTTTTGCGGATGTTCGTGGTACCATGTGGTGCAAGGTAGGAGGAAGTTAATTGGGCTTTGTTAACCTCCGCTAAACCGTATGACCCCAAAGTTACATATGGACATGGTTTTAGAGAAGTGATAAAAGGTTGATGAGAGGAGCTGGCAGTGGCCGCCGTTACGGCCTTCCTAACCGGTTCAATATGTGGCAGTGTCTTCAGGCTTCAAAGGATTAGAATGGATTTATGCGCTCAGTACATTGTTGTAAGGAATTTTTTAGACTCTCACCGCTCATTGTCTCCTCTCTCTCTCTGGCTCTCTGACTGCTTTCTACTGAAGCCTGTCATCCGCAATCTCACAGGATTATCAGCATTTCGGCGTGTGAAGCCGGCTTCACCTGATGCTTTAAAAGCAGCCGCAACTGTTAAGATATTAGAAAGCGATGCATTAAACCCGGGAATGTTGAGAATACAAAGCTATGTTAATGGCCGTGAGCCGAGGAGCTGTGTTTTATATGTGCGAAGTGTGAAAGATCAGAACGACAAATGAAAAAAAAGCACAATGTGCAGCACTCTGCACAAGTGACAGCGGCGGGTTATTATTTCATTGTCGGAAAGTCAGGAAAAAGCGCGTAGGAGAATGAGATTTTGGCATTTGGGGGTCATTGTAATATACGTGTCTAAATATGTTTGTTTTCCTGCTTCAAATACAATTGAATGTAAAAAAAAAGTACACGGCAGTATTTCTGCATGGGGATTGTACAACTGGTCCTACTTCTAGGGCTTAGTGATCAGCTAATATTTTTGCAAGGGCCCCTGGGTTGAGTCCACGGAGTGAGTGCAGGCTGGTAAAGTAGGCTGGCAGAGAATAGTCAAAAAAACGGATCGGAGGATGATCGATCATTTTTCTGGTAGCATTGCTGGAGCCAGGGGCATAGCTGTATCGGCAGCAGTCACATCAGGATGGCGCAGCCTAAGGGAACCCAAAACCCCCTATGCCTCATAAGATGACATCACTTTTGGAGGGTCCTACTATCTGTTCTGCATTGGGACCAGGAACACAGTTTTGTTCAATCTGGGCAAAGTTTAATTTTACTGCTTCAAATACACTGGTCGAGAGTGAAGTGGCCCTGCCAGACACCACTCCGTCATTCGCTAAATCATTGGGTCACCCATGATCATACTAGGTCCCTCAAAAGCAAAGTTCTCTATTTGCACTAGACCCAAGCCCTGGCTAATAAAAGGTGTGCCAGTGGGTTTCTCTCTATTGTCCAGATCCAATTTTTTTTAGGAATAGCATATTTCTCCTAATTGAAGCAAGTCTTCACAACTCTGGGTTCCCCTTGTGGTTAACTTGGAAAATTGGATATAACTATAGAGAACAGTTTTTCAAACATAAAAAACACTGCTCTGATGTACCCCCTAAATAGATGAATATGAAGTGTGTTTTTTGGATGCGTACTTTGTATAGGGGCATAGCAAAGGAGGCTGGAAGGGTAGTAGGTCACACCTGACCCTGATACCAGAGGAGGTGAGGACACAGACGGAAGGGGGCCCCTGTGCAAGAACAGTATATGGTCCTTTTGCAGTCCAGTACCTCATGATAATCCACAATTCCACCTGATTTGGAGATAGTAGTGGCCCCTTTAGATCTTGTGACCTTATGCGGTGGCACAGGTTGCACCAATGGTATGTCCACCCCTGTACTAGAGGAGTACTGAATAAGAAAATGGCAGTAATATTAATTGAACTCACACTTAGCAACTTTTGGAAGCTGGTATCCAGAGAGGGTGAGTGCGGGAGAAGGTAAGCCAGTAATTTTCAGCCATGTCAACACGCTCTTTTGTAGACCACTTCCATTATTCCAGTTTGTGCCCACTTTTTACCCATTCTCCGCTCCTCAACCCCTCGATTTCATCCTGTCAAAATATGCGGGTACAAGAAATCTTTCCAGATTTTTGTAAGGTTTGAACTTATCACGAGAGATTTGCCAACTTATCCAGGTGTCCGGGAGCCTATCGGACATTACAGGAGAGTTGGCAAGTATGGTAGGTGGTTGGCCTGTCGTAGATTGTGTGCTGTACCCAGGACCTTCATGTCACGTCACTGCCCTTGATTTTTAATGCTACATTTCTTTGGGAGAGTCGGTTTCTTAAAAGGATGAAGAGGATGAAAAATAAAATATATTTTGAGAACATGTGGTATAAAAAGTTGGTGAAGTTTTTGATATGTTTTATTTTTTTCTTGGTGACCTTTCAGCGTGTTGCAGAGGAGTAAAAAAATATCAGTTACCGTTTTACGTTTCCAAAGTGATATATATTTTTTAAAGGCCTATTATTACCGTTAAGCACTAATCTGCCTTAAACAAAGGAAAAACAGCCTGACATTACGTGAGACGCTCATCCGACTGTCCTTAAAATCTAATCAGAAGGCAACAAACCTTTATGTTACAAGAGAAGACTCGGGAAGCCGCCGGATCTTAAGAATACATTTATTTTACATCTGTCCTACAAATTCAATCTCTTTTAAGCGGCTCCATAAACCTGACGCTATTGACATAGTTGTGTGATTTTGGGGGGAAATGTGCATTTCCGATATCATAAAGATATTTACCGTAATTTCCTTAAATGTGTTTGTGCAATTTCATGGCTATAAAATTAACTTCACGCTAGACGTCTATGGGCATATTTAGAGCAAAAGGATAAAAAATTGTCAGATTTCGCTTAGTTATAGCAGGTAAAAAGCACCAAAAGAGATGGCCATAAAGTAACTTTATGGGATGCAAAAGAACACATTTACAAAGAGTTGCTCTTCTGCGAACACTGAGCAGTCTCCTCAACAGAAGAGTAAGTTAGAAATGAATATTGGGGCAACAGCTACATTGGGGGTGACCTATGAGATCTCTACCTGGAACTAGAGATGAATGGATCACTGTTATGAACTGGTGATTCAGAACCACAATGGACCTGGTGAATACGAGCACAGAAAATGACCTGATAGTTGCTAATCACATAGGACGAGCTCTGAGATGTGGGAACTCTGCTGACCGCAATCCCTAATCCTATCACACCACACTAGAGGTAGCCGTGGAGCGCTCCTGACTAGACCTAGGCGCCTCGGGCACAGCCTGAGAAACTAGCTAGCCCTGAAGATAGAAAAATAAGCCTACCTTGCCTCAGAGAAATTCCCCAAAGGAAAAGGCAGCCCCCCACATATAATGACTGTGAGTAAAGATGAAAATACAAACACAGAGATGAAATAGATTTTAGCAAAGTGAGGCCCGACTTACTGAATAGACCGAGGATAGGAAAGATAGCTTTGCGGTCAGCACAAAAACCTACAAACAACCACGCAGAGGGCTCAAAAAGACCCTCCGCACCGACTAACGGTACGGAGGTGCTTCCTCTGCGTCCCAGAGCTTCCAGCAAGCAAGAAAAACCAATATAGCAAGCTGGACAGAAAAAATAGCAAACAAAAGTAACACAAGCAAAACTTAGCTTATGCAGGGCAGACAGGCCACAAGAACGATCCAGGAAGACATCCAGGCCTCTCTTGAACCCCTCGACTGAGTTCGCCATCACCACCTCCTCAGGCAAGCAATTCCAGATTCTCACTGCCCTAACAGTAAAGAATCCTCTTCTATGTTGGTGGAAAAACCTTCTCTCCTCCAGACGCAAAGAATGCCCCCTTGTGCCCGTCACCTTCCTTGGTATAAACAGATCCTCAGCGAGATATTTGTATTGTCCCCTTATATACTTATACATGGTTATTAGATCGCCCCTCAGTCGTCTTTTTTCTAGACTAAATAATCCTAATTTCGCTAATCTATCTGGGTATTGTAGTTCTCCCATCCCCTTTATTAATTTTGTTGCCCTCCTTTGTACTCTCTCTAGTTCCATTATATCCTTCCTGAGCATCGGTGCCCAAAACTGGACACAGTACTCCATGTGCGGTCTAACTAGGGATTTGTACAGAGGCAGTATAATGCTCTCATCATGTGTATCCAGACCTCTTTTAATGCACCCCATGATCCTGTTTGCCTTGGCAGCTGCTGCCTGGCACTGGCTGCTCCAGGTAAGTTTATCATTAACTAGGATCCCCAAGTCCTTCTCCCTGTCAGATTTACCCAGTGGTTTCCCGTTCAGTGTGTAATGGTGACATTGATTCCTTCTTCCCATGTGTATAACCTTACATTTATCATTGTTAAACCTCATCTGCCACCTTTCAGCCCAAGTTTCCAACTTATCCAGATCCATCTGTAGCAGAATAACTATCTTCTCTTGTATTAACTGCTTTACATAGTTTTGTATCATCTGCAAATATCGATATTTTACTGTGTAAACCTTCTACCAGATCATTAATGAATATGTTGAAGAGAACAGGTCCCAATACCGACCCCTGCGGTACCCCACTGGTCACAGCGACCCAGTTAGAGACTATACCATTTATAACCACCCTCTGCTTTCTATCACTAAGCCAGTTACTAACCCATTTACACACATTTTCCCCCAGACCAAGCATTCTCATTTTGTGTACCAACCTCTTGTGCGGCACGGTATCAAACTCTTTGGAAAAATCGAGATATACCACGTCCAATGACTCACCGTGGTCCAGCCTATAGCTTACCTCTTCATAAAAACTGATTAGATTGGTTTGACAGGAGCGATTTCTCATAAACCCATGCTGATATGGAGGCCAAGATTAGAAAAAAACATGTGTGCTCTTAGTCCAAACCAGCTCCTGGTTGTGTCTGGTACTCCAGCTTAGTTCAACTTTTCACAATTTTTTAGGATTTTTTTTGTTAACCCCAACAGATTCTAACCTGGTTTGACTCGTAAGGATGCCAATGTTCCATAATTCATGCTCAATTGTTTAAATGCGACTCGGCCTCCTTTTTATAGAAATTACTCACTACTGGCCGCTAAGCACGGAGCTCTGCTTGATCCACGGTTACAAAATAAATTCTTTTTAATAGAAACGCCAATTAGAATAAACCTGTTCGTTTTCCCGGATGCCCTTTGTGCCTTGTGAATTATGTTTTGTTTTTGTTTTTTTAATCCAAAGGTTAAAGAATTCCTTAAAGTCAATTATCCTGTTTGGGTAAGACAGAGCGCGGTATGAAACCTGTTCCAATTTGTAGTGACGGAAACATCTGGATGGTTTTATGCATCGAAGATGATCTTGACTCGAGTCTGTTTAGGTATGGAAGCTTAGAAAAAAAATAGAAATATAATATTGGGCATCCACTCACGATCATATCACCCCTAATGTAACGTGCCTAACTCAGGGTTTTGCCCTACGAACTTGATCCAGGGCATCCAGATTTCGGCATCCACTCACGTTCACAGTTAGGTGTCCATTCGGGGGTCTTATAAGATAGATGTCTCCATTTAAACCACCTTAGGTCAGCTCCTCCACAATATACAGTATCCAGTGGAATAATCCTCCAATACTATTTCTATAGGACTAACAGCCATCCAACCATAGTGTAAATCATTAAGGATTGATCCAATGTATCAATATATTTAGATAAAACAGCGCTTTAAAATACTTTAAAAGTCCATAAAACAGCACTCCTCTGATAACTTGCATGACTCAGGGTTTCGCCCCTCCTGCTTTATGCAGAGTATCCGAATATCAGCATCCTCTCACAATGACAGATGGTCTGTTCTGACGTGTTATAAGACAAATGTCTCCATTTAAACCACATTGAATCAGGGTAATTTCTTGTATAATACACAGAATCCAGCGGAATTGTCGTGGCTCGGTTTGAGGATTCGGTCCGGTCACCTGTTGCTTCGTGGTCGGTTCTTCTGCTGCTTGAGCCATGATTCTTTTCCTTCCCTGTCCAAATGCTGATTCTTCCTTTGTCCTTATTCTCCCTTTTTGGTTTGCTCTTTTCCAGGTGTTTTCCATTTTCCCATTTTTGTTTGCCCTATCATATCCTGCATGGGGCTTTATATAGTACTCCTTCTCTGCATTTCCTTGCTGGCAATATTTCCTGACGGATGTATACTTAGGAGTTCCAGCTCTTTATCTTAGGGGTTTATCTTCTAGGGTAAACTCCAGTTTTATTCTTCGGTTTGTTTTCCCTCCTAGCACCTTTTCGTTTAACAACTGTTCTTGGGAGGTCTTTCTTGTTCCTTTTTATTTTTGGTACTCCTTAACCTTCACCCCGCCACCTTATTTGAATGTGTCTTAGTTTCTCACCTTCGGTTCTTGTATCTAACTTCACACTTGTGTCCTCCCCTCTGGTTCCTCAGGAAGTACGAGAAAGCCCTCAACGGTATTTAGGGAGGCAGGTCCGATGTGGTGCTTTTTAGTTGTCTGCTAGGGCACTTCTAGGCTGTACAGGGACCAGTTCGGTCTAAGCGCAGCTTTTTTCTGTTGTGAGTGTGAATACGTTCATCATGGGAATAATCCTCCAATGCTATTTCTGTCGGGCTATCAGTCATCCAACCATAGTGTACATTAGTAAGAATTGATTTATCACATGCAATGTATCAATATATTTTATCACATAGATAAAACAGCACTTTAAAAAAAAATGTAAAAGTCCATAAAAAAACAAGCCTCATCTAATTAGCCAAATCCGGGGTTTCTCCATTCCGGCTTTATCCAGGGCAATTTTTTTTCTGGTAATTTTATTTATTTTTTTTTTCTACCAATTGTAGTATTTGTATTTTTTTATCATAATGACCTGTGCTAACCAAAAACCCAAAGTCAAATTAACGGCAGATTGAAGCTCTTTTAAAGTCTTGCCAAATCTAGGGTTTCGCCCTTCTTGCTTTATCAGGTCATATTTTTTTTTTTGGTCCTAGTTTTTTATTTTTTGCAAATGATATAATTTCTACTATGTCATAGTCTTCAATGGCAAAGTTGTAAGCTTCCGGGTTTCAACAATTTAGATAAGAAATGTGTCCTCATAGGCATCTATACTCAATAAAGACCTGTATCCTTTCAGTGGATTTTCTATAGGTGGGAAAAGTCACCATACCTTCCTCGTGAGAGATCCACATTGGTTGGTCGGCCTAGTATCTCCCATTAGATCTGGGTACCCTTAAGGGGACGTCAACCTTTGTCATGGCATTGGATCGGCATTGCTGCTACCTCTGGGACCCCCACTGATCATATCCAAGCAATATGCCATCACCAAATGAGACCATGCCTTTAAGTAGAGGAAAATCCATTTCCTTATACATGTAGCTCTTCATCTTGATTAGGTAGATTTTATATCTAGACAAAACTAAAATCATATTAAATATTACTGCCTTTCAAATCATTAAAACTACTTTTTTTTTTAATTTTCCTTTTATGAAATCTGGTCGATACTAAACCATTCAATTCTTTTTTTAACATTTTAATGATTACAGTATCCTTCAGCTTGAGAAATATTAATGCAATTTCCATTTATAAGGGACTATTAAAATGACCACCACTGAGCCTTTCCGTACATTGGCTCCATAACTTTATATTAATCACCCTGAATTTTTTTTTTTTTTCGTTGTGCACTTCTCTTATTAATTGAAATAAAAAAAAGCATTAGTGGGATATTTCTATCCACATTTAAAGATAGAGGTCGGGGAAAAAAAAGTCTTAAATTGTAAGGAAACACATAAGTCGCAGTCTCTTCAGAGGTTTAGTAAAGGTGCCCATACACGTTAGACAGAAGCTAGCCAAACCCTTCATTTTGGCAGTGGCAGTTGATTATCTGCTGTATGGGAGTCTATCAGATTTCTTCAGAGGGTGCAAAAAATGCTGTGACTTTTCAAAACTTCTGCGCCACTTTTGAGGCATAAAAGCTTTGATGAATCAGCCTCCTTGTGTTTCCTCCCTCTACTAACCTACATAAAGCCAACATAGCCATTTCCGTGTGGGGTTCTACTGTGTCTCGAGTTATATTTGACTCCGATCTTTCCTTCACTCCCTATATCTAATCGCTCTCTCATGTCATCTACACCTAAAAACCATTTAGAGAATGTGCCGTCTACTAATTGTTCTCCCCCTTACCAAACTCTGCCAGGGTGTACGCTTCCCGACTTCAGAGGCGCGCACTGCACATGTCCGGAAGTTCAGAAGATGGCATCCATTGTGCATCTCTGAAGCCGGGAAGAGTACACCCTGACTGAAGAGATGAGGTGACGCTGCCGGAATGACGGGCACAGATTTCCATGAGCAGCGATGATGTTGCTTATGCAAATTATGTTATCACACCCACAGATGATAGATTTAGATAGATCGATAGATCGATAGATAATAGATTGATAGATAATAGATACATAATAGATAGATACATAATGGATAGATAGATAAATACAGTGGATAGATGATAGATAATGGATAGATAGATAATGGATAGATAGATACAGTAGATAGATAGATAGATAAATAGATAGATAATAGATAGATATTAGATAGATAGATAATGTATAGATAATAGAGAGATGGAAAGATAGATAGATAATGGATAGATGATAGATGGATAATGCATACATGATAGATAATAGATCGATAATAGAAAGATAGATAGATAATAGATCTATAATAATAATCGCCAGTTGGGACTTCTGGACGCCGAGTCCCCGAATCCCATAAGGCACCGAGGCACACGTCTCCACTATTCCCGCGCATCCGCAGTAACAGCCACAACTTTGCGCTCTACCCGCGCATGCACGGTAATGATGCAGTTGTTACTGCACCTGCGTGGGGAATAGCAATGACGTCTATGTTTTACTTGTGCAGCCGCAGTAACAGCCTTACAGCCAATAACTGCGCCTGCGCAAGTGACAGATATACGTCACCACTATACCCAGTAGCAGCCATATTTGCGCTGTGTACAGATGTTAATCTCACCGCACTCCCGATGCGATAGCATCGGGCCTATTTCTAGTAATAGATAATAGAGAGATAGATAATAGATAGATAATGGATATATAGATATATAATGGATATATATATATATATATATATATATATGTGTGTGTAAGATAATCCAAATCCTCCTTCTCTCGCTTCCTCAAACCCATTGTGGACAAATCTGAACCCATCATCTTTCCTCCATCTCATAGATCTTCCTTACCTGACCTATCTATCACAATTAACGACATCACACTTTCCCCCGTACCAGAAGTCCGCTGCCTCGGAGTAACCCTTGACTCTGCCCTGTCCTTCAAACCGCACATCCAAGCTCTCGCCACCTCCTGTCGCCTCCAGCTCAAAAATATCTCCAGGATCCGTCCTTTCCTCAACCCTCAATCTACTAAAATGCTTGTGCATGCCCTCATCATCTCCCGCCTTGACTACTGTAACATCCTTTTCTGCGGCCTCCCTGCTAACACCCTTGCACCTTTCCAGTCCATCCTTAACTCTGCTGCCCGAATAATTCATCTCTCTCCTCGCTACTCCTCCGCTTCCCCCCTCTGCAAATCTCTTCACTGGCTCCCATTCCCTCAGTGTATCCAGTTCAAATTACCAATACTGACCTACAAAGCCATCCACAACCTGTCTCCTCCATATATCTCTGAACTAATATCCCGATATCTTCCCTCACGTAATCTCCGGTCCTCCCAAGACCTCCTTCTCTCCTCCACACTTATTCGCTCCTCACCCATCCGGCTCCAAGACTTCTCCCGAATATCCCCCATCCTCTGGAATTCTCTGCCCCAACACGTCCGACTATCAACCACATTCGGATCCTTCAGATGGAACCTGAAAACCCATCTGTCCAGGAAAGCCTACAGCCTGCACTGACCCCGCTGCCTCCTCATCACTACCGGAGCTACCGCCTCACCAACATCGGAGCTCCTGCAACTCCCAACCTACTGACTCCTTCCCTATAATCCTGTAGAATGTAAGCCCGCAAGGGCAGGGTCCTCGCCCCTCTGTATCAGTCCATCATTGTTAGTTTGTTTACTGTAAGTGATATCTGTAATTTGTATGTAACCCCTTCTCATGTACAGCACCATGGAATCAATGGTGCTATATAAATAATAATGATCGATAGATGATAGATAGATAATAGAAGGATAGAGAGTTTGATGAAATAATCCTCAGTAATACAGGGACTGGGGCAATCTGACAGTTTGGCGTATGGTAATACGTTCCCTCTGCCCATACCTCCCGTGTTTCTCTCCTGGGCACTGTGTATATATATATATACACAATATATATATTGTGTGGCCTGTGTACTGTCCTTTGGTGACTGCTGATCCACTAATGGACCATGAAAGTGACAGAAGATCAGATAACGCTTTAATTGCTCGATTTGTTTACTGTAAATCAGGAGCGCTGAGTCTCTTAAATCCACTTTGAACACAAGTGGTCAGGCACTTATGGTCTGGAAATCCAATTTGCCGAGGTGATGTCCGGTAATAAAATAATTGCCATTATTAACTCGAACGGACTCATCCATAATCAGCGCTCATTCTGAAAGCCTCATTTACATGACAATGAAGTCTCCTCTCCTCTGTCCTTATTTTTTTTGTTTGTTTTTTCCATTTCATTAGTTGACTTCTTATTTGTAAGTACGAGCAGCTGGACGGATTACACGGCTGTAAAAGTCCTGTGCAAATTAGGCCAAAGTCGTCAGACGGCACCAATATACGTGGGATCCGATGGCAGTCTAGTTGGCATGATGGCTTCCGAACAGAAGCCGGAAGAGAAGGATCCATCCTGTTGAACATTCACATGTACCTATGATCGAAAGCTGAAAAAAATAAGTCTAATGACGCCTCCCATATACCAAACTGACTTTTTGGGGGCGAAAATTGAAGGTTTATGAGCCTGTTATTTCTCGAATTATTTACATTTTTTTCAAAAATATATGATCGACATACATATAACACTACCCTTAATGAGTGTATAACTGTGGATTTAGGTCTATCCCGCCCATTCTTTGTATTTTATTAAAATAATTAATTATTTAGTTTATTACTGTCTATAGTTATATATTTTATTATATTTATTTTGTTTATTTATAATATTATTTTTTTTAATAATTTTTACTTATTTTTTGTTTATTTCTATTAATTAAATTTATTTATGTATGTTGCCTTCTTTATCCTGTGATTAATTTAAGCCTATACTTCCCTTGCTTTGTTTTGTCTGCACTTTCATTAAAATAATTAATTTATCATTTAATTATTATATTACTTTTTGGGTTATATTTTTCGTTTTGATAATTTTTAATAGATTTTTGTTTTATCATTTTTTTATGTACCATTTACCGTATTTTCCGCTTTGTAAGACGCACTTTATTTCCCCCAAATTTGGGGGGGAAATGTGGGTGCGTCTAACAAAGCGGATATACCGCTTACCATTACAGGCTGGGAGGAGGGGGTGTCCGCCGCCGCTACCGCCTGCCGCCGCTGTCGTCCGCCGCCACTGCCGGGGTTGTCCGCTGCTGCCCCGGGTGATGCTGAAGGCTCCGGTGCTGCGGGGGGCTCTGGCGACATTTTGTGAAAGACCAGAGCCCCCCGGCAGTTCTTCCATGCGTTCCAGTATGACTAATTCCGGGAAAATGGCCGCCGGAATCTCGGGAGATGAGATTTCAGCGCTGAGATCTCATCTCTCGAGATTCCGGCGGCCATTTTCCCGGAGTTAGTTCCAGTATGACTGACTCCGGGAAAATGGCCGCCGGAATCTCGGGAGATGAGATTTCAGCGCTGAGATCTCATCTCTCGAGATTCCGGCGGCCATTTTCCCGGAATTAGTCATACTGGAACGCATGGAAGAACTGCCGGGGGGCTCTGGTCTTTCACAAAATGTCACCAGAGCCCCCCGCAGCACCGGAGACAGCCCTACAGCACAGGAGCCCCCTGCAGACCCCTCATCCCAGCCTGCAGCAAAGGAGCCCCCTGCAGACCCCTCATCCCAGGCTGCAGCACAGGAGCCCCCCTGCAGCACAGGAGCCCCCTGCAGACCCCCTCATCCCAGCCTGCAGCAATGCTCCACTCCTGCCTCCGGCAACGAGCCTGGGACCCTGATCCACCACAACCACAACCCCTGGTAAGTAATAAGACGCATGGATTATAAGACGCCCCACCAATTTATTAAAAAATAGTTTTTTCCTATTTTTCTCCTCAAAATTTGGGGTGCGTCTTATAATCCGGAGCGTCTTACAAAGCGAAAAATACGGTATATATATGGTGGATTTATGTCTATACGGCTCATGGTTTGTTTCTTTGGCTCCTTCATTCAAATAATTAATGAATTAATTTATTTATTGTTTTACTTTTTGGGTTGTTTTGTTATTTTGTTACATTTTAATAAAAAAAATTTAATTTCTTCCTTTTTAAATTTCTTTTAATTATTTCCTTTTTTATGTATGCTGTTTTGGTTATGCTACGGTAAATTTTTGTCAATATGACTCATGCTTTGTTTTATTGGCTCATTCATTAAATTAATTAATGAATTAATTTGTGATTTATTTATTCTCTTACTTTTTGTGTTTTTTTTTAATTTTTTTTAGGAAACGTTTATTTTTATTTTTTTTCAATCTATTTGTTTATGTTGTCATGTTTGTCCTATGGTAAATTTTTGTCTGTTCCACTCATTCTTTGGTTTCTATTTCAATTTTAATTCATAATTTCTTTATTATCATGTTATGGGTTCAAATATTTTTTTTCTTTAACTCATATTTATTGTTATTTCATTTTCTTTAGGCTAAAAGGTGTCACACACGTCCATATAATGGAACTATCTTGCATGGCTCCAAAATATAGCACGCCTAGCCTGTCCAAAGCCTAGGAAACAATCATTGCATGTTGTAGTAGTACGCTCTAGAATATGCGCCCAGTATGGCAGCACAAGGCGTGACATTGGGACTGTTGTATTGGTCTGTGTGTGAATCTTGCCTTTTTCATGACTTACTGGTTAATAGATTTATCTCGATTCGTGATCCGGTGATAATCGGTTTAGATGTTTCTAATTTTTGTGAATTTTTTAAAGAATTTTTTAAAGAATTTCCAAACTTTTTCAAAGTTTTCTAAAAGTCACTCTTTTATATTTGGATTTCTTTTTTTTTCTATATTCGCTCATTCTATTAACAAGATGCCATATATTCCAGTGACGAATATTCCACAAATTTCGATAAACTAAAAAATCATATGCAGGTAGGACGTGGCGGTAATCAGTATTTTTCGTTAATTCAAGCTATTTAAACATCTGTCCTGATTTCAATATGCCTTATTAGAGCCGCATGAATATTAAATCAATATATCCATATTCATGAGCTGCCGAAACGTGGAAGACGATGTGTCAAACTTAAGGACCGTTGTACGATTTGTTCATTAATGGGTCTTAAAACCTGCAAAGAATCCACTTGTCTTTGGAATCATCTGAATCTACTCTTACCATAATTAATGAAGCACTCAAGCTTCATAATTGACTGGAATTAATGCTGGAGAAGGATGCGAGTGCACAGTCCGGCTCAATCCTCTTAGGAGGTGTATTAGGAATTATTTTTCCTCTTCTAAATAACATCTCGGGAAATCATTGACTAAATATTCTGGGAGAATATCTTGAAGGCAATGGAGAGGTCCTTTGGGTCGAAGAAGCTCAAGGAGGAATCTCTAACAAATCCAGTGTATGGAGGCTCGGAATAAGTGTTGTGTCTTGGGGGTTAATGTCTCATTTTCTTCAGCGTAGTTTTGGGGGGATTTTTTTGTCCTGCTTTCTGTGAAATTAAACCTCATACGTATGGCAGAATTAGAGCTCTGAGCAAGCTTTGAGTTAGCAGACAACATGATGTAGGCACATTCCGAATTTCCATAAATCACTAACCCAACATGAAGGAGTTTTCATGCCGTTTGTTACCCTAGAACCTTTTACTTTAGGGTAGTGGCACAAGAAAGTGCACAAATGGGACAATGAGCGCCTACTTTATCAAGGTTAAAATGGCGATCGGTAGACAAATAGGTCAAAGCTTCTCCAAAATGACAGGTCTTGTTGGGTTTTCCCAGTATGCCGTGTTTAGTATCTACAGAAATGGTCCAAGCAACGGCCACCGGTGAACTTGCGATGGATTCATGGATGTCCTAAGCTTACTGGTGCGTGTAATGCATGCCTGTCCGATCCCACAGAAGAGCTAGTTTGCCAAAATTCGTTAAAAAAATTTGATACTGGGCATGAGAGTATTGGAATTTGACCATGGAGCAATGTAAGAAGGTGGCTTAGTCTGTGTTTGCCAAAAGATGGTATCTGGATGCACCTGGAGAAGACAAGACAGCAGAAGAAGTGTGATACTCTTGGCTGTGTTCTTCTGGGAAACCTTGGGTTTGGACATCATGTGGATGTAATGTGACAGTTAATCATAGTACAAAAGGAACCCCTCTTTATGACATCCCCTAATGGCAGTGCTCTCTTGCGGCAGAATGGTACCCCTGCCACACGGCCATAACTATAATGGTTTAATGGTTTGAGGAACATGACAAAGAGTTCAAAGTGCTGATTTGTCTACAAATTTTCATATCTCAGCCCGATTAAGCATTGAGATGTGCTGCAAAAACAAGTCCAATCCATGGAAGCTGCACCTTACATTTTACAGGACTAAGGCCACGTTAACACTGGCCAATAATCGGGGATAGGTATTCTTAGGAAGTCTTGTTTCCCAAATATTGTTCTAGCTAAACAGGAGCCGATCACCCGCTGAACTATCAAAATGCTCATCTTCTGGTGGAATTGACTTTCAAGCTCATTTAAAAGTCATTGTTCTCGGCAGCTCATGTGCTCACTGAACAATTGCATTAATGATCGTTCTGTGCACATCGGAATGTGGTCGGCCTACAAAGGTTCTGCTAATAACTCTAGACACCTTCAGAGCTTTTGTTGACTCGATGCCTTCGGAGATTAGTGTTGCTTTGTTGGATCTGCGCAATATTAGGTGGTCCTAATGTTAGGACTGATCGATTTTAATAATTGCATAAATTATTTTGAATATTCTAATATCAATATGATTTCAAGAGAATGGTTGATCTCCGTTGGTGGTACACCAGTTTTCATGTTCCCGGTTGATGACTTGGGCTACACCAGATGCTGAATCCGTTTCCGTCAGCATTTCATGACCATTAATTTCTTCCAAATTCAGAATGTTTAAGTGTAAAATTGACGATTACTGTAGTGTGATGATATTTGTGACCCCCGCCGTGAAGAGCGCGGTAAATTGATTCTACTTTCCGGGCAATGTTAATGGCTTAGGACGGAGCATTTAGCAGAAGTTGGCATTTCACTTGCCGTCTGAGCCCATCAGATGAAATAAAACATCTGGACACGTAGAGGCGATTAGATTATCTTCTAATAAGATTACATTGTTAATAGGAGACGAGGTGTCATTTCGTGATGGAAGCGCCTGCAAATCTGTGATTGTCAGCGAATTATCACAACCAGATGTGACCAGATCTGCTAGGTAGGATCTCATCACACTTCACATCTCCAGTGACTGGATAGTGGGCGTCGTAAGGGATCGGTGTCATGGGATGGATGCAGGGTCGGGACGTTTTGGCTTTTTTCCCATTTTTTTTCCACTTACCAGTAGTGAGTTGGGTGGAGGACGCGCCCCGGCTACAACGTCAGGTTGTGAGACATCTGATATTCTGCAGTATTTATAGGGCACTCTTCCTTTTTTCTTCCAAGCTGTGGTGGCCCTCTTACCCTTTAGATAGATTCTTCTGCCCCAAGAATGGTTCCCGTCCAGAGAGACCCGGAAAACTGGAGGGGACAAATATTCCAACCCTCTTCAGAGCGCTCCTTGGTACAGAATGGTTTTCTAAAAAGTCAAGAGAATTGTGAAACTTCTCTGTGTCTTCGGTTTTACACTGAGCAATGTAGCGGTATTATATGGACATGGTATGTGAGTATTGTTTGAGAGATGTATGATAGTTTTATGTGGGCAGTGCATAGTAGTATTGTGAGGACAAAGTATGGCAGGGTTATGAGTGTAGCCTATGTGTACAGTGTATGGCAGTATTCTGAGGGTTGTATATGGCAGTATTATGAGGGCAGTATATGATAGTGTTATGAGAGCAGTAGACAGTATATGGCAGCTTTATTAGAACAACACCTGGTAATATTCTAAGAACTTTGCATGGTAATGTTACGAGAGCAATATACGAATTTCATGAGGGCAGTATATGGCAGTCTTTTAGGAGCAGTAGATGGCAGTATTATGAAGGCAGTATATAGTAATGTTATGAGGGTTGTATATGGCCGTGATATGAGGGCAGTATATGACAGTGTTATGAAGACAGTACATTACAGAGGTATAAGGACAGTACATGGCAGTATTATAAATACTGTATATTGCAGTGTTATTAGGACAGAATATAGTAATATGACAGCAGTGATTATACAGTAGTATTATGAGGGCAGTATTTGACAGTTTTATGATGGCAGTTTTATGATGGCAGTAGATGGAAGTGCTATGAAGGCAGACTATAGTAATGCTTTGATGGCAGTATACAGACGTGATAAGAGAGCAGTATATGACAGTATTATAGGCCATATTATGAGCACACTTTTAGGTACTGTTATGAGGAATGTATTATTAGGACAGTATATAGTAATATTATGAGAACAGCATTTTATAATATGAAGGCAGTATATGACAGTCGTATGAGGGCAGTATATGGCAGTCCTATAAACACAGTGGATGGTAGTGTATATTGCAGTTTTGTTAGAACAATAAATGATACTGTTATGAGAGCCGTATATGATCATATGAGTGCAGTGTATGACAGTGGTAGGACATTATATGGCACCCTAATGACGCCATTTTATGGCAATGTTATGAAGATAGTGCATGGTAATGATACGAGAGCAGCATTGTGAGGACAGTATATGGTAATCTTATCAGGGCAGTGTATGATGGTCTTATGTAAATGAGTATGGTAATATGCTCAGAGCAGTGTATGACGGTGTTATAAGAATAGTATATGGCAGTATTGAGGACTGTACGTGTCAGTGTGTTATGAGGGCAGTATACGCAAAACGCAACGTGTGAACAAGCTTGAAGCATGCCACCTTCCTGGGAACATTCCCCGATGGGTTGCCAATGACCAGTTTATTAGAATCAATTAAATAGAGGTAATGCAATTCCATAGAATATCACAATATGTAGTCTGCTACTTGGCCCTGCAGGACACGTGGAGAGCTGTTCATTACCTTTACATATTCCTCCCAGGTATAGAGAAAATGGCTTAGATAACCCTCCAATTATGGAAAGCCAACGTGTTTTCAGATGTATGCGATCTATCAGACAAAGTGCATTATCGCCTACAGCGGCAAATTATAATAAAGTACATGCAGTCTAAACCATGAGTAAATACATCCAGCTAATTATACCGGTGATTTCTACTGTATAATCTGCTGTGCTGCTATAGCCTCAATGGCAGCTGTCTGCTCTAATGGAAGTATAGTGCTGAGACGTAGCAGATCCGAGTGTGTTACATGTGATATATCAGTGGTTTCCTATGTAACTGAAAGCAAACCAATCTGCATACGGAAAAAAATGCATGCTCAGGAGTGGCATGGTGGAGAACATGGTACTGTATTACGGACCCCTTGTATGTATGGTACCTCATCTAAAGACAATGCACGGTGTATACCTCCATAATATGACTTGGTTTCTCACGGATTTCATGTAAACTAATCAGTGCGAAATCTGCAGTAGAAGAATAAGCCCCCAGACATCAGTTTATTGGTGTGACTGGTAACTTTTCACTACCTATTGCTATTTCCATCAGATGAACTTCAGTTGACTCTGAGCTAGTGGAGATAAAATGTTTTCCATACACAGCACACACAGACATGAGAGCTTCCTGCTCTACTGTCTCTATGTAGAAGCAGCATCATAGGGACATTACAAAGGACTACTGAGCAGTGTAGCTGTGACTCCAGAATTGTGGTGAGATAAACACTTGAAAGAAAGCAGCAACATAATCTGTATGCGTGTCTTTCTATCTCTTTAGGGCTGTTTATCGCTGCTTATCCCTCTCCATAAACTTTAAAAGGCAGCTGTAATCTGATCCCTCAGTGAGCTGTCAGCCTGTCTTGTTTGACCAAAGCAGATTTGAGCTTCTTATAGGAAATGATGAGTTCATGTGGCAGGGATCATGAGAAGAAATGGCTCCTAATTGGAGCTAGAGTCAGATTTCTCTGGTGAAAGTTTCTTGCATTTGCCTGTACTATTAATTTATGCAAAATTTGTTGAAATAACAGTAACCACTGAAAGGGCTCTTTTCAGGCTATTGCAGCATATTACTGACCTCTGATATATTATGCACAAGCGTTCACTTAGGCTACGTTCACATTAGCGTTGCATAGGGCGCATGCGTCTTGCGCCCCTATATTTAACATGGAGGCGCATGGACATGCGTTGTCTTGCGTTCTGTGACACATGCGTCATTTTTGGCGCAAGCGTCAGGGCGCAGAGGACGCAGCAAGTTGTATTTTTTTTGCGTCCAAAAGCAAGCCAAAAATGGACGCATGCGTCACAAAACCATGCGTTTTTGCATGCGTTTTTTGTGCGTTGCGTCGCCGACGCAACACACAACAACGCAAATGTGAAAGTAGCCTTAGTTGGTGGCCCAGAGCTAAAATGTATTTTACTCTTAAATGCCAGCCTATTTAATGTCATCATTTAATATTTTTTCTAACATACTTTAATTGCTATCTGACTGCTTTATTGTTGTACTTCTTCCTGTTTGATGCTTCATGTGAGAATTCACATGAAGTTGACGAGTCGTCAACAGTGACCTCCATTTCAGGGGCTGTGCTAGTCCCTGTTCTGCTTAGCACGCATTGGTTATCAATTCCTATGGAAGCTCAATATATTCTTGTCACTGTGCAGTATCCGCAGTGACAGTGTGCTCCCTCATCTGCTCTGATCAGAAGTAATGAGCTGGCAAGAGAGTGCACTGTATGTGCGCGTCGTAAAAAGAATGCACGGCACTGGTCTCTATTCGCTTGTTCTCTTCTAATAGTGTGCACTGACAGTGTGCTCTCTTCCCGACTCGTTACTTCCGATCAGAGCCAGCAAGGGAGTGCACTGTCACTTTGTTTATCGCAGTGAATCTACTGAGTATAACATATTAAATGTGATTTCTATTTAATAATAACAATTATTATTATTTTGTTAAAATATTTCCAGAAACAGCAACACCCTTGTCTTCAGGTTGTACAGTCAGTTTCGGATTGAGGTGTAAAGGGCCCACCAATAACCAACTCCAGGGGCCCCACTTTTCAGCTACATGCAAATGTGACATTATCCTCAATAACTGATTTATATAACAATGAACTGGTAGATTGGTAAATGAATAAGATTCAGCTTCTGTCTGTACACAGTGATTCAAGTATATTGTGCCAAGTACTGCTCATATAAGAGAGGTGCGGCCCACCGGAGGATTCCCCTGTTCTCCAGACGACCAGTCCGAGCCTCTGTCTATCAGTTGCAGTGTCAGACAATCGTATTGCTGACCGCACAAATAATACAATCGTTAGCCCAAACCTCCAGCATCGCGCGCCGGTCCTGCCCTCATTATGGAGCGAGGGATTATAATAATGAAATCCCATATTTCTAGTTTCCAGGACTGTGAGTTTCCGTGGAGCCAGCCAGACATTTAAATTGTAAGGAGATCCCGTCTCTGATTTATCTGCTGAAGCAGAACCTCCTAATATTTCCCCAGCGTTATCCCAGCCATAACAGACTAAGTAGATTTGTAAGTAATTGCCAAGAGAATAAATAAAATATTTCGCTGGTGCTATCCAAATTGGACTGAGCGGTAATATCATAGAAAACATCTAATAGGGTTTCCCTGGAGTTACCTCCTGCTTAATTACACGTACTGTATTCCTATTACGTTCTGTATTAATTACACGAGTCTCTTCACCTCGATGAAAGTGCCGATTTATTGCAGCCCCCAAATTCCCTCTAAATACAGCTCACTGTACTGTATGCAGGCAGAAAATAGAGGGGCGCACATATTGCCTTCTCCTTTAAGCTTTCCTTAAGGATTCTTGACCTTTTAATAATCAAAAAAATAATCCTAAGTACAGAGGTCCTGTGTCCCCAGTTGCCCCGTATTTGTCATACAGACACTTATAGTATAAGGAACACTCCGTGTCCTGTGTCCTTATTTATGCTATATGTGCCATGCAGACACATATAGCATAAGCAACACTTCAAAGAGACACTTATATGATGAGCCACACTCCACAGGAAAGGTGACAAATGTATGATCGGTGGGGGGTCCAACAACAGGGACCATCACCAATGTCCAGAAAAGAGGTCCTGTGTCCTTATTTATGCTGTATGGGCCATGCAGACACATATAGCATAAGCAACACTTCACAGAGACGCTTATAGCTTAAGCAACACTCCACAGGAGAGGTGACAAATGTATGATCGGTGGAGGTCCAACCACTGGGACATAAGCAACACTCCACAGGATAGGCAATTAATGCATAACCTCCTGGGGTTCAACCCCTGGGACCACCACCGTTCTCCAGTACAGAGGTTCTGTGTCCCCAGTTATGCTATATGTGCCATGCAGACACATGTAGTATAAGCAACACTCCACCGAAACTCATGCAACATAAGAAACACTCAACAGGATAGGTAATACATGTATGATCGGTGGGGGTCCAACCTCTGGGTCCATCACTGATGTCCAAAACAGAGGTCCTGTGTTCTCAGTTATGCTATATGTGCCATGCAGACACAGACAGTACAAGCAACACTCCACAGGGTAGTTGACAAATGTATGATCGGTGGGGGTTCAACCTCTGGGACCACCAGTGTTCTCCAATACAGAGGTCCTGTGTCCCCAGTTATGCTATATGTGCCATGCAGACCATTATTGCATGAGCAACACTTCACAGAGACACTTATAGCATAAGCAACACTCCATAGGATAGATGACAAATGTATCATCGGTGGAGGTCCAACCACTGGGACCACCAGTGTTCTCCAGTACAGAGGTCCTGTGTCCTTATTTATGCTATATGTGATCCGTAGAAGTGATCGGAGCAGAGGTCACCTCCACAAAAGAGCACGGGACCCTCATTCTCACAAAGTGTCTGCACCTCCACCAATCACATATTTAGCCCCCAATCTAAAATTAGGTGATACGGTGTGGAGACTAGCCCCTCTAGGTCCATGTGTCACTACACATATGTGACACGACCCGACACAGACACATATAGTATGAACATCGCCCGACAGAGACTCATCAATCTCGTGCGTCAAAGATTGTTACATCCAAAACACATACTAATGGATGTGAAACTATATTGTAAAATAATGAGTAAAATAATCTGTAATGCTTAGAAGACAGAAGACTAAAGGCAGCTCAACAACATCTGGAGCCATCCATACCTGCAATATGGTGCCGTGATTTAAAGGGACGGGGAAAAAAAACTCTTTTTGATGTGAGCAGATGCCTCGCATCTCTTTACG
Source organism: Ranitomeya imitator (assembly GCF_032444005.1). Lineage (NCBI taxonomy): Eukaryota > Metazoa > Chordata > Amphibia > Anura > Dendrobatidae > Ranitomeya > Ranitomeya imitator. The sequence goes on from NC_091286.1 coordinate 649,610,206, forward strand.
AATGCAATTGCCGTTTGTGTTGAACTGTTAAGATGGCAAATAACATGGAGACGCTCTTAAGAAAGGGTTGTGCTGACTTTGATAAATGTGATGAATATGAAAGCAATTAAGCTCAGGAGCAGCCGTGTTGCAGGAATCTGTGAATAACATACACATTGCCGGAACAGTTATGTCAGCGATTTCTCCGGTATGCCGAGAAGCCACATTGTGTGTGCCAGTACAACAAACCGTTTACATCGCATTTACTGTATTGCTGTTCTGTATTTGTAATCAATAAAGTTATTCTGATATCATTAGTTTAATAATTGATCAATAAAATTGAAAAACCCAACTATAGGGCCCCAGATTGTACTATGGCTGCTTCAGGGAAGTCGGCACATTTTGGACATTTATGGCATAGCCAGAGGTTATGCTCATCAATTCTGGAGCTTCCGTAGAAGTGAAGAGCGAGAACAGTGCATGCTCAGCCACTACTCCATTCCTGAGAGTGCGCAACAAGGCTGTCATGCTGCAATGCAGGTAGATGCAGGATTCACTAGATGGCAGTAGAGAGGAAGCAGGTCTGCACCTAAACAGAGCTGACCTGCAGTGCAGCAGTGAGGTTACCACAGGTGGCAGCAGAATAGTCAAACAAGCCGGGTCAAATCCGAGACTGTAGCGCAGTACCAAAGGAATAAGCAAACTCATGGTCAGAGGGGGGGTCTGTAACGGTCAGAAGCGGATAAGCCAAAAGAAAAAGGACAGAAACAAGTCAGGATACAAGCCAAGTCAAAACCAGGGAGTCTGCACACTAAAGGGAAACACTGAGTCAAGACAGGAACAGGGGAAAACAGAGACACGGGTTCAGACAGCAAACGCAGCAGGACTAATCAGAGCAATCAGAGTCAGCTACAGCAGCAGTAGGCAAAAACAATAACTGACATTGCCTGCAGGAAGCAGCAGAGATAAAAAGCCAACCTGAACCCAGACAGAGGCAGAGAAAGGTTAACTGTTGACATGACCAGACAGGGAAAAGGGAAAACAGGACTCAAAACTCGGTCTGGATCATTACAAAGGCCACACTCATGAGATACATGCAGGCCCAATGGTGAGATCCACCTTTTATCTTAAAAACTAGGGTCTGTGGGACACTACCAGGAGTGGGTTACAGGCCGCTCATGCGCAGTTCTCTCTACTCATCTTTCCTAAAATCGATGCCCATGCTCAATGTTCCCATCTATCAGGACACGCTTCTTTTGGACACAGCCATTGGGGTCCCTAATATGTTCAGTCAACTTACTGTACCTTGAGAATGCAAGAATAATGATGATTAATGAGGATCTGCCATCACTAGGGGTTGCTCCACCTGGCAATATATTTGTAAATGATGTAGCATTACATGGCATGGAAAGTGACACAGCACATTGTGCCCATTACAGCAGTTGTTTCATCTGCAATATTTATGGCATATCGACAGGTTAGGTTTAATTTTGAGATCTTGCATAGAAATAAAGAGAGAGAACGGTGCATGCGCAGCTATCACTCCAGTAGTTCTAATGCCGGCGTCCCCGCATGGCTCTCCTTCCCCCTCCATGCAGGGACACTGACGTACTCACCTCTCCGGCTGGGCAACATTTTTTTCAGCCTGCTCCCTGCTTCTTGTTATCTGTGTACGTCACACTTTCCTACAGCTCACCTAGTACACATGCAAAGATGCCCCCAGTCTATGGCTGAGAGGACGCCTGTATATACGACACCCTTCCGTATGGTTGCTAGGTCCCAGTCCTGAATCTGAACCCTGGTCTTTGTCTGTCCTGGTCCTGAACCTGAATCCCTGGTCCTTGTACAATCAGATCCTGCACCAAAACCCTTGGTCCTTGTGTGGCCTGGTCCTGAACCTGAATCCCTGGTCATTGTTCAGCTGGATCCTGAACCCGAACCTCTAGTCCTTGTACTGAAACCCTGAACCTAAAGGGTTCTGAACCCCTGCTCCCTGTGTGGCCAGGTCCTGAACTCTGAAACCGCTCCAGCTGTTCCTGAACTCTAAAGCCACTCCAGTGAAACCTGAATCAGTTCCCGAGACCCGTGTGTCTAACGTGTACCTATCCCTGTACTCTGTGTTGCTCAGACTGTTATCCCAATCTCCGAATCCATTTTGCCTGAGGATCCAGAATCGGTGTAGTCTGAACAGAGCCCAAGTCCGGGTCTGCGAACCTGACCACTGGGGTCAGCAGCTGCAGTACCGGGGACTGTCTAGGAGTGGTACCTGTCGGCTACTTGCAGCTCCATCATCGGGAGTTCCAGTAAAAACCAGGTAGACACTTAGCTATGCCCTCCTAAGCAAACCTGGCCCATGGCACAGTGTGTGCACGAACCACTTGAACCACCCGTGTGCATGACAACTCCATTCCTGACAGTGCAAAATAAGATGTATTCAACTCCTAGTGGTGATAGTCACCTGTTTCTCAAGAACAAGGCTCTATTGCGCACTATTGGGACTGGAATACCGGCTACGCATGCACAGATCTTTCTCTTCATTTCTATGAGAGCTCCTGAAATTGACGAGCATGCTTAACCCGTTATCTACCAATGTCCTTTTTTTGGGGACACCTAATCTTAAGCTTCTAGCAACTAAGATTTTATAATTTTTATAATTAGGTCCAATTTTTTTGTGTTGTGTTTGTAAAATGAATGTTTTCAAAATAGGAAATCATGTCATTGTCATTTTTAATTGAATATTGGGATGCCCTTTTCTGAAAAATCCGTACTTGTAAAAATTTTAATTTGGCAAGTAATGGGTTAAGATTTCCATCTCTTAGGATCGACATCAATCGGACATAGCAAAGACCTGAGGTTCTTGCTGCTAAAGGGTTTCCCTAATCTGTTTCAAGTTATGCTTGTCAATTTTGGAGGGTTGCATAGAAATGAACAGGAAGAGCTGCAGATACGTGGCCACCACTCCATTCCTATTGGTGCACAGTAATACCCCATTCTTCAGATACAGTAGATCTGTGTTCCTGTCTTGGGACCTTCAAGAATATGGCCCTTTTTTGCACATCAGGTGTTGGATTCCAGATGCGCATGCGCAGCAGGGCTGTGGAGTTGGTTAGCCAAACCTCCGACTCCTCAATTTCCATGACACCGACTCCACCAAAATAGGCTCCGACTCCACAAGTTTGATTCCACAGCCCTGCCAGGGCTGTGGAGTTGGTAAGCCAAACCTCCGACTCTTCAATTTCCTTGACTCCAACTCCACCAAAATGGGCTCCGACTAGGACTCCACAACTCCGACTCCATAGCCCTGATTCACAGATATTTCTGTTTATCTCTATGAGAGCTCCTAAAATTGACAAGCATGCTCAAAATCCGCATCTCTCGAGACCCACATCTATAAAACATAGCAAAGACCTGAGGTTCTTGCAGCTGAAGGGTTTCCCTAAGCTGTTTTTTCAAAACTTACCCTAAAATGTGAGAATATTGATGATTTACTGTAATCTGTCATCACTATCACTAGTTTTGGCAGTCAACATATTTGAAAATGTAGGATTACATGGCATGGAAAATGAGGCAGCACATTTCACTAGTCAAAAGAATTGTCCCTTCTGGGGAATTTATGGCATATCGACTTGTCATACGTGTCAATTTTAGAAGTTTCCATGAAAATGAACAGAAAGAGCGGCGCATGTGCAGCCACCACTCCATTCCTGTCACTGCACAACTACTCCATTCCTGACAGTGCACAATAAACCCCATTCTTGAGATACAGTAGATGTGTGTCCTTGTCTTGGAACCTGCATCTACCTCAAGAATATGGCCATGTTGAGAACTGTCAGGAATGGAATACTAGCTGCGCATGCGCAGCTCATTCTCTTCATTTCACCGACTGCTCCCAAAATTGATGAGCATGCTCAAGGTCTCATGTCTAAGGACCCCCGTCTAATCGACATAGCAAAAAGCGGAGATATCTGTTACCAAAAGGACTCCTTAATTTTCACCCTCAACGTACCATAATAATGTGAGAATAATAGGGATTTAGGTGGGTTTAGCTTCCCGATTCTGCATTGATCATCTGTCATCACTACGGACATTTCACCAGGGAACATATTTGGAAATGTAGCTTGTAATACATGCCCACAGGGTCATTCCTAGACTTTGGTTCCGCAGGGCACCGAGTCAATTTGCTGCCCTAACCCGGCACGGTACCCTCCGAAATCTTTGTAAGGTTATGAGCCAGTATTCACTTCGGATTTAGTGATAACTCTAGGAGGAGAAGCCTGGTATTGATTTTTACAACTCCATCACTGGAATCAAGTTAATCATCGGAGCTCAAAATGCATCCAGAATACGCCAGTATCTGAGCATCATCTTCATTTGTGCTTCTCGTGTATCGCACTTGGTTTCGGCATTAATGTGACCGCCGCCGTTTTGTGCAGTACTCCGACCCCTCTTTTTAGCCTCCAGTTTAAAGGATAAAACGGCATTAAAATTGCATTGAGGTTTGGAATTTGCCTGGGAATGTAACAGCGGAGCGAGTGTACATCCGTCCTGCTCCACTGATGAGTCCCAGATCATCGTATTGTTTTCTTCTTCAGGTTTCGTGGAAATTTTCAGGAACTTCTCATCTTACAGTCACACATGGAGCACATTCACAGAATAACGGCTTCCATGCCCCGTTTCGACATTGTAAGGTAGAGGAGACATGGAGAATGCTTGTTTTCTGTCTGTTCTTCATTATTCGAGACCTGTAATGTGCCACCCCGCTGAGATGGGAGCTGGGATGGCGGCGCGCTTCATCATGATGGGGTAAGAGACACCGTGTGCCCGATGCCTCGGAAATCCACCATGTATTCTGTACATTATCTATGGATAATATAATCTGTGGAGAAAGATTTTCAGCAAGATCGATTTTCTGAGAATATTCCTGAGAATATTCCAGGTGGAAATGGGCCTTCAGTGCAGATTTTGAACTCGGTTCTTTCTTCATTGCCGCCTTCACCCTTTGCAAGGTTTAGGATTTAATTCCCTGGAAATCTGCAAAGAATCAACGTGGATTTTTTGCTGTAGAACTTTCTCTGGATTCTCAGTGAAAAAAATTGCAAGGAACCTGTCAGAACTATCCATCCTTTTGTGTGGGGATAGGCACTCAAATGGATCTGGCTGTAGTTCTCGGTGGCATGGAAGCCGTAGATGGACGATCAGCACGGTACATGCACTTTGCTGCCTTAATTCTTCACAACTGATGAGGCTGTGACCACGGGGGCCCCCCATCTATCCTAAATTCATGGTGTAACCGAGTTATATGCCATCACTTTGTAGAGTGTGCAGACCTCTTTATAGGGAATGTTTCGTCAAAAGTGACCTATTGATTAAATCAGATTTTTACGGTAATTGTATTTTAAAAAAATGTTTGATTTTTTAAAAAACTTTTCTATATCACTATCTACATTATATATAGAAAAAAAAAAACAATCCTCAAACCTTACACTTTTCTCACTGGTCGCTAAGCCTAATACTAGACTCACATTTCTTGTTCACTGTAACAGCCTTTTTTGCAGTTTCATTATTATCACAGAAGGAATTACAATGACTGATACAGGATCCACCATTCACAATAGGTGATATCACAGCTCACCTCCTCCTCCTGTACAATGACTGATAACATCTCTATATACAGTAGGTAACAGGATCCACCATTCACAATAGGTGATGTCACAGCTCACCTCCTCCTCCTCCTGTACAATGACTGATAACACCTCTATATACAGTAGATAACACAGGGTCCACCATTCACAATAGGTGATGTCACAGCTCACCTCCTCCTCCTGTACAATGACTGATAACACCTCTATATACAGTAGATAACACAGGATCCACCGTTCACAATAGGTGATGTCACAGCTTACCGCCTCCTGTATAATGACTGATAACACCTTTATATACAGTAGATAACACAGGATCCACCATTCACAATAGGTGATGTCACAGCTCACCTCCTCCTCCTGTACAATGACTGATAACACCTCTATATACAGTAGATAACACAGGATCCACCATTCACAATAAGTGATGTCACAGCTCACCTCCTCCTCCTGTACAGTGACTGATAACACCTCTATATACAGTAAATAACACAAGATCCACCATTCACAATAGGTGATGTCACAGCTCACCTCCTCCTCCTCCTGTACAATGATTGATAACACCTCTACATACAGTAGATAACACAGGATCCACCATTCACAATAGGTGATATCACAGCTCACCTCCTCCCCATGTACAATGACTGATAACTCCTCTATATACAGTAGATAACACATGATCCACCATTCACAATAGGTGATGTCACAGCTCACCTCCTCCTCCTGTACAATGACTGATAACACCTCTATATACAGTAGATAACACAGGATCCACCATTCACAATAGGTGATGTCACAGCTCACCTCCTCCTGTACAATGACTGATAACCCCTCTATATACAGTAGATAACACAGGATCCACCATTCACAATAGGTGATGTCACAGCTCACCTCCTCCTGTACAATGACTGATAACCCCTCTATATACAGCAGATAACACAGGATCCACCATACACAATAGGTGATGTCACAGCTCACCTCCTCCTCTTCCTTACAAAATGACATTGTCCAGGTCAGAGCCAGTCTGTCTATTGCTTACTTATGTCCAACGAGCTGCTGAAAAGAAAAGGAAGCTTGAGTTTAGTCCGGCTTAGTTGCCAGAAATGGCAAGATTTCTGACTTTTGAAACAAACAAACAAATAAAAAAGATACTGTAGTTACAGTATATGGCAAATAAAAAACAGCAGCATTCCATGATCACTATTTGTTGGCATTATTTGGGCAGTGTATAGTGGTGTTCAGCGTGTGCGGTGGTGATGGAACTGTACTGTTATTTATGCGCTTCTGCACTGTTATTTGTGCAGTTCTGTTTGTGATGGCTGTTTGCAGACTGTACCATATTGTGGATGTCTAAAAAGAAGTTTGCATGTATCATGAGACCATCATCAGATCTCATTCACATGAGTATAAGTGTATGTATATTTTTTTTCTCCATCTTTAGAAGTCTTTCAGTTAGAAGGAGTATTTTGTGATACAAATTGTAAAAATATAACTTTCTTTCAGAAACTTTTTTTGGGCTTATAGCCCTGGACTGTGTGCGACATATTGTACACAGGGGATGATTGGAGCCTCTTTTGTATAAAACTAACTACTGACGACAAATGCAGATTCCTGTTGTCGTAGATAAGTGCTCGCCATTTTCCTAAATCCTTCCCCCCATGTGGAGTTTTTCCATCTTCATTTCAAGTTGTTCATTTCTGTGAGATCTGTCGATAATAGAGCGAAAGGGGGGGGAATGTAATGCGTTGCGTGCACCTCTCGCTGGTCGGGGAGCTAAAAATAGTGCAACACGTGTGCACAATAGTAATCTGCAAGAACTTCCTCAAGAAATAGCAATCAGTCATTTTCTGACAAGCCGTTTGGCATCCTGATTGCACAGTTAGAAGAGCGCGGCTATAAATAGGATTTCATTTTGCACAAATGAGGTCCCTCAGATTTGCCGCATCCTTAGTCGGGTGGAGAGACAGAGAGGATTCGGCAAAGCCAAGTGTGTAGCAGCGTGTTACCTCTAATAGGCAAATAATATCAATTTATACTGATCTAGTCTCGGCTAACAACTGTGCCTCTAGCAAAGGCAGGCGAAACCAGCTTTATATGTGACAGCAAAGGGTACGCGTCAACATTTTATCACTTCGGCCGGAGTTGACATTAGTCATTATTAGTAAGGGTTGTCAGCCTTGGAATTAAAGCGAATGTATTGTTAAGTTTCCATTTCACGATCTGTATTTAAAAAAAAAAAAAATTAAATTATCCTGAAAAATTACACTTTTCACTCTGGTCACTGAGCTCTCTCAGTTTCTCACCATTTTTCACTTTTTCATAATTTTGTCAGCTTGTGCTGCATATAGAGCACATAAGCAGGGCTGTGGAGTCGGTAAGCCAAACCTCCGACTCTGACTCCTCAGTTTCCATGACACCGGCTCTGACTCCACGACTCCGACTCCACCAGCCTGACAGGCCTGTGGAGACGGTAAACCACACCTCCAACTCTGATTCCTCAACTTCCATGACACCGGCTCTGACTCTACCAGCCTGACAGGCCTATAGAGTCGGTAAGCCACACCTCCAACTCCTCAACTTCCATGGCTCTGACTCCATGACTTCGACTCCACCAGCCTGACAGGCCTGTAGAGTCGGTAAGCCACACCTCCAACTCCGACTCCTCAATTTCCATGACACCGGCTCTGACTCCGACTCCACCAGCTTGACAGGCCTGTGGAGATAGTAAACCACACCTCCAACTCCGACTCCTCAACTTCCATGACATCGTGGCCTCCGATTCCACGACTGATACTCCGACTCCACAGCTCTGGGCAGTAGGTCAGTATTCAGCACAGAAAGGCTTAGGCTTTTCTGCAGGGTGTTCAGGTGTGAATCCTCCTACAAGGGGATTCAGACGATCCACCGATTGTGTCATTGCGTTCTATGGCCCCGCCATGGTTTCATCGGAATCCTTGTTTTAGGCAGAATTACCGCAATGCAGCGTGAAAAGGATCGTATAATAGCACCAAACACCTCTGTAATAAAGCTATAACACAGGATCATATCACTAAAGTGGGCCCTTATGTTGGCTGAATCCGCCAGTATCGACAGGTTCAACCCATGGTCTACTGTCTATGAGGGTGCCGACCGACTGATGGTCTAGAGAATGTCCTATTTCGGACTGCATTGTTTTCCCAGAGATGAGCCACCGGCTGATGTGTCACAGGGCTGTGGAGTCAGAGTTGGAGTCGGAGTCCATTTTGGTGGAGTTGGAGTCGGTGGCATGGAAATTGAGGAGTTGGAGTTGGAGGTTTCACTTACCGACTTCACAGCCCTGTTAGGGCTGTGGAGTCGGAGTCATGGAGTTGGAGCCCATTTTGGTGGAGTCGGAGTCGGTTTCATAGAAATTGAGGAGTCAGAGGTTTGGCTTACCGACTCCACAGTCCTGGGTGTCAGTCAGAGGTTTCTCATGGAGAACTCGGGAGCTCTTAGCCAAGCGTCAGCTCCTGTTTATGGGAGATCGGATGTAGCATTGTTATGTCGACAGTCATTCAATGAGTATGGCCGGCCGAAAAGTATATGATAGAGACAGTTACCGTCTTCTTCCTCTTCCAGGCACTTTGACCATGAAAAGTAACACCATTATGATAAAGCTGGATGCAGATAACACGAGATCCACCATTGTTAATGGATGATAGTGAGAATTCACCTCTGAACCCCACCTGTCGACAGTATAACTTACAGATTAGTATAAGTCCTGACCGTTGGGATTGGCAGAAAGGGGCACTTTTAGAATGGAGTAGGAGTGCACATATTCGACCTCCACTCCATTCATTGCCTGCCGCATCATTTTGAATTAGGGATAAATGTTCCCTATCGGGGATAAAAATTCACTATTCTGTCGGATCAGTGCGGGTCCCAGCGATCGGACATGATGATACAGCTGGAGGAGGAGAAGATAGGATCCGCCAATAACAATAGATGAAAAAGACATCGCATCTCCTCCTCTCTCCCTGCACGGTGACCTCTGCACATCTCCCAGAGCATGCCCACAACACTCCCCCATAGAAGGCAATATGATATTGTTGTTTTTTTGTTTTTTTTTTTAAGTCTGCCTGTTGTAAAGCACATTTCTGGAATTGCTGTTGCAGCCATTTCAGGAAGGCGGACAGCCTCATAATCATGTAATGAAAATATATTTACATATATAGTAAGACGCAAAATAAATAAAAACAGATGAAGGAAATATTTCTAGTTGTTAAATTATTAGATTTCATTCCCTTTTAAGCAGCACTAAGGAAAACCAAGCATTTTATTAAATCGATTTGCTGTCCAATAATTGCACGGATGTGTCGAGAACACGAAGATGGAGCAAGATGCAATTTGTAGCCAGTGTCCATTAGAGACCGTGGACATTTGTGATATGATTTGTGAGAATTACAAAAAAAAAAGGCCCACTATTATTTTACAAAAAAAAAATGCTACAGTATCTACCAAAGAAGAAGACACATGACCTCAGGCAAGTCCAGTGTCACTTGGTATAGTGCAGTCAATTAGAAGGGACTGTCAGAGCCTGTATAAAAGCCGAGGTAGGGAATGCAGCAGCCGCTTTATATTGAATCTGCATAGTGGGAAGAGGTCACAGCTTAGCCATAGAGATAAGAAGAGACCTCTTTAAGGCCGGCCATACACATTTGATGGCCGTCGCCATCTCACCCGACTCTGCCGTATGCAGGAGCGCTCGTTTGGCCTAGCGCTTTCCGTGTTCTCTATGACTGACATTTTGGCCTGCAACTTATCTCAGGAAGAACAGTGCGATCGGCAGTCTGAAATCAGACACACCTGAACGATATCACTCCTGACCATCTTTTGGCCGTCGTCCCTATATGGCCGACGTCCTCCATACATATTAGACCTTAACAGCTCAAAACACTGAATAAACATTCCAGATAGCGAGTGTTACAGGACAGCAGTGAAGAATGGTATCCCCAAAGCCATATTTGTTGAGGTCACTTTGAAATTATTAAAGCTGTGTTTGCGTTAAAATGCTTGGATACAGTCCTAGGAGACCTCAGAGTGTTGCACACATGTTTTTTGGCAACTTGAGACTTCAGTAGCAGCAAAATTTCTCACAGCTGGCTCTACTTAGTGTATAATTGTCCAAACAATGATAATTATTTCTTACTATCTATAGACCCCCCACTACATTCTAAACATATATATGCATTTCCTTAGATAAAATCATTTCCTCCATTGCTGAAGAAGAGCCGAGAACGGGACAAAATGTAATCTCTCATATTCTTATGGATTCTGTGATTCCGCTGCTGCTGGAAGTGGATTTTGCATAAATTTTGCTGAGCTAGTCCCCGCAAGGAGTGAGATTTATGCCTCCGTCAGATGTAGCCTCGCTCAGGTCCACGCAATACTTATTGGCAAGTTTACATTCTGTGACTCTACGCTTCCTGCCAAGGGTTAATCTGCCAGGCTGCTAATATTACATAAGATTGTAGGGGAAAATGCCGGAATGTATAAAGCGAAAACATTGTAAACACTGCAAAAGCTCAGGGATTAATTAGGAAAGGAATTTGAAAGAATCGTGTATCTACTAGAATATTGTACTGGAAAATTCCTCTAATCTGGATGTGTATAACCTGGCGGATTCAGGATTAAAGATGTTCTGGATTTCCAGACTTGTAGAAAACTAAACTGATAAATATAAACTTCGTATTATACAAAATGTAATTAAATTTAAATTAAATTATTTTTATAGTAGTTACACTTAAGGTTTTTTTTTTAAATCATAAATTAGTATTACAAGTGAATATAAGAAGCTTTTTAATATATCCTGCACTGGACATTCACTCTGAAAAGTTGCTCAAATCTGTCTACAAATCTGTCTTCACTGAGAGATTAAATTATTGCTGCTGCTTATAAAAGTCTATGGTGAGAGGGATCAGAAAGATGCAGAACGCACAATAACAAACTGCTGCTGCATCTAGTAGAGGATGCAGGGGGATAACTGCTAAGTAATATGGGATACAAGTCATATAATGGTGAGAAATAGTGTTATTTCTCTTATACTATACATATACAGCGAACACAGGACAGTTTATACTGAAAAAAGTTTCTAGATAGATACCGTAATTGGTGGATCGATAGTAGTGATGAGTAGTGACCTCGGCGTGCTCGAATATGTTCCAGTTCCTGCGCCTCCAAGTCTCGTAGATGTTCGACAGATGCAAAACACATGCAGGGATTGCCTGTTTGTTAGGCGACAGATAGACACAAAGACTGACCAGTACCTCCTAACAGAATGAAGTAAATGTGAACAGGCATAAGTTCCTATGACTGCACATTGTACAAACAAAATAATAGAGTAGTATATGAAATATACACAGCATTACTGCCATATAGAATATACCTATAACATGAAGATACTTAGCCTACAGTTTGACCAATTCATGTGAGCCCACCAACCACAACAAAGTAAGCTTTCTTTGATGGGACCCTAACACTTAGCCTACAGTTTGACTAATTCATGTGAGCCCACCAGCCGGAACAAAGCAAGCTTTCTTTGATGGGACCCTAATCCTTATCCTACTGTTTGACCAATTCATGTGAACCCACCAGCCACAACAAAGCAAGCTTTCTTTGATGGGACCCTTAGCCTACAGTTTGTCCAATTCATGTGAGCCCACCAGCCACAACAACGCAAGCTTTCTTTAATGGGACCCTAACCCTTAGCCTACTGTTTGACCAATTCATGTGAGCCCATCAGCCACAACAACGCAAGCTTTCTTTGATGGGACCCTAACCCTTAGCCTACAGTTTGACCAATTCATGTGAGCCCATCAGCCACAACAATGCAAGCTTTCTTTGATGGGACCCTGACCATCTGTAAAAGACTTACTTCTCCCGGGCAAACAGCCTACAAATTTGAATGGCAGGTAGGATCCAGTGCACACTAAGATATAGCTTGGATGCATATTGGATAGATAGAAATAGATAGAATGTAAGAAAACAGGAGGTAAGGTCCTGGCAGATATGTGTCACTGAGGTGGTTGGCCTCTGTAATGTAAAGTCAGTACCTGTAACAATAGATTACTGAGAAAGTAATTCCATTTGTCTGAATTTTGGTTCCGGGATTTAGGAAAACCCAAATGAGTCTGGATGGGAAAGGTCGTTCCCATATTCTAGTCCAGGGCGTACAGGCCTAGTAACAAGCAGCTGGGTTAGCTCAACAGTGTAGAGTGTGTGCTGGAGCCTAACAGAGGTGTGTGAAAACTGCTGGAGCCTCAACTGCCTGGAATATCGAGACCGGTGAGCCTGCTACATTTACTTTGTGGCATTGTGCCTGAAGAAAGGACTGTTTATGTTATTCACTCGTACTGGAGGAAGGCTGTTATCGTTTTGGAGAAGTAAAGTTTATGATGGAAACTAAACCTTATGTTGTTTTGACATAAAAACCCTGTGACTGTGCGTATCCAAGAGGCTGCCACAGAGCTGAACCCCTACGATCGATCGATCGATCGATAGATATAAATAGATATAATAGAAGATTTCTAGATGTTACAATTACATTATTATTTTATACTGAGATTATAAATAAGAAATATAGTTGAGTTCAGCAGGAGGAGCAGACAGAACAGTGTAAAACATTAACTATGCTCCTATCTTTTAATTAGCGGAGTCTCATAATTGCTTCTTCCTGTTCAGTCTTCTCATTCTGGTCTTGATTAACTTGCAGTTTTTTTTCGCTTGGAAGCAAGTGCTAAATGATCGGAATTTCTGGATTATTGGATGCCTGTGAGTGAACGGGATTATTTTAGCAGAGTGGTTGTACTGGGGGGCTTTCTGCTGGGGCTAGTTCGATAATGGTAGATAGAGTTATCAGTTGGTTCAAGTATAAAACCATCAATATTTTGTACTGACGTCTGGCAGGGAATGAGTTAATTATAGAGAATAAAAGAAATCATTTCTACTATTAAAAAAAAATGGCTGCACCTGAGCCCAGATTAATGCTAATAATATACAACTAACAGTACCAGGCAAAGATTAGACCTTGAATGACCTCTAAAGATGGCCGGCATCGCACCCGCAGGTGGCAGCACCCTGGAGCCAGGCCGGGGAAGGCTTATCGTAAAATCCCCAGAAGGTGTCTGCCGAAAACAAAAGATAATTATGTCATTAGAACTCACAAAAGATAATCCCAGGCTGTGATGGGAGTCTCCTACACTATTGTCTAGGCTAGAAAATGGCATCACAATTAAAGGGGAAGTGTCATGTGTTCTACATCCAGGCAGAGAAGAGGCTGCTCACTGCTCATGTGCAGAAGGAATTGCTCACTGCTCATGTGCAGAAGATGCAGCTCACTGCTCATGTGCAGAAGGGGCTGCTCACTGCTCATGTGCAGAAGGCGATGCTCACTGCTCATGTGCAGAAGGCGATGCTCACTGCTCATGTGCAGAAGGAGCTGCTCACTGCTCATGTGCAGAAGGAGCTGCTCACTGCTCATGTCAGAAGGTGATGCTCATTGCTCATGTGCAGAAGGAGCAGCTTACTGCTCATGTCAGAAGGTGATGCTCATTGCTCATGTGCAGAAGATGCAGCTCAGTGCTCATGTCAGAAGGTGATGCTCATTGCTCATGTGCAGAAGATGCAGCTCACTGTGCATGTGCAGAAGGCAATGCTCACGGCTCATGTCAGAAGGGGCTGCTCACTGCTCATATGCAGAAGATGCAGCTCACTGCTCATGTGCAGAAGGGGCTGCTCACTGCTCATGTGCAGAAGATGCAGCTCACTGCTCATGTGCAGAAGGGGCTGCTCACTGCTCATGTCAGAAGGAGCTGCTCACTGCTCATGTGTAGAAGGGGCTGCTCACTGCTCATGTGCAGAAGGGGCTGCTCACTGCTCATGTGCAGAAGATGCAGCTCACTGCTCATGTGCAGAAGGGGCTGCTCACTGCTCATGTCAGAAGGAGCTGCCCACTGCTCATGTGTAGAAGGGGCTGCTCACTGCTCATGTGCAGAAGGAATTGCTCACTGCTCATGTGCAGAAGGCGATGCTCACTGCTCATGTCAGAAGGGGCTGCTCACTCCTCATGTGCAGAAGGGGCTGCTCACTGCTCATGTGCAGAAAAAGCTGCTCACTGCTCATGTGCAGCAGGGGCTGCTCACTGCTCATGTGCAGAAGGAATTGCTCACTGCTCATGTGCAGAAGGCGATGCTCACTGCTCATGTCAGAAGGGGCTGCTCACTGCTCATGTCAGAAGGAATTGCTCACTGCTCATGTGCAGAAGGAATTGCTCACTGCTCATGTGCAGAAGGCGATGCTCACTGCTCATGTGCAGAAGGCTATGCTCACTGCTCATGTGCAGAAGGCTATGCTCACTGCTCATGTCAGAAGGGGCTGCTCACTGCTCATGTCAGAAGGGGCTGCTCAATGGCAGAAGGGACTGCTCTTGTGCAGCTTTTCAGCTAATCACTTATAGTTTTATGGCAATAGAAAAGATTTTTGGTTCACAGTTTATAAAGCCCTTACACGATCTGATGGAGCTATACTTTCCAATGGTCATTATTTCATACATAGAAAAGTGTTGACGGGTCCCCTTTAAGAAGAAATTTATTTGTCACAAAATTTTCCAGATATGTAACAGTCGTGAGTTGCTACAATGTAGAATCTATACAGTATCAGTGAACACAAGGGGCAAGAAACTCTAAAAAAAGTTTCCTTGCAGGGTCATACAATTCTATCATCTCAAACCCAATTGATGGGATTAAAGGTGTAACTGGCGCCTCTTACTTCTGCATGGAGCGGGGAGAGACTCTGCTGACACCTTCTGGATAATAACATCCCACATACTGAGCCCCGAAGAACTGAAAGAAAAAAGCATGGTGTAAGAAGAGTAATGTTTTTGTTTTGTCATGAGGATTTTTTTTAACCGCTTGCACTTTTTTGAGTAAATTGTCAGCGCTGCAATCTTTACTTGGCAAATCCCACTGGGATTGAGGGGCCCATGGAGATTTTAGTAAATGTTATGATATGAAGTGATATAGATAGCGACCCACTATGACTTTGCCACACAAGAAACACGTGCACCTTGAGCTGGCATGTCTAATTGTGCACACAAAAGGCTAGCCTTATTTTGGATGATATCCTCTGCTGCCATCCACCCCCCCCCCCCACATTTGTAAAGCATATAAGTAACCATACCATAGTGCCATATGGTGCACCGTATCATCTGTTTGTTAAATAACAGACAGTTGCATTAATAACATTGCTATACAGTACAACCCTTACCATACACAGCAAAGAACAGTGCCGAACAATGCATAATACCTTCATAGAGTGCTGAAATAATGCCTACATAAAGTGGTTAAATGCTCTCTATATACATTGTAATCTAGTGTCAGTGAGATGTAGTGTTGCCACCACCATACACTGTCAAAACACATTGAATAGTGCGAGAGAAGTAAATATCGCCATATAGTACTCAAGACCAACCTATAGTGACTCAATAATGGCTTTATATACAATGTAATTTATTAAGAATGCTGTGCAGAGGAACCACCGCCATAGACTGTAAAATAAAATACAGAATAATGCAAGTAACATAAATACCGCCAGACCAGACAGTGATCAAATAATACCAATCTATAACATAACATACAGAATAGGGCAAGTTATGCAAATACCGCCATACAGTGCTCAACTAATACCAATCTATAGTGACTTAATAACAGCTCCATACACAGTAATCTAATTAGAATGATATAAACTTTTTCTACTACCATACGCAGTAAAACAACATATTGAGTAGTGCAAGTAATGTAAATCCCGCCATACAATGCTCAAATAATAACAACATATAGTGACTCAACAACAGCTCCGTACACAATGTAATCTACCGCAAAGGCAATACAGTGCTACCACTATTATACCCTGTAATATAAAATACTGAGCAGTGCAAGTAACATAAATACTGCCAAACATTGCTCAAATAATACCAATATAGAGGGAATCATTAACAGCTCCATACACATTATGCTCCTTGCACAATGTAATATAATAGCAATGCCATATAGTACGCTGTAAAATAACATACTGAATGGCACAAGTAGCATAAATACCGCCATACAGTGTTTATATAATACCAACATATAGTGATGAAATGACAGCTTGATACACAGTGTACCGTCATTGAAAACTAATATGCTAAGTAGCACAAGTAAATACCGCAACACACTGATCAAAAGGTACCAACAAACAGTGACCAAATAATAGCGACATATTTTTTTTTTTAAATCTAATAATAATGATATTTACAATACTAATATTAGCCACGGGTGTCAGGTCGTCTGTGTTGTCTCCTTTAAGAAAGGGGCACGCGCCCCAGGCGGCAGGCTTATGATAAGCGTGTATTTCCTTCTTTGTCAGCATATTTGTAATCGCTGTTCTTATTAATCCCCAGGAGGCATCGCTGGCAATGGAGACCTTCCATGACAACTGGGAGGAAGCAGCCCCGGCTCCTCGCAGCCTTCACACTCCTCGCAATTCCGAGAGGCGGCAATTTATCGGCGTGTGTTCTAGAACTGAATAACTGCCCTGCCACTCTGGGGAAGTGATAAATGACACTTCTCACATGTGCCGCAGATTTCAGTCTTTGCTGTTTTCATAAATGGCATAATAAATAGCACCCGGCTCCGCGCGCCTCGGCTGATTTATCGCCGGCCATTGTGCTCTGCAGATCTCTGCCAATGCCTGATCTGGGAGGGCAGTTTTATCATCCTGCCCAAACAGGCTGCCTTAGACTTCCAAAGTCATTAGTTTCCCCACCCGCGCCCTTAAGAGGGAAGCTAATGTTCTGTGGGCCGGATTTAATGTGCAGTAATATCTCATGATTTACATTATCACACAACAGTTGCAGAGTCTGTGGCTGATGTTCCATAGAAAAGTTTTTGGCCGAGTCTGAAAGTGGGAAAAAAAAAAGAGACTAGGACCAGAGATGCTGTCATAACTTTTCAGAATAGGCTGCCATGTGTGTCCGTGAGGAATAACACTATTTCTGCCCATTATCTGATTTCTATCCTGCATTGTTCACAAGTTATCCCCTTTAATTTTCAGTTGTTGGTGGGTAGAGACCAGCTGCAGACCAGAACACAGACATGAGGGATTCCTGCTCTTCTGTCTCTATGCAGCATGGATAATATATGGCAGTACTGAGCAGTGTAGCCGTTAATCCAGCACTGAAGTTAGATTAAACATTTAATAGTACAATCTGTTTCTCCTTTTTCTCTTCTCCCCTTAAGATAGAACGCTGAATAGTAAGCAGCAAGTGTTATCCGATCCCTTAATGAGCTGCCAGTCATATTGTCTTGACTGAGATATATGACTTGTATTCTGTGTTTTTCACTTATTTTCCTCTTTGCAGGATCCAGTTTTAATTTTCAGTTGTATGTGGGTAGAGACCAGAGCACAGACATGAGAGATTCCTGCTCTGCTGTCTCTATGTAGCACATGCTCAGAAGCAGTAGCAGCATGGAGAATATACAGCAGTACTGAGCAGTGTAGCTGTAAATCCAGCACTGAGGTTAGATTAAACATTAAAAAGTACTATCAGTTTTTCCCTTCTCTCCTCTCCCCTAAAGATAGAATACTGAATAGTAAGCAGCAGCTCTAATCTGATCCCTCAAAGAGCTGCCAGTCGTATTGTCTTCACTGAGATATATGAGGTGTTTTCTGTGTTTTTCACTTATTTTCCCCTTTGCAGGATCCAGTTTTAATTTCCAGTTGTTTCTTGGTTTAAACTAGTATGTATAATAGTACAATGCTCAGCACACACAGGCATGAGGCATTCTTGCTCTCCTGTCTCTATGTAGCACATGCTCAGAAGCAGCAGCAGCATGTAGAACATTACCCAGCAGTCCTGAGCAGTGTAGCTGTGAATCCAGAACTGAGGATAAACATTAAAAAGCAGCAGTACAGTCTGTCTCTCCCTTTTCTTATCTCCCCTTTCCATAAATGTCAATAGGCAACTGTAATCTGATCCCTCAATGAGCTGCCAGTTATCTCATCTTGACTGCGATACATGACTTGTATTATGTGTTTTTCACTAGTTTTCCCCTCCACATGATCCAGCTTTAATTTTTAGTTGTTTATTAGTTTAAGCTAGCTGCTATGATATGTCCAATGCTCAGCACACACAGGCATAAGGGATTCCTGCTCTCCTGTCTCTATGTAACATACAGTCAGAAAATGCAGCAGCAAGAAGGACATTATACAGCAGTCCTGAGCAGTATAGCTGTGAATCCAGCATTTGAGTTAAGTAAAACACTAGAAAGATGCAGCACAATCTATTTCTCCCTCTTATTCCCTCCCCTCTCCATAAAATTTAATAGGCAGCTGCAATCTGATCCCTTAGTAAGCTGGAAGCCATCATGTCTTGAGGAAGGTGAGCATTGCACGTTTTTGTGAGAGTGAATGATGCGTTTTAGAGGCAGAGAGAGAGGGGAAATGGCTGGCAAGTGGAGAAAGAAGCAGATTTCTATGATAACATATATTACAAAGTTTCTTATATTCGCTTGAATTTATGATTTATGCAAAGTTTGTTTAAAGGACAGTGGCATTTAACCCCTTTACCCCCAAGGGTGGTTTGCACGTTAATGACCAGGCCAATTTTTACAATTCTGACCACTGTCCCTTTATGAGGTTATAACTCTGGAACGCTTCAACGGATCCCAGTGAATCTGACATTGTTTTCTCGTGACATATTGTACTTCATGACAATGGTAAAAATTCTTTGATATTACCTGCGTTTATTTGTGAAAAAAAACGGAAATTTGGCGAAAATTATGAAAATTTCGCAATTTTCCAACTTTGAATTTTTATGCAATTAAATCACAGAGATACGTCACACAAAATACTTAATAAGTAACATTTCCCACATGTCTACTTTACATCAGCACAATTTTGGAACCAACATTTTTTTTTGTTAGGGAGTTATAAGGGTGAAAAGTTGACCAGCAATTTCTCATTTTTACAACACCATTTTTTTTTTAGGGACCACATCTCATTTGAAGTCATTTTGAGGGGTCTATATGATAGAAAATACCCAAGTGTGACACCATTCTAAAAACTACACCCCTCAAGGTGCTCAAAACCATATTCAAGAAGTTTATTAACCCTTCTGGTGCTTCACAGGAATTTTTTGAATGTTTAAATAAAAATGAACATTTAACTTTTTTTCACAAAAAATTTAATTCAGCTCCAATTTGTTTTATTTTACCAAGGGTAACAGGAGAAAATGTACAATTTGTCCTGAGTACGCCAGTACCCCACATGTGGGGGTAAACCACTGTTTGGGCGCATGGCACAGCTCGGAAGCGAAGGAGCGCCATTTGACTTTTCAATGAAAAATTGACTGGAATTGAGATGGGACGCCATGTTTCGTTTGGAGAGCCCCTGATGTGCCTAAACATTGAAACCCCCCACAAGTGACACCTTTTTGGAAAGTAGACCCCCTAAGGAACTTATCTAGAAGTGTGGTGAGCACTTTGACCCACCAAGTGCTTCACAGAAGTTTATAATGCAGAACCGTAAAAATAAAAAATCATATTTTTTCACAAAAATTATCTTTTCGCCCCCAATTTTTTATTTTCCCAAGGGTAAGAGAAGAAATTGGACCCCAAAAGTTGTTGTCCAATTTGTCCTGAGTACGCTGATACCCCATATGTGGCAGTAAACCACTGTTTGGGCGGATGGGAGAGCTCGGAAAGGATGGAGCGCCGTTTGACTTTTCAATGCAAAATTGACAGGAATTGAGATGAGACGCCATGTTGCGTTTGCAGAGCCCCTAATATACCTAAATAGTAGAAACCCCTCACAAGTGACACCATTTGGAAAGTAGACCCCCTAAGGAACTTATCTAGATGTGTTTTGAGCGCTTTTACCCACCAAGGGCTTCACAGAAGTTTATAATGGAGAGCCGTAAAAATAAAACAAAAATTTTTTCCCACAAAAATTATTTTTTAGCCCCCAGTTTTGTATTTTCCCGAGGGTAACAGGAGAAATTGGACCTCAAAATTTGTTCTGAGTGCGCTGATACCCCATATGTGGGGGGGATCCACTGTTTGGGTGCATGGCAGAGCTCGGAAGGGAAGGAGCTCCATTTGGAATGCAGACTTAGATGGAATAGTCTGCAGGTGTCACATTGCATTTGCAGAGCCCCTAATGTACCTAAACAGTAGAAACCCCCCACAAGTGACACCATTTTGGAAACTAGACCCCCTAAGGAACTCATCTAGATGTGTTGTGAGAACTTTGAGCCCCCAAGTGTTTCACTACAGTTTATAACGCAGAGCCGTAAAAATAAAAAATCTTTTTTTTTTCCCACAAAAATTATTTTTTAGCCCCCAGTTTTGTATTTTCCCAAGTGTAACAGGAGAAATTGGACCCCAACAGTTGTTGTCCTATTTGTCCTGAGTACGCTGATACCCCATATGTTGGGGTGAACCCCTGTTTGGGCACACGGGAGAGCTCGGAAGGGAAGAAGCACTGTTTTACTTTTTCAACGCAGAATTGGCTGGAATTGAGATCGGACGCCATGTCGCGTTTGGAGAGCCCCTGATGTGCCTAAACAGTGGAAACCCCCCAATTATAACTGAAACCCTAATCCAAACACACCCCTAACCCTAATTCCAACGGTAACCCTAACCACACCTCTAACCCTAATCCCAACTGTAAATGTAATCTAAACCCTAACTGTAACTTTAGCCCCAACCCTAATGGGAAAATGGAAATAAATACATTTTTTTAATTTTTCCCTAACTAAGGGGGTGATGAAGGGGGGTTTGATTTACTTTTATAGCGGGTTTTTTAGCGGATTTTTATGATTGGCAGCCGTCACACACTGAAAGACGCTTTTTATTGCAAAAAATATTTTTTGCATTACCACATTTTGAGAGCTATAATTTTTCCATATTTTGGTCCACAGAGTCATGTGAGGTCTTGTTTTTTGCGGGACGAGTTGACGTTTTTATTCGTAACATTTTCGGGCATGTGACATTTTTTGATCGCTTTTTATTCCGATTTTTGTGAG
The DNA here is from genome assembly GCF_032444005.1 of Ranitomeya imitator. Taxonomy (NCBI): domain Eukaryota; kingdom Metazoa; phylum Chordata; class Amphibia; order Anura; family Dendrobatidae; genus Ranitomeya; species Ranitomeya imitator. The sequence continues at coordinate 649,631,902 of NC_091286.1, forward strand.
GCACAATGACCAAAAACCAGCTATTCATGAATTTCTTTTGCGGGAGGCGTTTATACCGTTCCGCGTTTGGTAAAATTGATAAAGCAGTTTTATTCTTCGGGTCAGTACGATTACAGCGACACCTCATTTATATCATTTTTTTATGTTTTGGTGCTTTTATACGATAAAAACTATTTTATAGAAAAAATAATTATTTTTGCATCGCTTTATTCTCAGGACTATAACTTTTTTATTTTTTTGCTGATGATGCTGTATGGCGGCTCGTTTTTTGCGGGACAAGATGACGCTTTCAGCGGTACCCTGGTTATTTATATCTGTCTTTTTGATCGCGTGTTATTCCACTTTTTGTTCGGCGGTATGATAATAAAGCGTTGTTTTTTTTTCCTTACGGTGTTTACTGAAGGGGTTAACTAGTGGGCCAGTTTTATAGGTCGGGCCGTTACGGACGCGGCGATACTAAATATGTGTACTTTTATTGTTTTTTATTTATTTAGATAAAGAAATGTATTTATGGGAATAATTTTTTTTTTTTTTTTCATTATTTAGGAATATTTTTTTTTTTTTTTACACATTTGGAATTTTTTTTTTTTTTTTCACTTTGTCCCAGGGGGGGACATCACAGATCGGTGATCTGACAGTGTGCACAGCACTCTGTCAGATCACTGATCTGACTTAGAGCAGTGCAGCCTTCACCGTGCCTGCTCTTAGCAGGCTCTGTGAAGCCACCTCCCTCCCTGCAGGACCCGGATCCGCGGCCATCTTGGATCCGGGCCTGGAGCAAGCAGGGAGGGAGGTAAGACCCTCGCAGCAACGCGATCACATTGCGTTGCTGCGGGGGGCTCAGGGAAGCCTGCAGGGAGCCCCCTCCCTGCGCGATGCTTCCCTGCACCGCCGGCACATCGCGATCATCTTTGATCGCGGTGTGCCAGGGGTTAATGTGCCGGGGCCGGTCCGTAACCGCTCCTGGCACATAGTGCCGGATGTCAGCTGCGATAGGCAGCTGACACCCGGCCGCGATCGGCCGCGCTCCCCCCGTGAGCGCCGCCGATCGCGCTGGACGTACTATCCCGTCCGTGGTCATAGGGGCCCACCCCACCTCGACGGGATAGTATGTCCGACGTCAGAAAGGGGTTAAAGGGTTATCCAATAATTACATCATGTCTTAAAGGGTTATTTCCATCTTCCTAAATGGGTATTGTCAGATAGTGCTTGTAAATGCAAGCCTTTTTTTTCATTTCACTGTTTTTTCAAATTTTCAGCCATTTTTGAGATATTGACACCTTTTTTGTTTACAGCTTGTTGCTATGGAGACCGACTACCTCTGTTTGATAGCAGGACATGCATAGCGATTGAGCTTGTTAGCACTGTTTTGAAGTTGGCCAGGATTGCTGTAGTGCGCTGTTACCTCCTAAGCCTGGCCTAGCTTCAGTGCAGCACGTTAATCAAGGAAAGCATCGGTGGTCAGTCTCCAATGCAACGAGCTGTAAACAAAAGAAAACTTACTAACATCTCAAAATCGGCTGCAAATTTTAAAAATCTGTAAATGGCAAAAAATGCACTATCCAACAAAGTACAGTGGGTGAAATAAGTATTGAACGTATCACCGATTTTCCAAGTAATCATATTTCTAAAGGTGATATTGACATGAAATTCTCACCAGATGTCGGTAACAACCATCCAGTTATGCGTAAGTTATGTGTAATAATGAGAAATTACACAGGGATAAAGTATTGAACATATGAAGAAAGAGAGGTGCAAAAAGCCATGGAAATTCCTAACACCAGCTGAAATTAGAAAGCAATACTGCCACTTAGTGACAAATAACATGAGCTGGTTCAACTGATGGCTTATAAAAAGGTGTCTCGTTCCCAAAGTGCCACACGAGACATCTCACGATGGGTAAAACCAGTGAGCTGTCTCAAGACCTTTGCAACCTTATTGTTGCAAAACAAACTGATGGCATTGGTTTTATAATATAAAAATAAAAAAAGTTTTAATTTCCTTATCTTTCTTATATATAGAGATTATTTTGTTGTGTGTGGGGTTACTTCTGCATCAAGAGGCGAATGCTGTACTTTTCCCAGTGCGATAAGATGTAAGTCCAGTACTGACCTTCTAAGCAGTTCTGTTACTTCTGCTCATGCTACGTGGCCGTACAGATGATAAATTACAGTAGCGCCTCAGGTCTCCAAAATAGAAAACAAGAGTATCACATGCTTCTTCTAACCTCTTTTACTCCCCAAAGCCTCAGATAAATTTATCTTCTCTCTGTGCATCGCCGCTGTAAACTCCCCAGTTACAGTACGGTACCTTAAGTATCTGACTGTTCATTATAGGAACTATTTTCACCCACCCCCATAGAAAATATATAAACTCCCTGTTAATTGACATCATTTGTTTTTCTTTATTCTAATTTCTAAGATTAGAAAAAAGAGTTTTAGAAGAAAAAACAAACAAAAAAACACCGCGCCTCAAAATATCAAATGGTGTAATACCAGTGCTCATTCAGACATCCGATTTTCACGTACAGGTACTATGTGTGTTTTTCATCCTTTGATAGTCTATGCGGCCATTCACTTGTCTGTGATTTTTCGTGGACTGTAAGGTTCACGGAAAATCATGGAGGCATGTCCAATTTTGATCTGAGTGTTGGATCAAAAATCGGCAAATGAAGTCAATGGGGCAGTGAAAAAAAAAAAAAAAAAAATTCGGACTGCACTCGGATGGCATCTGAGTGCAGTCCGATTTTCACTGACTTATTATGGGGAAGATTGCTAAACTTTTATGATTAAATTTCTCCACATACAAGATAAACAAATGACCATCAAATGACTAATCAAAGTCTGATCAGAATAATCGGTTCGTTTTTCACGGACACGTGGATGATCAGAAATGGCACTGTTGGTGTATGTGCACATGGAGGGTTTTTTTTGCTGAGTTTTCAGAGTGGATATTTTAGAGGTTTATTTTTCTTTTTTATTGTCACTTTCTGGTTGCTCTTTTTTTTTCTTCACACCATTGAATATTGAAGCTTTTTTTAAAGCATAAACTATGGCAAAAAGCTCTAAAGACTTTCGCTTCTTTTTACCGCTTGGGACTTTTAGAAACCTAAGGAGGTTAAGAGACAGACGTTCCTGAACATGTGCACGAGTCATTTTTTACATAGGAATACTTGTGTTCATTATTTTGAAGTTTTTTTAATGAGCTTTTCAGGCGGAATCTGCTTTAAAATAATACGTTTCTGCTCTGAAAACTCAGCAAAAAAAAAAGTCCCAGTGTGCACAGAGCCTTATAGATATTCTGAACGCTTATCTTTGGAATCTGGAAAATCAATTTATACCAATATCTATTTTTCTATGAGGGTCCGATAATACAGACTACCTAATAATCCAGGTCCTACTGATCCTATAATATGGCCATTATTTATTAAACGCCAGTCGTTTATTTTTTAAAGTCTGGATTATATTGCCCAGATCAATATGGTAGATGGGTTATTATAACAGTCCTCGCGGGAGGTGAAGCTGCGCAGGATGAGCTGCACATTAAATGGACTACACGTCGACATATGTCATGGCGTGATTATATATATAGGGCACATACTAGGTATCTTATCTCCGTATTACACCACAACGGAATCTTTAAGACATTGAGAAATGACTCGTTTACCGCACCCGAGGGAGTTACATATTAACAAAGAGCAACCGCTCAGCCTCTAAAGGACACCGAATCAACGATCCGACCGACATTAGTAAATAGAATTGCCGGCAATGGTCAGACGATGTCAAGTAAGCAGCGGAGGGGTATATAGATAATTAGGCTCAGAATCGTAGGGGATGATGCGCAAGGAAATCTCATTAGTTTTAGACACTGACATTAGTTCTCTTTATATGTGTGAATCATATATATATATTTGCGCGAAGAATGATATATATATATATTGTGATACAGCGGCAGGACCATACACAGTGAAACGGCAGTGACCCCAGCAAGTTCAAACAAAACGTTCTTTTATTGTGTTACTTCACACAGTCAATATAGTATACAGCTTCTTCATACAGTCCATTAATAATGCATGGCTATATGACGCAGTCAATACACAGGCCGAACTTCCCTCTGTCCAGTTTCCTTGGGTGACCGCACGCCGGTAACAAGTCTCTGTACTCACTCAGCGCACTGCACTCTTTATCCTCTGGAGTGCAGCCGGGTACACATAAGACAGCCCAAGACGCAGGATGCCAGTCTCTCTGGTTCCTTTAGCCTCTGTGCTGCTCCACACAGAGAGAGCTCTGCAGACAACTGCCCTGTCTGCTTCCAAGAACACACTGACATACCTCCCCCAGTACTACAGGGCTTTTTAATCAGTCACTGCTTCACTATTCTAATTACAGCCACACCTGTGTCTGCAGGCCGCCCTCATGGCCTCACTACGCTTCCTTGCACATTCTGGAGAGCACATACAGCGCCCCCTAGCTGTAACAGCTAGCTGTAATATATATAATGAAACTGAATGGGATGAGACACAGATTAGATATTAGAAAAAACTTTCTGACAGTTAGGGTGATCAATGAATAGAACAGGCTGCTATGAGAGGTGGTGAGTTCTCCTTCAATGGAAGTCTTCAACCAGAGGCTGGACAGACATCTGTCTGGGATGATATAGTGAATCCTGCGTTCAGCAGTTGAGCAGGGGGTTGGACCAGATGACCCTGGTGGTCCCATCCTACTCTAACATTCTATAGTTCTATATATGTATATATATATATATATATATATATATATATATATATATATATATATATATATATATATATTGTGGCAGGGTCACTGGCACAGTATATGAGGGGAGATATGTGTCACTGCATATAATGTCATCTGTGATGTGAAACCAGGATATTTTCCTCCAGCACACTAAGTGCTGGGAGAGTTACATTAAACTTGCATACACTGGCTGGTGGGAGGGTGTCCACCATGTCTCCACCTGCAGAGATGGCATCGGCATGTGTGCTGACAGGACCTGGGATGATGTCACAGTCATGTGATCATCACATGGTCTGGCTTAAATAGCTGTGTTGGGATTTGGAGAGAGCATGACTCCAAAAGATGGCTGAGGTGGAGCTGAAGACATCTGGTGGTCTGAGCAAGCTAATCCCTCAGACAATTGGGACTTTGCCATATGTTATCTTTTTGTTTGCCATAAGGCTCTGATTAACTCTGCTGTGGTTTATACTGTCCATAATAAACCAGCAGGTGAGTCACTACAAGAAGGGTTCCTGTGGCTACCTTGGGAAACAGCTGAGTGAGTCAACCTCTCAATATATATATTTATATATAATTCTTTGTGTAATTTTCTTACAGTTCAGGAAAAATGAACATTCATTAAAAGTTTTCATAACGTGAGACTTGAAGGGGTTGTCCTATAAACAAACTTAATTATAAAGTTAATTTTAATCAATAGATCTTGGAATAATAATACTTTCCACAATTGGATGTGTTTAAATAAAACGTTCCTGTGCTGAGATAATCTTATAAATGTGTCCCTGCTGTGTACTGTGTAATGGTTGTGTCTGACCGTACAGGAAGATGGTCTGATCATATCACATCTCCTGGGCAGAGGGGGAAGAAAACAGTATACAGACAGGACAGCACGGGATCGCAGATGATTCATTCTTTGAGGTAAAACATTTTTTTTAAATTGGGCAGGGAAATGTTTTATCTCACAAAAAGAATCAGCTGTGATCCCGTGGTGTAATGTCTGTATAATCTCTTTTGCTTCCCCCCTCCCAGGAGCTGTGGTATGATCAGACCATGTTCCTGTACGGTCAGACACAGCCATTACACAGTACACAGCAGGGACACATTTATAAGATTATCTCAGCACAGGAACATTTTATTTATACACATCCAATTGTAGAACTTATTATTATTCCAAGATCTATTGATTAAAATCAACGTTAAAATTTACTTTTTTTCATGGGAAAATCACTTTAAGGTATAGGATCGTGTTTACTGATTTTTTTTTACTTTTCTATTAGCCTTTTTATTATTTCATTTGCTAGAACTGCAGTCTGCGCTCCAGAGCTGTTTCTTTGTTTTTCAGTCACCAGCAAATTTCGGCCACTTTTACCTTTTCCGCAAATTTCATTAAGATTTCTAGTCGCTCACAATACAATTTCAATATCCCAATATGCAAGAAAAGCCTTCGCCAAAGGCAGGGTCGACCTGGCACACCAGAGAATCCTCCGATGGCTCCAGGTTTATTATATACGTAACACAATATATTTTTCCTTCCTCCTAAACTGAAATGGGCAGATTTATTATGAAATATTTGAGGTTGCTCCATTTTCAGTGTTGCCCCTTTTTTTTTTTATCCCATCTTTGCGCTTTCTCCCTAACCGAAAGTTCACCATTGCTAGGATCCGTCTTCGGTTCTGAGCTTCTAAAATTCATGGCGAAGCCAAGAGAGTGACCAACCGGCTGCAAAGTGCCTGTTATTATGCTTCCCCACGGCCCGGCACCTTCTGAGTGACACGCTGCTATAGAAATGGCATTAGCCGAAAGGTAAAGGGATTCTTCTGACTGATACATTTATGAGTTTTTGATTTCGAAGGATATAGTGTTCTGGATGGCTGTGAATGTTAAGATAAAAGACATGGACAGTTCCCGGGTGGTGATGATAAGCCTTAGTACTATATATATATATATATATATATATATATATATATATATATATATATATATATATATATATATATATATATATATATATATATATATACAGTTACATTTCAAATACTTGAGATCTGGCGTGGCGATATGGTGACCTTACTCCAGTGTAGAACCTCTATGGTGGCCACCAGATGTCTCCTACACTATATTTATTTATCGTACTCGCTTTTATTGCGCCATTAATTTTGGAGAGGAAATGGGAGAACCCAGAGGAACCCGCTCAAACACAGGGAGAACATACAAACTCCTTGCAGATGTTTTCCAACCTCAGCGCTGAAGAACAATTGGGCTAACCACTGAACCACCATGATTTTATATCTATAAAAATCGATGTGGCAAAAAAACGAGAAGCTTTCAAAAATAGAAGCGTTAATACCGTAGTTTGTTATTATGAATTAACAATATGAAAAGGGAATGAACAAAAGGTAAATGTAAATCGTATCAATCTTTGGTGACGTACCTTCGAAAAAAACAAACATCAGCTCTTCTAGATGAACTTTTATTTGCACCCACATTTTCAAGGAGCTCAATGGGAGGTTGTTCCAAACTTCTTGGGAGAACTAACCTCAGATCTTCTGTGGAGGTCACTTGTGCGAAGCCTTCTGTCTCCTCGTGTAATTCCAGACAGACTGGCTGATGTGAGATAAGGGCTCTGTGGGGGCCGGATCATCACTTCCAAGACTTCTTGTTCTTCTCTGTCTAAGGATGTTTATGCCCCATGTGTCCTAGAGGTGGAGGAAAAGCTCTGAGCCAGCAGGACATCACGAATAAGTGAAGAGCATTTACAATACTTTGTCCATTGGAGCTTATATTTTCATGTTCCATGAAATCATATCTTTCTAGACCCATCCCCTTCCGGCCCATGAGGATGTTTCTTATAAGTCTCTTTCTCGGGATACATCGAGGAGATGTCATTGTTGTTCTTGCTGATTCTTATGGTGTAGTTATGACACTATTTTAGCAGCTGGTTCTGCTACAAAGGTCAGATAAAACCTAAGACATGCGGTATATTTGCTATTCGTGCCTCAAGGTGTTGAGATGTCCGGTCATTGCTAAGAGCATACGAGAGCTATGTTTTGAGAGGATCTCCTTTTTCGGCTCATTCTGAAATGTCAAAAAAGTCTTGATATTTGCGTGTCTTTCGGTATTATGTCACTTTACTTGCCTTAACTACTTAGCTTTAACTCGAGTTTCAAGCTTTGATGTACGGTACTTTAATTTTCACAGAGTGGAATCACCTTCTTGAGAAGAGATAAGGGAAGGTTAAATCGCTCATTTCATGCACAGATCTCCCAACTCCGGTTATTGATGTCATATGGTCCCTTGCAGCGGGCAGACTTCATATCAGAGGAATGATAGGATTCATGTGATTATGGCTGGATCTGAGATGGCCTCTATATATCCACTGCAGATTCTCCAATATGTCATACACAGCAGAAATCCCCTGTAAAAAAAAAAAGATTTATTGTGAATTCAAAAAGCACCATCCTACCCTTCGAGCGCCTTAAGGCTGGTAAACAAGTCTCATACTTTGCATTTATGTCCTTTAGGACTAGTAGGAAATACAGTGATTAGGAAGGATGTAGTCCAGGATTTGATCAGGCCCTTTGGGAAATCTCTTATTCTATGTGTCAAGGAGAACACCGGAGAGATCGCGCAGATGCCACCGCTGCAGCCAGTTTCTACAGCAGCACAATGACCCCAAACATCCAGCCAATGGCATTAAAGGGAATCTGTAACCCTCAAAATCAAAGATGAGCTAAGCCAACCAGCACCAGGGGCTTATCTACAGCATTCTGGAATGCTGTAGATAAGCCCTCGATGTATCCTGAAAGATGAGAAAAAGAGGTTAGATTATACTCACCCAGGGGCGGTCCTACTGCGGCCCGGGTCCGATGGGCGTCGCGGTCCGGTCCGGGGCCTCCCATCTTCTTACAATGACGTCCTCTTCTGGTCTTCACGCTGCGGCTCCGACGCAGGCTTACTTTGTCTGCCCTGTTGACGGCAGAGAAAAGTACTGCAGTGCGCAGGCGCTGGGAAAGGTCAGCGTGAATTCAAGAAGAGGACGTCATCGTAAGAAGATGGGAGGCCCCAGACCGGACTGTGACACCCATTGGACCCGGACCGCAGTGGGACCACCCCTGGGTGATTATAATCTAACCTCTTTTTCTCATCTTTCAGGATACATCGGGGGCTTATCTACAGCATTCCAGAATGCTGTAGATAAGCCCCTGATACTGGTGGGCTTAGCTCATCCTTGATTTTGGGGGTGACAGGTTCCCTTTAAGAACAATCTTCAGTGTACAAAAAGAACAAGAAGTCCTGGAAGTGATGATCCGGCCCCCACAGAGCACCGCTCTCATATCAGCCAGTCTGTCTGGAATAACACGAGGAGGCACAAGTGACATCCACAGAAGATCTGTGGTTAGTTCCCCAAGATGTTTGAAACAACCTTCCTGCTGAGCTCCTTCAAAATTTGGGTGCAAAAACAAGTTCGTCTAGAAGAGCTGATGTATTTTTGGCCACACATTACAAGTAGAGTATGGCTTCAGGGCTGCGGTTTACAGAACAAAAGGAATAGCTGTTAAATTTTATATATTTAATCCAGAAAGGTAGGCAGCATTTATAGGGATAGCAAAAGAAAAAGTACTAAACCTGTGTCATAGAAATGGCTCAGAGCACAGTAGAGGGAGGAAAATAGACAGAGCTACAGCAAGCCGTACTTTCGAGGGCTGGCAAATGACTAAAACCCAAACTCCCACCCACATACCTTCCCTTGGTGAGTTCATATGTAAGCTGGTCATGAGATGTGATAGATCTCTTAGAAGTTTATGAGATCCCCAACTTTAAGCATATGTTCACCTCTGGAGGTCCCAGGCGGGACATGTCGTTGACAAGATTCCTATCACGATTTTACCTTCTTTAGAGATGAAAGATAGCGATATTAAGAATGCCATAGATATTAAGTTGTAGGTTTTTGCTGGTCTTACAGTGATGTGAGTGAATACGTTATGTTCGTCCCTTCGCTGCGATAGCAAAAATATTTCTCCCATAAATATCAGATCAATGCAAACCCCAATATTCATCACTGACCACTGGCTGCAGAAAGTCTTGAGATAATTCCTTTGAACAGAGGAAGCCCCTGTTTTTCTCTGCCTGAGAGTATATGAATCCTAGGCTTGTTGCCTGGTTTTCATCAGATCCCCATTTGGTAATTACCTGTTCACAGCAGGAGGTCATACTTCAAAGGAGGTTTAAGTGTCAGCTCCATTTCACTTCCCTAGTTATAATTAATCCTATATGTTCAATGTGAGGGTGATATGTCCCCTCTCTCCGAAGAGGTCTGTGTCTATTTTACAATTTTTCTCTATGACTCTATGCTTGGAAAATTCTTGGCAAGTGTCCATGTTCAATTCAGGTAGACTATCTTGAAAAAAATGCTCTTTAGATTAACTCTACCCAAACTGGACTTCCAGCCCTAGAGGGATCTGACAAGTATCTGCTACTTATTGGAAACTTTAGTTCTATCATCATCAGCTTGTCTTGGGATCTGAAGCTAAAGTGTGTTTATTCGGACTCCCATGACAGCACTACGAGAGAGGGGATCCGCCCTTCAGGAACAGGAAACCTACAGATACAAAAGGGCGGCACCTCTCCCCATGCATCAGTTGGTTTCCTGTTCCTGGAGGGACAGGATCCTACAGATTTCATCTCGTAAGGAGCCCAGGCCGGCCGGTCGAATCTGGTAGCGGGGGGGTCTCCTACCTCGACCGGTGCGGAAAGTCCTGGAGACGCCACGGTGGTCCAGGCTGGACTGCACGTCAGTGGCGTTGGCAGCAGGGAGCAGGGTCCGGAGGATTCCTTGTCTCCGGAAGCCGGCGTTGGTAAGTTTCATTTCCCCCCCCCTGAGCAGACGGCGGCAGTGAGGTGCGGTGGTGTGGTTGCGGCGTCGGAAGTGGAGCGCCGTCCGGAGCACTGCTGGGCATTCCCGGCGTCCTGCATCGCTCACTGAGCGTTTCCGGAACGCTGGGGCGCCGGGGGTGGAGCCGGCAGGCGCTTCCGGTTTGCGGGTTGACTGCGCATGCGCGGTCTTTCCAAAATGGCGGCGCCCATGGTCCGGTCGCCGGTTCTTCTGTACTACCACCGCTAACCTCCCAGCTGCAGCCTGATCATCAGGAACCAATGGGGAACACGCCAGGTGGCCTGCTGACCGGAATACAGGGGGATATAAGCAGGTGTTGGCGATAGAACCCTGCTTTTGGCCACAGCTTCATCATGGCAGATGATGGTGAGCAGCAGCCTCAACTTCTGGATAAAGTACGGCAGGAAGCCGTGGGAAAGGAGCATATCAGAAGTGACCAGTCCAGCCGTAAAAGCTCGTCCAGGCAAGGATCTAGAGCTTCGACTGGCAAGGAGCCCCCTCGTGTTCCGGTACCTTTCTCTTTGACGTACACTGGTAAGTGATCTACGTGAATGTTCACTCAGTGACGCGGGCCCCTTATACTTTGTCATTCTAGGGGAAGAGAAGTGCAAAGTCGAAACATAAGGAGTGTGCCCTATGTGAAGTTCCCTTACCAGATTCCTACCCTAAAAAATTGTGTGCCTCCTGTATACAACAGACGGTGAGGTTTACAGGAGTGGAAGGGTTGAGTGACATCAGGCTAGATAGATGGTATCTCCCTTATTGTCCTCCCCTAGGTAGCGGAAGAATCTGCTTCTACGGCTAATCTGCGTGAGATGATCCGTACAGAAGTAAGGGAATCCCTGCGGTCTATGTCCCAGGCGGGAAGTTCAAAACAGAGAGCCTCGGTGATCTCTGATTCGTCAGAGGAAGATAAAGAGGAAGGTTCTTATCGCTCAAATCTCTCTTCCTCGTCATCAGAAGAGGAATCTGGCCGATTCTGTCTGCCTCTGGACCGGGTGGATAAGTTAGTCAAGTCGGTCAGAGGTACGATGGGCCTAGAAGAGCCTAAGACTCAGCTTTCCCGTCAGGAGCTAATGTTCAGCGGCTTGGAACACAAGAAACGCAGATCCTTCCCGGTGATTGATAAGATTCAAGACCTGATTCTCCGGGAATGGAAAAAACCGGAGAAGAAAGGTTCTTTGCCACCGGCTTTAAAGCGCAGGTATCCCTTTGAAGATACGGATGTGGATACCTGGGACAAGGCCCCTAAATTAGATGCGGCGGTGGCGAAGGCATCTAAGAAAGCAGCTTTACCTTTCGAGGACATGGGGTCCCTTAAAGACCCTCTTGACAGGAAGGCGGAGATCTTCCTTAAGGGTACGTGGGAGATGGCAGCCGGATCCTTGAGGCCAGCAGTGGCTGCGACTTGTACAGCCAGATCCCTAATGGTCTGGTTGGAACAGTTGGAATCCCAGCTTAAAGAAGGCGCCTCCAGGAATTCTATTCTAGGTGCGCTTCCAGTGATTCAGGATGCTGCGGCTTTCTTGTCGGACGCGTCGGTGGACTCGGTCAGAATGGCGGCCAGAGCAGCAGGACTCTCCAACGCGGCTCGTAGAGCCTTATGGTTGAAGTGTTGGTCGGGGGATATCCAGTCAAGATCCAAATTATGCGCTATCCCATGTAAAGGGGAATATCTCTTTGGGCCAACCTTGGATGAGCTGCTCGAAAAGGCTGGAGATGATAAGAAGAAATTTCCTAATTTGTCATCAGCTTCTTACCGGCGTCCATTTAACAGAAGGAGATTTGGTCGTGGAAGGAAGCGCGCATCCTCACCCTCTAGAGAAAATTTTAGATGGGAGGATAGACGCAGGAGAGGTACGGGTTACATGTTTCGCCGTTCCTCAAAAGAACGTAAGAAACCAGACCAATGACTAGCAATCCCTGTGGGAGGGAGATTGTCAACCTTCTCTTCCGCTTGGACTAAGATCACGAATAGTGTCTGGGTCCGAGGTATTGTATCGGAAGGCCTAAAATTGGAATTTGTTCATTGGCCTCGTGATAAGTTTATGTTAACCCCATTGCGTTCCTCCACTATTGAGCAGACGGCCTTAGAGTCAGAGGTCATGACTTTATGCCGTAAAAATGTACTGATTGAGGTTCCGGAGTCAGAGAGAGGAAGAGGATTCTACTCTCCTCTTTTTTTGATTCAAAAACCAGACAAGTCGTTCAGGACTATTATCAATCTTAAATCCCTTAATGAATACCTGGTTAATAACACGTTTAAAATGGAGTCAATCAGTTCTGCAATAAAGATGTTGTTTAAACACTGCTTCATGGTAGTTGTGGACTTAAAGGATGCATACTATCATGTTCCTATCCACGAAAACTTCCAGAAGTTTCTGCGTGTGGCGGTGTCTATGGGAGGTATTGTTCGCCATTTTCAATTTAGAGCCCTTCCCTTCGGCCTCTCAACGTCTCCCCGGGTATTTACTAAAGTAGTTGCGGAGGTTATGGCGCACTTACGTGAATCCGATATTCTCATTGTTCCTTATCTGGATGATTTCCTAATAGTGGGGAACTCAGTAGACCATTGCCTGGCTCAGGTTAAAACAGCTATATTTAAACTGGAAAATCTGGGCTGGATCATAAATTATGATAAATCCCGATTGCAACCCCTAAAGACCCAGAGGTTCCTAGGGCTGCTGTTAAATTCCGAGTCCCAACAATGCTGTCTTCCGCCTGATAAATTGCTTCATATCCAACAACAGGTGTTAAAAGCAATTAATAAACCATCCATGACCCTTAGACAGGCTATGTCTTTGTTAGGTTCCCTAACTTCCTGTATCCCCGCCGTCCGTTGGGCCCAGTTCCACTCCAGGCCTTTACAGTTTGACGTACTACATTATGATAGGGTCTTACAGGGTTCCTTGCAGGGTCAGATGACATTGAGTCCAGAGGTTCTTACATCTCTTAGATGGTGGCTAGAGGAAGACAATCTGTCAGCAGGAGTTCCCTGGGTGACTCAGGTGACTCGGGTAATCACAACAGACGCCAGCCCCTCGGGGTGGGGGGCTCACATGGGTGACGTGGTAGTCCAGGGTCTATGGGACCCCCAAACATCAGCCTCTTCCAATCAGAAGGAGTTGATGGCAATTGAATTCTCAATTAAGGAACTCCTCGTGTATCTACAGGGTCACCATGTCAAAATCCTCTCCGACAACCAGGTGGCAGTGGCCTACGTGAATCACCAAGGTGGAACACGCTCCGAGTTCCTGATGGAAATAGCGGACCGCCTGCTCCGGATAGCGGAAAACCATTTTCTATCTTTAACAGCAGTGCATATAAAAGGGAAGGAAAATATAAGGGCGGACTTTCTAAGTCGAAACACCTTAAGACAAGGAGAATGGTCTCTGAACTCAAAAATCTTCAACCAAATTGTCCGCAGGTGGGGTCATCCAGAGGTGGACTTATTTGCCAGCAAGGACAACAGAAAAACGAAAATATTCTGTTCCTTGAATCCCAGGGAATATCCGCTGGCAGTGGATGCCTTCCTGATCAGATGGGATTTCCGGTTGGCTTATGCGTTCCCCCCGCTAAACCTGTTGCCTCTGGTGGTCAGAAAGATAAGGGAGGATCAAGCAAGAATCATACTGATCGCTCCGTTCTGGCCCCGAAGAGCTTGGTTCTCCTGGCTCAGGACCATGTCGGTGGAAGACCCCTGGGTACTGCCGGACATCCCGGACCTACTTCATCAAGGTCCGATCAACCATCCACAAGTGAAGGGTCTCCATTTGACGGCATGGTCTTTGAGAGGTCACTGTTAAAAAACAGAGGATTTTCTCCAAATCTCATTGATACCCTTATGAAGAGTAGAAAACTCATAACAACTAAGATCTACTCTAGAACTTGGAGGAAGTTTCTGGCCTCTTCAAATTTTAATATCGAAGAGGGTTTACCAATTAACCAGATTCTAGAATTCCTGCAGAGAGGGCTAGAGCTAAATCTATCCACGAGTACGCTAAAAGTACAAGTCTCAGCCCTAGGGGCCCTATTTTCTTGTAACATTGCTGGTAATTATTGGGTATCAAGGTTCATCAAAGCAGCTAGTAGGTCCAGACCTATACACAGGAATAGGTCAATGCCTTGGGATCTCAATCTAGTCCTCTCTGCTTTGACTAAAGAACCGTTTGAGCCTTTACATTCAGCCTCACTTAAATTACTATCCCTCAAAACAGCATTTTTGGTGGCAATTACATCTGCTCGTAGGGTAGGAGACATACAGGCTCTTTCTAGGCTCTCCCCCTATACAGAGTTTCTACAGGACAGAGTAGTCCTCAGACCAGATCCAGCTTATTTACCGAAAGTGGCCTCAGATTTTCATAGATCTCAGGAGATAGTTCTACCATCATTTCTCCCTAATCCTTCTAATTCCAAAGAAGAGTTACTCCATACGTTAGATGTTAGGAGATGTCTCTTACAATATATTTCAGTCACTGATGCTTGGAAGAGAGAGGAGGCTTTGTTTCTATCCTTCCAAGGTCCCAGGAAAGGTCTTAGAGTGTCAAAGTGCACGTTAGCGAAGTGGATTAGGGAGGCTATCTCTCTGGCTTATACTGCAGGTGGAAGTCCTGTTCCGCAGAATCTGAGGGCACATTCCACCCGGGCCATGGCTACATCCTGGGCTGAAAGATCTGGAGTTTCCATCGACCAGATATGTAAGGCGGCTACGTGGTCATCCCCTTCCACCTTTTTCAAGCACTATAGGTTGGACTTGGGGTTCTCTTCTGATCTCACCTTCGGGTTAAGGGTGCTACAGGCTATAGTCCCTCCCTAAGGTAGTTTACATCTCTGTAATTCTCTCGTAGTGCTGTCATGGGAGTCCGAATAAAGCATTAAGCTACTTACTGGTAGCAGCATTTTTCGGAGGCCCATGACAGCACCCTTAGTTCCCTCCCTATTCACGTGGGGGTTGCACTTCCTATAGTATATATAATGAGATAGATCTCACGTGTGGTATATAGTTCAATATGATGGATTATTTTTGTACATAAACTGTATATAATGTATGTTTGTGTGCTACTAACCGCGGTAGTCCTCTCAGGCTCTAATATACAACTGATGCATGGGGAGAGGTGCCGCCCTTTTGTATCTGTAGGTTTCCTGTTCCTGAAGGGCGGATCCCCTCTCTCGTAGTGCTGTCATGGGCCTCCGAAAAATGCTGCTACCAGTAAGTAGCTTAATGCTTTTGCTTGCTCCCTTGTGCTAGCCGTCTTATCACAGACTTACAACACTACTGTCGTCGGATGTCTCCTTGGAATAAAAGATATTTATTGATGTGTTCACTTGAAATGTTCTGTTGTGGACCTGACTCATGACTCCAGTAACATCTGAGGATTCCCATGTTAGACTGTTCCAGTTGAAAGTCTAGTCATGGTCAAATAATTTCAGTGTTGTCCTGAGTGCAATGGTCTTATTTGGGACCTTCCAATTTTGCATATTATATTTGCCCCTTTATTTGTTTTATAATTTTGAGCCCCAGATATACAAGTTCTGTTGTTTCAAGCCCAATTACAGCCACAAGGTGCTTAGTGTGGGTGATTCGGTTTATTAAATTACCAAACGTTCCACACCAGCCAGCTTGCGTAAGGACAACTATAGACCGAAATGTCAACCCTTGTTTATCTGGTGGATAAATGGCTCGAAGAAATCTGTTAAATTCCAAGCAAGTAGCATATGCTAGGAGCATTGAAGATCTGAGTTAATTAATTAACTTTTAGCCTGGAGCTCCAAGATGGGTTTTACATAGCTTAAATTCACTCCTGTCAAAACCTTAGCCTAGACTTTCCATCACCCTCTGAAAAATTTCAGTTTGCTGACCCATTCCTATATCTAAAAACATTGTACAAGACAAAATGACTTATTGGCCACACAAGGCCAAAGTTAGGCTATAATGGAACACTTCTTCCCCATAGCAAGTGCTGATATATAATGGTTCAATTAAGGCCCTTTTACATGGACTGATGCAAACTACATGAAGACTGAAGGATAGTTAGAGGAGTTACCCAGGACTTTTGTATTTTTTTTTAATTGGACTAAGATCTTACAGGCAGGCAGCTGCTAACTACCTGCTTGATCTGCTCTGGGCCAATCTCCGCCTTGTCGAGAGCAGTCATAGACCACTCCTGCCAGTGATTCTGCGGCTTCTGTTGATATCTGTTTCTTCTCTTTTGACAAAGCATCTCTGCCAATGTCATGCTGATTGACATCTTTCTCCCTGCTGCCTAACTGCGGGAGCTGGTTGTCAATCATGACATCCGCAGTGACACCCCATCGACAGAGTGGAAGAAGAAGAGCTGCTCTGCTGACTTGGAGTAAAGTAAAGTGAAGTTGTAGCGCTATTGTCGGTGCAGGGACGCCGACATACTCACCGCGCCGGCCCTGTGGTGTGGTTCCGAGGCGTGCTTCTGCTACTCCCTGGTGTGTGCACCACAGTTAGGTAGTTGGTGTTCTACCAGTGAGGACCCCTGATCCCAATGCAGCCATTCTCCTGAGTCCGAATTTCTGGTCCTGATGCGGCCAGTGTCCTGAACCCAAATCCCTGGTACTGATGCGGCCAGCGTTTTGTACCCGAATCCCTGGTCGCGATGCAGCCAGTTTTCTAAATGTCGTCCCCTGGTCCAAGTGCTGCCAGTGCCAGAACATAGTCCTCAGGTCCTGGAGTTGCCAGTACTGTATTCGAAACCCCACGGTCCTGGAGTGGTCAGTCCTGCTCCCGAATTCCCCTGGTCTCAGTGCAGCAAGTTCCTAAATGTTGTCCCTTGGTCCTGGAGTGGCCAGTGATGATTCCAAAGTCCCCTGGTCCTGGTGTGGGCAGATTTGTTCCCAAAGTCCCCTGGTCCCAATGAAGTCGGTGCCTGAACATTGTCCTCGGTCTTTGTGCGGCCAGTCCCTGATACAGTATCCTAGAGTGGTGTGTCTGAACATAGCCCTAGTCTGTGTCAGCAAACCTGACCTGCAGGGTCAGCAGCTGCAGTACCGGGATCTGCCTAGTAGAGGTACCTGGTGGTTACCTGCAGCCCAGTTTGTCTCCACCATCAGGAGCTACAGTTAACACCTGGTAGACGTTTAGCTATGCCCTTCCTATGCAGGCCCGAACCTGTGGTACAGTGGGTCCACAAACCAGGGCTGTGGAGTCGGTAAGCCAAACCTCCGACTCCATTTCCATGACACTGACTCCGACTCCACCAAAATGGGCTACGACTCCGATTCCACAGCCCTGCCACAAACCCACGTGCACCACTGTTGGGCATAGCAGAATTGGTAGTAGGAGATCAGTGCTGGGCAGAACAAAAGTCCAAGATAACACCGTTAATAATTTTCATATCGTCGCCAGCACATCTACGTTTTATATGGGCAGATATGCTGCTAAAAAAAAGATGACTTTAGGACCACATTAATAACCTAGTCAGCAATTTTGTTGGCCGATCGGTTTACCGATCTGTCATATGTTTACATTACCCAATTATATTATCAACCGGTGTAAAGAGGTCTTAGACCATCTTCTAGCTTGATAGTCATGTTCTCCCGATAAGCTATGACTTCGGAATAAATGTCGAAAAATACTGTTTAGAGAGTTTCATAAAAAAACATTTCCGTACTTTAGGTTAAAGTTATGGCTGCATAGTTTAAAGCCAATTTCATACAACAGCTCCGACTTAATGTCCTGCTCCAAGTCATTTATTACAATTTGATGTGAAACTTGTTTGCTAAATGGCCATTACATGAGTGCTGACAACGTATGCCAGTTATGCAAATCATCCCGGCTCCACTTGATTGTGCGCATCTACAAACGCTTCTATTGTTACTGATTGCATTTATGTTATATTTTATTTATTTTTGCATAGGAAAATTGCGAGATGTGAGAATTAAGATTAATGCTGGCGTTTCCCCTCCCTCACTTGCATTTGCCTTGAAATGTGAAAAAGTATCTAATGCTAACGAGACCATCCATCAAAATCAATGAGCAGATGCTTGTATGGTTTCGAAAGCTTGCCCGCAGTAAAAATGGAGAGAAAAACAATGGGCCACGCTAAAAGTGAAATCATACGGTAGTGGGGATGGTAGGATGGCTCAGTGGGTTTGAAATAATCCTCGGGGGAAATTTACATTGAGTTCTTATGTGATCGTCAATCTGGTGGAAAGAGGGGGTTCACTGTCAGAAGAATTCATTGTAAGCTTCTTTTGGGTGAGGACGAATGGCAATGAATGACGTGTTTGCATATTGATCGGTGTCACTTAGATTGCAAGTGTCACAGATCTAAAAATGGCTACCACAAACAGGCCTGTCGCAAGCCCTGGCCTTCACCCTGTAACCCCTGAACATGAATGTGGACTTACACAGGTGTCCCCGGGCAAGGGCCTCAGAGTTAACTACAGGCAATATAGACAGTCTGGAAGCCTGGTCAGATCCAAGAGGTGACCTCCGAAACAATCGTAAAAGCAGGTAGTCAAATGTCAAGCTGAGGTCAAAGAGTGGGAATAATCAGGACAGAACACAGGAACACGGCACAGAGGTGTGGACCAGGATAGCAGAACTACAGTATTGACTGGCAGTGGAAACTGGCTCTCGGGGGTTTATATAGTAACAACCTCACCCAGTTCTGACAGCTTATAGAAGCCCAAAAGGATTATCCCCATTGCTTCTGGACTGGCCAGAGCCATAAGTCCCAGGACTAATACAGGACTGATGCTGTTAAGCATCACCCACAACAAAGGTGCGGCGGCACCAAGCGGCAAAGCTGAGACCGGCACAGATGTTACAGTAAGTTCCTGTGTATGTGTAATGAACATTGTGGGGATTAGAATTATGTCATTATCATTCATTTCTCATGACGTTAACATCTCCCATCTTCATCAGTACTAGCGTTATATCATCATCTTATTTCATCATCAAAAGTATGATTATCCTCGTAGTTTCGTCCTCTCAGCATCTTATTATCAATGTGACCATCCTTGTGTAACTTGATCATCAAATCATCATCATCGTTTCGCCATTTTAGCATTGTTACAATTTTTTAATATCAGTATCGACATCTCATTATTATTATTACTTCCATCACTCATCATATTATCATACCCATCTCATTATTACTACCCCGATACCATCACTTTTTTTTTCATACCATCGTCTCCTCATTATTTCACCTTCTCAGCATGATTTTATTATTACTACGATCATTTCATCATCTCGTTTCATCAGCAAAATTACAATCATCAGCTCATCACACATCATCTCATCATCATAGTCGTTATCATGGCTTCATCCTCAAAATCATCATCATCATCTCTAGCTCCGTCATTTCTTTGTTACTGCACCCATCATTATATCATTGGTTAATTTCATCATTATCATCATCATTTCCTCATTACTACATTTTCTCACCATCATCTCATTGTAACTTCCATTATTCATCATTTAATAAATAATTGAATTTGTTCATGTCTGTATCATTTATTGTATCATGTCTATTACTATACTCTTCAACATATCCTCTTATTTCATGTTATCATATCCTTATTATTTCATCTACTCAGCATCTTCATTTTATTATAATTGCTGTCATTATATCATCATCATCATTGCCTCATCGTTATTTCCGCTTTTCAGCATCATCATTTCATCATGACTGCCGTTATTTAGTCATCTTGTCATCACCATGATCTTTATCGTCCACATCATGATTGTAATGTTCTCATTATTTCATCTTTGCAGCATCATCATTTTATTATTACTGCCGTCATTATTTCATCGTCATCGTTATCATCTTCTCATTGTCAAAGAGCACTGTCAGTAGAAGGGCTTCCAACGACCGGCTCTGTGTATTAACCATTCCATCTAGCAGGTCACAGGGGGTTTAATGGCCTTCACTCTTTCACTCCTGTATAGAGATCTGAGCTAGTACAGGGACCCCTGGGTTGGGTCTACGGAGCGGTTGCTGGCTGATAGAGTAAGCTGGAAAAGTGTGGTCACAGGGGGTTTAATGGCCTTCACTCTTTCACTCCTGTATAGAGATCTGAGCTAGTACAGGGACCCCTGGGTTGGGTCTACGGAGCGGTTGCTGGCTGATAGAGTAAGCTGGAAAAGTGTGGTCACAGGGGGTTTAATGGCCTTCACTCTTTCACTCCTGTATAGAGATCTGAGCTAGTACAGGGGTCCCTGGGTTGGGTCTACGGAGCGGTTGTTGGCTCATAGAGTAAGCTGGGAGAGGGTGGTCAGAAA
Organism: Ranitomeya imitator; assembly: GCF_032444005.1. Classification (NCBI taxonomy): domain Eukaryota; kingdom Metazoa; phylum Chordata; class Amphibia; order Anura; family Dendrobatidae; genus Ranitomeya; species Ranitomeya imitator. The sequence goes on from NC_091286.1 coordinate 649,652,810, forward strand.
GCTACACCTTACTAGGAGGTCAGTAGTAGGGACAGAATCATCTGGGAGAAGGATGGTGTAAACACCGAGTCAAGGTCAGAAACAGAAATCAAACTGACTGATCAGAGTGAACCATATCAATTGTAAATTATAACTGGTATTATGGGAGTTTAAGTAGGGTGTGGTGCGGTCCTAATGGTCAAAGCAAGGAGACGATTTCCTCTGCTGGACAGCACACACACCCATATTGCCAGAACCTGTTCCGCCCAGAGCTTCTAGTCATGATGTCTTCTCCATAACCATCGCCGCCTCCCAAATGACTATGATGATGCCTGGTGGCTATGTGACACTTATTATGGCTATGTGACACTTATTATTTCATCTTCTCATTATCATTTATATCATCTTAATTTAACCCCCACAAACTCATTTTATGTTCTCAGCATTATTTTACAAAATTTTACTGCCACTATCCACCATAATCATATGATCATCATCATCTCACTATTTAATTATGTCATCATCATAGTCATCAACTTATCCTTAATACCACAGTAACCATACCATCCTCTAATGATTTTATCTTCTCAGAATCATCTCATCATTATTGCCATCAACATCATCATAACCATCTTTAGATCATCATTGTCTTTAACAGATCATCATCTCGGAACAATCATCATCCTTATAGACCCAACATCACATAATCATCAGCAAAATGAACATTATCCATGACGATCGCCATGGTTCTTTTTTTTATTGCTTTCTATGTTATCCAAACCGGGTCGTCTGCTCCTCATGTAATATTTGTTAATGGTCCCTTATTCTTATGAACATGGGAAATATTTCCACCCCATAGGAGATCATTAGCAAGGTAGATAACAATTATGCAAATTAAATAATTAATTATGTAAATTCATAAGGCGTATGTAAGCGTAAGAGTTCCAAAAGTGTGCCGTTATGGGTCGTAACTTTGAAAAAAACTCTTACTAAGCAGTTTTTGAGTTGGAGCTGTATGTGCACCAAAAATATCAAGACTATAGGCGCATGGCCTACTACCTGGAACTCACAATGCCATGTGGTGTAAACCCAAACATCTGGTAAAAGATATTTTTGTGTTGTGTTGTCTTTCTTGTCTGTAATTTTTTCTCATAAGGTGGACATTGATTACGTAAATTTTTCACACTAAGCACCACTGAAGTGGATGAGAACAATATAGCATTCCCTTAGTTTAAGCTGTTAATGGTGTTTTACTGCCATCCATGAAATCTTTTAAAGAGTAACACCTTTTTTTATGAATCGTTGTTCATTACCTTGTTCAACAGAATGCTGAAACTGCTGACTTATCTGCCTAGTTCATGCTCTTTTACAAGCTGCTTTGATCTGCAGCTCTAGTAAGTATCTCTGCTCAGACACTATTTACAAACACTTTCACTGTTAGTTTCTGTGCTCAGATAGAGAGAGTGTTTGTAAATAATTTATGAGTACAGATTCTTGAGAGAGCAGCAGTTCAAAGCAGCTACTAAAGCAGCTTGTACTAGACTGTTAAACTGGTACTTTCAGCCTGGTACTTCAGAGAGAAGGAAGTAAAATTAGGTAATCGAGTATAATACAACAATTCCTAACTTTGATGATCAGTAATTAAATTAAAAAGGTTTCTATTTTTTTTAAGCCATAAATATTGTTGTCCGGAACTATAACATTGATGGCCTATGCTTAGGAAAAGCCATTACTGTTTGATTGTTGGTTATTTTATCCCTTGGACACAATTAAGGGGTTTTGGTCTTGTACTATTAAAGGGGTTCTCTGGGACTATAACATTGACGGCCTATCCTTAGGATAGGTCATCAATGTCTGACCGGTGGGGGTGCGACACATGGCACCCCTACCAATCAGCTATACCTGGTGTCCTCCGGAACTGCTCAGTTATGGAGCTGCCCAGCACAGCTCAGTCGACTGTATAGTGGTCGTGGCCCGGTACTGCACATCCGCCACTTATTCAAATCAATAGTAGTCAGGAGGTGGATGTGCAGTACCCGGCCGTGGCCACTACTCTGTCGACGGAGCTGTGCATTTCTGGCCGGTGCCGCCACCTTGAACATCTGATTGGTGGTGGTGCCGAGTGTCGCACCCAAACTGATCAGATATTAATGTCTAGTGATGAGCGAGTGTACTCGTTGCTCAGGTTTTCCTGAGCACGCTCGGGTGGTGTCCGAGTATTTAGGACTGCTCGGAGATTTAGTTTTCATGGTGGCAGCTGAATGATTTACAGCTACTAGCCTGCTTGATTACATGTGGGGATTCCCTAGCAACCAGGCAACCCCCACATGTACTCAGGCTGGCTAGTAGCTGTAAATCATTCAGCTGCGGGGATAAAACTAAATCTCCGAGCAGTCATAAATACTCGGAGACCACCCGAGCGTGCTCGGGAAAACCTGAGCAACGAGTACACTCGCTCATCACTATTAATGACCTATCCTAAGGATAGGCCATAATTATTTAAGTAGGCAAAATGGTTTTCTCATTTGGCACACTCATGACCGCTTCACAGTACTTGATGTGGGGGGGCCTGGAAAACCTACTATTAAAGGGAACCTGTCACCTGAATTTGGCGGGCCCTTTTTCTAGTCCGATGGGCGGTGTTTTCGGGTCTTTTATTCACCCCTTCCTTTCCCGCTGGACGCAATATTGTCTTGAAGTTGATTCGCTTTCCTCCGTAGAACACGCGTGCGCAAGGCAATCTTGCCTTGCGCACGCGCAGTATGCTTTGCCCAACTGTAGGCAAAGCCGAAAAGCATTAGTGCGCATGCGCCGGCGCACTATGTCCCGGAAGTATTTAGGTTGTGTTCCGGGACATAGTGCGCTGACGCATGCGCACTAATGCTAAAACACCGCCCATCGGACTGAAAAAAGGGCCCGCCAAATTCAGGTGACAGGTTCCCTTTAACAGTGATAGAAAACATTAAATAATAATGGCTTGGTTTCACTTTAAAACAGCTCATATTTCCGCGATTGTCTTCTCAAGCTAAATTCTTGGGTGCCGTACACCCAACCTGGTTTGATTTATGGTGAAAATCCTTTAATACTGTCACGCGGTATCGCTGCCGGGACCTCTGGGCCCCCTTATTCTGGATTTGGGAAGAGAGACCCATTTATCAAATGAAAAAAGTGCTATTATATTTCTGCCATGCGGGAGAAGTTGCGAATAAATAGAACGGGGAGAGAACATGAGCTCTGTCGAATGGACTGTTGTGGTTTATATTAACCGAAAATTGTTCTGCCACTTCGGTTTAGCTTTTCACCATTGAGATGAATGCAGCCCGGTCTCCACTCCATGTAGCAGAGTTCATTAGAGCCAATGTTATTTTTAATGAATTACCTGCATTTATTCTATTCCGTTCAATTCCTTCCGCTTTTTATTCCGAATCCCCCCACTCTCCCCCGCTAAAGACTGGTGTTGGTTAATCTACCTGGTCACAACTTGTGCCGGCTCGAGATTTCCATTCCCCTGATTTACATTCGATCTCAATTCTTCTCTTACAGGAAGAAACATTTTTTTTTTAAATGATTTTTATATTTTTTTTTGTGTGTTTTTTGATGCGCGAAGGAAACAGATTTCTGTGCTGCTGCCACATTAGACTGTATACAGAATCGAACATACTGTACCGGATAGATGCATTATCGGCGCCTGTCGACTGCTTATGTACGCTGCACACCGGTCTGCCCAGAGATGTTCCAAGTAGCGGAGGTAAAAGAGGATCCCTCGACAAGACGCACACCCTGTATGTTTTGTTTTGTAAGTTACCAGCTACCTGAGTAGAATATAAATGGGAACCACCTATGTATATTTATGTATCGATGATTAATGTCGTGATCTTAGCAGCCGGTTGAACTTGTGGGAGGCAGAGACCTGTCCACTCATGATTATTTTAGGAAAAATACACGCACTTGGTGACACTTCCTGTCGTGAGGTTGGTGGTGAATGGACACTGATGACATCCTTGGAATGAGAAACAAAAAATGGAAAGAAAGGGTTAATTCTGCGCCACCAGAGGATGGAGGGTGAGAAATAATTGGTATCCAGCAACGCGGTTTGTTTGTCAACACGTTTCGAAGTTTAAAATTTCTTCATCAGGACAAACCGCTATGTCAAGGTCTTGCCGCCGGTACACAAGAATCCTAACAGTGCGCATTAGGCGCGCCGTGAGGATTCACAAGTCTGCAGTCATATAGAATAAATACAGACTTCCATGCCAAACCTGGGCAAGTCCTTGTTGTTTGATATACACACAGCAGAATGCGTATTAGATCTAGAGATGGATAGATACAAGCGATAGATAGATAGATAATATATAGATAGATAATAGATTTATAGATAGATATTGTATAGATCATAGATAGATAGAAAGATAGATATATAGTGATAGATAGATAATATATAGATAGATATACTGTATAATAGATAGATAGATATTGATAGAGAGATAATAGATAGATAATAGATGGATAGATAGATATTGGATAGATCATAGATGATAGATAAGTAGATAATAGATAGTTAGATAGATAGATAATAGACAGATAATAGATACAGTACAGACCAAAAGTTTGGACACACATTCTTATTTAAAGATTTTTCTGTATTTTCATGACTATGAAAATTGTACATTCACACTGAAGGCATCAAAACTATGAACTAACACATGTGGAATTATATACTTAACACAAAAGTGTGAAACAACTGAAAATATGTCTTATATTCTAGGTTCTTCAAAGTAGCCACCTTTTGCTTTGATGACTGCTTTGCACACTCTTGGCATTCTCTTGATGACCTTCAAGAGGTAGTCACCGGGAATGGTCTTCCAACAATCTTGAAGGAGTTCCCAGAGATGCTTAGCACTTGTTGGCCCTTTTGCCTTCACTCTGTGGTCCAGCTCACCGTAAACCATCTCAATTGGGTTCAGGTCTGGTGACTGTGGAGGCCAGGTCATCTGGCGTAGCACCCCATCACTCTCGTTCTTGGTCAAATAGCCCCTACACAGCCTGGAGATGTGTTTGGGGTCATTGTCCTGTTGAAAAATAAATGATGGTCCAACTAAACGCAAACCGGATGGAATAGCATGCTGCTGCAAGATGCTGTGGTAGCCATGCTGGTTCACTATGCCTTCAATTTTGAATAAATCCCCAACATTGTCACTAGCAAAGCACCCCCACACCAGCACCCCTCCTCCACCATGCTTCACGGTGGGAACCAGGCATGTAGAGTCCATCCGTTCACCTTTTCGGCGTCGCACAAAGACACGGTGGTTGGAGCCAAAGATCTCAAATTTGGACTCCTCAGACCAAAGCACAGATTTCCACTGGTCTAATGTCCATTCCTTCTGATCTTTAGCCCAAACAAATCTCTTCTGCTTGTTGACTGTCCTTAGCAGTGGTTTCCTAGCAGCTATTTTACCATGAAGGCCTGCTGCACAAAGTCTCCTCTCAACAGTTGTTGTAGAGATGTGTCTGCTGCTAGAACTCTGTGTGGCATTGACCTGGTCTCTAATCTGAGCTGCTGTTAACCTGCGATTTCTGAGGCTGGTGACTCGGATAAACTTATCCTCAGAAGCAGAGGTGTCCTCATGTGAGCCAGTTTCTTTGTAGCGCTTGACGGTTTTTGCCACTGCAATTGGGGACACTTTCAAAGTTTTCCCAATTTTTCGGACTGACTGACCTTCATTTCTTAACCCCTTTCTGACCTCGGACGGGATAGTACGTCCGAGGTGAGAAGCCCCGCTTTGATGCAGGGGTCCGGCGGTGAGCGCGCACCAAAGCCGGGACATGTCAGCTGTTTTGAACAGCTGACATGTGCCCGTAATAGGCGCAGGCAGAATCGCGGTCTGCCCGCGCCTATTAACTAGTTAAATGCCGCTGTCAAACGCAGACAGCAGCATTTAACTACCGCATCCGGCCGGGCGGCCGGAAATGACGTCATCACCGACCCCCGTCACATGATCGGAGGTCGGCGATCCTTCTCCATTGTAACCATAGAGGTCCTTGAGACCTCTATGGTTACTGATCGCTGGTAGCTGTGAGCGCCACCCTGTGGTCGGCGCTCACAGCACACCTGCAATTCTGCTACATAGCAGCAAACAGCAGATCGCTGCTATGTAGCAGAGGCGATCGTGCTGTGCCTGCTTCTAGCCTCCCATGGAGGCTATTGAAGCATGGCAAAAGTAAAATAAAAAAAAAATATAAAAGTTTAAATCACCCCCCTTTTGCCCCAATCAAAATAAATCAATTAAAAAAATCAAATCTACACATATTTGGTATCGCTGCGCTCAGAATCGCCCGATCTATCAATTAAAAAAAAGCATTAACCTGATCGCTAAACAGCGTAGGGAGAAAAAAATTTGAAACGCCAGAATTACGTTTTTTTGGTCGCTGTGACATTGCATTAAAATGCAATAACGGGCGATCAAAAGAACGTATTTGCACCAAAATGCTATGATTAAAAACGTCATCTCGGCACGCAAAAAATAAGCCCTCAACCGACCCCAGATCATGAAAAATGGAGACGCTACGAGTATAGGAAAATGGTGTAATTTTTTATTTTTTTTTCTTAGCAAAGTTTGGAATTTTTTTTCACCACTTAGGTAATAAATAACCTAGTCATGTTAGGTGTCTATGAACTCGTACTGACCTGGAGAATCATAATGGCAGGTCAGTTTTAGCATTTAGTGAACCTAGCAAAAAAGCCAAACAAAAAACAAGTGTGGGATTGCACTTTTTTTGCAATTTCACCGCACTTGGAATTTTTTTCCCGTTTTCTAGTACACGACATGCTAAAACCAATGATGTCGTTCAAAAGTACAACTCGTCCCGCAAAAAATAAGCCCTCACATGGCCAAATTGACGGAAAAATAAAAAAGTTATGGCTCTGGGAAGGAGGGGAGTGAAAAACGAACACGGAAAAATGAAAAATCCCAAGGTCATGAAGGGGTTAAAGTAATGATGGCCACTCCTTTTTCTTTTCTTAGCTGTTTTTTTCTTGCCTTAAAACAAATGGTGTAAAAGTGTATTCAGTAGGACTATCAGCTGTGTATCCACCAGACTTCTGAACAACACAACTGCTGGTCCCAACCCCATTTATAAGGCAAGAAATCCCACTTATTAAACCTGACAGGGCACACCTGTGAAGTGAAAACCATTCCCGGTGACTACCTCTTGAAGCTCATCAAGAGAATGCCAAGAGTGTGCAAAGCAGTCATCAAAGCAAAAGGTGGCTACTTTGAAGAACCTAGAATATGACATAATTTCAGTTGTTTCACACTTTTTTGTTAAGTATATAATTCCACATGGGATAATTCATAGTTTTGATGCCTTCAGTGTGAATGTACAATTTTCATAGTCATGAAAATACAGAAAAATCTTTAAATGAGGTGTGTCCAAACTTTTGGTCTGTACTGTATATCTCCATCCCGTGACATAGAGGAAGTTTTCTGTGTGCCGTTTCATGCTGCTTCTAACCTTACATCGCACACTGTTCCCATTCTACTAATTATCCAATAAGCGCTGCCAAACCACCTATAAAGAATTGTGTTACTTGCCCGCTCTCAGAATGTTTCCAGTCCTCTGCCGGAAGCCAATGTGGCTTTATCTGCTCTCCTGTTCTGGCATTGCAGACATCTGCTTGATGAGTTGTAAGTTTGCTGATAGAACTTTTCTGGATCACATTGCGAGCGCTGAAAGACGACAACTTGCCGCTAGAGTCCAAGGTGAAAATCTTGCTGCCATGTTGGGTAATTACTTGCAATTTTTTTCCTGGAATGATAGAACATTTATGATAATTAAACGTGGAGCCGGTACATTGAAGACGGTGGTTTCCACATTCTTATGTGTAGAAACTGTGCCATCTGGAGTAGTTTGTAGAAACAAGCAGGCAACACAAAAATACTGTATTGTTGTATATCAGTTTTTTTTGTTAACTGTATTTAAAAAAAAAAGACAGTCTATTCTTTGTGGCTAATGTTCATGTGAATTTCCAGAAAGAAAACAGGAAATATGAAACTAAATAAGGACCAGAAATTGAAATATTTTGCATTTTTATGTAAAAAAAAATTACATTGCCAAAAAAAAATAGATTTATCACAAAAACCTGAAACAATAGGTCATTTTGTAATGACACAGCCCCTTTAAGTCTGTGTAGATTGGATTAGTAAAAGTTTTACAAACCTTTGTGTTTGGCCTGTTGGGTTTCTTTCCGCTGCTGTTTGGCAAACACTTATATCCAGACAGGTGCTCCCTGTTTGGGCGCCACTTTCCAGTTTCCTTGATGTTTATGGATGTATTGTTATGCGGCTGCTGACCTCCGTCTGCCTCCACACATCATTTTCCTCCGGGTTTCACCTGATTGCTGCAGTTTTTTGAATAGTTTCCTCGCTTATTTTTCCCATTTCGATGGTCCGTCTTCTTCCCGCGTGGCTGAGGCATCCAGCACGAAATACATTTCGTTCCTAATGAATGCATTAAACACTTCCAGCTCTGAGCTGATCAAAGAGCCTCTCAGGAGCCCTAATCATGGTTAATGGCCGCTCTCCCTCTGGTCAGTTGCCATGCAAAAATATATATATGCAGTATATCTCAAAAGCATTTTTTGGGTGCTTTCATTTGCTGTGTTCAGACTCAGATTTCGTGCCCTGAGGGGCTCTTGTGTTTTGTAAATGTTGTATTGCTACGAGAGTAAATTGGGCGGAACAACTGTGAGATATTGCTCGGTTTAACAACCTTTTATTGGCCTTAGACAGATGAAACGCTCATCTATTCCGAGCCTCGGGCTAGACCCCCAGTCTATACAGCTGTATATATCCAGAACGTTGCTGTCAGGTTGCAGACGAGCATATGTCCGCAGACAAGATGGCTTAAAATGATCAGAAATATGAGATTGTTTCCAGGTCTTCAATGCAATCTGATACGTGAGAATTTTTTTTTCCGGCACTTATGATCTAATGGTTAGATTATCTGTCATAATGTAATTCTAAAAAAGTTATTTAAAGCAGATCTGTCACAAGATGTCACAATAAAGTTGCATACACTATTGCGGTTATTTCTTAGAGATGGCGCGGTCAGTATTTTTACTGCTAAAATACATGTCAGATTGGCCGTATATTACTGATACTAAAATGAGAGTTTCATAGAACCATAGAATGTTAGAGTTGGAAGGGACCTCCAGGGACATCGTGTCCCACCCCCTGCTCAATGCAGGATTCCCTAACCCATCTCAGACAGATGTCTGTCCAGCCTATGTTTGAAGGATTCCATTGAAGGAGAACTCACTATTTGTGGCAGCCTGTTCCACTCATTGATCACCCTCACTGTCAAAATTTTTTTTTTCTAATATCTAATCTGTATCTTCTCCCTTTCAGTTTCATTTCACTGTTTCTCATGTTTCCATGTGCAAATGAGAATAAGGATGATCCCTCTACAATGTGACAGCCCTTCAGATACTTGTAGACAGCTATTAAGTCTCCTCTTAGCCTTCTTTTTTTTTCAAATGAAACATTTCCAGATCCTTTAAATGTTCATCGTAGGACATACTTTGCAGTCAGCTCACCATCCCGGTAGCTCTACTCTGAACTTGCTCCAGATTTTCAATTTTTTTTAAAAAAATGTGTTGCCCAGAACTGGACACAGTATTCCAGATGAGGCCTGACCAAGGAGGAGTAGAGGGGATAAATAACTTCACGTGGTCTAGACTGTATGTTTCTCTTAACACTAGAAGTCCCAGAAATTTCGAGCTCCAAAGGTTCCAAAGGTAGAAATGTTAAATGACCCCTCTCTGAGACTTCTAGTGTCAATACATCCTAGAACTGTATTTGCCTTTTTTGCTGCTGCATCACACAGTTGACTCATGTGCAGTCTGTGATCTATTAGTATACCCAGGTCTTTTTCACACGTGCTGTTGCTTAGTTCTATTCCTCCTAGTCTGTAGATGTAATTACCCTTTTTCTTGCCCAGATGTGGAATCTTCCATTTCTCCCTGCTAAATACCATTCTATTAGTCGCTGCCCATTATTCAAGCATTTCTAGATTCTTCTCTATCTTCTCTATTGTTAGCTATCCATTCTATCTTGTATGGTCTAGAAATTTGATCAGTTTAACTTCAGTTCCATTATCTAGATAATTTATAGAAATGCTGAATAACACTGGGGCCAGGACAGAGCCTTTTGGTACCCCACTCGAAACACTTTTCCATTTGACGAGCCGAGTTAAAGAGTGAGAGATCTCATGACTCCAAGTGTATTCAGTGTCTTCCCACCCAACCTGACTGACAGCTAATGTTAAACCACAGAAATACTGGTGGATAAGATGTATATACAATTCTAATATATTCCTATATTTCTTATCTATATATGTATGTCCCACTCAGGAACATATACCACTCAAGTACACTGTGTCATAGCGGTGACAACTACCACCAAGTGAAGAAAGAAACCTCAATCACTCCCCATATGGACCACCAGGAAATACCCAAACCAGGATAGATATCTCAATATATTTTATTAAATTGTAATTTAATGACAGTACATAATATAAAAATCATATAAAAAATCTCATATAAGAACAGATGATTCTGTGCGTAATGCAGGACTTCTACAAATAGTAGAAAACAGGCAAACCCAATATTGCACAATTTGTCCACAAAGCCGTGATAAAAATAATTAGTGTAAAATATATAGTGAAAATAAATGAATTATTACTTAGATTTACCCAATACAGGCAGAACCATAAAATAAATACTAAGATCAATCGTGATAATAAAAAAAGTGTAAAGTGCAAAAGAGTGCTAATTACTGCTCCACATGAGCACAACCCCTCGGTAAAACAGATATGTGCAAATAGGCAAATTAGGACTAATATAGGTGTATAGCGGTATATACCTTATTGGGTAGCCTGGACCTGCAAAAAACGCGCCCCGACGCGCGTTTCGGATTATTCTCCTTCGTCAGGGGGTATTTGGGTATTTCCTGGTGGTCCATATGGGGAGTGATTGAGGTTTCTTTCTTCACTGACTGACAGCTGTAGCTTGTGATGAGCAGTGTGAGATCTCACAGGGAGGAGGGACACTGAGTTTATGCTAATCAGCCTAGATCAGCAGATATTCAATAGCAGGGAGGAGGGAGACCTAGGTTAGGTGTGCGGAGATTTGATCTGACTTGGGCAGAGATTCAGCAGCTAGGATGAGACACACTGAGGAGCTGTCATTTAAGATAATTGGGCAGAGATGCAATAGCAAGGATGAGAGACACTGAAGATCTGTCAATTGAGCTGAGTGGACGGAGATACGGCAGTTAGTAAGAGAGACATTGTGGAGCTGTTACTCGGCAGGAGAGGCCAGTCAGGCTAGATGGGTGGAGATTTAGCAGTAGCAAGAAGGAGGAACACTGAGGAGATGTCAGTTGGGAGAGGTGGACAAAGAGTGATCAGCAGGTATGAGGGACACTCAGGAGCTGTCAGTTGGGATAGGTGAACAGAAATCAGCAGCAGGGATGAGGGACACTGAGGAGCTGTCAGTTGGGCAAGGTGGATGGAGATTTAGCAGTAGCAGGGAGGCGGAACACTGAGGAGATGTCAGTTGAAATAGCTGAACAAAGAATTATCAGCAGGCATGAGGGACACTGAGGAGCTGTCAGTTGGGCAAGGTGGATGGAGATTTAGCAGTAGCATTGAGGAGGAACACTGAGGAGATGTCTGTTGGAATAGGTGGACAAAGAATTATCAGCAGGTGTGAGGGACACTGAGGAGCTGTCAGTTGGGCAAGGTGGATGGAGATTTTGCAGTAGCATTGAGGAGGAACATTGAGGAGATGTCTGTTGGAATAGGTGGACAAATAATCATCAGCAGGTATGAGGGACACTGAGGAGCTGTCAGTTGGGCAAGGTGGATGGAGATTTTGTAGTAGCATTGAGGAACACTGAGGAGATGTCTGTTGGAATAGGTGGACAAAGAATTATCAGCAGGTATGAGGGACACTGAGGAGCTGTCAGTTGGGCAAGGTGGATGGAGATTTTGCAGTAGCATTGAGGAGGAACATTGAGGAGATGTCTGTTGGAATAGGTGAACAAAGAATCATCAGCAGGAATGGGGGACACTGAGGAGATGTCAGTTGGATGGATGGAGATTGGGTGGATGGAGATTGAGATTAAACCATTACAAACATATGATCACTGATTTTGATGCTATCTTGCAATCTTATCCCACATCTTTTCTGGCAAATGATGGCTATGATAATCAGCCATCGTCTGCCTCTAACAGCTGCATGTGGAACAAAGCTCCGTCCTCAGCTGTTTATCTGTTAAATGCCACTGTCAATCTGTGAAAGTGACACTTACAGCGTGTCTTGAGGGGGAGCTCTATTCTAAGCAAGAGTTACCAACTCCACGTCAAAATGATCTCACTGATGGATCCTCAGATGCCTCGTTCTGCAGCCAGCACTGACGTTTATTTGCAACTTGCTTCATTTCTATCTGTGTATTGGAGCAATTAAAACTGGTTGCAAAAGTATACATACCCTTAGTTTTGAAATAAAACTTTTCCTGGGCTTTAGTGCAAGATACATAACCGTGGGCCATGTTGGCTTTTTATGTAGCAGGGGGATTATTTAGCCCCCCAGGTTCCAGGGCTGATGACCCCTGTCCCCCTTTTAGCACAAGCTGAGCAATTTGCCGCGGAGCAGTCGTCCTGCCAGAAAGCCTAATAAAAAAATACCCGAGATATAAAATACTGAAGAGGATTAATGTGAAGTCCATCGCCCCGATCCCTGTTTGAAGTATTAGTATTGGGAAAAGCTCTCGCAATCTTGTATTTCGAAATATAAGTTGTATAAAAGGGAAAATCTTATTGCCGGCTGCTCAAATTTTTCCTTATTATTTGCAAAGCTGCAACCGAAAATCGCACTCTTACCACGGGCTAATAAAGGATCAGAGAATGGATCAGGTTACGATGCAGCGGAAAATGTATTTCTATCACATTGCAAGCAAAACAAACGATATTGATTTTTAGCAGTTGTTATGTATTTCTGCTTCCCTTCAATATTTTTATTTTATTTTATTTTTTTTTCTTGTTTTTTTTTTTTTTTAAAAACCTTAAATGAATAACGAAAAGATTTGGATGAAAACCATGTGCGGAAGCGTCTACTGTTCTCCATGGGCCTTGGATGCAGTCACTACTTTTTATTCCCCAAAATTTCTTAGGCTTAGCAGAAAAGTAGCAAAAGACTTTCGATCATTGTTTGCAAATTCTTTAGTGAAGTCTGCTGACAGTGTAGTGATTTTGAGTATGGCTCCCACATCCAGTAAGGCTATGTGCACACATTGCGGATTTTGCTGCGGAACCGCAGAGGATCTGCAGCAGCTTTCCATGCGTTTACAGTACAATGTAAACCTATGGAAAACGCAATCCGCAGTGCACATGCTGCGGAAAAAAACGCGCGGAAACGCTGCGGGTTACATTCCGCAGCATGTCAATTCTTTGTGCAGTTTACACCTGCTCCTCAATAGGAATCCGCAGGTGTAGAACCGCAGGTGGAATCCGCACAAAAACCGCGGTAAATCCGCTGCGGAAAAATCCACAGCCCTCAAAAATACGTGTGCACATACCCTCAAAGGTCATGTTTTCAGGATTTCCTTAGTATTGCTTATTGGAACCACACCCTTCCATCATATAAACCTGTGTCTGGCTTCCCTCCATGCCAGCAATAGAATCTTCATTCTGTTCCTGGCTTCATTGGAGAAAGTGTTCTGTAGAGTCGCTCTTGTCAACTTGTTCTTTCGTGTTGCTTTTTTGCCTCTTTACTGTGTACCCAGTTTCCCATTGTATTTTAGTCTGTGTGTCTGGCATTTGATTGTCCTTTGGTTTGATTGTCTCTTGGATGCCCCCTGTCTGTCCAGCCGGTGATATCCTTTTCTTCTGCTCTTTCCTCCCTTGGGGGAGGCTGAGAGCTGTGTAGGATTTCATAGGAACACAGAGAGGTAAGAGATTCGGCCATCTCCACCTTCCGGGGTAACACTTAAGGATAGACTATGTTCTTCCTAAATTAATCGACAGAACAGGGTCCCCCCTTCCCAGTCCCAGCGTGACATCAGCAGTCTGAAATTGGACATGCGAGATCCTTATCTTAGACCAGTGTTGGGCCAACAGTCTATTGTTTACGGGAACCCCCAACATTTCCCCAATGTTTGATGTTTGTCACGCTCGCGCCCTGACCGGTGGGTGTGAGCTCGGGGGATTTGTGGCCCCACTGTGCCACGAACCAGACTACCCTGGAAGGGGCGTGACTATGACAGCTGCCTTGGTCTTCACTGGAGCCTCTGATGGTGAGGTCAGGCTTGTGCGGCAGACAGCTGCCAGGTGCTACTCCAGGGTGGTGTCTGGCTGTGGCTGCTGATCCCACTTGGGAAACAGGAACACCAGGATTGGTACGGGCATCAGGCAGAACTAGCAGATGAGCACAGATGAAACTCAGACGAGTAGGCTGGCACGGCTGAGACACAGCTGGCAGAGACACAGGGCTGGCAGGCTCGGCAGAGACACAGGGCTGGCAGGCATGGCAGAGACACTGGGCTGGCAGGCACGGCAGAGACACAGGGTTGGCAGGCACGGCAGAGACACTGGGCTGGCAGGTACCGCAGAGACACAGGGCTGGCAGGTACGGCAGAGACACAGGGCAGGTTGGTGTGGTGTATGAAGGAACAGGTAGGGACCTGTTCACACAGGAGGTGCAGGTACGGATATGTAGTATGGAGGAACAGGTAGGGACCTGTTCACACAGGAGGTGCAGGTAAGGAAATAAGCTGGAAGGAATGAAGTATGAAGGAACAGGTTGCGACCTGTTCACACAGGAGATGCAGGTATGGAAACAAGCCAGAAGGAAAGGAGAATGAAGGAACAGGTTTGGACCTGTTCACACAGGAAGAGAACTGCAAGGCTGCGGATAGGAGCGGTAGAGCAGCAAGAGATAGCGCAGCAACAAAAAGCTAAGCAGAGCGGAACTGCAAGGAATGCGGAGAGGAACTGCAGCAAGAGATTTCTACAGCAGGAGCGGAGCAGAGTAGAACGGAGCAGAACCGCGGGAGTGCGAAGCAGAGGTAAAGCCACAGAGAGACAAGAGTAGAATCACAAAGTGCAGAGCCAAGAGCAGAGTGAAGGCACAGAGTGCAGAGCCAAGAGCAGAGTGAAGGCAGAGTGCAGAGCCTAGAGCAGAGCAAGCCCCAGAGTGCAGAGCAAAGTCACAGGTTGCAGAGTAAGAAGCAAAGCAAGGTCACAGAGTGCGGAGCCGAGAGCAGAGCAGAGAGGTACTGCAGGGAAAGAAACCACATACAAGGCGACAGAGGTAGGACAAAGTTCAGACAAGGTAATGGAACAAGACAAGGTATAAGAACAAATACACAGGGACCAGGATATACAGCCTCCTGGAGGGCAGACAAACAAGATACAAGGCAAAGCAAGGAGAACAGCCTTCAGAGAAGGCAAGACACAGAGCAAGGCCTGGCAGCTCAGAAGCAAAACACAAACTGAGTAAACACATTGCACAGGCCCAGTCCACTGGGTGGAGCTGCACTAAATACTGGAGGCCTCTTGGTAATTGGTCAGGAACACATTAGACAGGTGCACCTGATTCCTATAAGAACCAGAGAGTTCAGGCGCTGCCCCCCTATGCACACAGCCAGGAAGCATGCAGAGGCACAGAATATGGAGCTGGCAAGAAACAGAAACCACAGCACAGAATATGGAGCTGGCAAGAAACAGAAACCACAACATGATCTGGAGCAGTGGGTAAGGTAGTGTGAGAGATGAGAGGCCATGCCGTGATGCCAGCAGAGTTGTTATAAGGTTGATGGAGATAAGGAGTCAGCATGTCCGATTTTCAGACTGATGATCCTTTTGTGGTCTGCGAGATTAGAAGCCACCAAAGGTATCTGGTAGTGGTCTTCTCATGGAGAACACAGGAGCCGCTCAGCAGAATAAGTGATGTGAATGGGAGAGTTGGGCAAGAACCATTGTTCAGCCCAAAGCTATCCAGGGTGTACGGATAACTTTACCCGCTCAATATGTCAGTCAGGGAACTGTATATTCTCGTATAATAGTCTAGGTCACCAGAGCGAGATATGTAATCACTCATCCTGACACAAGACAGTCAGGTAGACATGTATTCGTACTGATAGTTGTACAATCACTTATGCAAACACCAAGGTAAGAGAACTATAGTGATATCATCATGCGACCATTTCTATCTGGAGATCAAGTGGTGGAGTCATTTCTTCTAAAAATCCATTTTGAGATACAAGTAATGGCATTGATTGATTCACAAACTGGTTACTAGCTGAGCTGTGTTTTTAAGATTGGAGGTCAATACTGTCACTGATAATCTCTGACTTGAAAGAATTTCAATTGCAGACAAGGGTGTATGGGTAATGCCACCTGTGGAGAACAAGGCTCATCTCAGATTGACAAACGTACTAATTTACCAAGAGCAATTGTGAATCTAAACCGAGCTGCAGGATTCTCAGTCTTCTCGAATTACAGATGAGTCCTTCTTATGGTTGCTCTTGGGTCGTCATATCTCGAGATGAGTGATGCAAGATGACCAGCTTTTTAGAAAAGCAGCGAGATATTTATAATATACAGTATGTGGTGAGCTCATATGTGGTGCCCAACGGTTGTTACTTGAGTGAAAGGTTTTGCTTCCATGTCGAAATAATAGAACTTGAAAAACACATGTCCGATCAGAAGATATTGGTAACCTATCCCTAGAATAGGTCATCGATATCAGATTGGTTAGGGGTTGACAGTCATCATCTACACCAATCTGCTGTTATTAGCTCCAGCACATCGACTCCTATTGAAGAAAAGCTGATCTGCAGTGTTGAAGCTACAGTGTCAGACCCCCGTCGTTAAATCGTCAGCATCTACTGACCAGACAATTTCTTTAACCCTTCACCACAAGGACTGAAAGAACTGCTTTAAAGACACCACCCACCTTGGCCATTTTGCTGACATCTTCAGAAATGACGGTACTTTAAGGGCCATGACATCGAGATGATGGCAAGTAAACACAAAGTAGATGGAGGCGCGAAAGTGTTAATTAGCACTGGAAGGGGTATTCCAATAGTATCTTGTATTTTGGGGTGCACCACTATGTACTGTATGGTTACAGATAAGCACTACACTCACTATTCTAGTACAATTCTAGTACAGTCTTTGCGTTTTGTGGCATGAGTGGTGTCATGCTGTGACAGTCTTCTGTAAGGAAGGGAGGCCCCAAACTGTCTCTGTAACTGAGATCCCAACTATCTCTGTCCTGGGTGTACTCTTGAAGGTAGATAAGCCCAAGTCTCTGACCATACTATGCTCCTGTTAATCACTGATCTGTTCTCTCCTCTACCCCATGAGGCATGGGACAGAATTATAATGGAAACAAGACACAAAGACAAAACGGGGATAACATTGAACCTGATCATACAAAAGCACAAACCAACAATAGGGAGGAGGATAGGGACAGGGAGGAATAAACTAAATGGGAAACAGGGACCCGGAGATTAACACACACGTACTACAGCAAACCACAGAACACTTCTAAAACAATGCTACTCCAACCACTTAGCTTTAGTACACAAGAAGAAGAACCTTTCACCGGTAGGAAAAGAAAGTCTGACCAGGAAGAAGTAATGACCAGGTCAGAAGCAGCTGAAATGGAACTGCATTTTTCAGACGAGCATAGAAAAGATCGTTAACATCTTCAGCACCAAAAAAACTAAATCCATTTAATATAGGGCAGAAACCACACCATCTCTAAAAAAGACCGTCTAGCCCCAGTTCTTCCAGGGGGACATGCTATCCAGCTGTGGACGCCATGATGACAGCCTGCATATAGGCTGTAGCCTCTCTTCCTGGGTATCCAATACTATATTGGTAGCAACCTCCGGGCAGGCCATATAGCCACTTGAATTTATTCATTGTCCCAGTAAACGTTACTGATGAAGGTCCATCTGTGTGACCGAAACGTTTTCTGATTTGGGTTAATAAACCTTTCGTTTCTTCACAAAGTTGAGTGCCGGGTTTTGTATTATTTGCTGATTACGGTTTGGGAACCTACCCGTGCACCTGATACGGTTGTGCACACGTTTATCTGACTACTTCCAGGGGGACATGACACGTGATAAATGGCCGCCACTATTTCTTAACACTTATAGGTTTTGTGCGTTCACCGATTTAGCCATCGACCTACTTACCTCCTGTTTGCAACCTTTAATTAGCGTTGACTTAGATTATAAAATCTCACTAGTCTTGAGTTCAAATCCCACCAAGGGCAACCTCCTCAAAGAGTTTGTATGTTCTCACCTTGTTTGCATGGGTTTCCTCCAGATTCTCCGTTTTCGTCCCACACTCCAAAGGATACTGTACAGATAGGCAATTTAGATTATGAGCCCCAATGGGGACAGTGGTGATAATGTCCGTGGAATTAATGGCGCTATCTAAGAGAACAAAGAAAAAAATCAACCAGTCCACGGCTGTGGACCAGCACATGAACAGTCAGCTCAGACAGCCTCATTCCCCTCCTGTTGTCATCGGCCCCCAAAGTGTTAAATAAAACAACCAGCCCGCTCCTTGAACCAGAAGACTAAAATCCCAGAGTATGCATGTAAAATGCTTATTAAATTACAAAAGCATATCAATTATAAATGATAAGGGACGATCATCTGCTTCCATTTACCAGAAGACGATGCATCTTCCGCAGAATGGAACATAGAGTGTATTTCTCCTGGACAATGTACAAGGACAGATGCCGGATCAAGATGTCACGGAGACAGAACATTTTAAGAAATAAGAAATCGGAGCATAGTAAGCCGTGTAATTGAAGCATAAGACTTCCTTATATTACATTCTGAGTAATAGAAGTGATTACGGTAAAACAAATGGCCTCTAAGAAGTGCTCTATCTATGTTCTTCCGGCAGAATCCGAACATCATAAACAATTATATTTCACAGCATCTGTATCTACCTTTATGCTGACCGGGGGGGAAAAAACGCTATCTTCAGATAAATTGGAAGACTCAGGAGAAAATCCATGTATTCAATGGATCAGGAAATAGGGACTCCATTTATTTACT
Source organism: Ranitomeya imitator (assembly GCF_032444005.1). Lineage (NCBI taxonomy): Eukaryota > Metazoa > Chordata > Amphibia > Anura > Dendrobatidae > Ranitomeya > Ranitomeya imitator. Next base: position 649,671,940 of record NC_091286.1, read on the forward strand.
GGAAAGGTCTGATAACTGAGCTATTGATGGCTTGTGCTACTCAGCGTGAAGGATGCACGAGGAACAAATGGTCAGACTGGAGAAAAATATCTGATTTTTCCAATTATTCCAGTATGTAGAAAAACCAAATTAAAGGGGTTATTCCAGGCTTGGGGATCAAATCTGCAGTCATTCTAAGTGACTGCTGACTTGTGAATCCTCACAGCGTGCACAGTGAACGCTGTCAGGATTCTCCGTTCCCGGGAGCGGGCGGTCATGTGAGATTTTCCTACTTCTGGCCACATTCCAACTAGACGTGTCCACTTGCAGTGAGCAAGGCTGCGGATGTCTAGTCAGCATGTGACCGCATCTATGCAAATCACACTCTTGGGGTCACATGCTCACCAGCGTCGGCACCGGAGAATCCTGACTATGCACACACTGCGCTGTGAGGATTCACAAGTCTGCAGTTAATTAGAGTGACTGCAGACTTGAACCCCAAGGACCTTGGAATAAATGTGTCTTTTTTTTTTACCTTGTGTAAATGCCGACGTTTTCCTGAATCCAGCATTGTTTTTCTTTCGTTCCTGCTCCTCTTCGTTCTTGAGATATGGCCCCTTCTACACCGTATAGATCCAGTACCTGATTCAGCATTTCTTTTACGCCTTCTTTTTGTCTGGGTTCGTGTGTTTTTCGCCTGTTTTTTTTTTTTTGTTTGTGCTTTTTTCATCTTTTCACTTGCACCTTTTTTATGTGTTCATCTAGTTTTTGTTTTTTTTTTAAGTTTTTTTTATATCTTTCATGTGGTTTTATCTGATTCATCATTTGCAGATTTCGAAAAATCACAACCTTTTAGCCCAGGTGTTCTCTAGTCTCTCCTTGGAGTGATTTTATGTATGTCAGAATTTTTTGTGGGGGCTCAATTTTTTCAACATTTTGTGAAACGTGACACTTTTTGTTCCAAAAAGTGTCTAAAAAGGTTGAAAGAAAAATAAGGATGATTTTTTTTTTACTCCTTACAAACTGTGTGGACCACTTTGAAGAATATGTAAAGTGCCATGGAATAAATGACGCTATAATAATAATAATAATATGGCACAAGAAAACAGCAACAAATACCACAAAAAAACACAAATGATGAATCGGGGGCCCTAGTCTTTTTTTTTTTTTATAGCCAAGTGGGTGGTATCCTCAAGAACACTCACATAGAGACGAGTAAAAGGAAAAGATCCTCCGAAAAGGAACAGATTCTTGAAATAGTTTCTGCTTGAAAAATTAGTCTTTTTTTTTTTTTTAAATTCCATATGATCACAGCTTTTGGGGTATGTTCGCAGTGCATATTTTCCATTGCAAAAAACACGAGCGTTTTTTTCATTTCATTGCCTAAAAGATTTTTTAAAAAAGTACAAAAACTTTGAAAAAAATGCACAAAAAATAGTGGGTTGAATATAAACCTTAGAAAAGGACCCCCTCAAAAATTATATACTGTAGTTTAGGGTTACAAAAAAACTTGAAAAAAAGTTTTCTTAAAGCATCTTCAGCTTGAAAAACAGATGTTTTTGAAAAAAATGTGATAAAAACGCACTCAAAAACGCAATGAAGAAGCATAATGAAATTGAATCAAAAACACATGAAATTCACACAGCGCTTTTTTTCTTTCCATTTGAAAAATGCAGAATGTTGGCATGACAAATGCTTGGTACTTTATACCCGGTTTTGATGTGCTTCTTGTGCAGTTTTTTAATACTTTTTTTGGGCAGTCGAATGAGTGAGTAAAAAAAAAGCAGCAAAAGAACAAAAGCGCTAAAAGAATTGACATGCTGCATGTAAAAAAAAAAAAACAATTAAAAAAATGCACCGTGTGAATGAGATTTTAGAAATCTACTAAAAAATAAAAAGGCAGCAAAAACGATTCGTGAGAACAAGCCCTAGGTGAGAAGAATCAAAAAGTATTGGTGCCCCCAGAATAATCTCTACCTCGACGCGTGACTTTATAATTTCCATCAGAACCGTATTGGAAAATGACGGACAAAAAAATATCATGAAATGGGGCCTTTAATGCAATATTTATCTAGGAGCCTATTGATTTTATTTCAGTATGGATTATTTTGCATGCCGGTTTCTTCAGGCGTTCATATATCACCTGGCTTTAATTAAAAGTCAAGTTGTTTCCTCGCACCTTAATGAGAAATTAGATTTACAGGGGCTGATTTCAGAATTTAGAGCTTTGACCCTTAAGAGATTTGCGGAAGCTCCGAGTTTAGGTCGGAAGTCGGCTGCGTAGCTAATGGTGGGAATCCGGGACCCGAAGAACGAGTCTTCGAGGCAATTAACCGGATATAATATTAAAATGAACACGTACGAGCAGAAGGAGGGCGGCCAAAGCTCGTTACCAAATGATAGATGATTGCCTGTTCCCGGACCCCTTTATTGACCCATACATTTCCTAAATTAAAGGTGGGCGTTTAGTGCATTTATATTCATTTAGTTGAGCACTAAATGTGAAGAAACTTTTTTCGTATATTGTAACTACAACTTAATTTACCTCCGAAACTGCGGTTAGGCGGACAATACTCGGCTCGAAGGCGCCTGAGCAGAAAAATGACTCTAGAGAAGAAGATGGAGAAACGTTTTTTTTTCATATTATCCTCATCCGAGAGAAATGGATCACATTCTACTCAGAGTGTTTCCTATTCACCCCGATTCTCTCGGATGAGAGGATCTATAGCCGTCTGCACCGGCCCTTATGATGGGACTTGGTGCTTGGAGACCCTCTTACAGATTTTGCACTGGACCCATAAGTTACGCTTCTGGCAATCATCTTGGAGGTTTCACGGGCCATTGTGGGATGGAGTCACTTCCAATTTTGCCTCCACGGCTTCTAAGAACTATAATTTTTGTTTTTGTTTCCGTCTTGTTTGTTGCACGTTTTTATCACGAATATTTTGGAGTCCATACGACTTTCTGTTCTCTCTTTTTAAACTCTTTTTTTGGAGAGATGTAGTGACCGTAAATCAGCGACTTTGCCTTCTTTTTTTAACTGTATGGGATATATTTTATGATATTTTATTGGTTTTTGCAGTTATGTTTGCGATGATACCAAATATATTTATTTCTTTATAGATTTTATATACTGTCTGGGTGATATAAATTGTTGTGGGTTTTGAAAATTGTATTTCTAGTTTGTATTAGTCAATCACTTATATGATATAAAGCATTACTGTAATATTACCACATTATTACCGACCTTGTATGAACGGCTTCACCGGTATACCAACATGCCAGATACGAGGGTTTCAGGTGGACCTCCAGATGCTCTAACAATGCCATTGGCTCCTCAGAATCATGTTGTAGGGGGACGGTGATAGGCATCAGAAGGGACACATTCCCCCATTTTCTTTTTTTTTTTACAATGGGCCCTCATAGGTGATGAATGCTACAGCATGGCATCAGTTTAACGTCTACCCCCCGGTTAAAGAAAATGTATCAGTTATCCACCTAAGGTGTGATCAGTGGGGATATGACCACCACCATTCCTGAGAATGGGGTCCGGTGCTCCCAGTGCGAGTACACATGCATGACGACCTATCCATTAACTGTGAATCGATTCCCAGGACCTGGTCCATCGGACCTTGACGGGAAGCCTGAGTACCACCTCTTACCTCTCAGCATCAACAGCTCTACTTTTGATTAGCCGGCCCGACGTGACATTATCCTTGCGGCGTGACGCACATGGATAAGGTCTTGCGAGTTGATTTGCGCCAACTCTATGGCTCACTGCTGCTTCCATAGATCCATAGAAGTGATTGAAAGGCTAGTCACACGTCCAATTCATTGTTCTTGTGATTTATGGAGGTCCTAGTAGTTGTCCCCCCCCCCCATGCATAGGTAATAATTGTTAGGGTGTGAGATAATCCCTTTTTACCAGAGATCATAGCCATGATGGGAACAGATCCTTATCAGCAAAAAGTGAGATCTGATTTCATCTGCAGTAGCTCAATGCCAGGAAGAAGCTCTTCAGCCACAGGTCATGATGACATTCTGGCTACGGCTCACGCAGGTCACGTTCCAATGACATCTCCTATTTTTCAGCTCCAGTCTATCTGATCCACATTCACATGGAGGATTAAGGATAAGGTTCAGCTTTTCAAAGCTAGAAAATAGCGTTGGGGATGTGATAGAGCGTTCTCACCGAGGGTCCGTGCCGGCCGCATTATAAGGCGATAAACACCTTCCAGGTAATGCTTGATTGTGTTGGGCTTAATGTCGTCCTTCTCCATATATATAACGTATAGGTGCCGATGTGGTGGCCTCGCTCCTGAAATTACATTTGCACCTGTGTAAAATGTCTGTTTCCCGCTGCTGTCAGGAGATGGAAGTTGAGCCCCAGTCCCCTAAGATCTGATTAATATCTTCTTTAACGGTTCCTGACAGCGCTTCTTGTTGGCTGATTTTATTCCTTCGACTTTCTGAGCTTTTTTTATTTTCTCTTTTATATACATTTGTGATCATGCGTCCTGTTCTTGGCGTACGGGCCGGAATCCATCACTTCTTGATATCGTCTCGGTGCGGACCGATTGGTTAACCCTTTGCGTTTCTCTTCTCTTGTAGCATTGATATCCGCAGTGATTTTGTGTATTGGCTTCCATAGATGATTGAGCTTCGCTACCTGGTTACAAGGTCTTTATGGGTAATGATTAACACGGGGATAATGAAGGTGCATTTGTAACTATTAACTTCCTCTCCTGGACGACTTCATGCTCCCAATGATTTCCATTAATCTCCAGGTGTCTTGTGATGCCATTGAAGTGCTCCTTGCTAATTTCTCATTTCTATCAAGGCTCAAAAAACGGAGCTGAAAGTTCTCTTAGATATTAGATTGTTTCAAAACCTCGTTTGCAATGTAAAATCTAAAAAATCAACTTGGCAAAAAAAAAAGTCATACTAATTTTTTTGGATACAGCTCTTATGCAGACCTATGTGTCTCCGTGGTTGCAGACTATAAATGGAATAAGGGCTCGATTCATAAGACCAGTGGTCCCCAACTCCAGGCCTCGAGGGCCGCCAACAGTGCAGGTTTTCAGGATTTCCTTAGTATTGCACAGGGGTTGGAATCATCACCTGTGCAGATGATCACATTACCACCGATGCAATACTAAAGAAATCCTGAAAACCTGCACTGTTGGCGGCCCTCGAGGCCTGGAGTTGGGGACCTCTGCATAAGACTTTCATATTGGAGGGCACCTAATTCGAAGGTCAAAGCCTCCTAATAAATTCGGCACATCTTCTCTTTGGCCTTGCCGGAAAAGTCGGTGGACTATGTTAACATTTCTGGTGTAAAAAATGGCACCACTTTTTAATTAATTTGTTGGCCAGTTGCTGCCGTGTCCTGTCCCCGCTGATCCTCGGCTCCACCTGTTTTGGCAAAGCTGCCCAAAACTGGCCTGAAAGCGCCAAAATTTGCAACAGTTTTAGTTGCACAAAAATTCTACAATATTTGAAGGGGTTTAATGGTGTACGTATCATGATGAATCCGGGTGTAAAGATGTGATATTGCTGCCACATGTTACCCTCACTCAACCACCTCCTACTCTGGGGTCAGTGGATAAGTAAGATGAAGACTTGCCTGAAGGAACATGGAGAGTCATGGGTCCACGTGAGAGCTGTATACCGAAACCTGTAGAAAATAAACACTATTTTTAATAGGAAGTATATTGCCATGTTTCTTGTTTTTTAAAACATTATGCAATTTCACCCATTTTTCGAAATGAGACAGTGACTGTTGGCAATAGACAAGCAGACACTTAATGACATCTAACAAACCAGATTAACATCCCAAAGGCAATGTCAGACTGAATTGACAAAGGCCCACCAGTATCATTGATTCTTGGGGCCAAAGGTTCAGATGCATGCAAAAATAACCTGACTCTAGTACACAAATTTACTTTTGTTTCTATGTAATATTAATTTGGCTAGCTTGCTTAATGAATGATAAGATGATCCTTTTTGTTTCTGCACTACTCATTAGCAATTTTTCACAGCGGCCCACCAGAGGATTCTCCTGTGGGCCAGTCCGAGCCTGCACAAAGGAGTTGTGCCCTTTTCGGAAAACTTTTCTCTGTTGGCTCTCACTTACCTTCCCCTGGTCCGCCGCTGCTCTACTCTCTCGTTTGGCTGCAGCAGTAACATCACATCAACATCGCTGCAGCCAATCACTGAGCTGAGCTGCTTATGCCATCTGCATCAGTGATTGGCTGCAGTGCTATCAGCCTGACGTCACCACAGCCTGTATGCAGAATGTAAGAAATATTTTTTTTTCCCTTTCTCTTCCAAACCTGTTTTAGAATTAACACATTTTTTATAATTTACCCACATGAAAGAGAAAAATAGCCGAGGCCGGTATCAATACAAACAGGAATGGCCTTTTACTTACCCGATAAATGAAATATTTCCATATAGACAAACATAATTATAGACGGGTTTTCTAATTGCGGCAAGAAGCAGTAGGTGAATAATTGCATTCATGGACCGCTGGCACTTATTGAACGACCCGCCATACGGAAAAGGTTAAATTCAGCTATATGCCGAGTGTCAATATTTCCTTCTGTGATTTATTCAGTGTATAGCCAGCTTTTTCTGTTAATGATGGAATATCCCATTAGTGGTTTCGGTAGGAGCCTTATTACTGTGAATGTGTGCGCCATGGTGTCATGGGCTTATTATGGCTATTCTTTATTAGTATACGGAGACAAGGGTGGAGAATTAACATTAGCTAGAAAATGCCGTACGTGCGGAGAAATAGATCTGTTTCCATCAGATCCTAGTAGACTGTAGGACTTTACATGGGACTTCATGGACGTGGTAGGGTGACCGCGGAGTCTGTGCAGGTCTATAGTCATCTGCTCTATGAATTCTTAGAAAAAGAAAAACCTTGACGAGTTCAAATTGTAAAAGGTTTACTTAAATCTAGAACAGAACGATCATTATTCCGATTGTATCATCGTGTTGTCAGCAGAACATTTAGGCCAGGGTCACACATGCGAATACTCTTTCATCCGAGACCGAGTTTGATCAGATTATGATCAGTGTGATCGGATTTTCTCAAATGAAGAGACGATAGAGAAAAAAAATCTTCATCTCCCCCATTCTGTCAATCCGTTGGAAATTGGACTGCACTCATATGTCATCTGAGTGCAGTCCGATGTTTTCCAAGGACTCGTTGACTTGCATGGCCAGGGGCGATCCGAATATCAGATCAAACTCAAACATGCTGCGATTTTTGTGCACGGCCCAATAAGTTGGATGCTTCGCTTCTGTTATGTGGACACTAGTGATGAGCAATTCGCTTTGCGCAACCCCAATCCACAAATCTAGATCGGTGCTCTCTGGCTTTGGACAGGAGCTGCGCACATTTCCTGAGCTTCCGGGTGCCGCAACGCGGCTTGTGATTCACAGGAGTGGTGTGACGTTGCGCCAATATCCCGGAGGGTAAGGAAATTCATGCAGCTCCTGTCCACAGCCAGAGAGTTCTGACATGGACTGGGGTTGCTAACTACTCGGTAGTTACTAACTCTCTGCCTGTTGTGCCGGACACCGATCTCTGCTGGCACAGATCGGTCACAGATGGCTCCTGCCAGTGACGAAGCTGCTCTGCTAATGTCACGTCAACAGAGCAAAGGCGTCTCTTCTGCTCTGATAATGGGGCGTGACTGGCAACATCGTGCTGATCGACAGCCGGCTCCCCAGTGCCTAACTGCGGGGAGCCAGCTGTCAATCAGCATGACGTTGGCAGTCACGCTCTTTCGACAGAGCAGAACAGGAGAGGAAGAGCTGCTCTGTTGACATTGAGCCCCTGAATCGCCGGCAGGAGCTGTCGGTGAGCACTCTGAGCCGGCCCTAGATACAACAGACAGATTAGTCAATGGACTAGTGATTTGGCCGCTGGACCAGTGTCCTGTAAATCGATTCGCTTCGTCCAAAAAATAACTTTTTGGTTCCCAAATGTATTTACGGTAGTCCCTCAAGAATGCAATCATAAGTGCAAGGGATTATTAAAAGTGCACTAAACCGAGGAACTAATGAGCACAAAGGGATTCATCTCCTAATGATCACTTCCATCGTTGTATGGTCAAGTGAAGCCCCATTCACTTATTTAAGGGGTCAGTCTTAATGATTTTTAGATCCACAGAAAGGTTATAGGGGAGAGGATCCTGCTTCAGCTTGTTGTATTAACAGCTACACACAGGCAGTGAGGAAGAGGAGAGCGGGGACCTTGCGGAGCTCCTGGGATACACGGAAGATTTCTTAATAAATGTCAAAGAGGAAGAGGACTTGTACTCTTTAGCGCCACCTGTTGGAAGCAGCAATCCTACAAGTCACAATCGACTCTTTAACGGGCCTTGAAATGTGACAATGTTTTGGGGTATCACAAGGGGCAATACCCCTTAACACCATGTGTGCCAATCGAAATTTTTATTTGGCTTTTTTCCTAAGTCACATTTCAAGGCCCGTCAAAAAATTGACAGTGCCTTGTAGGATCGCTGCTTCCAACAGGTGGCGCTATAGAGTTCAAGTCCTCTTCCGCTCTCTGAAGAGGCAATTTGCATATTCAATTTCCCAGAGGAGCATTGCATGCCAAGGCCGGGATGTCACTCTCCACGAGGAGAAACGCTACCTCTTAGAATTTATGCATTTCTACATTTTAATTACAATACGAGACAAAAAAGGATTAAAAAGATAGACTTTTTAAAAAAGTTTTTACATTTTTGTGCCTTTTTTTTTTTTTTTATTAATGTTCCTTTAAAATAAAAGATTACTTTCAAAAGTTTATTTTCCTGGTCGGTGTCAAGACCTTAGATTCTACCTCCAAGTTTAAGAGATATCCAAATCTCTTGACTTCCATATGTGGGCAATAGAAGTAATAACCCCTCCATAAAGATCAGGAGCGAATATCGATTGTCAATACTTTTCCCCATTGGTTTGTCTTAATTTTTTTCCAATAAAGGTAGGAAATGTCAAGTTTTCTCGGCCATTAATATTTTGTTTCGATTGTTGGCGAGGCTCGATATTATCCCGGGCTATGGGTGTCACATAAACGGTGACCCCCCCCAAAAAAAAAAAAATTTTAGTTATTTTTTGGGCATGTTTTCTGGATGATTGATAGAAAATGTATTTAGAAAACATTCCAAGATATGAAGTACCTTAACGTCCTAATAAGTGCTTGGAAAGTCTGCCGTTCCGCTAATGCATTAATCCAATAAGGGTCGGGATGCATAAACATGAGACATTATAAACCACTCAGACTAATAAGGTATAGCTCATGCATATAGTCAAATATTCCCGTAGGGCTGCCCCTTCCCCTCTTCGTAGACCGGAATCTAAAAACCTTCCCATATGCCGGGTGTTCTATTCCTTCCTGCGCTGACCATCGTTGATGATGTTGATGTTACGTATTCGTAGCCCGTTCTACCTCTGGGTTTCTCCGTACCCGCCAATGATTGCAGCTATTTATGTGCCGTAATGCACAGAATGTGTTTTGATGCCCCTCGAGATCTCGGAGAGCACTTGTTTCGAAGCCATTAAGCTGGATAACCTTTGTGCCGCTGACTGAGCGAGGAAATTGAAAACAAAAAGTTAGTGGTAAAGGCAACACGAAAAGTCCACCGTTTTAAGAACTTTGATTTTCGGAGACTTGACGACGTTAAAATGTTTGTCCGTTCTTGATGGGTTTACTGTTTAAGCCCGTATGCGATTCTGAGGACCAAATACTTATTGTACCTGTCGAAAATTGCAAAAAAAGTTCACATTTTTCTCTGTCAATGGGACAATGTTATCTGTAGACGTCGCATGACGTCTTTCAAACTCAACTTTTTCGACGCATCAGGAAACTCTGGCATTTATTTTTCTCAAGTCTTTTGTTTAGTTTGTTTCTTTGAGAGTTTTTCTATGGTGTTCCCAAGTGTTTTTTTTTTTTTTTTTTGCTGTCGTTTTTTAGCACTCCATTGTATAAGTTAGAAACCTTTGGCATTTTTTTTTAAAACAAAAACAATGGCGAAACATTCCAAAAAAATGTTTCCAGACGTTTTCTGTGCATCTTTTGAGCTTTCCCATTGGCTTTTATTGCAAAATACAGGGAGTCTTCCAAGAAGAAAACCCCCAAACAATGGTGTTTTAGAAACCAAAAGTGGTTAGAAAAGCGTACATAAAAATGCATGTGATTATTCTTTTGAGCGTTTTTAAAGGGGTGGTCCGCAGTTCAAAGTAATTTTCCTCCTAAATCCCGATCTATTTATTGTCATAATCTAAACCTATTTTCTGAAATACTTGAATTAAAAATTCCCTATCCCTCCCTAACTGCACTATCTAACTGCTTTTTTATACATTCTTTTTCACTTCCTTTTTTATGACGCTTCATTTGAGAATCACAATGCATGCTGGGATACTCAAATGAAACATCATCAAGGGATTAGACTGCGGTTACTTTCACAAACCACTGTCCCCTTCCTGAAACGAAGCATCATAAGTGATGATTGTTTCAGAGACCGCGTAATCCCAGCGCGATGTGCACAATGACAGTGCACTCTCTGTTGCCGGTTCAGATCAGCAGTAACAAGCCAGCAACAGAGCGCAGAGTTAGAATACCTGACATGCAGAGATCTGTGATGTCACTTGTGGGGATGGTGCTGGTCTTTGCATGCCAGGTATTTTGAAAACTCATTCTCCTTCCGGATCGTTACTGCTGATCTGAGCTAGCAACAGAGAGTGCACTGTAATTGTGCACATCGCGCCTGGACTAGCCCAACCCTTGAAATGAGCATCACTGATAACGTTTCGTTTCAGAGAGGAGGCAGAGGCTTCGGCATTGACCGTAGCCTCTGTCCCATGATGATGCTTCGTTTGAGTATCCCAGCATGCACTGGGATTCTCAAACAAAGCTTCATCAAAAAGGAAGTAAAAAAAAAGAACAACGGCCAATGTCGTTACGGAATTTTGTAATATAAGTATATTAGAAAATAATTTAGATTACGGTATTAAATAGATAGGGACGTAGGAGGAAAATTACTTTGGACTGCGGACCACCCCGTTAAGGTAGTTTCTGTGGGATTTCTGGGAAACGTTTGCATTGTTCTTTTCCGTCCTTGTATTTCTATTGTTCATCCAAAGCTGGCCTTGTCCATGGTGCTGAATCCCATTGAGGGTCAGTTCTGCAATTAATGAAGCAATACAATTAATGCAGTCCCCAGTATGAAGACGTCTGTGGCCAAGAGGAAGATCTGAGAAATGGAGTAAAGTTATCCTTATCTGACTGCGTGACCTAAACTCGTGCTGGGAAGGAGTCTTCCACGGGAGAACGCCCATCCTCCCCATATAGACCCGTATTGCTATCCCGGCCGCACACAGCTCTCATCGGCCGGCTCATGTTTGGCTAAGTGGCATAATGTTGCTGAACTGTCTGATACTGCACCTGTTGCGTTACCTCATCTGCGGCTGTCATAATGGCAGAATATTGCTGGACTGTGTGAAATTACACCTGCTGGATTATTTCTGCTGTAGCTGAATTGCATATTTAAAGAAACCATTTCTTCAGCTGCTAATAATAAAAACCAACTGTTAGGAAAAACTCTACAGGCAGATTCAATGTTGTATCTTCATACACCACAACATGGCATATTTTTTGCATTTTTTAAGGATTATTTACATGCAGAATTTTTCACTAAGAATAGATAAAATACACAAAAAAAAGTTCTCGATTTGCTTCTTTCCACTGATCTCATATTCTGTCTAACATTGCAAACAAAACAATGAGATGTATATAGAATATTCTTTAATATATTGCCCAGAAGATGAGGACTATCCGCACCCCTTCTTCTTAATACCCCCATACATATTAAGGTATGTGCGCACTGTCAGTAAACACTTAGGCTAGGTTCAGATTGCGTTAGTGCAATCCGTTTAGCGCCTAGCGCTAGCGGATTGCGCTAACGTAATGTGTTAAAAGGGGTCGCGTTAAACGTCCCCGCTCTCGCAGATCTCCGATCTGCGAGAGCGGGGAACGGAGCACGGGCGCGCCTCGGACGCTGCAAGCAGCGTCCGCGGCGCGCCACAAAACACCGGCACATCGCTAGCGCGTGCCGAAAATGGCACGCGCTAGCGATGTGCGTTCCCATTGCCTTGAATGGGCGCGCTAATGGACGCGTTGCACGGCGTTAATTTCGCCATGCAACGCTGTCCGTTAAACGCGATCCCATAACGCAATGGGAACCAAGTTTTAGGGTTGGACTCTGCATACTTAAGTAGTGTCACACCCGCACCGGCCAGATGTTACAGCAAAGTGGATTGGATTTCAAGAAATCCCATGCCCACTATGCGTCCACAGACGCCAACAGATCACCCACGGAGGTTTACAAGCGACGCGTCTTTCCAGACCTCAGCATGTCAATTTCTCTTGCGGAAACGCTAGTGTCTACAAGAGAAATTTCACCAGTAGAAAGTATTGAATGTGGTAAATCTGCACGGTTCAGTGAACACCAGAGGATTCATCTGCGTTCAGAAGACTGCGGCGCTTTGGATGCAGCGAGCATGCGACGCATCCAAAACGCTGCTACTTTCGGAACGTGTGCATCCGGCCTTAGACTAAAGTAGTCCGGACACTGATATCAGTGGGCTCAGGCGCCTATGTAATTCTTATAGTGGCCTCCTCACTGTTTCCTGACAGATGATGGTGCGGAAAGATAAGGGTGTTCGGTTTGAATTTCTAATGGTCTTCAGCTTGAATGTCTATCAGTCTTCAGTTGGAATTCTATGGGTCGTCAGATGGAATTCTAAAGGTTATCAATTTGAATTTCTAGCTGTTGTCAGTTTGAATTTCTAACAGTCCTCAGTTTCAATTCCAAGGGTGTGAGTTTGAATTCTAACAGTCGTCAGTCTGAATGCTAAGGGTGGTCAGTTTGAATTTCTATGGGTCATCAGTTTGATTACTATTGGTCGACAGTTTGAATTTCTAAGGGTGTTCGGTTTGAATTTCTAAGGGTGGTCAGTTTGAATTTCTAAGGGTGGTCAGTTTGAAATTCTAAGGGTGGTCAGTTTGAATTTCTAAGGGTGGTCAGTTTGAAATTCTAAGGGTGGTCAGTTTGAAATTCTAAGGGTGGTCAGTTTGAAATTCTAAGGGTGGTCAGTTTGAAATTCTAAGGGTGGTCAGTTTGAAATTCTAAGGGTGGTCAGTTTGAAATTCTAAGGGTGGTCAGTTTGAATTTCTAAGGGTGGTCAGTTTGAAATTCTAAGGGTGGTCAGTTTGAATTTCTAAGGGTGGTCAGTTTGATTACAATTGATCGACAGTTTGAATTCTAAGGGTGGTCAGTTTGAATTTCTAAGGGTTGTCAGTTTGAATTTTATGGGTGGTCAGTTTGAATTTCTACGGGTTGTCAGTTTGAATTTTATGGGTGGTCAGTTTGAATTTCTACGGGTGGTCAGTTTGAATTTCTAACGGTCGTCATCTTGAATTTCTAACGGTCGTCAGTTTGAATTTCTAATGGTCGTCGGTTTGAATTCTAAGGGTCGTCAGTTTAAATTTCTAAAGGTGGTCAGTTAGAAACTCAAACTGACGACCCTTAGAAAGTCAAACTGAGGACCCTTAGGAATCCAGAGGGTCGTCAGTTTGAATTTCAACTCCCGACCCTTTTGTTATATCGGAGATAAGCCGTTACAAGAGCTATCTGTGAGCAGCTTTTTCCTCTCTCCCCTTTGGCTACATATGAGTGGTCGTCTGAGCTGAGCAATCCTGAATGTGGGGGAGTAAGGAGAGATAGCTGTTAGTGGAACGATCATTTCGCTGACGGATATCTAAAGTGTATACCTATGTCTGACTATAAGGCAACTGTCAGGACCTCTACTGTTGTGTGTGCACAGAGACTTAGAATGTTCTACCATGCCTCTGATGAGATAATCCCCTCAAAATGCATCACCAATACCTGCCAGCTTTTAACCCATTGTACAGTTTTTAGCACCCACAGAAACAGCTGATTTTTGTCTGGATGAACTACCAAATGGGACTCGCTCTTACAGAACATTATTCAATATGAGTGATAGAGGGGGCCCGAAGTGATGCTAATATGTCCTAATACGGTATGTGGACAGCTGTTGTCTTCAAGAGACAAATCCATTTAAGCATTTCATGCACAGCCATCTATCAGAAGAATATGGAAGGGATCACAAGGAATTTAACCCTGTGTCTTTTGTAGCATGAAAATTGCTATTGCAGTTCCAAGTTCCGACATCTGAGTTTCAGTGCAGGGCAAAGTATAGCTAATATAGAATGCGGAGAAGACAGCAACATCTGGGTCCTGTTGCATGATTGGAGCCGAGGGCCCCTTTGGCTATAAGAAGACACTTATTTGAAATGGACCCATATAGATGGGGCCCTGATGCAGAATTTCATTTTTCATGAAACTAGCAGACCCCAACCATTCGAAGGTGTATATATATTGTGACAAAACACTCTGGGATCGCCTTTGCTGGGGTCAAAGGACACGTGGTTTGTGCATTGAATCTGAGGCGTACAGCAGGTTTCTGAGCAGGCTGACCTCAGGTCAGATTTATTAACGTGAAAGCAACACAAAAAACAAAACATAAAAATAAATCCTAGCCTGTCCGGCACTAACTAAACAAATACGTTGCTATCTCAACAACTGGGGGGGGCTTCTCCCACCCACCTAACATCACACAATTTCTTGAGCAGAGCTCTTCACTCACGTTTGTCCCACACAGGCAGGCAATCTGTGTGCCCCAGGCAGACACTGGAAACACCCAGCTGGTCATCATTTATTCCTGCAATCATTAACCCATTAGCACCCTGAAGATACTGAGTGGCCTAATTCACATAGGACAAACACCTGGGCGAGATATACCTGCCCCCAACTACCACACCAGCATGAGTCTTACATATCCCCCCCCCCCCCTTGCTCAGACCACTCCGGTCGAGCAAGAACACTTTTGAAACAGTGCACTCGGGATAGGGCATCGGCGTTCCCCATCTGCACCCCAGGTCGGTGCTCCACCGTAAAAGAGTAAGCCTGCAGGGCAAGGAACCACCGGGTTACCCGACTATTACGGTCCTTGTGGATGTGCATCCACTTGAGAGGGGCATGGTCCGTGACCAGCCTAAACTTCCTACCGGCCAGGTAATACTTGAGGGAGTCGAGAGCCCATTTAATGGCTAGGCACTCTTTTTCAACCACCGCATAACTCTGCTCATGTACATTCAGTTTCCGACTGAGATAGAGGACCGGGTGTTCGACTCCGTCCCTCACCTGGGAAAGTACAGCTCCGACACCAGTATCAGAGGCATCAGTTTGTACCATAAACTCGCTGCTGAAATCAGGAGTCACTAGTACGGGCTGAGAGCACAAAGCCTGTTTCAGGCTGTGGAAGGCCTCTTCAGCAGCTGAGGTCCATTTTACCATGACGGAACCCTTCCCCTTGGTAAGATCCGTCAAGGGAGTAGCCATGGCTGCAAAATTGGGTATGAACCGGCGATAATAGCCGGCAATCCCCAGGAAAGCCTGCACTTGTTTCTTGTTCACTGGTTGTGGCCAGCCCTGAATTGCCTGTATTTTGTCGATCTGGGGTTTAACCACTCCTCGGCCAATCACGTAGCCCAAGTATCGGGCTTCTTCAAGCCCGATGTGGCATTTCTTGGGGTTTGCCGTTAAACCTGCATCTCGCAGGTCATCAATCACCGCTTGTACCTTCTGGAGATGAGTTTCCCAGTCCATGCTGTAAATTACGATGTCATCCAGGTAGGCAGAAGCGTATTGTCTGTGAGGCCTCAAGACTCGATCCATCAATCTCTGGAACGTTGCGGGAGCTCCGTGAAGTCCAAACGGCATATAGACATACTGGAACAGACCTTCCGGTGTAGCAAATGCCGTCTTCTCTCTGGCCGCCTCCGCCAGAGGAATCTGCCAGTACCCCTTTGTTAAATCCAGGGTCGTAATGTATTGGGCTTTACCAAGCCGGTCGATCAACTCATCGACCCGGGGGCATAGGGTACGCATCAAATTTAGAAACTGCATTCAGTTTCCTAAAGTCATTACAAAACCGGATGGAGCCATCCGGTTTAGGTATCAACACAATTGGACTGGACCAGGCGCTGTGTGACTCCTCAATGACTCCTAAGTCCAACATTGCCATCACTTCCCGGGAGACGGCTTCACGGCGGGCTTCCGGAATCCGGTAGGGCTTCACATGAACAGTGACGCCAGGCTCTGTGACAATCTCATGTTTCACCAACTTAGTCCGGCCAGGTTTTTCGGAGAAAAACTGTCGGTTCTGTAACAAAAATTGCTTAACCTCAGATTTTTGTCGTTCTGAGAGAGTCTCAGCAACCTGCACCTCTGGTACAGTAGGTGAACAAACCGGACGGGGCAGATCCGCCGTTAGGGCAGAGCGGTCTTTCCAGGATTTTATCAGATTCACATGATAAATCTGTTCCGGTTTTCTCTTACCCGGCTGGTACACTTTATAGTTCACTTCACCAACTCTTTCTCGGACCTCAAATGGGCCCTGCCATTTCGCCAGGAATTTACTATCCACCGTAGGGATTAGGACCAACACCCTATCGCCGGGTGCAAATGTACGGACCTTAGCGCCTCTATCATAACTTTGCCTCTGGGCTCCCTGGGCCTGTAACATATGGTCCCTAACAATGGGCATGACAGCGGCAATACGATCCTGCATTTGTGTTACATGGTCGATCACCGTTTTAAAGGGAGTGACTTGACCTTCCCAGGTTTCTTTTGCGGCGTCCAGCAGTCCCCGGGGACGACGGGCGTACAACAGTTCGAAAGGCGAAAACCCCGTGGAAGACTGGGGAACTTCCCTAATGGCAAACAGCAAATAGGGTAACAAGTAATCCCAGTTCTTCCCATCTTTGTCTATCGCCTTCCGGAGCATCTGTTTTAAGGTTTTGTTGAAGCGCTCAACCAGGCCATCTGTTTGAGGGTGATAGACAGACGTACGCAACGGGTCTATTTGTAAGAGCCTGCAGAGCTCCTTCATTACCCTCGACATAAAGGGAGTCCCCTGGTCGGTGAGTATCTGTTTTGGAATTCCCACCCGACTAAACACTTGTACCAATTCCTTGGCGATCGTCTTGGTAGCTGTGTTACGCAAAGGGACGGCTTCCGGGTAACGAGTGGCATAGTCCATGATGACGAGGATATGTTGGTGCCCACGTGCGGATCAGGGAAGGGGCCCAACCAAATCCATCCCAATTCTCTCAAAAGGGACCCCGATGATAGGAAGGGGTACCAAAGGGCTACGGAACTGAGATTTAGGGGCCGCGATTTGGCACTCTGGACAGGACTCAATAGTTACGCACATCACAATGTATTCCAGGCCACACAAAACAATGCAATATCCTTTCTGTGGTTTTCTGTACCCCCAGATGTCCCCCCATTATATGTCCGTGGGCCAAATCCAGTACCTTCCGCCGATAAGGTTTGGGTACCACTAACCGTTGCACTGTGTCTTCCCCTTTTTTTTCTACCTGGTAGAGCAAATCATTTTCAAGAACCATATACGGGTACGCTAGCCTAGTGTCAGGTTCTATGGGTACCCCATCTATCATTTTTACATTTTTCCTAGCCGGAGTCAGGGTAGGATCTTTCATTTGCTCGCTGTGGAAGTCATCCACCTGGACTCCCAAATCTGGCAGGCAGGGTGCCGGATGGCTGTCTGCCTCCGCCTCTCGCTGAGGTTCCACAGTTTCCTCTGTTTCCCCCGCCATGACGGAGAAGGGGTACTGAAGGTTAGATTCACTAACCTCCCCAGCAACATCTTCCTGTGGGGTCTCCTCTATGGACTCGGGACCTCCAGATGGCATGGGAGAAGATTCACGGGTACAGCTACTGTGAAGGAGCAACTGATTCTCCCACAACTGCCAGAAATAGGGAAAATCCCTTCCCAGGATTACATCCTGTAACAATGCGGGAACGAGTCCCACTTTGTGTTGCACTGACCCATAGGGAGTAGAAATCCATATGACCGCTGTTAAGTACGAGCGGGTGTCACCATGCACACACGTCACAGAAAACTTGTCAGACGGACCAGACGAAAGTGCCACCAGACTAGCTTTCACCAGAGTCACCACACTTCCAGAGTCTAGTAATACCACAACATTTTTCCCATCAACAGATAATTCACACAGGTGTTTCACTGTATCATTTTGACCCGCATTCACAGTCACTAGCTGTGTAACCAAAGACATGCGTTTTCTAGAGTCTATAACGTCGCACTGCATGGGTTCAGCGGTAACAGGACAGTTCGCAGAAACATGACCCTTCTCATGGCAGCGGAAACACCTAACAGGTCCCCTACTGAGACCACCGTCCAATACTCTTGGTCTCGGAGTGCGAGCAGTCCCGGACTCCTCCCCCACAGTTTTAAGCGATTTTCCTTCACCCGTGGTCCCTGGAACAGTCTTACCGGTTCCACGAGGAGGAGGCACAGACCGGGGGTTGGCGGTGCCGTCGGGAAGTCCTTCTGCCACGGAATAACGCTCGACCAACTCCACAAGTTGATCCGCTGTCGTGGGATTTCCTTGGCTTACCCACCTTTTCAGCGCTGGGGGTAGTACTCTCAGGTACTTGTCCAGGACAACCCGCTGGATTATTTCGGGTATTGTCAGTACCTCGGGTTGCAGCCATTTCTTTGTCAAGTAGATCAGGTCGAACATCTGAGACCACGCCGGTTTATCTTGCTGGTATGTCCACTGATGTACCCTCTGTGCACGGACAGCCGTCGTCACACCCAGCCGGGCCAGGATCTCAGCTTTCAGCTTCTCAAAGTCCTGAGCGACCTCTGGGTCCAAATCATGGTAAGCTTTTTGGGCCTCGCCGGAGAGAAACGGGGCAATCAAATCGGCCCATCGTGCCTTCGGCCACTTCTCTCTCAATGCCGTCCGTTCAAACGTTGTCAGGTATGCCTCGACGTCATCTTCTGCAGTCAGCTTTTGCCAGTATCGACTCACATGGATCCTTCTGGACTCTGCTTCCGGGTCAGCGTCAGGCATGCTCACCAGGCGCTGCGCCACCTGTTGGAGAAGTTGGCGGTCTGCAACCGTCATGTCCACTAACTCCTTCAGCTGTGCGGCCATCAAGCGATTAGCTTCGTGCTGTGCGGCAGTGGCCTGCTGCTGTACGGCAGTGGACTGTACTAAGGCTTTCACCACGTCTTCCATGCTGTCGCCTGTGCCACGGTATGCCCGCGTTCTCCACCACAATGTGACAAAACACTCTGGGATCGCCTTTGCTGGGGTCAAAGGACACGTGGTTTGTGCATTGAATCTGAGGCGTACAGCAGGTTTCTGAGCAGGCTGACCGGCAATAACTAAACAATTACATTGCTATCTCAACAACTGGGGGGGCTTCTCCCACCCAGCTAACATCACACAATTTCTTGAGCAGAGCTCTTCACTCACGTTTGTCCCACACAGGCAGGCAATCTGTGTGCCCCAGGCAGACACTGGAAACACCCAGCTGGTCATCTTTTATTCCTGCAATCATTAACCCATTAGCACCCTGAAGATACTGAGTGGCCTAATTCACATAGGACAAACACCTGGGCGAGATATACCCGCCTCCAACTACCACACCAGCATGAGTCTTACAATATATATATATATATATATATATATATATATATATATATATATATATATATATATATATATATATATATATATACATATATACATATATACATATATATACATATATATATATATATATATATATATATATATATATATATATATATATATATATATATATATATATATATATATATACCTCACGAGCAAAAAGAAGGTGGCAGCACTCACCGATCTTCTAAAACAGGTAAGCCTTTATTCTAATAAAATCTTCACGGCTTGGGGGTGTACATACAACAGAGTGTATAGGTCCAAACGACGGCCGTTTCGCGCCGATCTGGCGCTTCTACGGGCGCTTCTGACTCACCCATTTCTCCACTAAAAGTTTGCACCACTCTTCTTTTGCAAACTTCTCCATGTCTCTTATGTTTGTACAGCGCCTTCTGCCAACAGAAATGTTAAGATCTCTCCACAGATGTTCAATATTATTTAGTTCCAGACTCATTGCTGGCCACTTCAGAACTCTCCAGGGCTTTGTTTCCATCCATTTCTGGGTGCTTCTTGAAGCATGGTTGGGGTCATTGTCCTGCTGGAAGACCCATGACCTAGGACACAGACCAAGTATTCTAGGCACTATACTGCGACACAAAATCCTTTGGTAATCCAATCCTCAGATTTCATGATGCTTTGCACACAAGGCACCCAGTGCCAGATGCAGCAAAAGAGCCCCAAAACATCTTTGAACCTCCCCCATATTTGAATGTAGGTACTGTGTTCTTTTCTTTTTAAGCCTCACTCCATTTTCGGTAAACAGTAGAATGTTGTGCTTTCCTGAAAAGCTATATCTTGGTCTCATCTGTCCACAATTCCCTTTCCCAGAAGAATTTTGGCTTACACACAGACATTTTGGAAAACTGCAGTCTAGCTTTTTTATGTCTCTTTGTCAGCAGTGGGGTCCTCCTGGGTCTCCTGCAAAAGTGTTTAATTTCATTCAAATATCGACGGATAGTTTGCTCTTACACTGACGCACCCTGGTCCTGCAGAACAGTTTGAATTTCTTTGGAACTTGATTGGGGCTGCTTATCCACCATTCAGACTATCCTGTGTTGCAACCTTTCACCAGTTTTTCTCGGCCGTCCACGTCTAGGTAGACTAACTACAGTGCCATGGGTTGTAAACTTCTTGATTTTGTTGTTTGTTTGTTGACAAAGGAACATCAAGATCTCTGGATTTGGACTTTTAACCTTTAGTTTGAATTTTGGTTCTCAGGTCCTCAGACAGTTCTTTTCTCCTCTTTCTGTTCTCCCTGCTCAGTGTGGCACACACAGACACAAATCAAAGATTGAGTCAACTTCTCCCCTGTTTATCTAGTTTCAGGTGTGATTATCATATTGCCCACACCTGTTAATTTGCCTTTTTTCTCAGTTTTTTTTGTGTTGCTGCAACATAAACAATATTCATTTTGTCCCAGGACATGAAATTTCCTACGTAGAACATGAGGAGTTTAGTTAGTTTACAGAACACTTTTTCGTGTGAGAAATGGTTCTCCGTTCCCAGTTCAGCATTATTTATTTTGTTTACTGTCAGATATTTATGGAGACAGATCTGAGAGTCCAAGGCAAGCCTGGCCATAGTATATTTCCAGTTTCCGCTGTCAGTTCTAACAATATACAGTGCGTGTAATTGAGGGGGAAATGGATGTGTTTAGTTGCAGAGCAGAGACTCTAGTTGGCCAATATCTTGCACTGTCATGGTAGTTTAGCCGTTGCAATATTTTATTTTTATTTTTTTAACTGTTAAAACATGTTTGTATTGGACCTTCGAAAATGAGTAAAGGGAGATTGATTCATAACACTTTTTACTAGAAATATTCATAGATATGTTGATTTTACACAGAAATAATACACTGACTTGAAACTGGTCATAGAACTGGAACTAATAGCGATGTTGTAAAAGGATCCATCAGTAATGTGGTTCCAGCTACCCAGCGTAGACAAAGTTGGTGTATCGAGGATGTATCCTATACATAGCTGCTAAAAAAAAAAGGAGAGAAAAAGACTAGACTAATGGGGGTATGCACAACCACATGATAAAAAATTCGAAAAACCTTTATTTTCTCCTTAGACAATGCAACTAAAAAATTTAAAACCATACACTGAACCAATAACCAACACCCCCACTCATAGATACATATACAATGAGTCAAGTATGACCTTACTGGAGTAAAGAAATTATCCTATAGTAATAAATACCTAGAAATACATGTGCCCATATCTACCACTATAGGCTAGAAGTTCTGCTTGTGTATCCATCCAGATCTGATCAGTCTCCACGTGATCGGCGTCCACCCCTGTCATTTCCGGTCCGGGTCAGCACAGCGGTATGTTCTTTATCTAATAGAGATGTTTATTTAAACCGGATTCTTTCACCTTGGATATACTTCACCTGACGAAGCTGCTGCGGCAGCGATACGTGTGGGGCCTTCTCCTCACCCCCCATCTCTTTTGGGTCTATGTACCCGTTCAGCTCCATTTTTGAGCCCAATCTTTGAGCTTGCTGTATGGCGGTTTTGGTGCACACTCCATCGGGTATCTAGCATGTTTACCCTTATTGGCGCATGACCCTATGATCAACTACCAGGTTGTATTTTTACCTCCTTGACAAACATTATGTGACTTTTCAAAAATGTCCATTGTATACGGCATTAGTCCAGAGTGTTCTTTGGGTCTCCAGTTGGAATTGTGCACATGCATGTGAAGTCCCTAGATCATGACAGCTAGACTTCTAGCATATATTGGTTCATATGGGCACATGTGTTTCTATTTATTACTATAGCATTATTTATACTCTATATATTTTCTTTACTTCTGTAAGCTTATACTTGACTGATTGTATATGTATCTATGAGTGGGGGTGTTGGTTATTGGTTCAGTGTATGTTTTTAAATGTTTTTAGTTGTATTGTCTAAGGTGAAAATATATATATATTTTTTTAATTTTTATCATGCGGTTGTGCATACCCCCATTAGTCTAGTCTTTTTCTCTTCTTTTTGTACTATTTACTACAGACTAGGTATTGCACCCCTCCTTTATCTATTGGTATCATATTGACAGTAGTGCACTCTCCTCTTCTTCTTACTATACATAGCTGCTTGCATAGCTTGTAACAGGGTCACTTTTGGGTTTGTGTCCTATGACCCATAACTTCGTTCCTTACTCGAGGATGGAGCAGTGACTTCCACGGACTCAGGAAGGCTCAACTGGGACAGACATATACCCAGCAAGCGACAACTAGATAAGTGGTGGTTACAGTCTCTCATTGAAGGCACAGTCTTGGCAGTTACACACATTTTGAGGCACAGAGCTTGACAGTTGCAAAACCTAAAAAAGAATATATACTGGGGGGAGGGAATAGCACACAATTGGGTTTTATCCACATTAAATTCTAAGTAAGCGTATCAGATTGTGCTAACCTGATTGAAAATCTTTTATGTTTGTAGGTAGTTTTTATCAGCTGCTGCCCACCACGGGTTATGGTATAACCACGAGAAGTCTGTAATAGAAGAAATGTTGGTGGTGATCTTCCGTGCTGCTCTCCTCACTGGACGCTGCTCTGCTCCGGACTCCACCAGTGTTGGTGCCGACGCTGAGGAATCCTGAGCAGGGCAGCGACCAGTGCGGAGAGCAGCACGGAAGATCACCACCAACATTTCTTCAATCAAACACAGAATAAAGGCATATGGTATGTCTGTTACACATCAGAATTGAGGCATGTAGCATGGAGGCTACATATATGGGTTGAGACAAGGTGCTTGGCTTTTGCACATCAGAATAAAGGCACAGAACTTGGTGGTTACTTATCAGAGTTGAGTCACAGAGCTTGGTGGTTACACATCAGACTAAAGACACAGTGCTTGTCAGTTACACACCAGAGTTGACGCATGGCATTGGGTGGTTACACATCAGAATAAAGTCACAGAGCTTGTCAGTTGCACGTCAGAGTTTAAGCACGGAGCTGAGTGGTTACACATCAGCATAAATGGACAGAGCTTGTCAGTTACACATCAGAAGAAAGTAAAATAGCTTGTCACTTACACATCATAGTTGATTCATGGAGCTAAGTGATTACACATCAGAATAAAAGCATAGAGTGTTAGGTGTCAAGTTCCTGCCGCTGCACAGGGGGAATCTCGAACTATGTCTGCTGCGGTCTCCCATTCTCCTCCCGCCACAGAGAAACCTGCTCAGCGGAGACGTCGGTCCCAGTGTCTGGCTCAGCCTGATACTGTGCTAATGGTTACTGCTGCCTTTCCAGGCTCTGCCTTTGTAGCCAGCACTGGTCAGCGGCGAGCAGGCTTTTCTGGGACTAAGTCCTGCTTTTCATGCACTGAGCATGCCCACGGGAGGACCTCTCATTGGAGGTCGGGGGTCACATGCTCAGGTCCTGTAGCAACTCCCATTGGTCCGCCAGGAAGGTCTTATAGAGCTGCAACTATAAAAGGTTTGCATGGCCGCATGGCCATGCTTGCATCAAATGTGTTTGGCTTATACCAGTGGATACTATACCACTCTATACATATGTGGTGTGAGGCTGTAGCTTTGGGACTGTACACTCAGGCAGGCAGCTAGCGTCAGTGGGGGCAATTAGCCTTGGCTTAGCATCTGGTTCCTTCATGTGTGCGGTTAGCACAGAAGACTTCCAGAGCAAGTACAACCCTAGTTAGGGTAATAGTTTTGTGTACAGCACGACTCTGTGAGGCAACAGAGATCGCTTCCAGTTCACACGGGGTGAAGCATAACCCACGTGTGAGCTCAGAGGTTATCCGCCGTTACTTAGCAGCAGATATCTCTGCACGGTGGACCCCGGGCTGCGAACACACCTTGTAGCTACCTATCTATACTCGGTGCGTTCTGCTAGACCTAACATAGAGCTTGTCAGTTAGACATCAGTGTTGAGGTATGGAGCTGGGTGGTTACAAATCAGGGTTGAGGAAGAGAGCTTGTCAGTTACACATCAGCATTGAGGCATGGAGCTAAGTGGTTACACATCAGAATAAAGGCACAAAGGTTGTCAGTTACACATCAACGTCGAGGTATGGAGCTGAGTGGCTACACATCAGGGTAAAGGCATAGAGCTGGTCAGCTATACAACAGAGTGAATGCTTGGAGCTGGGTGGTTACAAATCGGGGGTTGAGGCACAGAGCTTATCAGTTACACATCAGCGTTGAGGTATAGAGCTGAGTGGTTACACATCAGGGTAAAGGCACAGAGCTTGTCAGCTAAAAACAGAGTGGAGGCATGGAACTGGGTGGTTACTAATCAGGGTTGAGGCAGAGAGCTTGGTGGTTATATATCAGAGTTGAGGCAAAGGGTATGACTTTTACAGATGAGAGTTGAGGCACAGAGCTTACAGTTATCATCAGAAACAAAAAGAGTCTCTAAGCACAGGATCACGATATACTCCACAGCAGGAGGCTGTGGGTCTTAGTAGCCAGAGTCAGTGTCCCTAGGGTGGGCTGGCATCTCACATTATACACACTCCCATGTTTGTAATCTGTGCCCGCTGAACGGGAGGCCTAAAAAATGCCTCTTACTTGACGTCATCCGCTGCTTTTCTTTTGATTAACCGGCCTGGCACAATTTCATCGTTGCGGAGTGACATACAAGTGATTTCATGCCAGGTCGGATAGTCAGATGAAGCCGTGGATGCTGGGAGTTAAAAGGCGATTCTTAGGCCTCCAGTCCAGCGGCCTCAAATTACTGATGTAGATGATGGTCTGGTTCCTAGGAATCGATTGGTACTAATGGTAACATCAGTTGTTCTGTCTTATGAAGTATCCAGGCGATTTCCTTCTGTATCTTTAGATGCCAGATTCAGAATGATTACTTGATATTTTCAGCAATCCAAGATCATTTACCTTACTTCTCGAGGCTTAAGGTTACCAAGGAGAACATTCAGTTTGCTTACTTACTCTCTTCTTCTAACATACTTTATCTACTTTATCTTCATCCATCTTGAAAAGGTTAGTGAACAACTTCAGGCGTTGAGTAATGGCCTGATTTTATAGGAGAGGTAGATGAAATCTGACTGCTATCTTCACTTCCTGTTAATGTACTTTAATGGGGAAAACGATGATTAATTCGTATAGAAGAAGGCAACTACCAGCTCATTTTTTTCTCCATCTACAAAAACAACCAAACGATAATAATAAACCCTCAAACAAGATACAAAAATAAAAGAATACCAAAATCAATGTGTTCAAAATAGACAATTCTAGTACAATGGTGAATAATCACAGAACATTAAGCTTTTGTGACAAATCCTCTTTTCAAAATGCACAAAATTATTGGTGGCCATGTATAATCCGAAGTACAAAAAATAAAGGCCTGGTTTTAAAGAAAAAGGTGGCATTTCCATCTATGAGAGCCCATCAGCCACATCACGTCCTTAAATTTGTAGACTTTCAGCCTGGGAGGGGCATGAAATGTTAGGGTCCATTCAAAGGGGTACAGCTTGACGCGGCTGATGGGCTCTCATGATTTGGCCAATTTGTGCACTAAGTATCTTCATTTTCAACCTATCTTCTATAGCAGTAATGCAGTTCCAATTTCAGGCTTTCAGTGTTTGGCTATCATAGCATTTCAGAGTGACGCTGGACTTTCTTGGTTACTCGCATTATCTTTACAGTTTATTCAGACTTTTTTGTCTTTTTCTCCTAATTTCACATAGCATAACAATGTCACGCTAGCCCTGGTAGACCCAAAACTGACATTGCTGGAGCAGAAGTTACATATATGGTGTTTTTATTTTATAAAGGGCTCTACTTCAGTTAAAAATGGATTGTCCAGGTAGTGGACAACCCCTTTAAGGCACTTAATAACTTGATCCCCTGATGAAGGCTGATGCCGAAACGTGCGTCGGGGTGGGTGAATCCAAAGGACTCTCTGCACAATTTCACGTATTTATGGAGCATTAATTAATATGGTGACCAGCATTAAACGAACATGATCTAAGTACTCAGTGATTGTTAGAATAATCAATTTATTGCAGCAGCACTTTATTCATTGATATATTTATATCCTTATTCTCACTTCAATTTATATTTATTATTATTATTTATCGCCTTTCTTTTACATCATTGCATATCAGCAGCATTATTTGTTTTTAAAATACACCATTTTTGCATTTTCTCCACTCCATATTTGTTTTGTTTTTTTGCATAAACAATGTTTTGCATGGCTAATTTTGTTCATCAATTTAGTTATTTCTTATTTTTTTAACATCTAATTAATTTATATATTTTTTTATTTATTGTGCATATTTCCTATTTTGTCTAGTATTCCCCACCTTTATCCAATAATAAAGTTTATCATTCACTTTAATTGCTGGACTTTCGTTTCGTTTTTTCTTCGTTCTTTGATGTTTGACTTATTAACTTGTAATAGACTTTCCACCAGAATACTGAACAAAAAAAACAAAGTTTAGTAGTGATCAACCCCTTTAATTCTCCACCATCACAGGAATTCTAAATGCCCTTTCCAACATTACATTTTGTTTTTTGTATATCATTCCTGAATTATATTTATATTTTATGATTTTTTTATTTTTTTTTATTTTAGAATGCTATATAGATTTGAAAAATCTACATCTTTCCAAATTACGGTAATTGTGCTGCCCCCCAAAAAACACATTTTTTAAATGAAAAAAATAATAATTTCGAAACCACTATTTAAAATAGTAATTTGCTTTATTTTAGGACTGATATAAGAGAGGGTAAAGCTACCCGGTATTTTGCATATATTTCTAACCTTGATTTGAATAGCGTGCCACAGTCATCCGGTAGAAGGTACAGAGAATGGAGAGGGGAGAGCGAGATAAGATATCCATGCATTATTTATGGGTCGCTGCGAGCTTTCAGGATTTTTCTCATCCTAGATAGTAACCACTGTATGCCTGTAAAGATAGCATTTATTGCACGATTAGCTCTATATAATAATGCCGTCACAATGGTAATATATTCTCAGTTTCATCAATCACAGTTATTTAAGTATATATTTGTGTCAGCAGTTAAAATACATTAGCCCGCCTGCAGACGATAATTGGCAGCTTTACATTTGGAGCTTCTCTAACAATATCTTGCCTCAGCAGATAAGGGATTGGAAGGAATTATCAGTTCTCCTTGTCTTTACGCTCAGTGGAGTTATTGGTAAAATGTAAAATGGGTGAAAATTTCATCTTCTGGTAATTTACTGATAAACCCATCCTCTGCTTCCCCCCCACCGCGGACTGCGTGCTACGCCAGGCATTGTCAGTCATAGACCCGTTGCGATGAATTACAGGCCTGGCTTGATGACTTTCCGTGCTTTCATAAGGACAATTTCAGATCTGGCTGACTGTCTCATTTGTCGTCTTGTCCCGGAGGACTTAGAAATGAGGCCGTTGAACGCTTGTACCTTTTTTATAGAACCAAAAACACATGGGCTACTTGCATAGTGAACAAGTCTGTAGAAACCTGTTCACACCACCAAAGAACTTGAAAACGCAAAAGCGCACAGCGAGGTCAAAAATACTCTGTTGTAAAAAAGTCACAGTAAATAAGCAAGTGCTAGTCAAAAAATGAAAAAAAATACAGGGTATTTAGTTAATACTTTTTTTGCAAAAAAATGTATGTTAAGCTGCTCCACCAATCGCCAAGGTATACCCATAATAGAGCAGTCCTATCTAATGTATATATTCCCTATCTGATGTATTTAAAAACCTGATCATCTGTATAGTACCTGTATAAGCAGGGTTCAGAGAGAAAAAATATACATGTGGACATGCAGGATGGAACAGCTACAATGCAAATGACCCACAGAGGAGTGGTGGACTCCCCAGTCTTGTAGAAACAAGAGAACAATTATAGAACCAAAAACACATGGGCTACTTGCATAGTGAACAAGTCTGTAGGAACCTGTTCACACCACCAAAGAACTTGAAAACACAAAAACGCACAGAGAGGTCAAAAATACTCTGTTGTAAAAAAGTCACAGTAAATAAGCAAGTGCTAATCAAAAAAATGAAAAAAAAACACAGGGTATTTAGTTAATACCTTTTTTAGTATGACATCCCTCGTACTTTCAGCTGGCTTGGTCAGAAGGAAGTCGTTAGGAGCGACACGGTTATTCTACTTATATAGATCAAACAAATTAGATAAGGAACGGGATGCAATACCAGATAAAGCCATTTTTCAACAGGGGCACAGTTTCTAACGAAAGGGGGTTTCTCATCTCTTATCTGCAGGAGCAAACCGCTTCCCTGCCGATCGGTTTCCTTCTTCCCTGGGGGGGGGGGGCGGGGCGCTTCTGATGAATGACAGTTCGGACCAGTAGCTCAGTTGATGTACCAAGCAGTGTTCTGTACTGAAGAAGTAAAGGTAAACTGAAGCAAGCCAGGTCGAGCGATCCAGAAAGCTTTAGAACACCGCTTGCATTCTTTACCTAGGATACCGCCCACCGTTATTAGACTGCAGCGGTAGGCAGTAATGTAGACAGCAATCAATAAACTATAATATTAAAAATCTCTCTGCTCTCTAGAACACTGGATTTTTAATAAGAGGTAAATTGGAAAGTTGCTTGGTTTTTTTTACAAACACTTTGCACTTTTAACCATTTGCAGAGAAAACAAAAATATTTTTCTTACCTCATCTTATGGAACCCCTTTAATGCGTTAGAATTTGTTGAATACAAAAGCTGATGTGCTTTCTATGGCTTTACGTGACTAGTTTCTAATTTATTTAGAGGTACTATAAATTATATATTCCTTTTACATGTTCTTAATCCATTTAGGACTTTAAGGACATTGACTGTTGGGTCCTTCACATCCGCTAAAGCTAAGGGCTAATTTAAACTAGTCACGCCACCTTACGATATCTCGGTAAGGCACGCTGGCTTACATTTATCAAGCTGTTTTACTCCAGTTTTTTTTGGATGTAAATTAAAGAAGCATTCCCAGCAAAATTGTTATCCTCTTACAGAGGTTGGTCCACTACTTTTTGATTGATGACCTATTCTTGGGATAGAGCATCAATGTCTGATCAGCAGATGTCCAACACCCCAGCACTCTATGCTGATAAGCTGTTATCGGTGTCGGCACCAGCGACCGCCAGCCGGATGTACTCACTTGCATAGCTGGCCGTCTACTAATAGTGGCAGCCACAGGGTACTAGACATCTACCTTCTATTGATTTGAATAAGAGGCGAATGTTTCGTTTCAAGCTTTGCCCACTACCAGAAGATGACCATCTCTGCAAGTAAGTTCTTCCGGCCAGCGGCATCCGATAACAGTGTTGGACTCTGGCCGATCAGAAATTGATGATCAAGCTAAGGATAGGTCATCAGTAGTGATGAGCGAATATACTCGTTACTCGAGATTTCCCAAGCACGCTCGGGTGTCCTCCGAGTATTTTTTAGCGCCCGGAGATTTAGTTTTCATTGCTGCAGCTGAATGATTTACAGCTATTAGCCAGGCTGAATACATGTGGGGGTTGCCTGGTTGCTAGGGAATCCCCTCATGTAATCAAGCTGGCTAAGAGATGTAAATCATTCAGCTGTGGTGATGAAAACTAAATCTCCGAGCACTAAAAAATACTCAGAGGACACCAGAGATGCTCGGGAAATCTCGAGTAACGAGTATATTCGCTCATCACTAGTCATCAGTTAAAAAGTAGGGGACAACCTCTTTATCCTGAGGATAGGTCATGAATTAAAAAGTTGTGGACAATCTCTTTATCCTGAGGATAGGTCATCAATTAAAAATGAGTGGACAACCTCTCTATCCCAAGGATAGGTCATCAATTAAAAAGTAGTGGACAACCTCTCTATGCCAAGGATAGGTCATCAATTAAAAAGTAGTGGACAACCTCTTTATCCCAAGGATAGGTCATCAATTAAAAAGTAGTGAACAACCTCTTTAACCCATTCTTAAGCCAAACACCAAACGCTGATTAGCTGAAGCTTCGACATTACAACCAAACCAGAAGAGAGAGCTACGAGAATGTTTTTTCTGGCTCAGTTAGAAAGTCAAAGCTGCAGCCGAACAACAGCTCCCACCGGCTGCAGCTACAAGACATCCCCAACCGTAAGAGGAAACAAATGAAACACACAGACAATTACGTTTAATTTAATTTATTTGGTGCATTGTGAGCATTCCGTATGCCACAATATATATATATATATATATATGATATTGTGCAGAAGTTTTAGGCAGATGTGGAAAAAATGCTGCAAAGTAAGACAATTTTCAAAATAGAAGTATTAATAGTTTTTTAATTAACAAAATGCAAAGTGAATGAACAAAAGAGAAATGAAAATTAAATTACTATTTGGTTTGGCATCCTTTGTACTTCAAATCAGCATTATTTTTTTTTCTAGATACACTTGCGCGCATTCAGTGATTTTATAGGAACACAGTAAGGTGAAAGAGTATCCAATTATACCAAACGTGATAATAATCAGCTTTATATGTAGGTTGAATCACAGTCATTAACGGAAACAGCTGTGTCAGAGGCATAAAACTGGGCGAGGAATAGCCAAATTCTGCTACAAAGGTGAGGTTGTAGAAGACCATTCCATGTAACAGGTTGTACAACGTGACAAAACTAATTACAGCAACAAGACACAAGGTAGTTATACTGCAACAGCAAGCTCTCTCCCAGGTAAAAGATTTCAAAGTACTCACTTGTGGAGCTGACCATCTTCTGGGAGTGGCCGAGGCTTGGTATTACACGAGTGAGCACTCTTGGCTGCTGGTCGCCGACACCGATGGCAGCTGCTCAACTGGGATGCTAGGTGTCGTACCCTGGCCGATCAGACATTGATAACCTTTCCTAAGCAAAGCATAGGTCATCAATCAAAGAGTAGTGGACAATCTATTTAAGGCTAGTTTTTGATGTGTTTTCTCAAAAATTGCTATGCAATCCTTAGGCAACCTAATTCAAATATAATCGTGAAGTGTTGTGCACATGATCAGTAATTTTCCTTGAGTATATGCAGTGCGTTTTTTTCTGCAGCATGTGAATTCTTTGTGCATTTCTGCAGCCTTTTTCACCCTTTGACTTCAATTGAGTCAGTCAAATCCGCAGCAAAAACGCAGGTATAAAATGTTTGTGGATTTGCTGAGTTTTTGTTTGCGTTTCACCGACTTCCTATGGTGTTTGCCATGCTGTCATCTGTGCACTGCAGGATCATGCTGTCAGATATCAGCGTGACCCCGCAGCTGTGACCCGCGGTAACGCTACCGCTGGTAAGACTGTCGGTCAGAGCGCTGTGGGATCCTGATGTCAGCGTGACCCGCGGGTCAAAAGCATACCGCAGGTCAGCAGGCATGGGCTGATGAGACTACTGCTCCCATCGGGCTACGTCTGCTGTCACTGATCACAGTGTCATCAGGTGTCGCTGATGGGAGAGGTAGTCTTAGCTGCCGGCGTCTGTGCTCACAGTTAAAAAATAAAGTAAGATAATTACATACATATTCAAATAAAAATAAAAAAAACCATTATATTCACCTCATACCAAATCCCCGATGCCCTCGTCTCCTAGAAATAATGTAAAATAATAAGCCACCATATACTCCCTGTGTGCCGTAGTCAACGTAATCCAGAATGTCCCACGGCTGTGTGACAGTCACGACACATGCAAGGAGAGCCCAACAAACAGGCTCTTCATGCATGTGCTGTGACACAGCCGCGACACATGCAACTCCAGTGCCGATCAGCTGAACAGCTGGCGCAATCCAAGAAGCCGGGTTTCACCTGCAGCTTTTTCGACAAGCGCTATAGCTTGCCGAATAAGAGGGAACCCGAGCAAATTCGCTCATATCTAATTATGACTGATCACAATAGGCCGCCCAGTAATCATTATTCCATAGACTGGAATGGACTATAATTGTTCTCAGCCCGTCTTCTAGCTCACATCACTGGTATCAGTTTGGCCGGAGTTCTCTTTTACTTTTCACTTCGCAAACTTTAGATCAGTTCTGTAAATATTGTAGGTTGTAATGTCATAGAAGTAGTTAGTGGATGGATCATGGTAAGATCTGGCTGTCTACAGCAGGATCAGATATTCCGCGAAGCTTTTTCATGATAACATGACAGCACTGATACTGTTGGATTCCCTTGGATTAACAAGAAATTGTGTTGAAAGCCCCGTGAGCCTAAAATGTCCAACCAGCGTAACTCTACTCTCAGTGGGATGCTGGGATATCACCAAAATAGATTGTAAGGTATGTGGCTGGGTAGTCGTGCTGCAGATAAAAAAAAACACATTTTGGATTATTCGTGCTAATATTCTTAGATGGTCCTTGTGTTCAATAGCATGGTGTTCTGTATTCTGCCCCGAGAAAGTCATTAATGGGATATTCCCACATTAGGTATTTGTGGCGTATCCACGAGGTTGTACTTCTGGGACTCGCACCTGTCACCAAAATTGGGCTTCTTGACTCTTGTCTCGCCCAATGAGACATAAAGGTACATTTCAGAAAAGTTATGGATACAGCTGATCCAGAAGTAGGACCCACAAACATTTCGAAAATACCCTTATATATACTTAAATATACTGTGCAGTGCATTAAAATTGCAAAGAAGGGCAATTTCTTAATTGTTGTTTGTTTTTGTTTTTTATAGCATTCAGGCAAAAATGAATTTGCAAATATGTATAGTTGTTTTTTTTTCATTCGAATGGTGAAAAAAATTCATAAATTTGTACAAAAAAAAAAATATGGCGCCATTTTCCAAGATCTCTAGCGTTTTGAGGGGCATTCATCACAAGCAGTCAGTAAAAACACATATATGATGCAAATAAAATAAATGTTAAATTTTTTTTTTCATTTATTTGGGAGCCCAGATGCGACAAATAGTATTGGCCAAAGTATATATTTTTTATTTGTGTTTGCTTAACATATCTCATGATAAATCTAGGCGTCTGATGATGTGATTGGCAGGTTATTTTTATAATTTCATTAAATTTTTTCATTTTATTGTTTGTTATTTCTCTTTTATTGTTTTTCACATCTAATATTACACACTTAGGATTGTCAAAACTGTATTTGATTTATTTTATTATTATTTTCTATCATTTAGAAGCAACAGCAAAATGAAATAAAAAAAAAAATAAGTAAAAAAACCCCATCATCTAATATCTAAATAATAGAATAAAAAGCCCCGATCTCTACATGTTGTGTATAAGAGCATTCAGCTCAAAATGACTAATCTGATTTATCTACTTGAGAATGCAGCAGCTCTGTTATTCTAAACCCCGCAGCTGAACTCTGCCAGCATGCTGTCCGAATGTCTCCAGTCTGCCAAAAACATGTCTAATCCCAAGATATCCCAATTATTACTCTGGATAGAAGCCTTAAAACATATCTTAACCCCAAGTCAGTAGCACAGAGCGCTGCAAACATCAGGTGGGGGGGAACCGTACACCTGCACCAATATACTGCACCGTCCATTGTATTGTACTGTCCATTATATTGCACCGTTATACTGCATCGTCCATTATACTGTACCATTATGCTGCACTATTATATCTATCTATCTAAAAAGAACAAGAACAGCCCCATCAATTTGGGTACAAAGCTTCCCAGACACAGTCCAGTCCTCAGGAAAATATGGTGGAAGCGGCGCTCCATATTGTGTAGAAAAATATGTTATTTTGATAGCCCATAAGGCGACGCTTCGGCTCTAAGCGTGAGACTTCTTCAAGGCAGTCCCGCATGGTTTTTTTGGCTGTGAAACGTGTGGGGCGGGAGCACCCGCGATAGTTGGTGCGTACCCGAGCACCTGATGCAAAGTCGAGTAGCGAGCACTTTCTCTCCTCACTAATGGTGATGTCTGTAAAGCCCTTCAGAATATGATGATGCTATATTATAAGCAAGGCATCATAAATCTATTTCTCATATTTATTCACCTTCATCCACCGTGATATTGTACAGAGCGGTACCTTAGTAGTAATCCCGTATATATAATATTAAGCTCATATGAAATCAGTCTAGATCAGCTTGTAAGAGGCTGGTCTAGAGGTCTTCTTGACAATCTCCAGGCCTTGCTTAACGCGGTCTCTCCAGAAGAGCACCAGGTTACCCACCCCACATCATCTCCAAAGACCTCTTGTTACACCCTTCAACCTCCAGGTCTCCACCTCTCCTGCATTGGACAAACCTCTCTTGCCTCCAGCCTCTAGTGCTTCCTTCTGTATCCTTCAGCAAAGCTCCTCCAATGGCCGGGACACAGCCAAGCCAGGTTCTCTTCACACCAGGTGCGGACAGTCCACCCGCTGCCCTCTTGGTGACACACACCACTCCTGTCTAAGCCCTCTATTAGCTTTCATCAGTTGGCAGGACCTCATTAGTTGAAATTAAGGGTTTGATTCATGTTTCAGTAAAAGGGACCATGAGTTACTCTAACATCTGCCTGGTGGGCACAGATCGGATTATGTGCGGTTGCTCTGGGTTGGAGTTTTACGATATGAGGTGAGAAGAGACGATGAAGACAGTGTTACCTATTGCTGCACTTCATTATTCTAAAATCAATGTTTTTTCATTAGCGCAACAAAGACAAACGATGGCTGCCACCCGCTCTTCTGCAGAGAGTACATTGTGGTCCTAGCGTGGAGCTGTGTTCTCTCCGTACTGTACACCTGAATACAGCCTCAAGTATTCATTAGTTCTCTCATTTTTTTTTCCTGTTCAATTTGCTCGAAATGTTTTTTTTTATGGCTGAAATTTTTAAAAGCCCCCAAGCAAAATGACTGAATGATGGTTCATTATATAGCATTGTGTTTTAGTTTTTTGTTGTTTTATTTTTTTACTGATTTTTTTTCCGTTCATACAGTCTATTTAATGAGCTATTCAATTTGGGCATATCGTAAGTTGCAAAGATGGAGAAAAGTAAAGAGTAGATGAAAATGAAAATCGTGCTCTTACAGTAATATTGGCACTGCCAAACATAAGCATCTCTTTATTGGGAGCTATATACACCGCAAAGTCATGGGCTTGAAACTGGTATGATGGCACATGTTCTCTACAGGTAAGAGGTGTAGTCTGTGCACCGCCGTATGGTGTCCTTAAGTAGAGGCGTGACGTGCAGCTCCTGGGACTCGAATCCAAATCTGTACCCGTGCCCCTGCCTCATCTCCGACGTGCCATTTATTCTGTCAGTACCTTCATAAAGCAGCAGATGGTCTTCGTTCCACTACAGAAAGCAGAGCCCTGGTTTACCTCTGCACCCTCCCATATTTATACCTCTACCTTCAAATAGCATTGCTTCAAGGGAGCAATACCTCCATGGAATACTCTGAGATGCCTCATGCTTTGGGAGCACTCCAGTGGTATGAGGTTGTTACCGTCATTGGGTTCCTATATAGTCAACAGGATCTACTCTATTTAATTGCTTGGAAATCTCCAAACAATGGCAAACGACTCCCCAGATCCTTCTATTCTTTTTGTACTTTAAGAGTGGAGCTTTTGGGCTCACAACATCTGTCTGATTTGTCAGAAGATAAATTTACAGTAGATGGAAATTGAGTTGAGCATAAAATTCTGACATTATCTCTCTTCTTTCCTCATTTTTCTTTACTAGTATTTTTCAAGCTTATAGTTCTATGGGATATCCATATTTAATGTGTGTTACTTAGTAGTACAAGACACAGACAGGACTTCTTAACGAGTCTTGAGGTGGCAGGAATGCTGGACAGCTAATGCATAGAATGTGTGGCAAGTCATGATGGCTCATGTGCCTCCTCCATTCAGTTATAGGTGCCTCATAACTCATTCTGCACCTTAACTTGTTTGTCTACTCTTCTAACCAGATGACACTTCTGTCCAACAGCAACGATAAATTGTCCCTTATTGGTCACCAGGTGTGAGTCTATGTTCTGGTGACCAAGGACAATTCATGAATGCTGGTTTATCGATGTGTCTTCTTGAGTGATGAAGATGGATACTAGAATACTTCTAGAATACTTCTACCATGCATTCAAAGCAATCTGTTTGAATTTTTACCCTGTACTCCTAACTACACGAACTGAACTGCCTACCAACTGAGGTACATAACCATAACTGAACCTTTGTCATCTTACTACTCTTGTTCTGACTACCCGCTTCTAGTACATTTCCATCATTGACCCCTGACTTCCTGACTATGTTACGTCTCACCTCACTACCACAATTGTACAGAACCTGCCTGACATCCATTGCCAACTTCTAGATTATCCTTCCTCTAGTGTTAGCTTTCTGTTACTCTTTCTTATGTTAACGGGTCGGTTTTGACCCGTGTCTTAAATCACCCCTAGGATACCCTAAAAACAGTTATTTATGATCCAATTTGTTTCTTACCTCTTAGTTACCTTGTTAGGGTTTCTCATCCATGGAAGGATTGATTTTAATATTTTTGTTGTGGCCCCCTGGGCCTTTCATATGAGAGCATACCCTTCATTTTCAATATAAAAATATTGTCAAATGAACCTCAAGAGAATAATATAAACTATACTCTGCAAAGTACCAACTCTAAGCTGATTTGGCCATACATGCCTGGACATGTCCCTAACTCAAGTTGTTGGAGGTAGAGCTGGCTGTGGGCTGTTGGTTTATATTGTGTTCATGAGTTCAGTTTTGGGACTTATTATTGTTTTTTTACTCTTATATTAGACCTGGGTCGAAATTGACCCCAACAACACAAATGTTATAATTTTAATAAAGGCATTTTACAATTTAGTAAAATAGTTTTATTTTATTGTATTTTGTTTAACACTAAGTTCCTGAAAAAGTCAAAAAGTCTTGATGCAATAAACAAATGTATGTAGAATTTGTATCCATTTAAAACCTAAAACGGGTCGGTCACGACCCTAACACTAGAGGAAGGTTATAATATATCAGATTCAAACCCCTTCATGTGGAACCCTTCTTGAGACAATACACATTTATTAACATTTCTCATTATAACCATAGCAGCTTATCAATTTTTTTTGGGGGGGTAGGTTAGGTTCCACATTGGCTGATGCACAATAGCAGGTTGTCCAGGACTTAGATATTGAAGACCTTCGGATCTCCTTGGCTTGTTTGACTACTCTTCTAACTAGAAAACACATTTATCCACCAACCACAAATTGTCCTTTATTCGTCACCAGACACATCTCTTTGTTCCATAAGTTGGTCATCAATATAAGATTGGTGTTGGTCTGACATTTGGTACCCCCATCTACTAGTTATTTGCAGTTTCAGCGGTTGTACACCATATACAGAGTCGGGAAACGGCTACTGTAGGTGAATTTGTGCCAACCAGTTGTTTTTTGAGTATGGTAGGATTTAGACCATTAAAGGTATATACAAAACATATGAGTATTTTATATCATTTCATGATATCGGCTTTTTCAGGAGCCACCAGATCTCCGCATTTCACCTTGGCAACCAGTTATCCGAGCAGGACCTAATCGAAACCCTTCTGAACTCTTCCACATGGAGATTCTATTACAGAATCCATCTAGACGAGCTTTCCTCTCACAATTCTCTTAGTGCACCGTCTATTGCTCTCTCATTAATTGGTTCAATCAATACTCATACTTTCATCCTCGAGAAGGTCACTAGAATATTCAACCTGTCCTGTAAGAAAATGAAGCTTTCTCTTATCATTACCTGTGTCAGGGCCATTAACCCTCAGCTTCTTCTTACGTCCATTACTTCATGTAATGTGTAAGAATAGGATTTTTACTGTTTTTTTTATTACTTTTTTTGCATGTCTACCTCGGTATTTGCAAAAAAAAAATAAGAGCGGGAGCCAGGAGTACACAATCTCCACCATGTGATGAATGATGAGTGCACTCTTCCCCCGACATTTCTGTTGAAATTCTAAGCTTTTGGTGCACCATAAATTATAATTAAAGGCTCTCAGTCGTTAATGTACACTCAGCAGCATACATCTCATTAACCGTATTTATCTGAAATTACTACTTTGCCAAATTGATATTGGCAGTCAAGTGGGTTCTTGAAAATGTTTTCTTGCAGGCGTCCATACCCGAGTGTAAGCAGCCTACCACGTGCTTGCATTTCCAGGCACGGAAAGCATCAACTAGGATCTACATGTGTACGGCTTTAACGTATTTAGCATAGAAATAGAGGTCTAGCCCATGCCATGTAGCCTCGTAGCTATTCCTGGAGACGTAGATATTTGGTACAAAAGAATATATTGCTGCCCCCGTAATTCATGTTTTGCTCAGTGCTGTTAGGACAATCTACTAGACTTCCTTGTGTATTCATTTGCCTCCGTCACCTTGGCTCCTTTTCCACGCGTTTCGCTCTGCCATACCTTCTGAGCTCGGAGAATTGCCAAATTTTAAATTCATTGTTTGAGTCTTTGTTCCATGTCGTACACAAAGGGGAGGATGGAAGTGCCGCTCCTGCTGCTGTCTTCTCTGTCCGCTCATGACGGATGATAAAATTCATTGCAATGAAAAAGGGGTTTATTTGAAAGGAACATGGAACCATGCCTGCTTGGATATGAGCATGGTCTTTTATTATTTACACGCCAAATGCGAGATGCAACATCAAGCAGGACATAATGTTCCATTTTACAACCCAAATGTGTCTCACTGGGTATTTCTAGGGTTAGAAACAATTTTTATGTCTTTAGTAATCTTGTGGAACATGATTATTGTGTGTTAAATGGATACAAATTTGTCAAAGTACCTTGTTCCCTATTCCTGGCTTTACTGGCAAAAAGAGTATATTGCTATATTGACCAACTACAGATGGAGTCCTTCTTTAATTATCCTCCTGACATATCACGTGTTGAGTGGAGTGTCGTGTTCAGCTTTGAAAATAACATATACTGTATTTTGTAATACTCTGCTGGGAGATGATTATGCTATATGTGTCTATATCTGGCCACCTATTGCTTGTGATGGGAATTGCAGCCTGTTGAAGCTTTTACTAACATATTGTTAAAAATGTATTGATTTTTTATTTTGAGCTATTGTATGCTTATGGGGTTGTCTTTTCCATACATACAGTACATGGATAAAACTTTTGGGACACTTACTGTTATGGACTGACCTGGTTTGGAGTACTGATATTGCAACCACTAGAGGCAGCATCGGCAGGTAGCATGGTCAGGGATAGCCAAGGAGTCGGTACACAGGATCAGCAATGTATTTTGAAGGAATAAGCAGGAATCATAGTCAGGGAAGCCAGAGGTCATTAACAGGAGCAGCAATGTCGTTTGAAGGAATAAGCAGGAATCGTAGTCAGGAAAGCCAGAGGTCATTATCAGGAACAGCAATGTCGTTTGAAGACGCAGCAGGTGGAAGGAAGCTTGACTAGAGGCTGATAGCTCTATAATCAAGGAAAGGAGAGCAAGGCCAGGTTTAAATAGGGTTTTCAATCAGGATGGAGCCAATCAGAAACTCAGAGTAGTGACAAACAGGAAATCAGAGTGGAGACATCAGCAACAACATAGGTACAAGTATTTGGGTTTAGCAAGCTGAATAGCGCAGAGGGAAGAGCTGCCGTCTCTTGCACAGAAGTTGCTGGGTTCGAATGCTGACACATATTACACTAAGGAGCTTCTATGACATCCCACTCTAAATTCATAGCATAAATATGGAGGGAGCTTGTTCTCCTTTACAGGTATAGCAGCTTTCACTTTTCTGGAAATACCTTCTACAAGGTTTTGGAGATGTCGTTTGGGAATTTTTTTCCCCTTCATCCAGAAGAGCATATGTGAGGTCAAAAACTGATGTTGGAGGAGAGGCCGGGCTCACAATCTCCAGTCTAGTTGATCTCCAAAGGTGTTGGATGGGGTTGAGGTATGGGTTCTGTGCAACTGATCACGTTCTTCTACCCCAAAGAAGTCCATCAACAATAACTGTATGGATCTTATATACTAGGCATACAGTTGGCACAATGCAGTCAGACTGGCAACGTTCTCCTGGCATTCATCAAACCCAGACTCATCAATCAGACTTCCAGATAGAGATGGGTCACTACACAGAACAATGCTCTATCTCAGTGTCTCTTCCAACTTGTCCGTTACTCGCTTTACTTGTTTGGATGCAGTCAGATGGCCATATAAATCGTAACAAGACCAGAATGCAGTACACGGACTGGCCGCTGGCTCTCCCGACCCAAGTGTGACAGTTTGATTTGTTTTTATGCATCTGTCAAGCTTGGGACGGGAATGTTGTCGACCAGAATTGTACACTGCATTCCAATCTTGATCCAATTTATACTGTCGTCTGACTGCGCCCTTTAGGTGAGCACGGTTTGAATGGATTTATCTGTTGGTACATTAGAGTACTGGTCTTGGGAAGCTTTTTTTGCTCTATGATAGGCTACCTCTCCATGATTGATAGTCTTGTTTTTGGTCAATCCTATC
This sequence comes from Ranitomeya imitator, assembly GCF_032444005.1. Taxonomy (NCBI): domain Eukaryota; kingdom Metazoa; phylum Chordata; class Amphibia; order Anura; family Dendrobatidae; genus Ranitomeya; species Ranitomeya imitator. The sequence goes on from NC_091286.1 coordinate 649,712,971, forward strand.
AGAAGGCTGAGTTCAGGATAAAAATAAGCAAAAACAAACTAAGGCTATTATCAACCATTTGTGGCTTATATGCAAATTATGTTACACATGTACAAGAGGTAATTCACATTCTAGGACCCCTACCCATAAAACTCCCTAAACTACTTACTAAACTCCTGTAGCCTTCAACTGAAAGAGCAGCATGCTATGGAGATTTCTGTCCATTTACTGTAGTCTGTAGCTTCTTAATTTGCTGGATTGGAAGTCGAGGGACCCCTGTTGTCCATGTTGGAGGCTCCAAATCTTATAGGAAATGATAGAAGTTGCAACTTGGTACTGCCGCATTTGTACACAAGCCTAAGGTCATGGAGCCTTATAGGGTTGTTCCTAAAAGATAATTTGCAGAAAGGTGGGGTCTAAGCAGTTTCATCCCCAAAAATCCCAAAACAAGGCTCTAAAATACTCCATCTGAATGGAGTACAGGGCTTGGAAAGTTCACGGAGAAGTGGTGAACATGTGTGACCACTTCTCCATTCTCATGGAGCATTTGCGAGTCCTCTGGATCATTTGGGGTTTCAGTGGTCAGACCTCCACCTCTCCGTAAGTTATTACCTATCTTAATGCTTCGTTTAGAGAATATCCTTTTAGTTTAGATAACGCCATAAGAACACATTGTCCATATCATATGGACACAGTGATTATTTTGCCGGTTTTTGGGATGGATTGAGCTATACTAAGCTAGCTGAATCAGCCAACGAGAGGGAATACTGTGCTTCCTACACAGCTGTGATAAGGACGGACGTGCTTGGGATTATTTGTTTTGGCAGCACTAAAGCTTCTTTGTCTTTTATCTCTAAATACTAAATAATATTATTACGGCGCAGACAGACTGTAAACAAGTGTCCAAGTACGTTATACTAAAAATAAAATGCTGCTTTGTGCCGGTGACACTAATCTCTTGTTAAAGCGCAATAAACACCGCCGCCACTCATCCACCGGGCAGGCCTACTCATTGGGTCTGGCAACCTTTCTGTTATGAGAAAATGAACCACTGATTATAAGTATATTATTAATAAAACGTGTACACAGTATGGCACTTAAAGGGATTGTCCAGGATTAGAAAAACATGACTGCTTTCTTCATGAAACAGCGCTAAACCTGTCCATGGGTTGTGGCTCATTTTCCATTTGTGTTGTGCTATTACGGATATGCTCCATTGAAGTGAAGGAGTCTGAGTTCAATACTTGACACAACCTATCTGTAGGTGTGGAGCCATTTCAGAAAGGAAGAAGATATTGTTTCTACAAATCTGTAGAACACCTTTAAATCAATATGGATGAATTGTAAGCTAGAGCGGAAATAAATAATGAATATTTCCCAAATGGAAACCCTCTTGAGCTATCACGATATTCTATGCAATGGCATTCTGCTCTGGCTAGAAAAAGAGGGGTCTTCAGCAGGCACCCCTAAGATTGAGGACTGTCTCCACTGAGTATTTTAATACTTCTTATATATGTGTAATATGAGACCAGATAAGTGTCACTCGGGTGTCAGGTGTGACAGACAGTCATCCTGGGTCTTTGCGATTAGCACAAGCACCTTCTTGATTTTTGCATCTCTGTTATGGAAAGATGTCTGTTTGACAACCCTCTCTGTCTCTAGTTGTAGTAGGGACTGACTAGTGGTAACCCCCTCCCTAACCAGGGCCTATCGCTAGGATCAGGCAGGGATTAGGTTCCTCCTCAGCGATAGGTGCAGAACCTATATAGGGATGGTTAGGGACAACAGGGCGATCTTAGATCTGCATAGGGGCTTCCACTACTCACTTCCCTAGTGTTTTGGCTCCTCCCTCTCCCCGTTGTTGTGCACTTGTCCTTCACTCAGCATGACAATAAGGCCATCCTAAGGAATACAGGCCCTTCTGTTGCAATTTTCTACCAAGGGCGATGGGTAGAAATAAACACCTGAGACTACTTTTTCGTATTACTGCATTGAATACTTGGCTTAGAGGCAAAATTATTTAACAAAATGTTGCCAAGTAATATAGCAGTCCCTGAAACAGGCTTACTAGGCCTCAATGTAGCTTCACTAGGAAAACACAGTCACATGGCCCATCTAACTCTAACTTTTGATCATGGGCTGGTTTCTTTTGTTCCACGTCCAGGACAACCTGCCAGCTCAAGACTTTCAGCTGTGGCGGACTACCAGTTGTTGAGCCTTCTTCATGCTTAACACCAATGTTTAACCTTATAGTGCAGAAACTTCCCTCTTAACAAATTTCCCATTGCCAAGGGGTGGCCCAATCCCCCAAATAATACTCGTAAGTAACTCTCTTACTCCTGTCAGTCATTTGTGGAAAGCTTCACCATTTGCCATGAACTTTTCTTACAATCACACACAACATTACAGAACACTGTTACGCCCAACACAAGAGATTTGCTCATACAAAGTGACACCAATATGGACACCAATGTAATGCCTCACAACCATCCCGGATTTTGAGAGGTGTCCCGGGAGGTTGGCGGCATGTCCCATTTTCAACCATATCGACGTCTTTAGCATGCAGATACAGTTGAATATAATGGGGAAAGGGCACCACTCATGTGTGATACTTGAGGCTCGGTGTCGGAGGCGCGATGACATCACTACATCATGCTTGCTGTGCCGCGACACAGACACAACACATAGCAGAGGTCTGCTTTGCCCTTCATGGGAATGGGGCTAGGTTAGCTTTATTTTTTCTTAATTTGCCAGTGGAGTTAGGGAGAGGTGCAATGTGGGACATCATACTGTGTTGGGGAGACACCGTGGCAGAATTATACTGTGTGGGGGAAGCATATGGGGGCATATTACTATGTGGGCATCAGAGGGAGCATCATACTGTATTACATATTGGGGACACTATAATGACTATGGGGGTCTGAGTGGTTATAATTGTTCTAGAGAAACTGTTGAGGTTTTATTGTATTTGACGGTTGGGTGCTCTGTGGAAATGGAAAAGTGGGGGGCATCAATCTGTTTTGGTAAGGGGTAATGTGTGGGCATTAATGTGTATAGGGGCATCTTTGAGACTACATACAGAGTGAAAATACTTTGGAGCTTCACTAGGACCATAAAGTTCTGTGTGGACACATAAAAAGGACTGAACTGGTTTAGGTGTTATCCAAGAATCCAGAGGCACCAGAGGATTATCCTCTGGTGCATCGGGATTCTTGGATATTCTACTGTTTTTTTGGGGCCTAGCTGGGAGGCCCTGCCAACCAAGCACAGAATCAATGGTGCATGGGACTTGGACACTGAATTAAGTAGGTGTATGGTTAAACAATTAGCTGCTGCGCACGCCACAATGGGTGTTGTTCCCCTTTCCTATACTTCAGAGTTGGGAGATTGGTATGCCCTGCAGGTGAAGGGGAAAGCCACTTACAATTCCACATTTAAGGATAATTGTATAACCAGCAGCTTGCCCATTAAATGTGTTGCTCCATCTTGGAAACTCATGGCATATCCGCGCATAAAAATTTTTTTTCTGGGATATATATATATATATATATATATATATATATATATATATATATATATATATATATATATATATATATTTATATATATATATATGTGTATAAAAGTATTATAAATGTATATATAGTAACTATTATATATTATAAATTATATATTATAATTATGTAATACTAATAGTATAATAACATGTCATCTAAAATATAATACATTGTAATAATATTAATAAAAATAAAATATTGTATATTTATTGCATTATAATATATTATACATATAATTGTATTTTATGTATATTTGTAATATTTATAATATACAGTTTGTATGACATAATAATATAATTATATATATATATTTTATATTGGCTTTTATCATGGCAGATTGAGATATGTGTGAGACTGAGGAGGTCAGCGGAGCCTTTCTGAATGAAATACGCATTATAAGTAGGTGACGCTGACACTTAACAGACATTTCTTATTTCATCCTCAGTGACCAGAGATCTCATTAATACAGTGGATCCCGGCATTAAGGACATAGGGGCGCAGAGCGCTCCATCCTGGATAACATCAGGCGCTCTTATTGGACCGATATAGAAGGTAATGAGAGTATCTACCCGTGATATTATTTACTATGATATCATCATTGAATTATATGCATGTATCGTTTTAATTTACTTATATAGGCTTTGCATACTATCTAATTGGTTACACATAAAATCGCATTTGGTGTTTCCTATATATTTGCAAAAGCAATGAGGCTGTTGCCCCTAGCAACCAATCACATTGCAGCTTTCATTTTGCCAAAGCTTGTTATGAAATGAAAACTGGACTCTGATTGGTTGCTTCGGCCCTAATTGACGGTTTTAGGTAAATGAGGCCTTGTTGTGTTGTGCCTTCTGCAGGGCCTGAGCCTGAGGGGATGAGATGTGACCCCAGTGTTCAGCTCCCTCTACACACAGCAGATGCCATCTATGTCACATAGCCAGCATTTGTGCCTAAAAGCTGCAGCCAGAGCTGAACTCTGACTGCTGCTAATCACTTAGATTCCGCTGTCAATCTCTAATAATGGTTTCTAAATGGATCAGTTGATCATGCATGCATGGCCCCTAGCGATGAGATTGAGGGGTACTGATGGGCTACCATTATAGCCAGGGGCCAGCTTACTAGTATTCCCGTGAAGCTCAGCCTCGGAAGAGCTGTATATTAGACTCTGACTTTTCCTGCAATATTTTAGTATAAATGTGTAAACATATATACTATATACTATATATACATATATATATATATATATATATATATAATTTACTCAGTTAAAAATAAAGAAATAAAAAAGTAAATGTTTTTGTTGTCACCATGACCTTAAAACTCTGATCTATCAATACATATAATTAAACACCAAAAAGAGGATAAAAATGCATTTTTTTTGGTCACCACTTCCCTAAAAAAATGCAATAAAAAGCTAATTACAATATTGACTGATATCAATAAAAAAAAGTTGACTAACCGTGCAAAAAAAAAAACAAGCCCTCATACAGCTCCGGAAAACGGAAAACTAAAAATGATACCGGTCTCTAAAAAAAAAGAATCATTCTGAATGTTGTTAAAAAAATGTTTCATTATTTAAGTGGGAAAAAAGTTGATGCAAGTTTGTTATCACGTAAGCGAACTAACCTGAAGAATCGTATTTACCACAGAATGAACGCTGCAAAAAACAATGGCAGAATTGTATTTCTTTTTCACCATTTCATTCCACTCTTGATTTTTTTTTTTGCCCGTTTCTCAGTCCAGTGTATGGCGCCATTCAAAACTACAGCTTGTCCTGCAGATAATAAGCCCTCGTACGTCTATGTCGAAGGAGAAATAAAAAAGTTATTGCTCTTGAGAAAAAAAAGGAAGGGAAAAAAATGAAAAGGCAAAATCAAAAATATTCCCTGGTCATAATGGGTGAAAGAACTGGAAACCCCCTTTAAGCTCCTATCCATAGCTAAGTTTTGCTACATATTTGTATAAGTGGCATTTTGGGGGCGATAGATTCCTTTTAAAGGGGTTGTCTGACCTTAGGCTATAAGTCTGCAGTCTCTTTATGTGACTACAGATGTGTGAATCCTCGCAGCGTGCGCTGTCAGATTCTCCAGCTTCAGGAATGGGCAGTCATGTGACTGCAAGTATACGATTTGCATACATCTGGACACATTCCAACTAGACATGTCTGGCCTCGCTCAACTCACCTGTACTGAGCGAGGCTGCGCACGTCTAGTCGGCATGTGACCGCATGTATGCAAATCGTCTACTTGCAGTCTTGCGTCCGACAGCTGCCGGCCCCGGAGAATCCTGACAGTGTGCACACTACGTGCTGTGAGGATTCACAAGTCTGCAGTCACGTAGATTGACTGCAGACTTGGACTCCTAGCCTGGACAATCCCTTTAAGGTGATGATAACGTTTATCCATTCACTATTTTTAGCCACTTTTTGCATTTTCTGCCGCTCGCTCCTTTTGTTCCAGTCCTTCCGTCCACCTCATATGTACCCATCTTGCACAGACAGCATGACCGTCGTCTCGTCGAGGATCCATACGGATTTCTTCCCTCCTATGACATTCTTGACTGCGATAAGTGTTATTTGATACGTTCGATCAGATGAAAGTATTGAAAAGTCAATTGTGCTTTTAGAGAGAAACACTTGAAAAATGGTTTCGAGATAGTGCATTGACCAAATTATTGAAGTATTGGATTCCAGAGTCGCTGCGGCGGAGCACGTAACACTTAACCACCGCTCTCCCTCAGCAGAGGAGCAGGAATCCTCCAATCGACTGATAGCGGAATAGTGAGAGGCGCTGAGCGTGGCACACTGTAACGACAGCTCAGACGCTGCTAGGTTTCATATTCTTAACCAAGTAACAAGTTTTCTCTGTGTATGATGTGAAAATAAATCTCCGGCCTTAAGTAAATGTGTACATTACGAGGCCCCATAAGGGATGTCTTCTGGGTTGGACGCCTTCCAAGCCAAGGCAACATCCATCTCGTGTTACCCAAGACGTAGCAGAACCACAGTATGCGATTGCCTTTTTTTTTTCCCGTTTCCACGATGTCTTCCAACAATTCCTCGGATTGGAGATGTAGCGGAGCTGAGCTTGTGAGTCGCATATTAGGCCTCATTCAGACGGCAGTGTTTACACACACGTGTTCTGTCCGCCATGGGTCAAGCACGCACCTATCATAGTGCATGTGGCTGTTCACAAGTCCGGGTTTATCGCTGAGCGCGTCGTGTCCGTTTTTGATCAGAGTCTTGTGAAAATCAAGGATGTCATCCATGTGCGATGAATGAGCTTTTTATTTTTAGTAGTGGTTCTCACGGCCCCCATCCATCAGCCACAGAATACTGACCCGGCCTGCAAATTTGCTCGCTAATCTCTAGTAACATAAAATTTGCAAATTTTTACTTATTTATTTATTTTGACATGCAGGAAAATCGCCAAAAATCCTATTCGCCTCATTGATAAAAATCGGCCCGTTTTTTTTTTTTTAATTTTCGAAAAAAATCCCTGATTTCTGATTGAAGCCTCACACTACCTTCATTACATTTTTGTTTTGTTTTGGGTTTTTTTGCTACTTTTTTATGCAAATAAATTGCTGCTTTTTGCAGTATCGGCAAAAGCTCTAAGACTTCAGAACTCTCATGTACATGATTGTTTTAGATTTTACTGACTGCAGCGTTTTTTAATTCTGCAGCATCAGTTCCTTCGGTGATTTTTGCAGAGTTTTCTCACCTTTGGAAAGTAATGAGAAAGTGCAAGAATGCAATAAAGCGTTTTTAAAACTTTTTAAAACATGTACTGTATGCAGATCATCCAACTAATCGCGGCAAACAAATGCCGCAAAAATGCTGAAAAACGGGTACTGTATTTTTGCTGCCAGAAGAGCAGTTTTTTTTTGCTGAAAAAAGGCTGCAAAAAAATGAAAGGTGTGAACATAGCCAATCTATCCTATGAAGAAGCACAATTTGTGACCCTAACTTAAAGAGTTCACAAACTATTAGTATACACCTCTATGTGGGATTGGACAAGTTTTGAGTTAAAAGGAACTGTCCGAAAGTTGAAAAAAATGGCTTTTTCTCCCAAAAAAGTAAGGTAATAGTGACCTGTCAGTATCAGTCACCCAGGTCAGTAAGTTTATGGCCATAACAAACTTTCACCGCATTTTTTTTTTCATTAATATTTATTTGGTTAAAAAAGAAATTTAGAACTTAAAAAAAAAAAAAACGCTGTACATGTCTCTACTTTCTTAGATTTGATTTTTTTATTATTTTCGTTGGTACATTTTTGGATAATTGATATATTGATTGCTTTTAATTGCAGTTTTTGAAAAGGGGTACGGCAATTTTAGCTTTTCAATTTTTTTTTTTTTGCTTTTGTGTCGTTTATTGTATGGATTAATTATATTCGTAGATCAGACTTTTACAAATATGGTGATACCAAATATCTCTAATATTATTTTATTTTTTATTTTGCTTTTTTTTCCCATTTTAGATTGGGAGAAAAAGTTGAAAATTCAAACTTTTAGGTGCATTTTTTTTAAGGTTTCTTTTTACAATTTAATTTATATTTTTCATCCCCTATAGGGAGCTTGAACCTGTGATTGTTTGATCGCGTATACTATATACGTCCCAATGTTTTCTCACAATATGACTGGTATATAATGGGCCCCATTTCCTACAGATGAATAGTAGTGCAGGTTGCGTCTTCTCCTCTTGATGCTCAATGTGTGATCCACTGAACTGAGCATGCACGTACTCGCTGGGAACTAAAAGCCTTGTTGAGATGTATTCAGCCTGACAAGACCTGGCAGCTCCGTTGGCACAGAAGGGGTGGCTTGATTAAGCCCCGTAGCTGCAGAAGCACCAGAAAGGGTCTCTGCAGACCTCGCCCGTGCGTGGCTTCCATTCTTTGCTGCTCTGTAAAGAATTTGACCTGGCACAAAGATTTATCCTGCAAATGAATTGCACAAAAGACAACTGTTTGGTCTGTGTTTATAGAGAGGCGGTGGGAAGCTTGTCCGCTGTGTAGGAATTAGGTCAGCACAAAAGACAAGGAATGTCACAAATGAGCATTCTTCTCCACTCCTTAACGAACTGGAGGGTCCCATTAACCGTATGGTGGGATGTGGGAAAATAAAGCAAAGGAAGAATGTGGGTAATGACCATTGTCACAAATAGCAGTAAGCATGGAGAAAGCCCATTGTAGCTGACATTAGGGAACTTGAGTAATGCCTACTGACAACAACAAGGAATATGGGTACTGCCTATTGTCACTGACGGCAAGGAACCTGGGTACTGCCTATTGTTACCGACAACAAGGAACCTGGGTTCTGCCCATTGTTACTGACAACAAGGAACCTGGGTACTGCCTATTGTCACTGACGGCAAGGAACCTGGGTACTGCCTATTGTTACCGACAACAAGGAACCTGGGTTCTGCCCATTGTTACTGACAACAAGGAACCTGGGTACTGCCTATTGTCACTGACAGCAAGGAACCTGGGTACTGCCTATTGTTACCGACAACAAGGAACCTGGGTACTGCCTATTGTCACTGACAGCAAGGAACCTGGGTTCTGCCCATTGTTACTGACAACAAGGAACCTGGCTACTGCCTATTGTCACTGACAGCAAGGAACCTGGGTACTGCCCATTGTCACTGACAGCAAGGAACCTGGGTACTGCCTATTGTCACTGACAGCAAGGAACCTGGGTACTGCCCATTGTCACTGACAGCAAGGAACCTGGGTACTGCCTATTGTCACTGACAGCAAGGAACCTGGGTACTGCCTATTGTCACTGACAGCAAGGAACCTGGGTACTGCCTATTGTCACTGACAGCAAGGAACCTGGGTACTGCCTATTGTCACTGACAGCAAGAAACCTGGGTACTGCCTATTGTCACTGACAGCAAGGAACCTGGGTTCTGCCCATTGTTACTGACAACAAGGAACCTGGGTACTGCCTATTGTCACTGACAGCAAGGAACCTGGGTACTGCCCATTGTCACTGACAGCAAGGAACCTGGGTACTGCCTATTGTCACTGACAGCAAGGAATCTGGGTACTGCCCATTGTCACTGACAGCAAGGAACCTGGGTACTGCCTATTGTCACTGACAGCAAGGAACCTGGGTACTGCCTATTGTCACTGACAGCAAGGAACCTGGGTACTGCCTATTGTCACTGACAGCAAGGAACCTGGGTACTGCCTATTGTCACTGACAGCAAGAAACCTGGGTACTGCCTATTGTCACTGACAGCAAGGAATATGGGTACTGCCTATTGTCACTGACAGCAAGGAACCTGGGTACTGCCTATTGTCACTGACAGCAAGGAACCTGGGTACTGCCTATTGTCACTGACAGCAAGGAACCTGGGTACTGCCTATTGTCACTGACAGCAAGGAACCTGGGTACTGCCTATTGTCACTGACAGCAAGGAACCTGGGTACTGCCCATTGTTACCGACAATAAGAAACCTGGGTACTGCCTATTGTCACTGACAGCAAGAAACCTGGGTACTTCCCATTGTTACTGACAACAAGGAACCTGGGTTCTGCCCATTGTTACTGACAACAAGGAACCTGGGTACTGCCTAATGTCACTGACAGCAAGAACCTGGGTACTGCCCATTGTCACTGACAGCAAGGAACTTGGGTACTGCCCATTGTAACTGACAACAAGGAACTTAGCTACTGCCCATTGTAACTGACAGCAAGGAACTTGGGTACTGCCCATTGTAACTGACAGCAAGGAACTTGGGCACTGCCCATTGTTACAACAAGGAACCTGGGTACTGCCCATTGTCACTGACAACAAGGAACTTAGCTACTGCCCATTGTAACTGACAGCAAGGAACTTGGGTACTGCCCATTGTAACTGACAACAAGGAACTTAGCTACTGCCCATTGTAACTGACAGCAAGGAACTTGGGTACTGCCCATTGTAACTGACAGCAAGGAACTTGGGCACTGCCCATTGTTACAACAAGGAACCTGGGTACTGCCCATTGTCACTGACAGCAAGGAACTTTGGTACTGCCCATTGTCAATGACAGCAAGGAACTTGGGTACTGCCCATTGTTACTGACAAGGAACTTGGGTACTACCCATTGTCACTAACAACAAGGAACCTGGGCACTGCCAAATGTCACCAACAACGAGGAACCTGGGCACTACAAATTGTCACTGACAACAAGTAACCTGGATACTGCCCATTGTCACTGGCAAGAAGGAACTTGGGTACTGCCCATTGTCACTGAAAACAAGGAACCTGGGTGCTGCCCATTGTCACTAACATCAAAGAACCTGGGCACTGCCCATTGTCACTGACAAGGAACTTGGGTACTGCCCATTGTTACTGACAACAAGGAACCTGGGTGCTGCCTATTTTCACTGACAACAAGGAACCTGGGTACTGCCCATTGTCACTGACAAGGAACCTGGGTACTGCCCATTGTCACTGACAACAAGGAACCTGGGTACTGCCCATTGTCACTGACAAGGAACCTGGGTACTGCCCATTGTCACTGACAACAAGGAACCTGGGTACTGCCCATTGTCACTGACAAGGAACCTGGGTACTTCCCATTGTCACTGACAAGGGACTTGGATGCTGCCTATTGTCACTGACAGTAAGGAACATGGGTACTGCCGATTGTCACTAACAGCAAGGAACATGGGTACTGCCGATTGTCACTGACGAGATGATCAATTATTGTACATAGTTGAAAACTACGATTAGTTTTATGTAGAAGCAGCTCCACCTCAGTCTACAGGCATTTTCTGGTATCGCACTTTATCCCATTCACTTGAATAACGATTGACTTCAATACGAGACCCAGCTGATGAACAGAGAGGGCTCCTTTTCTAGAGAAAAAATTACAGATTCCTTTTTTTTCATTCTGGGTAACTTCATTAAAATATCAGTCCAACCAGGGGTAATATTGTACCCCAGACAACATTAGTGGTTGCCCCCCTCAAGGTTCTTATAAGCTACAGCCTTACACTTTCTTGCCATTACTCGGTGGTGGTGGGCCTGTCTGGTTAAGGCCTTTCACTCACTGGCTTATTGCCCAAATGGTCATGCCACCTAAAGTTTTGTTAAGCCTCACCGTACCGATGTGGTGATGGTAACCACTGGTGCTCAATTCCTTTCTCTTACATGGAAACCATGTGAATAGTCAAGTATGGGCCCTAAGAATCACACCCTTTGGTTGTCCCAAAGAACCCTGACCTAATTCAAAGGAGCCTTGCTGTATTTATCTGGATTTGTTTGTCTGAGACTTGGACTATATCTACTAAAGCTTCACCATGGTTGGTAGCGTGGTCCTCACCCATTGATATTCTGCACATAATGTATGTAATCTCTGTTATATACAGAGGTGAACTGCACCTTTTTCTACTATGGAGAATTTCCTCTAAAACATTTCTAGATTTATGGAAAGTACAAGGAGTTCTTCTCCTTGGAGGGATGCTCCACAGACCGGTCCGGTGCCCAGAGGCTCCTTTATTGCTGGGGCTATGGATGTTTCTTGGATTTATGGTTCTCATGTTCAGTTCAGTGTCAGGTCATGTCAGAATACGGTAAGTGATGAGTTTCCCAGTTGTCTTGGCACCGATTTCTCAACAATGAAAAGCAAGAAGTGAAGTTCAGCCATAGACGCAGCACATTAAAAATATAAAGTCTATATTAATAAGTTTTACAGCGCTGTTTTTGTAAAATATTATATAAGCTGGTGAGCAGGTCTGGGCCAGGACATTCCAATCATTTCTGGGCCAGTGTACAGCAGAGTAACTTGTGTGCAGTTTGAGCTGGAAAATTTGTATTTATTTTTTTGCAAATTTTTTCTTGCGCACTATACAGACTATTTTTTGTGACTCTGTATTCTTTGCATGATCGAGTGCACCTAGAACTTATTATTGACTGACAGTTCAGTCATCCAGTCAGGGCCGAGTCATGCCGGGGCTTCCTCCATTTGTCTCCTATTGCTCTCTGCCTTCATTTACAGCTAGTTGTAGCTTAGCTCAAGTGATGTATACTTGCTCTTTACTTTGTGTTCCTATGTTTGATCTTTATTGCCAGATCTTAGTGGTTAGCACTGTAACCTTGCAGAGCTGGGGTCCTGGGTTCTAATCCCACCCAGGACAACATCTGCAAAGAGTTTGTATGTTCTCTCCGTGTTTGCGTGGGTTTCCTCCGGGTTCTCCGGTTTCCTCCCACATTCCAAAGACATACTGATAGGGAATTTAGATTGTGAGCCCCATCGGGGACAGCGATGATAATGTGTGCAAACTGTAAGGCGCTGCGGAATATGTTAGTGCTATACAGTTGTGGTCAAAACTATTGATACCCCTGCAATTCTAGTAACATAGTAACATAGTAACATAGTTAGTAAGGCCGAAAAAAGACATTTGTCCATCCAGTTCAGCCTATATTCCATCATAATAAATCCCCAGATCTACGTCCTTCTACAGAACCTAATTGTATGATACAATATTGTTCTGCTCCAGGAAGACATCCAGGCCTCTCTTGAACCCCCCGACTGAGTTCGCCATCACCACCTCCTCAGGCAAGCAATTCCAGATTCTCACTGCCCTAACAGTAAAGAATCCTCTTCTATGTTGGTGGAAAAACCTTCTCTCCTCCAGACGCAAAGAATGCCCCCTTGTGCCCGTCACCTTCCTTGGTATAAACAGATCCTCAGCGAGATATTTGTATTGTCCCCTTATATACTTATACATGGTTATTAGATCGCCCCTCAGTCGTCTTTTTTCTAGACTAAATAATCCTAATTTCGCTAATCTATCTGGGTATTGTAGTTCTCCCATCCCCTTTATTAATTTTGTTGCCCTCCTTTGTACTCTCTCTAGTTCCATTATATCCTTCCTGAGCACCGGTGCCCAAAACTGGACACAGTACTCCATGTGCGGTCTAACTAGGGATTTGTACAGAGGCAGTATAATGCTCTCATCATGTGTATCCAGACCTCATGATCCTGTTTGCCTTGGCAGCTGCTGCCTGGCACTGGCTGCTCCAGGTAAGTTTATCATTAACTAGGATCCCCAAGTCCTTCTCCCTGTCAGATTTACCCAGTGGTTTCCCGTTCAGTGTGTAATGAATTCTGTCAGATAATACTCAGTTTCTTCCTGAAAATGATTGCAAACACAAATTCTTTGTTGTTATTATTATCTTCATTTAATTTGTCTTAAATTAAAAAACACAAAAAGAATTGTCCTAAAGCCAAATTGGATATAATTCCACACCAAACATAAAAAAGGGGGTGGACAAAAGTATTGGCACTGTTCGAAAAATCATGTGATGCTTCTCTAATTTGTGTAATTATCAGCACCTGTAACTTACCTGTGGCACCTAACAGGTGTTGGAAATAACTAAATCACACTTGCAGCCAGTTGACAAGGATTAAAGTTGACTCAACCTCTGTCCTGTGTCCTTGTGTGTACCACATTGAGCATGGAGAAAAGAAAGAAGACCAAAGAACTGTCTGAGGACTTGAGAAACCAAATTGTGAGGAAGCATGAGCAATCTCAAGGCTACAAGTCCATCTCCAAAGACCTGAATGTTCCTGTGTCTACCGTGCGCAGTGTCATCAAGAGGTTTAAAGCCCATGGCACTGTGGCTCACCTCCCTAGATGTGGACAGAAAAGAAAAATTGACAAGAGATTTCAACGCAAGATTGTGCGGATGTTGGATAAAGAACCTCGACTAACATGCAAACAAGCTCAAGCTGCAGTCCGAGGGTACAACAGTGTCAACCCGTACTATCCGTCGGCGTCTGAATGAAAAGGGACTGTATGGTAGGAGACCCAGGAAGACCCCACTTCTTACCCTGAGACATAAAAAAGCCATGCTGGAGTTTGCCAAAACTTACCTGAACAAGCCTAAAACATTTTGGAAGAATGTTCTCTGGTCAGATGAGACAAAAGTAGAGCTTTTTGGGCAAAGGCATCAACATAGAGTTTACAGGAGAAAAAAAGAGGCATTCAAAGAAAAGAACACGGTCCCTTACAGTCAAACATGGTGGAGGTTCCCTGATGTTTTGGGGTTGTTTTGCTGCCTCTGGCACTGGACTGCTTGACCGTGTGCATGGCATTATGAAGTCTGAAGACTACCAACAAATTTTGCAGCATAATGTAGGGCCCAGTGTGAGAAAGCTGGGTCTCCCTCAGAGGTCATGGGTCTTCCAGCAGGACAATGACCCAAAACACACTTCAAAAAGCACTAGAAAATGGTTTGAGAGAAAGCACTGGAGACTTCTAAGGTGGCCAGCAATGAGTCCAGACCTGAATCCCATAGAACACCTGTGGAGAGATCTAAAAATGGCAGTTTGGAGAAGGCAGCCTTCAAATATCAGGGACCTGGAGCAGTTTGCCAAAAAAGAATGGTCTAAAATTCCAGCAGAGCATTGTAAGAAACTCATTGATGGTTACTGGAAACGTTTGGTCGCAGTTATTTTGGCTAAAGGTTGTGCAACCAAGTATTAGGCTGAGGGTGCCAATACTTTTGTCTGGCCCATTTTTGGAGTTTTGTGTGAAATGATCAATGTTTTGCTTTTTGCTTCATTCTCTTTTGTGCTTTTTCATTTAGGACAAATTAAATGAAGATAATAATACCAAAGAATTTGTGATTGCAATCATTTTCAGGAAGAAACTTAGTATTATCTGACAGAATTGCAGGGGTGTCAATACTTTTGGCCACAACTGTATAAAAATAAAGATTAATATTATTATCTTGGACCTTGCCTTGCCCTTTTGCCTTGATCTGCTACCTTCCCGCAATTTTGACCTCGGACTGTGGCCTGACTACACCTTTTGCCCTTTCCCCTTTGTTTAAAACGAACCCTCTTGGTATCTGACCCTGGACTTCTTAACCACCCAGCCTTACGGCTTGACCGTGAGTAGTGACTAGCGTCACGCTTATGTTGCCCTGTTTATAGCTGCCTGCTGAATGAGTTAGCTGAAAATCTGTCAGTCAGTTCACTCTGATGGGGAGTCTGTGACTCTTTTAGGCTACGTTCACAGTTGCGTTGTGCGATGCTGCGTCGGCGACGCAACGCACAACGCAAATGTAAACGCATGCACAACGCAGCGTTTTGTGACGCATGCGTTCACTTTTTCATGGTTTTTGGCGCAGAAAAAACTGCATCATGCAGCGTCCTCTGCGCCCTGACGCATGTGCTGCAGTGACGCATGCATCACAAAACGCAAGTGCAACGCATGTCCATGCGCCCCCCATGTTAAATATAGGGGCGCATGATGCATGCGTCGCCGCGGTTGTGCCCGACGCAACGCAAATGTGAACGTAGCCTTATCTATTTTTTTCTCAGCTCCTCTCAGCTGATTTATAATCACGGACCACATTAAAGTTGAATGTGCAGAGAAATAAAGAGCCCGTAAGAGCCATATTTTTAATGACACCCAATTGAAAAAATACTTCTAACCCAAAATATATGAATTTAAGTACAGAAAAAAAAATTGTACCCACAATAATTGCGAAACTTACATAATTTTCCTATTATTCAATGGTGGTTGTCCCATATTAGTAAAACATGGCAGCATTCTTCCATAAATGGAGACTAGACTGCAATATAAAACACAACCCACAGAGAAGTATGGCGCTGTTTCTAAAAAGATATTCTAAAAAAAAAAATTCATCCTAGATAAACCTTTTTTAAGGCTTGTTTAAATAGAACTAGAAAAATTCCGTTAAAGAAGCACTTCCATCAACGTTTTTATTCTCTTAATATATTCCAGTCATCATATTATATATCACTGTGCACTATTGCTCATTTTCCTTTCTGCCCAGTTAATTCTTCTCTTTTCCATTAGGTCTATTACATCACGTGATTAAAAACTGACGAGCTGAATCCTTCTAAGCTCTATGTAGAAACAGGAGATCAATTTTCCCTGCATGAGTCATCACTGAAAAAGTCGATGGCAGAGGGAGGAGCGGTGGCATTTAAGTGGTTGGATGAGGTATCCCCTCTGTCACCAATCCGTTGATCTCAGGTTCAAGTCCCTGAGATTGGGAGCTGACAAAAAAAGGAAATATCAGATAAAAAATGTTTTAATGTATTTTAGAAAATATAAAATATATACTCTCATTTTCCTAAGACTTAATAAAAAAAATCTGAAAAACAAAAAAAATAAATTTATTTGCCACATGGGTAACTGTCAGAACTAATAAAATACTTATCTGATGCGGTGTATGCCCCAAAGAAAAAAGTGAGACCGACTGAATTACTGCTTTTAGGTAATTTTTGTCTTAGGCCGGTTTCACACGTCAGTGGCTCCAGTACGTGAGGTGACAGTTTCCTCACGTACCGGAGACACTGACTCACGTAGACACATTAAAATCAATGTGTCTCTGCACATGTCAGCGTGTTTTCACGGACCGTGTGTCCGTTTGAAAAACACGGAGACATGTCAGTGTTCCTGGGAGCGCACGTATCGCACGGACCCATTAAAGTCAATGGGTCCGTGTAAACACGTACCGCACACGGATGCTGTCCGTGCGCCGTCCGTGTGCCGACTGGGTACCACACGTGCAGGAGACAGCGCTACAGTAAGCGCTGTCCCCTGCTTTGGGTGCTGAATCCAGAATTCATTCCTTCTTCCCAGCAGCGTTCGCTGGAGAGAAGAAATGAATAATCAGGGTTTTTTTTTTTTCATCACTGTAATGTGCGGCACCACGTGACCGCTCATACAGGACAAGCAGCAACGCTGAGAGGAAGCATCGAGGGAGCTGGGTAAGTTATTAGGACATTCTGGTAGTTCTAGTTTCAAATCAATGGTGGATTCACAGGTTGGAGGCACTTCCTATATTCTACGAAAGTAATGCTAAGTCTGAGATCAGTGCTCTACAAGATGATGAGCATTTGCTGTTCTCTACTCCTCACGTACACGTGCGTTCTACAGTTTCTAACTTGTGTCCCTCCGGCCGTAACATCCTATGGAAAATGCAGTGACTCATTGACTCTGAACATCCCAGAGTATAAAGACTCCATAGAAATGTATTTGAGATCTGGAGAGACGTCATAGAGGCTACTTGTAACACAAGTGCTGGGTCCGATGAGACGGCTGCTTGCTGGAAGGTGTTGTTATGACAAGCTTAACCAAACAGTAAGCAGCCATGCCAGTAGCAGAACATATATCCGCATCCATATTTCCTACGCGCGCCCACCGCATTCCTGAACTGTGCAGTTCTCACAACTCGAATTTCCACCGAGTTTTCTGGAGGGAATACGAAGCTCGAAAGAAAGGCCTTAAGAAAGTTTTACTGTGTGTCAAGAACTGGGTTTCTATTGATTTTTGGACTTACTTTATTAGGAGTTTAATGGGATTTCTCGCATAATCTGTTTTCTTTTCTTTACTCTTGGGTCTAATATTAATATGAATCACATTATTCCTGCTGTAATGGATTGTATCATTTATAGGGTATCGGTGCCTCCATTGTTTAGTTTCCAGTGCTTAAAGCGTACTCGTCGTTTCAAGTGACTTTTCTTGTGTGTACATGAGGAGTAACAGGATTTTTAGCCATTAGTTGATTTGTTTTCCTCTCCGCAGGCTGTGAGCCGGTGGATGGAAACTAACTGCTATAATCTCCCATACCCAACACACACAGACATGGGAGATTCCTGCTCTCCTGTCACTATGTAGCAATATGTTCAGAAATCACAGCCTCAGCCTGAAGGATATTATGCAGCAGTGCTAAGCAGTGTAGCTGTGAATCCAGAAGTGTGGGCGAGATAAACACTTATTAGAGAGGAGCGGCATCTTCTCTATGTATCTCTCTGCTTCTCTCACACACTTGCTCTGCCACCTCCCCGGTCTATAGACTTCAGGTGTGATCTGATTTCTCGATGAGCCGGCAATCCGTCCTGTGCGCAAAACAAATAATAGCTGTTTCTCAAAGTAAATGATGACTTCAGGACCCAGGGGGAGGAGAAGAGGCTCATAATTGGAGAAATAAGTAGATTTATCTGATAAAGATGTATTACAAAGTTTCCTATATTCATTTACAGTAATGACATTCATTAAAACGACAGCGACCATTTCAGGTTTTTTTTATCCAACTCATGCCAGTGGTTACTCAAAACTTCCAGTACTCAGGACAAGACTCGTTGTCGGCTGTGGCTGTGAATATTAGAAGGTGTCTTTATTTTATAGTTGTCATTTAGTGTTTCGCCAGATTAAATTATAGATCTAACTCTACATACTTCTATTATTGAAGCACGGAAGAGTGATTATTTAGCTCCATGAGAAAAATAAAGTCCAACAAGCATCTCTGCTGAGGCTACAAGTAAAGAAGTTCTCTGCTGGCACTGTTTGTATTGGGCTCTCTGCTGGCACTGTTTGTATTGGGCACCCTGCTGGCACTGTTTGTATTGGGCACCCTGCTGGCACTGTTTGTATTGGGCACTCTGCTGGCACTGTTTGTATTGGGCACTCTGCCAGCACTGTTTATATTGGGCACTCTGCTGGCGCTGATATATTGGGCACTCTGCTGGCGCTGATATATTGGGCCCTCTGCTGGCGCTGATATATTGGGCACCCTGCTGTCACTGATGTATTGGGCACCCTGCTGTCACTGATGTATTGGGCACTC
Organism: Ranitomeya imitator; assembly: GCF_032444005.1. Lineage (NCBI taxonomy): Eukaryota > Metazoa > Chordata > Amphibia > Anura > Dendrobatidae > Ranitomeya > Ranitomeya imitator. The sequence continues at coordinate 649,732,122 of NC_091286.1, forward strand.
TGCTGTCACTGATATATTGGGCACCCTACTGTCACTGATATATTGGGCCCTCTGCTGGCGCTGATATATTGATTACTCTGCTGGCGCTGATATATTGGGCACCCTGCTGTCACTGATGTATTGGGCACTCTGCTGGCGCTGATATATTGAGCACTCTGCTGTCACTGATATATTGGGCACCCTGCTGTCACTGATATATTGGGCCCTCTGCTGGCGCTGATATATTGATTACTCTGCTGGCGCTGATATATTGGGCACCCTGCTGTCACTGATGTATTGGGCACTCTGCTGGCGCTGATATATTGAGCACTCTGCTGTCACTGATGTATTGGGCACTCTGCTGGCGCTGATATATTGAGCACTCTGTTGTCACTGATATATTGGGCACTCTGCTTGCGCCGATATATTGGGCACTCTGCTGAGGCTACAAGTAAATGAGTTTTCTGCTCGCACTATTTGTATTGGGAACTTTGCTGTCACTGATATATTGGGCACTCTGCTGGCGCTGATATATTGGGCACTCTGCTGTCACTATTTATATTGGGCACTCTGCTGACACTGTTTATATTGGGAAATCTGCTGGCACTGATATATTGGGCACTCTGCTGGCACTGATATATTGGGCACTCTGCTGTCACTATTAATATTGGGCACTCTGCTGGCACTGTTTATATTGGGCTCTCTGCTAGTACTGTTTATATTGGGCACTCTTATAGCACTGTTGGTATCGAGCACTCTGCTGGCACTGTTTATATTGGGCACTCTGCTGGCACTGTTTATATTGGGCACTCTGCTGGCACTGTCTATATTGGGCACTCTGCTGGCACTGTTTATATTGGGCACTCTGCTGGCACTGTTGATATCGGGCACTCTGCTGGCACTGTTTATATTGGGCACTCTGCTGGCACTGTTTATATTGGGCACTCTGCTGGCACTGTTTATATTGGGCACTCTGCTGGCACTGTTTATATTGGGCACTCTGCTGGCACTGTTTATATTGGGCACTCTGCTGGCGCTGTTGGTATTGGGCACTCTGCTGGCACTGTTTATATAGGGCACTCTGCTGGCACTGTTTATATTGGGCACCCTGCTGGCACTGTTGATATTGGGCACTCTGCTGGCGCTGTTGGTATCGGGCACTCTGCTGGCACTGTTTATATTGGGCTCTCTGCTGGCACTGTTTATATTGGGCACTCTGCTGGCACTGTTTATATTGGGCACTCTGCTGGTACTGTTTATATTGGGCACTCTGCTGGTACTGTTTATATTGGGCACTCTGCTGGCACTGTTGATATTGGGCACTCTGCTGGCACTGTTTATATTGGGCACCCTGCTGGCACTGTTGATATTGGGCACTCTGCTGGCACTGTTTATATTGGGCACTCTGCTGGTACTGTTTATATTGGGCACTCTGCTGGCACTGTTGATATTGGGCACTCTGCTGGCACTGTTTATATTGGGCACTCTTCTAGCACTGTTGATATCGGGCACTCTGCTGGCACTGTTTATATTGGGCACTCTTCTAGCACTGTTGATATTGGGCACTCTGCTGGCACTGTTGATATTGGGCACTCTGCTGGCACTGTTTATATTGGGCACCCTGCTGGCACTGTTGATATTGGGCACTCTGCTGGCACTGTTTATATTGGGCACTCTGCTGGCACTGTTTATATTGGGCACTCTTCTAGCACTGTTGATATCGGGCACTCTGCTGGCACTGTTTATATTGGGCACTCTTCTAGCACTGTTGATATTGGGCACTCTGCTGGCACTGTTTATATTGGGCACTCTGCTGGCACTGTTTATATTGGGCACTCTTCTAGCACTGTTGATATCGGGCACTCTGCTGGCGCTGATATATTGGGCTCTCTGCTGGCACTGTTTATATTGCACACTCTGCTGGCACTGTTAATATCGAGCTCTCTGCTGGTACTGTTTATATTGGGCACTCTGCTGGCACTGTTTATATTGGGCACTCTGCTGGCACTGTTGATATTGGGCACTCTGCTGGCACTGTTGATATCGGGCACTCTGCTACAGAAGTTGATGTGGGAAGTTGATGTGGGCCGCTCTTCTGCCACGTTGCTGATCCTCCTGAAGTAGCTGATTGAGAGTAGGCAAATATGATCTATGCCTTCAGTCTATTATTTCTCTCTTTATTGATCTTGGTGAAAGAACAGACGAGTACTGAATCTGTCCATAGGATTTCAGCTCTTGGGCTCGTTCGCAGTTAACCCTTTGCTCATATTACGTGTCATCAATGACTGCAGGAGGCTTATACCTAACTATTTCAGTTTAGATAAATCTACTTGCTCTTGAGCCCGCAGGCAGTCAGCACATCTCTAAGTCGCCTCGATTGAAATTCTCAGCGGGTGTATATCGAACGTGGCGTGCTAGAGCGGGGGTGTGCGTAATTTACAGACATGCATATGTTTTCATTAGCGGAAAGGTCAGTATCAAGGTGAGATGCAACGTAACTTATTTTATTTGTGTTAAATGAAGTTAGCGCTTTCACGCTTCGCTTACCGTCCCCGCTCAGCTCTCCATCATTACTTGTTTCAAGTGCGTTAATGACAGGCGAAGATGCAATGTCCGGTGCTCGGTCACTATGAGAATGGCCAGTAAGTGACCATTCGTACTGTAATGGTAAAGCATATTGGCACCTAGCACACATACAATTAGTCCTTCCGCCTCTCCTGCTCCCCCACAGATGGGAAGAAGAGACAGATTTTAGAGATTAACGCCTGACTGCAAGATCAGACTATAAAGTTTGTTTAGCGTCTATAACCATGGGGGCATAAACCATTGTGGCCACCCTTCACTTTCCATAATTTTTGTGAAATTGGTTAGCCAGGGCTACATTATTTTTTTTTTCTAAGGACGTAAGAACTAACAGGTAGGCAGTTGCTATCTACCTTCCTGCTGTGCCTGATTCCAGCCTCAGTTGGCATGAAGCAGTTACAGACTGCCTGCCATCGATTAACCAGCTTCCACTAATGTCACATTGATAGAGCAGAGGTTTGTCTTCCACTCTGCTCTGTCGACTGGGCGTGACTGCAGTAATAAAGCAAATTCAAAGCTGGCTTCCCGCTGCCTCACTGCGGGGAGCCAACTGTTAATCAGTATGACGTTGGCAGTTATGTCTTGTCAACAGAGCAGCCAGGAAGTATAAGAACTGCTCTGTTAACGTGGAGCAGCATAATCGTCAGGAGTGGTCAGTGACCTCTCTGAGTTGGCACCCGGTTGAACAGTCAGATAGTTCACTTTGTTAGCAACTGTTAGTTTTTAGGCCTAAAGTAAAAAAAAAAAATATATATATATATATATATATATATATATATATATATATATATATATATATATATATATATATAATAGTCCTGGACAAACTCTTTACGGACTTCAATTTCTGACAATACAATTTTTGCCTGTGAAACCCAAGACAGTTTTCAATACACCTTACAACCACTGAGTGGCCACATAAAGACACCTGTAGTATAAACACCTCCCAACAAAGTAGCACAAAATCGTGTTTTGTGGTTTTTTTTTTTTTTTTTGCAAAGCTGGTCATTTCGAGAAATATCAGGCCAAGAGGACAGTTACGGAATCATAAATTTCTTCATCTGCATGAGAGCATAAAAAATGAGATATTTTTTAAGGAAGTTTATATTGTAGATGCTTTGAAGAAAAAGCAAAAAATTTTTCTGAAAACATAGATATACGGCTCTATAGCAAATTCTCAATTTTGTAAGAGAGTTTTGGACTCTGTTCACACTAACATTATGCCTGTTGCAATTATGAGGGATCGGTTCTTAAACAGATATTAACAAATCCCAACAGATCTCTTTGACTTCCAAAAGATCCTTTTTGGCTCCATCAGCTCTTCACTTTGGATTCCGGGGGGTGTTTGTCCCCCAGGTTGGCTCCATCAGCTCTTCACTTTGGATTCAGGGGGTGTTTGTCCCCCAGGTTGGCTCCATCAGCTCTTCACTTTGGATTCAGGGGGTGTTTGTCCCCCAGGTTGGCTCCATCAGCTCTTCACTTTGGATTCAGGGGGTGTTTGTCCCCCAGGTTGGCTCCATCAGCTCTTCACTTTGGATTCAGGGGGTGTTTGTCCCCCAGGTTGGCTCCATCAGCTCTTCACTTTGGATTCAGGGGGTGTTTGTCCCCCAGGTTGGCTCCATCAGCAATTCACTTTGGATTCAGGGGGTGTTTGTCCCCCAGGTTGGCTCCATCAGCTCTTCACTTTGGATTCAGGGGGTGTTTGTCCCCCAGGTTGGCTCCATCAGCTCTTCACTTTGGATTCAGGGGGTGTTTGTTCCCCAGGTTGGCTCCATCAGCTCTTCACTTTGGATTCAGGGGGTGTTTGTCCCCCAGGTTGGCTCCATCAGCTCTTCACTTTGGATTCAGGGGGTGTTTGTCCCCGAGGTTGTCCTTTTTTTGACATCGAAACCACAAGTTCCTCTTGGGAACAAGACTCTGATGTAACCAGTGTCTCAGAAGGACGTCGGGTTTAGTGTCCCTCTAAATAAGAGTCGGTGCGTGTATCCCGCTGGGGTTCTTTCATAAAGTTTTATCACTTTCTCTTGCATGTCATTTTACTCTAACTAAACATAAAGACAAGGTCACGAGTCCTGAGCTCCGGAATGCACTTCAGATGTATAACAGCCTGACACAAGGCCGCCCGCCGATCCACTTCACAGTATATCACTGCATTATCTGAGTCACCTCTTCAGTTCTCTGTCATTGTATGCCGGTGCATTGTGTTTTACATAGTTCATCCATCTCGATAGGTTTTATGGATTTTTGCATAATAATTAAAGTTATAGTCCATTACAGCACATCCACTCCCACTCCTATCCTCGTCTAAAGTGTGTGATAAGTAGGCACATCGTGATGTAATCTACTGTGAATAATAAGTATTAGGTCTGTGCCTCTGAGCCGAAACAGAGAGTCAGGAAGCAGTCGTCTATGTCCATGTAATACTGCATTTTGCCTGTAGTGGACGCAGTAGAGAAAATGTCCGGGGGGAGTTTAATCTTCTAGACGAGGGGTCCGCATGCAGCCTCTGAGGCTGTAATGTGTCACCGCGGGGCAGTGGAGTTCCTGAGATATGCTCGGGACAGCAGAGCGAAGGAGGAGCGCCCCGGTGCTCCTTAATGGTATCATACAGAAGTATAATGTGTCGTCTCTTTTCCACACTGCTGGATCGCTCATGGCAGGTGAATAAGGAGAGGATGATTTTTTTTACACCTTCCAGACATTTGTCATCCATGTACGACGCAGCAGGAGGTGATTTCCCGACAAATCGCTGTACTGTACAAATACGTAACAATGATTGTGCCGCCTCTCAAGTAGACCTGGCACCATCATCAGCTAAATCTCATAGATGACACCCTTTTGTAATGGTCATGATCAATCACGGCCCTTTAATCTCTTAGATACCACTGGTAAAAGTGACAGCAGTATCTAGATGGTTATTTAAGGGTGGGGGCTCCCTCTTTAAGCCTATAGGCACACTGCAATTGATGGATGTCGGTAGCTGCCATGTCAACTCAAAGCCAAGTAATGACCTTCAAGTCGGCCGTCTACGGAGGCCCTTTTAGGAATCGTGAAAAGCAAAATCTAAAAGGCCAAGTATCAGTGTAAAAGTGACAGATCTAAGATGCCGCCATACTGAACTATTGAAGGATATTAGATCTGCGATCAGACATGTGGAAGTCCCATATAAGGATTTTAGGAGGTTGTCCACTACTTTAGCATTGATAATAATAATCTTTATTTTTATATAGCGCTAACATATTCCGCAGTGCAAAACATCCAAACTCCTTGCAGATGGTGTCCAAGGTGGGATTAGAACCCAGGACTCCAGCGCTGTAAGGCTGCTGGGCTATCCACTGAGCCACCGTGCTGCACGTTGATGACCTATCCTTGATTTGAATAGAAGGTGGATGTTCAGTACCATGCCGCGCCCACTATCAGAAGACGGAACAGCTCCTTAAGTGAATATTGTCAGCCGCCGACACTGATCGGTTGGGATGCCGTGTGTCGGACCCTGACCAATCAGAAGTTGATGACCTATCCTTGATTTTAATAGGAGGTGGATGCGTTGAACCCTGACACGGCCACTATCAGAAGAGGGAACAGCTCGCTAAGTGAATATTGTCAGCCACCAACAGTAAGAGCAACTGATTGGTTGGGGTGCCGTGTGTTGGATCCTAACCAATCAGACGTTAATGACTTGTCCTTAATTTGAATAGAAGGTGGATGTGCAGTACCCTTCCGCGGCCACTATGAGAAGATGGAGTACCTCCCCAAGTGATTATTGGTGGCCGCCAACACTAAGAACAGCTGATCTGCTTGGGTGCCACATGTCGGACCCTGACCGATCTGACTTTGATGACCTGTCCTAAAGATAGATCATCAGTGCTAAGGTATTGGACAATGTCTTTAAGTAAAAAAGGCAAAACAAAAAAAAAGTAAAGTCTCACAAATTCAAAAATAAAGTTTGAAGACATAAAGGAAAAATATTTCCTAAAGTACACATTTGGTATGTCCGCGTCTGGAACTAACCAAGCTGTAAAACTGTACCATAACCCATCTGGTGGACAATGGAAAAAAACAAACAAAATAACCCCTCAAAAAATGTACTTTTTTCTTGGTCAGAAAACCATTTAGAAAAAAAAATGGTTTCTCTAAAAACATCATCCCGTCTGGCTGTCAACTTCATATTTTTTTTCTATGTGTAGCCCATTAATCCGACTACTAAAGGCCCCTGTCACTGCTAGTTTGTACTCCTTTAAAGTCCATCCATGGGCTTCTATTTCATAGAAATATGTCATTTTCACTATATACAGCCATACTGTGCTATTTCAGAATACGGAAGAAATTATCAAATGGCTGCAGGTTTATAAATAATAAAATAAATAAAAAAATTATTTTAAATATATTAAAACATATGAATAAAAAAATTAAGCATACCTTATTTGAAAATATAAAATTATTAAACTTGTAAAATAAAAGCCATAAAGAATACCAAAAAAATGAGAGCCGAGAATTGTTTTTTTGTTAGTTTTTTTTTGTTGCTGAACATGTTCCATCAAAACATTGTATGTACCCCTAAATTGTACGACTAAAAACTGTACAAAAAAAAGGCTACATTGAAGAAAAAAAATGAATGTTATGGATCTCGGAAAATGGCTAAATATGACAATTGTTTTTTTGTTTTTTTTTTTTTACAAAATTCAGCATTTTTTATGAGCTGGTAATATAGTAAAAATAACTATACAAGTTTGATATTGTCTTAATCGTACTGTCCTGGAAAATCATGTGTTATTGTCATTTTTACCGTACAATGAACCCGGTAGAAACGATGCTGAAAAAACAATGGCAGAATTGCTATTTTTTGCCATTTTCACCGTACATGGAATATTTTTTACAATTTTTTTCGGTGCGTTATATGGTAAAGTGAATGGTGTGATTCAGAACTACAACTCGTCCTGCAAAAAATAAGCAAAAACCATAGGTCAGTGGATAAATAAAAAAAAACGTATGACCCTTGGAAGGATTGGGGGTGGGGGAAATTAAAATACTAAGACGAAAGTTGGCTTTGTACTTGGGTTTATGACCAGAAATAAGAACCGCTCTATAACTAGACCTGTTTCCAGATTAGCAGCCATGGCGGTCTCACTGGTGACAGGTTTTTGATTGTCACATCGTCTCTCGTAATATCATCAGCCAAACCCCCAGCTGAACATATCGGCCTCGATTTGCTGACATGCTTATTTTTTCTTTAGCCTCCAGTAATAGAATCAAAATGAGAATGTTAACATTCTCCAAGAGCGCGGTGTAATTATACATAGTGTTTTAGGCATTTTCTGTGTCCGCTAATGGAGCAGCGTGGACAGCGAGCGCACAAAGGTAATAATACAACCTTCGAAGAGTAAATTAGGATCAGTAAAAGAGTTGTCGCGCGAACCTGTTTGTGTCACCTACGCAATTAAAATGCCGCAGCCTAAGCTGTAAATTTGGGTTTGCTACTATTGCTTAATTATTAGTTGTAATTAGTAGGAATACACTAGCAATCTTCAGAAACATGTCAGGGCATTTTATTTATAAAGCGTCCGTTTATTTCGACGACGACTCCCATTAATGCTATTAGTTCCTACTGTACTCTGTATTTAAAGGGAACCTGTCACTCTGATTATTCTTGCCCGGCAGCATTTTATTCAGTGAGACGGGCTGATTAATATATAGTTTATTGGGGAAAAACTTTGTATAACTTGTCATTTAAAGCAGGGGTGGGCAATTAATTTTGCCATGGGGCCGCATGAGAAAGTGGGATGGTTTTAGAGGGCCGAACTAATATAATTACCGTATTTTTCGGACTATAAGACGGTGCGGACCATAAGGCGCACCCCAAACTTGGGGTGAAAATTGCAAAAAAAAAAGATTTTTTATAAGATGGGGGTCCGTCTTATTGTCCGAATTTATAGTATCTTACGGTAAGATTCTTACCTGAGGGATGGCAGTGGCAGAGTAGGGTCACAGGAGGCATAGTGTCGGCAGAGGTGTGGTGATGCGGTGTGGCGTGCACCTGAGCAGGGTCCCTTCCTGCGTAGGTGGGCGACGCCACAGCCTGGTGTCCATGGGGGGGTTGCAGCAGTGGTGGTGCGGCGGCAGAGGTGCAGTATGGCGTTCGCAGGGTCCCTTCCACCGGTGAGGTGACGCAGCGGCCCAGAATACAATGTGAGCAGCAGAGCCGGGTTGAATATCGGTGGCGGCGGCCATCTTCCCGAGGCCGCGCGTGCGCAGATGAAGTACTCTGCTTCACGGGGCTTCAGAAAAATGGCCGCGGGAGGCCGCGTCTGCGCAGATGGAGATCGTGGTGGCCATTTTCCTGAAGCCGAGATCTAAATCTGCAAACTCGGCTTCAGGAAAATGGCCGCCGCGATCTCCATCTGCGCACGTGCAGCCTCCCATGGCCATTTTCCTGAAGCCCCGTGAAGCAGAGCACTCCATCTGCGCACGCGCGGCCTCGGGAAGATGGCCGCCGCCACCGATAAACAGGTAATCAACCTGGCCTTCACTCCAGCCGCCAGTGGTCCTCAGAAGCGGCTAGCGGCTGGCCGAGTGGTGCCGGGGCGGCTGTCAGAAGTGACAGCTAGCTGGCGGGCCGCTTAAAATCATCAGGCGGGCCGGATGCGGCCCGCGGACCGCATCTTGCCCAGGTCTGATTTAAAGGCTTAAGTCTCAACTTGCTATGTTCTTAGGAGTCCAGTGGGCAGTCCTACTCAGTGATTGGCAGATGATGACAAGAAAGGCCGCCCTTTGCACTCATCAAATGTTTTACTGATTCCACCACACCCACAAAACTAGCTCAGCTCGTCCTGCTATACCTGTAGATAACATAAATTCACCATGAAAGGTTCCCTTAAAAGGGGTTGTCCCACTTATCACCTTTGAGGTCGGACTCCAATTGTTCCCAAAAATGGAGGTTTCCTAGTACCTCAAAGTGGCATAACCAACTCTAAGTTCCATTATATGGGCTTGGTGAAACAGCTATATCCGTCAATTTCATCTAAGTAAATAAAGCAGTGGTCATGCATGCGCTCTACCGGATTATCATCAGATTGTTGGGTGTTGTCCCCACCCCAGCGAACATAGATTTATTATTACCTATCATATCGACAGATGATACAGTATGGATAAGGATCGAACCAAGATGTGCCCTAAAATAATAATGATATAGGAGAAACCAGCTCACCCTTGTTGAGATTACTACAAAATTCTCATCCCAAAAAGGCCACCCCTGCACGATGTGGCACAACAAAGATAAAAAAAAAGAAAGTCCTTCTGCCGTGTTCCAAGCTCAATGTAAGTTTTATTCCAACCAATGTAAAAGATAGTCATGTTCAGGCATATCCGAGTATTAAAGGTCTTTTCCTGTGCATTTCAGACTGTAAGGCTGGGTTCATACTTGCGTTTGGGTAGAGTGCGTAGGGCTTAGTACTTCCACCTTATCATGTTGCGTTCCCGTGTGGTCGGCAGGCACATCAAAATGACGCATGCGGACGTATCCGCATACAACGCCTGTCCCTGCGTACACAATGTTAAAGATAGGTACACAGGACGCATGCTGAAGTAGGCGGAGCTTAAGGGAAGAAGTTCGGAAGTAGGCGGGGCTTAAGGGAGGAAGTACGCAGCCCTACGCACTCTACCCTAATGCAAGTGTGAAACCGGCCTTTCTCTGTCCTTTTTTGTGGATAAAGACCACCACGGCATATACATGCATACAGACATTGCAAAAATGGGTAACGGGGAGAAAAAAACGTATGAAACTGTGTTTTTTCCCATCTCTACGAAGCATCTAACAAACAAAATGAAACTTGGCCATACGTAAGGCCGAGTGGTGTATACCATGACGCGTTTAGCGCATGCGCAGTGCCCTAAGAGATAATGCTCATCCCAATGATAGTAAGTACTCAATAAAGCAAAGAGGCCATTCTTAGTCTGAAGAGACGTCCAGTGCGTGCAGATTAGCTATGTCAGGCGACCAAAATAATGTTAGTAAAGTAGCACGAGTGCAGTAGCCTAATCAAGAGACCATATATGTATCCTGACAACCTAGGCTCTTAGTGAGTTGGCATGAGTCACAATAGGCATGCCAACGCATAGCAATACAATGAGAAAATTCCATGATAGCACACTTCTGCCTCTAAAGCCTTTCGAAATGTAAAGTGGGCCAAGATGGAGCAGAAGAAAGAAATAATTCACTCCCCATCACTTCCAATCATGGAGCATAACCAAATACCTGAAAAAAAACAAAAAACGGGACCTTGCGCATGCGCAGTAGTTGTTTCAGGGAACGTTTTGCTCAGGAAAGGATTGACATGCTCGGAACTCAGCTTATAAAATGCATTAGAAGAATGAAATTGAACGTTCTTGTCTATAGGGAGTCAGAAGAGACACCTGTCGGCCCGACGAGCTTGGTCTCCAGTTATCCAAGGCATATGGCCGCCCTACGATGGCCGAGGGTGGTGGAAGCCGATGACGTGGGCACTACGCACATCCTGTATCTAACATCCTGGCCGTTCTTGATTAAGTCAACTCGTGTTCATGGTTCTTATTAGCGCAAAGAAGACTTCTCAAGTAGAAGAAAGAATTATACATTTCTTGGTTTCAATAAAGTTTCCTTTTAACTTCTCGCTATTCACGTGTTATTTCACGCTTCGTTTGCTTCTATAGAGCTTCATTACGAAAATTAGCATAGACACGAGGAAAGCGGAGAGATCATTATTGTATCCAGAGTCTAATTATTAACAGGTTATTATATTTTTTATTTCTTTATTTTATGCAGTATCTCGCAGAGTAGTTTAAGCGTCCTCCAAAGCTGGGCTCAGATGACTCTGTCCCTCCTACTCCGTTTAATAATACATGTTTCTACACGCTAGAAATCTGCCTAATCCCCAAATCATCTCACACGTAAGGAATGGGTTTCATTAAATATTAGACCTTGTTTCCGTACCAGATAAATACCCCATATGAATGTATGACCTTTGTATTTATTGTGGGTTTTGGTATTTTACTGTCATCAAAATTTCTGCATGACAGAAACTAGTTCCCCAGAGGTGGCTTTGAAGGTATCCTGCTTGAGTCGTCGTTCCGTCATTTTGATAAAGGAATAAATTATAGTGGATATGTGTCATCAGAAAGTGACCAATTGTTTAAATTAGGTTTACCTGTATTTTTGTATAAAAAAAAAATTGCCCTTTTATTTAAAAAAAAAAAAAAAAAATATTAATAATCTTGCAATTTTCAAACTGGCCACTGGGGCGGATTTCTTTAGACTCGTACTTCCTGTCCTTTCAGGAAGAGTTTTCAGCAGTTTCATTACCATCAAAGGCAAGATTATAATGTAGGGCTGAGCAACCCATCACATCACAGTAAGTTTTGTCACAGCATCCCTGATCCCCCTTCTCTTCACGTTAATCATATGGGGTCAGTCACAGAGGGGACTTTATTTGCACATGGGAGGCATAAAACAGAGGGGTAAAGGTTTAGTCATATATGGAGACACAGACTGGGGAATTCTTATATGGAGGCATGGAAGGATTAGTTATTTTGCATGGAGGCACATGAGGGGTTATTATTATATAGAGGCTGAAAAGAGTTTATGAAGATTTAAAGGTTGCATTGTTCATAAATGGAGACAGCATCGCTGTGGCATCTGAGCAGTAGTCTCAAGTCTCAGTGGTGTTGGGGGGAGCCCACATGTAAAAGTTGATAGACCAAGATCATGGCGTCAACTAATAGGACCATGTTCCAGGTGTAGAGAGGCTATATTTTTTAGGGACATGGTCATTTTGGTTAAGGAAGGTACCATTGTACCTAGGCCCTTGTGTCTAAGGGTGCCAAACTGTTCCTGTGCCACATAAGAAGATGCTATCACTATAGTTGGCATATGGTAGTTGATGTTCAGATTTTGTATTTAAAGAAGACCTGTCAGTTCCTCCAAAAATTGAGCTAAGTAAATTGTAAAAATCCCTGATTCTGCCACTGTTTTCTGTTTTGTGCTGCGTCGCTCCATTACAGAGATATTCACATTTTTACTATTGGAGTGCAGCATGTGAAATCTCTACTTTGCAGTCCAACTGGACATTTCAGTCTTCTCTATGGCGTGCACTTTCAACCCTCCCTACCAAAGGCTGCCAATCACAGCTAGGCGGCTGATCTAGCAGCCAAATTGTGATTGACAGCATCTGTGAGGGAGTGGTGAAGACTTGTGATGAGCGAGTGTGCTCATTAGTCAAGATTTCCGAGCATGCTCGGGTGTTCTCCGAGTATCTTAGGCTTGCTTGTAGATTATGTTTGTGTTGCCGCAGCTGCATGATTTGCGGCTGTTAGACAGCCTGAACACATGCAGGGATTGCCTATTTCTTAAGGAATCCCCACATGTATTCAGGTTCTCTAGCAGCCGCACATCATGCAGCTGCGGGGACTCAAACATAATCTATGAGCATACCCAAGATACTCGGAGAACACCCGAGCATGCTCGGAAATCTCGAGTAACGAGCACACTCGCTCATCACTAGTGAAGACACCCCCAGAGAAGACTCTGAAGAAACGTCCAGCTGGACTGTAACTTAGAGATTTCACATACTGCGCTCCAAAAGGAAAATTTGAATATCTCTGCAATGGAGCGACGCAGTGCAAAATGGAAAACAGCGGCAGAGTCAGCGGCAGTTATTGAACTCCGTTTTATGAACAAGTTGCAGGTTCTCTTTAAAGGGTTTCAGGCATCTCTCTCTTCCTCAGCGAAAGAGATGCTATTGCTTCATCTCACATATCCATATCTTCCATTTTTTAAAATGGTTGACAGTCCTACAGTGTTCCAAAATTGCTTTTTCTCCCCATAACTAGTACACTTGAATATCGTGTTTTGGCTATGATTTCTGGATCATGCCCACTGTTGCGTTCAGAATCTATTTTTGAATGTGTATTTTTTTGTATGATGATTGTATATTGTTTCCCCGGGCAGAATCTTATTAAACTGAAGGAGAAACTGTTATGCAGAAGATTGTCCAATTTCTGGGAGTGCCCCTGTGTGACTCCTACATGTGGCGTTATGTCTATAATGGGATTGCACTTGTCATCTTACACTGGTGAATGCAGGATCAGATTGTACACTGCGATGATATAAGCCGGCAAATCATCGCATTATGGGAAAATAACGGCAACCGGGCTGTGCATTTTTTTTTTATTATTATTATTTGCGCCTCCTGTTCATATTTAACATGATAAAATGAAACATAGATGGGTTTACCAAAAGTAGAAGCGGAATAAAGTAGAGGATTGTAATGCGCTACGGAATTGCGCGCACCGCTGTAACGGATTAACCTTCTGATGTGGTCTGGCTGGGTGCATCAATTTGGAAAAAAATGATAACGGATTGTAGGAGTTTATATGACTTTTACTCTTAAAGACATTCATGTACTAAAATACTAAGCGGTTCAAAGTGTGACGGAATAAAATATATTTGGTATCAGCTGTATGGACTGCATTCTGTTATCCGACATGTCCACCTAGATGTGGTCTTCTTTACCTTTCCCTTGGGGTAACATATCCCGAGAGGATTGGAGTAAGACGACCAGTTTAAAAAATAATAATAATAATAATATTGGCACGCTCTGCTGGGAGTTGTTCATGCCATAGGTGTCCATATGTAGCCAGCCAGTGGTAGACATGTGAATTGTAGCCTTCCACTGTTCCGCTCATCTCTAGTCCCTAACGTTCCCGCCTCTTCTTCTGTTTGTATTGGATGTAGACATCATGGCCCGTGTCCTCCACCAGCCTCACCCTACGGCCAAGAATTTATTCTGTACACAATTCTTTAATCACTTGAGGGTTTTTTTTTTCTCTGCAGTTTTGTTGTTATCTTTTTATCTTAATTTTAAAGAAAATTTACCAACTTCTTTGTCACCTAAAGATTGTCAGGCATGCGTCACTTGAGTGAGCGAGGAGCATCTGCGCTGAAAGCCTTTTGTTCAGGAGTATAATTTGATGTTCTTCACGGAGAGGAACAAAGACTCCGCCAGGAACAATCGGTGCCCAACTAAAGTTTCTTCCCACCCATTGCCGAATGGGCTTTGCCTCGTTGGCACTGTTTGCTAAGACGAATCACTATGTAAGAAGTGGTGTGTGCCGTATGTATAGAGATGTGTTAACCCCTTGAACTCCCATTTAAACTATGCCGTCAGGCAGGAATAATGGCAATACATATGTCGTGATTTGTGCTAATTTGGGGAGATTTTGTATAATTTTGTAGTGCATTGCATCGATTGTATTCTATGTAGGTTATTCTAAGCTTTTCCTTCTTGAGTTATCTGAATATGCCACTCAGCATATGGTGGCACAAAAACTGGTGGGTCACCCTTAATTACGGACAGTTTAACTATCCTGTTCATAATTCATGAATGTTTTAGTCCTGCCCCAACCTACCCATTTGTGGGCAGGGAATAACAAATTTGCAGGAACTGTTTCAGCAAAATTGTATCCGTCCCGTCAAATTCGGGACAATTGACATATATTCATATGTGTATTCACAAGCAACTAAAGAGCTCATCTATCTCTGCCTACAGATATGTCTGCCATTAGGGTGGGTTTACACGACCCGAGTTGTGCCGTTAAATGACTGCCGATCGGTTACTTGATTGGCAGCCATTTAATAGCCTGGTTAGACAGGCAGATCGGACTTCCCATGCACACAAAACCGTCAGTAATAATGCATTGTGCGCACATAGACATTCCTCTCGGCAGCACTTCTTCTGTTTACGCAGGACAAGGTGCTGCTGAGAAGGATTATTTTTAGACAAGCATAAAAATTAATTCACCCGACAAATTTAAAGAGTAAACATCATTTTAATTTTTATTTCAATCAATAGTAGACATGAAAATAAGCAACTTTGTGATAGATCTTATCATAGATATCTGCTTTTCTCTGCCAGAATTGATCCAGTCATTATCACTTTTCTCAATTCTGATGGTGAAATCAGTATTCAGTGAAGACAGACTTTCCTATTACTGAGATAGGAGATGACTAGTGATGAGCGAGTATGCTCGTTACTCAAGTTTTCCCGAGCATGCTCGGGTGTTCTCTGAGTATTTGTGAGTGCTTGGAGATTTAGTTTTTGTCTGCGCAGCTGCATGATTTGTGGCTGCTAGCCAGCCTGAGTACCTGTTGGGATTCCCTAACAAACAGGCAATCCCTGCTTGTGTTCAGGCTGTCTAGCAGCCGCAAATCATGCAGCTACAGCAACAAAAACTAAATCTCCAAGCACGCCCAAATATTCAGATTCATATTCAGAGAACACCCGAGCATGCTGGGGAAAACTTGAGTAACGAGCACACTCGCTCATCACTAGAGTTGACAGCTGCTTTGCACTGATGAAGGGCAAAAAAACTTGAAACCTGTGTCTGTGAATGGAGCTTCTGGTTTTGCTTCCTGGCATCAGTCATGTGCCAAGGCACGTTAAAGGGTCAACATTGACTTTTGCTGCTTCCAGTATGTGGCACTAGATTTCCAATACTCTTCATTATCAAAATGGACGGAGAGGCTGGTATTGTAGGGCTCTGTTCTCAGGGTTTTGGGGTTGTCTGCAAGTTGTCCCCTATCCTTTATATCGGTGATAACTCTTAATGATGGAAATAAACATTTAAAGCATAGATCTAGGTTCATATATGACATATATGGCAGTCTGTAGTATTAATTCCATTGACAGATTATAGATTGCCATTGCTCCTCAACCTTTTTTCTATTGGTGGATCTACAAAATAGCCGTGTACGCCTTAATATACCCATCTAACCTACAGACTATCTTAAAGCAACCCTCCACCCTGGAGATGCAAAGTGACGATATATTTTTTATATGTATTCACCGTACCTGAATATGCACATGGCCTCTTCAGAGAGGAAGATGACTAGAACTCTAGCACCACCTATTAGAAGTATCAATCCCAAAAGTCAATATCGACCCTTTAACGAGCCTTGCCACGTGACTTAGGATAAAAGCCAAAACCAAAATGCAGAGATGGGGTTTCGGTGTGGTAAGGCTCGTTAAAGGGTCAATATTGACTTTTAAGATTGCTATTTCCAATAGGTGGCACTACAAATCTAGTCCTCTTAGTAACATAGTAACATAGTTAGCAAGGCCGAAAAAAGACATTTGTCCATCCAGTTCAGCCTATATTCCATCATAATAAATCCCCAGATCTACGTCCTTCTACAGAACCTAATAATTGTATGATACAATATTGTTCTGCTCCAGGAAGACATCCAGGCCTCTCTTGAACCCCTCGACTGAGTTCGCCATCACCACCTCCTCAGGCAAGCAATTCCAGATTCTCACTGCCCTAACAGTAAAGAATCCTCTTCTATGTTGGTGGAAACCCTCCTCTCCTCCAGACGCAGAGAATGCCCCTTTGTGACCGTCACCTTTCCTGGTATGAACAGATCCTCGGAGAGATATTTGTATTGTCCCCTTATATACTTATACATGGTTATTAGATCGCCCCTCGGTTTTTTTTTTCTAGACTAAACAATCCAAATTTTGCTTATCTCTCTGTGTATTGTAGTTCCCCCAATCCCTTTATTAATTTTCTTGCCCTCTTTTGTACTCACTCTAGTTCCATTATATCCTTCCTGAGCACCGGTGAAAAGGTAATGTGCATATTCAATTTCCCAGAGGAACGTTTCAAGGCTTAAAAGTCTCCTCACTTTGACATGCCAGGCTTGGCCTCTTGCTTTCCACAAGGAGAAATGTTAGCCCCTTGGATCCCGGTCAGACTCCTCTCACCTCAGATCTCGCACTTTGCATTGATGAGGAGCACCACCCCGAAACACCGGTTCTGCAAATTGAAATTCTGGTTTGGCTTTTATCCTTCAGCCCCACGAGTGGAAGGGTCGCGTTAAAACTTTCTAGAGTATTTCCAATGATAACATTATGCTAAAAAATATCTATGTATGCCTGTCCCTTTGGTTTTTTTATAAAAAGGTTTATCTTCCCTTTAAGGAACTTTACCGCTGTGAGTGATTAAACTTTGGCTTCATTTTCCTACTCTCGAGAATCAGATCACAGCTCCGCGGTTGCAGCTGTACGGTAGATGTTAATTAGGACTGCATAGTATCATACTTTTAACAGGTCACGGATATTTTTGTTCAGCTCCGACAGTTTTTCTAAAGCATTCTCCAACTTTGAAAAAAATAAAAAATGACAACAGAGGAATATATCTCAGGAAAAGGGATTGATTACACACATAATGATATTCTGACGAGCCGCGCTATAGAGCCTCGGCACAGAGAAGCATAAATTGCACAGTTGTCCTAGTTCTCAGGAGACATGAATTCAAATTAGCCCCGGTCCACAAAAAATCAATCTATTTGGTCGTCAGAGCTTAGTCTCTCAGGGACATTTACCCAAATCAAAAATGCAGGGCAATTTATCATCACACAAGATGATGGTTTGGTTTTTTTTTAAGCTTTATATATTTTTTCTTTTTTTTTTTTATACATTTTTGCATGTGTAATTGGAAATTATAATCCCTGTGGGCCCGCGATAACGTATAGGTTGGGATCAGACCTTTATTCTTTTTTTTTTTCCTACTCGTTATTAATTTCGGTCATGTAGTTTGTTCTCGGTTTTACAGCTCTCCTGTAGTTAACAATGTTCAGCTCCACTAATATTTTTGCATATTGCAAAAATCACTGGGAAATCCAACTGTGGACTCGGAAGGAGTCTTTCTGCCGAACACAATGTCTGCGCCTAAATCTAAATAGCTGTAAGATACATGGTATTAGAAACCAGTAGGACTTCTGCTTGGTATGATGATATGGCTGATTTATGGAAAGTTGGGCCCTCGCGTAGTTTAAGGATCAGTTCTTTAGATTTACGAACTCTATATCCATAAACTTCCTAATGTTTTAAACTTAAGAAATCAAGATCTCTGCAGCCCCATCTGGAATGCAGTGAAGAAGCAAATGCTCGACCCTTCCTTCATTCATAGTCTATGAGAACCTCGGAGAAATCCAAGTACTGTTCTCCGCTACTTCCGGCAGTCCCATTAACAATGAATGGTGTAGGAGGTGAGCATGCTGCATCTTCACTGCAATCCATATGGGGTTGCAGAGGATCCCACGCCCTGATGTCAGGATTACTGTGGATCCCAGTGGTTGGACCAAGTTATCAGCAAGTTATCCCCTATACCATGGATTGGTATGACTTCATTTATTGGGAAGAACCCCTTAAAACCTTGGACAGATGTAAAGTCCAGTCACGTTTATGTCTATAGGAGCATTTTCTGATCTGGACATTTCTTGGGTCAGAGTGTTGCTTTATTCTCCTAAAGATGTCTCTGACTACTGTATATATGATGTTCATTGTAGAGAGTAGTTGGCATCATGTCGTCCTATAACAGATTAGGAGTTCTGCTTCATCGAGAAACGTTGTCAAAAAGCCGACTAGTAAACACGAGGGCCTCCAGTGGTCTTAGGTCAACTTAGGACATCACAAGAAGCTCCAGTCATAACAGGGGCCTCTACTTCTTTTGCAAATGATATTCAGGGAGACCTGACAAAAGTATTTGGAGATGCGTTCTATAGCGACTTATAGGGAACCTGTTTGGCCCAAACTGTGGGCAGCATGAGTCGCAGTCTGGCATATCATTTTAGGACACTCACCAGCGTTTCAGAAACAATATACTTTGAAGACTCCATCCTTACCGCCGGTGATTGTACACATGTGCATAGAGAGAGATCTGTCAATCACCAAAATGCAGGAGCCAAAATTAGTCCGGCTCCTTCCCTGACCGGCCCTTCTCTGTGCTGGACTAATTTTGTCTCCTGCATTTTGGGCAGCATGGCTCAGGTGACCGATTCCCTTTGAATTACTTTGCACCATGCCATCACTTTAGAATTAAAATTTTCTGCGCTGGCTTCAAATTTCACATTTTGTTCGCTTTAAAGTAACTGTCTCCTTCCATTTTTGTCCTAATCCTTCTTCTTAGCCCGCAATGTTCTGGCCTTGTGACAAATAAAGGTTACGCATCAATTACCTTCTTGGAGATGGCTTCCATCTTTTCGTGGCCTTTACTGGTCATCCCACTGTCCCTATCAACATGACAACACATCCATACATCAACGCGCCACGCGTTATGTCACCGAGTTGAGGAGAGATTTAGCGTCATCTCGCTGCCCCTAACAACTCGGCTCCTTGCGACAGCAGGAAAGACTTGAATAATGCATAACTTTATTTTCTTCTGAAATGTCACTTTCTTCCGGAATTAAAGTTCCAAACATGAGTCGGAATTCTAATCACTCTTCCATCTCCGAAACCGCCATTTATACACGAAGGTTAAATACAGCTTTCATATTCATGCTTTTCACCCATACCTAAAATTACTTTAAATAATTAAAAGGATCCCCCAAGTTCGCGACTTATATGTTTGCCGCTGATCCCCATGTCATTCCTCCATTAAATGTCAGTGTCTTGGTAATTAGTCGTACTGCACAGCTGTGATCTGGAAGAAAGAGAAGTGTTAGAGTATAATCTGGTGTAGCCTGTTGTTCCTCTTTGTACTGCTTACACCACTTTGAAGTGACTAAAGCCAGCCGTCCTTTCATCACATCCCAATGGGAGACTACTGATAACAACAAGGGCTACATCTTAGCAAATTTGTACCTGTGAAGATTAAGTAATATTCTGTCAAGACCGATGACTTGTCTCCTGGGCTCTTTGGGACACTTTTTTTTCCAAAATAAAAAATATCCATTCTAAGCAGAACAGGAGAAGAACTATTTTTTCGGGATTGCCTGCAGAGTATACAAACTACCGTATATGCCTTTTCTCTAATTTAATAGCCATTGTTTGAGAAACCCTGCAGGATAACATTGATTCTGTAGACTTAAGAACCGCTTACAAAAATTTCGATCCAAAACGCGTTGGTAAACTGATTTTTTTTTTTCAGGATGTCCTGTTTTTAACTTGTGTGTGTTGTTTTTTTTTTTGGAAGTAGTGTTTTTATCTTTAGATTGAGTGCTGTACAGTGTTTGTATCTATCCTTCCAAGCTGGAATTCTTTGTCCGTGCGCATCTTGTGGATCTATTCAGAGTCAGGAGAGCTGAGCCAAAGTTTTCTTTTTTTGTCAAATGATGACGCTGTTGCAAAGACTTCTTGTAAAATTCCTTTAAAAGGAGTCTGTTACCTGCCCCAAAACTCAAATTAAAGGAGTTCTGCGGGAATAGACAAAAAAAACTGAAGGAAATGTAGTTATAAATAAATTGCTAAATACATTTAATTATTTAATTAGAAAATTTCAATTGTTTTGTCTAGAGAGGTAATCACAATGCAGTTAAAAGGGACGTCATCTTGTTTCAATGCCAGAAAGCTTTCCTAGAGTTATAGGACTGGAGCTTGGGAGCATGTGCAGTTAGAGAGGAGCCTGTGAGCATGTGCAGTAAGACAGGAGCCTATGAGCTTGTGCAGTAAAACTGGAGCCTGTGAGCTTGTGCAGTAACACAGGAGCCTGTGAGCATGTGCAGTAAGACAGGAGCCTGTGAGCATGTGCAGTAAGACAGGAGCCTGTGAGCATGTGTAGTAAGACAGGAGCCTTTGAGCATGTGCAGTAGGGAGCTCCTCTTCTTTGACATGGAGACACTTATATTTTTATTTAGAAAGGCAGGGCACACAGAAGTCTGAGTGGCGTCTTCTTACCTCAGCAACTTTAATATCTCCAGTAGTATTAGTGAACCAAATCTTCGTAGATATGAAGGAGGGCGGAGCTTCCTACTGCACATGCTCACTGGCTCCTGTCCTAACATTCTAGGACAGGTTTCTCACAGTGAAACAAGACAGTGGCCATTTTAATTCTGTAGTGACTACCTCTCTAGACAAAACTAAATTGATTTGCTAGTTAAATGTATTTAGGAATTTATTTATACTGACATTTCTTTTAGGTATTTCGTTTTTTTCTATTCCTGGAGAACCCCTTTAAATCACATAAATCCTTTGTGTTCTCAAGAATGGAGGGATTTTGTAATTATATTATTTCCTGTTCGTTGCGTAGCTTTCCAGCCACTTCTGCAGCTCATCAGTGATGACTGGTTGCTCAGGCAAGGAGAGCAGCACTTGCAAGCTTTTTGCTGTACAGCTTGCAACTAGTGTTCTGGAACTGGTTGGTTCAATGGATCTGGACAGCTTTATTCCCACTGCACCTCCTGTTCCTACAGCACAAGATCAAACACAGTTGGAGCAGGCGCCTCAACCATGCCACTTATTCAAGCTGTTAATCATCAGGAGCACACTGTCCCCTGGCAAGAAGTAAACCAGAAGAAAAGGGAACAGTGTGCTCCTGAATAAAGTGGATGCAAAACCCCTTCAAGTTGGTTTCACACATACTGTAGTATTTTCCGCAACCATGGCATGTTTATTTAGCCAATTTATTTGTTTTTTTATGACTTTTGACACACTTTTGGTACATTTTTAGATAATTTTTTTTACTAAAAGCAGAATGATCTAGGTACAGATTTGTAGGCAACATTAAAAAATGCATATGTTAATAAAAAAATAACCCATAACCCCCAAAATAATATTTTGGATTATCAGACATTCATGAAACAATACTGGACTGGAGTTCTGTGCAGTTTTGTCCAGAAAAATGTTAAATGCCATAATGAAAACCCAACAGACCGTATAGGAGACAATGGAGTTCATCAGCCGATGCTCGTAATGAGCAAACAGAGATGTGAACAAAGCCTTAAATGCAATGTAGCAAAGAAAATAAGGTAGCAAAAGTATGCATACCTTTTAGACTAGGCATAAGGGGTGAAGTTTCTCCACTAAGCTAGGGTAAGGAGACTGCAATGTAAGAAGAAGAGAACAAGATGTCCACCGACGTAAGTAGCAGGTCTATTAGTGAACATTGTCACTTTAACCCTTTGTCATGGCTAGGTTTGAGGATTTGATCCGGTCATCTCTGGCTCTGTGGTCAGTTCTCCTGTCTGCTGAGATATTGCCCTTTTCTTCTCTGTTTTTATTCTGATGTTTTCTATTGACTTTATTTTCCCTTCCTGGGTTTGCTTCTGTTAGTCCTCTTTCACATTTCCATTGTTTTGGAACCGTCACGATGCGTCGTTTTGGAGAAAAAAACACATCCTGCAAAGTTGCCCGCAGGATGCGTTTTTGAACCATAGAATAGCATTAGCGACGCATTGCGACGTATGGCCATACGTTGCATGCGTCATCCACTGGATGCGTCGGGTTTTGGCGACCCGTCGTTTTGAAAAAACATTCAAAGAAACGTTTTTTTTCGTACGTTGCATCCTGCATTTCTAACTGCGCATGCCCGGGCGGAGATCTCTCTCTCCTCCTCGGGACTTTAAAATGGGCAGTGGACTCGTTAAAATACTGCATCCGCTGCTCACATTATGCACAAACTCTCGAACGTATGTCGCGCCGAAGCTTTGTGACGACCCTGTACTGACGTAAATGTGAAAGAAGCCTTAATGTGTTTTCCATTTTCCCATTTTGGTTGCACTATCACATTCTGGGTTGTGTATTCTCCCTTCACTAGACTTCCTTGCTGGCTATACTTCTTAGTGGATTAGTGCTAAGAAGTTCCAGCTCTTCAAGGAGGGATTTTCCGTGCTAGACAAACACTGTGCGTATTTCTGCTGTGTATTTGTTTGCCTGCTTTCCCAGCACCTTTTTTTCTAATCAGTTAGGTCGATGGGAGATTATTTTTGCTTCATTTCTCATTCTCTTTAGGTCTTCTTATTTCCCCTTCATGCACATGCTTTAAGTTTTCTCACCCTGGCTCCTCGTATCCCTCTGCACGCCTTCCCTCTCCTGGTTAACTGTGCACAGCAGCCTCCCTTCTGGTTCCTCAGGAGGTATGAGAAACCCCTCAACGGCCTTTTAGGGAGCCAAGTCTGAGGTGTTTTTAGTTGTGTGGCTAGGGATTGTCTAGGGACCAGTAGGGTACGGATGCATCTTCTCTGTGTTGCAGGCTTTATTATTCCCGTTACCCATGTGAGTTACGTGCATAACTTCCTTTCCATACAGTATGTGATTCGTGTATGGAGAGGGCTCAGAAGCTGAGCCTGCACCATATCAGGCTTATGCTGGCTGCACTACACAGCCGACATCTTAATGAATCAGCAATGACAAGAGCTTACTCCGCTGCGATCAGTGCTCTTTAACCATTTAAATGCCGCAATTGATCACTAACAGAAGCATTTCAATGGCGCTCTTGCTATTGCACATGGCATTCGAGGGGCTCCCATGACTGCCAGTTTAGTCCTCAATCATAAAAGAACGTCTCCTTCAAAGGAGAATGTCATTTTAGCAATAATTAGTATTGAATTATAAAGGTTTAACGATCAAACTTAGGTTCAAATCTCCTAAGAAGACTAAAAAAAATAAAATACAAAAATTGATTTTTTTTCCTTAAATAAAAAAAGGAAAATTCTAGTTACTCGTTTTATGCCCTTTTAAAAATTGAAAAAGTAAAAAGTTCAATATAGAGTGATTTTTCGTCCATCCCTCAATCCGTCGTCACATCAGCCGCTGATTAAATCCCCTACTACCTTTCCCTACAAGCGATTCTTGTAGCAATAAGTTTTTAATATGGAGCCATATCTGGTCATCTTCGTTGCGTTGCATAGTCCTGTTTCCGTTATGGTTTCTTTGTAAGACGGCACATTTTACAAGTTTGGTCAATTCTCCTACGCTGATCTGAGCAAGAGATCTGCTGCTCCGTCTAATTGGTACAGTACCTCTACCCAGACAAGCTGGCGCTAACAGCCGAAGAATAGCTGGCACCGAGACAGATTCGAGTTTCCCTACACATTCATACATTTTGTAGAAATCCTCCTTTGAAGTTTTTGCAATGCCAAGGCGAATGTATTCCGATATATTTGTCTCGTGAAGTTTAAACGCCGTCGTTGTAACAATATTGATTTTGTAAAAAAAAACAAAAAAATAAAAAATGATCATTTCCTTCTGCATCTCGCTCGCTCAATCTCTTTGTAATATCCGGATTTACGACTGTGAAGCTGAGATGCAAATAAATTCCGCTTTTCTTATTCCTATCACCTGTTATTTATATCTCGCCACCGAGTTGATTTCATTTGTTGCTTCTATTGTTTTCTTTATTAACCAGTACATCTGTTCTTCTCATGAAGATTTTGAGTAGTTTTGAGGCTGATTTTGCCATCCAGAATGTTAGAGAACCACAGTTTTTTCATCCTTTACCCACATTTGGAATTTTTTTTCCTGCTTTTCAATATTTCAGTATCATTCAAAACTGCAATTTGTCCCTTAAAAAAAAAAAACAGGCAGTATCTGCATTTGCTACGGCTGTCGAATATCCATGAGACATGCAACCGCGAGGACTGGAACATATTTTTCGAGCACGCCGAAGACACTCAGTTAGCACTCAAGGATGCTCGGATGACCACGCTCACTCATCACTAATGATTAGGAGTAGCTGTTTTCTGAGCAAAGTGCTCAACCCACACCTATTGAAAGTGTTTAATACCAGTTATATATCTTCATTTTCCATCTCTTCTTTCCCCCCCAAAAAGCCTTTTTGACCATTATAGAATCAAACTTCCATGTCTACATGGATCCATCTCTACCATATTGGAGTCTGGGCAGATGCGTTTGCCAATTACTCACATATAACACAGCGAGACCATTTTCTCACCGGAACGTCTTCATTAAAAAATCGCAAATCCTCAGTAAATAGTAATTACAATGGGGGCTTCCATTACATATTCTCCTATTGTGACAGGTTCCCAGACAGCTGAATCCAGGCTGAGGGTAAAGTCTTGTCAAACTGTAATGAGCGCGGAAAGATAAGGAATGTTAATTTTATTGACGCCTCCTTTCCTGCTAATGGTAAGCAGTTCGGCCTCACCTCCTAAGCATTGTTATTACTGATTTCCTATTCAATGGACCCTGTCTTGATTGATAATCCACAATGCTGTCCTCGACGCAGCAACTTTTTTTTTTTTCCCTGACGCCCCATCGCTGTCCATGCTTTTTTATTGCTGGAGACAGCTCTAAAAATGTAATTGCTTTTCCAACTATCAAATGCTTCTTGTGTCAAGTGCCTGTAATTGGTTTATGACGCCCATTAGGGAAAGGTGAGCCTCCATCAGTTTACACAACACCTAGCTGGATAGACGTTGGATAATCTTTGAAAAAGGTTTCTTCTTCTCGGAAGAAATGTCTGATAATTCTTGTGACGCATGAAAGAAAGGAAACTGAGGGGCGCACAAACTTTTTTTTAAAAATAATGATCATGAGAAATTAAAGTTACTGATTACAGAGAAACTTTAATAAGTACCCACTGTGGACATTCGTTAGCAAGTCTTTTAGAAGGACCATCTAATCTTTGGACCTCTAAAAAGGGTCTGTCCCCCTTCAGAAAATCCTGGTTTCCGGGCGCAAAACTGCGCTTTACTCTGACTCTCCGCCACTGCTCCCGGTGTCTGAAATTGGCTGCAGCGCTGACGTAACTTCGATAGTGCTGCAACCAATCGATGAGCTCAATGGCTCTGCCTATGAAGACAGAAAGCCCCGGTCAGAGCCGATGAGCTCACTGAAGGAACCTTTATCACCAGAACCCATTTTTATACAGTCGAACTTAGAGCATCCTTTTGTAGTGGATGAAGATGCTTCAGAGTTCGAAATTGGAGCAGTTGTCACAAGGGTGTCACGTCCCCCTGGAATTAGACGGTCATGTGGGATTTTTGTCCCAAGCTAAGTGGTTGGAGTGGAGTTATTGTAGTAGTGATTTGTGATTTGCTGTGGTACGTTTTTCTCCTGGTCCCTAGTGCTTTTGTGTGATAGAGGTTTTCTGTGATCCCTGTTTTGTTTTTATGTCTTGTTACCTTACATTTCTGTCCCATGCCTCATGGGGTATTGGAGGGCACAGATCAGGGTTTAACAATAGCATAACAAGAGTGTTGTCACGAGGTTACCGCAACAGAGAGGAGCCAGAAGACCGCAGCGTCTGATTGCTCCTACTCCTGCGCTGATAAGAAGCAGTTCTCTTTTGTTTTAATGGTTTTTAACCCTTGTTCTTCTAAAAGAAATAATCGTCTATGTTGGAAATTCTGAGCTCTCAGCTGAGCTCAGTTAGCCACTCCCATCCCCTTTATAATCTAACTCCTAATTCAAATCTATGTCAGAGCTAGCTTTTTCTGCATGTCTTAGTAGGAAAGGTGTTCTTATGACAAGGAGTTTTGGTGGAGTTATCTGTGACTGTTGCGTGGTTTG
This sequence comes from Ranitomeya imitator, assembly GCF_032444005.1. Classification (NCBI taxonomy): domain Eukaryota; kingdom Metazoa; phylum Chordata; class Amphibia; order Anura; family Dendrobatidae; genus Ranitomeya; species Ranitomeya imitator. Next base: position 649,758,962 of record NC_091286.1, read on the forward strand.
TAAGTGTGATAATTCCCTTCCTTCCCCAACTTTTTTTTTTTCTCCTGTCCTCCACTCCCTGGTGCATTCCTCTGTTATATGTGAGTGAATATTTGTATGCCTGCTATTTTCAGTTACCCTTGTTTGTGTTGCCTTGTTCGTCGGCTTGGTGTACTGCAGTGAATAGAAGAGAACAGATGGAGGGCTAACTCAGGAGATAAAGCAAAGGTGGTGACCCCAGCATCTTCACCTTTAGAAGTATTGGGCGAGCCAGGTCACCCCCTAGTTGTAGGGACAGGAAAGGAGCCCCTGGTCCCAGGTCACCCACAGCTGAGTCGAGACAGGTGGAGACTCGGGTCGCTCTACCTTCGAGAATACCCCTGGAACAGGAGTAGTTAGGGTCCCAGTTCCATGGACAGTTTGAGGTCCCCCTTTCTTACCGAAGGCTGTCACTGCATCATCACAGCTCTGTTCATGTACATACTTTTCACAAACCATTTCAATATCGGTAATCATGAAATTTTGGCTTTTGATGAATGGCATAATGCCCTAGAAAGTGCAAAACATAAGATCACTGCCATAGTGGACCAGAAAAGTCTGACTTATTTACAACCAGCCAAGAGAGTCAACTCTAGGCAAGCTTGATGGGCTTGGTTCTTTTCTAGATTTGATTTTTTTGACAAGATTTCGATCTAGTACTAAAAACATAAAAGCAGATATGCTCTCCCTAAGTTTCTGTCCGTCTCTGTGACTGACCAACTCTGAACAGATTCCTATTCTTGCTGAAGGTAAAGTTGCGTCTTCTGCTTTTCTAAATCTTTGTAAGGAGATCTGTAGATTCCAGAATCTAGCGTCGGACAAATCTCCAACTCAAAAATGTTTTGTTCTTCTGTTCTGTCTGTGAGTCTTACAGGAATCCTATGATTCAGTACCTACAGGTCACCTCGAGAATAACAATACTCTTTGATTGGCAGAAAAGTAATTTTGGTGGCCAACTATAGTGTGGGGACTTAGTGCTTGTATGAGAAATTTGTGCCGGGGTGAAAACACCCCGCACTCATCCTGCCGAACTACTCTAGTTCTTACCTATACCTAAAAGTCCTGGGAATCATCTCTCCGTAGGCTTTCCACCATCTGATGGGAAAACTTTAGTTTCATTTGAATCTCGTTGGTTTGCTTTGCATATTATCTTTACTATGATGTTTTAAGGTTCCAATAAAATTTGATAAATTTTAATCCTTGTTTGGATTTCCGTACCACTTTGTCGAATTTACATAATTCCCAAACTTTAAAGAGAATCTGACAGCAGGATTTCATCACCCCCAAGCCAAGCTATTTATATGAACTTGAAGCTCTTGCAAAGACAAGTTCAACCATACCTTTCAGTAGAAAGTAAGTTCCTCCGATATCAAGAAATCTGTGTTTGAATCAATATGCGAATAAGACTGAAGTGGTTTCATTGCATTGAAGCTGATCCTTATCCTCTGTCACTCCAACTCTATACCCCGTCCAGTACTGCCTTCTCCTGCTTGACTGACACTGGGTTAAAGTCACATCTTGGTGACCTAATGCCCAAACTTCCAGGTTATGGGATCCTGGTGTGCATAGCGGGATCTGACAACCCTCTCTCCCTCTCATACTGAAAAAATAAGATTTCAATGTTTTAGGTTCCACGCAGGATTGTATGATCTTGTTCTGAATGCCGGTATCCCACAACCCAGAGCTTCGAACCTAACTTTTTCTAGATAGTCAAGCAGTTTCTTTGGGTCTTAGGGTTACTACTAATCACTTTTGTTAATAGGCGATATGCAGGATAATCACAAACAGGTGATGGGTGCTCTTTAAGTGTCCAGTTTCTCTACAACAGGAGATTTTAGGATTACGCAGTGTCCATTTAATCGATGGTCAAAGTAATATATGTCAGATCAGGTTCTGCAGAGCTAAAGACAATTTTTACTTTCTATTCTGGCAAAGAGATGAAGAACATGAACGGAGGATTCGCCTCTATTAATTTAGAATTTCCTAAGGGTATACAAAAATGAGTTTTCGAAACTGGACAACCTATTAAAAAGGATCAAAATACATCATTCCTCTTTAACTTACTTATGTTTTATGCCAAATTTCCATATGGCTATATGCTCAAGCTTATCTGTAAAGGTTTAGGCACCCCTAGTTAAAATAACTGTTATTGTGAACAGTGAAGGAAGTTAAAGATGAAATTATTCAAAAAGACCTAAAGTAACAGATGACACAATTCTTTTGTATTTTAAGCAATATATTTTCATATTTTACATTTTAAAAATTACAAAAAGAAAATGGGCAGATGCAAAAGTTTGGGCACCTTGCATGGCTAGTAGCTAATAGCACCCCCTTTTAAAAGTATCGAACACTTTTTGTAGACAGACAAGAGTCTTTCAATTCTTCTTTGAGGGATATTCATCCATTCTTCCTTGAAATATTCTTCCAGTTCTGTGATATTCCTGGGACTTCATGCTATTTTGAGATCTAGCCACAGATTTTCAGTGTTGATCAGATCAGGGGACTGTGAGGGGCACTGCAAAACCTTCAGCTTGTACCTTCCTTTTTGGAAGTGCATTTGAACAGCAAGGTTGATTGCTGTTGAGGGGAACTAGGAAAAAAAAAAAAAATCTCTATATATCTTCAGCAGAGCGAGTGTGAGCGAGCTGAGTGTGAGCTGAGCGTAAGTGTGGACGGCGGTAAGTGTGACTTGTGATTCAGTGAAGAGGTATTTGGAAAGCCTTTAACAAATACCTGTGTGAATTGGTGTGAGTTGCTGAATTGGGGGTAGCTATATTCATAAGGGTTAACTTAGGGTGGGGGCTCATAGTTAAGGGTTTATAAGGGGCAGCTGTTTGGGGCTCAAGTCCTTTTTGGAAGTGCATTTGAACAGCAAGGTTGATTGCTGTTGAGGGGAACTAGGGAAAAAAAAAAAATCTCTATATATCTTCAGCAGAGCGAGTGTGAGCGAGCTGAGTGTGAGCTGAGCGTAAGTGTGGACGGCGGTAAGTGTGACTTGTGATTCAGTGACTTTGGAGTCAGGGAGTTTTCAGGGGAGGATTTACTGAATTGCTGTCTGATTTTTATTAATACTTTGTATTTATTTATTTTTTTATTGAACTGTTCTGTCTGGTGCAATCCCCATTAGGAAATGTGCTCCACGATTGTTAATGCCATCCGGTGCACATCTTGCCACATGTATGCAGTCCTTGAGCAGCCGATCGAGGGTGCATACTGCTGTGCGAGATGTGAGCACGTTGTGCATTTGGAAACCCAGATTCTGACTCTAAATGTGCAGCTGGCAACACTGAGATCCATAGACAACATGGAGAGGAGTCTTCTGCTCACGGAGCAGACGCTCAATGGGACAGATGAGGGGGGGGATGGTGGGATGGAGCTGCAGGACAATGAAGTAGCAAGCTGGGTGACAGTTAGGAAGCGGGGTAGAGGGAAGAGTGCCAGGGAGGCTAGTCCTGATCTGGAACACCCCAATAAGTTTGCTAAGTTGGCAGATGAGGGGGGTGCCAGTACAGGGGTAGCACTGCTGCAGCCAGGCATGTCCTCTGAAAGCCGGAGGAGTGACTGCTCCAGTAAGGAGGGAAATAGGAGAGCAGGGCAGGCCAGACAGGTGCTGGTAGTGGGCGACTCAATTATTAGGGGAACAGATAGGGCAATCTGTCACAAAGACAGGGATCGTCGAACGGTGTGCTGCCTACCTGGCGCTCGAGTCCGACACATCGCTGATCGGGTGGACAGATTATTGGGAGGGGCTGGTGAGGACCCAGCGGTCATGGTGCACATTGGCACTAATGACAAAGTTAGAGGTAGGTGGAAGGTCCTTAAAGATGATTTCAGGGAATTAGGCTGCAAGCTGAAAGCAAGGACCTCCAACGTGGTATTTTCCGAAATACTGCCGGTACCACGTGCCACGCCAGAGAGGCAATGGGAGATTAGGGAGGTTAATAAGTGGCTCAAGAATTGGTGTAGGAAAGAGGGGTTTGGGTTCCTGCAGAACTGGGCCGACTTCTCAGTTGGCTACAGGCTCTACGCTAGGGACGGGCTGCACCTCAATGGGGAGGGTGCAGCTGTGCTGGGGGAGAGAATGGCTAGAAGGTTGGAGGAGTGTTTAAACTAGGAATTGGGGGGGAGGGTATTCATTTTATAGGAGGGGAAGATAGTGCAGACAGAGTCCTGGGCACAAATAAGGAAGTTGGGGGTGGCGGTGGCATGGGGGGTGGGGTCAGAACAGTTAATAATTTAAGAAATAGAAGTACAGAGAGGAACAAAAAGTGCATGTATACTAATGCCAGAAGCCTCGCCAACAAAATGGACGAATTAGAACTAATGTTGTTGGAGCATAATTATGACATGGTGGGGATATCTGAAACGTGGCTGGATGAGAGCCATGACTGGGCTGTTAACTTGCAGGGCTATAGCCTGTTCAGAAATGACCGTACAGATAAGCGAGGGGGAGGGGTGTGTCTGTATGTAAAATCATCCTTAAAACCCATCCTGCGCGATAATATAGGTGAATTTAATGAAAATGTAGAATCCCTGTGGGTGGAGATAAGGGGAGGGGAAAAAAATAATAAATTACTGATAGGGGTTTGTTATAAATCTCCAAAAATAATGGAAGCAATGGAGAATATCCTCGTAAAGCAAATAGATGAAGCTGCGACTCAAGGAGAAGTCATTATTATGGGGGACTTCAACTACCCTGAAATAGATTGGGGAACAGAAACCTGCAGTTCCAGCAAAGGTAATCGGTTTTTGACAATTATGAGAGACAATTACCTTTCACAACTGGTTCAGGACCCAACAAGAAGGGGGGCACTGCTAGACCTAATATTAACCAACAGGCCAGACCGCATATCAAATATAAGGGTTGGGGGTTACTTGGGAAATAGCGATCACAAAATAATAAGTTTTCATGTATCCTTTAAAAAGATGTGTAGTAGAGGGGTTACAAGGACACTAAACTTCAGGAGGGCAAATTTCCAACGGATGAGAGAGGATCTTGGTGCAATTAACTGGGACGATATCCTGAGACACAAAAATACACAGAGAAAATGGGAGACGTTTATTAGCATCCTGGATAGGACCTGTGCACAGTATATACCGTATGGGAATAAACATACTAGAAATAGGAGGAAACCAATATGGCTAAATAGAGCTGTAAGGGGCGCAATAAGGGACAAAAAGAAAGCATTTAGAGAATTAAAGGAAGTAGGTAGTGAGGAGGCATTAAATAAATACAGAAAATTAAATAAATTCTGTAAAAAGCAAATCAAGGCAGCAAAGATTGAGACAGAGAGACTCATTGCCAGAGAGAGTAAAAATAATCCTAAAATATTCTTTAACTACATAAATAGTAAGAAACTAAAAAATGATAGTGTTGGCCCCCTTAAAAATAGTCTGGGTGAGATGGTGGATGAGGATGAGGAAAAAGCCAATATGCTAAATGACTTTTTTTCATCAGTATTTACACAAGAAAATCCCATGGCAGACAAAATGTCTAGTGATAAAAATTCCCAATTAAATGTCACCTGCTTAACCCAGCAGGAAGTGCGGCGGCGTCTAAAAATCACTAAAATTGACAAATCTCCGGGCCCGGATGGGATACACCCTCGAGTACTGCAGGAATTAAGTACAGTCATTGATAGACCATTATTTTTAATATTTAAAGACTCCATAATAACAGGGTCTGTGCCACAGGACTGGCGTATAGCAAATGTGGTGCCAATATTCAAAAAGGGAACAAAAACTGAACTCGGAAACTATAGGCCAGTAAGCTTAACCTCTACTGTGGGTAAAATCCTGGAGGGCATTCTAAGGGACGCTATACTGGAGTATCTGAAGAGGAATAACCTCATGACCCAGTATCAGCACGGGTTTACTAGGGACCGTTCATGTCAGACTAATTTGATCAGTTTCTATGAAGAGGTAAGTTCCGGATTGGACCAAGGGAACCCAGTGGATGTAGTGTATATGGACTTTTCAAAAGCTTTTGATACGGTGCCACACAAAAGGTTGATACATAAAATGAGAATAATGGGGATAGGGGAAAATATGTGCAAGTGGGTTGAGAGCTGGCTCAGGGATAGGAAACAAAGGGTGGTTATTAATGGAGCACACTCGGACTGGGTAGCGGTTAGCAGTGGGGTACCACAGGGGTCAGTATTGGGCCCTCTTCTTTTGAACATATTTATTAATGACCTTGTAGGGGGCATTCAGAGTAGAATTTCAATATTTGCAGATGACACTAAACTCTGCAGGGTAATCAATACAGAGGAGGACAATTTTATATTACAGGATGATTTATGTAAACTAGAAGCTTGGGCTGATAAATGGCAAATGAGCTTTAATGGGGATAAATGTAAGGTCATGCACTTGGGTAGAAGTAATAAGATGTATACTTATGTGCTTAATTCTAAAACTCTGGGCAAAACCGTCAATGAAAAAGACCTGGGTGTATGGGTGGATGACAAACTTAAATTCAGTGGCCAGTGTCAGGCAGCTGCTACAAAGGCAAATAAAATAATGGGATGCATTAAAAGAGGCATAGATGCTCATGAGGAGAATATAATTTTACCTCTATACAAGTCACTTGTTCGATCACACTTAGAATACTGTGCACAGTTCTGGTCTCCGGTGTATAAGAAAGACATAGCTGAACTGGAGCGGGTGCAGAGAAGAGCGACCAAGGTTATTAGAGGACTGGGGGGTCTGCAATACCAAGATAGGTTATTACACTTGGGGCTATTTAGTTTGGAAAAACGAAGACTAAGGGGTGATCTCATTTTAATGTATAAATATATGAGGGGACAGTACAAAGACCTTTCTGATGATCTTTTTAATCATAGACCTGAAACAGGGACAAGGGGGCATCCTCTGCGGTTGGAGGAAAAAAGGTTTAAGCATAATAACAGACACGGATTCTTTACTGTAAGAGCAGTGAGACTATGGAACTCTCTGCCGTATGATGTTGTAATGAGTGATTCATTACTTAAATTTAAGAGGGGACTGGATACCTTTCTGGAAAAGTATAATGTTACAGGGTATATACACTAGATTCCTTGATAGGGCGTTGATCCAGGGAACTAGTCTGATTGCCGTATGTGGAGTCGGGAAGGAATTTTTTTCCCCAATGTGGAGCTTACTCTTTGCACATGGGTTTTTTTTGCCTTCCTCTAGATTAACATGTTAGGGCATGTTAGGTTAGGCTATGGGTTGAACTAGATGGACATATAGTCTTCCTTCAACCTTAATAACTATGTAACTATGTAACTATGTAACTATTGTGGATTTTGATGTGTGTTTAGGATCATTATCCATTTGTAGAAGCCATCCTTTTTTCCACTTTAGCTTTTTTTTACAGATAGTGTTATGTTTGCATCAAGAATTTGTTGAAATTTCATTGAATCCATTCTTCCCTCTACCCGTGAAATGTTTCCTGTGCCATTGGCTGCAACACAACTCTAAAGCATGATTGATCCACCCCCATGCTTAGTGGTTTAATGGTTGTTGGGATGTTCTTTTCCTGAAATTCCATGCCCTTTTTTCTCTACATATACCTGTGATCATTGTGGCCAAAGAGCTCTGTTTTAACCTTATCGGTCCACAGGACTTACAATGCATCAGGCTTGTTTAGATGTTCTTTTTCATACTTCTGATGCTGAATTTTATGGTTAAGGACGCAAGAGAGGTTTTCTTGTGATGACTCTTCCATGAAGGCCTTACTTATGTAGCCTGTGAACAGTAGAACAATGTACCACAACTTCAGAGTCTGGAATCAGGGTCTTAAGGTACCGTCACACTCAGCGACGCTGCAGCGATGTAGGCAACGAGCCGATCGCTGCAGCGTCGCTGTTTAGGTCGCTATAGAGACGTCAAACACAGCAGCTCTAGAACGATGCAGGAGTGATCCAGTGACGTAACGGCGACTCACTTCTCGTTCTCGCTGGTTGTTAGCTCCATGCAAAACATTGCTGGCATTGTTGCTTTTGATGTCAAACATGACGATACACGCCGACCTGACGACGAAATAAAGTTCTGGACTTCTAGCTCCGACCAGCGATGGCACAGCGGGATCCAGATCGCTGCTGCGTGTCAAACACAACGAGATCGCTATCCAGGACGGTGCAACGTCACGGATCGTTGTCGTTCTCGTTGTAAAGTTGCTGAGTGTGAAGGTACCTTTAGTCCCTATTCTGGTCTTTTCAAAGCAATGATCATATTTTTGTGTGAAAAGTATTCGGTATTTAAAAATAGCAAAAATATAGAAGATTATTAAGAAAGTCATGCAAAGTCTATCATAGTAGCTAGTATTAGGGATCACACTCACTACCATATAAAAAAATTGGGCGCGTTCTCACCCAGGAAAGAGGGATGATTATTTTCTCACTTGTCATCTCATTCGATTTATACTCTAGTGGGAGCGAACCCTTAACTTTGGCAACAACAGTCTTGACTTATCTGATAAAATTTTAGAAACTCTTCATGGATTTTGTAACCAGTTATGATTGAAGTTGCTCTCAGGGGGGTGTACATAATCCTTTATAAGTTCTGCCACTATCACATTTTAGAGCTAATGTCTTTGAGGTTCAGTAGAAAAGATACCAACTTATCCATCATCATCTTTGTATATTTTCTGTGGTTTATAATGGCTGATTGTGCCTCAACCTGACATTGAGCTACTCTGTACTTCCATTTCATTGATTCACTTGACCAGTTAGGATTGAATTTGCCTATATAAGGTCTAAAAGATCTGACATAATAAGTTCCAGCCTAAGCTAAGCCCATGAGGTTTTGTAACAAGAAAAACATATGTTTTTTTTGTACCTCTTGCTTTGTATTTGGCTGTTTTTACATAGTAGTCACACCTCCCCATGGGTTTGTAATATACATGTTTCAGCTCTCGTGACGAGGTGGATTCTCCAAACCTCAGGTTCCTGTGGGCACACGGGTCACTGGCGTCGGTGCAGCAGGCAGGTAAGGTACGCAGGAAACAAAGACTAGGAGTACTGGACACCGCAGGCAGTCAGGACACGGAAAAGCAGGTATGGAGCAGGTACTAGAAGCACTGGACACCGCAGGCAGACAGGACATGGAAAAGCGGGTATTATTATTATAGCATGGAGCAGGTACTAGAAGCACTTGATACCGCAGTCAAACAGGACATGGAAAAGCAGGTGTGGAGCAAGTACTAGAAGCACTGGACACCGCAGGCAGACAGGACATGGAAAAGCAGGTGTGGAGCAGGTACTAAAAGCACTGGACACCGCAGGCAGACATGACACGGAAAAGCGGGTATTATTATTATTTATTATTATAGCATGGCGCAGGCACTAGAAGCAGTGGATACCGCAGGCAAACAGGACATGGAAAAGCAGGTGTGGAGCAGGTACTAGAAGCTTTTTAGACTGCAGGCAGACAGGACATGGAAAAACAGGTATGCAGCAGGTACTCGAAGCACTGGATACCAAAAGGCAGACAGAACACGGAAAAAAGGCATGCAGTTGGTACTAGAAGCACTGGACACCGCAGGCAGACTGGACACGGAAAAGCAGATATGGAGCAGGTACTGCAAACACTGAACACTGCAGGCGGACAGGGCATAGAAAAGCAGATATGGAGCAGGTGCTAAAAGCATTGGACACTGCAGGCGAACAGGACACAGAAAAGCAGGCATGGAGCAGGTACTAGAAGCATTGGACACCGCAGGCAGACAGGACACAGAAAAACTAAGAGTCTTAATTTCAAGACATAGGTGTGTGTCTTGGTGGACCTTATATAAGTATAGGCAGATGATCACATAGGGGCACTCCTTACCATTTGCAAAGCCCGACGTGGAGCACAACAGTGTGTATCCTACTGAGGTGAAGGAAGCAGAGCCCGGACCTGGGATAGATGTGTAACAATTCAACTGTTCCGCACCAAGCTAGAAAAGCCCTTTTTTTCCCCTTCTGCATGGAGTAAAGACTGATAATTGTAGGATTTTGACTGGAAAGTCCAACTCAATGCTTCCACCTTTTTACTTTATCAGTCCCCCATCTGATTGCTGTTCTCGTAGGTTAATACACCGCTGTCCTATTTGCTGTTATTGAAGATATATTATTGCTTTAGCCTGGAGTTTATGCTGAGCATATAATGTTTTTAATTACTTAGCTCCATTACTTTGCGAGCATATTATCTAAAGGAGAAACTTTTCAGCCCTTGCCAGGGTCTAATAAGGAAATCATTATAGAGATGTTTGTGTAACGGGAGCTTTCCTTCTCTCATATTGGGAATAGAGTTTCTCTCCTGTTCTTCAGTGTGTGGCAGAGATAAAACCTGATTTATAGGGAACATTATCCCTCGTAATGACAAACTGCAATAAATACTGCACTTCTAATATTATTATTCCATTTTTAAAAAAATACAATCCTAACATATTTATAGTCCTCGCTGTATTTAGCAATACATATGCAAATTAAAGCCATTAAGTGCAAGCTTTTGATCCTTCTAGAAGACGGGCTCGTAGAATGTCAATCGTCTACATTGGCCCTAGACTTGAATATTCGAGCAAGTAGAAGAGGAGTTGAGAAGACTAAGAACACATGGATAGCTAAGTAAAATAATGTGAAGTGTTGGTGAAACTTAGCCAAATGAAAAAGTAACTTTGAGTTTTGGGCTTCAATGCAAAATCTGTATGAGCCCACCGCCTACAATGTGCCTGTTAGGGTTCACCATATGAGGTGGATCCACTAAGCCTGTGGTCCAGGTGGGCAACTGGATCCCAGACATTGGTGAAGCTTCCAGAATGTACGGAGTTGGACTAACTGAAAACTCAGGAGCAGACAGACAGGTTAAGTGGAACCCAGCAAGGATGGATGAGAGTTGAAACAAAGTAGTAAAGACAATGGATCACATCAAAGAAGGAACACTAGAGTCTCAATCCCAAGACACAAGTTTGTGTATCAGTGGACCTCAAATACGTCTAGAGAGATAATGTCATAGATCCACACTGGTCAACCTGCAAATCTGATGTGGAGCACAACAGAGGGCAACAGACCCAGGAGAAGGGAGAGGAGCAAGAATACCTGGAACATGTGTGAAACAGTGCCATTCATTTACTGGTGTCTTCTGATGACAGGAGCAACGATGAGACACTCAGACATCCCTTTACCTTCTTTAAATATGTCCCTGAGAATAGAACAAGACCATGTCCAAAGGGGCGCTGACAGCCTATGGTTTCTGATATACATCGGAAGGATATCCAAATGCCTTGGTCCTAAGGCTGCAACGTGTCCCACTGCATCACCCCAGTATAAGTTTTCTACCTTTTATCTTGGTGTGACAGAGAATTGTATACTACATTATTACATACCGTAAAAAAAACATCTGTACCCTGAGGGCCTCCACAGGAACAGTTTTTGACCTGTGTTGGTTGAATAAGACCCTATGAATACATTTGGCATATACATCAGTAGTTCCAATGGGCATTTGCACCAAATGTTGTCTGTGAGCATAATATCTTATAAGTTATACGTTTCTTGACTCATCACCTATAGTAGAGGTCAAGAAAAAGGGAGATTAGACGAATTCCAATCTTATTTTGTTTATTTTCCTCGCTTATACAGTGGCATGTAAAAGTTTGGGCGCCCCTGGTCAAAAAATTACTGTTGTGAGTTGAAGATAAAATGATCTCTAAAAGGCCTAAAGTTAAAGGGGTATTCCCATCTCCCAGATCCTATCCCAATATGTAGTAGGTGTAATAATAATAAAAATATTAGCAAATACCTCAAATTAGAAATGTAGTATAGTTCTTCTGATTCTCTGTGTCTCTTTCCTCACGTGCAGGCATTGCAGGACCTTAGGTATCTATGGTTACGACCACTAGCAATTAGCTGTCGCTATATCAGTGGTCGTAACCATGGATACCTAAGGTCCTGCAATGCCTGCACATGAGGAGACAGACTTAGCTTGATGGATGTGATTGACAGACTGTATACCAGTCCTACCATAATGAGGGTTGTATGGCAGCTGTCAATCACACCCAGGAAAGCCTGATACGATCATTCATGACTAGTGTGGGAGAAGGGATGCCCCACTGGACTATTTCTGCCTCATTACCAGACGCAATGCTGTCGATTAAAAATTAATTATTTAAACACTGTAGAGTTAGTGCGCACATAAAACACCATACTAGCAGTTGAGAACAGTGAGGGGAATTAATAAGTGTAAGGCATTAAGCTGTCATGTGTATACATGAGAAATAACACCATTTTATGGCTTGTATCCTGCATTTTTCACCAGTTCTCCTGTTCTATGGCTATCTAGTGTTTGCTGACTAGCTGTTATGATATCTCTCATACACAACACAAACATGAGGGAGTCTTGCTGTCCCATCTCTATGTCGCAAATATTTGGAAGCAGCAGCAGCATGGAGGATATTATACAACAGCACTGAGCAGTGTAGCTGAGAATCCAGCACTGTGGGTGAGATAAAACACTTACTGGAAAGAAGCAGGATCATTCTGTGTGTCTTTGTCACTGTCTTGAAGTCTGCTTTTTCAGCTGTAGTATGATCCCTCAGTGAGTTGGCAGTCCATTTTGTCTTAAGGAGGACCATCTCCTTCTTTTATTTGTTTAGCACTGTAGTAGTGCTTCTTATGTAAAATCTCTGCCCCTGGTCTTAATCTCACCGTTCAACATCTTCACCCTTTACCTGCGCCGCTCCGGTCTCTCGGCTCCATCTTGTGACCACAACTTTTGACGTACTGGAACTCAGAAGTTACGTCTCCAGCTCTCAGTGTAGGTCTAGAGCCAGAACGAGGCTCTCATAGACCTGACGACATTGAAAAGTGACGACCGTCTCACTGCATGAAACACCGGAACGATCTGGCAGGTCACAAACTACTGGAAACCAGCGGGAGTGGCGGCAATAAATGACTAAGACGGCGGCTGGTAAGTATAAGACCGGTGGCATTAGAAGCACCATTCTAGCGGTAAAATTAAAAAAAATGCTGGAGTGGTGCTTTAACAGTTATTCAGAGTAAATGGTGAAGTCAGGAAGGAGGTGAAGTGGCTCATAAGTGGAAAAAGAAGCCTATTTCTGTGATAAGATATATTCCGAAGTTTCCTCAACTTTTGAGTTGTGTGAAGCCTTATCTGATCATCCTTAAAGATGATCACGTCCTAATGATAGAGGTAGAATATTTTGATACGGTCATGGGATTGCCCCACAAGCTTAATATTTTTTATTTTAATCGGGGGCAATATTAACATTTACCAGTATATATATACATGGTGCATAAAAAGTTTCACTACCTAGAAGTTGTAAAGCATGGGTTACCGTCCATTGTTGCACGGTCAGGACATTGTTTTCCCACAAGAATCGGTGAGAACATCCAGTTCTATTAAATTGCTCTCTCGGGTGGCCTTGAGTTCTGAAGGGGAGAAGTCTCTATCTAAAAGCCTATGACATGACTCATTATTATCGTTAGTTATCAGCAGAGGCAGCCCAATGTCATAGAAGGAATTCAGACAAAATCTTTCCACTCGTCAGCAGACAAATTTTCCTTCCATAGATTGTTCCATCCCATCTCATCTCGAAAAGCGATGGAAGGATGGTGGCATTTATTTCTATGCTTTCCACCAATAATCATCAAGGACTATTACTTTTCAGCGTTTCATCTCGACTTAATGGCTCTTGACTGGTTCCAATTCTGTCATGTGCTTTCTGCTGAACTTGTGTTCTCAATCTTTGCCTAGAGGAATGACTGGATGGCAGCCAGGAAGAGGGTCTGCTTGATTGAATCTGATTGAATTGTATGTTGGTCTCTACAAAGACATTTTTCCGGAAAGGCTAAAACTTTTTCAAAGTTAATGTTGTTAAGTGTTTTCTTCTTAGATATATCTCACCCGGTGTTGAGGGCAATTATTGGGACACACCTCAACAAATCTTTGATTGTCCGTGAAAGATCCTTCGGGATTTTAAAGTTTTTTACCCACAACGCCTTACTTCAGAGTGTTCTGTACACCGTAAAATGAACAGGTCAGAGGGAGTTCAAAGTTTCTTCAAGTGACCTCAGATTTTTTTGTTATTGTTTCTATAGTGGACAGTCATTTTTAGCTTCTTATAGTCCATTTTCATTAACGCAAAAATGACCTAAATTAAATTTTTTAAATCGTATTTTAAAGAATATGTCATTATCCATATTTAAAAAAAACTCTGAGATCAGGTGAATTATTCTTCATTATGCCAGACGTATTGTTGCTTTGTTCAACAGGTCAAGGGATATGAACCAATGTTTCATATGAATCTGTCTGTTGACCTTTGTTGTGCACTGTTCCTTTGTTCAGTAGGTCAAGGGAAATGAGCCTTTGTTTCATATGAGTCTGTCTGTTGACTTCTGTTGTATGTTGATTTGTGGAATGCCTGCTGATTACATATTGCATCAGCCCCCTGCGGTGTACTAGTCTGCACAACTTGGATGATAAATATGCAGCCTAATTGAACAGTTTAACATTGAGGGATTACCTTCTCCCACTTTCCCAAATCCTGTGGGAGAATGCCCTGAATGAGAGCTGTGGAATATAAAAAGCAGGCTGCCTATATTTCTAGAGAGATTCTACAGATCATCAGCTCAAGGAACCATGGCTCCAGCCGAAGATGTTTGGAGAAGCAGGTTGGGACAGTCAGGTCACCTGGCCACATACCTTATTCTGCTTGGTCAGCTTCCTATGCTTGATGCTATCTCATATATGTGGGTGCCCACCGAAAGCGGGGTGCCACTGGTTGGGGTAATTGGCCCTGGATTCCCGGAAGTCACCGAGGTTCTAATCCTCGGTGAGCCAGCTTAAGGATAATTGCTGTCTTTTGCACCATTTTTGTCCCTGCTTGGACCGTACTATATGTTGTTGAAGTTGGATACGCATGCTACGGTCGTGGTACCCGTTGTCTGGAGGAGCATAAACTCTAACTGCAGTCTATACCGACAGGAGATACAAAAGCTGTGGACCAACCAGAGGTTTGGGACAGCGGGTATTGCTTGACATGGGGGGCAGTGGAACTACAGGTCCCTGGTTAGGATCTTGTGGACAGGGGGGGGGGGGGGGGCAGCACAGTGGTGCAGTGGTTAGCACTGCAGCCTTGCAGCACTGGGGTTCTGGGTTCCAATCCCACCCAGGACAACATCTGCAAAGAGTTTGTATGTTCTCTCCGTGTTTGCGTGGGTTTCCTCCGAGTTCTCCGGTTTCCTCCCACATTCAAAAAACATACTGATAGGGAATCTAGATTGTGAGCCCCATCGGGGACAGCGATGATAATGTGTGCAAACTGTAAAGCACTGCGGAATATGTTAGCGCTATATAAAAATAAAGATTATTATTATTATTATCTCATTGTGGCCATCTATCCAGAGTTGCTGTAAGACCGTGGATGGAATAAATAAAAATAAATGTATTGTTAACCTGCTTACATGATTAATACAACCCACAACATCAGATCCTCACAATGAATGATTAAAATCTTTAATTAGACCATTAGGAAATAGTAATTGGAGCTCACAATTTAAAAGGATCACCTCTTTTTCTTAAAGGGGTTGTCCGGCCTTAAGCTACAAGTCTGCAGTCACTCTATGAGATTGCAGACTTGTGAGCCCTCATATAGTGCGAACTGCGTGCTGCGACGATTCTCCAGTGCCGGCGACTGGAGCGCAAGTATGTGATTTGCATATTTCTGGCCATATTCCGACTAGACGTGCCTGGGCTCACTCAATTTACTTGCATTGAGTGACGTCATACACGTCTAGTTAGCATGTGACCGAAGGTATACAAATCACATACTTAAGATCACACACACGTCACTCCTGGCACCAGAGAATCCTCACAGCGCGCGGTGCGCACGATGTGAGGGTTCACAAGTCTGTAGTTACACAGTAAGACTTGTAGCCTGAGGCCCAACAACCCCTTTAAATTCAAGTTGCAATTACCCCCATGTCTCTAGATTATAATCTTTTGCAAGGATTTAAATTGTAATTGGCTATTATGGTGTTTCCACCGAAATATCTGAGACCACATGGAAATCTATTACGCATGAGCAGATTCATAAAAAATAAAAAATATTTTGGCTAAAAACTTTTCGTGTTCTTGTTCCTCCTATGAAAATTAAATTACTGTCTGACGTTGAAACAGAAGTAAGTACCTTGTTTGGTCTGAGAAATAGTTTACTCCAAAAACTTTCTTAAAGTGGATTTCACAATGTAACCTGTATACATAAACTAATATTTCACTTAGACCTGATGAGGCTGGTGTGTTTACTTTGAAGTTTATTTAGAATATGTGTCCAGCTAAACAGTAAGAATCTCAATGGTCCAAGTTTATTCCGTCTCTGCCCACCCAGCCAGACAGCCCCCTGCAGTTTGTACTGAGCAGTGTGAGATATCTCAGCAGCAGCAGGGAAGAGGGACACTGAGGATCTGTCAATCAGATTAGGTTGGCAGCGATTGACTTTAAACTTTCACATTTTACATAGATTTTCAAAGTAAGTACACCAGTCTCGTTACTAATTTTGTGCAGCTTATATTGTAAAATTTTTTAATTTTTCAGCTTTAAGAAGCAGTTTAGTTTTCAGGGGAAATGTAACTAATCATTATTGGATTTCGAAATTCTTTTAGTACAATTTGGCCAAGAGAAACTGTGGTTTGCTTAGGAAGGATGCAAGAGAGGATGGCTTACAAGTAATAAAGTTAATCTCTTTAATCCTGTTTGTGATAGTATGAGGTGTATGAGATTCAGTAGAGGAGAACCCAACTTAAAGCGGCCAGTGGAACCACAACTGGGCAATCGAGGGCCGGAATAGTACGCAGTTGCTTTGTATTTGGAAGGTGGAGGGATATATTGCCACGTGAAATAAAATCCATGCACATCTGGGGGCAATAGGAATCACTAATATTTTTCTTTTATGGGTTGTCCCTTGGACCCTGTGAAGCAGCAGATGTTTTGCACGTTGTGTTCATCAATGAATGGAACAGATTACTTGTGAACCGGTTGATTTTACACTAAGGTAAAGAAGATGGTAGCAGTTCAACTCACTCAGCCGGACACGGAGGTAGAAAACAGGAATACTGTCTCTTTAAATCTTCGGTTGGTTTATTAAATGGCGACATAAACCAACAAGAAGGGGAAAGTAAACTACAACCCTTCAAGTAAAAACAGGGAGCTGACCGCTCTGCAGCACCACAGGTTCAGTCTTTCTTCCTCAGGACACAAACTACTGGAGATCCTCTCTCCAGTCCTGCTGAACCCAGACTGCCTCTGAAGGCCAGTTATTTAAGCCCTAGACCACACCCTGGGGTGGAGATAAGGTGGACATCCTCCCACCCGCTCTATGGATGTCCACATAAAAGCCAGTCCATTATATAAATTAGCTTAGCCCCTCACGGCACTTAGTGTGCTGGAGGATAAAACTCTGGGTTTTATATCACTGACGCCATTAAGCGTAGTGACACATGTCTCCCCTCCAGCACTTTACCAGTGACTTTGTCACAAGATACTGTATATACTAATTTTGTATTTTTGAAGTATTAGCCTTAGGTATCAAAGTCACTTAGTAATATTAATGCTGTTCCATCAGTGCTAAAATTGCTCCCGAACTTAACGCAAAAGGTTATGGGACTGCTATTTCTGACAGTCCCAAAAATAGTGGATCCTCGCAATTCAAGACGAGGATTCAATGCCAAGTTCCCGGGTTGCACAGCTCCGATCTCAGGATTGCATGAACCACCAGAAATTAGTAAATTATCCCTTTAACATATGAAGAGCTCACTCGGCTTTATTAGTCCGCTGTGTACAATCACGTCTGATCATAAACTGGTTAGTAACTTTTATGTTTCTCATTGAGGGGAATGTGGAACGAGAACATGAATGGCTTTATTGTAGGTTCCGAGGTCTCGGAGATTATTAATGGCCGAGTCTTCTTGTTTTTCTCCTTTCTCTCTAATTGCTCCCTCATATGCCGACTGCTAGCAATTTAGTGTTAATGTATTATACGGTATGCGTGCGGTTAGGTTTCATGTGATTGAATCCAGAGCAATGGCAGGATAGTTTACCGTCTTACTTTTGAAGGGAGAAGCATTTTAAAGGGACATTCTCACTAACCCCTAGTTGTATCTCTCGATTAAAATTTGTAGCTTCAGCCTTGGCCAGTCAGGGTGTAAAGGGGATATTCCCATCTCCAAGAACCTATCACAATATGTAGCAGGTGTAAAAATAATAATATTAGCAAATACCTCCAAATAGAAATGTAGTATAGTTCTCCTGATTAGCTATGTCGCTTACCTCGTGTGCAAAGCATTGCAGTAGCCTAGTTACATGGTTACGACCACTCATATAATGACAGTTAGTTGTTAGTGGTCATAACCGTGGATACCGAAGATAATGCAATGCTCTGCACATACGGTAAGCGACATAGCTAATCAGAAGAACTATATTACATTTCTAATTTGTCAAACCAATCTAATCAGTTTTTATGAAGAGGTAAGCTATAGGCTGGACCACGGTGAGTCATTGGACGTGGTATATCTCGATTTTTCCAAAGCGTTTGATACCGTGCCGCACAAGAGGTTGGTACACAAAATGAGAATGCTTGGTCTGGGGGAAAATGTGTGTAAATGGGTTAGTAACTGGCTTAGTGATAGAAAGCAGAGGGTGGTTATAAATGGTATAGTCTCTAACTGGGTCGCTGTGACCAGTGGGGTACCGCAGGGGTCGGTATTGGGACCTGTTCTCTTCAACATATTCATTAATGATCTGGTAGAAGGTTTACACAGTAAAATATCGATATTTGCAGATGATACAAAACTATGTAAAGCAGTTAATACAAGAGAAGATAGTATTCTGCTACAGATGGATCTGGATAAGTTGGAAACTTGGGCTGAAAGGTGGCAGATGAGGTTTAACAATGATAAATGTAAGGTTATACACATGGGAAGAAGGAATCAATATCACCATTACACACTGAACGGGAAACCACTGGGTAAATCTGACAGGGAGAAGGACTTGGGGATCCTAGTTAATGATAAACTTACCTGGAGCAGCCAGTGCCAGGCAGCAGCTGCCAAGGCAAACAGGATCATGGGGTGCATTAAAAGAGGTCTGGATACACATGATGAGAGCATTATACTGCCTCTGTACAAATCCCTAGTTAGACCGCACATGGAGTACTGTGTCCAGTTTTGGGCACCGGTGCTCAGGAAGGATATAATGGAACTAGAGAGAGTACAAAGGAGGGCAACAAAATTAATAAAGGGGATGGGAGAACTACAATACCCAGATAGATTAGCGAAATTAGGATTATTTAGTCTAGAAAAAAGACGACTGAGGGGCGATCTAATAACCATGTATAAGTATATAAGGGGACAATACAAATATCTCGCTGAGGATCTGTTTATACCAAGGAAGGTGACGGGCACAAGGGGGCATTCTTTGCGTCTGGAGGAGAGAAGGTTTTTCCACCAACATAGAAGAGGATTCTTTACTGTTAGGGCAGTGAGAATCTGGAATTGCTTGCCTGAGGAGGTGGTGATGGCGAACTCAGTCGAGGGGTTCAAGAGAGGCCTGGATGTCTTCCTGGAGCAGAACAATATTGTATCATACAATTATTAGGTTCTGTAGAAGGACGTAGATCTGGGGATTTATTATGATGGAATATAGGCTGAACTGGATGGACAAATGTCTTTTTTCGGCCTTACTATGTTACTATGTTACTATGTTACTATTTGCTAATATTATTATTATACCTACTACATATTGGGATAGAATACCACTTTGATTCTAAATTCATAGATTAATCTTACTCATAAAAACAAGAAACGTGAATGTAATATACGGTATCTTATCAGAGAAATGTGCTTCTCTCTCCTCCTGGACTGATGATTTGGTCTCAGTATTGTCAATTAAAATGTGTATTCAGTGGAAACAGATTGTTACATTACTGAGGTAGGAGAGGACAGTTGGTGCTCATAAGATTCTATGTAGATGGGAGAGAAGAGGAGGGAGGAGCTCTCCTTCTAGCTCCTCTCACCTCTCCAATCAAGGAGGAGAAATATGTGGATTTCTCTGATAAGATACATTGCAAAATTTCTTATTTTAATATGTACTATTGATTTTTGAACTTATTGCTGATTTATGACTTCAAACGTCCGAGCGGTCCGGCTCCGACTCTGCTTTGACATTCTGAAACGGCACTGCATTCAAGCACAGCTACACGCAATATTGTAGCTGCGGAGGCGGGGATCGAGTCCTCTCTGACATGGTCCCCATAGAGAAGGCAGAGATGGTGTATTACCGTCTGTGCCTTCTTCATCGCTACATACACGGTACTAATGTAAAGAAACACACACACTGTGTGTCCTACTATGGGTCGCTGCACGTGAAACGTAGGACAGCCAGGGAATGCACGGACACCGCAGTCCTCGAGGAAAAGCGGTGCAGGACCCGGCAGATCACGTGTCGGCCGGGAAGGCACCGCGGGGTGGAGCCAAGCTCCGAGAACGGACAAGAAACGACAGCTAGGTGAATGCTGGGCACGTAGTCAGGCAAGCCGAGGTCAGAAGCTAGGAAGATGAGCAGTAGCCATGGACGAGACAGAAGGATGGAGGGGGACAAGACGAGGTCGGTAGCCAGACGGGAGAGCAGGACAAAAGAACAAGACAAAGAGTGGTCAAAGACAGTGCCGGGGGTCAGAACTAGAGAGTACAGAGCGGTACCAAATCAAGACTTAGAAACAGAGTCTAAGCCGGGTCATACACTGGAAACACAAGCACACAGAGGCACAACGATATCTGAATGATAACCTGGGTCAACAACGCAAGCCAGGTAAGCAAAAGTATCACTGACACAGAACAAGGCCAGCAGCAGACCTAAATAGCCCTCCATGAACCAAAGAGAGGCTAAACAGGGTTAACCCCTACCTGACCAGGATGGGAGAAAAAACCCCATTCTGTGTCATGACAACTATTAAAAGCGATGGCGCTTCTTCCTCCGTACACAGCGGTCATACACACAGCCAGACTTCCCAGAGAGAAGATAAACATGGTTTATTAGAGTGCTTGCTTTCTTGATGTCTGAGAACACAAGCTGGACCAGCACTTGTGTATATACATTAGTAAGCAGCAGCACTTACAGTGCTTCCCCCTCCATACCCAGTGAACGTGCGTTTATTGGGTGTATATGTCAGGACAACGTTGTTCTGTTGTGTGAGTTTTTTTTTATTCGTGCATGTCTGATTTTAGACTGCTTTCAGATTCCTTATTGCTTTAGATAAGCTGCATAAGTCCAGAGTCTGTTCCAACTCTAGATGTCACCTAAGGAGCCCTCTCTAGTCTTTGTTTGCCCCTGACCTTGACATTACTAGAATCACATTTTTATCACTTTCTTAAAACGGATCAGTCACCAAATTCCACTTTATAAACTGCATACCTTAATATATAGATCTGTCAGCCCTGATCAGACTGGTGTACTTACTGTGATAATCGATGTCAACATAGCTGAAGTCCAGCAGAAGTAATATATTGTAATTAGTATAGCAGGACTCATCTTATTATAAGAGAGGGGAACTTTTAGAAAGGATTCTACAGCCATTTTTAATCTGGATTTTCAGAGCAAATACACCAGTCTCTTCAGGTCCAAAACATCTATTTAATAATGTATGGCGTTTGTTGACAGATCCACTTTTAGTAATGTTTTCAGCTATGGTATGCTGCTATATTCTGCACATAAAATGTCAGGTTGTGCCGGTGAATATATTTTTAGGGTGTTGTCATAGTAATGACTTAATGTAATGGTCAGCGTTGGAAATAGTTTTCAAGCTGGTATTGTATCAACAGAATCCACACCAATCTGAATAAGCTTCATATTCACGCGGCGGCGGCGTACGGGCAGACTGGCTTAACGGGAAAAAAAGAATATTCCGAGCACAGGTTAAATGAGAAGTAACAATGGTCTCAACTCTACGGATCAATTGGAGTTAAAGGGATTTTCCCAAGAACTAAGCACATTTTAATCAATTGATCTTACTAATAAGTTCCACAATTGGGTGTATTTAAAAAAAAATGTTCCTGTGCCGAGATAATCTTATAAATGTGTCCCTTCTGTGTACTGTGCAATGGCTGTGTCTGACTAGGCAGGAACATGGTCTGATCATATCATAATCTTGTTTTCTTCCTCCCCTGCCCAGGAGATGTGATATGATCAGACCATGTCCCTGCTCGGTCACACACGGCCATTACACAGTACACAGCAGGGACACATTTATGAGATTATCTCAGCACAGGAACATTTTATTTAAACACATCCAGTTGTGGAAATTATTATTATTCCAAGATCTATTGATTAAAATGTTGATTACAATTAACTTGGTTCATGGTAAAACCCCTTTAAGGAGTAACCCCAGACCTCAGGAAGATTATACTGTCCCTGGTTAATATACCTGGGGTTGGCTTGCTTAAAGAGACATACATGGCTTAGAGATTTAAAGGTCTGATCCATCACACATGGTTACGGACCAAAGAAACGTCATTAACCAATTCCTCCTGTATTTCTCGTTAATATGTATTTTAGGCTACAAATATGACTTTACAGATCTGTATATGTCAAGGAGTTCTCTTTTTCATCTCTCTTACATCTAGACTTTTTTATTTTTTAATTTAGCCTCGGTCTGAATTAAAATTAGCGATTGTTCCGTTAGTCACCTTCTTTTTGTTTGCGCTATTGCCCCATCGCTGCAGCTGAAACGTTCATCCTCTTAATGTCAAGTTTGTGATGAAAATGCGAAATTAGAGCAAAGCAAACACTAAAAAAAACACAGCTAGGGGAGAAAATAGCTCTCTCCTGTGCTGCGCACTTCACAGGTTCAAGCGGTGTGAAGCCATTGTGCCCACATGTGCCCTATTATTATATATTATGTGCCACAACACTGCAGAATGATAGACGAAGGTAATTACATCACATCAATCCTTACGGCGCGCGAATTTTTGCCTGTAGGACATTATTGCAAGAGAGCTTGGCTGAGTAGATTACACAAGAAGGATAACACACAGCAAGTCAGCAGGATCTAGGAGCAACATGGCAGATGTGACAACCTACATGGTGAGCTGCAGCATGTGCTACATGTTCACAGATCGACCAGAAGAAGAATCCAATTTCACCTGTCAGAAGTGTAGACTAGTGGCCCTTTTAGAAGAAAAGGTGCGGGGTCTGGAAGAAAGAATAGCAACTTTGAAACTCATCAAAGAGAATGAAGACTTTCTAGACAGAACAGAAGCATCTCTACTGGTCACAGAAGGTGCAAAAAGTGTCAGAGAACCTCCAAAAGCAGATGAGTGGAAGCATGTGACCAAAAGAAGCAAGAAGACCATGGAGAAATCACCAACCACACAACTGAAGAACCGATATCAAATCTTTGTAGAGGATGAAGATGGCACACCTAAGAATGAAGCAATACCAGCAAGCAAAAAAGAAAAGGGCACACCGCAACAAGTGACAGCAAAAAGTACAGCCAAGAAGCAACGAAGAGTGGTGGTGGTGGGAGACTCACTACTGAGAGGCACAGAAGCAGCCATCTGCAGACCGGACATAACCGCAAGAGAAGTATGCTGCCTTCCAGGTGCGATGATCAAGGATGTGACCGATAGGATACCAAAGCTCTTCAGCTCCAAGGACGTCCACCCATTTCTTCTGATACATGTTGGCACCAATGACACGGCAAGGAAGGACCTACCGACAATCTGCAAGGACTTTGAAGAGTTGGGGAAGAAAGTAAAGGAACTGGATGCACAGGTAGTTTTTTCTTCTATCCTTCCAGTAGACGGGCATGGCACCAGGAGATGGAACAGGATCCTTGATGCAAACAACTGGCTAAGACGATGGTGCAGACAACAAGGATTTGGATTCCTGGACCACGGTGTGAATTACTGGTATGATGGACTCCTCGCCAGAGACGGACTACACCTCAACAAACCTGGGAAACACACATTCGCCAGAAGACTCGCTACACTCATCAGGAGGGCGTTAAACTAGAAGAAGAGGGGACGGGAAGAAAAACATTAGACTCGAACAAAGACGACCCAGGAAAACATACTCAGAAGGGAGGTAAGAACATTTCTAAAACAATCCACAGTGAGGAGATTGGAACAAAACAAAATCCTCTAAACTGCATACTCGCAAACGCCAGAAGCCTGACAAACAAGATGGAAGAACTAGAAGCAGAAATATCTACAGGTAACTTTGACATAGTGGGAATAACCGAGACATGGTTAGATGAAAGCTATGACTGGGCAGTTAACTTACAGGGTTACAGTCTGTTTAGAAAGGATCGTAAAAATCGGAGAGGAGGAGGGGTTTGTCTCTATGTAAAGTCTTGTCTAAAGTCCACTTTAAGGGAGGATATTAGCGAAGGGAATGAGGATGTCGAGTCCATATGGGTTGAAATTCATGGAGGGAAAAATGGTAACAAAATTCTCATTGGGGTCTGTTACAAACCCCCAAATATAACAGAAAGCATGGAAAGTCTACTTCTAAAGCAGATAGATGAAGCTGCAACCCATAATGAGGTCCTGGTTATGGGGGACTTTAACTACCCGGATATTAACTGGGAAACAGAAACCTGTGAAACCCATAAAGGCAACAGGTTTCTGCTAATAACCAAGAAAAATTATCTTTCACAATTGGTGCAGAATCCAACCAGAGGAGCAGCACTTTTAGACCTAATACTATCTAATAGACCTGACAGAATAACAAATCTGCAGGTGGTTGGGCATTTAGGAAATAGCGACCACAATATTGTGCAGTTTCACCTGTCTTTCACTAGGGGGACTTGTCAGGGAGTCACAAAAACATTGAACTTTAGGAAGGCAAAGTTTGAACAGCTTAGAGATGCCCTTAATCTGGTAGACTGGGACAATATCCTCAGAAATGAGAATACAGATAATAAATGGGAAATGTTTAAGAACATCCTAAATAGGCAGTGTAAGCGGTTTATACCTTGTGGGAATAAAAGGACTAGAAATAGGAAAAACCCAATGTGGCTAAACAAAGAAGTAAGACAGGCAATTAACAGTAAAAAGAAAGCATTTGCACTACTAAAGCAGGATGGCACCATTGAAGCTCTAAAAAACTATAGGGAGAAAAATACTTTATCTAAAAAACTAATTAAAGCTGCCAAAAAGGAAACAGAGAAGCACATTGCTAAGGAGAGTAAAACTAATCCCAAACTGTTCTTCAACTATATCAATAGTAAAAGAATAAAAACTGAAAATGTAGGCCCCTTAAAAAATAGTGAGGAAAGAATGGTTGTAGATGACGAGGAAAAAGCTAACATATTAAACACCTTCTTCTCCACGGTATTCACGGTGGAAAATGAAATGCTAGGTGAAATCCCAAGAAACAATGAAAACCCTATATTAAGGGTCACCAATCTAACCCAAGAAGAGGTGCGAAACCGGCTAAATAAGATTAAAATAGATAAATCTCCGGGTCCGGATGGCATACACCCACGAGTACTAAGAGAACTAAGTAATGTAATAGATAAACCATTATTTCTTATTTTTAGTGACTCTATAGCGACAGGGTCTGTTCCGCAGGACTGGCGCATAGCAAATGTGGTGCCAATATTCAAAAAGGGCTCTAAAAGTGAACCTGGAAATTATAGGCCAGTAAGTCTAACCTCTATTGTTGGTAAAATATTTGAAGGGTTTCTGAGGGATGTTATTCTGGATTATCTCAATGAGAATAACTGTTTAACTCCATATCAGCATGGGTTTATGAGAAATCGCTCCTGTCAAACCAATCTAATCAGTTTTTATGAAGAGGTAAGCTATAGACTGGACCACGGTGAGTCATTGGACGTGGTATATCTCGATTTTTCCAAAGCGTTTGATACCGTGCCGCACAAGAGGTTGGTACACAAAATGAGAATGCTTGGTCTGGGGGAAAATGTGTGTAAATGGGTTAGTAACTGGCTTAGTGATAGAAAGCAGAGGGTGGTTATAAATGGTATAGTCTCTAACTGGGTCGCTGTGACCAGTGGGGTACCGCAGGGGTCGGTATTGGGACCTGTTCTCTTCAACATATTCATTAATGATCTGGTAGAAGGTTTACACAGTAAAATATCGATATTTGCAGATGATACAAAACTATGTAAAGCAGTTAATACAAGAGAAGATAGTATTCTGCTACAGATGGATCTGGATAAGTTGGAAACTTGGGCTGAAAGGTGGCAGATGAGGTTTAACAATGATAAATGTAAGGTTATACACATGGGAAGAGGGAATCAATATCACCATTACACACTGAATGGGAAACCACTGGGTAAATCTGACAGGGAGAAGGACTTGGGGATCCTAGTTAATGATAAACTTACCTGGAGCAGCCAGTGCCAGGCAGCAGCTGCCAAGGCAAACAGGATCATGGGG
Organism: Ranitomeya imitator; assembly: GCF_032444005.1. Lineage (NCBI taxonomy): Eukaryota > Metazoa > Chordata > Amphibia > Anura > Dendrobatidae > Ranitomeya > Ranitomeya imitator. The sequence continues at coordinate 649,785,415 of NC_091286.1, forward strand.
TGCATTAAAAGAGGTCTGGATACACATGATGAGAGCATTATACTGCCTCTGTACAAATCCCTAGTTAGACCGCACATGGAGTACTGTGTCCAGTTTTGGGCACCGGTGCTCAGGAAGGATATAATGGAACTAGAGAGAGTACAAAGGAGGGCAACAAAATTAATAAAGGGGATGGGAGAACTACAATACCCAGATAGATTAGCGAAATTAGGATTATTTAGTCTAGAAAAAAGACGACTGAGGGGCGATCTAATAACCATGTATAAGTATATAAGGGGACAATACAAATATCTCGCTGAGGATCTGTTTATACCAAGGAAGGTGACGGGCACAAGGGGGCATTCTTTGCGTCTGGAGGAGAGAAGGTTTTTCCACCAACATAGAAGAGGATTCTTTACTGTTAGGGCAGTGAGAATCTGGAATTGCTTGCCTGAGGAGGTGGTGATGGCGAACTCAGTCGAGGGGTTCAAGAGAGGCCTGGATGTCTTCCTGGAGCAGAACAATATTGTATCATACAATTATTAGGTTCTGGAAACAGGAACACATGGGCTACTTGCACAGTGAACAAGTCTGTATGATCATGTTCACACACCACCAAGAAACCTGAAGACACAAAAGAGAATAGTAAAACCAAAAACACTCAGTTTGAAAAAATGTTGCAGTAATCCGCAAGTGCTAGTAAAAGATGTAAAAAACAGGGTATTTGGTTGATACGTTTTTTGCAAAAAATGTATACTAAGCTGCTCTACCAATCTTCACGGTATACCCTTATCAGAGCAGTCCTAACTAATGTATGCAATCCCTATCTGATGTATTTAAAAACCTGATCATCTGTATATAACCTGTGTGAACAGGGTTCAGAGAGGAAAAATCCATGTGTGCATACAGGGTAGAACAGCTTTTGTGTTATTAGGTTCTGTAGAAGGACGTAGATCTGGGGATTTATTATGATGGAATATAGGCTGAACTGGATGGACAAATGTCTTTTTTCGGCCTTACTAACTATGTTACTATGTTACTAATTATTACTGCATGCATTACCAACATGTATAGATAGCAGGATAGATAGATAGATAGATAGATAGATAGATGATAGATAGATAATAGATAGATAATAGATAGATAGATAGATAGATAGATAGATAGATAGATAGATAATAGATGGATAATGGATATGGGATAGATAATAGACAAATGGATAGATAATAGGTAGATGATAGATAGATAAATAATAGATAGATATTAGATAGATGATTTATAGAGAGATTATAGATAAGATAGGTGATAAATGATAGATACATAGATAGATAGATAGATAATAGATAGGTAGATAGATAGATGATAGATAATAGATAGATAGATAGCTAATAGATAGGTAGATAGATAGATAGATAGATAATAGATAGATAATAGATAGATAGATGATAGATAGATAATATAGATAGATAATATAGATAGATAATAGATAGATAGATAATATAGATAGATAATAGATAGATAGATGATAGATAGATAGATGATAGATGATAGATAGATAGATAGATAGATAATACATATGGGATAGATAATAGACAAATGGATGGATAATAGGTAGATGATAGATAGATAAATATGGTAAATAGATAATAGATCGATAATAGATAGATAAATAATAGATAGATATTAGATAGATGATTTATAGAGAGATTATAGATAAGATAGGTGATAAATGATAGATACATAGATAGATAGATGATAGATAGATAGATAATATATAGATAATAGATAGATAGATAGATAATAGATAGGTAGATAGATAGATAGATGATAGATAGATAGATAATATATAGATAATAGATAGATAGATAATAGATAGGTAGATAGATAGATAGATAATAGATAGATAGATAGATAGATGATAGATTAATAGATAGATAGATAGATAGATGATAGATAGATAGATAATATATAGATAATAGATAGATAGATAATAGATAGGTAGATAGATAGATAGATAATAGATAGGTAGATAGATGATAGATAATAGATAGGTAGATAGATAGATAGATGATAGATAGATAGATAGATAATAGATAGATAATAGATAGATAGATAGATAGATAATAGATAGATAATAGATAGATAATAGATAGATAGATAATATAGATAGATAATAGATAGATAGATGATAGATAGATAGATAGATAGATAATAGATATGGGATAGATAATAGACAAATGGATAGATAATAGGTAGATGATAGATAGATAAATATGGTAAATAGATAATAGATCGATAATAGATAGATAAATAATAGATAGATATTAGATAGATGATTTATAGAGAGATTATAGATAAGATAGGTGATAAATGATAGATACATAGATAGATAGATAGATAGATAGATGATAGATAGATAGATAATATATAGATAATAGATAGATAGATAATAGATAGGTAGATAGATAGATAGATAATAGATAGGTAGATAGATAGATGATAGATTAATAGATAGATAGATAATAGATAGATATGGATATGAGATTGTATTGACTGGTGTCCATCCCAGTTCATTGGCTTGGAATAAATACTGTTTTTTCATCTTTTTGATATGGGAGTGCAGCGGGTCTTTAGATGATTTGATTTTAATGTGGTGAATTATAGTATTCCCTGAAATTCCATCCAGAATAATTGCCAGTGAGAGTTTATAGAACTGTGAAGTCATAAATCCTTCTAAAACTTTTAATGTTGAGGAAATTAAGGTTACAATAGGAGCGCTCCCGAAAAATCCAGAAGTACAGCAATGTGTATTGATCTCTCAGAGGTCTCTGATGCGTTTGACCACAAGTCATAAATCGTGGTTCTGTCAGGCAGCGCAGGCAGCTGGCGATGGTGTTGGAGCTGTCTCTCCAGTGACGGCCCATGCATTATGCAGGAATATATATTCTAGCCCCTGTGCCATTAGTATTGGCTCGGCCGTATAGGCAGAAATTAATTGTTTCAGCAGTTCAGAGCTCTATTATCGGACACATATGAATCATTCATGAGGACTTACATGAAATATCGTCTTGACTGGAGGAAATATGTAAAAATTATTTGTTTGCTGCTTTTAAGGACACGATTGCGTAGAAGTAATTTCCGGATGAGCGTTAAGCTGACCCTACTAATAGCAAAGGCCAATAACCGCACCAAGTTCTCGTAGAGCCCAATGTGAGGTCCATGGAAGACGCAGAGCATCAATTCTCAGAAGCTTGTACAATTAAATGTACGATGTAGCCCCCTACTTGATTTCCCGGTGGGCTCCACCGGTGTGGATGTACCACAATTGTCTGAGATGGGACAATCCTTAAAGTATAATTATATATAAATCATGTTTTTTGTGGTCTGCATTTACAAAATTGGGCTTTGGTTTCCTAATGCAGGCACCTAAAGCAGCTGGCACCTAGACATTCAATGTAATGTTACATGGTGTACGTCACGAGTGCAACTAAAAAAAAAATCTGGATCTCATAGAAAGCTTATAATTGGGCAGAAGAGTATAAGCATTTACCAGCTCAACATGATAGTTAGCCTCTAAAAACAAATATCTAGACTACCAAGCTTGTCCTTACCCTAACAACATCATGAACGGTGCGTGATGAGGGTGGAGAAACCAGGTGAAAGGGACTCCCACGATATCAAATAGGACCAGTACCAGTTATGACTTGTATTGTTTAAGATTATTGTACTTGTTTTCATTATGTATACCCCTCCTCACATGTAAAGCGCCATGGAATAAATGGCACTATAATAATAATAATAATAATAATAATAATAATAATAATAATAATAATACCAGGAATATACCAAAAATTAAGTTTATTTAAAAATCACAACGCGTTTCGGCTGTATTTAGCCTTCCTCAGGTGTTTCTTGCTGTAATTTCCACCAGCACACCAGGTTGGCTGCACATATTGGATCTAGGTCTTACATTTAAGTTATACTCCATTAGGTAAGCAACTTCACTATTTTTTTTGTTTTAATCTTTTTTTAAGTTTACTATGCTCAGGAAACCATTTTCTCTCCTTTTCCATTAAAGGAGTTCTACTAATGGTATATAATGTCAAGAACATTGTTATGGCCCCATGCACTTTAGATAGTTGTATACTGAAGGATGGTTTGGCTGATCGAGCTGCGTCACCCGCCTCTCCTATACACAAGAGCACTCGTTTTGCCAAGCAGTCGCTCCTGTGTTTTCTATGAGAGAGCTGATGCCAAATATCTCTGGTGGCGGCTTACCTTTTAGAGAACAAAAGGATCAGCGGCCCGAAATTGTACATGCTGGATGCTTATCTCTCCCAACATGGTCTGTTGGGGGAGAGTTAGGGGCCCTCATACACATTAAACTATTGTGCGTACCCATCGATATCTGTGGGTTGAGCTGTCGTTAGTCTAATGAGACTGTGGACCTTAGCAAACAATTAAGCACTGATGTGTTGCTCCAGATCAGACCCCCAAATTCATTCAAATCCCTTAAGTTTATTCAGATCTGAAATTCTTTTAGATTCCAGACCAAAAGAATAATTTATAAGACCCTATACTTCTAAAGGATCAGGGCCAAGACCAGAGCCATGATTTTGTCCAGCGTCAGGACATTGTGTACAGGGTTGGATGGTCCTGGAACCCCTGGAGTCATCATGGCTGTGCCTGCAGTAGTTTTGCCAGTAGTACCCATTGAAATTGATTAATAAATAATTGTGCAGACGCTTCCGGAGCATCAGCTACTCTTGATAGAAGCTCTTTCCTCGCCAACTAATGTTGACTCATGCCCTTAATGTGGACTTAAAATGTATCATCAATCCCTTTACCCAATACAGGTCTCCTCAACAATGAGCCTCAAAGCATGTAGTATAAGATTCTATTAAAATCAATTAGCGACCATGTAACAGATGGCCTGTATCACAGGAGAACCATATCACATACGGACTTTTGGAGATCGAGAGGACTCTTCCAGATGTTCATAAGTCCTCAAGGCATAGGAACTTTCTGTTTATCTGATTTGGAAAACCAATTACCCACGTCTAACCCCTCTACACTACCACACATGTCCACCGCTGAGTTAATAAAGTTGGATAGTGTTTCTCGCCACCATTTCGTTCTTTTCCTATTGCCGTTTTTGACCAGAAAATAAGGAGAATCAAAGTCCTCCAAGCATCAGGAGCAGATCCACCAAAGTAGTAATCTCCCAAAGTTCATCCAGACTCATATCAGATATACCAGCCTACCATCAACAGGCGCCAGGCAGGCACAATATGCGCTTACACATACTATATGGGTCATTTTATTTGTTGAAAGAGGATGTCCAGTCCAGAAGATACAGGAAAGAAATATATCTTGGTACCGTGTTAGCCAGTAGATAGAAAAATATTTAGAATTGAGAGTCCTCAGTGGTTGATACCTTTTTAATGGCTAACTGAAAAGATGGTAACAAATTGCAAGCTTTCGAGACTACAGAGACCTGTGTAGTCTCGAAAGCTTGCAATTTGTTACCATCTTTTCAGTTAGCCATTAAAAGGTATCAACCACTGAGGACTCTCAATTCTAAATATTTTTCAGCCCAGAAGAAACATTTTTGTATATCAACCAGAGCTTAGAGTGGCCTCTCTACAGAAACAGTCGATTAATATTCATTCAAACTGTAATGACAAATTTGCCCTGCGGGAGTGCTGTAAGGAAATTAAACACTTGACGAAAAAAATTCCCAAGAGATCATAGCAGATCGCCAAGGGTCCCGTGAGGTTTAAAAGACACTTGTAACAAAAGGGATTCGCCAAAAGAGGACTTCTTCAAATGTTCCCTACCAGAGTATCGGTAAAGACGTCAGAATAATTGGAGCCAAGATCAAATGCACTTATCTATCCACATGTGGCCAGCAGTGGCACGTCTTCCAATTACCTTCAATCATTGAAATCTGTCATATATATTTTTTAACTTTATAAAGAAAAAAGAAAGCAGATCTGCAAACTATTATAACAAGATGTTGATCGTCAACTGCCTCTGTTTACCATGTTAACACGAGCAGATCAAAGGGGCTTCAGGGAAAAAGCACGAAATAGGAAATTTCAAAGAAGTTCCCGGCCGTCATTACCAACCAAGTTCTCCTGATCTCACATGTGTGACGTTTCCCTCTCTCGTTCCTGACTGCACTCCCCTGGTTATACACCGGATCTTACCACCTTCGGATCGGTTCTGCGCAGTAGGTAACCCTGCTCTCTGTGACCGCCGCTATGTATTCCTTCATGTCACATTAATCTTTAAAGCGTATCTGCCACTTGTTCACTTTCTCGCTTCCCTCCTTGCGATCTGTAGCCATTTTCAAAAGGAATTAATGTGAAAATCGTTGAAAAATATTACTGATTTATTAGAAGACAAATTCTAAGTCATATAACAGGTAATAACTAATATAACAAAATTAAGGTACGGAACCTAGAATGAAAACAAAACGAGCAAATACCATGAAGTAATATAATAATGCATGCCCCCTGAGGAAGCCAAATTTTGGCGATACGCGGTACGATTTTTTGACCCTCCCAGAAAAGAAAAAAAAAGAAGCAATGTTTCTTATCATTTAACTCCCCTTATCCTCACCCTTGGACTGATATTTATCCAATCTGTTAATTCACATTATTCTTATTACTGGTACTACTCATGTGATATTGGATGCTGTGCTATTTTTTCCATTGTCGTGTATATAAGTATATGAACAACAATGGTAAAAAATGAAATTATATATATATATATACATATATATACATATATATATATATATATATACATATATATATATATATATATATATATATACGTATATATATATATATATATATATATATACTAGAAACCACAAGAGGGAGCCCAAGAGCAGAACTCACAAAAGTGCCACTTACAACCACCGGAGGGAGCCCAAGAGTGGAATTCACAACAGTCGGGGCCCCACCTTAGTAACTGTACGGTATATACTCTTTGGCGCCATCGCTCTCACTCTTTAAGTCCCCCTTGTTCACATCTGGCAGCTGTCAATTTGCCTCTAACACTTTTACTTTCACTTTTTCCCCATTATGTAGATAGGGGCAAAATTGGTGAATTGGAAAGCGCGGGGTTAAAATTTCACCTCACAACATAGCCTATGACGCTCTCGGGGTCCAGACGTGTGACTGTGCAAAATTTTGTGGCTGTAGCTGTGACGCCTCCAAAACTTTTCATTTCACTTTTTCCCCATTATGTAGATAGGGGCAAAATTGTTTGGTGAATTGGAACGCGCGGGGTTAAAATTTCACCTCACAACATAGCCTATGACGCTCTCGGGGTCCAGACGTGTGACTGTGCAAAATTTTGTGGCTGTAGCTGCGACGGTGCAGATGCCAATCCCGGACATACACACATACACACACACATTCAGCTTTATATAGTAGATATATATACACAGTATATAGTCCTTTGACAATTTTAGTTTGGTACACGAGTCTCAGCAGACTGTAGCACTCCAGAATCCAGGAAGGCATGTCTGAACAGCGACGTACAGATACAGACCCGTGATTACAGTATGATTTTCCTCCTTATTTTTTCGCCCTTACATCCTTATCCATATTTACCTGTCTGCTTCCCAGACTTTACATAAAAGGTATTTCTGGAACATAAATCCCGCTTTATTTGTATGTAAATGCTCTTGCCGTACCAGATGTTTTCCCATTATTGTGATTTTTTCCCCCCCCCCACCTCTTTCAAACACGAACGGTGCATCTGAGCGAACAAATCCTTACTGTCAGTGTTTAGTTTCCCTCATTCTCCCAACCACAAAGAACCCGGGGTGAGCATAATATCTTTCTAATATCACCAGCGCCTGCTCCCTGCTTCCTTTTTTTATTGCTACCATGTTAGACTTCCATTTATCTGAATGCCTTTTTTTTATATATTTTTTCTTTTTCTTTTTTTTTTTTTTTGATTCCTGAAGGCCTCCAATATTTACATATAGAGTATGAGCCCTTGTAATATATGCCGCGCTCTTTGAGGCGCGTTTCCAGATCTAGATTTCATATACATATATTTTAATAGCCTCACTGGCGCTTAAATGTTCAAAGAGCTCCAGTATTTCAGTCCGTGGGTGTACGATGCGCGACACACAAAGCTGACGCATCAGTAAATGGCACAAACCATCACATTACGCCTTTTTTTTTATTAGTGTTTTTAATTTGGTTTTAATCCCGTCCTATAGTTTTATGTGGGTGTTTTAGTTTTTTTTTTTTTTCCTCCTGCCGCTGTTGGCTGCTGATGTATTTCGACAGAATTGCTTCTGTTTTTTTTTGTACTCTCAGTTGTGAAAATTGCAGTGTTTGGGTTTTGAAGGGAATGTATGAGATTCAGCGCGGCTAACAAAAGATTAAAAGGGGTTGCCGGTTTTGGAAAACACCTGTTGGCTTAAAGGATTTCCACAAAGTACGGTAAATACAGGGTATCCCACTACGAGGATTACCAACCATCAGCTGTAGTATGCAATCGGCCCTGATGCTTTATTCTTCTTTTTTGAGTAAGTTTGGATTTAACCACTTTTATTTTTGCTCCAAATTCATTAAGGTTTTCAGCAATTTTCACGTTGTTTTTTTATCAGTCTTCATCATTTTTGGGGGGTTTGACTGATAATGTGGGCAATGTGTTTTATTATCCAGACATTTTCGGTAAATTCATCACTTGGCCGATTCATTAAAAGATTTATCCAGAACTATTATTTTCACTTTTTTTTTTGTTTGTATCTCGAGACATGGCGACTTGATTGATAAATGATCTGTAGGAAGATCGATCTTGTAGAAGCCTAGATAGGTCCACCAGGGTCTTCTCTGCCGTTATCTTGATTGTGTCAAGCCATCGGACTGCTGGTCTTTCTTTTTGCCTTGTACTTTCTGTTCTTTTGGCTATTACCGTATGTCCTTCTCCAGTCATTGCTCTCTTCATATGATGTGTCCAAAGTAGTCAAGTCGTAGCTTGGTGATCTTTTCTTTGAGTAACATGTATGGCTTGATTTGCTCAAAAATTGACTTGACCACTTGTGCCAGTGATTCAACTGCTCTGCATCAACAGAGCTGCTCTTCCTTTTCTTCTTTTCCAATATGCTCTGTTGATGAGGCATGACTGCCGATGTAATGCCGATTGGCAGCCAACTTCCACAGTTAGTCAATCAGCATGACATTGGTAATCACGCCCCATCAACAGAGCAGACCATAAAAGAAGCCGCCCGCAGAGATCGGCATCGGGCACAACAGGAAAGTAGGTAGCAACTACCTTCTTGTTAGTTCTTAGGCCCATAATATAAAGACTAAATAATCCTGGATAATCCCTTGAAGACTGGCATTTCGGACGAGAGTCTTAATGAGCAGCAGGCAAGAATAAGATGCATTCATTAACAGGTTAATGCCACTGAATTCGGCACCTCTTATTAGTGATGTGCACCTCCGTACACCTCACCAGAAATGGTACTCTAAGGCAGAGGTCCCCAACTCCAGTCCTCAAGGCCCACCAACAGGTCGTGTTTTCAGGATTTCCTTAGTCTTGCCCAGGTAATAATTGCATCACCTGTGCAATGCAAAGGAAATCCTGAAAACATGACCTGTTGGTGGGCCTTGAGGACTGGAGTTGGGGACCTCTGCTCTAAGGGATTACAGTAATATTTGTGGAGTAAAAGTAGCCTTCACTTTGTTTGCTTAAGTTGACTGGCGGGCATAGTCACTCCCTGTTCCTTCCAGCCTCTCACGCAGCCTCACCCATTTTGGCGGCGCTGTTTCAAACTGTCATGGAAATGCTAAAAGTCTCAAAATTTGCAGAAAAACCTTGCGACTTTTCAAAGTGTTTTATTCCAGTTTTCTAGCGAAAAAAAACAAAAACACTTTGATGAATTACCCCCCAAAATTTACCAAATATTTTTTTTTTACGCACTTGAAGACTAACATGCAACATTTTAAAGTTGACTGTAAAAAAATCTGAAAAAAAGTAGGGGGAGGCTCCTGCTGCAGGCAGTCGCTTTAGAGAGGAGTCTGGTGGCTATGTTCCTGTGTATGGGGAATAATATCTGTCTAATGTGTATGGAGGCCTTTAGATACATAAATCTGAAGATGGCAAAATATATATGTATATTGTCATTAGAAACAAAGAATGGGTTATAAAAGCAGGATGTTATAATTCGGACAGCTGAATCAAAAAAATGTAATTTAAGAAAATAATCTTCCAGCTTTGCTTTCCCTGTTTTAAGCTTTGAGTGCAGTGAATCTACGTGCCTGCTGTGAAAAGGTTAGAGGATCTGTCGATGATCTCAGCGTGATGCTTCGCTAAGCCGGCTGATACAGTGGGAACGGGATGAAGTTCATTAAAAATATATAAAAGAGACCGTAAACTTGTAACAAGGGAGCAGCGGCCACTCTTATAAAGTCTATTGTGTATGTGACCTATCCAGAACTAATGTCTGCGGAGCAGATGCTGCTTCACTCCTGGGTGATTTATACTGAGCTGTCCAGAATTTAAAGAACACTTTCTGACAGTCACTTTATTCTGATTACCTCTTTATGGGGTATTAACAGATTTTATTTATATTATTATTTAGTGGTGTATAAACCAGACCTAGGTAAACTGCGGCCCAGGTTCTACAGACCGGAGTAGCCAAAAGACTGGAAACAGTGGTATACTGCAACACAGAGCCGCCCCTTAGGATCCAGCAGGCTTAACGACATCACTAAAGTGCGCCTGCTGCATGGAGACTTTGTCCACACGCGGGACAGAGAGGAGGAGCGCCTCGGGGAAATAGGGCGAGTATTTCTTATGTCAGTCGGTACTTTTGGGAGAAAGCTGTGGGGACATCATAATGTATCTGGGGCTGTGATGAAATTATACTTATGAGGTATAATACTGTGTGTGGGGGCATTGTACTGCATTTGGAGAGCTGTGGGGACAAAATACTGTGTGTGTGGGGCTATCGTGGTCTCATACTGTGTGAGGAGGCTGTGGGGGTTGTCACACTGTGCCTGGAAGGATGTGGGGGTAACATACTCTTTGGGAGGCTATGGGATCATTATACTGTGTGTGGGTTTGTGGGGACATCATACTGTGTGTGGTTATGGAGACATCGTACTGTGTGTGATAATATTGTATGTGGATGGTTGCGGGGTATTATACTCTGCAGGGTTAGAAGTTGTGGGGGCCATTATACTGTGTGTGAGGGAGTTTTGAGGCACAATACTCTGTGGGGTCTGTGGGGACTTCATACTGTGTCACTGTAGGGAGATGTGGGACATCATACTGTGTGGGAAGTTGTGGGGGTTGTCACACTGCGTGGAAGGATGTGGGGGTAACACTCTTTGGAAGGCTATGGGATCATTATACTGTGTGTGGGGTGGTGGGGACATCATACTATGTGTGGTTATGGGGACATCGTACTGTGTGTGATAATACTGTGTGTGGAGGGCTGCGGGGTATCATACTGTGCAGGGTTAGGAGTTGTGGGGGCCATTATACTGTGTGTGAGGGAGTTTTGAGACAATACTGTGTGGGGTCTGTCGGGATTTCATACTGTGTGTAGGGAGATGTGGGACATCATACTGTGGGGGAGGCTGTGGGGGTGTCACACTGTGCGTGGAAGGATGTGGGGGTAACACTCTTTGGAAGGCTATGGAATCATTATACTGTGTGTGGGGTTGTGGGGACACCATACTGTGTGTGAGAATATTGTGTGTAGAAGGCTGCAGGGTATCATACTGTGCAGGGGAGGAGTTGTGGGGGGCATAATACTGTGTGTGAGGGAGTTCTGAGGCACGATGCTGTGTGGGGTCTGTGGGGACTCCATACTGTGTGTAGGGAGATGTGGGACACAATACACTGTGGAGGCATCAGCTTTGAAAAAAACAAGATTTTGCAAAACTATCAGGAAATGTTTGTGCTGTATATGTCTATATGTGTTCACGTTATGAATTGCTGATTTTGGTAGCATTTTGCAATAATACATGACATTTGTATCTTGAGATATTAGTCCTTAACAAAAATGGAACGGTAAAGGTGGATATCTCTCGACCCCTCTATACACATGCATAATCGGTCCAGTAAAGAATAAGCTGCTGCCAGACCCCTCTCTTATGAGAACAAATGATCTGACATGTTAAATTCTTTTTTCTCTTGATCCCTTTTTCTCTTCAATATCTTCTGAATAAAAAATGGCCACACTTCAATACTAGAGATGAGCTAAGCAATTTGACACAAATCAAATTTGTGTTGATTTTTAGAATTCAAACAATTTGTAATTCAATATGTGTGAATTGCCCAAAAAAATCACAAAGCAGAAAATTGCATGAGCCGAAGGAGGCTCAAATGACCTCAGGGTCGGCTACACTGGTTTTTCTGTCATGCCTTGCAGCTGTGACATTACATGGCAACACAGTCAGTCAGGAGTGACTACCAAGAGGCTGTTTAAAAGCAAAGGCAGAGAATGCAGCAGCCTTTTGTGATGAATCAGGACAGTAAGAGGATGTTACAGCTTAGCAATAGAGAAAAGGAGAGCAAGACATAAACCACTGTAGAAACATTACAGATAGTGTGTAACAGCACGGCAGTGAAAAACAGTAACCATCCGTTTACCAGTAGCTATGTACGTTGACGTCACTTGGGCATTACTACTTGAAAAGTGATCAGTACAGTCCTAGTATACCTCAGAGTGTTACACATGTATTTTAGGGAAATTAGAGGCTTTATGTTAATTGAGATTCACGGTGACTCATGTTTATTTTTTTCGAAATTTGTCAAAGGATTTGCTCATCCCTAATCAAAACACATTAGATAGTTAGCCATGTCTAACAAAATCGGCCAGTTGGATGACCCAAGTGTAGTGTGTACGGCCTCCATAGCTGTCATTCTTCCATTTATCCACTTAGTATAAATGAGAAGACTTATAGCTTGCCATCATTATCTCGTCTTTTAGGGGTTACCCAGGTTAAGCAATCCTTTCTGATTTCATAGGTCATCCTTACAAATCTTTGCCGTAGGTTCTTAGTGCTACGGGTCTTGTCGAAGAAGGGTTTCCTAGTTGACCAATCTCTTCATCCTTTTCATGGGATCTGTACACTGGGAGTCTTCATGATCATTGATTTGAGCTCCTGTTGAACAAAGCTTTAGCAAGTAAAGTAGGATTCTAAAGTAGGATTCTAAAGTAGGATTCTACTTCTACTAGGTGTTCCGTTAAATTAATAAAATTTGGCCGAATATTTATATTATCATCTTTAATGGATCAAGAATGATCTTGAGGGACACAGTTCTGAAGGGAAAATGATGGCAAGGTTATGCATTTCTTTGTGGCCTTCCTCCATCTCGAGTTTTTTTCCGATTTTGCTTTTAAGACCTCTTCTATTTGACCTGTGAGTGGGCGGTAAAGCCAGTAATGCATTATTGAATGATTTCAGCCACTTCATCATAAATTAGTCTTATTCTGAAAGATTTAATTCTCGTTTCATTGTGCTTTTTCATGAACTAATGAACTGTCCTACTTTATGTGCATTCATAAATTATAGAAAATCGAGGAAATTCATCTCTGCAGTAGGCCTTCTCTGTTTCTGGTGGTCTCAACCAAAGAGGGTTAATCTTCTTCGCAGCAAATAGATTCAGAGAGGCCAATACATGGGCACAAGAAAATAATTTCCCGAAGAACAGTTTATATTGGAAACATTTATCTGTTTGCTGCTCATTCCCCATAGTAGCAATTACTGCATAACCACTCACTTTAATATCACATTAGACCAGCACAAACATTTCTCCATTTTCTCGCGGAAAAGCGTTATAACATTGAAGTAACACATAAAATGGGATTTAAATATAAATGTCCCTTTGTGAAGGTTCTGGACATTCTCTGAAAATTCCCTTCATTAAATTGTTTTAGAAATTATGCTTTATTGATTCCCTTGTGGTTTTTTTTATCTCCATAACTAATTTTTTTATTATTTTCCGTAAGTTTTATTCACACGGCAGAGCCTGTACGGTGGCACACATAATCACCAAGTCAAAAGATATCTGTAGGTATTAGATGGCCATTTTCCGAATGATCGTTGATAAGACTGTTGTTTCTCCTGGCCGAGTGCTCTTGTGTTCTCTATGCCAGATTCTTCTCCATTATTATCTCCATGGAGAACAAAAGAACTGGCCACTGAGAAATAGGAGACCCCCATTCACATTGATACACATAGATTGTCATGTGATCCCACACATAGCAGGCTTGACTGACTTTAGTCTATTCTATATCGGGGTCTTAAGAATTACAAAAACATAGGCAGTACATTGTCTGTCTTATGGTTCCTCCTTACAGCACCCTATTTGTAACACCACATTCCCTTACCTTCGGCGGCTTACCCTCCTAAGGCGCTGCTAATTCATCACTTCTATGGTGCTTCCCTCCTTCCTTCTATGGATGGCTCCTCTACAAATGCCACTTCTGATTTCTTCAATAGTGTCCATTCTCTTCTAGTCTTTATCTACAAGAGCCAGTAGCTCTAATCGTTGTCAATATGCAACAATGACCAGTTGCCGTGGGTTTTTTAAGAAAGTACACAACAATCCCCCACCCAGCTTTTCTCAGTGATATTATGGTGTAACGGGAGTTCTTTTATTGGCATATCTGCTTCTGTGGATATAGCAGAAAATCTCTTACTGTGAGAGCCATATTCAGCTTTCGAAGGGAGTCGTGGGTCACAATCAGAAACCCCTCCCCTGAGTAGTGAAATCCAACTCCCTCCTCTCCTACCATAGTGACATTCAGGAAGCCCATAATCGATTTCATGACAGATAATCCACCCCTCCCCCGAGTAGTGATATCCAGCTCCCGCCTCTCCTACCATAGTGACACCCAGGACCCCCATAATCGATTTAACGACAGATAAACCACTCCCCCCCGAGTAGTGATATCCAGCTCCTGCCTCTCCTACCATAGTGACACCCAGGACCCCCATAATCGGTTTAACGACAGATAAACCACCCCTCCCCACAAATAATTATATCCAGCTCCAGCCTCTCCTACCATAGTGACACCCAGGACCTTTATAATAGATTTAATGACAGATAAACCACCCCTCCCCCAAGTAGTGATATCCAGCTCCCTCCTCTCCTACCTTAGTGACACTCAGGACCCTAATAATCGATTTAACGACAGATAAACCACCCCTCCCCCAAGTAGTGATATCCAGCTCCCTCCTCTCCTACCATAGTGACATTCAGGACCCCAATAATCGATTTAACGACAGATAAACCACCCCTCCCCCAAGTAGTGATATCCAGATCCCGCCTCTCCTACCATAGTGACACCCAGAACCCCCATAATCGAATTAGCAACAGATAAACCACCCCTCCCCCGAGTAGTGATATCTAGCTCCCGCCTCTCTTACCATAGTGACACCCAGAACCCCCATAATCAATTTAACGACAGATAAACCACCCCTCCCCCCGAGTAGTGATATCCAGATCCCGCCTCTCCTACCATAGTGACACCCAGGACCCTCATAATCGATTTAACGACAGATAAACCACCCCTCCCCACAAAAAATGATATCCAGCTACAGCCTCTCCTACTATAGTAGTTAGAAACACGTGTGCACAACCGTATGAGGTGCACGGGTAGGTTCCCAAACCGTAATCAGCAAATAATACAAAACCCGGCACTCAACTTTGTGGTGTGAAGAAACAAAAGATTTATTATACCAAATTAGAAAACGTTTCGGTCCCACAGTTGGACCTTCATCAGTAACGTTTACTGGGACAATGTATAGATTCAAGTGGCTATATGGCCTGCCAGGAGGTTGCTACCAATATAGTATTGGATATCCAGAGAGAAAAGTTACAGCCTATATAGGTGCTGTCATCGCCGGGTGAGTGCCGGGTTTTGTATTATTCTCCTACCATAGTGACACCCAGGACCCTCATAATCGATTTAATGACAGATAAATCACCCCTCCCCCCCGAGTAGTGATATCCAGCTCCCGCCTCTTCTACCATAGTGACTCCTAGGACCTTTATAATCGATTTAACGACAGATAAACCACCCCTCCCCTGAGTAATGATATCCAGATCGCTCCTCTCCTACCATAGTGACACCCAGAACCCCCATAATCGATTTAACAACAGATAAACCACCCCTCCTCCCGAGTAGTTATATCTAGCTCCCGCCTCTCCTACCGTAGTGACACCCAGAACCCCCATAATCGATTTAACAACAGATAAACCACCCCTCCTCCCGAGTAGTGATATCCAGCTCCTGCCTCTCCTACCATAGTGACACCTAGGACCCTAATAATCGATTTAACGACAGATAAACCACCCCTCCCCCAAGTAGTGATATCCAGCTCCCTCCTCTCCTACCATAGTGACACTCAGGACCCTCATAATCGATTTAATGACAGATAAACCACCCCTCCCCTGAGTAGTGATATCCAGCTCCCGCCTCTTCTACCATAGTGACACCAAGGACCTTTATAATTGATTTAACGACAGATAAACCACCCCTCCCCCGAGTAGTGATATCCAGATCCCGCCTCTCCTACCATAGTGACACCGAGGACCCCCATAATCGATTTAACGACAGACAAAGCTTCCCACACGAAGGCAGCCTACTTGCATCCAGTGGTTGCATCAAGCTCTCCCAACATCGCATTCAGCTTAGCGCTAAGAGGGGTTTTCCACGCTTGGGGTTCTAGTCTTCAGTCACTCCCTGTGACTGCAGACTTATGAATCATCACAGTGCGTACAGTGAACGCTTTGAGGATTCTCCAGTGTTGGGAGTAGACAGCCTTGTGAGCACATATATGCGATTTTCATACTTACGGCCACATTGCGACTAGACTTGTCCAGACTCACTGAAAACACTTGCTTTGAGCGAGGCCGCATACATCTAGTAAGGATGTGACCGCATTTATAAAAATTGCATATTTGTTGTCAGGTGTCCACCTGCTCCTGGGGATGGCACCGGGGAGTCCTGACAATGCTCAATGTGAGTGCAGACTTCAGCACAAGCCTTGACAATCCTTTTAATTATTTTATCTCTCCAACCGCAAGGCCAGTACAAACTCTTCTCTGTAGCTACTCACAAAAGTCGCCATCTGGAGTCCTGCCCTTTGTAGCTGTTTGCTACATCTGGTACTAATTTACCAGTTGTAGCAGTTGTCTGATAGCTCCCGATTCACAGGTTGGGGATCCCTGATCCAGCAGCTGAAAAATCGGTGATCAAATGTGTTCACTGGAGGGAAGCTGCAAGATCCTAGTAGAAAGCGCAACCTCTTTAACCCACCATGTCATTCTCATTTTAAGGCAACAAATATGACCATGAGATTAAAAAATGTCTTGCATTTACTACTTTATTATCAGCCTGTACGGTGTGAGTGTCAAATGCTTTAAATTGGTTTCTATACTGCTCTTTTTTCATATTTACTATAGTCACTGGTATTTTTACATTTACGGTATGTTAATTTCTTGTGGGGCTGATAAGAAATTAGCAGGTAGTGTTCAAGCCTTTAATAACGTAATGTGAAGACTGGAACAGAGAGAACATCTCATTTAAGGCTTGCTCCGTTACATTAATGGATCTTGGCTACGTGTCATTAATTGTCTATTTTACTTCATTTTCTCTGCATTGCTCATTTAGCACAGATGAATAACGAGGATGTGCCTTTAAAAAAACAAACATATGGCAATGCCTCCATCCTCGCATTCGACTGCGCCATGTGCAGTGGTTTATATGATAGGTGATTTATGATGTATGTATTTATACAATGGGGGTGAAGGAAATGCAGGCCGTCGTGTCATCCCATACACAAAAATTCAATTCAATGCCTGGCTGAACCCCACTACATCACTGTCTTTCCCCAAGACACCAACCCCAGGGGGATTTATTAGTGAAATAAAAGGTTAGTGCAGTGGTAATTAAAGGACAGAGGTCTGGTTGACTTAGAGTCACTCTCTAACTCTAACACCATATGGATTTTAGATCCTAAATTCAGCACTGATTAATTTCTTAAAAGGGATTTGTATCAGTGATAATTATCGATGAGTTGATCGATTTGTGGGACTATGCCAAGTCTATGGCATTTGGCAGCTAGACGAGAGGCCTACAAATCTCTTACCTTCCGGGCATCCCCGGCACAGTATTTGATTTGTCAGGGCTGGCGCGACGTCATCCGTGAGCCACTTTGCACACATGACGTTGCGCCATCCCTGACAAATCAGATGAGCCAATCGAATCGCATGACTCCGGTCCAGGTCAGTTACACCTGGCGGCTAGACAAGAAGCTTGTAAATCTCTTACCTTCCCTGCTGCGACTTTTGAGTCCTCATCTGTACAATGTGACTCACAGATTGCGTAGCACCAACCCTGGCTAGTGAAAAGCTGCGCCAAGGATGCCGGAAGGTAAGAGATTCGCGGGACTCTCATTTAGCCACCAAGTGACACTGACTTGGAAGCTGGACCAGAATTCCGAGAATTGATCCACTCATCTCTAGTGATAACCTGTCCTTAGGATTAGGTTTGTTGGGTTCTGGCTCCATGCTTGCTGAGTGGATGGGCTTTTCCTAGTGCCAGTTACTGTAGATATCTCCTAAATGATGCTTCCCCTCCCTTCCCTATCAGGGCATGAGTTTCACCAACACACTAAGGGAGAGATTCTGCAGCTGCATCCCCCTCACATCCCAAACCTCAAGAGATTCTGCAGCTGTATCCCCCTCATATTCCAAACCTCAAGAGATTCTGCAGCTGCATCCCCCTCACATCCCAAACCTCGAGAGATTCTGCAGCTGCATCCCTCTCACATGCTAAACCTCGACAGATTCTACAGCTGCCTCCCTCTAACATCCCAAACCTCGAGAGATTCTGCAGCTGCATCCCCCTCACATCCAAACCTCGACAGATTCTGCAGCTGCATCCCCCTCACATCCAAACCTCGAGAGATTCTGCAGCTGCATCCCCCTCACATCCAAACCTCGACAGATTCTGCAGCTGCCTCCCTCTCACATTCCAAACCTCGAGAGATTCTGCAGCTGCCTCCCTCTCACATCCCAAACCGCAAGATAATCTGCAGGCAGATCCCTCTCACATGCCAAACCTCGACAGATTCTACAGCTGCCTCCCTTTCACATCCCAAACTTTAAAAGATTCTGCAGCTGCCTCCCTCTCACATCTCAAACCTTGAAAGATTCTGCAGCTGCATCCCCCTCACACCCCAAACATATAGTATCTTTATTGCTGAAGACAGATTTTGGGGGGGGGGAGGCAAAAGAGGATTGTTTTTTTTAATTATTATTTACAGTCACACACAGTAAGAGGGCTACCAGTTGCCAGATGAAGATGCCACAGTACTAAATAATTTTGAAAGTTTCATTTATTCATTTACATATACAACTACAAAAATGATATGGTTAAACAGTTACTGTGCTGTTAAATAATATGCTTGGACCCTACCGATCACTGAAACAAAGGGTCAGCAACTCTCAGCCAATAAAAGGCAAACACAACATTTATCACCACATGACAAATGTATGATCACCCCGACCATTACTGACAACGGAGAGCCTAAATCTCATCTCAATAAAGTGGTAGTGAGCATGTGCGACCACTGCTTTGTTCCCGCCTATAGAACAATGGTCGCACATGCTCAGTAACGCTCCTCTTCACACAGAGGACTTTGGCACTCCTATTCTCAAGATGTAATGTCCCGGATGTCAAATCGCCAAAGATTATCCATAGCTTATACTTTAGATAGGTGATGAATTTTCTTTATCGGACAGCACCTCTAGACTTAGTATTGACCCTATCTTCAGTTTGCGCAACCTCTCCATACTTTTACCACTCCTTTTGGCCTTTGGTGGATCTATCCCTTGCAATTTTACCATCTGATCTTGACTTGCTGGCAATGCACCCCCCCATTTTACCTCCTACCCTCTTGAATCCATTGGGTATAAATAGTCCATAAGCAGGAAATTTGCTAAATGACAGCCTTGGCTCCGCTACATCTGCCTTCATCTATGAAGTTCATTCGCATGTTGTTTAATTGCCAATCAGCACATACCCATTCATAATGTGAGTTGACAGCCTTAATGAACGAGCCCTGTCACCGTGAGCCGGTCAAACAATGGGGGCCTGTGCGCCGAGGCAGACGCATGTTGACATGTAGATGGTGGGAATCACGAGGGGGGGGGGGGGGGAGAGAAATGGAGGATAGGAAGTAAAGAAAATAATATTAAAAGAAATTTAATATGAGACTGAGCTGCAATTTACATGTGTCTGCAAATATTCCTCCAACGTGATTTTATTAAGTTGATGACCAAAGAGCAATGCAATTCCCCGGAAGACAACTCGCAATCACAAATTGGAAAATCACAATCCCAGAGCAAAAATCTGATTTAATAAGTGATCCAGGGCCAGTATAACAGCGGAGCTGTAACTAGTCAGTCTCGGGATCTGACACTCTGTACTCGGAACACAGACCCTGGAAATTGGAGTTAATATTCAATAATACAGTGATCATATACACTTCTGGGTATACCGTATATTCTTTTGTAACCATTTTATACTACCTAAATGCATCAAAAATAAAAATAATCTTGAAAAAATTGAAATAATTTAGAAAATTTCGGTTTTGCGTGTACAGCTCCTGCACAGACTAATGCATCTCCGTGGTTACAGACTACAAACAAAACAGCGTAGTCTGATCTTGCAGTCATATTCACTTGTGATGCTCTGCCATGAGATGTTTCTGCTCTATGTATTTGTGTATATGATGTGAATTACAGCCAATTGAGGGTTTTCCTAGCATGTATGATTGATGTGTTGAATTGTAAAGCTCTGCGGAATATGTTGGTGCTATATAAATGAAGATGATGATTATATTATTAATTTTTATCATGCAAAATTAGTAGCTTAAAATGCATTGTATGGAAAAGAGTGTGGTAGGGGGGGCATAGCTGTATTATCTGTTATCACAGGTTCAGACTGTATTGCACAATTATTACCTAAAACAGAAGTAAATTTATGACTGCAAAAGAAAATGGATTAAGGAGCTTTCTCACAAGGTTTATTTACTACTGCAAAAGGGCAAAGGAAATTGGCCCGGGGACTTATGGCTACCAGAGGGGGGAGGAGAGTGACTAAAGAACATACAGAGGACGATATTGACTGATGCAAAAGGAGACAGAGAACTTACTTTTTTATATGTATGGCTGCCAGAGGGGGAAGTAGAGTGGGTAAGG
The DNA here is from genome assembly GCF_032444005.1 of Ranitomeya imitator. Lineage (NCBI taxonomy): Eukaryota > Metazoa > Chordata > Amphibia > Anura > Dendrobatidae > Ranitomeya > Ranitomeya imitator. The sequence continues at coordinate 649,806,670 of NC_091286.1, forward strand.
AAATTACTGATTATATATATATATATATATATATATATATATATATATATATATATATATATATATATACATACAAGAATGGGAAGGAGATTGAGAGCTTACAATGCCTTGCGAAAGTATTCGGCTCCCTGCAACGTTTCAACCTTTTCCCACATATCATGCTTCAAACATAAAGATACCAAATGTAAATTTTTGGTGAAGAATCAACAACAAGTGGAACACAGTTGTGAAGTTGAACGAAATTTATTGTTTATTTTACATTTTTGTGGAAATTCAAAAACTGAAAAGTGGGGCGTGCAATATTATTCGACCCCTTTACTTTCAGTGCAGCAAACTCACTCCAGAAGTTCCTTGTGGATCTCTGAATGATCCAATGTTGTCCTAAATGCCTAATGATGATAAATATAATCCACCTGTGTGTAATCAAGTCTCCGTATAAATGCACCTGCTCTGTGATAGTCTCAGGGTTCTGTTTGAAGCACAGAGAGCATCATGAAGACCAAGGAACACAACAGGCAGGTCCGTGATACTGTTGTGGAGAAGTTTAAAGCCAGATTTGGATACAAAATGATTTCCAAAACTTTAAACATCCCAAGGAGCACTGTGCAAGTGATCATATTGAAATGGTCACCACGACCACGACCCGACCGTCCCTCTAAACTTCCATCTCAAACAAGGAGAAGACTGATCAGAGATGCAGCCAAGAGGCCCATGATCACTCTGGATGCACTGCAGAGATCTACAGCTGAGGTGGGACAGTCTGTCCATAGGACAACAATCAGTCGTACACTGCACAAATCTGGCCTTTATGTAAGAGTGGTAAGAAGAAAGCCATTTCTCAAAGATATCCATAAAAAGTGTTGTTTAACGTTTGCAACAAGCCACCTGGGAGACACCAAACATGTGGAAGAAGGTGCTCTGGTCAGGTGAAACCAAATCGAACTTTTTGGCAACAATGCCAAACGATATGTTTGCGTAAAGGCAACACAGCTCATCACCCTGAACACACCATCCCCACTGTCAAACATGGTGGTGGCAGCATCATGGTTTGGGCCTGCTTTTCTTCAGCAGGGACAGGGAAGATGGTTAAAATTGATGGGAAGATGGATGGAGCCAAATACAGGACCATTCTTGATGAAAACCTGTTGGAGTCTGCAAAAGACCTGAGACTGGGATGGAGATTTGTCTTCCAACAAGACAATGATCCCAAACATAAAGCAAAATCTACAATGGAATGGTTCACAAATAAACATATCCAGGTGTTAGAATTTCCAAGTCAAAGTCCAGACCTCAATCCAATCGACAATCTGTGGAAAGAGCTGAAAACTGCTGTTCATAAACGATCTCCATCAAACCTCACTGAGCTCGAGCTATTTGCCAAGGAAGAATGGGCTAGAATTTCAGTCTCTCAATGTACAAAACTAATAGAGACATGCCCCAAGCGACTAGCAGCTGTAATCACAGCAAAAGGTGGCGCAACAAAGTATTACGTTAAAGGGGCCGAATAATATTGCACGGCCCACTTTTCAGTTTTTGATTTTCCACAAAAATTTAAAATAACCAATAAATTTCGTTCAACTTCACAATTGTGTTCCACTTCTTGTTGATTCTTCACCAAAAATTTACATTTGGTATCTTTATGTTTGAAGCATGATATGTGGGACAAGGTTGAAAAGTTCCAGGGAGCCGAATACTTTTGCAAGGCACTCTAGTTTGGGTTAAATTGTATGGCTGCCAGAGGGGGAAGTAGAGTAAGGAAATTACTGGTTTTATATATATATACAGCTTCAAGAAGGGGAAGGAGATTGAGAACTTAGTTTGGTTTACATTGTATGGCTGCTGGAGGGGGAAGTAGAGTGAGTAAGGAAATTGCTGGTTTAATATATACAGCTACTAGAGGGCGAAGGAGATTTACTGGTGGTGATGTTGATGATGGCACAATGGAGAGTTAAACACATATAGAAAACATGAAACGTGTTTAGGGAATTTAGAGATATGGATGGTATGATACTGCCTAGCAGCCTGTGCTCTTTAGCTCAGGTTAGAAGTAGTGCTAAAGAGGACAAAAAGTAGTGGAAAAATAAGTAAATAGTACAAAGTAGTGCAAACTAGCTTAAAAGTGTGGTAATAGCATTATGGGATTTTTTATATGAGCCTTGATTCGTGGGCTAAACCCTGTAACTCCTGGGAAACTCCCGTTAGCACTAGCTAGTTTCTGCTGAATGCGGCATAACGAAGTGCTGTAAACGAGCGCTGCAGTAATTACACGCAGTAACGGCGCTTTGATGTGCATTTGGCGATGACTGGTTTGCCACAATAAACCTGTAGTAGTTTGTTACAATTTATTGCATATTAATTAGCACTGCATGTGCGATCTGCAGAGACAATGTTATATTCAGTCTGCTAATTACAGCTCCTCCATATACTCAGTAGGCGTTCAGGGCTCGGCCTCTCAAGCAGCGCATAACCGTATCACTAGATAGGATTTCCAGGTTGGTTATTTCTATAAGTTATTCTCTGGGGTTCGACTTTTACTCATTGCCCCTGAAGACAACAAACTATACAAAATGTAGACAACAAATGTAAAGTTAATAATTAAGCCCTAGATTCATCTGACAGATGGCCCTAGCCGTACTTTTCTACTCCACAGGAAAAAATTAACTTTGATGTTCTAGTCTTACATCTAAGTATCTTGGCGAGGAATAAATGGCACCCAGAACCCAAGGGACATGGCCCACTGGCCTCCCTTGGCCAAAACCCTGCCTCAGTTACAAGACCACCATATCTTAGAGAAGCATTTACATCTTGGAGTTAGAGGACCAGCTCCTTTGAGCTCTGTTTCATTATAGTCATTATAGTCTCCTAAATAACAACCTTTCTTCTTTGACAAGGAGGGACAAATCACAGTTTTAGACTGCACTACCAAAATGAAAATCTATGATCTGGAGATATAATAAGTGTTTTTTTTGTTCCTCAACGCGTTTCGATGCCTGACTGGAGTCTTTTTCAAGTGTAAAAAAACAACTGTACACTTTATATCAATATACATATCAAGGGTATCACGCTATGGTCTGTTGCGCTCTGTTTCCCTACAGTTTCTGCCAACCCTTCACCTTTAGCGTCCGGGGTACAGGCTCCATCGATTGCCCCCCTGTTATGGCTGGCAATCAGGCAACACAGCGTGCAGTAATCAGCGCACATACAGAGATCTGGCAAAAACCCAAAACAATAGGACGAGCTCAGAGACGTGGAATCTCTGTAGACTGCAGTACCTGAACTGTCCTCACACAACTGGAAGCAGCAGTGGATTGCGCCTATCACTACCTATGCAACTCGGCACTGCCTGAGGAGCTGACTAGCCTGAAGATAGAAATACAAGCCTGACTTACCTCAGAGAAATACCCCAAAGGAATAGGCAGCCCCCACATATAATGACTGTTAGCAAGATGAAAAGACAAACGTAGGAATGAAATAGATTCAGCAAAGTGAGGCCCGATATTCTAGACAGAGCGAGGATAGCAAAGAGAACTATGCAGTCTACAAAAAACCCTAAAACGAAAACCACGCAAAGGGGCAAAAAAGACCCACCGTGCCGAACTAACAGCACGGCGGTGCACCCCTTTGCTTCTCAGAGCTTCCAGCAAAAGATAATAACAAGCTGGACAGAAAAAACAGAAAACAAACTAGAAGCACTTATCTAGCAGAGCAGCAGGCCCAAGGAAAGATGCAGTAGCTCAGATCCAACACTGGAACATTGACAAGGAGCAAGGAAGACAGACTCAGGTGGAGCTAAATAGCAAGGCAGCCAACGAGCTCACCAAAACACCTGAGGGAGGACGCCCAGAGACTGCAATACCACTTGTGACCACAGAATTCACAACAGTACCCCCCCCTTGAGGAGGGGTCACCGAACCCTCACCAGAACCCCCAGGCCGACCAGGATGAGCCACATGAAAGGCACGAACAAGATCTGGGGCATGGACATCAGAGGCAAAAACCCAGGAATTATCTTCCTGAGCATAACCCTTCCATTTGACCAGATACTGGAGTTTCCGTCTAGAGACACGAGAATCCAAAATCTTCTCCACAATATACTCCAATTCCCCCTCCACCAAAACAGGGGCAGGAGGCTCCACAGATGGAACCATAGGTGCCACGTATCTCCTCAACAACGACCTATGGAATACATTATGTATGGAAAAGGAGTCTGGGAGGGTCAGACGAAAAGACACCGGATTGAGAATCTCAGAAATCCTATACGGACCAATAAAACGAGGTTTAAATTTAGGAGAGGAAACCTTCATAGGTATATGACGAGAAGATAACCAAACCAGATCCCCAACACGAAGTCGGGGTCCCACACGGCGTCTGCGATTAGCGAAAAGCTGAGCCTTCTCCTGGGACAAGGTCAAATTGTCCACTACCTGAGTCCAGATCTGCTGCAACCTGTCCACCACATAATCCACACCAGGACAGTCCGAAGACTCAACCTGTCCTGAAGAGAAACGAGGATGGAACCCAGAATTGCAGAAAAATGGAGAGACCAAGGTAGCCGAGCTGGCCCGATTATTAAGGGCGAACTCAGCCAACGGCAAAAATGACACCCAATCATCCTGGTCAGCGGAAACAAAACATCTCAGATATGTTTCCAAGGTCTGATTGGTTCGTTCGGTCTGGCCATTAGTTTGAGGATGGAAGGCCGAGGAAAAAGATAGGTCAATGCCCATCCTACCACAAAAGGCTCGCCAGAACCTTGAGACAAACTGGGAACCTCTGTCAGAAACAATATTCTCAGGAATGCCATGTAAACGAACCACATGCTGGAAGAACAAAGGCACCAAATCAGAGGAGGAAGGCAATTTAACCAAGGGCACCAGATGGACCATTTTAGAAAAGCGATCACAGACCACCCAAATGACAGACATCTTTTGAGAAACGGGAAGGTCAGAAATGAAATCCATCGAAATATGTGTCCAAGGCCTCTTCGGGACCGGCAAGGGCAAAAGCAACCCACTGGCACGTGAACAGCAGGGCTTAGCCCTAGCACAAATTCCACAGGACTGCACAAAAGCACGCACATCCCGCGACAGAGACGGCCACCAAAAGGATCTAGCAACCAACTCCCTGGTACCAAAGATTCCTGGATGACCGGCCAGCACTGAACAATGAAGTTCAGAGATAACTTTACTAGTCCACCTATCAGGGACGAACAGTTTCTCGGCCGGACAACGATCAGGTTTATTAGCCTGAAATTTCTGCAACACTCTCCGCAAATCAGGGGAGATGGCAGACACAATGACTCCTTCCTTGAGGATACTCGCCGGCTCAGATAACCCCGGAGAGTCGGGCACAAAACTCCTAGACAGAGCATCCGCCTTCACATTTTTAGAGCCCGGAAGGTATGAAATCACAAAATCAAAACGAGCAAAAAATAACGACCAACGGGCCTGTCTAGGATTCAAGCGCTTGGCAGACTCAAGATAAGTAAGGTTCTTATGATCAGTCAAAACCACCACGCGATGCTTAGCACCCTCAAGCCAATGACGCCACTCCTCGAATGCCCACTTCATGGCCAGCAACTCTCGGTTGCCCACATCATAATTACGCTCAGCAGCAGAAAATTTCCTGGAAAAGAAAGCACATGGTTTGAACACTGAGCAACCAGAACCTCTCTGTGACAAAACCGCCCCTGCACCAATCTCAGAAGCATCAACCTCGACCTGGAACGGAAGAGAAACATCAGGTTGACACAACACAGGGGCACAGCAAAAACGACGCTTCAACTCCTGAAAAGCTTCCACGGCAGCAGAAGACCAATTAACCAAATCAGCACCCTTCTTGGTCAAATCGGTCAATGGTCTGGCAATGCTAGAAAAATTACAGATGAAGCGACGATAAAAATTAGCAAAGCCCAGGAATTTCTGCAAACTTTTTAGAGATGTCGGCTGAGTCCAATCCTGGATGGCCTGAACCTTAACCGGATCCATCTCGATAGTAGAAGGGGAAAAGATGAACCCCAAAAATGAAACTTTCTGCACACCGAAGAGACACTTTGATCCCTTCACAAACAAGGAATTAGCACGCAGTACCTGGAAAACCATTCTGACTTGCTTCACATGAGACTCCCAATCATCTGAGAAGATCAAAATGTCATCCAAGTAAACAATCAAGAATTTATCCAGATACTCACGAAAAATGTCATGCATAAAAGACTGAAAAACAGATGGAGCATTGGCAAGTCCGAACGGCATCACCAGATACTCAAAATGACCCTCGGGCGTATTAAATGCCGTTTTCCATTCATCTCCCTGCCTGATTCTCACCAGATTATACGCACCACGAAGATCAATCTTAGTAAACCAACTAGCCCCCTTAATCCGAGCAAACAAGTCAGAAATCAATGGCAAGGGATACTGAAACTTAACAGTGATCTTATTAAGAAGGCGGTAATCAATACACGGTCTTAGCGAACCATCCTTCTTGGCTACAAAAAAGAACCCTGCTCCCAATGGTGACGACGATGGGCGAATATGTCCCTTCTCCAGGGACTCCTTCACATAACTGCGCATAGCGGTGTGTTCAGGTACGGACAAATTAAATAAACGACCCTTAGGGAATTTACTACCAGGAATCAAATCGATAGCACAATCACAATTCCTATGCGGAGGAAGGGCATCAGACTTGGACTCTTCAAATACATCCTGAAAGTCCGACAAGAACTCTGGGATGTCAGAAGGAATGGATGACGAAATAGACAAAAATGGAACATCACCATGTACTCCCTGACAACCCCAGCTGGTTACCGACATAGAGTTCCAATCCAATACTGGATTATGGGTTTGTAGCCATGGCAACCCCAACACGACCACATCATGCAAATTATGCAGTACCAAAAAGCGAATAACTTCCTGATGTGCAGGAGCCATGCACATGGTCAGCTGGGCCCAGTACTGAGGCTTATTCTTGGCCAGAGGTGTGGCATCAATTCCTCTCAACGGAATAGGACACCGCAAAGGCTCCAAGAAAAATCCACAACGTTTAGCATAATCCAAATCCATCAGATTCAGGGCAGCGCCTGAATCCACAAACGCCATGACAGAATATGATGACAAAGAGCACATTAAGGTAATGGACAAAAGGAATTTGGACTGTACAGTACCAATAACGGCAGAGCTATCGAACCGCCTAGTGCGTTTAGGACAATTAGAAATAGCATGAGTAGAATCACCACAATAGAAACACAGTCTGTTCAGACGTCTGTGTTCGTGCCGTTCTACTTTAGTCATAGTCCTGTTGCACTGCATAGGCTCAGGCTTACTCTCAGACAATACCGCCAGATGGTGCACAGATTTACGCTCGCGCAAGCGACGACCGATCTGAATGGCCAAGGACATAGACTCATTCAAACCAGCAGGCATAGGAAATCCCACCATTACATCCTTAAGAGCTTCAGAGAGACCCTTTCTGAACAAAGCCGCTAGTGCAGATTCATTCCACAGAGTGAGTACTGACCATTTTCTAAATTTCTGACAATATAGTTCTACATCATCCTGACCCTGGCATAAAGCCAGCAGATTTTTCTCAGCTTGATCCACTGAATTAGGCTCATCGTAAAGCAATCCCAGCGCCTGGAAAAATGCATCAATATTACTCAATGCAGAATCTCCTGGTGCAAGAGAAAACGCCCAGTCCTGTGGGTCGCCGCGCAAAAAAGAAATAATAATCAAAACCTGTTGAATAGGATTACCAGAAGAATGAGGTTTCAAGGCCAAAAATAGCTTACAATTATTTCTGAAGCTCAGGAACTTAGTTCTGTCACCAAAAAACAAATCAGGAATCGGAATTCTTGGTTCTAGCATCGATTTCTGATCAATAGTATCTTGAATCTTTTGTACATTTACAACGAGATTATCCATTGAGGAGCACAGAGCCTGAATATCCATGTCCACAGCTGTGTCCTGAAGCACTCTAATGTCTAGGGGAAAAAAAAAGACTGAAGACAGAGCTAAGAAAAAAAAATGATGTCAGGATTTCTTTTTTCCCTCTATTGGAAATCATTGAATTGGCTCCTTGTACTGTTATGGCTGGCAATCAGGCAACACAGCGTGCAGTAATCAGCGCACATACAGAGATCTGGCAAAAACCCAAAACAATAGGACGAGCTCAGAGACGTGGAATCTCTGTAGACTGCAGTACCTGAACTGTCCTCACACAACTGGAAGCAGCAGTGGATTGCGCCTATCACTACCTATGCAACTCGGCACTGCCTGAGGAGCTGACTAGCCTGAAGATAGAAATACAAGCCTGACTTACCTCAGAGAAATACCCCAAAGGAATAGGCAGCCCCCACATATAATGACTGTTAGCAAGATGAAAAGACAAACGTAGGAATGAAATAGATTCAGCAAAGTGAGGCCCGATATTCTAGACAGAGCGAGGATAGCAAAGAGAACTATGCAGTCTACAAAAAACCCTAAAACGAAAACCACGCAAAGGGGCAAAAAAGACCCACCGTGCCGAACTAACAGCACGGCGGTGCACCCCTTTGCTTCTCAGAGCTTCCAGCAAAAGATAATAACAAGCTGGACAGAAAAAACAGAAAACAAACTAGAAGCACTTATCTAGCAGAGCAGCAGGCCCAAGGAAAGATGCAGTAGCTCAGATCCAACACTGGAACATTGACAAGGAGCAAGGAAGACAGACTCAGGTGGAGCTAAATAGCAAGGCAGCCAACGAGCTCACCAAAACACCTGAGGGAGGACGCCCAGAGACTGCAATACCACTTGTGACCACAGAATTCACAACACCCCCCTACCTGTGATCATGGTTGATGGTACCTAACCACCATATCATACAAGATCATTTATTTCTGACACTAAGGGCTAGTTTTGTGCCGTCCTACATCTCAATATCCTAGCCTCAGCAGAATGACTTCTTGGTCCCTTTATAGAAGCCATAGAACAGGGGCCCCCAACCTATGGCTCGGGAGCCATATGTGGCTCACGGGACCACGATGTGTGGCTCGCAGCTGTTTGCCAGCTCTGTGAATTAGCACTTGGTCTTGCAAACAGATAGAAGGAGCGGGTCTCCAGTTGGTGACTTTTGTGAGTAATCCTACGAAGCAGAGCAAATATGGAAGCTTTGACTATCATTATACAGCTAATAGGGCTTTTGGATGTCACTATTGAGACAGGAGGCACTGGATGTGGCTCACAACTATCTCTGAGATGAACATGGCTCTTAAGGTAAGAAAGGTTGAGGACCATTGCCGTGGAACATACCTTGCAAGTGGGCAGTATCTATCTAATGCCCTAGTCCTTACATCTAACCAAGGCAAAGAACGTGTAGGTGCAACCCTTAACATCCAGCACCTTGGCAACTTGCTCCATCATCACCTCTACCTTATTCTGGAATTATAGTTCCCCGGGTACCATGGTGTGAAGAATAGAAGAATCAAGGTGAATGGGAAGACCAACATCCCAATGGCTTGATAAAATCAAAATACCGATGGAAGAGACCCTGGTGGACTACTCTATGCTTCTTCAAGATCGATCTTCCTACAGAGCGTTCATTCATCAAGTCGTCATGGCTCACGATCGAGCCGAAGGTCGCTAGACAAAGTGAAGTACCATGTGGTCGAAGACACTTACCTTTGAGCTCTTGGTTTCAGAAAAAACCTGCTCTGTGCATCCCTATATCTAAATATCCTTGCCAAGACAGACGTGTTTGTAGGAGATACCCTCAGCACCAAGCTCTCTAGGGACAAGCTCTTTGGTCCATAGTTACCCAACAACCATGTCATGAAAGGCACTTCTAATATCTTTGTGCGTGACTTTTCAAGGAAATTTCATAAATTTTCAGTAGAGTCAAGGAGCTGCCTAGATTTGTCACACTGGATTAAAAATGAATGTTGATGTTGGAGTCCTCCATGGATTTCCCGTGAGGATGGAACCAGCGATCAGTAACAGAAATACTGGATTGTGTTCTCCAGCGTAAAGACAGATGTGTAGCGTGAACCGCACAGAAAGGAGCTGTGTCGTCAATCGTTATGTATCGGAGAGTCCTGCCATATAACAAGCCTGATGCATAATTGTGCTTTCAGCTGCTAGTTCACAGAGCAGAAATTGCTTGCCTGCTTAGTTCAATCTGGGAGCCAGAAATAGAAAGCCACAGCTGGGATATTTAGTCATCCCGTTCGCGGAGTGCGAGCGCCAGACGTAGAACTTTTAATTGCGAAGTGTGGAATAAGGTCTGTTTATTAAAAGGCGACCTGAAGCAATAATTATAAAGTTTTATGAGTGGAAAACTTAGAGTTCTTACAGGTTGTATTGTCTGGCTGCTATGTTTATTAATCCAGAACTTAACATGCAGACATCTTTTCCGACTGCTATAGGAAGAATACTATGAAATTATCACCATGTTTTTTTTTTTTTAATTAAGACTTTATTCCGATTGGCTGGAAGTTTATCTGAGCGCGATATGAAACCTTCGTTACTACTTAGATATCTCTACAGTTAAAGGGGTATTCCCATCTCCAGGATCCTGCCCAAATACGTAGTAGATATAATAATATTAGCAAATACCTCCAATTACAAATGTGGTATAGTTCTTTGGATTAGCTATGTTGTTTACCCCATGTGCAGGGCATTGGGGTTAGCTATCCTTTGGGGTAAGCTAAATAGCCTATCCTTGGATATATAGTCTTTATAGAACCCCTAAAATGCGGTTCTTGACTTTTGCTTAGGCATCCATGGTTAAGGCCACTCTTACAGTGACAGTTACCGTAGTTAGTTGTTTGTGGTCGTAACCATGGATACCTAAGCTATTTCAATGCCCTGCACATGGGGTAAGTGACATAGCGAATCAGAAGAACTAAACTACATTTCTAATTGGAGGTATTTGCTAATATTATTATTATTACACTTACTACATATTGGCAAAAGATCTTGGAGATGGGAATTCTCCTTTAAACAAAGTGATTCCTTGGATCCTAGTTCTGGAGCCACATCAGTAGTCGTTGGCTGCTGGACCAAAGCCTATGATCCTCCTCTTTACTGCTGGCAACTCCATCTCCTCTTTTGATTAGTTGGCATGACACTATGTTGTGCATGCATGGTGACACTAGAATAAGGTCTACCAATCTGATGAGACTTCGGGGATGCCAACAGGTAAGAGGAGGTTCTACTGACATGGCCGTTGGACCAATGTTCGGCAAACGTTCTACTCAACTCTAGATAGCTCCCTATTTCAGCTCTTTCTCCTCTCTCACAGCAAGATTGCAGCTCCATCTCCCTTTTTCCCCTTTACTTACAGATTGAATTATTTAAAGACTGAGGGGTTTCTCAATATTAATACATAGAAGAACAACTCCGGAGCATAAGGCGGTTGGGATAATTTGTCATAGTAATGATACTGGGGTCCAGAAGCTTCAAGATACTCCAATACTCATGCACTTTTGCCTTTCGAACCCTTCAACTCCCTAGCTGTATTACATAAGGTTATGCAGAAACAGTCAATAGTGGTTATTTGATGTGACCTAGGGCTTTATTCGCACATCAGTGTAACGATCAGTATCTCGTCAGTATTTGTACGCCAAAACCAGGAGTGTCTCCAAAGCACAGAACATGTGTCAGTCTTTCATTTATAGTTTTTTCGTGTAGATTCCCCTCCTGATTTTACCATAGAAACACTGATGAAAAATACTGACCAAGTACTGATGTGTGAATAACGGTGGAGTCCTCAACTTTTCTGTTTAGAAGTCTTTTTGAGAACCACATCCAGTTGACTAAAAAGACTAATGGCCCGATTCATCAATAGCGGATTTTTTGAAGTCACATTTCTTTTTTTGTCATGTATTCGCTGAAGTTTTTTTTTCACCAAATTCATCGAATCGTGCACATGGTTGATGAATTCTGCACAAAGTCTTAAAAAATTTCTCCCAGTCTCTAACCATTTTTGAGACTTTTTTCACGCAAAAAGATGAATGTTTTGCAAAATGTGGCAAAAAAGTCGACACCGGCAGGAAGAAGAGGCGGGAGAATCTGGAAAGTTGTAAGTTCAGACCAAGACATTGCATTTGAAAAACTCATTTGCGTAAGAATTTGACCAATGGCTTACAAGACAACGGTGACACGGATTTGTAATATAAAGGTACTGTAATGTGATGACGTTACTTTGCGGTTTTAAAACCTGTTGCCGGGTTCCCTTTAATGGTTGACATTTGCATAGATTTGGCATGTTCTCGCATTGGTCTGATAGTTGAATATGCTTTACAACAAGTAACTAAAAGTTAGCCAAGTTGCCAAGGACTAATGTTGAGCTGGAGCCAAGATCTATCTATGTTATGACCATTACTCATAATATAACTTCCAGAAACCGGAATGTCTCAGCTGTTCCCTTATGCAACATAATACACTATGGTTGGAACCAAGACCAATTTTGCTTCAAGCCACAGGAGTCACAGGTGAGATCATATTTTCTATTTTGTAACATGGTGTCAACGAGACACCACCCAAGACCATCCAAGCACTCGTCTGTCCAAGCCCTCCTTTCAGAAGAAAGCATTTATTTCATTTTTCTTCTTCTCGGCTTTGCTATCGAGATGCCTCTGTTCAGCAACTCATTTTTTGGCAGCCAATTTGTGCCGCTTAAGAATCCTGACATGACGCCAGTAGATTTTATGGGTGTCCATTTTCAAACAGATTCTGAACGGCTCCGAAAGTGTGTCCCTTATCAGCACTTTCACTCCTGCAGTATGTTCATTAGCGCTCATTCCAGGCTCACATTGATGTTACAGCATTTTCTTTAGTTTAATGTGTTTTTTTCCCCCTTAATCCCTATCAATTTAATTTTATGGTAAGTTTAACAAGTTCTTAAAAACAAAAACAAAATCGCTGTATTTCCTATTTTGTTTGTGTTTCGAGAACAGTCAATGGATATCTGACACTCGATAATTTGACTAATAAGGGAAGAGAAAATTAACAACTTTAGAAATGTGTTTTACGCGGTATGGCTCCACGTAATCAATCGTCCGTTAGAAGAGTCTGACTTAGTGTCCATCAGCAGGATTACTGACGAGAAGCTGGAACAACAAAGCTTCCACTGTCGATACATAGTTGGAAAGTGGAAAAAAATGTTTTTGGGAAACTTTTTTAAAAGGGAATGTAACAAAGCCAGGTAAGACAGGGTTAAGCCCTACTCTGCAGTATTTGACTAGATGCACCTGCCTAGCTTTTGATTAGAATCAGTTCCTGTGGTCACTAGGAAAGTCATTCTCCTGGATGGATCAGAGTCAAGTGTGCTGCTGGTGAATGACCAGCCAAAATGTGAGAAATTTTCTTTGGGCAGAACAGGCGAGCAGTTAGAAACTACTTATAAGTGCCTAGACCCATAGAAAAACAAATAGTCACAGATAACCTCTTACAGATAAGAGTTATAAGAGTTACTCCAAGCTGACTGATTCCCAGTTATCTCTTTCTTCAGCCAGCAATAGTGAATGGAACGTAGAGGTTGCAGAATGCCAACGATGCAACATTTTTTAATAAAACCAAATAGCAAAAATGATTGTTAGCAAAAAAAAAAAAACTGCATTTCAGTAAAGAAAGAATATCCCCCTGAAGTTATCCACATCCTTTAACTTATTTTGTTACAGTGGTAGATTTTCACTTTATATTTCCTAACATTTTGATGTCTCACAATATAAACTCTGATATTCGGCTGCAGAATCTTATTACATACAATGGCCTGTCAGTTGCTAAGGAATATACTCAAGTCGGAGCGGCGGCGGAGGCACAAGTGACCTATTTTTCATTGATGTGGCCGCGCTCTTTTCTTGGTGTCTCACTGAGTTGTGTTATTGTATATTATTACAGTATGAATGTGCGCGCCACGTAACTTCTCTTCTGTCGAGCAACGGGACGGTGGTTCGCCAACTCTCCCTTGTCTCATTGTACGGCTATGTAACAACATCTGTGCGTGAGCTAGGAAAAATCACATTATTTTATGAGAAATGCGTCTTGTCAATGTTTATGTCAAGTCCTTGGCCGTAAACCCAGCGAATAGGACACTGACTAATTCATTAGAAAGATATAGTCACTGAAGTGGACATTTGGGAGCTTCCTTTTTTGGTTACTCCCATTGACCTCATTTGAATTTTTTTTTTACTTGATGGAAAGTATTACATATGGCTGTAATTACAATGTTACACTCAGTCGTTCTGAGCATTAACTGAATTAGACTAATTATGATTAAACGCAGATGTAGCTCGGCCAAGGTTGTCAATGAATTTGTCATCTGAGACTCACTGTGATACGGATGCGTCCTACCTCTTGGTTTGAACTATTCCGAGACAAGTTAGATTTTCAAGTCCAAGTGATATCAATGTTTTTCACGGGTGGCACTTGTCAATGGGCCCCTGTACATGTCCATGACAAGTGGTCCACAGACAATCGCGGAGACTTGTCCGATTTCATCCAAGGGTCGGATCCAAATCGGCAATGCAAATCAACGGGTCAGTAAAAAAAAATCAGATGGCACCTGTATGATACCCAATTTTCATGGACCGTCGGATAGGAGCAGGTGGGCAAACTTCTCATTTTTTTCTCCATGTACGAATAAAACGGACGACACTTGGTCATACTCTGATCAAAGTCTGATTAGAATAATCAGTCTGTTTTTCTCGTACATGAGAAAAACAGATGTCTGAGTAAGGCCATAATGTGAGCCCTTTATTAATTAAGAATTTCCCAATAAGTTATTTATTATTGGGTTCCGCATATGGGTGGTGATAGGTAAAATAAAGCATCACCGACTTGACTTTTGGCAGAAAAGGTAATTCCCATTCGCCTTTTGACGTGGTCCCTTATCTGGCTACTTCTTATAGGCTTGGTTTGTGAATGGGCGCACTGCGTTGCCTGAAAGTTGAGACCTGCGGCACTGAGATACTGAGATAACTAAGTGGATGACCTAAACTTGCGCGCTCCCAGTGACACCATACAAGCTGCCATCCTTAGAAATGTGTAATCAAGATGGCTGGGCTTGGAGCTACTGACCATGCTCTGTCCAAGTACTCATGGTTGCAGCAGTGGCCACGATACCTGATAACACACGTTTGGACAGCCATAAATATGGCTCTAATGGAACAGCATTGAAAAAGAAGTTTATTTATATTTTACACCATCTTGTTGATGACACGGGAATATTCCTGTTATATTGTGAACTTTGATAGTAAGTCGTATGTTTCCTTTATGGAGACATTTGGGCTTCCATTTTAGCGTTGGCCATCAGTAAAGTCGCGAATGCATTGACTCAACTTTTCTTTCTTTTCTTTCTTATGACAGGAGCCGCAGCTGAATCTTTTCTACGTATCAAGGAAATGTAACATCCAAAGGACTGGCTGTGCTGACGTGCAAGAGGAAAACTTCTGTAGGTAGGGGCCAATTAAGAATTCAATATAGATTAATGGCAAACTGGAAGATAAATGGCGTACAAGATTTCATTGATCAGAATGTAGTTATGTTAACGACGTAGACCGGGATTGTATGAAATGAATCGCTGGTGTCTCTACAAGGCTTACCGGCAGTCGGCACAATACTGTAAAGTAATTGCAACACTGATGTCCAAGCAAACGAGGAGGAAGGGACCCATAGAAAACTGCAAATTGGCTACCTGTCTGGTGTCGGCTGGTGTCAGTCAGCCTCTGTACAGCAGTAGTAATTATATTGTGGCAGGAAAGATGGCTACATCCAAGCTAAATTCTGAAATCGTTGTTTGGGGTAGTAGCAATTCAGCAGTTCTGCTACCCCTTCTATAGTCTCCATGGCAAAATCATTATTTTAAAGGGATTTTACAGTGAAGACAAGTTATCAACTGTCAATAAGAGATGATAACATGTAGCTGCCGATCACTGCTTTCATCTTTTTCCAGTACTCCCATAGAGAATCAATGAAGCGGCGAACGGGTGTCCAACCTAAAGCTACATTTTGTAACAGGTAAAAAAGTTCATCATCGGGGATAAAAAATACCTATTCTGCCGATTGGTGCAGGTCCCATCGGTCGGACACCTACCAATCAGAAATCTACGGATAGGTGATAACTTGTTTTCACTGAACAAAACCTCCAATAAGTGTAGCTGGTTCACCACAAATCGAACTTCATATGTAACGGCCCATATACATTTGATCATTTGGCTGACAGCCATCTCGCCCACATGACGCTTCTGCCGAGGGTTACCGTGTTCTTCAAGAAAGCCACCGACCGACTTCCAAACCGGCAGCTTATCTCTGGAAGAACAAAGCTATTGGCAGTCTGAAGTCAGGCGTACCTGATCAGCATCTCCCCCAACCTGTCAATATCAGCGGGTACAGCCAACACCAACAATAGTCAAATGTGTAAGGGGGCTTAAGAGGTAACGTAGAGTAATAGTCATGATCCATGTTGCTTGGAATGGTTATCTTCTCCCTCATTTGCATATGTTAATGATCTGGACCAGGGGTGTGCAATTTAATAAATTTTCCCGAGGGGCCACATGAGAGACCATCACTGTTGTGGAGTCTGAACCAATATGCTAAAATTAATTCTATTCAATATTAAGATTGATATATTATAATTATTATATAATTGATAATTATATTAATTGTATCACTTAATATTCAGCAAAATTAAGTATGCTGACATCCCCCTATATATCATTTGAACCCAAGTACAGACCCTTATGTATATCATATGAGCCACCCACAGCCCCTTATATACTGTAAGAGCCCCCATACAGCCTCCCCTGTATGCAGCATGAGCCCCACACAGCCTTCCCATATACTGCATGAGCCGCACAGCCTCCTCATACACTGCACGAGGCTCTAATAGCCTCCCTATATATTTCATGAGCCCCACACAGCCTCCCTATTTACTACATGAGCCCCACACAGCCTCCCTATATATGCTGCATGAGCCCCACACAGCCTCCCTATATATACTGCATGAGCCCCACCCAGCCTCCCTATATACTGCATCAGCCCCACACTGCCTCTCCATACTCCATGAGCCCTACACAGCCTCTCCATATATATACTGCATGAGTGCCACACAGCCTCCCTATATATGCTGCATGAGGCCATCGCAACCTTCCTATACACTGCATGAGGTCCTACACAACCTCTCTATATATACTGCATGAAGCCCCTATAGCCTCCCCATATACTGCATGAGGCCCCCATAGCCTCACCATGTGCAGCATGTCACCCCCATAGTCTCCCCATGTGCACCATGACATCCCCATAGCCTCCCCAAGTGCAGCATGTCACCCCATAGTCTGCCCACGTGCAGCATGACATCTCCATAGCCTCCCCATGCCCACCCAAACATCACATACGCATGAAAAAAAAAGGCCACCACATACTCACCTCGGTCCCGCTCCCCGTTCTGCTCTTGTCTCGGTGTCTCCGGGTGCACTGACTCTCCGCAGTACACAGTCATCGCATCAGCTGTTTCACTCGCTGATTGGTGGAGGAAGCGCCCGGACGCCTCTACTCCATCAATGCAATCAGAATGGATATAGACAGCGGAGACAGCAAACTGACCGACACTTTGCAGCCCATGGACCTCTGGTTTCCAGCCCCACGGCTGTCTCAGTCCGTGGGCCAGACGGAGACAGCCAGAGGGCCGGATGTGGCTCGCGGGGCACACTTTGCCCAGGTCTAGTCTGGACAGATCTGTTGTATATTTTTTTGTTGGCTATTATGATTTTATTTGATGTACTTCTTAATGCTATCAATGTTCTGTTGTCATGACTATGCCTGATGGTAGGAATTTTGGACCATCACTAAGCTCCGTTATAAATTTTCAGACACATCAGTAAAACAAAAATTAATATATGGTCGATTATGGAGGCCATAAAGGGGAAGCCCATAACCCATTAATACAAGGTTTTAACCTTTTACAACCATTGTGTACTACCAAGTAATTCGGAAGAACACCGTAGGGTTGTGTGACCTTACAGAGGAATTCAAGTTTGCTTGAGTTTACCTAAGACACTTATGGGTTTAATTTTTTTACTGGCCCATCTATCTTCTATGTCCAGTAGTCCCACTAATTAAAAATACAGAAAAAGCAGTTAACCCCCAAGAACTTAAGCTTATATTAGAACCTATTTAGTGACTCTCAAAGGGACATGACCTGTGCCTTTCGTTGTAGGCCCGAGCATCTGGCTCAGAGATGCTTGTCATGGCAATTAATACATTTTAGCTAGAACATTGTATGACTATAAGGTCTGGTATAAATTGAAGTAAAAGTTTCCTGGAATTTTTTGTAGATGTTCCCCTACTATTAATACACTCCTACTTTGTCAATGCTAGTAGTACAGACGTGTCCACCATAATTTGTATGAAAAATTTGTTGAAGACCCCAATTTTTCATGCATTACAAATGAAAAGGATTGTCTTGGATAAGTCATCAATATCAGATTGGTGGGGTCCAACACCACCCATCAGCTGTTGGTGGCCGGATGTAAACAGTATAAGGAAAAGATCAGCATATCTATAATTCTCGACATCGGTAACTAAATTGTGTTCCAAGCTGTGTTGTTAAGCTTCATAACAACTGACAGATGGAGAACCTCCACTGATCTGATTTTTGATGACCTATACAAAGGACTGGTCTTCAATATCAAAGTAGAAGACAACCCTTTTAATACATTTTTATGACACGGCTATGTAGCATAAATGAATCAAAAAGAGAAAAATATGTTCCGTACTTACTGCAACAGATGCACCACATGCGTCCTTCAGGAACAGCTGATTAGTTGCTTAATGTTGCCACAGAGGGATCTGGGTGCTCTGTTATGAAAGGCAATTCAGTACTACAATGGACATAGCGGTCAGAGTACATACAGTGATCTGACAATAACCCAAAATCATAGAACGAGCTCTGAGACGTGGGAACTCTGCAGACCGCAATCCCTAATCCTCTCCAAACAACACTAGAGGCAGCCGTGGATTGCGCCAAACTCTGCCTATGCAACTCGGCACAGCCTGAGAAACTAACTAGCCTGAAGATAGAAAATAAGCCTACCTTGCCTCAGAGAAATACCCCAAAGGAAAAGGCAGCTCCCCACATATAATGACTGTGAGTTAAGATGAAAAGACAAACGTAGAGATGAAATAGATTCAGCAAAGTGAGGCCCGACTTTCTTAACAGATCGAGGATAGAAAAGGTAACTTTGCGGTCTACACAAAACCCTAAAGAAAACCACGCAAAGGGGGCAAAAAGACCCTCCGTACCGAACTAACGGCACGGAGGTACACCCTTTGCGTCCCAGAGCTTCCAGCAACAAATTAGACAAGCTGGACAGAAAAAATAGCAAACAAATAGCAAAGAAGAACTTAGCTATGTAGAGCAGCAGGCCACAGGAATGATCCAGGGAAAAGCAAGTCCAACACTGGAACATTGACAGGAAGCCAGGATCAAAGCATTAGGTGGAGTTAAGTAGAGAAGCACCTAACGACCTCACCAGATCACCTGAAGGAGGAAACTCAGAAGCCGCAGTACCTCTTCCCTCCACCAACAGAAGCTCACAGAGAGAATCAGCCGAAGTACCACTTGTGACCACAGGAGGGAGCTCTGCCACAGAATTCACAACAGTACCCCCCCCCCCTTGAGGAGGGGTCACCGAACCCTCACCAGAGCCCCCAGGCCGACCAGGATGAGCCACATGAAAGGCACGAACAAGATTGGGAGCATGGACATCAGAGGCAAAAACCCAGGAATTATCTTCCTGAGCATAACCCTTCCATTTAACCAGATACTGGAGTTTCCGTCTAGAAACACGAGAATCCAAAATCTTCTCCACAATATACTCCAACTCCCCCTCCACCAAAACCGGGGCAGGAGGATCAACAGATGGAACCATAGGTGCCACGTATCTCCGCAACAATGACCTATGGAATACGTTATGTATGGAAAAAGAATCTGGAAGGGTCAGACGAAAAGACACAGGATTAAGAACCTCAGAAATCCTATACGGACCAATGAAACGAGGTTTAAACTTAGGAGAGGAAACCTTCATAGGAATATGACGAGAAGATAACCAAACCAGATCCCCAACACGAAGTCGGGGACCCACACGGCGTCTGCGATTAGCGAAACGTTGAGCCTTCTCCTGGGACAAGGTCAAATTGTCCACTACATGAGTCCAAATCTGCTGCAACCTGTCCACCACAGTATCCACACCAGGACAGTCCGAAGACTCAACCTGTCCAGAAGAGAAACGAGGATGGAACCCAGAATTGCAGAAAAATGGCGAAACCAAGGTAGCCAAGCTGGCCCGATTATTAAGGGCGAACTCAGCCAAAGGCAAAAAGGACACCCAGTCATCCTGATCGGCAGAAACAAAGCATCTCAGATATGTTTCCAAGGTCTGATTGGTTCGTTCGGTCTGGCCATTAGTCTGAGGATGGAAAGCCGAGGAAAAAGACAAGTCAATGCCCATCCTACCACAAAAGGCTCGCCAAAACCTTGAAACAAACTGGGAACCTCTGTCAGAAACGATATTCTCTGGAATGCCATGTAAACGAACCACATGCTGGAAGAACAATGGCACCAAATCAGAGGAGGAAGGCAATTTAGACAAGGGTACCAGATGGACCATCTTAGAAAAGCGATCACAGACCACCCAAATGACTGACATCTTTTGAGAAACGGGAAGATCAGAAATAAAATCCATAGAGATATGTGTCCAAGGCCTCTTCGGGACCGGCAAGGGCAAAAGCAACCCACTGGCACGAGAACAGCAGGGCTTAGCCCGAGCACAAATCCCACAGGACTGCACAAAAACACGCACATCCCGCGACAGAGACGGCCACCAAAAGGATCTAGCCACCAACTCTCTGGTACCAAAGATTCCAGGATGACCAGCCAACACCGAACAATGAACCTCAGAGATAACTTTATTGGTCCACCTATCAGGGACAAACAGTCTCTCCGCTGGACAACGATCAGGTTTATTAGCCTGAAATTTTTGCAGCACCCGCCGCAAATCAGGGGAGATGGCAGACACAATTACTCCTTCCTTGAGGATACCCGCCGGCTCAGACAAACCCGGAGAGTCGGGCACAAAGCTCCTAGACAGAGCATCCGCCTTCACATTTTTAGAGCCCGGAAGGTACGAAATCACAAAGTCAAAACGGGCAAAAAACCGCTTAGCAGACTCAAGATAAGTCAAGTTCTTATGATCAGTCAATACCACCACGCGATGCTTAGCTCCTTCATAGTAACATAGTAACATAGTAACATAGTTAGTAAGGCCGAAAAAAGACATTTGTCCATCCAGTTCAGCCTATATTCCATCATAATAAATCCCCAGATCTACGTCCTTCTACAGAACCTAATTGTATGATACAATATTGTTCTGCTCCAGGAAGACATCCAGGCCTCTCTTGAACCCCTCGACTGAGTTCGCCATCACCACCTCCTCAGGCAAGCAATTCCAGATTCTCACTGCCCTAACAGTAAAGAATCCTCTTCTATGTTGGTGGAAAAACCTTCTCTCCTCCAGACGCAAAGAATGCCCCCTTGTGCCCGTCACCTTCCTTGGTATAAACAGATCCTCAGCGAGATATTTGTATTGTCCCCTTATATACTTATACATGGTTATTAGATCGCCCCTCAGTCGTCTTTTTTCTAGACTAAATAATCCTAATTTCGCTAATCTATCTGGGTATTGTAGTTCTCCCATCCCCTTTATTAATTTTGTTGCCCTCCTTTGTATTCTCTCTAGTTCCAATTATATCCTTCCTGAGCACCGGTGACCAAAACTGGACACAGTACTCCATGTGCGGTCTAACTAGGGATTTGTACAGAGGCAGTATAATGCTCTCATCATGTGTATCCAGACCTCTTTTAATGCACCCCATGATCCTGTTTGCCAATGACGCCACTCCTCGAATGCCCACTTCATGGCCAGCAACTCTCGGTTGCCTACATCATAATTTCGCTCAGCAGGCGAAAACTTCCTGGAAAAAAAAGCGCATGGTTTCATCACTGAGCAATCAGAACCTCTCTGCGACAAAACAGCCCCTGCTCCAATCTCAGAAGCATCAACCTCGACCTGGAACGGAAGAGAAACATCTGGTTGACACAACACAGGGGCAGAAGAAAAACGACGCTTCAAGTCTTGAAAAGCTTCCACAGCAGCAGAAGACCAATTGACCAAATCAGCACCCTTCTTGGTCAAATCGGTCAATGGTTTGGCAATACTAGAAAAATTGCAGATGAAGCGACGATAAAAATTAGCAAAGCCCAGGAACTTTTGCAGACTTTTCAGAGATGTCGGCTGAGTCCAATCATGGATGGCTTGGACCTTAACAGGATCCATCTCGATAGTAGAAGGGGAAAAGATGAACCCCAAAAATGAAACCTTCTGCACACCAAAGAGACACTTTGATCCCTTCACAAACAAAGAATTAGCACGCAGGACCTGAAAAACTGTTCTGACCTGCTTCACATGAGACTCCCAGTCATCCGAGAAGATCAAAATGTCATCCAAGTACACAATCAGGAATTTATCCAGGTACTCTCGGAAGATGTCATGCATAAAGGACTGAAACACTGATGGAGCATTGGCAAGTCCGAATGGCATCACTAGATACTCAAAATGACCCTCGGGCGTATTAAATGCAGTTTTCCATTCATCTCCTCGCCTGATTCGCACCAGATTATACGCACCACGAAGATCTATCTTGGTGAACCAACTAGCCCCCTTAATCCGAGCAAACAAATCAGATATCAATGGCAAGGGGTACTGAAATTTAACCGTGATCTTATTTAGAAGGCGGTAATCTATACAAGGTCTCAGCGAACCATCCTTCTTGGCTACAAAAAAGAACCCTGCTCCTAATGGCGACGATGACGGGCGAATATGCCCCTTCTCCAGGGATTCCTTCACATAACTGCGCATAGCGGCGTGCTCAGGCACGGATAAATTAAACAGTCGACCTTTTGGGAATTTACTACCAGGAATCAAATTGATAGCACAATCACAATCCCTATGCGGAGGTAGGGCATCGGACTTGGGCTCATCAAATACATCCCGGTAATCAGACAAGAACTCTGGAACCTCAGAAGGGGTGGATGACGAAATTGACAGAAATGGAACATCACCATGTACCCCCTGACAACCCCAGCTGGACACCGACATGGATTTCCAATCTAATACTGGATTATGGGCTTGTAGCCATGGCAACCCCAACACGACCACATCATGCAGATTATGCAACACCAGAAAGCGAATAACCTCCTGATGTGCAGGAGCCATGCACATGGTCAGCTAGGTCCAGTATTGAGGCTTATTCTTGGCCAAAGGCGTGGCATCAATTCCTCTCAATGGAATAGGACACTGCAAGGGCTCTAGGAGAAACCCACAACGCTTAGCATACTCCAAGTCCATCAAATTCAGGGCAGCGCCTGAATCCACAAATGCCATGACAGAATAGGATGACAAAGAGCAGATCAAGGTAACGGACAGAAGAAATTTTGACTGTACCGTACCAATGGTGGCAGACCTAGCGAACCGCTTAGTGCGCTTAGGACAATCAGAGATAGCATGAGTGGAATCACCACAGTAGAAACACAGCCCATTCAGACGTCTGTGTTCTTGCCGTTTAACTCTGGTCAAAGTCCTATCGCACTGCATAGGTTCAGGTTTAAGCTCAGGTAATACCGCCAAATGGTGCACAGATTTACGCTCACGCAAGCGTCGACCGATCTGAATGGCCAAAGACATAGACTCATTCAAACCAGCAGGCATAGGAAATCCCACCACGACATCCTTAAGGGCTTCAGAGAGACCCTTTCTGAACATAGCTGCCAGCGCAGATTCATTCCATTGAGTGAGCACGGACCACTTTCTAAATTTCTGACAATATACCTCTATCTCATTCTGACCCTGACAAAGAGCCAGCAAATTTTTCTCTGCCTGATCCACTGAATTAGGTTCATCGTACAGCAATCCGAGCGCCAGGAAAAACGCATCGATATTACTCAATGCAGGATCTCCTGGCGCAAGAGAAAATGCCCAGTCCTGAGGGTCGCTGCGCAAAAAAGAAATAACAATCAAAACCTGTTGAACTGGATCACCAGAGGAGCGAGGTTTCAAGGCCAGAAATAATTTGCAATTATTTTTGAAACTCAGAAACTTAGTTCTATCTCCAAAAAACAAATCAGGAATAGGAATTCTTGGTTCCAACATAGCTTTCTGATCAATAGTGTCTTGAATCTTTTGTACTCTTGCCGAGAGCTGATCCACAAATGAAGACAGACTTCTAATGTCCATCGCTACACCTGTGTACTGAACCACCCAAATGTCTAGGGGAAAAAAAAGGCAAAACACAGTGCAAAGAAAAAAAAATGGTCTCAGAACTTCTTTTTTCCCTCTATTGAGAATTATTAGTACTTTTGGCTTCCTGTACTGTTATGAAAGGCAATTCAGTACTACAATGGACATAGCGGTCAGAGCACATACAGTGATCTGACAATAACCCAAAATCATAGAACGAGCTCTGAGACGTGGGAACTCTGCAGACCGCAATCCCTAATCCTCTCCAAACAACACTAGAGGCAGCCGTGGATTGCGCCTAACTCTGCCTATGCAACTCGGCACAGCCTGAGAAACTAACTAGCCTGAAGATAGAAAATAAGCCTACCTTGCCTCAGAGAAATACCCCAAAGGAAAAGGCAGCCCCCCACATATAATGACTGTGAGTTAAGATGAAAAGACAAACGTAGAGATGAAATAGATTCAGCAAAGTGAGGCCCGACTTTCTTAACAGATCGAGGATAGAAAAGGTAACTTTGCGGTCTACACAAAACCCTAAAGAAAACCACGCAAAGGGGGCAAAAAGACCCTCCGTACCGAACTAACGGCACGGAGGTACACCCTTTGCGTCCCAGAGCTTCCAGCAACAAATTAGACAAGCTGGACAGAAAAAATAGCAAACAAATAGCAAAGAAGAACTTAGCTATGTAGAGCAGCAGGCCACAGGAATGATCCAGGGAAAAGCAAGTCCAACACTGGAACATTGACAGGAAGCCAGGATCAAAGCATTAGGTGGAGTTAAGTAGAGAAGCACCTAACGACCTCACCAGATCACCTGAGGGAGGAAACTCAGAAGCCGCAGTACCACTTCCCTCCACCAACAGAAGCTCACAGAGAGAATCAGCCGAAGTACCACTTGTGACCACAGGAGGGAGCTCTGCCACAGAATTCACAACAGTGCTCAATCATGAAAAAGAGTGCAGTCCAAAGTAACAAAAAAAGTTGAGAGCACTCACCATCCATAAAATTTTCAATCCTTTATTGTGACATAAGAGTCAGCAGCAGGGAGACAAGGGAGAACGTGTACTGCAATCGGACGACGGCCGTTTCGCGTAGGACCCGTTGAAGCGCAGGTGCGTGAAACGGCCATCGTCCGATTACAGTACACGTTCTCCCTTGTCTCTCTGCTGCTGACTCTTATGTCACAATAAAGGTTATGTAGCATAAACATCTCCAAACAGAGTACGGTATCTAAAAATCGTATTTGTTTGTTCATAGCTGGTAGTCTTGTGTGGAAATTTGTTGAGCGGAGAAGAAGGATGAGGATGGACTTATCTGTAGCCTTTTTATTGGAATTTGCAGTTTACCACTTTGTTAAGTTGGCTCTTATGTACTCGTCGAGTATGGACATCCTTTGAGGATCTTCTAGTGGTCCACCCGGACTTTATATAATTGGTCTATTGTTATAGACAGTGGAACATTTGGGGTATTTTGGTGTTCATTGAAGAATAGTTCCCGGAATCAGCCATCTTAGACATTTTGTGGTGTTCTTTGAAGAATAGTCCCCGGATTCGGCCATCTTAGATGTTTTTTGGTGGCGTACAATTCGTCTATCCACAGTGTATGTGTCAATGCTAAAACCTAACATGCGGTTTACTGTATATATCTTAATAAATATCCTTTGGGAATGGACTAATTGACAGCAAACCACAGGACACCCCTGTTTGGCTCTAGGTGAGATCGTAAAGGCAGAGCAAATCAGCTCCACATGAGATCCCAGTCCTCTCGTATAATATTTCACAAAAGGAAATTGTCAATTAAAGTCATAAAGTTTACTGAGCTCCTTTGCTCCTCAGCTGCTTTTGAGATCATTATCTACAAGGGAGTGAGATTCATTTAATTAAGTTTTATAAAGTGTTTTTTTTCCATTTCCCTGAATTTTTGACAAGGTTTGAGAAATTGCCTGAAAAACCAATGAAACTGAAAGGAGGTGAGAATTAATATATTTATTTAGAGAACATCATTAATGAAAATTAAGTAGGCGTATGCAATTGTATGACATTAGAAACAGTGCTAATCTTTTCTGTAGGCTGTGCCTGGTACTGCAGTTCAGCTCTACTGAATAGGTTTGAAATACAATATCTGATTTTTTTCATGATCCTAAATTTATGTTTTTAGGTTTTCTTTATAAATACTGTGCAATAAAATGGATTTTTGGTTCAAGTTTTGCAGCAGGTTGGATAGTGAAATATGTGGTAGACAAAACCAAAAACTGTGACAAAATGTGCATGTTTAGTGCAGCCTTCACTGATCCCTGCACTTTTGAGTGGAATGTCTCTTGGGTTCACAGATTCATGATTATTTTTTCTGCTGTTCAGTTCCCCATTAACACTCCTTTAATAGCTATTGCTATTGGCAGAAGCGGAAGTCCCGCCCCAGTTCTGCCCATGAGCACCCTCCACTCCGCCTATGAGCAACCCAAACCAAGTAAGACAGCCCACTTTTGAATGAGTTTAATATGACCCTCGCCCATTTTCCACCTAAAACATCTCCGAATTTTCCTGGATTCTATCTAAAATATTGGAACAGTCTCAGAACATTTAGGACTGTTGTCAACTATTTCATTAGGGGTGCAGCGGTGGTAGCCCTTGTGCCTGATGAGGTCTAAAATCTTCTGTTCCACATAAGAAGGCACCAGAATTATAAATCGCACATGTCAGCCTGAAGCCTTGTGATAAATTCTACATAGGGATCAGGAGCTTGAAGTTTCTCCTCTACATTCTGTAACCAAAGACTACTTTGATTCATGTAAATGAGGCAATTTTTGGCGACAAGCTCATGGATTTATGCAACCTTCAATGGGACGGACATAGAAATTTTTGCAACTATTCATATTTCCTTCATCCTAATAACATGTAACCCATCCCATTGTTTTCCTTTTTCTAAAACGTCCATAGGTGTGACCCTGTGTTACCAACTCTAAAGGCAAGCCTTTCCGAGAGGGAACTGCTCTTGATGCCAAAAATTGTTTCCTTGTAGTCAGGTCCCCTTTTCAGGGTACAGCTCCTCTACATAACTTTGAATCCCGCTCCATGCCTTTACCACTTCCTCTCCATAGAAGAAACTTTCCGGAACTTCTTCTTTCTGGGAGGTTTTCATAGAATCCTAGAATGTTAGAGTTGGAAGAGACCTCCAAGATCATTGTGTCCAACCCCCTGCTCAATGCAGGATTCACTAAACCAGGGGTGTCAAACTGCATTCCTCGAGGGCTGCAAACAGGTCATGTTTTCAGTATTTCCTTGTACTGCACAGGTGATAATTTAATCACCAACTCATTATTTGTGCAGGTGATTAAATTATCACCTGTGCAGTACAAGGAAATCCTGAAAACATGACCTGTTTGCAGCCCTCAAGGAATGCAGTTTGACACCCCTGCATTAAACCATCTCAGACAGATGTCTCTCCAGCCTGTGTTTGAAGACTTCTGTTGAAGGAGAACTCACCACCTCTTGTGGTAACCTGTTCCACTCAATAGAATCATAGTGGTGTGCACCCAGGAGATTTGCCATTTTTGGGAGCCTGGAAGCGCTTTCCTTTTTTTACTGGAGCATCTTGGGTTTTCCAGGAGACTCAAAGTTCGTTTACAATGTGCAGCTTTAAACCACCGCTGAACGGCAACGTTGGCCACCATTTAATAGTCTCTTTACCCAGACCAATTCAGTGCTTATAGACTGTAGAGGGGATGAGGAGGAGACAGCAGGGCGGATCATTTCAGGGGAGCCTGGTAACTAGGACAAAAAAGTTGTATATCCAACAGAAATTGAAGAAAATAAATGGCTCACTGTGGGAAAAAAAAGCGCAGCAAGATGGGAGTGTATAGTCCTAGGATTTCAGGAGTATTGTACCAAATACATTTTTTCCTTAGTCCTTTTACAGGTTCGGCTGTATATCTTATTACCCATAGAGCATATCACTGACATTATGGATAGGGATAAAGAGATGTGATGTGGGTCAGTGACATCATTTTCTCCCCTTGGTTCACACAGGAGAAATCCCCCCAGAGCTACCAGTGTTTGTCTGCATTATTACTACTCCTATTACACTGTCACTATGTATACGCAGAGTGGATAAAGCGCTGTCTGCAGCTGTTTGGATCAGAAGTTTCTCCGTATGGGAGCAAGTGTTAGATCTCTGGACTGGAGGCAGCCCTGTGTATTGTGCTGCCATGTGTCCAAGCAAACGGGGGATGGTTTCCTAGCAGGAGTGCGTCGAAAGCAACAATGAACCAAACAGATGTAGAAGAGCTGCGATTTTCTCTCATCCCTAGAGGTGTACAGTTTGTACCTTACAATAAGTTAATGCAGCGATGATACAAAAAAAAGGGGTGGCCCCATTAAAACCAATTTTTCATGAGACAAATTCAATGAGGAATCACGACCCTTTATTATTATTGTTATTTATTTATATTTCTATTTATCCCTTTACAGGACACAACATACATCACAACCATAACATACATCACAACCACTGAGTGGCCACTGACAGACACAACATAAATCACAACTACTGGGTGGCCACTGACTGAGACAACATACATCACAAGCACTGGGTGGCCAGTCATAGACACAACATACATCACAACCACTGGGTGGCCACTGACAGACACAACATACATTACAATCACTGGGTGGCCACTGACAGACACAACATACATCACAACCACTGGGTGGCCTCTCACAGACACAATATACATCACAACCACTGGGTGGCCACTGACAGACACAACATACATCACAATCACTGGGTGGCCAGTCATAGACACAACATACATCACAACCACTGGGTGGCCTCTCACAGACACAATATACATCACAACCACTGGGTGGCCATTGACTGACACAACATACATCACAACTACTGGGTGGCCATTGACAGACACAACATAAATCACAACCACTGGGTGGCCAGTCATAGACACAACATACATCACAACCACTGGGTGGCCACTGACAGACACAACATACATCACAATCACTGGGTGGCCACTGACAGACACAACATACATCACAACCACTGGGTGGCCTCTCACAGACACAATATACATCACAACCACTGGGTGGCCACTGACAGACACAACATACATCACAACCACTGGGTGGCCAGTCATAGACACAACATACATCACAACCACTGGGTGGCCACTGACAGACACAACATACATCACAATCACTGGGTGGCCACTGACAGACACAACATACATCACAACCACTGGGTGGCCAGTCATAGACACAACATACATCACAACCACTGGGTGGCCACTGACAGACACAACATACATCACAACCACTGGGTGGCCACTGACAGACACAACATACATCACAACCACTGGGTGGCCAGTCATAGACACAACTTATATCACAACCACTGGGGGGCCACTGACAGACACAACATACATCACAACCACTGGGTGGCCAGTCATAGACACAACTTATATCACAACCACTGGGTGGCCACTGACAGACACAACATACATCACAACCACTGGGTGGCCACTGACAGACACAACATACATCACAACCACTGGGTGGCCAGTCATAGACACAACATACATCACAACCACTGGGTGGCCACTGACAGACACAACATACATCACAACCACTGGGTGGCCAGTCATAGACACAACTTATATCACAACCACTGGGTGGCCACTGACAGACACAACATACATCACAACCACTGGGTGGCCACTGACAGACACAACTGATATCACAACCACTGGGTGGCCAGTCATAGACACAACTTATATCACAACCACTGGGTGGCCACTGACAGACACAACTGATATCACAACTACTGGGTGGCCACAGACAGACACAACTTATATCACAACCACTGGGTGGCCACTGACAGACACAACCGACATCACAACCACTGGGTGGCCACAGACAGACACAACTGATATCACAACCACTGGGTGGCCAGTCATAGACACAACTTATATCACAACCACTGGGTGGCCACTGACAGACACAACTGATATCACAACTACTGGGTGGCCACAGACAGACACAACTTATATCACAACCACTGGGTGGCCACTGACAGACACAACCGACATCACAACCACTGGGTGGCCACAGACAGACACAACTTATATCACAACCACTGGGTGGCTACAGACAGACACAACATACATCACAACCACTGGGTGGCCACTGACAGACACAACTGATATCACAACCATTGGGTGGCCAGTCATAGACACAACTTATATCACAACCACTGGGTGGCCACTGACAGACACAACTGATATCACAACTACTGGGTGGCCACAGACAGACACAACTTATATCACAACCACTGGGTGGCCACTGACAGACACAACCGACATCACAACCACTGGGTGGCCACTGACAGACACAACATACATCACAACCACTGGGTGGCCACTGACAGACACAACATACATCACAACCACTGGGTGGCCAGTCACAGACACAACTTATATCACAACCACTGATTGGTCACTCACAGACACTCCATACACGACAACAACCACTGGGTGACCACTCACAGACACTACATACATCACAACCACTGGGTGGAAACTCACAGACACAACATACATCACAGCCACTGAATGGTCACTGACAGACACAACATCCATCACAATCCCTGGGTGGCCACTCACAGACACAACATACATCATAACCACTGGGTGGCCTCTCACAGACGCAATATACATCACAACCACTGGATCAGTTCCTCTATTTTAGTTAAACACTGGATGGAAACAACAAGGCATAATCTGCCATGTGTCAATCCAGCCCATGAGGGGTATTTCAAATACTTTCTGCTCCAGTTGGTGGTTCGTCAACATTTCGGAGAAATCAAAAGTATGGTCTCATGGGTGATTCCAAATTCTTTTTTTGTATTGCCACTTCACCATTTTTATAAGCTATGCTTCTTTAGCACTTACTTTGCTCAGGAAATGGATGGGATCTGGACTGTGAAATATCCTCTCAGTCCTATACTAGCAATTGGCTGGGATACAGTACCGGAACAGTTCTTGAACAGCCGCAGAACTACATAGGGAAACATTTAGTATCTGTGTCTCTTTGTGGAAGTCCTAGCAATCGATCAGCATGTCACTGCAAATTCTAGAAAAAAAATACTGTCTACGATGGACGCTGGTTGCCACTTTACGTGTCCACTAGAACCCAAGACAGTCCTGGTTCTTAAGAGGTTAAGAAGCAAGTATTTGATCAAAGAGCCACTTTAAGAAGAAAGAGTGATTTTTCTTTTGAAAATATGTTGTACTCTACAGGGAAGAGTCAAAAATAGTCGTCGATTTCTTGAGAGCTGATACCTTCTTCTCCAAGATGATGGAAATCAGTATGTAAGAAGAAAGCAGACGATCGCTGATTTGATTTCCTCTGTCTGTAAAGTGCAGCATTTCTGAATTCTTGTTCAAGTAGCTCAGATAAGGAATTCTATTGAAGACACAACATGTGGAGGGGAGAGTGCGGAGCTGAGCATCGTCCGGTGGGGGCTCCCTCATACCTTTTGTCTGCATCGAGTCCCTTGGGATGTCCTTTTTTGTCCCTGGCAGTGATAAACCATAAGCGAAAGTTCCTCCATTGCTTTAATAAATCCTCCTGAGTTATTGAAAACGATGAATATTTGTAGACGTAGGATATATCCACACAAGACTTGTCTGATGTGACTTTCTTTGTAGGAAACACTGCAGATTTGCTGCAGATGTTTTGCACAAAATTGAGATTGCGTTTTTGCATTGCATCCAATGATATCCTATTAAAATGCTTATTTTAATTAATGGTATCCTATGGTGTTCTACAGCAATTGCGACCTGCAGATTTCTTTTTTTTATGTTCAATTTTCTTTTTAGTCGCAAGTTGCTCATGACTCGAGTGCCATAAGCTTTAATACATGTTGCATGCAAAATCGTAGTCCTAAAATAGCCTCATGATAGCTAGTCTCGTGAAATATTCTGACACTCATCTTCTTTGAGAATTGCTTATTTGTAGTCGTAGCCTAGGTAGTCCTAGCCTATGTATCCCTACCCTATGTACCCCTAGCATATGTAGCCCTAGCCTATCTAGCTCTAGCCTATGTCACCCTAGCCTATGTTGCCCTAGCCTATGTTGCCCTAGCCTATGTCACCCTAGCCTGCTGCCCTAGCCTATGTCACCCTAGCCTATGCACACCTAGCCAATGCACCCCTAGCCTATGTACACCTAGCCTATTTACTCCTATCCTATGTAGCCTTAGCCTATGCACCCCTAGCCTATGCATCCCAAGCCTATGTACCCCAACCCTATGTACCCCTAGCATACGTAGCCCTAGCCTATCTAGCTCTAGCCTATGTCACCCTAGCCTATGTTGCCCTAGCCTATGTCACCCTAGCCTATGCTGCCCTAGCCTATGTTGCCCTAGCCTATCTACCCCTAGCCTATGTTGCCCTAGCCTATGTACCCTTAGCCTATATTGCCTTAGCCTATGTGACCCTAGCCTATGCTTCCCTAGCCTATGTAGCCCTAGCCTATCTACCCCTAGGCTATGTTGCCCTAGCCTATGTACCCTTAGCCTATGTACCCCTAGCCTATGTTGCCCTAGCCTATGTAGCCCTAGCCTATGTAGCTCTAGCCTATATAGCCCTAGCCTATGTAGCCCTAGCCTGTCTACCCTAGCCTATGTCACCCTAGCCTATGTCACCCTAGCCTATGTCACCCTAGCCTATGTACCCCTAGCCTACGTACACCTAGCATATTTACCCCTAGCCTATGCACCCCTAGCCTATGCATCCCAAGCATATGTCACACTACCCTATGTACCCCTAGCATATGTAGCCCTAGCCTATCTAGCTCTAGCCTATGTCACCCTAGCCTATCTTGCACTAGCGTATGTCACCCTAACCTATGCTGCCCTAGCCTATGTAGCCCTAGCCTATCTACCCCTAGCCTATGTTGCCCTAGCCTATGTACCCTTAGTCTATGTACCACTAGCTTATGTTGCCCTAGCCTATGTAGCCCTAGCCTATCTACCCTAGCCTATGTCACCCTAGCCTATGTACCCCTAGCCTATGTACACCTAGCCTATTTACCCCTAGCCTATGTAGCCTTAGCCTATGCACCCCTAGCCTATGCATCCCAAGCCTATGTACCCCTAGCATATATAGCCCTAGCCTATCTAGCTCTAGCCTATGTCACCCTAGCCTATGTTGCCCTAGCCTATGTCACCCTAGCCTATGCTGCCCTAGCCTATGTAGCCGTAACCTATCTACCCCTAGCCTATGTTGCCCTAGCCTATGTACCCTTAGTCTATGTCCCCTTAGCCTATGTTGCCCTAGCCTATGTACCCTTAGTCTATGTACCCCTAGCCTACTGTATGTTGCCCTAGCCTATGTAGCCCTAGCCTATCTACCCTAGCCTATGTTGCCCTAGCCTATATACCCTTAGCCTATGTACCCCTAGCCTATGTTGCCCAAGCCTATGTAGCCTTAGGCTAAGTAGCCCTAGCCTTAAATTGCAAAAAATAAAATTCACAGTAAAGTTTACAGAAAAAGGCATGGTCTAAACAACAATTTTGGCCATGCCACAGGTCGTGTTGCGAAAGATTTCTACTTGTCGCTGCTTTATTACAATACAAGTGAGTGGGGTCACATTGCGACCCTCTAGCTACCACAACAAGCTAGTTGCAAAACATCAGACCCGCTCTGTTATGTCGACAGGGCGTCACTGCATTATGTTGATAGGCAGCCGACTGGATGCAGCAATAGGCTTAGCAAGCTGCCAATCAGCATGACATTGGCAGTGACACCCTGTTGACATAACAGAGTGGGACAGAAAGGACTGCTTTGTTGACGTGACATCACAGGAAATATGAGAATCACTTCCAGGAGTGAATTTGAGACCACTTGGAGCCTGTAGGGACCATTGTATGGTAGAACGGGCAGATCGTTAGCAACAACGTGCCAATAAGTGCTTAGCCCCATAGAAAAATAAATAAAGTCCCGGATAACTCCATTAAAGAAGCCCT
This sequence comes from Ranitomeya imitator, assembly GCF_032444005.1. Taxonomy (NCBI): domain Eukaryota; kingdom Metazoa; phylum Chordata; class Amphibia; order Anura; family Dendrobatidae; genus Ranitomeya; species Ranitomeya imitator. The sequence continues at coordinate 649,841,030 of NC_091286.1, forward strand.
ACTCCCATCAAAGTTTTATCCTCATAATATATTGCAATCATCATATTAATTGGCACAGTGTACTTACAATTAAGGATGAGTGAACCCGTGAATGTTCGGGTTTGACCGAACTTTAGTCCAAAGTTTGGTTCGAGTAGCAAAACTGTCCCCGAACTTGAACCTGAACCACATAGAAATCAATGAGGACCCAAACTTTGGTGCTGGGAAAATTTGTCTCTCTCGCTCCTACTGGAACTCTGAACACTTCCGTGAGAAGTCCGTGTTCGGAGTTCAACCCCGGACACTAGGTGTCTGGTACGAACCCCGAACTTTACAGTTCGGGTTCTTTCATCTCTACTTACAATTGCTCCTGTTTCCCTTCTACTACGTTTCTTCTTCTTTTATTCCACGAGTCATCTCTCTCTTCAACTCCTGACCCAGCTACTGTACTCCTACCCCCTGCCAGGGACTTTTGCAGTGATGACTCATGCAGCGAAAAATGTCTTCCCGTTTCTACGTAGAGTTTAGAAGGATTCAGCTTGTCAGTTTTTAATCACATGATGTCATACACATAATGGAAAAGAGAAGAATTAGCTTGGTAGAAAAGCAAAATGAGCAATTGTAAGTGCACAGTGCTATATAATATGATGACTGCAATATATTAAGAGGATAAACATTTTGATGGGAGGAGGAAGAATACTTCTTTAAAATATTACACTTCTGTCTAGAAATGTTACTCTGCTTTTACGTCTCCCCCTTACTGGAGTGAGTTTGCACCAAAAAAATGGAGCAAAAATGCAATTAAAAAAAACAGCAAAAAAGCTTTGTGTCGACAGATTGCAACAAGTGGGCAAAATGTTTCACAGTCCCCCAAGACAAGAAGCTTCTTGGAAAGTAAGAGCTGCCTGGGAAAGTTTTGTCCTCTAAGTAATCAGTTCTGCAGTCATTAGATTTTCCCTCCTGCTTCTCCGGGATGAAAAGCAGTCATTTCACTGCAAGTGCAGAAGCCGGGCTGTGCAGAACGTTCTGGGAGCTGTGCTCAGCTCCAGCTGTGTGAAGTTAAATGTAAAAGTGAGCACATTGCCTCTGGGCGTGTAAAAACTTGGAGCACGCACAACGAATATGAAGCATAATCTGCAAACTCAGCTCTACGTAAATACATTTCAGCAGCAGTGATGAGACCTATTGGCAGTCTTTGCACAAACTTCCTCACATGTAGAAGAGCAGGAGGTTCAGCAGACAGTGGAAATTCATCACAGAGGATTATACATACAGCACAAGGTACAGTGTATGGGACATACCTTAACCATTGAATTCAGGTCTTCAATTCAGTCCCATCATCGCTGCATAACATCTGGACCCCCACCCCCAGTGTATAACATCCAGCCCCTCGCCTCCAATGTATAACGTCCAGCCACCTGACCCTGGTGTATAACATCCGGCCACCCACCACTGGTGTATAACATCTGGTCCTTGCCCCGGTGTATAAGATCTGGTGCCTCGTCCCGGTGTATAAGATCTGGTCCCTCGCCCCCAGTGTATAAGATCTGGTCCCTCGCCCCCGGTGTATAAGATCTGGTCCCTCGCCCCCAGTGTATAACAACCAGCCACTTGTTCCCGGTGTATAATATCTGGCCCCGTGGTGTTTAACATCCGAACCCTCTCTTCCGATGTATAACATCCGGCCCGTCACACTTGGCATATGAAATCCAGCGCCTTGTCCCTAGTGTATTACAACCGGCCCCTCATCCCTAGTATATTACATCCAGCCCCTTGCTCTCGATGTATGATATCCAGCCCCTGGTGTATAACATTTAGCCCCTCACCCCATCTGTATAACATCCAGCTCTTCATCCCCCCTGGTATATATCATCAGGCTCCATTGCCCCCAGTGTATAACATCCAGCCCCTCGACCTTGATGTATAACATCTGGCCTCTTGTGTACAAATTCCGGTACCTCACCCTGGGTATATAACATCTGGCTCTCCTCCATGCCATTTGCCTGTGGCAGAGTGGCTGGTGGCAAAGAGCTCACTGATACCAGTGCGGTCATGAAATAAGAGGCAATGTTTCTCCCGCTTACTCCCTTAGAGTGACTGGTCTATCCCACGGAGCATGTATGGGAAGAGACCTGTCAATCCAGGGGACTGGGCAGGGAGAAGCCATCAAATTTACCTGGCTGAAACCATGCAGCCAGTGCCTGATACGTGCTGCCTGTGTATCGACAGCATGTATCAGCTTTCAGCTTCCCTTTAAACTGAACTTTTTCCTTTCAGAATTGTTGTGGATAAAGTAGTACATTCCACACTATGGCCAACAATCTGAGTGAAAAATTTCAGATACTAGTGAATTGTCTCTTCAGAGAAGAGGACTAGAACTCTAGTGCCACCTATAGGAAGTAGCAATCCTAACAGCCAATGTCGACCCTTTAACAAGCCTTGTCACATGACTTAGGATAAAAGCCAAACCAGAGTCTCAATTTGCAGACACTGTGTTTCGGGGTACTGCCCCTCGTCAGTGCAAAGTGGAGATCTGGTTTGGCTGAGAGAGAGGCATCTGACTGGGATCCAAGAAGTATCATTTCTCCTTGCAGAGAGTGACATGTTAAGCATGTTGAGATGAGGAGACTTAAAGCCGCAATGCTCCTCTGGGAAATATGCAAATTGTCTCTTCAGAGAGGAAGAGGACTAGAACTCTAGTGCCACCTATAAAAGTGAACAAACTTGTTTAAATGTCATTCGCTTGCATGGAAATGGATCTCAAACATATTTAGGCACAAAATCTGCATTTAGATCCACGACACGTGTCAGCATAAATATCACACATGCAACCTTTATCTGAAATATGCTCTTCTCCAATTGATCGTAAAAAATAACTGCTCTTACCTGTCAATCGTAATGTGGTCACTTAGACATAGGAGATAGATGTTCCTTGCCTTCAGTTGATGATGATGACTTGGTCAATCTGAAGGTAAGCAGCTTTATATGATATGATGAAAGCCATAACTCCCGTAAGAAGTACTCAAAAACTTTCATAAGGGTTCTACTACCTACATCGAAGGTGAAGAAAGTATCCTCAAACACAAAAGTAGTAAATAATGACCTCCTCTACACGTGGGAAAACTACTAGTAGGAGATAACACAAAGAGCAGCATAACAAGAATGGTACGGAAAACCTGACAAGCCTGTGACATTCTATGTGACATATGAAAGAGCAAAAGGTGATCTCTTGAAACATCTTGTTTGGGCTGCACCAGCATCGTTGGTAGTTGCTTGGTTCATAATTGAAGCTATCGTTGTGCAGAAGTAAACTGTAATTGAAAAGGTCGTTGTAGTCCATTTTGCCTAATCATCTTTGACAAGAGAATTGTGTCCTACACCTAGACAATCTGTTAGCTCCACCAGAGGTCACTGAGGAAGTAGTAACCCTAGGTTAACCTATTTCTCCAAGGTTATTTGCAGAGCTGTACAAAATTCCTTTAGAAATAGCAGGAGATTTTTTTTAAATGTGTCACTGGCTAAAAACAAAATATTAATGTTAGTGTTTCATCATCTTTTTGACAATTTTGATTTTTTTCGGAATGTTATAAATTGCCACATCCCTCCTTTGTTCTTCTCAACCGGAAAATCTTCATTGTTCATCTCTTTAGAATAAGACATGATCCATCTATTAAAATACATTATACTTCAAATTCTTCTTGTATCGACATATTTACCTGTACTACGGTATTGGCAAAGGGGTCAAAAGTTGGTTCTTTTTGACATTACTTACCCACCAATGTAGTCACCAATAATCAAGGAAAATAATCTACCCTTTCGAAAGTCAATGACATGCCAGTGGATTGTATATGTATGATCATAGTCACATACATAATGGACTGCAGGCACCCACACTACTATCTTGGTAAATGGGTCAAAAATAGGTTCATTCTGCCATCACTAACCCACAAATGTAGTCACTGATATTCCAGGAGAATAATCTACTCTTTCGGAAGTCAACAATTTCCAGTTGAATAGACAGGTATGTTAGTAGTAAGATCATACAATGGATGGCAGAAGCACGTACTACTATTTTGTCAAAGGGGCCAAAAGTAGGTCACTTCTACCATCACCGACCGACCAATGTAGTCCCCGATAATCCAGGAGAGCAATCTACTCTTTTGGAAGTCAAGAACATTCCAGTTGAGTTCACAGGTATGACTGTAGTCTCATACACAATGGACCTCAGAAACCCATACCACTGTGCTGGCAAAAGGGACAAATGTAGGTTTGTTCTGCCATCACTGAACCATCAATGTAGTCACTGATAATCCCGGAGAATAATCTACCTTTCTGAAGTCAAAGACATTCCTGTTAAATTTATATGTATTATCAATGTCACATACACAAAGGACTGCAGACACCCATACTACTGTGATGGCAAAACCAAAAATAGGCTCCTCCTGTCATTACTAACCCATTAATGTAGTCATTGATAATCCAGGAAAATAATCTATTCTTTCTGAAATCAAAGCCATTGCAATTGAGTTGACATGTATGACCGTAGTAAGATATACAATGTACAACAGATGCCCACACTACTGTGTTTTCAGAGGGACCAGAAGTAGGTTCCTTGTGCCATCACTAACCCACCAATGTAGTCTTTGATAATCCTGGAGAATAATCTTCCCTTTCAGAGGTCGAGGACATTCCAGTTGAGTTCACATGTATGATTATAGTCACATACACAATGGACGGCAGACACCCATACTACTGTGTTGTCTGATAGTTCAAAAGTAGTTACTACTTCTATCATCACTGACCCACCAATATAGTCATTAATGATCCAGGAGAATTATCTACTCTTTTGGAAGTCAAGGACATTCCAGTAGAGTAAACATTTTTGATCTTAGTAAAATATACAATGGACGGCAGACACCCTTACTACTATGTTGTCAAAAAGTCCAAAAGTAGGTTACAAGTTTTGTCATCACCGACCCACCAATATAATCACTGATAATCCAGGAGAATAATCTACTCTCTCCGAAGTTAAGGACATTCCAGTTGAGTTGACATGTAGGATCTTAGTAGCATACAATGGTGTTCGTATTTACCTTTGCTCTTGGCTTGGCATACTGTATCTCAAGATGAGTGGTGTGAGTTGAACAGCTTTGATGTAAAAACATGGTTTTGTGTTATTATATCTGGAGATATTCATGCTATTTTTGTCTGGCCACCAAGTGGACACCCTTAACCAAGTTCGAGTGATGGCAAGGGTGGTTAGTAAAGTTATTAAAGTTTCTGATTTGATTTAGGACCCCGATATTGCTAGGCAACTGTGGCAACTACTGAGCTTGCATGTCACCCCTATGTAAAATATTATAATTGTGTTGGATTTTTCAGTGTTTATATAAAGAAAAAAAATATATAATTTTTTTTTAATTCAGCCAAATAGCTGTCAAGAAGCCAGCACAATTGTCTTTTTCCTTTTTGCAGTAAAGGTTAAGAAGTGGACAATCCTTATTCAGCGATAAAACTTGGTGTGAAAGCAGATTACTGCTCAAGCTGTTTTTTTCTGTAATCTGTAAATTGTTTAAATTGTTAAATGTTGAGATTTTTGGTGCTGACTGCTGAACGAGCACTTCACGTCTTCTACATAAAAGAACGCAGGTGGCTTTAAGCTCAGTTTATCTGCAGAACTATCTCAATTATATTAGTGTGGGGGCGTCCAACAGTAACATGAACCATTTCTTTCACATAAATGATTTTAACATTATAACATTAAATCTACAAAGAATTTAGTGATAGATACAGACATGTGTTTGAAGAGCTAAAACTTCGGTATACTTGCCAATGTCTAAGAGGCTCCTAGAAACATGGAAAACCTCTTCGACTCACAAAATGATTGACAAATCTCCTAAATGTTTCCAAAACAGTGCAAACCCTCAGCTCTTATGGAATGTTTCTTATACATAGAGTTGGAATGCTCCACCATAACATGAAGCCCCAGGGTCAGAACTCATATTCAGGAGGCAGGAATCAGGCTGTGGAGGGTTGTGTAAGTAGGAGAGGCATGTCTACAGAGCAAAACTTTGGTGCCTATTTGCTCAAACCACAGTCAACGGCCTCCGGGGTGAGTGACACCACAAAAGTTGCTAAGTACGATTTTTTTACGCAGTGATATAGCTGTACTGATAGATACGTTGATCAAAGATTTCTTCGTAGATCTATAAAGAAGAATTGGGGTATAGTTGTAAGGGTTGCAGAACTAGATGTTACATCCAAAACCTGTTGTCTGAGGGTGCTCAATGGCCCCTCTGCTATATATGGAGACGCCATTGCTATATAAGGAAGACTTAAGCGTAGTATTAAAGTTGTGGCAGAATAGTGGCAACAGAGTAACTTGATATGGTATGGCGAGGTCAAGGGTTGGAGGGATGAGTGGGATTTAGTTTAAGTGGCTACTTGAGAGCTGGAAAAGTATTGGAGTAAAACAGTGAGCAGTGCTATCCCTTGCTTTCTGGGCTTTATATATGTATTCTTTATTTTTGAGGCCTCCATGGTAACCATAGAGATGTCTCGTGAAAGGTTTCATGGAAGCTTTTGGCAGGTAGAGGTCCTTGGAGTTGATGGTAAGTTGGTGGGGGGATTCATTGGAATAGTTAGGTTTGTCTGGTTATAATGGGGTGGTGCTGGTAGTTGTACAAAAATACCAATTTCCAGCATTTACAACTTTTCCACTATAGTCACCACTTTGATCAGAGATTTCTTTCTCACAGAAGTAACCTTAATATTTCCTTATCTTAGAAGGTGACCCTCGTTTGGATAGCTCGCATTCTTCATGTAGTAGAGACCAATGGTTCCATAATTGGGTCATTGTCTTCTGGTTGGTTATTTGTACATGTGCCATCAGATAAAAACATATCGTCAAATATTGACTTTTCCTAAGAACTAGAGATATTTTATTCTTACAGTAACTGGATGTATTGATCCAGTAATTGATGGTTCTCTTCTTCTGTGGTTTATTTCTCTGTACATTGTGCAGTCCATTAGTTTACATATTGATATACTTAATGGCGCATGTAATACAAATACAAATGCATTATAGAAGTAGAAATCAACCATGACTTGAGTATGTTCTTGTAAAGAAATCCCATGAATATGGTCGCTTTGTCTTTTCCTTTAGCATCTATAAATAGTCCTTAGAAATTATAAAAATTGTCACCAGGGTCATGTAAACCTTCTGTTTCTGTTAGTTTGATGTGCTGTGGTGCAAGCAGCAGCTAAAGGGACCTACGTTTTAATGTTATGGTAAGGATCCTTGGTCAGATACTTCAGAGGTGTACGTTGTGTCCTTCCTCCAAGTCATGACAACCGTTGGATTTGCACAGAATTGAGACATGATCTACCCCATAACTCCCTTTTTTAAATCCTGTATTAGATTTGTTCTTAGAGTAGGTCAGCGGGTATATTTGGTTCAGTTAATACCAAAATTGACCAACTTTGAGTCATGGCATGATTGTTTGTCAAATTTAGTCATGTCCCTTTTTAAGGGCCACTACAAATCATACAATTTCCCAACCCTAGAATGTACATTGGGGCTTTGTTTCATCACAAACCATCCCCGTTTTACTCATGACCACCGGAATGGCTGCTTTTTTGCAGTCCATCTTTGCCAGTAGTCCACAAAGTCTCCTATTTGTCCCACAGAACCTGACAGAGATTCTTGAATTTTTCATTGAAAATTACTACACTGATGTTTAGGTGCATGGGATTTGGGTAATTTTCTTTGCTTTTTATTGCCATGGTTTGAGATGGATGTCTGGATGAGGTCTGTCACCTTAACACAGACCGTTGCTGGGAAATCCTAAGTGATAAACGTAATGTGATCCTGCATAGGTGTTACTCCTCAAGTGTCTGGCAATTGAGATTCTCGTTTGGCTTTTATCCTAAGTCATGTGGCAAGGCTCGTTAAAGGGTTGATATTGACTTTTAACATTGCTATTTAATATAGGTGGCACTAGGGTTCAAGTCCTCTTCCTCTCTTAAAGGGAACCTGTCACCCCCAAAATTGATGGTGAGGTAAGCTCACCGTCATCAGGGGCTTATCTACAGCTTTCTGTAATGCTATAGATAAGCCGCTGATGTTACCTGAAAGAGGAGAAAAAGAGGTTAGATTATACTCACCCAGGGGCGGTCCCACTGCGGTCTGGTTAAATGGGTGTCTCAGGTCCACTCCGGCGCCTCCCATCTTCATTCCATGACGTCCTCTTCTGGTCTTCACACCGCGGCTCCGGCGCAGGCGTACTTTGAGGAAATTACTGCAGTGCGCAGGCACCGGAAAGGTCAGATGCCCGGCGCCAGTGCACTGCAGTACTTTGCTCTGCCCTCAACAGGGCAGACAAAGTACGCCTGCGCCGGTGCCGCGGCGTGAAGACCAGAAGAGGACATCATGGAATGAAGATGGGAGGCGCCGGAGCGAACCTGAGACACCCATTTGAACAGACCGCAGCGGGACCGCCCCTGGGTGAGTATAATCTAACCTCTTTTTCTCCTCTTTCAGGTTACATCGGGGGCTTATCTACAGCATTACAGAATGCTGTAGATAAGCCCCTGATGACGTTGAGCTTACCTCACCATCGTTTTTGGGGGTGACAGGTTCCCTTTAAGAGGAAATTGGCACCAAGATGATGTCAAAGGGCATTTGTCCAAGAATTGAGAGGATAGCAAGAAACCAGCAAGATGCCACCAGGTAACGTAGATTGACACAGTCCGAGAGATGGAGTCCAGACTGATCAGAAAGTGGAGTGGCAGCCATGCAGGTCTTGTCTGCAGATGGAGGAATAAACAAAGATAAATGCTGTTAGTGACTGTATGATAAGGCAAGTAGATAAGGGATCCAAGAACCTAATTGTATCAAAAGGTACCTGGGGTTTTTACCAGACCAGCAGAAGGGTGACAGGAGAGACTATGATATTATTACAGACTTGTGATAGGTAGTAAGGTGCAACTCTGTGCGGTGGCATTTGCAAGATTAACCCAAAAGCCAGAAAGATAGACAGCACTACTGATTTTCAACTGTTTGGTGACTATGTTTGCTGTGTAGGTTTTCCATCCTTGACCACCAATATTTGTGCCTCACATTACCTGAACCTCATTGCTTGAACGTTTATATCTATATTATCGTGAAACAATGCACCACAAAAGGAGGTACAAGTAGTGGCAGACATGTGCCAAACTTGGCCCAACGATGATAAGTCATCACTTGTACCCCTCTACTACGTGTGTTTTGGTGCCATACTTTCGCTCGCACACTCAAAGTGCTATCCATTTCCAAAGTGAGCAAAAAAATATGAACCCACCAGGAATTGTTGCTCTGAGGTTTAATTTCCTTGCTTTCTACATAACCTCCCATTGTCAGGCATAAAAGCCGAAATAAGTTTGGATCATATTTATTGCCTCACAGCTTCTTTAAAATTTCATCTTCACATCCCCGGTGAGTTTGTAGTGTGTTGTGCCAGCCTTCAGATTGGCAATAAAATGCATCCCACTTGTTCTGTAACTTGTGTAGCCTAAAACCATATACATCTTTTACAGTGCTTATGTTGTTCCACCAAATGTAATACACCCAGACAGTGAGCGCGTCCGTGACCAGCTAAATAACTTATGATAGGGTGACTCCCCTCGCTCATTAATCTTAATTGTGGAGCATTTACAGTGGAATCTGCAGAGAACAGGAAATCATGGCGGTTATTACCTGTCACAGATGGCTGTATTCTAATAAATGCACATCATTCAGGAGGAAGCTTCCGATGCCTCTTAACAGCATTTGGGCAACAGGCGATTGCCGGCATTTCTTAACAGGAAAGCTTCAGAGAATTGGAGTTCAGAACAGCGCCTTGAGCTATCGTCATTCACACAAAGGGCTTTGGGCAGGAAAACGCTCTGCTTATTCTCATTCAGGTCAAGCTGTCCCTGGAAGACTCGTCTTAAATACTAATAATATGTCTGAACTGCTTGTTCCGTACTTCGTCTGTTAACCATTTTTTTTTCTGTAAGTTTAGAACAATACATAGTATTGGGTTTGAGGTCTGCAAATCAGCTGTAAAACCACTCGACATTATGTAAAGCAATTACGGTATCTTAAAGCTAATTTTACCCATGGTGGGCCTACAGGCAGGCCTACTGGACAGGCCAACTGACGTACGGATATATCTAATAATAATCCATCCAAAAATATGTGAAGTGAGGCAGAGACTTGTTTGTGTTACTTCTCTTATGAAGCTCACGGTGTCTTTTGAGAACTTTGAGAGTCCACTTTTTATCGTTCAAAGGGGTAGTCCATTACTCTTTACCTTACTTGATCCATTCTTAGGATAGTTGATCAATATAAGATCGGTAGGGGTTCGACTTGTGGCACCCCACCAATCAGATGTTATAAGCTTTGGGTCAATGCCAAGTGTTGGACCCCACCAATCTGAGATTGATGAACTATCTTAATATTCATCAACCCTTTTAAAGTGCGTGGATAATATAGACACAGAACAGTAGGATGATATTGACCATTGGAAAGAGGAGGTCTACCCTTTGTTTGTCTCATTTCTCTTGATACTGAGTGGTACTCCTCTTAGGAGGTAAAACCTAGGACAAAAGCAATGAGCAAATACCCTGCAGTAAGTAAATAGTAATAGGATACTTCGTTGAAACTATTTTAATAAAAAAAACCTAAAAGCCATCCCACAACGACAAGGTGTACCTTGTGTGTCCAATCAGAATATCTCTAGTATCTCACCTCTCCGTGTGCCAGAGTACCTCTTAGGCGGAAATGCAAGGAAATGGGTGGGAATCTTTTCCAAAGGTAATAGTAAGTGTGAGGGAGAAGGAAATAAGAAGTTAGTGTGATCTGGGTGAAAAGCTGGCCACCATAATAGCCCATTTCATTTTTGTGGGTCTCCTTATTATCTACGTAAGCCAATTTAAAACTAACACTTGAATCTCCCCAAAATACTTCTGTCCAAAACAAAGAGAACATTCGGGCTAGATTTTTCAATTTAAATTTCTCTTGTACCCTACTAAATATATCTGCAGAAATCTTCCGGGAGCGGTCACGTGATATTCTTTCACCTCTTCTACTGATATGCTTGAATGAGTGGCATCTGTCCAGCTGGTGATTTTCCTTGCTATCTTCTATGTGCAGTAATCACCACTGGCGTCATGTACCTATGCTAATTCTTACAGCGCATGTGCATCTTTTACGAAGTATGCATGTGCTATAAAAATTTGCTCCTGGAGGGAAAAAAGCAAAACAGCAGTTAAATTGAGCAGGTGCAACACCCCAGGGACAGCATGTGATTTGCATTTTGGAAACTGTAGTTTGGAAACCAATTCACAACTCAGACGCATCCCAGAACCAGAAAATCAAGCAGTACACATTTAGAAATGTGGGTACCATTCGATTACAGGATTTATTGGAACTTTTCACTTTCTTGAAAACCCTTATTCTAGCGAAGAATATTATATTACACACGGCCTGTTCGGTTTGATCTCCGGACCATTCAGCCACCTTTGGGGCTACTTCACATGTCTATCATTTACGGCTGATGGTCTACTGACCCAAATTCAACAGCCTGAGCATACAGCATGTCAGGCTGTTGAGTTCAGGTCAGGAGACCCACAGCCGGTCAGGAAATTTGGGTCTGTACTTGTACTGTAAATGTTGGATGTAATGAGACAGGCCTTGACGGCTCTAGAAGATGGGAGACCAGCTCTACATTTCATGATCCAAACATTGGCTCGGCCATTACAAGCTTTGGCCAACCATAAACATATCCACTCCAAACGTCTACCTCTTTGAGAAGGTCTCCTTTGATCCATACATTTTCTTTTTTTTTTTACTTCCCATGTATATCATCCCCTCTTCATTAACAGACCTAGCTAGGTGGCCAGCTCAAAAATGTTTTCTGAAGGTACTGGTTTAGAAAAACATGGCTGCTTTCTTCCAAGAACAGTGGCACACTGTCAACTTACAGGGTTGCCAAAAATAGGGCACTTTTTCCCCCTGTCATTAAAAAAAAATATTGATGTGTCCATGATTTTTATGGAAGCTGAAGAGACTTGTACAGATTTTTATGACAGTATTTATCAGCCTTTTACATTTGACGGTGAAGGCAACTGATGTCTTCACAGAGGATCTAATATAATCTTAAAGAGGTTGTCTACTACTTTTTGATTGATTACCTAACCTTGTGATAGGTTATCAATGTCTGATCCTCGGGTGTCCATCACCTGGCACACCCTCCAATCAGCTGCTATCGTTGGAGGCAGCGGCGGCCGGAAGTACTCACTTACGTAGCTGGTTGTCTTATGATAGCGACTGCCGTAGGATACTACACATCCACCTGCCATTGATTTGAATAGGCGGATGTGTAAAACCAAGCCTCGATCAGAAGATGACCAGCTCTGCAAGTGAGTGCTTCCATCCGGGGGCCGCCACCGATGTCACCTATAACAGCTGATGAGCGAGCGTGTCGGTTGTCGGACCCCGGCCGATCAGACATTGATGACCTATCCTAGTGGATAACCTCTTTAATGATTTATTAAATGTGTCCGTAAAAAAAGTTGTGTGTCTGTGATTTTTTTTAGAAGCTACCCAGCAAAACATAAAAAGTCACGTTGGTAACCCTGTCCACTTTCTGTGTGGGTTATTGCGTCTCTGTCCTATTTACTTCAGTAGAACTGACCTGCAAGAACATACACAATCTATGGACAGGTGTGGCACCGTTTCTGGAAGAAAGCAGCCATGTTTTTTTCTTAACCTGTACAGCATAGGCAGTCAGTGGTTAATATTAGGTACATTTTTTATGTAAATTGCCAATAACATTTCTATTCGAAGGACATTAGGACTGGTGCACGGTAAGTGGTCAGATAGACCTCAAGTCATCCATTTACAAAGTGCAACTTATAAAGTTAGCCGTGTCCACACGTACCACGTCAGATTTAATGAAGAACTGTAAAATAAAATGATGTCTATGAGAAGGAATGAAACTATATATTGACCAAATCCAACCCCACAGTGAGGGGATGTAGGCAAGGACCGAAAATGGAAAAAAAATGACAACATAGTCAAGACTTCGAGTAATTTACAGTGGGATTATTACAGGTGTAAAATCACTTCTCCCCTTGAGAAAATCTAAAATTATGCATTGACTATTAATATACAGTCTCATTCTAGCTCTACATTTCCCGTTAAAGTGTACAGAAATATCGGCTGATAAATTTGGTTATTGGCAAACCATCCTACCCGACAGTTATTTCTTTATACAGTATTGATTGTACAGTGTAGAAAAAAAAAACATTTTATACAACTTAATTTTGGTTGAGAAATGAAGGGGGGGTTTCTGTTCAGGATCCTCATATCTTGGCCATAGTGGTGGGAGAATATAAAGAGTGTCTCTCTTTGGGTTCTAAATTCGGAGCCGATAATTTTTTTTTAGCCAAAACTCCAAATCTTCTGCACAGACAAAAATCATTACCTTTTGCCTGTCTGCAGCCACCACTAGAGGGAACATACTGCGTACTATGTTGAGACCAATGTGTAAACCAATGCAAAGAGACTCATAAGCTCCCTCTAGTGGTGGCTACATTATCTATATATATATAATTGTCTAAGGGGTACTTCCGTCTTTCTGTCTGCAACTTCCGTAACGGAAATCCCGCGTCGCTGATTGATCTCGCCAGCTGCCTGTCATGGCTGCCGCGACCAATCAGTGACGGACTCAGTCCGATTAGTCCCTCACTACTCCCCTGCAGTCAGTGCCCGGGGCCCGCATGCTCCCCTCCAGTCACTGCAGTCAGTGCCCGGGGCCCGCATGCTCCCATCCAGTCACTGCAGACCGTGCCCGGCTCCTACATGCTCCCCTCCAGTCACCGCAGTCAGCACCCGGCGCCCGCATGCTCCCCTCCAGTCACCGCTCACACAGGGTTAATGCCAGCGGTAACGGACCGCGTTATGCCACGGGTAACGCACTCCGTAACCGCTGCTATTAACCCTGTGTGTCTCCAACTTTTTACTATTGATGCTGCCTATGCAGCATCAAAAGTAAAAAGATGTAATGTTAAAAATAATAATAAAAAAAAAAAACCTGCTATAGTCACCCTCCGTAGTCCACCGAGCCGTGCGCGGCCTCCGCCATCTTCCGTTCCCAGAGATGCATTGCGAAATTACCCAGAAGACTTAGCGGTCTCGCGAGACCGCTAAGTCATCTGGGTAATTTCGCAATGCATCCTGGGAACGGAAGATGGCGGCAGCCGCGCGCTCATCGCCTGCGCCACAGCTTCGCTGGATTGGATCCCGGCAGGTGAGTATATAACTATTTTTTATTTTAATTATTTTTTTTTACAGGGATATGGTGCCCACACTGCTGTATACTACGTGGGCTGTTTAATATACCGCGTGGCTGCTATATACTACCTGGCCAGTGTTAGATGCTATGTGGACTGTGTTATGTACTGCGTGTGCTGTGCTATATATTACGTGGCCAGTGTTATATACTGCGTGGCCTGTGTCATATATTATGTGGCCAGTGTTATATACTGCGTGGCCTGTGTTATATACTACGTCGCCTGTGTTATATACTGCATGGCTGCTATATATTGCGTGGGCTGTGTTATATAGTATGTGGGCTGTGTTATATACTGTTTGGGCTGTGTTATATACTGTGTGGCCACTGTTATATATTGCGTGGCCTGTATTAACACATCGGGTATTCTACAATATGTATGCATGTTTGTATATAGAAGCCACATAGTATATTGCACAGGCCACATCGTATTTGTCTGCTATATACTACATGGCTCCTATATACTACGTGGCCTGTGCTATATACTATGTGGCTGCTATATACATACATAAATACATATTCTAAAATATTGAAATTAAAAACAAATTGGTATCTCTGCATCCATATCACATCCATTCTATCAAAACATAAAGTTGCTAAACCCATACAGTAAAAAATCGTTCCTAAAAAAAAACGTAACAATTGTGAGTTTTTTTGGTCACTATAGAATACATACCAAAAAAAGTATAGTTAAAATTTTATCTGTGCCCTAAAGTGCTAATAATAAAAATCACAGCTCGGTGCACTAAAAACTATCCTTCACGCAGCTCCAAGAAAAAATACAACTAAAAAATAGAAACATATAAATAACTAGATTGTGGCCCGATTCGAACGCATCGGGTATTCTAGAATATGCATGTCCCCGTAGTATATGGACAATGATGATTCCAGAATTCGCGGCAGACTGTGCCCGTCGCTGATTGGTCGAGGCAACCTTCATGACATCATCGTCGCCATGGCAACCATTATGACATCTACGTTGATACTGTGCCCATCGCTGATTGGTCGAGGCGAATTCGCGGCAGACTGTGCCCATCGCTGATTGGCCGAGGCAGCCTTTATGACATCATCGTCGCCATGCTGTGCCCGTCGCTGATTGGTCGAGGCAACCTTTATGACATCATCGTCGCCATGGCAACCATTATGACATCATCGTCGCTGTGCCCGTTGCTGATTGGTCGAGTCCGCCAGGCCTCGACCAGTCAGAGACGCGGGAAGTCTACGTCCTTTATGACATCATCGTCGCTGTGCCCGTCGCTGATTGGTCGAGGCCTTGCGGCCTCGACCAATCAGAGGCGCGGGATTTCTACGTCGATACTGTGCTCGTCGCTGATTGGTCGAGGCCTGTCGGCCTCGACCAATCAGAGACGTGGGATTTCCAGGACAGACAGACAGAAAGACAGACAGACGGAAAAACCCTTAGGCAATTATATATATAGATAATATGCAAGCCCTCATATGGCTATGTGAACGGAAAAAGAAAACCGTTATGGCTCTTTGAAAAAGGGAAGGGGTGAAAATGAAAACACAAAAATTAATATTGACTGCATCCTTAATAGGTGAAGAAATGAATCAGTGAAAAATGTTATTTAGTCTGGAACATTAAAAACTTGTATGAATCCTATCTCCAATAATTTTAGCTTTTTTTTTTAAGAAAAACGTTTCTTACCCTTATCTCACTGTGGCTTCAGGGGGACTCATACTGCTATCTTTACAACCTGCACTTTAGGCCAAAATCAACCAGGAAAACGCTTCAATAAATGACTTATTGCTTAATGAGGCAGTTTGGCTTTTTCTTTTGAACAAAATGGGTGTCGTTTTTTGGGGGCAAAATATTCACTATTTTATGTGTCAAAATATGTTTGAAAGAAGGTGTACGGCTTAACAAAAAGGGGCAGAGACAGTTGAGAAAGAGGCCCCGCCTAAATTTTGGAGCCACGCAGCAAAAAGGCACCAACATTTTGACAAAATTTGGCATGAATTATTGGCCAAAGTTGGTTTAAGTATAGACTAGACGGTCTAAAGATACGCCAAATTTCATAACTAGAAGGAGCCATTGTAATAAATTTGCTTTTTAAGACCCTCCAGCCTAAGTTTACACATCGTGCATAAACCTCCCTATAGCTTCAAAATGCTATCGGCTCTGAAGTAGAAGTCAGTACATTATTAATGAGAACCTGAACTGGGGGTCACTAAAGCTGATTCACAGCTAGAATTTGGATCCTGCTCGAAAAAAAGGTTCAGAGCCCCCGGTTTAGTGTTTCTAGCCAAGCTGTCTTGTGTAGTCATTTTCTTTTATCTATTACCTGGTACCTCGGCCTCGGAGACACATTTGTCTTAGTTTATCTCATAAATTTGTGAAACCAGAACGACATTTACACTGTTGTAAAATGACATCAGCGTAGTCTCGTCGGTGCCGTACAAGAAATATATCTAGAGGGGGGGAAATAAATATACACAGTCTGGCCAATCATTATTTTATCATTATTATCTTAATATGAAGAAAATTAAAAAAAAAAATGAAAGTGTGGCCTTAAAGGATTCTGTCCAGTTAATAAAAACCTAGTGATAGGTGATAACTTCTAATCAGTGGGACTCCATCCACTGAGACGTTCACTGATTGTTAAATCGGATTACTTTTATTCCCATTACAAAATGGCAAAGTAGTTCAGATGATGGATGGATGAACGTTGAATATCGATCTTGTGCCAGCCTAGATAGGTCCACCAGGGTCTTCTCCACAGTTATTTTGATAAGATCAAGCCATCGGGTTGCTGATCTTCCTCTACACTTTGTTCCTTCTATTCTTCCAACCATGATGTCCTTCTCCAATGATCTTCTTCTGATGTGTTCAGAGTAGGTAAGTTGTAGCTTGGTGATCCTTGGTTCGAGGAACATGTCTAGCTTGATTTATTCCAAAACTGATTTGTTTGTTCTTCTTGCCATCCATGGTATCTAGTATCCTTCTCCAGCACCACATTGCAAAGACGCCAATTCTTCTTCTGCCTTTAACATCCACATTACTACAGGAAAGACCAGACCATGTACGAGCCGTGCCTTCGACGATAGTAAAGGGTTCCTCGATTTGAAGATCAAGTCCAGTGACTTCATTGTTGAATTACCCATACTTCATTTTAACGGGGATCAAAGTTGCACGTTCTGCTGAACCGTGTGGCAGGTCCTGCCGAACCGTGCGGCAGGTCCCAGTGGTCGGACCCCACCGATCAACAGGTTATCAAATATCTTTCATATATTATAGAGAACTATGAAATCATGCCCACAGCTCATTTGTTGAAGATAAAGTATGGACCTCTGGAAACTCTGCATTCTCAACCATTTTTTAATCTAAAAATGAATAAGGAAGCCTTTTTGCACATAGTTGTAATTAAAAAACTGCTACCGATTTGTTTCTACAGTTTGTACACAGAATTCTAGATCTCCGTGGTAACAGACAGCAAACAAACTCTGTGTAGTCTGATCCTTCCCATCCGTCCACTAATTCTTACCAAGATACATTTGGAAAGCTAACAAGAATTAACGAACACATAGGAAAAGAAGAATGACTGCAGGATCACGAAATCTCCCTGTACATATCCTTAATAAATCAGCTGGTATACGGAGGTGCAGTACGGGCTTGTAGACTATGGGTGCTGTTTTGTACTAACGGGGTAATAATACGGTCATGTGCGGGACTTCTGAATGCAATGATCCAAGCAGACATAGATGGCATTAAGACAAGGACTGACGGGGAGGAGATGTGTACCTGGGAGCAGCTGGGTGACCGGGTGACCAGGAAAGACAGCTCTATCATTCCAAAATGGATGATTATGGCTGCATTTTGGGTGCATTATACACATTTTAAGGTGAACTATGAATATTATGAAATCGTCCCTCCGTGGTATATTTTAATGGCACACATTCAGCTTTAAAATGCATAAACCCTAAAATAATGGAAAAATCTGTGCTTTCGAAAAGGCACCATTAGCTTAGAATAGGAAGTAATTGGCTGGGATATTTATAATGCAGCGGCTGATAAATAAATGATCGCTTCATTCCTAGGCTTCATCCACAGTCAGGCTTAATATGTATGATCTGAAGAGCTCACCTTCCGCTGCTGCAGACAATGGGATGGATTATATTTCCCCTTTAACATAGAAGCCATGATAGCAATCGGCCAGTCGGACATTTTTCTTGTAGCGTCCACTGCTGGACAAATTGAGTATTACAAGGCATGGAGGTCCATATGAGAAAATGACCTGTGTGAACCCCATGCTCCTAGAGTGAGGCTCTGCTCTGACTCATAGTTTGGGGTCTAAAAGTTAGGACTTTTCCTGTTCAGAAATTTCTTAGAACTACCCCTTTAAATATTTAGCCATATCTTAAAGGAGTTGATTTTTTTTTTCCTTGTGTGCAAAAATTTTTGAGGCTAAAAATTGATTTTTCAATTCAGTTTCATTAAACATTTTACGGTCTTTTTGTTAGATAAAGAACTACAAACTTTCCCATTGGACCATCAGAATGAGATCACTCTTACACTCTAAGTCAACTCACGTCTTAGAAGGTAAATGTTGAAAAAAATGTAATGCAAGTAAATAAATAACAGTGGTTTCTTTTTGCCAAAATTAGATGAATCTATGTTAAAAAAAAATAGATATTTTCCCCGCGTTTCTGAGAAGCATTTTCCCCGCGTTTCTGAGAAGCTTTGGTTAATTTGTCTTCCGGGACTAATTTTCCTCCACTTTTTCTATAACGTTCCTGAAGAGTTGGCAAGGATTTTGTATCCCTGCTGTTGTCTTCGGTCTGGGGAGACCTATTTTGAACTTTGGTATTTTTGGGGGTGTTCAAGATGCGGTTCTGAAACTTGTGGTTGATTGACTTAAATGAGGATAGGTCAGTTGGCCACGAGTTTAAGAGCCGCAACTTGAATATTTTAAAGAATATTGAAGTTCAAGGTCGGTCGTTTTTGACCGAAGACAACAGCAGGGTTAAACTCCTATTCCATTTTTATTGGTGGCATTTGTCGGTGACATTTTAGCCTTGTACGATGGTTTGTGGCTATGTCAAAAACTTCTGTAGTTGACAACATTTCTTGGGATGTGCAAGTCCGAGCCCAAAATCCACCACTTCTTGGTTATCCTCTTACAGGAATTCTTCCGAATTACATAAACCTCCACCATACTAAGAGTCTCAGTCAGGAAAGCCAGGGCAGTCTAGTGGTTTGAGCTGACAACCTCGCCGTATACAGAGTTGTTTACTAGTGCTGAACGAACGTGCTAGGACAAGGCGTTATCTGAACATGCTCTGGTCCTAACCAAGTGTTTTTGCCGTGCTCGAAAAATATGTTCCACTCCCTGCGGCTGCATGTCTCACCACTGTACGACAACCACTACACATGCGGGGATTGCGTGTTTGTTAATCAATTACTACATGTGTTGCGGCTGTCGACCAGCCGTGAGACTTGCAGCCGCGGGGAGTGGAACATATTTTTCAAGCGCGCCGAAGTCACTCATGCTCATATAACACCTTATCCGAACACGCTCGCCCATCACTGTTATCTACTCCTTTAAAAGATGAAGAGCGCACGCAGAAATCACCGGCTGTTCGCCCTTTTTTTATTTTTTCCTTTTCAATTACACAGGTAAATTTTCACTATTATCTTGAAACACTTTCCGTGTACTTGAGGTCGGGAGAATGTAAATGACAAATCTCCAGGAACCTGTAAAACAAATTAGTGCAGCTGGTGTAGTGAAATTATGATTATAATACGTGCGTGCCCCTCTTGAGACAAGCAAGTAATTCCTGCAGCGCTCACTCATTGTCGTGAGACGGCTTCTAACTGTTATTCAGAGGGCCGAGGTAGGAAGAGACGCCTCGACATTTGCAGCTAGAGGTTTGTGTTCCTTGGAGAGTGAATAACGATCCAGCCTCTTATCCAAATGGCTGGGAAATAAAATGTTTAATCAGTGACATAACTTGAAGTTCATGGGCCCCCATGTAATATCTCCAAAAGGGCCCCCAACCAGCATGGCTCTTTGGTCTTCTCCTGTAGACCAACGGAACCTTTTTGGGTCCCATTATGCTCCAGGGCCTGTTGGCAACTGCCACCCCTGCAACCACTAAAGTTACGCCCCACTGACTCGCTAGCCATATACAAGTATCCAGTACATCTGCCATGAATATCTAACATCAGAGATGAGAAAATTGAGTTTTAGGAATTTGCAGAACCCGTCAACTTTGAACAATTTGTGATTCTAAACATTTGCAGAAGATTGCATAAGCCAGAGGAGGAACACATGACCTCAGGCCCTGTCGGGTGTGATTTCCTTATAATGGCTTGAAGGTATTACGTCACATGGTATAGCAAAGCCAACCTGAAGGGACTATCATAGCCTGTATAAAAGCAGAGGCAGGAAATGCAGCAGCATTTTTGTGGTGAATCTAGATAGTGAGAGGACGTCAGGGGTTACAGATTAACCATAGTGGTAGGGAGAGAAAAACATAAAATACTGAAGAAACTGTACAGATAGTGCGTGAAAAGAGAGCAATACAGATTTAATTCCCAGGGAGAAAGACAGGAGACCTAAGCGTGTCCATCACATCTTTTTAGGGCAATGTGAGGCTTCAAATTTTATTTTCTGGCAAACTTGTCAAAGTTTGCAAATTTCTATTTCAGAAGATTTGCATATCTTTATATAATATATTAATAGATACCGTAATTAATATTGATATTCATGGTGTTAGCACTCTCAGGTGGCAGGCTATCTGTATCTGCTCCTTCACCAAGGGTAGTCCTAAACATTTCCTTATTTTGTCCATTGCATAGAACAAGGTGCCATGGATCTCCTTCCTTGGCCTAAGAGCCAGACAAGCATCCTCAGTCACTCTGTACAAAGATGAAACCTTCCTAGAGAAAGATTTTAATAATTGTGTAATATCTTACCCTACACTGCTGAGCCAAAAAGGAGTGAAACAGTCATTCTGTAAATCTCCTATCTCCTAAGCAGTGCAGTTCTTCTAAACAGTATATTTCATGTCACCGCCCATTCCATCCAGTTAACACCCCTGAGTAGTTTGGAAATGCCGCTTTTTCTGCAAATTTGCATTCACCCCACCCTCTACCGTTGCACAAATTGGACTCATGGCAGGTATTACATGTTAAATAAACCAATTTCGGGGCATAAGTGACAGGAGTGACCCGGAGAAAGCTGAGTATTGCAACCTGCTGGCCAGCGCAGTCCCATGAGGTTTCTTCTTGTCTTCCTTCTACATTGTGTTCAGTGGCGTGAATTTTACTGATCTTATTTTTTAGCATAGGCATGAAAATTCTTCGCAGTGTGAGAAGGAGGAATGTGGCAGTCACTATGTGTGAAAATGGAGAGTTTAGCAGTGATTTAGCAAAATCTGTTCTGACATCGCACACAAAGTTTTTACATATTTCAGCAAATTTTCCACATCCCCTCGAGGAAACACTTTTATGTAACAGATCTGAGTGTCGGGCAAAGTGTCAGGTTGTGAGCCAGTGCCATCCTGTGATTAATTTGGGACGAAATTTACTAAACTGGTAGTGTGGTTTTGGAGAAATACTGCATGGTCTTTTCGCTGTCACCCAGATTTGCCTTTTGTGGGTCTAGAAAATCCTGGAGGCTTAAAAAGAAGGGATCAGTCCTGTCTTCTGTAAAGAAAGCTCTACCACAGTTTAATAAAAATAAATGATGTCACTTTGTAAAATCGTTTGCATTTACATTTTTCATCATTTCTAAGATCTCTGCTTGCTCGTCAGTTGCAGACTTTTCTGTCTGCTGAGTTTTTACTACCTGAATTCAGCGTAGAAAGCCATCTGTACCTTAACAATCACCTCTAGCAGCGCTGGGAAAAGCTGGCCAAGACGAGAGCCGGCTAAGGGAAGAGTCGACCAAGGCAAGAGTCGACCAAGGCAAGAGTCGGCCAAGGCAAGAGTCAGCCAAGGCAAGAGTCAACCAAGGCAAGAGTCGGCCAAGGCAAGTGTCGGCCAAGGGAAGAGCTGGCCACGGGAAGAGCCGGCCAAGGGAAGAGCCGGCCAAGGCAAGTGTCGGCCAAGGCAAGAGTCGGACAAGGCAAGAGTCGACCAAGGCAAGTGTCGACCAAGGCAAGTGTCGGCCAAGGGAAGAGCCGGCCAAGGGAAGAGCCGGCCAAGGCAAGAGTCGGCCAAGGCAAGTGTCGGCCAAGGCAAGTGTCGGCCAAGGCAAGTGTCGGCCAAGGGAAGAGCTGGCCAAGGGAAGAGCCGGCCAATGGGAGAGTCGGCCAAGGGAAGAGCTGGCCAAGGGAAGACTTGGCCAAGGCCAGCGCCGGACTAATCAAGCCTCCTTCTATGATCCCCAGCCAGATCTATAAAGTATATTTTCACTGAAACCCCCTGTAGACATTGAAAGGATGATGAAACAAGTGAGACTTTGAACCCCTCGTGTAATATTAAGGAGTTGTCCACCTCATTGGCCTTTTACTTAAATTCATGTATTTGGGGCTAAAATGATTTCTGCAATTCAGATTTATTAAAAATATTGCACCGTTTGACTTTTATAGGTAAACCCAATTCTAACAATGAATTTTAATCAAACATACATTCATTTAAGTAAGAAAAAACAAAGGTGGACCGCCTGCATCCTTTTCCTTTTAAAGCCCTTCTAGAAAATATTACCGTCTACAAGTTCATGTTTTCAATATATCCGCTCTTCAATTTCATTGCGTAACTACTGACCATGTTTAAAGATGTATTCTGATAGCCAGAACTTTTAGATTGATGGTGATCCGCTGGGACCTGCATCAATCTGCAGAACAGAGCACTTGTAGAGTGGAGCGTCAGTCCACGTGCTCGACCACCGCTCCATTCATTGCCTATGATGCTGCTGAGGAAAACCGAGTATAGTGCTTGGAGCGGTGGTCGAGCATCAAGTGCCCCATTGTGGCGATTGGTGGAGGTTCCAGTGGTCAGACACCCACCGATCTAGAAGTCATCAGATAGCTGATCACTTCTGCTAACCAAAACCCCCCTTCAATATCTCGAAGAAAAATTCCATAGGGGTAAAAAAAAATAGTTCAAAACTGATGTCTGTAGACCATAATGTGTTCACATCATTTCTCATGTCAGAAGATTTCCCCGTAGGAACGATAAGTTGAACGTAGAGGGGTGCCAGACTCCCCCGAGAGGCGGGAAGGGATGTTTACAGACTTTGCAGTCCCCTAAATCCAGCTTTATGTCTTGTAAATCTCCGGCTCCCCGCAGTCCAGATATCACTAGACAGCACAAAGCTGTGTGAGCCTCCACCGAGCCCTTTCTTCATATTTATAAGATCCTATATCATCGCTGGGAATCGGAAATGACAATGTTGCTGTTTACAAGAGTGAGCATTAAATACAATCCCCAATCTATAAAAATTCACTGGGTTATGGATGAACAGCTATAAAGCCACCTATAAATTAAAAAATGGTGCGCAATATAAAAGTTACTTGGACATATATCACAGTCTGTGCAAGTGTCGGCGCCGTGCATGCATATTCTGCTGCAGTTTAGAGAGTCTTCCGCCTACTGTCCTGCAGTCTGAGCTTTATTGCTGGGGTATTTTGCCAAAAAACTTCTAGAAGAGATAATATAAGATGAGAAACAGCGCCACCTTTCTCCACAGGCACTAGATGGTATTGCATCCCAAACTAAGAAATAAGCAGAGGGTTTTCATCTAATCTTATACATTTTATATTTTGAGACTTCCAGTGTTTTTATGTCAGCTCTGACAACTTTTTGAAAAGTGGGCAGAGATTGCCATCTACATTATATGGTAAAATAAATTGTCATTCAAAATAATTATTTTTTATCACTCGTAGACTCAAATGATCACTAGTATCGCTTATCTCTCGTAGAATCACACGATCACTAGTATCTTATCTCACGTAGAATCACACGATCACTAGTATCTCTTATCTCTCGTAGAATCACACGATCACTAGTATCTTATCTCACGTAGAATCACACGATCACTAGTATCGTTTATCTCACGTAGAAACACACGATCACTAGTATCTCTTATCTCTCTTAGAATCACACGATCACTAGTATCTTATCTCACGTAGAATCACGATCACTAGTATCTCTTATCTCACGTAGAATCACGATCACTAGTATCTCTTATCTCTTGTAGAATCACATGATATCTAGTATCTTATCTCTTGCAGAATCACACGGTCACTAGTATCTCTTATCTCTTGTAGAATCACACGATCACTAGTATCTCTTATCTCTTGCAGAATCACACGGTCACTAGTATCTCTTATCTCTTGTAGAATCACACGATCACTAGTATCTCTTATCTCTTGCAGAATCACACGGTCACTAGTATCTCTTATCTCAAAAACCATAAAGAAACAGGTACATGCATATACTTGTAGGATCAACCACAAGACAAAGAAATACTATTCAAAAAATTACCAAATTTTATTTGACACACCAAAGAAAAAACAGACAGAACACACTAATAAAAACATTTAAAACTTGTTCCACATTGAACAAACAATTAGATCCAAATATCATATAGTATATAGCAATATATATTAAACATAACAGAAATGCCCGGCTGTGTAGTATATTATAATTTGATACAGGGAAGACCCAAGGTTATACTTCCTATTATTTCCATGCACTAGGTATGTATACCCCTCCGCGTGGACCTTGGTGGTCCTTAGGGCATATATGGCACCTCACAGTGTGGTAGTTTCAATCTAAAATCATTAAAGTGCTAAAGCCAATTGCCCTCATATATATAAAGAGATCCCTGCTACTGTGAGCCTCTGCAAAAGGGTTTTGTGCAGAGCATATCAAGGAACACAGATTAACACATAAATGCTTCCTTCAACCCTGGAGGTGACAGGTAAAAGGTGTATTGCCTAAATGGCGAGTTGGTCATACTTCACCCTATGCCGTCTCAAAGTCCACTACCGTCATCAAGGTCCTATGTGCACTGCTACAGTCCGGGCATGATTACTGGACCCACGCGTTCCGACACACCCTGTGTCTTTCTCAAGGTGGTACTGTCTGAGGTTACTCAATTGTGTCTATTTATAGATACCTTAAATCATGATCATGTTTCAGCTGAGAGACGCAGCTGTGCGGCTTTGCGGATGCATCTGTACGCTGCTACCCCGGAAGTGGAGCTCACTGGTCACGTGGGTTACTTCACTTGTGCCAGGAGCGGAGTACTAAGACACGCCTCACACGGACTTCTCATATTGTGGTGTGCGCCTGCGCACCCATTCAAGTCCCGGGGGTGCCTACATATCTTAGGTTTTATGTTTTGGACTAGGAAACCTGCGGTAAGGTACTCCTGTTGCCGTTAGTGCTTCTACACTTTTTGTACCACAATTAAACTAAATTTCAAAAATGCTTGAGAGAACATCCCCCCGCATACAATGCGCACGCGCACTCCTGTGGAGCCCATCTGGGCGCAAATGGCGTATCCCAATTATCATAACTTATATACATCGGAGATTTCCTTGTAATGTGGATATGCCGGCGCCTCCAGTCTATTAGTAGCGCTCGGCGTCACAACCCCACAGTATGTATTGCGCAGGCGTGATTGATTAGAGCCCGAGTGGGCGCATATACCATAAGTGCCCCCGCCAAATGCGTACTCCAGAATTCCCCTTAGTTACATATGCGCGTGCGCTTTTGTTACATGGAGAACCCAGAGGTTATATTCCTCCCAGTATGCCGTAAGTATGCATCATCGCTTGAGGCCTGTGTGGGCGCAGTTGGCATAAGTCCTGACGTAGCATACGTCCGACATAGTATCCCCCTATGTCTCAAGTACGCACTTATCTTTGATCCGTTAGGGGCACCCCGAAGGTACTGTCCCCACCGTCCATAGTGCGCATGTTTGGTCACCTAGGCCTAATCCGGCCCAGGTGGCTAGAATACCATCAGTGAATGCATATATCACCATTGTCCCTTTGTCCTAAATGCGCCAGCGCCTTACTCCCATTGGAAGTGTTTACAGTTCAGTCCCCACACTTCACAATGCCTATGTGTACTTACTCAGAGCCCACATGGGCCCATGTGGCGCAAATATTGATGTTAGATATATACAGTAGGGGCGCTCAGGATATAGGTCCCACAGTGCACGAAGGCACACATCCTATCACCTTAGATCTATAAGGGCACAAATGTCATGGACGCTAACATTGTATATACATAACAGTATTTCCTCAATCATCGTAAGTCCATGAACCTTAATTTACACAATATTTTGAAAAAAAGCTTGCATTCCCAGAGGGACAATTCATCCCCCCAGTAGAGGTTTAGACATAATAGTGGGCTATGGGCATACCGTTAACCCCTATAGAGTTTTAAGTCCATACAACATTCAGTTTTATATTCTCGGGTGCTCCAGGTTTCAATATGATATCAATTGCGAGTCCGTCTTCTTCTCCCATCCTTGGACCAGAATCATATTCAGAGCTAGAGAAAGGGAGGGCAAAATGTCAGGGAAGAGAAAGAATAATTAAAAAAAAAAAAAAAAAAAAAAAGGTAAAATAGGATAGAAGTGATAATAGTACATCACCCCCATAGATGTACTAGAGCGTATGTACATCTCAACCTCACCCCCAAGCTACTTCCTTTTGTAAAAGCCTGAGTACAGTAGCTCCTCATTGAGGCCCTGCGGTACTAGGCAGTCCAGTTCGTAAATCCATCTTGCCTCACGGCAAAGGAGGTCTTCCACTGGATCCCTCCCTCTAATGCTTGTATTAACTTTTTCAAGACCCATGACTCTCAAAGAAGCTCCTGACCCTGCATGTACCTCTAGAAAGTGTTTAGCCACTGAGGTAATAATTTTGCCTCTGGACCTATCTGTCCGGGCAGTGGCTATACTAGACAGGTGCTGCTGGGTCCTGCGTCGGAGCTCCTGAGTAGTTTGTCCCACATAGATTTTCTCGCAGCTGCAGATCAGTGCATAAATCAAATTCCGCGTGCGGCAATTGAAGTATGTCCTCGACTGCACCCGCGTGGGAAGATTGTGAACCCTTACCCCTTCTCCCGCAATCATCCGTGGACAGATAGAGCAACTTCCACAGGGGAAAGAGCCCTTGATCGAATGGCTAGTTTCGATTTTAGTGGTAGGGCGTCTGAAATGACTATTAGTCAAGTGATCTTTTAGGTTCCTTGCCCTTCTTGCCACCATTTGCGGTCTATCTCCGATGAATGGTCTCAATTTCGGCTCACTCCTTAAAAACCCCCAGTTCTTTTTCAGAATATGATAGATGTCATTCCATTGATTATTAAATTTTGTAATCAAATTTATCTTATTTGTCTCTGTTCTTACCCTGGGTTGCAGGGCCTCCTCCCTGGTCCTTGTTCTTGAAAATTCAAAGGCACCCGAGATGATTTTCTTTGGATATCCACGTTCTCGGAACCGGTTGGTCAATTGACGGGCTTCCATACAGAAATCCTCAGTGCGTGTACAGTTCCTCCGCAATCTGAGGAATTGGCCCTTTGGGATACCTCTTCTCAGATGTGACGGATGAAAGCTTTCAAAGTGAAGCAAGTTATTCCTCAGATTGCGGAGGAACTGTACACGCACTGAGGATTTCTGTATGGAAGCCCGTCAATTGACCAACCGGTTCCGAGAACGTGGATATCCAAAGAAAATCATCTCGGGTGCCTTTGAATTTTCAAGAACAAGGACCAGGGAGGAGGCCCTGCAACCCAGGGTAAGAACAGAGACAAATAAGATAAATTTGATTACAAAATTTAATAATCAATGGAATGACATCTATCATATTCTGAAAAAGAACTGGGGGATTTTAAGGAGTGAGCCGAAATTGAGACCATTCATCGGAGATAGACCGCAAATGGTGGCAAGAAGGGCAAGGAACCTAAAAGATCACTTGACTAATAGTCATTTCAGACGCCCTACCACTAAAATCGAAACTAGCCATTCGATCAAGGGCTCTTTCCCCTGTGGAAGTTGCTCTATCTGTCCACGGATGATTGCGGGAGAAGGGGTAAGGGTTCACAATCTTCCCACGCGGGTGCAGTCGAGGACATACTTCAATTGCCGCACGCGGAATTTGATTTATGCACTGATCTGCAGCTGCGAGAAAATCTATGTGGGACAAACTACTCAGGAGCTCCGACGCAGGACCCAGCAGCACCTGTCTAGTATAGCCACTGCCCGGACAGATAGGTCCAGAGGCAAAATTATTACCTCAGTGGCTAAACACTTTCTAGAGGTACATGCAGGGTCAGGAGCTTCTTTGAGAGTCATGGGTCTTGAAAAAGTTAATACAAGCATTAGAGGGAGGGATCCAGTGGAAGACCTCCTTTGCCGTGAGGCAAGATGGATTTACGAACTGGACTGCCTAGTACCGCAGGGCCTCAATGAGGAGCTACTGTACTCAGGCTTTTACAAAAGGAAGTAGCTTGGGGGTGAGGTTGAGATGTACATACGCTCTAGTACATCTATGGGGGTGATGTACTATTATCACTTCTATCCTATTTTACCTTTTTTTTTTTTTTTTTTTTTTTTTTTTTTTATTATTCTTTCTCTTCCCTGACATTTTGCCCTCCCTTTCTCTAGCTCTGAATATGATTCTGGTCCAAGGATGGGAGAAGAAGACGGACTCGCAATTGATATCATATTGAAACCTGGAGCACCCGAGAATATAAAACTGAATGTTGTATGGACTTAAAACTCTATAGGGGTTAACGGTATGCCCATAGCCCACTATTATGTCTAAACCTCTACTGGGGGGATGAATTGTCCCTCTGGGAATGCAAGCTTTTTTTCAAAATATTGTGTAAATTAAGGTTCATGGACTTACGATGATTGAGGAAATACTGTTATGTATATACAATGTTAGCGTCCATGACATTTGTGCCCTTATAGATCTAAGGTGATAGGATGTGTGCCTTCGTGCACTGTGGGACCTATATCCTGAGCGCCCCTACTGTATATATCTAACATCAATATTTGCGCCACATGGGCCCATGTGGGCTCTGAGTAAGTACACATAGGCATTGTGAAGTGTGGGGACTGAACTGTAAACACTTCCAATGGGAGTAAGGCGCTGGCGCATTTAGGACAAAGGGACAATGGTGATATATGCATTCACTGATGGTATTCTAGCCACCTGGGCCGGATTAGGCCTAGGTGACCAAACATGCGCACTATGGACGGTGGGGACAGTACCTTCGGGGTGCCCCTAACGGATCAAAGATAAGTGCGTACTTGAGACATAGGGGGATACTATGTCGGACGTATGCTACGTCAGGACTTATGCCAACTGCGCCCACACAGGCCTCAAGCGATGATGCATACTTACGGCATACTGGGAGGAATATAACCTCTGGGTTCTCCATGTAACAAAAGCGCACGCGCATATGTAACTAAGGGGAATTCTGGAGTACGCATTTGGCGGGGGCACTTATGGTATATGCGCCCACTCGGGCTCTAATCAATCACGCCTGCGCAATACATACTGTGGGGTTGTGACGCCGAGCGCTACTAATAGACTGGAGGCGCCGGCATATCCACATTACAAGGAAATCTCCGATGTATATAAGTTATGATAATTGGGATACGCCATTTGCGCCCAGATGGGCTCCACAGGAGTGCGCGTGCGCATTGTATGCGGGGGGATGTTCTCTCAAGCATTTTTGAAATTTAGTTTAATTGTGGTACAAAAAGTGTAGAAGCACTAACGGCAACAGGAGTACCTTACCGCAGGTTTCCTAGTCCAAAACATAAAACCTAAGATATGTAGGCACCCCCGGGACTTGAATGGGTGCGCAGGCGCACACCACAATATGAGAAGTCCGTGTGAGGCGTGTCTTAGTACTCCGCTCCTGGCACAAGTGAAGTAACCCACGTGACCAGTGAGCTCCACTTCCGGGGTAGCAGCGTACAGATGCATCCGCAAAGCCGCACAGCTGCGTCTCTCAGCTGAAACATGATCATGATTTAAGGTATCTATAAATAGACACAATTGAGTAACCTCAGACAGTACCACCTTGAGAAAGACACAGGGTGTGTCGGAACGCGTGGGTCCAGTAATCATGCCCGGACTGTAGCAGTGCACATAGGACCTTGATGACGGTAGTGGACTTTGAGACGGCATAGGGTGAAGTATGACCAACTCGCCATTTAGGCAATACACCTTTTACCTGTCACCTCCAGGGTTGAAGGAAGCATTTATGTGTTAATCTGTGTTCCTTGATATGCTCTGCACAAAACCCTTTTGCAGAGGCTCACAGTAGCAGGGATCTCTTTATATATATGAGGGCAATTGGCTTTAGCACTTTAATGATTTTAGATTGAAACTACCACACTGTGAGGTGCCATATATGCCCTAAGGACCACCAAGGTCCACGCGGAGGGGTATACATACCTAGTGCATGGAAATAATAGGAAGTATAACCTTGGGTCTTCCCTGTATCAAATTATAATATACTACACAGCCGGGCATTTCTGTTATGTTTAATATATATTGCTATATACTATATGATATTTGGATCTAATTGTTTGTTCAATGTGGAACAAGTTTTAAATGTTTTTATTAGTGTGTTCTGTCTGTTTTTTCTTTGGTGTGTCAAATAAAATTTGGTAATTTTTTGAATAGTATTTCTTTGTCTTGTGGTTGATCCTACAAGTATATGCATGTACCTGTTTCTTTATGGTTTTTGTGGCATTTTTAACATGCATGGTAGTGATCCCAGACAAGTAACCAGAGAATAATATATGATGGTGCCCACTTAAACAGTTTTCTCTTAGTATCTCTTATCTCTCGTAGAATCACACAATCACTAGTATCTTTTATCTCTTGTAGAATCACACGGTCACTAGTATCTCTTATCTCTTGTAGAATCACACGATCACTAGTATCTCTTATCTCTCGTAGAATCACAGATCACTAGTATCTTTTATCTCTTGTAGAATCACACGGTCACTAGTATCTCTTATCTCTCATAGAATCACGCGATCACTAGTATCTCTTATCTCTTGTAGAATCACACAATCACTAGTATCTCTTATCTCTTGTAGAATTACACTATCACTAGTATCTCTTATCTCTCGTAGAATCACACGATCACTAGTATCTCTTATCTCTCGTAGAATCACACGATCACTAGTATCTCCTATCTCTCGTAGAATCACACGATCACTAGTATCTCTTATCTCTCGTTGAAGCACACGATCACTAGTATCTCTTATCTCTCGTAGAATCACACGATCACTAGTATCTCTTATCTCTTGTAGAATCTTACGATCACTAGTACCTCTTATGTCTCGTAGAATAACACGATCACTAGTATCTCTTATCTCTCGTAGAATCACACGATCACTAGTATCTCTTATCTCTTGTAAAATCACACAATCACTAGTATCTCTTATCTCTCGTAGAATCACATGATCACTAGTATTTCTTATCTCTCGTAGAATCACACGATCACTAGTATCTCTTATCTCTCGTAGAATCACACGATCACTAGTATCTCTTATCTCTCGTAGAATCACACAATCACTGGTATCTCTTATCACTCATAGACTCACACGATCACTAGTATCTCTTATCTCTCGTAGAATCACACGATCACTAGTATCTCTTATCTCTCGTAGAATCACACGATCATTAGTATCTCTTATATGTCGTAGAATCACACGATCACTAGTATCTCTTATCTCTCGAAGAATCACACGATCACTAGTATCTCTTATCTCTTGTAGAATCACACAATCACTAGTATCTCTTATCTCTCGTAGAATCACACAATCACTAGTATATCTTATCACTCGTAGACACACAATCATTAGTATCTTATCTCACGTAGAATCACACGATCACTAGTATCTCTTATCTCTCGTAGAATCACACAATCACTAGTAACTCTTATCACTCGTAGACACACAATCATTAGTATCTTATCTCTCGTAGAATCACACAATCACTAGTATCTCTTATCTTTCGTAGAATCACACAATCACTAGTATCTCTTATCACTCGTAGACACACAATCATTAGTATCTTATCTCTCGTAGAATCACACAATCACTAGTATCTCTTATCACTCGTAGACACACAATCATTAATATCTTATCTCACGTAGAATCACACGATCACTAGTATCTCTTATCTCTCGTAGAATTACACGATCACTAGTATCTCTTATCTCGCGTAGAATCACACAATCACTAGTATCTCTTATCTCTCGTAGAATCACGCGATCTCTAGTATCTCTTATCTCGTAGAATCACACGACGACTAGTATCTCTTATCACTCCTAGACTCACATGATCACTAGTATCTCTTATCTCTTGTAGAATCACACAATCACTAGTATCTCTTATCTCTTGTAGAATCACACAATCACTAGTATCTCTTATCTCTCATAGAATCACACAATCACTAGTATCTCTTATCACTCGTAGACACACAATCATTAGTATCTTATCTCACGTAGAATCACATGATCACTAGTATCTCTTATCTCTCGTAGACACACAATCATTAGTATCTTATCTCACGTAGAATCACACGATCACTAGTATCTCTTATCTCTTGTAGAATCACACGATCACTGGTATCTCTTATCTCACGTAGAATCACACGATCACTAGTATCTCTTATCACTCGTAGACACACAATCATTAGTATCTTATCTCACGTAGAATCACACAATCACTAGTATCTCCTATCTCTCGTAGACACAGACTCATTTGTATCTTATCTCACGTAGAATCACACGATCACTAGTATCTCTGCATAGACAAAATTTATGCCCGAATGTTCCAGCTCTCTCGGAAAGAGAAAATTGTCCCATAATGGACCGGTGAAATACATATGTTTTGTATGCAGTCGTGGTGCCAGTGAGCCACCAGGAAAGGCTGTTCTTTTTCTACTTTTTTTGTCTCGTAATTGTATGTTTCACATGGACAAGTCTTGTTAGGAGAAAATAACAGTTTTGTCCAATTCTGTGTAATGCTGTTTGCAGAGTGAAGTCCTCCTTTTTCTTACTGCTCCACAGATATGACAGCGTATTATTTGGAAACACACAAACCAGATCTTAATTTTCCGGCTGAATTAACTCTGTCTTGTCCAGTGCGCGTTCGCTCTTGAGCTGAGGGGATCTGGTGCAGTACGAGAAGCTAAGTGTAGATAATACTTTTCTTCACTGCTGTTCTCTGCCTGTTTTTATGTAATGATCTGTTATTGACGTCTACGCATCCAGTTCTCAGAAACCTTTTTTTGATTAAAGTTCCCACAATTCTCTTTTTACTTCTGAAACTTTGAGAAGTTCACTACTTCTGTGCACAGAAGAAAAGATGGGATGATTGTGAATGACTATTATTTTTAACCAGTTTCTGGTAATTTCACTGAAGATTAATTAATTTAATAAGATTGAATGTGGGCCCGGGCATGCACAGTGGAGGTCTGAGGGTTCACACTGAGCCTTTTTTCTGAGTTTTTGGAGCGGAAAATGGCACTCGGAGTCGTTTAATCTCATGAGAACCCCAACGACTTTTTCAAGGTGAAGACGTTTTAGGAAACCCTAAAGTTTCTTCTCCTGAAGTGTCATTTTCCTGAACGTTTTTCTTACGGTTCTTTTCTTTTAGAGAGCTTTCCCATGATTTTTGTGGTCTTTTTCCCTGTTTTTTTCCCTGTGTTTATGTGTCGCCATTGGTTAATGATTAAACCTATAGTTTTTTAAGCGAAAACAATGGTAAAGCGTTACAGAACCGTTCAGTCATTTTTTTCTTGTGTCTTTTGATCTTTCCCATTGACCTGTGTTGTAAACTACAGAGCATCTTCCACTTAACCACTTAGCATTTGTAGAAACCTGTAGTCGTTGAAAGTGGTTTAAAAGACTTAACCATGAACAGTAGTAATTTTTACATAGAAATGTTTATGTTCATTCTTTTAATTGTTGTTTTGATAGTTTAAGTAGGGAGTTTTCTATGCCTGATAAAAGTGTCATGTACACATAGCCATTGAGACAAAACTTTCCAAATCCTTCTGAAAAACAGAAAACTCCTCAAAAATGTGGAGGTTCTGCTCAATTTCTGCTCCGGAAACATAGCCAAAAGGAGTCCATTCAAAGCCAATCTCTGCTCCAACAACTCATAAAAAAGACTCCGTGTGCACATAGCCATTTCCGGAAAACTCACAAGAGTTTTTGAGGAGTTTTGAATAGGATTGTCAACAGTTTCTGCTCTATTTTCACTCCAAAAACTCAGCATAAAGACCCAACATGCACATTCCCCAAGGGTATGTGCACACAATGGCCCGAATTAATCATTTGCGTTTTATCTTTTTTTGACTTGCAGTTTTTGCTGTCGATTTTTTGCTCCAAATTCATCAAAATGGTTCATGCGCTCCTTGAATTTACCAAAAGCCCAAGATTGTCTTTTTTTTGTCTTTAACTGGTTTTGCTAGAATTAAAGCAGAAAACATTCCAAAATTGTGACAAAATAACTGACCTACATACAATTACTCCAGGAAAGGACTGGAGTAGAGTGGTTCCAAATTTTGCAACTGTAAGAAAAAAAAAGTTGCATTTCATGAATTTGTGTAAAACATCAGGAAAAGGCCACATTGACGTAAAAATCAGAAATCTAGCTAAACCACAAAAGACAACTTAAAAAAAGACGCAAATCGTTTGATGAATTTGTCACAAATCACAAAGTCACAAAAAATTGTTGGAAATGCAATGATGATTCGATTGGGCCGAATAATTTTTGAAGAGTATTAAGTTTTTGACATTCATACGTTCAGTATTTGGTCAGTATTTTACATCAGTATTTGTAAGTCGAAATCAGGTGAGGAACAGTCATAGGAAAAATATAATAGAGACACGTCACCACTTCTGTATTTATCACTCACTACTGGTTTTGGCTTATAGATACCAAGGTAAAATACTGAGTCTTTTTTTCAGAAATTGAGCAGAACCTCCAAGTTTTTGAATTTTGAGAATTGGATGAGGATTTAGAGATTTTCTGCTTAGCTTCCGCTCCAAAAAACTCCTCGAAAGAGCACCGTGTGCACACAGCCAATTTCTACTATGTTTTTGCTCCAAATACTCAGCAAAAGACCAAGTGTGCTTTTCACATAATGTCTTCTTCAGGCGGGTTCCATTAAAAAAAATAATACAAAGAATGAAC
This sequence comes from Ranitomeya imitator, assembly GCF_032444005.1. NCBI lineage: Eukaryota > Metazoa > Chordata > Amphibia > Anura > Dendrobatidae > Ranitomeya > Ranitomeya imitator. The sequence continues at coordinate 649,876,566 of NC_091286.1, forward strand.
ATAGTGGACAGCAATGTAGAAACGTCTTGCTGGGCATATGTTCCGTCTTTTGTCACTCTTTTGAACAGCTTTATGCTTTGAAAGCTGTGAAGAGGCTAAAAGTGACCTGACTGTTCTTCTAGCAGTTTCCGTTTGGTCTACTTGTGAAGAATTTATCTATTTTTTAAACAGCACTATCACTATGACGGCCTATTGACATGACATTGGTATGAGTTCTGGGGCATCACGGCAGGGCCAAACCCGAGATGGTATCATATGATGCTTCTCAGCTGTTACTAGGTCTTCCTAATTGACCGGTTCTTGCCCAACCGTGGGTCTAATGACCTAAATTAACAACCTTATATCGATCTATGATGTAGTTTATTCAAGTCATTAGACTTTGGGTTGGCCCGGGAGCAGCAGCCGTGGTCCAGATGCTAAATTAAAGAGGTTGTCCACTACTTGGACAACCTCTTCTTGATCTCAATGTTTGGTGGTGATAAAATAAGAAAGCGTATACTCGCCCCTCGTGTCGACACTCGTGTTCCCAGGGCTTTCATGCAATTGTTATGACACTTGACAACCCCTTGAAGGCCACCTGGTAGCTGTCTGATTGAGGCTTAAGGCAGAAGGTAGAATTTTCCATTGTTGACATGGTCCTGATGGGAACGATATGAGATGCTCTTCTAACGTCGAGCAGCAGGCCTTGTGAAAGAAGGACCTCTTTGGTCTAAACTAACGTCGAACTTGGAGACAGGCATAGGCCAAATTGATAAGGATCTCAGATACTTCTTGTCGTATGCAGTAAAAAAGAATAGAACAGCTGTCATCGGAAATCCTTCTCTTTTGTCAGAAAAGGCTTTTTTCTCCTTTTCTTCTTTGTCCCTGAAGGAAAAGTGGTAAATATAACCTGGGTATAGATAACAGATTGCATTGTAGATCTTAAAAGGAACCTGCCAGTACTTTTTTACATATGGCAGTAGTGGTCTGGCTGTATAGGCGCTTCCACCACCATAAAAATGATAACTTTTCTGTAGACATCCGATGTACCAGTCATGAGAAATCTTGCGTAGAAGTCATATGCAAATTAGGCTGTAATTGCACTGAGGGGCGTGTCAATGCACTTGGAAAAAGTAGCTCAAGATCACTGACACTCCCCCAGTTCCTGATTTGCATATGACTTCTACACTAAATTTCCCATGACTGGCAGGTCGGATTTCTACAACAAAGGTATATTTTTTTTTGGGGGGGGATGCGCGCCTGTACAGCTATACCGCTACCTCTATGTTTAAAAACGTGCTGACAGGATCCCTTTAAATTGCACTTTGTACAAATTTGAGTTATGTACCCATACGTGTCCTCTGCCCCAGTCTCCCGCCTCTGTTTTCTTGTGGGTTCGACTTATTCTGAAGCATTTCCAGCTTAGTTCACCATTGATTTGCTTGTATCTGTCAGCATATAAACGAATAGAGGGCTTATGCTTTCTTTGGCAAAGATTCCAGTGTCATTGTTCATGAGTATAATCGCCATTTACCTACTCTTCCATTAGCTGAGCTATACAGTCTGCATTCTTCTCCTCCTACGTATGTGCATTTCTTCATAAAATCACAGAAATTGTATAGCTCCGATGACAGGAATCCGCTTAAGCCAAAAGTGTCGTGATTCCAATCTGAGCTCCTGTGTGGTGTGTGATGTTCTCTACACCCACAACCTGGGCAGATAAAAACCCTACGGAGCACAAAAGAAGCATTATCTGCCTCCCTCGTGTGAATATAAGCATTCGGGAGCATTCGGCATCGTCTTTGCATATTTCCTTTTCCCATTAGACTCGAATGACAAGTAAAAAAAAAATACCACAGAGAGAAATAAAAAGTTAAATCATCTTGACTATTTTATGGACTAAAGGATGTGAGCATCTCTGAAAATCCAGTTTTGCAAGCTATAATGCAAATCTGCATATGGATCCGTGGCTTTCTGGGCCCAAAAGGCTCAGTTTATTTTTTTTATAGGGGTAAATTAAGTGAGGACATATTGATTGGCTAGAGCACATTGTTTATACCTTTCCTGCCAGGTTTACTCCTCATGTACAGTACAGACCAAAAGTTTGGACACACCTTCTCATTTAAAGATTTTTCTGTATTTTCATGATTATGAAAATTGTACATTCACACCGAAGGCATCAAAACTATGAATTAACACATGTGGAATTATATACGGTACTTAACAAAAATGTGTGAAACAACTGAAATTATGTCTTATATTCTAGGTTCTTCAAAGTAGCCACCTTTTGCTTTGATGACTGCTTTGCACACTCTTGGCATTCTCTTGATGAGCTTCAAGAGGTAGTCACCGGGAATGGTTTTCACTTCACAGGTGTGCCCTGTCAGGTTTAATAAGTGGGATTTCTTACCTTATAAATGGGGTTGGGACCATCAGTTGTGTTGTGCAGAAGTCTGGTGGATACACAGCTGATAGTCTTACTGAATAGTCAGTTAGAATTTGTATTATGGCAAGAAAAAAGCAGCTAAGTAAAGAAAAACGAGTGCCCATCATTACTTTAAGAAATGAAGGTCAGTCTGAAAAATTGGGAAAACTTTGAAAGTGTCCCCAAGTGCAGTTGCAAAAACCATCAAGCGCTACAAAGAAACTGGCTCACATGAGGACCGCCCCAGGAAAGGAAGACCAAGAGTCACCTCTGCTTCTGAGGATACGTTTATCCGAGTCACCAGCCTCAGAAATCGCAGGTTAACAGCAGCTCAGATTAGAGACCAGGTCAATGCTACACAGAGTTCTACCAGCAGACACACCTCTACAACAACAATTGAGGCTGTGTGCACACGTTGCTGATTTTTTGCGTTTTTTCGCAGTTTTTCGCTATAAAAATGCTATAAAACCGCAAAAAAAATCATACATTATGCATCCCATCATTTAGAATGAATTCTGCAATTTTTGTGCACATGATGCGTTTTTTTCCGTGAAAAAAACGCATCGCGGTAAAAAACGCAGCATGTTCATTAATTTTGTGTTTTTTTGGCGGATTTCCCACTATTAAATGCATTGGCAAATGTCCGGAAAAAAACGCACCAAAAATGCACAAAAAACGTGAAAAAAACGCAGATTTCTTAGGGTATGTTTCCACGCTCAGGAAACGCTACGTGTTTGACGCTGCATAGAGACACAGCGTCCAGCATGCAGCGTCCAGATGTTACAGCATAGTGGAGGGGATTTCATGAAATCCCGTCTCCACTATGCGTGGTAACACGCATCTGGTGGCCCTGCGATTCTGGACATGCGGAGCGTCTTTTTAGATCGCAGCATGTCTGTTTACCTTGCGGCGACGCTGCGCCGCAAGGTAAAACACAGGGCCCTATGTGTGGGGTGCGATGATTCCAGATGTGTGCAATGAACACATCCGGCATCATCGCATCTCCAGAAGGGGGTGGAGCGAGTTCGCCGCTCCGTCAAAACCGCCGGCCATCCTGAACGTGGACACGTACCCTTACAGATTTCTTGCAGAAAATTTCAGGTTTTTCTCAGGAAATTTCTGCAATAAATCCTGAACATGTGCACATATCCTTAAGAGGAGACTTTGTGATGCAGGCCTTCATGGTAAAATAGCTGCTAGGAAACCACTGCTAAGGACAGGAAACAAGCAGAAGAGACTTGTTTGGGCTAAAGAACACAAGGAATGGACATTAGACCAGTGGAAATCTGCGCTTTTGGTCTGATGAGTCCAAATTTGAGATCTTTGGTTCCAACCACCGTGTTTTTGTGTGACGCAGAAAAGGTGAACGGATGGACTCTACATGCCTGTTCCCACCGTGAAGCATGGAAGAGGAGGTGTGATGGTGTGGGGGTGCTTTGTTGGTGACACTGTTGGGGATTTATTCAAAATTGAAGGCATACTGAACCAGCATGGCTACCACAGCATCTTGCAGTAGCATGCTATTCCATCCGGTTTGCGTTTAGTTGGACCATCATTTATTTTTCATCAGGACAATATACCTCCAGGCTGTGTAAGGGCTATTTGACCAAGAAGGAGAGAGATGGGGTGCTATGCTAGATGACCTGGCCTCCACAGTCACCAGACCTGAACCCAATCGAGATGGTTTTGGGTGAGCTGGACCGCAGAGCGAAGGCAAAAGGGGAACTCCAAGATTTTTGGAAGACCATTCCCAGTGACTACCTCTTGAAGCTCATCAAGAGAATGCCAAGAGTATGCAAAGCAGTCATCAAAGCAAAAGGGGGCTACTTTGAAAAACTTAGAATATAAGACATATTTTCAGTTGTTTCACACTTTTTTGTTTTAGTATATAATTACACATGTGTTAATTCATAGTTTTGATGCCTTCAGTGTGAATGTACAATTTTCTTAGTCATGAAAATACAGAAAAATCTTTAAATGAGAAGGTGTGTCTAAAATTTTGGTCTGTACTGTATATGGTCTTAGACATGCATCTAATGACCCTGTCTAATAAAACATCTGCCAACCGGGTTGCAGTACAGCCCAGCTCAGCTCTGTTATGCTGAAGATCCCACTGATTCCAGCTGCATTTGCACCTAAAGACCCTGTCTAATGAAACATCTGACAGCCCGGTTGCAGCACAGCTCAGCTATGTTATTCTGAAGATCCCACTGCTTAAAGTTGTATTTGCACCTAAAGACCCTGTCTAATAAAACATCTGACAGCTGGGTTGCAGCACAATTCAGCTCTATTATGCTGAAAATCTCACTGATTCCAACTGTATTTGCACCTAATGACCCTGTCTAATAAAACATCTGCCAACTGGGTTGCAGTACAGATCAGCTCTGTTATGCTGAAGATCCCACTGATTCCAGCTGCATTTGCGCCTAATGACCCTTTCTAATAAAACATCTGACAGCTCGGTTGCAGCACAGTACAGCTCAGCTGTGTTATGCTGAAGATCCCACTGATTCCAGCTGCATTTGCACTTAATGACCCTGTCTAATAAAACATCTGACAGCTGGGTTGCAGCACTGTACAGCTCAGCTCCATTATGCTGAAGATCCCACTGATTCCAGCTGCATTTGCACCTAATGATTCTGTCTAATAAAACATCTGACAGCTGGGTCACAGCACTGTACAGCTCAGCTCTGTTATGCTGAAGATCCCACTGATTCCAGCTGCATTTGCACCTAATGATTCTGTATAATAAAACATCCGACAGCTGGGTTGCAGCACAGTTCACCTCAGCTCTGTTATGCTGAAGATCCCACTGATTCCAGCTGCATTTGCACCCAATGACCCTGTCTAATAAAACATCTGGCCACTGGGTTGCAGCACAGCTCAGCTCTTTTATGCTGAAGATCTCACTGATTCCAGCTGCATTTGCACCTAATGACCCTGTCTAATAAAACATCTGACAACCGGGTTGCAGCACAGCTCAGCTCTGTTATGCTGAAGATACCACTGATTCCAATTGTATTTGCACCTAAAGACCCTGTCTAATAAAACATCTGACAGCTAGGTTGCAGCACAGTACAGCTCAGCTATGTTATGCTGAAAATCCCACTGATTCCAGCTGCATTTGCACCTAATGACCCTGTCTAATAAAATATCTGAAAGCTGGGTTGCAGCACAAATCAGCTCTATTATGCTGAAGCTCTCACTGATTCCAACTGTATTTGCACCTAATGAAACTGTCTAACAAAACATCTGACAGCCGGGTTGCAGCACAGCTCAGCTATGTTATACTGAAGATCCCACTGATTCTAACTGTATTTGCACCTAATGACCCTGTCTAATAAAACATCTGATAGCCGGGTTGCAGCACAGATCAGTTATGTTATTAAGATCTGACTGATACCATCTGTATTTGTTGCTAGTGTCCTTGTCTAATTCTTGAAAAAACATATGCACCTATGACCCTGACACTCTCACAACATCTTCATTGCCCTGGTGTAGCACAGCTCAGCTATTTTATGCTCTGCTATGCATGCAGGGGAATGCAGGATCATGCTCTGGATTTCCCCGTTAAATACAAATGAATTGTGGAGTTTAGAAATGATAATAAATATTGGTCATATAATGGGTCACAGTCACTACATTCAACAACATCAATGGTTACCTCATCTATGCAAATAAAAATTGTCCATGTTGAGATCTATCTAATTCTACCAGGACGCACACAGGAGAGTAAATTGAGGGGCCTGCAGCACTGAGGAAGAGCGGAGTGCTGCTGGAAAATTAGTATTTTGAGCATATAAGAATAGGACCGTTCATGCATCTTCAGTTACATGGGGCTCTAATAGCGCCGATCTCAGAGGAACGATGGTTCCTGGTGGTTTAAATTTTGATAAATCCCTATAAGGTGTAAGTAGTAGCTATTCCTTTATTTTATGCCATTCATAACTCCTTAGATTTTGAGAATTAAAACAAAGGGTAATATCAAAGGGAGAGATTCTACCTTTTATTTTTAAATCTAATTTTATTTTTGGCTTTAAAAACTGCTTCAAAATTACACTTGTGAAAGGTCCCTAAAGGAGCACTTTAATTGACTTCTAACGTTAGGTGTACTGGCCCTTTAAATCAGCTTACTTAAAAATAATGTATGATTTAGATGATACAAAGTAGAATAAAGCTATGAGTGATTGCATTAAAGCCTTGCTATCCACTTAATTTTCTGCAAGAAACGTTCTGTTCTGATGTTCTCCTGTGAAAGGCGACGTTGCCGATACGCAATGAACTTCTGCTGACTACGAGGTCAGTTTACCAGCACTTAATAATGAGCTCACGATGGGCTTTGAAAAGTGAGCCTCATTATTATGGTTTTAAAATAAAAAGTGATACAAAACTGAATGTGTGTTGGTGATCTCAATGCCGAGCCGCGTGTCATGTTTGGAAAGTACTAAGTTATTAAAACTGACCCTGGAAGAGAAGGACCAGAAACAATGTGAGCGTCACCACCACTTCTCTTTATGTGACTGCCGCTGGATTTTATTAACAGGTAGGGTAGTTTAAGAGGTCAGAGAAGTTGGGAAACTATTTACTGTCAGGAAGATTAGTGGCAATGGTTGTGTTTGCAAACCACAGACACCTGGGAAGGAATTAAAGATGATGGGGGTGTGAAAATGCATCAAGAATAGGTTGATGTCTTTTTGAGTCTTTCTACTTCATGTCTCTCTATAATTCTGCCTTCATATTCAAATTGTAAAAAGAGTGCACTGGAATTTCCTCCAACACCCTGAGGCGTAGATCTAAGGGCTGCAGAGGTAGGAGGTGCACTCATCTCTGGTGCCATAAGACCTCTCTGCCACATAAGAAGTCACTAGTATAAATACATGTCAAATAGTCTATTATAGATTTAGCAATGGGGCCCAAGATTTTCAATTCAACCTTGTCTAAAAATAATTTTTACTGAGGTTGTCTCCCTGTTTTGGTTATGGTTCGTCTACCCTATTGAGTTGCGGATTGTCTTCCTGATTTTTGATAAAGGGTTGTCTCCTGGAATCATCTATGGGTTGTCTCCTTGAATCATCTATTGGTTGTCTCTATGGTTCAGCTGTGGGCTGTCTTCCTGATTTAGTTATGGGTTGTCTCCCTGATTTGGTTATGGATTGCCTTCTCAGTCCGGTAGAGGGTTGTCTCCCCAAATTATCTATAGTTTGGCTCCATGGTTCAACTGTTTCACTTATTCAGCTGTCAGTTATCTGTTTACTTCGGCTGTGAGTTGTCTCCTTAATTCGGCTGTTGGTTGTCTCCTCAATTTGGCTGTGGGTTGTCTCCTCAATTCGGCTGTGGGTTTCCTCAATTCAGCTGTGGGTTGTTTCCCTGGTGCATGGTCTAACTGATTCATTTATTGGTTGTCTCCCTGATTATTTTGTGTGTTGTCTCCCAGGTACTTTTTGGGATATCTCCCTAATTCGGATATGGGTTGTCTTCTCGGTTTGCAGGAAGGTTGCCTCCTCAAAATATCTATGGGGTGTCTCCAGGCTTCAGCCTCAAATAGTCTGTCGGTTGTCTCCCTAATTTAACTGTGGGTTGTCTTCCTGGTTCTGTTATGGGCTGTTTGGTAGAGGATTGTCTCCTCAAACTATCTATGGGTTTTCTCCAGGCTTCAGCTGTGGGTTGTCTCCCTGATTTGATAGAGGGTTGCCTCCAGACTGCAGCTGTGGAGCTATGGGTTGTCTCCCTGATTCGGTTGTGGGTTGTCTCCTCTGATACTCTGTGGGTTGTCTCTCTGATTTAGCTGTGGGTTGTCTCCCTGATTGTGATGTAGTTTTTTTCCAGGTTGGGTGCAGTGTTGTCTCCTCAAACTATCTATGTGTTGTCTCCATGGTTCAGTAGTGGGTTGTCTCCCTGATTCAGTTTTCTCCTTTGTTCAATTGTTGGTTGTTTTTCTAAATCAGCTATCAGTTATATGTCCATCTCGGCTGTGGGTTGTTTCCCTGGTGCATTGTCTTCCTGATTCATTTGAGGATCATTTCCCTTGTTCAACTTTTGGTTGTCTCAACAAATAATGCATAGTTTTTCTTCCTCATTCGGTTGAGGGTTGTCTGTTTGTTTTGGTTGTGGCTTGTTTACTTGGTTCACCTTTAGATTGTCTTCCTGGCTCATCTGTGACCTATAAACCCTCCATTGAGAAGATGTAACAGTATGAGTCAGGATTGGGGCCCTTGAGTCTGGTATGCCCCGATCCTTTGTTGCGGACTTATGTCCACATTGTATAGTCTTTCTACATTGAGGTATCTGTCGATTGTATAAGATGGAAGGATCTCCCACCTCCTACGAATCCCTTTGACATCTGCTATTGTATATACCTCGAATGGCATCCATCACCCATGATTCTGTGAGCAAAAAATACATATGGTGCCATTTACTTTTTTTCTGCTGAAATGTTCAGCCTATATATACCGATCTGACATTGGGTGAATGAACCTTTGGACATATCTGACCTAGGTGTCGGGAATTTTCTCAGTGCACAAAATCGGTGTGAAGACCCATTGGGTGGACACATCTTGGTTGATGCAGTAACAGCTGAAGTACAATATGCTATGTAAAGAAACTTTTCAAAATAGCAAGGAAAAAAAGAGGAACAAGAAGAAATAACCTCCTGTATCTATAGATAGATAATTGCGATTTGCTACTGCCAGGCAATGCATTACCCTACAGAATGAAAGGCTGAAACTTGCCAGGAGGTCTATTGATTTCTGCTAGGTTTGAATTACTGTAAAGCCTTTATATTGTGCTGTCTCTCCCGTAGGACGAGGGGCCGTTTCTCATTCCTCTAGCTTATCTAGTGGTCTCTGAGAGCAGATGATGAAAAAAAAAACAAAAAACAGATCTTCCTGTGATCACACTGTCAGATGCCGGCATTTCATTAATCCAATGTGGAGGAGGTGGAATGTGGGAATCGGCTCTGACGGACAAAACCTTGCTCTCAAAAAGTTACAGAACAAAATGAAAACACAAAAATAAATTGTTATTCGTCGGGGCGAAACACCATTCAGAAGTCATTGTGTCCTCGTATAACATTTAAATTCAAAAATATATATACAGTACAGACCAAAAGTTTGGACACACCTTCTCATTTAAAGATTTTTCCGTATTTTCATGACTATGAAAATTGTACATTCACACTGAAGGCATCAAAACTATGAATTAACACATGGGGAATTATATACTTAACAAAAAAGCGTGAAACAACTGAAATTATGTCTTATATTCTAGGTTCTTCAAAGTAGCCACCTTTTGCTTTGATGACTGCTTTGCACACTCTTGGCATTCTCTTGATGAGCTTCAAGAAGTAGTCACCAGGAATGGTTTTCACTTCACAGGTGTGCCCTGTCAGATTTAATATGTGGGATTTCTTGCCTTATAAATGGGGTTGGGACCATCAGTTGTGTTGTGCAGAAGTCTGGTGGATACACAGCTGATAGTCCTACTGAATAGACTGTTAGCTGCTTTTTTCTTGCCATAATACAAATTCTAAGTAAAGAAAAATGAGTGAATGAGTGGCCATCATTACTTTAAGAAATGAAGGTCAGTCAGTCCGAAAAATTGGGAAAACTTTGAAAGTGTCCCCAAGTGCAGTTGCAAAAACCATCAAGCGCTACAAAGAAACTGGCTCACATGAGGACCGCCCCAGGAAAGGAAGACCAAGAGCCACCTCTGCTTCTGAGGATAAGTTTATCTGAGTCAACAGCCTCAGAAATCGCAGGATAACAGCAGCTCAGATTAGAGACCAGGTCAATGCCACCCAGAGTTCTAGCAGCAGACGCAGCTCTACAACAACTGGAGACTTTGTGCAGCAGGCCTTCATGGTAAAATAGCTGCTAGGAAACCACTACTAAGGACAGGCAACAAGCAGAAGAGACTTGTTTGGGCTAAATTACACAAGGAATGGACATTAGACCAGTGGAAATCTGTGCTTTGGTCTGATGAGTCCAAATTTGAGATCGTTGGTTCCAATCACCGTGTCTTTGTGCGACGCAGAAAAGGTGAACGGATGGACTCTACATGCCTGGTTCCCACCGTGAAGCATGGAGGAGGAGGTGTGATGGTGTGGGAGTGCTTTGCTGGTGACACTGTTGGGTATTTATTCAAAATTGAAGACATCCTGGACCAGCATGGCTACCACAGCATGTTGCAGCGGCATGCTATTCCATCCGGTTTGCGTTTAGTTGGACCATCATTTAGTTTTTAACAGGACAATAACCCTAAACACACCTCCAGGCCGTGTAAGGACTATTTGACCTAGAAGGAGAGTGATGGGGTGCTACACCAGATGACCTGGCCTCCAGAGTCAACAGACCTGAACCCAATCGAGATGGTTTGGGACAAGCTGGACCGCAGAGTGAATGCAAAACGGCCACCAAGTGCTAAGCATCTCTGGGAAGTCCTTCAAGATTGTTGGAAGACCATTCCCGGTGACTACCTCTTGCAGCTCATCAAGAGAATGCCAAGAGAGTGCAAAGCAGTCGTCAAAGCAAAATGTGGCTACTTTGAAGAACCTTAAATATAAGACATATTTTCAGTTGTTTCACACTTTTTTGTTAAGTATATAATTCCACATGTCTTAATTCATAGTTTTGAAGCCTTCAATGTAAATTTACAATTTTCATAGTCATGAAAATACAGAAAAATCTTTAAAGAGAAGGTGTGTCCAAACTTTTGGTCTGTACTGTATATATTTATCGTATATCCTTAATTCTAGATTATGGGACGTTATTGACCAATTGAATCTGTGGAAACTCGTTTTCGAAGATTTGCTCAAGTTGACTTGTTGCCGCAGCCCCCGTCCGGTCCTCTGCGCAGTTACCTTTGCCTCTACTGCTCCTCGGCCCATGACGTCCTCTTCCTTTGGACAGGAAACTGAGTCAACCTCTGATGTCACGACGTGCGTCTCCTTAGGCCTCATCAGTGCCTTTGACGACGCTAGTGAGGTCCGAAGCCGCGGCACAGAGAGAAGATGGAAGATTTCTCGGGTTATCAAAATGCCTTTTTATTGCACAAATTACATGATCTATTCCTATTTCAAGAGCCATTTAGCCGATAAAACCTATTTTTTCACCACTATAAGGCGCTAAAGAGCACACCTTCATACTATTTATACATTGACCTGAATAATGAAGCCATTTGCAGTGTGCTCCCCCTAGTGGTGGCTATAGGAAGTCAACATTTTAAATTTTTTACTTCCATGCTGCACAGCACATATGAAACACTGACTTTTATAAAAATGCATAAAGTAATCAGTTCATATTTTAGGACATATGTCGTCGCCACATAATGTGGGACCTTCTGAGACGTTGTGCCTGTTCCAAATTAATTTGTAAAATTCAAACCCGGGCACGGAAGAGCCACGCTGATACACTGAGCATCAAAGCATATCTCTCTTTATTACATTCTTCGGTCAGTCTTTATATAGGTTATTAGTATTCATACATTGTAAGAATATAATTGGATCATCTTATCTCTAAATATGTGCTGACCTTAGCATACATACTACTAATTGGCTAAGTTAACAGTGTTGACACCCATCTTTTGGGTCTAGATATTGTACTACCTCCCCCCCTAGATTCATTTTTTCTCTGTTATCTCTATGTCTTGCAAGGAAAGTGATCCATGTATAAAGAAGCCAAGGTGTAGTGAGGATATTATCTGTATAAATCCCCAAATTAAGAGTTCTGCAATTTCCAAAATTTCTGCAACCAAATATTCATGTTTACAAAAAGAAGGACCACTGTATTAAAAGTGTAAAAACCCCATGTAACACTTTCCATGATTTGGGGTTTATGGCGGCACAGATCCCTCTCCTAGAGTGATAGTTTGCTACAATGTGTCAGTGAAAGTAACATATATGTATGTGCACTTTCCATTTATTTCAGTCAGTCTTGACAATTGGTGCCTTGTTGCAAAGATTTCTGTTGTTGCAAGTGGAAATATGGCGAGAACACCGGGTCTCCAGCAGGCAGCGCGGCTCCCGATAATCCTGACACTGTCACATCTGTCAGTGGATTTGTTCCTTTGCATCCCTCTTGTGCCAAGACATGGTCTTTGGAATAGAGACAAAAATAAAATCTGTCTCATTGTGTGGTACATGACCGGGGGAGGGGAGAGGGGAGCGGACGCTTTACATGAAGATAAAGCAAAATAAGTGTCACTTTTTGGCGCTGGGAAGTCCATAGGTGCGAAGCGCTATCTGTCAGCAGCTATTACATGTGTTCCCAGCTCACAATGTAGCAGCCCGCCATTGTTCTGCACCGCAGGAGGGGGCTGCCTCCTCAGACCGCCACCACCTGTGCCCCTAATGCCTTGTGTGGCGCTCCAGTTTTTGTTTTTTTACAAGCTGGTAAAGCTTTTTGAGAAGAACTGCACAAATGGTCATCTACGCTGTCCTAGAGATAAAGAGTATTTGGGGTTCACTTTCCTGAAAGTGGAAAACTCCTTTATTAACAATACAACCCATAACCTTAAAAGGGTTGTCCACTACTCTGAGAACCCCCTCTGAATCTCCTTGTTTTCCCCCAGTAAAATAATAATAACACATATATTCACCTCCAGTGGCGGCGGCGTTCTAGCAGTGTCAGCAGTGGCTCTCCCAGGGATCACGTAACATTATGTCACGTGATCACTGTGGCCAATCAGTCCTGGCTTCATTCTCCCCTCCTTTCGACAAATTAAGACTTCCGGAAGAAGTGAGGGAGCAGCCACAACTCTAACTTCTTCCAGATGTCAATTACGTCCAGAGGAGAGGAGAGTGAAGTATAGTTTTTTTTGTTTTTTACTGTGGGGGAACATAGGGAAACAGAAGGGGTCATCCGAGTAATGGGCAACCCCTGTAAAGTGTAAATGTTGTTTCAGGAGAACTTGTCTCTGTCTGTCTCCTCCCCTCCTCCATAGAACGTTATGAGCACCAACTGTCATCTCCTATGTCAGTAATAGGTGAATATAAATGTCACCCATGGATTGAGAATTTTCACAAAGAATGTCCAGTCCAGGAGGAGCAGATTTTATAAGATATATTACAAAGCTTCTTATGTGTACTATTGATTTATAAAATAAAAATCATAATGGCGGTTACTCTTTAACCAATCAATTATACAATTTTATTTTTCTCTTTTGGGCACGTTTTCTGTATTTTTGTTACATTTTTCCTTTTTTTTTTGCACTTTTTATTTTTATTCTATTTTTTAAAAATTTATGTATTAAAAAAAGAAAAAAGAGGGATGGGGGACTAATGACGTGATGGCCTGGTTGAACTGACCATGCTAAATTTGGAGAGGGAATTGGTAAAAGTAACAACCCCTGGATTAAAATAGGAGTTTTGGGTATGAACAAACAATTTTCCTCCCAAAAAAAGTGGTAAAGGAGGTGTGGAAGGGTTCACCCAAACCTTATATTTTGGCTTAACACCCCCATTTCCTTAAGTCTGGGTGCACTACATATTAAAGGGCTCGGGTTGAGCCCAGATTATTCCTTACGGTACTGAATATATTCCAGGTTTTGCTGAAGCTGTGTAATAGTCTGGAATGTCGTTGTGTCTGGTTTCCTATCTATGTAGGTCAGACTATACTAATCAATTTATCAAAATTTTCACAGCTTAGAGCACTGCAGAAATGGGATTCAGCTCCTCGCAGCAGGGTTACCTCTTTCTTCCTTGCTGACTCTTTTAAGTAAACCAGTATGAAGTTGGATTTATCATAAGATTGTGCTGTTATAACTCTCCAGGACAAATTGCTTAAAACTAGAGGGAGAAAAAAAAACCAACAAGTATTGTCTCCGCGTCTCGGCTTTCATGTCCTATCTCCTATCTATTGTGCCGCATCATATAATTTGCAGAGCAGGTTTATTTTGCTGCTTGCAGTATGAACAGCTTTAATGCTTAGTAAAGCCGGGGGTTCCAGTTAGATGTTCAAGGGTCTCGGAGTTTTTCCATTTCCCTTTTTGTGTGGTGTAAATAATAAAGGAATAATATACGGTAATAACGATAATGATGGAGGACATTTGTTTGCTTTTTTTCGGTGATGTTCAAATGACTAATGCTTCGCGAGGTCGCTTTGATTTAATTCCGATCCTGCCAACGTAATATTCCGGATAACAATTGTACTCTGCGCAATCATTTTCTTGTACATCCTTGTAAAACAAAAAGTTAATAATGTCTGTATTGTGTAGGAAAACATCTGTTATCTCTCCGCGAATTTATGTTTTTCATTCTAATTTATCATTCCTTCCCAGACCGTGAATCCAGCAGCTCTCTCTGCCTCTCTCCCAGCGAAAAGTCACAGCACAATCTCAAGCACTAACCTCAGCTGTACCTAAAGTGCTTTTTTTGGTTTGTTTCTTCTGCCTGAAGTTATTACCGCCTTAGGCTATGGTCACATTACCTTTATTTAATGTGTATTTTAAAAAAATTAAAAAAAAAAAAGATCTTTTGTGTCGATTATGGAGAGGATCCATTTCGATATCCTTGTAGAAAAAAAACCCCTTGTGTGTGAATTTACATGTAGGGTTTGTGCACACAGTGTCTTTTTCAGGCAGATTCAGGTCCCCTCCCCCCCCCAAAAAAAAAACCACCTGACAAAGCACTTCCTAAAAGCTTTAAAGAGCGGACATATTAATTTCTATATAAAAGCGACTCGCTCTTCATGTGTTTTGTTACCCCGACCATTCTTCAGATGTTTTCCACTCTGAAGACGCTCTATACTCATAATGGAAGTCAATGGGAAAACTGAGAAAAGACGTCCGGAAGACTCACTTTTTTTTTTAGAGTTTTGCCAGCTTTTCTTCATTTTTGAATGGACTTCAGAAAAACATCCAGAAAAATACATCACAAAAAACTCTCATACAAAACTAACGGCAGTCAAAAACGTTAAAAAAAAAAAACGCCTGGGAAATTACCCCCAAAAAATTCTTAAAAAAAGATGCTTCAGGGGGAAAAAAAATCCTACAGTCGTTTCCTGGAGAGTCTTTCTGTTGACAAACTTGCCTGAAATAGATTATGATGCGTGTACACGTTGCTGTTCCGGTGCTTTCTTTTCCCGCAAACACAGACATAGAGGTAAAAGACCTGGCCGTTTAGGAAATCAATATCTGTACGTGTCCATACTTATGCACTACACGTGTAGTGCGGCGTTTCATAGCTTATTAGTTGCCGGACACCGATCCACACAGGAGACTAGCCGGACATTCAGATTGTTGGCGGCTTCCCTCCGCCCGCTCCCCTTGACTGACAGGTCTCTCCGTCTGCATTCACACAGGGAGGGACCTGTCACTGAAGGTCACCACGTAGGGAGAAGCCACCAGGGACCCACCCATCTGACCATTCTCCTGTGTGTCTCTGTCCCTGCTGGCTATTACTATGTTTTTCTCTGTGCTGTGGCTGAAATCATGCATCCAGAGACAAGATGCCCGTGGATCGGGAAGCATGTGTCAGCTCTCAGGTTCTCTTTAATAAAGCAGTCTGCAGTAAGCTGTGGAGCTCCCCCTAGTGGTGGCTGGGGGCAGACAGAATTTTATAACTTAACGTTACGTCTGATTTCGGCTGATTATTGAAATATTATTATAAGCACCAGGATGACACTAATACAAATGTTTAAATGAATCGGGAGCTGCGCTTCCGTTTTCCTGATTCACGAGCAGGAACGAGCTTATTGATTTCTGCTTTCTTATCATCCATCAGTAATGCATATAAAAGCCATCCTATCTATAGAGGATGACTAATGTGTGCACCGGCCACAAGCTCCGACCTCCCGCTGCGTTCTTGCCGATGGGGGGGAAAGCTTTAGACATTTTACTCGGCCTCCCATGAATCATTTCTATTGTGGTCAAAATTTCGCTGTGCAGCAGAAATCTCTTAGACGATTACAACGTCCTGGCGGATATTACCCCGAATTATGGGTGACGGTAACAACCCTGGCTTACACGTAATGTGCCGATTAGAGGACATGAAGGCAATGCGGCCCACAAGCACTGTGATGTAGGTGACTGAGACTGTGCTGCTAATAAGTGGCAAATAATGACGGATCAAAAAACGCCAAAATTAAGCTGCAGCCAAAATCAATATGTGAAATAGAGCAAATTTAAACAAAAATTGACTGGAGTTGAGCAAAAAGATTTGCACTGACTTTGTCCAGTCTGGTTTTCCATGGCCGCCTGACCAGGGCAATGCTTGCTCATACACCGACATCTGTTGTGCGGCTTTCTGGGCGCCTCGTGCACTGACTGAGCCCCGCGACAGGTCACTAAACCTCACGCGGGATCGTGATATTGTAAGAGTAAGTGGAAGAGGTGCCGAGGATGCCGGGCTGAGGATGCCGGCCACAGAAGTGGGCGGTCTGCCAAGGAGAGCCGGACTGGACACCGGACTAGTCCAGCACAAGTCTCTTTGCTCAGCTCTATAATCTCTGGCTGTTGTCTATAATGACGATGCATTTGAATAACCGTACTGTAATTTAAAGGGAACCGGACAGCTCCCCTGTGCCCCCCAAACCACTACTCTTATGTCATCACCCTTGACAAGCTTTTGGTGCCGTATTTTTGGTTGTGTTTGCGATTTGCTAGTTAGTGTCAGACTAGTCCAGGAGGCGTCGCTTTCTACAGACTAATCATCCCACTAATCGTTGTTACGCCCCTGCGGGCATAATAACATGATTTACAAGAGTCGGTTTCACCACTGGCCGTATGTGAATCTGGCACATACGCACGACTTTCGTCCTTTCATGCCAGTGCACAAAGAAGCCAAGTTTATGTTCCCGAGCTTTATAGGTGCGCTGCTTTTGTCCGGGGAGCACAGCCGTGCTTACAGTGTTTTCCTTCCAGGTATTGTCTACCGCAGATGATAGATTACATTGTGATGATCAGTGGTGTAACGGCCGAGGTCACAGATGTCACCATTGCAACTGGGCGCTTGAGGGTGGGAAGCCCACGACATTATCGCAATCTTCAACTCGGACGCACATTCAGCTGAAGTGTTCTGCGGCGCAGAGACCTGTTGGGTCCATGCACATCAATACACGCTGCTGGCCAATCAGAGGCCAGCAGCTGACGTCGGCATGGACATGACTGGGAGCGTATGGCAGTAACATCATGCACTCCCATTACTTGCACACTGAAGTCAGGTTACAGCTTCAGAAGAGGACGCCGCGTGGCGGAGGAGCAAAGGGAAGGTGAGTATAACGGTTTATTTTTTCTAAACCTCCTGTACAATCACAGCTCTATATAGAGTACATGAGACAGCATCCACCATTCACAATAGGTGATGTCACAGCTCACCTCCTCCTCCTGTACAATGTCTGATAACACCTCTATATACAGCAGATAACACAGGATCCACCATTCACAATAGGTGATGTCACAGCTCACCTCCTCCTCCTGTACAATGACTGATAACACCTCTATATACAGTAGATAACACAGCATCCACCATTCACTATAGGTAATATCACAGCTCACCTCCTCCTCCTGTACAATGACTGATAACACCGCTATATACAGTAGATAACACAGCATCCACCATTCACTATAGGTGATATCACAGCTCACCTCCTCCTCCTGTACAGTGACTGATAACACCTCTATATACAGTAGATAACACAGGATCCACCATTCACAATAGGTAATATCACAGCTTACCTCCTCCTCCTGTACAATGACTGATAACACCTCTATATACAGTAGATAACACAGGATCCACCATTCACAATAGGTGATGTCACAGCTCATCTACTCCTCCTGTACAATGACTGATAACACCTCCATATAGGGTAGATAACACAGGATCCACCATTCACAATAGGTGATGTCACAGCTCACCTCCTCCTCCTGTACAATGACTGATAACACCTCTATATACAGTAGATAACACAGGATCCACCATTCACAATAAGTGATGTCACAGCTCACCTCCTCCTCCTGTATAATGAATGATAACATCTCTATATACAGTAGATAACACAGGATCCATAATTCACAATAGGTGATGTCACAGCTCACCTCCTCCTACACAATGACGGATAAGACCTCTATATACAGTAGATAACACAGGATCCATCATTCACAATAGGTGATGTCACAGCTCACCTCCTCCTCCTGTACAATGACTGATAACACCTCTATATACAGTAGATAACACAGGATCCACCATTCACAATAGGTGATATCACAGCTCTCCTTCTCCTCCTGTACAATGACTGATAACACCTCTATATACAGTAGATAACACAGGATCCACCATTCACAATAGGTGATATCACAGCTCTCCTTCTCCTCCTGTACAATGACTGATAACACCTCTATATACAGTAGATAACACAGGATCCACCATTCACAATAGGTGATATCACAGCTCTCCTTCTCCTCCTGTACAATGACTGATAACACCTCTATATACAGTAGATAGCACATGATCGTTCACAATCAGTCACTAGACCACTGCAGCTAATCACTATAATCAGCATCAATGTTTTGAAGCCACTGATTGACTGCAGTGCTCATGTTACTGATGTACAGGTAGTATAATATTATTTCTGTAACTGTCAGAGACCACCAGAGAGTTAGAAGGTTTCACTGGTTAGCAAATATTTCTTTTTTTATACCATTCGCCTCCTTCTTGGGACACTCTTGCGTTTCTGGAAGATCTCTTTAGGTCGCCCACACACATTAGATGAATGACTGTGAATGAAACCACAGGTTATAGCAGGAGCAGTTGACCTTTTAATGTGTATTGGGATGTCCCAACTCTTTCCGGAGACAAAGATGGCACACTTGGCTTTTGACATGCCCCATCCTTTTGTTCTTAGGAAAGATCAGATGTCAGAACATACAGCATGCATGCTAGGTCTAGGTGATCACTTGTGTACCCAGGGGATAAGTGATGACTATTTTAGGCTGTGAACCCTTCTAAGATCACACCATCTGCATCGTACGAGTCTCCTGCTTGTGTGTGACCTGCTGCTAACCAATGTCTGTCGACAGCGCAGCCGCGCGGCGCTACTGAACGGCGATCGCTCATATCTCTAAGCGCTCTCCTTCCTGATTAATGACAACATTTTGTTTCGGAGAACAGTTCTTGAAGAGACTGACCGTAACGCAGAATACAATAGGTTTCTATCGGTCAGTGACAGGGGACAAATTGGAAAAGTCCTTGAATGGAGCAGAGACTTCGACATGCCGCGGGCTCACACTACTGAAATGTTATCGTGGTGACATTCTGTAGAAATGGAAGCCAGGGTCTTTTATATATTCTTCGTCCTGTCTCAGGGGCAGAAATTAAAGCAAATGAGCTCTGAAAACAAGTATCCAAATATATATATAAGTCGCTGTGATGTGCGGCAGGTGTCCTCAGCCTCCTATCAGGCTTCCTCAGCCTTCTCCCTCCGCCGGCTTTACCCTTAATGACATTCCTTAAGGGGGTCTGCGCTGTGAAATGTCATCGACTAGCGGCTTATTTCTGTATGGATTTGCGGTGCTTCGAGATATTACTGAAGGTCTATTAGATGAAATTGTGGTGGAACTGTAGTTCTGTGGTCAGCGGGCCAATAAAAATCGTTTTTTATATTTAGAAAGCGTTACATAATTTATATGGATGGGAACGAGCCGGGAAAAGTAAGTAAAGCGTGTAATAAAATACAGAACGTGGGATGTTAAAGGGGTCCTCCGCGATGGAAAAATCCCTCGAAAGAGCCTCTGATCGAAAGATCAGAGCGAGCCGCTGTCATTGGTGGGAAAAGTTTACAATTATGTGTTAATTGTGGGTTTTTTAAGTCTATTTTTGCTTGTCTCTGTATTTATTCCTCTTTTTTTTCCACAAAATTCTAGAAAATGGCGCAGTTCATGGATTTTGCACAAAGTCAAAAAACATGTAAAATGTATCACGTGTCGCAAATAAAATTTTTCAAAAAAAATTATCCATGGCGGCCCTGAAGTACAGACTATTTTTGACGACTTTTTGAAAAGTCACAAATGATAAAAACATCTAAAAAAAACACTAAGCTTTGTCCGCAAACAATAAAAAAAACACAGGCAATCATATATAAAATAGAGTTTAAAAAATAGAGCCTGTTAAAAGAAGAATTAGGCATAAAGGACAAATAGCAAAAACATGGTAAAAAAAATAAATAAAAGTGCACAATTGAAATAATGAATCGGAACAATAGTGTTCAATTTCCCTACAGTGCCTCCACAGGAGAAAATAAGTATTACACAGTTCTAATAGAACCTGGTTATTCCCCTTCTATAAATCCAAATTGTCATAATAGAGTGTATGGATATGTATTTTCTAAACTAGAAAACTCCTATTAAAGGGGTTGTCAAGTCATATAAAAGAAGGCAGATTTGGGATTAGATTTCATAAACTGCATATATTATGAAACAGATCTATTAGACCCGATGATGCTGGTGTTTTTATTTTTGTGAAAATCCATGTCAGAGTGGCTGTATAATTCTAATATTATAACGAGGATGTTTATTCTGTACAGAGAATATGAGAGCTCTTAAGTTTAGTGTATGCAGTTTCCAACCACCCAGCCTGACAACTGCAGATACCTTTCAAAATAAGCACACCAGCCTCTTCAGGTCTTAAAAGTCTATTTAACAATGCATGCATTTTGCATTGTGACATCTAGTGAATCGATTTTCAGGATCCGATCCAGCAGCCGTGTCATTTATCTATGGCCAATGGAGGGAAGCCCTGAAAACCACCTCTGATCCGACGGCATCCTCGGCGGTGCTGCACCTTTGTAATTTGTAGTAGTTCTATTTATTTCCTCTGATTTTGGTGTTGCTCAGTCAGGGGGCTGTGGGGTTAATTCCTGTTCGTTTAGGCTTCTGTGAGCCTTGGGCGGAACTGTTTTTTATTTAAACTCCTGAATCTCTAACTCCCGCTGCCAGTTATAGGTTTGCCTGCTCTGGTTTAGTCCTGTGCTTTCAGCTCCTGATTGGCTTGTTTGTATCCCATATGTCTGACTGGCCTGTTTTTTGACTATTCTTTTGCATTCTGATTTTCTACCTTTACTGCCATCCTGGTTCCGACTCGGCTACCTGACCACTCCTGCCAGCCTGCACCATCTGCCTGCAGTTGACTCCATGGCCCCAACCCAGGGGCTCCGGTTTAAGTCCTGATTCCTGTACAGGGGTTGAAGGGTGAAGGCGAGAGCAACTTATGGGATTGGGTAAATGGAGTGGCTTGTTCTTAGCTTGTCTGTTTTAGCCATTTTTAGATTTGCCAGATGACCAGTGATAGACCCACGTGACACCACTGTTCTTTCTGTTACTGAGATATGATATTCTCTTCCCTATATATACACATCTTGGTCTTGGTAGCCAGGTGGTCGTGGTCATCAAGTTCTGTATAGGAGTTTTCTTGAGAAACCACCCCTACACACCTATTTGCAGGGAAGAGGAGGCCACATCTCAGGAACGGAGAGGCGCAGGAACAAAAGAAAAACATCACCAGATTCAGGAGAACAGCGGCATTTACATCATCTAGAAAAATTATATATTTATGATAAGTGACAAGACCTCTTTAAATTTATGCTATTTGTAACCAAATATGAAGAAGCCAAATTGAGCGCATTGGAAATTAACATAAAAAAGCTGGAGATATCTATCCAGGAGTATACGAGTCATGATCTTTACAAAGAAAAGAAAAATGATATCCATACTAATTTGAATAAATTAAAAGATTCTATTATGCAATTGAAAGGGGCAAAATTTAATAGAGACTGGCGCGATTACGATCTGCATCAGGTGCACACCTGCCATTCATTTTGAAGAGATAGGAAGACACCCCTCTCAATATTAAGGGAATCAAAGAGGAGAACTTAGCGGGACGCCATGGAACACTGGGCAGAACTCAGCGGTATGATATGGAACACTGGGCTGGAGAACTCAGCGGGACCCCATGGTACACTGGGCAGGAGAACTCAGCGGGACAACATGGAACACTGGGCAGGAGAACTCAGCGGGACGCCATGGAACACTGGGCAGGAGAACTCAGCGGGACGACATGGAACACTGGGCAGGAGAACTCAGTGGGACGCCATGGAACACTGGGCAGGAGAACTCAGCGGGACAACATGGAACACTGGGCAGGAGAACTCAGCGGGACGCCATGGAACACTGGGCAGGAGAACTCAGCGGGACGACATGGAACACTGGGCAGGAGAACTCAGTGGGACGCCATGGAACACTGGGCAGGAGAACTCAGCGGGACGCCATGGTAGACTGGGCAGGAGAACTCAGTGGGACGCCATGGAACACTGGGCAAGAGAACTCAGCGGGACGCCATGGTACACTGGGCAGGAGAACTCAGCAGGACACCATGGTACACTGGGCAGGAGAACTCAGCAGGACGCCATGGTACACTGGGCAGGAGAACTCAGCGGGACACCATGGTACACTGGGCAGGAGAACTCAGCGGGACGCCATGGTACACTGGGCAGGAGAACTCAGCGGGACACCATGGAACACTGGGCAGGAGAACTCAGCGGGACGCCATGGTACACTGGGCAGGAGAACTCAGCGGGACGCCATGGAACACTGGGCAGGAGAACTCAGCGGGACGACATGGAACACTGGGCAGGAGAACTCAGTGGGACGCCATGGAACACTGGGCAGGAGAACTCAGCGGGATGCCATGGTAGACTGGGCAGGAGAACTCAGTGGGACGCCATGGAACACTGGGCAGGAGAACTCAGCGGGACGCCATGGTACACTGGGCAGGAGAACTCAGCAGGACACCATGGTACACTGGGCAGGAGAACTCAGCAGGACGCCATGGTACACTGGGCAGGAGAACTCAGCGGGACGCCATGGTACACTGGGCAGGAGAACTCAGTGGGACGCCATGGTACACTGGGCAGGAGAAATCAGTGGGACACCATGAAACACTGGGCAGAAGAACTCAGCGGGACGCCATTGTACACTGGGCAGGAGAACTCAGCAGGACGCCATGGTACACTGGGCAGGAGAACTCAGCGGGACGCCATGGTACACTGGGCAGGAGAACTCAGCGGGACGCCATGGTACACTGGGCAGGAGAACTCAGCGGGACCCCATGGTACACTGGGCAGGAGAACTCAGCGGGATGACATGGAACACTGGGCAGGAGAACTCAGCGGGATGCCATGGTACACTGGGCAGGAAAACTCAGTGGGACACCATGGAACACTGGGCAGGAGAACTCAGCGAGACGCCATGGAACACTGGGCAGGAGAACTCAGCGGGACGCCATGTTACACTGGGCAGGAGAACTCAGCGGGACGCCATAGTACACTGGGCAGGAGAACTCAGTGAGACGCCATGGTACACCGGGCAGGAGACCTCAGTGGGACACCATGGAGCACTGGGCAGGAGAACTCAGCGGGACGCCATGGTATACTGGGCAGGAGAACTCAGCAGGACACTATGGTACACTGGGCAGGAGAACTCAGCGGGATTCCATGGTACACTGGGCAGGAGAACTCAGCGGGACGCCATGGTACACTGGGCAGGAGAACTCAGCGGGACACCATGGAGCACTGGGCAGGAGAACTCAGCGGGACGACATGGAACACTGGGCAGGAGAACTCAGTGGGACGCCATGGAACACTGGGCAGGAGAACTCAGCGGGACGCCATGGTACACTGGGCAGGAGAACTCAGCGGGACGCCATGGTACACTGGCCAGGAGAACTCATTGGGACACCATGGAGCACTGGGCAGGATAACTCAGCGGGACGCCATGGTACACTGGGCAGGAGAACTCAGCGGGACCCCATGGTACACTTGGGCAGGAGAACTCAGTGGGACACCATGGAGCACTTGGCAGGAGAACTCAGCGAGACGCCATGGAATACTGGGCAAGTGTTTCTTCTTCAGAATTTAAAACTTCCGTTGCCAACAAAGGTTATTCTTCTGATTTCTAAGTCTTTGAAGCAAGTTATCGCCATTTCAAAAGATAGGTTTCTCAGGGGTAACATTTCTTCTTGTGGGGGAGTGACGAGCCAAGCCTGGCACATCAGCATTTCAGAGTGAGGAGACTTATAAGCCATGCATGCTCCTCTGGGAAATTAAATATGCAAAACGACTCTTCAGAGAGGAAGATGACTCGAACGCTAGCTCCACCTATTGGAAGCAGCAATCCTAAAAGACAGTATCGTCCCTTTAACGAGCCTTGCAATATGACTTAGGATAAAAACTAAACCAGAATTTCAGTTTACAGACCCTGTGTTTCGTGGTGCTACCCCTCATCAATGCAAAGAATGAAATCTGATTTGGCTAGGTGAGAAGCTCCACAATGTCTGGGTCACAAATTACTTACTCTCTGTTCATTTTTTCAAAACATCTCAATATCTTGTTTTTTTGCATCTTGTGCTGCACTTGGAAAGACCACAGTGTGGGTGATGTGCGGTGTGGGTGATATACAGTGCGGGAGGTGTCTACGGTGCAGGTGGTGTCTACGGTGCAGGTGGTGCACGGTGAGGCGATGTGTGCCATGCGGGCGATGTGCTGTGCGGGCAATGTACGGTGTTGGTGGTGTTCGCGGTGCGGGTGATGTACGGTGAGGGTGATGTGCGGGCGATGTACAGTGCGGGTGGTGTCCATGGTGCGGGTGGTGTCCATGGTGCGGGTGGTGTCCATGGTGCGGGTGGTGTTCACGGTGCGGGTGATGTGCGAGCAATGTACAGTGCGGGTGGTGTCCATGGTGTGGGTGGTGTTCACGGTGCGGGTGATGTGCGGTGGGGTTACGTGCGGTGCCGCTGACTGCTCGCCGCTGTGATTCCAGCATGATTTACAGCTCCACGTTACATTGCGCTCAGCATCTGCTCAGTCCAGTAACGCTGCTTTAATTGATACAGATCCTCACATATGTTTTACAGGCAGCGCTTGTCTGCTCCACATGTTACAGCAAATGAATAGACACTAATAACAGCGGTACACTGTACCAGTGATAATCCACTACATGCGCTGGTCCCAGATTTACCAGCAGATGAATACTAGCGACTGTTCACATTTATCAGTAACTCCCCGGGGTCCACAGATCTGTTATCTGGAGCCCAGCCCAATGCAGAGCGAGATCATTAGGAAGATGGCACTATTGGCACCGACACTGCGGGCGAGGCAGATTATCACATGGTGCAAGCAGTAAGGCCGAGAGGAATGGAAGACAAATTAATAGATAAATTCCATGCAAACAACCGATGTCTTTATTGGCCCATGTGAACACGTGGCAATGACTTAGCTCAAGAGCAAGTGAGACTTGGAATACGCCAACGAGTGCCCCCCACATTTTATGCTTTTTTATGTCATAGGTTGGTGGCTCACAAGACTGATATATAGATAGATAAAGAATGCAGGAGCAGAGCTGGCGCTCCTGTGTATGGAGGCTGCTGACTGAACAAAGTGTATGGGGCGCTTTACCCATCAGAATTGGCCAGCTTTTATTTAATGTATATGGGGTCTTTAGTATGAGAGGTCAATGTCTTCTCTTATCGATGAGGGATGTAACGATTATCATGAATGGTGCAAAAAGTGTGGTCACGTTGAGCAAAGCAGGTGATGTACGATGTGGGTGATGTTAGAGCGTCACATGTCCCCACATCACACCCACAGTGGTGATAGAGCGTCACATGTCTCCACATCACATCCACAGTGGTGATAGAGCTTCACATGTCTCCACATCACATCCACTGTGGTGATAGAGCTTCACATGTCTCCACATCACATCCACTGTGGTGATAGAGCTTCACATGTCTCCACATCACATCCACTGTGGTGATAGAGCTTCACATGTCTCCACATCACATCCACTGTGGTGATAGAGCTTCACATGTCTCCACATCACATCCACAGTGGTGATAGAGCTTCACATGTCCTCACATCACATCCACAGTGGTGATACAGCTTCACATGTCCCCACATCACATCCACAGTGGTGATAGAGCGTCACATGTCCCCACATCACATCCACAGTGGTGATAGAGCTTCACATGTCTCCACATCACATCCACAGTGGTGATAGAGCTTCACATGTCTCCACATCACATCCACAGTGGTGATAGAGCTTCACATGTCTCCACATCACATCCACAGTGGTGATAGAGCGTCAAATGTCCCCACATCACATCCACAGTGGTGATAGAGCTCCACATGTCCCCACATCACATCCACAGTGGTGATAGAACGTCACATGTCTCCACATCACATCCACAGTGGTGATAGAGCGTCACATGTCCTCACATCACATCCACAGTGGTGATAGAGCTTCACATGTCCTCACATCACATCCACAGTGGTGATACAGCTTCACATGTCCCCACATCACATCCACAGTGGTGATAGAGCGTCACATGTCCCCACATCACATCCACAGTGGTGATAGAGCTTCACATGTCCCCACATCACATCCACAGTGGTGATAGAGCTTCACATGTCCCCACATCACATCCACAGTGGTGATAGAGCTTCACATGTCTCCACATCACATCCACAGTGGTGATAGAGCTTCACATGTCCTCACATCACATCCACAGTGGTGATAGAGCTTCACAAGGACAATAGAGCTGCCAAGGCAAACAGGATCATGGGGTGCATTAAAAGAGGTCTGGATACACATGATGAGAGCATTATACTGCCTCTGTACAAATCCCTAGTTAGACCGCACATGGAGTACTGTGTCCAGTTTTGGGCACCGGTGCTCAGGAAGGATATAATGGAACTAGAGAGAGTACAAAGGAGGGCAACAAAATTAATAAAGGGGATGGGAGAACTACAATACCCAGATAGATTAGCGAAATTAGGATTATTTAGTCTAGAAAAAAGACGACTGAGGGGCGATCTAATAACCATGTATAAGTATATAAGGGGACAATACAAATATCTCGCTGAGGATCTGTTTATACCAAGGAAGGTGACGGGCACAAGGGGGCATTCTTTGCGTCTGGAGGAGAGAAGGTTTTTCCACCAACATAGAAGAGGATTCTTTACTGTTAGGGCAGTGAGAATCTGGAATTGCTTGCCTGAGGAGGTGGTGATGGCGAACTCAGTCGAGGGGTTCAAGAGAGGCCTGGATGTCTTCCTGGAGCAGAACAATATTGTATCATACAATTATTAGGTTCTGTAGAAGGACGTAGATCTGGGTATTTATTATGATGGAATATAGGCTGAACTGGATGGACAAATGTCTTTTTTCGGCCTTACTAACTATGTTACTATGTTACATGTCCCCACATCACATCCACAGTGGTGATAGAGCTTCACATGTCCCCACATCACATCCACAGTGGTGATAGAGCTTCACATGTCTCCACATCACATCCACAGTGGTGATAGAGCGTCACATGTCCCCACATCACATCCACAGTGGTGATAGAACGTCACATGTCTCCACATCACATCCACAGTGGTGATAGAGCGTCACATGTCTCCACATCACATCCACAGTGGTGATAGAGCGTCACATGTCTCCACATCACATCCACAGTGGTGATAGAGCTTCACATGTCTCCACATCACATCCACAGTGGTGATAGAGCGTCACATGTC
This sequence comes from Ranitomeya imitator, assembly GCF_032444005.1. NCBI lineage: Eukaryota > Metazoa > Chordata > Amphibia > Anura > Dendrobatidae > Ranitomeya > Ranitomeya imitator. The sequence goes on from NC_091286.1 coordinate 649,904,529, forward strand.
TCCACATCACATCCACAGTGGTGATAGAGCTTCTCATGTCCTCACATCACATCCACAGTGGTGATAGAGCATCACATGTCTCTACATCACATCCACAGTGGTGATAGAGCTTCACATGTCTCCACATCACATCCACAGTGGTGATAGAGCGTCACATGTCTCCACATCACATCCACAGTGGTGATAGAGCTTCACATGTCTCCACATCACATCCACAGTGGTGATAGAGCTTCACATGTCTCCTCATCACATCCACAGTGGTGATAGAGCTTCACATGTCCCCACATCACATCCACAGTGGTGATAGAGCATCACATGTCTCCACATCACATCCACAGTGGTGATAGAGCTTCACATGTCTCCTCATCACATCCACAGTGGTGATAGAGCATTCACATGTCTCCACATCACATCCACAGTGGTGATAGAGCGTCACATGTCTCCACATCACATCCACAGTGGTGATAGAGCTTCACATGTCTCCACATCACATCCACAGTGGTGGTAGAGCTTCTCATGTCCCCACATCACATCCACAGTGGTGATAGAGCTTCACATGTCTCCACATCACATCCACAGTGGTGATAGAGCTTCACATGTCTCCACATCACATCCACAGTGGTGATAGAGCTTCACATGTCTCCACATCACATCCACAGTGGTGATAGAGCTTCACATGTCCCCACATCACACCCACAGTGGTGATAGAGCATCACATGTCTCCACATCACATCCACAGTGGTGATAGAGCGTCACATGTCTCCACATCACATCCACAGTGGTGATAGAGCGTCACATGTCCCCACATCACACCCACAGTGGTGATAGAGCGTCACATGTCCCCACATCACATCCACAGTGGTGATAGAACGTCACATGTCCTCACATCACATCCACAGTGGTGATAGAGCGTCACATGTCCCCACATCACACCCACAGTGGTGATAGAGCGTCACATGTCCCCACATCACATCCACAGTGGTGATAGAGCGTCACATGTCCCCACATCACATCCACAGTGGTGATAGAACGTCACATGTCCTCACATCACATCCACAGTGGTGATAGAGCGTCACATATCTCCACATCACATCCACAGTGGTGATAGAGCGTCACATGTCCCCACATCACATCCACATTGGTGATAGAGCGTCACATATCTCCACATCACATCCACAGTGGTGATAGAGCGTCACATGTCTCCACATCACATCCACAGTGGTGATAGAGCTTCACATGTCTCCACATCACATCCACAGTGGTGATAGAGCTTCACATGTCCCCACATCACATCCACAGTGGTGATAGAGCTTCACATGTCCCCACATCACATCCACAGTGGTGACAGAGCTTCACATGTCCCCACATCACATCCACAGTGGTGATAGAGCTTCACATGTCTCCACATCACATCCACAGTGGTGATAGAGCGTCACATGTTCCCACATCACATCCACAGTGGTGATAGAGCTTCACATGTCTCCACATCACATCCACAGTGGTGATAGAGCTTCACATGTCTCCACATCACATCCACAGTGGTGATAGAGCGTCACATGTCTCCACATCACATCCACAGTGGTGATAGAGCGTCACATGTCTCCACATCACATCCACAGTGGTGACAGAGCTTCACATGTCCCCACATCACATCCACAGTGGTGATAGAGCTTCACATGTCTCCACATCACATCCACAGTGGTGATAGAGCGTCACATGTTCCCACATCACATCCACAGTGGTGGTAGAGCGTCACATGTCCTCACATCACATCCACCGTGGTGATAGAGCTTCACATGTCCTCACATCACATCCACAGTGGTGATAGAGCTTCACATATCTCCACATCACATCCACAGTGGTGATAGAGCGTCACATGTCCCCACATCACATCCACAGTGGTGATAGAGCTTCACATGTCTCCACATCACATCCACCGTGGTGATAGAGCTTCACATGTCCTCACATCACATCCACAGTGGTGATAGAGCATCACATGTCTCCACTTCACATCCACAGTGGTGATAGAGCGTCACATATCCCCACATCACATCCACAGTGGTGATAGAGCGTCACATGTCTCCACATCACATCCACAGTGGTGATAGAGCTTCACATGTCTCCACATCACATCCACAGTGGTGATAGAGCTTCACATGTCTCCACATCACATCCACAGTGGTGATAGAGCTTCACATGTCTCCACATCACATCCACAGTGGTGATAGAGCGTCACATGTCCGGCCCAGACACAGTCCAGACTGAAATTTCATTGACAATCTGCGACAAGATGTGAAAACAGTCCACGTAGTATATAGCACAGCCACGTAGTATATAGCACAGGCACAGCCCACGTAGTGTATAGCACAGCCACGTAGTATACAGCAGCCACGTAGTATGTAGCACAGCCACGGAGTATATAACACAGCCAACGTAGTATATAGCAGTGTGGGCACCATATCCCTGTTAAAAAAAATAATTAAAATAAAAAATAGTTATATACTCACCTTCCGGCAGCCCCCGTATCCAGCCCAGGAGTTAGCGATGCTCTCGCCAGGTCCGTTCCCATTCATGCTTTGTGGCAATAACCCGTGATGACGTAGCGGTCTCGCCTGATCCTACATCATCTGGGGTCATTTTGCAAAGCATTACTGGGAACAGAGCTGCCAAGAGCATCGCAAGGATGGGGAAGGCTTCGGGGACCGCCGGAAGGTGAGAATAGCACGATTTTTTATTTTTTTTATTATTTTTAACATTATATCTTTTTACTATTGATGCTGCATAGGCAGCAACAATAGTAAAGTCTATCGTCCGGCCGGGCGCAACCAATCAGCGATGCGGGATTTCCGTTACAGACAAACAGACGGAAATGGACCTTAGACGATTATATATATAGATAAAATCCCAAATAAAATGCATTTACCGTAAGTCTGTGAGTGTACCGTGAGAAAATGTAGAAAAGTTTATGGGGTATGAATACTTTTTCAAGGCACTGTACTGTATATGTCTGTGTCCTGGATACTAGTGTGTACTCATATGTTTGTCTTTGTGTATTTATGTCTTGACTTGTATCTTGTTGTTTGTGTTTACATTTCTATGTGCATATCGATACATATGTTCTTTCCTTACGCCATAAAACTTACCCTACACTTCCCGATTCCCTCCATACACTATTGACCAGTTTGCTTCCATACCCAAAATATTCTCTCTCCATCTGTAAAATAACGAAATAACGCGCTTCCTACTCGGCACAAACTCTCCGACCCCGCGTAGCAGACGACGCGAAGGGGCCGAACACATGTCTGAATGTGACTTCACCTCCCCTCCATTCCATCTCCATGCTCCCAGGGATAATAACTACTTAGCAGATAGAGAGCAGTAGTGAAACTTTGTTACTTTCGATCAGTTACAGATATCCTTCATTACGAGTCGCTTGTTTAAATGTTGGAAAGGCTTAGACCTCTCTCGGCGGCGCGTGGATAGAATTACAGCGCTGATGGATTCGGATTGGCTTCTGACACCGCTCTGCAGAAAGAGATGAGATTTTATAGCAAGATGAAACATGGAGCTCATTGAAGACGGCAGCAGCACATACATCTTTTCAAGTTTCGCTAGTTTTCAAAATGAGACCTCCTGGCTGTTTTTAATGACTTTTTTTTTTTTTTTTGCCTGGCTTCCGCACAGTCTTGGTGGAAATCCTCATTTTTATGCCCTTCTCTCGGCTTCTCAGCTCCAAATCCGAGGTGTTTACTTTGATAATTTGTTACATTTCTTAAAGACCTGCAGATAGACAGTCCTTCGCGTTGATCGATACGTACCGTAACCCTTCCACCGGCATTTTTAAGTAAAGAGTTTGCCGCCGCATTGCCGGGGCGCCTGGAGTATTTTGGATTATATCAGACGTGATCTTCTCCTATAAACATTAATGGGTACAAAGTGGCTCAGCTATTCTCATTCCCAAGGACGAATAATTGCCTTGTTAGGATAAAGCCGATAAGCGACCATGTTGTACACCGGGCGGTAATAGAGTAATCTTGGCTCCCGTCGCCTCGCTTTCGAAACAGGAGGACGAGAGGAAAACACTTTTACAAGGACGTTTTCATCAACGTACAGTAATCTGTAATCGACTCCTTATTACTTGGGAAAATAGCGTTAGCCTAGAAAATGGAACTGTGAGAGTGAGGAGGGGGTCTACAGTATAAGGGGCCGACATCGTGCCTACATCCTATGAATATCCTCGGCCTGGGACCTCCCTGTATTGGTTGGAGCAAAGAGCTGCGGAAGATGGTGCACAACTATACAACATCTAAGCACGACCACTTTTATACAAATTGGGACTCGGGAATAAAAATTAAACTAGGCGTTGTGGTTAGGACATGGTTAATGTTCTGTTCTCTCGGTTAATTTTGCTGGCCTCCCTTTGGATCTGGGAGGAGTAGTGGTAGTTGTGTTCCTTGCTCTCCGTGCGTTACTCTGCTTGTTTGTTCTTTTGGATTTCTGACCTCTGGCTTCCCTTCTGACAATCCCCTGTCTCTCCCCTTTGGTACCTTGTGATCTCCTGGCTCTGATCTAAGCTTGTTTGACTACTCTCCTGTGTATATTGCCTCCTCTGCACCCTGGCATCTGGCTCCGCCTCTGACCACCTCACAATCTGTCACATGGTTCGGGTCCTGTTTGTTACCTGGTTAGTAAACCGGCGCTTTTTTCAGCTCCCTTGCTGCTGTGTGCAGCTCTCCCCGCAGCAGTAATACCCGGGAGTCGTGACACTAAGGTCCTAAATGTGAATATATTGCACCATCGCCCAAAAAGATATAGGGTGAATTTCATATTGAGCCGATTTCAGACCATTAAACGAGCACCTTTATTCAAGTAGTTCAGAACTTGTTTTCAGTGATCTTTACACAGACTGACAGCGAATAATAATAATAGATAATTCTGTCCCCATACATATCATGTGTCGGCAGCACATCTGCTTTTTACATCAGATGATGTGCTGCAAAGAACAGTGAAACGACTCAAACCACCAGATGAATGAGTTTTCTGCTCATTCATTGGGTGATCACTGACATATTTACACCCACAAACGCTCCTCTGCGCTGCTGGCATTCTTAAATGTGGATGCTACAAGCATTGTGTGTTACACAGCACATTCCATGCTACACACACACACACGCTACACACACACACACACACACACACACATTCCATTCTATACACACACACTGTATGTTACACACACTTCAAGCTACACACACACACTTTACGCTACACACACACATTCCATTCTGTATACGCTGTATGTAAGGCTGCCGTCACACTAGCAGTATTTGGTCAGTATTTTACATCAGTATTTGTAAGCCAAAACCAGGAGTGGAACAAATAGAGGAAAAGTATAATAGAAACATATGCACCACTCCTGTATTTATCACCCACTCCTGGTTTTGGCTTACAAATACTGATGTAAAATACTGACCAAATACTGCTAGTGTGACGGCAGCCTTATACACACGCACATTGTAAATTACACAACACACTCCTTCCTACACAGACATTCTATGCTATATACACACTTCAAGCTACACACATACATTCCATTATGTATACACTGTATGTTACACGCACACTGTAAATTGCACACACACTCCATTCTAGAAACAAATGCACTGTATGCTACAAACACACACACACACACACACATTTCAAGCTACACACAAATATTCCATTGTATATACACTGTATTTTACACACACACACACACACACACACACACACACACACACACACACACACTCCATTCTTGAGACACCCACTGTATGTTACACATGATACACACACATTCCAATCTACATACACAGTATTTTACACACACACACACACACACACACACACACACACACACACACACTGTATGCAACATGTACACACACTGTTTGTTACACGCACTTCATTCTACACACATACTGCATGCTACACACACACATTCTATTCTAAATACACTGTATATTACACACACTGCAAATTACCCTCACACTCCGTTCTAGCATTCTAAACACACACACTGCATGTTACATACACACACACTGTATATTACACACTCTTCATGCTACAGACTGTATGTTACACAAACTTCAAGCTACTGTGAGATTGCACTCACTAACGGGCAGGGGATTACTCTCTTGGCACGGGATTCAAGCGCACGGTCACGAATTTTCAACACAAATCAGTCCATACGGTTTATATTCAAGTCATAAACTGCGCCGTAAGCCAGGTTACAAATCACCGGCTTACATATAGTCCATTACATACATTGCATTATCCCTTTGCAGCAACTAAACACACTGGTCCTCTTCTGACCAGTTGCCGTGGGTTTCCACACAGTTCATAGAAACAATTAGCACCAACAAACTATGGTACCTTCTGGGAGCTCCTGCCCCACCTGCTGACTCCTTGTTAGTCCTCTCTCTTGGGAAGGCTGCCTCATGGGGATCACCAACTTGCCTGGTCAGCACACATTAGTCAGTCCAGACCCACCGAAGGACTGTAGCTTCCCCACACAGTAGCTGGCACTGGCTCTGAAGATCCCTGTCCTCACCTCGTGCTGTTCAGGGATCCGGTCCTAATCCCAGGACCTCCCAACATCCAGGTTACTCAGGATCACACAGGTGGCCTGTCCGGGTACTATTCAGGACGCCCATCCCCGGCTGGGACCATCCAATACCCAGACCACTAGTAGCAAAGTCCCACCACGTGCTTTTCAGGGCTAGCACGCCCAACACTGAGGTTTCTATCAGGACCTTGCACCTGTACCATACAGGTCTACACACTCAGACCATGTGACCCACACCCTGGTCTCATTACATACCCGTAACCACTCCCCTGGGTGGGAGTGTGGCTAGTTTGTCCCGCCCATCTCACATAACTAGTCATGCCAGCCTCCCATGACTATTATACTGTATAACACTATTCTTGTAGGACTACAGGTCCCAGAACACCACATCGCTTCAGGCTGGCAGCGCAGTCTTCTGCTCTGTGACACACGTATCGGCCATTCTTAATACTGCCGGACTTTATCACCTTACCACAACCATGTATGCAACTGCCATGCACTCTCATGGCCTCAATACACCTCTGTGCGCATACTGGGGAGACCATGCAGCGCCCCCTACCTGTTACAGAGGTCACTGCATCACATACCCACCCCCCTCTGTTCAAACTTGTGGGGTTAAACATTTGTCTTAACCCAGGGACCTTGGGACCAGGTACCCAAGTCACCTTGCCCTACTAGTCGAGAGGGCTCTCTCAGTCGGGTCAATCTGGCGTCGCAATCCCCTTGCACCCATACGACCTGTCTGGACTGACTCTTTGTCAATACGTTCGCTACAAGGTCTTCCACCTAGGCCACTCAACACTGAGCTAACTGAGGAGTCACTGCCTCTAACTCTTCCTTCAGGCTGGGTACTTCCACCCCTTTTTTGGTCCACATTTCGGGTCGAAAGTGGCCGCCATCTTCACCTTTCTGGCAGCTATGTATTAACTTGCAGTCTCTCAAGTCTCAGTTGCTCTACCTCCCTTAGGTATGCCATGCAATATTCCAGGAGCATGCGGATATTCTCAAGACTCTCTGGACCCGACAACAAGCAATGGAACCATCCCATCTTCACCCATGACCTGGACCTCGTCATTAGCCAGTATCCTCAGTCTCTTCACACCGAATTTATCCACCATCTCCTGCATCACTCTCCCAAGTCTCCCGATGACTTTCGTCACCAGAACTTTGGGTACTTGGTGTTATGATACGGTGGTCTAGGAGCAACATGGAACGAGCTCTGAAGGAAGTGGTAACTGTACTGACCGCAGTCCCTAAGCTCAACAACACACTAGAAGTAGCCGTGGAATGCTCCTAACTTTCCCTAGGCATCTCGTCACAGCCTAAGAGCTAACTACCCCTAAAGAAAGAAGCAGGAAAGCTATCTTGCCACAGAGAAAATACCCAAAGGATAGATTAGCCCCCCACAAATAATGACTGTGAGTGGAGAGGGAAAAGACATACACAGAATGAAACCAGGATGAGCACAGGAGGCCAGTCTAGCTAAATAGATAGGACAGGATGGAATACTGTGCAGTCAGTATAAAACACTACAAAAATCCACGCAGAGTTTACAAAAAATCTCCACACCTGACTAAAGGTGTGGTGGGTAAATCTGCCTCCCAGAGCTTCCAGCAAGACAGAATAAATTCACACTGATAAGCTGGACAAACATAGAAAGCACAGAATGGATAAGTCCACAATCTATGGACAGAAAAGAGCAAGCAAAAACTTAGCTTAGCTGAACTGGTCAGGATAACAGGGAACTCCAAAAAGATGTGAATCCAACCAGAAACCATTTACAAGTGGCACTGGCTGAAGGAAGAGCCAGACTTAAATAGCCGAGCAGAAGAGACGATAAGTGGAGGCAGCTGATGACAGCTAACTCCAAGGAGCAGCCATACCACTAGAAACTACAAGAGGGAGCCCAAGAGCAGAACTCACAAAAGTGCCACTTACAACCACCGGAGGGAGCCCAAGAGCGGAATTCACAACACTTGGACTGTGTCTTACACTAAGCCCAGCTGACTTTGAGCTTTCCTTTCATGCTCCAAACGTTGAACGGCTTCATTATTCTTCAAAATGATCCTCTGTTTTGTACGGAGGCAGTGTAGGTGCATATCCCTACAGCAAAGTCCCACCACGTGCTCTTCAGGGCTATCACGCCCAACACAGAGGTTTCTATCAGGACCTTGCACCTGTACCATACAGGTCTACACACTCAGACCATGTGACCCACACCCTGGTCTCATTACATACCCGTAACCATTCCCCTGGGTGGGAGTGTGGGTGTGTGGCTAGTTTGTCCCGCCCATCTCACATAGCTAGCCCTGCCAGCCTCCCATGACTATTATATAACACTATACTTGTAGGACTACCGGTCCCAGAACACCACATCGCTTCAGGCTGGCAGCGCAGAGTCTTCTCCTCTGCGACACACATATCGGTCATTCACCACAATGCCGGACTTTGTCACATCATCACATCCATGCATTTAACTGCCATGCACTCTCATGGCCTCAATACGCCTCCATGCGTATACTGGAGAGACCATGCAGCACCCCCTACCTGTTACAGGGGTCACTGCATCACACTACATACACACATTCCATTCTATTACACACATACTGTCAATTACACACACTTACACTCCATTCTAGTAACACATACACTGTATGTTGCATACACTTCATGCTATACACACGCTGTATGTTACGCACAGTCACTGTAGATTACACACTCACACACTGTAAATTACACACACACTTCATGCTAGAGACACAGACTGTATGTTACATACTACTACATGTTTCTCACACACACACGCACATGCACACACACACACACACACACACACACACACTGCAGAAGACATACCAGGCTCTCTTCTCTTCATTTCCTCCATACACCCATAGGGTGAGGGACTATGATGTCAGCAAAGGTTCTTTAGAAGGTTTTAGTGCACCATTAAAGGCATTTCTACATACATTACTTATCAAGCACCGAATTACATCTTGTATTATACTCCAGAGCTGCACTCACTATTCTGCTAGTAAAGTCACTTTATACTGTGATGCAGTGACCCCTGTAACATTTAGGGGGCGCTGCATGGTCTCTCCAGTATACGCACGGAGGCGTATTGAGGCGGTCAGAGTGCATGGCAGTTGCATGCATGGATGTGATGATGTGACAAAGTCCGGCATTGTACTGTAGTCCAACAAGTATAATGTTGTGGAATAGTAATGGGAGGCTGGCTGGGCTAGTTATGTGAGATGGGCGGGACAAACTAGCCACACACACCCCACTCCCACCCAGGGGAGTGGAAAGGATATATAATGTGACCAGGGTGTGGGTCACATGGGTCGCTGTGAGTTTCCTGTTTGAAGCCTGTGTTGGAAGACCTGGGAGGAGGCTTCCTGAAGAGCACATGGTGGGGCTTCAGACCTGGTGGCCTGGGGTGTTGGACTAACGTCCTGAACAGCACCTGGACAGGCCACATGCTTGTGTGTTGGGAGGTCCTGGGAGTAGGACCGGATCCCTGAGCAGCGCACAGTGACACTGTGGACCTGGACGGTCTGTGTTGGGGAAGCTACCGTCCTCCGGTGGGTCTGGACTGACTAAGATATGCCGCCCAGGCAAGTTGGTGATCCCCGTGAGGCAGCTTTACCAGAAGAGTGGACAAGGAGTCAGCAGGTGGAGCAGGAGCTCCCGTAAGGTACCTCCATAAACTGTTGGTGCTTATTGTATCATGAACTCTGTGGTAACCCACAACAACTGGTCAGAAGAGGACCAACGTGTTTAGTTGCCGCCAACTTAATGTGGTGTCCTGATGGAATGTGTAATGGACTGTTCATGATATGGTTTTTGAGTCTTTAATAACCCATATGGACTGATTTGTGTGAAAAACCGTGCCCGTGTGCCTGAATCTCGTGCCAAGCGAGTGTCCCCCAATACACTCAGTAAGAGCCATCTTACAATACATACATTACATACGCTATATTCATCCCACGTTACATCCTATAGTGTACTTAGTGTACTCAAGAGCTGCGCTCACTATTCTGTTTGTGAATTTAATATGTACAGCCATAGCTGTTTTTTTTTTACAAAAACAGTGCCACACCTGTATACAGGTTGTGTTTGGTATTGCAGCTGTGCACTTTTCTCATCCCTTTACACAGTGCTACTTTTTTTTTGGGGGGGGGGAATGTTTTTAAGATCCTGGACAATTCCCTTAAATCAGATCATACTGATTATATTCATTTGAGTCCTTAAAACTTGAGTTAAAATGATTTTCCTGTTTAGATGTCCATTTACGAATAACTATAAAATTCTGTGTTAAAATAGGAGATTCTCTTGCTCAGGACCCACCCGACATGTCCTGTATTACATACATAAGTCATTGATTTAAAAGCGCTTTGTGTAATTCTTAGTTTCCCCAGTGGGGGTGCTGCAGGGAAATTGAACACTTCGGCTTCATTGACGTGCAAGAGATTTCATTCTACATTTTAACCACTGGGTGGCGACATATAGACACATAGCATAAACCTCTCTAGATAGAGTAACTGAAATAATGTTTTGTTTTTTTTGTAAAGCTCATACCACTTATATGCCAAGTCAGTGGCGAAGATGAGGATGAACACACATCTCGATCACATGGGTCTGCCAGAAGGGGTCCGGCCAGTTGGGTTATTTAGACATTTGTTAGAATATGGCACTTTATAACCGAGTACATTGCAGAATAAATTACAATCTTTTGTTCTTCGTTGTAAAATCCTATTATTTTTGCTGTAATCCAGATCCAATATTTTTTTCCGTCTTTCTCCGATCGTAATGTATTTGGCGATCTCAAATTAACTTGTAATTAATCAATTAATCAAGACGTAATTAACAGCTAAGTAATTCACTCAAGTAAATATATTGCTAAAAAGCTTTCCTCTTGATTCCTCTTGAGAAATGAGCTTGGTCCATCCTGTAGAAAAGTACATAGATCATAATCAGAGCAAATATATCATTAGAATTCATTATGCCGCCTTGTGAAATGGCATTATACGCCATGATTTTCTAACGCTGACATCTCTCCCTCCCATCGCGCATCAACATTCATCCGCTCTTCTACATATCGCAAAAGATTTGTCTCGTAATCCAGTACAAGTGCAGTTATGGTCTTAGGGTACGTTCACACATGCATTTTTTTGATGCAGTTTTTTTTTTTTGTGCTTGAAAAATGTAGGCTATGGCCAGAAATTGCAGCAGAAATTTGTTGCTTTTTTTAAATGCGCTTTTTCTGTGAGAATTCATTGCTGGCAAGCTGGAAAAACTTCAGTAAAACTGGTGAAAGAATCGACACGCTGTGTTTTTTTTTTAAAAAGTCCAAAAAGTGCACTGTAAGTCCAAAAAGTGTACTGCAGGTCCAAAAAGTGCATCGCCATTCCAAACATCGTACCGCAGGTTCAAAAAGTGCACCGCAGGTCCAAAAAGTGTACCACAGGTCCAAAAAAAAAGCCTCTGCCGTTCCAAAGAGTACCCCGCAGGTCCAAAAAGGCACCACAGGTCCAAAAAGGCACCGTCGTTCCAAAAAGTGTACCACAGGTCCAAAAAGGCACCACCGGTTAAAAAAGGCATCGCAGGTCCAAAAAGGCACTGCAGGTCCAAAAAGTGCACCACAGGGAAAAAACGGCACCGCAGGTCCAAAAAGTGTACTGCAGGTCCAAAAGTGTAACGCAGGTCCAAAAAAGGGACCGCAGGTTCAAAAAGGCACCGCAGGTCCAAAAAGTGCACCGCAGGTACAAAGAGTGTACTGCAGGTCCAAAAAGTGTACCGCAGGTCCAAGAATTCACCGCAGGTCCAGAAAGTGCACCGCCATTCCAAAAAGCGTACCACAGGTCCAAAAAGCGTACCACAGTTCCAAAATGGCACCACAGGTCCAAAAAAGTGTACCAGAGGTCCAAAAATTGCACCGCAGGTCCAAAAAAGGCACCGCAGGTCCAAAAAGTGCACTGCAGGTCAAAAAAGTGTACCACAGGTCAAAAAAGTGCACCGCAGGTCCAAAAAAAGGCACAGCAGGTCCAAAAAGTGCACAACAGGTCCAAAAAGTACACCGCATGTTCAAAAAGCGTACCACAGGTCCAAAAAGCGTACTGTAGTTAAAAAAAGCATACCGCAGATCCAAGAAGTGCACCGCTGGCCAAAGGGCACCATAGTCCAAAAAGCGCACCACGGTCCAAAAATCGCACGGCAGGTCCAAAGAGTGCACAGCAGGTTCAAAAAGTGTACTACAGGTCCAAAAAGTGTACCACAGGTTCAAAAAGTGTACCACAGGTCAAAAACTGTACTGCAGGTCCAAAACGTGCACCGCAGATTCATAAAGAGTACCGGAGATCCAAAAATCATACTGCAGGTCCAAAAAGTGCACCACAGGTCCAGAAAGTGCACAACAGGTCCAAAAAATGCACCGCATGTTCAAAAAGCGTACCACGGGTCCAGAAAGTGTACCGCAGGTCCAAGAAGCACACCGCAGGTCAAAAGAAGCACCGCTTCTCATTTATTTTGGTCTTTGAAATCTGCTTGTTTTTTTCTGCACAAAAAAAATGTGCGGGGAAAAATAAAACACATAAAAAGACTCCAGTGTTTGGCTGCTAAGGCACTGCTACTGTATAGTCAATTGCTCAATTTCAGCTGCAGTGCTCAGTGCTCTACGGGAATCACAAATCTATTTAAAGTCTTATTTTTAATTTCAAAATATTGTCTTCTACTTGTTTCTGTCTTTCTCTCATGCTTTATACTGCAGTTTTGCTTGCTTAGACTGGTTGCTTTGTAGAAGCAGAAGAACTCTGCTTCTTCTCTATGAGTTTGTATCTTCCTTGAAGGCAGTGACGTCAACTTGAAGCTCGTGGACCCCAATGCAAAATCTCCACCAGTGCCCCCAGTCATCGCAGGTGTTTAATGGTCTTTTCATTTGGCCAAAAAGGACTTTTAGGGCGCCCTAGTGCAATTGCACCCATGGACCTATTGTAGTTATGCCCTTGCTTAAAGGGGCGTAATTTACTGATTGCTGGAGGTGGGGAGCCTGACCTATTGGACTAAGGCAATACTAATACAAAGCAGACCTAGATTGGAGAAGAGCATATTCAACCTACCCCCCCCATTCAAACAGGGCTCCCCGTTCCTGGGATTGCTGGGCTCCCAGTAGTCTGGCCACCGGTGCTCAGTAAATTAGCCCCTGTTGTCAATCTTGGAAAAACCCCTTTAATAGGCTATTTAATTTTAATTAAAGGGGTTGTCTCATGTTTGTTTGTTCAGGAGCGCACAGCTCCTCTTCCTCCGACCTTCCTGGTTGACAAGGAGCGGTGGACTCCTGAAGATTGCTGCTCTGTGCCGGCTGCATTGTTGAGCTCTCCAGTGCTGATCCTTCCAGGAGAATGGAGATGATTTTCTTTTCTAAGAAATTTGAATTTTTCTTGTTTTTTTTTTTTTACAAGAACTTTTACCATTTTAGTCATTAACGAAAATTAGACAACAGCTTTCGGGGATGTGATTTTGCAAGGAAATGCCATCACTTTGTGATCGGTGGAGATCTGACCTCTGGGACCTCCTGGGAACGAGTTGCGCTGTTTTTCCCTGCACTTCATCCCTGGTCACCCACTTAAGCAGCGAACTGTAGCCGGATCCATGGGGATGGCTCCCTGCACAATGGGTGGCCAGAAATGTTCGTGTAGAAGGAAACACAATGAAGTGTCCATCGTGCCGGTAATCCATTACAGTATCAATTGGCGTCCCAAAAGTCAGACCCTCGCCGATCATAAAGTGATGGCATGTCCTAGAGATAGTGGGTAAGAATGCCCCATCAAAGCTTTTATTTCTTAGGTTTTGTCTAATTATTGCCCATCAGTGTGTGATGTGTCATGACACAGAAGCATGCATGGCCTATAAGTCTCCACACTCTGACTTGCCAGGCTTGGCTTGACACTCTCCACAAGGAGAAAGGTTAACCTTTTAGATCCTACGACCCTGGAAACACCGAAGAAAGTCAATGAGTGGGGGTTTTCTTTACTTTACACAACGTTTGTGATAATTATTAAATCCAATCAATCAGTCACATACAAAAAAAAAAAACCACAAACACCAAAAAAAGAAAACATGTCAAATCTTTCCATTATGCACATCTTGGCAAGGCTTTTTTTTCGAATGTGTTAGTAAATATCTACACACGGGTTCTGAAAAAGCTGGGGAAAAAAAAGTTTGTTCAGGCGCGGTAATTAACCTCTCGAGCTCTGAATCGGTTTACAATAACAACCTAATAGCGTGTCTTCTGGGCTTTTCTCCCTCTAGAGATGTATTCAAGATAAATAGTTGTACTTTCCTAGCAAAATGTATCTGCCGTGTACACGCCGAGCATTAATATTGATTGCAATATCTTCTGCTCAAGGATTTCTCACTGCCTAATGTCTACGATGTATGGCTGGAAATCACTGCAGTATCGACTTTCTATCCTTGTCCTGATTTACCTTTGTCTATTTAGATTGCAATCTTTGCACTCCGCGCCAATATTAGTCTTCTCCTAAGAATTGAAAAAAAAACTACTTTCATGATTAACACAATAATTTGCTATTCTTGCAAGGGGCTCTGTGTAGTATATAATGGATTCCCAGCTACTCCATTGCTCTAGATCACACATGTCAAACTCTGGTCTGTGGGCCGAATCTGGCTGTCAGGGTGATTATGTTTAACCCGCGACGCCGTCATCGACCTTCATTATACTGTATGGAGGACTATGTGGGGCCATTATATTTTATAGAGGAATATGTGAGGCCCATTATTCTGCATGGAGGATTATGTGGGGTTTATTATTCTGTATGGAGGACTATATGGGGTCCATTACATCTCATCGAGGACTATACGGGGTTTATTATATCTCATCAAGGACTATGTGGGGCTCATTCTTCATGGAGCAATATGTGGGGCCCTTTATTCTGTATGGAGGACTATATGGGGTCTATTATATCTCATCGAGGAATATGTGGAGCCCATTATTCTGCATGGAGGACTATGTGAGGCCCTTTATGCTGTATGGAGGACAATATGGGGTCCATTATATTGCATCAAGGACTATGTGGGGCCCGTTATTCTGCATGGAGGACTATGTGGGATCCATTATTGTTGTGAGTTCTGTTTTTGGGCTCCCTCTGGTGGTTACTGATGGTACTGGGTGATTTGTGTTCTGCTGTCTCTGGTCTCCACCTGTTCTATTAGGATTTGGGAGTTTCCTATTTAACCGGGCTTTCTTGTCATTTCCCCGCCGGCTATCAAGGTTATCAGAGTGTTTTGTTACCTCAGCTTCTGGCTTCAGTAATCTTCAGGACAAGCTAAGTTTTTGATTTTCTTGTTCCACGTTTTGTTTTATTTTTGTCTTGTCCAGCTTGCATATAATTGTTTCTTTGCTGCTGGTTGCTCTAGTGGGCTGTAATTGCTCCTCATGTTCCATGAGTTGGAACATGAGTTCAAGTAATTACAGGATGGTTTTTTGAAGGGTTTTTTGCTGACCGCGCAGTTTACTTTTGTATCCTCTGCTATCTAGTTTTAGCGGGCCTCATTTTGCTGAATCTGTTTTCATACTGTGTATGTGCCTTCCTCTCATTTCACCGTCATTATATGTGGGGGGCTGCTATTTCTGTGGGGTATTTCTCTGGAGGCAAGAGAGGTCTGTGTTTCTTCTAATAGGGGAAGTTAGATCTTCGGCTGGTGCGAGACGTCTAGGATCAACGTAGGCACGTTCCCCGGCTATTGTTATTTGTGTGTTCAGGTTTAGGGTCGCGGTCAGCTCAGGTTCCATCACCCTAGAGCTCGTTGGTGCTTGTCCTTTTGTGATTCCCTGCCATTGGAATCATGACACATTATACTGCATGGAGGACTATGTGGGCCCTATTATTTTGCATGGATTTCTATGTGGGCCCATTTATACTGTATGGAGGACTATGTGGGGCCTAATATACTATATGGAAGACTATGTGGGGCCCTTTATACTATATGGAGGACTATTTGGGGCCCTTTATACTGTATGGAGGACTATGTGGGGCCCATTATACTGTATGGAGGACTATGTGGGGCCCATTATACTGTATGGAGGACTATGTGGGGCCTCTTTGACTGTATGGAGGACTATGGGGGTCCCATTGCACTATATGGAAGACTATGTGGGGCCTATTATACTACACGGGAGACTATGTGGGGCCCATTATGCTGTATGAAGGACTATGTTGGTCTTATTTTCCTGAATGTGGGGCTCTGTGGGGACCTCAGTTGAAGCATCATACTGTGTTAAGGTCAATTCACTGTGGAGAAATCACACTGTGATTGGGGGAGGCACTTTTGTTGGCATCATAGTTAATTATCTATATTATTTATTCTAGTTTTTTTATCCTTTGTTATTACATATTTAAATTAGGCCATTGGGCCATATGCTTTTTACTGCTCTTACAAAATATATTATATTATTCCGGTATGCCCCATTTTTAATTATGTGTTTATTTTATTGCAAGATCTATTCATTAAAATGTTCTTTGTTTCTGGGATAAACCCTTTTGGTTTGTTTCCATATGAAAAGTGTCATCGTTATGGTTGATGAAGGGTAAACGCTTCCTCAATTGTAGACTTTTTTTAATGGCTATCAATGTTGGCCCGCGACTTTGTCCAAGTTTTTTATTTTAGACCTCTGGCCTTTATTTTGACCTTAAACACAATGTAGTAAAGAAACCTTTGAGCCCCTTTAGGCACCATGTAGTATAGAAACTTTGAGCCCCCTTAGGCACCATGTAGTAGAGAAGCATTTGAACTCCTTCAAGCACCATGTAGTAGAGAAATATTGGAGCCTCCTCAAGCACCATGTAGTAGAGGTACATTTGCACCCCTTCAGGCACCATGTAGTAGAGCCCTCTGAGCCCCCATAGGCACCATGTATTAGAGAAATCTTTGATCCCCCTTAGGCACCATGTTTAGAGATATCTTTGAGCCCCTTCAGTCACCATGCAGTAGAGAAACCTTTGAGCCCTTTCATGCACCATGCAGGAGAGAAACCTTTGAGCCCCCTTAGGCACCATGTAGTAGAGAAACATTTGAGCCCCATTAGGCACTATGTAGTAGAGAAACATTTGAGCCACCATATGTACCATGTGGTAAAGAAACCCCTTAAGGCACCATGTAGCAGAAAAACCTTTGAGCCCCTTCAGGCCTCATGTAGTACAGAAACCTGTGAGCCCCTTCAGGCACCATGTAGTAGGGAAAGCTTGTATCCCCTTCAGGCACAATGTAGTAGAAATACCTTTGAGCCCCCTTAGCCTCCATTTAGTAGAGAGAAAATTGAGTCCCTTCAGACACCATGCAGTAGAGATACCTTTGAGCCTCTTCAGGCACCATGTAGAAGAGATACCTTTGAGCCTTCTTAGCCACCATCTAGTAGAGAAACTATGAGCCCCCTCAGACACCATGTAGTAGAGAAACCTTTGAACCACCTCAAGTACCATGTAGTAGAGAAATCTTTGAAACCCCCTCAAGCACCATGTAGTAGAGATACATTTGAGCCCCTCAGGCACCATGTAGCAGAGACCTTTGAGCCCCCATAGGCACCATGTAGTAGAGAAAACTTTCAGCCCCTTTAGCAATATTTGGTAGATATACCTTTGAGCCCCTTCATGCACCATGCAATAGAGAAACCTTTGAACCCCTTCAGGCACAATGTAGTAGGGAAACCTTTGAACCCCTTTACGCACCATGTAGTAGAGAAACATTTGACCCCCTTCAGGCACCATGTAGTAGAGATACCTTTGAGCCCCCATAGGCATCATGTACTAGAGAAACCTTTGAGCCCCCATAGGCATCATGTACTAGAGAAACCTTTGAGCCCCCATAGGCATCATGTACTAGAAAAACCTTTGAGCCCTTTCAGGTACCATGCAGTAGAGAAACTTTTGAGCCCCCATAGGCACCATGTAGTAGAGAAAACTTTGAGCCCCTTTAGCAATATTTGGTAGATATACCTTTGAGCCCCTTCATGCACCATGCAATGGAGAAACCTTTGAACCCCTTCAGGCACAATGTAGTAGGGAAACCTTTGAACCCCTTTACGTACCATGTAGTAGAGAAACATTTGATCCCCCTCAGGCACCATGTAGCAGAGACCTTTGAGCCCCCATAGGCACCATGTAGTAGAGAAAACTTTGAGCCCCTTTAGCAATATTTGGTAGATATACCTTTGAGCCCCTTCATGCACCATGCAATAGAGAAACCTTTGAACCCCTTCAGGCACAATGTAGTAGGGAAACCTTTGAACCCCTTTACGCACCATGTAGTAGAGAAACATTTGATCCCCCTCAGACAACATGTAGTAGAGATACCTTTGAGCCCCCATAGGCATCATGTACTAGAGAAACCTTTGAGCCCCCATAGGCATCATGTACTAGAGAAACCTTTGAGCCCCCATAGGCATCATGTACTAGAAAAACCTTTGAGCCCTTTCAGGTACCATGCAGTAGAGAAACTTTTGAGCCCCCATAGGCACCATGTACTAGAGAAACCTTTGAGCCCCTTTAGGTACCATGCAGTAGAGAAACCTTTGAGCCCCTTTAGGCACTATGTAGTAGAGAAACCTTTGAGCCCCTTAGGCACCATGTAGTAGAGAAACCTTTGAGCCCCTAAGGCACCATGTAGTAGAGAAACCTTTGAGCCCCTTCAGGCACCATGTGGTAAATAATCTTCAAGCCCCTTAAGGCACCATGTAGCAGAAAAACCTTTGAGCCCCTTCAGGCCTCATGTAGTACAGAAACCTGTGAGCCCCTTCAGGCACCATGTAGTAGGGAAAGCTTGTATCCCCTTCAGGCACAATGTAGTAGAAATACCTTTGAGCCCCCTTAGCCTCCATTTAGTAGAGAGAAAATTGAGTCCCTTCAGACACCATGCAGTAGAGAAACCTTTGAACCCCCTCAAGCACCATGTAGTAGAGATACCTTTGAGCCTCTTCAGGCACCATGTAGAAGAGATACCTTTGAGCCTTCTTAGCCACCATCTAGTAGAGAAACTATGAGCCCCCTCAGACACTATGTAGTAGAGAAATCTTTGAAACCCCCTCAAGCACCATGTAGTAGAGATACATTTGAGCCCCTCAGGCACCATGTAGCAGAGACCTTTGAGCCCCCATAGGCACCATGTAGTAGAGAAAACTTTCAGCCCCTTTACCAATATTTGGTAGATATACCTTTGAGCCCCTTCATGCACCATGCAATAGAGAAACCTTTGAACCCCTTCAGGCACAATGTAGTAGGGAAACCTTTGAACCCCTTTACGCACCATGTAGTAGAGAAACATTTGATCCCCCTCAGACAACATGTAGTAGAGATACCTTTGAGCCCCCATAGGCATCATGTACTAGAGAAACCTTTGAGCCCCCATAGGCATCATGTACTAGAGAAACCTTTGAGCCCCCATAGGCATCATGTACTAGAAAAACCTTTGAGCCCTTTCAGGTACCATGCAGTAGAGAAACTTTTGAGCCCCCATAGGCACCATGTACTAGAGAAACCTTTGAGCCCCTTTAGGTACCATGCAGTAGAGAAACCTTTGAGCCCCTTTAGGCACTATGTAGTAGAGAAACCTTTGAGCCCCTTAGGCACCATGTAGTAGAGAAACCTTTGAGCCCCTTAGGCACCATGTAGTAGAGAAACCTTTGAGCCCCTTCAGGCACTGTGTAGTAGAGAAGCCTTTGAGCCCCTTCGGGCACCATGTGGTAAATAATCTTCAAGCCCCTTAAGGCACCATGTAGCAGAAAAACCTTTGAGCCCCTTCAGGCCTCATGTAGTACAGAAACCTGTGAGCCCCTTCAGGCACCATGTAGTAGGGAAAGCTTGTATCCCCTTCAGGCACAATGTAGTAGAAATACCTTTGAGCCTCCTTAGCCTCCATTTAGTAGAGAGAAAATTGAGTCCCTTCAGACACCATGCAGTAGAGAAACCTTTGAACCCCCTCAAGCACCATGTAGTAGAGATACCTTTGAGCCTCTTCAGGCACCATGTAGAAGAGATACCTTTGAGCCTTCTTAGCCACCATCTAGTAGAGAAACTATGAGCCCCCTCAGACACCATGTAGTAGAGAAACCTTTGAACCACCTCAAGTACTATGTAGTAGAGAAATCTTTGAAACCCCCTCAAGCACCATGTAGTAGAGATACATTTGAGCCCCTCAGGCACCATGTAGCAGAGACCTTTGAGCCCCCATAGGCACCATGTAGTAGAGAAAACTTTCAGCCCCTTTAGCAATATTTGGTAGATATACCTTTGAGCCCCTTCATGCACCATGCAATAGAGAAACCTTTGAACCCCTTCAGGCACAATGTAGTAGGGAAACCTTTGAACCCCTTTACGCACCATGTAGTAGAGAAACATTTGACCCACTTCAGGCACCATGTAGTAGAGATACCTTTGAGCCCCCATAGGCATCATGTACTAGAGAAACCTTTGAGCCCCCATAGGCATCATTTACTAGAGAAACCTTTGAGCCCCCATAGGCATCATGTACTAGAAAAACCTTTGAGCCCTTTCAGGTACCATGCAGTAGAGAAACTTTTGAGCCCCCATAGGCACCATGTAGTAGAGAAAACTTTGAGCCCCTTTAGCAATATTTGGTAGATATACCTTTGAGCCCCTTCATGCACCATGCAATGGAGAAACCTTTGAACCCCTTCAGGCACAATGTAGTAGGGAAACCTTTGAACCCCTTTACGCACCATGTAGTAGAGAAACATTTGATCCCCCTCAGGCACCATGTAGCAGAGACCTTTGAGCCCCCATAGGCACCATGTAGTAGAGAAAACTTTGAGCCCCTTTAGCAATATTTGGTAGATATACCTTTGAGCCCCTTCATGCACCATGCAATAGAGAAACCTTTGAACCCCTTCAGGCACAATGTAGTAGGGAAACCTTTGAACCCCTTTACGCACCATGTAGTAGAGAAACATTTGATCCCCCTCAGACAACATGTAGTAGAGATACCTTTGAGCCCCCATAGGCATCATGTACTAGAGAAACCTTTGAGCCCCCATAGGCATCATGTACTAGAGAAACCTTTGAGCCCCCATAGGCATCATGTACTAGAAAAACCTTTGAGCCCTTTCAGGTACCATGCAGTAGAGAAACTTTTGAGCCCCCATAGGCACCATGTACTAGAGAAACCTTTGAGCCCCTTTAGGTACCATGCAGTAAAGAAACTTTTGAGCCCCTTTAGGCACTATGTAGTAGAGAAAACTTTGAGCCCCTTAGGCACCATGTAGTAGAGAAACCTTTGAGCCCCTTCAGGCACTGTGTAGTAGAGAAGCCTTTGAGCCCCTTCGGGCACCATGTGGTAAATAATCTTCAAGCCCCTTAAGGCACCATGTAGTAGATAAAAGCTTTTAGCCCCTTCAGGCACCATGTAGAAGAGATACCTTTGAGCCCTCTTAGCCACCATCTAGTAGAGAAACTTTGAGCCCCCTCAGACACCATGTAGTAGAGAAACCTTTGAACCACCTCAAGCACCATGTAGTAGAGATACCTTTGAGCCCCCTCAGGCACCATGTAGCAGAGACCTTTGAGCCCCCATAGGCACCATGTAGTAGAGAAAACTTTGAGCCCCCTTTAGCAATATTTGGTAGATATACCTTTGAGCCCCTTCATGCACCATGCAATAGAGAAACCTTTGAACCCCTTCAGGCACAATGTAGTTTGGAAACCTTTGAACCCCTTTACGCACCATGTAGTAGAGAAACCTTTGAGCCCCTTCAGGTACCATGCAGTAGAGAAACCTTTGAGCCCCTTCAGGCACTATGTAGTAGAGAAACCTTTGAGCCCCTTAGGCACCATGTAGTAGAGAAACCTTTGAGCCCTTTCAGGCACTATGTAGTAGAGAAACCTTTGAGCCCCTTCAGGCACCATATAGTAGAGAAAGATTTGAGCCCCTTTAGGCACTATGTAGTAGAGAAACATTTGAGCCCCTTCAGGCACCATGTGGTAAAGAAACTTCATACCCCTTAAGGCACCATGTAGTAGAGAAACATTTGATCCCCCTCAGACACCATGTAGTAGAGATACCTTTGAGCCTCTTCAGGCACCATATAGCAGAAACCTTTGAGCCCCCTTAGGCACCATGTAGTGGAGAAACCTTTAAGCCCCCTCAGGCAACTTGTCCCAGAGACAACTGCTACTTCTGCAGCTCCTGTAGTCTTAGTTAAAAGAAACCTACAGTAGAGTTTTGCAAAACTTTTTCTCTTATATTTAACATTGACTGCTAAATCCAGATGAAGAGCCCGTCCTGAATCCTACACGCAGCAGACCTCTTGCTCTTTCTTCAGACGCTGCCTTTTCTTCTCTTTGTGTCGGATGGCTGTATCGCTGCTCATATCCCCCATTATTTCTTCCGCTCTCCATCACAGAATATCAGGGGACTTAGTCCTGTAGAACACCCATGCTGCGCATAAAAGGAGCCTGAATATACTTTCAATTCAAAGTACCGTAATTCCGAATGCAGAAATAATCGTGCAGATTAATCCCTCTAAACCCCCGGCATGAACGCACTTGAAAGAATTAAAATTTTAAATTTCAGATTTTTTTTTATGTTACGCTGATATTTCAAAGTGCACAACTCCATCCCCCCTCATTGTGTGACGTTGGTGGAATTTTATTTCTACTCTGTGTTACTTTTTATCTTGGAGACAGAAAAAGAAAACAGTGAATATATTTCCAATCGGGGAAATATTTCTAATTGTCTTTCTACATTCTCCTGGGCAGGATTAGAAATGTGTCATAAATGAGCCTTCTACTTCTTTCTGTCCCTTATGCTTTATCCTGCAGCTCTGCTTCTTTACGATATGTAAGCACAAAACCAATGTTTCCCTTTGGCTTAGTGTATCCCTTATAGGGGTGTTCCCGTGTCATTGATAAGACATGCTATTACTTTATGATTAGGGATGAGCGGACCTGTGGAAGTTTGGGTTCAGGTACCAACCCGAACTTCAAGTTCAAAGTTCGGTTACAGAACTGTATCCAATCTTGAACTTAAACCCAAACTTCATTGAAAGCATAAGAGATCCAAACTTTGGATCTGGAAAAAAATTATCTCTCTGCAACGGACTTGTTCCGGAACTCCGAACTTCCCAGTGGAATTCAAGGAGAAGTTCATTTTCGGCATTTAGCGCCAGACACTGACTGTCCGGTATTAACCATGAACTGTTAAGTTCGGATTCGCTCATCTCTAGTAGGGATGGGACTCCTACCCCTCTACCAAACCTAAAACTCGGCTGCAGATGATCACCGGCTGTACAGTGAACTGCAACCATCCCTATTCAGATTGACCAGAGTTGTGCCGCAGTTCCTCTGTATAGCGGAGTGCTGGGGATGTGCTAGAAAAAACAGAGATGCGCCAATGTGACCGTGAGGATCCCAGAAATTAGACTTCCACCTATCATGAAGTGAAACCAAATAAACTGGGCCGGCACACCTTAGTGCAATATGTAGGTGCACATTCACACTGTAGCCATCAATACGCAAAACCTAGGGGAAAAAAAAACAATGAGAAAATACCCTGCAGTAAGAAAATAAAGTGTAAAAACCATCCAACCACCACAAGGTGACCCAATCGGGATGTTCCCTAACTCTGGAATCTCACTTCGCTATGTGCCAGCAGGGGCAGAGCAGTACGTGGGCCTGGAACTATCTTGTAATATTCTCCAGAGCTGTATTCATAATTCTACCCGTTATGAAGCTTATGAACAGACACACTTTTGACACTCTGAAACTGACTTTCACACCCCTTCCCCTGGAAAGGCAAATGGACAAGATGTCCGCCCTCGCACAACATTTTTCGGGCTGTCCATCTTATCAGTGAGTTTCAGAGTGCCAGTGGTGTGTCTTTCCAGAAGCTTCATAACGGGTATGAATTATGAATACAGCTCTGGAGTATATAACAAGATAAGTAGTGTAAAATATATTTCAAAGTGACTCCACTTCATGTGCAAATTAATATTATATAATAATTCTAAAATGATTTTCCGAGGAGGACAATTGAAGCATAAAGAATACATTCTCTGTTAATGAATTAATTGGATGTTCCACATATCACAAAAAAGCATAAAATATTATCTGATATTAGTTTTAATTTACCCACTAGAAATCCTGTACAACCACATAAACTCCAGCAGTTTTACCATTTTGCTCTTATTATTATGTCCTGGTTATTAATTCTTTATCTCCTGATGTACGGAATGTTCTCTGCATGCATCACACATCTCATTAACGAGGACTAGTGACAGAATTTTAGCCTAACAAATCTTATAGAGGGGGCTGAAATATTTGTTTCCATTTCTTAAATCTGAAATTATTTTGTCTGCTGCCGAGAATCATGAGAGGAGACAATTAAGTAAGCCGTGCTGTCCAGACAATGGGAGATAATCGACCATCCAGGAGGCTGTGAGTTTGTGCGCGGCGCTCCGCTGTCAGGATGTGCTTAGCGGTTAGCGGCAGATTTTAATTAAGGAGGTTACTGTTCATGTTGTGATGTGTTGTGCACAATAAAAAGTCATATCTAAATAAAGTTATTTTTTTATATATTTATTTCCATAGAGAGCAGAAATAAAGTAGTTAGATACATGTGCATGGGGGGCAGTATTGTAGTAGTTATATTCTTGTATATAGGGTCAGTATTATAGTAGTTATATCCTTGTACATAGGAGCAGTATTATAGTAGTTATATTCTTGTACATAGGAGCAGTATTATAGTAGTTATATTCTTGTACATAGGAGCAGTATTATAGTAGTTATATTCTTGTATATAGGGTCAGTATTATAGTAGTTATATTCTTGTATATAGGGTCAGTATTATAGTAGTTATATTCTTGTATATAGGGTCAGTATTATAGTAGTTATATTCTTGTATATAGGGTCAGTATTATAGTAGTTATATTCTTGTACATAGGAGGCAGTATTATAGTAGTTATATTCTTGTAGATAGGGAGCAGTATTATAGTAGTTATATTCTTGTACATAGGAGCAGTATTATAGTAGTTATATTCTTGTATATAGGGTCAGTATTATAGTAGTTATATTCCTGTACATAGGAGCAGTATTATAGTAGTTATATTCTTGTACATAGGGGGCAGTATTATAGTAGTTATATTCTTGTACATAGGGGGCAGTATTATAGTAGTTATATTCTTGTATATAGGGTCAGTATTATAGTAGTTATATTCTTGTACATAGGGGCAGTATTATAGTAGTTATATTCTTGTACATAGGAGCAGTATTATAGTAGTTATATTCTTGTATTGTCTGTATTATAGTATTTTATTGTAGTTATATTCTTGTACATGGAAGCAGTATTATTTTTTTTTTATTATTTGATATTGACAATATTATGAATTAGAGGTGTGTATTTCCTCAAGCATACTTTTTTACAAATTGTATATTTTAATGATAAATAAATGACAATGTGTAAGGCTGAACCCATCCATTAGATAGCTGTCGAATGAACATACATGCTGGCGGCCTCTACACCTTCCAACCCTTACCCCCTTCCTAAATACCTTTTTAGTTTGGCCAAGCGCTGATGAAGAAGAGGGAGTGCGCCGCTGCCAGACACCTCTCAGCTATATTGAGACCGAATATCAGGCCTCTTATTACTATCTGTCCGTACGTTCTTCTTCGCCAGACCTGGCACCATGGAAGAGTTGGGACACCCCTTACACGAGATGGTCGGCTTTTTCAACCAAAATCTTGTTGTGCCATCATTCTTCTAGATTGTTTGATCTCCTTTAAGGGAACCTGTCACCCCAAAAGCGATGGTGAGGTAAGCTCACCGTCATCAGGGGCTTATCTACAGCATTCTGTAATGCATTCTGTAATGCTGTAGATAAGCCGCCGATGTTACCTGAAAGAGGAGAAAAAGAGGTTAGATTATACTCACCCAGGGGCGGTCCCGCTCCGATGGGTGTCTCAGCTCCGCTCCGGCGCCTCCCATCTTCATTCCATGACGTCCTCTTCTGGTCTTCTCGCCGCGGCTCCGGCGCAGGCGTACTTTGTCGGCCCTGTTGAGGGCAGAGCAAAGTACTGCAGTGCTCAGGCGTCGGAAAGGTCAGAGCGCCGGAGCCGCGGCGTGAAGACCAGAAGAGGACGCCATGGAATGAAGATAGGAGGCGCCGGAGCGGACCTGAGACACCAATTTGGCCAGACCGCAGCGGGACCGCCCCTGGGTGAGTATATTATAACCACTTTTTCTCCTCTTTCTGGTTACATCGGGGGCTTATGTACAGCATTCCAGAATGCATTACAGAATGCTGTAGATAAGCCCCTGATGATGGTGAGCTTACCTCACCATCAATTTTGGGGGTGACAGGTTCCCTTTAAGAGATGACTATAGAATCAGACAATTATTTAGATGGAGCAGGGGACAAATGGAAGACTGCATCTGTTAGATCCGATCACACAGGGTTTGTTTATAGTCTGTAACCATGGAGACTCTTGGGCTGTCATTTCAGAACGGTCGGACATTTTTTTTTTTTTTTCAAAACTCTTTACAATGTTGATCATTTACTTTAGAAAACATAAAAATCATTTAAAAATTTCACGAATATCTGTTTTTAAGCAAATATTTGCTTAGCAGCACACACAATTTAGTTTGTCATTTTTTTTGTTTTCGAAAGGTAAAATTCATATTGGTTCATAGAAATGAAAGCTGTAAGAAAATGACGAGAAATAAAGAGATGGAAAATAAAGGCCACAAATTACGCTAAACTATTTTGCTGGCGTCGTTACACACATATAATACATAAAGCTCCTATTAATGGGAGTCCGGGGTCGGAGACGCTTCAGTAAGGAGATTGTTCCGGGGACGGCTGCAGAACACAGGAAGACTTCATAGACTTCATCGTCCCTGGTGTGATGGTCACATTGGACATTGACACGCGTCTTACAGATACCACAGAGACCGATCCGAGGGCGGCCGTCCCGCAGACTCCAGTACCGATCCGAGGGCGGCCGTCCCGCAGACTCCAGTACCGATCCGAGGGCGGCCGTCCCGCAGACTTCAGTACCGATCCCAGGGCGGCCGTCCCGCAGACTCCAGTACCGATCCCAGGGCGGCCGTCCCGCAGACTCCAGTACCGATCCCAGGGCGGCCGTCCCGCAGACTCCAGTACCGATCCCAGGGCGGCCGTCCCGCAGACTTCAGTACCGATCCCAGGGCGGCCGTCCCGCAGACTCCAGTACCGATCCCAGGGCGGCCGTCCCGCAGACTCCAGTACCGATCCCAGGGCGGCCGTCCCGCAGACTCCAGCAGCTCCGACTCTAGGAAGTTATTTTACAACCTTAGACGTCTGGAGATGGAAAGTTTATACGTAGGTCAAACATTTCATATTTATTACTTCACTGCCATTTTTTTTACTAATATATATTATGCATACATTTATTTCTGACTCATTTACTTTGTTTTTAGATTTATGCTCTTTGTGCAGGAATTTACTTTAATCTTCATTTATATTTCATCCTGTTATTTTTTTTACGACATTTTTTCCACATTCTTTTTTGTGTTTTTTTTTATATTTATTTGCACAAAAAATAGATAGATATAATAAAAAATAACAAATATGAAATATATTTACATAACATACATATTGGATTCATAAATACATGCAGAATAGATGTAAAATATAATATACAGTATAATATATATACCGGTGTGTATATATACAGTGGGGCAAAAAAGTATTTAGTCAGTCAGCAATAGTGCAAGTTCCACCACTTAAAAAGATGAGAGGCGTCTGTAATTTACATCATAGGTAGACCTCAACTATGGGAGACAAACTGAGAAAACAAAATCCAGAAAATCACATTGTCTGTTTTTTTAACATTTTATTTGCATATTATGGTGGAAAATAAGTATTTGGTCAGAAACAAAATTTCATCTCAATACTTTGTAATATATCCTTTGTTGGCAATGACAGAGGTCAAACGTTTTCTGTAAGTCTTCACAAGGTTGCCACACACTGTTGTTGGTATGTTGGCCCATTCCTCCATGCAGATCTCCTCTAGCGCAGTGATGTTTTTGGCTTTTCGCTTGGCAACACGGACTTTCAACTCGCTCCAATGGTTTTCTATTGGGTTGAGATCTGGAGACTGGCTAGGCCACTCCAGGACCTTGAAATGCTTCTTACGAAGCCACTCCTTCGTTGCCCTGGCGGTGTGCTTTGGATCATTGTCATGTTGAAAGACCCAGCCACGTTTCATCTTCAATGCCCTTGCTGATGGAAGGAGGTTTGCACTCAAAATCTCACGATACATGGCCCCATTCATTCTTTCATGTACCCGGATCAGTCGTCCTGGCCCCTTTGCAGAGAAATAGCCCCAAAGCATGATGTTTCCACCACCATGCTTTACAGTAGGTATGGTGTTTGATGGATGCAACTCAGTATTCTTTTTCCTCCAAACACGACAAGTTGTGTTTCTACCAAACAGTTCCTGTTTGGTTTCATCAGACCATAGGACATTCTCCCAAAACTCCTCTGGATCATCCAAATGCTCTCTAGCAAACTTCAGACAGGCCCGGACATGTACTGGCTTAAGCAGTGGGACACGTCTGGCACTGCAGGATCTGAGTCCATGGTGGCGTAGTGTGTTACTTATGGTAGGCCTTGTTACATTGGTCCCAGCTCTCTGCAGTTCATTCACTAGGTCCACCCGCGTGGTTCTGGGATTTTTGCTCACCGTTCTTGTGATCATTCTGACCCCATGGGGTGGGATTTTGCATGGAGCCCCAGATCGAGGGAGATTATCAGTGGTCTTGTATGTCTTCCATTTTCTAATTATTGCTCCCACTGTTGATTTCTTCACTCCAAGCTGGTTGGCTATTGCAGATTCAGTCTTCCCAGCCTGGTGCAGGGCTACAATTTTGTTTCTGGTGTCCTTTGACAGCTCTTTGGTCTTCATCATAGTGGAGTTTGGAGTCAGACTGTTTGAGGGTGTGCACAGGTGTCTTTTTATACTGATAACAAGTTTAAACAGGTGCCATTACTACAGGTAATGAGTGGAGGAAAGAGGAGACTCTTAAAGAAGAACTTACAGGTCTGTGAGAGCCAGAAATCTTGATTGTTTGTTTCTGACCAAATACTTATTTTCCACCATAATATGCAAATAAAATGTTAAAAAAACAGACAATGTGATTTTCTGGATTTTTTTTTCTCAGTTTGTCTCCCATAGTTGAGGTCTACCTATGATGTAAATTACAGACGCCTCTCATCTTTTTAAGTGGTGGAACTTGCGCTATTGCTGACTGACTAAATACTTTTTTGCCCCACTGTATATATATATATATATATATATATATGTATATGTATAAACAAAAAGCGGCACAAAAACACTGATAGGGTGCAAAAACCTTATAAATATATCCAGTAAAATGGAAGCAGCACACCATTATTAGATCTCTGGGAACTCCTTCAAGATTGTTGGAAGACCGTTCCCGGTGACTACCTCTTGAAGCTCATCAAGAGAATGCCAAGAGTGTGTAAAGCAGTCATCAAAGCAAAAGGTGGCTACTTTGAAGAACCTAGAATATAAGACATTTTCAGTTGTTTCACACTTTTTTGTTAAGTATATAATTCCACATGTGCTAATTCATAGTTTTGTTGCCTTCAGTGTGAATGTACAATTTTCATAGTCATGAAAATACAGAAAAATCTTTAAATGAGGTGTGTCCAAACTTTTGGTCTGTACTGTATATATATTTATGTATTTTTTGCATGTATTTATAATTCCCTTTATTACACATGAAAAATAGATGTAATATTTAATTTTTATATATACTTTGTCTATTTTATATGTATTTACTGTTCCTGTATTTATTACTCCCTTTAATTATACATGCAAAATAGATGCCATATATATTGTATATGCCGTATATACTGTATGTCATATATGTATTATTTATTTTACATACCGTATATATGTCATAAATATATATATATATTTCTTTGTTTTCTTTACATTTATTTTGCATGTGTTTTTTCAATATTTATGTTATATAAATATATTTCATATTTGTTATCTTATTAATTTTATAAATGGAAATCATGGTTTTCTGTGATTGTTTTTCTAATTGATTTTCATCACTTAAAAAAAGTAAAATAAATTCAAGATATTTGAAAATGTACATTTTATTTTTCATATTAACGTGGAGGTGACTACCGGGGTGCAAAGTTAGTACCTGATAAGTGCAGATATCAGTATTAATGACAGCATCCAATCGAGTCAGTTTGCAACTGCCTCGTCGACCAGTTGATCACCACTGGTGTCACTACCACTAATCCTAGAAAACAGGTTATTTTTCTGCAGCTCCTCCTACAGGAGAAATTGGGTATTACATGGAGGGTCACATCTTACAGAGCCTTGGACCTCCATGCATGTGTACAGAGGGTTTCGAGGAAAGGTGACCCCTGTAAAATAGCTATTTGTGCAAACGCTGTCGTTTCCAACCATTTCTGCTTGTGAAAGTGCAGGAATCTATACATTTACTGCACTCGTGTTCGCCTCCTGTGTGGGAGGGGGTTATTTATATCTGCTTGTGAATAAACTGAGGGACAACTAAGGCGTTCTTCATCTTGTTTCGTTTAATGATTTTATGCAAGTTACACAACAATGAAGAACACAAGAGAAACCCAACAATCAATAAAATAAAATGGAAACACAAAATCATAAAGAAACTGCAATAAAATCCCGTCAAATGCATGATAAATACCTCGAAATTGGTTATCTTTGACTGCGTGACCCGCCCTGTTATTTAAGGGACCACTAAAGCTAATAACAGCGTGACTTTTATAACAAGTTATATTTGTAATAGTTCTTGGAAGGTAAAAAAAAAAATTTGAAAAAATAAAAAAAAAGCACAAATTTTCTTTATTCCTTTTTTTTTTTTATCTGAAACCTCAGAAATAGGTTTCTCTTGGTTTCCTATCTGTGATCGCATTATTGGATCAGAAGAGACAGGATTAATTAAAGAGGGCATGACACCAGATGAAAAGTGGATAGGTTTTGCTCTCCTTTTATTCCCCTGATTATTCTGCTTTTTTTTTTTTTTTTTTTGTAAAATCCGCCATACAGTTCTACAGATAGGAGCTTTTTATTTAGCACAATTTTTTTTGTGGCCTTTACTGAGAGGTGGAGTCTCACAGGATTCCTCGGGGGCGTGTCCTTGCTCTGTGTTATTATACTATAAGCCACTCCCTTTTGATAAAGACCATAAAAATAGAACTTAATAATAAGGCCCAAATCTCTGGAACTGTATTTAACTGAATTAAAAAGCAGAATACTCAGAGGATCACCTGGAATACATAAAGAGCAAAAACTGGTCACTTTTGATCTAGTGGCAGATTCCCTTTAAAGCGAACCTGTGTCCAGATTTTTGCTGTATGATGAGAGGACATCAGGTGCTGAGGTTTAACTTGATGCAATAAACTTCCATCAATCTTACTGCAATCACCAGCAGGTACGGCACTCATTGGATTCATCTATGTTATCAGCGTGAACATCTCTAACCGTCTTACCTAATAATATTAGGACAAAGACAATGATTCCAACTATATGTGTGCTTTGATAAAATAACCTTTTTTGCAGTAGACCTAGCAGTTCTCTAAATGCTGAGCTCTGCATAACCCCGCCCACACCACTGATTGGCAGCTTTCTGTGTACACTGTGTGAAAACAGCCAATCAGTGGTAGGGGCGGGGTTTACCCAGAACAGGAGGACTACATGGCACCAGACAACTAGTCTCCTAGGGATAATCTCCTGATGATAAAACAGTAATACCTTTGTTACCCTATTCTCAGGTAGTGTGATGTTTTTTTCTGTAATGTTATGATTATTAGGTGTTAATTATATATAAATTGTGTTACTTTATGGAGTTAAAAAAAAACAATTGTATAGATGAAGGATACGTTTTCCATATGAAAATATATTCCCTGTTATGAGGAACAGCTCTGCACGCACATCATTCACTTTCCATGAGTTTCCTTGACAAAATAAAAGAAATACAAAGAATTATGTCTGGGTGTTATGACCCCAATGGCGAGGGTCTCAGAGGAACGTGGAAGTCTGCAAGATACAAAAATCCAGCTCATAGGGCAGTGGTAACTGGGTTGACCATATATCTACTCCTAACGCCAACACTAGAAGTAGCCGGGGGTCATACCTACGTTGATCCTAGATGACTCGCGCCAGCCGGAGAATCTAAATACCCCTAGTAGAGGAAAACAAAGACCTCTCTTGCCTCCAGAGAAAGGGACCCCAAAGCAGGATAGAAGCCCCCCACAAATAATAACGGTGAGGTAAGAGGAAATGACAAACACAGAAATGAACCAGGTTTAGCACAGAGAGGCCCGCTAACTAATAGCAGAATATAGAAAGGTAACTTATATGGTCAACAAAAAACCCTATCAAAAATCCACACTGGAAATTCAAGAACCCCCGAACCGTCTAACGGTCCGGGGGGAGAACACCAGCGCCCTAGAGCTTCCAGCAAAAGTCAGGATACAGATTAGGAACAAGCTGGACAAAAATACAAAACCAAAAACAAATAGCAAAAAGCAAAGTAAATGACTTAGCTGAAAAACCGGACCAGGATCAGTAGACAAGAGCACAGCAGATTAGCTCTGATAACTACGTTGCCAGGCATAGAACTGAGTGTCCAGGGAGCTTATAAAGCAACGCCCCTAACTAACGACCCAGGTGCGGATAAAAGGAAAGACAGAAAAACCAGAGTCAAAAAACTAGTAACCACTAGAGGGAGCCAAAAAGCAAATTCACAACAGTACCCCCCCCTTAGTGAGGGGTCACCGAACCCTCACCACGACCACCAGGGCGATCAGGATGAGCGGCATGAAAGGCACGAACTAAATCGGCCGCATGAACATCAGAGGCGACCACCCAGGAATTATCCTCCTGACCATAGCCCTTCCACTTGACCAGGTACTGAAGTCTTCGCCTGGAGAGGCGAGAATCCAAGATCTTCTCCACCACGTACTCCAACTCGCCCTCAACCAACACCGGAGCAGGAGGCTCAGCAGAAGGAACTACAGGCACAACGTACCGCCGCAACAAGGACCTATGAAATACATTGTGAATAGCAAACGACACAGGAAGATCCAGACGAAAAGATACAGGATTAAGGATTTCCAATATCTTGTAAGGACCAATAAAACGAGGTTTAAATTTGGGAGAGGAGACCTTCATAGGAACAAAGCGGGAAGAAAGCCATACCAAATCCCCAACGCGTAGTCGGGGACCCACACCGCGGCGGCGGTTGGCAAAGCGCTGAGCCCTCTCCTGTGACAACTTCAAGTTGTCCACCACATGATTCCAGATCCGCTGCAACCTATCCACCACAGAATCCACCCCAGGACAGTCAGAAGACTCCACATGACCTGAAGAAAAGCGAGGATGGAAACCAGTGTTGCAGAAAAAAGGCGAAACCAAGGTGGCGGAACTAGCCCGATTATTAAGGGCAAACTCAGCCAACGGCAAGAATGTCACCCAATCGTCCTGATCAGCAGAGACAAAACACCTCAAATAAGCCTCCAAAGTCTGATTGGTTCGCTCCGTCTGTCCATTAGTCTGAGGATGGAAAGCAGAGGAAAACGACAAATCAATGCCCATCCTACTACAAAAGGATCGCCAGAACCTGGAAACGAACTGGGATCCTCTATCTGACACAATATTCTCAGGGATGCCGTGCAAACGAACCACGTTCTGGAAAAACACAGGAACCAGATCGGAAGAGGAAGGCAGCTTAGGCAAAGGAACCAAATGGACCATCTTGGAGAAGCGATCACATATCACCCAGATAACAGACATGCCCTGAGATAGCGGAAGATCAGAAATGAAATCCATGGAGATATGTGTCCAAGGTCTCTTCGGGACAGGCAAGGGCAAGAGCAACCCGCTGGCACGAGAACAGCAAGGCTTAGCTCTAGCACAAGTCCCACAGGACTGCACAAATGACCGCACATCCCTTGACAAAGAAGGCCACCAAAAGGACCTGGCCACCAGATCTCTGGTGCCAAAAATTCCCGGGTGACCTGCCAACACCGAGGAATGAACCTCGGAAATGACTCTGCTGGTCCACTTATCCGGAACAAACAGTCTGTCAGGTGGACAAGACTCAGGCCTATCAGCTTGAAATCTCTGCAACACACGTCGCAGATCCGGAGAAATAGCTGATAAGATAACTCCATCCTTAAGAATACCAACAGGATCAGCGACTCCAGGAGCATCAGGCACAAAGCTCCTAGAAAGAGCATCGGCCTTCACATTCTTTGAACCTGGTAAATACGAGACAACAAAATCAAAGCGGGAGAAAAACAATGACCAGCGGGCCTGTCTCGGATTAAGGCGTTTAGCAGACTCGAGATACATCAGATTTTTGTGATCAGTCAAGACCACCACACGATGCTTAGCACCCTCGAGCCAATGACGCCACTCCTCAAATGCCCACTTCATGGCCAACAACTCCCGATTGCCCACATCATAATTTCGCTCGGCAGGCGAAAACTTCCTAGAGAAAAAGGCACAAGGTTTCATAACAGAGCAACCAGGGCCTCTCTGCGACAAAACGGCCCCTGCTCCAATCTCCGAAGCATCCACCTCAACCTGAAAGGGAAGTGAGACATCGGGCTGGCACAAAACAGGCGCCGAAGTAAACCGGCGTTTCAACTCCTGGAAAGCCTCCACGGCAGCAGGAGCCCAGTTAGCTACATCGGAGCCCTTCTTGGTCATATCCGTCAAAGGTTTCACAACGCTAGAAAAATTAGCGATAAAACGACGGTAGAAGTTAGCGAAACCCAAGAACTTCTGAAGACTCTTAACTGACGAGGGCTGAGTCCAATCAAGAATAGCTCGGACCTTGACCGGGTCCATCTCCACAGCAGAAGGGGAAAAAATAAACCCCAAAAAGGGAACCTTCTGTACACCAAAGAGACACTTTGAGCCTTTGACAAACAAAGAATTTTCACGCAAAATTTTAAAGACCAACCTGACCTGCTCCACATGCGAGTCCCAATCATCAGAAAAAACCAAAATATCATCCAGATAAACGATCAAAAATTTATCCAGATACTTCCGGAAAATGTCATGCATAAAGGACTGAAAAACTGAAGGCGCATTGGAGAGCCCAAAAGGCATCACCAAGTACTCAAAATGACCTTCGGGCGTATTGAATGCGGTTTTCCATTCATCACCTTGCTTAATGCGCACAAGGTTGTACGCACCACGAAGGTCTATCTTGGTGAACCACTTGGCACCTTTAATTCGGGCAAACAAGTCAGACAACAGCGGCAGAGGATACTGAAATTTGACAGTGATCTTATTTAAAAGCCGATAATCAATACAAGGCCTCAAAGATCCGTCCTTTTTAGCCACAAAAAAGAATCCTGCACCAAGAGGGGAAGAAGACGGACGAATATGTCCTTTCTCCAAAGACTCCTTGATATACGAACGCATAGCGGTATGTTCAGGTACCGACAGATTAAAGAGTCTTCCCTTAGGAAATTTACTGCCTGGAATCAAATCTATAGCACAGTCACAGTCCCTATGAGGAGGCAATGCACTGGACCTGGACTCGCTAAAGACATCCTGATAATCAGACAAATACTCCGGAACTTCCGAAGGCGTAGAAGAAGCAATAGACACAGGCAGGATATCCCCATGAATACCACGACAGCCCCAACTAGAAACTGACATAGCCTTCCAGTCCAGGACGGGATTATGGGTCTGTAACCATGGCAGCCCTAAAACAACCAAATCATGCATTTTATGTAAAACAAGAAAACGTATCACCTCGCGGTGTTCAGGAGTCATGCACATGGTAACCTGTGTCCAATACTGCGGTTTATTTGCTGCCAATGGCGTAGCATCAATACCCCTAAGAGGAATAGGATTTTCTAATGGTTCAAGAGTAAAACCACAGCGCTTAGCAAATGACAGATCCATAAGACTCAGGGCAGCACCTGAATCTACAAACGCCATGACAGGATAAGACGTCAGTGAGCAAATCAAAGTTACAGACAGAATAAATTTAGGTTGCAAATTTCCAGCGGTGACCGGACCAACAACCTTAGCTATACGTTTAGAGCATGCTGAGATAACATGTGTAGAATCACCACAGTAGTAGCACAAGCCATTCCGGCGTCTATGAATTTTCCGCTCATTTCTGGTCAGGATTCTATCACATTGCATTAAATCAGGTGTCTGTTCAGACAACACCATGAGGGAATTTGCGGTTTTTCTATCACATTGCACCGAATTAGGTGTCTGTTCAGACAACACCATGAGGGAATTTGCGGTCTTGCGCTCCCGCAATCGCCGGTCAATTTGAATAGCCAGTGCCATAGCATCATTCAGACCTGTGGGAATGGGAAAACCCACCATAACATCTTTAATGGCATCAGAAAGACCATTTCTAAAATTAGCGGCCAGTGCACAGTCGTTCCAATGTGTCAGCACGGACCATTTCCGAAATTTTTGGCAATACACTTCAGCCTCGTCCTGCCCCTGAGACATAGCCAGCAGGGCCTTTTCTGCCTGAATCTCAAGATTGGGTTCCTCATAAAGTAAACCGAGCGCCAGAAAAAACGCATCAATATCAGCCAATGCCGGATCTCCTGGCGCCAGCGAAAAAGCCCAATCTTGAGGGTCACCCCGTAAGAACGAAATAACAATTTTTACTTGCTGAGCGGAGTCTCCAGATGAACAGGGTCTCAGGGACAAAAACAATTTACAATTATTCTTGAAATTCCTAAACTTAAACCTGTCTCCGGAAAACAGTTCAGGAATCGGTATCTTAGGTTCTGACCCAGGACTTCTGATAACATAATCTTGTAAGCCCTGCACACGAGTAGCCAGCTGGTCCACACTTGTAATCAAGGTCTGGACATTCATGTCTGCAGCAAGCATAAGCCACTCTGAGGTAAAGGGGATGAAGAAAAAAAAAAAAAAAAAAAAAAAAAAAATGAGAGAGGAGAAAAAAAAAAAACTCAGAATCTTCTTTCTTATAATCCCTCTTTTGCAATGCATTAAACATTTAATATAGGCCTGGCAAACTGTTATGACCCCAATGGCGAGGGTCTCAGAGGAACGTGGAAGTCTGCAAGATACAAAAATCCAGCTCATAGGGCAGTGGTAACTGGGTTGACCATATATCTACTCCTAACGCCAACACTAGAAGTAGCCGGGGGTCATACCTACGTTGATCCTAGATGACTCGCGCCAGCCGGAGAATCTAAATACCCCTAGTAGAGGAAAACAAAGACCTCTCTTGCCTCCAGAGAAAGGGACCCCAAAGCAGGATAGAAGCCCCCCACAAATAATAACGGTGAGGTAAGAGGAAATGACAAACACAGAAATGAACCAGGTTTAGCACAGAGAGGCCCGCTAACTAATAGCAGAATATAGAAAGGTAACTTATATGGTCAACAAAAAACCCTATCAAAAATCCACACTGGAAATTCAAGAACCCCCGAACCGTCTAACGGTCCGGGGGGAGAACACCAGCGCCCTAGAGCTTCCAGCAAAAGTCAGGATACAGATTAGGAACAAGCTGGACAAAAATACAAAACCAAAAACAAATAGCAAAAAGCAAAGTAAATGACTTAGCTGAAAAACCGGACCAGGATCAGTAGACAAGAGCACAGCAGATTAGCTCTGATAACTACGTTGCCAGGCATAGAACTGAGTGTCCAGGGAGCTTATAAAGCAACGCCCCTAACTAACGACCCAGGTGCGGATAAAAGGAAAGACAGAAAAACCAGAGTCAAAAAACTAGTAACCACTAGAGGGAGCCAAAAAGCAAATTCACAACACTGGGGCCTTGAAACATGGCTGACACGTCTACAATTTATGGATTCCTACCATAGCTCTTGGCAGTCGTGAGTTTCGCCACATAAGCCTAGAACAAAGGAAGTAAATAAATAAGCAGCTGGGCTGGAA
The DNA here is from genome assembly GCF_032444005.1 of Ranitomeya imitator. NCBI lineage: Eukaryota > Metazoa > Chordata > Amphibia > Anura > Dendrobatidae > Ranitomeya > Ranitomeya imitator. Next base: position 649,943,148 of record NC_091286.1, read on the forward strand.
AATAGGTTAATGCATCCTGACAAACGAACCCTTTTCCATCCTCATTTATCGTTATTATTCTTCTTACTTTGTCTTGCTTTTGTTGCCCCATCACTAGATGACTGATAAAGGGCTGATAATGGAGATTTTCATTGGTTGAAGCATAATGGAATCATTTTCAGCATCACCATCTTGCAATTCTGAAGATTTGGGTTGGAATCGTACTGGCAACAATTTGTATGGTACTTTAGCAGTCTGGTTTTCTTACTTTACAGGATTATTTCCCTTTATGGCTCTGAACTGTAAATATAAAATTTTACCGAGACTGTTGTAAATGAATATATTCGTAATAGACTATGAATGAAGCAGCTCCTTTTCCCCTCTCCAGCAGTAACTCACAGCGGAATCTCAAAAAAAACATTATAGAAGTTTTCTTATACGTAATTATAAATAGGTAAAATGGAAAAAGGCTTGAAAAAAATAAGGTACTTTGTAATTTACATTTTTTTTAAATTTGCTCCATTATCAAGAACGGAGGGACTTCTGATTCTCTTGTTTACAGCTCATTGCGTGTAACACAACAGTGGCCGGTAACCTGTCAGAGATGGGTAAGGAGCGCAACGCTTTCAAGTTCTTTGCCCCAGTGCTCCTCTGATGCTAGAGATGCAGACTATTTTGCACCTGTCCCAGATCCAGACTTTGCTCTGTTGTTCTCCATGTTGGAATTTGCAGATGGCACATCATCTACCTCGAGCTATATAAGGCCTACCAAGTCAGTATTAAAACATTCTAATTGCTCCTGAGTTCTGGCTGCTACCACTTCCTAGTCTTCAAGACCTCTGCTACCTGCTCTCGTCTTCCAGAAACTCTGCTACCTGTTCTCGGTCTTCCAGGACCTCTGCTACCTGCTCTGGTCTTGCAGGACCTCTGCTACCTGTTCCGATCTTCCAGGACCTCTACTACCTGCTCTGGTCTTCCAGGACCTCTGCTACCTGTTCCCAGTCTTCCCAGACCTCTGCTACCTGATCTGGTCTTCCTGGACCTCTTCAACCTGTTCCCAGTTTTTCAGGACTTCTGCTACGTGTTTCTGGTGTTCCAGTACCTCTGCTATCTGTTTCCAGTCTTACAGGATCTCTGCTTTGTGTTCCTGGTCTTCTGCCCACCTCTTCTACCTGTTCCTGGTCTTCCAGGACCTTTTCCACCTGTTTGTAGTCTTCCAGGACCTCTGCTATGTATTCCCAGTCTTCCTGGATCTGTGCTACATGTTCCTGGTCTCATGTCCGCTTGCAGCTTCCAGGACCTCTGCTACATGTTTCCGATCTTTCAGGACCTCTGCTACGTGTCTGCCTACCGCTTCCAGTACGTCTCCTATCTGCGGTTTCCAGGACCTCTGCAACGTGTCCACCTGTGGCTTCTAGGATATTACTTTCCTTGATAGCCTGTGATAGAATATAAATGCTCCAGTCTTTTTCTATACTACTTGATGAGTTTACTGAATTAATAACTTTTAAACCTATATTGGAAAAGAAAAGGATGAAAATGAGTCTAGACTAAAAAAAGGATGAATTCTCACGAGGAGACAAGCGGGAGGTGGGAGGAAGGGGATGGTGCTGCAGTCTCTTAGAAAAATGCTGTGAGAGGGGAGAGAGCAGCTGATCCAGCTGATCGGTCAGATTAGATAGCACTGTTCTCCAACTCCACACATGGAGCCCAATGAGCACTGAGAGACGCGGAATATTTACAAAAGGAAAAACTATACTATGTATTAACCACATCAACAGTCGACTATGTAGCGTATATATATATATATATATATATATATATATATATATGCTCTTCATAGATGAAAGCAGGTTCACACTGAGCACATGTGACAGACGTGACAGATTCTGGAGATGCCGTGGAGAGCGATCTGCTGCCTGCAACATCCTACAGCATGACCGGTTTGTCAGTGGGCCAGTAATGGTGTGGGGTGGCATTTCTTTGGAGGGTCGCACAGGCCTCCATGTGCTTGCCAGAGGTAGCCTGACTGACATTAGGTACCGAGATGAGATCCTCATACCCCTTGTGAGACCATATGCTGGTGCGGTTGGCCCTGGGTTCCTCCTAATGCAGGACAATGCCAGACCTCATGTGGCTGGAGTGTGTCAGCAGTTCCTGCTAGATGAAGGCATTGAGGCTATGGACTGGCCCACCTGTTGCCCAGACCTGAATCCAATTGAACACATCTGGGACAACATGTCTTGCACCATCCACCATCGTCACGTTGCACCACCGACTGTCCAGGAGTTGGCGGATGCTATAGTCCAGGTCTGGGAGGAGATCCCTTAGGAGACCATCCGCCGCCTCATCATGAGCATGCCCAAGCGTTGTAGGGAGGTCATACAGGCACGTGGAGGCCACACACACTACTGAGCATCATTTCCTTGTCTTGAGGCATTTCCACTGAAGTTAGGTCAGCCTGTAACTTCATTTTCCCATTTTCCATTTGATTTTGAGCATCATTCCAACTCCAGACCTCCGTGGGATATTAGTTGTGATTTATGTTGATAATTTGTAGGTTTTATTGTTCTCAACACATTCCACTACGTAATGAATAAAGATCCACAACTGGAATATTTCATTCAGTGATATCTATGATGTGGGATTTTAGTGTTTCTTTTTTTTTTGGAGCAGTATGTGTCTATATATATATATACATATATATATAATATATAAGAATTAAGTACGGTATATATATATATATGTATATATATATATATGTGTGTGTGTATGTATATATATATATATATATATATATATATATATATATATATATATATACAGATCCTTTTCAAAAGCCATAGTCAGGTTTTTTTTTTTGTCTCATAATACTTGTCACTGTGCCTGTAACTGAGTCCTTAGAGAAGATGATGAATTGGATCAAAGGGGTTAAATATTTTGCTTATCTGTTCTCTTTAGAAATGTAAAAAAAAAAACACATTTCTATTTTTTAAGTAACATTCAGTCTTTGGAACATACCGTAAAAATCAATTTACTGTGTTCCTTCACGCGTGTAATCACTCTATATATTTTTGCTTTTCACTTAAATGTTTATACTGGTAATATTTAATGTTAGACGGTAAAAGCCTTGCTGTGTCATCCTCTTCTAGAAGGGGTTGTCCTATCTGGGATACTTATGGCATAGATCAGTAGGATATGTTCTGTAGATGCCCACAACAATCTCGAGAACGTGACTTCGGTTCTTATTCTTATAGCATGGAGAGGTAGCTGTGCATGTATAAGTCTCTCGATTAATTTCTATTTGAGCAATGAGAATTCCCGCACTTGCCCAGAAGACAATTTTCGGAGCTCCCTTCGGAATAAATCTGGAGAACCATGCATGAACAGAGTGCCCCTTTCTCAAGATATGTGCAGGCATCTAATGGACTTTTATGGTATATCCTATCGATATGTGATATATTTAGATATAAGGATGTGGCCACTGCAAGGCCTAACCCCAACCATCCATTATGACTTGTGATACCAACATGCCAACACAGCTCCACTGTCAAACCGAGTCCCTCACCAAGCTCAACTACTGAAATACATCCAAAGAGGCTAAACCAAAAAAAAGAAGCTTCTCCAAAGCTACTTGGTGCCAAATAATGGACAACCTTCAATCTCGATACAATAGCGGACAGTAAGAAAGTCTTTGAGTTTGAACCATGAAGATAATAACAGGAGGCTACCCAAAATAAGAGTTCCTCCAACCCAACTTGGTACGAATAATTGGAACCCTTTGACCTCCCGATACAACAGACAGCAATGACCCAACACACACATCCACTAAGGTTAATTCAGGAATGGAAGTGCAGGGTTGTGTCCTCCAGCCTCTGTTGTCTGAAGATTGAGGCAGCAGGTGAATATATAAAATTCATTGAGGTCTCAGTGGAAAGACAAGAATGCCTACTCTCCACTTGTTGCTAGAAGTACTTATCTGCCACTTACTACTTCATCCATAAAAATGAAAGGGGTCAGTGTTCTTAAAGGGAATCTGTCAGTATATTTGTGCCATTTGATCTGAGAGCGGAATGATGTAGGGACTGAGACCCTGAATCCAGCGATGTATCACTTACTGGGCTGTTTCAACACAATCAGTGTTTTATCAGCAGGAGAGTATCACTACAGGACTAGGTGTCTTGTGCCTCTTAGTCAACTGTTCTGTGTAGCAACACCCTCACCACCCATTGGCAGTTTTCGCCTATGCACAGTGTACTCAGGAAGCTACCAATCAGTGGTGGGGGTGGGCTTATACACAGCTCAGTATTCTTAACTAAAGAGTTTCTAGCATGCTCATTATCATCACAGGAAGGATTAAAATCACATGTAACACCTCTGCACACAGTTGATAAAACAAGATCTGCCAAGGGTTATGTACATGTGTTGTTTCCTGAAACAACAGGAAGTTAAAGTGTAAAAAAAAAGCTCCCATTGACCAGTGTGAAAATTGCAAAATTTCTATTTTTATTTTTTAAATACAGATTGTGATATGGGGGAAAAAAACATTGCTAAAATAAAAAAGAAGAAAAATAATAATTTAGCACAAAATCTTGTTTGGCATGAAGGAGGATAGAACAAGGCTTTTCCGAAGTGGCAACACCACAGGAAGTTGTAATTTTTTTCTAATTCTTCGGACGTTCCAGCCATTGTAGCCATGGTGGTGATAGCCTGTAGTACAAGACACGGATACACCATTCGTGGTGGTGATTTTCCATTTTTGCGTCATGCAACGACTTGAACTTGTAATTATTCTTCCTAATTAACTTTCCAGGAAACCTGAGCAGCGTCTCATGGCTTGTGGGATGTGGATATGCCGATAACTAGGATCGGAGCCACCATGTAGCGGAGCGCTGGCATATTTACACACAATATTTATCCTCCAGCTATATATTCTCAGATAAGAAGATGAAAAACAGTATAACATATGGCAAAACTAGGAGCAGACCGCAGCTCCTTCTTCCTTCTGTTAAGTGCACCTCGTCCTATTATATCTTGAATAATAGTTCTGCTTTCTTTTCCCATATACCTGTTCCTATAACATTCTGGTGTCCTCCAGAAATACACCATGTAATAACATATTAATCCTGGATTACGTTTCACATCTTCAGAAATGTAAAACAGAAGAAGAAGAAGAGAACCCTCCAAACCACAAAGTACTGATTTTTTTTTAACCCCCTTCGAGGTACTGCCATTTATTTTCCTTTTTTTTCCAATTTGTATTTTTGAATAAGAACATTCATTTAGTAATAAAGTGCTGAAAAATGGAAAAAAATTCAAGTGGAGTGATATTGAAAAAAAAAAAACAGCAATAATGCCATTTTTTTTGGGGGGGGGGGGGGAGAATTCACTTTATGGTAAAACTAACCTGTGAGATTGTTCAGTGTTTGTCAATTGTTTGGTCAGTGCAATTATGGTGATAGCAAATTAATATAGTTCTTCTGTTTGCTTTAGGGAGATATGACGTCTCTATCTCTCTCACGTGTCTCTCTCACATCTCTCTATCTCTCTCACGTCTCTATCATTCTCACTTCTCTCTCTCACGTCTCTATCTCTCACATCTCTCTCACGTCTCTATATCGCTCTCGCTGTCTCACGTCGTGCTCTCTATCTCATGTCTCTTTCACGTCTTTCTCACGTCTCTATCTGTCTCACGTGTCTATCTTTCTCATGTCTCTATCGCTCTCTCTCTCGCTCTCTCACATCTCTACATCTCACGTCTCTCTATCTCACGTTTTTCTATTTCAAGTCTCTCTCTCATGTCTCCATCTCACGTCTCTCTCACATGGCTCTCTCACGTCTCTCTATATCACATCTCTCTTTTTACGTCCCTGTCTCTCACATCTCTCAAATTCAAATTCAAATGAGCTTTATTGGCAGGACTAAGTACATGTTAGCATTGCCAAAGCATATGGTAAAAATACGGGGGTGGGGGAGGGAGGCATATAGAGCTCCAGGGTATATCAGATTCCTTTTAGAGGATAGGGGATGTTTCCAGGGTGGGGTATAGGAGTCCATGACATATCAGGCTCTTCAGTCGGGGGGATAGGGATATGTCCAGTGTTGGGGTATAGGAGTCCATGACATATCAGGCTCTTTAGTCGGGGGATAGGGACGTGTCCAGTGTTGGGGTACGGGAGTCCATGACATATCAGGCTCCTCTTAGTCTGTGGCAGGCACTGACATATTCCGCTGATACGGCCACTGCACTTTCCTCTTCCCCCAGTACCAGTATTATTGGCAGTTTCTCTTCCTCCTCCTTGGAGGTGAAGTCTGGGAGGAGATCAGACAGTCTCTTGAAGTGAGTGTCCCTCACTGCAGAGTATTTGGGGCACCTCAGCAGGAAGTGGGCCTCATCCTCCACGGCCTCCTGGGGGCACTGCCGGCAGAGTCTGCTCTCTCGGGGCTTGTAGTTTTGTCGGTGCCGCCCGGATTCGATGAGTAGGCTGTGGGCGCTCAGTCTGTACCGGCTTAGGATCTGTCGATCTTTGGGGTTTTCTAGTTTCTCTAGATATGGGGCCAGTTTGTACTCCCTCTGTAGATTCCAGTATATTGTCAGTTTCTTGGATTTGTTTATGTCGTTCCTCCAGCTGCTGAGATATTCCTCTTTGACTTTGTGTACCATCTTCTGAATTTCACCTTTTGTCAGGCCATGGAGGTTGATGGCTTGGTCAGACTGGCTTTGGGTACTTTTTCTTGGGAGGCTTCCTGAGGCTTCCTGGTGTAGGAGGGCTTTGTGATGGTAGGATCTGGGACTGCAACTTTGTAGATGAGCCTTGAATGACAGTGCCTTCTTCTTTATTGCGATGTGTAGTGGGAGTCTGCCCAGCTCTGCTCGGCAGGCGCTATTTGATGTGCTCCGATGGACTTGGAGAAGATGCTTGCAGAACTCTAGGTGGAATATTTCTGTCGGCCCAGCGTCCCACTTTGACCAGTTTGGGTATGAGACTGGGCCCTAGACCTCACTACCGTATAGAAGGATTGGGGCAATGATGAAGTCAAAAATTTTTAGCCATACGGTTACTGGTGCCTTGAGGTGGTACAGATGCCTTCTGATGGCATAGAAGGCTTTGGATGCCTTGTCTTTTAGTAACTCTATGGCATGCTTGAAGCTCCCTGACTGGCTGAGTTCTAGGCCCAGGTAGGTGTACCTGTTGGTTTCTGTAAGTGGATGGTTGTCTATCATAAAGGTAGGATGGCCGGTGGGTTTCTGCTTTCTTTTCTGGAACACCATGATATTAGTTTTTTTCTCGTTGATTGGCAGTGCCCATGTGCTACTGAAGGTCTCTAGGATTTTCAGATGGTCTTGGAGGCCTTTCTCAGTTGGTGATAACAGCACGAGGTCATCTGCATACAGCAGAAATTTCACCTGGGTGTCATGGAGGGTGAGTCCTGGTGCTGAGGAGGACTCTAGGGCCACTGCCAGCTCATTGATGTAGATGTTAAAGAGCGTTGGACTGAGGCTGCAGCCCTATCTCACTCCTCGACTCTGTTGGAAATAGGCCGTCCTCCTTCCGTTGACCTTCACACTGCAACTGTTCTCAGTGTAGGAGCTTCGGATGACATCATATGTTTTTCTATATCTATCTCACTCACGCTCACATCTCTCTCTGACGTCTCTCTCTTATGTCTCTATCTCACGTCGCTCTTTCTCTGTTTCACGTTTCTATCTCACCTCTCTCCTTCGTGTCTCTTGTGCTCTCTATCTCACGTCTCTCAATCTCTTTCTCACGTCTCTCTCTCACAGCTCTGTTTCACCTCTCTCACCTCTCTCTCACATCTCCCTCACCTCTCTCTCATGTCTCTATATCACGTCTATCTATCGCTCGCTATCTCTCTCGCTCTCATGTCACTCTCTCATGTCTCTGTCTCACGTCTATCTATCGCTCTCTATCTCTCGCTCTCACATCTCTATCTCACATCTCTCTCTCACATCTCTATCTCACATCTCTCCATCTCTCTCACGTCTCTCTCTCACAGTTCTCTCACGTCTCTCCATCTCTCGCTCACGTCTTTCCATCTCTCTCACTTCTCTCCATCTCTCTCTCACGTCTCTCCAGCTCTCTGTCACGTCTCTCTCTTGCGTCTCTCTCACAGTTCTCTCACATCTCTCTCACATCTCTCCATCTCTGCCTCACGTCTCTCACGTCTCTCCATCTCTCACGTCTGTCCATCTCTCTCTCCATCTCATCTCTCCATCTCACTCTCACATCGCTCTCTCACATCTCCCCATCTCTTTCTCACTTCTCTCCATCTCTCTCCCACGTCGCTCTCTCACGTCTCCCCATCTCTCTCTCACGTTTCTCCATCTCTCTCTCACGTTTCTCCATCTCTCTCTCACATCTCTCCATCTCTCTCTCACATTTCTCCAACTCTCTCTCACATCTCTCCATCTCTCTCTCATGTCTCTCCATCTCTCTCTCTCACGTCGCTCTCTCTCACGTCTCCCCATCTCTCTCACATCTCCGCAACTCTCTCTCTCACGTCTCTCTATCTCTCTCTCGTCTCTCCATCTCTCTCTCACGTCTCCCCATCTTTCTCTCACGTTTCTCCATCTCTCTCACGTCTCTCCATCTCTCTCACGTCTCTCCATCTCTCTCTCACTTCGCTCTCTCTCACGTCTCCCCATCTCTCTCTCATGTCTCTCCATCTCTCACGTCCCTCTCTCTCACGTCTCTCCATCTCTCTCTCACGTCTCTCCATCTCTCTCTCACGTCATCCATCTCACTCTCACGTCGCTCTCTCACGTCTCTCCATCTCTCACGTCTCTCCAACATCACTCCATCTCACTCTCACGTCGCTCTCTCTCACGTCTCTCCATCTCTCACGTCTCTCCATCTCTCTCACGTCGCTCCAACTCACTCTCACGTCTCTCTCTCACGTCTCTCCATCTCTCACGTCGCTCTTTCTCACGTCTCTCTCACGTCGCTCCATCTCACTCTCACATCTCTCTCACGTCTCTCCATTTCTCACGTCGCTCTCTCTCACGTCTCTCCATCTCTCACGCCTCTCCATCACTCTCACATCGCTCCATCTCACTCTCACGTCTCCCCATCTCTCTCTCCATCTCTCTCACGTCTCTCCATCTCTCTCTCACGTCGCTCACCATCTCTCTCTCACATCTCCCCATCTCTCTCTCACGTCTACCCATCTCTCTCTCCATCTCTCTCACGTCTCTCCATCTCTCTCTCACGTCGCTCTCTCTCACATCTCCCCATCACTCTCTCACGTCTCTCTAGCTCTCTCACATCGCTCTCTCTCACGTCTCCCCATCTCTGTCACGTCTCTCCATCTCTCTCTCACGTCGCTCCATCTCACTCTCACGTCACTTTCACGTCTCTCCATCTCTCACGTCTCTCCATCTCTCACGTCGCTCCATCTCTCTCTCACGCCGCTCTCTCTCACGTCTCTCACATCTCTCCATCTCTCTCTCACGTCTCTCCATCTCACTCTCACGTTGCTCTCTCTCACGTCTCTCCATCTCTCACATCGCTCCATCTCACTCTCACGTCTCTCTCTCACGTCTCTGCATGTCTCTCACATCTCTCCATCTCTCTCTCACGTCTCTCTCACGTCGCTCCATCTCACTCTCACGTTGCTCTTTCTCACGTCTCTCCATCTCTGTCACGTCTCTCCATCTCTCTCTCATGTCGCTCCATCTCACTCTCACGTCGCTCTCTCACGTCTCTCCATGTCTCTCACGTCGCTCCATCTCACTCTCACGTCTCTCTCACGTCTCTCCATCTCTCACGTCGCTCTCTCACGTCTCTCCATCACTCTCTCACGTCTCTCCATCTCTCTCCATCTCTCTCACGTCTCTCTCACATCTCTCCATCTCTCTCTCACGTCTCTCTCACGTCGCTCCATCTCACTCTCACGTTGCTCTTTCTCACGTCTCTCCATCTCTGTCACGTCTCTCCATCTCTCTCACGTCGCTCCATCTCACTCTCACGTCGCTCTCTCACGTCTCTCCATGTCTCTCACGTCGCTCCATCTCACTCTCACGTCTCTCTCACGTCTCTCCATCTCTCACGTCGCTCTCTCTCACGTCTCTCCATCACTCTCTCACGTCTCTCCATCTCTCTCCATCTCTCTCCATCTCTCTCACGTCTCCCCATCTCTCTTTCACGTCTCTCCATCTCTCTCACGTCGCTCTCTCTCACGTCTCTCCATCTCTCTCTCACATCTCTCCATCTCTCTCTCACGTCTCCCCATCTCTCTCTCACGTCTCTCCATCTCTCTCACGTCGCTCTCTCTCACGTCTCTCCATCTCTCTCTCACATCTCTCCATCTCTCTCACGTCTCCCCATCTCTCTTTCACGTCTCTCCATCTCTCTCACGTCGCTCTCTCTCACGTCTCTCCATCTCTCTCTCACATCTCTCCATCTCTCTCTCACGTCTCCCCATCTCTCTCTCACGTCTCTCCATCTCTCTCACGTCGCTCTCTCTCACGTCTCTCCATCTCTCTCTCACATCTCTCCATCTCTCTATGCCAGGATTGCCGTCCCAGTGTAGTGACAGGTAATGGCGACATATCCCGGCACATCGGCTTTTGTTTTTACCGTCTCGTACATATGTTGGTGTAAAGTCTTCTGCCTCCCACAGAACCTGCGATACGGATAGAGAACAGGGCGGATTACCTGCGTTACTCGTTATTCATTCCTGTGTATTCCAATTTACAGATAACATTTTGTTTCCCGTTCATTTACCATTAGAAAACATTGCAATCAAAAAAAGAAAAGTCTATTGAACGGCATTACAATTTCATTACACAACCTGCTCGCAAGAACGGGAACCCATGAAAATCCTTCCTTTATGAATTTGCAGTATTTTTGCCATAAATAGTAATAGGTCTGCTGGCACTTTACGTAAAATCTCGCTTTTATGAGCCTCATAACTACGGTCGGGACGGCGGTGCCGGATACAATTTGTCATTCGCTGCCTGCCTTCAGATGTAATTCTCTGATGCTGATTGGACTGCAATTTAGGTTTCGCCGATTTGTGCCATAAAGAGAGGAAATTAGTTGTGATGAATCGTACCTGGGGGCTTAAACTCACATTATGGTATTTAAAGAGTGTCAAAAATCCCAGTAATACCGTCCTCTATGTGTACAGTATGAGAGGGAGACATCTGTTCTGTTTCTGCACAAGGAAAAATTACTACAGCATTTTGTCTCCTGAATAAGCTATGAATTTTTTTTTCAATTTTTTTTGTTCCTTAAAAATGAGGCATTTAAAAAAGGAAGAAATAAAGGTTTTTTTATAGTTTTTTTAACTTTGCATTTTCCAAGAAAATTACTGCCCCTCCTTATCAGTGTCTAGTACGTGTGTAGAAAGGGCTCATTCTTCTTGTTGTGATATCTCTCCTTCTGCTCTTCCTCCCGGAACACAATAAAGGAGAAAGAAACTGCAGCTGCATCCCCTCCTCTCCCCTCCTGTCGGTATTTCTTCTCAGAAAATACATACTATAAAAAAAACACCATATGAGGGCCACAATTTGGACCCTTCATAGCACAAAAACATTAGCAGCAATGTTTTTAAAAGGGTTGCCAAGGCTTTTCTCTCTATGTGACTGCAGACCTTTGACTCCTCACATCGCGCACAGTACGCACTGTCGGGATTCTAGCATCTGGAGAGGGCGGTCATGTGACTGTAATTATGCAATTTGCAGACTTAACAACTAGACGTGTCTGGCCTCGCCTAATTCACTTGTATTGAGCGAGGATAATCACTTCTAGTCGACATGTGACCGCATGTATGCAGTTACGCTCTCGCTTGCTCCCGGTGGCATCACCGGAGAATCCTGACAGTGTGCAGTGCGCGCGCTGTTAGGATTCACAAATCTGCAGCCACATAGAGTGACTTTAGACTTGAACCTTGGACAATCCTTCTTAGCCCTGTGCTTTGTTCGGTGCGGCTTCTATTTATCAGACTTGTTTTCCAGCATATCCCACAGGTGATTGAGATCTGGGTAATTTGGAGACAAGTCATCACCTTGATCTCTTTGTTTCTCAGACCATTTCTGAACAGTTTTTACACGGCAGCAGACCTAGAAGGCCTAGCCCTGATACGTCAATTCCCATGATAGTTGAGAACCCTGTGGAACATTTTGCATTAGGGCCCATGAGCTTCAAGATACAATACTGGGTTCTTTAGATGCGAAATCTACATGATGCCGGGACCCAGAGTTTACCAGTAGAACATTTCCTTCCCTATCACACTGTCTTCACCGGTTTGTCTTCTCATAAAGCAACCTTGTGCCATCTCTTCACCTGGGAAGTGACGCACAAGCACGTGGTTGTCCACATCATGATTTATTACATCGGGTCACCTTCTTCCTTTTCACTCTGGTCCAATACTCATGTGCCCCTTGTAAGCATTGTTGGATAGTGCTCACACAGCATGAGCATTAGGTACGGTCTGCGTCACTGCAGTCCCATTCGTAAGAAGCTGCGATGCTCTCTCTTGTCTTGATACATTTTCTATTACAGCCAGCAGTAAAGTTTTCAGCAATTATTGCTACTGTCGCTTTTCTGTGTGATTGAACCAGACCGGCTGAACTTCTCTTTCTACACTCAGCAATGAGTCTTAGCCATCCATGAAATTGTTGCTGGTGCACTGGTTGTCACCCTACTTTTGTAGGTACTAAGCACAGTGTAGAAGGACCACCCGACAAGACCTGCTGAATTGGGGATGCTCAGACACGGGCATACATAGAAATCATGGGGCCCCATAGCAGAAGTTTTAATTGTGCCCCCCACCACTTTCCCCCCCTAAAAAATAATTACATATTTGTCAGGGTCACAGAATAGCATGTCTTACAACTTTTCATCCTTTACAAAGTAATTTTACTCCTGCTGAAGTCATAGATTCCTCTTTAATTGCCCCCATAAAGTATAATGCCAACAAAAGTGTCCCACAAACACAGTACGATACCCCCATGGTGAGTTCATCCACATTAACCTCTACATGCATAGTCTAAGGACCCTACTGTATGCCACCTCAATGCCCAAGGCAAATTTTGGTGACCCCAACAAAATATGACCCCCCAACTGTGACCCCCACATAGCCCTCCATACAGTATAATGGGCCCCACACTTTTCCACGCTGTATAATGGCCCACACTAGTCCTCCATACAATATAATGGTCCACATAGCCTTCAACACAGTATGATGGACCCCATAAACCGTCACACTGTATAACTTCTTGCATACAGTATAATAGCCCCCAGATAGCCCTCCAAGTATTATAATGGCCCCCACATAGCCAAAGTTGGTAAGCCAAACCTCCGATTCCTCAATTTCCCTGACTCCCAACTCTGACTCTATGACTCCGATTCCACAGCACTGGTCACTACTGAGCATGGACATAAAGTGCAGCACAGATTCATCTCAACTAAAAGCCGAGGTCTTTAGATCAGGATTGGAACAGAGCAGACATTTGTAGGACATTTCATAACTTTCACAAACTCTTATGGAAAAGTTTACAGCACATCCTTCACTGAACTACTGTGCACAATTTATTATTTATTTTAGGTGTCCAAAATGAACACTGACTTTGACTCCACAGCCCTGCCTCCAAATATTATAATGGCCCCCATGTATCCCTCCAAATATTAATATGGCTACACATAGCCTTCCATATAGTATAATGGGTCCCTTATGGTCCTCCATATAGTATAGTGCGCCCCCATAATCCTCCATATAGTATTCTGCACTCAACATAGTCCTCCATATAATGCTCTCACATGGTCCTCCACATAATATAATGCTCTCCACATAATATAATGGTCTCCCCATGGTCCTCCATATAATATAATGGTCTCCCCATGGTCCTTAATAGAATATAATGGTCTCCCCATGGTCCTCCATAGAATATAATGCACTCCCCTTAGTCCTCCAGAAAATATAATGCACCCCATGGTCCTCCATATAATATAATGTACTCCCCATAGTCCTCCAAAAAATGTAATGCACAACCATGGTCCGCCATATAATATAATGTACTCCCCATAGTCCTCCATAGAATATAATGGTCTCTCCATTGTCCTCCATATAATATAATGCACTCCCCATGGTCCTCCATATAATATAATGTACTCCCCATAGTCCTCCAAAAAATATAATGCTCTCCACATAATATAATCGTCTCCCCATGGTCCTCCATATAATATAATGGTCTCCCCATGGTCCTCCATAGAATATAATGGTCTCCCCATGGTCCTCCATAGAATATAATGCACTCCCCGTGGTCCTCTATATAATATAATGTACTCCCCATAGTCCTCCTTATAATACAATGGTCTCCCCATAGTCCTCCATAGAATATAATGGTCTCTCCATGGTTCTCCATATAATATAATGCACTCCCCGTGGTCCTCTATATAATATAATGTACTCCCCATAGTCCTCCTTATAATATAATGGTCTCCCCATAGTCCTCCACAAAATGTAATGCACCCCCATGGTCCTCCATATAATATAATGTACTCCCCATAGTCCCACATAGAATATAATGGTCTCTCCATAGTCCTCCAAAAAATGTAATGCACCCCCATGGTCCTCCATATAATGTAATGTACCCCCATAGTCCTCCATAGAATATAATGGTCTCTCCATTGTCCTCCAAATAATATAATGCACTCCCCATGGTCTTCCATATAATATAATGCTCTCCCCATGGTCCTCCATATAATATAATGTACTCCCCACAGTTCTCCATAGAATATAATGCACCCCCATAGTCCTCCCCCTATTCATATAACTAAGGTCAAGGTCACTCTGATCCTTACACTTACAGATTTTTCTCGCTTCCAACATACTGTAACTTAAAAAAACTGACTATATGCTTATTCTTATACGTTACGTGATTGACAGGCAGCACGGTCACAAGACAATATTATTTACCCCGTCCGGCAGTGGTTGTAACATAATGGATGATTTATATGGAAATATCTATTTGCTTGTTTGTTTTATTTCTCGTCCTCTTATCGTGTTTTTGCTTATTTAGACTTTTGCCTCTTTTCCGTCTTTGAGAACTCAGTCCCTGGGAGGAAAGTAAAATCTTTCTATCCGTCCATTCCAGGAACATATTTTTTTTTTTTTTTTTTGTGTAGCTGAAAATATTCTGATGTCATCTATAGATTTGCTTCTCGGTAAACACAATCATGTTTTTTCCATTGAGTTCCCATGACAGTATAGCTGAAATGAAATTGTATTTTCTCATGTGGACGTTCTGGCAGTCCTGTTAACATTCAGGAATTTGTTGAAAGTCAGAAAAATAAAGTGCAAAAATCATTTTATTAAATATTGTTTGCTAGAAGCAAACCAAAGAAGATTTCATTAAAACTGAGATTGAAATTTGGAAAATTGGAAAAAATTGGAAAACGTCATCACTTTTCATCGCCACAACGTAGAACCCTCCTTGGCAGATACTCTTTATACTTCTTTTTCTGAGCAATTGATTTATGTACTGTCATATACAAGCTGCTAATGGTCTCTTCACATTGATACCGTAATTGAGGGGTTACAATGCCCCCCTCCAAATAAGACAAAAAACACAATCCATTCAGTAATTGTATTGACTAAATTTAACCAGGTCCCAATCACCGGGTCTTTTGTCTCTCGACACAGCAAAGCGGTTAATCTAGTGGTTTACAATTCCATGATGAAAGGCAGGCGAATAGAAATTGGTTTAGGATTTATTATTTTCTAAATGAAAACAGCAGGAGCCGTTCCAAGTTCTGTTCTCAACTTTTTTTATTTTTTTTTTTTATTTTTTTTTTGCTTTTCAAAGAATGAACTTTCATTGCTAATAATTATCCTGTTATACGCTAGGAGAAATAATTTTTTTTGTTGCTCATTATTCTCAGTGGGCTTGCTGAGATTTCACATCAATTATCATATAGAAGTCTCCTATAAATAATGTTTCTCATTTATGAGATTCTAGGAATTTTATCCTTTTTTTTTTTTTTTTTTTTGTAATATTTCGTTTCTTACTTCTTTTTTTTTTTTTTTGTTCATTGTTTCAGCTCTCTTGGTAACAGAAGAATTGGAAAAGGGGAGGATAACTGCCCTGCGTGAAGTTCACGTTCCAGGATGTCCCGGCACACTAGGTTCGAGAGGGATTTCTGCGGAGGATGGGAAAGATGGGAGTGGAGTCCAAGTAGCAATCATATGAACACAAGTAATGCCAACAGTATAGTCAATGGCAATGGTAACAACAGGCCTGGACTGCTTCCTCTACCGATTGTGCCATCCCGTCTTCCCACACCTACATCCACCAATTCCGCAACGGTTGGCAGTGATGCCGTGACGAGCAACGCAAGCAACCCTTCTGCAGCTTCGGCATCCAAAGTAAGAAAACCTTTTAAAGATTTTTTTCGGGGACATATTGAATTTTAGTTATATGGTTTAAAAATACATATATATGATTGGTCTAAATTATTTAAGTATATTTTCAAAAAGCCAGTTCCAGAATGTAATGTACTTATACAGTATGCTTTATGATTCATGTTCCCAATTTGAAATGTATCCGCTTTCAGAACCTGAACTATGGTTTCCATTGGAGCCACAGAATATTGAGGATCAATGTGGGATCTCACAATGATTATTTCCACCCACAAAGCAGATGGAGAAAATTAGAGGGCGAATTAATTCTTGTTAAGGGTTCATGTGTGGTCAATGATCAAAGTTCGACCTGGACCACTAGAGTACCAAAGGACATTTCAAAGTCACTAAAGGCTGTGATGAAATGATTAGTCTCTGAGCGTCCAGCAGAAAAACAACCTACCGTAGTTTGGAGGGAACTTTGGAGACCACTACCAGTAAAGTCTATTGGATAATTGTGCCCCACTGGTAGGCTCAAGAAATTCCCGACCAATGGTACCCATCATGTTTATCTTTCCTTGGTGTAAAACCTACTTTGCACAACCCAGGAAAAGGAAGTGACTCTCAATAGTTTGTGTCCTTGGTCTAAATAATCATTGAATCCCACCTATTCTCCATTCAGAGTGTCAGGTTACCCATCTTGAACTGTATGGTACATTTGCCAAGAAGAAATATGGCCTCTTTCATCTGCCAGCGTTCCGCGGAGGTGTGCCTGTTTTTTTTTTGCATATATTACAGTATGTCTATTGATTTGCCCACATAGTGAAATGTTTGATGTTCTATTACAGAATGGAAAAAAAACTAAAGGAAGTAATTTATATCATTGTGACATATGACTACGACTGTGACCTTTTGTTAATGGTGGATGTAGCATGATACCTGGAGCTAATATTCATGAGGATCCAATTCTGACTTGGTGTCCCTGGCTGTTGGTTCTAGAAATGTCTATTTAAGACTTCATCAAAAACATGGAGTGTCCTTAATTAGACCCATTGGTTTGAAGCTGGGTTGGTGTTGTTTTGCTGATCTGGTAACTAGTGGTTAAATCGTAAGGGAACATGATTATAATTAGCCAGATTAATTTGGAAAATGTCAAGGTGACGGTTGGTCCTCTTGTCAATATCAGTTTGCGGTTGACGACTTCAACCGATGCAGCAAAGGAGTTAGAGGTAGCATTAATATATTGAGGAAGTAGTTCAAGCAGATTCTCCATTAAAGGGGTTTTCTACATTCCACATTTGGGCACAATTTTCACCTTATTTTATTTATTTTTTTACTTAAAAAAAAAGTAATAATTTTTGCAATTGGTTTTCCTTAAAAATTTGCACGGTGTCCCTTTGTGTTAGAGCGTCTATTACTGGCTCAGAATGAGTTACATGAGAATCTGTCAGTGAGATCATTCTGACTTTTTATGGCTTACTCTAAGCTGATTTATGACCAGGCTCCCACTAGTTGAATGTTCGGCAAAAACAAAGATCCTGTAAAAGCAAATCGGTGCAAAATTTTACTGAAACGCAATTGCAAAAATGCTATTTATTGCCAAATACATTCATTTAGTAAAGAAATATATTGTCCCCAAAAGTGGTCGACCTCTTCAATAGTGTATCTTAGAAATGTGTACCCCGTCATGGCGCCAAAAAACATAATGGTAGGCCATTGGCCCATAAAACACTTTCTTAAGCCAATGGATTTGAACTCTGTCCATTCTCTTCTAACGACTAGTTGAAAAAAAAGGTAGCAGAATAGATCAGTGCAATATCCTAAATCCCCAGAATAGCTTATGTAGCGCCTTTTACCGGACTCAATTGTATCTAAATGGTTTCATTTTGCAGCAATCAACCTGTCAATCATTGGTTCAAACGTTTTGGTCTTCTCCAGAAGTGATGACACGTCTTAGCTTTTTGTTCGGCTTGGTGAGACATAAATGTTATTTCTAACTTCCTGGCTCCATCTAGGTACATTACGGTTGTCAGGGCCATGATCTGATTCTGAATAAACAAGCGAGGTCTAGCAATAAAGCAGTCTGGAAGAACTTCTGAAGAACTTGTCTGTCTTTTCTTTGTCTGTTACCGGATCCGAGCTGTATATCATGTAATCTTCTTTGAAACTACTGTGTTTAAAGACACGTATGTCCTTACCTATCTCATATTACTCTATTAGGACCTCTGGTCCATCTTATATATGGACCATCTCCCACATCATCCTACATGGGCCATCTCACACATCATACTAAATGGATGTTATCCCACACCATTCTACATGAGCCATCTCCCACATCATCCTACATGGTCACAGGGTCTTACTGACCCACCTGAGGACTGGAGGATTCTCCGGTGGGCCCAGGAACTGACACCTTCTGGCATACTGGTCAGCAGCTGCAGAAGGCCCTCAGTGGCTATTGGGCCCCTAAGTCAAGGGTGCCTGCCCTGTACCAGTGGAGCAGCAGCGGGTGACAGGAAGCCACGCCTGGCCCCGCTGCTAAAGAGAAATGAATATTCACGCTTCTCCACGCCCACATAGGCATAGAGAGGAATGAATACCATTTCACTTTAATAGCGGGCAGCGTTAGCCGCAGGGTGCAGCTAACATTACCCGCATGTAAAGCCCCACCACCACCGCACCACTCTCTCTCACACACACAAAGCACCGCACCACATACACACACGCACACAAAAGCACTCACCTCTCAAAACACATCCCGGTGTCCTGCTTCCTGCACGGCGCTTCCTGTCTGAGACAGCGCAGCTGGATGATGTCATCATTCAGCGCGTGGCTGTTTCAGACAGAAAGCTGCTGGCAAGGAAGAGGCAGCCGAGATTTGCTTCGAGAGGTGCGTGTGTGTATGTGGTGTGATGCGGTGCTTTGTGTGTGAGTGTGAGAGAGTGATGCGGTGGTGTGTGTGTATTGGAGATTGGCAATGATGGGGTGGTGGAGAAGGACGATGGGATTGGTGGGGAAGTAGGCAATGATGGAGGTGGTGAAATGGGCAATGATGAGATTATGGGGAAGAAGGTAATAATGGTTGTGGTTGAGAGGACAATGATGGTGGTGGTGGGGGGAGGCAATGATGAAGGTGTTGAAATGGGCAATTATGGGGGTGTTGAAATGGGGGGTGGTGGGGGAGAAAGCAATGATGGTTTTGGTGTAAAGGACAATGATGGTAGTGGTGGAATAGACAGTGGTGGTGGTGGAATGGGCAATGATGGGGATTGTGGGGAGAAGGCAATGGTGGGGATTGTGGTGGAGAAGGCAATGATGGAGGTGGTGGAAAGGGCAATGATAGGGGTGGTGGGGAGAAGGCAATGATGGGGGTGGAGGGGGAGAAAAATTATGGAGGTGGAGAGGGGCTGCATTATACCCTATAAGGGGGGCTGCATTATACTTTATGAGGGGGCTACATTATATTCTGTAGAGGGGACTGCATTATTCTCTCAGGGGACTACATTATATTCTGGGGGCTAAATCATACTTTATGAGGGGGTTACAGTTTACTCTATTGGGGGCTACATTATATTCTGTGGTGGGGCTGCATTATTATTCTCTCGGGACTACATTAAATTCTGGGGGGCTACATCATACTATATAAGGGGGCAGCATTATGCCCTATGGAGGGGACTACAGTATAATCTATGGGGGCTGCATTATACTATATGAGGGAGGCTGCATTATACTATATGAGGGAGGCTACATTATTATACCCTATAAGGGTGCTACATTATATTCTATAGTAGTGACTGTATTATACCTTATGAGGGGGTTGCATTATATTTTGTGGGGTGCTGTATTATATTCTATGAGGTGGGCTGCATTATCTATGAGAGGGGGCTGCATTATATTCTTTGAGGGGGCTACATTTTTTTATGAGGGGGGCTGCATTATATTCTATGTGGGAGGCTACATTATATTCTATGAGGGAGGCTGCATTATATTCTATGAGGGGGGCTACATTATATTCTATGAGGGGGCTACATTATATTCTATGAGGAGGGCTACCCCAACTCCTGCTACATAATAATACGTGTACTACCCTATATTATTCCCTGATATTACCATGTTTTATCGCACAATTGGTGGTCTTGTATTGATTTCTATGTAGCTACATAGTGTGCCCCAAGAATGATTTTCTTTGGTGGGCCCAAGGTGCTCCAGTCCAACGCTGTACATGGACCATTTCCCACACTAAAAAAAAGCTGGACTCTGGGTAACTATGTGCATTCACTAGCTTAATACCTATTGTGGATTATTGTTTACTTTATGCTTCACTTTTGGCTGTGATGTGCAGAGAAACACTTAGTAATTAGCTCTACTTAGTCCTGTAGTCTTGTATAATATTTTGGGTCCTCATGCACATGAATTTTGTATTCCAATTATTCTAAATATTGTGCTTTCAATCTGTTTTACCTGTGGTGATCTACTATTGTTATCATCTGTTTATTTATTATTGGACCAATTTTCATACTACTGCCCAATGTTTGCTTGTCTTTTTCATTCCTTATTTGTATGAAATCAACCCTTTTTTATTTATGTTTTAAACATGGTTTAATAAAATTATGTTTTTATTTGGATTTTTGGAGGACTTTTCTTGCTTTGGTTTTCCTAAATTTTCACGGTCCTCCGTATTTATATTGTGGGGCATTCTTTTGTGCATATCCCACACTATCCTACATGGACCATATCCCACATCATCATACATGGACCATATCTGACACTATCCTAAAAGGACCATCTCCCACATCATCCTACATGGACAAAACCCACAACATCCTACATGAACCATATGCCACAACATCCTACATGGACAAAACCCACAACATCCTATATGGACCATATCCCACATCATCCTACATGGACCATCTCCCACAACATCCTACATGGACCATCTCCCACATCATCCTACCTGAAACATTTCCAACATCATCCTACATGGGCCATCTCCCACATCATGCTACATGGAAAATATCCCACACCATCCTGCATGAACCATCTCTCACATCATCCTACATGGACCATATCCCACACCATCCTACATGAACCATCTCCCACATCATCCTACATAGACAATCTACCACATTATGCTACATGGACCATCTCCCATATCATTCTACTTGTTACTTCCTACACATTTTTCAAGAACGTTATTACTGATTTCTTGTTATAACCTATTGTTATTTTTGGACTGTTGGATGGTGCACCAGCTGTTCACCACCATGTACAATATACTGCCAAAAAGTCAGGGGCGGACCTACCGCCGGTTCAACCGGTGCAGCCGCACCGGGGCCCGGAGGTGGAGGGGGCCCTTGCAGACAGGGGCTTTCTGCTGCCGCTGTAGATCGATGCAGGCCCGGGCCCGCACTGTATTAGCAGTGTACAAGTGCCGGCCGGCATCCCCCATTGCAGACAGCAGGCTGTGTGTCTGCTGATCTGACGTCACCTGCGCGCCTGTTTCACTCTGCCCGAGGCCTGGAGAGGAGAGAAGAAGTTGGCAGAGAGCGAGCCAGGGGTCGGGGCAGGAGGTATGTGACGGACTTCATCTAATTCCTGCTTTCTTATCTGCTTTCTGCAGAGGATCTATCTGTACTGTACTGAGATTTATTGCACCATAAACTTACATACAGATAAGGTCCCGGCTCCAGCGTCACCCGATCTGTATGTAAGCTGAAGCTGCAGCAATAAGTCATAGCAATATACTACGTGGCTCTGCTGTATACTATGTGTCTGGGCAATATACTACGTGGCTGGGCAATATACTATGTCACTGGGCAATATACTACGTCGCTGGGCAATATACAATGTAACTGGGCAATATACTACGTCGCCAGGCAATATACTATGTAGCTGGGCAATATACTACGTGACTGGGCAATATACTACGTGGCTGGGCAATATACTATGTCACTGGGCAATATACTACGTCGCTGGGCAATATACAATGTAACTGGGCAATATACTACGTCGCCAGGCAATATACTATGTAGCTGGGCAATATACTACGTGGCTGGGCAATATACTACGTGACTGGGCAATATACTACGTGGCTGGGCAATATACTACGTGGCTGGGCAATATACTACGTGACTGTGCAATATACTACGTGGCTGGGCAATATACTACGTGGCTGGGCAATATACTACGTGACTGTGCAATATACTACGTGGCTGGGCAATATACTACGTGGCTCTGCTGTTGTACGCAGCATTCAATCCGCAGCTAATCCGGATGTAATCTGGACAGTGGACATGCACCCCAACTCTCCCATCAGGCCGCACGCCGTTCCATCAGTCTGCGCTCTTGCTGAGGACGGGGATGGTGCGCGATCTGAGGAGAGTGACGGCGGCACTATTGCCGAGATGGTGCGCATGCCCACAGGTAGGACTGATATATGAAGAGACTAGATCAGTGTTGGAACGGACAGAGGTGAGTATTTTTTTTGTAATGCAAGGCCATTACACAGTATGGAGCAGTATATGGGGCCATTATACTGTATGTAGCATCATATGTGGCCATTATAATGTATGCAGCATCATATTTGGCCATTATACTGTATGCAGCATCATGTGGGGCTATTATATTGTATGCATCATCATGTGTGGCCATTATACTGTATGCAGCGTCATATGTGGCCATTATAATGTATGCAGCATCATATTTGGCCATTATACTGTATGCAGCATCATGTGGGGCCATCATACTCTATGTACCATCATGTGGGGCCATTATACAGTATTAAGCATCATCATGTGGGGTCATTATACAGTATGGAGCATCATATGTGGCCATTATACTGTATGTATCATGTGGGGCCATTATAAAGTATGCATCATCATGTGGGGCCATTATACGGTATGCATCATCATGTTGGGCCATTATAAAGTATGCTTCATCATGTGGGGCCATTATACAGTATGGAGCATCATGTGTGGCCATTATACAGTATGGAGCATCATGTGTGGCCATTGCACAGTAGGCAGCATCATGTGTGGCCATTATACAGTATGGAGCATCATGTGTGGCCATTATACAGTATGGAGCATCATGTGTGGCCATTATACAGTATGGAGCATCATGTGTGGCCATTATACAGTATGGAGCATCATATATGGTCATTATACAGTATGGAGCATCATGTGGGGCCATTATACAGTATGGAGCACTATGTGAGGCCCATTTCACTGTATGGAGGAATATGTGAATATAGTTTGACATGCCTGGCTTAAAGGGTTATTCTCATCATGATAAAGGGTTACAATTGCAAAGAGGCTGTAAAAAACAAACAACTTGGCAATATTACTTTGGAATAAAAATCCTCTTCATTCTCAAGAACAGACCTCCACTGCAATCGGTGGCTAGTATCTTTGGCTTGGAGTGCAGTGCTTACAAGCTCTTTGCTATGGTGTGCTAGTGTAGGAGATTTTCTAATCTAAAACCACAGTATTCCGGTTAAATTGCTGTGTTGGCACTTTGCAATAAATACCGTAAGTGGATTTTAGATTGCAGTTTGGGCACTCGGTCTCTAAAAGGTTCGCCATCAGTGGTATAGTACGTAACATCTAGTACACAAATTAGTATATGGCTCATATATAACAGACCTGGGCAAAATGTGGAAATCGGACCGGGCTATCTGTGATAACAAAACACCCGGAAACACTGGTCCGCAGGTCGCAATATACAGCTGACCTGCATCCAGATTTCATCGGGGACTCTGTGAGGGCACAAATTGTATATAGCTGTGTGGGGGCCCTCCCTGTAGTACGTCTTTTACATGATACTGTTGTATGGAATAATGCAGTCTACTACACGATTCCATACTTTTATTTGTAGTATTTTATCAGATACCAGACATATAATGTAATACAATATATAGGTACATGGTCAGGCTCTGCTGGTTCCCACAGTAATCATATAACCAAGAGGATGCACTGCGCACACTTGCTGTCTTGTGCCAACTAGAGAGTCTGCAGTGTTCTATTCACTGACAGCGAACACTAGTTGTCACCTGACTGCAAGTCTGACTGCACTGGAACCAGCAGAACCAAATCTTAACCTTTGATAATGAGGGCAATCTGGTTTGTTGCTCGGAGCCAGATTGCACTCATCATAAGCAGCATGCTGGGCAGGGCGGGGGGCCCAGACAAATTTCTTGCACAGGGGCCCAAAGCTGTCAGTGTCCGCCACTGCAAAAAGTATCACCATTATCAACATAACTTTGCCACCACAGTAAATAATGGCTTACCATTTACAGTCTAGTTAAGAGCCTTCATAAACTATTATTATTATTTATTTATATAGCACCATTGATTCCATGGTGCTGTACATGAGAAGGGGTTACATACAAGTTACAAATATCACATACAGTAAACAAACTAACAATGACGGACTGATACAGAGGGGCGAGGACCCTGCCCTTGTGGGCTTACATTCTACAGGATTATGGGGAAGGAGACAGTAGGTTGAGGGTTGCAGGAGCTCCGGTGTTGGTGAGGCGGTAGCTCCGGTGTTGGTGAGGC
Source organism: Ranitomeya imitator (assembly GCF_032444005.1). NCBI lineage: Eukaryota > Metazoa > Chordata > Amphibia > Anura > Dendrobatidae > Ranitomeya > Ranitomeya imitator. Next base: position 649,968,059 of record NC_091286.1, read on the forward strand.
GGTAGCTCCGGTGTTGGTGAGGCGGTAGCTTCGATAGTGATGAGGCAGCAGCGGTGTCAGTGCAGGCTGTAGGCTTTCCTGAAGAGATGAGTTTTCAGGTTCCGTCTGAAGGATCCAACTGTGGTTGATAGTCGGACGTGTTGGGGCAGAGAGTTCCAGAGGATGGGGGATATTCGGGAGAAGTCTTGGAGGCGATTGGATGAGGAGCGAATAAGTGTGGAGGAGAGAAGGAGGTCTTGGGAGGACCGGAGATCACGTGAGGGAAGATATCGAGAGATTAGTTCAGAGATATATGGAGGAGACAGGTTGTGGATGGCTTTGTAGGTCAGTATTAGCAATTTGAACTGGATACGCTGAGGGAATGGGAGCCAGTGAAGAGATTTGCAGAGGGGGGAAGTGGAGGAGTAGCGAGGAGAGAGATGGATTAGTCGGGCAGCAGAGTTAAGGATGGACTGGAGAGGTGCAAGGGTGTTAGCAGGGAGGCCACAGAAAAGGATGTTGCAGTAGTCAAGGCGGGAAATGATGAGTGCGTGCACAAGCATTTTAGTAGATTGGGGGTTGAGGAAAGGACGGATCCTGGAGATATTTTTGAGCTGGAGGCGACAGGAGGTGGAAAGAGCTTGGATGTGTGGTTTGAAGGACAGGGCAGAGTCAAATATCCATTCACCGTGCACATGTTACCAGACATTACTTTGCAAAGTTGGTGGACAGGAGTGCCGTTTTGATAGTGAAAAAGCTAAATGTAGTGCCTTCATTCTCCAGATCAGTGAAGCCCCAAAAGACATTCCCCATTAATCTAAATATTATGGTATTTTATAATTATATACAAAAACAATTATTCAGAGTAACACCCCTTTAACACATGTTGCTGGTGCCGGTGGCAAGTTCATACCGATATAGTTCAAAGTGGTGCTCGCCTGTGACGCCGGCCAAAAGTCTGAGATATGTGTACTGAAATGGATCATCAGCGCTAACAGGGAGAACAAAAAAGAGTTCAGCATGGCAGCGGGGATAGAGTAGGTTAGCATGATGTGCACAGGAGGTGGAGAGTACTAGAATCTGGAAACAATTCAAAGACACAGGATTGAGTTGTTATGGGCCTTAAAAAGTCTAGGGAGATGATGCCACATGCCGCGCAGCCTGCAAAGCCCAACATGGAGCACAACAGAGGCCAACAGACCGAGGTGAAAGGAGCAAAGCCAGGACAAGAGTCTAAAACGATCCTGTGCCCCACTCTCATGCTACGCTTCTGTACCAAGTTTCAGTAGACTTTGCCTACACACCAGTGTTCCCCAACAACAGTCCACAAGAGCCACCAACAGGTCATGTTTTAAGGATTTCTTTAGTATTGAAGAGGTGATAATTGCATCACCTGGACAATACTAAGGAAATCCTGAAAACATCACCTATTGGTGGCTCTTGAGGACCGGAGTTGGGGAACACTGGCCTACACCATAGTCTTTTCCCGTAAGACTCATTTTCTTCTTCAGGTGCCCCCTTCTCAATCTTATTCTATTCTTGCTTCCCATGTAAATTCTGATGGTTGCTAGGTCTAATTCATCATAAATAATTCTTGTATCATTCTCATGCTGTGGTTTAATTGCCTCTAGTCCATATGCAACGCCCTCCTGTCAGTCCTATGAGACACCTCTCTTCTCGATATGAGGCCTCCTAGTTGCTATCCGAGTCCATTATCTAGTATTAAAGTATAAAACAAAAGTCAAAAAAGGTGCGTTTTGAATATAACTATTACTGTAACTATTACTATATATATACTATATATACGGTATATGAAAATAGTAAAAACCCATGTTGTCTTGTTTCATTTGTCCACGCAACTCTTCATGTTGGCTTGCACAAAGCTCATAACATCTTCCAATGTCCTCCTGTCAATCTCACTCCTAACAGAACTACTTTATGTCACCACAAGGCATCCTGGATGTTATCTTTTTTTTTTTAATTATCTAGCTATGTATGACTGGGGTCATCTTGCAGTTTAATTTGCCATACGGCTACAACATCCATAAACCTTTTAACCTTTGATGCCTTTGCTGTCAAACTCGTTCCTAAGGGACATCCTTTATGTCAGTCTAAGGGATCCTATATGTTACTTGCTTTTTGTATTTATTTAGCTATGTATCACTGATATTTAATTTGACTGACCACTTGCATAAATCTTCTACCTCTTCTGTGGCCCACCTGTCAATCCTATTATTGGGGGACATTCATTTATCTTAACGTGAGACATTCTTCTTATCTAAGTTATGGATTTATCTAAAATTGAAAAACTGATGTTGTGTGGCTGTTTAATTTTCTCAAACCACCACTTATATTAATTTCCAATCCTAGTCCTAAGGGATATTCTGTATCTCTGTATAAGGTATCCTATATGTTACCCACTTTTGCATTAATCTAGCTATGTATAACTGACGTAATCGTTCAGTCTTATTTGCTGTAGCATAAACCTTTTAACCAATCTGCAGCCCTCCTGTCAGTCTTATTTTTTTAAAAAGATCTGTCACTTTCTTAAAAAAAATTGAGCTAAAGATCACATTAGAAAAAAAAACCTAAGCTGTCCTGATTCTGACGCTTTTTTCTGTTTTGAGCTGCGTCGCTCCAATGCAGAGATATTCACATTTGTTCCTTATGGAGCGCAGTGTTTGAAATCTCTGCTGTGAAGTCCAACTGGTTGTTTCTTCTGAGTTTTCTCTGGGGGGGGGGGTGTACTTTGACCTGAACTCCTATATGCTGCTCAGCAGCTGATTCCGCAGTCTAGTAGTCCCAAACTTTGCCTTTTAAAGCATCTCGGAGTGAGCGGTGAAGACACCTGCCCCTAGAGAAAAGTGTGAAGAAACGCCTAGTTGAACTGCAAAGCAGAGATTTCACATAGTGCTCTCCAGAAGAAAAATGTGAATATCTTTGCAACTGAATGACACAGAACAAAACGAAAAAGAGTGACAGAATCAGGGGAGCTCGTTTTTTTTTTTATTTTTATAAGATCTTTAACTTCTTTTTTTTGTGATAGGTGTGCTTTAAGGGAAGTTCTCTTATCCTGATACAAGACGCCCTGTTTGTTATCTGCTTTATGGATTTATCAAAAATTCTAAAACTGATGTCTGGCTTTTTAATTTGCCCACACAGCTACTCATATTAGTTTCTACAAAGCTCATAACATCATCCAGTGCCCTCCTGTCAATCCTAATTGACATCTTATACATCTCAAAAGGCATCCTATATGTTTCCTGCATTTTATATATAAAAAAAAAACCTGTAAAAACGGTGAAATTGTCTTTGTTTAATTTGCACACACTACAGCTTATATTAATTTCCCTGGAGCTGATAACTTCTTCCGATGTCCTCCTGTCAATCTCATTCCTAAGGGACATCTTTTATCCCAATATAAAGCCTCCTTTAAGTTCCCGGTTTTAGTGTTTACCTTGCTATGTATAACTGAGGTCATCTTGCAGTTTATTTTACCATCACTATACTACTTCCATCAAACTTTTAACCTTTTCTGCCACTTTCCTGTCAATCTTATTCCTGAGGGACACTCCTGTATCTCGATATGAGGCATCCCATTTCTTACCTGATTTTTGGATTTACCAAGTATTGTAAAACTGATATCATCTTGCTGTCTAATGTCTCCATGCCACCACAGATGTACAACTTAAAAAAAATAAGTCTTATAATTAGTGATGAGCGAACTTGCTCGGATAAGGAGTTATCTGAGCATGCTCGGATGCTAACCGACTGTCTTCTGCGTGATCGAAAAATATGTTCGAGTCCCCGTGGCTGCATGGCTCGCGGCTTCTTGACAGCCTCAACGCATGCAATGTTTGCCTAACCAACTGGCAATCCCTCCATCTGTTGTGACTCTTGAACAGCCGTGAGACATGTGGATGCGTTGCGGGAACTCGAACATATTTTTCGAGCAGGTCGAAGACACTCGGTTAGCGCCAGAGCATGGCGGATAATATAGTGCTGAGAAAACACGCTCAAAAAATGTATGATGTTCGTGAGACTTTATTGCAGCCATTTGTTTGGTTATCGGGAGTCTGACTGATCCAAATAATTTTTTTGGGTGGAGAAAACAATGTGAAGTGCTCTTGTACATTTTATGGTGCTAAGAGGTTTTTCTTCCTTTTGTGGTAAAATAAATATATATTTCTATTTCAATGGCTATATAAACATTTACTCAACTGCACAGCCTTCCTGACGAGGCCATTCCACAGCGGCGTATGTCAGAGTACGCTCGGGTTTCATAAGAATGCTTTTCCTTTACAAAACCATTAGGCGTTATTTCCCTTAGGCTGCAGCTAGCCTTCAACTTGGACCATACGGATATCACCTGGCTAAAAATGGCGCTATGCTGCTGCTACGTAAGAGCAAAATGTAAGTGGGGTTGTCCTGTGACCCCCAGGTCATCTTGACACACAAACGGTAAAAAAATCAAAATCATTTGGATTTTGCATCACTTGTTTATCGCGAACGGTCAACGTGATCGCGTCTACTTAGACTCTGCTGCGATGTAGCCGCACACTGTCCATTACATGGACGTGGGTTGAGATCCTGTCTGAAGGGGTTTTACATTTTATAAAAGTAAAATTAAATAATTTTATAACAAATATATTCTACAACTTTCTTGTATACTTTGGGAAAGAATTCCGAAAACTATTGAATGATTTTCAAAACCCAAGCTTTGGTCCAAAGTTCCAGTGATGATGTGGTCACACCTGCCTGGCTTCTCACCATTGAAATGAATGTTAACCTGTGCGTGAAACCTTGAAATAACCTTTTAACAGCAGGACATGAAGCACAACCATCTCTGTGGTCTGTATTCAGTGACTTAGATGAGCTCATATCTTCTGCTGCGCGCCAATACCACTGATTTCTTTAACCAAGTGAGATGGAAGTCAAAGTCCAGTCTGCTGAGGTCTCCAAAACATAGCGGTGAGCAAGAGAGGAAACGTCGGAACATAATATACCTCTGTGGTAATCGGCAAATGCTTTCTAAGCTCCCACCATAATTGAAGTCCAAAATATGTGTTTATGTAATATTTATTGGCTTCATATAGGAATGAGGAGCATGCAGAATGCACGTAGAACTTGGAAATATGGATTGTGTATACAGTATTTTAATACATGTTTTGCTTGTGATAAAGCTTTTTTTTCAACACTATGCATATGCTAACGCAGATTTTTAGATATGGACTATAAATATATACACCAATATTATTATTATTTTTTATTTGATTTTTAGCTCCTCTACTCTATTGGACACCATTATGATCAGTAGCTTCAACTAAGCTATATTGTTGACTTGAAACTGGTATCTCCAGTATTAGATCAGATAGACAGGGTGGTCGGCAGTGTGAGCAGCCTCTTCTTACCTCAACATTGCTGCTGTCTCTAGTAGTAGATCAGATAGACAGGGTGGATAGCAGTGTGAGCAGCTCACTCTTACCTCAACATCGCTGCTATCTCCAGTATTAGATCAGATAAACAGGGTGGACAGCAGTGTGGGCAGAATATTCTTACCGTAGCTCCCATGGTATCTCCAGTATTAGATCAGATAGACAGGGTGGACAGCAGTGTGGGCAGACTATTCTTACCGTAGCTCCCATGGTATCTCCAGTATTAGATCAGATAGACAGGGTAGACAGCAGTATGGGCAGACTATTCTTACCGTAGCTCCCATGGAGTATTAGATCAGATAGACAGAGTGGACAGCAGTGTGGGCAGACTATTCTTACCGTAGCTCCCATGGTATCTCTAGTATTAGATCAGATAGACAGGGTTCACGCCTGCAGTGTGAGCAGCCTCTTCTTAACTCAGCAACCATGTATCTCTAATATTAGATCAGACAGGGTAGTCAACAGTGTGAGCATCTTCTTACCTCAGCATCATTAGTATCTCAAGTATGAGAACAGAAAGGCAAGATAGTCGGCAGTGTGAACAGCCTCTTCTTACCTCAACATCTTTTTGGTTTCTCCAGTATTAGATCAGATAGACAGGGTGGACAGCAGCATAAGCTGCCTCTTCTTACCTCAGCATCCCTGGTATCTCCATTATTAGATCAGGTAGACTGGGCGGATAGCAGTGTGAGCGCCCTCTTTTTACCTCAGTATCCTAAGTAGATAAGATAGACCGGTTGGACAGCAGTGTTAGCAAACTCTTCTTACTCCCAGCACCCCTGGCATCTCCAGTATTATATCAAAAAGGCAGGATGGTCGACAGTGTGAGCAGCCTCTTTTACTGCAGCATCCCTGGTATCTCCAATAGTATTAGATCAGACTGAATGTGTGGACAGCAGTGTGAGCAGCCTCTTCTTACCTCAGCACCATTAGTATCTACAGTATTAGATCAGAAAGGCAGGGTGGTCAGCAGTGTGAGCAATTGCTTCTTGTCTCAACATCCTTGATATCTCTAGTATTAGATCAAATAGATTGAGCGGATAGCAGTGTGAGTAGCTTCTTCTGACCTCAGGTTTCCTGGTATCTCCAGTATTAGATCAGATAGACAAGGTGGACAACAGTGTGAGCAGCCTCTTCTTAACTCAAAACCTCTGGTATCTCCAGTATTAGATCAGATAGACAAGGTGGACAGCCTCTTCTTATCTCAGTACCCCTAGTATCTCCATTATCTTCAGATGCACAGGGTGGACATCAGTGTGAGCAGCCTCTTCTTACTTTAGTATCCCTGGTTTCTGCAGTATTAGATCAGATAGACAGGGTGGACAACAGTGTGAGCAGCCTCTTCTTACCTTATGACCCCTGATATCTCCAGTATTAGATCATAAAGATGTTGCACAGCAGTGTGAGCAGCCTCTTCTTACCTTAGCATCCCTGGTTTCTCCAGTATTAGATCAGATAGACAGGGTGGACAGCAGTGTGAACAGCTTATTTTTACATCAGTATAGCATAGTAACTTTTATTAACATTTTTTAAAGGTTTCTGTCAGAGTAACAAGACAGCGGATATTTTATTTCTATGGTGATTACCTCCCTAGACAAAACGAGTATGATTTGCTATTTAAATATATTTATAAATATTTTTTTATAATGACATATCTTTTGGTTATGTATTTTTTTCGATTCTTGGAGAACTTCTTTTGGCTTATGGTTATTTGTCATGATTTTGCGGTGTGTTTTAGAGCAGTGGTCAGCAATTTGTAACTCACCAGCAGTTGGACAGCTACTACTCCAAACATGCTTCCATAGCTTGCTATTGTCAAGGAATGCTTGGGGTGGTAGTTTCTCTAAGGCCGGCGTCACACATGCGAGTTTTACGGACGTAAGAGCGCAGAATCTACGTCCGTAAAACTCGCAAAAAATACGGCACAATTATTCTCTATGCCCCTGCTCCTATTTGCCGTATTTTACTGATCAGTATTATACGGCTTTCTACGGCCGTACAAAATCGCAGCATGCTGCGTTTGTCACCGTACTGCGCAAGAAATACGCCAATGAAAGTCTATGGAAGCGTGAAAAATACGGATTACACACGGACAAGCAGTGTGACTTGCGAGAAATACGCAGCGCTGTTAGAGAGAAAAGCCGGTAATTCAGTGCGGTGTACAGTAAAATCACACTGACAGCTTACAGTAGAATAGGTAGAATAAATGTGTACACATAGAATAGGTATATACTGTATATATATATATGTCAGTGAGACACATATATGTATATATATTAATATTTATTCCAGCGCTAGACAGCTTGAAAGCCGGTAATTCAATTACCGGCTTTTTCCTTCTCCTTCCTAAAACCCGACATGATTTGAGACATGGTTTACATACAGTAAACCATGTCTTCTCTCCATTTTTTTTGCAGATTCCACACTACTAATGTCAGTAGTGTGTATCTGCAAAATTTGGCCGTTCTAGCTCTTAAAATAAAGGGTTAAATGGCGGAAAAAATTGGCGTGGGCTCCCGCGCAATTTTCTCCGCCAGAGTAGTAAAGCCAGTGACTGAGGGCAGGTATTAATAGCCTGGAGAGAGTCCATGGTTATTGGCCCCCCCTGGCTAAAAATATCTGCCCTCAGCCACCCCAGAAAAGGCACATCTGGAAGATGCGCCTATTCTGGCACTTGGCCACTCTCTTCCCATCCCCGTGTAGCGGTGGGATATGGGGTAATGAAGGGTTAATGCCACCTTGCTATTGTAAGGTGACATTAAGCCTAATTAATAATGGAGAGGCGTCAATTATGACACCTATCCATTATTAATCCAATTGTAGTAAAGGGTTAAATAAAACACAAACACATTATTTAAAATTATTTTAATGAAATAAAAACAATGGTAGTTGGAGTATTTTATTCTACGCCCAATCCAGTCACCGAAGACCCTCGTTCTGTGAGTAAAAAAACATAATAAACCAACAATATACTTACCCTCCGCAGATCTGTAACGTCCAACGATGTAAATCCTTCTGAAGGGGTTAAAACATTTTGCAGCAAGGAGCTGTGCTAATGCAGGCTGCTCCTCGCTGCAAAACCCCGGGGAATGAGGCTAAAAATAGATCAATGATCTATATTTAGCTTTATTTGCGGTGAGGCGCCCTCTGCTGGCTGTTCATAGATCGTGGGAAATTACCTAGAAAGCCAGGGAGCTTTCTAGGTAATTTCCCGTTACAGATCTGCGGAGGGTAAGTATATTGTTGGTTTATTATGTTTTTTTACTCACAGAACGAGGGTCTTCAGTGACTGGATTGGGCGTTGAATAAAATACTGCAACACCCATTGTTTTTATTTCATTAAAATAATTTTAAATAATGTGTTTGTGTTTTATTTAACCCTTCACTACAATTGGATTAATAATGGATAGGTGTCATAATTGACGCCTCTCCATTATTAATTAGGCTTAATGTCACCTTACAATAGCAAGGTGGCATTAACTCTTCATTACCCCATATCCCACCGCTACACGGGAATGGGAAGAGAGTGGCCAAGTGCCAGAATAGGCGCATCTTCCAGATGTGCCTTTTCTGGGGTGGCTGGGGGCAGATATTTTTAGCCAGGGGGGGGCCAATAACCGTGGACCCTCTCCAGGCTATTAATATCTGCCCTCAGTCACTGGCTTTACTACTCTGGCGGAGAAAATTGCGCGGGAGCCCACGCCAATTTTTTCCGCCATTTAACCCTTTATTTTAAGAGCTAGAACGGCCAAATTTTGCAGATACACACTACTGACATTAGTAGTGTGGAATCTGCAAAAAAAATGGAGAGAAGACATGGTTTACTGTATGTAAACCATGTCTCAAATCATGTCGGGTTTTAGGAAGGAGAAAGAAAAAGCCGGTAATTGAATTACCGGCTTTCAAGCTGTATAGCGCTGGAATAAATATTAATATATATACATATATGTGTCTCACTGACATATATATATATATATATATACCTATTCTATGTGTACACATTTATTCTACCTATTCTACTGTAAGCTGTCAGTGTGATTTTACTGTACACCGCACTGAATTACCGGCTTTTCTCTCTAATATATGTGTCTACTGACACACATATATATATATATATATACAGTATATATATATATTTTCTTTTCTTTTTGGGACACATGGATCACTTCTATAGCGGTATGTTGGTTTTGCTAGCCTGCGAGAAAACCACGCAGTACGGATGCCATACGGATTACATACGGAGGATGCCATGCGCAAAAAACGCTGACACACCCTGCCTACGGAGGAGCTACGGACCACTTTTTTCGGGACTTTTCAGTGTATTACGGCCGTAATATACGGACCGTATTGTTTTACGCTGTGTGTGACGCCGGCCTAATGCTGAAGGCATTTAGGTATCAAACCTCTGTCTTTGAGCCCAGTCATACGTAACACATGTAATGTGAGCAGTGCTGAAGTCAACATACAGAGGCGGCCAATGATGATCTGTTTCACGCTGTGTCCCCTGACTCCCCGGCCTTCTTTTCCCACCACTTATCACGCTGTATTATTCCCCAAGGAAATCTTTGAACCTTCAAATGCTAAGCAATTATCGGTGTAACCAACCGAGGAATTGTGGGTCTTGTTCGAGGGTCTGAGCTGGATGTGATGATTTTCAGTGGTTATGTAAGGCAGCTGCAGAAGAGACCTAAGGAAACATACAAGACAATGGCATGGTCATACAGTTATCCTGCCGACCGTGTAATGTACAGGTTTACATTGGTATCATTTCCTTCTAAGTGGTTGATCTTTGTTGTGAAGAAAGTGCAGATCTGAATCAATAGCTAAATCCATACCAGTTTATCATATATGTGAACATTGATGTAAATGGTCATTTGGTTCCTCGCAATGACACCATGCTGACACTGACCATGGGCAGAGAGAACATGTGGCCCTGTGTTTTCTATCAGATACTGTGTTATTGTAAGGTTCCCACACACAGCATGATGTCCCCAAAGCCCCCCACTCGCACAGTATGATGTCCCCAAAGCCCCCACGCGAACAGTATGAAGTCCCCAAAGCTCCCCACTTGCAAAGTTTGATGTCCCCCCACACACAGTATGATGACCCTAAAGCCCCCATGCGCAATGTATGATGTCCCCAAAGCCCCCATGTGCAAAGTTTATGTCCCCCCACACTCAGTATAATGTCCCCAGTGCCCCCACATACAGTATGATGTCCCCAATTTCCCTACTCGCACAGTATGATGTCTCCAAAGCCCCCTACACATAGTATGATTTCTCGAAAGCCCCCTATACACAGTATAATGTCCACAAAGCCCCCTATACACAGTATGATGTCCACAAAGCCCCCCACGCACACGGTATGATGTCTACAGTCTCCCACGCACAGTATGATGTCCCTACAGCCCTCCCACACACACAGTATGATGACCCCACTGAGACTCAGACACACAGTCTTAATGGTGCCAACAGCTCCATGTTCCATCATTGTTTTGAATTGTATCTACGTCTTCATTATTCCAGTATCGGGGACAGTCACGTGGTGCAATATGCCACTGCTTCCTGGTGTTTAGCTGACACGTTCCATGGGCAACACTTTTCCTGGGTCTGCCCTATTCACATAGGAACTTGAAAAAAGCGTTTACTAAAACTATGGCATAAATCATAAAACACATGCTAAATCCAAACCAGTTTAGCATATGTGTGAACATTGATGTAAATCGTGATTTGGTTAATCGCAATATCACCATGACAACACTGAACATGAGCGGAGAGATAACGTTGCCCTGTGTTTTCTGTTTGATACAGTGTTATTGTAAGGGTCTCAAGGGCCACGGTTTTAAAGTGAGGCCTCAACATCATTGAAACTGGTTCCTCAGTGTGTGTGTGTTTTGTGAAAGGGTTATTCCCATCAGAATGATACCCACACTGCCACCCCATGCAGTATGATGCCCCCGCTATGCTTCTTCCACATAGTACGATACCCCCACTAACAATATGATGCCCCCAGTCACCCTCACACAGTATGATGGTCCCACAGCCCCCACACACACAGTATGATGCCCCTATACATACAATTTGTTGCCCCATCTACACCTCCCCAACATAGAATGATACCCCCACTTCTTCCACACAAAATATGATTCCCCCAGTTACCTGCACACAGTATGACGTCCTCATAACCCCCCACATGCTCAGTATGATGTCCTCATAACCCCCCATGTGCACAGTATGATGTCCTCATAACCCCCCATGTGCACAGTATGATGTCCTCAAGGCCCCCACACCCACAGTATAATGTCTCTACAGCCCCCCACACACAGTATGATGTCCCTCCCACACACACACAGAGGGATAACCCCACTGAGACTCAGACACAAAGGCTGAATGGGGCCAACAGCTCCATGTTACACCATTGTTTTCATTTGTATCTACATTTAGAGGATTCAGATACCGGTTGCGGCCACGTGGTGCGATTGACCTGACCTGATCCATGGACCACACTTTGCCCAGGTCTGCCCTAATCACATTACAACTTGAATAAAGCGTTCAATAAAACTGTGGTATAAGTCCTGAAATCACAATAATGAATGTATCAGTGTTGTGCATTAACAGTATATCATGCCGCAACATACAGGTATAAGATTATATCATAAAGCAAGTCTCTTCAGGGGTAGCATTTCTAGATAGATCCAGTCTTCTAGCTATATGATATGGGTGTCTGGGCTGCGGATGACGGATCCGCTGTCATTTACAGACGTGTGTCAGCAAACATCACTATTATTAATAATCCGCTGGTCATGTCCTCCAATGTCTCATTTACATTAGGGGAAGACATGTTTTCCCTCCTATAAAACAAGACGAGATGTTCTTCACTCCAGAGACGCATTTTTGCCTAATGTATCGACCGCTGGTCCTCACCGGAGCCAAATACTAATGCGGTAATGATTAAAACTGATGCATGAAGTCTCCCTCATACAATAACTGTTCATGGGGAGGTAATAGGAGGTCGCACATTGATATTCAGCTATTGTGCTCATCCAATCCAAGCATGGCCAATAGTGTCCTAATAACAGTATCATTATTATTACTATTAGGCTATGTTCACGCGATGCGTTTTTTAATGCAAATTTTAAGATGTGTTTTACAGTATCAGCAAAAGCTACGAGTTTGCAGAAATCTCATGCACACACATTGGTTTATTTTCCTGACTGATTGGGAAAACTGCTGCGTTTCTGAAAACTGCAGCATGTCACTTCTTTCAGTGTTTTTTTTCAGCATTTTTGCAGCGTTTTTTTTTTCACCCATGGAAACAATGGGTAAGTTAAAAAACACAAGTATTAGTTTTTGCTGCATTTTTAGTGAAAAAAAAAACAGGTACAGCAGTATCTAAAACCCATTTAATTTTGTGATTTTCCTGGGTTTAAACCATAATGTCTCAATCTCCTCACATTAGCATGGCAGTTTAGGATTAGTACAGTTTAATTAAATCAGTGATATGTACAAAGTAAATATTGGCCGACCAAGGTGTGAAATTGAACAGTGCCTGTGGCCGACCAAGGTGTAAAAGTAAACTGTGTCCTACTAACTCAATGTTCTGTCCATAGGTAAACTATTCCCAACCATTCAGACATGAAAATCTTCCCGGAGAATAGCACTTCTGGAGTGTTTCTTATGTATGACACCAGGATGCTCCACCAATACATGGAGCAATAAATAAAATGTCTATGCCACACTTCCTGCACTCTTCTCATGGGCATTAATTCCTAAAAATTGTCAAGTATGTTTTAGAATTTTTAGTACACTTGAGCACCGTTTCACCATTTTTAATGTAATTTTATTAAAAAAAAAAAGGAAGTCCTGATTAACGTCTTAATAAATCTTTATAGTTAAAAAACCTTACCTTGCAGCCACCACAAGGAGGAGCCCGCTGCATACTGATTATATATTGAACTCAATAATACCTCAGTATGCAGCAAGCTCCTGAGCTCCTTCTAGTGGTGGCCCCCATTAGTTCTTTGCAAGCAGATTTGTTGTGTTTTAGGAATATTGAGGGATTAATTAGCTCCAAATTTGAAGCTTAAAAAGGACATGGTGCATATTTCAGGACTATTAAAGTGTTTGCCACCAATGAAATATGGGTGGGTCATATCATGGTGTTGGAGGTTCGGCCAGTTTAATAAACGGGTCAGGTTCTCCTGATGAACACCATAACCAATGTTTACAACTGTTATGGTTTTTTTTTGTATATTAGGGGCAGATTTTCATTAAGTGTATCCTGCGTACCTGGAAATGATAATTTTTTGCTAACATTGTATAATTCTCCACTTCGCCCTAAAGCCAAAACACATAGCGAGATGCTCGCTGGCCGTAAAAGCAAAACACTGCACCTTTAAATCAAACGCGCAATATAAATGCAAAACCACCGGGGAAACAAAAGCTAAGGTCAGAAGTGTCACGTCGTTATCAGAACGGGCTAAATTAGAAGGACTCTTATTGTCTTGTGTTTCGCAAATGTGCTGACTGCTTCAACACCTTCAGAAATAATGTTAGCCTCCGGGCAGATGATATTGGGTTGAATATATTGTAGCCATAATTCATAGTAATGGAAATTCAATAACCGCCATGTGTTGCTCTCCTAAATTAGAACGGTTGGGGGGAGGTGGAGGGATCAGCGAAATTATTGTGTCCTAAATACATTAAAAAGACATTAGCAAATTAGATCGGATTGCACCTTGCCGAGGGTTTTTTGCTAAATAATTTAGGGGACGAGTCAGTGACTAAGGCCCGGCCGTGTCCGTCCTGACGGTCGCCTCCGCCGCTGACTCTGCGTCATTGATCTGACTTATGGCTTTCATAAATGCAATCGTCTGCTAAATGAACGAGCTTATTACTACACTATGACTTTTTAAACAGCGCCGGTGATGAACGACTTTCCTTCAAACAGTAATGAACTCTTATACATCTTAAACATTAGATTTTAATAACTTTCTTCTGCTATTCATCCTAACGACTTCCTGTTTGTAATATTTTTCTTTCGGCCGACGGTGATGCATGGCAGAGCAATTTATTTTCCCGGCGCATTATACTCTTCGGTTAATGCTGGATCCAGCCATTAGCCGTCGCATCGTAGAAAACTCCTTTGTCTCTTCGCTATAGTGCAGGGAGGCCTTATGCCTCATTTTATTATAGTACTAGGCTGTTGTAGGTCTTATCCCTTATTTTACGCTAATCCCTAAAGGTCCAAAAGGTTAGGCTAGGTTAACACTAGGGTACTAGGCTGTTGCAGGCCTTAAACCTTACTTTTTTATATTCCCTAAAGCCCCGGAAGGTAAGGCTAGGCTTACACTAGGGTCCTATGCTATTGCAAGTCTAATCCCTTATTTTACGCTACTCCCTAAAGGTCCAAAAGGTTAGGCTAAGCTTACACTAGGGTACTAAGCTGTTGCAGGCCTTATAAATTACTTTTTTATATTCCCTAAAGCCCCGGAAGGTAAGGCTAGGCTTACACTAGGGTCCTAGGCTGTTGTAGGTCTTATCCCTTATTTTATGCTACTCCCAAAGGTCCAAAAGGTTAGGCTAAGCTTACACTAGGGTACTAGGCTGTTGCAGGGCATATCCCTTGTTTTTATTTATTTATTTGTTTTACTCACTTATATAGTGCCATTAATTCCACAGCGCTTTACAGACATTATCGGAACTGTCCACATTGGGGCTCACAATCTAAGTTCCCTATCAGTATGTCTTTGGAGTGTGGGAGGAAACCGGAGAACCAGGAAGAAACCCTCGCAAACACGGAGAGAACATACAAACTCCTTGCATATGTTGTCCTTGGTGGGATTTGAACCCAGGACTCCAGCGCTGCAAGGCTGCAGTACTAGCCACTGAGCCACCATGCTGCCCTATTTTATGCTACTCCCTAAGTGCCCGAAATGTTGGACTAGTCTGGAGCTACACTAAAGTGTCAGGCTGATACAGGCCTTATCCCTTATTTTATGCTGTGCCTTGAAGCCCCAGAATGTTAGGCCAGACCTACACTAGGTACTAGGCTGATAGCAGGTGGGAGCAGGAGAGGGCATGAGGGGGCTGTCTGTGTTTGGAGACAGAGGATTGTCTGTTGAGGAACAGTTCTGAGGAGGAGGTGAGATGGATGGGGAGGACTGAAGAAGAGATGATCAGTTCCTTACTAGGTGTAGGGATTAGGGGAGTTAGCAGAAAGTGAAGGATTATAGGGGTGAGAGTGAAAACAAACAAACATTGTTTACAGTGACTGTCCAGTTACCTTCAGTTCTCTTCTGGTTCAATTCTGGATTAATTCTGAGCATCACACTTCTATCATACACTTATGTGATACACTGGGCAGACCGACATCTTGGCAGACTTATGCTATACAATATATGTGCAACAGTGCATTCAGGTGTGAAGCTGTGGGGAGTGGTCCCTTCTCATCTTGGTTAGATAATTAAGAGTGAGCCAGATGTATATGATCAAGGCAGAGTAAACAAGGTCATAAATAACATTGGGGATATTGCAGGGGTCAGTTGAAAAGCATACCAAGTTTTTGCGAGAGGCTGAGGTAGGAAAAATCAGTATGGAAAGCTGGGTGATGTACCTGTAGGGAGACTAGATAAATGGACATGCTGATTAGAGTGCGATGATGGCAGATGGCAGGGTGCAGTCTGTATACATCATTCTGGATTAATTCTGAGCTCCACACTTGTTCGATACACTTATATGATGCACAGGGTATCATGTTTTTTTTCTTGTCTTGCTTTTACGCTTCTGGCACATTGGAAGAAAAAGCTGTGAAATCTTTAGTTTTTGAACTACAGAAGCAGATTGCATATGTTTAAGATCTCGAGAATAAAACGTAGCTTACAGTGTAAGAAAATTAGGTACTAGTTCACACAAAGGCCTGGAATACAAGGTGTTTTGAAACCTCAGATTTTCACTCAAAACTTATATTAAGTAAAGTTTCAAATAAAATCTGTGCCAATAGTGAAGTTTCTTAACATCATCGATATATCGCCTTACTACAAGAAACGGAGCGGTTCCCTCTGGCTGTTACAAAACTACAACTCCCGGCATGGATTGACAGTCCTCAGGGCTGTTTGGAACAACTGGATCGCCAGAGGTTGGAGACCACTGCTGTAGTCTAATGAGAGCGTCTTTATCCTGTTGATGGTCTACAAGCCTTCGGTAGGGATAGGAATACTTTATTAGTGCATCTGAAGATATAGGATATTCGTACTTATTTATCCCTTTTAGTAGTAGAATTTCATCTTGTTTTATAGAATCTCCTACTCATCTTATTAATGTTAAACCCTTGAAATGGTCAAACTTTTGATCACTGCGGAGCCAAGCCTGGGCAAATGCCTTATCTGTTAGTAGCTTCCATTACTATAATGACCATTTGGACTTCCATTGGTTTACCATACAGCCCAAAAACATGTGTAGACCCAAAAATACAAATGTTCAACTGTGATTTGAGGGAGATTGGCCTCCTACTGAACAGATATGTTATGTCCTACCAAGAACTCCTTGACCACTCAACGGCTCGAAGTAGACTTTACCCCATGGCTCTTTTCGAGACACTGAAACCAAAAAGGGCAATCATTTTTTGTCAAGCCCAATTAAAAAAATTTTTTTTTAAATATTAGTTGCTCTCCCTAGTGGTACAAATACTAGAAAAAACTCTACCACACCTTAAACGTAGTCCGTTACGTACAAATGTGAAAACACTAGTACTGAGCATTCGGTAAGAAGGATTGTCTATGTATTTTATTATGGATGAGGGTGTGCTGAATGTTTAATGCGCGGCTGCGTTCCCACTGATGATAATAAAATGCATATTAATTATTCCATTAACCAATTCAAAAGCAAGATTTGATTAAGGTGAATAGTAAATTTTAGGCCACAGTCCAGCTCCAGTATTTATGTCTTTCCCTTGCTTTCAAATATCATTGGGAAATTTGCAGCCGTCAGCAGAGCCCAGAACTACGTCTTGCTTCACATATATTCATTGGCACGGTATTAAAATGACCCCCGGCGTTTAATGTCAGATGCTGTTTCCTTGACATTATAGGCTCATGAAAAGGATTAAAAACATCATTAAAAAAATAACAAAATATAAAGCGGAACAAGGGACATATGGCCCATCAAGTCAGCTCCCACATCCCAGGAGTAGGGGTAATTACTCCGAATTATGACTATGCCGTTGAGATATTTTACTAGCTCGTGTCATACGGAAGAGTTATTTACTATGTGCCTTGCTGTTCCCAAAGAGAGAAACATTAGTGATCACCTCTGGGAGGATAGAGGGAAAACACATTTGCGGCGGAGCGGTTTTCTTATCATCTCAGTGTATAAACATAGATGCGCCAAACTAGTAGAACGTAAGGAGAACATAAAAAATGACGGGCGAGGAGGGAGTCGTGAAATCGGAGACTTGCCATATAAACAGGTACCGTCTGTTCTCCGGGCAGAACCTTTTCTGTGGTTTATGAAACTGATAAAAATTAACCGATTGCGGCACCAACCGGGGAAAAAAATATTAGTTTGCGGCACATATAGTAGCCAAATGCTTAATTACTTGCGATGCCGTGCTTAAAAATGCTTACATACGTGCGCACATGGAGTTATCATTTATTGCATTCAATTTTATTTGGTTTGATTGGGTAACAGATTGCAAAAAGGAAGCCAGGCCTGGCAGTCCTGCCTAAACGGGAGTGATGGCAATATGTAGATTTCACCTTGGAACTACTGCTTCCAAAATATTAATGTACAGTATTAATAGGTTGACTAAAGATGAACTCGCTCCGTTAAAGGGTTGTCAGGTGAAAACAAGTTATGACTTATCCGGTGATAAATACGGTCACACTATCAGTATTTGGTCAGTATTTTACATCAGTATTTGTCAGCCAAAACCAGGAGAGGAACAATCAGTGGAAAAGTATAATAGAAACACGTCACCACTTCTGCATTTATCACCCACTCCTGGTTTTGGCTTACAAATACTTATGTGAAATACTGACCAAATACTGATAGTGTGACCGTAGGCTTGTCGCTGGCAGAACCGGGCACTTTGAGCTTCGTCAGATTTGAGCAGCAGCGCCCATGCTCAAGCGCCACTCGATTCATTCCCTTCTGGTCTACTGAGCTCCGTACTCGACTTTTTGTAGGAACCTCATAAAGAAAGAATGGAGCGACGGTGGGCATACAACTTGCTAATCTATTTTTTTTCCAATTGGTGCACGTCCCAGTGTTGGGACAACCATTGATCAGAAAGTTCTCATCTACACTATGGATAGGTGATAACTCATTTTCACTGGACATTCCCTTTAAAGATTATATTTTTGCCCGATCCATTGCATGAGTGAAGGTTGCCTAGATCTTCATGTTACTTATTCCTGCTTTGAGTCTGTGGAGTGGATATCTTACTAATTACCACTTTACTTTCTGTGTGCCCATAGCAACTCCCTCTATGATCCATACACCTTTCAAACTCCTTGAACTTGAACCCATGATAGTCCTTGAACTTAAAAAATTTAGTAGAGCGACGCCTTGAGTCGGAGGTAGTGTCTCGCCATTATATATGGAGAAACCTCCTCCAGCTCTTTATCCACTGCATCAACTCTTCTGGGAGTTTTGAGGTGTACCCATTTTCCTTGAGTTTTTCGGAGCTTCAGAGAGAGTCTCAGAATGTATGACTTAGCATTGACCCTATGACAGCATCCACCATACAGTCATAATATTTTTAATCTGGGTTCCATATATATATATACCCACGATACTCTTTCACCTTGCGATATTTTTTTATATAGGGTCTTGTGGACGCCTCTCTGGACTTGAGATAGATTAACGAATATTAGAAGGTACACTTAATCTATTAAGTAACCTCTTAAGTTGATGAAGTGGAAGATTCCAACCCAAGCAAGACTTGTCGTGATGGATTTTTAAGAAGCTATTAGTTTAAGATTCATCTCATCGCTCAGCTCCGACCATCTAAGAGACAGTCCGGACGAATGATCTGATAATCATAGGTATTCGTATCCCACCATATTTTCTGCCTCACAAAACTTCTTGACAGTAAAACATCAGGTAATATTTTTTTTTTACCTTCTTGGCTCTTGTATTTTTGTTTTTTTCTTTCACCTCTTTTCTCTCTTGCACTTTGCAAGTTATACAACATCTATTTACAGAAGAAAAAATGTGCTATACCCAGAAAAACAGCAGTGACTTGTTACCGCCATCAAAAAAATCTGTTCTTTTTCTTGTTACTAGCAAAGACTACAAGAGGTAGAAAATCGTATGGTGCGGAGTAAAATCAGAAAACAAACAAAATCACAACAATATGGTAATTGAGATTCCTTTTCACGACCGGCTCATTGAGTCTTAGCTTCTTATTGTTTGTCCAGATGTCTTTGTGAAATGAAATATGTAGGTATTTTACTTGCTTGGTTTAGGAGACGCTAAGTTTTCTTACTTGACTTTCAACAGTCCAGAATTATTCAGCTTGGAATCTACTGAATTCATTTGCTTTTCCTTGTGTAGCGTTGACAACTTATTTTCCCATGACTGGCACCATCCTTGACCACTGGTACAATACCACAACATGATATAAAATAGCAGACATCAAAATGAAAAATGTTGTAAAACTGCTGGGCTCTCTTAAGTTCTAAAGCCCCATGATACACTGGATCAGCGGTCCCCAACCTTTTTGACCTTGAGAGCCACATTCAGCACTGAGAGAGGGTCGCGAGCCACATTCATCTCTGAGAGGGGGTCACGAGCAACATCCTGCTTACAGTATGTCCCCCTCAAAGTCGTGTCAACCAAAGCCACCATCACGGGTATAATGATAACCAAAGCTTTTCCACATAAATCACTCCAAAGCAGTACACTGAGATCCAGGGGTTCCCACAAAGCCCCAATTCAGTATTATCCCATCAAGGACTCCCAACACTCTGTTGTATCCAGCTTCAAGAACCTCCTCTAACAGGTAGTATCATCCTCCAGCGTACCATACCTAAAACATCTCTAAACCCCAGTATATGTGCATCCAGATCTGCTCTTCTGTGCTGGGCTACTCAAATATTCACAATTTTGAGATGTACTCTTCATACCTGTTTGCTAGACCTGGAGCTAATGCAACAAGCTGGCAGAGTCGCGAGCCACAATTCCTGGGACCGCGAGCCACATGTGGCTCCCGAGCTACAGGTTGGGGACACCTGCACTAGATGAAAGTTGTCCAAATTTGCTGATTTTGGTGGATCCAAACAAGTATCTGATGTCGATGTGGGCTTCACAACGCTTTCCCCAACAGATAATGTTGAGGGAGAGAAGGTTCAGGCTGTTGGAATTTGCATGGCTGATCCTTTTTATTTTCAGGGATGATAATCTTTTAACAGAGGAGTCTGACAGCAGCTTTCTTTTCTCTCCCCTTTGAAAACATGAACATCCAGTCAAGCTGATCGCTCATGTATGAGGGAGACAAGAAAGATAACTGTTATCCGTAGGATTGTTTGGTCAACAGTTAGGTCGTCCGTATAGCCAGCCTTATGGTCGGTTTGTAAACAGACACCATGATCAAGGATCTGACAAAACACAAAATGTAGATTTTACATAGTTTTTAACTACTGGTCATTAAAAAGTCTCCATATCATCCTGTTTTCTGATTATTACACTAGTCCTGGTGTACTATAACCTCCCCTCATCAGTAGAGAGAAAGCTGAAAGTTCATACCTGCCTACATTAAACAAAGAAAATAGACTAAGGTAATGGCAAAACACAGCGAAAACTTTGAAGGTTCTGAGACAATATGACATAGTCCTTTTTGAGACTCCACCTCCTGCAGATTGGTTTCAACCCTTGAACAAAGTCTCAAGTTGTTATAACCTAAATCTACCATCTTCAGAAACCACATCGGACATGATCACCTCTTCAAAAACCTCTATCCAATTTTTTGCCTTTCAACTTTCAGTACCTTATTTTCAATATTGGCTTTCCAGCTCAATTATGCAGCCACTGGTCAATATTTTGTAGGCATATAAAACGTTAAAGACAATGTATACTGAAGTTTACCAAGCAGGTTGAAAGATCAACTAGAAGATGACTTTAAATACCCCTAATAGATTATTGTCACATGTTGTTCAATATCTAAAGGCAATCGAAAGCAAAACAACCATTTTTGAGAAGTCACACAGGACTGATTGGAAAATATTTTTGAAAGTCAACTCTTCAAAACTTTACTGAACTTTTGACTTTCTAACTTTCGGTAACTTCTTGTGAAGAGTGACTTTCAAAATCTAATCTTACACACCTATCCTGAGTAAGGACTCTGCTCCCTTCACTTCTTTACGATTCCCCCTTTTGTGCCCTACTTCAGGCTTCTCAGGTTGCCCATCGTGTGGCAACATCTACCAAGGCTTTTTAAGGCCCATTAGGACACACACCTGTATCTTTGGATTGTTATTGAAGACTTTAATTTGTCACTCTCCTCCTCCTGTGTACACTGTGTTCCTTGCTTCTATCCATGCTGCTCTACTGACTTTACAGCATCCATCCGGCTGTTCCCAAGATTCTTGAGGGTGTCTTGTCCTCGCTCCCCAGGTGTCATCCTGCCAGCTGCACTGACTCTCGGGGCCCATGTACACACCTACACCTGGGTCGGTTCAATTGACCAGGTAAACCTAAACACCCAGATATGCAGCCACTAGTCAACTTCTGTAGTCGTATTGAGCTTAACTGTCCATGTATGGTAACTGAGATACAGTCCCAGAAAGATTTCAAGCTAAAACAGAAATTTAATACAAAATGCCCTTATTAACCACACAATAGTGCAGTTCATGTTGGGAAATTGGTCATCCCGGTGAACTGAGTTGCAATAACCATGCAGTAGAATAAGATGATTATCAGTCACTTCGAATAATATATTTCTAAATCCAAAGCTTGGAGGCTGAAAATCTAGATGGATCTAAAAGTCCCAACATGATTTGGCCATGTTCCAATTCAGTTGACATTTCGACAGTGAGTTATATACCAAAAGAAAAAATCATGACCACAATCGCGAAACATGTAGTCAGTATTTCATCACTGTCTTTCTTACCACCCTTAGGCATGAGACCTGTCTAAACAAAAAGGGATTTGTTGTTTCTGTAATAACATTGCATACTCCGAAGATCAGTTTCAATAGGATGGTCTACGAGGAGCCCACTCCATCACAAAGTTTATGTCACTGTGAAAGATCTCCATATCTGACAAATTCAATTTGCGAATGAAATTGTATCATGTAATAGCCGGTAAGAGATGGGGGGAATAGGGGGTTATCAATGTCATTTGGTGATCTGACACAATACACTATATCATGCCATATGAGTGGTTCTTGTCTGTAATGTTTACTGATAAAATGATATACCAGTATAGACTATGGCACAGGTCAAATCTAAGTGGATGCAGAGGCTGGGAATTTCCATTTGTATGGTAATGAATCCAGCAAACAATTCTTGATTTATGGGAGGAACGGATCAGGGAAAACACGGAAAATATACTAGAACTTTCAGGGGTGGTATTTTATAGTTAGTAAATTGAAATTCTGTTGAGTAGATGATATAATGCTCTTGGTGTCTATTTATTTTCTCGGACAATTGTACATAGCCTTGAGGTTAGGTAATAAATTGTGTTATTCCTCAGGATGATAAGATTATTTGGGTTAGAACTGTAATACCAGAGTATATCTATTGCTTATGCCAAAGAAGAGAAACCATGTTGTGAATGATGACGGCCATTTTGAATTTCTACTTTTCTGTTTTTCCACATTGGCTGGATATAATCCATGATGCAGTTGCATGTTCTCATTTGTTAAGCTCACCTAGTGAAGTGGATTTACTGGGCCTCAGGTCTGGGTGGACACATGGACCTCGGGCGTTGGTGTAGCAAACAGGAAGGCACAGGTGCAGGAAGGACGCAGGAACGTCCAAAGCAATGAAGATATACAGGGTCGCAAAGCAGATGCATGCCAGATGCTGATAGAGGAGCACAGCAAATAAACAGAGCAGAGGACTTAATCTCAAGACAAGGTGTGTAACTTAATGGGCATTAAATAAGTCTAGGGAGATGATATTGCTCTACTCCAGGAAACTTCCAAATCCCAATGTGGAGCACAACAGAGGGCAGCGGACCCAGGGGAAGAAAGCAGAGCCCGGGATACACCATGTAACACCATTGCTGTAATTTTTTGCAAGACCCCAACATTCTTTCTAAGGCCATAGTCTCAAATGCATTTCAGTTTCACGTTCAAACCAGTTTTTCCTTTGTGTGATAGTCCATTTTTGGTCCATCTGTCTATCTCTGTTCAAAACCAAAAAAATAAGGAGGTCTGCACAGTGTGTCCTGACAACAAGTGCGTGAGAAAGCCATGGGATCTGTGTGCAGTCTGTGTTTGTTTGTTTTTTAACAAGCCCATTCACTTAGGTTGGCAAGTGTGGTCTACAAAACTAACCAGAGATGAACATCCATCAAAAAATTTAACTAATGTCTCTGTGTGCTGTCAGTGAGAAACAAAAAAAATGCCTTATTAGGGAGTATTCTAGTGCCCAGATGGAATTCATGATGTCCCGTAAGCACAGATGATAGGGTTCCATTGATATATTTTGGGTGTGTAGAGCTTCATGAAACTGGTTCACAACCTGTCTTACCTAACCTCATAAGGGAAAACGTGAAGCACCTGAACTTAATACAGAATGTGTAACTTGACCCCCACTTATTTTGTGATATTTATTGGGCCCCCTTTAGGTAAAAGGCCAAATAGAGCTGCAATTTAGTAATCATTCAGGCTCCAGCTTTGTATGGAGGCTTACCTAGGTCTGTGGTCATGGATTCACATAGAAACTGTGAGAAGATCTGTATCCTCTAGACTGCATGTGCTACCATACAGGTTGTTTTGCTTGATAAGAAGCATTGACTACAAGGAATTCTTCGAGAACATAAAAAATTTGGCCAACGTCAAATTATGTGATAAGATAATGGAAGACCCTATAGTCATCCCGTTATATCCCCAAACCGTCTGCTCTCTTGCTTCCTGATAATCCATTTTTACTTTCTATAGTGCTGATATGTAGTCTTCAGTGTTTGACTGGGGACCTTGACCTTGTTTCTGGGAGCACACTATTCAGCAACATGCATTATTACCTGTCCTTTGTTCACACATTTTCTTATGCTTCTATTTAAAGGGAACCTGTCACCCCGAAAATCGCGGGTGAGGTAAGCCCACCGGCATCAGGGGCTTATCTGCAGCATTCTGTAATGCTGTAGATAAGCCCCCGATGTTACCTGAAAGAGGAGAAAAAGACGTTATATTATACTCACCCAGGGGCGGTCCCGCTGCTGGTCTGGTCGGATGGGTGTTTCTGGTCTGCTGCGGCGCCTCCCATCTTCATTACAAGACGTCCTCTTCTGATCTTCAGCCACGGCTCCGGCGCAGGCGTACTTTGCTCTGCCCTGTTGAGGGCAGAGGATACTACTGCAGTGCGCAGGCGCCAAAAAGGTCAGAGGCCTGGCGCCTGCGCACTGCAGTACTTTGTCTGCCCTCAACAGGGCAGAGCAAAGTACGCCTGCGCCGGAGCCGTGGCTGAAGATCAGAAGAGGACGTCTTGTAATGAAGATGGGAGGCGCCGCAGCAGACCAGAAACACCCATCCGACCAGACCAGCAGCGGGACCGCCCCTGGGTGAGTATAATCTAACGTCTTTTTCTCCTCTTTCAGGTAACATCGGGGGCTTATCTACAGCATTACAGAATGCTGTAGATAAGCCCCTGATGCCGGTGGGCTTACCTCACCCGCGAATTTCGGGGTGACTGGTTCCCTTTAATAAACTGAATAGTTTGTTAAAGGAAAAGCGAGATGCTGCTTTTGTCTGTATATGTTGCATTAAGTTAGATAAAGTTGAATCACCTAGGAACAATATAAAACTATAAAAGATTTTTTTTAAAACAATAAAATGAATATATATTAAGTAATATAGGCAATTCCCCGAAATTCCTGTGCCATTGTGCCAGAAAAAAAGTTTAAAAAAATATATATAACAAATATAAAAAATATACAAAAACAACATATAAACAATGTATATAGCAATGGGTGGAGGTCACACACAAAATCGTGCAAAATTGCAGCAAGTAATGTAAAGTGCTTAAGTGTGGAAATAGATTCAGGGAGGAATCCTCACAAGTGCATAGGGAAATCCCTGAGAGCTGTGCAAAGCTACAGAATCACAAAATGCCAAGTGCTGAAAAGGTGACTCAGGAAAAAAAAAATATATATTTGTGAAGGAAGTGATTTCCGAAACGCGCGTTGGGTGTTTAAAAATTATTTTTTTTCTGTATTGCTACTATTAGTTAATAAAGATATTCTTTTATAACCCAGTTTGGTCCCCCTCGTGCATCCATAATACTGATGTTTGGGTTTGTTAATGTTGCATTAAGTGTATAGAGACAAACACTGCTTATCTAGGGGAGTGGAGCGGCCCACCGGGGAATTCACCTGCTCTCCCGTTGACCAGTCCACTACAGGCAATTACTTTCTTAACCATTTAAACCAATCTGCACTGCCATTTTTTACATTGCTTGTCTTTAACTTTTTATGATCTTTTTTATACCTCTTCCCCCTTTTTTCAAGCGTATCGATTGCCAATCTAATTCTAAACCTTGATCGTCTTCATCAGGACTTCATCGTCTTGATCATCTTCATCAAGACCACTATTTTTTGCCGATACCATGTCGGAAATAAACTTTTCTTAGCTGGATCCTTAGCTTGTTTTCCCCTTCATGGGTCAAAGTAGACAGGTGGCGGCTGCTTCCTAAGACGAGAAGCTACAGCCTTTCTACCTATGTCATTGCTCAACATAAAGTACTGGGGTTCAACCACCAGACCAAATAAAATATACAGTTTTCTGATCTCCTATTTTTATTTCCACTGTGAAAGAGGCAGGCTTATGGGAACCCTTGTATAAATAAAGGACATTTTGGGTTTGTGCCCAAGAGGTCTGATTCTGATTCTGGGCATTAAATTGTTAAGTATGGTAGAGTTAGCAGTCCCACCGGTCCTTGGTGCCCCTCTGCCACCGAACAAGTCACCATCAATATAATTGATACATGGTAGGTGGGGGTAGGCCCAATTACTCTTCAGATGATAATATATTCTAAATTTAGATCTGATTAATCAAGGTATATGAATATTAAAGAGACACCTGGCCCTGACTGCAGAGTTCACAAACTGTTTTAATAGTAAAGGTGCTAATTTAATTATTTCCATCAGAATATATTAACATTTCCAATTCCTTCTGATTTGTTTTGGTAATGGGGCTTTTGAGGGAAGTTTTGAGTTAAAAAAAAATCAGCGTCTGTGATGAGGCCGGAGAGATGCAATTACCGAGCCTGTATAATTAGCCGGGTTAGGCCTCTGAGATCATATAAAATTTGAGTCTGGTACTTTAGTGTAATCGTATACAAAGCAGGAGATCGAAGAAGACTGTGCCTCCAGATGAAGACGTCTGCTAAAAAAGACTCCGGTAAGAAAATATTAAGAAATCATAACTTCGGGGACTGAGAACTGGACGAGAAAGCATTGATTTCCTCTATTTTCATACTTTGAAACCTGTGGAATGTGAAGTTACATGTTTTTTTTCTTTTTTTTCCCTACGCTGTTTAAAATGATGTGCTTTTATCTAACAAAATGCTTCTGTTAGAGAACTTTGCACTTGCACTTAACAATTGCTTGTTCCAAGGATACAAGAATGGATCAGTGATTGCATTTAAGTTATTATTCTTTGCAGAGACTTTGGCTGATTGCTTCGTGCTCCGGAGCTCCATTATGGAAATATGCTAAATAAAGATGTATAATAAACCCAGTGTATGGAGCGGAGAGCCAGAGACAAAGAAGCAAGCAGTCTCAGCCGCGATGAGATGTGAGGCCCTGCAGGCTTCATGATGACTTCTCCCCAGAGACCGTACAGCAGGAAAATAAGCTACAATATGTAGATGGGCACTTGGGGGAAAATGATGGCAAACTGGGCTCTCTGCTCTTTATAGCAGCATTGTGGCGTAATGCCATCAAGTGCTGCACTAGTAGCCGGGCACAATGGCTTATTATTACAGCAAAGTGGTGCATGTGGCACAATGGCTTATTATTACAGCAAAGTGGTGCATGTGCACGTAATTGCACATCATTTTTTCACTTTTTTCTCGTGGTTGTTTTTCCTTCCATTTAGCCGTCCCTCTCACCGGCCATTGTTCTTCTCGCTCCCCTTTCTTTACTGTTCCTTCCCCCTCACTCTCCTTTCCCTCTGTCACTTCTTTTTCTCTATTTTCCTTGTTCTCTTTTTTTTCTGTCTTAAAGGTTCATTCCACCAAGTAAATCCTTTTTGTTTGACCTGCTAGGCAACATCAGATTACCTATTTCTCGGTTTTCTATCTACGGTTGTCAAAAATTGTTACATGTACTCTATATGGCTTTCACTCCCTTCTGCATAATATCACCACCAATAAGTCTCCTTCTGCTTATGTCACCTGTACTTAAGGTCCCCAGGTTGTTCTCAGTCATTCTGGTAGATATAAATAGTATTCTCCAACTGTCAACTGTAAATTTAGTTCCCAATCAGTCTTCTTCCCCTTCTGGCAGCTAGTTCTCAGTCATTCTTCTTAACTCACTGTCATTAATATATAGTTCCAAATCAGTCTCCTTCCCCCTTTAGCAGCTGCAGTTAAAATCCCCAGCTAGTACTCAGTCAATCTCCTTCCCCATCTGGCATGGTTATGTCTTTTTTCCTTATCTTTCGTCTCCTCTTACCTCACTTTCTCTCCATATGCCTTTTTTTTTCTAATTTGTCCATCTCTCTTGTATCTCTTTTGTCTATATTACCTTTGCTTTTATATTCTTTTTCTTTTCTTTTTTTCATTTGGCATTGCCCTGTCTCTTTCTTTCTACCCTGTCCTTCTTGTACTGTTTTCCGTTTCATGCCTATACCTTTTCTACTATGTCTCTCCTGTATATTTTTTGTCTTCCTGCCTCTCATGTTTCTACCTTTCTCTCAAATACTTCATTTTTATTTTTTTTATTATTATTTTTTTTTTTTTTTTTACAAATGATGTTAGAGGAAAGCACTAATACATTTTTTCAAAACTGTTCAATAACCTGTCGTTGTACCCTTAAGTGTCACCAGTGGAAACAAACCACTAAACCACTAATACCATGAAATGCAGAACGGTTTTCCCATTGAAGAACACTACACCTTTATTCTGAAATTCTGACATTTTGTTATTTTACATCACTTTTTGCTCGTATCCCAAAATTTCCCCCTTTTTTTAAACTAGAATACCGTAGTCCTTTTAATTATTTGTGTGCAGAGTATTTGGAACTCTAAAATTAATCTGCAGATATCATCACATCAATTATAAATATTCATCTCAAATGTCAACTGCGAGAAACAATTTGGATTTTTTTCGGCTATAAAGTTTTCGCCAAAAAAAAAAAAAAAAACTAGTAAAAACATAGAACAAAAAACGGAACAGCACCATATAGATGAATTCAGGGTGCAAGCCCTTCAAACAAATATCCATTTATATAAATAATATATATAAAAAAACATAAAAACATAGCTAAAAGAAATGGCTAGTAAAGAGAGCAAAGTACGAAGAAATAAATCCGCAGAAAATGAGAGGAGTCCGCTGGGTGGTTCCATTCGACCCAACTCGGCTTGATTGACTGTTCTCTTTCTATATGTTGCAAACTTTCCAATAAAATGGGAAACCAATCTGGATTTTATGCTGTGGAAAACAGCTTATTGGTCAGTTTCCAGGCTTTAATGAAATAGAAACTGCCCTGGTTAGCTGAAGTGTACACCCCTTTTTCATGGGCACCCCACTCCTCATACTTAACCACTAGTAATGAGCAAACGTTCTCGGATAAGGTGTTCTCCGAGCATGCCCTGGTGCTAACCGAGTGTCTTTGGCTTACTCGAAAAATATGGTTGAGTCTCCGAGGCTGCATGTCCCGTGGCTGATAGACAACCGCTGTGAAGGAGAGAATGGCTAGTGGAATCAATTATTAACCTTACATAAGCTAGTAATATACAATATGTGGTGTGGCAAGATGGCGTCTACATCCTGGAACTACGCCCTGGAATCCTTGGAATGTGAGGTGGATAACACTGACGACCATATATGGAACAGACCTAACATGGACCTATCACAGACTGATACAATGGCTGTGGAGAAGCTGCGCAATGCTCCCCTCTTCCGGCCTGCTTCATGATCTTTTGTTTTTACTAATAAAGTCCAGTTCTTTGCCAGCTCTTGCCGAGAGAGGAGCGCACATTTGACCCTGCGTCCGATGTCTTTCTTTTATGCGTGCACTTGGCTCATATTTATCAGGTCAGGGACAGGCAATAACTAAGATCTCACCTTAAAAGATCCACCTAATACCGCAACGCATGCAGGGATTGCCTGTTTGTTAGCCGCAAGACATGCAACCGCGGGGATTCGAACACGGAAGACACTCGGTTAGCACCCAAGCATGCTCGGAGAACACCTTTAGTGAGCATCCATCTGTGACATTGTACTAACAGGCGTTTGTGACTCTTTTATTTGTCTTTGTCTGAGATCTTACCTGCTGATTTATCACCACAGACCACAACAAAGTAGAATGTGTAGGGAAACAAAAAGCCCCTTAACCCCTTAACGGCATCGGACGTACTATACCGTCCGATGCCGGCTCCCCTGCTTTGATGCAGGGCTCCGCGGTGAGCCCGCATCAAAGCCGGGACATGTCAGCTGTTTTGAACAGCTGACATGTGCCCGCAATAGGTGCAGGCAGAATCGCGATCTGCCCGCACCTATTAACTAGTTAAATGCCGCTGTCAAACGCAGACAGCGGCATTTAACTACCGCTTCCGGCCGGGCGGCCGGAAATGACGTCATCGCCGACCCCCGTCACATGATCGGGGGTCGGCGATGCTTGCATATTGTAGCCATAGAGGTCCCAGAGACCTCTATGGTTACTGATGAGCGGTGGCTGTGAGCGCCACCCTGTGGTCGGCGCTCACAGCACACCTCCATTTCTGCTACATAGCAGCGATCAGCAGATCGCTGCTATGTAGCAGAGCCGATCGTGCTGTGCCAGCTTCTAGCCTCCCATGGAGGCTATTGAAGCATGGCAAAAGTTAAGAAAAAAAGTTTAAAAAAATGTGAAAAAAATAAAAAAAACATAAAAGTTTAAATCACCCCCCTTTCGCCCCAATCAAAATAAATCAATAAAAAAATTATCAAATCTACGCATATTTGGTATCGCCGCGCTCAGAATCGCCCGATCTATCAATTAAAAAAAAGTATTAACCTGATCGCTAAACAGCGTAGCGGGAAAAAAATTCGAAACGCCAGAACTACGTTTTTTTGGTCGCCGCGACATTGCATTAAAATGCAATAACGGGCGATCAAAAGAACGTATCTGCACCAAAATGCTATCATTAAAAACGTCATCTCAGCACACAAAAAATAAGCCCTCAACCGACCCCAGATCATGAAAAATGGAGACGCTACGAGTATCGGAAAATGGCGCAATTTTTTTTTTTTTTTTTTTTTTTTTTAGCAAAGTTTGGAATTTTTTTTCACCACTTAGATAAAAAATAACCTAGTCATGTTAGGTGTCTATGAACTCGTACTGACCTGGAGAATCATAATGGCAGGTCATTTTTAGCATTTAGTGAACCTAGCAAAAAAGCCAAACAAAAAACCAATGTGGGATTGCACTTTTTTTTGCAATTTCACCGCACTTGGAATTTTTTTCCCGTTTTCTAGTACACGACATGCTAAAACCAATGATGTCGTTCAAAAGTACAACTCGTCCCGCAAAAAATCAGCCTTCACATGGCCAAATTGACGGAAAAATAAAAAAGTTATGGCTCTGGGAAGGAGGGGAGCGAAAAACGAACACGGAAAAACGAAAAATCCCCCGGTCATGAAGGGGTTAAAGCAAAACTGCAATTTTTTTTTTCAAACCCAAATGATTTTTTTAGCCCCAAATACATGTATTTAAGGAAAAGAAAAGAAAAAACAAAGCCTCCAAAAGTGAGAACCCTTTTAACTAATCTGATTATGAAAGGAAATTCTAGTTTAAGCCTACAAATGTGTTATTTTTGTGCAGATCCAGGCAAAGTTTCATCTTTTTTTTTTTTCTGGACAGACTTTGTGCATTGTTAAACTCCTCTGCATATTCTTAATTCTGTGGGTAATTTTCTCGCCTTTGAAGAACCTGGCAATTCAGCAGTGTTTTAAAGCTCACCTCTGATTATGTCTGCGCCGTCTGCAGCTATGATTCCGATAATGAGGTGAAAGTTCCTTAGCAGATCTAATGGAGATGAGATTGTGCCCCCCCTAATTGCGATCCCTGCCGGTGGGGGTGTTGTGCGGTGAGGGGGATGGGGACCCTGTTTAGGTCAGTACAATTTGAACTGGGCTATGTATATTTTAACTGTTTGCTGAAACTCATTTATCGCCTCTGGGAAGGAAATGTTCTTGTATAACACTGTGAATAAGAGCTAATACTACTGGCGATAATTACACCCAGCGTTCTCTATGTATTATACCTGGCGTTGGGTAGTCAGAGACTAATGAGTAGGAAATGATCAAGTGAAGAAGGTAAACCTGATGTCATAAGGTGAAGCTGTCATCAGAAAACGACCTTTGTAAATCAGATTTGTGTTACATCTAAAATTTTTGACAGTTTTTTTTTTTTCGGTTAAAAAAAAATAGTAATCTTATAATTTTCACATTGGACACTAAGTATTTTTTAGACTGGCCTTTCAGGAAGAGTTTTCAGCAAGTTCCTTATCACTAGAGGCAGGATTACAATCACAATAGGCAGTGTCACAGCTCACCTCCTCCCTCACCCTTCACAATGATTTTTTTTCACACGCTCATTAGACACTTCAGTACAAAAGATAGGGCGGAGTCTATTCATTGTGGCTAATGTACATGTGTTGTTTCCAGAAACAGTAGGAAGTTAGAGTTGAATAACGCCCCGGTGGCCAGCGTGAAAATTGCAAGATTTATATTTTTTATATATATAAAAAAAAAAAAATACACAGTTGGGATATGTGAAAAAGAACTGTAAAAATAAAACACAAAAAAATAATTTAAACAAAAGGTAATTTTCTTTTGATCGCTTCTCTTTACTTAGGACATTTGAATCTGGTGTTATCAGTAGGATTGGTCAACAGTCTAATCTGATATTGGGTAGGAGAAGTATGGAATTCCAACAGTTCATTCTTTTGTTCAGGGCAGAAATAAGCCACTTCTAGAGCAAACTCATTCATTGAGAACACGAGACTCCTCGGCTATGTGTTCCTGTATTAAGGGGAGTCGGGAGTGGTAACTGTCAGCCAAACAATTGTTCGCCCAACAGCTATCTAATGTGTATTGGGGCCTTTACGGAAAAATTAAATTGAACCAACTCCAGGAGCGGCCAGCTATGAAATGTGTATGGGGAGGTGATATGGCAAAAGTAGGATACAGCTTGTTGGATTTTAATGCCTGATCCTCCTTGATCCTGGGAGATAAGCCACTGCCAAAGGTTCCCTTTAAGCTTAGTGAAAACTCCTATACTCAACTTGCTCGGAAAGGTGGCCATGCATGTGGTCATTTCTACACAAGTCTATGGTATGTTTAGATGTGGTAGATCAGTTGTGAATTTTTGGTGCCGATTTCCACATAAAAAATCTGCAAAAAAATTTACAATCTAGTTTTTAAATCCACAGCAGATTTTGCTATGCAAAGTGTAAAATTCATGTAAAGTTCAGGAGCTGAAAAATTCTTCTACAACTAGAAATGGGGATTTTTGGGTCCATTGGGTTCTGCCGAACTTGATAAAAAAGTTTGGTTTGGGCACTAGAACGATACCCGGACCTATACCCCATTCAAAAGAACAGCCTGCCGTTCCCACACTATCATCTGTGTGACAACGCGGGCAACTTCGTCTCTGACCGGCGGTAACCTTACTGACTTTACCGCCGGTCGCAGCACTGTGGTTCCCACACTGTCACACAGATGACAGCTTATGAGCCAGCAGCTGTGATCGCCGGTAACCTTTTCTCCGCAAATACTGATAGCTGATAGCAGTGAGAGCAGCCGATGCTGTTGAGAATATTCACAAGCCAGCACATGTGCATAGTTATAAAAATGTCAGTGTAATGTACAGGTGCATGTCACAAAACTAGAATATCATCAAAAAGTTAATTTATTTCAGCTCTTCAATACAAAAAGTGACACTCATATGTTACATAGAGTCATTACTGTTGTGAATTCTGTGGCTGAATTCACTCCTGTGGTCACAAGTGGTACTGCAGCTTCTGAGCTTCCTCCCTCAGGTGTTCTGGTGAGCTCGTTAACTGCTTCATTACTTAACTCCGCCTGATGCTGCTATCCTTGCTCCTTGTCAATGTTTCAGTGTTGGATCTGAGCTTCTCCTGATTGTTCCTGTGACCTGCTGCTCTGTGTAGCTAAGTGCTTTTTTTTGTTGCTTTTTTTCTGTCCAGCTTGTCTTTTGTTTTGCTGGAAGCTCTGAGACGCAAAGGGTGTACCGCCGTGCCGTTAGTTCGGCACGGTGGTTTTTTTTTGCCCCCTTTGCGTGGTTTTGCTTTAGGGTTTTTTGTAGACTGCAAAGTTCGCTTTACTGTCCTCGCTCTGTCCTAGAATATCGGGCCCCACTTTGCTGAATCTATTTCATCCCTACGTTTTGTCTTTTCATCTTACTCACAGTCATTATATGTGGGGGGCTGCCTTTTCCTTTGGGGAATTTCTCTGGGGCAAGTCAGGCCTATTTTTCTATCTTCAGGCTAGCTAGTTTCTTAGGCTGTGCCGAGTTGCCTAGGTAGTTGTTAGGCGCAATCCACGGCTGCCTCTAGTTGTGTTTAGGATAGGATCAGGTGTGCAGTCTACAGAGTTTCCACGTCTCAGAGCTCGTTCTTGTATTTTTGGGTATTTGTCAGATCACTGTGTGCGCTCTGATCGCTAAGCACACTGTGTTTCTGGATTGCCTTCATAACACCTGTCATTAGCAAACATAACAGTACAAGGAGCCTAACTAATGATTCTCAATAGAGGGAAAGAAAAAGTTCTGACATCATTTTTTTTTTTTTCTGCTCTGTGTTCACTTTTTTTTTTCCCCTAGACATTTGGGTGATTCTGGACACAGGTGTGGACATGGATATTCAGGGTCTGTGCTCTTCAATGGATAATCTCGTTATAAATGTACAAAAAATTCAAGATACTATTGATCAGAAATCTATGTTAGAACCAAGAATTCCTATTCCTGATTTGTTTTTTGGAGATAGAACTAAGTTTCTAAGTTTCAAAAATAATTGTAAGCTATTTCTGGCCTTGAAACCTCATTCTTCTGGTAATCCTATTCAACAGGTTTTGATTATTTCTTTTTTGCGCGGCGACCCTCAAGACTGGGCATTTTCTCTTGCGCCAGGAGACCCTGCATTGAGTAGTGTCGATGCGTTTTTCCTGGCGCTCGGATTGCTGTACGATGAGCCTAATTCAGTGGATCAGGCTGAGAAAAATTTGCTGGCTTTGTGCCAGGGTCAGGATGATATAGAAGTATATTGTCAGAAATTTAGGAAATGGTCAGTACTCACTCAGTGGAATGAATCTGCGCTGGCAGCTTTGTTCAGAAAGGGTCTCTCTGAGGCTCTTAAGGATGTCATGGTGGGATTTCCTATGCCTGCTGGTTTGAATGAGTCTTTGTCTTTGGCCATTCAGATCGGTCGACGCTTGCACGAGCGTAAATCTGTGCACCATTTGGCGGTACTGCCTGAGGTTAAACCTGAGCCTATGCAGTGCGATAGGACTATGACTAGAGTTGAACGGCAGGAATACAGACGTCTGAATGGTCTGTGTTTCTACTGTGGTGATTCCACTCATGCTATTTCTGATTGTCCTAAGCGCACTAAGCGGTCCGCTAGGTCTGCCGTCATTGGTACTGTACAGTCCAAATTCCTTCTGTCCATTACCTTGATATGCTCTTTGTCGTCGTTTTCTGTCATGGCGTTTGTGGATTCGGGCGCTGCCCTGAATCTGATGGATTTGGATTATGCTAAACGTTGTGGGTTTTTCTTGGAGCCTTTGCGGTGTCCTATTCCATTGAGAGGAATTGATGCTACACCTTTGGCCAAGAATAAACCTCAATACTGGGCCCAGCTGACCATGTGCATGGCTCCTGCACATCAGGAAGTTATTCGCTTTCTGGTGTTGCATAATCTGCATGATGTGGTCGTGTTGGGGTTGCCATGGCTACAAACCCATAATCCAGTATTGGATTGGAATTCCATGTCGGTATCCAGCTGGGATTGTCAGGGGGTACATGGTGATGTTCCATTTTTGTCGATTTCGTCATCCACCCCTTCTGAGGTCCCAGAGTTCTTGTCTGATTATCAGGATGTATTTGAAGAGCCCAAGTCCGATGCTCTACCTCCGCATAGGGATTGTGATTGTGCTATCAATTTGATTCCTGGTAGTAAATTCCCTAAAGGTCGATTATTTAATTTATCCGTGCCCGAACACGCCGCTATGCGCAGTTATGTGAAGGAATCCCTGGAGAAGGGACATATTCGCCCATCGTCATCACCACTGGGAGCAGGGTTCTTCTTTGTAGCCAAGAAGGATGGTTCGCTGAGACCGTGTATTGATTACCGCCTTCTTAATAAGATCACTGTTAAATTTCAGTATCCCTTGCCATTGTTATCTGACTTGTTTGCTCGGATTAAGGGGGCTAGTTGGTTCACTAAGATAGATCTTCGTGGTGCGTATAATCTGGTGAGAATCAGGCAAGGAGATGAATGGAAAACTGCATTCAATACGCCCGAGGGTCATTTTGAGTATCTAGTGATGCCGTTCGGACTTGCCAATGCTCCATCTGTGTTTCAGTCTTTTATGCATGACATCTTCCGTGAGTATCTGGATAAATTCCTGATTGTTTACTTGGATGACATTTTGATCTTCTCAGATGATTGGGAGTCTCATGTGAAGCAGGTCAGAATGGTTTTTCAGGTCCTGCGTGCTAACTCTTTGTTTGTGAAGGGATCAAAGTGTCTCTTCGGTGTGCAGAAAGTTTCATTTTTGGGGTTCATCTTTACCCCTTCTACTATCGAGATGGATCCAGTTAAGGTCCAAGCCATCCAGGATTGGATTCAGCCGACATCTCTGAAAAGTCTGCAAAAGTTCCTGGGCTTTGCTAATTTTTATCGTCGCTTCATCTGTAATTTTTCTAGCATTGCCAAACCATTGACCGATTTGACCAAGAAGGGTGCTGATTTGGTTAATTGGTCTTCTGCTGCTGTGGAAGCTTTTCAGGAGTTGAAGCGTCGTTTTTGTTCTGCCCCTGTGTTGTGTCAGCCAGATGTTTCTCTTCCGTTCCAGGTCGAGGTTGATGCTTCTGAGATTGGAGCAGGGGCGGTTTTGTCACAGAGAGGTTCTGATTGCTCAGTGATGAAACCATGTGCTTTCTTTTCCAGGAAGTTTTCGCCCGCTGAGCGTAATTATGATGTGGGCAATCGAGAGTTGCTGGCCATGAAGTGGGCATTCGAGGAGTGGCGTCATTGGCTTGAAGGAGCTAAGCATCGCGTGGTGGTATTGACTGATCATAAGAACTTGACTTATCTCGAGTCTGCCAAGCGCTTGAATCCTAGACAGGCCCGTTGGTCGTTATTTTTTGCCCGCTTCGACTTTGTGATTTCGTACCTTCCGGGCTCTAAAAATGTGAAGGCGGATGCTTTGTCTAGGAGTTTTGTGCCCGACTCTCCGGGTTTATCTGAGCCAGCGGGTATCCTCAAGGAAGGAGTCATTGTGTCTGCCATCTCCCCTGATTTGCGGCGGGTGCTGCAAAAATTTCAGGCGAATAAACCTGATCGTTGTCCAGCAGAGAAACTGTTCGTCCCTGATAGGTGGACTAATAAACTTATCTCTGAACTTCATTGTACGGTGTTGGCTGGTCATCCTGGAATCTTTGGTACCAGAGAGTTAGTGGCTAGATCCTTCTGGTGGCCATCTCTGTCACGGGATGTACGTACTTTTGTGCAGTCCTGTGGGATTTGTGCTAGGGCTAAGCCCTGCTGTTCTCGTGCCAGTGGGTTGCTTTTGCCCTTGCCGGTCCCAAAGAGGCCTTGGACACATATTTCGATGGATTTCATTTCTGACCTTCCCGTTTCTCAAAAGATGTCAGTCATTTGGGTGGTCTGTGATCGCTTTTCTAAAATGGTCCATCTGGTGCCCTTGGCTAAATTGCCTTCCTCCTCTGATTTGGTACCTTTGTTCTTTCAGCATGTGGTTCGGTTGCATGGCATTCCTGAGAATATTGTTTCTGACAGAGGTTCCCAGTTTGTTTCAAGGTTTTGGCGAGCCTTTTGTGGTAGGATGGGCATTGACCTATCCTTTTCCTCGGCTTTCCATCCTCAGACTAATGGCCAGACCGAACGAACCAATCAGACCTTGGAAACATATCTGAGATGTTTTGTTTCTGCAGACCAGGATGATTGGGTGTCCTTTTTGCCGTTGGCTGAGTTCGCCCTTAATAATCGGGCCAGCTCGGCTACCTTGGTTTCTCCATTTTTTTGCAATTCTGGGTTCCATCCTCGTTTCTCTTCAGGACAGGTTGAGTCTTCGGACTGTCCTGGTGTGGATTCTGTGGTGGATAGGTTGCAGCAGATCTGGACTCAGGTAGTGGACAATTTGATCTTGTCCCAGGAGAAAGCTCAACTTTTCGCTAATCGCAGACGCCGTGTGGGTCCCCGACTTCGTGTTGGGGATCCGGTTTGGTTATCTTCTCGTCATATTCCTATGAAGGTTTCCTCTCCTAAATTTAAACCTCATTTTATTGGTCCGTATAGGATTTCTGAGGTTCTCAATCCTGTGTCTTTTCGTTTGACCCTCCCAGACTCCTTTTCCATACATAATGTATTCCATAGGTCGTTGTTGCGGAGATACGTGGCACCTATGGTTCCATCTGTTGAGCCTCCTGCCCCGGTTTTGGTGGAGGGGGAATTGGAGTATATTGTGGAGAAGATTTTGGATTCTCGTGTTTCTAGACGGAAACTCCAGTATCTGGTTAAATGGAAGGGTTATGCTCAGGAAGATAATTCCTGGGTTTTTGCCTCTGATGTTCATGCTTCCGATCTTGTTCGTGCCTTTCATGCGGCTCATCCTGGTCGGCCTGGGGGCTCTGGTGAGGGTTCGGTGACCCCTCCTCAAGAGGGGGGTACTGTTGTGAATTCTGTGGCTGAATTCACTCCTGTGGTCACAAGTGGTACTGCAGCTTCTGAGCTTCCTCCCTCAGGTGTTCTGGTGAGCTCGTTAACTGCTTCATTACTTAACTCCGCCTGATGCTGCTATCCTTGCTCCTTGTCAATGTTTCAGTGTTGGATCTGAGCTTCTCCTGATTGTTCCTGTGACCTGCTGCTCTGTATAGCTAAGTGCTTTTTTGCTTTTTTTTGTTGCTTTTTTTCTGTCCAGCTTGTCTTTTGTTTTGCTGGAAGCTCTGAGACGCAAAGGGTGTACCGCCGTGCCGTTAGTTCGGCACGGTGGGTTTTTTTTGCCCCCTTTGCGTGGTTTTGCTTTAGGGTTTTTTGTAGACTGCAAAGTTCGCTTTACTGTCCTCGCTCTGTCCTAGAATATCGGGCCCCACTTTGCTGAATCTATTTCATCCCTACGTTTTGTCTTTTCATCTTACTCACAGTCATTATATGTGGGGGGCTGCCTTTTCCTTTGGGGAATTTCTCTGGGGCAAGTCAGGCCTATTTTTCTATCTTCAGGCTAGCTAGTTTCTTAGGCTGTGCCGAGTTGCCTAGGTAGTTGTTAGGCGCAATCCACAGCCGCTTTTAGTTGTGTTTAGGATAGGATCAGGTGTGCAGTCTACAGAGTTTCCACGTCTCAGAGCTCGTTCTTGTATTTTTGGGTATTTGTCAGATCACTGTGTGCGCTCTGATCGCTAAGCACACTGTGTTTCTGGATTGCCTTCATAACACCTGTCATTAGCAAACATAACACATTACTAACAGAGTGATCTATTTCAAGTGTTTATTTGTGTTAATGTTGATGATTATGGCTTATAGCCAATGAAAACCCAAAAGTCATTATCTCAGTAAATTAGAATACTTTATAACACCAGCTTGAAAAATTATTGTAAAATCTGAAATGTTGGCCTGCTGAGATGTATGTTCAGTAAATGCACTCAATACTTGGTCGGCTCCTTTTGCATCAATTACTGCATCAATGCAGCGTGGCATGGAGGCCATCAGCCTGTGGCACTGCTGAGGGGTTATGGAAGCCCAGGTTGCTTTGATAGCAGCCTTCAGCTCGTCTGCATTGTTGGGTCTGGTGTCTCTCATCTTCCTCTTGACCAGGGATCCCCAACTCCAGGCCTCGAGGGCCGCCAACAGTGCAGGTTTTCAGGATTTCTTTAGTATTGCATCTGTGGTAATGTGATCATCTGCACAGGTGATGATTCCAACCCCTGTGCAATACTAAGGAAATCCTGAAAACCTGCACTGTTGGCGGCCCTCGAGGCCTGGAGTTGGGGACCCCTGCTCTTGACAATACCCCAATCAAAGCCATGCCAATACTTGACATAGCTTTGATGGGGCTTGAAGTGCCCAAACAGGAAAAGCTTATTGATTGGCTGCGCTGCAGCTTTTCAACAAGCTTTGTTCGGGCTACCGAACCTGAACAGTAACACGGACTTTCGGAAGAAGTCCGTGTTCGGGGTCTGTACATGGACACTAGGTGTCCGGTATTGACCTCGAACTTTACCATTCAGGTTCGCCCATCTCTATCTACAAGTGAATCGGGCCCTATGGAGATTAGATGGGCCATTGACTCCCTCATCCCTAAGGAGCCATTGTGATTACTACGTAGCGGTGGTCCATGAGGTCCTCAAGGTGTTGGCGGGACCCTTTGTATGATCCTACCTAAAATATAATTACCGGTATTGAATGAAAACTATTCTCCATGAATAACTACTTAGGACGCTGTTTATCTGGCCTTGACCTTGAGGACCATATGCCCTCTCACACATGGTTTTCCCGTAAGCATCGGTCTCTTGTACATGTTTGGATTTCTTGTGCAGCACAGACTTAGGAGATAAACCGGTCTCCGCCTCACACACTAAACTCCTTACCTCGACTGCACTGACTGGAATGACTGAGAGCTGTGTTGTCTCTCGTCGACGTTCTTCTCAGTAAAAAAACAACACGTAACAGATTGATTTTGTATCTTCACTAGGATTATTCCTGAATATTACTTTTTAGTCTTTCCATTCACCCTTGTAACCCGTGTTAAATTGATGTGAGCCTGAAATTTTTTTTTCTTGCATTTGCAATCGTCTTCCCAGAAATAGCTGCCGTTTTATATACCAAGTTTTATCCAATTACTTCTGAGCTTCTATCAAAACCTCCCCGTCTTTTACGATAAGGATCATCTCTGACATGTTTTCCTACCCTCCCCGATGCTCTTGTGCTTTCAGACTCTTTTCTATTTAAGCTTTGCCTGTTCCAACCTGTCAACATCTAAATGTTTCGGAATTTTAGGCAGCAGAATTTCTCACAGTGGA
The DNA here is from genome assembly GCF_032444005.1 of Ranitomeya imitator. Lineage (NCBI taxonomy): Eukaryota > Metazoa > Chordata > Amphibia > Anura > Dendrobatidae > Ranitomeya > Ranitomeya imitator. The sequence continues at coordinate 650,009,124 of NC_091286.1, forward strand.
TTCTTGCCTTTATTTTTTTTTTGCTAGTGTTACTCATTTTCACATAGAAGGGTTTTACACCTTGTATATATAACACACTGCACAAAAGCTGCCTGCTGAAATTTCCACTGTGTTAAAATATCCAAATATTGATACTTTCCTTGATATTGTTCCCTGACCTAAAAAAAATCTGTATATGACAGAATTTGGGGCCCCCTACATGTTAACCTAATAGGTGCTCAACAACCTGTGTCTTAAAAGCAACATCTGGCTCTCTGGTCTCCTTTATTGCGACCCTAGAATTTAGAGCCAAGGTCAAGACCATCATTTAAGGCTCAGTCTACACTCAGCATTGTTGCTTCGGGTTTCATCCTATGCTAAGGTTGAATTTTTATAAAGTAAAAAGTCAGTACCATTACCTCTTTACTCCCTGTGTTTTATTTATGTTTTACTTCTTGTTTGATGACGCTTCCTTTGAGAACCCACAGTGCTTGCTGAAAAAAATTAAACAAGTCCCCACACTGAAAGGAGGTGTCATCAGTGATGTCCATTTCAGGGGTCGGACTAGTCCCTGCTCTACTGAGCATGCGTCTGTTGTCAATTCTAATATATGCTCAGTAGGATCTTGTCACTGTACAATATGCACAGTGACAGTGCACTCCCTCACCGTCTCTTTTGAGTAATGATGAGTCAACAAAGAGCGCACTGTCAGTGTGCACTGTAAGGAGAGAATGAGTGAGCAGAGACCAGTGCCGACCTCACAAGTGAAGTCATTTAGTATCTTTTTTCTTTTCTTATTCTTTCCTAATAGGTTCTTGAGGTTAATGCTGGGAAAGCTGTCTTTGAAGAAAAGTGAGAAAAATCGGCACTACCACCATTAAAGTAATAAATCTTTATTTTGGATACTGTATATGGAAAAAGTACTCCCATACCTCATTTTTTTCTACCGTACGGGATTACTTTTTTAACATATACAAAATAAATATTTATTATTTTACCAGTGGAAGTGTTGATTTTTCTAACTTTTCAAGATTGCTGTCCTTCATCATTAGGGTTTGGCACCTATAGTATAATCTTTTCTGAGCTGCAACCAATGATGGGAACGTTTGATTACAATGATATACTCTAGCACTGTTGTTGATGTTGAAGTGAAGATGTTTTCTAAGACGGATGCGGGTTTGCAGCTCTACGATGATATATTCTAAGAGTGCTGTTGATACTGTAAAAGCTGTGTGCAATAGATTTCTCCTTTATAAGACTGACCCCTTGAAATACAAAGACACAGCGTTATTATGATATCTGTGGGTTTGACCAATTTTAGAAAATTTAGAAAATTTAGAAATTTCAAACTGAAAGAGATAAAAATCCTTAAAATGGACAGCATAGCGAGTACAACATTTTATATCTAATTTTTTAAAACAGTAACCATCTTTTTAATTTTTATTTCACAAATCAGTTGTACATGTGAAAATAAGAAACTTTGTAATGTATCTTATCAGAGAAATCTGCTTTTTTCTTTTGACAGTTGCTGCCCATTACGTACTATGGAGAGTGGAAGTAGGAGGGAGGAGCTAGAGGCGGAGTCAGACATTCCGCTGCTAGTTCTCCTGAAGTGACAGTTACAGTTTAAATTCAAAAACTGCCAGAATTATTAACAAAAGCACAAAACATTCTATGGATCATTCTATGGAGCATTCTATGGAGCATTCCATGGAGCATTGTATGGAGCATTCCATGGAGCATTCCATGGAGCATTCTATGGAGCATTCTATGGATCATTCCATGGAGCATTGTATGGAGCATTCCATGGAGCATTCTATGGAGCATTCCATGAAACATTGTATGGAGCATTCTATGGAGCATTCTATGGATCATTCCATGGAGCATTGTATGGAGCATTCCATGGAGAATTTCATGGAGCATTCTATGGAGCATTCTATGGAGCATTCCATGGAGCATTGTATGGAGCATTCCATGGAGCATTGTATGGAGCATTCCATGGAGCATTCTATGGAGCATTCCATGGAGCATTGTATGGAGCATTCTATGGAGCATTCCATGGAGAATTTCATGGAGCATTCTATGGAGCATTCCATGGAGCATTCCATGGAGCATTCTATGGAGCATTCTATGGAGCATTCCATGGAGCATTGCATGGAGCATTCTATGGAGCATTCCATGGAGCATTGTATGGAGCATTGTATGGAGCATTCCATGGAGAATTTCATGGAGCATTCTATGGAGCATTCTATGGAGCATTCCATGGAGCATTGCATGGAGCATTCTATGGAGCATTCCATGGAGCATTGTATGGAGCATTCTATGGAGCATTGTATGGAGCATTCCATGGAGAATTTCATGGAGCATTCTATGGAGCATTCTATGGAGCATTCCATGGAGCATTCTATGGAGCATTCCATGGAGCATTCTATGGAGCATTCTATGAGAATATTTTCTCTAAATATTCAGTTTAAAGAAATGAGGGGAAGTGTTACTTTAAGCGGTGTCAAAAGTGCCCCCTCTCCTCTCCGTATCCAATGCTTGCTTATGTGATTAATATGAGAAGACACTTGTAAAATTACAGCTCCGCTGTGGCCTAATGGTCATAAAAACAACCGTTTACTAACAAGCTCCTCTATAAATTGGGGATTTGTTGTGGTTCACTGGTGACAAAGAATTAGACTGCGAATTCTTCCTTCTATTATTCTCCAGATTCTATCTGCTTTCTCAGTACGCAGAGGACAACCCATCACAATATGTTACGTGTAGTTGACCACATGAGATTGTGTAATTTAATCCATGGATTCATTAATAAAGATGGGATGATTAGCAGGTACAGGGGTTCCCACCATTACTTTTCCTCTAAAAGAACTATAACTCACATTACAACCACTAGATGGCCACAAACTGTATAGACACAAATAGCATAAACATCTCCCGACAAAGTGTCACAAACTCAGGATTTTTTTATTTTTCAAAACTGGACATCTCATGTCTCTCAACTTAATATATATATGGTGATCCAAAAGGCTAGATAAGGAAACTGACATCTATAACCGTTGGCAACTATATATTAGGAAAGTGTGGATGGCAAAATATATATATATATATATATATACATATATTTTTTTTTTCTCTCAAGCTTGGGAAAGGTTGTTACTAATGGATCAGAACGTCGCCATGTACGGCAATTAAATTGCACGTGAATTTACTTTACCATGGTGTGCTGCTTTCATTTTTTTGGATATACCGTATCTATTAAGGGTTGGTACATAACTGGAAGGCTTTTGCACCCAATGATTGTTTTTTTGTGCTGCATTTTGACTTTCTATTTTTATCTATCTATCATCTATTTAAATATATTATCTCTCTATTATCTGACTATATAATATCTATTATCTATCTACAGTATTTATCTATATACTATCTATTTATATATTATCTATTATCTATCTATTATCTATGTATTATCTATTTATCTATCTATCTATTATCTATTTATTATCTATCTATTGTCTATCTATCTATCTATCTATCTATCTATCTATCTATCTATCTATTATCTATCTATCTATCTATCTATCATCTATTTAAATATATTATCTATATATTATCTATCTATTATCTGACTATACAATATCTATTATCTCTCTATGTATCTACAGTATCTATCTATCTACTATCTATTTATATATTATCTATCTATCTATTTATTATCTATCTATCTATCTATCTTCTATTTATTATCTATCTATCTATCATCTATTTATTATCTATCTATCTATCTATTATCTATATATTATCTATCTATTATCTGACTATATAATATCTATTATCTATCTACAGTATTTATCTATCTACTATCTATTTATATATTATCTATTATCTATCTATTATCTATCTATGTATCTATCTATCTATCTATCTATCTATCTATCTATCTATCTATCTATCTATCTATCTCTAATTATTTTTCTATCTCAGCTGAAACCAGTAAGGTGACAAGACATTTTCTGGAAAGTAACTGGTACAAGCCTGCATTATGCAGTAATCCTTTACCCGTGAGTAGTGGAATGTGCTGATGCTCTGTATATAACGTATATTTTTCCCATCATTCGCCTACAATAATCTAACAGATATTTTCTTACTGCCGCACTTTATCACTTCATAATTATTTCAGCGCCATTGCCAGTTCAGCCTCATACAAGACATTGGCTGCCGTTAACCCAACCGTGGGCAAAGTCAAATACAGGCATAAAAAAAGAACAAAACAAAGTAGAAATAAATTGTGTTTTCTTCACCTGGGGCAATAGTTCAGTTGCTGCCTCCATCACTGTGTCTAAATGCCCACAGGCAAAGTGGCTTGTTGGCACCCAGCTCTCGATAATCATGTCGCAATATTTTCCTGTTCCAGTATTCCTCCTATCCAAGTAGCCCTCCTTTCCCGTTAGTCCTCTTGTCCCTGTAGCGCTCATTTCTTGATATTCCTCCTGTCTAAGTAGTCCTACTGTCCTGGTAGTCCTCCTGTCTTGGTAATCCTCCTGTCCTGGAAGTCCTCCTGTCCCGATATTGCTCCTGTCCCAGCAGTCCTTCTGTACTGGTGGTGCTCCTGTACCGGTAGCCCTCCTGTCCTGTTAATCTTCATGTCCTGGTAGTTTTTTGTCCTGGTAGCCCTTATGTCCAAGTAATCTTCCTGTCTTGGTTGGTAGTCCTCCTATTCCAGTATTGCTCCTGTCCTGCTAGTCCTCCTGTCCCAGCAGTCCTCCTGTACAGTTAGTCTTCCTGTCCCGGTAGCGCTCATGTACCAGTATTCCATCTGCCCCGGTAGCCCTCCTGTCCCGATAATCCTCATGTCCCAGTAGTTCTCCTGTCCCGATAGTCTTCCTGTCCCTGTAGTCGTCCTGTCCCAGCAGTCTACCTGTCCTGATAGTCTTCCTGTCCCAACAGTCCTCCTGTTACAGTAGTCTTCCAGTCCTGGTAGTCTTCCTGTCCCAGTAGCCCTCCCATCTAACAATCAGGTCTTCCCCTTGCTCCTCAGAATTGATAACACTAGATAAAGAAGGGCTCCGGTTTTCTCAGAAGCCGTGAGAATACTGTATCTTACAGACCATCCTATTCAGTGTTTTCTTTATGTTTTTTTATATGTAGCGCTACTTTAACTGAACTGTAACCCAAAGTGTTTGTAGGGTATTTATTGAGCCGCCCTATATCCAGGTTTGAGGGAGTGTATACATGGAATAATAACCCGATATTACAGCCTACATGGCGGTATTTACATCTCCAGTGTTATGATTGTGAATGCTATAATAGCCGAGCTGCAGGAACGAGCTGGGTGTTTTTGATGCATTATGTGTGTTTAGTGATTGCCATGCTGTTTATGTAAGTGTTATACCAGTGATTCAATGCAGTTGTGTTTTTTTTTTCTTTTCTCTCTATTTGTTTTATGCCTTTTGTATGTTCTAAAATTCGTACCTATAATCAGGTATATAAATTATCGCTTGTCAGTCACTTGTGAAGGAGCAGCTCAGTTCCAGAAGGAAACATGATATCTGTCAAAAAAATGGAAATGTGCTTTACAAGATGTGTCATTCGTTTCGTCCTTCTTGGCTCAACTTGACTCAAAATGAGCAACAAGAAATGACTAGTTTTGGAAAAAAAAAAAAACAACGTGATTTTGCGATAATATGCTGGGAGATAGTTATGCTATATGTGTCTATATGTGACCACCCAGTGGTTGCGATGTGAATTGCAAACTGTTGAGTGTTGGATTTAATTTTCCCCAGTGCTTGGTTACAGTTTAGTTAAAGTAGAACTACATATAAAAAAATAATAAAGAAAACACTGAATATGATGATCAGTAAGGTACAGTATCCTCAAGGCTTCTGAGAAAACCAGGGCCCATCTTCATCTTGTGTTGTTAATTCTCAGCAGCAATGGGAAGACCTGATTGTTAGATGGGAGGGCTCCCGGGATAGGATGACTACCAGGACAGGAGGACTACTGGGACAGGAAGTCTATCAGGACAGGAAGTCTATCGGGACTGGAGGGCTATTGGGACAGGAGGACTACCGGGACAGGAAGACTATCGAGACAGGAGGACTACTGAGGCAGGAGGACTACTGGGACAGGAAGACTATTAGAACAGGAGGACTACCAGGACAGGAGGACTACCGGGATAAGAAGTCTATCAGGACAGGAGGGCTACCAGGACAGGAGGGTTACTGGGACAGGAAGACTACCAGGACAGGAAGACTATTGGGATAGGAAGACTACCTAGACAGGAAGACTATTGAGACAGGATTACTAGTTATTAGTTTTCTCATTGGTGGTTTCTCAAGCTTCTCCAAAACAAAGAAAAATGGATAGCTTGAGAATGCATGGTCCTTGACTTGGATCAAAACTGGCAAGTGTCTGCTTTTTTCTTCTTTTGCAAACACTCGGTTGGCAGAAAAACACGAACATGTGAAAATCCCATAAACTATCTAACGATCGATTGGTTGATCAATCTATTTCCGTGGCTCAATGCTTAACCCTTTCACCTGATCGTTCTGAGATCCTGGGTTTAAAACTGTCCAATGATAACATTTTTCTCTCTTGTACGTTTTAAAAATCTGTCCTCTCAATTGGGTGTAAATTACCGCTTGTCAATCACTTGTAAAGAAGCCGTTTAGTTTGAAAAGGAAAAATACTAAGTGGAAGAATGTAAATTTCCTAACAGATGTGTCCTACTTTACCCTTCTTTTTGGCTACACTTGATCCAAAATAAGAAACACAAAATTATTAGTTTTAAAAAGAAAAATGATTTGAGATATTCTGTCAGGAGATGCTTATGCTATATGTGTTTATACACCCAGTGGTTTTTATGGGATTGCAGACTTTTTTTTAATAGCAGGGCTTAATAATGTATTCATTTTTTTTTAAGAAAAAATGTCCTTCAGCCATGTATAGTATACTGAAGACATGGTATTTTTTGGATTGGATTAAAGAGGTATCTGGGCCACAGAGCCATATCCCCCTCTTATATTCTAATCCTTTCTTGACCTTAGAAGCAAGGCACATATTTACCGATGTCACCGTGAACCACCCCAAGTCCTGCAAGCCCTGGCATCCACCTAGGTTTTTTTTACTCATATTAACTTTGATCACATTGCTGACAATATTGTTATTATTATTATTTATTTATAAAGCACCAGTATTTCCATGGTGCTGTATATGAGAAAGGGGCTACATACAGAGTTATAGATATCGTTTACAGTAAACAAATTTACAATGACAGACTGGTACAGAGGGGAGAGGACCCTGTCCTTGCGGACTTACATTCTTCGTGATAATTGGGAAGAGACAGGTCAGGGGTGCGGCAGCTCTGGTGGTGGTGAGGCAGCAGCTTGGGTGGTGGTGAGGCGGCAGCTCTGGTGGTGGTGAGGCGGCTGCTCGTATGGTGGTGAGGCGGCAGAATGGTTATTGCAGGCTGTAGACTTTCCTGAAGAGATGGGTTTTCAGGTTCTGTCTGATGGATTCAAGGGTGGTGGTTAATCGGACGTGTTGAGGCGTGGAATTCCAGAGGATGGGGATATTCGGGAGAAATCTTGGGGGCGGTTGTGTGAGGAGCGAATAAGTGTGGATGAGAGTAGGAGGTCTTGGGAGGATCGAAGATTACGTGAGGGAAGATATTGGGAGATTAATTCAGAGATATAGGGAGGGGACAGAATGTGGATGGCTTTGTAGGTCAGTGTTAGTAGTTTGAACTGGATTTGTTGGGGAATTGGGAGCCAGTGGAGGGATTTGCAGAGGGGAGAGACAAGGGAGTAGGGAGGAGAGAGGTGGATTAGCTGGGCAGCAGAGTTGAGGACAGACTGGAGTGGTGCAAGAGAGTTAGTAGGGAGGCCACAGAGGAGGGCGTTGCAGTAATCGAGGTGGGAGATGATGAGGGCATGCACAAGAGTTTTGGTAGACTGTGGGCTGAGGAAGGGACGAATTCTGGCAATATTTTTGAGTTGGAGGCGACAGGAGGTGGCAAGAATTTGGACATCCGGTTTGAAGGACAGGGCAGAGTCGAAAGTTACTCTGAGGCAGCAGATTTCAGGTGCGGGAAAGAGCATGATGCCATTTACCATAATAGACAGATCAGGTAGGGGGGATACGCGAGATGGGGGAAAGATGATGAGTTCAGTTTTGTCTACATTGAGTTTTAGGAAGTGAGATGTGAAGAAGGCGGATATGGCTGATAGACACTCCGGGATTCTGGACAGCAGAGAGGTGACATCTGTGCCAGAGAGTTAGATCTGAGTGTCGTCCGCATGCAGGTGGTACTGGAAGCCATGGGACTTTGTGAGTTGTCCTAGGCCAAGGTTATAGATGAAAAAATGTAGGGGCCCTAGGACAGAGCCTTGAGGGACTCCAACAGAGAGAGGGCTGGATGAGGAGGTAGTGTGGGAGTGGGAAACGCTAAATGTGCAGTCAGAAAGGTATGAGGCAATCCAGGACAGGGCAAGGTCTTTAATGTCAAGTGAAGAAAGAATCTGTAGCAGTAGGCAGTGGTCGACTGTGTCAAATGCAGAGGACAGGTCAAGAAGGAGGAGGATGGAGAACTGTCTGTTAGTTTTGGCTGTAAGTAAGTCATTAGTAATTTTGGTCAGGGCAGTTTTGGTGTTGTGGTGGGAGCGGAAGCCAGATTGGAGGTTGTCAAGGAGAGAGTTAGATGAGAGGTGGGGGAAAGTTGAGCATGGACATTATGCTCAAGGAGTTTTGAAGCAAACGGGAGCAGTGATATGGGGCGATAGTTGGGCATAGCAGTTGGGTCAAGGTTAGTTTTTTTGAGGATGGGTGTGATGGTGGCATGTTTGAAGGCAGAAGGGAAGGTACCAGAAGATAGCGATAGGTTGAAGATATGGGTTAGGGCTGGAATGAGCATGTTAGTGAGGTTGGGGAGCAGGTGGGATGGGGTCAAGTGTACAGGTGGTGAGATGTGATTTGGAAAGGAGGTGAGTAAGCTCTCCTTCAGTGATGTTGGAGAGGGAGGTTATTTTGATGTGATAGACTATAGTTTGTTATCTGATTGTGGATGTTCTGGTCACTGTGATCCTCCGAGCTGCAGGTTATATGCCATCCATGCCTTCAGGATTGGGTTGGTGATATTCCCACCTGATGGTCTCCCCCAATTAGATATATTAGGTATACGCAATGAAAACCCAATTATTTTACATCCCATTGATCGTGTTGATCCCAATCTTTATGCAGTAGGCTCCCCCTTGTAGTGGCTGCAAGTTAACCAAATTTTGTGAATGATAAAAAATTTGGCCACACACTCAATAGCAGTGTCGGTGTGTGCCCAATTGTTTCTGTTAATTATTAGCGTTTGATTAGCGTTCATACAAACAGAAACCAGGCGGTGCATCTATATGACTGTTTCCATTGAAATTAACAGTATCTATTATGGCTGCCTCCACGGAGCGTGGGTGGCGGTTCATCTTAATATTCTTTGCTCATTTGCACCCTGGGTTTAGTGTTCTTTCAGGCAATTAGTCTGTGCCATGTTCTTCTCGGTAAGTGCCGTGCATGTCCTCCATTTCTTTTTCATATGCTAGACGTTGTGCTATGAAGTCCACTTATCATTACGTTAACTGAAGTCAATTAACTGGAAAATCGGGCCCTTTTTAACCCCGCTGAGCCCTTTGCTGCTGGCAGGGTCTGAAGTGCAACCCATTCAAGGAACTGGAACTGCTTTGTATGCAAAGCCAAGCGTCACGCATCAGTGCCTAATATTTATGAAGCCATTCAGAAACTATCAACGACTCAGTGTCATATTCCGCTGCCACAGGACGCGATTCCAATCACTGCGCCCTCTTTTTTTTTTCCTCCGTCCTAGTGGAAAGGATAAATAAACTGCATAACCTGCATTAATCTGTCAGTCTGATTTGTGATATCCACCGCATGATCTCCGTCCGCTAAACTCAGAGGTGAAATGTTTACTTGGAAGAAAGAGCAGTTTGAACTCCGGAAAGTGAATCTGCGCGGCCAGCGAGTCACTCATTTTTTTTTAATGGTGCAGAAAGGAATAGACTTTGATTTCTTTTTTTTTTAATTTACAGGCAAATAGAATCAATTTGTAGCTATTATTAGGGGTGCATATGCTTGCACACAAATGGCATGCCCCCTAAAATTTCAATCCTTAATTGTGGGACAGTGTGCCCACAAGCGTTATAAAACATCAAGGCCAAGGGCATGCCCCCTAAAATTTCAATCCTTAATTGTGGGACAGTGTGCCCATTAGTGTAATAAAACATCACAAATTTCCTGGGCACAATGTCCCACAATTAAGGATTGAAATGTTAGTCATGCCCTCGGTGTGCAAGTATACGCATTCCCAATAATAACTACATATTGATTCTATTTGCTTGTAAATTAAAAAAATAAATACCCACTTTGGGACTATTCTCCCTGAGGTTGTAACCCCAGAGGTCGTAAAAGTTTTGTTTTTTAATAAGGCTGGTTTCACACATCTGGGTTTCGCGGTCTGAGTATGAGCCATGAAGCAGCCCATCTGCTTAGGGGTTTTACATTGACGATGTTCTCATGGAATCTTAATAGTACAGTCGGACTTGCTTTCCATAGTTTCTGAGGGACATTTTTCGATTCTTCCCTTAACCCGACGAAGGGTTGATGATCTGAAACGTTGCTACACATCACTGCATACTTCATCCAAAACTGTATGAATTATGGACATGAAATAAGACAAAACCAAAAGAATTTGAAGCATCTTCTGTGCCTTTCGATGCACGGTTCCTCCTAGTATGGATTACATATTGATGAGCTAATGACCAAAGTGGTCTTCTTTTTAGGAACAAGAATTCACCTGCTCCCTCGCATTAACTGAAGGTTGAGCAACCTATAGTTCATTCAACTGAATCACTTTTAGGACACGTAAAAGATGCGATCATCCGATCACTGCCATGTTTACGCGGCTCAATAATTGAAAGAAGCATTTTCACGAGCTTTCATTCGCTGATTATTCGCCCATGTTAAAGGACTTTCACATTGTCTTCAAAAAATAAGAAACAAAAATAGATTATGGAGAGATATGTGACACTTCTGGTGCCGACCTCCTCTGTTTAGCATCTGCAAAAGAATCGAATCAGTGGAGTGAAAAATATTAATTGCTGCTGCCAGCTTATTATCTGATTTCTTTAAGAACATGGAGACTTCCTTCTGGGATCGTTCTTCGCGATGTCACACCCTGACAATGCAGCAACACATCAGTCTTACAGGATTTAGTGACAGACAGTCTCCTCTCGTGATCTTTGTGCTCAAAGCTGAATTGTACTTTTTTAAGGAAATTATTTCTGTTTGTTAAAAAAAAGATTTTGATTACAGATATTTCCTCCTTGGTAATGGTGTGAACAAATTGATGTGCCAATTAAGTACAAAATAATCCGCTCTCCAATTAGGTACAAATAAGCCCGTATTATTTCCCACCTCGCAGGCAGTGACCAACATCTCAATAATTGTACTTTTCTCCTAAAATATACATTTTGAACATCTCAAATTGTTAGCTAAATAGCTAAAAAAAGGTCAAAGTTTAGTCGCACCACTGTGTGTTAGTACATTGTTTGTTGTTTGAGTAGCTCTAGAACTTAGCAGATCTGATCTCGGAACTTTTTACAGAAACCCATACATTGAGGAGCAGTTAATCGTCCTCTGGACAACCTGGCCAGTCTGTACTTTATATGGCCAGTCTATTGATTTAGTTGGGAAATGTGTAATACTTAATTTCTCCTGTGGAGGCACTGTATGAAATTTGATCACTTGCTTTAGCATTTACCCAATCATTACAGCTGTTTTCTGTGGATCACAGAAATAGGACACGAGGAGCCAGTGTTCTGGAAAATAGGATCTTGGGTATTAATGCAGGGCTCTCTTATGTACCATGATATAGATCAGGGCAGTAGAGATAAAATACTGTGCTTCTGTGACCTATATGTCCGGCACAATGGCAGGTGTAAAAGAGTGCTCTTCCATCTGTCATGAGTGCTCAACCATCTATACACAAGAGCACTCACTTGGCCGACAGCTGCCAGACATGTCCGCTGGCAGCTTATCTCCAGGAGATTGGTAATCCGAAATCAGACATGCCCAATACCCTGCCAATCAGTTGGACAGTGCCTACATACATACTAGAGTGTCGGATGAACCTGTTGATGTCGGCGGATCCAATACTATCGTTCCAGTCACTTTGTAGCCATATTTCTCAAACAGGCTACTTATGGACAGTTGCACCCACACTTACAAATATCCAGTCGCCCATACCATTCACTACAGGCTTTTTTGCACATAGTTGTCCCTCAGATCCTCGTCTCTATACTGTAGTGGCTTACACTTATCTCACAGTACAGTCAATCCCGGATTGCATTTCTCCTTGCCTGGACTTTCACTTGTTATTATTATTATTATTTATTTATATAGCACCATTAATTCCATGGTGCTGTACATGAGAAAGGGGTTACATACAGGGTTATAGATATCGTTTACAGTAAACAGGTTTACAGTGGTGGACTGGTACAGAGGGGAGAGGACCCTGTCCTTGCGGACTTACATTCTATGGGATAGTGGGGAAGAGACAGAAGGTAGGGGTGAGGCGGCGGCTCTGGCGGTGCTGCGGCGGCGGCTCTGGCGGTGGTGAGGCGGCGGCTCTGGCGGTGGTGAGGCGGCGGCTCTGGCGGTGGTGAGGTGGCGGCTCTGGCGGTGGTGAGGCGGCGGCTCCGGCGGTGGTGAGGTGGTGGCTCTGGCGGTGGTTTGCGGCGGCTCTGGCGGTGGTGAGGCGGCAGCTCGATTATTGTTGGCTGTAGGCTTTCCTGAAGAGATGGGTTTTCAGGTTCCGTCTGAAGGATCCGAAGGTGGTGGATAATCGGACATGTGGAGGCATGGAATTCCAAAGGATGGGGGATATTCGGGAGAAATCTTGGAGGCGGTTGTGTGAGGAACGAATAAGTGTGGAGGAGAGTAGGAGGTCTTGGGAGGATCGAAGATTACGTGAGGGAAGATATTGGGAGATTAGTTCAGAGGTATAGGGAGGGGACAGGTTGTGGATGGCTTTGTAGATCAGTGTTAGTAGTTTGAACTGGATTCATTGGGGAATTGGGAGCCAGTGGAGGGATTTGCAGAGGGGGAAGCAGGGGAGTAGCGAGGAGAGAGGTGGATTAGCCGGGCAGCAGAGTTGAGGACAGACTGGAGTGGTGCAAGAGAGTTAGCTGGGAGGCCACAGAGGAGGGTGTTGTAGTAATCGAGGCAGGAGATGATGAGAGCATGCACAAGAGTTTTGGTAGATTGTGGGCTGAGGAAGGAACGGATTCTGGCAATATTTTTGAGTTGGAGGTGACAGGAGGTGGCAAGAGCTTGAACGTGAGGTTTGAAGGACAGGGCAGAGTCGAGAGTTACCCCAAGGCAGCGGATTTCAGGTGCGGGAGAGAGCGTGATGCCATTTACCATAATAGATAGATCGGGTAGGGGGGATGCGTGAGGTGGGAGAAAGATGATGAGTTTGGTTTTGTCTGCATTGAGTTTTAGGAAGCGAGAGGTGAAGAAGGAGGATATGCTTGACAGACACTTCGGGATTCTGGACAGCAGGAGCAGGGAGGTGACATTTGGCTTTGAGAGGTAGATCTGAGTGTCGTCTGCATACAGGTGGTACTCGAAGCCATGAGACTTTATGAGTTGTCCTAGGCCAAGGGTATAGATGGAAAAATGTAGGGGCCCTAGGACAGAGCCTTGAGAGACTCCATCAGAGAGAGGGCGGGATGGGGAGGTAGTGTGGGAGTGGGAAACGCGTAATGTGCGGTTGGACAGGTATGAGGCAATCCAGGACAGGGCAAGGTCTTTGATGTCAAGGGAAGAAAGAATCTGTAACAGTAGGCAGTGATCGACTGTGTCAAAGGCAGAGGAGAGGTCAAGAAGGAGGAGGATGGAGAACTGTCTGTTAGCTTTGGCTGTGACTAAGTCATTAGTAATTTTTGTCAGGGCCGTTTCGGTGGAGTGGTGGGGGCGGAAGCCAGATTGGAGGTTGTCAAGGAGAGAGTTCGATGAGAGGTGGGAGGAAAGTTGAGCATGGACATGCTGCTCAAGGAGTTTTGAAGCAAACGGGAGCAGTGATATGGGGCGATAGCTGGGCATAGCGGTTGGGTCAAGGTTAGTTTTTGTGAGGATGGGTGTGATGGTGGCATGTTTGAAGGCAGAGGGGAAGGTACCAGAAGAGAGTGATAGGTTGAAGAGATGGGTAAGGGCTGGAATGAGCGTGTTAGTGAGGTTGGGGAGCAGGTGGGAAGGGATGGGGTCAAGTGCACAGGTGGTGGTGTGATTTGGAAAAGAGGCGAGTAAGCTCTCCTTCAGTGATGTTGGAGAGGGAGGTTATTAGGGAAGGGCAGAGGTCTGGTATATGGAGTGGTTGGGGTGGTGGACAAGTAAAGGTTTGCCTTGTTTGGTCGATCTTGTTTTTGAAGTAGGTGGCAAAGTCCTCGGAAGAGATGAAGGGAGTTGGAGGTGGCAGTGGTGGGCGGAGGAGAGAGTTAAATGTGCTGAACAGTTGTTTTGGGTTGTAGGATAGTGAAGATACAAGGTTAGTGAAATAGGTCTGTTTAGCAGAGGTGAGGGCTGATTTGAAGTCAAGTGTAGCTTGTTTAAAAGCAGTGAAGTCGTCTGGCAGGCGTGTTTTCTTCCAACGCCGCTCCGTGACCCTGGATGCTTGTCGAAGTTTTTTTTGTGAGATTGTTATGCCAGGGTTGCCTATTATTTCGTCGCACTTTGCCATGCGTGAGAGGGGCGACTGAGTCTATGGCTGATGTGAGGGTGGAGTTATAGAAAGCAGTGGCACTGTCCATGTCGTGGAGTGAAGATATGGAGGACAGGGGTAGGAGAGAGTCTGAGAGTCTGTGAATGTCTAGGTTTGTGAGGATTCTGCGAGGATGTGGTAATGGCTGGACCTGGAGGGCAGGTGAGGAGGTCAAGGATGAGAAGGTGAGTAGATGGTGGTCAGATAGGGGGAAGGGAGAGGTTGTGAGATTCGATGAGGAACAGAGGCGGGTGAAGATGATGTCTAGTGTATGTCCGTCTGTGTGGGTGGCTGTGGAGGACCACTGGGTGAGTCCAAAGGATGAAGTAAGGGCCAGTAGTTTGGAGGCTGCTGGCTGGTGGGTGTCAGTAGGGATAATAAAGTCGGTGGCTGACACCCGCCACTCTCCCTGATGACTAAAACTCTCTGTCTCGTCACATTAATAGAAAGCTACAGTAAGGTGTCCTATCAGGATGGTCTCTTCCTCCTCTGTTTTTGGGTGAGCACTGGTTTTTCCACAATGGACAGTCACAGAAGTAATCTCCCTTCAATAAACTCGAGCGAAACACCATTTCAGATATGCCTTCCTCTAAATTACAAGTTACAGGTTCTAACAGGCAACATAGCTCCAACCATCTCCACGTGACCTCTGCAACTGACCCAGACTGGAGGGAAGTCAGCCTTTAATTAACCTCTGTCCTCCCTAGTCTTACTCAAACAAGAAACCAACTGGGCTTCTTCAAGGTCAGCCTGACTCTGACCTTTCTCGCTACACACAAACAATACATAAATAAGAACAAACAATTAGAAGATAAATACGTGCACTGAACATAAGTCCAGGTGGGGAGCAGAAAGTGCACAAGTTAAACAGACAATCTTTCATTTAACATTTAATAAGTCATGTGGGGTCCATTGGACCCCACGTGAGTTTGTTTCCATCACATTTCCACAAGTATGGATGGCAGTTAACCGTCCGTTTCGGTAGCTTTTTAGCTATGTGAGATATATAAGATTTGGAATTCCTTGCCAAATAATGAAAAATGAATAATAAAAACTGGGGTTCCATTGACACCATGTGACTAATAGTGTAAGTATTTTGGCCCGACTAATGGAAGGTTAAGAGGGTTAGTTAAACGGTCATTTTCAATCCTCCTCCAATAGGGTCTGAGTAATTGCCTACATTTCCATTCGCTAAGACCTGCGAATGAATACCTAACATGGTTTTTTGTCTTCCAAAAAAAAAAAACAGGGCCACACATCTCCTTCGGCTGTGTCAGGCATTGCAATGAATAAATCTGAACTGTAATACCTAGTGTTGATTAAGCACTGAAATACTTGAGTGCTCAGTGCTGGAATCGAGCAGGTCGGACGCTCCGACATTCTCGACTCGAGTAACAAGTATAATGGAAGTCAAACTCGGGCATTTTTCTAGAAAACAGGTTTCCAAACTCTTTAAGTGTCTTAACCTACCAGACAAAAGGAACACATGGGCTACCTGCACAGTGAACAAGTCTGTATGATCATGTTCACACACCACCAAGAAACCTGAAGACACAAAAGAGAATAGTAAAACCAAAAACACTCAGTTTGAAAAAATGTTGCAGTAATCCGCAAGTGCTAGTAAAAGATGTAAAAAACAGGGTATTTGGTTGATACGTTTTTTGCAAAAAATGTATACTAAGCTGCTCTACCAATCTTCACGGTATACCCTTATCAGAGCAGTCCTAACTAATGTATGCAATCCCTATCTGATGTATTTAAAAACCTGATCATCTGTATATAACCTGTGTGCCCTCTTGGGCTATCTGCACAAAAGCTGTTCTACCCTGTATGCACACATGGATTTTTTCCTCTCTGAACCCTGTTCACACAGGTTATATACAGATGATCAGGTTTTTAAATACATCAGATAGGGATTGCATACATTAGTTAGGACTGCTCTGATAAGGGTATACCGTGAAGATTGGTAGAGCAGCTTAGTATACATTTTTTGCAAAAAACGTATCAACCAAATACCCTGTTTTTTACATCTTTTACTAGCACTTGCGGATTACTGCAACATTTTTTCAAACTGAGTGTTTTTGGTTTTACTATTCTCTTTTGTGTCTTCAGGTTTCTTGGTGGTGTGTGAACATGATCATACAGACTTGTTCACTGTGCAGGTAGCCCATGTGTTCCTGTTTCCATAATTGTTCTCTTGTGTCTACAAGACTGGGGAGTTCCACCACTCCTCTTGGGCTATCTGCACAAAAGCTGTTCTACCCTGTATGCACACATGGATTTTTTCCTCTCTGAACCCTGTTCACACAGGTTATATACAGATGATCAGGTTTTTAAATACATCAGATAGGGATTGCATACATTAGTTAGGACTGCTCTGATAAGGGTATACCGTGAAGATTGGTAGAGCAGCTTAGTATACATTTTTTGCAAAAAACGTATCAACCAAATACCCTGTTTTTTACATCTTTTACTAGCACTTGCAGATTACTGCAACATTTTTTCAAACTGAGTGTTTTTGGTTTTACTATTCTCTTTTGTGTCTACCAGACAAAAGGTAAAGCCTTAAATTTTGGCCGACACTCACTTGGATTCCCAAACTGATAGCACTGGATTGCACTAGAATAATGCCCCGCTTACAGATTACATAGCTGGCAGCCAAGGGTTTGGCCGGCCGCTACTCACTGGACTGTCCCATATACAGGAGTGCTCACTCAGTCGAGCGTTCCTGTGTTTTCTATAAGAACCACTGTCAGACACTTTTAAGGGCAGCTTATCTCTGAAGAGCAAAGGGATCAGTAGTCCGAATATTTACAATCCAGATCCTTAACTCAGCAGACAATCATCTGTCGAGGGCTCACATACACATTAAACTGTTGACCAAACCTGTACATATTGGTGGGTTTGGCTTACATTACACTGTGTGCAGAATTATTAGGAAAGTTGTATTTTAGAGGATAGTTTTTATTATTGATCAACAATTATGTTCTCAATCAACCCAAAAGACTCATAAATATCAAAGCTTAATATTTTTGGAAGTTGGAGTGGGTTTTTTTTTTAGATTTGGCTATCTTAGGAGTATATCTGTTTGTGCAGGTAACTATTACTGTGCGGAATTATTAGGCAACTTAATAAAAACCAACTGGATGAAAAATAACCTTTATTAGGTATGTTAAAAGCCAATTAATGGCATAATAATAATAATAATAATAATTTTTATTTATATAGCGCCAACATATTCCGCAGCGCTTTACAAATTATAGAGGGGACTTGTACAGACAATAGACATTACAGCATAACAGAAATACAGTTCAAAACAGATACCAGGAGGAATGAGGGCCCTGCTCGCAAGCTTACAAACTATGGGGAAAAGGGGAGACACGAGAGGTGGATGGTAACAATTGCTTTAGTTATTCGGACCAGCTATAGTGTAAGGCTCAGGTGTTCATGTAAAGCTGCATGAACCAGTTACCTGCCTAAGTATGTAGCAGTACAGACACAGAGGGCTAATACTGCATAAAGTGTATGAGAACATGATGCGAGGAACCTTTTTTTTTTTTTTTTTTATTATAAATAGGCCACACAGGGATCGTTAGGTTAATGCATTGAGGCGGTAGGCCAGTCTGAACAAATGAGTTTTTAGGGCACGCTTAAAACTGTGGGGATTGGGGATTAATCGTATTAACCTAGGTAGTGCATTCCAAAGAATCGGCGCAGCACGTGTAAAGTCTTGGAGACGGGAGTGGGAGGTTCTGATTATTGAGGATGCTAACCTGAGGTCATTAGCGGAGCGGAGAGCACGGGTAGAGTGGTAGACTGATACCAGGGAGGAGATGTAGGGTGGTGCTGAGCCACGGAGTGCTTTGTGGATGAGGGTAGTAGTTTTGTACTGGATTCTGGAGTGGATGGCATACTTATTTAAACCAAAAAAAAATCAAACAAATAGGAACCCTTGTGTGATTTGTGCCCTATTACCTTCACAGAATGGGGAAACATTACAAGACAAATGACAAATAAACAGAGCAACACTGCCAGTGTTGAAATAGCTTCCAATCCCCAATTGTTTCTAAAGGCTCAATGAATATGAGCCAACAAATTGCATGTACATCTCAAAAAGCATGGGTATATAGATACAAATTGCACCCCTACAGTTGGGTCACTCTCTGCAGTTGTATCAGCCCGGCCAAAAATGCGCAGTTTATGCCCTTGATTATGTACTGCCGTACACACAGAATTACCCATCCATATATCTGTGGGATACATGTTTACTCATTCACATTTCATGAGTGTTCCCTATGTAGGGTTTTGATGTCATTAGACCACACCCCTCCTCATTACAGAGATGCACTTCACCTGATTTACTTAATTGGTAGTTGGCTCTCAAGCCTGAACAGCTTGGAGTAGGACAACATGTATAAAAAGTATCATGGGAGCAAAATACAACTTGCCTAATAATTCTGCACACAGTGTAGTCTAATGTGTATGCGGATCTTAAGTCCATGTTTAGTTGTGTTTATCAAAAACCCAACCTCAAATATCTCAGTTTCCAATTTCTACTTTCGGCTGTCAGATCATTTGTAATTGAATTATTCTTTATAGAACTGTCTCATGAAAACACTTTGAGAATTGACTTGATGATGTCATTGAGTCCCAAAACAGTGACATCACCATTTTTGCTTGAAAGAGTTTATTATGTGAAGAAGTCTTCTAGGACAATTGAGTATTATATCAAAGGAGGAATTGACACTGCTTGGACCATACGCAAGAAGAGAACATCATATTTCAAAAAGAACAATGTTTAAAGCAATTAGAACCATTCCGAAAATATAATGAGAAAGCCACGGTCAGCGAGTATGTGACACGGACACTCGGATTATAGTAGGGTGCTTTGTTTATCTTTCTCATGATGAAGTGGTTTGTACTTTTTTGCCTATATTGTGGCTAGAGGTCATTTATCACATTTGATAGCTGGTAAAAAGCTATGAAACTCGAGATATGATTGGTATCTTCTGGGTTTCATGGTTTCATCATTGGGTCAAGGGGTCATTTTTTAATTTACAGAAAATAAATTATGGGACTAAACAATTTTAAAGAAACCAAATAGTATAAATGATTTGGAGCATTTTTCTAATATACTAAACAAGGATTCAGATGTCTGTTTGTTTAACGGGATTTTCCCACCATCCACATTTATCACTTATCCTCAGGATAGGTGATGATAAATGTATAATTGAGGGAGTGCGAAGACTAATCGCAGTGAATGAAGCGGGGTATAACTGCTGTATTCAGTTTTTTTGGGAGCGGTGGCTGTACATGTGAACTAGTGTTCCATTCACAATGAGGGTAGTGATCAGTGGAGTCTTAGCAGTCGAACCCCCACCAATCATACATTTATCAACTTTTCGGTAGACAGGTTAAGAATGTTTTTCTTGTGATACCCCTTTTAATACCAGTCTCTGTTCCCCAATTTAGATGGCTACCTGTAGTTATTGGACAGCTTAAAACTAAGGCCTCATTCCTATTTTGCCAACTATCTATTTTCGTTTTTTTGCAAAATTGTGATAAAACATGACTACTATGTTCCCACAGGTGAATTTCCAAGAAGTTTTTTTGGAGGCCAGATTTAAAATGTCCCATGGTTCCACTTCCCTTAGACCATCTTCATCAGCAAGTCAGTTCATGACGTTCCCTTCTTATTCTGATCTCCTATTGTTCTACTTCCAAACTCTCCATCATCGTGTTCATTATCCACCATGATCACAAATTGCACTTCACCTCAACATGGAGGTGGACCTTCCTAGATGGTGGGCCACATAGCAACTGCTATAACGCGTACCCCAGTTATTAACCCACACAAATCCTATTAAAATCAACAAGACTTATATGGATCTGTCTACCTATTGGTCCACAACTACTGAGAACCATTGGCCAAATGGAACAGCGAGAGGTCACATTTGGCCCTTTGTTTTCTGTCTGAAGAAAAAGAGCAAAGCAGTCATATCTGGAGTATTAGGAAACTAATCCAAGCCAATTATTATATGTAATAGTTATTTAGCTTTAATAGGTTGCCATCAGTTCTCTGAGCGCTGTATAACCCCACCCACACCACTGATTGGCTGCATTCTATGTACACTGCCAATCAATGGTGGGGGCGTGGTAGGACTACATGACAGCAGGTTTACTAGTCCTCTAGTGATAATCTCCTGCTAATAAAACGATGATTTAATCAAAACTACAGCAACTAGCCCAGGAATTAATACATCACCTGAAACAGGGTCTATGTCTTTACATTATTCTGCTCTCAGATTAGGTGGCAAAAATCTGGAAGCAGGTTCCCTTTAAATGAGATTTGGGTGTTTCTCACCCCTTTATATTAGTTAGACATTCTATGTACACTGCCAATCAATGGTGGGGGCGTGGTAGGACTACATGACAGCAGGTTTACTAGTCCTCTAGTGATAATCTCCTGCTAATAAAACGATGATTTAATCAAAACTACAGCAACTAGCCCAGGAATTAATACATCACCTGAAACAGGGTCTATGTCTTTACATTATTCTGCTCTCAGATTAGGTGGCAAAAATCTGGAAGCAGGTTCCCTTTAAATGAGATTTGGGTGTTTCTCACCCCTTTATATTAGTTAGACATTCATCTAATAAGGAGAGGAGGGGGTATGGAGCTGCATAAAGCCCTTCATGCGCATATCACAGTAAACACCCATGTAATCCAGTAAACCTTCTCCCCAGATAGAGGATCGGAAATATTTGATTTTATTTTTTTCCAATTCTAGTTCTTTTTTTCTTTTTCTTTTTTTTTCCGGAATAAACCGTATCAGCGAGTGATTGATGTGAGATTAAACAGGCCTAATCTCCTTGTAAATAGAGTCATGAGCTATTACATTTTACCATCGGAAATTCAGACAGACGGGCCGCCAATATCTGTGTTTGAACATAGGTCGAGCTATAGTGGATATTGTCAAGGAAAATGGAAAATTGAGTTTATCAAACCTAAGACGGGTAATATGTGACTTGTAGATTCCATCTAAAACTGCCAGAACCGGGCAGAACCTTGGCTTACAGGTTATACCTAGACATGATATCTCTCCGCTGTATTCTTGCATGGAAGATTATAAGAATAATCTGTTTGATCTACTTCTGTAATATCTAATCTGTGTAATCCAGCCAATAAATGGCATGATGATTTGGGGATGCTTCTCTCATTAACCAGTGCATTGCCAGATGTAATTAGTGGCTCACATTTATAGATATGCCGCGTCTTCTGCATATCTGGACCAATTTACTGTACTTAAAGGTACAGTGTAGTCTAAAATATCAAATTTGTTTAGGCTAAAGTCTACCTGGTTCTTCGTTAGTGTCCAGTGGGAATTCCCTTTCAACAAGATATGCTATAAATATCTGATAGATGTGGGTCGCAGCTCAAGGACTGGGGAGAAGAGGTGTATCTTCTTCTACGCGAGTTCCAAAAAGAACAAAGCGGTTCCATTCATAGTAACACAAGAAGTTTCCGCGTTCTTGAAATAGACGAGGTCTTATCCTCATCGATCATTTATTTATGGTATGTGCTATGGAATACCTTAAAGGTCTATGATGGCAATAACCACTTAACCACATGATTCCATACTCCGGCAGTAAATACTTTATAAATAGGAGCTAAGTAACGCTGTAAAGTAATAAAATAAGGCAAAAAAAATGAATAAAGACGGGAAATGTTGGTATTCTAGGACTATTCATTCCATGTTTTCTAAAGGTGAACTTGCACTTTAAATAATTGCCCAACCCACATATGCAAATCATCAGTTTCCCGCCTCTGAGGAGCTCTTTTTGTGAAACTGTTGGGAGAAGCCTATCTCCGCTCACAATATTATAAACCTTTAAGTATTGTTAATATGATATTGAGAAAGTTTATTCTAATTGTTCTACTCTTGTTTTTTTCATGTTTGTTGACTGTCGAACAACAAAAGCAAATGGCACCAGGAATCCACTCTAATCATCTTTATCCCCTGTACTGTGTGCACAATATACCTCCTTATGGCGATAAATCCCAGAAAATTAAAATAAAAACGAATTTTGTTGGCAGAGATGTTGATGAGTATGACTGCAGGATATCAATTTAAAGTGGAACCCCTGACACCCATAACAAATTGTAGAACATGAGGACTGAGCGAGAAGACTACTGATTAAATTCTCATTATCTTTGTATTGCAAATGCTTACCTTTTGATACATATTTTTGTATTGTTGATAACCAGTTAGTTGTGCTCCATTAACACACACAGCCGTCCATGACTCCAAGTACTCTGTAGTTCACAACCTTGAGTTAGTAGTCAACCTAGAATATTGGGTAAATGTCTCCACCCATACTAAGATATTTATTGAATGGAGACTTAAGCAGGGGTGCGTCTTTATGTGGCGCAAAGGCTATAGCCCCACCCATGCCCTGACAACTGAAGGATTCCATGCCACAGACATAGACGTCAGTTCTATAAATTACAGTTGTAAAAATCTGTTTTACAACCCAGTGGAATAAGCTCCAGAAATGACCCCCAGAACAGTTTAAAGGTAATGTATACATTTTTTTTAATTTAAAGGCACATGCACTTAATAATCAACTGTATAATGGTTACCGATGTAACTAATAAGATTTTTATTTTGCCTACATGCACACTTCAGTCACAACTCCATTCCTTAATTATGGGGTGGATTTCGTTGAAGTCATAAATTTAATTAAGGCCAATCTCTCCGGTTGCCAGGGACGAGTCTAAAAGAGAATAAAAGTAGAAATGTTTTCTTTTTAATTTGATAGAAAATGTATTGGTTCCCTAATATACCGCAGCTCAGGGGCCTTTTAATTTAATGTTGAATTAGCATGACCTTTCTTTATTAATTACTGAGCATTAGAAATCCTAAACTGGCACTTTGTTGAGCGGTGAGACAAGGAGATGACTCTTAGAACCACAGGGTACTCAGATTTAGTTAGAAGAAAGAAAGGCCACCTTTGAGGAACGTGGAAATTGACAGATGAGTGTATTAAGTGCCGAGGTCTGGATGGGACAGAAGCGCACAATAGGGCAATACCGCAAGAGAAATATGAGAGGGTGAGAGTAATGGTAGTGTTCACTTGGGTCGTTGCGTAAGGACAAAACACCTACAAGAGTCTTAGAATCTGTGGATGCAGCTTTGTGCCACTAAGAATATATTTTCCAAATAGCAATTCACGTCGGTGGAGATATCACGGTACCTGGACTGCAGCTATGGGAACGACGAATCCTCGATGGTATAAAATTAGGTTTTTATTACATCAACGCGTTTCGGAGCCGATCCAGCACTTTTTTATTGTCAAGGTAAAAAAATGATAAAATACGTTGCTGTAATAAAAGCCTAATTTCTTACCATCAATGATTCTTCTTTCCCACAAGTACAAAGTGAATGATTGCATTAAGTGACACAGGACTGGCGCATAGCAAATGTGGTGCCAATATTCAAAAAGGGCTCTAAAAGTGAACCTGGAAATTATAGGCCAGCAAGTCTAACCTCTATTGTTGGTAAAATATTTGAAGGGTTTCTGAGGGATGTTATTCTGGATTATCTCAATGAGAATAACTGTTTAACTCCATATCAGCATGGGTTTATGAGAAATCGTTCCTGTCAAACCAATTTAATCAGTTTTTATGAAGAGGTAAGCTATAGGCTGGACCACGGTGAGTCATTGGATGTGGTATATCTCGATTTTTCCAAAGCGTTTGATACCGATCCGCACAAGAGGTTGGTACACAAAATGAGAATGCTTGGTCTGGGGGAAAATGTGTGTAAATAGGTTAGTAACTGGCTTAGTGATAGAAAGCAGAGGGTGGTTATAAATGGTATAGTCTCTAACTGGGTCGCTGTGACCAGTGGGGTACCGCAGGGGTCAGTATTGGGACCTGTTCTCTTCAACATATTCATTAATGATCTGGTAGAAGGTTTACTCAGTAAAATATCGATACAGATGGATCTGGATAAGTTGGAAACTTGGGCTGAAAGGTGGCAGATGAGGTTTAACAATGATAAATGTAAGGTTATACACATGGGAAGAAGGAATCAATATCACCATTACACACTGAACGGGAAACCACTGGGTAAATCTGACAGGGAGAAGGACTTGGGGATCCTAGTTAATGATAAACTTACCTGGAGCAGCCAGTGCCAGGCAGCAGCTGCCAAGGCAAACAGGATCATGGGGTGCATTAAAAGAGGTCTGGATACACATGATGAGAGCATTATACTGTCTCTGTACAAATCCCTAGTTAGACCGCACATGGAGTACTGTGTCCAGTTTTGGGCTCCGGTGCTCAGGAAGGATATAATGGAACTAGAGAGAGTACAAAGGAGGGCAACGAAATTTATAAAGGGGATGGGAGAACTACAATACCCAGATAGATTAGCGAAATTAGGATTATTTAGTCTAGAAAAAAGACGACTGAGGGGCGATCTAATAACCATGTATAAGTATATAAGGGGACAATACAAATATCTCGCTGAGGATCTGTTTATACCAAGGAAGGTGACGGGCACAAGGGGGCATTCTTTGCGTCTGGAGGAGAGAAGGTTTTTCCACCAACTTAGAAGAGGATTCTTTACTGTTAGGGCAGTGAGAATCTGGAATTGCTTGCCTGAGGAGGTGGTGATGGCGAACTCAGTTGAGGGGTTCAAGAGAGGCTTGGATGTCTTCCTGGAGCAGAACAATATTGTATCATACAATTATTAGGTTCTGTAGAAGGACGTAGATCTGGGGATTTATTATGATGGAATATAGGCTGAACTGGATGGACAAATGTCTTTTTTCAGCTTTACTAACTATGTTACTATGTCACTATGTTACTAGGATAAGTCATAAGTTACTGATTGGTAAAGACCACTGGGAGCCACACCATTAAGCAGAATGTAGGATTTTTATCCCCAGTGGGGTACTATTTCAATATTTAAATTGCCCATTTCTTAAGATTGTTGCGAGTCCCAGAAATCGGACCCTCAAGGATCAGTAGGATTATGTCACCTATCCAGTGAATAGGTGATAATTTGTTTCCCCAGGACATCCCATTTAATTAACATAGCCCATCTGCATTGGTACAGACTATAAAAACGAAATGTGGCAAATTAAGCCACTTTCTACAACAAAGTAAATCAACCTGATAAAATTTGTGACCCATGGGATAATTTTTGGACAAAAACTGACCCATGACTGCCTTCCTCTGAGACCTCTTTGTTTTTCCCCCTTATCATTTATCCTGTTTTATTTTTTGGGTCTGGTCACTTTTCTATCTGGCTACTTCTCTCCAGTAGGTATGTTTTCAGAAATCCGGTTCTGATGTTGGTCCGGTTATTTCATTATTTTTCCTTAGTTTTGTCTACAGTTGTTCATTGATCTAACAATGACAAAACTCCTGTATAGGTGAAACATCTCTATTTTATTGTGCAGTCGCCCATGGATGTTGAAATATGATGATAAAAATTATAGTTAAAAAAATGTGGCAAATTCTGTATAGTGAATGAGTATATTTAGAGTACAGATTACCAATTATAGCTAAGAGTCTACGCCATTGGCCCCAAGCTGGAGAAATTCCCACCTGGTCTATCCGTGAGCTTCAGCGCCATCCTCGTGTTGACTTTTTGATGATACTTATATATCAGATGTCAGCTGTAATCATATCTCATCATCTCACGTGAGGAACAATGGATTAAACTGCATTTCTCTCTGGAGAACATCTCTAGGTCTGCTTCATTAGTTTCATTCTTCATCTCCTTAGTCTACACCCTGGAGTATAAAACCTCTGCGAAATGCATGAGTCCTGCAATTAACATATTCTTGTCTGAGGGATTGATACTCAGCAGTCATTTTAGATGCCGACCAGATACAGAGAAATAATGTAATGTATGAGGACTTACATGTAAGCTGTACTCCATGAGGAAAGCTGGCTGTAGACATCAGACCACCCAAAAGTATAACCTTTGTAATAGGGTCCTGCAACTACATGTGCCCTTTATAATATTGGTAATTTCTTATACTACAGAGGAGACTTTCTAAGGGAGGATATAATCAATATAAGTCTTCTAATATATAATTGCCTAGAATACTACTTCCTGCAATTTGTGCCAACTTCCGTGGCTTTGTCCGGAGCTAATGTCCGGAGCTAATGTCCGGAGCTAATGTCCGGAGCTAATGTCCGGAGCTAATGTCCGGAGCTAATGTCCGGAGATAAGTGACGTCAACAGTGTCCAGTGTCTGATTGGTTGCCGCCTGCTGCGAGCGACCAATCAGAAACGTGCCGTACTGTGACACACTCCGCCCGCCATTTTGGTGTGATTTTTGAATTTTTACCTCACAGCAAGTTTCTACTGCGTGGAGGCGGGCCCAGTGACGTTGCTCTTCAAGCTCCTGCCGAATTTCGTCAAAAAAATGATAATACCATTTACCAAAACTATATATATTTAGTTGTGAAGTGGTTCAGTGACATTTTCACACCAATTTTGAACTTTTTTTTGGTGTTTTCTCCATATACTGCCTATTATTTTTGTTCTTTCTTACTATTATTTATTAATTGTATTATTCTTACATTTGAATAAATAAAGTATATATGGATTCTAGACTCCCGATTCTTTAGAATCGGGCTGCCATCTAGTATAAAATAATTGCACATACAAAATTCTTGAGCATTGACTGTTAATGATGCAGTATCTCTCTCTCACAGCGGGAAGTCCCAGCATGGTCAAAGCATTAATCAGCAGCTGACTATCAAGCGTTCAACTGATACATGTAAACAAGAGCGTTTGTTTAAAGGTTAATTCCCACTTTTAGAAGTTGCCAGCTATAGGTCATAACTTGCTTATCAGTGGGGGTCTGACCTCTGAGACTCACACCAATCCCGAAAACAGTGCTTGACACAGATCTACAATGGGTAGACTGACAGCCTAATGGAGGATAAATGGCCACCATTCCAGCTGGACAAAGGCCACCGACCGGACAGACCTATTTTTGGCACCGGCGTGTATCCCAGCTTTCCAATCCCGAAAACAGTGCTTGACACAGATCTACAATGGGTAGACTGACAGCCTAATGGAGGATAAATGGCCACCATTCCAGTTGGACAAAAGCCACCACTCGGACAGACCTATTTTTGGCATCGGCATGTATCCAAGCTGTCGGACCTCCGCTGATCAGCAAGGCATCAACCTATCCAATAAAGTGGTGGCACCTTCTAATGATGAGAATAACCATTTAAAGGGGTTGCCCTTGCCCAGCTATGAATTAATAAAAAACACCCAGAGTGCTTTAAAATCTTTCCCTGTCGGTCCCCGAGCATGTGATTGCAACGGCCAACTTGCTGCAGCAGCTACATAACCATCTGGATCAAGCAGGAAGTACAAAGCTGATTTCTTTACTTCCTGTTTCATCCAGACAGACATGTGACTGCTACAGCCAATCTCTGGCCTGTGATTGACTACAGTGGTCACATGTCTGTTGAACTAAACAGGAAGTACAGAGACCATCAAGGGGAATTATGTGGCTCTGGTACAGGGTTGGTGGTGGGGAACAGGTTAGGTGTATATTGTTTTTTTTTCATAATTTTACAGCACTAGTTGCTTTTTTTTAACTGTAGGTCTGGAAAATCCCTTTAAGCTCTTTGTCCATGATTGAAAATAAGTATCATGGTCCTCACCAACCATGGCAGTACTGTGCGAGTCTGATATGTGGTTGAAGGACATTTGGGCTCCTTCAGGCACCAGGACCATGTGTGACCGATGCTTGTACACCCTCCACTCTCGGAAATTAATGAAATATTAGGTAAATTTAACAGCCAAGGAAAAAACAAACTTAAGAGTGCACTCCTCACGTGTCTTCTCTTACTTTTAAAGCAAGAACAAGACAGATCTCTGAGGCTACCTGTGTTGGTTGTAGATAACAGGCTTACAGACGTCAGGGTCACACAGCACAAAGCCCTGGAAAATCTTCAATAATACGGAGAGATTTTGCCATCGGGCTCACTTACAATCATTTGCTATTATTATGTTCTTCATCAAGGTGTTCACTACCTCTGTACACTATTGCCATTGTTGTCCGAGATTTCAGGGACGTATTTGCAATCACAAGCCAGATTTAGCCATGAAAGAGAAACATATAACTTCTATAGTAATATACAAGGGGAATTTAATATATAGCAAGGTTAACTCGAAATAATGACTTGTCCTAGACGTTCCAAAAGAGATAAAACTATTATTTCCTAAGAAACTAAATAAATTACATGTTTTACCCTGCCACTAGAGGGTGCTTCTTAGGGTAGGCGTAGGCTTCATGGGAGAATATGAGAAGTCTATCATGATTTCTTACTTAGAAAAGGTCTGTTTACACATTGACTGTCAAAGAGAAAGGGGTCTGGCTTAGCTCATGAAGTAACTAGTCAACCAGCCCCCTTCAAACCCAACTCGTGTAGAGATGAGCGAACACGAACTGTAAAATTTAGGGTTCGTACTGGACACCTATTGTCCTGTATTAAAGTCTGAACGGACCTCTCCTGGAAGTCTATTTTAGTGTTCGGAGTTCCGAGAGAGAGACCGCCCCCTTAGCCCTTACTACGACAATTTTACAGCCCTTTTTAAAGCACCAAAGTTCAGATCCCCATTGACTTATGTGGGGTTCGGGTTCAAGTAGAGTTCTGGTATCTGAACCGAAAGGCCGAACCCAAACATCCACGGGTCCACTCATCCCTACTCATGTGCGGACATTGGACACAAACTGGAAGGGCATTTGCCCAGACCTTTGCTCATAACTGAAGATCGGGTCACGTCAAGTTTAACAGGAAGTTCCATAAGTTCCCGTTAAGGAGATTCCGTAAACTACAGTCGTGCTAAAACAGTAAATGAATTAAATATAGCTTCTTAAGAAATTATATAAAACAATTACCGTATATAAAACAAACTTGTATAAAAGGTGGGAAAACTCACAGGCAAAAACAGAGAGCCAGGTGTTTGATTGTAAGAAACACAGTATAAAGGGTACAGAAATTTTAAAGTAGTACATTGGTTATATATAACGGCCCAAACATTGCCTAACTGCATAAAACAAAGTACTAAAAAATGGAGCGACAAGTGCATATACTTATAAAATTAAAGTACCAACCAAACAGGCTTTCTGTATCCTGACATATGTTTCGCTTGTGCTTCTTCTAGGGGTATATGTACATTGGGATTTAGAGTGCCTGCTTGGTTAGAACTTTATATTTATTGGTAAATGTTAGTACTTTATTTTATGTATTTGGTCAATGTAGTACTTTAACATTTCTGTATTATATTTCGCTGTTTTGCTTCTTCTTCTTCTTCTGGGGGATACATATGTTTGGCTGCAGAGTGCCTGTTTGCTTTTCTACTTTATTGATATATGCGAATGTCACTTGGCTGTTTATTGCTGTGGCTAATGTTTTAGGCCATTATATCTAACTTATGTTCTACTTTAATATATCTTTATCATGTTTCGCTTTCACTTCTTCTGGGGGGATGCGTACATCGGTACACACAGCACCTATTTGTTTGAACCTTTACATTTTTTAATATATATACTTGTCAATTTGTTTTTTCTTCTTGGTTCTATAGTCTATGCTTTTTATGCATCTGGCCAATGTTTGCGCCGTTATATGTGACCCATTTAATATATCAACTTTTCTGTGTCTTCTATAATGTGTTCCTTACAATCCATCTGTGAGATTTCCCATCTTTACCCATATTTTTTTTATACAAACTTATTTTTATGATATATTTAATAAAATTTTAACATGATGTAGTGTACAGTATTTTTTTTCCGTGTAAATTTGAGATAGGTTGGGTACTGTACCATTGACCATGATTGGCCCATTTCTCTTTTTTTGTGGGTTCTCTTTTACGTTTTTTTTTTTTCTGGGGAAATTTATGATGCGTTATCATTCTATAATGAGAAAACTGTATGAAAAGGCAAAACAAAAATCCTATTTACAGAAATACCATCACCATGGGCTGCTTTTGATTTTGGAGCTCCATACCGTTTACTTTACAGCTGTAATGCCACTCACAGCCTTATGATGAGGGGGCGCCGTTTCTGCTACAAAAATGCTTTTGTAATCTCATATAACCTATAAGGCGTCATTTCCATGATGATTTTTTTTTTAAGTAACCTTTTTTACTTAATGGGTGCAGAAAATCTGCAACATCAAAAACTGATCGTGTGAACACAGTCTAAAGTGTTTTTGTATTGGGTGGCAGATACATGTCTGCTCTGCCATATAGTACTTTATCGGGTGTGTTTTTTTCACTATGAGATGGAAAAATAGGGAATGATTCCGGTTTTACATTTGCGTTCCTCTGGTCTGCCTGTAATGACATTTATGTTCTCATGGCGTTTGTATAATATTCTATAAAAGACACAGAAATCTTCACACTTCTCCTCCACCTCCTGTTTCTTTGCTCTGATTGCCAATTTCCATTACAAATCTGCTGCTTGATTTTCTCTCTCCATTACAAGACTAGTAAGACACCCTGCTATCAAATAATCGCTGCTCACGTTAACTCCTTACAGTATCTCTTCTCTTCTCTGATTCATCTCAAACACTAAATTCTAAGTACAGGAGAGCACAGAATGGCTGCAGGTTGTGCATCCCCGCCATAGCTGCATGATGATCCTTACAAATTAGTTTTTTTCTTTCTTAAAAATATTAAAAATATCATTAAAAAATGTTTTGTTTCACCAGCCTATACATTTCTATGCGTCTCCATGGTAACAGACTACAATTACACTCTGTGTAGTCTGGCCCTACAGTTTCACTCCTTTTCTCTATTCCTGGCTAACGCTTACTTGCCAACGTGCCAAAAACATCCAGGATATTCCTGTTTTCACTTTAGATGGACTGATAAGTCTCCCGAAGCTTCCCAAAAAGGTATCTTGTGGGCAATGCCAAAATGGTTCATCATTAACCAGAGCTTTGGTCTACAATGAACTATTTAAGTGCAGTAAACATGGGCGCCGATGGGGAGGTGCTATTTTAAAAATATTTTTTTCATTCAACTTTGCAGACAAGAATTTCCAAAAAAAGGTCAAGTATGAGCTAAAGGACCGTACATATTTTGGCACAAAATACGTTATTTCTGTTAACAGTGAGACCCAGGAGTGAAGAACCAAAAAAATAAGGATATTTTTAATTTTAAAAAATTGGACTATTCGAACACACCACTCAATGATTCTTCTACGCCCCCTTCATGGGTCTTTCACACAACCTGAATGTGCTGCCAAATCTGTGAGAGGTTCCTGGAGGATTCCTAGAATATTTGCCATCTCTTACATAAGTAGGGGAGGTTTCCCCACTTATTACAATTGGAGATATCTGAAATTTATGATCTACTTCTACCTTCTGACCCTGAAAATTTCAGAAAAATGGGTCAAGTTTGCAAATTTGAGTTTATTAACTTAAGAATTTAACGCTCAAGCATCAGCACACTTGCCCCCATTGCATAATCAGCGGCTTTACTTGTCAAACCTACCCCAGATACATCCGCAGGCAAATGACTGATTCATCTCCGCTAAAATGTAAAAAAAAAAAAAGCAAAAAGTCTGAAGGTGAAGAATTGTAAAGTTAACGCGTTTTCTCAGCTTTCCTTCTGCATAACCAAAGGGTAAGTAAGATAATTAAGCAAGAAAAGCTGAAGAATGGAGAAAGACGTTAAATCGCCGAAAGACGAGCAGGAAAGGAATTAAGGAACATGAGAAAACGAGGAAGAAGTTTGACATGCCACCGCAGTGACGGTTCAGGAAAGGTTATGGATAAAGTAGGCTGAAATGACAGCTTCTCAGCAGTGGAAGGAGCCTCCAGATGGAAGGGAATTCAGAGCCGAGAATTATAGGCAGCTTGTGAACATAAGCTTCTTTATAAAAGCATATCAGGGAGAAGAAGGAGGAGGGATTCTTATTAGAATGTGTGTTAAAAAAAAACCGCATTGTTAAGAGCTGACAGCGAAATGTTGATGTCTCACGGACTAGCTTTTGTGTACAGAATAACTGTGAGGAGAGAACGGGGATTACAGCAAATGACATAGAACAAAAATGAAGCAGTAACTTAGCTCCTGGCAGGCCGCGTGTACTGCTTTAGTTTTTTGGTTTTGTATTATTTTCTTATAGTGTCCTCATGTACAGTTTTTTTTCTTAGAACCTCACTGTCATCTTAGAAGAAAACAGACGGAAAACGCTTGTCCATCATCGGTCCTGAGTTGATGGAACAAGTAAGGGATGGTAGAACTGTAGAGAAGCTCTGGCTTGTCTTCTTTCTATAGTGCATTGTGGTGTCAAGTCTTCTCCTGGTAAGTGGGGCAGGTGGACCTGACCCTCCACGTGATATCAAAGAGAGTGTACTGTAATTCATCAGACCAGGCCATTTCTTCCATTGCTCCATCAACCAGTTCTGATCAATCCTAGGTGCCCATTGACGGTGGTACATGGGGTTCAAATCTGAAGCTCCATAACCCCATACACAACGAACTGCGGTGCTCTACAGACTCTACTAAAGCCATTGATGAATCTTCAGTATAGTGTGCTGTAGTGGGTCTTTTGTGGACTACCCTTCACTTTCAACATTCGTCATAGATAGAGATTCACAGGACCCAGCCAGCGGCAATGTCAATGATTTGTGGCTGTCTGACTGTTAATCAACTATTACCTAATGGCATCCACCTGTTCCTCTTTTCATTAGCCAGCCTGATTCGATATCATCAACAAATTAGAGCTGCAGATGCTGGTAGGTAGAAGGAGGTTCTCAGTGCTCCCATCCAACAGTCACATACAGGTACGGACTGGGGCTGAAATTCAGCTCTGGCATTTGAAATCACACAGGCCCATGTTGTCCCCGTCCCCATAAACCAGATGCGATATATTACTAATATTACCCTGGATGGAGGAAAGGAAGATTTTCTACAAGACCAATAATTCTAATGATACCCGTGGCCTGCTGGGGTAAGTGACGGAGTCAGCAACTTTGTGCTCCATCGCAACTCTTAACAGTATGGGTGTCTTGAGAACACGAGTTCTGTTAACAACGTAGCAGAAAAGGCGGCCCATGACCGGACAGGCCCTTTTGGCATTTGCCAGAATTGCCAGATGGCCAGTCCGGCCTTGGTCACATATTACTGATCTGGCTGCTGGACCAGATCCTGCAAATCAATTAATTCCATCACTAATCCAAGATCCATGACCCGGTTGCCATTTCACCAGATATCCTTTCTTGGTTCAGCAGGTTCTAATCATATCATAGCAGGATTATGCCTTAAGACCTGCCAGTTTGGTGATGATCTGATCATTACTGGGTGAAAAATAAACGGTGCACCGAGAGACGGCCTGTTCTTTAATACAAGAACAAATAATCTCCATTACATATGACACTGACAACGGTGGTGGCTTTCTATCTAGACCTCCAGACACTCCTGTCGTAGCTTCTCTAGCTTTTATGACTGCTCCGATATCGTCTCTTCCCCTTCCGCAGAGTGGAACAGCATTATTTAATAAAATCCTCTTCTTAACCCAGGGTCTTTCTTATTGCCAAAATTTGGGCGTCCCAAAAATGACCACCTTTATTGTTAAAATTACCCTTGCCATATGAGAGCAATGAAGAAACCTTATGCCCCTACAGTCTCACATAGCTTTTGGCATAAGATAATAATACTTCCTTACCTAGAAGTTAGCTGTAGGAGTCATTATTTTTTGTTAGGCTCACTCACACATGCTCTCTGTGGAGCAGTGAAGAACATTGTGGCATAATGCACAGCTTGTCCACACAACCTATAATGATACAGATGTCATGGGGACATTAACAGGGTTGTCCAGGATTGTGATATTGTATGGCTATTCTTAGGTTTGGTCATCAATATCAGATCAATGCTGGTGGGGGTGACTCCTGGAAAACCCATGGTATTATCAGCTGTAGGGGCTGCCTGATGTAAACTGCCATGCTGTCCCAACTCCCCGCAAGGTTTATATCTGTCCACCAACAAATCAATAATATCTGATCAGTGGGGTATTGGGTGGTGGGCTCTACCAATCTGATATTGAGTGCCTATCCTACGAATTTTTTTTTTTTAACGGCCATCGGCTCAATATCGAGCTTTATGAGTGAATGATTTGTAGGAAGATCGATCTTGTGCAAGCCTACATAACTCCACCAGGGTCTTCTCCACTGTTAGGAAGCCATCGGGTTGCTGGTCTTCCTCTTCATCTGGTTCTTCATATTCTCCCAACCATGATGTCCTTCTCCAGTGATTGCTTTCTTCGTATGATGTGTCCAAAGTAGGCAAGTCGTAGCTTGGTGATTCTTGGTGACATGTTTGGCTTGATTTTTTCCAAGATTGATTTGTTTTTTCTTCTTGCCGTTCATGATATTGATGACATCCTTCTCCAGCACTACATTTCAAAGGCATCGATTCTTCTTCTGTCTTGTTTCTTTATTGTCCAGGGTTGACATCCTTATGTTACCACAGGAAAGAACAAACTATGTACAAGCCGTGTCTTCACCAGTGAAATATTACTCTGTTTGCAGACCTTATTCAGTGACTTCATTGTTGATTTGCCAGTCCATCAATATCACAGTCCTGGACAACCCCTTTGAAAGCTGAAAGAAAATAGACCATTTTTAAGTGACATCTATGCTGCAGGTTGAAGGGCTGGCTTCCTCGGTCAGACTTTTGCCCATGATGAGTGGCGACTAACGATATTACAAATATCGATCGACTCCCATTTATACTCCCGTATACACAAGCAGTTACATACTGTATGAGAACAAATTTTAATGATTGATTATTCTGTCCCCGTACAGTTTGCATTTAGTTGGCAGCAAATTCCCCGTTTACATAGACAAATGTGCTGCCAACCACAATCATCTTTGCTGATCGCTGCCACGTTTCTGACAAATTCTCATTTGGTCAATTAGCGTCCGATGTAAATGGGTCGTTAGCAGTGGGAATATCCCTTCCCCTAAGTCTAATACCACATTTTCAATGGACGCATTGCATCAAATATGTGATCACAAACAACATCATGAATGGGGTCACATATTTTTTTCATATCACTCTCTAGTTTTTGATTTCACATTCTGATACAAAACCTTAAGAGTTTTTATTTTATCCTCTTGAAATTTTACATGTAGGTCGATGGGTTGACCAGACAGTCCTGTGCACTAATGGACTCTATCTGGTGTTTGCGTTAAACCAGGCATATTTTACTTGTAAACCAGTAGGATTTTTTGTACAGATACATGGGATTTTTCCACTAAATTCAGGAGATTTATCTGGAAAGTCAACTGGATTTTATATACAAATGTATAGCACGTTGTATTACATAGCGGTCATGTGACACCCAAAGGCTTCGGAGTGAGCACGGAAGGGACTTTACTAACAACTCAGTAGGACTTTACCTGTAAGCTCTGAGATACATGAGAGCTATAAATAGGCATTATTCTTTCATGGAAGGAGGAAGAATAGAGAATGTGACACTACAGGATTGAAAAATAACCCACAGCACTATAGGGGTCATCACCTATCAATTGGATAAGTGAAAATTCTTGATCGATGGGAGTCCAAGTGCTGGGACCCTCAGGGCTATAGCCTCAAAGAGAGTGAACGGAGTGGCGTTTGGGCATTTTACCTTCCAATCTCTTTTGTGATGGTGGATATACAAGTGCCCCTTCGCGGATACAAATTCCACATTCTGCCCATTGGTACGAGTCCCAGAGGTCAGATCCCCATCGATCAGTAAGTTATCATCTATCCTACCTATAAGTGAGAACTTCTTTTCACCGGAAAACCATTACAAATTTTCATGAAAATTTCGACACATTTACACCACAAGTGATTTTCAGCTCTTCAATATAAAAAAATAGCAAGCTCACTTTCCACATAAGGGTATACATACAGTATGTGGGAAAATGTGCCCTTTTCTTGAATTTCGAGTCGAATTGCTAGAAAAAACCCTGACGGGTTGCAAGCCACATCATAACCATTGGGCCATGTATAGACATTAACTTCTTAGTGACGGGGCCAAATTTTTCAAATCTGACCAGTGTCAATTTATGTGGTAATAACACTTAAACATATCCCATTGATTTTGAGATTGTTTTTTCGTGACACGTTATACTTTAGGATAATGGTAAATTTATGTTGATATTTTCTGTGTTTGTTTATAAAAAAATATTAGAAATTAAAAAAAAATTCAATTTTTGAACTTTTAAATATCATCCCTTTAATGCAGATCATCATACCGCACAAAAACATGAATAAATAACTTTTCCCACCTGTCTACTTTACATCAGCACCATTTGCAAAATGTTGTTTTATTTTGTTCGAATTTTAGAAGGTTGTAAAATGTAGCAGTCTTTTTTCATTTTTTTTCAAGGAAATTTGCTAAACTTTTTTTTAGGGGCCAATTAAGTTTTGAAGTGACATTGGGGGGTCCTACATGTTGGAAACCCCCAAAAGTGATGTCATTTTAAAAACAGACACCCCCTTCCAATATATTCAAAATTGCTTTCAGTTAGTTTATTAACCCTTCAGGAGCTTTTCAATAATTAATTCCGAGTGACACAACTTGACATGAAGAAGTTTATTTTAACCATCTAAATGCTGACTTCTGAACAGACCAAGATCTCAGGGTACCAATGGGGTTAAAGAGGGAGCTCCCACACTCTGTTAACCATCTAGATACTGTAGTCATTATTGACAGCAGAATTTAAGGGGTTAAACGACTAGTAAGCAGCCATATATGTGGTGTGTGGCTCTGCGGGTGGAGGGATGAGGCTGAGGCTCACATTGCAGTGTGGAAAAAGTAAGGTCCC
Organism: Ranitomeya imitator; assembly: GCF_032444005.1. NCBI lineage: Eukaryota > Metazoa > Chordata > Amphibia > Anura > Dendrobatidae > Ranitomeya > Ranitomeya imitator. Next base: position 650,046,802 of record NC_091286.1, read on the forward strand.
GGCCGTGACAGCGGGGCAGACTCTTAAAATTGGGACTGCCCCGCTGGATCCGGGACGGTTGGGAGGCATGGTGACAACTAAATGATTCTAGTGATACCATGCTTGTATTACTGGGAATTGGGAAGACACAACTCCAGAGATCTTTGACTCCTTTTGGGGGCACTCCCATGGGGATCACAAAATCTAATTTGTTGATTCATGGTAGGAGATTTTCGAGCCAGACATGTACAGTAGCTGAAGGTGGCACTTGCCTAAAAGCTTCTCTGCCACATAAGGTGACACCACTATTATATTGCCAATGGCACATGATGGTAGCCAAAGGGGTTTCTTGAAAATTTTGCTTTGGTGCCCATGAGCTTGAGATAATTCCTTAGGTTTGTACTGTGCTGAATGACAATGTATGTTGGATGTCTTAACAGACTCTAGTGTGACTACTGTCTGCAGTGCTAACATCATGTCGATAGCGCTGCAGCCAATCAGCGAAGCTCACCATTTCTCACCAAGTAGGCAGATCAAGCCATTCAGAGCCACTGAGCTGAATTTGCCCTCAAGCTATATTGGGTACAAAATGTACTTAATAAAATAGTATAAAAGAATAAAGAAAATAAATCAAAATGTAAAAAGAAGGAAATAGCCCCCATGCCAAACTTCACCCCGGTCAAAAAGAAAACTTATCCAGTCATGAGAAAAAGTAAATGCGCCTTCTTTGATTTCTATGGTTTTACAATCTCTATTGAACAACAACACGTAATAAATTTCATCTGGTCATTATACTGTATCTTACTAGGCCAAAGTGCAGAAACTTTGTGGGAAAAGGTAAGTACGCCCCTTGAATCAACAAGTTGTGTAACTTTTGGTTTTCCATATGATTTTATCATTCACTCACAATGTTCTAGGGAAATTTCGACCTACTCTTCTTTACAATATTGCGAAGGTTCATTGAAGTTTGTGGATATTCGACTAAAGTCCCTTCTCAGCTTTTCTGCTGGATTTTAACTGAGTCATGGTAACACTATTTTTTCTTTTTCAACCATTCTGACCTCACATTTCACTCCATAACACTTTGGTATACAGAGGATTTCTGCAGTCCTGTGTTGAAAAACCACCCCAAATCGTCACCCCTCCACGTCCATGCTTTGCCATTGGTATGAGGTTTTTTGGACTGATATGCTGTGTCTGTGGCACAGGGCATTATGTCCAAATATCTCTACCAGATAGCCAGCTGCCCAAACTTCTGCTTTCATAGACGTGGTGACACTTGATAAACAATTAATCAAAGGTATTTAATTAGCGGTACCTGGCTAATACTTACCCTCTTAGTTCCTACTGAAGCATTAGAGGTCTCCTTAATTTTTCACACACTGCTTCTGCATTTTGACCGAATTTTTAGTACATACATAATAGCACAGTATGATTTGTTATGTTTTGTTGTACTTAGCTAAATTTAAAACCGAAGACCACATTTTTTTTAATTGTTTCCCGAAACGTAAAATTATAACAACCAAAAAGGGTGTACTTTATTTTCTTTTTTCAAATGTGGTGAAACGCTACTTGAGTAGGTTGGTGAACACTCACTTGGCACGGGATTTAAGCACTCAGGCACAGTTTCTCCACATAAACAGTCCAATCCGGATTAGACATCATAAACCACATGACATACAGTCTATTATACACATCAACGGAACACATTCACCATCGACAATCTGTTTCAATGGCAGATCCGTGTCTACCCGCAACCCCTTGTTACCTGGAGTTACCTTTCAGGAGCTCCGGCTCCACACACTGACTCCTGCCAGTGCTGTTTCACAGGGGAAAGCTGCCTCACTGGGATCACCGTCCTTATGATCATTATAATTATGCCTCCAAGTGCATCCTGAAGTGCACACACATCGCCCTCTTGCTGTAACATGGGTTACCGCACCACATATATATAGAAGTGATTGTAATAAAAAGAAGAACCCAATTTAAAAGTGCTGTTAAAAAAAATAAAGATATTTGGTCCAAAAATTAGCCCATGAGCCGTGAACATTTTTTTTACTGATTGAAAAAAAAATAATTTTCAAATGTACAGTCATGGTCAAAAGTATTGACACCCCTGCAATTCTGTCAGACAATACTCAGTTTCTTCCTGAAAATGATTGCAAACGCAAATTCTTTGGTATTATTATCTTCATTTAATTTGTCTTAAATGAGAAAACACAAAAGAGAATATAGCAAAAAATTGATCATTTCACACAAAACTCCAAAAATGGGCCAGACAAAAGTATTGGCACCCTCAGCCTAATACTTGGTTGCACAACCTTTAGCCAAAATAACTGCGACCAACCGCTTCCGGTAACCATCAATGAGTTTCTTACAATGCTCTGCTGGAATTTTAGACTATTCTTCTTTGGCAAACTGCTCCAGGTCCCTGATATTTGAAGGGTGCCTTCTCCAAACTGCCATTTTTAGATCTCTCCACAGGTGTTCTATGGGATTCAGGTCTGGACTCATTGCTGGCCACCTTAGAAGTCTCCAGTGCTTTCTCTCAAACCATTTTCTAGTGCTTTTTGAAGTGTGTTTTGGGTCATTGTCCTGCTGGAAGACCCATGACCTCTGAGGGAGACCCAGCTTTCTCACACTGGGCCCTACATTATGCTGCAAAATTTGTTGGTAGTCTTCAGACTTCATAATGCCATGCACACGGTAAAGCAGTTCAGTGCCAGAGGCAGCAAAGCAACCCCAAAACATCAGGGAACCTCCACCATGTTTGGCTGTAGGGACCGTGTTCTTTTCTTTGAATGCCTCTTTTTTTCTCCTGTAAACTCTATGTTGATGCCTTTGCCCCAAAAGCTTTACTTTTGTCTCATCTAACCAGAGAACATTCTTCCAAAACATTTTAGGCTTTTTCAGGTAAGTTTTGGCAAACTCCAGCCTGGCTTTTTTATGTCTCGGGGTAAGAAGTGGGGTCTTCCTGGGTCTCCTACCATACAGTCCCTTTTCATTCAGACACCGACGGATAGTACGGGTTGACACTGTTGTACCCTCAGACTGCAGGGCAGCTTGAACTTGTTTGGATGTTAGTCGAGGTTCTTTGTCCAACATCCGCACAATCTTGCGTTGAAATCTCTTGTCAATTTTTCTTTTCCGTCCACATCTAGGGAGGTTAGCCACAGTGCCATGGGCTTTAAACTTCTTAATGACACTGCACACGGTAGACACAGGAACATTCAGGTCCTCAGACAGTTCTTTGGTCTTCTTTCTTTTCTCCATGCTCAATGTGGTACACACAAGGACACAGGACAGAGGTTGAGTCAACTTTAATCCATGTCAACTGGCTGCAAGTGTGATTTAGTTATTGCCAACACCTGTTAGGTGCCACAGGTAAGTTACAGGTGCTGATAATTACACAAATTAGAGAAGCATCACATGATTTTTCGAACAGTGCCAATACTTTTGTCCACCCCCTTTTTTATGTTTGGTGTGGAATTATATCCAATTTGGTTTTGGGACAATTCTTTTTGTGTTTTTTTCATTTAAGACAAATTAAATGAAGATAATAATACCAAATAATTTGTGTTTGCAATCATTTTCAGGAAGAAACTGAGTATTTTCTGACAGGATTGCAGGGGTGTCAATACTTTTTACCATGACTGTATGTATGAAAAAAAAAAAAAAGGTTAAATGTGACTGTAGAACAATCGTCAGGATTCAGTCTGGAGTTCCCCTTTAAGACAGCCCACACTGCTAAAAGCACGGACATAATAATAGCGGCTATTGTTTACACCTGATCAATCTCCTGAATGAAAACAAGCCTCGCACTCCCATATCCCGGGCACTCCGGAGAAAGACAAGCAGGCGAGTGAGACGGAATAAAATTGAAACACAGTTAAGCGTATCGTAGCAACAGTTAAACACCTCGACTGCGCCGGCCGCGGTGTCCCATATCTTTCCTTGACCAAACTGAACTGTGCAGATCTCAGTAGGGACAGGATGCAGATGTATTATTTATGTATGACAAGATGGGAGCATTCATTCGGAAGATTAGCATCTTGTGTTCCCATGTACGGAGTGTCACTTTAGAAAATGCCTCGCTGATGGCAGATTCCCTGAATGACAGTCCCTTCTGTGAATTAGATATGAAGCCGAATGGCTCGTAACACCTGCGAGCAGCAGCAGAATGAGCTGCCAGAAATGCGAATTTCAGCACACGCTTTAATAATTTTCCGCTTACTAAAACAATTAAAATTCCAGGTTGGTTTCTTCGATGATGGGCTTGCACTTTTTCATTATTTTTTATATATATCGCATCCCAAAATGTTACAGAGATGTACAGAGATTGCAACCACGTCGTTTTAGGAGGAAACTCACCGAAACAATTTTGAAGTCCATCATTCACATTCATCAGGAACATTATTGACAAGTGGGAAGCATTTAAGATACTTCACAGTCTTCCCAGAAGGGGCTGGTCCCAGCAATTTGAGCCCAAAGTCAGACCGTGCAATGCTTAGAGAAATTGTGAAAAACCCAAGAGCTACAGCTCAGACTCTAAAGGTTCCAGTTAAAACTTTAGGCAACTGCAGCACTTGGTCAAACCTAGGACCCAAGAACAATCCACGAAGCCACCATACAACCCTATACGTAGTCTCACATACTTTCAGTTAGGTAGCACCTTAGAGCTTCTACTGAAAGCTGCTGATTAACAAAAATATCACTATATCACCCCTGATCTAAAAGTGGCAAGTTTGACTTAAGTGAGTGACTTAGGCTACGTTCACACTAGCGTTCGGCTAGTGTGCGTCGCGCTAGCGTTGGGGCGGCGAAGCACGCGTCATGCGCCCCTATGTTTAACATGGGGGACGCATGCGTTTTTGCTTATTGCGTTTTCCGACACGTGCGTCTTTTTTGACGCTAGCGTCGGACCAAGAAAACGCAACAAGTTGCATTTTTCTTGCGTCCGATTTTCGTCAAAAAACGACGCACGCGTCAAAAAACGCAGCGTTTTTGCGTGCGTTTGCACGCGTTTTTCGGTGCGTTGTGCGTCGCGTCGCCGACGCAGCGGCGCACAACGCTAGTGTGAACGTAGCCTTACATAAATGCACCTCGAAAGAAGAAAACATTTATATTCTCCTTAAAGCTTTATTTTCCTAATACAGAGCTTCAAATCCCCTGTATGAACTTGAAATTAATTGCTGAAATAATGGCTACCTCAAACCACCACTAGAGGGAGCTCACCGCATACTTCTTACAGATAGAACTCAATAATAGCTTAGTATTCCGTAAGCTCCTAGCTCCCCCTAGTGGTGACTGCAGACCGGTTGAATTTTATCATTTGATTTCATTGTTATGTAGGAAATTCGGAACTCTGTATAAAAAAAAAACAACAGCTAAACTCTGATTGCTATAAATATTTCTTATTTTTTCAAGGGTCTTCCACCAGTTAATTAAAGATGGTGCGCAATAACGGTTTCCTAATCTATACCATTATTATTGAGACCAGTTGCTGTGCTATTCTTCATATACAAACACAATAACTTATTCTGAAAAGTCACCTGAAATGACAAGTAGACATTAAAACATAATATTCTGGTTGCCTGCTGCCACCACTAGAGGGAGCTGCTGCTGCATACTGTGTTGTTATTGGGGCATATTTAATAACTCTAAATCCTTATAATAAAATGTGACTAATCACATAAAATACATTTGTTTTATCTTTTCCTACCCTTACACCACCAATAATAATGATAATAACAATAAAAAAAATGACAACAATAATAAAATTGTAATAGTACAGCAATATCAAGTTCGGTAATAAACATACGGTAATGATACTGCTAACATTTATTAAACAATAACAATCATAATAAGAAAATGATTAAAACCAAACTAATGAAAACAAAAATTAAACAACTATTAAAACAAGACATTAAAAACAGAATAGATATACGGTAATTAATAAAGAGTGATACAAAAAAAATAATAGCATCATCGGCCTATAAAATTGATTATACATTAATTACAAGAGTAAAATAATATTCACAATCAAAATAAAGGTAAAAGTAGTATATCATATAGGACCGAATCATTAAAGTTTCTTTATACATGTAAAATAAGATATAATAATACTATTATATTAAAATATACAATGATTATAAACATAGTATATAATGGCAGAATAATAATACATAATAAATAATTAATAAGAATAATATGATCAAATAATAATAATTATATTATTATCTTGCAGTGATGATAATAATAGTATATAATGATAGATAAAAAAATCATAGTTTAGTAATAAAATGTAAAATAGAGTAAAATAATAATACATCATAATATACAATAGTGATGATAAATAATATCAGATAAACTAATAAATAATATAATAATATCTAAAATTCAATATAATGATACATCAGTATATAAAATGGTGATTAATATTAGTAAATAATTTAATAACTATATTTAAAATTGCAATAATATAATGATACATCATAAAATACGATGATGATAAAAATATGAGATGAAACAACAATTTAATATCTAAAATTCAATAAAGTAATAATACATCATAATATATGATGATAATAAATAATATCAGATACCATAATAAACCATAATTTAATATCACCATATAAAATAAGATCCAATAATAATAGTCATATACGATGATTATGATAATAATATAAAGTATATTGCATATGAAAAAAAATTGCAGAAAAAGTAATAATTAAAGGGGTTGTCTAAACTTCTTTCTTAAGGAGCCCACCGATCTTCTGCTAGCCGGGTGGTGAGGGGGCGGTGCGTTTTTAAAGATTGACAATTCAGATGAGGGGTGCTTGCAGCGGAGGAGCGCAGAAGCTTCAGAGCAGCGCTCACAAGCTGTATAGCAAACAGCTTGTACTCCTTACCTAGGAAACCGGACGCTGCTGGTAGACTGCAGAGGTGGTCGGTAAGCTAATAGTGATGAGTGAACGTGCTGGGATAAGATGGTTTCCGAGCATGCTTGGGTTGTAACCGAGTGTCTTCTGTGTGCTCGAATAATATATTTGAGTCTCCTCGGCTGCATGTCTCGCGTCTGTTAGACAAGCAGATAATCCCTGCATGTGTTGCAGCTGTCTAAGGCCGGGATCACACATGCGAGAATCACGTCCGTGTCTCGCATGTGAAAACCAAGCTCTGGCACCGGCACTCCAGAGCGGAGCGTGCAGCCACATAGCAACACATGGAGCCGCACGCTCCGTTCTGGAGTGATGGCGCCAGAGCTTGCATTTCACATGCGAGACACGGACGTGTTTCTCGCATGTGTGATCCCGGCCTAACAGTGAGACATGCCGCCCAAAAATTATCCCATGTATTTTTCGAGCACACAGAAGACACTCGGTTAGCACCCGAGCTTGGAGGGATAAAGCCTTATCATAGCACGTTCGGTCATCACGGTGCACAAGAGGCGTTACGTTTCCATGGCAATGCGTTGTGATTTTTTTTTTTTGTTCCTGTGTGTTCTCTTCACGAAAAAGACGAAGAAAAAGAAGAAGCAATGAAAGGGTATAATAATGTTCTGCGCTAAAGAGGTCTGCATTATTGAAACAGCTACAAATTGCTCCCTTTTTTCATTTCCTTTCTTCATCACAAGAATCAATTGCGCCTCCGAGATTAAAGCAGCGCTTCCTTTTGTCGCGGAGCTGCTCCGAGGTATGGCCAACCAGTTATTGCCGGCAGTGGCTCGACCAACGCTCTTTGATTCATTATGTCCCCGAGTGACGGGAACGTCCACCGGCTTCTGCACATGCTAACATGTGGACAAAGGGAATTTTAGAGCGGGGGAAACACGGTGCTTCTCCCAGTAAGAATGTGAACCCCGGTGTAATGTCTTTAGATTTGGTCCGGGGGAGGTAGAATTAGACCCTCGTCGAGCCGTGTAATGGGCGGTATTGTGTAGGTACAGATTGGATGATTGGAGGGACCTGAAAGGAGACTCGGGGACAGTAAAAGCCTATTATTGCCTTGTAATGGAGAGAACTGGAGAAACACCATTTATTTTTTTCTATGTTGCTTTAAGGAAACTCCGAAAAGCAATAAAGCAGCGAGATGATAAATGGGTTAAAAAAAAACATCTAGATCTTAAAAATAAAATTATAGCCATTCCCTGAGCATAAACCCTTCACTAACCGGCAATTTTGCTTTTTTGCGTTTCCATTTTTTCCTTCCCGTCATCCAGTAGCCATAACTTTTTATTTTTCCGTCAATATAGCCGTCTTGTTTTTTTTTTCACAGGACGAGTTGTACTTTTGAAAGACACCATTGATTTCACCATATAATGGACTGGAAAATGGGCAAAAAATCCAAGTGCGGTGAAATTGGGAAAAAAAAGTGCAATCCCACAATTATTTTTTTGTTTTTTTTTATTTACCCTGTTCACTAAATGCTAAAACTGATCTGCCATTATGATTCTCCAGGTCAGTACAAGTTCATGGATACAAATCATGTCTAGGTTTTTTTTTTTTTCCGAAACTTGTAACATCTCTATTTTTTGAGTTATGGGGCTGCGTGGGAACTTATTTTTTATGGCTTGTGCTGATATTTGTATTGATGACATTTTGGGCTAGATACGATGCTTTGATCGCCTTTTACTTAATTTTATTGCAATGTTGTGGCAGCAAAAAAAAAGCTTAACTCTGGCTTTTTTAGTGTTTTTATTATTACGCCATTTACTGATCGGATTAATTGTTTTTATATTTTGATAGATCAGACAGTTCTGAACTCAGAAGGATTTGAACTTTCGTGTTGTTTTTTTTTAATTTTTATATTTTTTTTTATGACTTCAATAGTCTTCTTTAAAGACTTGAACGTGTGAACCTGCTATGTGTAGCAAAAATGACGATCTATGAACGACGGCCATGAGCCGACGTTCACAGGAAATTCATGATGGCAGGCACAGGGGTCTTCTGCAGACCCCCGGTTGTCATGATGACGCATCGGTGCCCCACAATGGGCAGGATTTGTGACGCACTTCTGGTCGTCGCATGTTAAATCCTGCTGTCAGTGATTAAATCAGCCACCAAGTGCAGGGAAACATCCGGTAGCAGCGTCGGAGCCCACATTAAAGGCAGGGACATGGCCTTTGACGTCAAAGGTCGTGACGGAGTTAAAGTATCACCGTTGTTTTACTAGAAGTTTGTACTAAATCTTATCAGAGAAATCTGCTTCTTTCTCCTCCTGGGTTGAGCTTTCACTCTCATTTCAGGGATAACATTCTATAAAATCAGTGTTCAGTGAAGACAGACTTTCCCATTAGTCAGCTAGGAGATGACGGTTGGTGCTTATAAGATTCTATGGAGAGGGGAGGAGCTAGAGGCACAGACATTCTGCTAGACATTCTCCATAGAACTTTATTGGCACCAATTGTCATCTCCTATCTCAGTAGTGGGAATATCTGTATTCCCTGAAGACACATTTTACCCGTCCATTGAGAATTGTGAGGATGAAAGAAAAGTCAAGAAGAAGAAAGAAGCAAATTTGTCTAATGAGAGATATTACAAAGTTTATTATTTTTTATGCGTACTATTCATTTATGGACAAAAAAAATAAATAAAATGACGGTTACTCTTTAAAATACGAAAAACATGTATCAGTTGTCTTTGAGATTGAAGCTCAGCACAAATCACTTTGATGGCAACCACTGCAGCCTATGAACTGGCGGCACATTGTTCTTGGATGGAGCAGCCATTCTGTAAACCCCCTTTAGGGGCTCATGCACATAACATGATAGGACACAATATGGTCTACGATTCCCCATATTCCTTCATCACATTCACGGCATGCTCTATCGGATGCCATATTAGCCAGATACTCTCCCCTGGAGGCATTGCTTCTAGGAGTGAATTTTTCATTTTTGATTGTACGCTGGGGAAATCAATTAAAGGTCCGCACCTGTCTGCTAGGCGTGAAATGTCCCACCTCCGGAACCTAACCCACATCTGTCTGGAGACCAGGGTTCTTTCTCGTAGCCGCTGTGAATGGAGAGGATGTACGACTCCCCAGTCACTTCTGTGGGAGCTTCTAAAACTAACTTTCTATGGTTTGTGGAACTCCATTTTCGAAATACTGCTCCCACTATATGTTCACAAATGTTATTATTTTTAGTTCTGTGTTGGTTATTTTTTTTATAGAGATGAGTAAATTGATTTGAGAGGAATTGAAATTTGTTTTGAATTTTACAAAAAAATAAATAAATTCAACCTACTCCAATTTTTTTTATGATTTGCTTCATGCATATCCGGAAAAATTACGGCCACCATTTTTCTGATTTTTAAAGATCCGGGAGAAGGGTGAAAAATAAATAATTCCCACCTTGCCATTCATCTGTTAAGTCGCCACTCTGTTCATCGACCGCTCCCTCTGGTTCCTTCACGGCACGGAACATGCTCTTCCTTCACCTTCACTTTGAACTGGCGTGAGAAAGCCAACGATGTCACAACATGCGTCCTGCGAGGCCTAGTCAGTGCATGCACGTGGTGGTGCTGTCGTGGTGTGCATTGTGACATCCAAGGCATCAGATACCAAAATTCAGAGTGAAGATGGAAGAATAGGTTAATGCATACTGGGGAGAAGTAAAGAACAGGCTGGAGGATTAAAAAATATCCCTCTTCCCTTGATCAACTGCACAGCAAAGCAGTTTATCAAGGGAAGAGGGATATTTTTTTAACATTTTAAGAATATCATCTGAATACCAGAGAGACCTCAGAGCAGATGGCATATTCAATTCGCAAAGAATAAATTTGATGCAATTTGAATTTCCAATTTCTGAATTCCAATTTTCGGCAAATTCCCTGATGGCTAATTTCTTATTTTGAGGTATGTGATGATGCAGCATTTATTCTTAATTAGGCCAGACGTATTTTTCAGTAGGTCAGGAGACATAGACTATTGTTCATATGAGTCTGAATGTTAACTCTTGTTGTAGATTGAATTGATGTTTGTCAATTGTTGAATGACAGCTGTTTACCTCTTATATCAGCTCTTACAGTTTATTGTGCTGCTATCCTTGGAGGATAGGAATGCAGGGTGATTAAACAATCGATGTTTGCTAATATGTTGATTAAGTCCATGGAGCTTGGTGACCTGCAAACATTGAAGGACAAACTATGCTAATTAATTAAATACTCAAACAATGAGAGTTGACCTTATCACACCTTCCCACTGACCTGCTGATGATGGCCTGAAGGACAGATGAGTGTATAAAAAAAGGACCTATGTCCTTATGTATGGAGTCTGTACAGAACTGCAGCCAGGACACCATGGCTTCAACCAGAGGGATACAGATTTGAGAGATTCTGCACAATGCCAGCTTAAGGGACCAGGCCCTAGCTGGAGGAATACAGATCTGCTCCATTGACCATCACTGAACCTAAAAGACATTTGTCCCAATCTGGATTCTCCAATGAATTCGCCTTGCCCCATGGAGATGTACAGAGAAGCCAGGTTGGGATCATCCGGTCACCTAGCCCCATGGAGACATTAGAAGAAAGCCAAGTTGAGCCCATCCATTACCTAACCCCATGGAGACATTCGGACAAGCAATGTTGGGACCATCCGGTCACCTAGCTAGCCCCATGGAGATGTTCGTAGAAGCCAAGTTGGCACCATCCGGTCACCTGGGCCCAGGGAGACGTGGGGAAGCCAAGTTGGGACCATATGGCCACCTAGCTCCATGGAGACGTCGGAGAAGCCATGTTGGGACCATCGGGTCACCTGACCATGTACCTCAATGGACCGTCAGCTTCCTGTTACCCTAAAAAAACTGCAGCAAGGAGAGCAGATGCTAAACAACCAAAAAGGTGTATCTACTGTGACTTGGTGGACAGAGAAGCCAACCACAAAACACAAGGCTCAAGGGTTCGATCCCAGATGCATGACAGCTAGTTAGGGTGGTTCAGAAACGAGACTGAGCATGTGTACAATCATCTTGGTCAGCACCAGACTCCAAAATAGGACATCGCAGATCCAAGAGGACTGTAGAATATGTGACCAGCAGACAGGATGTAATCATGGCCGCATCACAGCCAAAGAGAGTTTTGCAATGGAGGCAGTTTCAAGAAAGTACCGTAAGTGAATAGTAAAGTTAACATAGGAGATGTGAGGAACAGGTTAAAGGAATGAAATTTAATTGAAGAAAATCCCTTTAAGAGCCAGTTCTAGCAGCATAGATTCTCCTGGCTTATCAACCTCCCCAGTATTAAGAGTTTTTCCCTTTTTACAATACATTTTGACGCTGAAGTAGCAACGCAGAAAAAAAATCATTTTTATAACTTTTCTAACTTTTTGGTAACTTTGTTAAAATCCCCTTTGATTGCAGCGGTATACCTGCCAAACAATGGAGGAGGCTGTGTTATGAGAATGCGCTCACCCGCCAGGATGGTCGTGCTTGAACAATTTGCTTAATCAGAATGAAACAGACAACACAGCAAATGTTGTGTCGCTCCTTTTAGTTGTGTACCGAGCGGAGTCATTTACTTGGTTCTAGCGAGCAAGGAAAGAAAAGGGAGGGGGGGGGGGCTGAGAAAGGTCTTGTGCTGAAAATATTTCTATATTCTTTTATTTAAAGTCACAGCCACATCTGTAGGGTTTGGTAATTTTAACGATTCAGGGTGGTTTAGAAAAGGTGAGCAGGGGCAGGGTGGGATATGCTGCCGAAAAGCCATGCACAATTGGCATGAAATAGGCACAAAATTCTCAATTTACTCCAAAATATTTAGAATTGAGAGTCCTCAGTGGTTGATACCTTTTAATGGCTAACTGAAAAGATGGTAACAAATTGCAAGCTATCCACTGGCTAACACGGTACCAAGATATATTTCTTTCCTGTATCAATTTACTCCATTATTCTTTCGGGCAGTGAGTACAATATTTTTTATTCTCCTCTACTGTGACTGGTTACCAAAGGATTGAGCCCTATGATCCGCTCCTTACCGGACGGCATCAACAACTCTTCTTCTGATTAGTCGGCCCGGCATGACGTCACATATGCTTCATGCCACAATGATAGCATGGCGCCAGACTAGCTAATCAAAAGCAGCCGCAGATGCCGTCCGGTAAGAGGCGGCTTTCTTGGCTCCCATCCAGCAGCCACGGTCCAAATTGATTTGCACGATTGTATTCCATCGATAGGTCACAAGTATTATAAGTTTGGACAACCTCTTCAATAGGGACTAAAATGGGGGTCGTCCATCGCAAAGGACATTTCCTATGAGACTAAATGGAATCTCATCTGTCTATCCAGACCTCGTCTGTAAACTACTTACTTTGCCTTGTTCCTGCGCCTGCCATTCTCATCAACTTCCAACACAATAGGATATTCGGCAAAGTTGGCAAGAATTGAGGGCGCTTGTTTTGATTGTCCTCACGTGTGGTCAACCAACTAGTCCGAACGATCTGCTAGTTGGGGAATTACGAAGTTTGGTGAGCTGACCAATCTGCTACCCTCCGCCAGTCGGAGATAACTCTAGGATTTGTGATCTGTGGATTTCATTCGACAAGGGGCAATGGTGCATCATAATAAAAGGAAATTCTTTGACTGGCAACACACATTTGAGGTTTGCTGCCAGAGCTATGCTTCGGACGATCATTTTGCCAACAGCCATCTCAACCGATACTCCCATACACTAGAGTGCTTGCTTAGCCCAGCGCTCCTGTGGTCTCTATGAGAAAGCCCCAAAATGACACCTCAGCCATCGGCTTATTTCAGGGAGAAGAAATGCTTGATCAACATCTCTCCCGAAAATCAGTTGGCCAGCGTCCCAATACACATTAGACCATCGGCCGAACCCGTCTGTATCAGCTGGTTTAGTCTAATGTGTATGGCAGCCTTTAGTCCTTCTTTTTACGTAAACCCCCAACATCATCGTCCTCTCTATGTTTCGCCAGGAGCAAATCTAGTCCTCTGGGGTTGTAACATTCTACAAAGTGATGAAAGCACCAAAGTTCCGTTGACGACAAGAGGAATTTCGCCAATCCTTCTAGTCTATTAGATTATGCTGACTCGATTGACCCGTGAACCTCTATTTTTGTCCACCATTGTTTTCTCTTATTACATTATGAGTAGACCTATTACACGGCATATTATATCAGTCATTTCTTTCAAATGTCACTTTCTATTATTTTACATGCCATCATTCCTGGCTATAAATACACAAGACATTTTCACTCTAACACCCGAGGTGTTCGACTTATGTTATAATCTTATTAATAATTCAATTACCACATTAAAAAAAAATCCTATTTTTACTACCTGCAAACACATTGACCTCAGCTGTAATCCTATTGTAGTTAGATTATTTTTTTATTCTATTTTTTTTTACATATGATTAATGATGGATTTTGCATCTCAAGCAAAAAAAAAACCCCTTAAAATTAGAATTTTTTTTGCCCCACACCGAAAGAGACAAACAGCGGAGAGATGAGCGCCGGCCTCCCTACTGCGTTTATATCCCGGCCTGGGGAGAGAATTCGGTTGTGTTATAGAAACAGGGGAGATTATATCTGTTCTTGAGGATGATAAGCTGCATTCAAGATGTCTGTTATAAATAAAACATTTACCCTTCTCGCAGCCACATGATATTCATTAGATTTTTTTTTTTTCTTCTCTGCTAGTAGAGATTCACTCGAAGCCCCTCCATTAATTACACGTTGTCGTCGTTTCTTCAGCGCTCTGCAGGCCGGCGACATTTGCATTGTTCGGTATGCATTTATGTGCAACTTTAAGGAACCAATGAACTATATTATTCTATTGTTTTTCTTTGGTCAATCTTTTTAGGCTGCTGTTCTAAAAAAATTATTGATTTGGGACCATTGTGATGCTGAATTAATGTGAATGCCAAATAGCGATAGTGTAACCATGTAGAATTGTTTAGTTTCTTCTTTAAAATCATGGGGCTATTTAGGATTACAGCAGATATGTCACCAGATTTCACAATGCGAACAGCACAAAATATTAGATGTCTTAGACCTGATGATGCTGATGTCCTTACTTTGAAAATCTGTTATAAAAATTGTATCATCCTCTATGAAAATGTAAACTCAATCTCCGCCCACCGAGCCTGATTGACAGCTCCTCAGTGTCCCTCCTACCTGCTGTTGTTGAATCATACCTACCTAGCTTTAATGTCTGCTCAATCTATCTCCTCACTGCTGTGTTTTAAATCATACCTACCTAGCTTCAGTAACAGATCCTCAGTGTCCCTCCTCCCTGCTGCTGTTGAATCATTTCTACCTAGCCTGATTCACAGCTCCTCGGTGTCCCTCCCCTCTTCCCTGCTGCCGATTCTTATACACCTAGCCTGATTGATAGCTCCTCACTGTCCCTCCTCTGTGCTGCTGAATCACATACATTAAGCTTGATTGACAGCTCCTCATTGTCCCTCCTCCCTGCTGCTGAATCACATTCATCTATCCTATCCTATCCAACCCCCACCCTCCCTTATCCTCCCTTCTTTCGAGGTTCACTCTGACCGTATCTACTCTCCCTCCAATCTCCAAATGGCTGTCATATACTGACCACCGGGCTCAGCCACTGCCTTCATCGACCAATTCTCCACCTGGCTCCTTCACTTTCTCTCTGCTGACATCCCCACCATCATCATGGGTGACTTTAATATCCCTACTGACACCCGCCAGCCAGCAGCCTCCAAGCTCCTGGCCCTTACTTCATCCTTTGGACTCACTCAGTGGTCCTCCACAGCCACCCACACAGACGGACATACACTAGACCTCATCTTCACCCGCCTCTGTTCCTTATCTAATCTCACAACCTCTCCCTTCCCCCTATCTGACCACTATCTACTCACCTTCTCATCCTTGTCCTCCTCACCTGCCCCCCAGGTCCAGCCATTACCACATCCTCGCAGAAACCTCGCACATCTAGACATTCACAGACTCTCAGACTCTCTCCTACCCCTGTCCTCCATATCTTCACTCAATGACACGGACAGCGCCACCGCTTTCTATAACTCCACTCTCACATCAGCCATAGATTCAGTCGCCCCTCTCATGCATGGCACAGTGCGACAAACCAATAGGCAACCTTGGCATAACAATCTCACAAAAAAACTTCGACAAGCATCCAGGGTTGCGGAGCGGCGTTGCAAGAAAACACGCCTGCCAGACAACTTCACCGCTTTCAAACAAGGTACATTTGACTTTAAATTAGCCCTCACCTCCGCTAAACAGACCTATTTCACTAACCTTGTATCTTTACTATCCTGCAACCCAAAACAACTATTTAGCACATTTACCTCCCTCCTCCGCCCACCATTGCCACCTCCAACTCCCCTCATCTCCGAGGACTTTGCCACCTACTTCAAAAACAAGATCGACCACACAAGGCAAACCTTTACAGTTCCATCACCCCAACCACTCTCCAACATCACTGAAGGAGAGCTTACTCGCCTCTTCTCCAAATCGCACTCACCACCTGTGCGCTTGACCCATCCCCTCCCACCTGCTCCCCAACGTCACTAACATGCTCATTCCAGCCCTAACCCATCTCTTCAACCTATCGCTATCTTCTGGTACCTTCCCCTCGGCCTTCAAACATCACACCCATCCTCAAAAAAGCTAACCTTGACCCAACTGCTATGCCCAGCTACCGCCCCATATCACTGCTCCCATTTGCTCCAAAACTCCTTGAGCAGCATGTCCATGCTCAAATTTCCTCCCACCTCTCATCTAACTCTCTCCTTGACAACCTCCAATCTGGCTTCCGCCCCCACCACTCCACCGAAACTGCCCTGACCAAAATTACTAATGACTTACTCACAGCCAAAGCTAGCAGACAGTTCTCCATCCTCCTCCTTCTTGACCTGTCCTCTGCTTTCGACACAGTCGATCACTGCCTACTCCTACAGATTCTTTCTTCCCTTGGCATCAAAGACCTTGCCCTGTCCTGGATTGCCTCATACCTTTCCGACCGCACATTTAGCGTTTCCCACTCCCACACCACCTCCTCATCCCGCCCTCTCTCTGTTGGAGTCCCTCAGGGCTCTGTCCTAGGGCCCCTACTTTTTTCCATCTATACTCTTGGCCTAGGACAACTCATAAAGTCCCTCAGCTTCCAGTACCACCTGTATGCGGACGACACTCAGATCTATCTCTCTGGCCCAGATGTCACCTCTCTGCTCTCCAGAATCCCGAAGTGTCTATCAGCCATATCCTCCTTCTTCACCTCTCGCTTCCTAAAACTCAATGTAGACAAAGCCGAACTCATCATCTTTCCCCCATCTCACGTATCCCCCTACCCGACCTATCTATTATGGTAAACGGCATCACGCTCTCTCCCGCACCTGAAATCTGCTGCCTCGGGGTAACTCTCGTCTCTGCCCTGTCCTTCAAACCGCACATCCAAACTCTTGCCACGTCCTGTCGCCTCCAACTCAAAAATATCCATTCCTTCCTCAGCCCACAATCTACCAAAACTCTTGTGCATGCCCTCATCATCTCCCGCCTCGACTACTGCAACACCCTCTTCTGTGGCCTTCCCGCTAACTCTCTTGCACCACTCCAGTCTGTTCTCAACTCTGCTGCCCGGCTAATCCACCTCTCTCCTCGCTACTCCCCTGCTTCTCCCCTCTGCAAATCCCTCCACTGGCTCCCAATTCCCCAACGAATCCAGTTCAAACTACTAACACTGATCTACAAAGCCATCCACAACCTGTCCCCTCCCTATATCTCTGAACTAATCTCCCAACATCTTCCCTCACGTAATCTCCGATCCTCCCAAGACCTCCTACTCTCTTCCACACTTATTCGTTCCTCACACAACCGCCTCCAAGATTTCTCCCGAATATCCCCCATCCTCTGGAATTCCATGCCTCTACACGTCCGACTTTCCAACACCCTCGGCTCCTTCAGACGGAACCTGAAAGCCCATCTCTTCAAGAAAGCCTACAGCCTGCAATAACCATCCTGCCACCTCGCCATCGCCAGAGCCGCCGCCTCACCATCGCCAGAGCCGCCGCCTCGCCCCGACCTTCTGTCTCTTCCCCACTATCCCATAGAATGTAAGTCCGCAAGGACAGGGTCCTCTCCCCTCTGTACCAGTCTGTCACTGTAAATTTGTTTACTGTAAATGATATCTATAACTATATATGTAACAGCACCATAGAATTAATGGTGCTATATAAATAAATAATAATAATAATAATAATTAATCTAGCCTGATTGACAGCTCATTAGTGTCCATTCTTCCTGCTGCTGAAATTCTGGCTAGATCCTCTGATGGATTGCTTCTCACTGTCCCTCATCTTTTCTGCTGCTCCTTCCACCAAGCCTAACACCTCCTCAGTGTCCCTCCTCCCTGCTGCTGTTGTTGATCCCACACTGCTCAGTAAATGCTGCAGCTGTCAGTCTTTTTGGGTGAGTTATGAGAGCCTTAAATAAGTTCTTCTTTACATAAAATTATAGTCCAGGTGGAATGGTGACGCTCTATACAGGTTACACTAATAATCAAAAAAAAATTGTATCTACAGTGTCTGCAATTTGTGTTGTGTGGGTTTTAAAAAAGTGGACGTCAGGTTGAAAACAAATATTTATGCAGTATCACCAGGTGTAGATTATCACGATCAGCAAATCGAAAGGGGTGGAATGCTTTTTTTTTTTCAACAAAAAGTTTCATTTTTAGCACATTTTCCATTATCACCTTCATAAAAATATGGTCTTATCTCCCGAGGAATAGAATCACGGAAAAACAGACTCTGCATCGTGCTCCAGTCGCGAGCCTTTTATTTACTACCTTACGCAAGTTGCAAATGGACTGACAAGCATCGACAAATGCATTTTGTACACCATTACTTAACAATAATCACAGGTTTCGGGATGATTATTTTTTTTTCCTTTTTAACATTCCGGTTTTCCATCCCCAAAAATTCAATTTACTCGAGAGACAGCGCAGCAGTAAAATCTATGGTAAAATTCACGGAGCAGATGGCAAGCCTACATTGGAAATATATTGTTAATTTTGTTAGTGGTCTTCAAATCATAACACTAGCAGATTGGTGAGTATGATTTCTGAGACTTACTGAGCACGGTTCTGCGGCTTTGTAATTTTTTTTTTCCCTCTCCTTTTCCTTCTGACTCATTGCGAGCGGCTTGCCAGTGTTTCATTATGTTCGCCAGCCCTTCCAGAGAAAGATTCATTTGTGTGGCTGGTGAAGTGCTCGCGTCTGGTGCCGTCTCTTATCCTTTCTTGAATTCAATAGCTCGGCCATCTGGCTTCCCGAATAAGACTCGTGCTAGAACATTAGTTGTAGCTATTCTTATGTCGATGCTTCCTCTAAAAGACCCGTCACCTCAATTTTCTCTCCTTTTTTTTAAAGCATATGGGTACGTGGGTTCTGCCTGATGTTTTAGAGCTTGCTGGTATAACGAAAAGCCCACACACACATCAAAATCATCGCGATCGGCCAACGATCTAATGTTTATGGGGCCTCCTGACTCTCCCACAACAGATGATGCAACATTGGAAAAAAAAGGGCCACCGATCCATTCACATTGGCACTTGTCAGGTCCCAGTTCTTGAGATTAATGTGGTTCCCGTTGGTGGGACCGGTATCTACTCTAGTTTTCTGCTAGGGGGTTGTCTTCTGCTAGACCTTTGGGCCCTTACCGTACTGGCTGAAGATGAACATTTTGATTCATTCTGCCCTATTGCAGCTTCCATTCATGTTCTCTGGGATGGGCGATCTTCACTTCTGTACTTTGCATATTTGGCCTGTCATTTTGGGTTCCTCTGGTCCTTGTTGGACCTACAGATATTGCAAGGATTGGACTTTATGAGATGTCTTGCTACAACCCTAGACACCAGTGAGAAACGTCCAGGGAAGCTTGCTAGCCACCAGTCCCAACTTAGCGGTGTATATACCATTAAAACCCTCGCTTGCAGAGCAATATGCCGTGTGTCACATATATAGGTGGTGCTCACATTAGAGTTCCAAATGATGAATCCAAGAAAATTGAAGAAAAATAGCCCTCACCAGGTATGCCATTCAAGGGCCCTTTATTTCCAGTTCATTGGACCAGGATCTGACTGAGCAGAGGACAGGGAGTGTGCAGGTGAAGGAAGGAGAACGATGGCCGTTTCGCGCAGCTGCGCTTCAGCTGATACAACTGAGGGCGTGTGCTTCTTTTCCCCTGTACGATGTTAACCAATCATTAACAGGCAGCAAAACTCAGGGTGAAAGAAAAACACACCCACACCATAGTTTACAACAAGAATAAGATACTCTTGTGTGAAATGTAAAGACCAAGATCTTGATCTCACTGCAGAGTGATTACAACAGAAATAAGTCTGACACCTTTTCAGTTCTCATCTCCTGGCAGTCTGTGTGGATAAATAAACAAGTGGTTCTGTTCCGGAAAAAAAAAAAAGAAAATTCTAAGCATCCACTTCAATTAATTCAGAGAATCAATGGAGGCTCTTGCAGCCCGATCCCTACTAATGGGGAAGCATAGCTCATACCAAGACTGTTTGCTTTGTCCGTTTCTGGTAAATTAACTCTCTACTGAAAATTAAGAAAACGTTCTCTAGTGCCGCCTATTGGAGGGGTCCACCCTGTAAGTCAACGTCCTAGATTTTAGCGAGCTTAGCAATGTGGCTGGCGATATTAGCCCAGTCAGACACCTATCTGCAGACAACTGTTTCGGGGAACTTGCCCCTCTTTGGCACAAGGCAAGGTTTGGTTTTTGAGTTGCCCTTGACTAATTTGAGGGCCAGAACCTGTTGCCACCAGGGTTGACATAACATCTGAAATGTTCTGTAGGCCAGAAGAGCATTATACCAGGTAGAAAGAAAAGTTCCTGGTGTAACTTGAGGACATTTCCAACTTATCTACAGATACATTTCTTATACGGAACATAGTAAGCTTTTGGCTGGATGAATCGAGTGCAGCTGAGGCTGAGATGTCTGCAGGTACATACAAAACGAGGGTTATTGGCAGGAAGATAATAGGCAACATGGAGATGTTGACCCACTTTTGGCAGCAGATGAATGCCTTCTTAATACAGGCCGCAGCTGCTAACAATCTGAGCTGTGTTATCACCATGACATGCACCAGTTCCTCTCTTTGCACCGGTGCTCCGCCGTCCAGATCTGACTCCTAAGCAGGAAATAGAGTCTATATACTGCGGTCCTGACTGACGTTATTCTCTGATACTTCCCTGGACACACCACGCTGGTTTCATGAGCAGAGGTGGATAAACAATAAGAATTCAGAGGCAGACACTTTAATCTAGGAGATTTCCATATTGTTTCAAAGCAAGACACATTGAGCACAATCTGACTGTAAGGGATTTCCAGATTTATTTTAATAAACTCATTAGAGAGGACCCCTATGTAACAGCCGGAATGAAGAATGGCTACACTCTGGAAGACCCAGCATGTCCATACATTTCACATCACCATGTAATACTTCATTTCCCCTCTGGGGGCACTGCAGAAGAATTAAACACTTGTTGTTAGGTTCCATCACAGATCGTAGCTGATCGCTGATTGTTAAATCAACATTTTCGTTTGTGATCAGGTGATCGTCTATGACCTCTTTGGATAAAATGGAATTGTCCAAAGTGGGCAACCCTTTATCGTTATCACAGCAAGTTAATGCACACGGAGATAGCCTAAAAGGTGCTCTCTTTATTTCACACGGAGATAGCCTAAAAGGTGCTCTCTTTATTTCACACGGAGATAGCCTAAAAGGTGCTCTCTTTATTTCACACGGAGATAGCCTAAAAGGTGCTCTCTTTATTTCACACGGAGATAGCCTAAAAGGTGCTCTTTTGGCCTTCATCTGGCAATTTTATGTTGGGTTTTCCATTTTCTTGCTGCATGGAATAATTCAAGAGACTGTCCTAATCCAGGAAATATTTACTGTATACCCTTCAAGATATTTTTTTTCGATGGACCTATATAGTGGCATGTCATAAATGTATGAATCAGAAGCCTTTTTCTAGCTTGGATGCTGCTCAGTGTTAGGAGAACAGGAGAATCCCCTGGTGGGCCACCCCATATGAGCAGTATTTGGCACAATACACTTGCTTCACTATGTACTAGTTTATTATTATGTATAAGTAAAATTATGAATAAGGGTAATGTAATACTTGCACGTAGTTGGACAAAGGACCCAGGAGTCAATTTTACTTGTGGACCCTGGGCATTGCAGCCTGACAAGGATCCTTCTCCAATTAGTTTGGGGCAGTGAAGTTTGCCGTGAAGGCAAATTCCAACACCTATAGTGCTGGTAGAATGCTGATGATCAGATTAGATGATACCATTAAATTAATATTGGACTGAAATGTTCACTAAAAGCAGATTTAACTGTGGCAGACAAGTTTTTTTCTTTCTAAGACCATGCTATTCTAAAGGGTCAGGGGGTAATGGAGTGGCAGCCGGCCTATTTTTTTTATTTTGGCACTATTTTTTATATATATAGATATATTTTTTTATATCCAAATGCAAACACAACTATAGCAAGAAAACCAAAAACATAATGCCACTTCCACAAGTCAGCTCATGAATATCCAGATCTTCTTTTCCCACGAGCATATGTGATATTCATTTGCTTCACAAAATCCAGATTGCGGATGGAAAATATTTTTTTTTTTGTCGTTGTTGTGGCAAATGTAATTATTCCAGTTGCAGTAAATAAATTCCGCCATTGTTACCGTACCGGTAAGACCCCGCGGATGCCTTCCGTGCATGTAATCCCTGATCTCCTCCGGTAGGCTGCCTTGAATATTCCTCGGTGAATAGGCCCTCTATTATATTGGGGTGTTATCATTCAGAATTTAGAGTACTGTTCCAGCACAATGGCAAACAAAATAATAATCACTGCTGGAATAGGATTATTGTACTAAAATAAGCTTACCCTCCGGTAATCCTTCAAGGGCCGTAAAACACAAAAAAAATCCAGTCCCCATAATGTTATTTTTCATTGTGTAAAGGACAAGCTGTTTATGTGTTTATTTTTCTTACATTGTAGCAGTCGGGCTTTATTCATTTCTGCCGGCAGCGTGGTGCCGCTGTATTTTTATCGTTAGCGCGCGTCGAGGTAAAATCACTTTTTTGTGCCCACAATGATCGGACAACGTCCAGCTTTCTAGTAAGTTATTTGCATCATTATTGCCGGAGAACCAACTCATTCGATATGCAGATAGGACACGTGCAGACGGACGGATGACCTGGACGCCGCGCGGAGAGAAAGAAACGGTGGCAGGGAATATTGCTACACCGCCAGGGCCATGAAAACACACACAAACAAAAAGGAAAAGGATAACTTCCCTAGCCTGGCAGAAAATCAATGAATACCATAGAGCTTGGATAATGACATCTTGATTATAAAGTGCTTGGAATAGTCATAGACCTGGAAGAAAACGAGAGCGAAGACCAAACCCGTGTTCAGGAAACACGTCTACATGATGGTTTTGTTTTTGGTTTTTTTTTTTACAGTGCAAATAAAGAAAAGAAAGACCAATAAACAAACAAACAAAAAAATCACAACATAAAAGAGTAAAGCGGGTAAATAAAAACAAAGAATAGTTATATATTTGTAATATATTGGTATAGGTGTCTAAAAAAATTATATCTACCGTAAGTGAAAACTGTTACCTTATTTTAGCCAAAAGAACTGAAATGTTCTAATAGCCTAAATGATAGGAGATATTCCACTGGGAAACAGGCAAGGAAAAAGGAGTGGGGGAAAGCAGAAGGCGCTTTGTAACCATAGTGAGTGTGTACTAAGCAGAAGGCGCTATGTAACCATAGTGAGTGTGTACTAAGCAGAAGGCGCTATGTAACCATAGTGAGTGTGTACTAAGCAGAAGGCGCTATGTAACCATAGTGAGTGTGTACTAAGCAGAAGGGGCTATGTAACCATAGTGAGTGTGTACTAAGCAGAAGGCGCTATGTAACCATAGTGAGTGTGTACTAAGCAGAAGGCGCTATGTAACCATAGTGAGTGTGTACTAAGCAGAAGGCGCTATGTAACCATAGTGAGTGTGTACTAAGCAGAAGGGGCTATGTAACCATAGTGAGTGTGTACTAAGCAGAAGGCGCTATGTAACCATAGTGAGTGTGTACTAAAAAGAAGGCGCTATGTAACCATAGTGAGTGTGTACTAAGCAGAAGGCGCTATGTAACCATAGTGAGTGTGTACTAAGCAGAAGGCGCTATGTAACCATAGTGAGTGTGTACTAAGCAGAAGGCGCTATGTAACCATAGTGAGTGTGTACTAAGCAGAAGGCGCTATGTAACCATAGTGAGTGTGTACTAAGCAGAAGGCGCTATGTAACCATAGTGAGTGTGTACTAAGCAGAAGGCGCTATGTAACCATAGTGAGTGTGTACTAAGCAGAAGGCGCTATGTAACCATAGTGAGTGTGTACTAAGCAGAAGGCGCTATGTAACCATAGTGAGTGTGTACTAAGCAGAAGGCGCTATGTAAGCATAGTGAGTGTGTACTAAGCAGAAGGCGCTATGTAACCATAGTGAGTGTGTACTAAGCAGAAGGCGCTATGTAACCATAGTGAGTGTGTACTAAGCAGAAGGCGCTATGTAACCATAGTGAGTGTGTACTAAGCAGAAGGCGCTATGTAACCATAGTGAGTGTGTACTAAGCAGAAGGCGCTATGTAACCATAGTGAGTGTGTACTAAGCAGAAGGCGCTATGTAACCATAGTGAGTGTGTACTAAGCAGAAGGCGCTATGTAACCATAGTGAGTGTGTACTAAGCAGAAGGCGCTATGTAACCATAGTGAGTGTGTACTAAGCAGAAGGCGCTATGTAACCATAGTGAGTGTGTACTAAGCAGAAGGCGCTATGTAACCATAGTGAGTGTGTACTAAGCAGAAGGCGCTATGTAAGCATAGTGAGTGTGTACTAAGCAGAAGGCGCTATGTAACCATAGTGAGTGTGTACTATGCAGAAGGCGCTATGTAACCATAGTGAGTGTGTACTAAGCAGAAGGCGCTATGTAACCATAGTGAGTGTGTACTAAGCAGAAGGCGCTATGTAACCATAGTGAGTGTGTACTAAGCAGAAGGCGCTATGTAACCATAGTGAGTGTGTACTAAGCAGAAGGCGCTATGTAACCATAGTGAGTGTGTACTAAGCAGAAGGCGCTATGTAACCATAGTGAGTGTGTACTAAGCAGAAGGCGCTATGTAACCATAGTGAGTGTGTACTAAGCAGAAGGCGCTATGTAACCATAGTGAGTGTGTACTAAGCAGAAGGCGCTATGTAACCATAGTGAGTGTGTACTAAGCAGAAGGCGCTATGTAACCATAGTGAGTGTGTACTAAGCAGAAGGCGCTATGTAACCATAGTGAGTGTGTACTAAGCAGAAGGCGCTATGTAACCATAGTGAGTGTGTACTAAGCAGAAGGCGCTATGTAACCATAGTGAGTGTGTACTAAGCAGAAGGCGCTATGTAAGCATAGTGAGTGTGTACTAAGCAGAAGGCGCTATGTAACCATAGTGAGTGTGTACTAAGCAGAAGGCGCTATGTAACCATAGTGAGTGTGTACTAAGCAGAAGGCGCTATGTAACCATAGTGAGTGTGTACTAAGCAGAAGGCGCTATGTAAGCATAGTGAGTGTGTACTAAGCAGAAGGCGCTATGTAAGCATAGTGAGTGTGTACTAAGCAGAAGGCGCTATGTAACCATAGTGAGTGTGTACTAAGCAGAAGGCGCTATGTAAGCATAGTGAGTGTGTACTAAGCAGAAGGCGCTATGTAACCATAGTGAGTGTGTACTAAGCAGAAGGGGCTATGTAACCATAGTGAGTGTGTACTAAGCAGAAGGGGCTATGTAACCATAGTGAGTGTGTACTAAGCAGAAGGGGCTATGTAACCA
The DNA here is from genome assembly GCF_032444005.1 of Ranitomeya imitator. NCBI lineage: Eukaryota > Metazoa > Chordata > Amphibia > Anura > Dendrobatidae > Ranitomeya > Ranitomeya imitator. The sequence goes on from NC_091286.1 coordinate 650,072,677, forward strand.
TAGTGAGTGTGTGCTAAGCAGAAGGGGCTATGTAACCATAGTGAGTGTGTACTAAGCAGAAGGCGCTATGTAACCATAGTGAGTGTGTACTGGTACCAGGGAGAAGGGATTGACTCACTCACCCGCATAGGTTGTGCAGATAGGTGCAGCGCTAAACGTCACTAGGTTAACACATGGATTCCTTCCACTGCATGCTGCCATTCCAGTGGACCGCGGAAGAAATGTTTCCTTTCCACGTGGAAAGTATGTGCGGATGGAGAATCCTGGAAGGTGCTTCCGTTTAGATGGAGTTAATTTCAAGAGGAATCAACAGAGTGTCATCATGGATAAAAAAAATATATATTTTTTATTTGATATATTTGTAGATTGTGAGCCCTCGTGGGCAGGGTCCTCTCTCCTCCTGTACCAGTTGTGACCTGTATTGTTTAAGATTATTGTACTTATTTTTATTATGTATACCCCTCCTCACATGTAAAGCGCCATGGAATAAATGGCGCTATAATAACAATAAATAATAATAATTATATATGCTGTATATTAAAAAAAAACTGTAAAAAAAGATTTTTTGTTGGAACGTTATTAAGAAAATACCAAGACTGCCAACCATAAAACATGGCAGACATAATGCATTTCGGCTAATAAAGCCTTCATCAGGTGTCTCACCTGTACAATGATTGATAACACCTCTATATACAGTAGATAACACAGGATCCACCATTCACAATAGGTGATGTCACAGCTCACCTCCTCCTCCTGTACAATGATTGATAACACCTCTATATACAGTAGATAACACAGGATCCACCATTCACAATAGGTGATGTCACAGCTGACCTCCTCCTCCTGTACAATGACTGATAACACCTCTATATACAGTAGATAACACAGGATCCACCATTCACAATAGGTGATGTCACAGCTCACCTCCTCCTCCTGTACAATGACTGATAACACCTCTATATACAGTAGATAACACAGGATCCACCATTCACAATAGGTGATGTCACAGCTGACCTCCTCCTCCTGTACAATGACTGATAACACCTCTATATACAGTAGATAACACAGGATCCACCATTCACAATAGGTGATGTCACAGCTCGCCTCCTCCTCCTCCTGTACAATGACTGATAACACCTCTATATACAGTAGATAACACAGGATCCACCATTCACAATAGGTGATGTCACAGCTCACCTTCTCCTCCTGTACAATGACTGATAACACCTCTATATACAATAGATAACACAGGATCCACCATTCACAATAGGTGATGTCACAGCTCACCTCCTCCTCCTGTACAATGACTGATAACACCTCTATATACAGTAGATAACACAGGATCCACCATTCACAATAGGTGATGTCACAGCTCACCTCCTCCTCCTGTACAATGACTGATAACACCTCTATATGTTATATATATATTATTTTTTTTTCATAAATTTAACATAAATTCTGATTTATGCAATAGGCCATTAAACATGCCCGCCCCCGCGGAGCCCTATGGCATCTACATTGCTGTCTTACCAGTACATACCCCCGTGTCTTCTATATTTTTTCCATATTACCACTTTCTGCGAAGAAATGAAAGAAGTGAGATGCAGAAAAGCTTTGTCAGACGGGAATATAACACGATCCTATAAATGAGGCAGCATTCGGCATCTTGCGGACCAAAGCCCAGGCCGGAATATATACATAAAAGAAAAGGTCATCTTTGCATTTCAGAACTTATATACGCCTCCTTCCAAATGAAACGCGCAGTTAATGTGGGGAATGCTTTCATGTCCTTTTTATACAAATTCAAGACTTGAGACGGTAAAAAAAAAAAAAATATCCAGGCCGCACATTACCCCTGGCACCGCGCCAATCTGCCTTTATTTATGTCAATAAGACAGATTTGCACTCGTTATAAATAAGGAAATGTCACTTCTTATCCTCAACGAATTGCACTTGTGGCCAGTATTTCAGTGAAGGAGTCGAGGGAAATTTTCTGCTTAAATCCTGATCTTGTTTTCGGCAGACTTTCTCATTTTCCTGGTTTATTAAAGCAGCAGGCTATTTTTTTCCTGGTGCGTGGCAATAGAGCCGGTGCGGCGGATGGAACTTTATCTCAGTCTCGGCACAAACTACCGGTTATATGATGGAGAACAATAGGGAAATCAGATCAGAATTATGCGGGGAAGGAGGAGTGTATGACTGTGCCTTATCTAGGCAGAATTTCGGGACAATTTCGGGGTAGGAATATTTATATGTTGTACAATTTTCTATCACAGAATCATGAGATCCATTGTCTTACCTTCCCGAATAAACTCGGACTGGCCCATCGGAGAGCAGGGGAATCCTCCGGTAGGCCGCTGTGAAGAAGTACTAATAAGTAGTGCTATTATACTTGATTCACAATTTGCAGAAAGAGGTATCATTTATTAAACAAGCTAGCCAAATTAATATTACATAGAAGCAAAATTAAATTTGTCTACTACGGTCAGGTGATTGTTGCTTGTAGCTAAACAATGGGCTCCCATAAATCAATGTTACTGGAGAGCGTTTGCCAACCCAGATTGACGCCCCAACACACATCCCCATACAAGCAAATTTACTCCACTTAATGAAGTTGCAAACCAAGAAGGAAAAGTGGCGTTAACGAAATCATAGAATGGAGACGTCACAAATAATCGAAAAATGGAATCAAAATCTGTTTGACATCTGACTTCCCATACTTAGGCCGTGGGGAGCCGGCTGTCAGCCAGTATGACCTCGGCAGTGACTCCCCGTTAACAAAGCAAAGCAGAAGAGAGGAAGCTGCTCTGTTGATGTGACATCACAGGAAGCACAAAAATGGCCGCAAGGAGCGATCCGTGATCATTCGGAGCCAGAAGAGATCGGCATCAAGCAGGATGGAAGCAGAAAATAAAACCATACGAGTTCATTACATACATGATGGAAGACTATCCTTGCAAAAATTTGTTTATTTGAAAAATTTTCAAGGACTTTTCTGCCCATCGGCACCTCATTTTTCCTTATCCATATTTGACCCTAGACTCCTACAGAACACTGCCCCCTATTGGACACGTTTTCATGATTTTCAATAGACTAATGAGGCTATGTTATCATATCACAGTGTTGTAAGGTTCCGACATAATATCCCAGACATTCCATTAGGAAGCGGCACGTTAGCCGGAGCCGTCTCCGATCGGCACACCCAGGATTTTCTTTCGTTTCCAGCAGACAAATTAACCCTGGGTATTTGAACACAATTTTCTGCCTAATAATTTTTATTATGTAGTAATGTTTACGAGCAAATCAAGGCTATATAGTTGAATTATAGCCAGGGAGAAGAAGAAGAAGGAAAAAATCAGCTAATAGCTTAGGCGAAAAGAAAAAATTCTGAATATCCCATTTACGAAAATTAATTTCATAGGCTTCTAAGCTCACATGAAACACAAACAGATTTAATTAGACTACAAGCAATGCAAAATGCAGAATTAATCTACAAAGAACTTATTTGCAACGTACAATGCTGAAAAATCGAAGGAAATTCCCGAAGGGGGTTGTAGCTCTGTATAATCCAGGATTCCGGGTCTACAGGGGGAACTGGAACGGAACGTATAGCCGCACTTACAAATGGGTCAAGAATTTATAAGCCCCACCTCTAATTTTCTCAAGGACCGCCCTCAAAGTTAGTGACACACCCACTTTATTTACATTTGCATAGCCCCACCCACTTATACGTACCATAAAAGGCCAGTAGGACCCTAAATTATGTTCATTCCTGAAAATCGTCTGCGCTTGCAAGTGAGTGTTATATCATTTTCTATGAAGTCTCGATCATGTAGAACATCTGCTGTTTATTTATGGGAAGGTTCTCGAAATCTCACCCGTCCCTTTCGTTATAGTGACTCACCTTCCATTTCTATGGTTTAATAAGCAGCGTCTTTATGGATGCGCGTAGATGTTTGGGTAATTTAAAGCGCGCTGTACATACAGATTTGCTCCGGTGCAAAGCATTATTCATCGTTAGAACACGGATTTCTAGGTTTTCTCTCTAGGGGGGGAAACATGAAATATGAAGCAGTAAGCAGGAGCCGAGGCAGCAGACCTTCTATACATTACTATTTCATTGGAAACATTACATAGATTTTACCTTAATATCAAGCAAATAAAATTTAGTCTGAGGGCATAAAATTCGCCCCTTTTTTTTTTTGTACGTTTTTGTTACGTTTTTTTGCTTCATTTGAATAGGTGAAAAACTCTGCAAAAATGCTGAAAGGATTAATATGCTGCAGATTTTAAAAAATAAAAAAATGTACCGCAGCTGGAAACACGCAAGGGAAAAAATGTGTTGTTTTTTTATAGGAATCTCATTGTTTTTGCCGATATTGTAAAATGCTGATTTTTTTCCCACTTCAAAAACACAATGTGTAAACACAAGCCTTTGAAGTTCAAAGTGTGGGACGCACCACAGTGTGGAACAGCATCTCCACTTTAGACACTTCCACCTTTTGGTATTTTTAATTTTTACCTAATTGCATGAATTTGGGTCACGATCTGCCCTCTGTTTCCCCCTTATTATTTGGACAATTACGTAAAGGACACACTATTAGCAGAGGAGGCTGCAGCTGTTACCACAACTAGGCCGGTAATTGGGGAACTCACAATGAGCGTAGGGTATGTGTACAACCAATTCCAACTCCTAAAATATAGAAATACCTCGGTACGGTCACTGCCAACTTCACAATAACCCGAGAAAGATTATTACCTGCCACCACGAATCGTTTATATAGGCCGATTGGACACCAGTTTCAGGTCCCATATGGCTTCAGGGTGCAGTTTACAGAACAAAAGGAATAGAAATATTACATTTTATAGAAAGATAGGCAGCGTTCATAAAAATATACATTACATTTTACAAAGGTGACAAACAATAATCTTGCTAAACCTGACGTCACTGTAATGGCTTCAGATTTATGGAGGGAGGTACTCCAGAGAGAAACGGGCAGAACCATAGATAGCTGCACCTCCAAGGACTGACAAGGTCCAAAGTTTGGCATTTGCCTTTTATTAGCTCCTATGTTACACCCACATGCCTCCCCTAGATGACTGGCCATGGGTTTGTGGCTTCAGTTTCAAAAAATTATGAGATTCCCATATTCCAGGATATCTCCACCCTTGGAAGTCTCAGGCGGGGGATATTAGTGTCATTTTTCTATTATGATTTTATCTTTACATAGAGACCAAAGATGACAGGTGTGTGTAGCCTCGTCTATCAGACCATTATGCAATTGGAGGGATTCTGGCCATTGCTCAGCGACCTAAAACTGTTTTGCCTCCTCCACTTCATCATGTTTCTGAAAATATGACTTTCCTGTCAGATGAACACAGTTCATCCAAACTTTCCCTTCTAATTTCTAATAAGCAGACAAAGACAAGAAAGAGATCTTTATGTTTCTCCTAGTTCTTATCTTGGTCGTAAATCTGATTTTCCTCATTCCTGGTGCAATGATCTCACATCTGTTAGCCATTAGGAGTTTCCTTAATTACCTTATTCCACATAGGTGGTCAGCTAAATATTGTCATGTGGATATAACTTGTAGAATGCAAGCTCTTTCTCTCATCTCTGCAAGGATTTCAATTTTTTCTATGACAAGCGCAAAGGCATTCTTCCCAAAAGTCCCGTCGATCCCATTATTTGCAAATGTTAGACTATGGGTTGAACTAGATGAACTTAAAGTCTTCTTTCAACCTTAAATACTATGTTACTATGTAAATATACAAATTTTTTGCAAGCCTAAATCAGACAAATGGAATAGCTTGATGCTTGTCAATTCACCCTAAAGGTGCCCAAAAGCCTGCTAGAGTAATCAGTGTGAAAGTGCTATGCCTTCTTTAAACAGCGGGGATGCCGTAGAGAAAAAAAATAGAAGATAAGCATTGCTGTACATTTGTTGTGTAATGGACCTGCCACCAACCAACTTCTGGGGTTTCTCGTCTTGCCCTCATGGAGTTGAATGATGAGTTCTTTAGTCGCTTTGACAGCTCCAAATTAATTCTAAATTCTAAGCATAAACATGTTTGTAGTCAGCTCCCCCTGGTGGCGACTGTAGGTAATCACAATTTCATCATTTACCTCGCTCACAGTATGCATAGCTTTTCCATGTGTGTGACGAATACATTACTGTTACTATTACACTGGAGGCATAGAGGCTGACAAATGCTCTAGAAGATTAAAAGCAATGTAAGAAATGAGAAAAGCACTGATGCCAGAGAGCACGTGATGAGCTAATGGTATGCATTGTATATTCTTTCTATTATTTCAGCATGCAGAAGCCTAAACCCATGTGTGCCGGGTGCATGGAAGCAGAATTGAATTTGCAAATGGCAGCGCACAGTCCCATAGCGATAAAAAAAACACATTTGTAATATGGAGCCTTTTATAGTAACTTCTTCATTTGCATCGCGCTTCCAGCGTTCACTGCGCATTTCACTTCACATCACAGCGAGATAGACGGGGCTTTTATGGCCGATATCTCTGTGCTCATTTTTATGCTGTCATTTCTGCCTGTACAATGATCTGTGATGTCAATAGTAAAGATGAGACAATTTATTCGAGTAGAATTGAATTGTCTTTCGATTTTAGCTAAAATTCCTATTCTCCAGAATACAGATTTTTAGTAATTTGCTCTTGCCAAATTGAGAAAAATATCCGGCATTTTTCTAAACTGCAAAAAGTTAAAACATTTTTTAAATGTGCACCTCAATGATTACCTGTCCTGCCGCCCCAAAGCCGTCCGTCTGATCCTCTATCCCTCTTTATTTTGTCTTCCCCCATCACATATGTCCTCTTTGTTCTGCTTCATTATATGCCTAGGCTTCCTGGTCAACTTCTCAGGGGACGGATCAAAGTGATATCAGAGCCCCGGCATATAGTCAGCCTCCTAGGGGATGGATCAAAGTGATGTCAGAGCCCCAGTGTATAGTGAGCTTCTCGGGGGACGGATCAAAGTGATATCAGAGCCCCGGCGTATAGTCAGCTTCTTGGGGGATGGATCTAAGTGATGTCAGAGCCCCTGGTGTATAGTCAGCTTCTCTGGGGACGGATCAAGGTGATGTCAGAGCCCCTGGTGTATAGTCAGCTTCTCTGGGGACGGATCAAGGTGATGTCAGAGCCCCGGTGTGTAGTCAGCTTCTCGGGGGATGGATCAAAGTGATATCAGAGCCCCGGCAAATAGCTTTTCGGGGGACATATCAAGGTGATGTCAGAGCCCCTGGCATATAGTCAGCTTCTCGGGGACGGATTAAGGTGATGTTAGATCCCCGGCATATAGTCAGCTTCTTGGGGACGGATCAAGATGATGTTGGAGCCCCGTCATATAGTCAGCTCCTCGGGGGACAGATCAAGGTGATGTCAGAGCCCTGGTGTATAGTCAGCTTCTCGGGGGACGGATCAAGGGATGTCAGAGCCCCGGTGTATAGTCAGCTTCTCAGGGGACGTATCAAGGTGATGTCAGAGCCCCGGCGTGTAGTCAGCTTCTCGAGGGACGTATCAAGGTGATGTCAGTGCCACGGCGTGTAGTCAGCTTCTCGGGGGATGGATCAAAGTGATATCAGAGCCCCGGCGTATAGTTAGCCTCTTGGGGGATGGATCAAGGTGATGTCGGAGCACCAACGTATAGTCAGCTTCTCAGGGGACAGATCAAGGTGATGTCAGAGCCCCTGGCGTGTAGTCAGCTTCTCGGGGGACGGATCAAGGTGATGTTAGAGCCCCTGCGTGTAGTCAGCTTCTCGGGGGATGGATCAAAGTGATAACAGAGCCCCGGCGTATAGTCAGCCTCTTGGGGGATGGATCAAGGTGATGTCGGAGCACCAACGTATAGTCAGCTTCTCGAGGGACGTATCAAGGTGATGTCAGTGCCCCGGCGTGTAGTTAGCTTCTCGGGGGACGGATCAAGGTGATGTCAGAGCCCGGCATATAGTCAGCTTCTCGAGGGATGGATCAAGGTGATGTCAGAGCCCCTGCATGTAGTCACCTCCTCTGGGGATGGATCAAAGTGATATCAGAGCCCTGGCGTATAGTCAGCTTCTTGGGGGATGGATCAAGGTGATGTCGAAGCACCAACATATATTCAGCTTCTCAGAGGACAGATCAAGGTGATGTCATAGCCCCCGGCATATAGTCAGCTTCTTGGGGACAGATCAAGATCATGTCGGAGCTCCGTCATATAGTCAGCTTCTCAGGGGACGGATCAAGATGATGTCAGAGCCCTGATGTATAGTCAGCTTCTCGGGGGATGGATCAAGGTGATGTCAGAGCCCCGGTGTATAGTCAGCTTCTCAGGGGACAGATCAAGGTGATGTCAGAGCCCCGGTGTATAGTCAGCTTCTCGGGGGATGGTTCAAGGTGATGTTAGAACCCCGGTATATAGTAAGCTTTTTGGGGACGGATCAAGGTGATGTTGGAGCCCCGAAGTATAGTCAGCTTCTCGGGGGATGGATCAAGGTGATGTCAGAGCCCCGGCGTGTAGTCAGCTTCTCAGAGGACGGATCAAGGTGATGTCAGAGCCCCGGTGTATAATCAGCTTCTCAGAGGACGTATCAGGGTCATGTCAGAGCCTCGACATATAGTGAAGCAGGCTGAAGAAGAAGGCATGATGAATAGGCACAGAGGACAGGACGGTGGGACGGAGGTAGCAGGACAGGTGAGCGGTGGGGTAGTGTATTAACTTTTCTTTTTTTACATCCTGCATTCATTGTGCTCGGCGTTTGCATCAAATAACTTTCCTGGGAATTTAATTTAATTATTGTGATTTCCTGAATTTGAATCTCTGCTGAATAGTAGAGAGTATTTTACTATTACTTCTCAGTAGGGTCTAGTCTTGAAAGAAACCTAATTGCTCTTTAAACGGGACTACGGTACATGACATTAGATTATTTTTTTCCTGAAACGGCGCCACTGTGGTCTACTGGTTATGTATAGTATTGCAACTTTGTCTCATCTACTTGAATGGGACTAAACTGCATGCAATACCATACGCAGCCTAGTGATCAAGATGGCGCTATTTTTTATTTTATTTCTTTTTTTAATACCTTTTCCTCTTATCCCTAACAATTCAAGCTTAAAAAGGACCTTGCCATAAATATGAAATCTTCTACCTCGTGTGAATGCTGCTGTTCTCTCGAATCTGGCGTTGTTTTAATTTTGTTTCGGTGCCTCTCCATTCTTGAGATATAGATTCCTTCTCCTTGTATATGACTCTAGTTTTATTAGCCAACTGGGCGTGATCCTCTTGCGTACACCTACAGAGAAGAGTTGGGGGTCACACCCACTTGTTGACAAGACAAGATTTACTCACAGAGTAGAAGGGATCATATCTCAGGAACGGAGAGGCACAGAAACAAAAGAAAAACATCGCCGGATTCAGGAAAACAGCGGCATTTACACCAGATTTTAAATAAATTACATATTTATGGCAAGTGACATTGACAGGGTGTTCAAGGACTTTTACAAATTTTCCATAGATCATTATATACCACTCAAAATCCCCACCGTTCCAGCGCCGTCACTCAGGATTGGAAATGATGACATCCCACTCTTCAGTTACTTGACCGCTGCAGCCAATCATCGGCATAAATGGTCAGATGAATGATGTCAACGCTTCCTGTCCAGGCTACCATTCTCTAGAAAATATTGAAACTCAATAAGATGTAACTTAATAAGTTAAGATGGTGTCTAGAGGTTGCCGAGTATAGCCTTCCGGACCTGGACAGTGGTCAGGCTCCATATACTCGCAACTCTCGTATTGGACTCTTCAGTTAGTAAAAATGTGCAATGCGAGGATCAAAGGCACAAATTGTAAAACTTGGCCTCAACATCGCACCTTTCCAGCTCATTTGCATGAACATTATTATCAGTCATCTCCTAAGCTCCAATTATTAGAATTTATCTTACACTCTGCGCGGAGCCTTTGTGTTCAGAAAATGCATTTCTCGTCTCCGCATTGTTTCAGGTCCCATTAAATATGCTTTCTTTTAATTCAAGGGCATGATCAAAAGAGACTCCAATGATTATGCCTTTGTAGGTATTTGAATGTAGAGGTTTATATGTGTTGTCGTGTTTCTCGATAAGCCCCCGAAGTAGGTAGTTATTTTGGGGACTCGTGTAGTTATCTGGAGGCGAATGACAAAAGACGTGGTATTAAAAACGGGTTTGCTGCAACCACCGGCCGTGCTCCTATATGCGCTTCCTAAAGTATTCTGTCAGTATTGTTCGCTTTTTTTGCAGATAAAACTTGCTTTTTGTTGCTTCCTTTGTCATGCAGTCCTACTTGCATGCACAGAGTAAACTACAAAAAGTTTTATAGAAAATGTTAATAAAAGCGATAACTGGTACAAAGATTTCCGAAATTTTTTTTACTCTTCTAAAAAGTAATGTGTAGAGGCAAACTTAAAATTAAGGTGCCTAATGGGAAATAGCACCTACTACAGCACTCCTAAAAATACCAGTTTTGTGGTTGGGCGATAATAGCACCCACTACAGCACTCTCAAAAATAAGTGTTTTGTTTGGGCAAAAATAGCATCCATTCCAGCTCTCTCAAAAATACCAGTTTTGTGGTTTGGCAAAAATAACACCCACTACAATAAACCCCTCAAAATACCAGTTTTGTGGTTGGGCGATAATAGCATCCACTACAGCACTCCCCAAAACACCAGTTTTATGGTTGGGTGATAATAGCACCCATGACAGCACTCACCAAAATACAAATTTTGGGCAAAAATAGCACCCACTACAGCACTCCCAAAAATACCACTTTTGAGAAAATAGCACCCACTACAGTACTCCCAAAAATACCAGTTTTGGGGTTGGGCGAACACATCACCCACTACAGCACTCCCTAAAATACCTCTTTTGGGGTTGGGTGAAAATAGCACCCACTACAGCACTCCCAAAAATACCAGTTTTGAGAAAATAGCACCCACTACAGTACTCCCAAAAATCCCAGTTTTGAGAAAATAGCACCCACTACAGTACTCCCAAAAATACCAGTTTTGGGGTTGGGCGAACGCAGCACCTACTACAGCACTCCGTAAAATACCACTTTTTGGGTTGGGTGAAAATAGCACCCACTACAGCACTCCCAAAAATACCAGTTTTGGGTTGGGGAACACAGCACCCACTATAGCGCTCCCGGAAATACCACTTTTGGGGTTGAGCGAAAATAGCACCTACTACAGCACTCCCAAAAATGCTACTTTTGGGGTTGGGCAAAAATAGCACCCACTACAGCACTCCCAAAAATACCACTTTTGGGGTTGTGTGAAAATAGTACCCACTACAACATTTTAATAAGCAGTAAATTGTAAAATGTCTTGTATTTATAAGCACTATCCAACAATGCCCATTTATGAAGGCAGGAAAGGTTTAAAGGAAATTTTCAGAAAGGTAAAGGTTGACACATTGCCAATATACAAACAGCCTCTTCAGAAGAAAGAAGACTTGATCTCTAGCGCCGCCTATTGGATGTAACAGTCGTAAAAGTCAATATCGACCCTTTACCTTGCCACATGATTTAGCATAAGAAGCCAAACTAAACATTCTATTTGCAGATTTGTGTTTCGGGGTGTTTGCCCTTCATTAGTGCAAGGTAAAGGCCCCGTCACACATAGCGAGATCGCTAGCGAGATCGCTGCTGAGTCACAAGTTTTGACACGTACCAGCGATCAGGCCCCTGCTGTGAGATCGCTGGTCGTGTCGGAATGGCCTGGGCCATTTTTTGATCGTTGAGGTCCCGCTGACATCGCTGAATCAGCGTGTGTGACGCCGATTCAGCGATGTCTTCGCTGGTAACCAGGGTAAACATCGGGTTACTAAGCGCAGGGCCGCGCTTAGTAACCCGATGTTTACCCTGGTTACCATCGTTAAAGTAAAAAAAACAAACGCTACATACTTACCTATCGCTGTCTGTCCCCGGCGCTGGGCTTCTCTGGTCTGGCTGTGAGCGGCGGGCAGCCGGAAAGCAGAGCGGTGACGTCACCGCTCTGCTTTCCGGCCGCTGTGCTCACAGCCAGAGCAGAGAAGCACAGCGCCGGGGACAGACAGCGGTAGGTAAGTATGTAGTGTTTGTTTTTTTTACTTTAACGATGCGCTTACTTTAGCCCTGCGCTTAGTAACCCGATGTTTACCCTGGTTACCCGGGGACTTCGGCATCGTTGAAGACAGTTTCAACGATGCCGAAGTCTTTCCCCTGATCGTTGGTCGCTGGAGAGCGGTCTGTGTGACAGCTCTCCAGCGACCAAACAGCGACGCTGCAGCGATCCGGATCGTTGTCGGTATCGCTGCAGCGTCGCTATGTGTGACGGGGCCTTAAGAAGTATCATTTCACTAGGTGAATGGCCTCTGACAGGGGTCTAATGGGAAACATTTCTTCTTTGTTAAGAGTGCTAAGCTCTCATAAGGAGACTTATAGGCCATGCAATGATCCGCCGGGAAATTAAATATGCAAATAGCCTCTTCAATGTGGAAAAGGACTTGATCCCTAGCGCCACTTATTGGGAATTAGCAATCCTAGAAGTCAATATCGACACTTGGCCTTGCCACATGACTTAGAATAAGAAACCAGACACTCCAAAGTGTTTCAGGATGTTTGCCCCTCATCAGTGCAAAGCAGGAGATCTGATTTGGCTGGGTGAGAGGCCTCAGACAGGGGAGTCAAAGGGGAAACATTGCTTCTTGTGGAAGGTGCTAGGTCGGCATAAGGAGACTTATAGGCCATGCGATGATCCTGTACGAATTTAAATACGCAAATTGCCTCTTCAGAGAGTAACAGGACAGGAACTCTAGCACCACCTCTTGGGGGTAACAATCCTAAAAGTCAGTATCGACTCTTTAATAAACCTTGCCACGTGACTGGGGGCTGATGAGAGTGGCCCACTCAGGTAATGTTGGGCTAGTGTTTGGTGTCATGGCTTCCTTCTACCTGGCTGTGATGTTTACATGTAGTCCTGTAATGAACGGAGCGGGTTACACAGGAGAATATCGCTCCTAGAGTGATTACATGGTCTGCTCTGCCACAGCAGAGCCGGCACCGCGTCTTCTCTCAGACAGTGTCATGATCAATCGCCCACCTGTCCATCAGATTTACACGCTGATATCAAACATAGGGCGATCATGCAAGATAACGCTGCGGCCATCAGCGCCACCACTGCAGACGATAAAATCACCGTCTGCCGAGAGCGAATCACTGAAAATGGGACGCTTCATGATTAATAGGTAATTATAAATCTAATCAAAATTCTCATTAAAAGATGGCAGCGGTAAAGGACGCCCGGAGCAAACAGGTTTATCACTTACCGCTATCGCTCAGCCTATGGGACGATGGCTGTGTCCTGAGCCTGCGAGGCACGAGATCCTACAGAAAGGCTAATATCACTATTATCAATAAAGGTGTAAAACGGAGACAGTACAGGGGGATCTAGGAATATGTACATAGGGATCTAGGAATCTGTACATAGGGATCTAGGATTCTGTACACAGGGATCTAGGATTGTGTACATAGGGATCTAGGAATCTGTACATAGGGATCTATGAATCTGTACGTAAGGATCTAGGAATGTGTACATAGAGATTTAGGAATCTGTACATAGGGATCTAGGAATCTGTACATAGGGATCTAGGAATCTGGACACAAGGATATAGGATTGTGTACATAGGGATCTAGGAATCTACTTAAGGATCTAGAAATGTGTACATAGGGATTTAGGAATCTGTACATAGGGATCTAGGATTGTTTACATAGGGATCTAGGAATCTGTTCATAGGGATCTAGGAATCTGTACATATATATCTAGGATCATGTACATAGGGATCTAGGAATCTGTACATAGGGATCTAAGATTGTGTATATAGAGATCTAGGAATCTGTACGTAGGGATCTAGGATTGTGTACATAGGGATCTAGGAATCTGTACATAGGGATCTAAGATTGTGTATATAGAGAGCTAGGAATCTGTACATAGGGATCTAGGATTGTGTACATAGGGATCTAGGAATCTGTACATAGGGATCTAAGATTGCATATATAGAGATCTAGGAATCTGTACATAGGGATCTAGGATCGTGTACATAGGGATCTAGGAATCTGTACATAGGGATCTAAGATTGTGTATATAGAGATCTAAGAATCTGCACATAGGGATCTAAGATTGTTTATATAGGGATCTAGGAATCTATACATAGGGATCTAGGATCATGTAAATAGGAATCTAGGGATGCATACATAGGGATTTAGGAATCTGTACATAGACATATAGGATTGTGTACATAGGGATGTAGGAATCTGAACATAGGGATCTAGGATCGCAAACATAGGGTTCTAGTATAGCGATATAGCATCGGGAACATAGGGATCTAGGATCATGTACATAGGGATCTATCATTCAACTGTGTACTCACGGTACTCATAGTTCTAGGAAAATATTTATATTGGGATCTATAATCCTGTACATAGGGATCTAGGAATGTGACCTTAGGGATCTATCATTGTGTACAGAGGGATCTAGGATCATGTACAGTGCACTTGAATCTAGCAATGTGCCTTTAGGGGTCTATCATTGTGTACAGAGGGATCTTTGAATGTATATAGGTATCTGGGATTGTGTACATAGGGATCTAGGAATCTGTACATAGGGATATAGGATGATGTACATAGGGATCTAGTAATCTGTACATAGAGATGTAGGATAGTTGTATATGGGGGATCTAGGTATATGTACATAGAGATTTAATAAAGAGCGTGCATACAGATCTAGAATCTGCCCATAGGCACGCAGGACTGTGTACACACTGTGGGAATCTAGTACTGCACAGATGGGGGTCCGTGTATCTGCACGCAGCCGTCTGACTATATACACATGTAATTACGTGTACACAGTGATCTATGAGTAGGTAAATCCAGAGCGACCCTTGTCCTTGGAACAAGCATTGAGGTTTCTGTAGAGATGGGCGCTCAGGCCCAGGTAGCTCCATCATGTACGCTTTTACAGGGCTTCTTAAGGGGCTTCTCAATTCCAGAGCCCCTTTATCTTGTTGACCACTGTTTACATGGAGGCAAGCATTACTTTAATGCCATTAGGAAGGTGACTGACTTCACATTCATCCTACATGTGTTTCCCTGCAATATATGGGATTTTAACAGCAAGAGTCAGCTTGTACAGGGAATTATATCCGTGAAGGTTGGTGGGTGAAAGTGCTGGTTCGCCAGTCTCTTAATACGTGGTTGTGGTACTTTATCATCCAATTATAACTGGCTTATGTTCTCCCACAGGGAAAGCTGCCTGTAATTTGCTCGTATAAGCAGCTGGCTTCTTTTTTTTATTTCTAAAGAGAACAGCATCAGCCCCATCCTGGCATAGACTTCACAGAACGTCCTGCAGATGCGAATCAGCCCTACCGGCCCACTCGTGGAGCCACCAGAAGCCCAGAGTCATTGTTCTGTGCAGGAAGCCACCCAATTACTTGTGATATAATTGTCTATAAGGAGGTAATTAGACAGGAGAGGCACACTGCGGATGTGTCCTTCATAGACTGTAAACCATATCCACATCTCTACACCAAATCAGTCTCCTGATGCGTCGTTTCTGAGGCCTCCTGAGTCTGTTCTGCTTTCTTGGTTCCAACAGATGTATGACCATTAATTACTGGTCAGAACAGTTACCAACACTTCACTGTTTCAACCAGTGTTTGGCTACTGCATCACATGTGTGTACAACCAGGCAGGAAGTACAGAGTCACAGCCAGTGATTGGCTACTGCATCACATGTGTGTACAACCAGGCAGGAAGTACAGAGTCACAGCCAGTGATTGGCTACTGCATCACATGTGTGTACAACCAGGCAGGAAGTACAGAGTCACAGCCAGTGATTGGCTACTGCATCACATGTGTGTACAACCAGGCAGGAAGTACAGAGTCACAGCCAGTGATTGGCTACTGCATCACATGTGTGTACAACCAGGCAGGAAGTACAGAGTCACAGCCAGTGATTGGCTACTGCATCACATGTGTGTACAACCAGGCAGGAAGTACAGAGTCACAGCCAGTGATTGGCTACTGCATCACATGTGTGTACAACCAGGCAGGAAGTACAGAGTCACAGCCAGTGATTGGCTACTGCATCACATGTGTGTACAACCAGGCAGGAAGTACAGAGTCACAGCCAGTGATTGGCTACTGCATCACATGTGTGTAAAACCAGGCAGGAAGTACAGAGTCACAGCCAGTGATTGGCTACTGCATCACATGTGTGTAAAACCAGGCAGGAATTACAGAGTCACAGGCAGTGATTGGCTACTGCATCACATGTGTGTACAACCAGGCAGGAAGTACAGAGTCACAGCCAGTGATTGGCTACTGCATCACATGTGTGTACAACCAGGCAGGAAGTACAGAGTCACAGCCAGTGATTGGCTACTGCATCACATGTGTGTACAACCAGGCAGGAAGTACAGAGTCACAGCCAGTGATTGGCTACTGCATCACATGTGTGTAAAACCAGGCAGGAAGTACAGAGTCACAGTCAGTGATTGGCTACTGCAATCAGATGTCTGTCCAACCAGACAGCAAGTACAGAGTTACAGCCAGTGATTAGCTATTTAGATCACATTCTTGTCCATTCAGGTTGGATTTACAGAGTTACAGTCAATGATTGGCTTCTGTGATCATGTGTCTGCCCAATAAGGTAGGAATTACAGTATTACAGCCAGTGATTGGCTCCTGTGATCACATGTCTGTCCAACCAGGCAGGAAGTATAGAGTTACAACCTATGATTGACTACTGCGATCACGTCTGTCCAACCACGCAGGAAGTACAGAGCTACAGGCAGTGATTGGCTACTGAGATAACATGTCTGTGCAATCAGGCATAAAGTACAAAGTTACATCCTTTGATTGGTTATTGCAATCACATGTCTGTCCAAAGAGGCAAGTACAGAGTTACATCCAGTGATTGGCTACTGCAATCAGATGTCTGTCCAACCAGGCAGCAAGTACAAAGTTACAGCCAGTGATTGGCTACTGAGATCATGTCTGACCAACCAGGCAGCAAGTACAGAGTTACATCCAGTGATTGGCTACTGCAATCAGATGTCTGTCCAATCAGACAGCAAGTACAGAGTTACAGCCAATGATGGGATACTGTGATCACATGTCTGTCCAACCACGCAAGAAGAATTACAACATTTATTGGCCTCTGCAATCACACATATGTCCAACCAGACAGGAAACACAGAGTTCAGCCAGTGATTGGCTACTGTGATCACATTTCTAGAAGTACAGAGTTGCTCAGTCGCAACAGTCATGTGACTTCTACAGCCAATCACTGACCACAGCTGTGAACAATTTGGTGCCACCACAGGCAGTGATTAGCTGCAGCATTCACATGTCTGTCAGGACTGAGCAGGGAGCACAGAGACAAGCGGAATACCCATGAAGCATTGGTAAAGGAGCAGCGGGGGATCATAGTTAGGTGAGTATTACATATATCAAAATATAGGAACATGTTTAAAAAAATAAACAAAATGATCTTAAAATCCCCAAATCATCAATTTACCTTGAATGTTTCCTTTTGCAAGTATTGTATTATTGACTGTATTTTTTATTGCAAACTAGCACCATCAGCCATTTACAGCACAAAAATTAAAATCCAATGCTCGGATATTCATCAAAAAAATATTTAAAAAAAAACGATTTAGGAAAAGGACTTCTGTAAACATAAAAAAAAAAAGACAACTGGAAAGTTCATAAATAAATTTGCATTAATCACTGGGTTGGATCTGTCTTTCTGTGATAATGCCAAGATTTAATGCAGACTTTACAAAAAGATTTTCATTCCAAACATATGGTTGCGAATCAACACAAATACATTTCATATGTGCCACTCTTTTGTCCAAGTTAAACTATAGCGTGTGTTATTTTCCATGCTGCTTTTCTGTTAGAAAAAAGGGAAAGCAAAAAAAGCAGGATTTTTTTTTACAACAAAAACCCCAAACAAAACAAAAATAATAGCAGTATAAGCGTTCTCTAAAAAAAAAAAAAAAATCTGAAAGCTTCTAATGACTTCTTTGTAGGCAATTTCCTGAAATTTTACCACATTTCCAACATTGAAAAATAGAAAAGGGGGAAAAAACAGCAACAAAAAGCCCAGATGGTGACTATTATAGTAAGTATAATAACGGAGAGATACAATAGCTCAGGGCAAAGCTGCAGATTCTGTTATTCTAAGCTATTCCACTTTTTAGTGTCACTTATACAAACTCGCGGATGTGGAATAAAGGTCCAAATATGTGAAATATTTGCCTTCTCCTTGTATCCTTGTACATGATTTTTACTGTCATACTTTTGACGGTTTGTCCTTGTATCTCTTGTTATTTGTGTATTTTTCTATTTTACTATTATTTATTGTTATAGCGCCATTTATTCCACGGCGCTTCACATGTGAGGAGGGGTATACATAATAAAAACAAGTACAATAATCTTAAACAATACAAGTCATAACTGGTACAGGAGGAGAGAGGACCCTGCCCGCGAGGGCTCACAATCTACAAGGGATGGGTGAGAATACAGTAGGTGAGGATAGAGCTGCTCGTGCAGCGGTTTGGTCAATCGGTGGTTACTGCAGGTTGTAGGCTTGTCGGAAGAGGTGGGTCTTCAGGTTCTTTTTGAAGGTTTCGATGGTAGGTGAGAGTCTGATATGTTGTGGTAGAGGGTTCCAGAGTAGGGGTGATGCACGAGAGAAATCTTGTATACGATTGTGGGAAGAGGAGATAAGAGGGGAGTAGAGAAGGAGATCTTGTGAGGATCAGAGGTTGCGTGTAGGAAAGTACCGGGAGACGAGGTCACAGATGTATGGAGGAGACAGTTTGTGGATGGCCTCGTACGTCATGGTTAAGGTTTTGTACTGGAGTCTCTGGGTGATGGGGAGCCAGTGATGGGATTGACAGAGGGGAGAGGCCAGGGAATAGCGGGGGGACAGGAGGATTAGTCGGGCAGCAGAGTTTAGAATAAATTGGAAGAGCAAAGGAGCTCAAGTCATGTTGTTGGAATTTACGTGAATTTTCATTTCCATTTATACAATAAACAGAGGTTGTTTTCCATTCCCATTCAAGACCCTTAGGGTATGTGGACACCTTGGCTCTTCCAGGCCTGTACGCTCCTGAAAAAGTGCTAAACACATAAAAGATTGAAAATATGCACTGCAATGTGAAAACGGCTCGCTGTGCATATGTTCAATCTCATGAGCTTCCTTCAATCATCTAAGGTTTCCAAAGACGCAAAGCGGTTGTAAGAAGGGACCTGACCATTCTTCAGATGGCTTCGTCTACGTTCAACCAAAGAAGTGGCAAAAAAAAAGACACTTTCAGATGCCCGGTGTGTCCGGAAAAGTCTTCCTCCTGAAAAACTCACGTCTTAAACTCATGTGCACAAACCCTTAGAGGAAAGAGGGGCTACCAAGAACATGCCAATCTCTGGATGACCTGATATATTCATGTATTTTGTGGATTTTAATAAGAACTGTGCAATACTTAATTTTCCCTGTGGTGGCGCTTCAGGGGAATCTTTCACAGGAAGCTGGATCGCTAAGATTCCTCCCACTCAACCATGTGCTCACCTTTGCAAATTGACCATAAAACAGACCCTAGTCTACCACCTTGGATAAAGTTACTGCCACCAAGTCGTAACACCTGATATTCCTCCCCAGCAGTCAAAAGGCTAAATAAGATCTCTGACTTTTGAGCAAATATATATATATATATATATATATATATATATATATATATATATATATATATATATATATATATATATATATATATATAAATATAAGAGAAATAACAATACTTACTACAGTGACCTTCTGATCCATAGCAGAAGCTCCAGTGGTCAATGGTCTTGTGTATAAAATTATATATACAGTATATATATATATATATAAATCTATCTGTTTATCTATATATATATATATATATATATATATATATATATATATAATGTCCACATTAAGGTGCTAAATAAAAATAACAAGGGAGAGAAACTGGGTAGTAGACAAAATGCATATAGTGTCTTATCTGGGAAACAGTGTTGAAGCATATGCACGATTACTCTCACCTGGTTGAGTTGTGTGCACCAAACCACTGATAAAGGGATATTCCCATCTCCAAGATCCTACCCCAATATGTAGTAGGTAGGTGTAGTAATGATAATATTAGCAAATACCCCCAATAAAAAATGTAGTATAGTTTTTTCTGTGGTTTGCAGGACCTTAGGTATCCATGGTTACGACCACTGATATAGTGACAGCTAGTTCCTAGTGGTCGTAGCCATGGATACCTTAGGTCCTGCAATGCCTGCACATGAGGAAAGACATAGTGAATCAGAAACACTATACTACATTTCTAATTGGAGATATTTGTTAATATTATTATTATTATTACACATACTACATATTGGGATAGGGTATTGGAGATGGGAATGCCCCTTTAAGAATACTGCGGCCCCACAAGGAGATAAAAACAAATAGGTTGTTCTGCGCTGAGGATGAAGGATCGCAATCTAGTTGGAGGTGGTTTATTCGTCAACGCGTTTCGAAGTATACAACTTCTCCATCAGTTTTGTGGTTTGTCCCGATGAAAAAGTTGTATACTTCGAAACGCGTTGACGAATAAACCACCTCCAACTAGACTGGTATCCTTCATCCTTTCTTCTATGGCAGCGCAGAATTTCCCATTTGTTTTTCCATTTTATAAATAGAAATACCGCTCTCCATTGGTGATGATTAGTGATTGACAGGGGGAAAAAGCTTGTAGGAAAGATTGTTTGTTTTATTTTCTACATGTTCAAGAATGTTATTACGGCAGGTCCGGAGCCTGTGAGAATGTGGAGTAGGGTCTTAAGATAAGCTATACTGTGTGCTGTCATTAACCGCTTCACCCCTAGGCGGTTTTTGTTTTTTTTCCCCTCCTTTTAAGAGCCATAACTTTTTATAGTTTTCAGTCATTACAGCCATTTGAGGGATTGTTTTTTTTTGCGAGACGAGTTGTACTTTTCAATGACACCATTGATTTCATCATATAGCGTACTGTCAAACAGGAACAAAATTCCAAGGTACTTATTTATTTAAGTGCTGGACAAAGAATCGTAAATTTATATGGAAAAAAAAAAAAAGATTTTCCATTAGTCACCATATTCCAACACCCACAGCGTTTTCATTTTTTGGGATTTGGGGCTTAGGGAGGGCATATTTATTGCAGCTTGGTCTAGTGTTTTTATTGCTGCCATTTTGGGGTACATTTGGTTGCGGCTACCAAAAAAAAATGTAATTCTGGCGTTTTGATTTTTTTTTTTGCGTTACACCGTTTACTGCAGTTTATATTTTAATACATCGGACATTTCTGACCACATTGATACCAAATGTTCGTATTTTTTTAAATTATTTTATGTTTAATGGGGCAAAAGTGGGGTGATTTTGAACTTTTGTGGGTTTTTTTAAACTTTGTTTTACTTTTTACTGTTTAATTGTCCTGTTAGAAGACTTGAAACTGCGGTCGTGCAATCATCTGTGCTATACATAGCAATTATGTAAAGCAAAAATCAAAATCTACTATGGACCCTGGCCACAGTCTTCTGCAAACTCGGTCCCCGGCGGTCAGGTGCACTGCGGTTCTGTGGATCAGCTGATCGTGAGAACTGCAATGCACGGGTGCTTCCGGCTGCGTCACAAGAGTCTCCATTATGTAAATGAATACACGTGCGTAGTAAGATGCGTTCCTGCGCTTAATACGCATGTGCGACGTCCATCAGGGCCGTGGGGTACTCGGAACCAGGTCGGACAGTTCTTTGGAGAAGTGACCCGACTCCGTGGCCCTGGGCGTGCAATAAAAATGTAAGGGGGCAAATTATATGGGATTGATTTGTGACTCCACCCGTGGTGGTCGGCAAGGGATGGCCGACGCTGCGGTTTAGGTCCACTGGGGCCCGATGGTGACGCAGCAGAGATGTTACAGCTCTCCACGGGTAGAGTGGGGCCCCAGGGCAGTTATAGGGTTAATTTGTTGTAGTGCAGGGCAGGTGGCTCAGTAAATAATTCTGAGGACACAGCAGGGTGCAGTTTTCTCACTTTACTCATGGTCTCCAGGTTACAATCACCAGCCGGGTGCTGTGTCCTCCCGAGTCTGTGGTCCAGCCAGGTCTCGGGTAGAATGGGGTGCACTTCTCCGGGACCCCCTTCATGTGTACCTTTCCAGGTTGTCTCTCTCTGCACTGGCTTTCATCCTCCTGCCCTGCGCCTTACACACAGTGTCCCAAGCCAGCACCCTCCTGCCCTGCGCCTTACACACAGTGTCCCAAGCCAGCAGCCTCAGGTCCTGTCAGGCGACGTCCTCTTGGTCCCCTTGACCCTATGTGGCTGCCTTTTTAGCGAATGTGTGTAGATTTGGCCGTGGCACATACAGATACAACAGCCTCCGGATCGCTAGCTGAGTCCTACAGTCTCTTCACTAGTCTGGGGCCCGTCCCCACTACGACCTGGGTAGTGTCCCTTCCTTACCCGAGAGTGGGGTACAACACCTCTGGCTGAGGTGCAGTACCTCTGTGGCGACTGGACCCTCAGGGGCGCCACACATGTGATTAGGAAGATAATGCATCTAATGATCGTGAATGGGTAATTTACGCAGCGTCTCCACTACATAAATTGATATGCTGCGGTATGGAAAGATGCGCAGCATGTTCATCTCCGCAGGGAAGCCGCGGGCGTCGGTGGTCGCATAGTGGACATGAGATTTGTAGAAATCCCCTCCACTATGATGTAACAGCTGGACGCTGCGGGTTGGATGCTGCAGATGTACGCAGCGTCCAACCCGCAGCGTTTACTGACCGTGGAAACATACTCTAAAAACTAAATCTGCAACGTAGATAAGAGGTTAGTGTATAGTAACGAGACCTGAAGCTGTGATATATTTACATGATACATATAGTTAATAAATATCTGCATTATACTGCCTCTGTACAAATCCCTAGTTAGACCGCACATGGAGTACTGTGTCCAGTTTTGGGCACCGGTGCTCAGGAAGGATATAATGGAACTAGAGAGAGTACAAAGGAGGGCAACAAAATTAATAAAGGGGATGGGAGAACTACAATACCCAGAGAGATTAGCGAAATTAGGATTATTTAGTCTAGAAAAAAGACGACTGAGGGGCGATCTAATAACCATGTATAAGTATATAAGGGGACAATACAAATATCTCGCTAAGGATCTGTTTATACCAAGGAAGGTGACGGGCACAAGGGGGCATTCTTTGCGTCTGGAGGAGAGAAGGTTTTTCCACCAACATAGAAGAGGATTCTTTACTGTTAGGGCAGTGAGAATCTGGAATTGCTTGCCTGAGGAGGTGGCGATGGCGAACTCAGTCGAGGGGTTCAAGAGAGGCCTGGATGTCTTCCTGGAGCAGAACAATATTGTATCATACAATTATTAGGTTCTGTAGAAGGACGTAGATCTGGGGATTTATTATGATGGAATATAGGCTGAACTGGATGGACAAATGTCTTTTTTCGGCCTTACTAACTATGTTACTATGTTACTAATAATATTAAATGTCTAAAATGCTATTTATTTTTCCGAAACGTTTGACGATCTGTCATTTATCAAGTGCTGTTTATACCGTACCTCTTCTTATATGTAAAACTGCATATAGTCCAGATGACAAAGCGAGCTCTGCTACATCTGTATTTTGTCAGTCAACCATCAGGAGCTTTCCCAACCTGATAAGAGCAGCAGACGTTCCCACCGTATGTTCTGGCGCATAATATCTGCCAGCGCTGAGCCTCTCGGCGTAGATGTGACAGCGACTGGGGGAACCCAATAAGCCAGGAGAAGAATCAAATTAAATATGTCTATAATTGATACTGTGGCGCGTGCGATCTGTTCTCCGGAACCCTATGTGATGATGGCGGCTCGCTCTACCGATATCCACTGTCATGATGTGGCCGAGATAAAACTGTGCTGCTGTCGTCCACTTACATGCTGCGCATTAACCTCTGCAGGGTTAAGTTGTTAATCCCAGAAACCCTTTCATTGCGGAGATCATCCATTTACTTGATTAAGGCTTTTTTCTCAAACATACGTTTTTTTTTTACGTTTTTAAATGCTTGGAAAAATAGGATTTTTTTCTAGCATCTTTCATAGCAAAGTTTCATTTTTAGCACTTAAAGCGTAGTCGTTATTTTATAAAGGTTTTTATATATTAATGGTGCTGTATGGTGTTTCTGATCGGTGGGGTTCAGGTTCTGCATGAAACGTGCACAGCATGCACAGAGCCGAGTCTGCACTGACACAGGGCCCGGACATCCATAGCACGCCGGTGTCCCTGACGGCAAGTGGACCCCCCCTCCTGCTCAGGGCCCCGGTACCTGCCCGGGTGCGCCGGATGCTGATGCCGACTCTGGGGGCAGCGATGGGTTGGTGCAACCTTAAGCTTCAGCAATGGGTATCCCCAGGACAGTCTGCCCCCATATAAGAGAACCTCAAATTCTGGGGTCTCTACAGTACGTCTCATGCTCATTTTCTCAGCCAATCAGAAGCCTACATTGCATCTCATTATGCGAGCTGAATCATGGGAAACCGCCGTCTCCATAAAGCAAATGGGAACTAATAAAAAAAAAAAGACCTTTAAAGAAAATCAAATTTCTTTCCCCCTCTTGATTGAAATCTTAATATGCCTAGAAAAAAAATCCCTGAATATTACTTCTCTGCCGCCTGAGTTTTATGCCAGCAATTGTTTAAATTACTTAATCACATAATAACGAGAAAGTCAATGACAACCCGCGAAGCTGATTGACTGAACCGCGCTAAACGTGTCAGCGCTGAATGCTAACAAAGGAGCTCTGTAATTTTATTTTCTAGTATTTTTTTTTCTTCCTTTTTGTACATTTTGAATTATATTGCATGGATGGAAAAAAGTAATCTGAGGAAAAGAGAAGAAAATGCAATGAGATTAAAGTAATGGGGAAGGGAGATCGGCGCAAATGAGATGAACAGACCGGGCTCGTCATGTCTCGCTATCAAGGTATATCGAGATCTTAATTCACTGGAAACATTGTCTCTTTATCCCATTTATAGTTTCATAGTTTTAAGGTTTAAAGAAGACAAATGTCTATCGAGTTCAGCCTATAACCTGACAGAGGAAGGTAAAAAAGAATCCTTAGTCTCACTGCTCTTACAGTAAAGAATCCTTAATCTCACTGCTCTTACAGTAAAGAATCCTTAGTCTCACTGCTCTTACAGTAATGTATCCCTAGTCTCACTGCTCTTACAGTAAAGAATCCTTAGTCTCACTGCTCCTACAGTAAATAATTCTTAGTATCATTGCTCTTACAGTAAATAATCCTTAGCCTCACTGCTCTTACAGTAAAGAATCCTTAGTCTCACTGCTCCTACAGTAAACAATCCTTAGTCTCACTGCTCCTACAGTAAATAATTCTTAGTCTCACTGCTCTTACAGTAAAGAATTCCTAGTCTCACTGCTCTTACAGTAAAGAATCCTTAGTCTCACTGCTCCTACAGTAAATAATTCTTAGTATCACTTCTCTTACAGTAAAGAATTCCTAGTTTCACTGCTCTTACAGTAAAGAATCCTTAGTCTCACTGCTCTTACAGTAAAGTATCCCTAGTCTCACTGCTCTTACAGTAAAGAATCCTTAGTCTCACTGCTCCTACAATAAATAATTCTTAGTATCACTGCTCCTACAGTAAATAATCCTTAGCCTCAATGCTCTTACAGTAAAGAATCCTTAGTCTCACTGCTGTTACAGTAAAGAATCCTTAGTCTCACTGCTCCTACAGTAAATAATTCTTAGTATCACTGCTCTTACAGTAAATAATTCCTAGTTTCACTGCTTTTACAGTAAAGAATCCTTAGTCTCACTGCTCCTACAGTAAACAATCCTTAGTCTCCCTGCTCTTACAGTAAAGAATCCTTAGTCTCACTGCTCTTACAGTAAACAATTCTTAGTCTCACTGCTCTTACAGTAAAGAATCCTTAGTCTCGCTGCTCTTACAGTAAAGAATCCTTAGTCTCACTGCTCCTACAGTAAACAATCCTTAGTCTTCCTGCTCCTACAGTAGATAACCCTTGGTCTCACTGCTCTTACAGTAAAGAATCCATAGTCTCACTGCTCCTACAGTAAAGAATCCTTAGTCTCACTGCTCTTACAGTAAAGCATCTTTAGTCTCACTGCTCCTACAGTAAAGAATCCTTAGTCTCACTGCTCTTACAGTAAAGCATCTTTAGTCTCACTGCTCCTACAGTAAAGAATCCTTAGAATCACCGCTTGTACTGTAAGGAATCCAGTTTCACAGCTTGTACAGTAAATAATCCTTAGTCTCACTGTTCTTACAGTAAAGAATCCATAGAATCACTGAAACTGGATTATTTACAATACAAGCAATGATTCTATGGATTCTTTACTGTAAGAACAGTGAGACAAAGGATTCTTTACTATACAAGCTGTGAAACTGGATTCTTTACTGTACAATCAGTGATTCTATGGATTTGTTATTGTAAGAGTAGTGAAACTAAGGATTCTTTACTGTATGAGATATAAAACTGGATTTTTTTAGTACAAGCAGTGATTCTATGTATTCGTTACTGTAAGAGCAATGAGACTAAGGATTCTTTACTGTACGAGCTGTAAAACTGGATTCTTTTCAGTACAAGCAGTGATTCTATGGATTTGTTACTGTAAGAGCCGTGAAACAAAGGATTCTTTACTGTACAAGCTGTGAAACTGGATTCTTTACTGTACAATCAGTGATTCTATGGTTTTGTTACTGTAAGAGCAGTGAGACTAAGGATTCCTTACTGTACGAGATGTAAAACTGGATTCTTTTCAGTACAAGCAGTGATTCTATGTATTCGTTACTGTAAGAGCAAAGAGACTAAGGATTCTTTACTGTACAAGCTGTAAAACTGGATTCTTTTCAGTACAAGCAGTGATTCTGTGTATTCGTTACTGTAAGAGCAATGAGACTGAGGATTCTTTACTGTATGAGCTGTAAAACTGGATTCTTTACAGTACAAGCAGTAATTATATGGATATGATATTGTAAGATCAGTAAGACTAAGGATTCTTTACTGTACGAGCTGTAAAACTGGATTCTTTTCAGTACAAACAGTGATTTTATGTATTCGTTACTGTAAGAGCAATGAGACTAAGGATTCTTTACTGTACGAGCTGTAAAACTGGATTCTTTTCAGTACAAACAGTGATTCTATGGATTTGTTATTGTAAGATCAGTAAGACTAAGGATTCTTTACTGTACGAGCTGTAAAACTGGATTCTTTTCAGTACAAGCAGTGATTCTATGTATTCGTTACTGTAAGAGCAGTGAGACTATGGATTCTTTACTGTAAGAGCCGTAAGACTAAGGATTCTTTACTGTACAAGCTGTGAAACTGGATTCTTTACAGGACAAGCAAAGCTTGTACGGTAAAGGATCCTTAGTCTCACTGCTCTTACAGTAAAGAATCCATATAATCAAACTCTCAGAAATGACATGGGTCCCAAATAACAAAATTCTAAATCTTAATGAATATCTAATTTTACCCATGTATATTACAGGACAGTAAATGTATACTCCCAATACAATTAGAAATGAACCAAAAAATTGAGTTCCATACAATATAATAAAATCAATTGAAAAATACTTTATTGTACATGAAAAAATACAAAAGAATCACAAATTATATAAATTTAGAATGCAAACAAGGAAAAAGACCCTATTGAAAAACACATAGGTCCAAGGCATAGAAAAATGTATTCATAGTAAATGTCATCATAGTATTAATACACAGCACTAATCATTTGTGCAGTTAATTATGGTGTCAGCCCCATATATTAATGACAGGCTTTGATTTCATATAATCCATAATAATCCCTTGTAGTCACCATACAATAAATCTGCACTGTTCATGGTAAGTTTCCATAATGGCAAGGTGCCACCCTCACAAGGAACAGACAGATGAAAAAAACAACAAAGTGCCGTTAGTTGCATAGTTGCTTACCCATGATGAGAGTGACGTAATGCCTGGGACCCCGGTCCACCCCCTAACGCACGTTTCGCGTAAGCTTTCTCAAAGAGGGAATCCATGGAATCACTGCTTGTACTGAAAATAATCCCGTTTTACAGCTCGTACAGTAAAGAATCCTTAGTCTCACTGCTCTTATAGTAAAGAAGGTGTCTGTGATTATGATTAATCCTTCTTTTCTGTAGACGTAGAGGATGTCCTCTTGTCACCGCAGCAGACCTACGTGTAAAAATCTTACTAGAAAGACCTATGTCCTTCTTATACACTGGAGACCAAAATTATACACATTATTCCAAGTGTGGCGACATTATTGACTTGTATAAGTGCATGATCAAAGTAGTAACGTTTCTTCTTGTGGAGAGTGACATGCTAAGCATGCCGAGGTGAGGAGACTTATAGCCGCAATGCTCCTCTGGGAAACATGCAGAGAGGAAGAGGACTAGAACTCTAGTGCCACCTATTGGAAGTAGCAATCCTAACAGTCTATGTTGACCCTTTAACGAGCCTTGTCTCATGACTTAGTGTCTGCAAATTGAGATTCTGGTTTGGCTTTTAGGCCAGGATCACACATACGCGAGATACGGCCGAGTCTCGCAGGTGAAAACCCAGCTCTGGCGCTGGCACTCCAGAGCGGAGCGTGCAGCCGCACGGCGATACATGGAGCTGCACGTTCCGCTCCGGAGTGTCGGCGCCAGAGCTGGGTTTTCACCTGCGAGACTCGGCTTTATCCTAAGTCATATTGCAAGGCTCGTTAAAGGGTCGACATTGACTGTTAGGATTGCTACTTCCAATAGGTGGCACTAGAGCTCTAGCCCTCTTCCTTTCTAAAGAGACTATTTGCATAAGGGCAAAATGATGTTCTTGTCTTGAGCATCTAGGCCTCTTTTAAGGTATCCCAAACATTTATTTTACTCACTTATATAGCACCATTAATTCCTCAGCACTTTACGGACATTATTAGCACTGCTCCCATTGGGGCTCACAATCTAGATTCTCTATCAGTATGTCTTTGGAATGTGGGAGGAAACCAGAGAACCCGGAGGAAACCCACACAAACACGGGGAGAACATACAAACTCCTTACAGGTGTTGTCCTTGGTGGGATTTGAACCCAGGACCCCAGCTAAATGCATGACTTTTCATTTATCTACGTCACACTTCCATTGCCGTATCTCAGCCCAAGCTTCCCCAAAGTCCTCTGTACCTTTACATTATCCTCCTCCGTACTGATTACCTAGCAGAGATTAGTGTCATCTGAAATATTAAAATTTTACTTTACATTTCCTTAAAAGGTCCATAATAATTATATTAAAAAGATGAGGGCCCAATACTGACCCCCGGGGTACCCCCTCTGTTAACAATATGTAAATAAATAAGGTCTTACCATATTTTCTTGCTGAGGTCTTCCAGACTGTGCCAGCTAATTAAATGAAAATTCTAAGGAAAAGGAGTTGATATCAATAACTTCTGACACATATGTCATGTGGACAGTATAGAACCTTCTGCCCACTGTGTATAAACCCAACTAAGGGCACTTAAAGGGATGTGAGTATGTCTTATACCAAGCTGTACACCTGTATCCATCACACAACCAGGACAAATTTCTATCCCCTGGAAGTCAACGGTGGAGGTTCCCACGGAATGACTTAATGGACAGATCTTGAAAGCAAAGAGCAATTGATATGGAAACTATATTGGATAATTGTATAACTTTTAAAACTTTTCATAACACCAAAAAAAAAAAACCTTTATTTTTAAATCAGAATACCCCTTTAATGTAAGGAGCGCAGCTCTGTAGCACAAACTGGCGTTTTAACATGCAATCCGAGGTGCCTTTCATGAGAAGTGCATTATTTGTGGCTACAACTCTCATTATCCCCCTACATAGAGTATATCATGAGTCCTTCATAGAGTATACATACCATAAAGGAAGAACATGTGGTGGCTAGTGAACCATTAGAAGAAGGCCCAAAGTAGTAAGAACTTGTACATGACTCAAACCATATTAAACAAGGAGTGAAAAATTGGCTTAAGGGTCTTGGAGGGGAAAGAAAAATCAGACTCGAACTTCCCAACAGTCCTAATTTTGCCTGAGATTAAAAGGTGGTATACTGTATGCAACTCCTTCTAAAAATATGTGTGTTTGGTGCATTTGTTGTTGTTTTGGGTGTTTCCAATCAGTTAGTTGACCAGTTCCCAATTTAAAGGGTTATTCCCACATCTTCAGAGATGGATGTTGTCAGCTAGTGTTTATAAAAACAAGCGTTTTTGTAATTTGCAGCTTATTAAAATTTGCAGCCGTTCTTGAGATATTAACCTTTATCTTTAGTTGCCTAGGAGACCGACCACCTCTGCTGTCTAGCTAGCAAAGCACTGCTCTGAAACTTCCTGTGCTTAGGAGATAATAGCGATTCAGTCCAGTTTCAAAAAACATCGACTACAAGCTCAACAGCATCAAGCTCGTGAGCACTGTGCGTGTTCTAGCAGTGGTTGGGTCTCCAAGGCAACATGTTCTGCTGCTTAGCAGCAGTGGTTGGGTCTCCAAGGCAGCGATCTATGAACGAAGCAAAAGTGTTAATATCTTAAGAATGGTTGAATATTTTAAAAGGGAGTAAATTGCAAAATTGCTCGTCTTGACAAGCTCTATCCAACGACGCCCATTTATGAAGATGTGGAAATAACCCTTTAAATGCTGATCTATGCAGACCCTTGTGTCCTGGGTGTCATAACCTGGCGCCTGAGGTCGATTCTGCTGTATATTATAGTCCCCCCCTTGGTTTGGTGCACAATACGCCTTATTAGAGAGTTGTTACATTGCGCTCATGGTGTGCGGAGTAATCTAATCCATGCGGAGGAGCGCTCTTCAGCGCCTAATAAGCAATGTAATATTACAGGGTGTTCAGGGTAAAGCCTAATTGAGGATTTTCCTGCTTT
Source organism: Ranitomeya imitator (assembly GCF_032444005.1). NCBI lineage: Eukaryota > Metazoa > Chordata > Amphibia > Anura > Dendrobatidae > Ranitomeya > Ranitomeya imitator. Next base: position 650,103,743 of record NC_091286.1, read on the forward strand.
ATCTACACGTGTGCCCTGACAATAGCGGTACACGTTCCCCTTGTGAGCCGGGAACAAGGGCAGGGATTAACGCGTTTTGGCTGCTGTATCAATGACATTCTGTTCATGGTCTTGTAAGGAAATAGCACAAGAAAGGAGATGGTCTCTGTGGGATAGTCGCATTCAGTACCTGCAACAATGGCTGCGTGCAAGCGCGGGATGTAGCAGAGCTGATTATGTCATTCATAGACGTAGTGTGAATGTGATCTCTGACTAAATGCTGTATCCTCTTTATCCCCCCAGTGTAACCAAGCGGACATACAGGTTTGCATTGGAGCTGTATACACAAAACGGTGCGGATTTCCTTTTTTTTTTTTTACTATACATTTTTATTTATTTATAGGTTATTTATAGCTTAGTCGGTGGGGTCCGATTCCTGACTTTTTAGTATGTCATGAATAATACTGAAAGCACGGCGGAGAGCTTGCAATGCCACTTATGGCCACTAAACAATGGGTGGCGCTGTTTTACTTCAATCAGCTGATCTATGGGGATGCTGGGAGTTGGGAGTCCGCTGTTCTCATATTAAAGCCCAATAAACCACCGTTAGGGCCCAATTCATAATTTGCATTTTTTTAGTCATTTTTCTTTTTTCTTTTTTTGTCTTTTTTTTTATCTTATGGTATTTCTTGATTTTTTTTTAATTTTTTTATTTTGCTCCAAATCTCTCTAACTGGTGCATGCGATCCTTACATTTTGCTCAAATTAAAAAAAAAATCTCTTTATTTTTCTCTTTGACCCCTTTTTGTGACTTTTTTTAGTGCAAAAAGTTCCCCCATTCTTTAAAGGCTAACAAATTTGACCCAAAATAACCCAGCGTACATAAAATCACTTCCGGTGAGGAGGGGAGACTGTAGTATATTTTTTCCAAAATTTTGCAAAATTTTAAGGAGTTGCAATTGATGAATCAGCCGAAAGTGTCTGGAGAATAAAGAGCTCGCCTACAATGGGGAACGTAAAAAGAACAGATCACATAGAGAAAAAAAAAGACCTAAAAAGAGGCGGAAGTTTAACAGAAGAAAAACGCAAAAATCACCAAAAACTTTACAATAATGAATCCAATCCTTTTGGGGGGGGGGTTTTGGAAAAAAAAAAGATTGCAAAAGTATTCAAACCCTTATTTAGCCAATGTATGAAATTGGAGTTTCCTGCTTCATACATCTTACCTGCAGTCCTATGTAAAGCAGGCAGCACTTTGTGCCATTGCAGCGGATTCGAGCAGATGACCTGCTTAGCTATGCTACACCTGTACCATGTTCCCGTTACGCCCTTGATAGGTTACCCGGACGTAAGGACAGCTGCAGCCTCGGCTATAGAGAGTGAAAATTTACAGCGTCCTAATGAAACTAATGATAATATTCGAGCGCTCATAACACATTTACATAAATTTGACTATGTAACCTTGACGTTGGCCGTGGCTGGAGACAGGAGGCTTGATATGTATCCGCGTGAATTTATGGTGCGTACCGCAACACAGTAAATATCATCTTGTTTATATGGCCGTCCCATCGTTTATCTCGTCTGCCGCGTTGTCAGAAAGACTCATTGCCCCGCATACTCTGATATATCATTCTGTGAGAGACTCACTGGTCACAACATTCCGCGCCAGCTTTACCATGCTGGCAGGAAATGTTGCAACTATTTTCCAAAATTGCATTTAAACCCCCCATAATCCTTCCTTAAAGGGAATCTGTTAACAGGTTTTTACTGTTTAATCGGAGAGCAGCATATTATAGGGCAAGATATACTGATTCCAGGGATGTATCACTTACTGAGCTGTGTGCTGTAATTTCAAAATAATCAGTGTTTTATCGCTGAGAGATTATTACTAGAGGACTGTCTCTCATGTGCAAGCTAGTCCAGCTAATCTGTGTAACTCCGCCACTGATTGGATAGTGTACAGGAAGCTACCAATCAGGCGTGTGGGTGGGGTTATACACAGCTAAGTTTTCTGAGCACTGAAATATCTAGAGGAGAGAAAACAGGGATTCTATCAAAACTGCACCAAACAGTACAGTAAGTGATACATCATTGGAATCAGCGTCTCAGCCCGTACACCATGGTGCTCTCAGATTACATAGCAAAAACCTGGTGACAAATTCCTTTTAAGATAGCCATTGGTGGGGGCTCAACACAAGGTTGGACACAGATAGTGGTTAGCCCCCATTGTAGTAACTCATATTGGGTGTCGGTGTATGGAGCGGGCTCAGGATCCTCACACAGTGCAGGTGTTAGCTGTGTTATACTGCCAGCCCCTGCCTCTAAATGCAGTGATCGGAGCAAACTCTGATCATTGCTGTTTTGACCACTTAAATTCTGCTGTTAATTTTTAACTGTGGCATTTAGAAAGCACCATCACGGTGACAGATCCATTCAGTGGCCAATCAACGCCTCTGCGACGTGATCATAAGAGACAGTGATTTCCACCATATGTTCAGTTTCCTCAGGCCGGTTTCACACGTCAGTGGCTCCGGTACGTGAGGTGTCAGTTTCCTCACGTACCGGAGACACTGACTCACGTAGACACATTGAAATCAATGTGTCTCTGCACATGTCAGCGTGTTTTCACGGACCGTGTGTCCGTGTGCAAAACACGGAGATATGTCAGCTACAGTAAGCGCTGTCCCCCCAGCGTGGTGCTGAAGCCGCCATTCATATCTTCTCTCCAGCAGCGTTCGCTAGAGAGAAGATATGAAAAATCATTTTTTTTTTTCGTGTTTAAAATAAAGATCCCTGTCCCCTCCTCCCTCCCACCCCTTGTGCACCCACCCGCTGTTAATAAAATACTCACCCGGCTCCCTCGCAGCTTCCTCTCAGCGCCAGCTTCTCCTGTATGAGCGGTCACGTGCTGCCGCCGATTACAGTCATGAATATGCGGCTCCACCTCCCATAGGGGTGGAGCCGCTTATTCATGACTATAATGGGCGGCAGCACGTGACCGCTCATACTGGAGAAGGTGCGGCGCGGAGAGGACGCTTCGAGGGAGCCGGGTGAGTATTTTAGTAACAGCGGGCGGGCGCACAGGGGGTGGGAGGGGGTTGGAGACAGGGATCTTTATTTTAAACACGAAAAAAAAAAAAGGATTTCTCATATCTTCTCTCCAGCGAACGCTGCTGGAGAGAAGATATGAATGGCGGCTTCAGCACCAGATGCAGGGGACAGGACTTATCTCTAGCGCTGTCTCCTGCACGCTCCGTGTGGTACCCAGTCGGCACACAGGCGGCACACGGCTGCCGCACGTGTGCCACACTGATGTTCAAGGTAAACACACGGACACGGATAATTCCGGTACCGATTTTTCCGGTACCGGAATTATCTGGACGTGTGAGACTGGCCTTATAGAGACTAAAAACTGCAGTGGAAAGTTAAAAAAAAACCCTGAAAAAAACATATTTAAAAAACTACAATCATAAAATATTTTCACCAGTTCAAGATAAAATAATAAATATTGCGCGCACATCCAAAAATACATAACAATAACATTCAATTTGACTGATACCATAAAACATGCAATAAAAAGTGGTCAAAACATTTAATTTTAATGACACTCCAAAAGGTGCAATAAACAATCTACAGCTTGCAAGCAAAAAAAAAAACACAAAAAAAACAATCATCAACGCAGCTTCACCGATGGGAAAAAAATAAATAAAAAGGTTATTTGGAAAATGGTAGCCTAAACCAAAATTATTTTTTTTAATTGATTTTTAAGCCACAAAAAAAAAAAAAAAACTATACATGTTTTTGCTACATTTCAACCAACCTAAAGATTTTTGTTACCAGGTTGTAAAACAATGGCTGAATTGCGTTTTTTTTTTCACTGACTTGTTTTTTTTTTCCCTGTTTGGTAAAAACGAATAGTGTTATTTAGAGCTAAAAGCCAAAAAAAAAAAAAAAGATAAGAAAAAAAAGCTCAAAACTTAAAAAGCTAAAAAAAAAACAAAAAACTGGAAAAGTAAAAATCAAATGCGCGAAAACAAAAAAAGTGGCTCCGGCTGGGAAGGGTTACACTGCCGCGTTCTGCATTGCATCAGAAATAAAAAAAAAAAAACTTGGAAAATACTCCATAAATAATTCAGGATCGAATAACGAGTAGAAGAAACGGCTTCAGAGCCAAACACAAGTGTCAGAAAACCGATCTGTGTCAAAGATGAAGGAGACGAAGGAAATGTGTCAGGTGCTCCGCCAAGGTGACGCGGGCCACAATAAGGAACATTCACAGCTACAAGGAATCCGTCTTCCTTCTGATTGCCGAATCTCCACCGGGACAGTCCTCCTCAGCCGCTCACCACCGGAGCTTTTACCTCGACGCTCGGCTTTTAATGCTTCTTTTTGCTGAGATATCTCAGCACCTGCAGTTCTAATTTCCTTTCCCAAAGAGATAAAAAGCCAAGAAGGAAATCAAACCGGCTCCTTGAATCGCTCGGAGCTGACAGCCGAACGTCAAATCACCAAGAAGCCAACTGGTTCTTGACTCCGGTATCATGTATAATTCCCTTCAAGGAGCTCAGTGACAAGAAATGGAGGAGACGTACACATTTGTCAAGGTTCAGACGGGGAATTCAAATTGTTTGAAGATTCTACAAAATATTTTTTTTTTTTTCAAGGGACGGGGAAAATATTCATCTGGAAAGTCAGAAGTTTTCAATGTCAGGAGGATTAAAGGGCGGAAAACGGGTCGGAAGCTTTTGGTTGCAGAATGACTTAACCCCCTTAACGTTGCAGCCAATTTTCATTTTTTCTGTTCAACGCAAATCAGTAGTAGCTCGTGCACTTGTGCAAGGGAAGCCAAGCTATGTAAATGCCAATGTCAGTGGTTGATAGAAGCATAGAAGTGGTTAAACAGACACAATTAGGGCAAATTACGGGGGCAGATGCCGGTGGTAGAACACCGCTCCTGAGCCTACGCCACTCCACATATAACATACATTGGGTGGATGACGGGAAGGGATTAAAACATAACCCTTATAGCCTCAGAATTGTGATGGCATCATATTGTGTGTGCTGGGGCACAGTATGGGAAGAATAATGTGTTGGGGGCTTCTGAGGACATCATTTTTTGTGTGTTTGGGGCACAGTGAGGGCATCACACCATGTGTTTTGGGGCACTGTGGGGAACCATCATACTGTACGTGTTGAGGGCACAGTGTTGGTATCCTGCTTTGTATGTATTAGGCACTGTGGGGGCATCATAGTGTGTAGGGGGGTGCTGCACTGGGGTGGCATTACACTGTGTATGGGGGTACAGCAATCTGGTGGTTCTATTCTGTGTGTGAGGGTCATCATACTTTGTAATGTGGGGGGCATCATACTGTGTATGTTGTGGTCACTGTGGGGACATCATACTGTGTGTGTTTGTGGTACCGTGGGGGTGTCAAATTGTGTATGTTGGGGCACTATGCATCATACTGTGTGTTTGTGGCACTATAGGGACATCATATTGTGTATTTTGGGGTGACTGTGGTGGCATCACACTGTTTGTGTTGTGTTTGAATCACTAAGGGGGCATCGTACTGTGTGTTGAGGGCTCTGTGGGGATCATACTGTGTATGTTGGGGGCACTGTGGGGACATTACAATGTGTGAGAGAATATATTATGGGGGACTCATATTGTGTGAAAGGCACTGTGGGGGCATCATACTTTGTGTGTTGGGGGCACTGTGGGGACATTACACTGTGTGAGAGAATATGTTGTGGGGGACTCATATTGTGTGAAAGGCATTGTGGGGGCATCATACTTTGTGTGTTGGGGGCACTGTGGGGACATTACACTGTGTGAGAGAATATATTATGGGGGACTCATATTGTGTGAAAGGCACTGTGGGGGCATCATACTTTGTGTGTTGGGGGCACTGTGGGGACATTACACTGTGTGAGAGAATATATTATGGGGGACTCATATTGTGTGAAAGGCACTGTGGGGGCATCATACTTTGTGTGTTTGGGGCACTGTGGGGACATTACACTGTGTGAGAGAATATATTATGGGGGACTCATATTGTGTGAAAGGCACTGTGGGGACATTACACTGTGTGAGAGAATATGTTGTGGGGACTCATATTGTGTGAAATGCATTGTGGGGGCATCATACTTTGTGTGTTGGGGGCACTGTGGGGATATTACACTGTGTGAGAGAATATATTATGGGGGACTCATTGTGTGAAAGGCATTGTGGGGGCATCATATTGTGTGAGTGGGATGCTGCACTGAGGTGGCTTTGCACTATGTTTTGGGAGTACTGCACTCTGAGGACAATATACTGTGTTAGGGTCAATATACTTTAAGGGGGCATCATACTTTGTGTAGGAGGGATGCACTGTGGGGGCATCAGGCTCTGTGTGGGGGCATCATACTGTGTGTGAGTGTGATGGGAACCGAGAGGACATTATACTGCATAGGGGCCATGAAAGGTGGTCGCGTACTGTGTGGAAACATTGAGGGGCAATCGTATGGGTGTTATATGGTCACACAAAAAAGACTGGGCAGTGTTATGGGTGTGGATCGTTCTCATACATTTCGGCAACACCACAGTACATTGTATATGGCAGATCCTTTTTTTAATGCATTCTTCCATGGAGTGTCATGTCTTCTTTACTTTGCCATGTGGTAAAAAATACATGAGATAAATTAATGAACAAGAAATGAATTCTCTGTCCAGGCTAAAATGGCTGATAACATTGAAAAATTGATTGCATATTGCTACCCAGCAAGTGTCCCTTTTATTGGAGTGTTGTTCTGTAGCACAGCTTCAGGTCTGTGATTTCCTGGCCAGGATTCTTGTAGAAGACCTTGACAATTTATCTGAGGTGAAACCTCGCTGACCTCCCTGAACAGCGTCATGGGACATGCCAATTAGATATTTTGTGTGCCATCAGCTCTGTAGTTTCCCGGTAAGCACCACACGGCGCCCTTTGCCCCCATAAATGAAGGTCAGTTGACCAAGACATCAGGGCAGATGAGCTTCTCGAAGGTCGAGAGGAGAAACCACTTGGAACCCGATATAATTGGATGCCGGTCCAGTGTGAGCCTAATCTCCAGGTTTACCGGGGAAGATCTTCGGAATGATTTAGTGTGCCGTGCCACCGCCGAGAAGATCTCCAACTTCACAAAGTCTTCTACTTAGACAATTCAAAATATCCCCCCACCTCCTGCTCCTCGAATTATGAGGATGAAGAAGGACCAAAATGCGTCGACGATATCATTTTTTTTTTCTAGGCGGCGAGTTTACCTGAAATTGTTAGCGGATGTGAGAGATAGTGAGGAAACAAAGCAAACATTGATTGAACTGCTAAAGAGAAGAAAATCCTACATCATATGCCGCAGTCAATGCAAATAATGGCTTCCCGAACGCTGGCTCTTATGATCTGTTTTCTTTCAAAGCCGCTTTGATTTTATTTTTATTTTTCCAACTGCCGCTCATGTGGAAACACAGACTCAAAATCTCACATTAAAAGATTATGCGCCTGAGTAAAAGGTTATGGGAGACGTCGCGGAAAGGGGAATTTTCACCTTCAGATTTTCCGAGGTGGTGGGTGATCGCCGGAAGTGTTAGGGGGGCAACAGAAAATGATTAGGGTTAAATTAAGTAGTGGAGGGGAGATTTAATTGGATTGCTCTCTTCTTGCACCTATTACGAAGAATAGGACAAGTTAAAGACCGGTGCAGCCGGACCTGAGTATGGTGAGCACAACAATATATGTTATTTTATATCACCAGAAATATTTTAAGTCCGCTTTACTAAAACCCCTTTAAAACATAATTTTAAGCATCCGCGATTCCTGATTCTTGAATAGAATGCGAGACCTTCAGTAAAGACTGACACGGGGAAAAAGCCCTGTTGTAACTGCATGATATTGATATATATGCTATTAAAGATGGGTGGAAAGCTGCAAAACTGTCACAATGGGCACCAGAATGTTCGAGCCGCCACCTATCATTGGCTGCCTGTGTACGAGAACCTTGAGACGTTCACATGATATGAGAACATTAGGGTTGTGTGTCAGCTCCGTAGTTGATTTACGTCCTCATGTAAATCCTCCCCCCTCAGGAAGCGATTGATGTGCCACTTTCAGGCGCAGTTACCCATCTGGGAACATACGTTTATAAATTTGTGCTTTCAAAATGTATCCCCGACCTCAATTTCGGCACGCAGCATCAGCACTTACACAGGACTAATGAAGAAAAGCTACTGCAACATCTGAATTTTCTATGAATCTTCAGGGAACCTGGTAGATAGACCTGAAATCGGAGTAAAGAAGGAGCTGACAGGTTGTTCTTCGGATCAGCCCAGATTCCTAATGTTGTTTTCTGCTGATTACAAGTATTTGCTGATTCATACATTACATATATTTCCATTTTACATCAATTTTAGGCTAGAAACTATTGTGGGGTTTGACGTACAGTGTTCCTCAACATTGATCCCCAAATTTATGGCTTGCTAATATTCACCACCGGTTCATGAGTAAATCCAACACATTCCAAAGACCACAGTCCATTGACTATAGCAAGAACTTTGGTGAGAAACCATTGCTGTTCACACCACTGATACTGCTTCTACCATAGCAGATTTTTTTCCATCCTCCTGCTATAAATCCATCCCTCTATTGTATACTTCATGCCTTAAGGACCTCTCCTGAGGAGCTCTTAGAACATTACCAATCAAGGGAGCAAGATTATAAAAGGATACCTTTTTCTTATCCTCCCTCCCTCTAGGGCCCATTGGGTAGTTGAAATAGGGGCTTGCATGTTCTCTTGGCCCTTTTAAAGTTTATATCTCCTAATCATTTCTAAGGGCCCTAAAAAGGATCCCTTTTTTTACTTATCTTTCTTCCCGTTAGGACACTCCCTCTGTGTTGGCACAAGCGGCTCCTCATGGGAAATCCTTGAGGGAGAAAAAGAAGAAAAAGGATTCCGAAGGCCAATCACACACCTCCTTCCCATTCCATAAATTCCTCTTCTTTATGTTTCCTCTAGAACCTCATCTGAAGAGCTCCCATAAGTTTTAGGCTAGCAAGGCAGCAAGTTTCTTGCCTTGTCATGGTTCTTTCCATCTAAGACCTCCCCTAAGGAGATCATCAACGATGAATGATGGGAAGAGAATAAGTGTGCATACCATAAAGGTGGCCCTGACAATTTAGGGCCAAGTGAGAAGAGGACCTTGTTTTAACTACATAGTAAACAAGATCTCTCCTCTATACCCACTGTCTCCCTTTTGTTGTCATTCTTCTCCCTCTCTCTAGGACCTCCCCCAAGGAACTACTAGAAGAAATGTACATATTATATCAGCAGCCTAGGGAGCAATGTGAAACCTTGTGGAAAAACTCAGTTTTTACTACTCAGTGGACGGCATTGATCTGTACAAGGGTGCAAGGCTACCCCTTAGGTTCCATAATGTTTCAAAACAGGCAGTGGTAACAAGTCAAAAGGCCAAAGAGACCAACATCCGCCATGTTTAGACATATAAGAGTATTGGAGGTGTGCAAGATCAGATTACAGTTATGGGGTCATTACAGGAGGAGAGTAAATATATTCGCCAGAACCTGGGCCAGTGGTCATGTTAGTTGTCCGTGGCCACCAAAGTAGACCACTGCAAACCTCTTACTATCTGCATCTCTATAGGGTCTACTGTTCAGATTCAGAAGAGGCACAGGATGGAGGAGGGTCGCAGGGCTCTGGAACAGTGGCCATGGACTCCTGACGTGGCCTCTGGACCAGGGTTCTGACCATCTTCTCAACTACATAGAAGTGATCAATGGCAGAAATCTTTTTAGCTTTATTAGTGCATTTTTCTTTAGCTATTTTCGTGTTCTGATACATTTTTGTTCTACTTTCATCTATTTTGTAGCTGAGCATGGAGAAGGCAATTATGGGGTATTTAAGGGCGTTTAGGGAGATCGGCAGTTCTTGTGTGAATGCGTCTAATGGGTTGGAGCAGATTCTTCAGAAATATGTCAGCAAGTCTCTGGTGGTTGGAACGTTCCAGCTACAAGTCATGTGGATCCAGACACTGATTACATTTGCAAACCGTGAGGGAGAATGAGCCACACAAACAGCGCTTTACCTCATTACATGGAATTTGACAGCTGCTCCTTTCCTCCGTAGCTCATTGGTTCTCCAGACTTTCTTTGCGTTTGTTGGGAATCTTTAGAGCCGGGAAAAAATTAGCAAACTCCTCTGAGCAGAACTAATGTAAAATTTCTCAACTGTGGTGATTGCTAAGGAAAAAACAGGCTCTGGCTACTGAGAATACACTTGGGTGGGTAATAATGCATATGGAAAACCAGTATTGGAGTATCGTTACATGACGTAATTGTTTAGTGTATAGCAATGTAGCAGAGCTGAAGTGCTTAGTGCTTTGTTTCTTCCATGATTTCATCTTGAAAACGTTGTATATCCAGCTTTCTGGTCAAAGAACTGTAAAGAGAACTGTCTCTTCTTCAAAAAATTGAGTGAAATATCTACTAAAAATCCATGCTCTCCCCTTATTCTGCCGATTCAGTTGCAGAGATTTGATGCTTTTTAAGCGCAGTATGTGAAATCTCTGCTTTGCCTTCAATCTCTCTTCAGAGTCTTCTCTGGGGGGCGTGTGCTTTTGCATCTCCCTCCCAGATGCTGCCAATCACAGCTTCGCAGCTGATCTAGCAGCCTGTCAGCTTCAAACACTGCCTAGCTGTGATTCGTAGCATCTGGGAGGGAAGTGTAAAAGCAAACGCCCCCAGAGAAGACTCTGAAGAACCCCCCAGTTGAACTGCAAGCAGAGATTTAACATACTGCACTCCAAAAGCAACAAAAGTGGATAACTCAGCAATGGAGTGCTGTAAAAACACACGCCTCCAGAGAAGACTCTGAAGAAAGCTCCAGTTGAACTGCAAGCAGAGATTTCACATACTGCGCTCCAAAAGCAACAAAAGCGGATAACTCAGCAATGGAGTGCTGTAAAAACACACGCCTCCAGAGAAGACTCTGAAGAAACCTCCAGTTGAACTGCAAGCAGAGATTTCACATACTGCGCTCCAAAAGCAACAAAAGCGGATAGCTCAGCAATGAAATGATGCAACATAAAATGGAAAAGAGCGTCAGAATCAGGTGAGCTCAGCGATTTTTACAAGTTATATCACTAAATTTTTGAAGCCGTTTTTAAATAGGTTGTCCATTGAATGCAATCTATCACCTATCCATAAGATTGTCGGGGTCCAAATCTCATGCTATGCATTTGTGATATGTCCATCCAAGGGAAGAAAGGATATATTATCATGGTTATTCCCACTCTACGGGTTCAACGTACGGATAGTAAGAATTTCAATATTGGTCCATCATGTTGGCCATAAAGTGGCACGTTTCCAGTATATTGATCTTAAAACATTACCTTTCTTTGCCTCCATCTGACATTGGGATCATCTCCTCCCACTGCTGTGAACCTGTAATTCTAGGCTGGACAGAAAGCATCGGCCATGATTCTACGGCACCTTTTCAATCTCGGTGCATTTGATTCAATGTTGTCTCCAGAAATAATGATTTTACTTTACATTTTACAAGATCAATTAGTTATCATATCTTTACAGCAAAGTTCAAAAGCGTCTGAAGATTTAGCAGACACGAAAGGACAAAAGCAGATTGATGGGATGTGAATGTATTGTAGATAGAATGAAACACTTTCTCCTCCGCTCGGCTTTGATATTGTCCTTTCATATTCTACATCCGAAGGATTTTACTTTCCTGTTATGAGGTTGAATATTAAATCTCTTCATCCTTAGTCCTCCCAGTAATGACCTAAAGTTACTGTTTTCCCATTTACTTTGCATCATTTATTTGCACCGAAAACTTCCATGCGTTTAAAAGGCTTTTCCAAATGGCTATTTTATAGGGTTTGTCCATCCTGATCCTGAGTTACATCCTGTATTATACTCCAGAGCTGCACTCACTATTCTGCTGGTGCAGTCACTGTGTACATACATTACATTACTGATCCTGAGTTACATCCTGTATTATACTCCAGAGCTGCACTCACTATTCTGCTGGTGCAGTCACTGTGTACATACATTACATTACTGATCCTGAGTTACATCCTGTATTATACTCCAGAGCTGCACTCACTATTCTGCTGGTGCAGTCACTGTGTACATGCATTACATTACTAATCCTGAGTTACATCCTGTATTATACTCCAGAGCTACCCTCACTATTCTGCTGGTGCAGTCACTGTGTACATACATTACATTACTGATCCTGAGTTACATCCTGTATTATACCCCAGAGCTGCACTCACTATTCTGCTGGTGCAGTCACTGTGTACATACATTACATTACTGATCCTGAGTTACATCCTGTATTATATGCCAGAGCTGCACTCACTATTCTGCTGGTGCAGTCACTGTGTACATACATTACATTACTGATCCTGAGTTATATCCTGTATTATACTCCAGAGCTGCACTCACTATTCTGCTGGTGCAGTCACTGTGTACATACATTACATTACTGATCCTGAGTTACATCCTGTATTATACTCCAGAGCTGCACTCACTATTCTGCTTGTGCAGTCACTGTGTTCATACATTACATTACTGATCCTGAGTTACATCCTGTATTATACTCCAGAGCTGCACGCACTACTCTGCTGGTGCAGTCACTGTGTACATACATTACATTACTGAGCCTGAGTTACATCCTGTATTATACTCCAGAGCTGCACTCACTATTCTGCTGGTGCAGTCGCTGTGTACATACATTACATTACTAATCCTGAGTTACATCCTGTATTATACTCCAGAGCTGCACTCACTATTCTGCTGGTGCAGTCACTGTGTACATACATGACATTACTGATCCTGAGTTACATCCTGTATTATACCCCAGAGCTGCACTCACTATTCTGCTGGTGCAGTCACTGTGTACATACATTACATTACTGATCCTGAGTTACATCCTGTATTATACCCCAGAGCTGCACTCACCATTCTGCTGGTGCAGTCACTGTGTACATACATTACATTACTGATCCTGAGTTACATCCTGTATTATACTCCAGAGCTGCACTCACTATTCTGCTGGTGCAGTCACTGTGTACATACATTACATTACTGATCCTGAGTTACATCCTGTATTATACCCCAGAGCTGCACTCACTATTCTGCTGGTGCAGTCACTGTGTACACACATTACATTATTGATCCTGAGTTACATCCTGTATTATACTCCAGAGCTGCACTCACTATTCTGCTGGTGCAGTCACTGTGTACATACATTACATTACTGATCCTGAGTTACATCCTGTATTATACTCCAGAGCTGCACTCACTATTCTGCTGGTGCAGTCACTGTGTGCATACATTACATTTCTTATCTTGAGTTACATCCTGTATTATACCCCAGAGCTGCACTCACTATTCTGCTGGTGCAGTCACTGTGTACATACATTACATTACTGATCCTGAGTTACATCGTGTATTATACTCAAGAGCTGCACTCACTATTCTGCTGGTGCAGTCACTGTTTACATACATTACATTACTGATCCTGTTACATCCTGTATTATACCCCAGAGCTGCACTCACTATTCTGCTGGTGCAGTGACTGTTTACATACATTACATTACTGATCCTCAGTTACATCCTGTCTTATACTCCAGAGCTGCACTCACTATTCTGCTGGTGCAGTGACTGTTTACATACATTACATTACTGATCCTCAGTTACATCCTGTCTTATACTCCAGAGCTGTGCTCACTATTCTGCTGGTGCAGTCACTGTGTACATACATTACATTACTGATCCTGAGTTACATCCTGTATTATACCCCAGAGCTGCACTCACTATTCTGCTGGTGCAGTCACTGTGTGCTGTAGATAGATATCCCTCTCACAGTAATCCCTTTATACTAAGACTTTGGATATCTTCAGTAATCCGCCATGGTGATAATTTCGGATAGACATTGCTGTGTCTGCTCTCCCCGCCCGGCGCACTCTGCTCCTGCCAGATGATAATAACTGTGGGATTTTAACTTGCAAATGGAAAGATAATTAAATATTGCATTAGACAAGAGGTTAATGCAGTCAACTGGAGGTTGAGTGTCAGTAAAGGATGAAAAAAGCTGAGAAATTAAACTTTCAGAGCGGAGAGTAACTTGTCTTTTAATAGTTGCTGAAGGAGCGGAGGATGTGGCCTTCACAGCGAGGTCCATGGATTATTGGATTGTGCTCTTCAGCGACCCCCGGAGACCTCCGCGAGGAGAAACGCTGCTTTATTCCTTTATGTCGCTGTCTCATTATAGCAAGTTCTGCAGACCTGATTCATCGACATCAGAGAAGCAAAACCATTGTGGTCCGAGGCCACGAAGTATAAGAGTGTGAGACATCGCCGGCATTGCAAAAGTGTATGTGATAAATGTACGATAGGTGTCAGCTCCGCACACGGGAGCTCAACCGGGAGAGGGGACGTCCCATCCTCCTGGAAAGTAAGAGACTATACATGCGGCTCTCTGCTCTGGTGTATAGGAGTTTCTTACCTGCCAACTGACTCATAATTCATCGCACCCATACACCCCAATCTCTACACCCCAATCTCTATACCCCAATCTCTACACCCCAATCTCTACACCCCAATCTCCACACCTCAATCTCTACACCCCAATCTCTACACCCCAATCTCTACACCCCAATCTCTACACCCCAATCTCTACACCTCAATCTCTACACCTCATCTACTTCTTTTTGGAGAATCAAGGGTCAATAGATCCTTCCGAGCTGCACTCACTATTCTGCTGGTGCAGTGTTGTGAATTCTGTTCTTGGGCTCCCTCCGGTGGTTGTAAGTGGCACTTTTGTGAGTTCTGCTCTTGGGCTCCCTCCGGTGGTTTTAAGTGGAATGGCTGCTCCTTGGATTTAGCAGTCAGCAGCTGCTTCCACTGATTGTCTATTCTGCTCGGCTATTTAGCCTGGCTCTTTCCTTCAGCTTGTGCCACTTGTCAATGGTTCCTGGTTGGATTCACATCTCTTTGGATTTCCCTGTTATCCTGACCAGTCCAGCAAAGCTAAGTACTTGCTTGCTCTTTTCTGTCCACAGGTTGTGGACTTATCCATTCTGTGCTTTCTATGTTTGTCCAGTATGAATTAATTCTGTGTAGCTGGAAGCTCTGGGAAGCAGATTTACCCTCCACACCTTTAGTCAGGTGTGGAGATTTTTGTAAACTCTGTGTGGATTTTTTGTAGTGTTTTATACTGACCGCACAGTATTCCATCCTGTCCTATCTGTCTAGCTAGACTGGCTTCCTGTGCTCATCCTGGTTTCATTCTGGGAATGTCTTTTCCCTCTCCACTCACAGTCATTACTTGTGGGGGGCTATCTATTCTTTGGGGATTTTCTCTGAGGCAAGATAGTTTTCCTGTTTCTATCTTTAGGGGTAGTTAGTTCTCAGGCTGTGAAGAGGTGCCTAGGGAGTGTCAGGAGCATCCCACGGCTACTTCTAGTGTTGTGTTGAGCTTAGGGACTGCGGTCAGTACAGGTACCACTTCCTTCAGAGCTCGTCCCATGTTGCTCCTAAACCACCAGATCATAATAGTACAAGTGGCCAAAAATGAATTAAATGCATCTCAAAAGAAGGAAAAAATTCTGAGCCATTTTTTCTGTGCTCTGTTCTGTCTTTTTTTTCCTCTTGATCTCTGGGTGGTTCAGGATTTATGCTCTGGCATGGATGTTCAGGGTTTGTTTTCTCGTGTGGATCAACTTGCTGCAAGAGTACAGAGTATCCAAGATTATGTTGTCCAGACTCCGGCTTTGGAGCCTAGAATTCCTACTCCTGATTTGTTTTTTTTGGGGACAGATCCAAGTTTTTGAACTTTAAAAATAACTGCAAATTTTTTTTTGCTTTGAAACCCCGTTCTTCTGGTGATCCCATTCAGCAAGTTAAAATCATCATATCCTTGCTGCGTGGTGACCCTCAAGACTGGGCATTCTCCCTTGAATCAGGGGATCCGGCATTGCTGAATGTAGACGCATTTTTTCAAGCGCTCGGATTATTGTATGACGAACCTAATTCTGTGGATCATGCAGAAAAAACCCTTTTGGCCTTGTGTCAAGGTCAGGAAGCGGCAGAATTATACTGCCAGAAAGTTAGGAAATGGTCTGTGCTCACTAAATGGAATGAGGATGCTCTGGCTGCTATTTTCAGAAAAGGTCTTTCTGAAGCCCTTAAAGATGTTATGGTGGGCTTCCCTACGCCTACTGGTTTGAGCGAATCTATGTCTCTAGCCATTCAGATTGATCGGCGTCTGCGCAAGCGCAAAGCTATGCACCATATGGCAGTGTCCTCTGAGCAGAGTCCTGAACCTATGCAATGTGATAGGATTTTGACTAGAACAGAACGGCAGGAATTCAGACGTCAGAATAGGCTGTGTTTTTACTGTGGTGATTCTGCTCATGTTATTTCTGATTGCCCTAAACGTACTAGGAGGGTTGCTAGGTCTGTTACCATTAGTACTGTACAGCCTAAGTTTCTTTTATCTGTGACCCTGATTTGCTCATTGTCGTCCTTTTCTGTCATGGCATTTGTGGATTCAGGCGCTGCCCTGAACATAATGGACTTAGAATTCGCCAGGCGCTGTGGTTTTTCCTTGCAGCCTTTGCAGAGCCCTATTCCTTTGAGGGGCATTGATGCTACACCATTGGCCAAGGATAAACCCCAGTACTGGACGCAAATGACCATGTACATGGCTCCTGCACATCAGGAAAATTGCCGTTTTCTGGTGTTGCATAACCTGCATGATGTTGTTGTACTGGGTTTTCCATGGTTACAGGAACATAATCCGGTGCTGGATTGGAAAACTATGTCCGTGACTAGTTGGGGTTGTCGAGGGGTACATGGTGACGTTCCTTTGATGTCAATTTCCTCTTCCCCCTCTTCTGAGGTCCCTGAGTTTTTGTCGGATTTCCAGGATGTATTTGATGAGCCCAAGTCCAGTTCCCTTCCTCCACATAGGGACTGTGATTGGGCTATTAACTTGATTCCTGGTTGTAAGTTTCCTAAGGGCCGACTTTTCAATCTGTCTGTGCCAGAGCATGCCGCCATGCGGAGCTATGTTAAGGAATCTTTGGAGAAAGGGCATATTCGGCCGTCTTCGTCACCATTGGGAGCGGGTTTCTTTTTTGTTGCTAAGAAGGATGGCTCCTTGAGACCCTGTATAGATTATCGTCTTCTTAATAAGATCACAGTCAAATTCCAATACCCCTTGCCTTTGCTTTCTGATTTGTTTGCTCAGATTAAGGGGGCTAGTTGGTTTACTAAGATTGACCTCCGAGGGGCATATAATCTTGTTCGTATTAAACAGGGTAATGGAAAACTGCATTTAATACGCCCGAAGGCCATTTTGAATACCTTGTGATGCCATTCGGGCTCTCTAATGCTCCATCTGTGTTCCAATCCTTCATGCATGATATTTTCCGCAATTATCTTGATAAATTCATGGTTGTATATTTAGATGATATTTTGTTTTTTTCCGATGATTGGGAGTCTCATGTGAAGCAGGTCAGGATGGTGTTCCAGATCCTTCGTGATAATGCTTTATTTATGAAGGGGTCTAAGTGCCTATTCGGAGTTCAGAAGGTCTCTTTTTTGGGTTTTATTTTTTCTCCCTCGTCTATGGAAATGGATCCTGTTAAGGTCCAAGCTATTCATGACTGGATTCAACCCACATCTGTGAAGAGCCTTCAAAAATTTTTGGGCTTTGCTAATTTCTATCGCCGTTTCATTGCCAACTTTTCCAGTGTGGTTAAGCCCCTTACTGATTTGACGAAGAAAGGCGCTGATGTGACGAATTGGTCCTCTGCGGCTGTTGAGGCCTTTCGGGAGCTTAAACGCCGATTTACTTCTGCCCCTGTGTTGCGTCAGCCGGATGTTTCTCTTCCTTTTCAGGTTGAGGTTGACGCTTCTGAGATTGGGGCAGGGGCCGTTTTGTCTCAGAGGGATTCTGATGGTTCTTTGATGAAACCGTGTGCTTTTTTTTCCAGAAAGTTTTCGCCTGCGGAACGCAATTATGATGTCGGCAATCGGGAGTTGTTGGCTATGAAGTGGACGTTTGAGGAGTGGCGACATTGGCTTGAGGGAGCTAAGCACCGCGTTGTGGTCTTGACTGATCATAAGAATCTGATTTACCTCGAGTCGGCCAAGCGGCTGAATCCTAGACAGGCTCGATGGTCCCTGTTTTTCTCCCGTTTTGATTTTGTGGTCTCGTATCTTCCGGGATCTAAGAATGTTAAGGCTGATGCCCTCTCTAGGAGTTTTTCGCCTGATTCTCCTGGAGTCCTTGAGCCAGTTGGCATTCTTAAGGAAGGGGTGATTCTTTCTGCCATCTACCCTGATTTGCGGCGGGTGCTTCGGGAATTTCAGGCTGATAGGCCTGACCGCTGTCCAGTGGGGAAGCTGTTTGTTCCTGATGGATGGACAAGTAAGGTGATTTCTGAGGTTCATTGTTCAGTGTTGGCTGGTCATCCTGGGATTTTTGGTACCAGAGATTTGGTTGCTAGGTCCTTTTGGTGGCCTTCCTTGTCGCGCGATGTGCGTGCTTTTGT
Organism: Ranitomeya imitator; assembly: GCF_032444005.1. Classification (NCBI taxonomy): domain Eukaryota; kingdom Metazoa; phylum Chordata; class Amphibia; order Anura; family Dendrobatidae; genus Ranitomeya; species Ranitomeya imitator. The sequence continues at coordinate 650,122,338 of NC_091286.1, forward strand.
GCAGTCCTGTGGGACTTGCGCCCGGGCCAAGCCTTGCTGTTCCAGTGCTAGTGGGTTGCTTTTGCCTTTGCCGGTCCCTGAGAGGCTCTGGACGCATATATGTCCATGGATTTTATTTCGGATCTTCCTGTTTCCCAGAAGATGTCTGTTATCTGGGTTGTTTGTGACCGGTTCTCTAAAATGGTCCATCTGGTACCTTTGCCTAAGTTGCCTTCCTCCTCAGATTTGGTTCCATTGTTTTTTCAGCATGTGGTTCATTTGCATAGTATTCCGGAGAATATTGTGTCTGACAGAGGTTCTCAGTTTCTCTCTAGGTTTTGGCGGGCCTTTTGTGCTAGGATGGGCATTGATTTGTCTTTTTCTTCGGCGTTTCATCCTCAGACTAATGGCCAAACTGAGCGAACTAATCAGACCTTGGAGACCTATTTGAGATGCTTTGTGTCTGCTGATCAGGATGATTGGGTGGCTTTCTTGCCGTTGGCCGAGTTTGCCCTTAATAATCGGGCTAGTTCGGCTACTTTGGTTTCACCTTTCTTTTGTAATTTTGGTTTTCATCCTCGTTTTTCTTCTGGGCAGGTTGAGCCTTCTGATTGTCCTGGTGTGGATTCTGTGGTGGACAGGCTGCAGCAGATTTGGACTCATGTGGTGGACAATTTGACGTTGTCTCAGGAAAGGGCTCAACGTTTTGCTAACCGCCATCGGTGTGTTGGTCCCCGGCTTCGTGTGGGGGATTTGGTTTGGTTGTCTTCTCGTCATGTTACTATGAAGGTTTCTTCCCCTAAGTTTAAGCCTCGGTTTATTGGTCCTTATAAGATTTCTGAAATTATCAATCCGGTGTCTTTTCGTTTGGCTCTTCCAGCCTCTTTTGCCATTCATAATGTTTTTCATAGATCTTTGTTGCGGAGATATGTGGTGCCCGTTGTTCCCTCAGTTGATCCTCCTGCCCCGGTGTTGGTTGAGGGAGAGTTGAAATATGAGGTTGAGAAAATTTTGGATTCTCGTTTTTCGAGGCGGAGGCTTCAGTATCTTGTCAAGTGGAAGGGTTATGGCCAAGAGCATAATTCTTGGGTTGTTGCCTCCGATGTCCATGACGCCGATTTGGTTCGTTCTTTTCACTTGGCTCATCCTGATCGGCCTGGGGGCTCTGGTGAGGGTTCAGTGACCCCTCCTCAAGGGGGGGTACTGTTGTGAATTCCGTTCTTGGGCTCCCTCCGGTGGTTGTAAGTGGCACTTTTGTGAGTTCTGCTCTTGGGCTCCCTCCGGTGGTTTTAAGTGGAATGGCTGCTCCTTGGATTTAGCAGTCAGCAGCTGCTTCCACTGATTGTCTATTCTGCTCGGCTATTTAGCCTGGCTCTTTCCTTCAGCTTGTGCCACTTGTCAATGGTTCCTGGTTGGATTCACATCTCTTTGGATTTCCCTGTTATCCTGGCCAGTTCAGCAAAGCTAAGTCCTTGCTTGCTCTTTTCTGTCCACAGGTTGTGGACTTATCCATTCTGTGCTTTCTATGTTTGTCCAGCTTGTCAGTATGAATTAATTCTGTGTAGCTGGAAGCTCTGGGAAGCAGATTTACCCTCCACACCTTTAGTCAGGTGTGGAGATTTTTGTAAACTCTGTGTGGATTTTTTGTAGTGTTTTATACTGACCGCACAGTATTCCATCCTGTCCTATCTGTCTAGCTAGACTGGCCTCCTGTGCTCATCCTGGTTTCATTCTGGGAATGTCTTTTCCCTCTCCATTCATAGTCATTACTTGTGGGGGGCTATCTATCCTTTGGGGATTTTCTCTGAGGCAAGATAGTTTTCCTGTTTCTATCTTTAGGGGTAGTTAGTTCTCAGGCTGTGACGAGGTGCCTATGGAGTGTCAGGAGCATCCCACGGCTACTTCTAGTGTTTTGTTGAGCTTAGGGACTGCGGTCAGTACAGGTACCACTTCCTTCAGAGCTCGTCCCATGTTGCTCCTAAACCACCAGATCATAACAGTGCAGTCACTGTGTACATACATTTCATTACTGATCCTGAGTTACCTCCTGTATTATACTCCAGAGCTGCACTCGCTATTCTGCTGGTGCAGTCACTGTGTACATACATTACATTACTGATCCTGAGTTACATCCTGTATTATACTCCAGAGCTGCACTCACTATTCTGCTGGGGCAGTCACTGTGTACATACAGTACAATACTGATCCTGAGTTACATCCTGTGTTATACCGCAGAGCTGCACTCACTATTCTGCTGGTGCAGTCACTGTGTACATACATTACATTACTGATCCTGAGTTACATCCTTTATTATACTCCAAGCATAATGCTTCTCGTTCAAATAAAAAAGTTCTAGTTTGGTCTTATTTGTCTACTAAACATTATTCTGATGTTTTTTGACTTCTCTGGGTGTCCTTTAGTGAAAGCAGATTGCGACAGGTAGCAATGTTCTATTTGCAGAGCAGTGGCTTTCTTCTTACAATCCTGCCATGTACACCATTGTTGTTTAGTGTTCTCCCGATAGGGGACTCATGAACATTAATATTGGCAGGTGTGAGAGAGGCCTTTAGTTGTTGAGAGCTTACCTTGGGTTCTTTTGGGACCTCGCAGACTATTATAATAATTGCTTTTGGAGTGATCTTTTTTGGTCGACACTCACTTTTAATTTCCATAATTTGTCCACAATTTGTCTTGGTGTAAATTTGTGGATTCCAAAATCTATAGAGATTGTGTTGTAGCCTTTTCAAGCCAGACAAACATCAACAAGTCTTCTTCCGAGGTCCTCAGAAATCTCCTGTGCAATGATACTTTCCCACAAACATACTGTGAAGATCCCTGTGCTTTAATTTAACAGGATGGCCACTCACACTTGATCCCCTTGATTTAAAACCCCTGACTCTTAATTTCACCCTTACATTATCTACTATTTTTAAAGGCTCAACTACTTGTACAACTCACACACGTGTGATATTAGATTAGTTCATTTAAAAAAAATGACAACATATAATATTTTTGACTCTTTTGTTTGATTTTGTCATTCTATTAAACTAATCAAAAAAGGAATAAATAAAACAATCCCACTAGGCCCACGCGTTTTGAGCACTAAGACTTTTAATAATTAAATATTTATGATTAAGAAGCTTAGTGCTTGAAACGCGTAGGCCTAGTGTGTGTTTTTTTTTTCCCTTTTGATATTGTAATAGTTACTGATAAGTAATGTTTTATACTACGTACCATTGTGGTTATTCAATGTCTTCCCGCCATCTACCTGACCATTTTCATGCGGGAGCCCGACCATTGTCTCTGTCCGTCCACTGCACCCTTAGATTCAATTACACGGGTGAGCAGATCTGATATATTTACTTTGCCTTTGTTCTACAGGGGACACAGGCAGGTAGGGCTTTTACCTACAATAGGGATGATGTATGGGGACAGTAAGGATGGGGTAGGGGGACAGTAGGATGGGATAGGGGACAGTAGGGATGGGGTAGGGGGACAGTAGGGATGGGGTAGGGGGACAGTAGGGATGAGATAGGAGGACAGTAGGGATGAGGTAGGGGGACAGTAGGGATGGGATAGAAGGACAGTAGGATGGGGTAGAGGAACAGTAGGGATGGGATAGGAGGACAGTAGGAATGGAGTAGGGGGACAGTAGGGATGGGGTAGGAGGACAGTAGGGATGAGGTAGGGGGACAGTAGGGATGAGATAGAACAGTAGGGATGGGGTAGGAGGACAGTAGAGATGGGTTAGGGGGACAGTAGGAAAAGGATAGGGGGACAGTAGGGATGGGGTAGTGGGACAGTAGGGATGAGGTGGAGAACAGTAGGGATGGGATAGGAGAACAGTAGGGATGGGATAGGAGAACAGTAAGGATTGGGTAGGGGGACAGTAGGGATGGGATAGGAGGACAGTAGAGATGGGGTAGGAGGACAGTAGGGATGTGGTAGGAGGACAGTTGGGATGGGGCAGGAGGACAGTTGGGATGGGGTAGGGGGACAGTAGGGATGGGATACAAGGACAGTAGAGTTGAGGTAGGGGAACAGTAGGGAAGGAATAGGAGGACAGTAGGGATGGGGTAGGGGAACAGTAGGGATGGGGTAGGGGGACAGTAGGGATGGGATCCGAGGACAGTAGGGTTGAGGTAGGGGGACAGTAGGGAAGGAATAGGAGGACAGTAGGGATGGGGTTGGGGAACAGTAGGGATGGGATAGGAGGACAGTAGGGATGAGGTAGGGGGACAGTAGGGATGGGATAGGAGAACAGTAGGGATGGAGTAGGAGACAGTAGGGATGGAGTAGGAGACAGAAGGGATGAAGTAGGGGGACAGTAGGGATGGGATAGGGGGACAGTAGGGATGGGATAGGAGGACAGTAGGGATGGAGTAGGGGACAGTAGGGATGGAGTAGGGGGACAGTAGGGATGGGGTAGGAGGACAGTAGGGATGGAGTAGGGGGACATTAGGGATGGGGTAGGAGGACAGTAGGGATGGAGTAGGAGGACCGTAGAAATGGGGTAGGGGGACAGTAGGGATGCGGTAGAGGGACAGTAGGGTGTATTGTCAGGGGTCCAGTTTGGTAGGGCTGGGAATTGCCGGTCTACTGGTTAAAGCTATAACACAAGTACGGTATACATCTGACTCCTACATACAGACAAAGCCCAAAATAATAAGAGTGGAGCCCAACTGTGGAGGAGATGAGAGAAAACAACACTCCCTTGTTATAAATAATGGCCGTCTCCCAAAATGACTGTAATAAAAGTTGTAATATCATTTTGTGCTTTCAGGTTATAGTTTAGACACAATCTGGAGCTTTCAGGCCCATTACTGGCAGGTAATGCACATTCGGGGTGTCATTAGTGTTACATCATGCACATCATGGTGAATGGCTTGTTTTCATTAGAACAGACCTGGGGAAAATAATACAGGGATGATCCTTATTAAAATCTGCTCTATTTGGTTAATTATGAAAATGGGATCTGTAGAATCTCCTGTCAGCGAGAGCATGAATTACAGACTGGAGACATCTGCAGTAAAGGTGATACAACAAAAACACAACAGAAAAAAATCACTTTTCTCATATATATCATATATTTCATTTATCTATTTTTTTCTTGTTGGTCCATTGCTATCCTATTGGTGTCCCAGACAGCGTCGGACTGGAGCACCTTGGGCCCACCAGAGCAAATCATTCTTGGGGCCCCCTATGTAGCTACATAGAAATAAATACAAGACCACCAATTGGGCAATAAAACATCCTAATATCAGAGTATAGTATAAGGTAGTACACGTCTTAATTATGTATCAGGGGTTGGGTTAGCCCACTCATAGAATGTAATGTAGCCCCCTCATAGAATATAATGTAACCCCCTCATAGAATATAATGTACCCCACCATTACACTCTCCACCACCTCCATCATTGTCCTCATAACCACCTCCATCATTGCATTCTCACCCACCACCCCATCATAGCCCTTTCCACCACCTCCATCTTTGCCTCCTCCCCACCACAACCATCATTGCCTTCTCCCCCACAACCTTCATCATTGCTCTTTCAACCACCTCTGATTGTTTTCTTCCCCGCCACCCACATCATTGCCCACTCCACCACCTCCATCATTGCCTTCTGCCCCACCACCCCCATCATTGCTTTCTCCCCCACCACCCCATCATTGCCATTTCCACCACCTTTATTATTGTTTTCTCCCCCACCGCCTCCATCATTTCCTCCTCCCCCACATCGTCCATTACATCACTCCCATCATTTCCCTCTCCACCACCTACACACACACAACCACTCACCTCTCCGCACGTTCCCCAGCTGCATCTTTGTCGCTGTCAGCTTCATCTTTGGCACAGCCGCTTGCTGAATGATGACGTCATCCAGCTGCGCTGCTCTATCAGACAGGAAGCACCGGGCAGGAAGCTGCCATTTTCTCCTGTAGGCAGAGGAGCTGCAGGCATTGCTCCCTGCCCGTCACACATGAGGGCAATCTGGCCAGGGGTCCTCTGGAGCCTCAGGGCCAGATAAACTGGCCAGATTGCCCTCAGTGTTAAGGTACCGTCACACTTTAGCGACGCTGCAGCGATACCGACAACGATCCGGATCGCTGCAGCGTCGCTGTTTGGTCGCTGGAGATCTGTCACACACAAATCTCCAGCGACCAACGATCAGGGGAAAGACTTCGGCATCATTGAAACTGTCTTCAATGATGCCGAAGTCCCCGGGTAACCAGGGTAAACATCGGGTTACTAAGCGCAGGGCCGCGCTTAGTAACCCGATGTTTACCCTGGTTACCATCGTTAAAGTAAAAAAAACAAACGCTTCATACTTACCTACAGCCGTCTGTCCCCGGCGCTGGGCTTCTCTGTACTGGCTGTGAGCACAGCGGCCGGAAAGCAGAGCGGTGACGTCACCGCTGCGCTCTGCTTTCCGGCCGCTGTGCTCACAGCCAGAGCAGAGAAGCCCAGCGCCGGGGACAGACAGCGGTAGGTAAGTATGTAGCGTTTGTTTTTTTTACTTTAACGATGGTAACCAGGGTAAACATCGGGTTACTAAGCGCGGCCCTGCGCTTAGTAACCCGATGTTTACCCTGGTTACCAGCGAAGACATCGCTGAATCGGTGTCACACACTAGCGATCTCGCTATGTGTGACGGGGCCTTTAGTCACCTGCAGGGGTTCCCCTCCACCTGTATTGCAGCCGCACCGACTTTACATGTGGTATGTTAGCCGCAGCCTGCAGCTAACCGTGAAATTAGTATTATTATTATTATAGCGCCATTTATTCCATGGCGCATTACATGTAAGGAGGGGTATACATAATAAAACAAGTACAATAATCTTGAACAATACAAGTCACGACTGGTACAGGAGGAGTGAGGACCCTGCCCGCGAGGGCTCACAATCTACAAGGGATGGGTGAGGATACAGTAGGTGAGGGTAGAGCTGGTCATGCAGCGGTTTGATCTATCAGTGGTTACTGCAGGTTGTAGGCTTGTCGGAAGAGGTAAGTCTTCAGGCTCTTTTTGAAGGTTTCGATGGTAGGCGAGAGTCTGATATGTTGTGATAGAGAATTCTAGAGTAGGGTGATGCGCGAGAGAAATCTTGTATACGATTGTGGGAAGAGGAGATAAGAGGGGAGTAGAGAAGAAGATCTTGTGAGGATCAGCAGAATAGTGAGTGCAGCTCTGGGGTATAATACAGGATATAACTTAGGATCAGTAATGTAATGTATGTACACAGTGACGGCACCAGCAGAATAGTGAGTGCAGCTCTGGGGTATAATACAGGATGTAACTCAGGATCAGTAATGTAATGTATGTACACAGTGACTGCACAAGCAGAATAGTGAGTGCAGCTCTGGGGTATAATACAGGATGTAACTCAGGATCAGTAAAGTAATGTATGTGCACAGTGACTGCACCAGCAGAATAGTGAGTGCAGCTCTGGGGTATAATACAGGATGTAACTCAGGATCAGTAATGTAATGTATGTGCACAGTGACTGCACCAGCAGAATAGTGAGTGCAGCTCTTGAGTATAATACAGGATGTAACTCAGGATCAGTAATGTAATGTATGTGCACAGTGACTGCACCAGCAGAATAGTGAGTGCAGCTCTGGGGTATAATACAGGATGTAACTCAGGATCAGTAATGTAATGAATGTACACAGTGACTGCACCAGCAGAATAGTGAGTGCAGCTCTGGGGTATATTACATGATGTAACTCAGGATCAGTAATGTAATGTATGTACACAGTGACTGCACAAGCAGAATAGTGAGTGCAGCTCTGGGGTATATTACAGGATGTAACTCAGGATCAGTAATGTAATGTATGTACACAGTGACTGCACAAGCAGAATAGTGAGTGCAGCTCTGGGGTATAATACAGGATGTAACTCAGGATCAGTAAAGTAATGTATGTGCACAGTGACTGCACCAGCAGAATAGTGAGTGCAGCTCTGGGGTATAATACAGGATGTAACTCAGGATCAGTAATGTAATGTATGTGCACAGTGACTGCACCAGCAGAATAGTGAGTGCAGCTCTTGAGTATAATACAGGATGTAACTCAGGATCAGTAATGTAATGTATGTGCACAGTGACTGCACCAGCAGAATAGTGAGTGCAGCTCTGGGGTATAATACAGGATGTAACTCAGGATCAGTAATGTAATGAATGTACACAGTGACTGCACCAGCAGAATAGTGAGTGCAGCTCTGGGGTATATTACATGATGTAACTCAGGATCAGTAATGTAATGTATGTACACAGTGACTGCACCAGCAGAATAGTGAGTGCAGCTCTGGGGTATAATACAGGATGTAACTCAGGATCAGTAATGTAATGAATGTACACAGTGACTGCACCAGCAGAATAGTGAGTGCAGCTCTGGAGTATAATACAGGATGTAACTCAGGATCAGTAATGTAATGTATGTGCACAGTGACTGCACCAGCAGAATAGTGAGTGCATCTCTGGGGTATAATACAGGAGGTAACTCAGGATCAGTAATGTAACGTATGTACACATTGACTGTACCAGCAGAATAGTGAGTGCAGCTCTGGGGTATAATACAGGATGTGACTCCGGATCAGTAATGTAATGTATGTACACAGTGACTGCACCAGCAGAATTATGAGTGCAGCTCTGGAGTATAATATAGAATGTAACTCAGGATCAGTAATGTAATGTATGTACACAGTGACTGCACCAGCAGAATAGTGAGTGCATCTCTGGGGTATAATACAGGAGGTAACTCAGGATCAGTAATGTAACGTATGTACACATTGACTGTACCAGCAGAATAGTGAGTGCAGCTCTGGGGTATAATACAGGATGTAACTCCGGATCAGTAATGTAATGTATGTATACAGTGACTGCACCAGCAGAATTATGAGTGCAGCTCTGAAAGATAATTTCCTAAAAAAATTATAACAGTCCAAGCAAATCCAGAACTGTGTTTTGATGTCATCAAATTTTTTAAATCTGCAAAAATCACTGTCATCTTGTCTGTGCACCTTACAAAATTCCTGGATAACCTTTTTTCCAGCACAACCCAAAACTCATAAAAAGAAATCTCATTTCCTGCTAAAAATCTATATATTTATATAAGGGCTATTTACTAAGTGCAGGTAATGAAATAAATTAATGGTGATTTAGTCGTGAGAGGAGCAGCTAAAAGCCGTGAGCGGCTGATGGTTTCCCGACTCTCAGAGCCGCGTACACGTATGCTAATTAACCTTAATTTCAGATCACCGTTTGTGCATTTCATGCAAATTGCTCATACATATTCATGAGGGGGACTGAGGAAATCTGGCGTGTTTGTGGCCCTCTGAATCTGCAATTATTTGATTACCTGACAAACTGCAGGAATTTATTAAATATTAATTAGGAGATTAGAGGTAATTAGAAGTGGCTGCAGCGAGCTTCATGTGGTTATCGGCGCAGGTATCAAACACTCCAGAGCGCTCACATGAGAAAAGAGGCCATGGGGCAACGCAGCCCCTCGGGAAACAGAAATTGCTCCATTATTGGACTAATTGATGTAATGTTATTACTGACTTGTGCAATAAAATCACACTGCACATGGTAGGCGCAAATAAAAGGGGGGAAAAGCCAATTTACCGGCTGCTAACAAGGTGAAAGATAGTTTCACGGAAATGATTAGACGTTTAAAAAGTTTTTTGTTTTTTTTTTAGAAACAGTGCCCCCCTTTTCCATAGGCTGTGTCTGGTATTGCAGCTCAGAATCATTTAGGTGCTGACATAATAAATATAGAGTTTTATTAGAGTGTTATCACAGTGTGCGCCAATTTTTGCTGATGAGGAGAAGAAGAGAAAAAAAATTCCATTCTGTGTGAGAAAATCAAACTGCACTCAGCTGTATGCTGTTGTTTACTTACAATGAAGGTTTTATCACCAGTAGATTATCACTGCTGGGACTGGCAGTTGTACGACTCCGCCCCTCCTGTGATAAGCAGCTCACTGTCAATAGATAATGTAGGCGGGGTAGCTTTCTGAGCTCTGCTGCATCTACAAAAACTATGATTGTTTCATAACTGCTGTATGCAGTAAACTAAGTGATACATCATTGGAATCAGGCTCACTTGCCCTATGTTATGCCCTATACATAGCAAAAACCTGTTGACCCTTTAATACCCAGTCAGTTCTCCCCCAACCCTCTCCGAAATCTACATAGTGAAAATCTCCATAAAAAAATTCTAGCAAAATAACAATGGTTAAACCTTCGGAGTTTTATGTTCTTACCTTGAACCTTCCTCTCTATAAAACAATACTTGCTCTCTTTTTTTATGACTTACAAATTACTATAAAATGTTGCCGTGTAATTTTTTTTTTTTTTTTTAAATGACATTTTGGAAATCACAGCTAAAAGCAATAAGCTGACACTAAATAGATGGAGTAAAGTAAGCTCAGACCTTCAATCCATTGTGAAGCTTAGAGTATTCGGGCTGGAAGTGTCTCAATTTAACACATCATTGCTTACTATTATTACAAATTTCATTGTGTTGTGGAGCGTATTATAGTTATACTCCAAAATGTAAAGTACCTAGGCTCAGGATGTTCCCGGACTGTGCTGAGAAAGGCACCGCGGCCCCTGAAGCGAGAGTGCTTGTCATTAATTCCCTCTTGTAGGGTTTTTTTTTTTTTTATTTATTTTATTTTTTGGCTTATTTTATATTGTGACAAAAGTCATCACTTTATGCCGTGAATAAATTGGATCGTTTTTTTTACCCATTAATTGTTGACTTGCTCCTAAATGTCTCTTTTTTCTCCCTATTCATAATTTGTAGCCCAACCGGGCGACCATCTATTCTGCCCGGGGGAGAAGGATAGAAATTAATTAACCAATCCTTTGGTCCTCAAATGAGATAAGACGCTGCCAGAGATGACTCCATTGAAAACAAATGCACACTTGGCTGAACTGAGGCCAGGAGAGATGGCATTTGGCAGAATAAGCATTATCTAAGGTGCATGTGTTGTCTCATCAAGAGAACCACTTTCTCTGATCAAGTGACCACCTTCTGGAGCCCCGATTAGGGCAAACTACCACTGTCGCTATATATATCATTACATGCTGTCATCTCCACATAATGTAGGACATTCTGAGACGTTGTGCCTGCTCTAAAGTTGAAAAATTCAAACATGTGCACGGAAGAGCCACGCTGATACACTGAGCATCAAAGCAGATCTCTCTTTATTACCTCATTCGGTCAGTCATTATATAGGTTATTAGTGTTCATACATTGTAAGAATATAATTGGCTCAGCATATTTCTAAATATGTGCTGGCATTAGCATACATACTTCTAATTAGCTAAGTTAACATTACTGACACCCAGCTTTTGGGTCTAGGTGTTGTACTACCTCCCCTTAGTTTGTTTTTCTCTGTTATCTCTATGTCTTCAGACAAAGACATTCCTGAGACCCCCTTATCTGATCATAGACTCCATCTTGCAAGGAAAGCCATGCATGTATAAAAAAGCCAAGATGGAGTCAGGATAGATAAATATAAAGGGAAACATCTTAATGAGTAGGAGTGACATAAGACAGGAATTCTTCTATTCCGGGGAAGTGTTATAAAGGGCTCCGGCAGGATTTAGAAAACTGCGTTGGTAACATAGTAACATAGTAACATAGTAACATAGTTAGTAAGGCCGAAAAAAGACATTTGTCTATCCAGTTCAGCCTATATTCCATCATAATAAATACCCAGATCTACGTCCTTCTACAGAACCTAATAATTGTATGATACAATATTGTTCTGCTCCAGGAAGACATCCAGGCCTCTCTTGAACCCCTCGACTGAGTTCGCCATCACCACCTCCTCAGGCAAGCAATTCCAGATTCTCACTGCCCTAACAGTAAAGAATCCTCTTCTATGTTGGTGGAAAAACCTTCTCTCCTCCAGACGCAAAGAATGCCCCCTTGTGCCCGTCACCTTCCTTGGTATAAACAGATCCTCAGCGAGATATTTGTATTGTCCCCTTATATACTTATACATGGTTATTAGATCGCCCCTCAGTCGTCTTTTTTCTAGACTAAATAATCCTAATTTCGCTAATCTATCTGGGTATTGTAGTTCTCCCATCCCCTTTATTAATTTTGTTGCCTCCTTTGTACTCTCTCTAGTTCCATTATATCCTTCCTGAGCACCGGTGCCCAAAACTGGACACAGTACTCCATGTGCGGTCTAACTAGGGATTTGTACAGAGGCAGTATAATGCTCTCATCATGTGTATCCAGACCTCTTTTAATGCACCCCATGATCCTGTTTGCCTTGGCAGCTGCTGCCTGGCACTGGCTGCTCCAGGTAAGTTTATCATTAACTAGGATCCCCAAGTCCTTCTCCCTGTCAGATTTACCCAGTGGTTTCCCGTTCAGTGTGTAATGGTGATATTGATTCCCTCTTCCCATGTGTATAACCTTACATTTATCATTGTTAAACCTCATCTGCCACCTTTCAGCCCAAGTTTCCAACTTATCCAGATCCATCTGTAGCAGAATACTATCTTCTCTTGTATTAACTGCTTTACATAGTTTTGTATCATCTGCAAATATCGATATTTTACTGTGTAAACCTTCTACCAGATCATTAATGAATATGTTGAAGAGAACAGGTCCCAATACTGACCCCTGCGGTACCCCACTGGTCACAGCGACCCAGTTAGAGACTATACCATTTATAACCACCCTCTGCTTTCTATCACTAAGCCAGTTACTAACCCATTTACACACATTTTCCCCCAGACCAAGCATTCTCATTTTGTGTACCAACCTCTTGTGCGGCACGGTATCAAACGCTTTGGAAAAATCGAGATATACCACGTCCAATGACTCACCGTGGTCCAGTCTATAGCTTACCTCTTCATAAAAACTGATTAGATTGGTTTGACAGGAGCGATTTCTCATAAACCCATGCTGAGTTAAACAGTTATTCTCATTGAGATAATCCAGAATAACATCCCTCAGAAACCCTTCAAATATTTTACCAACAATAGAGGTTAGACTTACTGGCCTATAATTTCCAGGTTCACTTTTAGAGCCCTTTTTGAATATTGGCACCACATTTGCTATGCGCCAATCCTGCGAAACAGACCCTGTCGCTATAGAGTCACTAAAAATAAGAAATAATGGTTTATCTATTACATTACTTAGTTCTCTTAGTACTCGTGGGTGTATGCCATCCGGACCCGGAGATTTATCTATTTTAATCTTATTTAGCCGGTTTCGCACCTCTTCTTGGGTTAGATTGGTGACCCTTAATATAGGGTTTTCATTGTTTCTTGGGATTTCACCTAGCATTTTATTTTCCACCGTGAATACCGTGGAGAAGAAGGTGTTTAATATGTTAGCTTTTTCCTCGTCATCTACAACCATTCTTTCCTCACTATTTTTTAAGGGGCCTACATTTTCAGTTTTTATTCTTTTACTATTGATATAGTTGAAGAACAGTTTGGGATTAGTTTTACTCTCCTTAGCAATGTGCTTCTCTGTTTCCTTTTTGGCAGCTTTAATTAGTTTTTTAGATAAAGTATTTTTCTCCCTATAGTTTTTTAGAGCTTCAATGGTGCCATCCTGCTTTAGTAGTGCAAATGCTTTCTTTTTACTGTTAATTGCCTGTCTTACTTCTTTGTTTAGCCACATTGGGTTTTTCCTATTTCTAGTCCTTTTATTCCCACAAGGTATAAACCGCTTACACTGCCTATTTAGGATGTTCTTAAACATTTCCCATTTATTATCTGTATTCTCATTTCTGAGGATATTGTCCCAGTCTACCAGATTAAGGGCATCTCTAAGCTGTTCAAACTTTGCCTTCCTAAAGTTCAGTGTTTTTGTGACTCCCTGACAAGTCCCCCTAGTGAAAGACAGGTGAAACTGCACAATATTGTGGTCGCTATTTCCTAAATGCCCAACCACCTGCAGATTTGTTATTCTGTCAGGTCTATTAGATAGTATTAGGTCTAAAAGTGCTGCTCCTCTGGTTGGATTCTGCACCAATTGTGAAAGGTATTTTTTCTTGGTTATTAGCAGAAACCTGTTGCCTTTATGGGTTTCACAGGTTTCTGTTTCCCAGTTAATATCCGGGTAGTTAAAGTCCCCCATAACCAGGACCTCATTATGGGTTGCAGCTTCATCTATCTGCTTTAGAAGTAGACTTTCCATGCTTTCTGTTATATTTGGGGGTTTGTAACAGACCCCAATGAGAATTTTGTTACCATTTTTCCCTCCATGAATTTCAACCCATATGGACTCGACATCCTCATTCCCTTCGCTAATATCCTCCCTTAAAGTGGACTTTAGACAAGACTTTACATAGAGACAAACCCCTCCTCCTCTCCGATTTTTACGATCCTTTCTAAACAGACTGTAACCCTGTAAGTTAACTGCCCAGTCATAGCTTTCATCTAACCATGTCTCGGTTATTCCCACTATGTCAAAGTTACCTGTAGATATTTCTGCTTCTAGTTCTTCCATCTTGTTTGTCAGGCTTCTGGCGTTTGCAAGCATGCAGTTTAGAGGATTTTGTTTTGTTCCAATCTCCTCACTGTGGATTGTTTTAGAAATGTTCTTACCTCCCTTCTGAGTATGTTTTCCTGGGTCGTCTTTGTTCGAGTCTAATGTTTTTCTTCCCGTCCCCTCTTCTTCTAGTTTAACGCCCTCCTGATGAGTGTAGCGAGTCTTCTGGCGAATGTGTGTTTCCCAGGTTTGTTGAGGTGTAGTCCGTCTCTGGCGAGGAGTCCATCATACCAGTAATTCACACCGTGGTCCAGGAATCCAAATCCTTGTTGTCTGCACCATCGTCTTAGCCAGTTGTTTGCATCAAGGATCCTGTTCCATCTCCTGGTGCCATGCCCGTCTACTGGAAGGATAGAAGAAAAAACTACCTGTGCATCCAGTTCCTTTACTTTCTTCCCCAACTCTTCAAAGTCCTTGCAGATTGTCGGTAGGTCCTTCCTTGCCGTGTCATTGGTGCCAACATGTATCAGAAGAAATGGGTGGACGTCCTTGGAGCTGAAGAGCTTTGGTATCCTATCGGTCACATCCTTGATCATCGCACCTGGAAGGCAGCATACTTCTCTTGCAGTTATGTCCGGTCTGCAGATGGCTGCTTCGGTGCCTCTCAGTAGTGAGTCTCCCACCACCACCACTCTTCGTTGCTTCTTGGCTGTACTTTTTGCTGTCACTTGTTGCTGTGTGCCCTTTTCTTTTTTGCTTGCTGGTATTGCTTCATTCTTAGGTGTGCCATCTTCATCCTCTACAAAGATTTGATATCGGTTCTTCAGTTGTGTGGTTGGTGATTTCTCCATGGTCTTCTTGCTTCTTTTGGTCACATGCTTCCACTCATCTGCTTTTGGAGGTTCTCTGACACTTTTTGCACCTTCTGTGACCAGTAGAGATGCTTCTGTTCTGTCTAGAAAGTCTTCATTCTCTTTGATGAGTTTCAAAGTTGCTATTCTTTCTTCCAGACCCCGCACCTTTTCTTCTAAAAGGGCCACTAGTCTACACTTCTGACAGGTGAAATTTAATTCTTCTTCTGGTCGATCTGTGAACATGTAGCACATGCTGCAGCTCACCATGTAGGTTGTCACATCTGCCATGTTGCTCCTAGATCCTGCTGACTTGCTGTGTGTTTGACTTCTTGTGTAATCTACTCAGCCAAGCTCTCTTGCAATAATGTCCTACAGGCAAAAATTCGCGCGCCGTAAGCTGGTCCCGGCTGTACCCAACGATCTTCTAGCTTAGGGAGACTTCTCTTCTCCCAGAAGGCACCTGGAATATGCAAATTAGCCTCCTGAAGCTTGAATCCCTGGTTTGGTGATGCTTTCGAAGCAGCTGGTCCCGGCTGTACCCAACGATCTTCTAGCTTAGGGAGACTTCTCTTCTCCCAGAAGGCACCTGGAATATGCAAATTAGCCTCCTGAAGCTTGAATCCCTGGTTTGGTGATGCTTTCGAAGCAGCTGGTCCCGGCTGTACCCAACGATCTTCTAGCTTAGGGAGACTTCTCTTCTCCCAGAAGGCACCTGGAATATGCAAATTAGCCTCCTGAAGCTTGAATCCCTGGTTTGGTGATGCTTTCGAAGCAGCTGGTCCCGGCTGTACCCAACGATCTTCTAGCTTAGGGAGACTTCGCTTCTCCCAGAAGGCACCTGGAATATGCAAATTAGCCTCCTGAAGCTTGAATCCCTGGTTTGGTGATGCTTTCGAAGCAGCTGGTCCCGGCTGTACCCAACGATCTTCTAGCTTAGGGAGACTTCTCTTCTCCCAGAAGGCACCTGGAATATGCAAATTAGCCTCCTGAAGCTTGAATCCCTGGTTTGGTGATGCTTTCGAAGCAGCTGGTCCCGGCTGTACCCAACGATCTTCTAGCTTAGGGAGACTTCGCTTCTCCCAGAAGGCACCTGGAATATGCAAATTAGCCTCCTGAAGCTTGAATCCCTGGTTTGGTGATGCTTTCGAAGCAGCTGGTCCCGGCTGTACCCAACGATCTTCTAGCTTAGGGAGACTTCGCTTCTCCCAGAAGGCACCTGGAATATGCAAATTAGCCTCCTGAAGCTTGAATCCCTGGTTTGGTGATGCTTTCGAAGCAGCTGGTCCCGGCTGTACCCAACGATCTTCTAGCTTAGGGAGACTTCGCTTCTCCCAGAAGGCACCTGGAATATGCAAATTAGCCTCCTGAAGCTTGAATCCCTGGTTTGGTGATGCTTTCGAAGCAGCTGGTCCCGGCTGTACCCAACGATCTTCTAGCTTAGGGAGACTTCGCTTCTCCCAGAAGGCACCTGGAATATGCAAATTAGCCTCCTGAAGCTTGAATCCCTGGTTTGGTGATGCTTTCGAAGCAGCTGGTCCCGGCTGTACCCAACGATCTTCTAGCTTAGGGAGACTTCGCTTCTCCCAGAAGGCACCTGGAATATGCAAATTAGCCTCCTGAAGCTTGAATCCCTGGTTTGGTATTGGTGCCTAAGCTATTTTCGGCTGCGCGATTGCGATGATGATTCAGGTTGTACAGACACCATATGGCAGATTTCCTGAAAAATACTTTTCTCTTAGTACTTAACCTTTTGTGAGTATTTCACTTACACTTTTCTTTAAGTATTTATGTACGTGTTTTATATTCTGTAGACTTTCTCTTCTCAAACTTCGACAGCTCTCGACAGCTTTGGAGCATCTTCTGGTGGCCTTAGGTTCTACTCTGACAATAGGACCTATGAGGACGGGGGAAAACGACCCCATGGGGGTTTTATTACTTGTTTTTTGTATATTTTATAGATAACTTTTGTTATTTTACCTAATTAAAAAGGAACATATCTACTCCAAGATCCTTTATTCCAACTTTGGTACTACCTACAGTAGAGTGGCCGGTACATCTTCCTGCCTTCTCTGTTAGGTGATGGCTCAGTGATTAATGCTGTTGATGTAGCATCGGGGTCCTGGGTTCAAATCCCACCAAGGACAACATCTGCGTGGAGCTTGTATGTTCTCCCCGGGTTTGCCCCGTGTTCTCCGGTTTCCTCCCAAACTCCAAAGACATACTGAAAGGGAATTTAGATTGTGAGCCCCAATGGGGATGATATCCGTGGACTTTATGGCTAGTTCTGGGGCCTGTTGCACCTGGGACACCCACTGAGCTCAGATTTCCATTGATAACGCCCTCCACCCTGTGCTGTAGATGTGTGCACCGCACAGAAGCTGAGCCTTCTCCATACATGGGGGCCAGCTGTGTAATACAGCACCCAAATCTATCGGAGCTTGCTCATATCATAACTCATTAATCTCTCTGATGCTGCTGTCAAATGGGGCGTGGGTGTCACTTGTGACGCCCATTGTGATCCTCAACGCTTTTGCGGTGTGCCGATGGCATTGTCATAGCGGCCATGCTGTACACCTAAGACTGAGTTTCATAGGAGCATGGTAATTTTACAGTCAACTGCAATATTACAGTATCGCAGTACATTTTACAACCAAACACAGGTTCAAATCCCATAGGAAGATAAAAGATTGAAAAAAAAAACATATGTATTTTATATATGTATATATTAAATATATAAAATCTATAGAAAAGATAGAAAGATACTAAAAAATCTAAAAAAAGAACAAACAAACATAAAATATATAAAACATTGAAAAAAAAAAAAAACAAAGGGAAATATATATAAAAACTGAAAACAAATATAACATACCATAAATAAAAGATGGGGAAAAAAAATACAAACAAAATATATAAAAGATTGAAATATATAATAACAATTATAAAATATCTAAAAGATCGAACAAAAATATCTAAAATATAATACAAATAAAATATATAACAGATTGAATAAAAATAATATAAAAAAGAATAAGAAATATAAAATAAATAGCAGATTGAATAAAAATATATAAAAAATAATAACAAATATATAACATGGTGAATAAAAATATATATAAAAAACCAATATAAAATATATAACGGATTGAAAAAAATATATAAAAAAATATAAAAGTTCAAATCATCCCCTTTATAGGAACGTAATTAAAATCTTAAAAGGTTAGCATAATTAGTATAACTGTGTGTCTAAATAAAATATCAAAGTCATCCCTGATTGTGAACACTGAAAAAATTAAAAAAAAGTAGAAATTTTTTTTTTTATGCTTTGCCCCCACCACATTCCCTCTAAACAAAAGGAATTAAAAGATATCAGAAAGTTGTACGGACTTCAAAATGGGAGTGATCAAAATGACAGCTGATAGCGAAAAAAACAAGCCCTGATAAAACAAAACTCCATCGGCCGGAAACTAAAAAAAAAAAAAGTTATAGCCCCTGAAAGACGAGAAGAACAAAATGGAAAGCGTTGTTGCCCGGGGGCTCGAATAAACCTGGAGCCGGCCCAAATCCCAGCTCTAATTTTACTAGGGATGAAAATAAAGCTCATAGAATTAAATGTAATAAAACTTTTTTTTGTTTTTAGCTGAACTTCCCATATGGAGGTGAAGGTAATTTTTGGGCCGCGATAATGAGCATAATAAAGTCTTTGCGCCCCACGCTGCTCACGAATGACCGTCGCCTCCTCGCTCCAGACACAATCCGGCCATTTGCACAATTGCATTTTCGGCGTGTAATGACGGCGGCTCCTGGTTCTGCCATTTAAATGCATCTTACATCTGTTGTTAAATATTGAATAAGTAATGAAATTCTTCTCGGCTTCCAAGTTCTGATCCTTCGGAGATTTATAAGCAAGTAATGAAAAAAGAAAATTGTATTTATAATCCCACATATTGCACATGTGCACTCGGAGCGACACCGGAGGCTTTACCGTCGTCCTGTCTCCCGGCACGGCCAACCGCAGTATCAATCATTTACATTTATGGCGTGGAATGAGCGGTGATTTAAGGGTTCTCACTGCGTCCCGGTGGTGGTCCGTCTCCGTATGTGAAGCCACCCTCACATCTGCTCGTTCTGCACAGTTTAACCTTTGTGTATGAAGAGCGGCACTCCGGAGCCATCCGTGCACAGATCACAGTGACCTTTTATTCTTCCCAAGTCTATCGAGACTGATCTACGGTCAATGGAGTTACAGTACGACTCTAGGAATGTCAGACTCTGGGTGAGAAGTGCAGTAGAGCGTGGAAGAAAAATGGTGCTGGAATGGCGTATGCTAAAATGTGTACGGCAGATGTCAGTAGACGAGTCGCATTACTAGTGATGAGCGAACGTGCTCAGGTAAGGTGTTCTCCGAGCATGCTCGGGTGCTAACCAGGTGACATCGGCGTGCTCGAAAAATATACTCACGTCTCCGCGGCTGCATGTCTCGCTGCAAAATTATGTTTTTTCTTCAATCAAGCAGTTCATTTACCCTGTCTATTCGCTTCATGTTTTAGAGGGGAGATCCTACTCTAGACCCCTTTCCCAAAAAGCCAGAGCAGAAATCTGAGAGCGAAGCTCATGTCTTGATCTGGCGGCCTGGGCCTGGAAACATTACTTGCCAACAATCCCAATTTTGCTAGGTTAGTTCAAAATTTTAGATTTGGGAAAAAAAGGGGCTGGACATGCTAATAAAACTCATGGCAGGCCGTAACTCACTTTATTACCACCGGGTGGCCAAATACAGCTACATATAGCATAAACTTCTCCTGGTAGAGTATTATTTTTTTTTTGTTTATGGTTTATGCCACACGTATAATAAACTAGTGAAGATCTGGTTAATAACTGGGCTGTTTGCGTCTTGGCAGCACATAGAACATGGCCCCATCTAGCACTTCGTCTGTACCGTCGCATCCTTCCTTATGACTTTTTCAGGTGTGCCCTCATTACGCAGCGTCCCCCTTTGTGCATATAAGTGTAGGTTTATTGGTGCCGGTTTTACCGACAACTGTAGGGTTAAAAGCGAAGTCTCTTTACAGTCTCTGCTTAGTTTGCTTCAAACATGTCAATTTATCTCTCCATGCCGGAGGTGTTAAAAATTAGTCTGCAGGCTCTTCGGGGAAGGTTTCTGTTTTGTGGGCTCAGCGTGAGCTGTCATTGTGCAGCATCCACAGTAAACATTATTTTTATCTCGCAATCAACAACTCAAGCTGCACCAACCCAAGTGCCGCTCTCATCCCTGGGATAACACTGGACTCATTTCGCCTTATTATGGAAATTCTAAGGCCTTCACCATGGACGGTTGTTTTGTTTTTTTCTGAATAAGCTTGTTTGTTGTGATGTAGATTGTGCAGTATTACCATCAGGCCGCGTCTTGTACAGAGTCGTCTAAGGATCTTTTGATCCTCCTCTAAAAAAAGAAGCCAGTAATCCGGTTATAAGATCACGGAGGAGAAATATTTAGCGCTGGAGAGTGTTCTTCACATTCTGCAGCTCTTATCAAGGAGATAGAACATGGCACAACGATGTTTCCCATGGAGTCACCAAGATGTAGAGTGGGCAAAGCGTGAGATATAGACACCTGCTCCTCAGACCTTCAAATGAAGTTCAACATAACTCATGTCCTGCTATACAGAAATATTAGTTCACAAAGCCGGAGGTTCAGTAACGCTGGAAATGGAGCTGCGAGGCAGGAAGGGCACCAAGCCTGGCTTATTCCTATTCGTTTTCGATTTTTCCTTCTCACCTTCCAAGAGTTACAATATTTTTTTAATTCTCTGCCGAAAGTTGTATCAGAGATTGAATTTTTGGAGAAATACGATCAGTTGTCATTATAGGGTCATACGATTTTAAATTTTTTAGGGAAATAAAGTGACCCAAATACAAAGATTTTGAAATTTCTATTTTGATATTCATCATATGGGACAAATTATATATTATATTCACTTTATTTATTTTTTTATTTTAGGAAGGTGATATGAACATATACCGTATATAATAAATATATATGGCAGACACACTTAATAGCTGACATTTACGTTAATAAAAGCACTGGCACCCTTAAATCATGTTGGGGCGGGGTAATGGACATAAGGAGAAGTGTTTTCTCCCATTTCCAACCTCTTAAATGCAGTTGTTACAATTGCTATCTAAGAGGTTTAAATGCAAAGTGTGAACAGAGCTAGCTTTAGCTTTGGGTGCTGGCTGTTTAACACAGCCAGCACCCTCGCTGCATGAAGAAGGCACAGCTAATAATCCGGCTTCCCACATTGAGAGTGAGAATCCTCCATGCGATTACAGTGAATGGTGGAAGTTAAAATCTAGGCAGGGTGGGCCTCCCAGCTAAGGCGAGTCCTGGTTTGCTGGGTGCTGGTGTCAGCTGTGCTGGGAAGGGCCGACAGAAATATTAGACCCTCCTACACAGCACACCCCTGAGGAACTGCACCATAAAAAAAAGTAACTTTCAGTATGCCTTAATCTACATATACAGAGTGATAAGTGTCACTTAGAATGAAGATCACTGTGTCACATTGTGGCATTGCATGTAATGATTGTCATTAGGGTCACATTGCAACCTGTGACCCACCACAACCGCAACTTGGCCAAATCGTAGTCATGTAGCAGCAAGTTGTACAGAAGAAGAATCGCACAAATGTTTTTGGCTGTACAACTTGTCTGAAACCAGAGTCAGTGTGTAGCCCTAGGCTAACATCATTAAATTACTTAACATGGGTCTTGTACAGATGGGGAGACACAGCAGGGGCGTAGACCTAGCAAATTTAGCAAAATGGGTCTATTCTAGTGTGGGCCACTCCCTTGACTATGTAGTTTTCCTTCATAGCTTACGAGCCAAAATGCTACGCCTAACAACTCGTTCCTGCTCCCACAGTGTCCATAAGGAGGGGTAGAAGAAGATTGTCTGTAGGGTGGAGTTGACAAGACCCTTGTAGTTTCATTTAAGGGCTTCATGTTGGAAGGAAATCAAATAAAGGAAAAACAAACAGAGTGAGTGAAAGGGAAGGTACAGTAGATAAAGGGGCATTAATGTATTTGATGGACCCAACTATGAAATAATTAGGGCCTACACAAGGGTAAAACTGACCACACACATTGAATTAACGTTGGCTGAATCCACCAATTTGGGCAGGACCAGATGACCATCAGACGTGTATACAGTATAGGGCCTCCTGACTCTACAGTTTATGTCAGGGTTATGTCGAATTTCAGTGCTCGATCATCTTCTTCCGAGGAAAGAACCTTTAGCCGATGTACATCAGAGGGTCAGAAGAAACTAGGTTTGGCCAACAGTTACTTGACAGTTTGTGAAGCTGAACATTTGGCTCTACTATGTCACAGAGACAGTTGTAGCTTCCATGCATCATCATGACCTCAATGCAAAAACCTCATTCTTTACCTTCCTTTCATCTCCTTTGTAACCAAGTGATAGAATTTCCCATATCTGACAGCAATGCATTTCTAATGATCCCTAATGAGAGCGGTAATCATGTGTAGCTGTTAGTTCGTGACAAGCTGCAATGAGCCACTTGCCTAGATTTTCTCAGAAATTTCCCCAGGCTTGTATCAGACTGGGAGGCCTTGCCATCTTCCTCATGTAAGACACGACCAGCGGTGCCGCTCGAACGCAACTGTTGTCTTGCCGCTTAAGAATAAAGCAATTAGATCCCGCCTGGTGTATGCTGAGACGCGGATTTTTGTGTCAGGCCTGAATCTTCTTTACCACTGGCAGGAAAGTGCAGTCCAAGGAGATTGTTACAAGCCTGGAAATCTGTATATTTTGACAGAGCTGATTTGCATAATTACTAAATTGGATTTTCGTGTATTACTACAGCAAGACTTTCGGTTGGATTTCTATTTTCTTTTAGTGCTCTCCCTGTGGCCCGTGCATCAGGATAAGTGGAGGCCTCCATACTACCATGAAGGTTCTAGGCCTTCAACATCATTTTTTTTCTACCTTCACTAAATGTTTGATTGCACAATGTCTCATGATGTGGCATCCAGGTATCCTGGACAAGAAGCTTCCATAAAGCTATGGTTTATTGGAGATATCGGTCACTGTTGAGAGATTTTCTAACATGTCCCCTTTTCGGGGAGCCTCTCGGATTTTCCTGGAGAGTCAGGAAGTACTGTATGTTATAGTTGTTCCAAAGAGGTGACATATTCTCAGTAGTAGCTGATTTTACATTTTTATAATCGTGACTAGGGTTAGGAATATATTTGGGGCTAGAATTTGGGTTAGGGTTGGGGTTATGAATAAGATTAGGATAATCCGTTACTGGAATTTTCTTTGGCATAAAAAGGAGAGAGATAGGAGCCCTTTCTGAGCGTACTAAGTTAGAAAATGTTAGAAAAATTTTAGAAAATCTTTTCACATGGCAAAGTTGGCAAATCCAATATAGTGGGTTCCAGTGGGTGCAGCCAACCTGGTATACTGTGGAAATATCCTCCGTGGGAAGTTCCAGCAGAGCTAGACGGAGTGAAAAATAAAAACAGATTGAGGGCACTCCCGTCTAGATAAAAAAGGCAGATAGATCCAATAGTGGCAAACAGAACAAAAGTATTTTAAAAATAAAAATTTTTGATTAAAAAAACTGCGTTTCGGCTCCATCCAGCCTTCCTCAGGTGTGTAGGAAATTATATTATGTGACCATTTTCTATGCACCTGAGGAAGCCTGGATGCAGCTGAAACGCTTGTGTTTTTTTTAATACAAAATTTTGATTTTTATAATACTTTTCTTCTATGCTCACCTATTGGACCTATCTGCCGTTTTCATCATGATGGGAGCATCCTCCATCTGGTTTTTTTTTTGTGTTTTTTTTTTTCACTTCAGGATTAGGATAATAAAATAGCTACATATAAAATGAAAAAGAATAGAAACAAAGCATTTTTTAATAAAAGAATACAAAACTATAACTTTTTCTCATATATTTTTTGGATGAATTCTTGAAAATACAATACATGTGTTTGGGGGGGGGTTAAGGGATTAATACTGGATTGGTAGAGGGCTCTCGGGGAATGTTAGCGATTCGCTGTTTAGGGCTGCAAAATACTTGTCTTGCCCCCCGGGCTGTGCTTTTGACATGGACTGTGCAACCTCAAGAGCTATCAGCAAGGTTGCAGAGGTAGCATGGTGCTTGAGAAGGGACAAAAGTCCCCTTGCCGTATACACCAAGCAACAAAGCGGAGTAGATTGAGCAGATTTTGGACCAGTGGGGGCAAAATAATAACAGGAAAGCAGCAAAACACAAATTGTCGTGCCGTTGTAACACCAGCGGGGGCAGTATACATTTCTAAATTCACGCATTGAAAATCATGAGGTTTGTAAAATGCAGCTTTGGATGTGAGCGGAGCAGGGGGCCATTATTTAATTTAAGATTCGTCGAAGCGAAGCAAAATTGACTCTCTTTAGCTTTACCATTTCAATAACTGCAGCGGTCAGGCGGTGCTAGGATTGCGGAGAGAATACAACATCTGTGACTCAGCTTCTCCCTCGCTGTTCGATCCCTCTTTACTTTGTGTTACCAGCCGCTTACTTGATGAGCTGCACTTAACCTTGGCAAGTAACGCAACAAACTGCAGAACAAGCCGGGGATTGTGTTCTAACCACAGGCCTTCTATTTGCGAGATCTCTTTTGGCAGCTCCATTTTTTTTTTCGCCTACTGTGCTAAAGAGACAGCTTTATGATTTGTGGCGCTGATGTATGTGGATTAAAGAGACTTTACTGTGCGTCCTGCGCACTGCGGGCTCGTACCCTCGTATCTTTCAGTTCTCCTTGGCACGTCGTGAACATACAGTACGTGCTCCGCGGCATCTACCGTAACATGCGTGCTGGAATGATGGCGGGGGACCATGAATGCCTCAGGGGCACACATTACACTGCCCCCTAGTGTAACCCCTTCCCTCATCACATACAGGGGGCGATAGATGCTGTATTTAAAGCCTTACCCTATAATTAAACTTCAGATATTAATGTCTAATCAGTAGGGGTCCCCGCTCGAAGGCAAATCGAACGCCCAAAATAAAGTTCCTCAGGGTGATCTGCAAGGTTTTCATGAAATCGAAATAAAATACTGTTCATACCATTGCGAAAAACATAATATTCAATTTCCTTATGTTTTTTATGTTCCGTTCCTTACTGTTTTTGAAAATCTCAGCTTGTCTTTTAGCATGGAAGGCAGAAACACTAACAGTGAGCCACAAGTTACTTTCTTTTTTATAAAAGGATTTTCTCCGTGTTTCATCTTGTGTTAAATTTGTGTATGTAAGGCGTAAATGTGTGAGTAATGTATGTAATTATCTTTGTATACGTGGGCATGACGTGTAGCGGCATGGGGGAGGCCCAGACACAAGTCTTCCACAGGGACTCTTCACTATCTGTGTCCACCCCTATTACAAGCCATATGGGCCAGAATGGAAAGCCATTACCAGAAGGTTTCGAGACCCATCCATATGTTATTCGGCCCAGTTGATGGGCCACCATAAAATAAATAAGTAGAATTCAAGTGTATTAAAGCATGATAAAATATATATATATATATATATATATATATATACAGTGGGGCAAAAAAGTATTTAGTCAGTCAGCAATCGTGCAAGTTCCACCACTTAAACAGATGAGAGGCGTCTGTAATTTACATCATAGGTAGACCTCAACTATGGGAGACAAACTGAGAAAAAAAAATCCAGAAAATCACATTGTCTGTTTTTTTAACAATTTATTTGCATATTATGGTGGAAAATAAGTATTTGGTCAGAAACAAAATTTCATCTCAATACTTTGTAATATATCCTTTGTTGGCAATGACAGAGGTCAAACGTTTTCTGTAAGTCTTCACAAGGTTGCCACACACTGTTGTTGGTATGTTGGCCCATTCCTCCATGCAGATCTCCTCTAGAGCAGTGATGTTTTTGGCTTTTCGCTTGGCAACACGGACTTTCAACTCCCTCCAAAGGTTTTCTATAGGGTTGAGATCTGGAGACTGGCTAGGCCACTCCAGGACCTTGAAATGCTTCTTACGAAGCCACTCCTTCGTTGCCCTGGCGGTGTGCTTTGGATCATTGTCATGTTGAAAGACCCAGCCACGTTTCATCTTCAATGCCCTTGCTGATGGAAGGAGGTTTGCACTCAAAATCTCACGATACATGGCCCCATTCATTCTTTCATGTACCCGGATCAGTCGTCCTGGCCCCTTTGCAGAGAAACAGCCCCAAAGCATGATGTTTCCACCACCATGCTTTACAGTAGGTATGGTGTTTGATGGATGCAACTCAGTATTCTTTTTCCTCCAAACACGACAAGTTGTGTTTCTACCAAACAGTTCCAGTTTGGTTTCATCAGACCATAGGACATTCTCCCAAAACTCCTCTGGATCATCCAAATGTTCTCTAGCAAACTTCAGACGGGCCCGGACATGTACTGGCTTAAGCAGTGGGACACGTCTGGCACTGCAGGATCTGAGTCCATGGTGGCGTAGTGTGTTACTTATGGTAGGCCTTGTTACATTGGTCCCAGCTCTCTGCAGTTCATTCACTAGGACCCCCCGCGTGGTTCTGGGATTTTTGCTCACCGTTCTTGTGATCATTCTGACCCCACGGGGTGGGATTTTGCGTGGAGCCCCAGATCGAGGGAGATTATCAGTGGTCTTGTATGTTTTCCATTTTCTAATTATTGCTCCCACTGTTGATTTCTTCACTCCAAGCTGGTTGGCTATTGCAGATTCAGTCTTCCCAGCCTGGTGCAGGGCTACAATTTTGTTTCTGGTGTCCTTTGACAGCTCTTTGGTCATCACCATAGTGGAGTTTGGAGTCAGACTGTTTGAGGGTGTGCACAGGTGTCTTTTTATACTGATAACAAGTTTAAACAGGTGCCATTACTACAGGTAATGAGTGGAGGAAAGAGGAGACTCTTAAAGAAGAAGTTACAGGTCTGTGAGAGCCAGAAATCTTGATTGTTTGTTTCTGAACAAATACTTATTTTCCACCATAATATGCAAATAAATTGTTAAAAAAAAGAGACAATGTGATTTTCTGGATTTTTTTTCTGCATGGAGGAATGGGCCAACATACCAACAACTGTGTGTGGCAACCTTGTGAAGACTTACAGAAAACGTTTGACCTCTGTCATTGCCAACAAAGGATATATTACAAAGTATTGAGATGAAATTTTGTTTCTGACCAAATACTTATTTTCCACCATAATATGCAAATAAATTGTTAAAAAAACAGACAATGTGATTTTCTGGATTTTTTTTTCTCAGTTTGTCTCCCATAGTTGAGGTCTACCTATGATGTAAATTACAGACGCCTCTCATCTTTTTAAGTGCTGGAACTTGCACTATTGCTGACTGACTAAATACTTTTTTGCCCCACTGTATATTTGTATTGTGAGAAATTGGAGTAATAAACGTAATTTGTGGAATGGTAAAGCTGGACACATATCTAGTCCGCAAATCCATAGTCCATATTCCACACATCCGTAGTCCGCACATCCGTATTTCAGACATTCGCAGTCTGCATATCTGTAGTCCCTACATTGGTAGTTCACACATCCATAGTTCACACATTCGCAGTCTGCACATCCGTAGTCCGTAATCTGCACATCCATAGTCCGCACATCCATAGTCCACACATCCATACTCCGCACATCTGCAATCTGCACATCTGTAGTCCGCACATCCATAGTCTCCACATCCATAGTCCTTACATATGCGGTCCGCAGTCCACACATCCGTAACCTGCAGTCCGCACATCCATAGTCCGCACATCCATAGTCCGCACATCCATAGTCCACACATCCGTAGTCCACACATCCATAGTCCTCACATCCATAGTCCACACATCCGTAGCCCACACATCTGCAATCTGCACATCTGTAGTCCGCACATCCATAGTCTGCACATTCCTAGTCCGCACATCCATAGTCCTCACATACGCGGTCCGCCGTCCACACATCCGTAACCTGCAGTCCGCACATCCATAGTCCGAACATCCATAGTCCGCACATTTGCAGTCCGCACATCCATAGTCCGGACATCCATAGTCCGCACATCCTTAGTCCGCACATCCATAGTCCGCACATCCTTAGTCCGAACATCCGCAGTCCGCACATCCATAGTCCGTAGTCCGCACATCTGTAGTCCGCACATCCATAGTCCACACATCCATAGTCCATACATCCGTAGTCCACACATCCGCAATCCGCACATCCGTAGTCTGCAGATCCGTAGTCCGCACATCTGTAGTCCACACATCCGTAGTCTGCACATCCTTAGTCTGCACATCTGTAGTCCGCACATCTGTAGTCCGCACATCTGTAGTCTGCACATCCGCAGTCCGCACATCTATAGTCCACACATCCGTAGTCCACACATCCATAGTCTGCACATCCATAGTCTGCACATCCGTAGTCTGCACATCTGCAGTTTGCACATCTGTTATCCGCACATCTGTAGTTTGCACATATGTTATCCGCACATCCGTAGTCCACACATCCATAGTCTGCACATCCATAGTGTGCACATCTGTAGTTTGCACATCCGTTATCCGCACATCCGTAGTCCGCACATCTGTAGTCCGCACATCTGTAGTCTGTACATCCGCAATCCGCACATCTATAGTCCACTCATCCATAGTTCCCGCATCCATAGTCTGCACATCCATAGTCAGCACATCTGTAGTGTGCACATCTGTAGTTTGCACATCTGTTATCCGCACATCCGTAGTCCACACATCTGTAGTCCTCACATCTGTAGTCCGGACATCCATAGTCCGCACATTTGCAGTCCGCACATCCATAGTCCGGACATCCATAGTCCGCACATCCTTAGTCCGCACATCCATAGTCCGCATATCCTTAGTCCGAACATCCACAGTCCGCACATCCACAGTCCGTAGTCCGCACATCTGTAGTCCGCACATCCATAGTCCACACATCCATAGTCCATACATCCGTAGTCCACACATCCGCAATCCGCACATCCGTAGTCTGCAGATCCGTAGTCCGCACATCTGTAGTCCACACATCCGTAGTCCACACATCCATAGTCTGCACATCCATAGTCTGCACATCCGTAGTCTGCACATCTGCAGTTTGCACATCCGTTATCCGCACATCTGTAGTTTGCACATACGTTATCCGCACATCCGTAGTCCACACATCCATAGTCTGCACATCCATAGTGTGCACATCTGTAGTTTGCACATCCGTTATCCGCACATCCGTAGTCCGCACATCTGTAGTCCGCACATCTGTAGTCTGTACATCCGCAATCCGCACATCTATAGTCCACTCATCCATAGTTCCCGCATCCATAGTCTGCACATCCATAGTCAGCACATCTGTAATGTGCACATCTGTAGTTTGCACATCCGTTATCCGCACATCCGTAGTCCGCACATCTGTAGTCCGCACATCTGTAGTCTGTACATCCGCAATCCGCACATCTATAGTCCTCTCATCCATAGTTCCCGCATCCATAGTCTGCACATCCATAGTCTGCACATCTGTAGTGTGCACATCTGTAGTTTGCACATCCGTTATCCGCACATCTATAGTTTGCACATCCGTTATCCGCACATCCGTAGTCTGCACATCTGTAGTCCGCACATCCGTAGTCCACACATCCGTAGACCATAGTCCGCACATACGTAGTCCTCACATACGTAGTCCGTACATCCGTAGTCCACACATCTATAGTCTGTATATCCGTAATCCGCACTTCTGTAGTCCGCACATCCATAGTCTGTACATCCATAGTCCGCGCATCCAATCCCCTATCCTGGCAGATTCTGGTACAGATAACCTACAGTAGATGGAGGTCTCTAGGACGCGATGTGACAATATTTATACACTATATTATCATCAATTCTATTTTTGGCACAATATATTAAGTTAGTGAACCAGTGTGTGCCTGTCCTCTACAATAAAATGTACAATAGACCATCAAGAGGGGAAAAATCTGCTATTCCGTAAGTGACATTCGCATTAAAATGCTGCCACATGGCGATAGTGCGCTACATGGATTCTGAAACCCTGCGGGTCAAGACACTGTCAGTTTCTGAGCTTCTGTCAAGAAGTATTTGTGGTTTTTGCATCAGCGAAAGATTGCGAACAAGAATGGGTCTACCTGTCAGGTAATGGCTTCCTATGTAATGGCACGGTAATGTGTTCACCGTTACAGTGACTTATACACACATTTATTTATTTATCTGCCGAGAGTCAGAAGCAGAATGTCTCATACGGGAACAGAAACACTTGGCAGTACAAGTCGTGATCCAGCTGCCTTGGGATTAAAGCCCCGGCCTGTGAGCGCCAATGTGTCAGGAGCTCTGAGATCGAATCTGAATGGAGGGAATTGGCAGGAGAAGACTGTGAGGACTCTGGACTAGATACAATGAGGCCAAAATTCTAGGCTGGGGGAAGTCTTCAAGGAATATTCTGAGAATGTAAAAGCTATGTATTTGGGTTCAATAATTACCTGGGTTATACACTCAGGTTCACAGAAGCTCTTCTCCTGAATTCTGACCTGGCTGTCTTGTGCCAGCAAGGCAGGAGTTAAACCTGGTTAGTGAAGTTACTGAGAGCTGGGTCTCTCAGCTAATTTGGTTTTTGTAATCTCCACTCCTATATAGACTCAGCTTTGACTACAACTGTTGTCAGTGATCAGTTCTGCTGCCTGGCTTGAAGTCGGAAGGAGCAGTGGTGTTTGGAGCTTGGAGGTTTATCTACAGAGATTGGTGTCTGCTGTTTTGGTTGCATGTTAAACCTGTTTTCCTTCCTAGTTCCCCCCCCCCCTCTTCCCTTCGCTGTGTTTCCTCTGTGGCTGTGTGAGCATTTGGTGAGTTTGAGATTTTAGTTACCTTGTCTGCATACCCTGTTTAATTGCCGTATTTATACACTGGTGCAGCCACCTCTCTTGGGGAAAAGAGGGGGCAACTGATAGGGCCTGCACAGGAGACAGGGATACGCTGGTGGCTCAGGCCTCCTAACCATTATAGGTACCCGTGATAAGGGAAAGTCAGGGCCACATTATAGTGGCAGGGACAGGTGCGGGCCCCAGTACACCGTCCTGCCCCTTTATCGCTGTTAACAGCGTGACAGTGGATTTACCATTGAAATCAATAGGGAAAGTATTCAAGGAGTATTTGAAGAACTTTTTGATGTTGGTGTTGGAGCAGATCTGCCCTTTGATTTGGTTTTGAACCACATCCACTTCAAGAGCCACACATCAAAGCCAATTCAAATCCTTTTTGAGTACTTTTCATGTTGATTTCAATGGAAATCTACTTTTCTGTTTGAACAAAGAGTCTTTTTTTCCAGCAAGGTTTTGAAAAACTTTTGAAGGGAACAAAAAGTGACATGTCACCTATTGGATTATGATTAGCCAAAAGACAGGAAAACTGCTTCAAAAACCTTTTCAACACCGCTTCATAAAACTGTCTTCATCAACCTGATCAAGAACCAAATGGATACCTGAAGAGGCTTTCTCTTGAAAACTACATCCTACTTACGTGTGAACATGACCTAACCCTTAACCTGTGATCAATCCTGAATAAGTGGGTGGACAAACAAAAACTGTGATAAACTCCACTCACTGATTAGACAAGAATGGACCGTAATCAGCCAGGATGTGGACCAGAAGTTGATTTCCAGCTGCCAGGATGAAGGGAAAAAGTCTAAAAAACTTAGGGTCAACTCTATAAATATTGAGTATTTGTGTAAACTTGATGGATATGTCAAAAAAAGTTTAAAAATGTATAAAATGAAGATGATTGTATTTCAATAACCATAAAAACGTCTGACTAAAAGATCTAAAACCACCGAAGCACTAAACTTTGTGAAAACCAAAATTTGTGTCAATCTCAAGATTTTTGGCCACGACTGTATGTCCATCTAGTCCCATGGACAATCAATTGAGTTTGGCTACTCTTGCTTGACCATACCCAATAATTAAGTAACTAAATCCTTACCGTGGACATAAGATGGTGTTCTACCTGTAGGACATTGCCTATTTGCTAGTGGCTATCAAGAAAGCAGCGTTAGTAGTTACAGATGAGTCCATTGTCCTGTGGGGTCTGATGCTACATAAGAACAAGTTTATGATGGGTGTTAGTGATGTTTTTATTGGTGTTTTTATGGTAAAATAGCACTGGAGTTTGGTTTCTTAATGATCTCCCATTGTAAAATTTTAGTCAAAGTTTTTTTTAGACAACTTCATTCACCTAACCAGATTGTTTTGGGATGCGGTCAAGGTTGGTGTTGGACGTGGTGACAGCAAAGTGATCTGAAGCTTCCCTTTAATTTCACATTTGTTCGATAAACTACTTTCTTCTCCTGCATTTGGTTCTCATCTGTGTGAAGTAAAATACAACAGACCTTGCAATGCCGTTATGGATGGGTAAGAACACAGATTCAGCAGAACAAAGAGTGGGTTTTGCTGAGTGAATTAGAATTTACAACCCGGATACCATACAAGATTTCGTGGCTGTTAAAAAACAAAAGATAGCAGGTTGACAAGTCTACGCTTACACTATATTACCGCATTAAGCTGTCAATCATAAACACCGCGGGGTAATGGAAAAACAGAGATGAGCCGGCACAGCCTTGTGCTTTACTCCAATGAACTTCTAATAAAATAGTTTTGATGCTGAGAACAAAAGTATAAATTAATTTTTATTGGTCACTTTCTGTCCGTCTCTTTTCTATAGTTGTTTATAAAGTTTACGAGGATGTGACCCTTCATGTCCTCCATGCTTTATTGTCGATATCTGGATCTGGCACTTTTTCATTAGAGCAACCAGACATTGGGGCTCTTGTGATTTGTCGTGATTGAGAAAAGAGATTAAATCAAATAAAGTTGGAGAAGTCTAAATAAAATCAATGCGGGAAAGTTTTGCTATTGTTGCATGCCCAATGTCCATGACTTTGCCTCCAAAATCATAACCTAGTGGAGCCTTCTCTTAAAGAAGTTGTCCACTACTTTTTCATTCATGACCTATCCTTGAGATAGGTCATCAATATCTGATCGGTCGGTGTCCGACACCCAGCAGCCCTATGAAACGCAGCAGCATTTTAGAGAAAAGATAGTTAGAAAAGCTAGCCAGTGACTATGGCCCCGATTTATCAAGACCGGTGATGTTTACAGGGAGTCCTACGCTGCTGTCTAATTAGGAAGTGCACCACACCACGAATCTTACTCCAACTAAGGAGTGAGGAACACCACAACTCGACGTCAACCCCACAACTCGACGTCAACCACCTTTTCGACGTATTTTGGTGGAGCTGGGAGAAACTAACATGATGCTAAAAGCCTCAAAATTATCGCACAACTTTGCGCTGCTCAAAAATTTTGAGACTTTTCAAAGTGATTTTATTCTTGTGTAATAACTTAGGGCCATGTGTCTTGGATCACAAGGCACGTCACCAGCAGCTTCTCCTCACTTTGCTTAGACTGACAAGTCTCACCCTATGCACACACATAAAGAAAGACCTGTCAGTCATGGAGAGTGGGTGGGATGAGGAGAAGTCATCGGGGACCAACCTTGGTCTGTTTATCAGAGATCGATTCTGGCCTTTCTGTTTTCTCTGAAAAGTTGCAGCTTTTAAAAAAAAACAAAAAAACATTACCATTAACTTTTGAGGCTCTTCTCCCACCTAATGCCCCTTAAAAAATTGACATCAGCAATTTCAATTTCTCAATAAAGTTTCTTGTTGTGTACTCCTCCAATAAAGAGAGTAAATAAAACTTTCTCCGAGGGTCCTTATCTTCATTCTTTTTTCAGTAAAAAAAATAAAAGACAAGAAAATTACCGTAATTAAAGATTTTTAATATATACGGTTTATTTTTCAAAAATTACAAAAAAAATCAGGTCGGCATTTCTGCTTTTCCTTTGTGCACACCATTAAATTTTAATTTCCTCATTTATTTACACCCATCATCAAAGCACTTCTGCTGTTTTCGCCCTTGTGTAAAAATTAATCTTTAATTGTAAGAGAGCACTGACAGTGGAAGGCTTCCACAGAGAGGCTTTGTGCATATTACTCCATCTAGCCTACACCCTTTAACCCCTTTATAGGGATCTGAACTTATGCCGGACCACCTGGGTTGAGTTCGCCGAATGTCTGCTGGTCGGTGAAGCAGGCTAGAAGAAGAAAGTCGGGTCAGGATATCATAAGGCAGTAGGGTAGTCTAAACACAACCTGAGATCAAGGATCGGAATATCAAACTAAGTCTGAACAGTACAAAGAAGTGGACCAGAATCAGTAACACCTATAACTGGCAGCTAGAAGCAGGGAGGTAGGGTTTACATAGTGTGTAGACCCACCAAGGCTCAGAGCAGGGATTTAGTGAGATAACGATCTTGAGGAATTAACCCACAAGCCTCAAGAGGACTACTCCAGTGTGGTCCACACTGAAAGTGTAGCACCACCAAGCAAGAAGAGCAGAAGTACAAGGAACGACTTCAGATGAGGATGATATGTTTATATTTTAATTTCCTCCATTGTATCCCAACGCATTTCTTCATTTGAATAATTCCTTACAGTCTAAACTTCCACATGAATTATACAGATACATTGATGCACAAAACTTTTTTTTTGCGGTTCCTTGTCAATACGCCAAGAATAAACCTGTTGAGGCTTTATACAGCGTCCCCCGAGGAGTTGTCATAACATACTAGAGTGAATGAATAACTAATAGAGCTCTGCCTGTATGTACGGAGCCGCCTCGTAATGAATTGCTTGGTTACATTGCCTTCCCATTGTTGTCAGCGTAGAAGTGCGGAGGAACAGTTATGTCTCAGTGTGACGTTGGAGACTCAGCTGTTCATATAATGAGATAGGGTAGAGTTATTAATCTCTGACAGATCTAATATATCTTATGTTCTCAGCCCCGGACGACGTGTTTACTGCTTTCAACGTGCATTAGAAATAGGAATTTGGGTTCAAATGTAATATTAAATGTAGAACCTTACGCTTTGCCTTATTCAGTTATAGGACTAATGATATCACCAAGAATCAAATTTACGCGTTATGTTTATTTTTCTTCCGTCTTGCTTTATTATAAATTTCTTTCGATCTACTGCCTACAGCACATTTCATATGTCCTATAAATAAGATCATAACATGGGAAATGGTTCAACTTTTTTTTTCCTAAGCCCTCCTAATTATGTAGTGTAAGTGCATTAAAATATTTATCGATTGCCGTCTTCTCCCGTTTCCAGCACTGCTCCGCTCCTCTTCTGGCCAATTAAACCACCGTGTCTTCAGCTTTATCTGCTCACATTACAATCAGCATCGCCCCACACAGTGTAAGAAGACACCAAAAACTTAGGCCCCTGATTCATCAATGTGACTACGCCAGAGTTCTGGAGTGGATGGCTTTGAAGTCACAAAAATTTGGTGACTTTTGGCTTTTACATGCCAATTTTGCCGGCTTTGCCAAAATAGTTGGAGCTGGGGCAGGACGCAATGGCTCGTCTAGTTCTTACACCAGAAATCTTACTCCACTCGCTGACAAGAGTAAAATTTGTGGTGAGGTCCACGTAGGCATCCATCACTTTTCAGACGCTCTTTATTCATTAGGAGACGTGGATCCAACGCGCCCTCTCATCAAGACCGGCATGAACATGGCCTTAATGAATTAGGTCCTCAGTCTCGGAACAAGACTCTATAGACTTACATTGAGAAAGTGACTTCCAGTCCACATATAATCCCCCATGGGAGGCGGCTAGTTTGATTTCAGGTCATATGGGCCAGAAGTGGACCGGAGCAGCGCTGGAAACTGGGAAGGAAAGCGATTGATTAGTATTTCATACAAGTAAACAACGTTAGTTGCATAATTACGAGGGATGAAAAAAAGTTGCTGAGACATCTTTAACATCATTTAGAAGTAACGGTCACTACCTTGAACATGGAAAACATTCTCATCTTCTGCTGCTGTCATCATTACTGTCCTCTGATTGGCTCTCGATTATTGTACCCCCTCCACCTTTACATCACTGAGTTGTCACACACAGCTCTTCTTCTCTAACTTTATCAGACAATGGACAGGTCACTGCTTCCTGCAAAATCAGCACACTCCTCTACTGCACGAGTGTAGTTGTAACACATAACGCTCTCCTTTTGCCACTGCCAGGATCAGAGATTGTTCAGATTAGAGTGCTTTAACCTTTTACTATCTAAGGTGTCTACAAGAGGGAGGGGCTGATAGAGGATTAAATCAGAGACAGCCCATATAGAAGAAGTTGAGATGAGAATAGGAGCGGACCGAATGCTGCTGAAAACCAGGAAGGAAGGTTTTGCCATTACACCCAGGATTTCTGGGGAGATTTCACCATTACATCCAGGAGGTTCGGTGAGGTTTCTCAATTACAGCCAAGAGTTCCGGGGAAGTTTCACCATTCCACCCAGGAGTTTCGGGGAGGTTTCACCATTCCACCCAAGAGTTATGGGGAAGTTTTTCAATTACACCCAGGAGTTCCTGTGAGGTTTCTCTGTTACACCCAGGAGTTCCGGGGAGGTTTCGCCATTCCACCCTGGTGTTCCGGGGAGGATTCGCAGTTACACCCAGGAGTTCCGGGGAGGATTCGCAATTACAGGGAGGAGTTCGGGGGAGGTTAAGCCATTACACCAAGGATTTCTGGGAAGGTTTCTCAATTTCACCCAGGAGTTCCGGGGAGGTTTCCCAATTAAACCCAGGCATTCCGAAGAGGTTTTGCCATTACACCCAGGATTTCTGGGGAGGTTTCATCATTACACCCAGGAGTTCCGGGGAGGTTTTTCAATTACACCCAGGAGTTTCTGTGAGGTTTCTCAATTACAGCCAGGAGTTCCGGAGAGGTTTCACCATTCCACCCAGGAGTTCCGGGAGGTTTTTCAATTAGACCCAGGAGTTCCGGGAGGTTTTTCAATTACACCCAGGAGTTCCGGGGAGGTTTCTCAATCACACCCAGGAGTTCCGGAGAGGTTTCTCAATTAAACCCAGGAGTTCCAGGGAGGTTTCACCATTCCACCCTGGAGTCCCGGGGAGGATTCACAATTACAACCAGGAGTTCCGGAGAGATTTTGCTGTTACATCCAGGAGTTCCAAAGGAGGTTTTGCCATTTCACCCAGGGGTTCCGCAGAGGTTTCGCCATTTTTAGGGAGCGTTGACAATGCACAATACATTCCGAAGCTTATGTAAATGTATACCTATTCTTCATTTAAAATAGTTCCAGAGGGAAACAGCTTCTTGTAATGCAGAGACAGTTGTGACCGCACATGGAGTACTGTGTCCAGTTTTGGGCACCGGTGCTCAGGAAGGATATAATGGAACTAGAGAGAGTACAAAGGAGGGCAACAAAATTAATAAAGGGGATGGGAGAACTACAATACCCAGATAGATTAGCGAAATTAGGATTATTTAGTCTAGAAAAAAGACGACTGAGGGGCGATCTAATAACCATGCATAAGTATATAAGGGGACAATACAAATATCTCGCTGAGGATCTGTTTATACCAAGGAAGGTGACGGGCACAAGGGGGCATTCTTTGCGTCTGGAGGAGAGAAGGTTTTTCCACCAACATAGAAGAGGATTCTTTACTGTTAGGGCAGTGAGAATCTGGAATTGCTTGCCTGAGGAGGTGGTGATGGCGAACTCAGTCGAGGGGTTCAAGAGAGGCCTGGATGTCTTCCTGGAGCAGAACAATATTGTATCATACAATTAGGTTCTGTAGAAGGACGTAGATCTGGGGATTTATTATGATGGAATATAGGCTGAACTGGATGGACAAATGTCTTTTTTCGGCCTTACTAACTATGTTACTATGTTACTATGTTACTATGACTTAAATTATCCATAATTCCAGCCTGCCAACTTAATGGCACATGTCAAGGTCACCGTCCCGCTGAGATAATAGCAGGGCTTGCCAGTTTTGGCAGAGTTGAAGGGGAATAGAAGAACATTCGTTATGTAATACAGAATCCAATTAAGTCTTTGCTAGTTTTCTTTTTTGCAGATAGATGTGAATTGTTTGACACAACTTTATGTAAGGTTTTGTTTCTAATTATTTCATTCTGATGATTCTGACATCAATTATTTCCAGTATTTAAATCGTGTTTTTCTAATTAATTTCTCACAAAAAAACTCTTTACAATGACAGTCACTGTATAATACAATACTGTAAAATGCCCTTATTTAATTTAATTTATTTCACTCACTTATAGTGGGTGAATAAGTATTGAACGCATCACCAATTTTCTAAGTAAATCTGTTTCTAAAGGTGCCATTGACACGAAATTCTCCCCAGATGTCGGTAACAACCCATCCAATCCACACTGGCAAAGATTTCACCATAGATGTGCATAAATTAAGTTATGTGTAATAATGAGAAATGATACAGGGAATAAGTGTTGAACACACAAAGACAGAGAGGTGCAAAAAGACGTGGAAAGTCATGACACCAGTAGAAATCAATCCAACCAATCAAAAGTGGTGCACTATATCAGGTAGGTGGTGCTCAAAGGAATAAAGAAGAATATATAAATGGTAACCTTTGGCACTCAATCAGTCAACAATAAGTTCAATTTTCAAATAATTATGGATTTATTCATGAACAGCCGACATCATAGGATTATTATTATTATTATTATTATTATTATTTATATAGCACCATTGATTCCATGGTGCTGTACATGAGAAGGGGTTATATACAAGTTACAGATATCACTTACAGTAAGCAAACTAACAATGACGGACTGATACAGAGGGGCGAGGACCCTGCCCTTGCGGGCTTACATTCTACAGGATTATGGGGATAACAGACAACATTTCATCCAACGTTTCGACAATATTAGTCTTTGTCAAGGAAGTCTGTATAAGGTGGATTCAGTGCAGAGTGGTGTATATCATGCCGTAGGCATGAGGTGGAAACAGCCCAAATGCTGTGATGAAGAAGGAAACGCCGGCGTGTCTCTGGTGCTAGGAAGCGCTTCCTAGTTGAAATCAGGAATTAGAAAGTAATTCTGCCACTTATAATATCAGCTGGTTCAAGGTGCCACACAAGAAACCTCTGAAGATGGGTAAAACCAGTGAGCTGTCTCAAGACCTTTGCAACCTTAATGATGCAAAACATACTGATGGCATTGGTTACAGAAGAATTTATAAACTACTGAAGATTCCTGAGAGCACTGTTGGGGCCATAATCCGTAAGTGGAAAGAACATCATTTCACCATAAACTGGCCATGACCAGGTGCTTCCTGCAAGATTTCAGACAAAGGCATGAAAAGAATAATCAGACGAGTTGTCCAAGAGCCAAGGACCACCTGTGGAGAGCTACAGAAAAACCTGTTATCATCAGGTACAATTGTTTCAAAGAAAACTACAAGAAATGCACTCAACCTCCATGGCCTGTATGCACGCTCACCACGCAAGACTCCATTGCTGAACAAAAAGCATGGTCAAGCTTGTTTAAAGTTTGTTCAACAACATTTAGACAAGCCTGTGAATGTTTTCTGGTCAGATGAGACCAAAATTGAACTCCATACCAACAGTGAAGTTTGGAGGTGGGAACATCATGGTGTGGGGCCATTTTTCAGCATACGGCACTGGGAAACTTCATGTAATTGATGGAAGCATGAATGGACAAATTTACAGAGACACACTTGATAAAAATATCTGCTGTCATCGACCAGGATGATGAAGATGAAATGAGGGTGGACATTTCAGCAAGACAGTGATCTCAAAAGCTAAGCTAAGCCCCACCCTGTTTCATCTAAGGTCCACACTTTCCAAGACCTAGAAATCTAAGCCTCCCCTTTTTCACGAATTTCCATTCTTTGCAACATTTACAAGACCTAGAAAAATGAAAACGAACCCCACCCATTATTCAGCTGAGCCCCACCCTTTTGACCAGTTGCATTACCTAAGCCCCATCTTTTCTCATACATTTCACCCTTTTGACTGTTTTCCAGACATCGAAAGCTAAGCCCCACCCTTTCTTTAGCTGAGCCTCCCCCTTTTTGTACCATTTACAATACCTAAAAAGCAAAGCTCAATCCTTTTTCATTTACATTCCATTCTTTTGACCATTTACAAGACCTAGAAAGCACAGCCTTACCCTTTTTCATATAAGTTCCACCCTTTCCAACATTCACAAAACTTAAAAAGCCAAGCCCCACCCTTTATTCGGCCGGGTTCCACCCTTTTGGCAACACACAAGACCTAAAAAGCTAAGCCCCACCCTTTATTCGGCCGGTCTCCACATTTTTTGACATTTACAAGACCTAAAAAGCTAAGCCCCACCCCTGTGCTGAGCTCCACCCTTTTGAATATTTACAATACGTAGGAAGCCAAGGCCCAACTTTTTTTTATTAAGTTC
This sequence comes from Ranitomeya imitator, assembly GCF_032444005.1. NCBI lineage: Eukaryota > Metazoa > Chordata > Amphibia > Anura > Dendrobatidae > Ranitomeya > Ranitomeya imitator. Next base: position 650,163,058 of record NC_091286.1, read on the forward strand.
CAACCCTTAACATACTCCAGTCAAACATAGTGGGAGAAGGGTTGAGGCCACGCGCTAGATATCTACAAGACTGCTTGCTCTGGAATACTCTGGTAGACTTTAATTCACTTTTTTTCTCTTTTTACCCCCCAGCTTTGTTTTTATATTTACATCCCCTTTATCTCCAACAGCGATCAGTAATATTTTGAAGTCAGTTACTTTAGGCAGATAAAGATTCTCCGCATTTTACCCTGAGAGCAATAACTTGGTGCCACCTAGTGGCCAATTTCTGATGAAAAACCTGATTTTTATTTTTTATTAAATTAATTTGCTTATTTAATTCATTCAAAAATATGTAACTTTTAGCTAAAGCAGAATCTATGTTTAATATTGGAGATCAGATGTCAGTCATGTATTAATACAATTACTTTAATTATAATGAATATAATTCAATTGTGAGTCATTATGAAACATGTCCTGGTGAAACATAAATACTAAACACGTGCAGATTTTTGAGGGAAATTCGGAATCTTGAAAGGCAAAAAATGCGCGGAGTTATTGAGAGCCGTTTACATTGTGATATGTTCGGGGTGCAATAATATATGCACCGCAGCATTTAACATTTTCTTATCCCGTAGGCATCGGTAAATGATGACGCCCGACAGGGCCGGAGTAGTAATTATACATTCATTTCTCGTTTGCCCCAAGTTACTGAAAAATGGCAGTATTTTACCATAAAAACAAGTGTTCCTGGAGATTATTTATGGCATTTACATGCCTGTGTTCTGTAATATTTGAGTTACATTAATAGCCGTGCTGTCAACTTTGGGGAAGAACTCCCACATAAGGCATATTTATGTGCGGCTCTCAGATCTGAATATTTATGTGCTATTAGTACAAGGATTTGTTTGCAGGAATATACTTCAGTCTGGGCTGAGATAAAGATTGGGCGGACGAAGGTTGAGCCAAGTCAGCTGCGCAAGAGCCCAACGAGAATGGATGTTGTCTGCAACTGGGGTACTTACCAGTGAGGAGTCAACGTGCTTGGACAAGGTGTTATCTGAGCATGCTCTGGTACTAACTCAGTGTCTTCCGCATGCTCGAATAATATGTTGGAGTCCCCACGCCACGACTGCATGTCTCACGGCTGTTGGACAGCCACAACTCATGTCCGATTTTGATGCAAGGGTTGGATCAGAACTAGTCATGCAAGTCCATAGGTCCGTAAAAATAATCAGACCACACTCGGATAACTCTGACTGTTACAGAAGGTAGAGAAACTTTGTTTTTATTTCACGTACGAGAAAAACGGATGATACTCTGAACAGATTTTGATCAAACTCTTATCAGAGTCTGATCAAAACAATCGGTCTGAATGAGGCCTAAGCATGGAAACATATCCTCCCTCTTCCGATCTTTCGATCAAGGGGGGAGTTTGGAGTAAAGTGAATCCCTATGGGTTTGAATCATCTTTCTCATTGTGTTTACAAGAGCTGTTTTGGTTCACGTGGTGAGGTGGATCCTCCAAGTCCAAGAGCCAAGTGGGCACAGGTCACGGTTGTTAGTGCAGCAAGCTGGTGAGGCATGCAGGAAACAGGTAGTTGAAGCATTGGAGACCACAAGCAGACAGGAGAGTGGGAAGCAGGTAGTCGAGTTGCTGAAGGCTGCAGGTAGACAGGAGAGCGGGAAACAGGTATTAGAAGCACTGGAGACCACAGGCAGACAGGGGAGCGGGAATCAGGTAGTAGAAGCAAGGGAGACCTCAGGCAGACCGGAGAGCGGGAAGCAAGTAGTAGAAGCAAGGGAGTCCTCAGGCAGACAGGAGAGCGGGAAGCAAGTAGTAGAAACAAGCGAGACCTCAGGCAGACAGGAGAGCGGGACGAAGGTAGCAGAGGCACTGAAGGCTGCAGCCAGACAGGAGAGCGAGAAACAGGTAGTAGAAGCAAGGGAGACCCCAGGCAGACAGGGGAGCGGGAAGCAAGTAGTAGAAGCAAGGGAGACCTCAGGCAGACAGGAGAGCGGGACGAAGGTAGCAGAGGCACTGAAGGCTGCAGCCAGACAGGAGAGCGGGAAACTGGTATTAGAAGCACTGGAGACCACAGGCAGACAGGGGAGCGGGAAGCAGGTAGTAGAAGCAAGGGAGACCTCATGCAATCAGGAGAGTGGGAAGAAAGTAGCAGAGGCACTGAAGGCTGCAGCCAGACAGGAAAGCGGGAAACAGGTATTAAAAGCATTGGAGATCACAAACAGACAGGAGAGCGGGAAACATGTAGTAGAAACACTGGAGACCAGAGGCAGACAGGCAAGTGGGAAGAACGTAGCAGCTGTACTGAAGGCTGCAGGCAGACAGGAGAGCGGAGAACAGGTATTAGAAGCACTGGAGACCACAAGCTGACAGGAGAGCGGGAGACAGGTAGTAGAAATACTGGAGAACACAGACAAACAGGAGAGCAGGAAGCATGTAGAAGAAGCACTGAAGACCGCAGGTAGACATGGGAGTGTGAAACAGATAGTAGAAGTACTGGAGACCGCAGGTAGATAGGAGAGCAGGAAACAAGTAGTAGAAGCACTGGAGACCTCAGGCAGACAGGGGAGCAGGAAACAAGTAGTAGAAGCACTGGAGACCTCAGGCAGACAGGGGAGCAGGAAACAAGTAGTAGAAGCACTGGAGACCTCAGGCAGACAGGGGAGCAGGAAGCAGGTAGTAGAAGCACTGGAGACCTCAGACAAACAGGAGAGCAGGAAGCAGGTAGTAGAAGCACTGGTGACCACAGGCAGACAGGGGAGCGGGAAGCAGGTAGTAGAAGCACTGGAGACCTCAGACAAACAGGAGATTTAGGAATAAATCGCTGGACATTAGTGTGGGGTGGGCATGAACCCCTTACATTATTGTCAGCAGTGCGTCCCTGATGTTGTGCCGACAAACTATGATGGAAAGCACCAGGTGAGACTCTTATCTCTGCACCCCAAAGGTGGAAGCCTTGCTAATGAATTATTGCAGAGTCTCTCTTTAATCCACCCAGGAGACAGCAAGGCCGATCGCCCACCATACAGACATATAGCGGAGGGGGGGATAAGCCCTGAGATGTCGTCTGTCCGACGCGCGCTTAGTGAACAAAGTTCCTTAAGTTCTCCTCGTTATTTAGTTTTCTGTTCTCTGTGCCCAGGGCAAAGTGCCTTTGATAAACTGCAATGGAAAGGAAGAAAATGACGGCTACAAATGTTTTCTGACTGTGTTTGTTTTCTTAAGATCACCGTTACTCAACACCCAAAATGCCTGGCACATCATAGTTGTGATGGGGCCACTTTCGTGTGGCACGCTGGCGCGTTTCTCAGCCAGTTTAATAAAAATGCATTTGACATTGCTGAAATCCACGCAACATCTGGCTGTTACAGGACTCGCAGAAGAAAACATCCTTTCATGTTACTGAAAAAAGCTGAAGAAAGCTGCACACTACCTCAGCGGAGACTCACGGATGTCAAGTTTGATGCGCGGATGTAGCAGAGCTGAGTCTTTCACCAAGCTCTTTGAGGTCGCTTGTGAACTTTGGTAACTCGCTGAATTAAATCAGATTTACATTGGCATGTGTGTGTGTCATTTGGGCTACAATAAAGCTCTAGGCTTGTAGAAAATGGAGGCACGGGGTTACTTCAAATAATGTAGCCCACTTTTTGGCATGTGATGTCTTCTTCAGTTTAGCTTCACTGGTCCGGCCCCTCTTCAAATAGACAGCGATCCTGTTGCTTGATTATACCAAACCGTGTGCCAAAAAAAAAGGGGAAAGTCATCCTGAATTAAATGAGCAGAAAGGTAAAGGTGGACACATCTGTGGTGAATAGTTCCTCAGTGACTGCTGGAGGCGCCTGCCGGATATGGTCATCTTATCGGAGGGCTGGGCAACCCTTGGACAGCATTAAATTCAAGAATTTGGGGTTATTTTTTTTCTTGAAGTTATTCACCGGGACTATAACATCCAGTACCATTGCCCCAGTGTATAACATCTGTCCCCTCATCCCCAGTGGATATCATCCCACCCCTCGCCCCTGGTGTATAACATCCCGCCCCTGGTATATAACATCCCACCCTTGGTGTATAACATCCTGCCCCTTGTGTATAATATCCCACCCCTCACCCCTGGTGTATAACATCCTGCCTCTGGTGTATAAAATCCCACCCCTCACCCCTGGTGAATAACATCCCACCCCTCGTGTATAACATCCTGCCCCTCTTGTATAATATCCCACCCCTCACCCCTGGTATATAACATCCCACCCCTCACCCCTGGTGCATAACATCCCGCCCCTGGTGTATAAAATCCCACCCCTCGCCCCTGGTGAATAACATCCCGCCCTGGTATATAACATCCCACCCTTGGTGTATAACATCCTGCCCCTCATGTATAATATCCCACCCCTGGTGTATAACATCCCGCCTCTGGTGTATAAAATCCCACCCCTCGCCCCTGGTGAATAACATCCTGCCCCTCGTCCCCTGGTGTATAACATCCGGTCCCCAATATATAACATGTGGCCCCTTGCCCCCACATTGTCTAACATCCCGCTCCTCACCCCTAGGGTATAATATCCATGTGAGTGATATTATTGAGAAGTGGAAGGAACCGCACAGAGTGGAGACCCAGTAATGTTATAGAGCAGGGGGCCAAGTGTTGAGCAGGGGGCAGAAAAATCACCAACACTCTGCTGACTCCATAACTGCAGAGACCAGACTTTCTCTGGTATAACATCAGCACAAACACTGCGCCCCCGCCTGGAACTTCATGGCCAAGCAGCTCCATGCAGCCATACATCACCAAGTACAGTGGTGTAAAGCTGTGGAGGAGACGCGTTCTCTGCATTGACGGGTCACACTTCTCTATCTGGCATCCAGTGGACGAGTCTGGGTTTGGTGATTCCAGAAGAACGTTGCCCCCTGACTGTATTGTGCCCACTGTACAGTTTCGTGAAGGGAGGATATCACTATGGGGGGATTTTTCAGGTGTTGACTTTAGTTCTAGTGAAAGGAAAATGTAATTGTTCATCAGAAGATCTTTTGGACAATTGTGGCTTCCAGCTTTGTGAGGAGTTTCGGGGAGACCTTTTCTGTTCTGCACAAGGTTCATACAGTCATGGTTGAGGGTAAAAACATGACCGGCCTCACAGAGCCAGGACCTCAACTCCATCCAACACCTTTTGGGATGAAGTATTATGAGCCGGCCTCTCCCCAACATCAGGGCCTGACCTCACAAATGCCCTTCTGGATGACGGGGTAAACGTTCCTACGTCAACATTTCTTACAAAAGCTTTGCAGAAAAGTGGAAGATTTTATAGCTGTAAAGGGACCGACTCCATATTAATATCTATGGATTTAGAATGGGGAGGTCATGAAAACGCATGTAGGTGTAATGTGGAGGGGGCACATACCTTGGTCCGTATAGTGTATGACAGAGCTGAAAACTGGTAATGTCTGTGTAAATGTGACTCCAAAAAAATAAAATGGTGGTAAAAAAATATATATATATATAATCATCTCCGCCACATGCCTATGTCTTTCACTGAATAGTGAGATGTATTCTGGATTTTTAGGTCATTCCGTCCAAGCGCTGCGTCTTTATATCTCGGAGAACAACAGGACATGACTTATGCATTAGTCTTCTCATTTGTGAGGAAAATATAGCTGTGTGCCACGAGGCCGTATAAAGTAATCGCCTTTACTCCGGGGTCATTATAAATATATATGTATTTTTCTGTTGCTGTATTCAGTCAATAATAATATCTCCAGAGATGCCGCCACAAAATGGGGCAAAGAGATGTCTGGCGGAGTCTCTGTAGCTGCCGGCCGCCCGCAAACTGTGATTTTTAAATAATCCCCTTTGTTACTTCTTCCATTCAAAGGTTACCTTCAAGGCATCGGTGTCAATTATAGAAAAAAAAAATACCGGGCCTCAAACTTATTGACAATCTGCCACAGTCATGGAGATTTGATAATAAGTGAGAGTCTTGTCTTCATACTTTCTATTCCGCCGGCCTAGTCCTAGCAACCGGAGGGGGGGGGAAGTCAATAAACGCGGCGCACTTTATGAGGATGAGTAATGTATTATAAATGAGACTGTTATTAACATGATACTGGACTTTTCGGCTCCGCTCGGTGAGTGTTTTGTGACCTGCGTCTTCCATCATTTCTTGTAAACGTAGATAGAGATCGATGGAACAGAAAGAGGATTCAGAGGCAATCTATTAACTTAAATAGTGGCCAGATTTTGCACTAATTTCATCCCTGCTATTCCCCTGAGAAAGCTCTTTTTTTTCTTTTTAAATCCGCCATAAGGTTCCAGAGATGTGTGCCTTTTTATTAGATTGTCACTTTTATGGATTCCGCGGGGGCGTGTGCTAAGCCTCCTCTGCATTATTATTACCCTGAGAGACACGCCCCCTTATATTTATAAACAAGCCCATATCTTTGGAACCGTATGGCGGATTTTAAAATAACAAAGAACAACATACTCACAGGCGCAAGGAAAGTAAAATAAGTGCAAAATAATAGACGCTTTTGACCTGGTGATAAGTTCTCTTTAACTATAATGGTATTATACCTACTGATAGAAACGTAGGCACTGATTGATTTAGTAAGGGTTAAATGGATTGCAAAGGGATATCTCCTGTGGACAATGCCTTTTTTTGTCAAATAGGTCATCTGGTAAAAAAAAAAGGTGATTTCAGGAGGGATCTCCAGTGATCTCTGTGACAGACCCTTTCTACAAGTGTTTAATTTCCCTGCAGCATCCCCACAGGCAAACCGAAGTATTACACCGTGTTTATTGAACAGGTCCTCCAGAGGGGAGAGGCTTTTTCTAGTCTATTTAAGACCCCTGTATAAGACAGTGTTTGAGAATGGGTTAGTAACTTTGTAGGAAATTCCTAAAGCTAGACTATATAGCGGAGAAAGGAGAATCTCCCTAGTGCCACTGAAAATTCCTGGAAAGACGGTACTTCCAGGAAGGTTTTCTGTACTTCCCAAATCTACCGGGACATTCATGAGGCTCATGGAAAAAAAAGAAGACCTCCCGGACTCCTGAAAACACTGTCAAATCTGGGCACCCTAGAAGCTTCAGCACTTTTTCGGAAAGCAGCGCCAAATATTAAGAGGTTGGGAAATGGGGCGTGGGAATGAAAACATTGTGCCTGAGCTTCCTGTAAAAGGGGATACAAAGTGCGATCCATGGCTTGTCCTTTCGAAAGGACGGCGTACAATGGAAGCGCGTTTGATTTTCTTTCAATGTAAGAAAAATAAACGTAGGCTGGAATATAACGCGCTATTCGTAATGTTCTCCCATCAAGACAATATAAAGAAATAACACAGAACAACAGCACTAACCTGTAGACACCAAGCCCCCGAAGCCTCAGAGCTCGAGTAACCCGGTTATCTGGATGTAAATGACATAATAGATCATTATTCAGGAGGACGGGGCACGTGGCAATGTCTCCCGCACTACAGGCCTTCTCCAGCTAAACTCTCACTTATTGTCCGTTAACACATTATCCAGTCCAGAGCCTCATTGATTTCATATGTGGCCTCTGATTATATGGTGCAAACATTATCCATCTACCCTGACAATCTGATTGTAATGAAATCCCTCCGGATATTTCAAGCAGAAAAACAAACCATCCTTTCAATCAATGCTGAGCTGCCTGCTATACCGTGACCATCCCAGAGATATTCATCAGACTCATTAGCCTGATCATGGAGGCCGAGGAAATGGACTGGAAATGCACGGGTGGATAGATAGGAGATAGATAGAAGATAGATAGATAGATAGATAGATAGATAGATAGATAGATAGATAGATACATAGATAGATAATAGATAGATAGTAACATAGCAACATAGTAACATAGTTAGTAAGGCCGAAAAAAGACATTTGTCCATCCAGTTCAGCCTATATTCCATCATAATAAATCCCCAGATCTACGTCCTTCTACAGAACCTAATAATTGTATGATACAATATTGTTCTGCTCCAGGAAGACATCCAGGCCTCTCTTGAACCCCTCAACTGAGTTCGCCATCACCACCTCCTCAGGCAAGCAATTCCAGATTCTCACTGCCCTAACAGTAAAGAATCCTCTTCTATGTTGGTGGAAAAACCTTCTCTCCTCCAGACGCAAAGAATGCCCCCTTGTGCCCGTCACCTTCCTTGGTATAAACAGATCCTCAGCGAGATATTTGTATTGTCCCCTTATATACTTATACATGGTTATTAGATCGCCCCTCAGTCGTCTTTTTTCTAGACTAAATAATCCTAATTTCGCTAATCTATCTGGGTATTGTAGTTCTCCCATCCCCTTTATTAATTTTGTTGTCCTCCTTTGTACTCTCTCTAGTTCCATTATATCCTTCCTGAGCACCGGTGCCCAAAACTGGACACAGTACTCCATGTGCGGTCTAACTAGCGATTTGTACAGAGGCAGTATAATGCTCTCATCATGTGTATCCAGACCTCTTTTAATGCACCCCATGATCCTGTTTGCCTTGGCTGCTGCTGCCTGGCACTGGCTGCTCCAGGTAAGTTTATCATTAACTAGGATCCCCAAGTCCTTCTCCCTGTCAGATTTACCCAGTGGTTTCCCATTCAGTGTGTAATGGTGATATTGATTCCTTCTTCCCATGTGTATAACCTTACATTTATCATTGTTAAACCTCATCTGCCACCTTTCAGCCCAAGTTTCCAACTTATCCAGATCCATCTGTAGCAGAATACTATCTTCTCTTGTATTAACTGCTTTACATAGTTTTGTATCATCTGCAAATATCGATATTTTACTGTGTAAACCTTATACCAGATCATTAATGAATATGTTGAAGAGAACAGGTCCCAATACCGACCCCTGCGGTACCCCACTGGTCACAGCGACCCAGTTAGAGACTATACCATTTATAACCACCCTCTGCTTTCTATCACTAAGCCAGTTACTAACCCATTTACACACATTTTCCCCCAGACCAAGCATTCTCATTTTGTGTACCAACCTCTTGTGTGGCACGGTATCAAACGCTTTGGAAAAATCGAGATATACCACGTCCAATGACTCACCGTGGTCCAGCCTATAGCTTACCTCTTCATAAAAACTGATTAGATTGGTTTGACAGGAGTGATTTCTCATAAACCCATGCTGATATGGAGTTAAACAGTTATTCTCATTGAGATAATCCAGAATAACATCCCTCAGAAACCCTTCAAATATTTTACCAACAATAGAGGTTAGACTTACTGGCCTATAATTTCCAGGTTCACTTTTAGAGCCCTTTTTGAATATTGGCACCACATTTGCTATGCGCCAGTCCTGCGGAACAGACCCTGTTGCTATAGAGTCACTAAAAATAAGAAATAATGGTTTATCTATTACATTACTTAGTTCTCTTAGTACTCGTGGGTGTATGCCATCCGGACCCGGAGATTTATCTATTTTAATCTTATTTAGCCGGTTTCGCACCTCTTCTTGGGTTAGATTGGTGACCCTTAATATAGGGTTTTCATTGTTTCTTGGGATTTCACCTAGCATTTCATTTTCCACCGTGAATACCGTGGAGAAGAAGGTGTTTAATATGTTAGCTTTTTCCTCGTCATCTACAACCATTCTTTCCTCACTATTTTTTAAGGGGCCTACATTTTCAGTTTTTATTCTTTTACTATTGATATAGTTGAAGAACAGTTTGGGATTAGTTTTACTCTCCTTAGCAATGTGCTTCTCTGTTTCCTTTTTGGCAGCTTTAATTAGTTTTTTAGATAAAGTATTTTTCTCCCTATAGTTTTTTAGAGCTTCAATGGTGCCATCCTGCTTTAGTAGTGCAAATGCTTTCTTTTTACTGTTAATTGCCTGTCTTACTTCTTTGTTTAGCCACATTGGGTTTTTCCTATTTCTAGTCCTTTTATTCCCACAAGGTATAAACCGCTTACAGTGCCTATTTAGGATGTTCTTAAACATTTCCCATTTATTATCTGTATTCGTATTTCTGAGGATATTGTCCCAGTCTACCAGATTAAGGGCATCTCTAAGCTGGTCAAACTTTGCCTTCCTAAAGTTCAGTGTTTTTGTGACTCCCTGACAAGTCCCCCTAGTGAAAGACAGGTGAAACTGCACAATATTGTGGTCGCTATTTCCTAGATGCCCGACCACCTGCAGATTTGTTATTCTGTCAGGTCTATTAGATAGTATTAGGTCTAAAAGTGCTGCTCCTCTGGTTGGATTCTGCACCAATTGTGAAAGATATTTTTTCTTGGTTATTAGCAGAAACCTGTTGCCTTTATGGGTTTCACAGGTTTCTGTTTCCCAGTTAATATCCGGGTAGTTAAAGTCCCCCATAACCAGGACCTCATTATGGGTTGCAGCTTCATCTATCTGCTTTAGAAGTAGACTTTCCATGGTTTCTGTTATATTTGGGGGTTTGTAACAGACCCCAATGAGAATTTTGTTACCATTTTTCTCTCCATGAATTTCGACCCATATGGACTCGACATCCTCATTCCCTTCGCTAATATCCTCCCTTAAAGTGGACTTTAGACAAGACTTTACATAGAGACAAACCCCTCCTCCTCTCCGATTTTTACGATCCTTTCTAAACAGACTGTAACCCTGTAAGTTAACTGCCCAGTCATAGCTTCCATCTAACCATGTCTCGGTTATTCCCACTATGTCAAAGTTACCTGTAGATATTTCTGCTTCTAGTTCTTCCATCTTGTTTGTCAGGCTTCTGGCGTTTGCGAGCATGCAGTTTAGAGGATTTTGTTTTGTTCCAATCTCCTCGCTGTGGATTGTTTTAGAAATGTTCTTACCTCCCTTCTGAGTATGTTTTCCTGGATCTTCTTTGTTCAAGTCTAATGTTTTTCTTCCCGTCCCCTCTTCTTCTAGTTTAACGCCCTCCTGATGAGTGTAGCGAGTCTTCTGGCGAATGTGTGTTTCCCAGGTTTGTTGAGGTGTAGTCCGTCTCTGGCGAGGAGTCCATCGTACAAGTAATTCACACCGTGGTCCAGGAATCCGAATCCTTGTTGTCTGCACCATCGTCTTAGCCAGTTGTTCGCATCAAGGATCCTGTTCCATCTCCTGGTGCCATGCCCGTCTACTGGAAGGATAGAAGAAAAAACTACCTGTGCATCCAGTTCCTTTACTTTATAGATAGGAGATAGATAGATAGAGATAGATAGATAATAGATAAATAGATAGATAATAGATAATAGATAGATAATAGATAAATAGATAATAGATAGATAGATAGAATAGATATAATAGATAGATAGATGGATAGATAGATAGAATAGATATAATAGATAGATAGATAGAATAGATATAATAGATAGATAGATAGATAGATAGGAGATAGATAGAAGATATATAGATAGATAATAGATAGATAGATAAATAGATAGAAGATAGATAGATAGATAGATATTAGATAGATGATAGATAAATAGATAGATAGGAGATAGATAGATAGAGATAATAGGTAGATAGATAGATAATAGATAAATAGATAGATAATAGATAGATAAATAGATAGAAGATAGATAGATATTAGATAGATGATAGATAAATAGATAGATAGGAGATAGATAGATAGAGATAATAGGTAGATAGATAGATAATAGATAAATAGATAGATAATAGATAATAGATAGATAATAGATAAATAGATAATAGATAGATAGATAGAATATATATAATAGATAGATAGATGGATAGATAGATAGAATAGATATAATAGATAGATAGATAGAATAGATATAATAGATAGATAGATAGATAGGAGATAGATAGAAGATAGATAGATAGATAATAGATAGATAGATAAATAGATAGAAGATAGATAGATAGATAGATATTAGATAGATGATAGATAAATAGATAGATAGGAGATAGATAGATAGAGATAATAGGTAGATAGATAGATAATAGATAAATAGATAGATAAATAGATAGAAGATAGATAGATATTAGATAGATGATAGATAAATAGATAGATAGGAGATAGATAGATAGAGATAATAGGTAGATAGATAGATAATAGATAAATAGATAGATAATAGATAATAGATAGATAATAGATAAATAGATAATAGATAGATAGATAGATAGATAGAATAGATATAATAGATAGATAGATGGATAGATAGATAGAATAGATATAATAGATAGATAGATATAATAGATATAATAGATAGATAGATAGATAGGAGATAGATAGAAGATAGATAGATAGATAATAGATAGATAAATAGATAGAAGATAGATAGATAGATATTAGATAGATGATAGATAAATAGATAGATAGGAGATAGATAGATAGAGATAATAGGTAGGTAGATAGATAGATAATAGATAAATAGATAGATAATAGATAGATAAATAGATAGAAGATAGATAGATATTAGATAGATGATAGATAAATAGATAGATAGGAGATAGATAGATAGAGATAATAGGTAGATAGATAATAGATAAATAGATAGATAATAGATAGATAAATAGATAGAAGATAGATAGATATATAGGAGATAGATAGATAGATAATAGATAGATAGAGATAATAGATAAATAGATAGAAGATAGATAGATAAATAGATAGATAATAGATAGGAGATAGATAATAGATAGATAGAGATAATAGATAGATAGATAGATAGATAGATAGATGATAGATAGATAGGAGATAGATAGATAGGAGATAGATAATAGATAGATAGAGATAATAGATAGATAGATGATAGATAGATAAGAGATAGATAGATAAATTGATAGATAGATAGGAGATAGATAGATAGAGATAATAGATAGATAGATAGGAGATAGATAGATAATAGATAGATAGATAGATAGATAGGAGATAGATAGATAATAGATAGATAGATAGATATAATAGATAAATAGATAGATAATAGATAGATAGATATAATAGATAAATAGATAGATAATAGATGGATAAATAGATAGAAGATAGATAGAGATACTAGATAGATATATAGATAGGAGATAGATAGATAGATAATAGATAGATGATAGATAATAGATAGATAGATAGATAGATAGATAGATAGATAGATAGATAATAGAGATAGATAGATATGATGGATAGATAATAGATAGATAGAAAGATAGATAGATAATAGATAAAGAGATAGATAATAGATGGATAGATAGATAGGTAGATAGATAGATAATAGATAGGTAGGTAGGTAGGTGGATAGATAGATAGATAGATGGATGGATAGATAGATAGATAGATAGATAGGTAGATAGGCAACTATGAACGCTATGAAGAGGTGATAAATGTTTCTTATATGGAAAACCAAACCATGATTTGCTCTTTTGAAGAGAATATAAAAAATGACCCTACAGAGTGTAATAGACCGCCCTCGGGCGTACGCCCGTGTAATATTCAACCTCTCGGACGGTCATGTAACAGTGGTAGATTTTCTGCCATTCCTTAGGCCTTATTAATAGATCGGTGACGGTGGTGCCTTTCCCAGGGACTCCTGCCCTCGTGTGAGGGTCCATAGGGGCTGAGTGACGGCAGCTTCAGCTCTGAGGCGATCTCTCTGTATGTGGCTGTCAGACGCCGGCTCCATAACCGTCAGATTATGATTCCTCTCTTCTGGCCACGTCCCCGGCCTGTGCGCCATCCTCTCTTCACTAATTATTTCCCCAGTGACTTACGCCATTGTGATGAATTATCAGCACATTCACTTACTGGCAGATAAACAATATTCCGCTTTTTATTCCAGTTTGGGGGGAAAGTGTCACGACAAAAATTTCTATCGTTATGTATCTGCTGTCGTGCTCCATGCAAATAAATGAAATATTTTTATTTATTTATTTTTAATTGAGAAAAAAGAAAAAACAAGGATCCCTGAAATGAACCAGAGGAGGCATCAATTCTGTCTTCTGCTTTTTTGTCTCTTAGGGTTTGTGGATGCGAAGTTGGTAAAATGATGGCGGCCTAGGCTGCTTTGCACATGGCTAGGAGGCAATTTACTGCAGCAGGAACCTCTCCCTAATGTCCATATTGGTCTAACACAGATTATGAATAGTAATCGAGTAGTTTTCTAGAAGGAAAACATTCATGACCTATAGATAGAGAAGTCCTGGATCCTGCATGATTGATAATTTGGGTTCTGACCCCCCCCAACCCGGACCCTCAATGATCCAATGCTTACAACTACAGGTCGGCTCATTCATAATAGCGGCTGCATATGCTATCGCATTGCTGAATTTCTCACTTTTAGATATACTGAGGTGATAGCAGATTGGTTGCAATAGTAAACATACCCTGGGCATTGTATTCCCTTATTTTCCTCCTCGGTTCAGTGTTATGTTTGCCAATGACAGGTGTTATGAAGGCAATCCAGAAACACAGTGTGCTTAGCGATCAGAGCGCACACAGTGATCTGACAAATACCCAAAAATACAAGAACGAGCTCTGAGACGTGGAAACTCTGTAGACTGCACACCTGATCCTATCCTAAACACAACTAAAAGCGGCTGTGGATTGCGCCTAACAACTACCTAGGCAACTCGGCACAGCCTAAGAAACTAGCTAGCCTGAAGATAGAAAAATAGGCCTGACTTGCCCCAGAGAAATTCCCCAAAGGAAAAGGCAGCCCCCCACATATAATGACTGTGAGTAAGATGAAAAGACAAAACGTAGGGATGAAATAGATTCAGCAAAGTGGGGCCCGATATTCTAGGACAGAGCGAGGACAGTAAAGCGAACTTTGCAGTCTACAAAAAACCCTAAAGCAAAACCACGCAAAGGGGGAAAAAAAAACCACCGTGCCGAACTAACGGCACGGCGGTACACCCTTTGCATCTCAGAGCTTCCAGCAAAACAAAAGACAAGCTGGACAGAAAAAAAGCAACAAAAAAGCAAAAAGCACTTAGCTATACAGAGCAGCAGGTCACAGGAACAATCAGGAGAAGCTCAGATCCAACACTGAAACATTGACAAGGAGCAAGGATAGCAGCATCAGGCGGAGTTAAGTAATGAAGCAGTTAACGAGCTCACCAGAACACCTGAGGGAGGAAGCTCAGAAGCTGCAGTACCACTTGTGACCACAGGAGTGAATTCAGCCACAGAATTCACAACAGTACCCCCCCCCTTGAGGAGGGGTCACCGAACCCTCACCAGAGCCCCCAGGCCGACCAGGATGAGCCGCATGAAAGGCACGAACAAGATCGGAAGCATGAACATCAGAGGCAAAAACCCAGGAATTATCTTCCTGAGCATAACCCTTCCATTTAACCAGATACTGGAGTTTCCGTCTAGAAACACGAGAATCCAAAATCTTCTCCACAATATACTCCAATTCCCCCTCCACCAAAACCGGGGCAGGAGGCTCAACAGATGGAACCATAGGTGCCACGTATCTCCGCAACAACGACCTATGGAATACATTATGTATGGAAAAGGAGTCTGGGAGGGTCAAACGAAAAGACACAGGATTGAGAACCTCAGAAATCCTATACGGACCAATAAAACGAGGTTTAAATTTAGGAGAGGAAACCTTCATAGGAATATGACGAGAAGATAACCAAACCAGATCCCCAACACGAAGTCGGGGACCCACACGGCGTCTGCGATTAGCGAAAAGTTGAGCTTTCTCCTGGGACAAGATCAAATTGTCCACTACCTGAGTCCAGATCTGCTGCAACCTATCCACCACAGAATCCACACCAGGACAGTCCGAAGACTCAACCTGTCCTGAAGAGAAACGAGGATGGAACCCAGAATTGCAAAAAAATGGAGAAACCAAGGTAGCCGAGCTGGCCCGATTATTAAGGGCGAACTCAGCCAACGGCAAAAAGGACACCCAATCATCCTGGTCTGCAGAAACAAAACATCTCAGATATGTTTCCAAGGTCTGATTGGTTCGTTCGGTCTGGCCATTAGTCTGAGGATGGAAAGCCGAGGAAAAGGATAGGTCAATGCCCATCCTACCACAAAAGGCTCGCCAAAACCTTGAAACAAACTGGGAACCTCTGTCAGAAACAATATTCTCAGGAATGCCATGCAACCGAACCACATGCTGAAAGAACAAAGGTACCAAATCAGAGGAGGAAGGCAATTTAGCCAAGGGCACCAGATGGACCATTTTAGAAAAGCGATCACAGACCACCCAAATGACTGACATCTTTTGAGAAACGGGAAGGTCAGAAATGAAATCCATCGAAATATGTGTCCAAGGCCTCTTTGGGACCGGCAAGGGCAAAAGCAACCCACTGGCACGAGAACAGCAGGGCTTAGCCCTAGCACAAATCCCACAGGACTGCACAAAAGTACGTACATCCCGTGACAGAGATGGCCACCAGAAGGATCTAGCCACTAACTCTCTGGTACCAAAGATTCCAGGATGACCAGCCAACACCGAACAATGAAGTTCAGAGATAAGTTTATTAGTCCACCTATCAGGGACGAACAGTTTCTCTGCTGGACAACGATCAGGTTTATTCGCCTGAAATTTTTGCAGCACCCGCCGCAAATCAGGGGAGATGGCAGACACAATGACTCCTTCCTTGAGGATACCCGCTGGCTCAGGTAAACCCGGAGAGTCGGGCACAAAACTCCTAGACAGAGCATCCGCCTTCACATTTTTAGAGCCCGGAAGGTACGAAATCACAAAGTCGAAGCGGGCAAAAAATAACGACCAACGGCCTGTCTAGGATTCAAGCGCTTGGCAGACTCGAGATAAGTCAAGTTCTTATGATCAGTCAATACCACCACGCGATGCTTAGCTCCTTCAAGCCAATGACGCCACTCCTCGAATGCCCACTTCATGGCCAGCAACTCTCGATTGCCCACATCATAATTACGCTCAGCGGGCGAAAACTTCCTGGAAAAAAAAGCACATGGTTTCATCACTGAGCAATCAGAACCTCTCTGTGACAAAACCGCCCCTGCTCCAATCTCAGAAGCATCAACCTCGACCTGGAACGGAAGAGAAACATCTGGCTGACACAACACAGGGGCAGAACAAAAACGACGCTTCAACTCCTGAAAAGCTTCCACAGCAGCAGAAGACCAATTAACCAAATCAGCACTCTTCTTGGTCAAATCGGTCAATGGTTTGGCAATGCTAGAAAAATTACAGATGAAGCGACGATAAAAATTAGCAAAGCCCAGGAACTTTTGCAGACTTTTCAGAGATGTTGGCTGAATCCAATCCTGGATGGCTTGGACCTTAACTGGATCCATCTCGATAGTAGAAGGGGTAAAGATGAACCCCAAAAATGAAACTTTCTGCACACCGAAGAGACACTTTGATCCCTTCACAAACAAAGAGTTAGCACGCAGGACCTGAAAAACCATTCTGACCTGCTTCACATGAGACTCCCAATCATCTGAGAAGATCAAAATGTCATCCAAGTAAACAATCAGGAATTTATCCAGATACTCATGGAAGATGTCATGCATAAAAGGCTGAAACACAGATGGAGCATTGACAAGTCTGAACGGCATCACTAGATACTCAAAATGACCCTCGGGCGTATTGAATGCAGTTTTCCATTCATCTCCTTGCCTGATTCTCACCAGATTATACGCACCACGAAGATCTATCTTAGTGAACCAACTAGCCCCCTTAATCCGAGCAAACAAGTCAGATAACAATGGCAAGGGATACTGAAATTTAACAGTGATCTTATTAAGAAGGCGGTAATCAATACACGGTCTCAGCGAACCATCCTTCTTGGCTACAAAGAAGAACCCTGCTCCCAGTGGTGATGACGATGGGCGAATATGCCCCTTCTCCAGGGATTCCTTCACATAACTGCGCATAGCGGCGTGTTCGGGCACGGATAAATTAAATAATCGACCTTTAGGGAATTTACTACCAGGAATCAAATTGATAGCACAATCACAATCCCTATGCGGAGGTAGAGCATCGGACTTGGGCTCTTCAAATACATCCTGATAATCAGACAAGAACTCTGGGACCTCAGAAGGGGTGGATGACGAAATTGACAAAAATGGAACATCACCATGTACCCCCTGACAACCCCAGCTGGATACCGACATGGAATTCCAATCCAATACTGGATTATGGGTTTGTAGCCATGGCAACCCCAACACGACCACATCATGCAGATTATGCAACACCAGAAAGCGAATAACTTCCTGATGTGCAGGAGCCATGCACATGGTCAGCTGGGCCCAGTACTGAGGTTTATTCTTGGCCAAAGGTGTAGCATCAATTCCTCTCAATGGAATAGGACACCGCAAAGGCTCCAAGAAAAACCCACAACGTTTAGCATAATCCAAATCCATCAGATTCAGGGCAGTGCCCGAATCCACAAACGCCATGACAGAAAACGACGACAAAGAGCATATCAAGGTAATGGACAGAAGGAATTTGGACTGTACAGTACCAATGACGGCAGACCTAGCGGACCGCTTAGTGCGCTTAGGACAATCAGAAATAGCATGAGTGGAATCACCACAGTAGAAACACAGACCATTCAGACGTCTGTATTCCTGCCGTTCAACTCTAGTCATAGTCCTATCGCACTGCATAGGCTCAGGTTTAACCTCAGGCAGTACCGCCAAATGGTGCACAGATTTACGCTCGCGCAAGCGTCGACCGATCTGAATGGCCAAAGACTCATTCAAACCAGCAGGCATAGGAAATCCCACCATGACATCCTTAAGAGCCTCAGAGAGACCCTTTCTGAACAAAGCTGCCAGCGCAGATTCATTCCACTGAGTGAGTACTGACCATTTCCTAAATTTCTGACAATATACTTCTATATCATCCTGACCCTGGCACAAAGCCAGCAAATTTTTCTCAGCCTGATCCACTGAATTAGGCTCATCGTACAGCAATCCGAGCGCCAGGAAAAACGCATCGACACTACTCAATGCAGGGTCTCCTGGCGCAAGAGAAAATGCCCAGTCTTGAGGGTCGCCGCGCAAAAAAGAAATAATAATCAAAACCTGTTGAATAGGATTACCAGAAGAATGAGGTTTCAAGGCCAAAAATAGCTTACAATTATTTTTGAAACTTAGAAACTTAGTTCTATCTCCAAAAAACAAATCAGGAATAGGAATTCTTGGTTCTAACATAGATTTCTGATCAATAGTATCTTGAATTTTTTGTACATTTATAACGAGATTATCCATTGAAGAGCACAGACCCTGAATATCCATGTCCACACCTGTGTCCAGAATCACCCAAATGTCTAGGGGAAAAAAAAAAAGTGAACACAGAGCAGAAAAAAAAAAATGATGTCAGAACTTTTTCTTTCCCTCTATTGAGAATCATTAGTTAGGCTCCTTGTACTGTTATGTTTGCTAATGACAGGTGTTATGAAGGCAATCCAGAAACACAGTGTGCTTAGCGATCAGAGCGCACACAGTGATCTGACAAATACCCAAAAATACAAGAACGAGCTCTGAGACGTGGAAACTCTGTAGACTGCACACCTGATCCTATCCTAAACACAACTAAAAGCGGCTGTGGATTGCGCCTAACAACTACCTAGGCAACTCGGCACAGCCTAAGAAACTAGCTAGCCTGAAGATAGAAAAATAGGCCTGACTTGCCCCAGAGAAATTCCCCAAAGGAAAAGGCAGCCCCCCACATATAATGACTGTGAGTAAGATGAAAAGACGAAACGTAGGGATGAAATAGATTCAGCAAAGTGGGGCCCGATATTCTAGGACAGAGCGAGGACAGTAAAGCGAACTTTGCAGTCTACAAAAAACCCTAAAGCAAAACCACGCAAAGGGGGCAAAAAAACCCACCGTGCCGAACTAATGGCACGGCGGTACACCCTTTGCGTCTCAGAGCTCCCACAAAACAAAAGACAAGCTGGACAGAAAAAAAGCAACAAAAAAACAAAAAGCACTTAGCTATACAGAGCAGCAGGTCACAGGAACAATCAGGAGAAGCTCAGATCCAACACTGAAACATTGACAAGGAGCAAGGATAGCAGCATCAGGCGGAGTTAAGTAATGAAGCAGTTAACGAGCTCACCAGAACACCTGAGGGAGGAAGCTCAGAAGCTGCAGTACCACTTGTGACCACAGGAGTGAATTCAGCCACAGAATTCACAACAGTACCCCCCCCCTTGAGGAGGGGTCACCGAACCCTCACCAGAGCCCCCAGGCCGACCAGGATGAGCCGCATGAAAGGCACGAACAAGATCGGAAGCATGAACATCAGAGGCAAAAACCCAGGAATTATCTTCCTGAGCATAACCCTTCCATTTAACCAGATACTGGAGTTTCCGTCTAGAAACACGAGAATCCAAAATCTTCTCCACAATATACTCCAATTCCCCCTCCACCAAAACCGGGGCAGGAGGCTCAACAGATGGAACCATAGGTGCCACGTATCTCCGCAACAACGACCTATGGAATACATTATGTATGGAAAAGGAGTCTGGGAGGGTCAAACGAAAAGACACAGGATTGAGAACCTCAGAAATCCTATACGGACCAATAAAACGAGGTTTAAATTTAGGAGAGGAAACCTTCATAGGAATATGACGAGAAGATAACCAAACCAGATCCCCAACACGAAGTCGGGGACCCACACGGCGTCTGCGATTAGCGAAAAGTTGAGCTTTCTCCTGGGACAAGATCAAATTGTCCACTACCTGAGTCCAGATCTGCTGCAACCTATCCACCACAGAATCCACACCAGGACAGTCCGAAGACTCAACCTGTCCTGAAGAGAAACGAGGATGGAACCCAGAATTGCAAAAAAATGGAGAAACCAAGGTAGCCGAGCTGGCCCGATTATTAAGGGCGAACTCAGCCAACGGCAAAAAGGACACCCAATCATCCTGGTCTGCAGAAACAAAACATCTCAGATATGTTTCCAAGGTCTGATTGGTTCGTTCGGTCTGGCCATTAGTCTGAGGATGGAAAGCCGAGGAAAAGGATAGGTCAATGCCCATCCTACCACAAAAGGCTCGCCAAAACCTTGAAACAAACTGGGAACCTCTGTCAGAAACAATATTCTCAGGAATGCCATGCAACCGAACCACATGCTGAAAGAACAAAGGTACCAAATCAGAGGAGGAAGGCAATTTAGCCAAGGGCACCAGATGGACCATTTTAGAAAAGCGATCACAGACCACCCAAATGACTGACATCTTTTGAGAAACGGGAAGGTCAGAAATGAAATCCATCGAAATATGTGTCCAAGGCCTCTTTGGGACCGGCAAGGGCAAAAGCAACCCACTGGCACGAGAACAGCAGGGCTTAGCCCTAGCACAAATCCCACAGGACTGCACAAAAGTACGTACATCCCGTGACAGAGATGGCCACCAGAAGGATCTAGCCACTAACTCTCTGGTACCAAAGATTCCAGGATGACCAGCCAACACCGAACAATGAAGTTCAGAGATAAGTTTATTAGTCCACCTATCAGGGACGAACAGTTTCTCTGCTGGACAACGATCAGGTTTATTTGCCTGAAATTTTTGCAGCACCCGCCGCAAATCAGGGGAGATGGCAGACACAATGACTCCTTCCTTGAGGATACCCGCTGGCTCAGGTAAACCCGGAGAGTCGGGCACAAAACTCCTAGACAGAGCATCCGCCTTCACATTTTTAGAGCCCGGAAGGTACGAAATCACAAAGTCGAAGCGGGCAAAAAATAACGACCAACGGCCTGTCTAGGATTCAAGCGCTTGGCAGACTCGAGATAAGTCAAGTTCTTATGATCAGTCAATACCACCACGCGATGCTTAGCTCCTTCAAGCCAATGACGCCACTCCTCGAATGCCCACTTCATGGCCAGCAACTCTCGATTGCCCACATCATAATTACGCTCAGCGGGCGAAAACTTCCTGGAAAAAAAAGCACATGGTTTCATCACTGAGCAATCAGAACCTCTCTGTGACAAAACCGCCCCTGCTCCAATCTCAGAAGCATCAACCTCGACCTGGAACGGAAGAGAAACATCTGGCTGACACAACACAGGGGCAGAACAAAAACGACGCTTCAACTCCTGAAAAGCTTCCACAGCAGCAGAAGACCAATTAACCAAATCAGCACTCTTCTTGGTCAAATCGGTCAATGGTTTGGCAATGCTAGAAAAATTACAGATGAAGCGACGATAAAAATTAGCAAAGCCCAGGAACTTTTGCAGACTTTTCAGAGATGTTGGCTGAATCCAATCCTGGATGGCTTGGACCTTAACTGGATCCATCTCGATAGTAGAAGGGGTAAAGATGAACCCCAAAAATGAAACTTTCTGCACACCGAAGAGACACTTTGATCCCTTCACAAACAAAGAGTTAGCACGCAGGACCTGAAAAACCATTCTGACCTGCTTCACATGAGACTCCCAATCATCTGAGAAGATCAAAATGTCATCCAAGTAAACAATCAGGAATTTATCCAGATACTCATGGAAGATGTCATGCATAAAAGGCTGAAACACAGATGGAGCATTGACAAGTCCGAACGGCATCACTAGATACTCAAAATGACCCTCGGGCGTATTGAATGCAGTTTTCCATTCATCTCCTTGCCTGATTCTCACCAGATTATACGCACCACGAAGATCTATCTTAGTGAACCAACTAGCCCCCTTAATCCGAGCAAACAAGTCAGATAACAATGGCAAGGGATACTGAAATTTAACAGTGATCTTATTAAGAAGGCGGTAATCAATACACGGTCTCAGCGAACCATCCTTCTTGGCTACAAAGAAGAACCCTGCTCCCAGTGGTGATGACGATGGGCGAATATGCCCCTTCTCCAGGGATTCCTTCACATAACTGCGCATAGCGGCGTGTTCGGGCACGGATAAATTAAATAATCGACCTTTAGGGAATTTACTACCAGGAATCAAATTGATAGCACAATCACAATCCCTATGCGGAGGTAGAGCATCGGACTTGGGCTCTTCAAATACATCCTGATAATCAGACAAGAACTCTGGGACCTCAGAAGGGGTGGATGACGAAATTGACAAAAATGGAACATCACCATGTACCCCCTGACAACCCCAGCTGGATACCGACATGGAATTCCAATCCAATACTGGATTATGGGTTTGTAGCCATGGCAACCCCAACACGACCACATCATGCAGATTATGCAACACCAGAAAGCGAATAACTTCCTGATGTGCAGGAGCCATGCACATGGTCAGCTGGGCCCAGTACTGAGGTTTATTCTTGGCCAAAGGTGTAGCATCAATTCCTCTCAATGGAATAGGACACCGCAAAGGCTCCAAGAAAAACCCACAACGTTTAGCATAATCCAAATCCATCAGATTCAGGGCAGCGCCCGAATCCACAAACGCCATGACAGAAAACGACGACAAAGAGCATATCAAGGTAATGGACAGAAGGAATTTGGACTGTACAGTACCAATGACGGCAGACCTAGCGGACCGCTTAGTGCGCTTAGGACAATCAGAAATAGCATGAGTGGAATCACCACAGTAGAAACACAGACCATTCAGACGTCTGTATTCCTGCCGTTCAACTCTAGTCATAGTCCTATCGCACTGCATAGGCTCAGGTTTAACCTCAGGCAGTACCGCCAAATGGTGCACAGATTTACGCTCGCGCAAGCGTCGACCGATCTGAATGGCCAAAGACTCATTCAAACCAGCAGGCATAGGAAATCCCACCATGACATCCTTAAGAGCCTCAGAGAGACCCTTTCTGAACAAAGCTGCCAGCGCAGATTCATTCCACTGAGTGAGTACTGACCATTTCCTAAATTTCTGACAATATACTTCTATATCATCCTGACCCTGGCACAAAGCCAGCAAATTTTTCTCAGCCTGATCCACTGAATTAGGCTCATCGTACAGCAATCCGAGCGCCAGGAAAAACGCATCGACACTACTCAATGCAGGGTCTCCTGGCGCAAGAGAAAATGCCCAGTCTTGAGGGTCGCCGCGCAAAAAAGAAATAATAATCAAAACCTGTTGAATAGGATTACCAGAAGAATGAGGTTTCAAGGCCAAAAATAGCTTACAATTATTTTTGAAACTTAGAAACTTAGTTCTATCTCCAAAAAACAAATCAGGAATAGGAATTCTTGGTTCTAACATAGATTTCTGATCAATAGTATCTTGAATTTTTTGTACATTTATAACGAGATTATCCATTGAAGAGCACAGACCCTGAATATCCATGTCCACACCTGTGTCCAGAATCACCCAAATGTCTAGGGGAAAAAAAAAAAGTGAACACAGAGCAGAAAAAAAAAAATGATGTCAGAACTTTTTCTTTCCCTCTATTGAGAATCATTAGTTAGGCTCCTTGTACTGTTATGTTTGCTAATGACAGGTGTTATGAAGGCAATCCAGAAACACAGTGTGCTTAGCGATCAGAGCGCACACAGTGATCTGACAAATACCCAAAAATACAAGAACGAGCTCTGAGACGTGGAAACTCTGTAGACTGCACACCTGATCCTATCCTAAACACAACTAAAAGCGGCTGTGGATTGCGCCTAACAACTACCTAGGCAACTCGGCACAGCCTAAGAAACTAGCTAGCCTGAAGATAGAAAAATAGGCCTGACTTGCCCCAGAGAAATTCCCCAAAGGAAAAGGCAGCCCCCCACATATAATGACTGTGAGTAAGATGAAAAGACGAAACGTAGGGATGAAATAGATTCAGCAAAGTGGGGCCCGATATTCTAGGACAGAGCGAGGACAGTAAAGCGAACTTTGCAGTCTACAAAAAACCCTAAAGCAAAACCACGCAAAGGGGGCAAAAAAACCCACCGTGCCGAACTAATGGCACGGCGGTACACCCTTTGCGTCTCAGAGCTCCCACAAAACAAAAGACAAGCTGGACAGAAAAAAAGCAACAAAAAAACAAAAAGCACTTAGCTATACAGAGCAGCAGGTCACAGGAACAATCAGGAGAAGCTCAGATCCAACACTGAAACATTGACAAGGAGCAAGGATAGCAGCATCAGGCGGAGTTAAGTAATGAAGCAGTTAACGAGCTCACCAGAACACCTGAGGGAGGAAGCTCAGAAGCTGCAGTACCACTTGTGACCACAGGAGTGAATTCAGCCACAGAATTCACAACAGTTCAGCCTCACATATTGGTTTCTATGTTACCTGTTTACTGATGTTGTGTGGTAGAGCGGTATTATTAGAGCCGTGTTGGGCGGGTTTAATGACTCCCTCTGTTTTGCTCATAAGTTACTTTAACCCAATGTGTTTCTGATGATTTTTTTGGCTTTGTAAATGGGATTGGCAGATGACGGGCGAACTCTGGGCCAAATTCTCGTTACAATGGCTGTTTAATCTCTTGCCTGGAAACACAGTAGCTTCATTCTCCGGCATCTGTTAAACTCACTTTTTAGTTATTTTTGTAGCAACGTTGGATGATTTCCCTGTTCTGACATCCTGTCTATTATTTCCAGAGTTGGTTGCAGATTTATGTGCACCCCAATTCATTACAAACCTTGGAGTCACTGTGACCACCCACCCAATGTAGTGTTGGCAGAGACCCTCCTCTCGACATCTATAGATATGAATATATCACAGTGCATTGTCCGAATGAGCACAGACAGGTGGCATTAGTGCAGTAAGACGATCTATTGGGAACAATGGAGGCAGATGCAGCACAAAGGAAACTGGAGGAGCATTACACATCTTGGAGTCACTGTGACCACCCATCTAATGTAGTGCTGGTGGGACCCTACTCTTGACACCTACATACATGAATATATCACAGTGCTTGGTCCGGATGAGCACGGACAGGTGGCATAGTGCACTAAGACGATCCATTGGGAACAATGGAGGCAGATGCAGCAGAAAGGAAACTGGAGGAGCATTACACATCTTTGAGTCACTGTGACCACCCATCTAATGTAGTGTTGGTGGGACCCTACTCTTGACACCTACATACATGAATATATCACAGTGCTTGGTCCGGATGAGCACAGACAGGTGGCATAGTGCAGTAAGACGATCCATTGGGAACAATGGAGGCAGATGCAGCACGAAGGAAACTGGAGGAGCATTACACATCTTGAAGTCACTGTGACCACCCA
Source organism: Ranitomeya imitator (assembly GCF_032444005.1). Taxonomy (NCBI): domain Eukaryota; kingdom Metazoa; phylum Chordata; class Amphibia; order Anura; family Dendrobatidae; genus Ranitomeya; species Ranitomeya imitator. The sequence goes on from NC_091286.1 coordinate 650,189,074, forward strand.
TCTAATGTAGTGTTGGTGGGACCCTACTCTTGACACCTACATACATGAATATATCACAGTGGCTTGGTCCAGATGAGTACGGACAGGTGGCATTAGTGCAGTAAGACGATCCATTGGGAACAATGGAGGCAGATGCAGCACGGAGGAAACTGGAGGAGCATTACACATCTTGGAGTCATTGTGATCACCCATCTAATGTAGTGCTGGCGGGATCCTACTCTTGACACCTACATACATGAATATATCACAGTGCTTGGTCCGGATGAGCACGGACAGGTGGCATTAGTGCAGTAAGACGATCCATTGGGAACAATGGAGGCAGATGCAGCAGAAAGGAAACTGGAGGAGCATTACACATCTTGGAGTCATTGTGACCACCCATCTAATGTAGTGCTGGTGGGACCCTACTCTTGACACCTACATACATGAATATATCACAGTGCATTGTCCGGATGAGCATGGAGAGGGGGCATAGTGCACTAAGACGATCCATTGGGAACAATGGAGGCAGATGCAGCAGAAAGGACACTGGGAACATTACACATCTTGGAGTCACTGTGACCACCCATCCAATGTAGTGTGGGCGGTGACCCTCCTCTCTACACCTATAGATATGAATATATCATAGTGCTTGGTCTGGATGAGCACAGACAGGTGGCATTGGTGCAGCAGGATGATCCATTCGGATTAACAGAGGCAGATGCAGCAGGATAGAAACTGGAGGAGCATTACACATCTTAGAGACACTGTGACCACACACCCAAAGTAGTGTTGGCAGAGACACTCCTTTCGACACCTACATACATGAATATATCACTGTACCTGGTATGGATGAGCACAGATAGGTGGCATTGGTGCAGCAGGACGATCCATTTGGAACAATCGAGGCAGATACAGCAGGATGGAAACTGGAGGAGCAGAACTGGAATCATGGGAACCGATGAAGCTACGACATCTGCTATTTGAAACCTTGGATAGTGACATAGCAGACACGAATCAGCGGCGAGGAACCAGAGATGCAAAACAGAATTACACAAAGGTCCAGTAAAATAGTTGAGTCCAAGGCAGCACTGGAACAGCGACTAGGCAGGGTTACCCTGTGATATAGCAGAGCTTAGTTTGTCACAGAGTCCAAGCAGATTTAGCCAATGATGTAGCAGCATTACTCAGTAATGTAGCAAAGATAAGTTTGTCAGGAGGTTCAGTTAGAGCTGGAAGGAAATCCATGGTAGCGGCGTGGTCACCGAATCCCTGAATACTTCCTATTAGACCCACAAATTTGACATCACAGGGGCGCATCAGATTGCCATGGTCCACTGACACGCAGAAGAGCAAAGTGATCCGAATGGAGGATGCAGAGCCCGCCACTGGAGCCAGGACTGATGAGTAACATTAGCAAATAAGGAACTGGATTTTTAGCAGCAGTATATTCTCAATTAACGGTAATCGGGGATCTATTTCTCCGATACAGAGCTCCAAATCCACCTCCCATAGGCATAGAACAAATTATAAAATTCAGCAACCATTAGCCAACATAGCAGAGCTGGCTTTGTCAGAGAGTCCAGGCATACAGCTTATACAATAATAAACACAATAATAAAACAGTATGCAGTGAGCTCCCTCTAGTGGTGGGGGAAGGCAGTCAGTATTTTTACATGAAGTCTATGAGGGGAGGCCATTTTTTTTTTTCTGATGCAAAAAAAAAACAAAAAAAACTTTGCCCTTTGTGGGCTTTCTTGGCACTTGACTCTATGATACTTTATGATATATAATTGTATAAATGATAGCTGACATAGATTTACGTTCATGGCACCCAGGCTGCCCGCAAGGCGCAAAAGTTATTAAGAGGCGGGTGCATAAATGTTATGCCAGCGGTTTTTTTGAGTTAAACCAGTTTATGAGCAAAGGGATCGTGTGGGACTGTTACACTTCTGCCACATTTGATCACAGATTATCCAGCTTTTGTGACCCCTGGTGTAAGAGATCCTCTGCAGCGCCACCCTAGGGGAAACGAGAAATTGCAGTTTTCATAAAAATCAGTGTACTGCATGTGTACGTAGAGATCTTATCAGTGGAGCAGTCCTTATTATACTGTTCAAAGGAATTACTTTTTAAGCGATTTTAATCTAAAAAAGCGAAGGACGATAGAAGATATAATAAATATTCCGATCCCATCCGGTTAGCAAAGCCGGCAGCTACTTCATTCTCAGTTCTCGCTGCTCTGGATTTATAGATCTTATCACCTTATGACTTCAGGATCAGACTACACGGGGTTTGATTGTAGTCTGTAACCATGGAGAAACATAGGTTTTCATGGGAGCTGTGTACGTAAAGCGGTAGGAGGTTTTATCAAAGACTGTATGCAAAGTTCTCTTATTCTTGATTTAGATTTTTTTTAATAGATGAGCTGATACAATAAAAATAAAAAAAATGGTTGCAAATGTATACATACCCCCTTAAAGGAAGGGGGGTGGTACCAACTTAGAAAGTCAGCCCCATTCATGGGATCGATGGGGGACCTTCATCTGTGGATAGGAAACATCTTGCTAAATTGCGGCATCCATGTTGCATCCATATGTCAAGATAGCTTAGTTTGATCAAAGGTCTGGCTGATAACAGAGCTAAAGCGTGTCATTTTTTTTTACATAGTTTTTATTTAACTAAATGAAATGACTGTTTGTTTTCCAGACGCCGCTGCTTTCCAAGGCTGAGAAACAGTCACAGGGACAATTGCTTGCAACCAGCGTAAGGTGGGGACAGACTCCCATCAACCAGTCTACGCCATGGGATACTGAGGAGCCCCCATCTAAGCAGATGAGGAAAGGCGAAAACCCAGGTAAGCCGGGAAAGTAAGCGGCATGCTGATATACAGGGGCGGACTGGGCCGGGTGGCAGGAATATATATGCCCCCCGGGCCGTGCCTGAGCAACTGCACAGGGCCGCTGGAGGACCGTCAGCGATTTTCATACATAGCACATAGTATATATAACCGCAAGACTTCCTACATTATGGAATTGCTATTTCAGCAGTTGCAATATTATGTTAGAGACTTCTAGACTTGTGAATCCATTTTTAAGACTGTATGAACTATGGCAATGTCCAGGCTTGGGGTACAAGTCTGCAGTTACTCTATGTGAATCCTCACAGCGTGCACAGTGTGCGCTGTCAGGATTCTCCAGTGCCAGGAGCGGGTGGTCATGTGACTGCAAGTTTGCATTCTTCCGGCCACAGTCAGACTAGACTTGCTCAGTTCACTGGTATTGATGAAGTCTGCACACATCTAGTCGGCATGTGACCGCGCGGATGCAAATCATATAGTTGCGCTCAATCACCCACAGCTACCGGCGCCGACACCGGAGAATCCTCACAACACTCACATCGCATGCTGCGAGGATTCACAAGTTGGACCATCCCTTTAAGTATTTGCAGCAGGCATTTCCATTTTATGGTAAAATGCACGAGATTTCAGAAATGTCATTCCCTTTATTGGCGCAGTAAGATACTGCATTTTTTTTTTTGATGCAAAAACGCAACGTGTGAATGAGCCTTAAGCGTTACCAATTCATTATGGAATTGCTAGTTGAGTATTTCCCTTAATATTATAAATTACTAATGCGCCGTATTATTATTACTATTATTATTATCAGGGGGTTTTTTTATTCCATTTACAAACATATAAAAAATAAATCTACTGATGGAATTGCTATTTAAGCCATTGTCCAGTTTGATTACCCTGAACTCATTATAACCCAATAATAATGGTCTCGTTATAAATTAATCTGCCGCGTTTATCTTTTTCGCCTTAGCCCATAGCGTTATATTAGGGAGTTGCTATTCGTGCAGTTGTCTAATATTATTTTTAGGTAATCTAATCCGATGCTGAAAGCGCCATTAATGTTTCTCCGCTGGTTTCGCGACGTACACCTCCAGCATGTAATTATATGAGCCAGTGATTATGGTAATTGGTGCATTATTAATGAGCGCTTCAGTGCTGCCAGTGTGCGGAGGCTGTACCCCCCGAAATAGCATCTCGGTGATCATGAGTGACATGACCGGGAGCCTCTGTGCCGTCAGTGTAGGAGGTGGCGGTGGCGGGGGGCACCGTACAATGTGTTCTTAGGGGGGATTCTGGAAGATTTGTGTTTGTAGGATATAAATCCGGGGTAATGAGCGAGTGGCAGAGTGTCGCCGCTCACTTCCCCTGTTGTAGGGACCCGGCTTTGTGTCATTAAGTTGTGTCATTGAACTGTCACCGCGCAGACGCTTCGTCTCGGAGAAGAGTCCCATTCTCGCGTTTGCTCCCGCAATTTTGATTCTTTTTTCTAATTAAGGCTCGGCATACTGTCAGACGCGGGCAGAAATCTCCCGGATTACATGTAACACCTACAGCTCCATCCCCCAGGAAGGCAGCAAGTTATTGCAATGCCAAATTTGACTTCATGGAAGAATATTCTCCATATTATTAAAAAGAAAAAGAAAAATAGTTTTTTACAAATTGGCCCGTTCACCGGGACCATTTTTACTTTTTTGGATCCAATTTCGATCAGTTGTCCTCAGTGGAGAGAAAAAAAAAATGTTTCTCCAACTTCTCCATTCTGATCGTCCATGACAATCCGGTCGCACTTGGATGTCATCCGAGTTCAGTCCGATTTTGTCACGGACCCATAGACTATGCCATTTCCAAAATCGATATTTTCCACAGACCTCTCAGCCTGAAGAAAAAGAAAAATCGGACGTGTGAACGGCCCCCCCCGTAGATTATCATAGATAGGAGTGCGATCTGTGAAAATAATGGTCAGCACTAGTATAAAAACAAATGACGTGTGAATAAGCTCTTATATGGGATCTGAGGGGTAACGTTTCTCCTTGTGGAGAGTGACAAGCCAAGCCTGGCATGTCAGAGTGAGGAGACTTAGACACCATGCATGGCATTTACATGGCGTATAAGTCTCCTCACTCTGACATTCCTCACGCTTTTCTATAGACGTGAATGCGTTATGTGGGCAGTTAAAGGGAAATTCCACATGAAGTCGGCATCATAACTTCCATTTTTTCCATTTGTTTTGTACGAAGAAAAAAAAAAAAAGCATTTCATTTGCAGAGATCAATGTTCTGTTAATGGAAACAGTCATCAAGCTTCTTTGCAGCCCTCCCTTTCCCCATGCAAAGTACAATTCAGGTTTAACAACGGCGTTGACATTCCCATAGTGTGAGGGCTGCTGGGAGATTTGAGCTCTGAGGCATGTAAAGTTGTGAACGTGGCTGTGAAATGTTAGACAGGAGGCGAGGGCAGAACTGTAGGGAGTGCGGATTGTAGTTGCACATGGGCCCTGGAGTTTGAGATGGAAAAATGCAGCCTCTGCCTCCAATAACAAGACCAATACATTATAGTAGGGGGGAGGGTTGTTAAAATTTTGTATTGGGCCCAGAATCTGCAAGCAACTGCACCCTTCTGACAAGCAGGCAAACTTCATGAGACAATGCCTTTAAGGAAGACTCATTCATGATTGAAGTTCTCTTTGGCCCCTTCATAAACATCTGCTCATTCTCAGCTTCGGAGTCCAGTGGGCGGTCCTCGTCAGTGACAACTATCTGTTTTTGCGCATTCTTACTAGGAAAGCTGTCAATCACTGCTTACGACCGCCCACTGGACTACTAAGCCCAGAGTCACCTAGGTTAAAATGAATAAAACATAAGTTGTGCTAAATTTCTTCCCAAAAACCTAGGTATCAATATATTCATCCTCTCCTCCTCGCAAAATAAACTTCATTTTTTACACGACGTGCTCCCGTTAGGCTGGGGACACACTAGCGTATTAAAAAATTGGTCCGATGTTGATCGAGAAAAGTAGGACGAGTGCCGTGTGACTAGAATGCCATTTTTATCAAGTGGCATCTGTCTGACATCGGTCTGACATTCCTGTGACATGCGTATGCAATCCGTATGCAATGTGTTTTTGTATAATAATCTAGCCCCCTTAAGTGCCTTTCATGTGGCACTAAAGGGTGTTTAGGCAATGTTAAGCTATTAAATAAATAATTAAAAATAAATGATGTGGTATTCCCCTTATTATTATTAACCAGCTGAGTGAAAGCAGACAGTTGAGAGCTGGTGTTATTGTTCTGGGAAGGGGCCAATATCCATGGAGCTTACCAGACTATTAATATCTGCTTGCAGCTCTCTACGTAACCTTTACTGGTTATTAAAAAGGGGGGACCCCCCAAAAAAAGGCGTGGGATCAACCTTATTTTTATTAACCAGCTGAGAGAAAGCTGAGAGCTGGTCTTAATAGTCTTGGAAGGGGTAATAAAAATGGAGCTTCCCGGGCTATTAATATCAGCTCACAGCTGTGTGCATAGCATTTACTGGTTATTAAAAAGGGGGAGCAAAAAATGTTGTGGGGTCTCCCTTATTTTTAATAATCCACAAAGACTAAGCAGACAGCCGCGGGCTGATATTTAAAGTCTGGGAAGGACCATAGATATTGTCCCCCTCCTAGACTAATAACACTCAGCTGCCCCAGAAACGGATCATCCATTAGATGTGCCAATTCTAGCGCTTAGCTTTTACCGATTGCCCTGGTGAATTGGCAGTCGGGGTAATGGTTTTGGGGTTAATGTCAGCTTTGTAATGTCAGCTGACATCAAGCCCAGGGGTTAGTAATGGAGAGGCTTCTATAAGATGCCCCATTACTAACCCCGTAAGTTTAAAGCAAAAAACACACACAGAGAGAAAAGTCCTTTATTTGTAAATAGCACTCTCGACAGTTACCCTCATTTACCCATTAAATACTATCAAAAGAAAAAGTATAGTCCATTGGGCCCATCATAATCCATAATCTGGGCGTCCCACGACGATCCCCGATGTTACTGCTCACCACGGCAGCCGGTATTCTGAGAGGAGCGTGAGAATCCTAGAATCCCAGAATGGTAGAATTGGAAGGGGCCTCCAGGGTCATCGTGTCCAGCCCCCAGCTAAATGCAGGACTCACTAAACCATCTCAGACAGATGTCTGTCCAGCCTATGAAGACGTCCATTGAAGGAGAACTCACCACCTCTCGTGGCAGCCTGTTCCACTCATTGATCACCCTGACTCTCTGACAAAAAGTTTCTTCTAATATCTAATCTGCACCTTGTCCCTTTCAGTTTCATCCCATTGCTTCTTGTGTTTCCATGAGCAAATGAGAGAATCCGGCTGCAGTGATGAACGGTGATGTCAATATGGTTACCACAGGTCAAAGACAGCGGCTCTCACAGCAACCTTTGTGTGAGCCCCCAGCTGTGAACTGGTTTAACCTCATTTATGGCACCTAATATCACCGTGACATCCAAAAATAATGTCACCATACAGTACAGTAATAATATCACCATGACATACAGAAATAATGTCACCATACAGTACAGGAGTAATACCATCATGCAGTACAGAAATAATGTCACCATACAGTACAGTAATAATACAACCATACAGTGCAGAAATAATGCCACCATATAGTGCAGTAATACCACCATGTAGCACAGAAACAATACCACCATACAGTGCAGAAATAATGTCACCATATAGTGCAGTAATAATACCACCATACAGTACAGAAATAATGTCACCATACAGTACAGGAAGAATATCACCATGCCATACAGAAATGATGTCACCATACAGTACAGGAGTAATGCCATCATACAGTACAGAAATAATGTCACCATACAGTACAGGAATAATACAACCATACAGTGCAGAAATAATGTCACCATATAGTGCAGTAATACCACCATGTAGCACAGAAACAATACCACCATACAGTGCAGAAATAATGTCACCATACCGTACAGGAATAATATCACCATGCCATACAGAAATGATGTCACTATACAGTATAGTAATAATACCACCATGTGGTACAGAAATAATGTCACCATACAGTACGTGAATAATACCAGCATACAGTACATAATGTCACCATACAGTACAGGAATAATATAACCATTACGGACAGAAATAATGTCACTATACAGTACTGGAATAATGACACCATATAGTGCAGAAATGATATTACCATACAGTCCAGAAATTATGTCACCTTACATCAAGGGAAAAATATTACCATGTAGTGCAGAAACAATGTCACTAGACAGTACAGGAATAATGTCACCATGACATACTGAAATAATGTCACTATACAGCACAGGAATAATATCACCATATAGTGCAGAAATAATGTCACCATACTGTACAGGAATAATATCACCATGCTATACAGAAATAATGTCACCTTATAGTACAGGAATAATATCCCCATGCCATATAGACCATACTGTACAGGGATATTACCACCATACAGTACAGGAAAAATGTCACCATGTCATACAGAAATAATGTCACTATACAGTACATGAATAATGCCACCATATAGTGCAGAAATAATGTCACTATACAGTACAGGAATAATGTCACCATACAGTACAGGAATAATACAAGCATACAGTACAGAAATAATGTCACTATACAGTACAGGAATAATTCCACCATATAGTGCAGAAATAATGTCACCATACTGTACAGGAATAATATCACCGTGCTATACAGAAATAATGTCACCTTATAGTACAGGAATAATATCCCCATGCTATATAGAAATAATGTCACCATACTGTACAGGGATATTACCAGCATACAGTACAGAAATAATGTCACTATACAGTACAGGAATAATATCAATATATAGTACAGGAATAATGTCACCTTACAGTACAGGAATAATATCACCATGTCATACAGAAATAATGTCACCATACAGTACAGGAGTAATGCCACCATACAGTACAGAAATAATGTCACCATACTGTACAGGGATATTACCAGCATACAGTACAGAAATAATGTCACTATACAGTACAGGAATAATATCAATATATAGTACAGGAATAATGTCACCTTACAGTACAGGAATAATATCACCATGTCATACAGAAATAATGTCACCATACAGTACAGGAATAATGCCACCATACAGTACAGAAATAATGTCACCATACAGTACAGGAATAATATTACCATACAGTAAAGGTATGATACCATCAGGTGTTACTATAATGATACCTCCATGCAGAACTGAAATAATATCAACACCGCTGAAATAATACTGCCTTACAGTGCTGAAAAAAAGGCCACAAAATAGTGCTGAAATGCCACCATAACAGAAATATTGCCACCGTGCGGAAGGGATATTACCATACAGTAAAGGAATAATACCACCCCACAGTGCTAAAATAATACCTAAATACAGTGCTGAAATAATACCATTATTCTGAAAAAATGCCATCATACAGGGCAGAAATGATACCCGTACATGGTACACATGCAGGTGTAGCAATCCTCAACAATACCGCTGTGGCTCATATGATGGCATGTCTATGCCCACTGTATGTCTCATTCACTTCCTAAAGAGGTGGCGGTGCTGTGCAAATTGCGTACACGCGCTTTTTGGTGCATCAACTTTAATTTTGCCCTATAAGCTGTACATTTGTATGTGTGAGGATGGCAAGCACCTCTGAGACCGACCCATCACCCTTTCCATCTGCATGGACAAGCTCTGGGCCCAGGTAACTTGGGCAAAAAAACGTCAAATTTTCCCTTTGTAGAAAAGAATGCAACATTTGTATAAAAATGCCGAAATGTAAAATTTACCCCCATTCTTAACGCATTTTATTATTTTCCAGCTACCCCTCCATGGGCAACGACGGTCTCTGCTGGAACCCAGGCATCTCTTATAGCTCATACCTACGGGATGACCCAGCCTCCTATATACAGCCAAGCAGCCAACGTCCAAGCTCCCATCATAGGCGTCACCCCCACCATCCCCCCTCACGTGGTCCCACAGGTACCACTAATGACAGCTCACTACCAGCTCCAACAGCCGCATCAACCCGCGCAACCTCTGAGCAACATGGTGGTGAACCTACAGAGCCAAACCATATACAGACACAGTCAACCAATCGCAATGTCCTCCTTGACCTGCGTTGGCCAGGTGCCTCATCCCGGCCACACGGCTATAGGCAATGGCCACATGACTTGTCCTATCCTCCCTCCACCGCCGCCTGCTCTACCTTCTGCAGCTCTTCCTAACAGCGTACCGGCTACGAATGGCCAGACCCACCAGCAGCTGCCTCACAGCCAGCCTTTGACCGCCGAAAACCCAAATGGTGTTCAGATGCTGCGAACGATTGGAATGGGAAAGTATGAATTCACAGATCCTTGGTATCCTAAAGGTAAGCCGTCACACCGCTTCCTCTCTTTCCTCCCTCTTGATCCGATTCTGGTTGAACACTGTGTGATTTGCGATTGACACCAAGTTGCAGGCTCAAGTGAAGGTCGCGGAAGAAGATCTTTCATCCCTGACGGGTGTAAGCTCGGAGTTCTCCACCGCTTTCTTCGTCTGTGGCCTTGCAGAAGTGGTTATGAATTAAATATGAACACACACAAAAAAAGAGAGAAAAGCAATTCTCCCGACGTAAAACAAAACTCGGATCTCGTCTCATTTCCCGGTGACACCTACTGAGTTTTGCTAGAAAATGGTTGAGTAGAATCCCTGCCGTCTGATTTCTATAGACGGAGCTGACGTGCCCTCTCTCCAGGTGTCCCACTGAAATGCATCAGTTTTCAGTTGTATTTTTGGTCTTCATCTAAAGTAACATCCGGGTCCCTAAGCTCCGGCCTTTTTTTTTTAAAATAATGAATGATCTGCAAACGTGCCTTTTCCAGAACAAGCAGCGATACAAAGGCCGGAGGCTCGGCGGGATGCTAACGAGTCCACAGTCCAAATTCATAAAACAGAAATCTCTTTACATTTCACATGACTCGACAGATTCCCCGAGAATTAAATTTGCTCTAACGAGAGTCTCATCTGGTCTTGATTTATGAATCCTCCCCGCACCACCACCGTCGTCTCGATGGGTAACGCTGTAAGACGACATTACATTCTGGGGTTGTATATCAGGTTTTATTTTCACCGCAGGATAGTCCTTGTAAGTAATGCTTATGGTATAACGGCCCTCCACCGGGGGATCATATATTTATGGCTGTGATCGTACAGCATTACAGTGGGAAACTATGAGCAAAATAGCAAAATTGATGAGGAAGGGTGGACGTAAAAGAAAAATCCAAAGTCATCACGGGTCCTAGTAAATATAGAGTTGCGATAAATAGGAGCAGGGTGATCATGGGAGTCAAACACAAAGTTGCGGCAATTTTTTTTGGGGGGGATGTGTAAACTCATTATGACCTAGGGAGAAGAGTCAAGGCCACCATGCACATTTGGTTAACGTTGGTTAAACCCTCTGAGATAGGTCTGATGTGTGTGATGGCCTTCCAGATCTCCACCAAGAGAGGACGTCGGGGGAAAGAAATATCCAGTTTGTCAGATTTCCGATGGCCAATCTTTTTGAGGAGTTTAGCAGCAGCTCTCTCATAGAGAACACAAGCGGCTGAGCGTGCTTGAGTATGGGCGAGTCGGGAGACTTTGCGGTCAGCCAAAGGATCATTTAGCAGACAGCTATCTATTATTTTTAGGGGCATAACCAGTAATTATGGGAGCCCGTAACCATCATCACTAAGTAAATCGATTTTTTTTTTTTTAACCAAATGTTAGGATTGTCTCTTTTTAACCGGACGAGGGCCACTAACTTTTTTAAAATTAAAGTGGTATTCCCACCTATATTCCAGAGGATCTGCTTAAAAAGTCTTAATTGATTAGGTTCCACCTTCCCAATCTAAGCCTATTTCCATAAAGTTTGCACAACTGCCATGGAAATGAATGGAGAGAAGCTCGTAACCATCCAGAAACCTCTCCATTCTTTGTCCTACTGGGCAGGCTGGTGGGAGGAAGGTCTAGGGACCCCTGTTCTAGTTAGTTTCACTAAAGCAAAAAGCAGCATATGGGTTCTTTCTATGAGGAAATACACCCGGCTTGTTGGGGTTCATTTACAGAAAAAGGGGGCTCCAAAAAAAGGGAGAAAATCTCCGTAGCATCACCAAGGGTTTTTAGGAGAACAGCACTTCCAGAAAGTTTCTTGTGGTTGCTGCCCTCATCAGAAGGCATCTGCATACACATTCAGGGGGCCTGGAATTGGCAAGGTGGGGGTGACCTTAAAAAAGGGTAACATTTTACGTCCAATGAGAGTTCTTAGATGCCTGATCCTGATCGTGATTCTCGCAGTATCTAGCATTCAGGGCCAGAGTTTCTGTGGAGGTGCCCATTGATTGTGGGCATTAGGAACTCTTGATAATTTCCACCTTATCTCACGAGAAAAGGTGGACTAGCAACTGCCAGAACCTCCTCTCACAAGATGGGATTTTGGAGGAAAAACATCAAAATTGGGGACTAATTTAGTATTTTTGGTCTCATTTTGATAGGTTCAAGTAACAAGTGAGGGTCCAATCATCTAAAAACAAACTTACCATCTGTGTATACACATGTTTCCACATACATAGAGTCAGTTATTCGGAGCACATGGTGTCATGTAGAGGCTGAAATTCTGATACTTTACTCCCACCGATTCCCAGACTCCTTTGTCTACGCTGCCTCTGCTTCTTCTGTGAAAAGACGTGGGCATGAAAGCATGGTCGAGCTCTCGAGTACAGAATGCCATCGCTCGTGTGGTACTCAGACCACTCGCGCCGACTTCCGTCCTTTCTTCTCTAGAGAGCTCGCCTTGCATTATAATAAGATCTTTTTTGAGAAGGGCTGGAGGTTCCATCTCATTAAATCCCTGAGTCTTTCAATTTCATTGTCTGGCTTAACACGCAAGTCTTGGCAAAGTTCATGAGCAATTATTGTATGATGTCCAGTGAGGAGAACGCGCTCGGGCCAATCACCGCGGAGTGGAAACAGATATTTTTAGAGTTCATTAGTGCACTTATTTAAATTCCGCATTTGTTTTCTTTAATTACAGATCTACCGGCCTTTCCAAAGGGGAATCATTCTCATTTGCATGTGGAAATGTACTGTGCGTTCTTGATTAACCTTTGCTTGCTACCCTCCAAGAACATGAAAATTTTCACAAATTTTTCATTTGCAACAGGTCATGTTGTCTTCTCATACGGGTGACGGTTTCATTTAATTCATCGTGCGAGCGGGTATACTGTTTAATTATCGTGCCATTGTAAGTGCGGCCGGGATATTGGAATTCATGAGTCGTGAAGCTTTGTTAATTATTTTGTACATCGAGATTTGCAACCCTCTTTGTCATTATATGTGGGATTGGATTGTATTAAGAGCGGAGGTTTTTATTTGTGCCGGAGACGCGTATCATACGCTATACAACCACGGTATATTAGTTCCATATTGTTATATCCCCGACCTGGACCTCTTCCAGTGACTTCTTCATCTATCACCAAGTGGCGCTGTATTCACCCTGTGATGGAGAAAACCTCAGGTGTCTCCAGCACCCCAGTAGGTAACCTCACCTTCCTACTGCGGCCAATGGGACAGCACCACACCCTATTTAAACTCCTGAAATAGTGTTATTGCTTGGATGTATCCCCATATTGTTACGCTGTTACCTATTGTGTTAATCCTGATCTTGAACTGGCTTGTGATCTTGACTATATTAGCCTCTGAGATCCCTCCAGATTTTGACCTCAACTAACTGACTGCTTGTATTGACTGACCTCTTGGTACCCGACCCCGGCTTTTCCTTTCTTTCTGATTCTGGCCCTGTTGTTTTCTCTTCTGATACTGACTTGATTCACTTTTTCCTGTCTTTGGTTTAAGCTTCTTCTTTTGGCCAACAGCTACTCCGTAGATGCAATTTTGGGGCCCCATTGTAAATCCAAATCCCTATATGAGGGTTAAAGGGTGACGGAAGAGTTAACTCTGGAACCTGATGGACTGAGTGGCTAGCGCCATGTCTGTCCATGGTAGGCTTGTTTAACTGACGGTCTCTGAAAAAAAAGTCTCATTCCAAAATCATTCCCACAAGTATAGATTCCCCTTTCATGCCTTACGTTTCCTCGTGGCTCAAGATATCCGAATATCCTGTCAACAGTTAGTTCTCCCATATGTACTTGGTCAAGAAGTATTGAAATTGCATTGACTGAGTCCTTAAAGGAAATCTGTCACCATAGTGCACCCTCTAACCACTTATATGGTCAGGTAGCTCTTGGAAAGATAAGTCAACCCATACCTCTGTTTTGATAATCTGTGGCTTCATCGATTTAATCCACGTTTTTATCAATATACAAATGAGGCAGCAAGTGCTTTTGGTGTAACGGAGCACTTCCCGAGCTTATGCTTTCCCAACTCAAGTTCCCACTTTGCTGCTTGACGGACAGTTCCCTGGCTTAACATCAAGCGCTCGAAAAGAAAATCTTGCGTCAGTCAAGCAGCAAGGCGGCGAATTGAGTTGGGGAGGAAGAGACATGGGAAGTGCTCCCTCACGCCCAGAGCACTTTGCAGACTCATTTGCATATGGATAACACCATGGATTATTCCATTATGGAACTTGATAGAGAAAGGTATGGATCAGCTTACCTTTTCAAGTAATTTAGGGGTGCACCCTGATGAAAGATTACCTTTAATGACAGCACAGTACAACGATCAAGAGGAAGAGGATTTATCAGGCGAGTAATGGATCTTTTATTATTTGATGCCATTTTTGCTCTTTCGCATAATTTCTTCAGCTATCACAGATACCTGCAAAGCAAAAAAGGAATATTTTTTGTTACCCTATGGCGGTATTATTTAAACACTGTTGGCAACGATATTTTGATATCATAAAGCCATTGTCTAGTGATATTATTTGGGCACTCTATAGTGGTATCTTTGATTCAACATTTGGCAGCTACCACTAGTGTTTTTGGGTTATTTATGAAACTGTTTGGACCCTTTATGGTGATATGTTGTTAGCAAGTACTTTATATTTTGGTACTGTTTGGCAGTATTATACAGCCATTGTCTAGTGGTCTTTTTTGGGCATCTCTAAAATTATTTGTGCACTTTTTTGGCAGTATTATACAATACAGACACAGGGGGTTTTTTTCAGGCTGATTTTGCTGCAGAAACCTACTGAAAAAAACTACCGTATTTAAAATAATGTTCAAAAGAATGAACAGATGCAAAATGGTAGTTTTTTTGTACCATTGTAATTTTTCTCCTATTTTTTGAAGCTTGTTACTACATTGTGGCTGTCACAGTTTATCAATTACATGTAGTTTGCGTTCCATCCTTAAAGAAAAAGGCAAAGGTCGCTATATGGCTGTACCTGTGAGTAACCCTTTAGGAGGTTTTCTGGTGGTTAGCATGTATAAGGGATCCTTAAGAAAAGGCAAAGGTCACCATGTGGCTGTACATGTGAGTAACCCTTAATAACAATAATAATTTATCATTTTTATTTATACAGCGCCAACATATTCCGCAGCACTTTACAATTAAGCGGGGACATATATAGACAATAAATTCAGTACAAGTTAAGACACTTTAAATAGTGACATTAGGGGTGAGGTCCCTGCTCGCAAGCTTACAATCTACAAGGAAATGGGGGGACACAATAGGTGAAAAGTGCTTGTTATTTCAGGTCTGGCAATAATAATAAATAGGGATTTTCATATAAAGCTGCATGATCCGGTCGTCAGCCCGTGTGTTTAAGTGCAATATTCAAGTATCAAGTGCAGTTATCGTGTGCATGGAGGGTGTGGAGACAGATGAATAGTAGGGTGCAGATTCAGAATGATATTTGGAAGGAGGGAACAGGACAAAGTTAGTTTACTGAGTAGTTGATATGGTAGGCTTGTTTGAAGAGATGGGTTTTCTAAGCACGCTTGAATAGGTCGGGGCTAGGTATCAGTCTGTTCGTCTGGGGAAGTGCATTCCAGAGAGCTGGCGCAGCACGAGAGAAGTCTTGGAGACGGAGGTACGAGGTTCTTATTACGGGGGATGTTAGTCTCAGGTAATTTGTAGAATGGAGGGCACGTGTAGGGCGATAGACGGAGATGAGAGAGGAGATATAAGGCGGTGCAGAACTGTGGAGAACTTTGTGGGTGAGAGAGATGAGTTTATACTGGACCCTGTAGCAAATGGGTAGCCAGTGTAATGACTGGCACAAGGTGGAGGCATCGGTGAAGCAGCTGGACAGAAATATGACCCTGGCTGCTGCACTCAAGATGGATTGGAGAGGGGAAAGTTTGGTAAGAGGGAGACCGATCAGAAGAGAGTTGCAGTAGTCCAGACGAGAATGAATAAGAGCAACAGTAAGAGTCTTAGCAGTTTCAAAGGTGAGAAAAGGTCGGATTCTGGAGATGTTTTTAAGATGCAGGTGACAGGAGCGAGTGAGCGATCGGATATAGGGAGTAAAGGAAAGTTCGGTGTCGAATATGACCCCAAGACAGCGGGCATGCTGTTTGGGAGTTATGGTTGAACCCTCCAGGGTAATTTCGATGTTGGGTAGAGTGAGGTTAGTAGAAGGGAGAAACACAAGTAGTTCAGTTTTGGAGAGATTTAGTTTCAGATAGAGGGAGGACATGATGTTAGAGACAGCAGACAGACAATCCTTGGTATTTTGTATTAGGGTAGGGGTGATGTCAGGGGAAGAAGTGTATAATTGGGTGTCATCAGCATAGAGATGGTACTGGAACCCAAATCTGCTGATTGTTTGTCCAATAGGGGCAGTGTATAGAGAGAAGAGGAGGGGGCCTAGGACTGAGCCCTGCGGAACCCCGATAGTAAGGGGACGAGGAGAGGAAGAGGAGTCAGCAAAAGATATAGTGAAGGAGCTGTCAGAGAGGTAGGAGGAGAACCAGGAGAGGGCTGTGTCCTTGAGGCCTATGGAGTGGAGCATAGTGAGGAGGAGCTGGTGATCCACAGTATCATATGCGGCAGAGAGATGCAGGAGAATCAGCAGAGAGCAATGACCTTTGGATTTAGCTGTTATTAGATCATTAGAGACTTTAGTGAGGGCAGTTTCAGTGGAGTGTAAAGAGCGGAAACCAGATTGTAAGGGGTCAAAAAGAGAGTTATCCGAGAGATAGCAGATTAGACGGGAGTGGACCAAGCGTTCCAGGAGTTTAGAAATGAAGGAAGGGTTAGAAACAGGCCTGTAGTTAGCAGTACAGTTCTGGTCCAGGGATGGCTTTATAAGTAGAGGGGTTATGATGGCATGTTTAAATGAGGAGGGAAAGATGCCTGAAGAAAGAGAGAGGTTAAATATTTTAGTCAGGTGAGTGGTGACCACTGGTGAGAGAGACTGCAGGAGATGTGAAGGAATGGGGTCACTGTTGCAGGTTGTAGGCCGAGCAGATGCGAGGAGCTTGGAAACTTCTTCTTCTGAAACAGGCTCAAAGATGTCTAGTGAGCTTGAGGTGCGGCAGGGAAAGGGATTCAGGCACTGAGGAGATTGGGCTGAGATATCCTGATGGATGTGGTTGATTTTTTCTAGGAAATAAGTAACCAGATCCTCACCGCTGAGGTTGGTGATGGGGGCCTGTACTTTAGGTTTCAGGAGGGACCCTTTAGGAGGTTTTGTGGTGGTTAGCATATAATAATAATAATCTTTATTTTTATATAGCGCTAACATATTCCGCAGCGCTTTACAGTTTGCACACATTAGCATATATAAGTGATCCTTGAAAAAAGGCAAAGGTCACCATGTGGTTGTACCTATGAGTAACCCTTTAGGATGTTTCTTGGTGATTAGCATGTATAAGTGATCCTTAAAAAGTCAAAGGTCACCATGTGGCTGTACGTATGAGCAACCCTTTAGGAGGTTTTCGGGTGGTTAGCAAGTATAAGTGATCCTTAAAAAAGGCAAGGGTCACCATGTGGCTTTATGTATGAGTAACGCTTTAGGAGGTTTCCTGATGGTTAGCATGTATAAGTGATCCTTAAAAAAGGCAAGGGTCACCATGTGGCTGTACGTGTGAGTAACCCTTTAGGAGGTTTTCTGGTGGTTAGCATGTATAAGTGATCCTTGAAAAAAGACAAAGGTCACCATGTGGTTGTACGTATGAGTAACCCTTTAGGAGGTTTTCTGGTGGTTAGCATGTATAAGTGATCCTTGAAAAAAGACAAAGGTCACCATGTGGTTGTACGTATGAGTAACCCTTTAGGAGGTTTTCTGGTGGTTAGCATGTATAAGTGATCCTTAAAAAGGCAAAGGTCACCATGTGGCTGTACGTGTGAGTAATCCTTTAGGACCTTTCCTGGTGGTTAGCATGTATAAGTGATCCTTGAAAAAAGACAAAGGTCACCATGTGGTTGTACGTATGAGTAACCCTTTAGGAGGTTTCCTGGTGATTAGCATGTATAAGTGATTCTTGAAAAAAGGCAAAGGTCACCATGTGGCTGTACGTGTGAGTAACCCTTTAGGAGGTTTCCTGATGGTTAGCATGTATAAGTGATTCTTGAAAAAAGGCAAAGGTCACCATGTGGCTGTACGTGTGAGTAACCCTTTAGGAGGTTTCCTGATGGTTAGCATGTATAAGTGATCCTTGAAAAAAGGCAAAGGTCACCATGTGGCTGTACGTGTGAGTAACCCTTTAGGAGGTTTTCTGGTGGTTAGCATGTATAAATGATAGACAGAGGCGTCATCATTCAGTGCCATGAGCAGCGAGATTGGCGATATAAGGTAGCGACGTGCCGGAGATGGGAATTTTTGCAGCACAGAACATTGTGACAGCGCTGGGATTTCAGCGTGATTTCAAAGCGAAGCCTCTAGACACAGAGACAGCGAGCGCCTCACACACACACACACACACACGTCGGGAAGCATCGCTGCAGAATATATTGGAGAGCACGTCGCTATAATGAGACTGTCAGTCTGACTATTCTCTGCTTCAAGGGCGTTAATTATTTGTGAAATAGGCTGCCTCAATCCTGAAGGGAAGAAGAGATCATGGAGTAATGACTCCGACTCATAAAATACAATAACACATATTTCTATCCATAGGGAAAAGTGGGAAAATTAGTTTTTCTTCTGTCTTCTCTGTAATATTTACACCATCGTAGCGCCATAATAATTAGTCTGTAGGCGACACTCACTTAATTGTTCCTCCCGTCGCCTACAATGCTGGCGAAACCAGATATAATAATAATGCTGCTGAAATCTGTTTCCAGGAAAGCTGGGTGACTATTGGAATATAACTAGGTCAAAACAGAAGTCCTAAAAAGCAGAGAGTAGTCAACCCCGTAGTTGCCATATTGAACGATTATTAGAGCTTGTTCACACATTGCATTTTTCCACGCGGGAAAAAAGAAAGAAACAAACAGTGTTTTACCGTAATAGGGAACTGACTAAAATTTCACATTGCATTTTTTTTTATCTATCATTTTTTTATTACAGTTTTTCCCTATTGAGAAAAAAATGCAAAAAAAAAATTGTAATTTCAGCATCAGTTTTCTGGCCATAGTCTGCTGTTTTCATGAATATAAAGCCAAAGTGTGAACAGATTATGCGTTTTTTTATTCTTTGAGTAAAGTTAGACAAGTTGTGCAATAGACTTTTTATATCAATCCTTATGGTGTTCAGGATCTTTCTTGCTGCCGTTGAATAGAACCATTTGTTGATAATTTTATGGGATAACAGTCAGTCCAGGTCGTGTAATGGACGGCCAGCAATCTCATGTGATGACCTAGGGGTCTGAGACCACCTAGAGGAATGATGACAGCAGCAGCGCAGGCAAGGAAAGAGTGAATAGTATCTGTGATTATCCCCCTCACTAGATGGAGGCCCGATGCTATCACATCGGGAGGGCGGTAATGCCACGATGGGGGCAGGCATGCGGCACTGTTGTTGCCAAAAGGCATCCTGTGATAATCGAATGACTTTTGCATCAGGAGACTCATGTGCTTGACGCCTACGCTTATGCAGTGCCCCAGAGTCCTGGTCGTTGCAGTAATGTTATTCTTCCACCAGGGGGAGTGATGTTACGTCTGAAGGCAATGAAGGAGATCTTCTGTCCAGGTATCACAACCACCAAACACACTTCACACTCCAGTCCGCCAGGGGGAGCCATGCTTCTATCTACTAGGGCACTCCTCACACTTGGGTAAAACTGGTGGGTTGGTTAGGAAGTTAGACAGTCAGCCCCGACTGAGATAGGCAGAGGCTGCTTGGAGTGGGTTCCAGCCAGCTCCAGACTGCGGCCTACGGGAGGCGAGGGTACACGGAGCTGCGCCTGCATCCCATGCGGCAGCATCCCAAGAAGGAGACATTGAACGGAATTGTGTTGCAGTGAGTAAGAAACGAAGTCATAGCAACAGGGGTGGAATATCAGAGGGAGACCAGCTAGAAGCAGGCTGCCTCCTTCTGAAGCGCCGTACCGGTAGCCAGAACACCGAGGGAGTAAGGATCTCTATGCTTTACTTCAGAGACTAGTAGGACAGTTGATTCCACGTTAGCTGCCCGACCATATACCCAGGAGGCACGGTGGCAACTTGTGGAGGCCGGAGTGTCTATAGGGTCCCTATAAAAAGCCTCAGGCCACCAGTCATACGGGTTTGTCCTATCCGTCAGGGGGACAGAGAGGAAGAGATTTAACATCTACAATAGTTGTGAGGACCTTACTGAGTTGCTCAGCAGGGAGGAACTACAACACTCAGGCGCTAGAGGAAGGCTATTGAATTCCACCTGGATAAGGGGACTCTGGAGTTACCTTCAGACCGGCCGGACTCTGCCTGCCCTGTGATCCGGTGCTCTGGACTGTGGAAGCTGAAGCCTTCAGTAAAGGTAAAGAGACTGCACCCACTGTGTCCTCATTATTCCCTGCACCTTACATCATCCACCGTCCACCATCTACACTCTGGGAAGCCCTGGGGACACACTTCACCTGTGGGAAGGTATACCATCCAGCTGCCATAACATCACACCAGCGGACCCCTAAGCAGCGTCGGTCACCCTGACCGAATACCACAGGTGGCGTCACGAACATTATCCCTTTAAAGACCTTTCCCTCATTTTCAACGGACGTTCCCCTAGGGCCACGGACCGGGTCAGCCACCGTGACATCCCCACTGAGAACCGAAGGACCCGGTACTGAGTAACGCATTGCCCTACACGGGGGGGCGCTCCACTTATATGCATTATTTTGGTCCCAGTGTGTGAGTGTGTGAATGTGAGTGTGGTGTGTACGGCGTATAGTGTGTGTGGTGCGACGGTGTTCCGCTGGTGGTACAGCACAAGAAGCTTCGTGAGTGTGTGTGAGATTATGAGTGTGTGTGATTGTGAGTGTGAGAGTTTGTGATGTGTGTGAGTGTGTGTGATGCGTACAGCGTATAGAGTGTGTGTGTGAGTGTTTGTGGTGCGTGCGGCGTATAGTGTGTGTGTGTGTGTGTGTGGTGCGACAGTGTTCCGCTGGTGGTACCGCACAATACGTTGATACCAGCAGCTGTATCCATATTGAGACACCCATCACTTGGGTGTCCCAATATGGCGGTCGGTGAACTTCCTCCTCATGGAATTCTGGGATACAGTGACATCTGGACAGAACAGGAAATGAAAACATTACAAGGCAATTATATAAATAGATACTGTGTGTGATCCACCTGCGAAATCACTGATTATAGTTCTCTACAGACCTATCCTATGAGGTTCTGCAGCAGCTAAGGTGTATTATGATGTTCTGCAGCAGCTGAGGTGTATTATGAGGTTCTGCAGCAGCTGAGGTGTATTATGAGGTTCCGCAGCAGCTGAAATGTATTATGAGGTTCCGCAGCAGCTGAGGTGTATTGTGATGTTCTACAGCAGCTGAAATGTATTATGATGTTCTGCAGCAGCTGAGGTGTATTGTGATGTTCTACAGCAGCTGAAGTGTATTATGATGTTCTGCAGCAGCTGAGGTGTATTATGAGGTTCTGCAGCAGCTGAGGTGTATTATGAGGTTCCTCAGTAGCTGAGGTGTATTATGAGGTTCTGCAGCAGCTGAGGTGTATTATGAGGTTCCGCAGCAGCTGAAGTGTATTATGAGGTTCCGCAGCAGCTGAGGTGTATTGTGATGTTCTACAGCAGCTGAAGTGTATTATGATGTTCTGCAGCAGCTGAGGTGTATTATGAGGTTCTGCAGCAGCTGAGGTGTATTATGAGGTTCCTCAGTAGCTGAGGTGTGCATGTTTGTAGTCAGTAACCATGGAGACACATGGGTCATCGGAGGAGCTGTATTCACAAAGTGATAACAAATAACATTTACCAAGACAATTTGATTGAATTTTCTTTTTAAAGGAATCTTAACACTGGAATAACTGTCTGTGATGTGGACGTCGTCCCCCCAGGAGAGGCTGCGGCCCCCGCTGTGGACGCGGCACTAGAGCCATTTCCTGTAGTTCCGTTCCAGCACCGCTGCCGTCCTCCCTCCATTTTGCAGCACACAGGGCCCTCCCAGGTCCTCTCTCCGCTGCGTCCATCTTCCATCTGACAGCTACAATTGCCCAGAGAATGGAAAAGATTATCTTGTTCTAAATTTCAGAGCCGCTAATCCTTAAGTACTGCAGTCGGTGGAAACTGTTTATGATACTCGGTCACACGCAATTTGTGTTGTTAAATCTTAAAAACTTCTCGGCCTAAAGTTTGTACCAAATAATGTGCAGATTTTCATATTCTGCTTCCATAATGGCAGGATGGCAGACCCTCCATCCAAAGGAGAACGTGCAGAGTGCAAAGGAAACAAAGACGGAAATCATCCCTGTATTGTACAACGAAGACAAAAAATATACATGCCAAACCGACACTCACAAACTACCGCTACACCAATGCAGTGTGTAATTAGCACACCAGACATTACACAGCCATGCCACACAGGAATCACAACCACTGCCTTGTACTAAATCTTTTACTACATAGAGGGCGTCATTTAATTTTTTATAAGCAAAGCAGTATTATAGTAGTTATATTCTTGTACATAGGGGCAGTATTATAGTAGTTATATTCTTGTACATAGAAGCAGTATTATAGTAGTTATATTCTTGTACATAGCGGCAGTATTATAGTAGTTATATTCTTGTACATAGGGGCAGTATTATAGTAGTTATATTCTTGTACATAGGGGCAGCATTATAGTAGTTATATTCTTGTACATAGAGGCAGTATTATAGTAGTTATATTCTTGTACATAGAAGCAGTATTATAGTAGTTATATTCTTGTACATAGCGGCAGTATTATAGTAGTTATATTCTTGTACATAGTGGCAGTATTATAGTATAATTATATTCTTGTACATAGGAGGCAGTAATATAGTAGTTATATTCTTGTACATAGGGGCAGTATTATAGTAGTTATATTCTCTTGTACATAGTGGCAGTATTATAGTAGTTATAATCTTGTACATAGGGGGCAGTATTATAGTAGTTATATTCTTGTACATAGTGGCAGTATTATAGTAGTTATATTCTTGTACATAGGAGCAGTATTATAGTAGTTATATTCTTGTACATAGGAGCAGTACTATAGTAGTTATATTCTTGTACATAGTGGCAGTAATATAGTAGATATATTCTTGTACATATGGGCAGTATTATAGTAGTTATATTCTTGTACATAGGAGCAGTACTATAGTAGTTATATTCTTGTACATAGGAGCAGTATTATAGTAGTTATATTCTTATACATAGGAGCAGTATTATAGTAGTTATATTCTTGTACATAGAGGCAGTATTATAGTAGTTATACTCTTGTACATAGGAGCAGTATTATAGTAGTTATATTCTTGTACATAGGGGCAGTATTATAGTAGTTATATTCTTGTACATAGGGGACAGTATTATAGTAGTTATATTCTTATGCATAGGAGCAGTATTATAGTAGTTATATTCTTGTACATAGGAGCAGTATTATAGTAGTTATATTCTTGTACATAGGGAGCAGTATTATATTATAGTAGTTATAATCTTGTACATAGGAGCAGTATTATAGTAGATATATTCTTGTACATAGGGGCAGTATTATAGTAGTTATATTCTTGTACATAGGAGCAGTATTATAGTAGTTATATTCTTGTACATAGGAGCAGTATTATAGTAGTTATATTCTTGTACATAGGGAGCAGTATTATAATAGTTATAATCTTGTACATAGGAGCAGTATTATAGTAGATATATTCTTGTACATAGGGGCAGTATTATAGTAGTTATATTCTTGTACATAGGAGCAGTATTATAGTAGTTATATTTTTGTACATAGAGGGCAGTATTATAGTAGTTATATTCCTGTACATAGGAGCAGTATTTTAGTAGTTATATTCTTCTACATAGGAGACAGTATTATAGTAGTTATATTCTTGTACATAGAGGGCAGTATTATAGTAGTTACAGTTAGGGCCAGAAATATTTGGACAGTGACACAAGTTTTGTTATTTTAGCTGTTTACAAAAACATGTTCAGAAATACAATTATATATATAATATGGGCTGAAAGTGCACCCTCCCAGCTGCAATATGATAGTTTCCACATCCAAATCGGAGAAAGGGTTTAGGAATCATAGCTCTGTAATGCATAGCGTCCTCTTTTTCAAGGGACCAAAAGTAATTGGACAATGGACTCTAAGGGCTGCAATTAACTCTGAAGGCGTCTCCCTCGTTAACCTGTAATCAATGAAGTAGTTAAAAGGTCAGGGGTGGATTCCAGGTGTGTGGTTTTGCATTTGGAAGCTGTTGCTGTGAGCAGACAACATGCGGTCAAAGGAACTCTCAATTGAGGTGAAGCAGAACATTCTGAGGCTGAAAAAAAAGAAAAAATCCATCAGAGAGATAGCAGACATGCTTGGAGTAGCAAAATCAACAGTTGGGTACATTCTGAGAAAAAAGGAATTGACTGGTGAGCTTGGGAACTCAAAAAGGCCTGGGCGTCCACGGATGACAACAGCGGTGGATGATCGCCGCATACTTAATTTGGTGAAGAAGAACCCGTTCACAACATCAACTGAAGTCCAGAACACTCTCAGTGAAGTAGGTGTATCTGTCTCTAAGTCAACAGTAAAGAGAAGACTCCATGACAGTAAATACAAAGGGTTCACATCTAGATGCAAACCATTCATCAATACCAAAAATAGACAGGCCAGAGTTAAATTTGCAGAAAAACACCTCAAGAAGCCAGCTCAGTTCTGGAAAAGTATTCTATGGACAGATGAGACAAAGATCAACCTGTACCAGAATGATGGGAAGAAAAAAGTTTGGAGAAGAAAGGGAACGGCACATGATCCAAGGCACACCACATCCTCTGTAAAACATGGTGGAGGCAACGTGATGGCATGGGCATGCATGGCTTTCAATGGCACTGGGTCACTTGTGTTTATTGATGACATAAGAGCAGACAAGAGTAGCCGGATGAATTCTGAAGTGTACCGGGATATACTTTCAGCCCAGATTCAGCCAAATGCTGCAAAGTTGATTGGACGGCGCTTCATAGTACAGATGGACAATGACCCCAAGCATACAGCCAAAGCTACCCAGGAGTTCATGAGTGCCAAAAAGTGGAACATTCTGCAATGGCCAAGTCAATCTCCAGATCTAAACCCAATTGAGCATGCATTTCACTTGCTCAAATCCAGACTTAAGACGGAAAGACCCACAAACAAGCAAGACCTGAAGGCTGCGGCTGTAAAGGCCTGGAAAAGCATTAAGAAGGAGGAAACCCAGCGTTTGGTGATGTCCATGGGTTCCAGACTTAAGGCAGTGATTGCCTCCAAAGGATTTGCAACAAAATATTGAAAATAAAAATATTTTGTTTGGGTTATGTTTATTTGTCCAATTACTTTTGACCTCCTAAAATGTGGAGTGTTTGTAAAGAAATGTGTACAATTCCTACATTTTCTATCAGATATTTTTGTTCAACCGTTCAAATTAAACGTTACAATCTGCACTTGAATTCTGTTGTAGAGGTTTCATTTCAAATCCAATGTGGTGGCATGCAGAGCCCAACTCGCGAAAATTGTGTCACTGTCCAAATATTTCTGGCCCTAACTGTATATTCTTGTACATAGCGGCAGTATTATAGTTGTTATATTCTTGTACATAGGAGCAGTATTATAGTTGTTATATTCTTGTACATAGGAGCAGTATTATAGTAGTTATATTCTTGTACATGGAGCAGTATTATAGTAGTTATATTCTTGTACATAGGAGCAGTATTATAGTAGTTATATTCTTGTACATAGGAGCAGTATTATAGTAGTTATATTCTTGTACATAGAGGCAGTATTATAGTAGTTATATTTTTGTACATGGAGCAGTATTATAGTAGTTATATTCTTGTACATAGGAGCAGTATTATAGTAGTTATATTTTTGTACATAGAGGCAGTATTATAGTAGTTATATTCTTGTACATAGAGGCAGTATTATAGTAGTTATATTTTTGTACATGGAGCAGTATTATAGTAGTTATATTCTTGTACATAGGAGCAGTATTATAGTAGTTATATTCCTGTACATAGGAGCAGTATTATAGTTGTTATATTCTTGTACATAGGAGCAGTATTATAGTAGTTATATTCCTGTACATAGGAGTAGTATTATAGTAGTTATATTCTTGTACATAGGAGCAGTATAATAGTAGTTATATTTTTGTACATGGAGCAGTATTATAGTAGTTATATTCTTGTATATAGGAGCAGTATTATAGTAGTTATATTCCTGTACATAGGAGCAGTATTATAGTTGTTATATTCCTGTACATAGGAGCAGTATTATAGTTGTTATATTCTTGTACATAGGAGCAGTATTATAGTAGTTATATTCCTGTACATAGGAGTAGTATTATAGTAGTTATATTCTTGTACATAGGAGCAGTATTATAGTAGTTATATTTTTGTACATGGAGCAGTATTATAGTAGTTATATTCTTGTATATAGGAGCAGTATTATAGTAGTTATATTCTTGTACATAGGAGCAGTATTATAGTAGTTATATTCCTGTACATAGGAGCAGTATTATAGTAGTTATATTCTTGTACATAGAGGCAGTATTATAGTAGTTATATTCTTGTACATAGAGGCAGTATTATAGTAGTTATATTCTTGTACATAGAGGCAGTATTATAGTAGTTATATTTTTGTACATGGAGCAGTATTATAGTAGTTATATTCTTGTACATAGGGGCAGTATTATAGTAGTTATATTCTTTTACATAGGAGCAGTATTATAGTAGTTATATTCTTGTATATAGGGGCAGTATTATAGTAGTTATATTCTTGTACATAGGAGTAGTATTATAGTAGTTATATTCTTGTACATAGGGGGCAGTATTATAGTAGTTATATTCTTGTACATAGGAGCAGTATTATAGCAGTTATATTCTTGTACATAGGAGCAGTATTATAGTAGTTATATTCTTGTACATAGGAGCAGTATTATAGTAGTTATATTCCTGTACATAGGAGCAGTATTATAGTAGTTATATTCTTGTACATAGGAGCAGTATTATAGCAGTTATATTCCTGTACATAGGAGCAGTATTATAGTAGTTATATTCTTGTACATAGGAGCAGTATTATAGTAGTTATATTCCTGTACATAGGAGCAGTATTATAGTAGTTATATTCTTGTACATAGAGGCAGTATTATAGTAGTTATATTCTTGTACATAGAGGCAGTATTATAGTAGTTATATTTTTCTACATGGAGCAGTATTATAGTAGTTATATTCTTGTACATAGGGGCAGTATTATAGTAGTTATATTCCTGTACATAGGGGGCAGTATTATAGTAGTTATATTCTTGTACATAGAGGCAGTATTATAGTAGTTATATTCTTGTACATAGAGGCAGTATTATAGTAGTTATATTTTTCTACATGGAGCAGTATTATAGTAGTTATATTCTTGTACATAGGAGCAGTATTATAGTAGTTATATTCTTGTACATAGAGGCAGTATTATAGTAGTTATATTCTTGTACATAGGGGCAGTATTATAGTAGTTATATTCTTGTACATAGGAGCAGTATTATAGTAGTTATATTCCTGTACATAGGGGGCAGTATTATAGTAGTTATATTCTTGTACATAGAGGCAGTATTATAGTAGTTATATTCTTGTACATAGGAGCAGTATTATAGTAGTTATATTCCTGTACATAGGGGGCAGTATTATAGTAGTTATATTCTTGTACATAGGAGCAGTATTATAGTAGTTATATTCTTGTACATAGGAGCAGTATTATAGTAGTTATATTCCTGTACATAGGAGCAGTATTATAGTAGTTATATTCTTGTACATAGAGGCAGTATTATAGTAGTTATATTCTTGTACATAGAGGCAGTATTATAGTAGTTATATTTTTGTACATGGAGCAGTATTATAGTAGTTATATTTCTATTGTAATAGTTATACTCGTGCCTTTTTTAGATTGGAGAGAGTGTTCTGGTAATTACTGAATTTTAAATATTGTAAATTATAGAACATAAATTTGTTTTAAATGATCAAAACACCACATATTTTTAATTGTACAAAATAATGATGGAATTTAATAAACCATCTGATCCAACAAAATAGGAATAATTGTGTATTCTTAATAAGTGTTAATAATATGATGAAAACTAGGCCAAGCACGAGGTGCATTGATGATGCAAGTTGCTGTCACATTCTGCTGCGTCGTTTTCTACAGTGCCGTGCTGACATTTTATTTCCTTCCCCTCTGTTGTTACTGTACACGGTATATACAGGAAGGTGCTGCATTTCATCTATGAGCAGTGGGAAGTTTCTGCCGGTGTTTCCATAATAAAGTTATAAATTAGGTGAAACTTGTTGTCTCAGATTTGAGAAATTTTCAAAAATGATGCAGCAGAATAAAATGGAAATAAAATGGAAAAATAACAGTCACAAAAAAAAGACATAAAAAATGCTATGCTACTTGCAGAGGAGATATTTTTTAAGTGGGCAGGGCTTAGCTGGTGGGCGGGGCCAACAGCCGATCATCTGCTTTGCTATGGTGGAAGTTGGTGTGAATTTTAGTGGAAATTGACTCACAGCTGGCGTAGATTTCAGTCGGTGCCTCCAAAACGTCCCAATATCCGGTAAAGTTGTTTAGTCTCTTAAAGGGGTTTTCTCATTATCATCATTAGTTAAAATAGCAAAGTTCTTAAATAAGTTGTCCACAACTTGGACATCTTCTCATACTCCTCGCTTGGCCCTGATAAAATAATAAACCTTATACACATTTTAATCAACGAGGGGCTGTCCTACCAGTGGACAATCCCTTTAAATAAAGCAACTTTGCATGTTATCTTTCATTAAATATCCTCAAGTTTTCAAGAATAGAGGGATTTTTGATTCTATAGTTTTATACATTTTATAAAAAAAACAGGTAAGGCTGGTTTCACATTTGCGTTTTTTTGGGTGCGTTTTTGCGGTAAAAAACGCAAAAAAAAGTATGGTGACAAAAACCCGTGCAAACGCTGCGTTTTTTTGATGCATGCGTTTTTGCATGTGGTGAACAAAACGCGGCGTTTTGACGCGTTTACATGCGTTTTTTCATGCGTTTGCGTTTTTTAAACGCATGCTGAGAAATGTGTGACAGCTGCCAATCATCAAAATAAAGTAAAAAACCCACTATAAACAGAAATAGTTAGGGTTAGGGGTAGGGTTAGGGGTAGGGATCATAACCCTAACCCTAAAGGGATCCTAACCCTAACCCTACCACTAACCCTAACCCTAAAGGGATCCTAACCCTACCCCTAACCCTACCTCTAACCCTAAGGGATCCTAACCCTACCCCTAACCCTACCCCTAACCCTAAAGGGATTAGGGGTAGGGTTAGGGTTAGGATCCCTTAGGGTTAGGGGTAGGGTTAGGGGTAGGGATATGGTTAGGATAACTTAGGGGTAGGGTTAGGGGTAGGGTTAGGGTTAGGATCCCTTTATCACCTTTATGTTGGGGGGTGGCATATCAGCGTGTTTTCTGTTTTTTTAATATAAAAAAACGCATGCGTTTTTAACGCAAAAAAACGCATGCACAAAAAAACACATGCGTCCCCATTGACTCCAATGTATTTTTTGACCCCAAAAAACGCATGAAAACGCATGCGTTTTTTTTCGTCCAAAAAACGCCTCTCAAAAATACTACAAGTTGCATTTCTGAAAATGAACGCATGCAGAAAAAAAACTGCATGCGTTGCAAAACGCGACCAAACGCGTACAAACAAAAACGCATGCGTTTTCAATGTTAAATATAGGGGAAAAAAAGCATGCGTTTTTTTGAAAAAAAAAACGCTGCAGACAAAAACGCAAGTGTGAAACCACCCTAAGGCAGTGAAATTTTAATTCTGCCTTATGTGCTGTGGATGCACCGTCATTATCAAAAAATTAAAATAGACCCCCTGATGAAGTTAATTCGAGAAACGCGCGTTGGGGTACTGGTCAGTGGTGCTTTAATGATGGAAAGTGGTGGAGGGTTCTTATACTGATACACTATTGTGCTTTATTAGAAGCTCTGGATTGAGGGGGTCTCTTTTGAAATCAATTGTTATATATTAGAATTATTTATTTATTTTAAGGGCCATTCCCTGGATTGAAAGTTTTGATAATGTGATAATTATATATTTGTTTACTATTATGGTTTTGGTCTCCTGATTATAATCATGTTTGATTCTATGTTGGTGCCGGTACTTTAAAAAGGAAAGATAATCTCCAGCGTGATACTCCATTTTTTCAAATAATGGAGTTTCACGGTGGAGATTTTCTTTCCTTTATTTGCTACAGACAACACCCTTCATCAAGGTGGCTCCGTGCGTGGACCAACAGAGGATTATTCAGAGACTGAGGCCGGCTTCACACTTGCGAGTTTTACGGACGTAAGAGCGCAGAAACTACGTCCGTAAAACTCGCAAAAAATACGGCACAATTATTCTCTATGCCCCTGCTCCTATCTGCCGTATTTTACTGATCAGTATTATACGGCTTTCTACGGCCGTACAAAATCGCAGCATGCTGCGTTTGTCACCGTATTGCGCAAGAAATACGCCAATGAAAGTCTATGGAAGCGTGAAAAATACGGATTACACACGGACAAGCAGTGTGACTTGCGAGAAATACGCAGCGGAGTTAGAGAGAAAAGCCGGCAATTCAGTGCGGTGTACAGTAAAATCACACTGACTGCTTACAGTCCAATAGGTAGAATAAATGTGTACACATAGAATAGGTATATATATATATATCTCAGTGAGACACATATATGTATATATATTAATATTTATTCCAGCGCTAGACAGCTTGAAATTACCGGCTTTTTCTTTCTCCTTCCTAAACCCGACATGATTTGAGACATGGTTTACATACAGTAAACCATGTCTTCTCTCCTTTTTTTTTGCAGATTCCACACTACTAATGTCAGTAGTGTGTTTCTGCAAAATTTGGCCGTTCTATCTACTAAATTAAAGGGTTAAATGGCGGAAAAAATTGGCTTTCTAGGTAAGTTCCCACGATCTATGAACAGCCAGCAGAGGGCGCCTCACCGCAAATGAAGCTAAATATAGATCATTGACCTATATTTAGCTTCATTCCCCGGGGTTTTGCAGCAAGGAGCAGCCTGCATTAGCGGAACTCCTTGCTGCAAAATGTTTTAACCCCTTCAGAAGGATTTACATCGTTGGACTTTACAGATCTGCGGAAGGTAAGTATATTGTTGGTTTATTATGTTTTTTCTTTCACAGAACGAGGGTTTTCAGTGATTGGATTGGGCGTTAAATAAAATATTACAACAACCTTTGTTTTTATTTCATTAAAATAATTTCTAATAATGTGTGTGTGTTTTTTTTAACCCTTTCATTCAATTGGATTAATAATGGATAGGTGTCATAATTGACGCCTCTCCATTATTAATTAGGCTTAATGTCACCTTACAATAGCAAGGTGGCATTAACCCTTCATTACCCCATATCCCACCGCTACACGGGAATGGGAAGAGAGTGGCCAAGTGCCAGAATAGGCGCATCTTCCAGATGTGCCTTTTCTGGGGTGGCTGGGGGCAGATGTTTTTAGCCAGGGTGGGGCCAATAACCATGGACCCTCTCCAGGCTATTAATATCTGCCCTCAGTCACTGGCTTTACTACTCTGGCGGAGAAAATTGCGCGGGAGCCCACTCCAATTTTTTCCGCCATTTAACCCTTTATTTTAAGAGCTAGAACGGCCAAATTTTGCAGATACACTCTACTGACAGTAGTGTGGAATCTGCAAAAAAAATGGAGAGAAGACATGGTTTACTGTATGTAAACCATGTCTCAAATCATGTCGGGTTTTAGGAAGGAGAAAGCAAAAGCCGGTAATTGAATTACCGGCTTTTTGCTATATCGCGGCTGTATGAAGTAATAATATATATACATATATGTGTCTACTGACATATATATATATAGATATATATATATATATATATATATATATACAGTATATATGTTTTTATTTTTTTTTAAACACATGGATCCCTTGTATAGCCGTATGTCGGTTTGGCAAGCCTGCGATAAAACCACGCAGTACGGCTGCCATACGGATTACATACGGAGGATGCCATGCGCAAAAAACGGTGACACACCCTGCCTACGGAGGAGCTACGGACCACTATTTTCGGGACTTTTCAGCGTATTACGGCCGTAATATACGGACCGTATTTGCATACGCTGTGTGTGACACCGGCCTGACTTTGTTCCTTTTTTTTTTTTTTTTCCTCCATACGTATGGTCCTTTAAAAACTCTCCTTTTATTGTTTATTTATTTATTATAGATCTATTAATATTTTTTTAATTCATTCTTTTGACATTTTGTGATATACCATTGACCACACTGCCTTTTCCCTTTTGTTTTTTTTTGTTTTTTTGTTTTTTTAGGTTGTTTTTTTTAAATTATTATTATTTGTGTGTATATAATTAATTGTAGTCATGGTAATAAATTATTTCTTGTATTGTTTTAATTCTATAGTATTTTTTCAGTGAGTTAGTTCTAGAGACTGGGGGACAGGGAAAGAAAGTCATTTTTTTCCGTTGTTTTTTTTTTTATTTGCTTTTACGTTTGTATACATTTTATTTATTTATTTTTTTAATTGTTTTATTACATTTATTTTATTTTATTTGCGGTCTGGAGACATTAAGTTGATCGCTGACTCGTAAAAATAAACTGATAAAAAGGAATAAACGTGTTGTTTTATCTGCGCTGGAATTAAATTCGCCAGTTAAACAGTTCACTGCCTGACAGTAAAAAAAAAAAATAAGTGCGCCCGTCCCTTTACACAGACATGATCTGAAAGGTTGATGGAGAAGGAAAGAGCTTCAAAGCCACATAATCCCCCGCAGAATGAGGAGCCTCCGCAGCCGCGGTAATGACAGGACAATCCGCGTGTGCGCACTGCTAGGTGTGACAGTGACGCCTCCCCCAGGGCCGCTCTGGACAGGGTTTATGTAAACTATGAAGACATACACGCCTCGTGTCTCCCGCCGTTGCTGCTGCATCGGCTTCCTGCGCCGCGTGTAAGATCTCAAATACCGCGGATCATTAACTACCTGCAGAATCTCCACGTTACACCCGCTGCACGGAATGTATCAGGAGAGAGTGACCGGTTGTTTCAATTTGTTTTTTATGTAAAAAATTGCAAAATTATTTTTATGTTGAAATCTGTATTTTCCAAAATGTTAAAACTTGCTAATTTTCACGCTGGCAAAACTTACTGTTCTTTACAGAAGACTCATAGCCACAGGATCCACCATTCACAATAGGTGATGTCACAGCTCACCTCCTCCTCCTGTACAATGACTGATAACACCTCTGTATACAGTAGATAACACAGGATCCACCATTCACAATAGATGATGTCACAGCTCACCTCCACCTCCTGTACAATGACTGATAACACCTCTATATACAGTAGAGAACACAGGATCCACCATTCACAATAGGTGATGTCACAGCTCACCTCCTCCTGTACAATGACTGATAACACCTCTATATACAGTAGATAACACAGGATCCACCATTCACAAGAAGTGATGTCTCAGCTCACCTCCTCCTCCTGTACAATGACTGATAACACCTCTATATACAGTAGAGAACACAGGATCCACCATTCACAATAGGTGATGTCACAGCTCACCTCCTCCTCCTGTACAATGACTGATAGCACCTCTATATACAGTAGATAACACAGGATCCACCATTCACAATAGGTGATGCCACAGCTCACCTCCTCCTCCTGTACAATGACTGATAGCACCTCTATATACAGTAGATAACACAGGATCCACCATTCACAATAGGTGATATCACAGCTCACCTCCTCCTCCTCCTGTACAATGACTGATAGCACCTCTATATACAGTAGATAACACAGGATCCACCATTCATAATAGGTGATGTCACAGCTCACCTCCTCCTCCTCCTGTACAATGACTGATAGCACCTCTATATACAGTAGATAACACAGGATCCACCATTCATAATAGGTGATGTCACAGCTCACCTCCTTCTCCTGTACAATGACTGATGACACCTCTATATACAGTAGATAACACAGGATCCACCATTCACAATAGGTGATGTGACAGCTCACCTCCTCCTGTACAATGACTGATAACACCTCTATATACAGTAGATAACACAGGATCCACCATTCACAATAGGTGATATCACAGCGCACCTCCTCCTCCTGTACAATGACTGATAATACCTCTATATACAGTAGATAACACAGGATCTACCATTCACAATAGGTGATGTCACAGCTCACCTCCTCCTCCTGTACAATGACTGATAACACCTCTGTATACAGTAGATAACACAGGATCCACCATTCACAAGAAGTGATGTCTCAGCTCACCTCCTCCTCCTGTACAATGACTGATAACACCTCTATATACAGTAGAGAACACAGGATCCACCATTCACAATAGGTGATGTCACAGCTCACCTCCTCCTGTACAATGACTGATAACACCTCTATATACAGTAGATAACACAGGATCCACCATTCACAAGAAGTGATGTCTCAGCTCACCTCCTCCTCCTGTACAATGACTGATAGCACCTCTATATACAGTAGAGAACACAGGATCCACCATTCACAATAGGTGATGCCACAGCTCACCTCCTCCTCCTGTACAATGACTGATAGCACCTCTATATACAGTAGATAACACAGGATCCACCATTCACAATAGGTGATGTCACAGCTCACCTCCTTCTCCTGTACAATGACTGATAACACCTCTATATACAGTAGATAACACAGGATCCACCATTCACAATAGGTGATGTGACAGCTCACCTCCTCCTGTACAATGACTGATAACACCTCTATATACAGTAGATAACACAGGATCCACCATTCACAATAGGTGATATCACAGCGCACCTCCTCCTCCTGTACAATGACTGATAATACCTCTATATACAGTAGATAACACAGGATCCACCATTCACAATAGGTGATGTCACAGCTCACCTCCTCCTCCTGTACAATGACTGATAACACCTCTATATTCAGTAGATAACACAGGATCCACCATTCACAATAGGTGTTGTCACAGCTCACCTCCTCCTCCTGTACAATGACTGATAACACCTCTATATACAGTAGATAACACAGGATCCACCATTCACAATAGGTGATGTCACAGCTCACCTCCTCCTCCTGTACAATGACTGATAACACCTCTATATACAGTAGAGAACACAGGATCCACCATTCACAATAGGTGATGTCACAGCTCACCTCCTCCTCCTGTACAATGACTGATAACACCTCTATATACAGTAGATAACACAGGATCCACCATTCCCAATAGGTGATGTCACAGCTCACCTCCTCCTCCTGTACAATGACTGATAACTCCTCTATATACAGTAGATAACACAGGATCCACCATTCACAATAGGTGATGTCACAGCTCACCTCCTCCTCCTGTACAATGACTGACAACACCTCTATATACAGTAGATAACACAGGATCCACCATTCACAATAGGTGATGTCACAGCTCACCTCCTCCTCCTGTACAATGACTGATAACTCCTCTATATACAGTAGATAACACAGGATCCACCATTCACAATAGGTGATGTCACAGCTCACCTTCTCCTCCTGTACAATGACTAATATCACCTCTATATACAGTAGGTAACACAGGATCCACCATTCACAATAGGTGATGTCACAGCTCACCTCCTCCTCCTGTACAATGACTGATAACTCCTCTATATACAGTAGATAACACAGGATCCACCATTCACAATAGGTATATAACACAGCCCATGCAGTGTATAATACAGGCGACGTAGTATATAACACTGGCCACGTAATATATAGCACAGCACACGCAGTATATAACACTGGACAGGTAGGATATAGCATCCACACGGTATATTACACAGCCCATGCAGAATACTGTATAACACTGGCCACGTAATATATAGCACAGCCCACGCAGTACATAACACAGCCCACATAGCATCTAACACTGGCCAGGTTTATATCGCAGCCACGCGGTATATTACACAGCCCACGTAGTAAACAGCAGTGTGGGCACCATATCCCTGTTAAAGAAAATAATTAAAATAAAAAATAGTTATACACTCACCTGCTGGGATCCAATCCAGCAAAGCTGTGGCGCAGGCGATGCGCGTGCGGCTGCCGTCATCTTTCGTTCCCAGAATGCATTGCGAAATTACCCAGATGACTTAGCGGTCTCGCGAGACCGCTAAGTCTTCTGTGTAATTTCGCAATGCATCTCTGGGAACGGAAGATGGCGGAGGCCGCGCGCGGCTAGGCGGACTACGGAGGGTGAGTATAGCAGGTTTTTTTTTTATTTTTAACATTGCATCTTTTTACTCTTGATGCTGCATAGGCAGCATCAAGAGTAAAAAGTTGGGAACACACAGGGTTAATAGCAGCGGTTACGGAGTGCGTTACCCGCGGCATAACGCGGTCCGTTACCACTGGCATTAACCCTGTGTGAGCGGTGAGTGCAGGGGAGTAGGGAGGGACTAATTGGACTGTGCCCGTCGCTGATTGGTCGCGGTAGCCATGACAGGCAGCTGGCGAGACCAATCAGCGAAGCGTGATTTCCGTTACGGAAGTTGCAGGCAGATAGACGGAAGTGACCCTTAGACAATTATATAGTAGATAGGGCAGGACGGTGGAACAGTGGTTAGCACTGTAGCCTTGCAGCGCTGGAGTCCAGGGTTCTAATCCCACCCAGGACAACATCTGCACGGAGTTTGTATGTTCTCCCCGTGTTTGCGTGGGTTTCCTCCAGGTTCTCTAGTTTCCTCCCACATTCCAAAGACATACTGATAGGGAATTCTAGATTGTGAGCCCCATCGGGGACAGCGATGATAATGTGTGCAACCTGTAAAGCGCTGCGGAATATGTTAGCGCTATATAAAAATAAAGATTATTTATTTATTTTATTTATAGATTATGATACGAAAAATAAAAAAGAAGTTACCAACCTTTTTAAAATATATTTCGCACAGAAACCCAGTTTAGTTTAAACAATAGCTCATTGTTTAATGATACATTCCTTTAACCCCTCAATGACCAGGGGTATTTCCGTTTTGGCATTTGTTTTTTGCTCCCCTTCTTCCCAGAGCCATAACTTTTTTCCGTGACTATGGCCGTGTGAGGGCTTGTTTTTTTCGGGACGAGTTGTACTTTTGAACGACACCATTGATTTTACCATGTCGTTTACTGGAACATGGGGAAAAAATTCAAAGTGCGGTGAAATTGCAAACAAAAGTGCAATCCCACAATTGTTTTTTTTTTTTTTTTTTTACCATGTTCAATAAATGCTAAAACTGACCTGGAAATATGACTCTCTGGGTCATTATGAGTTTGTAGATAACAAACATGTCTAGGTTCATTTTTATTTAAGGGGTGAAAAAAAATTCCAAAAAAAAAATTTAAAAAAAAAAAATCGCCATTTTCCTTGGGCTCCGTGTAGCAGAAATGCTCACTTGCTATGAGCGCCAACCACTGGACGGCACTAATAGTGATCCGGCTATGACTATCACAGCCCGTGTGCTGTCATGCCAACCCACCGGCGACCCGCGGTCATGTGACGTTCTCAGCGACGTTTTACATGATATATCCGTCATTGGACGTTAAGGGGTTAAAAGTGCGCGGGTAATATGGAGGCAGACCATTCCTGCAGTCACCACTAGAGGGAGCTTCTTAGGCATTCACTGCATAATGTGTCATCTTACTTACTAGCTCCCTCTAGTGGTGGATCATCAAATAACATATCGGCGATATCATCAATCTGATCAAAACTAGACGCTCTTTTTAAGTAGTTAAAAATGTAATAATTAAAATTTCAACGCTGTAATTTTTAATTTAATTTGCTACATTCATTCCAGACTAATTTAGCAGCAACCAAACGAGTAATTGGCGGCAGACTTTTTTTTTTTTTTTTTTCTCCTTTTTCTTGCTTGCTGACTGCACCGAGTCACAAGTTAAAAAAAAAAAAAAAAAAAGTTAATGGATTTAATAGGGTCCTGTTTTTGACCTGAATTGTGTGGAGTTGCATTACCCGGAGGCAGTCGCTCTCTTGAAAAGTATATTGATTGTCAGGTCTAATCATGCCACATAGCAAATTACATTACTTTCTAAAGATTTGTTTCCTCTCACACAGGGCAGTGACCGTATTTATTCCACTTAGACGCAGAATTGGAAGAAAAAATGGTGTCTGCCATGATTAATCTGTTTTCCGACGATTTCATATACTTCTGCGGTCTGGATTATCATAGGAAAAGTACAGGAATGTAGGGAAATGAGGCAGTATCAGCGCTTGTCATAGCTGCTCCGCTTTGAGAACACATTTATATAGAATGCTGAAGATTCTAGGGCAGAATTCTATCATGGCTTATGCTCCATTCACAACCAAAGCTGCAGGAATACCCTAAGATTGTAGCAAAGTCATATTCAAATAAATGGGGTAGAGTTGCAATACCAAACACAGCCTAAGGGCAATGATGGCGCTATTTCTTTCACCTTTTCCCGACATTGGATGGTACCTCCAATGTCAAGTCTCCATGTGTGGGGCAGGCTCAGGAGCTGAGCCCGCTACCATAGCCGGCAGATGCAGGTGATAGATAGATATATATAGTCATGGCACCCTTGAAATTTGTTCCAGAAAATGAGGTGGTTCTCCCATAAAATTACACAATTACATATTTTGTTATACACATGTTTATTTCCTTTGTGTGTATTGGAACAACACAAAAAAAAAAAAAAAAAAAACAGAGATAAAAAGGCAAATTAGACATAACTTCACACAAAACCCCAAAAGTGGGCTGAACAAAATTGTTGGCACCTTTCCAAAATTGTGGATAAACATCTTTGTTTCAGGCATGTAATGCTCGTTCAAACTCACCTGTGGCAAGCAACAGATGCGTGCAATATGAAAATCACACCTGAAATCAGATAAAAAGGGGAGAAGGTGACTCAATCTTTGCATCGTGTTTCTATTTGTGCCACACTAAGCACAGAGAACAGAAAGAGGAGAAGAGAATTGTCTGAGAACTTGAGAACCAAAATTGTTGAACAATATCAACAATCTTAAAGTTACAAGTCCATCTCCAGAAATCTTAATGTTCCATTGTCCATGATGCACAACATAATCAAGAAGTTTACAACCCATGGCACTGCAGCCAAACTCCCTGGACGTGGACGGTAAAGAACAATTGACAAAAGGTTGCACAGGATAGTCTGGACGGTGGATAATCAGCCCCAATCAAGTTCCAAAGAAATTCAAGCTGTCCTGCAGGATCAGGGTGCATCAGTGTCAGCACGAACTGTCTGTTGACACGTGAATGAAATGCTATGACAGGAGACCCAGGAGGACCCCACTGCTGACACATACATAAATTAGCTAGACTGCAGTTTGCCACAATGTGCGTGATTAAGCCAAAATCCTTATGAGAAAGCGTCTTGTGGACAGATGAGACCAAGATAAAGCTTTTTGGTAAAGCACATCATTCTACTCTTTAACCTAAAATGGAGTGAGGCCTAAAAAGAAAAGAACACAGCACCTACAGTCAAATATGGTGGAGGTTCAAATATGTTTTGGAGTTTTTTTTGCTGCTTCTGACACTGGGTGCCTTGACTGTGTGCAAGGCATCTTGAAATCGATTAATAAATGATTTTGGGTCACAATGTAGTGCCCAGTGTTAGAAAGCTGGGTCTGTGTCCTAGGTCATAAGTATTAGGTCCAGCAGGACAATGACCCCAAACATACTTTAAGAAGCACCTAGAAATGGATGGAAACAAAGCGCTGGAGAGTTCTGAAGTGGCAGCAATGAGTCCGGATCTAAATCCCATTGATCACCTGTGGAGAGATCTTACAATTGGTGTTGGGAGAAGGCGCCTCCACATATGAGAGACCTGGAGAAGTTTGCAAAGGAAAAGTGCTGCAAAATGCCAGTCGATGTTCTTAGAAGCTTGTGGATGGTTATAGGAAACGATTGATTGCCGTGCATAACAAAATATGTGTAATTGCAATAATTGTTTGGGAGAAATAGTTCATTTTCCTTAACAATGTCTTAGGTGAAAACAATTTTGGTCATGATATATATATATATATATATATATATATATATATATATATATATATATATATATATATATAATTAAAGTCACCCCATTCCCCCTTTTCTTGTATTAAATATATAAAAAATAAATAATAATAATTAATTGGGACTCATGCAGGTTAATTAACTTTATATATTGATAGTCTGAACTATCAAGATATTAAATTAATAAACCGCTGAAGTAAAAGCCGTAAAGATAAAAAAAAAAATGATAAAACTGAAGATGCTAAAGTAGTATTGATCTTAAAGATCCCATTTCCAGGTCACTTCTTCTGTATAATTAACACTGTAAAAACAAAACCCAAATATCAACATTCAGAATTGAATTATTATTATTTTCACTCAGCTTGGAACTGTTTTTCAAGTTTTCCGATATAGTTTACGTTAAAATGAATGGTGCGATTCAAAACTACAAGTTGTGCTGCAAAAAATAAATACATAAATAAATAAAAATAAACTAAAAAAAAAAAAAAAAAATGTTATCATTCACAGTGTCTTTTTCATTTTAAAAAGTCCCAGATCCATTGATAAATGTATTAGACTAATTCAGTCTGTTTCATTAATGAGATGCTACTTTTTTTTTTTTTTTTTTTTTTTTTTTTACATAGGCCAATCCTTTTCCCTAAATTAAGCAAGTAGAAAAGACGAATTTGCAAAGTTTTTAAACAAAGTGTTCAGAGTGACATATAATCCGGAACTAGATGGGAGCAAATACTTTTTTTATTTATTATAAGAGCAATTTATTCTCAACAATTTTTTTTTTTTAATTTATTAAAAAATTATATATTTCCTTGTGGCATTTATGCATCATCCGCTCCCGGACACGAATTCACGCCCCGCTTATTTCTCTGTAATTCACCTTGCATCTCTTCAGATATCTTCCAGTTGACTAATCCTTCAGACGACGGTAATTATCACTGCCGGGATTAGTTTTTTCTTTTCGCTTCTCATTGAGCGTTAGATTAAAAAAAAAAAAAAATTTAAAAAGCGAAACGCGTGGAGATTTGATAAAAATTCTCTTTAAATGCTCATTTTACATCTCAGATCTTTCCCTCTCCTGGAGTCATTACCCCATCATACCTGGGAGAGCTCAAAATTTTATTCTGACATGTTTTAGGAAAAATTTCAATCATTCTTTCCTCTCCTTAATCAGCAATCAGCTTCCTTTCAAAAACACTCAGGGGAAAAAAAAATTCTGAGCCTCCGGCATTTTTAGGAGGAGCAGAATCAGAATGAAAGGGTGCAGGCAGGGGTGAGATTGTCTTGTCTTGGTGGTTGCTCATTTATTAGGAAAAAATATTGTAAAATTTATATATAAAAAATATACAACAAAAAAACCCTTTAATTTTCAATTTAGAAATCAGTAGTAACATAGTAACATAGTAACATAGTTAGTAAGGCCGAAAAAAGACATTTGTCCATCCAGTTCAGCCTATATTCCATCATAATAAATACCCAGATCTACGTCCTTCTACAGAACCTAATAATTGTATGATACAATATTGTTCTGCTCCAGGAAGACATCCAGGCCTCTCTTGAACCCCTCGACTGAGTTCGCCATCACCACCTCCTCAGGCAAGCAATTCCAGATTCTCACTGCCCTAACAGTAAAGAATCCTCTTCTATGTTGGTGGAAAAACCTTCTCTCCTCCAGACGCAAAGAATGCCCCCTTGTGCCCGTCACCTTCCTTGGTATAAACAGATCCTCAGCGAGATATTTGTATTGTCCCCTTATATACTTATACATGGTTATTAGATCGCCCCTCAGTCGTCTTTTTTCTAGACTAAATAATCCTAATTTCGCTAATCTATCTGGGTATTGTAGTTCTCCCATCCCCTTTATTAATTTTGTTGCCCTCCTTTGTACTCTCTCTAGTTCCATTATATCCTTCCTGAGCACCGGTGCCCAAAACTGGACACAGTACTCCATGTGCGGTCTAACTAGGGATTTGTACAGAGGCAGTATAATGCTCTCATCATGTGTATCCAGACCTCTTTTAATGCACCCCATGATCCTGTTTGCCTTGGCAGCTGCTGCCTGGCACTGGCTGCTCCAGGTAAGTTTATCATTAACTAGGATCCCCAAGTCCTTCTCCCTGTCAGATTTACCCAGTGGTTTCCCGTTCAGTGTGTAATGGTGATATTGATTCCCTCTTCCCATGTGTATAACCTTACATTTATCATTGTTAA
Source organism: Ranitomeya imitator (assembly GCF_032444005.1). Taxonomy (NCBI): domain Eukaryota; kingdom Metazoa; phylum Chordata; class Amphibia; order Anura; family Dendrobatidae; genus Ranitomeya; species Ranitomeya imitator. The sequence continues at coordinate 650,231,800 of NC_091286.1, forward strand.
ACCTCATCTGCCACCTTTCAGCCCAAGTTTCCAACTTATCCAGATCCATCTGTAGCAGAATACTATCTTCTCTTGTATTAACTGCTTTACATAGTTTTGTATCATCTGCAAATATCGATATTTTACTGTGTAAACCTTCTACCAGATCATTAATGAATATGTTGAAGAGAACAGGTCCCAATACTGACCCCTGCGGTACCCCACTGGTCACAGCGACCCAGTTAGAGACTATACCATTTATAACCACCCTCTGCTTTCTATCACTAAGCCAGTTACTAACCCATTTACACACATGTTCCCCCAGACCAAGCATTCTCATTTTGTGTACCAACCTCTTGTGCGGCACGGTATCAAACGCTTTGGAAAAATCGAGATATACCACGTCCAATGACTCACCGTGGTCCAGTCTATAGCTTACCTCTTCATAAAAACTGATTAGATTGGTTTGACAGGAGCGATTTCTCATAAACCCATGCTGATATGGAGTTAAACAGTTATTCTCATTGAGATAATCCAGAATAACATCCCTCAGAAACCCTTCAAATATTTTACCAACAATAGAGGTTAGACTTACTGGCCTATAATTTCCAGGTTCACTTTTAGAGCCCTTTTTGAATATTGGCACCACATTTGCTATGCGCCAATCCTGCGGAACAGACCCTGTCTCTATAGAGTCCCTAAAAATAAGAAATAATGGTTTATCTATTACATTACTTAGTTCTCTTAGTACTCGTGGGTGTATGCCATCCGGACCCGGAGATTTATCTATTTTAATCTTATTTAGCCGGTTTCGCACCTCTTCTTGGGTTAGATTGGTGACCCTTAACCCCTTCAAGACCCAGCCTATTTTGACCTTAAAGACCTTGCCGTTTTTTGCAATTCTGACCAGTGTCCCTTTATGAGGTAATAACTCAGGAACGCTTCAACGGATCCTAGCGGTTCTGAGATTGTTTTTTCGTGACATATTGGGCTTCATGTTAGTGGTAAATTTAGGTCAATAAATTCTGCATTTATTTGTGATAAACACGGAAATTTGGCGAAAATTTTGAAAATTTCGCAATTTTCACATTTTGAATTTTTATTCTGTTAAACCAGAGAGATATGTGACACAAAATAGTTAATAAATAACATTTCCCACATGTTTACTTTACATCAGCACAATTTTGGAAACAAAATTTTTTTTTGTTAGGAAGTTATAAGGGTTAAAATTCGACCAGCGATTTGTCATTTTTACAACGAAATTTACAAAACCATTTTTTTTAGGGACCACCTCACATTTGAAGTCAGTTTGAGGGGTCTATATGGCTGAAAATACCCAAAAGTGACACCATTCTAAAAACTGCACCCCTCAAGGTACTCAAAACCACATTCAAGAAGTTTATTAACCCTTCAGGTGCTTCACAGCAGCAGAAGCAACATGGAAGGAAAAAATGAACATTTAACTTTTTAGTCACAAAAATTATCTTTTAGCAACAATTTTTTTATTTTCCCAATGGTAAAAGGAGAAACTGAACCACGAACGTTGTTGTCCAATTTGTCCTGAGTACGCTGATACCTCATATGTGGGGGTAAACCACTGTTTTGGCGCACGGCAGGGCTTGGAAGGGAAGGAGCGCCATTTGACTTTTTGAATCAAAAATTGGCTCCACTCTTTAGCGGACACCATGTCACGTTTGGAGAGCCCCCGTGTGCCTAAAAATTGGAGCTCCCCCACAAGTGACCCCATTTTGGAAACTAGACGCCCCAAGGAACTTATCTAGATGCATAGTGAGCACTTTGAACCCCCAGGTGCTTCACAAATTGATCCGTAAAAATGAAAAAGTACTTTTTTTTCACAAAAAAATTCTTTTAGCCTCAATTTTTTCATTTTCACATGGGCAACAGGATAAAATGGATCCTAAAATGTGTTGGGCAATTTCTCCTGAGTACACCAATACCTCACATGTGGAGGTAAACCACTGTTTGGGCACATGGTAAGGCTCGGAAGGGAAGGAGCGCCATTTGACTTTTTGAATGAAAAATTATTTCCATCGTTAGCGGACACCATGTCGCGTTTGGATAGCTCCTGTGTGCCTAAACATTGGCGCTCCCCCACAAGTGACCCCATTTTGGAAACTAGACCCCCCAAGGAACTAATTTAGATGCCTAGTGAGCATTTTAAACCCTCAGGTGCTTCACAAATTGATCTGTAAAAATGAAAAAGTAATTTTTTTTCACAAAAAAATTCTTTTCGCCTCAATTTTCTCATTTTCACATGGGCAGTAGGATAAAATGGATCATAAAATTTGTTGGGCAATTTCTCCCGAGTACGCCGATACCTCATATGTGGGGGTAAACCACTGTTTGGGCACTCGGCAGGGCTCGGAAGAGAAGGCGTGCCATTTGACTTTTTGAATGGAAAATTAGCTCCAATTGTTAGCGGACACCATGTCGCGTTTGGAGAGCCCCTGTGTGCCTAAACATTGGAGCTCCCCCACAAGTGACCCCATTTTGGAAACTAGACCCCCTAAGGAACTTATCTAGATGCATATTGAGCACTTTAAACCCCCAGGTGCTTCACAGAAGTTTATAACGCAGAGCCATGAAAATAAAAAATAATTTTTCTTTCCTCAAAAATGATTTTTTAGCCTGGAATTTCCTATTTTGCCAAGGATAATAGGAGAAATTGGACCCCAAATATTGTTGTCCAGTTTGTCCTGAGTACGCTGATACCCCATATGTGGGGGTAAACCACTGTTTGGGCGCACGGCAGGGCTCGGAAGGGATGGCACGCCATTTGGCTTTTTAAATGGAAAATTAGCTCCAATCATTAGCGGACACCATGTCACGTTTGGAGAGCCCCTGTGTGCCTAAACATTGGAGATCCCCCAGAAATGACACCATTTTAGAAACTAGACCCCCAAAGGAACTAATCTAGATGTGTGGTGAGGACTTTGAACCCCCAAGTGCTTCACAGAAGTTTATAACGCAGAGCCATGAAAATAAAAAAAAAAATTATTTTCTCAAAAATGATCTTTTAGCCTGCAATTTTTTATTTTCCCAAGGGTAACAGGAGAAATTTGACCCCAAAAGTTGTTGTCCAGTTTCTCCTGAGTACGCTGATACCCCATATGTGGGGGTAAACCACTGTTTGGGCACATGCCGGGGCTCGGAAGTGAAGTAGTGACGTTTTGAAATGCAGACTTTGATGGAATGCTCTGTGGGCGTCACGTTGCGTTTGCAGAGCCCCTGATGTGGCTTAACAGTAGAAACCCCCCACAAGTGACCCCATTTTGGAAACTAGACCCCCAAAGGAACTTATCTAGATGTGTGGTGAGCACTTTGAACCCCCAAGTGCTTCATAGAAGTTTATAATGCAGAGCCGTGAAAATAATAAATACGTTTTCTTTCCTCAAAAATAATTATTTAGCCCAGAATTTTTTAATTTTCCCAAGGGTAACAGGAGAAATTTGACCCCAATATTTGTTGTCCAGTTTCTCCTGAGTACGGTGATACCCCATATGTGGGGGTAAACTACTGTTTGGGCACATGCCGGGGCTTGGAATTGAAGTAGTGACGTTTTGAAATGCAGACTTTGATGGAATGCTCTGCGGGCGTCACGTTGCGTTTGCAGAGCCCCTGATGTGCCTAAACAGTAGAAACCCCCCACAAGTGACCCCATTTTGGAAACTAGACCCTGAAAGGAACTTATCTAGATGTGTGGTGAGCACTTTGAACCCCCAAGTGCTTCATAGAAGTTTATAATGCAGAGCCGTGAAAATAATAAATACGTTTTCTTTCCTCAAAAATAATTATTTAGCCCAGAATTTTTTATTTTCCCAAGGGTTACAGGAGAAATTGGACCCCAAAAGTTGTTGTCCAGTTTCTCCTGAGTACGCTGATACCCCATATGTGGGGGTAAACCACTGTTTGGGCACACGTCGGGGCTCAGAAGGGAAGTAGTGACTTTTGAAATGCAGACTTTGATGGAATGGTCTGCGGGTGTCACGTTGCGTTTGCAGAGCCCCTGGTGTGCCTAAACAGTAGAAACCCCCCACAAGTGACCCCATTTTAGAAACTAGACCCCCCAAGGAACTTATCTAGATATGTGGTGAGCACTTTGAACCCCCAAGTGCTTCACAGACGTTTACAACGCAGAGCCGTGAAAATAAAAAATCATTTTTCTTTCCTCAAAAATTATGTTTTAGCAAGCATTTTTTTAGATTCACAAGGGTAACAGGAGAAATTGGACCCCAGTAATTGTTGCGCAGTTTGTCCTGAGTATGCTGGTACCCCATATGTGGGGGTAAACCACTGTTTGGGCACACGTCAGGGCTCGGAAGTGAGGGAGCACCATTTGACTTTTTGAATACGAGATTGGCTGGAATCAATGGTGGCGCCATGTTGCGTTTGGAGACCCCTGATGTGCCTAAACAGTGGTAACCCCTCAATTCTACCTCCAACACTAACCCCAACACACCCCTAACCCTAATCCCAACTGTAGCCATAACCCTAATCACAGCCCTAACCGCAACACACCCCTAACCACAACCCTAACCCCAACACACCCCTAACCATAACCACAACCCTAATTCCAACCCTAACCCTAAGGCTATGTGCCCACGTTGCGGATTCGTGTGAGATATTTCCGCACCATTTTTGAAAAATCTGCAGGTAAAAGGCACTGTGTTTTACCTGCGGATTTTCCGCGGATTTCCAGTGTTTTTTGTGCGGATTTCACCTGCGGATTCCTATTGAGGAACAGGTGTAAAACGCTGCGGAATCCGCACAAAGAATTGACATGCTGCGGAAAATACAACGCAGCGTTCCCGCGCGGTATTTTCCGCACCATGGGCACAGCGGATTTGGTTTTTCATATGTTTACATGGTACTGTAAACCTGATGGAACACTGCTGCGAATCCGCAGCCAAATCCGCACCGTGTGCACATAGCCTAATTCTAAAGGTATGTGCACACGCTGCGGAAAACGCTGCAGATCCGCAGCAGTTTCCCATGAGTTTACAGTTCAATGTAAACCTATGGGAAACAAAAATCGCTGTACACATGCTGCGGAAAAACTGCACGGAAACGCAGCGGTTTACATTCCGCAGCATGTCACTTCTTTGTGCGGATTCCGCAGCGGTTTTACAACTGCTCCAATAGAAAATCGCAATTGTAAAACCGCAGTGAAATGCGCAGAAAAAAACGTGGTAAATCCGCCATAAATCCGCAGCGGTTTAGCACTGCGGATTTATCAAATCCGCAGCGGAAAAATCCGCAGAGGACCAGAATACGTGTGCACATTCCTAACCCTAACCCTAGCCCTAACCCTAACCCTACCCCTAACCCTACCCCTAGCCCTACCCCTAACCCTACCCCTAACCCTACCCCTAACCCTAACCCTACCCCTAACCCTAACCCTACCCCTAACCCTAACCCTACCCCTAACCCTAACCCTACCCCTACCCCTAACCCTATTCTAACAGTGGAAAAAAAAAAATTTCTTTATTTTTTTATTGTCCCTACCTATGGGGGTGACAAAGGGGGGGGTCATTTATTATTTTTTTTATTTTGATCACTGAGATAGATTATATCTCAGTGATCAAAATGCACTTTGGAACGAATCTGCCGGCCGGCAGATTCGGCGGGCGCACTGCGCATGCGCCCGCCATTTTGGAAGATGGCGGCGCCCGGGAGAAGAAGGACGGGACCACGGCTGGATCGGTAAGTATGATAGGGTGGGGGGGGACCACGGGGGGGGGGATCGGAGCACGGGGGGGGGAATCGGAGCGCGGGAGGGGTGGAACGGAGCGCGGGGGCGTGGAACGGAGCACGGGGGGGCTGGAATGGAGCACGGGGGGGTGGAACGGAGCACGGGGGGGGGTGGATCGGAGTGCAGGGGGGGTGATTGGAGCACGGGGGGGTGATTGGAGCACGGGGGGAGCGGGCACGAGCACGGGGGGGGAGCGGAGCACAGGACGGAGGGGAGCCGGAGCAGTGTACCGGCCAGATCGGGGGGGTGGGGGGGCGATCGGAGGGGTGGGGTGGGGGCACACTAGTATTTCCAGCCATGGCCGATGATATTTCAGCATCGGCCATGGCTGGATTGTAATATTTCACCCGTTATAATGGGTGAAATATTACAAATCGCTCTGATTGGCAGTTTCACTTTCAACAGCCAATCAGAGCGATCGTAGCCACGAGGGGGTGAAGCCACCCCCCCTGGGCTAAACTACCACTCCCCCTGTCCCTGCAGATCGGGTGAAATGGGAGTTAACCCTTTCACCCGATCTGCAGGGACGCGATCTTTCCATGACGCCGCATAGGCGTCATGGGTCGGAATGGCACCGACTTTCATGACGCCTACGTGGCGTCATGGGTCGGGAAGGGGTTAATATAGGGTTTTCATTGTTTCTTGGGATTTCACCTAGCATTTCATTTTCCACCGTGAATACCGTGGAGAAGAAGGTGTTTAATATGTTAGCTTTTTCCTCGTCATCTACAACCATTCTTTCCTCACTATTTTTTAAGGGGCCTACATTTTCAGTTTTTATTCTTTTACTATTGATATAGTTGAAGAACAGTTTGGGATTAGTTTTACTCTCCTTAGCAATGTGCTTCTCTGTTTCCTTTTTGGCAGCTTTAATTAGTTTTTTAGATAAAGTATTTTTCTCCCTATAGTTTTTTAGAGCTTCAATGGTGCTATCCTGCTTTAATAGTGCAAATGCTTTCTTTTTACTGTTAATTGCCTGTCTTACTTCTTTGTTTAGCCACATTGGGTTTTTCCTATTTCTAGTCCTTTTATTCCCACAAGGTATAAACCGCTTACACTGCCTATTTAGGATGTTCTTAAACATTTCCCATTTATTATCTGTATTCTCATTTCTGAGGATATTGTCCCAGTCTACCAGATTAAGGGCATCTCTAAGCTGTTCAAACTTTGCCTTCCTAAAGTTCAGTGTTTTTGTGACTCCCTGACAAGTCCCCCTAGTGAAAGACAGGTGAAACTGCACAATATTGTGGTCGCTATTTCCTAAATGCCCAACCACCTGCAGATTTGTTATTCTGTCAGGTCTATTAGATAGTATTAGGTCTAAAAGTGCTGCTCCTCTGGTTGGATTCTGCACCAATTGTGAAAGATAATTTTTCTTGGTTATTAGCAGAAACCTGTTGCCTTTATGGGTTTCACAGGTTTCTGTTTCCCAGTTAATATCCGGGTAGTTAAAGTCCCACATAACCAGGACCTCATTATGGGTTGCAGCTTCATCTATCTGCTTTAGAAGTAGACTTTCCATGCTTTCTGTTATATTTGGGGGTTTGTAACCGACCCCAATGAGAATTTTGTTACCATTTTTCCCTCCATGAATTTCAACCCATATGGACTCGACATCCTCATTCCCTTCGCTAATATCCTCCCTTAAAGTGGACTTTAGACAAGACTTTACATAGAGACAAACCCCTCCTCCTCTCCGATTTTTACGATCCTTTCTAAACAGACTGTAACCCTGTAAGTTAACTGCCCAGTCATAGCTTTCATCTAACCATGTCTCGGTTATTCCCACTATGTCAAAGTTACCTGTAGATATTTCTGCTTCTAGTTCTTCCATCTTGTTTGTCAGGCTTCTGGCGTTTGCGAGCATGCAGTTTAGAGGATTTTGTTTTGTTCCAATCTCCTCACTGTGGATTGTTTTAGAAATGTTCTTACCTCCCTTCTGAGTATGTTTTCCTGGGTCGTCTTTGTTCGAGTCTAATGTTTTTCTTCCCGTCCCCTCTTCTTCTAGTTTAACGCCCTCCTGATGAGTGTAGCGAGTCTTCTGGCGAATGTGTGTTTCCCAGGTTTGTTGAGGTGTAGTCCGTCTCTGGCGAGGAGTCCATCATACCAGTAATTCACACCGTGGTCCAGGAATCCAAATTCTTGTTGTCTGCACCATCGTCTTAGCCAGTTGTTTGCATCAAGGATCCTGTTCCATCTCCTGGTGCCATGCCCGTCTACTGGAAGGATAGAAGAAAAAACTACCTGTGCATCCAGTTCCTTTACTTTCTTCCCCAACTCTTCAAAGTCCTTGCAGATTGTCGGTAGGTCCTTCCTTGCCGTGTCATTGGTGCCAACATGTATCAGAAGAAATGGGTGGACGTCCTTGGAGCTGAAGAGCTTTGGTATCCTATCGGTCACATCCTTGATCATCGCACCTGGAAGGCAGCATACTTCTCTTGCAGTTATGTCCGGTCTGCAGATGGCTGCTTCGGTGCCTCTCAGTAGTGAGTCTCCCACCACCACCACTCTTCGTTGCTTCTTGGCTGTACTTTTTGCTGTCACTTGTTGCTGTGTGCCCTTTTCTTTTTTGCTTGCTGGTATTGCTTCATTCTTAGGTGTGCCATCTTCATCCTCTACAAAGATTTGATATCGGTTCTTCAGTTGTGTGGTTGGTGATTTCTCCATGGTCTTCTTGCTTCTTTTGGTCACATGCTTCCACTCATCTGCTTTTGGAGGTTCTCTGACACTTTTTGCACCTTCTGTGACCAGTAGAGATGCTTCTGTTCTGTCTAGAAAGTCTTCATTCTCTTTGATGAGTTTCAAAGTTGCTATTCTTTCTTCCAGACCCTGCACCTTTTCTTCTAAAAGGGCCACTAGTCTACACTTCTGACAGGTGAAATTTAATTCTTCTTCTGGTCGATCTGTGAACATGTAGCACATGCTGCAGCTCACCATGTAGGTTGTCACATCTGCCATGTTGCTCCTAGATCCTGCTGACTTGCTGTGTGTTTTCCTTCTTGTGTAATCTACTCAGCCAAGCTAGTACACATGCAAATAAGCAACATTGTCATACGTGTTATCAGAGAAATCTGCTTCTTTCTCCTCCTGGGTGGATCTTTCACGCTAAGGTCAGGGGTAAAATTTGTATTCAAATTTTTGGATGACATTTGGTGCTTGTAAGATTCTATGGAGAAGGGAGGAGCTAAAGGCAGACACAGAAAATCTTTGGCAAGTTTCCCTGAAAAGACTGATTTCCATAGAATATTATGAGCACCAACTGTCATTTCCTAACTCAGTAACTGGGAAATCTGTAGAAAGATTTGACATGTGAATTGAGGATTTTGGCAATAAATGATCAGCCCAGGGCGTGAAGCTGTATAATCTGAAATCCAGTGAAAAGCCGACTGGTGACCATTTGGCTCAGAACAGTAGCCCAAGCTGCAAATCCATGGCACCTTCTCCCCACACCATTCCCTTTAACTGAAAGGTCTTTACTGATATACACACATTACCAGAGACCTTTAGTGTATTCAAAGGCGACACAGCAATTAAACACGTTCTTAATTAATTCTTAATAATAATATTTATTTTTATAGTGCCAACATATGCCACAGCACCTTAAAGGGGTATTAAGTCTGTGGGCACTGTTAACATGCAAAAACTTATTTTTTTTACACATGTTAGGCTACGTTCACATTTGCGTTGTTGGGCGCAGCGTCATTGACGCAACGCACAACGCATGTCAAACGCATACCCAACGCAGCGTTTTTTGACGCATGCGTTGTCCTACACAAAAAAATACATTAAGTCAAAAGGCGCATGCGTCAAAAAACGCGGCTCAACGCAGACACCTGCGCCCTATGCGTTTTTCATAGACACTAATGTGTTTTTTTGGCGGATTTACGACGCAGGTGCGTTGCATGCGTTTTTCTTCGCAAATGTGACGCATCAAAACTGCAACCTGTAGCGTCGTCTGCACCCTGTCTGGTGCGCAAAAAAACGCGTGCGTCATACAACGCATGACAACGCATACTGGCGCATGTCCATGCGCCCCCCATGTTAAAGATAGGGGCGCATGACGCATGCGTCAGTATCCGTTGCCGACGCTGCGCCCAAAAACGCAAATGTGAACATAGCCTTAGTTAGTTTAGTTAATAAAATTGCACCTAGTTTCAGGTTCCTTTAATTTATCTACAGACCCTCTGAAATGCAGTTTACCGTCTGATCCAAGTTTTATATTTTCCTCATTTGGGAGTGTCTCTCCCAGTAATAGAGGCTGAATCAAGAGCACTGCTGTCTTCACTTGCCTTCAGGTATTAGCACAGCTCCAATACAGTACATTCCTCTCCATGTGTTTTTTTTCTCTTTTGCGAGTGTCTCTCCCAGTAATAGAGGCTGGATCTAAGGTACCTAGAATACGGTTGTCTTCTCTTGGCATCAGGTATTAGCACAGCTCCAATATAGTACATTCCTCTCCACATGTTTTTTTCTCATTTGAGAGTGTCTCTCCTAGTAATAGAGGCTGGATCTAGGGTATTGGTATCATCTCTTACCATCAGGTATTAGCACAGCTCCAATACAGTACATTCCTCTCCATGTGTATTTTTCTCTTTTGGGAGTGTCTCTCCTAGTAATAGAGGCTGGATCTAGGGCCTCTACGATACTACTGTCTACCCCTGCCATCAGGTATCAGCACAGCTCCAATACTGTACTTAAATGTGCATGTACATTTTGTTTTGTGGGAGTATCTCTCCCAGTAATAGAGGTTGGATCTAGGTTATCTAGGGTACTACTGTCTTCTCTTGCCGTCAGGTATCAGCACAGCTCCAATACAATACATTCCTCTCCATATGTTTTTTTTTTCTTTTTTGGCAGTATCGTTCCCATTAATAGAGGCTGTATCTAGGGTACTGCTATCTTCTCTTGCTGTCAGGTATTAGCACAGCTCCAATACATTGCATTCGTCCCCATGTGTTTTTTTTCTCTTTTGGGAGTGTCTCTCCTAGTAATAGAAGCTGGATTTAGGGTATATAGGGAACTTGTGTCCTCACTTGCCGTCAGGTTTCAGCACAGTTCCAATATTGCACTTTCCTCTTCATGTGTATTTTTCTCTTTTGGGGGTTTCTCTCCCAGTAATAGAGGCTGGATTTACGGTATATAGGGTACTGCTGTTTTCACTTGCTGTCAGCCATCAACACAACTCCAATGCAGTCCTTTCCTCTCCATGTGTTGCCCTCTTTAATTATAGACTGTTTTCTTTGCGCTCCAGGATCCTCTCTCGCCTTCCCACGGCAGATTTGTATATAACACATTTCCCTCCCTTCTGGTATCACTAACACTGAGAGAAGGGAGGGACAGAAAAAAACAGTGGATAGGAGCAGGAGCTTGGATGAATTTGTAACATTTCTGCAAAAACTCAGCTGGGTAAGGCTTCTTTCACACTAGCGTCGGAATCTCCCCGTCGCAATGCGTCGGGGAGAGATTCCGACGCTAGCGTTTGCTGCATTGCACAATGGGTGCAGCGGATGCATTTTTCCGGCGCATCCGCTGCCCCATTGTAAGGTGCGGGGAGGTGGGGGCGGTCCGTCAGGAGAAAAAAACGTTACATGTAGCGTTTTTTGCTCCCGACGGTCCGCAAAAGCACGACGCATCCGTCGCTCGACGGATGCGACGTGTGGCAATCCGTCGCAAATGCGTCGTCAATACAAGTCTATGGGGAAAAAACGACGCATTGTGACGGATTGCAGAAAACGCTAGTGTGAAAGTAGCCTAAAGGACTTTGAAGACACTTTGCAGCAGCAAAATAGTAGAAAAACTTTAAGGAATATTATGTAGAAAGCTTCTCGACTTTGCATTTAGGAAGCAAGTAAAGAAAAAAATCAGTGCGAGGTTGAACATAGACATTATGGCAGATCTGAAGTATCCTATATGGAGATACTTTGCTTTCTTGGATCTTTGCTCTGGAACCAGAGAAGAGAAAAACTCGAAATGAAAAATTGCCACTACTTGCCGTACAGCCCAAAATAATGCGACAAGCGAAGAGACCCAAATGCATGTGATCTTATAGGAAGCGGATTGGAGAGTTTCCGAAAGGTTTTCTTATAACACATGATTGAGCCAAGACTACCTTAAGCACTTTGATGATATTTCAGGTGTCAGTGGAACTCAGGAGAGTCCAGGGTCTGTCAACAGGCCCTAGAGAAGCTCGGCACAGGCGCGGATACTTGACCCCGGCTAATCGGGAATACACTTCAAATCAAATTAGATTTTTTTTTTTTTGATTCTTACATCAGAGAGACGCCGAGTGTTTGACTGTGGAGCTGATTCAAAGCCTTGGAAACGCTTTGCATACATTGCCTTTGACTATATCAATATGCGGCTTTCACAACAATCACATTTGTTTGTAGTGCAGCTCACCGGCTGTAGAGATACGAGAGATGAGCCGCGTCAGTTCCAAGCCTTTTATCGGTTTCTTTCCCCTTGTCTCATCCTGTCATCTATATGGGTGAACTCTATCGTACAAAACAATTCTCCCATTTGTTTGTTTTTCCTGTAAGATGGTCTAAGCAGGAAAGTTTCTCCTGGTGAAAATTGCCTACAGTAAGGAGACTTAAAGGCCATGCAGTGTTTTATTTCCTGTAATGGACTAGAACTTAAAACTCTTCAGAGTATATTCTGCATCAAAATCTGTGTTATATTTGACACAAATGCAATGGATCGTGGGATTCTGCAAACTCGTTCACAAACCTCGTAACATTTCCACGCCCGTGTGTACAATAGTAAACTGCAATAATACAGTCCCCTATTTAAATGAAAGAAAAAAATACTATAATGATACAAAAAATAAATAACTTATAAAATACAGCCCCCTATGTACAAGAATATAACTACTATAATACTGCCCCTATGTACAAGAATATAACTACTGTAATACTGCCCCTATGTTTAAGAATATAGCTACTATAATACTGCCCCTATGTACAAGAATATAACTACTATAATACTGCCCCTATTTGCAAGAATATAACTACTATAATACTGCCCCTGTGTACAAGAATATAACTACTTTAATACTGCCCCCTATGTACAAGAATATAACTACTGTAATACTGCCCCTATGTACAAGAATATAACTACTATAATACTGCCCCCAATGTACAAGAATATAACTACTATAATACTGCCCCTATGTACAAGAATATAACTACTGTAATACTGCCCCTATGTTTAAGAATATAGCTACTATAATACTGCCCCTATGTACAAGAATATAACTACTATAATACTGCTCCTATGTACAAGAATATAACTACTATAATACTGCCCCCTATGTACAAGAATATAACTACTATAATACTGCTCATATGTACAAGAATATAACTACTATAATACTGCCTCTATGTACAAGAATATAACTACTATAATACTGCTCCTATGTACAAGAATATAACTACTATAATACTGCTCCTATGTACAAGAATATAACTACTATAATACTGCCCCCTATGTACAAGAATATAACTACTATAATACTGTCCCTATGTACAAGAATATAACTACTATAATACTGCTCCTATGTACAAGAATATAACTACTATAATACTGCTCCTATGTACAAGAATATAACTACTATAATGCTGCCCCCTATGTACAAGAATATAACTACTATAATACTGCCGCTATGTACAAGAATATAACTACTATAATACTGCCCCTATGTACAAGAATATAACTACTATAATACTGCTCCTATGTACATGAATATAACTGCTATTACACTGCCCCTATGTACAAGAATATAACTACTATAATACTGCTCCTATGTACAAGAATATAACTACTGTAATACTGCCCCTATGTACAAGAATATATCTACTATAATACTGCTCCTATTTGCAAGAATATAACTACTATAATACTGCCCCTGTGTAGAAGAATATAACTACTTTAATACTGCCCCCTATGTACAAGAATATAACTACTGTAATACTGCCCCTATGTACAAGAATATATCTACTATAATACTGCTCCTATGTACAAGAATATAACTACAATAATAATGCCCCTATGTAAAAGAATATAACTACTATAATATTGCCCCTATGTACAAAAATATAACTACTATAATACTGCTCCTATATACAAGAATATAACTACTGTAATACTGCCCCTATGTACAAGAATATAACTACTGTAATACTGCCCCTATGTACAAGAATATATCTACTATAATACTGCTCCTATTTGCAAGAATATAACTACTATAATACTGCCCCTGTGTACAAGAATATAACTACTTAAATACTGCCCCTATGTACAAGAATATAACTACTGTAATACTGCCCCTATGTACAAGAATATAACTACTATAATACTGTCCCTATGTACAAGAATATAACTACTATAATACTGCTCCTATGTACAAGAATATAACTACTATAATACTGCCCCTATGTACAAGAATATAACTACTATAATACTGTCCCTATGTACAAGAATATAACTACTATAATACTGCTCCTATGTACAAGAATATAACTACTATAATACTGCTCCTATGTACAAGAATATAACTACTATAATGCTGCCCCCTATGTACAAGAAAATAACTACTATAATACTGCCGCTATGTACAAGAATATAACTACTATAATACTGCCCCTATGTACAAGAATATAACTACTATAATACTGCTCCTATGTACATGAATATAACTGCTATTACACTGCCCCTATGTACAAGATTATAACTACTATAATACTGACCCTATGTACAAGAATATATCTACTATAATACTGCTCCTATTTGCAAGAATATAACTACTATAATACTGCTCCTATGTACAAGAATATAACTACAATAATAATGCCCCTATGTAAAAGAATATAACTACTATAACACTGCCCCTATGTACAAAAATATAACTACTATAATACTGCTCCTATATACAAGAATATAACTACTATAATACTGCTCCTATGTACAAGAATATAACCACTATAATACTGCCTCATATGTACAAGAATATAACTACTATGATACTGCTCCTATATTGTTGTGAATTCTGTGGCTGAATTCACTCCTGTGGTCACAAGTGGTACTGCAGCTTCTGAGCTTCCTCCCTCAGGTGTTTTGGTGAGCTCGTTAACTGCTTCATTACTTAACTCCGCCTGATGCTGCTATCCTTGCTCCTTGTCAATGATTCAGTGTTGGATCTGAGCTTCTCCTGATTGTTCCTGTGACCTGCTGCTCTGTATAGCTAAGTGCTTTTTGCTTTTGTTGCTTTTTTTCTGTCCAGCTTATCTTTTGTTTTGCTGGAAGCTCTGAGACGCAAAGGGTGTACCGCCGTGCCGTTAGTTCGGCACGGTGGGTTTTTTTTGCCCCCTTTGCGTGGTTTTGCTTTAGGGTTTTTTGTAGACTGCAAAGTTCGCTTTACTGTCCTCGCTCTGTCCTAGAATATCGGGCCCCACTTTGCTGAATCTATTTCATCCCTACGTTTTGTCTTTTCATCTTACTCACAGTCATTATATGTGGGGGGCTGCCTTTTCCTTTGGGGAATTTCTCTGGGGCAAGTCAGGCCTATTTTTCTATCTTCAGGCTAGCTAGTTTCTTAGGCTGTGCCGAGTTGCCTAGGTAGTTGTTAGGCGCAATCCACAGCCGCTTTTAGTTGTGTTTAGGATAGGATCAGGTGTGCAGTCTACAGAGTTTCCACGTCTCAGAGCTCGTTCTTGTATTTTTGGGTATTTGTCAGATCACTGTGTGCGCTCTGATCGCTAAGCACACTGTGTTTCTGGATTGCCTTCATAACACCTGTCATTAGCAAACATAACACTATATACAAGAATATAACTACTATAATACTGCTCCTATGTATCAGAATATAACTACTATAATACTGCTCCTATGTACAAGAATATAACTACTATAATACTGCCCCCTATGTACCAGAATATAACTACTATAATACTGCCCCTATGTACAAGAATATAACTACTATAATACTGCTCCTATGTAGAAGAATATAACTACTATAATTCTGCTCCTATATACAAGAATATAACTACAATAATACTGCTCCTATGTACAAGACTATAACTACTATAATACTGCCCCCTATGTACCAGAATATAACTGCTATAATGCTGTTCTGCTGATTACTGTGTATATCTGGTGTCATTGATCGACTCTCTCCTGACAGTCTGTCGTTGATCCCTCATGTACCTTCGAAAGGGACATGATGGGAAGTAGAGAGTTTCGCCCCACAATCAGCAGGCGGTATTCTCCTGGGTCCGGTTTCTGGCCGGCTGTCACACCAGCAGCTTCACCAGATTGTCTTCCTTTCCGTTCTCAGGTTCCTTCCATTTCATGTGTCGCCTCTTCCGCACGTTGCACGGCCGCCTTGTCAGCTCTTGTTTATGAAGCATTTTCTCGTGTTTCCGCGGGTCTGTGATGTCACCAGACAATTTCACTGAGCCGGACCCGAGCGGCTGAATCAATTTGGAAAGTGTGTGATGTGCTGAGCCTGAAACCTCGCTCTGCATGTTAGAACAGATACCGTCACCAAGTGAAAATGACAGGGAGCAACTTGTCCCTCCGGTATTACATCTATTCCCATAATCCCACCTAAAGCGCGGAGATATCAATACTATTCGGAGACTTTCATCTCGGCACAACTCTGTTCTTGCTGAAAATGCAATGTGGTGGAAGAGGAACTCTTCTCGTTAATTTCTACCATTGCAGAGCTCACCAGACAGTGTTAAAACGATGTTTAATCGTTAAATGGCGTAGCAAACCTAATATTGTGTTTCTGTTATTTGCCCCAACAACAGGTTGAAACTTCTATTCATACACAATCCAGTATAATAAGAACTGGTTCGCATTCTCTGTAACTTGGCATCCATCTTTTTGAGTAGGCGGTTCTACTTCATTATCATTCCGCCAGCACTACAGGTGCTGGAACTTCCTTTCCCTCACTTCCCATCTTGCATTTCTCCTGCTGTTTTCTGCTCATGCCCAATCCACTTTAATAAGGCTAGACACTGTCCTGAATCTCAGGCTCTGTTTCTTGGCATCCATTCTTTTTGAGTTGGTGGTTCCATTTCATCATCATTCTGCCAACCCTACTGGTTCCGGAACTTCCTCACTTCCCATCTTGCATTGCTCCTGCATTATCTAATGTTTTGCCTTCTCTGAACTGAACGCTCCTTTATCTGTTCCGCCTGTACGTATTTTGATATACAGCCAAAAAGTTAGAAACATGCCCGACTCCCTGTAATTCGTCTAGATGTCTCTGCTATTTGGGACGGATTACACTTGACAACAGGCAGAAGGGAGACCCCTAGCATCTAGCATCACACCTAGTGGCTGACTCTTTGGAGTCATTTTGGAGGGGAAGGTGAGATACAATATATTCATTGAAATTAATTTTCAGATTGTTTATCAGAATATAAAGATATATACAAGCACTATGCGATATCGATCTGCAGTTAATGATTACATGAACTCCACTATATCTGCACGCATTAAAAGCATGAGATACTTTGTTTACAGGTTTGATCAACAGGGTAACCTTTTAGATAGGAATCTTTTACAGATTCGTATTTCCCAGACCCGGTTCATTTCTGACCTAGACAATTGGAGAGATGAGTCTGTAGAGTCATGGTTCTGTTTAAAATAAGCCACTCTTCTTTGTCGCTGGTGGATGGGCTTACTCATTTTTTATTAAAAAATGTAAACTAAGTTCTTCACATCGTTTGCACGTGTAGCTATACTGGAGTTCATGGATTCTGCCAGTCTGTGACGGTCCTCTGTAAGGAATGGTGGCCTCAAACTGCGCCTGGAAATGGCACACTAACTATCCCTGTCCCAGGGGTACTCTTGAAGGTAGAGAGGCCTCGGTCTCTGACATTACTATGCTGATCTGTCCCCTCCTCGGTCCCATAAGGCATCGGATAGAAATGAAAGGTAAACAAGACACAAAGACAAAACAGGGATAACGTTAACCCTCTATCATACAAAAGCACTCACCAACAATAGGGAGGAGGATAGGGACAGGGAGGAATAAACAAAATAGGAACAGGGACCAGGAGATAAACACACACGTACTACAGCAAACAGATCACTACTACAACAACTCCACTCCAACCACTTAGCTTTAACACTTAGCACAGGAATACAAATCTTTCACCGGCATGAACTAGACGCCCAGATATATAGAGGGAGTAAATGATAAGCAAATTCAGCTGAGAACTACCAGGCTGTATGGTCTCAGCCAGCATGGAAAGAGTCCTTAACCCTCTCAGCACTGAAGGAAAGGAAACCCATTTAAAATAGGACATGAATCACTCGATCTCTAAAGAGGACTGTGATTCATTACCCGGCGTGACCTTCTTACTACAGATCTTCCAGGGGGGACATGAAACTTTCATGATAGACTGACTAATTGCAGAGCAATATTGCATTTTTTTAAATCAAATAAGATCAAGCTGTCGAAAGCTGCTGGTTGCCATAGGAATTTTCAGCTCACTTTGGATCTATGGGGTCGCGTAGGGTTACTACCTGGCCAATTGCAGTTGCTGACCATCCTCCACATTATTCAATGATTGGGGGTGTTAAATTTTTATTGGCAATAATATTCACCAGATATTTTGTCAATCCCTCGCTAACATACAAAACCAACAATATTGACCTTTTCAGTATCAAGACTACCATAAAAATTGGCATGAACCCCTTAACCAACCTAAGCCACCAAGAATGTTGCTATTGCCTATTTTTCAAGCCAAGACCTCAATGATATTAAATATTATGAGGATTTTACAGTTAGTCACGCGTCTAACCTCATGCCCACTTGTCACTATTTTTGGGTTGGCAAACTTCAACCTGGGTGAGCTCTAAACTTTCCTGTATCTATTTTACTGTACGAGATTACCTTAAAGGAATTGTCCACGATGTATTATCCTTAATACAGGACATTAATATGAGATGGGTGGGTGCCTGTGACGAGCACACCCACCAATCAGCTGTTTGCTTGTAGAGGTGCACAGTGTAAAGCCACAAGAGCCTAGTCCCAAAGAGCCTAGTCCCGTACACTGTGTATTGGTCACTCTTTATCGAGAGCTCGAATTCCATTCATTTCAATAGGAACTGAGCTGCAGTACCCAAGAACGGCCACTACACATTGTACAGCGCTGTGATCTTTCACCTCTGTACAATGTGCACCTGCAAACCACCGATCGGTAGCGGTGTCTGACCCCACAAGTCATGGACAACCCATTCAATGAATCTTCTGCTTGTAGCTTCTCTATTTTTCACTTCCCCTGTATTGTCCTGAAGATCTTGGGTCAGTAAGAAAAAATTCTATTTTTTTTTTACCTTACTCATTCACTGGTTGTACGGATTTAGTCTCAGTATAGGCAGCAGGATTACCATTTCGATATTCTATGATACTTCTATCAAGCGGTCCGTCTAGAAACTGTATTGCAAAACATAATAAGTATGGTATACCATTTTTTACACAAGTTGCAAGGGTATTCCAATAAGAAAATGTCGTGTATTCACAAAATAGGTGCAAATATCTAGATTCATGGGAATCCAACTGCTGAGACCCCCACTGATCACCGGGACCGATGAGTGGAGCAGCGGTCAAGGGTCACACTGCGAGAATGCCGGAGATAACCGAGGTCTGAGTGACACGACAGTGCGCATGCGCAACCACTGTTTTATGCAGATAAAAGATGAAAAAAGTCTCCTTTTCTTAAGGATCCTTAGCGATCAGTCCGAAAAGTATCCTTTTCTTGAGGATCCTTAGTGGTCAGTCTGAAAAAGTCTCCTTTTCTTAAGGATCCTTAGCGATCAGTCCGAAAAGTCTCCTTTTCTTGAGGATCCTTAGCGATCAGTCAGAAAAGTCTCCTTTTCTTAAGGATCATTAGTGATCAGTCCGAAAAGTCTCCTTTTCTTGAGGATCCTTAGCGGTCGGTCCAAAAAGTCTCCTTTTCTTAAGGATCCTTAGCGATCAGTCCAAAAAGTCTCCTTTTCTTGAGGATCCTTAGCGGTCGGTCTGAAAAGTCTCCTTTTCTTCAGGATAGTTAGCAGTTGGTCCATTACAGTCTAGAAGTTATCACCTATTCTAAGGATAGGAGATAACTTCTTATAACTGGAAGGATAAACATAGGCTCAACCATCTTACTTTAATTATTAAAATTCGCAAAAAAAAGTACAAAATAAATAAAAAATGATGAAATAATAAAAAGCAAAAATAAAAAATAATTCAGTCTTGATCTCCAACACCTTATCCCGTTTCCTTTCAGTTGACCTATTCTTTTCACATTGTAAATAGAGGAATCAATGGTTTACAGTTTCCTATCAAGAATCAGCTAACTAAGGCGTCTCTTCCCCCGGCGTGTGATTAATTTATTTGTTGTCCGGATGATGTTACATATTCGTTAGCCAATGTTTTGTTTGTATTTCTTTTGTATTGACCGGATGATTGATGGATTTACTATGTGCTGACCCAGAGAATCTGCGGAATAAATACTCTGCTGCCAATGAAGAAAAAAAAAATAAAAAAAAAATAAAAATCATAAAAAGTAGAGATTATAGCCTGGGCTTAAATTCTGCTCTTCAAATGCTGTGTCTGGATTTTTTTGCTGCTGATTCAGGTGGAGAGAATGAAATGACCTGACACATCACTACATGATATATGTTACAGACAGTCAACATTTAGTACCGAACATTATTACTTAAGACGTTCTGAATCAATTACTGAAATGTGCCGCTACTTGGGTGCCGTAATACTGTAGGGACAGATAATAGACGGAGTCAGAGCATAAAATCCAATTAAAGCTACAGTAAGTCTTGTGTTCGGTGTACATTGGGGTTGTTCACCTTGGAAATCCCATTCTGATAAATGAGATGATCCTGCTGCCGACTGTAATCAGTGGAGAAATCCTGTGCACAATTTTTTGTAATCATTGGACTGTCTTGGTTGTGCACAGACATACGAGCTCCTCCAAAGACAATGAGATGCTCCTTATGGTTTAGACAAAAATTTGAGGGTTCTGAATTGTGGACTTCCCTCTATATTAGTATTCTGTAATGAATAGAAAATCGTTTTATTTAAAAATGATGTTGCCTTACCCTTAAAAAGTCACTACAAATAAATGACCACTAAGTTTCTGCCTTCTATATAACCCAATTTCCACTGCCTGTTGTAAAGTGCAATCCATCTCCAGCAGTAGACACCAATACAGATTACAGAAAGAGGTGGCTGGTCTTTGTCTCTCTACAAGAAGTGGGGTCTGCTTGTTGTAAGTGTATAGGAAATGGCGATGGGCCATTGTCTCGCTTCAGGAAGTGTGGGCAGGTTTTTGTCTTTCTACAGGAAGTGGAGGCAAATCTTTTTCTCTCTACAGGAGTGAGGATGGGTCTTTCTCTCCTTACAGGAAATGGGAGATGGTCTTTTTTTCTGTGAAGGAATTGAGGGCAGGTCTTTTTCTCCTTACAGAAAGTGGTGGAAGGTTTTTGTCTCTACAGGAAGTAGGGGGTGGTCTTTGTCTTTTCACATGAAGTGGGGGCTGGACTTTGTCTCACTACAGGAAGCGGGAACTGGTCTAGCTACAGAAAGTGGGGGCAGGTCTGTGTTTCTCTACATGAAGTTGGGGTCGGTATTTGTATCTCTATAGGAAGCTGGAGATGGTTTCTTTACAGGTAGTGGGACAGGTTTTTTTCTCAACAGGAAGTGTGGTTCTGCCTTTGTCTTTCTACAGAATGTGTGGAGTCGGGTCTTTGTTTCTGTACAGGAAGTGAGGGCAAGTCTTTCTCTCTGTACAGGAAGTGAGGGCAAGTCTTTCTCTCTCTACAGGAAGTGAGGGCAAGTCTTTCTCTCTCTAGAGGAAGTGAGGGCAAGTCTTTCTCTCTCTACAGGAAGTGAGGGCAAGTCTTTCTCTCTCTAGAGGAAGTGAGGGCAAGTCTTTCTCTCTCTACAGGAAGTGAGGGCAAGTCTTTCTCTCTCTACAGGAAGTGAGGGCAAGTCTTTCTCTACAGGAAGTGAGGGCAAGTCTTTCTCTACAGGAAGTGAGGGCAAGTCTTTCTCTCTCTACAGGAAGTGAGGGCAAGTCTTTCTCTCTCTACAGGAAGTAGATGCATGTCGTTGTCTCTCTCTTGAAAGTGGGGGGCCAATCTATGTGCCTCTGCAGGAAATGATGGCAGGAGAAAGATAGTTCCAGACCCTACAGTGCTGATAAAATGTAACCGCCCACTCAAAAAATGTGGATGGCAAATTATACAGTGCAAAAGAATCTGCACCCTGTAATGATGCCTTTGGCAATGAAACTTTAAAATCAGAATTAGAGCAAAAAGTGATTGCACTAAAAAACACAGCAAAGTACCAAAAGCTGAAAAAATTCTATAGACTATTGCCTCATACCGTCAACCTCAATAACTACCTCCAGTAGTGTGGAAATATAAAGCCCCGTTCTTTTCCTATATCCTAATCTTACAGATTAGCGCTCACAGAGGGCAATGTATGTCCCGTGATATCTCAAGCGCCCACTTCCCTACCCCCCTGTGTTACTACATTACATTGTGTTGCGTATCCTGCGGCACTATCACACATACACTGCGGCACTATAGCACACAATCATTCAGCCGCCAGTATGTTTCCCAGCAGCGCTCTATAATTGTCACCACATACTGAAATGCGTGTGGTTTTTCCTTCTTAATTGGCTTAGAAACGCATTAACTTCCATCAACAAACTTAACCAGGTTTGATTTTTTTTTCGCCCCTCGTTCCTAATGTCATCTTTTGTGCGCGGCAGAACTTATTCGCACTGTGTGGTGCAGATCAATGGAAGTTCAAGAGGTTTAGCAGCCGTCTGCAGCATCGGGCCAGCAGTCTGTGTTATGGAGCTGTTAAACTTTTACCAACAGATTTCTACTTTCTGAGCTGCGAAGAAGAAAAAAAAAGTGAAAAAGTGAATCTCGACTTTTGAGCTACTTTTGTCCGTTCATTAAAACCCCTCATATAGATCCATAGAATAGAAATGATATTATTAAAGGGGTTTTCCATCTTCAGGTAAATGGGCTCCAAATGCTGTAAAATGCCCAAAATAGCAAGCAGAGCATGTACTCACCCTAATTTGTGCCGGCCGACCTCAATGTGAATAATGGCAGAGCAGGACAGGTGCCGACTGTGCAGACAAATGTCCATGGTAAGGTGTTTTTACTAGAGACAGGATAGGACCAGTTCCGATGGGTGCACCTTGTCTCGGTGGGATGGTTTTTATGCTTTTTTTTTTATCAAAATCGTGTTACCTAAGTCCCCTATGTTATTTACATGTACTATTACTATTTACTTCCTATAGGGTATATGCTCATTTTGGTTTTTTTCTTGTTTTTTTTATCTTGAAAGTAGGAAAATCCTTGAAATAGACCCAGGGAGACAGGAAATTGGCTAGAGACATTGTTTGGAATACTGAGGAGTGGCGCCAGTTCGATAGGCATAATTTTTCTTATATTCCGACACCACTCTGGGCCCATTAATATACTTTTGGGTAGTGGATATCCCCTTTAAGCTGGCCATACACATTAGGTTAATGTATACTGAACCTGCTAATTTCATCCTCACATGCAAATCATCTAATGTATATGGAGAACCCCCGAAACCTACCTAATGTCAAAGGACATAATGATCGGGCATACTGGACCCTTTGATCTGGCAGTTGCATACTCCGCTCTCAGTATACCTTCTCCGTGCCGAACATCCATGTTATAAGCTCTGGGTCACATCTGTGTTGGAACGTACTGCTGCAACCCCTGCCCTGGTCATTAAGCGGCGCCACACTAATTCTACAGTTACTGTTGGATGCCAGCAGTGTTGGGGGTGTTTAGCATTTAGTTTGCCGAGACTAGTTATCCCTTTTCTTATACACTTGTGTTTTGCTGCAGTGAGCTGGTAGGTAATTCGCTTTCTGCTGGAAGCCATGGGCAGCTCCTTTCTATGTAAACCCCAGCAGACAGTCTATAGCTGTCAGTTATTAGTTAGTTCAACTAAACCTAGGCTCTCTGGTACTTGGCTCCTGTGTACTATTTTATATTTCCTGTGTTCTGACTCCAGCTTGTATTTTGACCACCCGCTTGTCTCCTGATTTTGTCCTTGATGTGACCTCTCAGGTTTTAACCATTCATGTTGACCTCTCTTGCCTCTGGTTCGCTTCTCCGGCCAGCAGCCCTCCCATTGAAGGAATCCAATGGCCCCCCAATGGAAGACCAGATCTCTGTACAGGGGTTAAAGTGTGAAAGTCAGGGTTCCTCCGGAATCTGCCTGATGGAGTGGCTTGTGCCAAGTCTGTCCTAGGTAGCCTTTTTGAACCTGTGAACCTGATGGACATCACACTCTGCCCATGGTCAGATATAAGCAATTTACGGAGGAACATCGCAGCCTCGTACGTTGCCTGTTTAGTCCAGCTCCCTACCTCCGATGTAATGTATAACCCATAGTTTAAAAAAAAACGAAAGCTTTGTCTCCCACAAAGGAATGCCCATAAAGGAATGCAGCACTTTCCAGTTTACCGATATTTCTCCGATGTCTCTCTGAACGCCGTCAGCTATGGCAGGCTGGCTATATATTATTAATATAGTATATTGTGTGTGTTTATATCAATTATGACATCCAGTCTTCCTCGTTAATTTCTTTTCTCCAGAAAACATCCTCCGTTTTCTTTTCAATTAGCTTCTTCAGCGTAGACCGTGTGGGCCGGGGCGTAATTTCCCGCTCTCTATTACTAGCGCAATGTATCAGCCTGAGATTGTTTTTCAGACCATATTCAATAGCGGTAATGTGCCGTACTTCTGCCTGAATCTCACACTGTACAATAGCGAATGAATTCACACTAATGCCTTCTGTAATTTACCAAGATGACCATAAGGGAGCTGTGATGGATTAGTTAACCTGGAATCAATGCCTGGATTAATCAACGGCAAAGTGTATTATACGGGAAAGCGGTATAAGACAATTGCGCTAGTCGCCCCCTGGAGGCATTTACTATAGGTCTCAAGTAGTCAATAATAAGTTACAGAAGCAGAAAACGAGGATGAAACCAAAATAATATTCAGGTTCTTGTACAAGTTTCGGAAAAATTGAGAAAATTCTGAAAATGTAACCCTCACTGGAAGCATTGACTCTCCTTGTGAGGATCCATCAAGAGGTGGGGAGTAGTTAAAGGGGTTGTCTGGGCATAGGTATGGATGGCCTAACCTCCTGATAGTTCATCAATTTCAGATTGCTGGGGGTCCGACACCTGATCAGCTGCTTTTTGCTCCGGCGGTGGCCGAATGTATACACTTTGAGCTCAGCAGCTCAATTTTAAATATGGCCGCCCAAAACAAAAACTAGTTGATCGGTAGGAGTGCCAGGTGTTCGACCCCCAACAATCTGATATCTTTTGACCTATCATGTGTCTAGGTCATCTTTAACTATGTCCGGACAACCTCTTTAAGGCTATGCATGCTGGGAACTATGCAAAATAACTCTCCTCCAACGAAAAGAAAACAGTCTCTGTAGTGCCACCTATAGGTGGATGATTATAGAGTGAAATCTGCAGGAAAAATCCATGGCTTTTTATCGTCCTGTAAATGTATTAAATCCACATCCCAGATCTCCAGCTATTAGGATTTCTCGGATACGTTGGTAGTTGGGGCCACTGACTTAATATGGTGACACTCACTACCGGGTGATGATCATTATTACGGTTGTACAGCACAATAGAGCCATATACTAACATAAATAAGACTAATCTATTCTATATGATAATTTTCCAGTTTTCAGTGTGAGGTAAGAGAAATCCACCTCTTCTTTGCTATCTTGGATTACAGAGCAATTATCATGGTAATGTGTTTTTCCACCTTTAGATGGGCGTCATTTATTTGCTATTATTCTTAATGCCTTGCTTATATAACATCAGTACGTGACATCTCCAGTGAACGCGTTTATTCTGATTGCTGCCGGATGACACACGGAGGCAATTATCTCAATTTCAGACTCATGATTTCTACCGATGCGACAAGAGTAACCCTGCTTTATTTAATATATTGAGCATTTCTTATACAACTGCACACCTTGGTGAAATGTGTATTATTATACCATTATAGTGTGTTTGCATTGCTGTATTCTCACATTCTGTATGTGCCATTGATTTCATGATAAAGAGAAGTGTGACAGCTTCTTGTGTGTGTACGGTGTATTCCTTAAAGGGGACCTGTCACCAGGACAAAATCGTCCAGTTTTTGCTCTTATTTTGTTCCCTGTTCTCGTCTGAGTATTTCCTTTTTGTTTTTTTTGTAAATTGACAATACGGTTCCAGAGATATGGACTTTTTTATTTAGCATTCATTTTTATTTTCTTTACGAAGTGGGTGTGGCTCACAGTGTTCTCTGGGGGCGTGTCTTTCATCTGCTCTGCAGTATTACCCTGTGAGTCACACCTGTTGTGAATTCTGTGGCTGAATTCACTCCTGTGGTCACAAGTGGTACTGCAGCTTCTGAGCTTCCTCCCTCAGGTGTTCTGGTGAGCTCATTAGCTGCTTCGTTACTTAACTCCACCTGATGCTGCTATCCTTGCTCCTAGTCAATGTTCCAGTGTTGGATCTGAGCTTCTCCTGATTGTTCCTGTGACCTGCTGCTCTGTATAGCTAAGTGCTTTTTTGCTATTTTGTTGCCTTTTTTCTGTCCAGCTTGTCTTTTGTTTTGCTGGAAGCTCTGAGACGCAAAGGGTGTACCGCCGTGCCGTTAGTCCGGCACGGTGAGTCTTTTTTGCCCCCTTTGCGTGGGTTTTGCTTTAGGGTTTTTTGTAGACTGCAAAGTTCGCTTTACTGTCCTCGCTCTGTCTAAGAATATCGGGCCCCACTTTGCTGAATCTATTTCATCCCTACGTTTTGTCTTTTCATCTTACTCACAGTCATTATATGTGGGGGGCTGCCTTTTCCTTTGGGGTATTTCTCTGGGGGCAAGTCAGGCCTATTTTTCTATCTTCAGGCTAGCTAGTTTCTTAGGCTGTGCCGAGTTGCATAGGTAGTGGTTAGGCGCAATCCACAGCCACTTTTAGTTGTGTTTAGGATAGGATCAGGTGTGCAGTCTACAGAGTTTCCACGTCTCAGAGCTCGTTCTTTTGTTTTTGGGTATTTGTCAGATCACTGTGTGCGCTCTGATCGCTAGGCACACTGTGTCTCTGGATTGCCTTCATTACACCTTTCATTAGCAGACATAACAGTACTAGGACCCAACTAATGATTCTCAATAGAGGGAAAGAAAAAGTTCTGACATCATTTTTTTTTTTTTCTCTGCTCTGTGTTCACTTTTTTTTTTTTTTTCCCCTAGACATTTGGGTGTTTCTGGACACAGGTGTGGACATGGATTTTCAGGGTCTGTGCTCTTCAATGGATAATCTCGTTATAAATGTACAAAAGATTCAAGATACTATTGATCAGAAATCTATGTTAGAACCAAGAATTCCTATTCCTGATTTGTTTTTTGGAGATAGAACTAAGTTTCCAAGTTTCAAAAATAATTGTAAGCTATTTCTGGCCTTGAAACCTCATTCTTCTGGTAATCCTATTCAACAGGTTTTGATTATTATTTCTTTTTTGCGCGGCGACCCTCAAGACTGGGCATTTTCTCTTGCGCCAGGAGACCCTGCATTGAGTAGTGTCGATGCGTTTTTCCTGGCACTCGGATTACTGTACGATGAGCCTAATTCAGTGGATCAGGCTGAGAAAAATTTGCTGGCTTTGTGCCAGGGTCAGGATGATATAGAAGTATATTGTCAGAAATTTAGGAAATGGTCAGTACTCACTCAGTGGAATGAATCTGCGCTTGCAGCTTTGTTCAGAAAGGGTCTCTCTGAGGCTCTTAAGGATGTCATGGTGGGATTTCCTATGCCTGCTGGTTTGAATGAGTCTTTGTCTTTGGCCATTCAGATCGGTCGACGCTTGCGCGAGCGTAAATCTGTGCACCATTTGGCGGTATTGCCTGAGGTTAAACCTGAGCCTATGCAGTGCGATAGGACTATGACCAGAGTGGAACGGCAGGAATACAGACGTCTCAATGGGCTATGTTTCTACTGTGGTGATTCCACTCATGCTATTTCTGATTGTCCTAAGCGCACTAAGCGGTCCGCTAGATCTGCCGTCATTGGTACTGTACAGTCCAAATTCCTTCTGTCCATTACCTTGATATGCTCTTTGTCGTCGTTTTCTGTCATGGCGTTTGTGGATTCAGGCACTGCCCTAAATCTGATGGATTTGGATTATGCTAAACGTTGTGGGTTTTTCTTGGAGCCTTTGCGGTGTCCTATTCCATTGAGAGGAATTGATGCTACACCTTTGGCCAAGAATAAACCTCAGTACTGGGCCCAGCTGTCCATGTGCATGGCTCCTGCACATCAGGAAGTTATTCGCTTTCTGGTGTTGCATAATCTGCATGATGTGGTCGTGTTGGGGTTGCCATGGCTACAAACCCATAATCCAGTATTGGATTGGAATTCCATGTCGGTATCCAGCTGGGGTTGTCAGGGGGTACATGGTGATGTTCCATTTTTGTCGATTTCGTCATCCACCCCTTCTGAGGTCCCAGAGTTCTTGTCTGATTATCAGGATGTATTTGAAGAGCCCAAGTCCGATGCCCTACCTCCGCATAGGGATTGTGATTGTGCTATCAATTTGATTCCTGGTAGTAAATTCCCTAAAGGTCGATTATTTAATTTATCCGTGCCCGAACACGCCGCTATGCGCAGATATGTGAAGGAATCCCTAGAGAAGGGACATATTCGCCCATCGTCATCACCACTGGGAGCAGGGTTCTTCTTTGTAGCTAAGAAGGATGGTTCGCTGAGACCGTGTATTGATTACCGCCTTCTTAATAAGATCACTGTTAAATTTCAGTATCCCTTGCCATTGTTATCTGACTTGTTTGCTCGGATTAAGGGGGCTAGTTGGTTCACTAAGATAGATCTTCGTGGTGCGTATAATCTGGTGAGAATCAGGCAAGGAGATGAATGGAAAACTGCATTCAATACGCCCGAGGGTCATTTTGAGTATCTAGTGATGCCGTTCGGACTTGCCAATGCTCCATCAGTGTTTCAATCCTTTATGCATGACATCTTCCGTGAGTACCTGGATAAATTCCTGATTGTTTACTTGGATGACATTTTGATCTTCTCAGATGATTGGGAGTCTCATGTGAAGCAGGTCAGAATGGTTTTTCAGGTCCTGCGTGCTAACTCTTTGTTTGTGAAGGGATCAAAGTGTCTCTTTGGTGTGCAGAAAGTTTCATTTTTGGGATTCATCTTTTCCCCTTCTACTATCGAGATGGATCCAGTTAAGGTCCAAGCCATCCAGGATTGGATTCAGCCGACATCTCTGAAAAGTCTGCAAAAGTTCCTGGGCTTTGCTAATTTTTATCGTCGCTTCATCTGTAATTTTTCTAGCATTGCCAAACCATTGACCGATTTGACCAAGAAGGGTGCTGATTTGGTCAATTGGTCTTCTGCTGCTGTGGAAGCTTTTCAGGAGTTGAAGCGTCGTTTTTGTTCTGCCCCTGTGTTGTGTCAGCCAGATGTTTCTCTTCCGTTCCAGGTCGAGGTTGATGCTTCTGAGATTGGAGCAGGGGCGGTTTTGTCACAGAGAGGTTCTGATTGCTCAGTGATGAAACCATGTGCTTTCTTTTCCAGGAAGTTTTCGCCCGCTGAGTGTAATTATGATGTGGGCAACCGAGAGTTGCTGGCCATGAAGTGGGCATTCGAGGAGTGGCGTCATTGGCTTGAAGGAGCTAAGCATCGCGTGGTGGTATTGACTGATCATAAGAACTTGACTTATCTCGAGTCTGCCAAGCGCTTGAATCCTAGACAGGCCCGTTGGTCGTTATTTTTTGCCCGCTTCGACTTTGTGATTTCGTACCTTCCGGGCTCTAAAAATGTGAAGGCGGATGCTCTGTCTAGGAGTTTTGTGCCCGACTCTCCGGGTTTATCTGAGCCAGCGGGTATCCTCAAGGAAGGAGTCATTGTGTCTGCCATCTCCCCTGATTTGCGGCGGGTGCTGCAAAAATTTCAGGCGAATAAACCTGATCGTTGTCCAGCGGAGAAACTGTTCGTCCCTGATAGGTGGACTAATAAACTTATCTCTGAACTTCATTGTTCGGTGTTGGCTGGTCATCCTGGAATCTTTGGTACCAGAGAGTTAGTGGCTAGATCCTTCTGGTGGCCATCTCTGTCACGGGATGTACGTACTTTTGTGCAGTCCTGTGGGATTTGTGCTAGGGCTAAGCCCTCCTGTTCTCGTGCCAGTGGGTTGCTTTTGCCCTTGCCGGTCCCAAAGAGGCCTTGGACACATATTTCGATGGATTTCATTTCTGACCTTCCCGTTTCTCAAAAGATGTCAGTCATTTGGGTGGTCTGTGATCGCTTTTCTAAAATGGTCCATCTGGTGCCCTTGGCTAAATTGCCTTCCTCCTCTGATTTGGTACCTTTGTTCTTTCAGCATGTGGTTCGGTTGCATGGCATTCCTGAGAATATTGTTTCTGACAGAGGTTCCCAGTTTGTTTCAAGGTTCTGGCGAGCCTTTTGTGGTAGGATGGGCATTGACCTATCCTTTTCCTCGGCTTTCCATCCTCAGACTAATGGCCAGACCGAACGAACCAATCAGACCTTGGAAACATATCTGAGATGTTTTGTTTCTGCAGACCAGGATGATTGGGTGTCCTTTTTGCCGTTGGCTGAGTTCGCCCTTAATAATCGGGCCAGCTCGGCTACCTTGGTTTCTCCATTTTTCTGCAATTCTGGGTTCCATCCTCGTTTCTCTTCAGGACAGGTTGAGTCTTCGGACTGTCCTGGTGTGGATTCTGTGGTGGACAGGTTGCAGCAGATCTGGACTCAGGTAGTGGATAATTTGACCTTGTCCCAGGAGAAGGCTCAACTTTTCGCTAATCGCAGACGCCGTGTGGGTCCCCGACTTCGTGTTGGGGATCTGGTTTGGTTATCTTCTCGTCATATTCCTATGAAGGTTTCCTCTCCTAAATTTAAACCTCGTTTTATTGGTCCGTATAGGCTTTCTGAGGTTCTCAATCCTGTGTCTTTTCGTCTGACCCTCCCAGACTCCTTTTCCATACATAATGTATTCCATAGGTCATTGTTGCGGAGATACGTGGCACTTATGGTTCCATCTGTTGAGCCTCCTGCCCCGGTTTTGGTGGAGGGGGAATTGGAGTATATTGTGGAGAAGATTTTGGATTCTCGTGTTTCTAGACGGAAACTCCAGTATCTGGTTAAATGGAAGGGTTATGCTCAGGAAGATAATTCCTGGGTTTTTGCCTCTGATGTTCATGCTCCCGATCTTGTTCGTGCCTTTCATGCGGCTCATCCTGGTAGGCCTGGGGGCTCTGGTGAGGGTTCGGTGACCCCTCCTCAAGGGGGGGGGTACTGTTGTGAATTCTGTGGCTTAATTCACTCCTGTGGTCACAAGTGGTACTGCAGCTTCTGAGCTTCCTTCCTCAGGTGTTCTGGTGAGCTCATTAGCTGCTTCATTACTTAACTCCACCTGATGCTGCTATCCTTGCTCCTAGTCAATGTTCCAGTGTTGGATCTGAGCTTCTCCTGATTGTTCCTGTGACCTGCTGCTCTGTATAGCTAAGTGCTTTTTTGCTATTTTGTTGCCTTTTTTCTGTCCAGCTTGTCTTTTGTTTTGCTGGAAGCTCTGAGACGCAAAGGGTGTACCGCCGTGCCGTTAGTCCGGCACGGTGAGTCTTTTTTGCCCCCTTTGCGTGGGTTTTGCTTTAGGGTTTTTTGTAGACTGCAAAGTTCGCTTTACTGTCCTCGCTCTGTCTAAGAATATCGGGCCCCACTTTGCTGAATCTATTTCATCCCTACGTTTTGTCTTTTCATCTTACTCACAGTCATTATATGTGGGGGGCTGCCTTTTCCTTTGGGGTATTTCTCTGGGGGCAAGTCAGGCCTATTTTTCTATCTTCAGGCTAGCTAGTTTCTTAGGCTGTGCCGAGTTGCATAGGTAGTGGTTAGGCGCAATCCACAGCCACTTTTAGTTGTGTTTAGGATAGGATCAGGTGTGCAGTCTACAGAGTTTCCACGTCTCAGAGCTCGTTCTTTTGTTTTTGGGTATTTGTCAGATCACTGTGTGCGCTCTGATCGCTAGGCACACTGTGTCTCTGGATTGCCTTCATTACACCTTTCATTAGCAGACATAACACACACCCCCTTTATGAAGACCATAAAAATTAGTACTGAATACAAAGGCCCATATCTCTGGAACCATATGACGGATTTAAAAAAACAAAAAGCAGAATACTTAGGGGAGCAACAGCAAGAAAAATAAGAGCAAAAACTACCCTCTTTTTACCTGGTGACAGGTCTTCTATAGGTTTTGGGGTACATTTCTCCCATTTATTCATATGGTGGAGTCTAGGACAGCTCCGAAGATCTAGAAATGTTAAGTCCCACCTCCAGTCTCAATGATATCATCCCACTTCTTCCCAGGAATACACCAAACCAAGTGAGACTGACGACTTGAGGGAAGGGTTGGTGCAAGTCAGCTGGGGACAGTCTCAAATTTGTCAGGATGGGGACCCACATATGAAGGGTAAGGAACTGACTGCTTGATAGAAATGGAGAGAGGAGTAGGATGTTGGACAGCACAGAAGAGCCTCCATAATGGTTGCAAATTCCCATCCTTAGGTGAAAAAGGAAGAGCAGCTCTAGGGCAGAAACTGCAGCTCCAACCAAAATTTCGCCAAAGAGAAGAGGACTTGTAAGAGTTATTGTATATTGCCTACATCAGTATTGTCCCCCCCTGAACTTCTTAATGCACTATTCTATAAGAGCACGCCATGTCTCTGCTTTTGTTTTTTACATGACTACCACCCTAGTCTCCATGAATGAATTACTGCTCTGTCTACCTGGCTGATTCGTTCAATCGCCCTAAAATAACTTCTTTCAATGCGAAACTTTACTCATCCGCACACTTGCACCTGCTCCTAGCAAGGGATTAGCCAGGGTTTATATAACTGCTGTAGTTAAAGGCTTACATAGATTAGACATAGTTTACATACTTAATGTAGAATATACTTTATATAGATTAGACATGGCTTACATATTACATACCATTTCTTGCTACCCTCTTAAAGGGGCTTTAGACTTAAAATTAAACCTTCTGTTTCTACTTTTCTGCAATGAGATCTTCTCCAGATGCTCAGCTAACGCCATTCATTCCTTTAAGGGAAAATCTGCCGTAATCAGGAGCATAACTAGAGGAGATATACCATAGGCAGGGCCGTAACTAGACGAGATATACCATAGGCAGTGGCGTAACTAGAAAAACTATATCCTAGGCAGGGGCGTATCTAGAGGAGGTATTCCATAGGCAGGGATGTAACTAGAAAAGGTATACCCTAGGCATGATCGTAACTAGAGGAGATATACCATAGTACGGAGAGTAACTAGAAAAAGTATATCCTAGGCAGGAGCGTAACTAGATAAGGTATTTCATAGACAGGTGTATGACTAGAGAAGGTAAAACATAGGCAGGTCACAATTAGAGGAGATGTACCCTAGGCAGCGGCGTAACTCGAAAAAGGATACCATAGGCAGGGGTGTCACAAGAGGAGGTATTCCAAGGGTAGGAGCATAACTAGAGGAGGTAAGCCATAGGCAGAAGTGTAACTAGGGACGATATTACATAGACAGGGGCATAACTAGAATAGCTATACCATAGGCAGAGGTGTAACTAGAGGAGGTATATCATAGTCAGGGATGTAACTAAACAAGGTATTACCACAGGCAGTGGCATAACTGGAAAAGATTTGCTATATGCAGGAGCTTAACTAGAGGAAGTGTACCTTATGTAGGGGTGTAACTAGAAGATGTATATCATAATACCGTAGTTAGGGGCAGAACTAGAGGAGGTATGCCAAAATACCATAGGCAGGGTCATAAGTGGAGGAGGTATACCATAGGCAAGTTTGTAACTAGAGGAGGTATATCATAGGCAGGTTCATAATTAGAGGAGGTATACCATAGGCAGGGTCATAACTAGAGGAGGTATACCATAGACAGGGTCGTAACTAGAGGAGGTATACCATAGACAGGGTCGTAACTGGAGGAGGTATACCATAAGCATGCATGTAACTAGAGGAGGAATACTATAGGCAGGCGCGGAACTAGATGAGGAATAATATAGGCAAGGTCATAATTAATTAGAGGAGGTATACTGTAGGCAAAGGTGTAACTAGAGGAGGTATACATAGATAGGGGCGTAACAAGAGAAAGTATGCCATAGGCAGGGGTGTAACTAGATGAGGTATGTCATAGGCAGGGGTGTAACTAGAGGAGGTATGTCATAGGCAGGGGTGTAACTAGAGGAGGTATGCCATAGGAAGGAGTGTAACTAGAAGAGGTAAACCATAGGCAAGAGTGTAACTAGAGAAGGTATGTCACAGGCAGGGGTGTAACTAGAGTAGGTATGCCATAGGCAGGAGTGTAACTAGAGGAGGTATGCATTAGGCAGGGGTGTAACTAGAGGAGGTATGCCATAGGCAGGAGTGTAACTAGAGGAGGTATGCCATAGGCAGGAGTGTAACTAGAGGAGGTATGCCATAGGCAGGAGTGTAACTAGAGGAGGTATACATTAGGCAGGGGTGTAACTAGAGGAGGTATGCCATAGGCAGGAGTGTAACTAGAGGAGGTATGCCATAGGCAGGAGTGTAACTAGAGGAGGTATGCATTAGGCAGGGGTGTAACTAGAGGAGGTATGCCATAGGCAGGAGTGTAACTAGAGGAGGTATACATTAGGCAGGGGTGTAACTAGAGGAGGTATGCCATAGGCAGGAGTGTAACTAGAGGAGGTATGCATTAGGCAGGGGTGTAACTAGAGGAGGTATGCCATAGGCATGGGTGTAACTAGAGGAGGTATACATAGGTAGGGGCGTAACTAGAGGAAGTATGCAATAGGCAGGGGTGTAACTTGAGAAGGTAAACCATAGACATGAGTGTAACTAGAAGGGGTAAACCATAGGCAGGAGTGTAGCTAGAGGAGGTATGTCATAGGCAGGGGCTTAACTAGAGGAGGTATGCCATAGGCAGGGGTATAACTAGAGGCAGTAGACCATAGGCAGGGGTGTAACTAGAGGAAGTATGCCATAGGCGGAGGCTTAACTAGAGGAGGTATGTCATAGGCAGGGGCTTAACTAGAGGAGGTATGCCATAGGCAGGGGCTTAGCTAGAGGAGGTAGACCATAGGCAGGGGTGTAACTAGAGACGGTAGACCATAGGCAGGGGTATAACTAGAGGCGGTAGACCATAGGCAGGGGTGTAACTAGAGGCGGTAGACCATAGGCAGGGGTGTAACTAGTGGAGGTATGTCATAGGCAGGGGTGTAACTAGTGGAGGTATGTCATAGGCAGGCAGGGGTGTAACTAGAGGCGGTAGACGATAGGCAGGGTTGTAACTAGTGGAGGTATACCAGAGTCCCTGTGGCTGATAGCTTTCTCCTTAGTTGGTCTCTATGATATAATGCTGTTCATATAGTGCTCCAATTTGTCATTTTAGGCCATTATAACTCCATATGGGAACCAGCTAAACAATATATGACAAACAAACTTAGCCTCCTCCCCCGCCCCATAACTATCTTACAGTTCTTCCAGAAACAGAAACAATTTCTCTTTACCTGGGCCAAATATTCAGTTGTCTGTCCTATATAATTGTTGTAAACATTTCCTTTAAGCAGCCATAGTGCCTTCACAGCAATGATCATACACTGTGCAGAACATCTCTTGTGATGTGGCCTGTACCCATCAGGTCCAAGTAGCACAGGTCGAGGTCAAGAATTGGGCCCATGTTCTTGTATTTCGGGTCCTTGGCTGAAAAATGGTGGATTATAAAGGGAAGCAATAAAGCAGCTCCTTCCCATATCATTAGTTAATGTCATCTATGGCGGCATTGACATCGGTTTACAGGTAATTAATAGCCTATTTTTTATTGATCTCCATATAGGAGAGCTCTCACATCCGCGACTGGTAAACTATTAATTGTTT
This sequence comes from Ranitomeya imitator, assembly GCF_032444005.1. Lineage (NCBI taxonomy): Eukaryota > Metazoa > Chordata > Amphibia > Anura > Dendrobatidae > Ranitomeya > Ranitomeya imitator. Next base: position 650,267,618 of record NC_091286.1, read on the forward strand.
TTTAGGAAGCTCTCGAAAACTCATTCATAAATAAAGCAAGGACACGCAATTACAAAGTCAGGAGACATATTTGCTTGTTATTAACTATTAGAAATATTGCCAGAATTAAACCTGCTCTACAAAACTATAATTAGTTTCTTCTTCATTGCCTCCGGTCTGAGGGAAAATGGTAACGGAGAAAAAGACTTTTTTTGTATTCATATAAGAGGCACAATACCCGTAGGACAAGTCTGAAAATTTTTTTTTTTTTAAATTGCATCCAGTTTGCGTTAGGCTTCAATAATAGATCATTTTCATCGAAGATTCATAGATTCAAGGACTCAACATAATATGACCTTTTTTATCCACCATCACCACTACTATCCCTATTCCACTGGGAAGGAGGACCCTTGAAGAAGAGAGATGTTCAGATGACCTATGGGTTCCCAAGCCATGATAACAATGCCAGTTGGGTAGAAGCAGAAAAATCTCTGTTGACATTTCCATTGGTGGCTTTGGGTTTTAAGGTGGTCTCATAAATGTAAAATCACCTATCCAAAGGGTAGTTAACAGATGTTTGATTGCTGGATTTCTACGTGCCCCATTGACCCCAAAAATGAGGGATGCAAAGTCCCCTGTGTGCGTGGACTCAACACTTCTCCTTGCAGTAGAGGTGGTCCCATAAACCTATCCAAAGGGTAGTTAACAGATGTTTGATTGCTGGATTTCTACATGCCCCATTGACCCCAAAAATGAGGGATGCAAAGTCCCCAGTGTGAATGGACTGGGCAGTTCTTGTAGTAGATGGAGCAAATGCTCACTACTGTTCTACTTGTACTTGAGGTCCCTAGTTCACTGGATCAGTGAATATCTCAGCAACTGGACACCTAGCAATCATACACTTCTCAACATTTCAATCGCAACGCCAAGAAGGAAAAATGGCAGAATTCTGGAAATCGCAGGATGGAGACATGTTAATGATCTGCAAATGATGAAAGAATGGGGAAAAAAAATGCAAAACATCTCAATTTATTCAGAATTGAGTATAAGCGCCATGTGTAGACATCCCCACACTTACAGCCTTGTCTCCTATCAATAAGGTCATCTGAGGAATGTTCTGTTGCTGCGCTGAATGCACTTGGGCAAATCATCAAGATCCGCTGCTGGCAGCTCCCTGTGCAATTGCCATTGACCTCCCAGATGTATTCGATGGGAGACAAGTCTGGAGACGCTGCAGGCCGTGGAAGCACGTTAAGTCCATGCCGGCTTCTCACAGTAGCACGAGCAACATGCAGATGAACATCGTCGTGTTAAAAGCAGCTCCTGGGACGCTTTGGAGAAATGGTTGTTCTCAGACAACCAGTAATAACCTCAATAATAGCAACCAAGGAGTGTAGGTGCGAGCATCAGTAACATGTCTGTCCTTACGGAGATTCCCAGAATTGCATGGCGTTTCCTTCTTGGTGTGTACTTTTATACTATCTTCTTGTGTATAGGTGATATGTATTGCAAATGGGACAACCCCTTTAAATAAAAGCTGTAGTTGACCATGATAACTACGCTCCAGCTTTTATTTATCATATTCCTCTGTTAAAAATTAAAGCTGCGCTCTGATTGGTTGCACAGGACAACAAATACAATTTTGATCAATCTTATTGCTGTTGCAAATTCTGTTATAATTTTTGTGAAAAAAAAACCTGCGTGCTTCGATTTTTTTTTCCTACAACAAAATGATATATACAGTATAACTGGCCTCAATGACTCCATTGTCTGTTATAGGGGCCTATCAGGCAGACTTCCCAATCATAGTCTCACCTCCAGCCCTACTTAGGAATCATCCCAACCAAGTCTGGGAGCTACTCCAAACAGAATGCGACCACCCACTTTTAGGTGTAAGGTTTATATATGTGGTCTCAAAAAAGCCCTTAATTTGCCAAGATTGTTTCTGAAGGATCAGGACAGTCCCGGTAAATGTATGACTGCTGTCAGTTGTGCATTTTTCACCATTGGTATCAGTTCTATGACGGATTCAGCAATGTGTGGTCATTTCTGTTGTGAACATAGTCATAAGGAGGACCTGTCACCAGGTCAAAACTCATCAGACTTTGCTCTCCTTTTATTGCCACTGCTCCCCTGAGTATTTAGTTTTTATAAATCTGCCATACGGTTCCAGAGATATGGAGCTTTTTATTAAGTGCTAATTTCTATGTGCTTTACAAAGAGGCGTGACTTGAAATGCAGACCAGCCTAAAGACACGCCCCAGAGGAGCTTTTTTCTTTTTATAAATCCGTCATACGGTTTCAGAGCTATGGACTTTTCTATAAAGTGCTAATTGCTATGGTCTTTACCAGGGGGCATGGCTCACAATGCAGAGTAGCCTAGGGACACGCCGCAGAGTAGCGTTTTTTCTTTTAATAAATCTCTCATATATTTCTAGAGATATGGACTTTTCTATTAAGTGCTAATTACTAGAGTTGAGCCAATTTATCCGGGTCCCCACTTATTCGGCAAGCTATAGCGCTTACCGAATAAGCCGCAGAGGGAACCCGAATACATGGAGCGCGCCGGCTGATCAGAATATCGGCGCCGTAGCTTCATGTGTCGCGATTGTGTCACTGTCACAGCACATGCACGGAGAGCCTGGTTGGTTGGCTGTCCATGCATGTGCTGTGATAGTGACACATCCACGACACATGCAGCTGCAGCACCAATCAGCCGGCACACTCCAGGTATGTGGGTTCCCTCTGCAGCTTATTCGGTAAGCTCTGTAGCTTGCCAAATAAGCGGGGACCCGAACAAATTCGCTCAACTCTACTAGTTACTATGTTCTTTACAAGGGGGCACGGCTCACAATGGAGTACAGCCTAAAGACACGCCCCAGAGGAGCTTTTTTCTTTTAATAAATCATTTATACATTTTCAGAGATATGGACTATTCTATGAAGTGCTAAATACTATGATCGTTACAAGGAGGCACGGCTCACAATCCAGAACAGCCTAAAGACACGCCCCAGAGGAGCTTTTTTCTTTTAATAAATCCTTTATACATTTTCAGAGATATGGACTATTCTATGAAGTGCTAAATACTATGATCGTTACAAGGAGGCACGGCTCACAATCCAGAACAGCCTAAAGACACGCCCCAGAGGAGCTTTTTTCTTTTAATAAATCCTTTATACATTTCCAGAGATATCAACTTTTCTATGAAGTGCTAAATACTATGATCGTTACAAGGAGGCACGGCTCACAATCCAGAACAGCCTAAAGACACGCCCCAGAGGAGCATGAGATCCAGAGGAGCATGAGATCCATGCCCCCTTTGTAAAGATCATAAAAGTAGCACTAAATAAAAAGACCCGTATCTCTGGAAGATTTAAAAAAAATATATATAAAAGTGGAATTCTCAGGGAAGCTTCGGGAATAAAATAAGAACAAGACCTGGCCAGTTTTCGTCTAGTGACAGGTCCTCATTTACTAAATCTAGGACCCCTCTATCTTTATTGGACCCTCGTGGTTGCTTCTAGAAGATCTATCAGAACTAGAACAAAGGTGGAGCTGCTGCCCATAGAAACCAATCATATTAATAATATACCATTAGATAAAAGGCCAAAATTTGAGTCCTCTCCTGGCAGCAGCACCGAAGCACAGTACAACCTAGTTATTTGTCAGTACTTCTTTGTTAGCTGCGGAGCAGTCATTGTAAATGTCCTCTTCTCAGCGCTCAGCTTTCCTCGCCAGCCTTCATTATAGCCTTATCTTTCTGCCACTTCTGTCTCTGTATTAAGGTTATGGATTGATTTCTCGCAGTGCAATGCAGGTCATCGTGTGCGGCTAATTCTCATCTCCCCCTTCATGGTGCATTCATCATGGATTTGCTGTATGCTCCCCTCCCCCGCCGATGATGAAATCTCATTTATATGTTTGGATGGTTTTTTTTTTTTGGGGGGGGGATTATAATTGGAGTGTTATATTTGTCCACAAATCGCATCTTGTTCAGATATAATGGAGCACAATCGGGTTTTTCTTTCCCCTCCGCATTAATCTCCTGGAATATATGGATTTTTTTATGATGGACAGAAAATATACAGGAGACAATGATATCTCAATTACATGACATGTAGGTTTCACTTCGATCATAGGGGGGAAAAAAATGATTTTGCAGCCGAGTCTCGATAGGTCTTTCATTTTCTTTCATTATTTTCTCTAGTGATGATGAATTGGATGATACAGTTTTGATGCCGCTAGTAGATATTTTTATTAAATGGTAATTCAATAAAAGAAAGTGATTCTATTTCTATTTAGATGGGTAGGTGACGTGATAGAGAGAAATTCAGAGCATTCTGGAGGAGCTGAAAATAAAGGATTGGGGTTATTTCTATTGCCTTATGAGGACAACCTTCTTTTTAGTTGATCTCTGCCGATTCGGCTAAGAAAAGTTGCTGTCCACTACACATTTTACCTACAGCGGCCGCTGCTGGGGAAAAGTGGCATTACAAGCCCCTTCAAATAAATGGTTGGATCCCAAGAGCAGCTGCTTCCTAGTGAATCTGTACTCTATGGCTCTTAAAGGGGATCTTTCACTGGATTTTTTAAATTTAAACTGAGTGCCTGCTCCAGTTGGCGCTGCTCCACTGATTCTGGAACAGTTTTTCTTTTTCTTCTCTGCCCTTCCATTCCAAAGTTATGCCCCTGTAAACAAAGATGTAAATATTCTCTCTAACAAGATGGATGTGTACCACAGAACGTCTTTGTGGGCGTGTTTTGATTGGCCAGTTTCAGAGAAGAAAAAGCAAATTCCCACATAGAATGAAATTCTTTGGTTTGCGCTCAATTGATTGTTTAGATGTTCTATTGCCTACTTCTAAGTTTGAATATTATGGTGAGGACGTGGGAGAGGTTTTCTTCTGATGACTCTTACATGAAGGCCATATTTGTACAGGTGTCTCTAAACAGTAGAACAATGTACCACAACTCCAAAGTCTGCTAAATCTTTTTGAAGGTCTTTTGCAGTCAAGTGGGGGCTCTGATTTGCCCACCTAGCAATCCTACGAGCAGCTCTCACTAAAATTTTGTTTGGTCTTGCAGACCTTGTCTTGACCACTGTTCCTGGTAACTGCCATTTCTTAATTACATTTCGAACCGAGAATAGGACAAATTGAAAACACTTTTTTTCTCTTCTTATAGCCTTCTGCTCTGTGGGCCTACAGCATTTTCAGAGTGCTCGGCAGCTACTTAGAGGAACCCATGGCTTCTGTTTTTGGCACAAGGTTAGAGGAGGCTGGGTTTTTATAAAGCTGGGATATTTGCATCACCTGGCCTTTCTTAATGATGACAGTGAACAAAACATAGCCTTAACAGGCTAATTAAGGACTGAAACCTTGGACAAAGTTATGTGAGCACACAAATCTCCAAAAATTTTTAAACACTTTTCAAGAACTGTGCTTCTTGCCTAGGAGACCAACCACTGCTGATAGACTGAAGCAGTGGTCAGTAACCTAGGCAAACCAACTGTAAACTTTAGAATAAAATATCCCTACGTTCTTGAGAATAGATAGGGTTTTTAATAAGACGTGAATTGAAAGTTGCTTGCTTTTGAAAGTACTTCACAATTTTAACTTTTTTAAAGGAGATTTTATGTCTTACCAATATCTGATTGGTGGAGGTGCAACAACCGGCACCCTCGCCAATCAGCTGTTGCCAGTGCTGCCGGCGGCCCGATGTGCTCAGTTGTGGAGCTACAAAGCTGCATCAACGGTATAGTGGCCGTGGCTCGGTACTGTAGACCCACCCCCTATTCGTATCAATACGGGGCAGATGTGCAGTACCTGGCCACGACCACAAGACAATTAATGGAGCTGTGCTGTGCAGCTCCACAACTCAGCACATCTGGTTGACTGCTGTGCAGCTCCACAACTCAGCACATCTGGTTGACACCGGCACCATGAACAGTCAGATGGCATTGAGGGCCAGGTGTCTCACCCCCACCGATCAGATATTAATGACGTATTCTAAGGATAGGCCATCAGTATAATAGCCCTTGGCAACCCCTTTAAGTCAATATATTTATCATCTCTTGATCAGATATACCGGTATGCAGTAAATTTGTTAGAACCGATAATAGACTACAATGTATAAATAATAAATCTGTAACGGATCAGATCACCTCTAGCCCAGTTCACACCATGGTGCTTGAATTTGGCATGTCTTGTAATAGCCACCATCTAGTTTTTTAGGGTTGCAAAAAAACCCTTCATTTTGTAGACTATACTAGATTATTAGAACAAAATATTCGATTTTTCGTTGCGTTGGATCCAATTATACTCTAAATTTTCCCTTCGATTCATGTGGTTGGTTTTAAAATAGTCTCATTAAATCTTCTTCCATTCGTCGAGACGATGGACAAAAAAAAAATGTGTAAATCATGGCACGATCCATCAAGCGGACCGGCAATGCGTCAATACTAAACACCAACAGCAAAGCCGACCCGGACCTCGTATAACGGGGAAGGTGAAATGATAGCACTGAAAAGAATTTGTGTCAACTTAATATGTGGCGGATGGATTTTACAGCTAATAATTACAATCACTGGCACAGGAACTTGGTTGGTAAAACATTTATAGCTATTGGCACGGGCTAATGCCTTACCGGAGTGAGTGCCGGTTGTTAATATTCTCTGTCTTTAATGAGCTCTCAGAGGTAACACACTGCAGAGTTAAACAGTGACATTAATGGCCTCTTATTACCATACTTTGTTTCTATCCAATTAAAGAATCCAAGAACTTTTAGATGCATGCAGAAAAGTTCTGGGACTGCGGATTGATCAATTAATGGGACAAAGCTTTAATAGGCAGGTGTTCTCTGAGAGACGGGAGACATACTTAATAAGACAGGGTAACCTTTCATCAAAACGCTCTTGAAATTAATTACTGCTTCATCCATTGAAGAGAGATGTATCGCTGACTGATATGTAGAAGCCTCAGATTTGTAGATACGTTGGTATGGTTTGGTTCAGTGGTTGGTCCTCAAAAGGAGCAGACCAAGGTGCCGATTTGGTAATGGCAAGTAACATGGTATTCTACATGAACATTTCTGTACTTGAGTGAAACGCGTTTCCAACAAAAGCCTACCTACATGTACAAAGTCATAGCTAAGTTTTCGTAGTTTAAAATTCCTTGCCCGCGGAAAAAATGGTACCTGTGACACATGTCTCACCAGTCCCCTCCCGTAGGTATATCCATGCATATATACGTATTGGACAACACAGCCAAGGTTACAGCTTTTGATTTTTTGGATGGCCATCAAAACCTTTTCACAAAGACTAAAGATGACCTCTAAAATATTTTTTAAGCAGTTCTTGTCCAAAATATGACCCCTTTTGAAACCTCTTATGTGGCTTTTGGGTGGCCAGCAAGAAGACCCTTTCACTGGGATGACTTCTAAAATGTTTTAAGCAGTTCTTGTCCAAAAAATGACCCCTTTTGAAACCTCTTATGTGGCTTTTGGATGGCCATCAAGAAGACACTATCGTTGAGACTTAAGTTGACTTTAAAAATATTTTTTAAGAATTTCAGGTCCAAAAGATGACCCTCTCTGAACCACTTATATGTATTTGGCCATTCATTTTAATAGCGTCCATGTAACAATACTTTACACCTGTACGAGATTTCCTTGTTCCCCGATCGCTGGTGGTTAGAGGATCCTGGCCTGCGGTATACGTCTAATCACTAAGACGAATTCTATTAAAAAAAAAAAAAGGTTTGAGTACATCAGACTACCCCTCTGAAAATGCAGCAAGTTCTTCTTTAACATGTCCATAAATGGTTACATTATATTGCCTCTAGGACCAGATACAGGAGATCTCATACCTTGATTGAATCCATCTGAAATCTGGCAACAGCTGTGTGAGGAGAGCTCTGTTTATCTGTCAGCCGCTCTCACCCAATCAGAATCTTATGGAATGTTCTCAGAAATGTTGGTTGGCTAAGAGCAATTGATACAGTTCTGACAAGGCTCCACCCTCAAGTCCTCTTTAGCTTGATTCTAAGCAAAGTATCAAAATGCACAACATCTCCAAACTCTGGTTCTGGGTGTTAATATCCATTATCCACTAGCTTGACCCCTGTAGGCATCTTAAAGTGTATCTATATCATGACAGTAATAATTATTTGCTATCACTCCTAAATTTCCAGTTCATGTGGCTCTATCCTTTGGTTTTAAATTCCTGTATCATTGATTAATTATATTAGCAGGTAGTGATCTTTTTTTTTCTGTCTTCCATTTTACTTTGTACAATTTTCAAAGATTCACTTTCTAGCTTCTTTTTTGTTTTCTTAGTTGAGCACCAGGTTATTGTATCTCTCAGATTTCTTGTTTGAGATATTTCTGATCCTTTTTTTCTCTATTCTTACAATCCATGTTGTATATTCTGCTTTTAAAACAAAACATGCAGAAACGACGGACAACCTGAATCAATCTGGTTGCATGACTCCAGCCAGGAATATTTTCTGGATGATTTTATTTGTTCTTTTTTTTACATTATTAGAGAGCAATTATATTTAAATTAAGTTTTAAAGTTTTTTATTTGCGGGCAGTGAGCCCATAGTCTATGTGCGTGCACCGCACCTATCTAGCTAATTATTCATCTTGGGACTGGTGAGCTGATGTATATTCATTCTTCCGGTTTCAAACCCATATTGTATAAGGTTCGAAATGCGTAGGACAGATGTTTCTGGACGATTTTATTTGCATTTTCACATTTTTAGAGAGCGGTTAGAATTAAAATTAAGTTATGACCTTTTTTTTCTTTACCGATGCTGGAACTTTCAATCTTCTACTACGTCTCTTCACAAGGCTCATCTTAACATGTCCTTTTCAGTTGGATACCAGGCACAGTACCGCCTTTGCAAATTTTAATTCTTGACTAGGTATTAGTGGACCCGTGGAAGTTCAAGTTCTGGTACTAGGCCAAACTTTGGTTCAGGTACCCGAACTTTACCCAAACGTGAACATTAACCCAAACTTCGGAGCTGCAAAATTCTCTCTCTCTTCTTCTGAACTTTCCCCAGAACTCTGAACATTAAAACGGATTTGTTGGAGAAGTCTGTGTTCGGAGGTCAACACTGGACACTTACAAACCCCAAACTTTAAAGATCGGGTCTACTCATCTCTGGAGTGCTGGAGATGGAGAGATGGAAAAAAAGAAATCAAACTTTTCTCAGGGTCCTCTTAGCCTGGATAATCCGAAGCCTTGGTGGTCATCGAAAACATTGCTCTGCCCTCCATGTGCATTTATAACATTGTGTCCTCAAGGCTCTAGGGTTCCGACGCAGCTGTTACCTCTGCACTCTCCACAGCTACGCCCTAGATTTCTAATGCCTCAGCAGTTTGTAATAATGTATGACTTTTATTACACTATTATGTACATGTGTATACAGATATACCTATGGCATATCCTGACCTAAATGCATTTTAAATAAAGAAGCGCAAGTCTTCCTTCTAAAATGCGTTAGCCGCGGACTGCAGAATTGCCGAACAGCAAAACAATAGCACTCCCTGCTGCAAATAACAATTAGGCCGGCGCATGGTTTCTCCATTCACACGTCAGCCCCAGTGAATTGATACATTTTCCTTATCATGATTCATTTATCTTTTATGGGAATTCGGCTCTGAAGATTCCCCTTTGCCTGCGTTTTGTGAATAAATCATTTTAGATGCAGAGCGTAGAGATTTCATCTGAGGAAGAAGTGGCTTTTCGGATGTTGGAGCCTGATTTCTCTGTATTTACTGCTTGACCTTCATGATGCACGTGATGAGGAATATTGGAAACAATGACACTTTGGTGACACAAAGTGCCACCATTTTATGGGGGTAGGTAAAGGACAGTGGTCTCCGGGAGATTGCTGGGCCTCGTGTAGTGCTACACAACATTTAATCATTTCTTGGAATATAGTAAGACCGTTTATCTTCATGGACAAATTCTGTACAGTACTGGGTTTATTCAAGGTCCAACTGGCCCACCCAAAGACGTCCAGAAGCCACCGATAACTGATGTGACCACGGGGCGAAAGCCCTGAGAACTACCTCCTCTGGAATGGCATCCACAGCTCTCCTTTTGATTAGCTGGCCTGGCATGATGTTGTATGTGCATCATGCCCCAACAATGACTTTACGCCAGGCCAGCTAATCAAAAGAATAGCCACAAGTACTAGGAGGGAGGTGGCGGTACTAAGGTCTCCCTCCAGCAGTCACAGATTACTGGCTTACCCAATGGATCAGGTCCTGCGAATCGAATTGCACCAACTCTACTTTTGACTGTTACCTGCAAAAATCCCATGTTGACTACAGAACTATTTGCTGCAACTTGTGCTCCTTTCACTTTTTCCAGTATGCTTTCAACTACTGGACAGCAAATCCTGGGAGGTCCTAGGACCAGCAATAAACGAGAGAAAAAGAAAGTATTACAGATTAAATATACAAGGACATTGAATAACACATAACTGTATGATCGGGAGTGTTTGTATTCTATAACCATAAAGGTACATAATTTTGCATAAGTGTCACGACACAGCTGTCGGGTGACACGGGACCAGGGGCTCCTTCCCTGTCCATAACACTAGGAAGCGCCCTAGCTTGCCTATTCTCTGGGTCACTTCTGAAGGTGAAGACGCCGTGGCCTCCACCCTTGAATCATCTCCTGAATCCACCCTCCGTCTGTTCCCTTCATCCACCCAGGGAAGAAGGGAGCTGCCGTGCACTGCAGTACACCAACCTGACGAACAAGGCAACACGAACAAGAAGACAGCCTCTGTCTGTCATGGAAATCTAAGTCGCTGATTGGTCGCGGCAAAACAACCACGACCAATCAGCGACGGGCACAGTCTGGAAGAAAATGGCCGCTCCTTACTCCCCGCAGTCAGGGCTCGGCGCCCACATATTCCCCTCCAGTCACCGCTCACACAGGGTTAATGCTGGCGGTAACGGACCCCGTTATGCCGCGGGTAACGCACTCCGTAACCGCTGCTATTAACCCTGTGTGTCCCCAACTTTTTACTATTGATGCTGCCTATGCGGCATCAATAGTAAAAAAATGTAATGTTAAAAATAATAAAAAAACAAAAAACCTGCTATTCTCACCCTCCGTAGTCCGCCGAGCCGCATGCACCTGCTGCCATCTTCCGTTCCCGGCGATGTATTGCGAAATTACCCAGAAAACTTAGCGGTCTCGCGAGACCGCTAAGTCATCTGGGTAATTTCGCAATGCATCCTGGGAACTGAAGATGGTGGCAGCCGTGCGCCTATCGCCGGAGCTTCGCTGGATCCCAGGGGGTGAGTATATAACTATTTTTTATTTTAATTATTTTTTTAACAGGGATATGGTGCCCACACTGCTGTATACTACGTGGGCTGTGTTAGATACCGCGTGGCTGCTATACACTACATAGGCAGTGTTATATACTATGTGGGCTGTGTGATATACTCTGTGGGCTGTGTTATTTACTACATAGGCAGTGTTATATACTACGTGGCTGCTATATACTGCGTGGGCTGTGCTATATATTACGTGGCCAGTGTTATATACTGCGTGGCCTGTGTTATATACTACGTCGCCTGTGTTGTATACTGCGTGGCTGCTATATACTCCGTGGGCTGTGTTATATAGTACGTGGCTGTGATATATACTGCATGGCCACTGTTATATATTGCGTGGCCTGTATTAACGCATCGGGTATTCTACAATATGGATGTATATAGCAGCCACATAGTATATAGCACAGGCCACGTAGTATTTGTCTGCTATATACTACATGGCTCCTATATACTCCGTGGCCTGTGCTATATACTATGTGGCTGCTATATACATACATAAATACATATTCTAGAATACCCGATGCGTTATAATCGGGCCACCATCTAGTATCACATATAACAGAGAACGCATCAGGAAGTGGAGGACGAGGAAAACCCAAAGTAAGAGGAGGGAAGGGAACTATGACACTACACACTTACACACCTACGCAACAGCCACAGATAAATCCACCAAACTCCTTCTCATATAAGCACTAAAAACACCTCTCCTCCAAGCCATGCCGCATAAGCTAGCTCTGACATATGTTTCAATCAAGGCCCAGATTATATAGGGGATGGGAGTGGCTAACTGGCTGAGAGCTCAGACTCCCAGAGCTCACAACATGGCCGATTAACCCCTGTTCTGCCGAAAAAAATGAACACCATTGAAACAGAAGGTGAAGTTCTTTTTTTCAGTGCAGGAGCAATCAGACGTTGCGGTCTTCTGGCTCCTCTCTGTTGCGGTAACCCCAGTGACATAACAGCTGTATACACAAAACAATTACATATCCTTTTATATGCATTGGAACAATGCAGAAATTATTGCAAAAGTTCTAAATGTTGTAAATTTTCCGCTTTATTGAAACCTCCTTCCCCGGACAATGTGAGATGAATACAATATTAAGAGGAAGTCTATATTAAATGAATTTCCACACTGCACTGAGCTAATTACCAGTCGTTCCTCACCGCCCTAATAACGAATGCATTGTGCCGCACTTAAGATTTGAAGACACAGAAGGAATTACATGTTTGTAAATCATACGATTAGCGAGGTGGTGACACCAAAGGCCACCGTGACGCCGGGTGCGACATGAATTCTGTATGAAGTGCCAAGAGAGTCTACTGGGGAATTTAAAATATTTGCCAATTAACTTTTAATGCCACACTTGTAAAGGAAAGGATTTGGATTGTGAATATTTAATTTAAATGACAGATTAGCAAAATTATTTTTTCATGCAAGTCCAAATCTAATAAAATTGGTAAAGACTTCTGGTAAATTATATATTATTTTTCATACCATTGTTGTATTGACTCTGGTGCAGGCAGAGACCGCCCCCTTGACTCTTTGCAAGTCATGTGCCCTATTATATAACTTTCAGAGAGGTATAGCTTTAGAAATCTATCACAATAGTTTAGGGACTGCATTCTCATGATAGGGTCCCTTTAATGAGGACTTCTCTCCAGATCAAAAGTGTATAGTTTTTACTCTTATGCTATCCCCACTGTTCCCCTGAGCATTCTACTTTTTTTTTATTTTTTAACTCCTTTACCACCTTGAGTTTTCCTGTTTTGAGTGCAGGACAATAATATAATTACTATAATACTGCCCCTATGTACAAGCATATAACTACTATAACACTGCCCCTATGTACAAGGATATAACTACTGTAATACTGTCCTTATGTACCAGAATATAACTACTATAATACTGTGCCCTATGTACAAGAATAATAATAATAATAATCATTTTTATTTATATAGCGCCAACATATTCCGCAGCGCTTTACAAGTTATAGAGGGGACTTGTACAGACAATAGACATTACAGCATAACAGAAATACAGTTCAAAACAGATACCAAGAGGAATGAGGGCCCTGCTCGCAAGCTTACAAACTATGAGGAAAAGGGGAGACACGAGAGGTGGATGGTAACAATTGCTTTAGTTATTCGGACCGGCCATAGTGTAAGGCTCAGGTGTTCATGTAAAGCTGCATGAACCAGTTAACTGCCTAAGTATGTAGCAGTACAGACACAGAGGGCTATTAACTGCATAAAGTGTATGAGAACATGATGCGAGGAACCTGTTTTTTTATATATATATATATATATATATATATATATATATATATATATATATATAAATAGGCCACACAGGGATCGTTAGGTTAAATGCATTGAGGCGGTAGGCCAGTCTGAACAAATGAGTTTTTAGAGTACGCTTAAAACTGTGGGGATTGGGGATTAATCGTATTAACCTAGGTAGTGCATTCCAAAGAATCGGCGCAGCACGTGTAAAGTCTTGGAGACGGGAGTGGGAGGTTCTGATTATTGAGGATGCTAACCTGAGGTCATTAGCGGAATATAACTACTATAATACTGCCCCTATGTAGAAGAATATAACTACTATAATACTGACTCTATATACAAGAATATAACTACTATAATACTGCTTCTATATACAAGAATAACTACTATAATACTGCTCCTATGTACAAGAATATAACTACTACTAGATGGTGGCCCGATTCTAACGTATCGGGTATTCTAGAATATGGAGGTAGTATATAGCACAGGCTACGTACTACTGTATATTGCACAGTGACGTATATAGCACAACCGACGTAGTATCTAACATAGCTACGTAGTATATAACAGAGCTACATAGTATGTAACACAGCGTACGTAGTATATAGCAGAGCTTAACACAGCTACGTAGTATATAATATAGCCACGTAGTGTATTGCACAGGTATGTAGTATATTGGTCAGCCACGTAGTATATAGCAGAGCCACGTAGTATATAACATAGCCACGTAGTATATTGTAGAGCCACGTAGTATATTGCACAGGCACGTAGTATATTGCACAGCCACGTAGTATATAACACAGTCACGTAGTGTATTGCACAGCTATGTAGTATATTGGTCAGCGACATAGTATATAGCACAGAGCCACATAGTATATAACAGAGCCACATAGTATATTGTAGAGGCACGTAGTATATTGCATAGCTACGTAGCATCAATAGTAAAAAGTTGGTCACACAGGGTTAATAGCTGGGTTAACGGAGTGCGTTACACCGCGGTCGGTTAACACTGAAATTAACCCTGTGTGAGCGCTCAGCACTGACTGCAGGGCTGTAAAGCAGCAGCCATTTCGCTGCCAGACTATGGCCGTCGCTGATTGGTCGTGGGCATTTTGCCAATCAGCGACTTGGATTTCCATGACAGACAGAGGCCGCGACCAATGAATATACGTGACTGACAGAAAGACAGACAGAAAGACGGAAGTGACCCTTAGACAATTATATAGTAGATAATACTGCCCCTATGTACAAGGATATAACTACTATAATACTGTCCCCTATGTACAAGAATATAACTACTATAATACTACTCCTATGTACAAGAATATAACTACTATAATACTGCCCCTATGTACAAGAATATAACTACTATAATACTACTCCTATGTACAAGAATATAACTACTATAATACTGCCCCTATGTACAAGAATATAACTACTATAATACTGCTCCTATGTCCAAGAATATAACTACTATAATACTGCTCCTATGTCCAAGAATAATACTACTATAATACTGCCCCTATGTACAAGGATATAACTACTATAATACTGTCCCATATGTACAAGAATGTAACTACTATAATACTGTCCCTATGTACAAGAATATAACTACTATAATACTGCTCCTATGTACAAGAATATAACTACTATAATACTGCCCCCTATATACAAGAATATAAATACTATAATACTGCCCCCTATGTACAAGAATATAAGTACTATAATACTGCTCCTATGTACAAGAATATAACTACTATAATACTGCCCCTATGTACAAGAACATAACTACTATAATACTGCTCCTATGTACAAGAATATAACTACTATAATACTGCTCCTATGTACAAGAATATAACTACTATAATACTGCCCCTATGTACAAGAATATAACTTCTATAATACAGCTCCTATCTACAAGAATATAACTACTATAATACTGCCCCTATGTACAAGAATATAACTTCTATAATACAGCTCCTATATACAAGAATATAACTACTATAATACTGCCCCCTATGTACAAGAATATAACTACTATAATACTGCCCCAATGTACAAGAATATAACTACTATAATACTGCTCCTATGTACAAGAATATAACTACTATAATACTGCTCCCTATGTACAAGAATATAACTACTATAATACTGCCTCTATGTACAAGAATATAACTACTATAATACTGCTCCCATGTACAAGAATATAACTACTATAATACTGTCCCTATGTACAAGAATATAACTACTATAATACTGCCCCTATGTACAAGAATATAACTACTATAATACTGCTCCTATGTACTAGAATATAACTACTATAATACTGCTCCCATGTGCAAGAATATAACTATAATACTGCTCCTATGTACAAGAATATAACTACTGTAATACTGCTCCCATGTGCAAGAATATAACTATAATACTGTTCTTATGTACAAGAATATAACTACTATAATACTGCTCCCATGTGCAAGAATATAACTATAATACTGCCCCTATGTACAAGAATATAACTTCTATAATACTGCTCCTATGTACAAGAATATAACTACTATAATACTGCTCCTATGTACAATAATATAACTACTATAATACTGCCGCTATGTACAAGAATGTAACTACTATAATACTGCTCCTATGTACAAGAATATACTATAATACTGCCCCTATGTACAAGAATATAACTACTATAATACTGCCCCTATGTACAAGAATATAACTACTATAATACTGCTCCTATGTACAAGAATATAACTACTATTATACTGCTCCTATGTACAAGACTATAACTACTATAATACTGTCCCTATGTACAAGAATATAACTACTATAATACTGCCCCCTATGTACAAGAATATAACTACTATAATACTGCCCCTATGTACAAGAATATAACTACTATAATACTGCTCCCATGTACAAGAATATAACTACTATAATACTGCTCCTATGTACAATAATATAACTACTATAATACTGCCGCTATGTACAAGAATATAACTACTAAAATACTGCCCCTATGTACAAGAATATAACTACTATAATACTGCCCCTATGTACAAGAATATAACTACTATAATACTGCTCCTATGTACAAGAATATAACTACTATTATACTGCTCCTATGTACAAGAATATAACTGCTATAATACTGCCCCTATGTACCAGAATATAACTACTATAATACTGCCCCTATGTACAAGAATATAACTTCTATAATACAGCTCCTATATACAAGAATATAACTACTATAATACTGCCCCCCATGTACAAGAATATAACTACTATAATACTGCCCCAATGTACAAGAATATAACTACTATAATACTGCTCCTATGTACAAGAATATAACTACTATAATACTGCTCCCTATGTACAAGAATATAACTACTATAATACTGCCTCTATGTACAAGAATATAACTACTATAATACTGCTCCCATGTACAAGAATATAACTACTATAATACTGTCCCTATGTACAAGAATATAACTACTATAATACTGCCCCTATGTACAAGAATATAACTACTATAATACTGCTGCTATGTACAAGAATATAACTACTATAATACTGCTGCTATGTACAAGAATATAACTACTATAATACTGCTGCTATGTACAAGAATATAACTACTTGTAGTTAATAGATGAAGCTCCTGATCAAGCACCTCTCCTCTATTAATTCAGAATGTAGTAATTGTCCACTCTTTGAATATGGTTCTTGTAACTAGACAGTCCCTTTAAATAAAAAGTTAGAGCAATTGTCTTTCTGAAGCCGTTATTTGCTAGAAGTGGATTTAGGATTCAGTTCAGATTAGAGGAAATGTGAACATATTTATAAACTGTAAACTAATTCACTTTGCTCTTTTTTTGCCTTTCCTCCGAGATTTCATTTTCTCCGTTTATTTGGCAGAGGTTCCACTTTACTTAAAAAGAAAATATGAGGGATTATATGTAAACCGCAGGTAAACTGATACTCTTTCTCAGACTTTTTTTTTTATTCATTTGCACAGAAATTCTTCTTTATTTGACCCTGAGCTGAATCCAATCACGGTAAACTTGTGGCACGGAGAGAAGCAACGTCTTGAATCAACAAAACCTTCCCTCCGCTCCACAGAGGAACATCTCCTAATGCTCACAGACATTAGCAGAAGTGAATTAACTTCACACATGATAAAAAAAAAGGCAGTGGAAGAAAGACTTAAAGGAAATAACAAGGGAGCTTTCAGAAAAAAACATACAGTAACGATGTTGAAGAAAAAGACATACGATCGTGGTGTTGTAATATCAAAACGTTATTTCACTGCTCTTTCGAGAAAACTTTGACGAAAATTTGTTTTTTTTCTTAAAAGATGAAAACATCTTTCAGTTGACCTCTTACGACCCATGCTTACTTACGAAGCCCCCGACCCTTAGACAATATTTCCAGATTTGGGTTATCATAGGGGACATTGTTTAAAGGGAACCTGTCACCTGAATTTGGCGGGACCAGTTTTGGGTCATATGGGCGGAGTTTTCAGGTGTTTGATTCACCCTTTCCTTACCCGCTGGCTGCATGCTGGCCGGAATATTGGATTGAAGTTCATTCTCTGTCCTCCGTAGTACACGCCTGTGCAAGGTAATCTTGCTTTGCGCAGGCGTGTACTACGGAGGACAGAGAATGAACTTCAATCCAATATTCCGGCCAGCATGCAGCCAGCGGGTAAGGAAAGGGTGAATCAAACACCTGAAAACTCCGCCCATATGACCCAAAACTGGTCCCGCCAAATTCAGGTGACAGGTTCCCTTTAAATCGATAATTATGATCAATGTCAGTGTCTATTTTAGTGGCAAAAAAAAGATGTAAAGTTTGATCCAGTTAGATTTTTTTTCCTTTTTGCGTCGCTTTGAAAAGTAACCAAAGTCTAGATCGGTAGGTTAAGATTTGGAAAAATGGAAAAATGTTGTTTTGTTGAGTTCACCAGTGCTTTCTTTCTTTCTCAGCATGTACTAAACTGTAGATTTTGCCTCTCCTAATATTGTAACAATTTCTCGGATGGGTTTTTTCTGTTTTCGCAGCTTAAGGATGGCTTCTTTCACCTGCATGGAGAGCTCCTTTGACCGCATGTTTACTTCACAGCAAAACCTTCCAAATGCAAGCACCACACCTCAAATCAACTCCAGGCCTTTTATCTGCTTAATTGAGAATGACATAACGAAGGGATTGCCCACACATGTCCATGAAATAGCCTTGGAGTCAATTGTCCAATTACTTTTGGTCCCTTTAAAAACAGGGTGGCAGATGTTAAGGAGCTGAAACTCCTAAACCCTTCATCCAATTTTAATGTGGATACCCTCAAATGAAAGCTGAAAGTCTGAACTTCAACTGCATCTGAATTGTTTTATTTAAAATTCATTGTGGTAATGTCTATAACCAAAATTAGAAAAATGTTGTCTCTGTCCAAATATATATGGACCTAACTGTAGCAATGTGGGCACCATATCCCTGTTAAAAAAAAATAATTAAAATAAAAAATATATACTCACCCTCCGTCGCCCCCCCGGATCCAGCCGAGGCGTTTACCGATGCTCCTCGTGACGCTCTGGTCCCAAGAGTGCATTGCGGTCTGGCGAGATGATGACGTAGCAGTTTGTCTGTGTGTGTAAACATTATTCTTCAATGGAGTATGTAAATGAAGAGGTTGGACAAGAATTGACATCAACCTTTTTTTTTGGCATATCTTTATTGAGCTTACAGAAACACACAGAAATCCGCATGAAAAAAACGTATGAAAAACGCAGGTGACCTGCCAGTGACCTCAGGTGCAGATTTGGTGCAGATTTTACCTGCGTCAAATCCTGATGCAATCCTGAACGTGGAAACATACCCTTAGAGTATATTCACAACTGCAGTAATTTAAAAGGAAAAAAAATCTGTTGCAGATTTAGGAGCAAATTCTGGGGTGAAAAATGGCTGATTTTTTTTGCTAGAGTTTTGAAAAGGATTGCAGATTGAAATCCATGATGAAAAAATAACGTACTTCGGATGCACCACATCTCAATCCCCATGTTGACTTTTTCCACAGCATGTGGATAAAATTTGGTAAAGTTCATCTGCCTTAATTCACTTTGTATTTAACCCCTTCTTGACATCTGTTATTGGTTGCAAGTCTATGGAGCAGGCACAGGAGGTGAGTGCCGATGCCATACAGCCGGCATCAGCATGTAGAAGCAGCAGTTGGAGCTCTGATTGCTTCTGTTAACCACTTAACTGCAGTAGTCGGTCTCTGACAGCGGCATTTAAAGCTTACAGTCCTGCGGGCGTTCTGTTCTTGGTGTCCTTTTGATGCCCTTTATGGTGAAGTGGTGGTGAGGGGCGAAGCATAAAAATGAAAATTGGTCTAGGCGGTAAGATCTTTAGTTTGAACATGCCTGTTGTCATGCAGATGTCTGTGAAACTCGGTTCAAAAATGGATTGTTCACGGGTCATAGGTATATATATGAGACTGTCAAGTTCAGGTCGGGAAACCCGGGGATCGTCAGTTCATTGCTTGGACCGAATTTCAAGAGTAAAATAATTTACTCAGCACATAAAAGGATTTACCGTATATACTCGAGTATAAGCCGACCCGAATATAAGCCGAGATCACTAATTTTGCCACAATTAAGTTGGAAAACTTAATGACTCGAGTATAAGCCTAGGGTTGGAAATGCAGCAGCTACTGGTAAATTTAATAAATAAAAATGGATGCCAATAAAAGTAAAATTAATTGAGACATCAGTAGGTTGTGTTTTTGAATATCCAACTTGAATCAGGAGCCCCATATAATGTTCCATACAGTTCATGATGGACCCCATAAGATGCTCCATACAAAATACGCCCCATATAATGCTGCACAAAGGTTAATAATGGCCCCATAAGACGCTCCATAGAAACATTTGCCCCATACAATGCTGTATAAAGGTTGATGCCCCATAGGATGCTCCATAGATTATGCCACATACAATTCAGCATAAAGGTTGATGGCCCCATAAGATGCTCCATAGATTATGCCCCATAAGATGCTCCACAGATTATGCCCCATAAGATGCTCCACAGATTATGCCCCATAAGATGCTCCATAGATTATGCCCCATAAGATGCTCCATAGAATATTCCCCAATAAAATGCTCCATAGATTATGCCCCATGACATGCTTAATAGATTATGCCCCATAAGATGCTCCATAGATTATGCCCCATATGCTGTTGCTGCGATTAAAATAAAAAAATCACATACTCACCTCTCATCGCTCAGGCCCCTGGCACTTGCGATATTCACCTGTCCCATTCCACCGCTGCGTGCCGCTCTGTCTTCCGGCTCTCTGACTGTTCAGGCAGAGGGCGCACACTAAACACGTCATCGCACCCTCTGACCTGAACAGTCACAGGCAGAGGAGGCAGAAGACAGAGCGGCAATCGGCGGTGGAACGGGGTCAGGTGAATATCGCACAATGCTCACCCTCCCCATTATACTCACCTGCTCCCGGCGCGGTCCCTGGCAGCTTCTGACTGTCAGATGGTCTCCGGGAGTCGGCAGCTTCTTCCTATGTTCAGTGGTCACGTACTGCTCATTAAAGTAATGAATATGCGTCCATGTTCATTACTTTAATGAGCGGTACCACGTAACCACTGAACACAGGAAGAGCTGCCGGCACCCGGAGACCATCGGAGATGCAGGGACCGCGGCAGGAGCAGGTGAATATGTGACAGCCGCCGACCCCCTGGGACAACGACTCGAGTATAAGCCGAGAAGGGCACTTTCAGCCTAAAATAATGGGCTGAAAATCTCAGCTTATAGCTCATGGTCCCAGGCAAGACTGGACCATGTAATTGCTTTATTAGTCCAACCATGATGCTAGTGAACAAGCATAAGTTTTTGAGTGGAAATTATACTGTGTTCTAAGGTTACAAATGCCTTTCCTGGACCTAAAATGGACACTCCAAAACACCATCTAACAATGAAGAGATCTTACAGTATATTCAATGTACGGTAGTTGTTATTTACTAGATTTAATTGACTCTTCACGTGATTGTTGTATCCGTACGGCCAAGTCAAATGTTTCTGTATTTACTCAGGATATTATGGTTCTTTATTCAGAGTTCTTCTGGCCTTCACATTTCCAGTACTCATGTCTTTAAAGGAAACCGATCAGCAGGATTCTGCACAGTAACACGGCGCCGTTATACTGATTAACATGATACCTTTGTTGATGAAATCTGTCTTGTGGTTGTTGTTTAATCTTTACTTTCAGTTTTGAGTTATTAATATGCTCGTGCTCCGGTGCGGGGCGGCCTGTGGGGGGGTCTTTATGTGGTGCTCTGATTAGGTATTCACCAGTATGGCTGATGACAGGTCACTGACCTGCCCCCTATTTTACATACTGAATATAATATGTAATATATTATGAAGCGAAAAAAAATCACATTGAGCAGGCAGGAGCCTGCGTTGTAGCATGATCGCATTTATAATGTCCATTTAATTATTTTATGTGCTTCTGCACAGGCACCGCCGACACCATTTTGCTAGAGGAAAAAAAATTGTCTCTACCAAGAGGGCACCTGCGGCGCCTGCAAAGTAGCAGCTATTGGATCACCGATAGATGCTACTCTGTAGGCGCGGCCAGCGCCATTATGAGAGAGAATTTTTTTCTGAATAAATTTATGTCGCCAAAGAAAATAATTAAGTGGACATTATAGATGCGATCATGCTACAGCACAGGTGCCTGCCTGCTGAATGAGAATTTTTTTTTTCTATTCGCCACGACAGCACCCACTAGAGAGAGGGGATCCGCCCCTAGGAACAGGAAACCTACAGAGAGATAAAAGGGGCGGCCCCCCCTCGCTCCTCAGTTGGTTTCCTGTTCCCAAGGAGGAAACCCTCAGAGAGAATCTCTGCAGCTCGCCTGGAACACAGCCTGTACGTCTCTGTTGAGCGACAGGGGCCCCAGAGCGAGCGTCAGAGACGGGTGTTCCTGTTGGTTCCCCCCTCATCTGGATACATCAGCAGCATGCCGGGATCACAACAGTCTCCCTGTTGGGAGACCGTTGGTTTTTGCTCCACCGCCTAAAGAATCAAGTAAGTGTCGCTATGGAAAGCGCTTACCCTCCGGCCACAGTGGGGCATGAACGGCCGCGGTAGCAGGAGCTTCTCTTCCTCTGCAGCATAGAAGGAAGACGCGCGAGCGCACATGCAGGCGCTGTATGGTCGGCGTACCCGGATGTAAAGAGGAACTTCCGGGTATGCGGGGTCAGCTGAGCGTGCTGGCGTGGACGCCTTGGCGCTCAACAGCGGTGGAGAGGGCCAATAAAGTTGGTCAGGTAAAAAAGAAAAAAAAAAGGGGGGAGGAAAGATGGGGGCGTGTATCCCTTGTAAGAACGGCACTATATAAGGCTGAAGACACATGGCACTGTGCGCACCATGTCGTCTCAGGAAGATATTGAGCGCCCACTGGAGGTCGTAATCCTGCCTAGTGGTGATGCTAATAAGAAAATCAGTGGACACTCAAAAATGAGTGATTCCACGGATAAATCAGAGAAAAAATCGTCCCGTTCCAAACCCCAGGCCGACCAGACAACTCTGCAGCCGGTATATATTTTATTTTCCGGATAAGTGTATATATAGCTTCATATCTCTTACAGTAGTCTCCTCTGCTTGTGTCTTTTTTGTAGGCTAAGCGGACGTCAAAATCTAAACATAAGCAGTGTAAGATATGTAATGAGCCCCTACTTGATTCATATATTAAGGAGCTATGTCAACATTGCATTGATAACACTTTACAGCAGGAGAGTTCGGTCAGGATGAATGACATACGTCTCATGATCCGGGAAGAGCTTCAGTCCTTGAGGGGTAGTCCGGCGGTTAATATGGAAAGGAGAAGTAGAAGGACTCTTTCACCTATAGCCGACACATCAGCAGAAAGTGGAGAGGTGGACTCAGACATCTCTCAGAGATTGGATTCCTCGGAGGAGGAAGATTATGTCTGTTTTCCTACAGACAATGTAAATAATTTGGTTAAAGCTGTAAGAGGAACAATGGGGGTGTCAGAGTCTAAAGATCCCCAGACACCACAGGACATCATGTTCGCAGGTTTATCGCAGCGAAAGGGCCAAGTATTCCCTGTGAATCAGGCCATTAAAGACCTTGTTAAAAAAGAATGGGCTAAAGGACAGAAGGGCTTTGTACCGGTATCATGTAAGAGGCGGTACCCCTTTGATGATGAGGACTTGGCAGTTTGGTCTAAAATTCCTAAAGTGGATGCGGCTGTAGCATCAACTTCTCGCCGATCCTCCTTACCCGTAGAGGATGCGGGCTCCTTGCCTGACCCCATGGATAGAAAATCAGACGCTCTGCTTAAAAGGTCATGGGAAGCTTGTGTCACGGCGTTTAAACCGGCGATCTCAGCCACGTCCACTAGTAGATCTATGCTGGTCTGGCTGGAGCAGTTGGACCAAAATATTAAGAGTGGTGTATCTAGGGAGAAACTACGTGCCTCTATTCCTTTGATTAAGGGGGCGGCAGCCTTCATTTCTGATGCCTCTATAGACTCTCTCCGCCTAGCAGCCAGAACAGCCAGCCTCACTAATACGGCACGGCGCGCTTTATGGTTAAAGAATTGGAAAGGGGATGCCCAGTCCAGGGCTAAATTGTGTACTATACCCTGCCAGGGTGAGTACCTCTTTGGAACGGTCTTAGACGAAATTCTCACTAAGGCAGGTGAAAGGAAGAAGGGGTTCCCTAATCCCTTTATTCCTTCTTACAGAAGGGCGTTCAAGAAGCCACCATTCGGAAGGAAGGGAGGCTTCAGGGACCGATGGAATAACAAAGATTTCAAACAAAACGGAAATTTGTTCAATAAGCGCCCCTTCAAGCCAGCAGATAAATTCCGCTGATTATATTTCACCGGTGGGAGGAAGACTAAAACAATTTAGTAAGCAGTGGAAAGACATAACGGTTAATCCGTGGGCCATTGATTTATTATCTTCAGGCCTCACATTAGACTTTATTAGAAGGCCTCCGGACTCCTTCCTCCTTACCACCTTAAGATCCAGGCCTCAACAAGAGGCACTTGAAACCGAAGTTAAATCCCTCTTACTCAAACAAGTCCTGGTAGAGGTTCCATCTTCCCAGATAGGGAGGGGATTTTACTCTCCCTTATTTCTGATTAGTAAGCCTGATGGCTCTTTCAGAGCTATAATTAACTTGAGAAAACTGAACTCCTTTATAAGACCCAAAACATTTAAAATGGAATCCATACGTTCGGCCATAAAAAATCTATTTCCAAACTGTTACATGGTAGTATTGGATCTTAAAGATGCTTATTACCATATTCCTATACACCATTTACATCAGCAATTTCTTCGGGTAGCAGTTTGTATAGAAGGGCAAATTCGTCATCTACAATACCGGGCAATGCCCTTCGGTTTATCTATGGCCCCAAGGGTTTTTTCTAAATTGCTAGCGGAAGTAATGTCCTTTTTACGGGTAAAAGATACCTTGGTCATTCCGTATTTGGATGACCTATTGATTGTAGGTAAGAACTCCCTACAGTGTGAGCAGAGGTTACAGGAGGTAGTGTCATCCTTACAAAACCTGGGCTGGCTGGTTAATTGGGAAAAATCTAGACTCCAGCCAGTAACGTGTCAGAAATTCCTTGGGCTCCTTCTAGATTCAGTTGACCAGATTTGCAAGCTTCCTGAGGATAAGAAAACTTCCATATTCGATAAAGTGTCCTTAGCGATCAGAAAGCGTAGTATGTCATTAAGGAATGTCATGTCACTACTAGGTTCTCTAACATCGTGCATTCCTGCGGTCCAGTGGGCGCAGTTCCATACTAGGCATCTACAAAAATTTGTATTGGATGAGGACATTAAAAATAGAGGATGTCTGGATAGAACAGTTTTCCTAACGTCAGAAGTAGTACACTCCCTTATGTGGTGGTTGAATCGAAAAAATCTTTCGAGAGGGGTTCTATGGGTAATCACCCCTTCTAGTATAGTGACCACAGACGCTAGTCCTGAAGGCTGGGGGGCACATTTTCAGGATCAGTGGGTCCAGGGTCTTTGGTCCAGTTCAGAACTTAATAATTCCTCAAATGTCAAAGAGTTGAGGGCTATATACTACTCCCTACTTCACTTTCTTCCTCAGCTCAGCGGCTCTCACACAAGAGTATTCTCCGACAACACCACTGCGGTGGCTTATCTGAACCATCAAGGAGGTACAAGGTCGGACAAACTCAGAGAAGTGGCTTCAGACATCATGGAGTTGGCCGAAGGTCATCTGCTATCCTTGTCAGCAGTGCACATCAGGGGCATAGACAATTTTCATGCCGATTTCCTCAGCCGTCACACTCTTCATCAGGGAGAATGGATGCTGAACAGGAAGATTTTCAGATTAATAACAGCTCGATGGGGTGTTCCTCAAATAGACTTGTTTTCCACAAGAGCCAACCGTCAGGTCAGGAGGTTTGCCTCTCTATGCAGGGAGGACAAGCCGGACATACTCAATGCCCTCCAGGTACCATGGACATTCGACCTGGCCTATGCTTTCCCCCCATGGAATCTATTACCTATAGTAATAAGAAAAATAAGGGAGGAAGGCGCAAGAGTTCTGTTAATAGCCCCATTCTGGCCCAAAAGGCCATGGTTCTCATGGCTGAGGGCGATGTCAGTGTCAGACCCGTGGATTCTGCCTCAGTCCAAGGACTTGCTCTCTCAGGGACCATTCCTCCATCCTCAGGCAAAGGGCATGAACCTGACTGCCTGGAGTTTGAGAGGCAGTTACTAAGTATAAGGGGGTTTTCTAGTGGGTTAATTAACACTCTTATGAAGAGTAGAAAACCTTCAACTACTAGAATTTATGTTAGAATTTGGAGAAAATTTCTTCAATTCCATACTGCACAACTTTCATCTGAAGTTCCTATATTTCCAGTGTTGGAATTTCTACAAAGAGGTTTGGAATTAGGACTCTCCGTAAGCACTCTGAAGGTCCAGGTTTCAGCTTTAGGAGCTCTTTTTAATTATGATGTTGCGGGTAATAGGTGGATATCCCGATTTATATCTGCCTGTGAGCGTTCAAGACCAATTAGCATACCGCAGGTTCCTCAGTGGGATTTATCCATAGTCCTGGAAGCATTGACACAGCCACCGTTTGAGCCTCTCCATACAGCCTCACTAAAAAATATTTCTTTGAAAACGGTATTGTTAGTGGCATTAGTTTCTGCTAGAAGAGTGAGCGATCTCCATGCATTATCTATAGATCCTCCCTTTTTATCGGTAACATCAGATAGGATAATTTTGAAAACAGACCCTTGTTATCTTCCTAAAGTAGCCACTACTTTTCATAGAGCCCAGGAGATCTTGTTACCTACCTTTTATGAGAACCACTCAACTCCAGAAGAAGTAAAACTTCATACTCTAGATGTAAAAAGGATTGTGTTAGCCTATTTAGAGAGAACCAGGGACTGGAGGAAGAGTAGGGCTCTCTTTGTGTCTTTCCAGGGTAAAACCAAAGGTACCAGAGTGACAAAGAACACATTATCTCGCTGGATCAGAGAGGCCATAATCTTGGCGTATAAAGCTGGAGGTAGAGATCCTCCAATGCATATAGGAGCACACTCTACAAGAGCCTTGTCGACTTCCTGGGCAGAAAGGGCGAATGTGCCAATAGACCTTATATGTAAGGCTGCAACTTGGTCTTCACCTAATACCTACTATAAACATTATAGATTAGATCTATCTTCTGCTTCTGATCTGACTTTTGGGGTATCGGTCCTTGACTCAGTAAACCCACCCAGTCTATAGTCTCTGAAATTCTCTCTAGTGGGTGCTGTCGTGGCGAATAGAAAATACCGGATTACTCACCGGTAATACTCTTTTATAGAGCCCACGACAGCACCCTTTCACATCCCTCCCTTTTCTGTATATAGTCGCACGTGGTGCTTCTTTGGTGAGGTGTAAATATTAGAAGAAAGTAGCATAAGGTTGTAAATATGTATATATATATATGGATATACCTGAACCTGTTAACTAAAACCTGGCGGCGGTTCCTCCTATTCTCTGTAAAACAACTGAGGAGCGAGGGGGGGCCGCCCCTTTTATCTCTCTGTAGGTTTCCTGTTCCTAGGGGCGGATCCCCTCTCTCTAGTGGGTGCTGTCGTGGGCTCTATAAAAGAGCATTACCGGTGAGTAATCCGGTATTTTTTAAACATATATTCATTATGTAAACTCGGGGGCAGGTCAGTGAGGGATCAGTGACCTGTCAGAAGCCATACACATGAATACCTAATCGGAGCACCACATGAAGCCCCGTCCACATGCCGCCACGGAGCACGAGCCTATCATTAACTGAAAACTGCAAATAAAGATTAACAAGAACCACAAGACGGATTCCATCACTAGGTATCATTTTAATCAGTATAACGGCGTCAACCTGACACTGTCTGTAGGTTAATCAGCACAATCCTACTGACAGGTTCCTTTCAACCAGCCAAAGACAACAATGATATTCTAGTTTTTTTAAATGGAAAGGTTAATGTATTAATAAAAGACCTATAAGTAATTGTTATACGGGGCCAAATAGATTGGTCTTAGAGAAAAGTGACAAGCCATCAGGGGTTTCCGAGGGCTACATCTTCTTGGAATGGCTCATTATAGACTTCAAGGTATGTCAATAGTTATAGGCCTCTGGCTTTTCCTACATTTGGCAGATCTTCAGCTGTATGAGCCGTAACCTTTGACACAAATCACTTATTCTTTGTAAACTTCTGCTCCCTAAACTGCTTTCTGCATATCGATTTCCTCTCCCGCTGTAGCTATAGCCTAAGGATGTCCTCCTGGCAGTCTTGGAGAATTGCCCTTCTTTCCAATACTTATTATTTACCGTATTTTAAATGTTCACTACTCAAGACTTAGCATGATATGTTGGTAAATGCAGCCACGTAGCTACCCTTCTACTATCAGGTCATATCATTCTTTCAGGATTATTTTACAATAGATACATACAGTAACAGTCAATACTAAAGTTGAGTCCAAAAAATGACCCTTTTACGGTAAATTGTAATGTCTAGTAGGTTATTTTGTGAATTTCTCTACCCCGTAGAGAGCGTAAATATATTTGATGGCAGGGAAACTTTTTGTCATGTATTGAGGTTCGTACCTCAGTAACTGTCCCGTACATAGGTCAGAGGAGCCCAGTAGGTATGGAGGTTCACAGCTCAGTAGCTGTCACTTATGTAGGACAGAGCCTAGTAGCTGTCACTTATGGAAGTTCAGAGGCCAATACCTGTCAAGTGTGGAGGTTCGGAGTCCATTACCTGTCAAGTGTGGAGGTTCCGAGCCCAGTTCCTGTCAAGTGTGGAGGTTCGGAAGCCAGTACCTGTCAAGTGTGGAGGTTCGGAGGCCAGTACCTGTCAAGTGTGGAGGTTTGGAGCCCATTACCTGTCAAGTGTGAAGGTTTGGAGCCCATTACCTGTCAAGTGTGGAGGTTTGGAGCCCATTACCTGTCAAGTGTGGAGGTTTGGGGCCCAGTACCTATCATATATTGAGTTTTAGAGAATTTTACTAGTCATCTGTGGAGCCAAGTAGCTGTTATGTACAGACGTTTGGAGCCAAGTACGGTAGCTATTTTCCACAGAGGTTTGAAGCCTAGCAGTTGATATGTATGACGGTTCAGAACCAAGTATCTGTCACATATCTGAAGGTTGAGCGCCCAGTAGCTGTCACATAATGAGGTTTAGAGCCCATTAGTAGTCATCTACGGAGCACAGTAGTTGCCATGTATACAGGTTTGAACCAAGTATTTATCATGCACAGGTTCAGAGCCTTGAAGTTGACACATGTCAAGGTTCAGAATCAAGCAGCTGTCACATATAGAAGTTCAGAGCCCATTAGCTGTCATGTGGGGAGGTTCAGAGCCTAGTAGCGTTCACTTATATAGTTTTAGAACCCAGTAGCAATCACCTACAGAACGTAGTAGCTTTTATGTCCAGGGATTTGAAGCCCAGTGGCTGTCATGTGCAGAGATTTGGAGCCCAGTAGTTGAAGGTTCAAACCCAAGTAGCAGTCACGTATAGAGGCTTAGTGTCCAGTAGCTGTGATGTACGGAAATTCAGAGTCCAGTAGATATAATTGGGCTTCTTGCTCATTCGGAGTCCTGTAGCTGTCACATGCAGAGTTTTGATCACGATAGTTGTTAATTACATAGGTAAGTAGCCTATGTTGCCATGTATGGAAGTTCAGGGCTCAGGAACTGACACGTGTGGAGGTTCAGGCCCTAGTAGCTGCCACGTATTACAGTTTAAGGATGAGTAGATGTCAAGCCTGGAGCTTTATAGTCTAGTAGCTGTCATGTACAGAAGTTTAGAGCCCAAGAACTGTCATATATGAAGGTTCAGAGCTAGGTAGCTGTCATATATGGAGGTTGAAAGTCCAGTATTGTAATGTAGAGATTTAGAGGAGAACAAAACACTGAATAATCTGGCAGGAAGTAAGGAGAAACAATGGTTTTGTACCAAATTGTGTTAAAGAGGAACTGTTAAAGGGGTCACATGGAAAGAAGTATGAAGAGAGTCAGATTGCCAGCCGTGTGATCTTTCTTAGCCACCTGGACTAGAGGACCTTGAAGCTTAGCCTACATTGTGCACCTTTAAATGTGGAAAGGGTTTTTTTGTTCCAGATCGTAATGATCCTGACAGAGAATTTTGCTCATGCTGTGGTGTTCAATACGTGTTCACATCTCATTCACTATTAGCCATCAGGAAAAAATTCAATTTTCTTCCTCCTGATATGTGTATCCTTGCCTCGAGCCCTGGCTCAGAATTGTCCACATTTATTCTCATCAATGCAGATGTAGTTTTAGGTTTACTGAGAACATAATCTTGTTATTATTATTAACCATGCCCTGCCTATTGTAGATTAATAAGATCTTTATGGAAAGGTTTTACATGCCCATCAGGCTATTCATACTGGAAGGGACATGGAGTAAAGAAAAAGACGAGAAAGGTGTGTGCCTTCTTTTGTAAAATATCTGTCCTCCATTTTTCTGTTTGCTGTTTTTTCCATTTGGGGACATGGTTGAATTTATGTGGAAAGGGCAGCAAAGAAAAAATATTCTTAGAAAATGAGTTAATATGTACCGAAATTACCGTATATGCATCCAGGCACCAATTCTTGCTTGGTTTGTTGGTTTATACAAGTGTGCTCCATTATGGACATTATTGTGCAACTTATTTTTCTTAAAAAAGTATGTCCTATATGAAATGCTGCTGGGGTTCCAGTGATTACTATTGATCAGTGGGGAACATTTTGCATGAAATGTTCAATTCTCTTGGAAAACATGGTGGGGTCTTCAGTATGTGAGATGTTTTCTGGATGACCGATACAGCAATCGACATTCATGCACTCTATTGCTCCATTCATACAGGGGACACAGGGTCCCCGTTCTAGTGATTTTGGGGGTTCCAAGACCTGGAACCCCAGGCGTGATACCTATCTACAGGATAAGTTGTAAATGTGACCTATTTATTAATAGGGTATTTGAAAATCGATTTGGTGAACGAGACAACCCTATTAGTTGACTAGTGGAGGTCCAACTCCGCTGATCAGTTTAGTGAAGGGGCATGGCTTTTAACTGGGACTAAGCTGCTGTGAACTGCTGTCCTAGACACAGACATACATATAGTGCTATACCTGGCTAAACAATGATGGGGGCTTCACACTACAGCTACTTTATTCAACCCATCGGTAAGGTGTCTGGAGTTGGGTCAAAACTTGACTTCTCATTCTAAGGATATGCGAGATCCTTCCAGTACTGCTGCCTCCACACATCTCCTTCGTTTTGCTCCTTAAAGTTCCTGAGATCCAGCTCTAGATATTGATTGATCTGGTACAGAACTCTTTAATAGCAATATTAATGAATAGTCTATTTTTCCTCTTTGTTTTTGAGGACCTCTCATCCCGGCTGCTCATTGGAAACAGATCGTATGTACATACAATCCCAGGTATTGTTTATTGAGCTCAGACATTGACGTATCTTCTCCAGCGCATTAATAAAAAACCCTGAATTATTGCCTTTGTTAAACCAAAGCAGCCTCCGATTTCACACCAAGATTCAAGTTGATTTACGTTCAGCACAAATATAAAGGATTATAGACTATGAAAACGCACGGAGCCCATAGGATGAAATAGTCTTCTGGCTCCATTCTGAGCATGACAAAAGCCGCTGTTATTTCACAAGTGTTCTCAACATCTTCTCACTCTCCAGAGGACACTGACCCATTTCACAACAGAATAATTAGCCTTTCAGGCACTGCCATGTTTCCATTAAATATATATAAGCTCTCGGGCTGACATTTACTTACCTAGGCTTTGTAATAATACACTGAAAGATTTTTTTTGCATTACTTTCTTTCTTTTTTTTAAGCTCAGCAAAACCTAAAATGAAATTTGCAGTACTTTAATTAACCCCGTGTACTGTGTGGTGATAGCCATACCATCAGGGCCATCCGTAAATGAATCTATGCAATATCCTTGTCTGTAGGGGATAATGTAATAAAAGTGAATCATTACTATGGCTGAAAAGCCATATCTTGACTACTTCCATGACTCACTTGCTAAACTCCTGGGAAATAGGAGACCTTGCAGGTAGTTGGGTGAATCACCAGTATATGCTGTCCTCTTTGTTCGCGGTCAACGTCTGACACCTGGCCCATCATCATGACATTTTCTGCGGTAGCACTTGGGAGTGAAAAGAATTGGTTTTGAGTGCCCGGTCTGTGGTTTGTTGTGTCTGTAATTACAGGTTGTGGTTGCCATATTTATTTAAAGGGTCTAGGCAATGGTCTGT
Source organism: Ranitomeya imitator (assembly GCF_032444005.1). NCBI lineage: Eukaryota > Metazoa > Chordata > Amphibia > Anura > Dendrobatidae > Ranitomeya > Ranitomeya imitator. Next base: position 650,300,114 of record NC_091286.1, read on the forward strand.
CCTTATTATGGATTGGGTAGGTCCGGACTGGCCCTCAGGAGAACAGGTAAATTCCCCGGTGGGCCCCTTTGCATGGGGAAGCCACTTACCCATCGATGTGAACAGTATACATCTGATTCACTATATACAGATAAAGGCAGCATCTTGTCTTTCATTCAACAAATTTCCTATCGCAGGTTATTATTATACAGAAGCACAAGTAATTTTGTGAACGAGGGTAATGTAATATTGCATGTAACTGAACAGTTGGCCCCCAGAGTCAGTTACTGGTGGACCCTTGCCACCAGGGCTGTGGAGTCGGTAAGCCAAACCGCCAACTCCCGACTCCTCAATTTCCATTACACCGACTCCACCAAAATAGACTCTGACTCCACAGCCCTGCTTGCCACCCCAGTCTGACACTGGGCTCAGATGGGAGATTTCGGGGTCTGTTACTTTGTGTTTGACTACCTTAAGAATGACGTCACCCTTTGAAAAGACATTGACCTTTTTGAAAAATATATATCTGTTAATATTTAAGACTAATGTGACACTTAATGTATTTCATCCTTGCTGGACAATCTATATGATATGAGCTCTTTCTCCAAACTGGCATCATAAACTTCTTTTGGACAATAATCATATACTCCATAGATCTGAAGCCAATCTTTATGTGTCGCCTGATTTCTTTAACAAAAATAGGCAAATCTTCATATGGAATTGGAAAAACTCATTTTGAGGATTGGGTGCTACAGTTGCTTCAGGGTTTTGATTCAGGACCACAATAGATATCCACATTGATGGATCATCTGAAGTTCAATCGGGGTTGTAGGCCAACGTTTCAAAAATTATGTTTACTAGTCTCATGGCACATCATGTTATATATCATTTTCCCAAATTATCACAATTTTCTGTGGCTTTTGCTCTATCAAGGCTAATTCCGGACTCTTGCCTGAAATTCCCTGTTAAAAAAGCTTAGAGTAACAATTTTCTGAAGGAGAACAGATAGTTTGTAAAATATTGAACTTCAAGAACATCTAAACATAGAAACTCGTATTTTCAGTATGTTCCCGAAACTGTGGTCTTCATGGTTTTAGTTACTTCTAAGGAAAGTCAACCAGAGTATTGTTTTGAGGTTTCAAAGAGAGATTTAATTCAGATTTTGGAATAAATAAGTTTATAGATTTTGACACAGCCTGTAGACAAGATGCAAAGAGATCTGGACTATGGAGACCATTGAGCTCTGAAAATTTGGCCAAAACCAACAGTAACTATAAATGAAGAGTTAGCATATTCCTGCAACTTCCTTAATGAATCAACTGTTGGATCAAACTTTTGTACGTCGAAAGTCGCGGTAACATTTTTGCTCAGGTACCATCGTCCTTTCGCAAAGCCTATGACAGAAGGATGCAATACTAAGGTAGGTCTTCTTCTGGACACCATGTTTTGACTTCAATCGTTACTAAAGATAACAAGGTCATCTTTCTGCTTCCATCACCTTTCTTTCTTTCTGCTCAGCCCTTCCCTTCTCTTGAGGGTTGTTTCCTCTAATGATGTAAAGGAAAGAGCCTTCTGCTTTGCCATGCTTCTATCACTTGTTTATCTGATTTGGTTGAGGTGGATTGTTTGTTCCAAGAAATTAATTACACGAACGGTAATTGATTTGTTTATAAATAATTGTTTCCATTAAATATAATTGCCTTCCATTGATGTACGCTGAATATTAACTTTTCTGCAAATACTCGCGAGCCAAGATCTATTGTTCCCACAGGTCTTTAATCCTTTTGAAACACAACCCGCTCATACTGTGCCTCATAATGTAATGTTTACCTGGTAAGACCCAAAAGCATTGAATAGCAATTGCAAATGGACAAGTATTTCTTGCCACATTTCTTTATGCTTTATTTCTCTTTCCTACATGTATTAACAATAGCAATATAATGACAATGTATTTTATTCCCGCTGATATGTATATTGTGTATTTGAAAGGTCTTATGCTTTGTGTTTTACTGTTCATATTTGCTTTATTTCCTTGTGGATTTACTTTATTTTGCACATGGTGTCTGTGGCCTCTTTTACCGTCCAGTCTTAATTACGAGAGACGTGACGTAATGTAATGTATGTGTCTATAAAAAGAGAATCAACGATGACCATTGCACATGTACGGTACATGTAGATGCTATCCTGCGGAAACCAATCAAATTATCATTTTTTGCGCTGCACTTTTGAGTAGACCTAGTGGTCTCTTCCACTCAGTAACCTTCTACTCAGTAACCTTCTACTACACAAAAGGTCAATTGAGTGATGTCAGCCCAGTCCAGTGAGGTCACTAGGCCCAGCTCAGTGGCACAACCTCATCTAAAGCAGGAAACAAATATTCTAAATTCATGATATTATCATACTAGATTCAGTGACGTCACTTGACCCAGCTTAGTGGCACAACCTCATCTACTGCAGAAAACAAGTGTCCTACATTATGTGACGTCACCCCACCAGGTTTCAGTGATGTCACTAATCTCAGCTCATTCCACACTTAGGCTAATGTTAGTGAGTTTCCACTACACAAAGGAACAATAGGCAGATCAGAAGAAAGTGACCTGAATTAAGTGAAGTCACAACACCATGTTGTACGATGTAGCTAGTACCAGTTAGGTGGTGCACCCTCATCTAAAGCAGAAAACCAGACTAGGTGTATGATGTCATCAGACTAGGTGTACGGTGTCACCAGACTAGGTGTACGGTGTCATCAGACTAGTTTGTACGATGTCACCAGACTAGGTGTGCTGTGTCATCAGACTAGGTGTACAGTGTCACCAGACTAGGTGCAGTGATGCAACCAGACAAGGTGTAACAGTGTCACCAGATTAGGGGCGATGTCACCAGACTAGGTGCAGTGATGTCACCAGACTAGATGCGGTGATGTCACCAGACTAGGTGTAATGATGTCACCAGACTAGGTGCAGTGATGTCACCAGATTAGGTGTAGTGTTGTCACCAGATTAGGTGTATGATGTCACCAGTCTAGGTGCAATTATGTCACCAGACAAGGTGTGCGATGTCCCCAGACTAGGTGCAGTGATGTCACCAGACTAGATGCGGTGATGTCACCAGATTAGGTGTAATGATGTCACCAAACTAGGTGCAGTGTTGTCACCAGACTAGGTGTAAGATGTCACCAGACTAGGTGCAGTGTTGTCACCAGACTAGGTGTGCGATGTCCCCAGACTAGGTGCAGTAATGTCCCCAGACTAGGTGCAGTGTTGTCACCAGACTAGGTGTAAGATGTCACCAGACTAGGTGCAGTGTTGTCACCAGACTAGGTGTGCGATGTCCCCAGACTAGGTGCAGTGTTGTCACCAGACTAGGTGTGCAATGTCCCCAGACTAGGTGCAGTGATGTCCCCAGACTAGGTGCAGTGTTATCACCAGACTAGGTGCAGTGATGTCACCAGACTAGGTGCAGTGATGTCACCAGACTAGGTGCAGTGATGTCACCAGACTAGGTGCAGTGATGTCACCAGACTAGGTGCAGTGATGTCACCAGACTAGGTGCAGTGTTGTCACCAGTCTAGGTGTGCAAGGTCACCAGACTAGGTGTACGATGTCACCAGACTAGGTGCAGTGATGTCTCCAGACTAGGTGTAAGATGTCACCAGACTAAGTGTACGAGGTCACCAGACTAGGTGCAGTGATGTCTCCAGACTAGGTGTACGAGGTCACCAGACTAGGTGCAGCGATGTCTCCAGACTAGGTGTACGAGGTCACCAGACTAGGTGCAGTGATGTCTCCAGACTAGGTGTACGAGGTCACCAGACTAGGTGCAGTGATGTCTCCAGACTAGGTGTACGAGGTCACCAGACTAGGTGCAGTGATGTCTCCAGACTAGGTGTACGAGGTCACCAGACTAGGTGCAGCGATGTCTCCAGACTAGGTGTACGAGGTCACCAGACTAGGTGCAGCGATGTCTCCAGACTAGGTGTACGAGGTCACCAGACTAGGTGCAGTGATGTCTCCAGACTAGGTGTACGAGGTCACCAGACTAGGTGCAGTGATGTCTCCAGACTAGGTGTACGAGGTCACCAGACTAGGTGCAGTGATGTCTCCAGACTAGGTGTAAGAGGTCATCAGACTAGGTGTAGTGATGTCTCCAGACTAGGTGTGCGATGTCATCAGACTAGGTGCAGTGATGTCAACAGTCTTAGATCAGTGCTGTTCCCTGACCAGTCTCGGTCCACCTTCTAGAGCAAATTAGAAAATAAGAAAACATCTGATTGGTTACTATGGCATGCACAGGTTGTCCCAATTTCTGTCAATTGTTTAATTTTGACTTTTCTACGTTATGAAAGAGAAAAAAAAAATAAAGAAACTAAAAGCTCATTCTTAATTAGAACCCTGGCAATGTCTGTCTTCTCTGTTCTGCAGAAATGTTGAAGGAACTGAACCAGCAGCGCATATCGAAAGAGTTTACAGACCTGAAAATTATTGTTGAAGGAAAAGAGTTTGAAGTCCATCAAAATATTCTATCTTCCTGCAGCTTGTATTTCAAGGACCTGATTAAAAGGTTTGCCTCCCTTCCAGCTGTGATCTGGTCTGTTCTTTTGTAGGGCGCATATGTGTGGCTTTATTTATTTATTTTTTATATCTATATTTTTTTCTTTTTTTTTTCCTTCCCCTTTCTTGCAGGTCTGTGAAGAATGAATCTCCTTGTCACAGAGCCAGTAGCCATTCTTTCCAGTTTTCTTGAATGTACAAATTGAAACCATTGAATCCTGCAGAGTAATTATTTGTGGCGCCCAACTTTAGCATCTACCACCCCATCCAAAGGCTTTTTTTTGTTTCCTCGCCTGCCTCTTTAGAGGTTAAACACATGGCCCCGGTATTACCATAATTAGAAAGTAGATCTGACATTATTAGTATCATTCCGATATAAGTAAACAAGAAAAAATAAACAAAAAACGGCTTCAAAAAAAATCACAGAATAAATGGCATTAAAAGTCCATATTAATTGATGGCTTCAGCAGTGTTTCGTAGGTCCCCAGATAATTTCCACTGCAGCCAATTTATAGAATAATTCCACTGTCACTACTCTAATGCTGAGCTTTGTGCATCCGCCACGCATCAAATTAGTTGTCTTTAGAAAAAAAAATAAAAAATCACATAAAAAATCAATTGCATGTTCCCTTAATTAAATATATTCATCTAAGCAAAGCTACGACTGTCAGTTAGGTCAGCTCATGTAGGCAACTTCTGTCATCTGAAATCTTTTTTTTTATTCCTCTGTGACCCAATACAAACAAATTGCCTTTTTTTTCTTATTACCAAATATTTATTATTATTATTATTTTTATTATAATTTTAAAAAACAAATTATATATTTGTATTATTATATTATATATTATTTAAAACATAATTTTTATTATTATATTATTATTATTATTATTTTTAGTATTTTATATTATTATTTTAAATAATAAATTCTTTTTTTTCTCATCACCAATTTATTATTTTTATTTTTTATGATATATTATTTAAAAAAAAACAAATTCTCTTTTTTTCTCATTAACAATATAATAATAATTTATATTATTATTGTTAGTATTTTATATTATTATTATAAAAACAAACTTTTTTTTCTCATTACCAAGATACGTATTATTATTATTATTATTATTAATAATAATAATTTAAACAACAAATTCTCTTTTGTAACTCATTATCAATATATTTATTATTATTATTATTAGTAGTATTAGTATTATTTTAAACAACAAATTCTCTTATTTTTCTCATTATCAATATATTTATTATTATTATTTTATATTATTATTACTTTAAAGATTTAAATATGTTATTTATTTTATTTTAAGATTTAAAATATTATTTAATTTTTTATTATTATTATTTATATTATTTTGCATTATTTTATATCTATTGACCATATATATATATATATATATATATATATATATATATATATATATATATATACATATATATATATATATGTATATATATATATATATATATATATATATATATATATATATATAATTTAAAATAAATTAAGTAATGTAAAATAAAAACATATCTAGATGGATTTTTTATTTATTATGTTAACTACATTTGAAAAATCGATCTAGATATATGTTTGTTTTTTTCATTTTATATTATTTTTTAACTTGCTAAATAAAAAAAAAATCCAACTTTTATAATGTAGGCTAGAGGAGCAGAATAGAATCGAAAAATGTCCTATAAATAATAATAATAATAATAATAATAATAATAATAATAAATAGTTACAATAGAGTTAACACCTCCTTTTCTCAAACATTGAACAATTAATCCTGGTGCATTCTTTGCTTTGCAGCATGGCCCTGAGCTGAGTGGCAGAGCAGGAGGGTGATAGCCGTGTGCCGTGAAGACTTCGTGTTCCCATTGCTTGCTATGAGAAATACTGAATTTCAATAAACTAACACTGTAGAAGTGACGTTTTCCTTTCAGGAGATTGATGCATCTGTTCACTATTTTTTTTTTTTTTTTGTTTTTTATTTATTTTTTTTACCTGATGACTGATCTAGAGCGATGTGTGAATAAATCTTGATTCCGCTGACTATTCTTTTAACCCTGTGTTGCCAATACTCCCGGTAGGCCTCGGATGGGGTGTGTGATCCTTGTGTAGTGTTTTTTGTGTGTCTGTGTATTTTTTTTGGCTTTTATGTGTTTGGATGCTTCTCCCCGTATCTTTTACCCTTTTTCGCAGCTTAATATTCACAGCAGCGTCTGATGGCCGTTATCACTTAAAAAGTACGGAGGCTACTTATTCCGTAGATAATACCAATGGATGGAGCCCTCTAGCCTTTTTCTGTAAAAAAATATATATCTATATAAAATATATTAAAAAAATCTTCCCGCTCCTCTGTGTTTATACTTTTGAAATTCAATTTATTTTATCACTTAGTGGATGAAATTCATCGGTTATTTTCCTCTTCCCAGTGGTGAAGGGTTGAAAAAATATATATATATTGCCGCCTTTATCTAGCCAGTCTGCAAAGTAGTTGGAAATGTTATGAGAGTGGACCTTACTTCATTTTTTGTCGCTCTCTTTTTTGTTTACCTTTTCCTCATATACACGCCATTTAAAAGAGCATGAGACTCAAATTAATACCGCATTCATAAAAAGATGTTTCCTGCCCATAGCTTACCTTTTCTATAAAAATAAAAAAAAAGTCAGTGTTCACTTGTCAATAGGGGGAATATAGTTTTTTTTATTTAATTATATTCCGCTGATGGATTTTACAGTTTAATGTTATATATATATATATGTATATATATATATATATATATATATATATACAGGTCCTTCTCAAAAAATTAGCATATAGTGTTAAATTTCATTATTTACCATAATGTAATGATTACAATTAAACTTTCATATATTATAGACTCATTATCCACCAACTGAAATTTGTCAGGTCTTTTATTGTTTTAATACTGATGATTTTGGCATACAACTCCTGATAACCCAAAAAACCTGTCTCAATAAATTAGCATATTTCACCCATCCAATCAAATAAAAGTGTTTTTTAATAACAAACAAAAAAACCATCAAATAATAATGTTCAGTTATGCACTCAATACTTGGTCGGGAATCCTTTGGCAGAAATGACTGCTTCAATGCGGCGTGGCATGTAGGCAATCAGCCTGTGACACTGCTGAGATGTTATGGAGGCCCAGGATGCTTCAATAGCGGCCTTAAGCTCATCCAGAGTGTTGGGTCTTGCGTCTCTCAACTTTCTCTTCACAATATCCCACAGATTCTCTATGGGGTTCAGGTCAGGAGAGTTGGCAGGCCAATTGAGCACAGTAATACCATGGTCAGTAAACCATTTACCAGTGGTTTTGGCACTGTGAGCAGGTGCCAGGTCGTGCTGAAAAATGAAATCTTCATCTCCATAAAGCATTTCAGCCGATGGAAGCATGAAGTGCTCCAAAATCTCCTGATAGCTAGCTGCATTGACCCTGCCCTTGATGAAACACAGTGGACCAACACCAGCAGCTGACATGGCACCCCACACCATCACTGACTGTGGGTACTTGACACTGGACTTCAGGCATTTTGGCATTTCCTTCTCCCCAGTCTTCCTCCAGACTCTGGCACCTTGATTTCCGAATGACATGCAAAATATGCTTCTCTGTAGCCCAGGTCAGGCGCCTCTGCCGCTGTTTATGGTTCAAAAGTGGCTTTACCTGGGGAATGCGGCACCTGTAGCCCATTTCCTGCACACGCCTGTGCACGGTGCCTCTGGATGTTTCCACACCAGACTCAGTCCACTGCTTCCTCAGGTTCCCCAAGGTCTGGAATCGGTCCTTCTCTACAATCTTCCTCAGGGTCCGGTCTCCTCTTCTCGTTGTACAGCGTTTTCTGCCACATTGTTTCCTTCCAACAGACTTACCATTGAGGTGCCTTGATACAGCACTCTGGGAACAGCCTATTTGTTGAGAAATTTCTTTCTGGGTCTTACCCTCTTGCTTGAGGGTGTCAATGATGGCCTTCTTGACATCTGTCAGGTCGCTAGTCTTACCCATGATGGGGGTTTTGAGTAATGAACCAGGCAGGGAGTTTATAAAAGCCTCAGGTATCTTTTGCATGTGTTTAGAGTTAATTAGTTGATTCAGAAGATTAGGGTAATAGGTCGTTTAGAGAACCTTTTCTTGATATGCTAATTTATTGAGACAGGTTTTTTGGGTTATCAGGAGTTGTATGTCAAAATCATCAGTATTAAAACAATAAAAGACCTGACAAATTTCAGTTGGTGGATAATGAATCTATAATATATGAAAGTTTAATTGTAATCATTACATTATGGTAAATAATGAAATTTAACACTATATGCTAATTTTTTGAGAAGGACCTGTATATATATATATATGTATATATATATATATATATATATATATATATATATATATATATATATATATATATATATAATATACACATAGTGGGTATGGAAAGTATTCAGACTCCTTTAAATTTTTCACTCCTTGTTTCATTACAGTCATTTGGTAAATTAAAAAAAAGTTTATTTTTTTCTCACTAATGTACACTCTGCATCCCATCTTGACTGAAAAAAAACAGAAATGTAGAAATTTTAGCAAATTTATTAAAAAAGAAAAACTGAAATATCACATGGACATAAATATTCAGACCCTTTGCTCGATATTGAGGAGAAGCACCTTTTGAGCCAGTACAGCCATGAGTCTTCTTGGGAATGATGCAACAAGTTTTTCACCCCTGGATTTGGGGATCCTCTGCCATTCTTCCTTGCAGATCCTCTCCAGTTCTGTCAGGTTGGATGGTGAACGTTGGTGGACAGCCATTTTCAGGTGTCTCCAGAGATGCTCAATTAGGTTTAGCTCAGGGCTCTGGCTGGGCCAGTCAAGAATGGTCACAGAGTTGTTCTGAAGCCACTCCTTTGTTATTTTAGATGTGTGCATTGTCTTGTTGGAAGGTGAACCTTCGTCCAAGTCTGAGGTCCAGAGCACTCTGGAAGAGGTTTTCATCCAGGATATCTCTGTACTTGGCCGCATTCATGTTTCCTTCACTGACAACCAGTCATCCTGACCCTGCAGCTGAAAAACACCCCCATAAAACACCCCCATAGCATGATGTTGCCACCTCGCTTCACTGTTGGGATTGTATTGTGCAGGTGATGAGCTGTGCCTGGTTTTCTCAACAGATACCGCTTAGAATTATCACCAAAAAGGTCTATCTTCGTCTCATCAGACCAGAGAATCTTATTTCTCAGTCTGGGAGTCCTTCATGTGTTTTGTTAGCAAACTCTATGCGGCTTTCATATGTCTTACACTGAGGAGAGGCTTCCGTCGGACCACTCTGCCATAAAGGCCTGACTGGTGGATTGCTGCAGTGAAAGTTGACTTTGTGGAACTTTCTCCCATCTCCCTACTGCATGTCTGGAGCTCAGCCACAGTGATCTTAGGGTTCTTCTTTATCTCTCTCAGCAAGGCTCTTCTCCCACGTTTGCTCAGTTTAGCTGGATGGCCAGGTCTAGGAAGACTTCTGGTGGTCCCAAACTTCTTCCATTTTTAGGATTATAGAGGCCACTGTGCTCTTAGCAATCTTGAGTACTGCAGAAATCCTTTTGTAACCTTGGCCAGATATGCGCCTTGCCACAATTCTGTCTCTGAGCTCCTTGGCCAGTTCCTTTGACCTCATGATTCTCATTTGGTCTGACATGCACCGTGAGCTGTGAGGGCATATATAGACAGGTGTGCCCCTTCCCAAATAAAGTCCTATCAGCTTAATTAAACACAGCTGAACTCCAATGAAGAAGTAGAACCATCTCAAGGAGGATCACAAGGAAATGGACAGCATGTGACTTAAATATGAGTGTCTGAGCAAAGGGTCTGAATGCCTATGACCATGTGATATTTCAGTTTTTCTTTTTTAATAAATATGCAAAAATTTCAACATTTCTGTTTTTTTTTTCAGTCAAGATGGGGTGCAGAGTGTACATTAATGAGAAAAAAAATGAACTTTTTTAGAATTTACCAAATGACTACAATGACACACATATATATATGTGTGTATATATATATATATATATATATATATATATATATATATATATATATATATATATACAGTGGGGGAAATAAGTATTTGATCCCTTGCTGATTTTGTAAGTTTGCCCACTGATAAAGACATGAACAATCTATAATTTTAAGGGTAGGTAATTTTTACATTGAGAGATAAAATATCAAAAATAAAATGCAGAAAATCCCATTGTATAGATTATATAAATGTATTTGCATTTTGCAGTGAGAAATAAGTATTTGATCCCTCTGGTGAACAAGACTTAATACTTGGTGGCAAAACCCTTGTTGACAAGCACAGCAGTCAGAATTTTATGTAGTTGATGATGAGGTTTGCGCACATGTCAGGAGGAATTTTGGTCCACTCCTCTTTGCAGATCATCTCTAAATCATTAAGATTTTGAGGCTATCGCTTGGCAACTCGGAGCTTCATCTCCCTCCATAAGTTTTCTATGGGATTAAGGTCTGGAGACGGGCTAGGCCACTCCATGACCTTAACCTTCGTCAGGCTGCATAATTTTACAACGTAAAATTGTATTCTGGACCAAAACTGCAGAGATGTCACGAAATTTCAGCCCTCTACGGCTTTTCGAAAAAAAAGTTATTGCAATTTTAAAACAGAATAGTCACAATTGTACCTACTCATCCGGACGAAGGTTAATCTGCTTCTTTTTGAGCCACTCTTTTGTTGCCTTGGCTGTATGTTTTGGGTCACTGTCTTGCTGGAAGAACCAGCCACGACACATTTTTATTGTCCTGGCAGAGGGAAGGAGGTTGTCACTCAGGATTTTATAGTACATGGCTCCATCCATTCTCCCATTGATGTGGTGAAGTAGTCCTGTGCCCTTAGCAAGAAACACCCTCCAAAACATAATGTTTCCACCTCCATGCTTGACAGTGGGGATGGTGTTATTTGAGTCATAGGCAGCATTTCTCTTCCTCCAACCACGGCCAGTTGAGTTAATGCCAAAGAGCTCAATTTTTGTCTCATCTGACCACAGTACCTTCTCCCACTCACAGAATCATCCAGGTGTTCATTGCCAAGCTTCAGATGGACCTGCACATGTGCCTTCTTGAGTAGGGGGATCTTGCGGGCACTGCAGGATTTTAAACCTTTATGGAGTAATGTTTCACCAATGGTTTTCTTGGTGACTGTGGTCCCAGCTGCCTTGAGATCATTAACAAGTTCCACCTGTGTAGTTTTAGGCTGATCTCTCACCTTCCTCATGATCAAGGATACCCCACGAGGTGAGATTTTGCATGGTGCCCCAGATTGATGTTGATTGACAGTCATTTTGTATTTCTTCCATTTTCTTACTATTGCACCAACAGTTGTCTCCTTCTCACCCAGCGTCTTACTTATGGTTTTGTAGCCCATTCCAGCTTTGTGCAGGTCCATGATCTTGTCCCTGACATCCTTATAAAGCTCTTTGGTCCATGTCTTTGTCAGTGGGCAAGCTTACAAAATCATCAAGGGATCAAATACTTATTTCCCCCACTGTATATATATATATATATATATATATATATATATATATATATATATATATATATATTGGAAAATACATTGTAATAACGTATTAATTTTATTCATTCCTTAATGTATAAAGAACATTTTAATAATTTAGTATTAGTACAATATGACTATTTTAGATTCTTAATGAGAACAACTAAAGTGATGACATTAGATACCATAATAAAATACTGAAAAGAACATTTTAATAAATTAGTATTAGTACAATATGACTATTTTAGATTCTTAATGAAAATAACTAAAGTGATGACATTAGATACCATAATAAAATAATGAAAAAAACAAAATAAAAAGAAATAATAATTTTATTTTCTAATTTTTATAAGATATTTTATAAGTTTATTTGAAAGATAAATAAAAACTATCTTATCTAAGAAACCTCCGTTGATTATGAAATAAAAATTCCGACCCTTATTTGCAAGATTATTTAAATTTTTGAAAACAATTGATATTTTACGAGTAAAATTATATTTTACCTCTCTGTTTCTGCATCAAAAAGTATTAGAAAAAAAAATAATGTTGAGCGATGTGGTAAGCTGCGATGGAAAATATGTTTAAAGCATTCGTGAAGGTAAATTTTAGCATATTCGGTAAGCTGCCACATCTGTCTGCTTCATAACTTCTCTCCTAAAAGGAAAAAAAAACGGATGAAATCTTGAATTTGTGCTTTATTGAGTAACTCAAAGAAGGGGAGAGAGAGAAAGGCGTCTTTTGATTTATAATGAAATATTTGATAGATGATGCTGGGAAGTAAACATACTAGTTGTTTTATTATTATTTTTTTTATTTTAACGTGCCATTATTTTTATTTTCTATTTTTTTTTTTACATCTTATGTCTCCAAATAAATCTTTTTTTTTTTCTATAATTCTCTGTCTTGCCGTTCCTACAGTACTTTCAAGATTTATCCTTTCTTGATAAAAAGAAAGTTCCTTGAAGAAAGTAAAAAGGCAGAAAAAGTTTTAAAGTAACTCCGTACTTTTGGGGCTTTGTGAAAATGTTTGAAGGGATTGTTCAGGATTATGAAAAAATATGGCAGCTTTCATTTAGAAACGGGGTCACACCTGATCCTTGTTTCTGTTATTGCAGCTCCGCTCCATTGAAGGGATTGAGGTCGAGCTACAGTACCGCACGTGACCTGTACACAAGGGTGGCGCTGTTTGTGGAGAAAAACAGCAATTTTTTTAAAATTTTGAACCTTTTTTTTTCATGAATAAAAGTTTCATAAGCCATACAAAAGCCTAATTCAGTCCTCACACTTAGAACTACACTTTTCAGTGTCCAGCTATCAAGACGATTCATAATCAAGTATGATTGTGGGTGATCGGGGCCCCGCTTGGCCCCTTGCTTACCGATATAGCCACAATACCCTTGGTTTAAGTTAATAGGCTTCTTTTGTAAGAACTTTTTTACCTTTCATTTCTTTTTTTTAGAGGGCTGTGCACTTCATGTACCTACTTTATGTTAATTATTATTAATTTTTAGACTAGGATCTCTAGAAAATGTATTTAAAACGTTTTTTTTGCATCATTATAAATGGGTCGAGCTCCTCATGGGCGGTCATTATGCAAATTAGTAAAATATTATCACAATCCTGCCAATCTGATATACGAAAAAAAGGTTTGAATGCAATATATAATGTCTACCAATCTATCAGCCATTAAACTAAAGTCTATACTTGTTCCCACACATTTCTTGTGTCCCGCAAACCTTCTGCCATAGTGTCATACTCTGAAACACATTTTCTTAGGATTCTGTCATCAGTTATTCCTCCTGGAAATCAATGATTAGTTGCCAACTGGGCGTAACCATATACCTGGCAATAGGGTGTGTCTCTAAATAGTATGACCGATATGGACGCTGTACAATTGACTAAGCATATGGCTACCTCCTAGTTATCACATATTTCCAGGAAGAATAACAGAGGGACTGCATAATCCAAAATTCTAAGAAAATTATACACTAGGGCACTGTGAAATACTTAACCCTGCTGTTGTCTTCGGTCTAGGTAAGACCGATTTTGAACTTTGGTATTTTTTGGGGTGTTCAAGATGCGGTTCTGAAACTTGTGGTTGATTGACTTAAATGAGGATGGGTCGGTCGGCCACGGGTTTCAGAGCCGCACCTTGAGGATGGGTCGGTCGTTTTTGACCGAAGACAACAGCAGGGTTAAAAATACGGTAAAACATACAGGCCGACAAAGAAGCAGAACAGCCAGCAGCAAAACCACAACAGATTGTTCTTTCAATGCTAAATTTGCATGACAAGAAAAAAAGGGGAGAGGTCCGCAGGCATTTATTAAGGTCCGAGCCCCGACTGGCCGCAATATATTTATTTTACACAAAGACAAATAGTAACTGGAATGTAGACGGTGGCCTCCCGTGGCCTTTTTTTTCCATTCTGAAATTTCTGCCCATGTGCACGCGGCACATATTGCTCTGAGCGTAGAATGAGGGATTTTGGAGTAAATCTAACTTTGCTTTATTCTTTAAAAAAATTTTTAATTTTTTTAAGTAATTTAAAATAGCTATATGAGTATAAAAAGGGCCACAAAACGCAAGAAATGTGTGGGGAAAAAAGTATAGAATTTAATTTCATGACTGCCATAGTGATAGCAATGATATATTTTAAACCAAAAAATATATATTTTTTTGAATATCAGATTAGTAGCATCGTGATGATATTTAAATAATTTGCATAATGACCGCCCACGAGGAGCTTGACTCATTTAAAATATTTATAAATAGTTTTTTTCTAGAAACCACAGTTTAACAATTAATAAAATGGTGAGCAAAGAGCAAAAAAAATAAAAAATGAAGCAAAATGAACATACTGCCCTATGCTAAGTTGTCACTGTTCTAAAATAAAATGGTAAATAAAAAGTAATTCTCCCAATATTCTCTCCAGTACTGGGTGCAAGCGCCATCTGCTTAGGATAAGTCCTGGGTTTAAAAGTAAGGAAGTTTTATTTTGCAATCCGTACTTTTTGGTAGGATAGCATATGACTACTTTGGCTAGACAGAAACAAATAGATCCAGCAGTGTGACCCACTGCGAGGTTAAAGAGAATCTATCAGCAGATTTTGTGAAGTAATCTGAAGGAGCATGATGTTGTGAGACACTCTGATTACAGTGATGTCTCATATACTAGACTGTGTTGCTGTTTCAATAAAATCAATGTTTTATCAGCTGGAGATTATCTCTCCAGGACTAGGTGTCTCGTGCCTCCTGGTCCAGCCACGCCCACATCACTGATTGGCTGCTGTCAATATTCAGTGTACACGGAAAACTGCCAATCAGTGATGTGGGCGGGGTTATACAAAGCTCAGCATTCCGAGCTCTGCTAGATCTGCAGCAAATAAAACTGTGACTGTATCAGAATACAGACCAGCAAGTGTCACATCGCTGGAATCAGGATCTAAACCCCAACTTGAGCCTGCTCTTGGATTACATGAAAAACAAAATCTGCTCACAGATTTCCTTTAAAGGGGCTATCCACTTTTTTTTTTTTTTTTTACTTAAGTGCATATATTTGGGGCTAAAACAATAATTTTAATAATTTTTTGCATTGTTTGCCTTCCTTAGCCTAGTCAGCTACAGAATGGGCTAACTGAGAATGAGCTTGCTAGCTTGTTCTAACCCTTTGGGGGGGGGGGGGGGCGTTTCTAGCTCTTTTATCTCTCATTTTCTGAGCTCCTCTTACAGGGTTTATGAGAACAGACCACATCAAAGTTAAATGTTTCGAGAATCAACTCTATTGAAAAAAAAATATATATATATTTTGAGCCCCAAATACACACATTTAATTAAAAAAATAAATAAAAATGTCCCCAATTTTGGACAGCCCCTTCAAAACTAGATATATATAATTTTTTAATATAAAGTGATAGGCCCGCTTTAATAAAACACCAGTACTTTAGGTATTAGTTATGCTTGTCTTGGGGCTTAGGACCTGTTGTGAAGTGGGATTCTTTGGATCTGTAGGAGACTTGGACTCCTATTTGGAGAACAGTAGTCCCCTGAGACTTAAGCTCCAGATAAAGAAGGGGAAAACATGGAATACAGCCTCATATGTATGCATGGCTCTCTCCATTAAAGGGGTTGTCCATATTTTTTGCGACAGTCTGCAGTCACTCTTTGTGACTGTAGACTGATGAATCGTCACATTGCGCACTGTGCTGTGCCGGCGGCGAGAGTGGTCAGTCATGTGAACACGAGTTATGCCATATGCATGCTTCCAGACACATTCCTACTAGACATGTGGAGCATCACGTTTAGTTGGAATGTGGCTAGAAGTATAGTGGCGGTACTGGAGAATCCTCGGACAGATTACAACGTGAGGATTCACAAGTCTGTAGTCACATAGAGTTAACCCCTTTAATGCCTATGGGTTTTAAAGAGCTGAGCAAGCATGCTCCTGTGAATTTACCATAGAGACCTATTGCTAAAATGCCTCTCTAAGGCTAGATTTCCATACTCTACTTTAATGTAACTTTCTAAACAACCCTACATGTAAACGTATCTGTATATTAGCCAGGAGAGAAGTCATTCCCCCGTTCACGGTGCTATTACAAGAAAGTAGTAATTGACTTGATTACACTTACAGAAAATAGTTCTCACCATTAGATGCGCTAATTGTCTGTATCCCTTTTAATTCTGCAGTATTCCCTTCTCATGGGGCATTCTTTTTCCCTGAAATATTCTTTTCCCGTAGTTGCTTGCTTACTTTACAGGATTTTGCACGAACTCTGCCCCCTTAAAAGCTCGATGCGTATCACAAAGGCAAGAGTAATGCATTTATCCCTGACTGTATAAAGCAGGGAGACGTTTCGGGTTACAACAAAAATCAAATACGTGAAGGAGATTATGTCGCTTCCTGGATGAAGTGCTTAAAAAAAATAAATAATATTGAGTGGTCGGAAAGTTATCTGAAGAGACGAGAGCGCTTTGTGTTCAACATTGCTATCCAAACATAGTGTCAAGGAGCTGGAGTGGCAGGGGCCTGGAAAGAAATCAGTCAGTACACAAATAACTGGGGTCTTAATTTTTTTTTTAAAGGGAATCTGTCACCCTCCAAATTATTATTCTTTGAAATACAATTCCACAATACCGTTACATGGCCGGTCCGTTCCTCCGTTACTGAGAAATCAGCGCTTGATTTGATAAGCAAAGGAGGCCGAAGAGCTATGGTAGATCTGAAGCCTCTGTCTCTCCAAGTCTACTCCCTTCCTAGCACCAACATGGCCTGCTTGACTGACAATCTCCATGCTGTGTGACTTCAAGCAAAGGAGTCATCAGTAAAGCAGGAGGAGACGGTACTAGATAGGGAATAGAGCTGGAGTGACAGAGGGTTCAGATCTACACTCTCATTTGCATATCAATTCAAACTTTGAATTCCCAGTAATGGTGGCACGGACCGGCCATGTAAAAGTATTGCTGGACTTGTCTTTGAAAGAGCTACATGCGCATATAAATAACTTAGGGAGGGGATTCATCTGACGGATTCTAACTGATGTGAGAGTGGTGTCAAATTTAGGTTGGTCACTCATCATTTCAATGAAACTGGAAGGGAGGACCTATGACAAGTACGACAGTCTCTCGTCCTCTAAATTTCCCCAACTCGAAGACCATATTTCTTCATTTACGGGGGATTTTTTATTTCAAGGATTAATGTCCTTTGACCTGGACACTGACTACAAGTATGAAGACACTGAAGACACCAGCAAAGCCAAGGGCTGATAGAGTCGTTAGTCCCACCAGCCTCTGAACATCTGTTCTGAGCACCATTTTGTGAAGCGGTAGTTGCTTTTTTCGCTCTCTGTGCCATCACCTTTGGGTAAAACGATCCTACGTTGCATTTTGTTGGCACACATACCGTAGTGCAGTGTCCCTTGTGGCTTTTAGGTTTGATGATTTGGCAAGTTGGCTGTGCAATTCTGGAAAAGCCACAAATAACTCAGGTCACTTGTTTGGTCAACAACCCTCATTTAGCAAATATTCTTGAAAAAAATGAGACACATATCAATGTCTGTTTGTGGTCCATCAGCACAAGGGTTTCCTTTAGAAGTGACAGGTCTGAACTCGCTACGCAAGTTCCATCTGTTATAATCAAGTGTTGGCTGCCAACAATGTCATCTGGAGGGACATTGACCTGATTAGTCGGTTTACGGTAAAATATAATATTTCAGGTGATATCTGTGTTGATAGGATCTGGGTCCTGACCTGAGCAGACCCCCATAGCTGGCTCGGAGGACCCTGATCCTATATTTTTTTTATAGTACTGGAAAACATAAAGATGTTAAAAACCTTACAATGATTGAAAATGTTTCTACTAGAAGTTTCAAAGTGGACTGATAAGTCCAGTAAATTGTGGTAGCAACCAGGGAATTTTACTGTGAATCCTGCCCACATTGTCCACTAACAGCTCCTATGTCACATTTTCCAAGTCATTGGCTACCATTTGATAGGGTTGTAGTGAATCCGATTGACCCAGTAGTAATCATAGAGTGTTAGAGTTAGAAGGGACCTCCCGGGTCATCGAGTTCAACTCCCCGCTCAATGCAGGATTCACTAAACCATCTCAGACAGATGTCTGTGCAGCCTCTGCTTGGAGACTTCTATTGAAGGAGAACTCACCAGCTCTTATCCATTGTAGAACGCCATCAACTGTGTAGTGACCGTGGCCGGGTACTGCACATCTGCCCCTATTCGAATGAATAGTGGTGGATCCACGGTACCTTACTGTCACCCACCACCGATCTGATATTGTTGACCTATCGTACGGATAGGCCACGAATATAAAAGTTCAGGACAACACCTTTAAGGCATTTTGGAGCAGTATTATTCCATTATTACTCTTTCCCTCATTTCAATAAAGCCATATAACCCCAATTTTCCTTGGGTAGTTGCTTAATGCCCATCTGTCCTACAGAGTTCACAAAATACTGTATGCTCCCGCTTCAAACCGGTAGTGAATGGTGACATGTTCCAGCGCTAAATAGGAACCCCATTTTTTTCCATATGGGACCCCACTTCTCTTCTATATGCTGCCCCTCATCGCATGTTATGCTGAATGTCTTATATTGTTATATCCAATGTGTGTATGCTTTCTGTGTGAATATTCATTGCCGGCTGAATGAGTGCGCCCAACGTCTAATTTTTCATTAACTCATTAATTTTTTTTTTTATTTCTAATTTTGAACCGCGATGCAGTAAACTGTTAAAGCTTTAGCTAGATGAATCATTTAGGATGCAAAAAAAAAAAGAAAAAATGCTTGGTGCAAAAGGACCAAGGCCAAAGTGGTGCTCTTTCCATTTCATCTTGTGACAATGTAGCCAGCTAGAAATCCAGAATGCTAACGTCAGTTCTTCTAGGATGTTCAGGAAAGCCTTCTCTATGGTCAGCCGTGTGCTTTGTTAATATCCATATTTTTTTCCGAATAACATCTTGCTTCTTCCCCCCTTCTTTTTTTTTTTTCTCTTCGTTACCAAACTCTCTTACAATTTGTTTACTCTTTCAGGCCTATGGGGTCGTGACAGTCACAATAGCTCCCAATGAACTAATTCGCACTTCCAAATGCAGGCAATATTTTTTTATTTCAAATGATTTAGCGTTTATGCAGGAAAACAGACTTGAAAACTCCTTAAGGATGGCTTCTGGCTTCGTGCGGGAGATGTGGCTGACTCCCTCCCTCCTTCCCTCTCCCTTCTCCTTTGCTCTCTAACCATTTGTCTGTCTATCTTGTCTCGTATTCCGTTTTCAAAGCTTGTGTCACTGAGGTCTTTTCTTTTAGTGCCTAAAGGGAACAATATATTTTTAGAACAAAAAAACGCCTTTTTTTTAACATATAACCTTGGGGGAAAAAAAAAAAAAGATCAAAAAGTCTGATGAAAGACGGCGTTTTATTTTATATATCTTTACGCTATATCAAAGCCTGCTTAAAGATCACAGGTCAAAGCGAGTCGAATTGGAAAAGAAAAGCTAAAAGTATATCACTTTCTCTTCCTATCATACAGCCCAGAGCTGCTAAAGCACCTCCATGCGCCAGCCGGGGCCTAGAACGTGTCCCCTCGTAATGCTTTGCTGTTAGTTTGATTGATTCGCTATCTTTTATGCTATCTTTATATTTCCCACAGCGGCACAGGCTTCTTTTATATATTCTTTTTTTTCTACTTCTTTCAACTCTTGCTTGGTCAAACTTTAGACTAGTAAAAATCCACACACCTCAAGCTAAGGCAACATCAAGAGCGTGAAAAAGGGAATTGAAGAGTTTAATATACACCGATAATATAAATTAACTCTAAAATTCAACATAGGAAAAGATTGGAATAAATTATTATTATTTTTTTTTTCAATTTTGATTATTAGTAGAGATGAGCGAACCCAAACTTAAAAGTTTGGGATTCGTACCGGACAGTTAGTGTCCGGTCTAAACAAGGACTTCTCACGGTAGTCCGTTGTATTGTTCAGAGTTCCGGGGCAAATGAGAATGAGAGATTTTTTTTTCTTAGCCAGACCCAAAGTTTGGGTTCTCATTGTGTTAATAGGGTTCTAGTTCAAGTTCAGGAACAGTTCTACTACCCTACCAAACTGTAGACTAAAGTTTGGGTCTGGTACCAAAAAACGAACTTTCACGGGTCCGCTCATCCCCAGTTATTAGCTGTTCCACTTTTAGGACAACCCCCTCTTGAACTAAATATTTAGCCTTGATAAAAGAAAAAAATGTATACTCACCTTCCTTGCTGTGTCGGCACTCGCGGTCCCGGAAGTCATTTTATTCAATGTATTTGGTCCATATATGGATTGAAAACGTATAATATTACGTTATTAAAGGAGTTGTCCACTACTAGGACAACCCCTTCTTGAACTAAATGTTTGGCACCGTTTCAGTGGTGTCAGCACTCGCAGTCCCGGAGCTCTCGTGCGGTGTTGTGACACGTGGTGCCTGGCGCCCAATCAGCACTGGATTCACTGTCTCCACCTTCTTACGGATTGAACAGGAAGAGGAAGTCAGGGATCAGCTGCCGCCCACACTTCCTGTTCATGTCCAATACGTGCTATAGTGGAGACAGTGATGCCGACATAATCAGACTTTTAAAAAGATCAAGCGTTTTGGCCATTTTTCTAGCGTTCAATACTTACATTACAAGTCAATGGGATGGCTAAAAAGACGCTCAGAAGGCACCCAGGCGGGTTTTCTTTTAGTGTTGGAGTTCAAAACGTCTGGAAAAAAAAATGCACAATAAAATGTTGTCTTAAAAAAAATGCCAGAAATAAAAAAAAAACTTACTAGGTCTAACAAAAAACACTTTCGGAGAAGAAAATGACAGAGAAAAGGGGCGATTCCTGCCTGTCTTCTGCTCGAAAAACAGATTTTTTTTTTGAAGGGCAGGAAAAAAAATGCAGTGTGAACATACTCTAAGGTTAAGTTCCCTCTAAGAGTTTTTGGTGATTTTTTTTTACGCTGCATATTTTTGAAAAAATGCAATGAGCTTATTTTATTTAATGAGTGCAGAAATCCTGCACCGTCAAAAACTCACTAAAATCTCATTGTGTGAACGTAGCCTAAATCTACCTCTATCTAAATACCCTGTCCAGGGCAGTCTGATTAGTTGGCGCCCAGTATGTGGTCCACTAACATCCTTGGCTATGCACATTATATTGGTAGCTGCAAGAAATATTAAAGGAGTATTCCCATCTCCAGGATCCTATCTCAATATATAGTAGATGTGATAATAATATTAGCAAATACCTTAAGTTAGAAATGTAGTATTGTTCCTCTGATTCACTATGTCACTTACCCTATGTGCCGGGCATTGCTGCAGTTTAGGTATCCATGGTTACAACTGCTAATAAATAACTGACTGCCACTTCATGAGTGGTCGTAACCATGGATATCTAAGATACTGTAATGCCCTGCACATTGGGTAGCGAATCAGAAGAACTATACCATATTTCTAATTGGAGGTATTTACTAGAATTATTATTATTACACCTACTACATATTAGGATAGGATCTTGGAGATGTGAGTGCCACTTTAATGTATTACCAGGCAGAACTATTCTTTCAGGACTTGGCAAAAATAGCGAATTTTTTGCGTCGTCAACTTAGAGAGGAAACAGCCTCACTTATTCACTTAGTTATGCTTTACGCACACAGCCTTTCACCTGCACACAATGTCCTATACCTCTTTATTACGGAGCCTATATGCTCCCTGTATGATGCCATATGGCGCCAACTTATAACCAGGGCTGTGGAGTCGGCAAGCCTAACCTCCAACTCCGACTCCAACTCCACCAAAATGGGCTCCGACTCCACGACTCCGACTCCACAGCCCTACCAGGGCCGTGGAGTCGGCAAGCCAATCCTCCAACTCCACCAAAATGGGCTACGACTCCACGACTCCGACTCCACAGCCCTGCCAGGGCCGTGGAGTCGGCAAGCCAAACCTCCAACTCCAACTCTGACTCCTCAATTTCCATGACACCGACTCCAACTCCACTAAGATGGGCGCCGACTCCACGACTCCGACTCCACAGCCCTGCCAGGGCCGTGGAGTCAGCAAGCCAAACCTCCAACTCCGACTCTGACTCCTCAATTTCCATGACACCGACTCCGACTCCACCAAAATGGGCTCCGACTCCACAGCCCTGCTCATATAACACATTGCTATTTCCACCGTTCCTCATTATAGATCAGAGTGGTAGTCGGCAAAGTTAATTTTTGCTTTCCTTGCCCACAGTGGCCTGCTAATACTCCACTCTTTGCCAAGCAGGCAAGTAAACAGTTACCATCCGGCGGTAAGATTATACCGCACTATATAACACAGATTTGTAATCCGAGTATACACGCGAGCCCTTTAGCTAAGAAATGGCAGAACAGAACTTTGTAAACTTGAGAGCCTATATTTACTGATAATTGTTTGCTTCTTTACTATTCATTGAAATCAAAAAGGTTAAATTAACTAGTATAATTTTCCGCTACCGACAAGGAGAATGCCTCGCGGAGACGCAACTCTAAATGTCAAGTGATTTTTGAAAAACGACTGTAAAAGGACAAGTAAAATGGTATCTCTTTCATTCCTTCCTCCGAATGCATATTCGAATACATCAACAATCTGCTCCACTTGAGCAATTTTTAGAGCCTTTCTCACACTCAGTAATTAACGATCTCATTAAAATGTATTGTTTCCCTAACATTGTTTCCCATTTTCATTAACGTCTCCTCATACTCCTTACGTATGCATCCTCTTATGCATGAGAATGCAGATAACCATAGCAATAAAATGCTTTGTTTGTTTGTTTTTTCTTTGGTTTTTTTTTGTATTAATTTTGCTGAATGATCCTAAAAAAAATCCTTCTCTTTCAGATCCAGTAAGAGATGAGTTTTTTTTTTTTTTTGTTGCCATGTATAATCTTCCATCTGCTGCGAGGAGTTGATGATGATAAATTGCAAAATTCTGGATTTTTACAATATGAAAGGACCCATGTCTAAAGAATGTCGTTGTATTTACCAGGTCGTCGAAGGAACAAGCTAAAAACGGGGAGAAACTGGAACTGGCTATGTCCAATATCAATGCGGAAGTCTTAGAACTGTTACTGGAATTTGTCTATACAGGTTCCCTGATCATAGATTCGGCCAATGCGAAAATTCTTCTAGAGGCGGCGAGCAAATTCCAGTTCCACACGTTCTGTAAAGTCTGCGTGTCCTTCTTAGGTAGGAAGAAACATTCTTATATTTTATATATTTAAGGGTGGCCGGACTTGGGTAATGCTTTATCGTACCGAGGTTAGGATAAAGCTTTGTGGTTTTTTTTATTATTACGTTTTGTCCTATTTTTATGTTTCGGTGTATTAATGTAGCTGAGCTGTTTTTGGTATTTAGGTATTTTTTGGCGTAGCAGTAATTTTGTGGGTGTTACCTGCATTCTCGAGAAAACCCATAATGAGATACATTAAAGGGAATCTGTCAGCAGGTTTTTGCTACCTCATCTAGCAGCAGCATAATGTAGGCAAAGAGAAGCAGAATCCAACGATGTATCACTTAGTTTACTTGGTGCAGCAGTTCTGGCACAATCAGAGCTTTTAGATTTAGAATGAAGCAGAACTGAGGAAGCTAGCCCCGCCCACACCACAGCTGGGCTTGACTGAAGTGTGGGCGGGGTTAGCTTCCTCAGCTCTGCTTCATTCTAAATCTCGGCCAGTGACCCTGCATCAAAGGCAGGGACACTACTTTTAACGTACAAATACGTCAAAGGTAGTGAAGAGGTTAAAAAAAACCTAATATAAACAGCAAAGTGTATTTTCCATTAAAAAATGCTTTTTTGAAACAATTTTCAAAGATCTTCAAAAAACTCAGTCTGAACATAGCCTTATAGTGATGACAAGGGCTGCATATACTGGTATGTAATGGGCCATGGTGTAATATACCGGTGGCGTTTAGTTTAGGAGCAGGCGGCAGCAATAGAAGAGTGTACTGACCTTTTGAAAGGCAGTGACATGTCTAGTCTATTTGTGTTATTGTGTACAGGGTAAATGGTTATGGTATAGGCTGCATATGAAAGTACAAAGTTATAAAGTAAGTGGGGACTTGAGGACTCGATAACCAATTAGAAGAGAATGATAATTGCAGCAGAAGACGAGTGTGTTGATCATATTCAAGGCAGTGACCTGTTTAGTCTATTTGTCTCATTGTGTTACAGTGTAAATAGTTATACACAAGTCATGAAGTACGTGGAGTCTGAGTCCCCTTTTGCCAGACAGTTGGTGGAATATGAAATAATTAGAGCAGTAGGAGAAGAGTGTTCTGATTTTGTAAGAGGCAGTGACCTGTCCTGTCTACTCATTTCATTGTGGTATAGGCTGCACATGAAAAGTACAAAGGTATAAAATAAGTGGGGACTTGAGGACTCGATAACCAATTAGAAGGGAATGCTAATAGCAGCAGAAGACGAGGGTGTTGACCATATTCAAGGCAGTGACTTGTCTATTTATGTGTTATGGAGGGGAACAGGAGCAAGATAAATATTACTAAAAAAGTCGTAGACAAATGTTTATATTCAACGTGTTACGTAATAAACAATCAGAAAAAAAGTTATAAAGTTCTAATTACTAGCCTTTCCATAATTAATCATGAGCAGATGGCATAAAGCAGATTGATGTGATGTAGTGCTTGTAATGTCAGCGCGCAGCAACAACCTCTAAAATACAAGTGATTTGCTTGTCTTTCTCTATGCAGAAAAACAGCTGACTGCCAACAACTGCCTGGGCATCTTGGCCATGGCAGAAGCCATGCAATGCGTGGAGCTGTATAATATGGCCAAGGCATATGCCCTGCAGAATTTCCCTGAGGTGGCCAATCAGGAGGAGATCCTGAATATTTCCAGAGAAGATTTTGTCTCGTACATTTCCAATGACAGCCTGAACACTAAAGCTGAAGAACTGGTCTATGAGACGGTGATCAAGTGGATCAAGAAAGACCCGGCAAATAGAGCACAGGTAGGAGAAGAGGTTTCACGGCTTATTATTTCTGATATGTCCTATGGATACCGTAAAAGACTGGTATTGTGCAGGGATACTGTATGGGTATGTGCACACAGGGCTGATATGCAGCAGATTTACATGTATTTGCCTTGTATAACAGTAGCAGAAATCAGTCGTTGAAAAAAACCAAAACATTTTGCTTGTTTGTCTATAGTTGAAGGGTAGATTCACCTCTGATAAAGAGTGGAAATGATTGAGAGTTTCTAAACTGGTTTTTTTTTACATTTGATTATCCTCCATGCATTTCAAAGTGATGAATTCTTGTAATATACTGTTCTTAATTTCCTATTTTGCTGGTTTCTCTCCGAAAGACTGTGCTGCACTGCTGTTTCACTTGCCAGGACATTCTCCTTTAAGAGCTGCTTTCAACTGCTGCTCAGAAAAGAGTATGGGAATTTCACTGGCTCAGCGCAGGGTTGAGAGGCTAAGAGTTGATAATGTCCCATAGTCAAATAGGAGAATTTCCATTCACAGACTATTTGAATATACCATACTGTACATATCCTTCAGAGCAGCAGCTGGAAGAAGCTTGTAAAAGGATCATGGACCGGGCACTGAAACTGCACTGCAGTATGGTGATTGAAAGAGAAGAAAGCAAAATAAGGCAATGAAGTATATCAGAAAAATTATATATCACAAAAAAATTACAAATACTTCTGAGCAGCTGTGGAAAGCAGCTTCTAAAGGAGAGTGAACTGGGCACTAAATCTGTACTGCAATATGATGTTTGAAAGAGAAGAAAGCAAGGTAATGAAGTATATAAAAAAAATATATATTACAAAAAAAAACAGATCCATCTGAACAGCAGTTGAAAGCAGCTTCTAAAGGAGGGTGAACTGGGCACTAAATATGTACTACAATATGGTGTTTGAAAGAGAAGAAAGCAAGGTAATGAAGTATATCAAAAAATTATATATTACAAAAAAATTACAAATCCTTCTGAGCAGCAGTGGAAAGCAGCTTCTAAAGGAGAGTAAACTGGGCTTTGAAACTGCACTGCTGTATGGTGCTTGAACGAGAAGAAAACAAAATAAGGTAATGAAGTATATAAGAAAAATTATGTATTACATGCATATTACCAAAAAAAATACAGATCCTTCTGAGCAGCCGTTGAAAACGACTTCTAAAGAAGCGCAAACCCGGAACTGAAACTGGACTGCAATATAGTGTTTGAAAGAAAAGAAAGCAAAATAAAATAATGAAGTATACTGCAAAAATGCATAACTGATATATCTAGTGGATTCATTAAAAACAAGTCTGCTTATGTTTTAAGGATGTAAGGCCATTGTATGAATGTAT
This sequence comes from Ranitomeya imitator, assembly GCF_032444005.1. Classification (NCBI taxonomy): domain Eukaryota; kingdom Metazoa; phylum Chordata; class Amphibia; order Anura; family Dendrobatidae; genus Ranitomeya; species Ranitomeya imitator. The sequence continues at coordinate 650,327,083 of NC_091286.1, forward strand.
TCCTACTATAAGACTATGATACACTGAATACTGTAAGGTACTGTATGTCGGAGCTTGTGCTTTAGATTGCAATAACTGTAGCCATCGTGTTGTAATCTTAATATATGTATTTACAAATGAGCTGAAAAGTGTTGATAGTACATATCTAATGCTGTCATAGAACATCTGCCTCAATCTCAAAGGGAATTGTGCTCTGTTTCCAAACCATAGTTCCAGAGAGAATACAGGTGAAGCGTTAAAACATTTAATTACCCCCACTTCTTAATGTAATGGCTGGAACTGCTTCTCTTTGGTGCGGCTGTGATGTTAGGTGGTATTGATGATGTTGCCACTTGCAACTGCTTTTACAGATTTGCGTCGGTCTGGAACACAGATGACTGTTCACGATGAATTTTGAAGTGAACTTGAAGTAGAAAGTTCTGAACACAGATGTGTATTACACTGCATGTCTCATCACAGTGGGGAATTCATCACTGCTCACATAACATAGAACTCAAGCAGTGGGAGGTCTGCTGAATACAGCACATAGGAGACTCCGAGACTGCTGCATATTCATCACATAGGAGACATTGGAGCTGTAGCATATAGTGATGAGCGAGTATTCTCGTTGCTCTGGTTTTCCCAAGCACGCTCGGGTGATCTCTTAGTATTTATGACTACTTGGAGATTTAGTTTAGCTGGATCATTTATGGCTGCTAGCCAGCCTGAGTACATGTGGGGGTTGCCTGGTTCCTAGGGATTCCCCACATGCAATCAAGCTGTCTAGTAACCGCAAATCATCCAGCTGTGGCTAGGAAAACTAAATTTCCGAGCAGTCACAAATACTCGGAGACCACCCGAGCGTGCTCTGGGAAACCCAAGCAACGAGTACACTCACTCATCACTAATAGCATATACATCATATAGGAACTGATGGGACTTATGCATATAGATCACATAGGAGACAATGGGACACTGGGGATTGAGCATATGCATTACACAGGAGACAACTGGGCTGGAGCATATGAGATGAGAATACATGAGATTCTGGGACTGGAGCATATGCATCACACAGGAGATGCTCGGGCTGGAGCACATACATATTACAGGACACTCTTGGGCTGGATCATGAACATAACACAGGAGATGCTGGGTCTGCAGCATAAACATCACATAGGAGTCTCTGGGACTGCAGCACATACATCACATAGGTGTCACTGGGGTGTAGCATATGCATCAACCAGGAGACACTTGGGCTGAATCATATACATCACACAGGAGATGCTGGGACTGAAACATAGCTGGGACTGGAGCATTTCCATCACACAGGAGACACTGGAGCTGAAGTATATACATCACATAGGAGACACCAGTGTTGAAGCATATATATCACACAGGAGATGCTATGGCTGGAGCATATACATCACACAGGAGATGTTGGGGCTGGAGCATAGCTGTGACTGGAACATTTACATCACACAGGAGACACTGGAGCTGAAGTATATGCAACACATAGGAGACACCAGTGTTGAAGCATATACATCACACAGGAGATGCTGGGGCTGGAGCATAGCTGTGACTGGCACATTTACATCACAGAAGAGACTGGAGCTGAAGTATATGCAACACATAGGAGACACCAGTGTTGAAGCATATATGTATCACACAGGAGATGCTATGGCTGTAGCATATACATCACACAGGAGATGCTATGGCTGTAGCATATACATCACACAGGAGATGCTATGGCTGTAGCATATACATCACACAGGAGATGCTATGGCTGTAGCATATACATCACACAGGAGACGCTGGGGCTGGAGCATAGCTGTGACTAGAACATTTACATCACAAAGGAGACACTGGAGCTGAAGTATATGCAACACATAGGAGACACGAGGGCTGGAGCATATACATCACACAGGAGAAGCTGGGGCTGGAGCATATACATCACAGGAGACGCTGCGGCTGCATCATGCACATCACATAGAAGAGATTGGGGCTGGAGCATTTACATCACAGGAGATGCGGGGGCTGGAGCATCATATAGTAGATGCTGGGGCTGCTCTCTTCATGGACTGGAGAGCAGAGTGCGCTGACTCTGCACACAAAGTACATTGTGATGCTGGCACTGGCCAACGTTAGGACATAATCCTTCATTGCATGCACTGCAGCGTTCAATAGTGAACATTGCATGCGCGTGCTCGCATTGAAAGGAGCAATTAAAGGGCCGGCCTGAGCAATGATGTCCATGGGAATCTGCATGGGGGCATGAGAAAAGGACATCGCCGGAGGTTTCCCACCCCTGCTTTAAAGTATATTGACTCTTTTGGTGACCTAAGCCAGTTGATTTGTCTTTCCTCAGTGTGTAATATTCTTCTTTGATCAGAGTGGTGGGACTACCACTGATCCTGTGAATGGGGTTCTTAAACGCCCCATCAGAATAAAGCATGCCCACCACCGCTTCATTCATTCTTTCTGGTACTACAGGAAAAAAATGACCAATTATTCTGCTATCCCCGGCAGTCCCATAGAGATTAAATGGAGCAGTGTCGCTCATGCTCCGGCCATTTCAGTGCCCCATTCTTAGGATTGGTGTGGGTCCTAGAAATCTTACCCCAAATGATTGGATAGGTAATATCTTTTAATATTGGCCATAACCCTTTAAAGAAACAACGATTTGTAGTTTCAACTTTCCTCCTCATAAAACTTTCCTCCTCTGTAAATTGTCTCCATCTTATTTATTGTAGTGTTATAAAAATTGCTTCTTCTCTGGAACTCATGGGTTCCCAGGAAAAAAAAAACCCTAAAATATATATATTCTCAAGTATTTGTCATTGCGCCGTCCTTCTGAACTTCTTACCTTAAGATACTGTATATGTGTCACTTCTCCCAACTACTTTGTATTAGGAATAACTGTGAATTTGGATATCTGTCTGGAAAATATTCAACATATATCATTTATTGTTCCACAGCCGGCACCTGCCTCTAATAACAGCAACCAGAGCTGGCTCCAATCGCTGCCATTTAGCCATTTAGATGCCTCTGTGAATGCCAGTTACATTAAAGGTACCGTCACACTAGACGATATCGCTAGCGATCCGTGACGTTGCAGCGTCTTCGCTAGCGATATCGTCCAGTGTGACAGGCAGCAGCGATCAGGCCCCTGCTGTGATGTCGCTGGTCGGGGAAGAAAGTCCAGAACTTTATTTGGTCGCTGGACTCCCCGCAGACATCGCTGAATCGGCGTGTGTGACACCGATTCAGCGATGTCTTCACTGGTAACCAGGGTAAACATCGGGTAACTAAGCGCAGGGCCGCGCTTAGTAACCCGATGTTTACCCTGGTTACCATCCTAAAAGTAAAAAAAACAAACAGTACATACTTACCTACAGCCGTCTGTCCTCCAGCGCTGTGCTCTGCTCTCCTCCTGTACTGGCTGTGAGCGTCGGTCAGCCGGAAAGCAGAGCGGTGACGTCACCGCTCTGCTTTCCGGCCGCTGTGCTCACACAGACAGTACAGGAGGAGTGCAGAGCACAGCGCTGGAGGACAGACGGCTGTAGGTAAGTATGTAGTGTTTGTTTTTTTACTTTTAGGATGGTAACCAGGGTAAACATCGGGTTACTAAGCGCGGCCCTGCGCTTAGTTACCCGATGTTTACCCTGGTTACCGGCATCGTTGGTCGCTGGAGAGCGGTCTGTGTGACAGCTCTCCAGCGACCAAACAGCGATGCTGCAGCGATCCGGATCGTTGTCGGTATCGCTGCAGCGTCGCTAAGTGTGACGGTACCTTAAAAGGGAACCTGACATTAGATCCATGATCAATCACAGGTTCAAGTTTAGTAGACTTAAAAAATACAGTGTAAAATTAAAAAAAGATTAAAAAAAAACATAAAAATTTAAATCACCCCCTTTTGCTAAGTTAAAAATAAAGACTTAAAAAAATAACATTAAAATAAATAGGCATATTTGGTATTGCCCATCCATGTAAGTCCAATCTAATAAAAATATAAAATTATTAGATAAGAAAAAAATTGAAAGGCTAAAATTGCTATTTTTTGGTCAACACACTCTTTTCCCCTCTAAAATGTAATAAAAGGTGATAAAAAAACATCATATATGTACCCCAACATATTATCATTAAAAACTGCAGCTTAGTATGCAAAAAAAAATCTTCACACTATTCCATACACTGAAAATTAAAAAAAAATTGAGGTCTCGGAAATTAAGGACACAAAAAATTATTTTTTTTCACAAAGTTCTGAACTTTCTAAAATTTAATAATAGAAAAAATGATGCGAGTTTAGTATCTCGAATCATCATTTTTACTGCACATTAAACTCTGTAGAAAAACACAATGGCGGAATTTGATTTTTTTTTCACCATTTCATCGCGCTTGGGATTTTTTTTCCCATAGTTTAGTACATTATATTATAAAATGGATGGTGTCATTCAAAACTTCAACTCGTCCGTCAAAAAAAAGGAAACCCTCGTATGGTGTTGGCAAAAAAAAAGAATAAAGTTATGGCTTTTGGAAAAAGTGGAGGAAAAAACAAAACGGCAAAAAAAAAAAAAAACGAAAAATGTAAATGAAATTTACGGTAATATTTGTCCTTGTGTAAAGTGACAAGCCAGGCCTGGCATGTCAGAGTAAGGAGACTTATGTGCCATTCATGCTACATTTATCTACTGACTTTAGCATTGAAGAATGAATTTGAGGGAAGCAATTGCTGAGCACCATTCAAACTGATTTTTAGACATTCCTCCAGGACGCCGCACCCACTGAAATTCCATTTCAAAGTTGTCGAAAAATTGGACCTGTTAAAAACTAATCCCAAAATGTTATTTAATGCTTTATCAATGATTAGGACAGTAAAAATGCAAATTCTACCTCTGTAATTACTAGTTGTACTTATCCCAGCATTGTTAAAAAAAAAACACGATTTAAACACCATTATTACAGGCAAACCAGTAATTATTTTCTCAGAACTTTCGCCATGTATCCATGGTAACCACATTATTTAATTTTTCTATTATTAGATTATTTGTGACCCCTTTAAGCATTCCAGCGGGGACATCTTGAATGTGAAAGTAACCGCAACACTTCCTGTATCCGCAGAGTCAGTATTTAATATTCCCAAAACACGAAGGGTCCAATTCATCATTCGCAATTTGTTTGTATTCTAAGTCACTTTATTTTGTGATTTTTTTTTTGCGCCAAATTCTTCAAAATAGCGCACGTGGCTGAGAAAATGTACTGCATTTTTACATCAAATATTCTTTTTAGTACAAAAGTTGTTAAAAATATCAGACATACATAAAATCACTCGAGTGTCGGAGACTGGAGTACATTTGGGCAAAAATCATACGGCTTCTTTAAAAAAAAATCTGAATTTTATGAATGAAGTAAAAACATTTTGGAAAATCTAAACCTCAACTAGAGCGTGGATATTAAAATAAACATTAAAAAGGCGCAAATTAAAAGAAAAATAAGGTGTAAATTTAAAGTAAAAAAAACATCAAAAAGTAGACACAAAAAGGCACAAATGCAATAATTAACGGAACCGTATGTACCCAATTCTTCAACAATTATGAATTTTACGCATCCTTCAGCTGACGCGCCCCAACCATGGACTGGAGTCTTGTAGTTGGTGTTGAGACAGGGACCGGAGTAATTTCTGCCGTAATTTCTGCCATTTTATTTTGAGTTAATGATGATGATTCTATTCGCCGCTCTCAGCCGTTACTGCTCTAAGTTAAGATCCACCTATTTTTTCAAAATGTTGGTGGAACCGGCCAGGATTGGAGTAAAAGTGATAAATATTTGTAGATTACTTCCTAACTGTGGGGAGCCGGCTGTCTATCACCACGATGTTTGCAGCCAAGAAGAAGCTGTGGAGCTGCTGAAACGGTCACTGGCCGCTCTGAGCCGGCACCGGGTCGAACCGGCAGGTAATGACCTCTGTTAGTTTTTAAGCCCATAGTAAAAAAAAAAAGAAATGTAATAGTCCTGGACAACTCCTATAAGGGGGATTCTAATTTGAATATGATCACTTTTGGGCTTTATTTTCCATTTTTGCTGTCACAGTTACATAAACCCAACGATCCTAATTTTAGGTCAATGGGGTCGAGTGACAACCGTGGCTGCCGTTAGGAACAGAAATCATAGCAGAAACGTGAACAGAATCTAAACATATTGTATCATACAGAATTAAATCACTTACATACATGTGATTTGAAGAAAACCTTTCACTTGTCATAAATATGTATATTTTTTTTGTGCCCGTTGTAAACCCCGCCGTTCTCCTGAATCCCACAACATTTCTCTTTTGTTCCTGCGACTCTCCGTTCCTGAGATAAGCCCCAAATTCCTTTCGTGAAAATCTACTGTGTAAGCCAAATGGGCATGATCATCAACCCTGACCTATTGTATTCTTTTTGAGGACCACACCCATTTGGCTAATAAGACTAGATTTATAAACAGGGAAGAAGGGGCCATAGCTCAGGAACGGTGAGGAGCAGAAACAAAAGAAAAACATCGCCGGATTCGATAGAGCAACAGCATTTATTCCAGGTCGAAACAAAGTCATTTATCGCAAGTGACAGATCCTTTTGAAGCATTTGTAACATCTCAAATTTCTTGTGACGTTACGTGACATTACAGTGCGATTTTTTTTAATCTTTCTGAATAAAATGATCATCCCTAAAATTACGCAAAATTTGACGGAAACCTAAATAAAAAATTACCTTGAAAATATTAAATTACTGAATTTAGTGCAATGGAAATATAAAGAATCAAGTTAAATAAAAATCCACGGAACGTAGGCCAAAACTTTTGCATGTTTTTGGCCAGGGAGACCAATAATAGTGATATTCACCATCAGCTACAGACAAGCCTCTGTAACATGTGAGAAATTCATCCCTTCTGTGCCCGTAAACTCATCTCTGCTGTACCAGGCTACCATTTTACTAAATATTCTCTGACAACCTTCGATCTTTTAAGTCTTATAGTTATTTTGTCTCAGTTGTTTGGTGTTTCTATCCCTGGCAAATGACACAAAGCTGCTTCCTGGGTGAATTTCCATCCATAAAGGTGCAATGTCCGGAGCCGCACAGATAATTCAGCACCGTCTGATACTACAAAGGCGTATAAACAGCTTAGGACGAAGCGAGAAGGAGAAGGAAAATGTTTAGTGTAAGGCTGTGTTCACGCATTGCGTTTTTGCTGTGTTTTGGGGTTTTTTTTGCTGCTTTTTTTATATGCAAATTTGAAGCTGTGTTTTACAGTCCCAGCAAAGCCTGTGAGATTTCAGAAATCTCATGCACACACATAGTTTTTTTTTTCACTGACTGATTTTTGGAAAACTGCAGCATGTCACTTCTTTAAGCCTTTTTACAGCATTTTTTCCACCCAATGAGTAGTACAAGAACGCAACAACAACAAAAACACGGTTATCAGGTTTTGCTGCGTTTTTGGTGCAAAAACCTTATTGATTTTTTTTGGGGGGGGGCACTAAACGTTATCAACATGCACAAGAGGCAATAAAAATGCAAATATGCAACAAAAAACGCAGCAAAACCTGCTTTTTGTAAGCAGCTTCATTACTGCCAAGAGAGCAGGTTTTGCCTGCAGAAAAAAAAAAACGCAGCAAAAATGCAACGTGTGAACGTAGCCTTAATCTATGGAGCCATTTAGTCATGTGACACAGATAAAACCCCCTCATGGAGATTTTGCATCTCTGCTAAGCCTAAAATATGGGAAATACTGTATACCCCTAAAAGGTAACATAAAAAATTCTGGGATTTAGTTTCAAAGTTTTCAGTATCTCATCCACAGTTGTCACCACGGGATAGGAGCTAAAAAAATGATCGCCAGAGGCAGTGCCAACCGCCCACCAGTAACCAACCCCAGGCCCCCGATTTTCGGCTACATGGGAATGTCACATTATCCTCAATCACAAAGCTATATAACAATGAGCTGGGTAGATTGGTAAATGAATAAGATTCTGCTTCTGTCTGTACAAAGTGATTCAAGTATATTGTGCCAAGTACTGCTCATATAAGAGAGGTGCGGCCCACCGGAGGATTCTCCTGTTCTCCTGACGGCCAGTCCGAGCCCGCCGGAGGTCCCACCATCTGTACCCATCACAACGTTAGTCCTGAGCGCCTGCTTCAGAGGAACGGGAATAGAGTAATGTTCACAAACATCACCGTATTTAATGTTTGTTGGACCCATGGAAATAGCTCTACTACTACTCTATTGGGCTATGTCTATCAGTCCTATAAACCCTGAAATTAATCGTTTTGCGCATGCGCAACAACCACATCATTCCAATTCTTCTAGAGCAGGGACTAAGAACTTTCTTTTTAGCAATGGGTACAGTTATTTAATTGTCACTTGTCTTGTGAATAGGTCATACTTTTTTTTGTGGGCAATGTCAAAGTCGGACTGGTCCAAGAGACCATGTGAGGAACCTCTGGTGGACCCTCATATGATAAAAGACCCCATTTACAACAAGGCTCATGAGATCCAGCAGAAGACATATACCTACAGGTATTTTGCATGGCTTATTGTTAAGTACTGAGTCCCATTCACTTTGGTGGGCTCAAAGTAGTCCACCCTGACTCTATTTGGCGTTCACCTTTGGGGACTATTTTTTTCCTTCTAATTTGTTTACTATTTTTTTTTACTTTTTGGCTAAACGTTAGGGATGAGTGGATCGGTTGAAGTTTGGGAACATCTGGTTCGACCAAAACTTTAGTTCAAAGTTCAGTTTGGGTACCAAAACTGTGCCGTAACTTGAACCCCATGAAAATCAATGGGGACCTGAACTTTGGAGGTGGAGAAAATCTCTCTCTCTCACCCCAAACTTTATAGTTCAGGTTTGCTCATCTTATTTATATATATATATATATATATATATATATATATATATATATATATATATATATATATATATATATGTATATGTGTATATATATATATATATATGTATGTGTGTGTATATCGATGATGATGTCATAATGGTTGACATGGCGATGATGATATAAAGGTTGCCATGGCGAAGGTGATGTCATAATGGTTGCCATGGCGACGATTATGTCATAATAGGTTGCAATGGTGACGGTTATGTCATAATGGTTGCCATGGTGATGATGATGTCATAATAAGTTGCCATGGCGAAGATGATGTCATAATGGGTATATGGGCACGGAACTATGGGATGGAGGATGTGTGATGGGTATATGGGCACGACACTATGGGATAGAGGATATGTATGACGGGTATATGGGCACGAGACTATGGGATGGAGGATATGTATGATGGGTATATGGGCACGAGACTATGGGATGGAGGATATGTATGATGGGTATATGGGCATGGGACTATGGGATGGAGGATGTGTGATGGGTATATGGGCATGGGACTATGGGATGGAGGATATGTATGATGGGTATATGGGCACGGGAACATGGGGTGGAGGATATGTATGATGGGTATATGGGCACGGGACTATGGGATGGAGGATGTGTGATGGGTATATGGGCACGGGACTATGGGATGGAGGATTTGTATGATGGGTATATGGGCACGGGACTATGGGATGGGGGATATGTATGATGGGTATATGGGCATGGGACTATGGGATCCAGGATGTGTGATGGGTATATGGGCACGGGACTATGGGGTGGAGGATGTGTATGATAAATATATGGGCACGAGACTATGAGATGGAGGATAATCATTATAATTTGTTATAACACAGTTAGTTAATATGCCCGGGCAACGCCGGACTCCTCAGCTAGTCTCTACTAAAAATCATTCTCGTATTTGGATTGCATTCAAATATTTGCACCATTTTCCCTCTGTATCTTCTGTTTTGCACTTTTTATTGCTGGCTGTAGGATGAGTTAACTGAGAATCCGTCAGTGAGTTCCTCCTGGGAGAGTTTCTGCCCTTTTTTTAGCTCCTCTTAGCTGATTTATGACCACATTAAGGCAGAATGTGCAGGGAAACATGGCGCCTTTATAAGCAAAATGGTGCACAATTTTTAATTACCGTAAGCCAAATTCCAAAAATTATAGTTACATGCATTAAATTTAAAAAAAATCCTATCCTCCACCTGAAAACAAAATAATTGGGTATGTATGGATTATTATTAATTGTTCATTCCCTCCATAGAATGGCAGTGATAATTGATTTGACACTTGCACTATTATGTCCGGACTTATAAGTCAGAAACGGCTGAGTACGAACTCAAGAACTTTCCATTTCCCTTTTTTTTTAGTTTTGAGAAGTGGGTACACCTTAATATGAAAATAGGATTTCTTCGGCTGGAGTGCGGAGCTGTGTGAATTTATATAACTTGTAAGCGGCTTCACACACAAAAAAAATAAAAAATAAAATATATGACTGCTTTAATAATATTTTGACTCCGCGGATTTTAGAGCGTGCTGTCAGGGGCTTCGGGGGTTTGGTGTATGGGCTCCAGTGATGTTGTGTTGGCAGCTCCTGGCTACGATCCCTATAGCTGCCAATACGTTACGTAAGCCTCTTACATGCTCCTTTACTGAACCGGAGGAACTAATTTAAACCTTAAGAAGCTGGCCTGGAAAAATGAGATTGTGCTCTCCAGGCACTCCGGAAACTTTATCCTGCAAACTTCTTCTCACACATCGTCTATATTAGATATATGAAGTGGAGAGTGGGGCCATGCTGCTTCTATGGGGCCGGTGTAGAGAAGGTGCCCCGTCCTGGTTTCTCATCTTCTTCACTTTGCAGTTGGGTGGAGAGAACCATTGTCGGGCTCACTTCCCTAGAGGAACTGCTGTGTTTGCAATTAAAGGGAATCGGTCAGCAGGTTTTTGCTGTGTAATCTGAGAACAGCAAAATGTAGGGGCCGAGTCCCTGATTCCAGCGATGTGTCACTTACTGGGCTGCTGGGTGCAGTTTTGATAGAATCCTTGTTTAATGTGTTGTGGCTGTAGCTGTCACGAAGGTGTCACGTCCCCCTGGATGACCTGGAGTTAGACGGTCACGTCGGGTAATGAATTGCAGGTCCTCTTTAGAGATGGTGTGATTTGTGTCCCATTTTAATTGGATTTAGTTTCCTCTGGTGCTGAAAAGGTTAACGACCCTTTCTATGCTGGTCAGAAACGCGCAGCTCATTTCAGCAGCTTCTGATATGGTCATTACCTCTTCCTATAAAAACTGGTCAGACCCTGCCGGTGAAAGATTCATCTTCCTGTGCTGTGTGCTAAAGCTACGTGGTTGGAGTGGAGTTGTGTCCCTTTTCCTATGTAGTTTATTCCTCCCTGTCCCTGTCATCCTCCCTATTGTTGATTAGTGCTTTTGTATGATAGAGGTTTTCTGTTATCCCTGTTTTATCTTTGTGTCTTGTTTACCTTATATTTCTGTCCCATGCCTCGTGGAGTGGTGGAGTGGACAGATTAGGGTTTAACAGGAGCATAGTAAGGTCGCAGACTCGGGCCTCTCTACCTTTAAGAGTACCCAGGGGACAGGGATAGTTAGGGTCCCAATTCCAGGGACAGTTTGATGCCCCCTTTCCTTACCGAAGACCGTCACAGCGTGACAGTAGCAGTGGTCATATTGCTAAACTGGCAGGTAACACCTCTATCTGCATTTACAACAGGGAATGTCACAGCTCACCTGCTCCCCCTCCCTTCACATTTGCACATGCTTATTAGATACGTCAATAGAATATATTGGTTGAGAGTCTGTTCATTGCAGCTATTGTAAGTGTAAATTTCCTGAAACAGCAGGAAGTTAGAGTCTGAAAAATTCCAAGTTGCTAGTATGAAAAAAAGATTTTTCATTTTTGATTGTGATAAAGAAGAAAATAAATAATGACAAACACTTTTAAAAAAAAATAAATTGAAAATACCCCTTTAAATGTTTCTCTTGAGAAGCTCACAGCTTTGCAGTCTCCTTATTTCCTAGTTATTTGGGGGTGGGCACTCATCCTTGAGTGACAATTCTGGTCATGAGTTCTGTCCAGCTACAACTCAGTAACAGTCTATTTGCAAATACAGATAACACTGCAGTGCAAGCAGCTCAGGAAAGTGAGAGCCCTGATTAGGAGAACTGCTCTGGAAACTGCGTTTGCTTGAGGCCATGGGGATTGTTATTATTCAGGAATGATAAGAGCTCTGTCAGGAGCTGAGAGGGAGATAAGCAGCTAATGTATAAAAAAACAATGAGCTGGAGAGAGGTGGCTGGGATGTTGGGAGTTAACTCCTCTTCTGGAGTGTAAGTGCCGGAAACAGAGTCTGGTGGATGAGCTCCATAGAAATAAGCAGTACACTATGTAAGATAAAAGTTCTCACACAGGAGAATTGGAAAGAAAAAGCAAGTCAATTGCAAACTTGCTTATCGTCATGTTCTGTAACTAAATATACTAATTTAATAACATGACTGCTCCCCCTATAATACAAAAATCTAATTGGAACAATAGGTCAATTTCTGATGACACATTCCTTTTAAATAAAGTGCAGTTTAAAGTAAGATTCTGGGTAAACTGATGATGACTTTTCGACATTCAGCACCATGGACAGTGAAGGAAGCGATCTTTGTAATATTGGGATTCTGACTCCACAATGTCATTAAAATTCCAATCGAAATCTCTGTTGTAACATTAATGGAGTAAACAACTTTAATTAATCCGCTCCCTATTGATTTTCTTGTGTAATAATTGAAGATTACTGTTTATAATTGTCACTGTTTCCTATGTTTAGACAATGGCTCAAACTACAGGTCCACCGGCGACAAACCGATCAAAGAGGGGTCCCACTGCTGGGACCGCCAATGGTGGCGACGATCTCCTGGGGAATCACATTGTAAATACTCAAAATGAAGAGACCATAGGAATAGAAAGATTGACCTAATACACAGACTGCTAGAAATTATCTACTAATGTAGAGGTTTGGGGTAAAGGAGGTAAAATAAAACTCAGGATCCATGTATTGAATTGAAGCTGGGGGATCAGAAATCTCCCAAAACCAGAAAACCCCATTCAAAGGGAACCTGTCACAATGCTATTAACATGCAGATATGGGATTAATTTCCAGTTTAATAGTTCTCTAAAGCCATATGGCCTCCGCACTGAAAGTCCGCCTGCCAGGAAGAAATTAACTTAATTCCCCCTGACAGCCTCCAGCTTTCAGTCACTGATGCACTTCTGAGCTGGCTGTCAGTCAGTGGCGGGGTGCGGTTACGGCTGCCGCTCAATATATACTGACCAGTGACTGAAGCCACACCAGCCATACCTCTAAAACGAAAAGCTGGAGGATGCCAGGAGGAATACAATTAATTTCCTCCCAGTAGCCAGACTTTAATTATGGCGATCAGGCCACTTTAGAATGCTATTAACCCGCAGATTAACCCCACGTCAGCAAATTAACAGAGTTTTTTTTACATTACAGGTTCCCTTTAAGGATGGGTCTGGAAAAACCTTTTAAAAGGAATCATTCAGCAGATCTTTGCTATGTAATCTAAGAGCAGCATGATGTAGGGAAAGAAAGCCTGATTCCAGGGATGTATCGCATACTGGTCTGATTCGTGCAGTTTTCATAGAATCCCTGTTTTCTCTGCTGTAGATGTAGCAGTGCACAGAATGTTGAGCTCTGTGTAACCCCGCCCGCACCACTGATTGGCAGCTTCCTGTGTACATTGTCAGCAAGCTGCCAATCAATGGTGGGGACGAGGTTATACAGATTAGTCACATGAGACCTAGTCAGGCAGTGATAATTTCCTACTGATAAAACACGGATTGTACTGAAACTACAGTGCATAGCCTACTGAGTGATACATCTCTGCAATCAGGTTTTCTGTCCCTACATCATGCTGCTCTTACATTAAATAGCAAAAACCTGCTGACAGATTCCCTTTAATTTAGCAATATTGAAGCCAGTTGCAGATCTGTAGTTATTTCTCCAAGAAGTTTGGAACAACCTCCCTCTGAGTTTCTCCAAAAACTACAAAAAAGTACCTAGAAGAAGTGATGAAGGCAAAGGGCGGTCACCAAATATTGATGCAATTTATAAAGATTTTTCTATTGTTGTCACGAGTGTGTCACGTCCTCCTGGAAGATACAGGGTTAGGCAATCTTTATGTACTGTGAATCACAGGTCTTTCATTTAGTCTGTGTGTTTTGCTCCTCATATTAAATGGTCTTCATTTCCTTTGGCACTGAGGAGGTTAAGGACTCTTTGTATGCTGGTTAGACACATGCATCCCCATCTTACAACTGGTCCTAACCTGCTTGTTTTCTCTCTTTAAAAAACCTGGCCAGACCTTCTCACTCCTGCCTGTGAAAGTTTTACTTCCTGGCTTGCTGGAGTTGGTGTGCTGAAGTTGGAATTCATAGTTGCTGCTGGAGATTGTTGTTTGCTGTTTTGGGGTGTATGCTTTCTCTATTATCCTATTCCCATTTGGTTTGTTCCTCCCTATCCTTCCCTTTATTCCTCTCTACCCTTGGTGAGTGTTTTTGTATGTAAGTTGTCTTTTTGTTTTGTTTTTTATCCCTGTTTGTCTTATGTGTGAATACACTAACATGTCTGTCCCAGGCCTCCTGGGGAGAGGGAAGGGGACAGCTTTGGACATTAACAGAAGCTTAGTAAGGTCGGAGACTCAGGCCTCTCTACCTTTAAGAGTGCCCCCGGGACAGGGATAATTAGGGACCCAGCTCCAGGGACAGTTTGAACCCCCCCCCCCCCTTCCTTACAGAAGACCGTCACAGACTGACAATTGTTCATTTACTTTGCATTTTGTTACTTTAATATTTTGTATTACTTTCTCACTCTGCAGCATGCCTGCATAACATGTCTGCACAATGCTCTGTATATATAGATACATATGTACCTAGACAACGGATTTCAAATAATTGATATAACACAATAGAGAAAATTACAGAAGTTTCAAAAGAGAATAAAGACAAAGGCGGATACAGAGGCACGGATAATTCTGCTGATACCAGGAATAATCCGTGCATCTATGGTAACAGAGCCATTGTTTCTGGCCCATCAGCCGCAAAATCTATGTTGGAGCGTTTCCTCTTCAGATCATCATTACCGCTCCTCATCTTGTATAATGTCGCACACACGGCTCTGCTGCATCAGGACGTCTTAGCTGTTGTCTTCTGTGTCCATTCCTAAAACTTCACAAAGTGTTAGCGAGATGTCTGCCATGTTTACATCCTTGTGTTCTGGAGGGACCTCGCTCCGGATGGTTCTGCGGGTCCGTGTTACTCCAGATCTAAGGACTCACGCAGGAATTAGAATATAAATTGCTGCAGATGGATGCCGCTGACACGTCGCCTCCAATTATCGGTGGCGCGCAGCTCTCCGTGTAGGAATTTATAGGCAAATTCTAAGCTGCGAGCGCTGGAGCATAGACTTATATTCCTACATCTGGGGATCAGCTTCATGGGACATCGGGGGTCCGTCAGCGGAGGGGAGCGCTCTACCCAATATACTCTGTCAGACAAACGTCGTCTAAAAATACATGGAAATATATATATATATACTGTATGTATATACTGCAGATAAATAGCAACGCTAAATATGCTCAAAGTTATTGCCCTATCATCCATCTATTCTGGTTTTATCTATAATCTCACAATCTACATATCTATTATTCTATCCTCTATTTATAATTGTTTATTATCTAGCAATCGATTATCTATCTGTTATCTATCTATTAAATATCTATCATCAATCTATCCATTATCTTTCTATTGTCTATCTTATTATCTATTTATTATATATCTATTATCTATTTATCTATTATATATCTCGTATCTATCTATTATCTATCTATCTATTATCTATCTATCTATTAAATATCTATCATCAATCTATGTTATCTATATATCTATTATCTATCATCTATCCATTTTCTATCTATTATCTATCTATCTATCTATCTATTTATCTATTGTCTATCTATTATCTATCTATCTATTATCTATCTATCTATCATTTATCTATCTATCATTTATCTATCTATCTATTGTCTATATCTATTATCTATCTATCTATTATCTATATGTTATCTATCTATTATCTATCTATCTCCTATCTATCCATCTATCCATTTTATATCTATTATCTGTCTATCTGTTATCTATCTTTTATCTATCATCTATCTGTTATATATCTATTATCTATATGTTATCTATTATCTGTCTATCTATTATCTATATGTTATCTATCTATTATCTATATATTATCTATATGTTATCTATCTATTATCTATCTATCTATTATCTATCTATTATCTATATGTTATCTATTATCTATCTATTATCTATCTATCTATTATCTATCTATTATCTATATGTTATCTATTATCTATCTATTATCTATCTATCTATCTATCTATTATCTATATGTTATCTATCTATTATCTATCTATCTATTATGTATATGTTATCTATCTATTATCTATCTATTATCTATCTATCTATTATCTATATGTTATCTATCTATTATCTATCTATCTATTATGTATATGTTATCTATCTATTATCTATATGTTATCTACCTATTATCTATCTATCTGTGAATTCTCATGCTTTCCGCTGCCTCCTGTGTTCCCTCCATTATGGCTGGTGCAGCAGTAAAGAGGTTAAAGCCTCATCTGGAAGTTTTCTCCTTTTTATTGCCACGCTGAAGATCAACAACTGGAAAGTAACATCCCATTTAGACGTTCAATGGCCGCACTGGTGATACGAGCCATCTACTTAATATTTTGTGGAGAGCATTTGTGCTGGTGCTTTAGTTTTCCAGTACAGAGGTACAGATGTTCCCAATTAGAAAAAATATGTCAGCAGCATCACTAACAGTTGTATGAAATCAACTGCTCGAAGAGAACGTGGAAAAAAAAAAATGAAACCGGCGTGCGTCGGAGGATTAGTAAATGATTGGGAAATAGCCCGCAGAATGACGGCCGACTACTGGGCTGGAAGCCCCGAGCAATATGTCACATCTGGAAAAGTTTCATCTGCTTCATAGCCTATTACTTAGCACAAAACTCGGTGACTGGCAGGATACGATTGTGTTACATAAAGGAGACGGGAGGCCCGGAGCCAAAAAGTAAAATGCCTCCTCCTCTATCTGGTTAGTATATCGGGAGGTAAGGCGTCGTGCCCATATAACCTTTGTAATGGGCAACACTAATCTCAGGTGTCCTTAACTCCTTATCCCAGCACGTTCCCTCATCACTAATCATTATCTTTGGGGAGGGGACATTCAGTGCCGTCACATATCTACAGCCAAGCTTTGGACCATCTTGGCATAAGGTGTCACCGTCATATAATACATTTTCGCCGCACATCTGAGTTTGTAGCTATGTGAATCTTTCCGCCTCCCACACATATTATGAGTCTTGTTTTAATACTTAGTTCACAGTTTCCTGACATATACTTCAAGATAATGAGATAATATGAAAGGAAGCCTTTCTGGACCGTCTCCAAGAAACAATCTGCGGAGCTTTCTCTATAATTGTGAGATATGGATCGTTTATGTGACTCTAGAACTCTGCAGTGGCAGCATTTGTGGCTATAAGACTATGAGTACCGGAGCATCTAGACGTTACGTGTCCAGGTCACACATCTCATCCGCCCCATGGTTTGGGAAGATCTTCTGCTCATGTTACAAGAGTGGTTGTAAATTTGTAGTTTTCCGGCGGTTGCAAATATACATCTCCTAGCACCCCTGGATAGCTGTATGCTTGTCGTTACAGTAAAGTGTTTCCGACAATTACTGGCCTGACAAAAGGACTCCATTTTGGTCTTTGGGTGAAAGAAGCCCTATGGACATTATGATCAAAGTTGCCAAGCTTTTCTGTTCATCCCAGTCTACTGCAGCTTCATCCCTGGAGATTACATGGTTATATTTGTTCCAAATACCTTAGGTAATTAGGTAAGTTGTAGACCGCTTTAACACAGTCACAGATACAGTATGTTTCACCGCGCTTAATGGCTTCAGTGACCAGAATTCTTTCCTTCAGCACGCTAAGGGTTGCAAGGAGTTAACAGCCGATTTAATTAAAGGGCTGTTAACTCATAGAGTCGGTGGGAGGATGTCCACCTTATCTCCACCCCAGGGTGTGGTATGAGGGCTTAAATAACTGGCCTCCAGAGGCAGTCTGGGTTCAGTAGGGCTGGAGAGAGTGGTTTGTGTCCTGAGGAAGAAAAACTGAACCTGTGTTGCTCCAAAGCGGGCAGCTCCCCACAAATGTATAGACTGTGTTACAACCTTTTTTGTGTTTTAGTCTTCCTGTTTTGTCTGAAGGGCTGTGCTTGTCTCTTCATGATGGTTTATGCCGTCTATATAATAAACCAACAAAAGATTAAATGAGACAGTATTCCTGTTTTTTACCTCCGTGTACCTTTGAGTGAGTTGACCTACTACGCATTTGGCATAAGCTTGCCAAACCAGCTGATTTTGGCCATAACCGCTAATGTACATGGTGGTTTTCAACTATCCTTCTATGGTAAATTTCTGGGTAAAGACGGATGAGGCTTATTGGATTGCAACATGCCTGATCCTTTGTTTCCATGGGAGATAAGCTTCTGCTATAGGCATCTGGCAACAACCTCTTTGTGTTTCCTTATTTAAAACCCATGTACGATCAACCCAGGTGTGTGTAAGTCAGGAACAATAACTTCAAGCAAGAAATTAGCCTTGTCAGAGAGGAAGAGGATTTGAA
Organism: Ranitomeya imitator; assembly: GCF_032444005.1. Taxonomy (NCBI): domain Eukaryota; kingdom Metazoa; phylum Chordata; class Amphibia; order Anura; family Dendrobatidae; genus Ranitomeya; species Ranitomeya imitator. The sequence continues at coordinate 650,345,794 of NC_091286.1, forward strand.
CTCTTGCACCACCTATTGGATGTATCAATCCTAAAATTCAATATGGATTTTTTTTTTATCGAGCTTTGCCACATGACTTTTATTTATTTTACTCACTTTTATAGCGCCATTAATTCCACAGCGTTTTACAGACATTATCATCACTGTCCCCATTGGGAATCACAATCTAGATTCCCTATCAGTATGACTTTGGAGTGTGGAAGGAAATCGGAGAACCCGGAGGAAACTAACGCAAAGACAGGGAGAACATACAAACTCCTTGCAGATGTTGTCCTTGGAGGGATTTCAACCCAAGACCCCAGCGCTGCAAGACTGCAGAGCTAACCACTGAGCCACAATGCTGCCCATTTGGATAAGGAGACAAACAAGACATGTTTCGGGTTGTTTGCTACTCATCAGTGCAAAGCAGGAAACCGGATTTGGCTGTTTGAGAGGTTTTTGACAGGGTATCTAAGGGGAAACGGACAGGCATTTAGGCTGCCAACATTTGAATGACCAGCGCCAAGTATTTTGCCCCCGAGATCTTCAACCAATAATGTACCTTGCATGCTTGTACCTTAGGGTCCTTCATACCTTTTCAGAGTCTACCAATTCCCCATGCTGGTAACCTAATTTGCCTTAAAACAAACCCCGTTTTTCAGCTTTCGAACATCTCATCAACCCAAAATGATTTTTTTCATCCTCTTTACGTAGACTATTATTTATCAGGACAAAGCACTGTAACAAAACAGAAGAAAAATATAGTCGGAAACGCGACAATTTTCTCTGGCGGTGGATGCGCTGTCCTATAATCTGTATACACAAAAGAAACCTGATATTTATCATCGCGCTCATTAATAATGCCGCTATTCATGTTTTATCATACAAATATGAGGGAGTAACCTGTCATGTCAACACTTGTTGTTCAACGTGAGTAGCTGAATTCATCTATACAATAAATCTGTAGCAAGGAGGTGTTTGTGCCTTTTTTTTTCTTTTTTTTTTCTGCAAATGCGCACCTCCAGTAAAAAAATAATAATTAGATCCTTATGTGAAGCCTTTCTCTTAAAATATCCTCCATTTGTGACCTATTATTATTATTATTATTATTATTATTATGTTACATCGTTAGAGCTGCGGCTACAATTATTTCTGTAGAGAAGTTTCCTGCTTGAATCAGCGCTGATGCTGCTGTGATCACAGGACATTATTAACAAGCAAGTTTCCTTTACAGTCACCCTGAATATGGTCCGTTCACATCACGTAGACACATGATGCCTAAGGTATCATTAAGTTCAGCGTATATTTTAGGAAAGTTCCCAACGTGCATGCTAAAAAGTGTTCTTAGGGATACGTCAGTTAGAAAGGGGATAAAAAATATTTTGGCTTCTGTCTGGTTGCTCTATACCAATAAACGGAAAAAAAACCACTGTTCTATATTAAATTACAAATTTGAGGACATACAGGCTTGGAGGGATATATAAAGTCTCATATATCTAAATATATATATAAAGACAAATTGGAGAGAACCCCAAATAAAACCTCACTAGAAAACCTAAAAATTAACTTTTAATTATTTCTATTATTAAAATTAGAAAGCCTATGTCCCAACCCCTGATGAAGCCACAGATGCGGTGAAACTTGTTGGGGGGATGAGTGGACTAAATTTATGTCATATTCTGCCAGATGGAGGTACCGAATTAGCACAAAAGATAGCAGTCAGCTATATACAATGATATGTTAAGCATTTAGGCAGATTAGGGGAATTTCGTTTTTAATCCCTTTCCAATTGCAATAATATGTATAATTAAAAGTTAATTTTTAGGCTTTTTATTGAGGGTTTATTTGGGGTTCTCTATAATCTCTCCTATATTGTCCAGCAAAGTCGTGTGAAAAAAAAAATGCATGTAATTTTTTTTGTAATTATCTAATTTCTCTCAGCAGGGAGGATGTAAAGAGCAACAGTAATCCAAGTATTCCCTTACACATATTGAAATTAACTTAGTATGCAGCCTATGTGGGGGTTGCCTGGTTGCTAGGGAACCCCCACATGTACTTATGCTGGCTAACAGATGTAAATCATTCAGCTGCGGCGCTAAAAACTAAAACTCCGAGCACTAAAAAATACTCGGAGGACACACGAGCATGCTCAGGAAATCTCGAGTAACGAGTATATTCGCTTATCACTATTGCTAATGATGTAAATCATTCAGCTGCAGCTCTAAATACTAAAACTCCGAGCACTAAAAAATGCTCGGAGGACACACGAGCATGCTCGGGAAATCTCGAGTAACGAATATATTCGCTTATCACTATTGCTAATGATGTAAATCATTCAGCTGCAGCTCTAAATACTAAAACTCCGAGCACTAAAAAATACTCGGAGGACACACGAGCGTGCTCGGGAAATCTCGAGTAACGAGTATATTCGCTTATCACTATTGCTAATGATGTAAATCATTCAGCTGCAGCTCTAAATACTAAAACTCCGAGCACTAAAAAATGCTCGGAGGACACACGAGCATGCTCGGGAAATCTCGAGTAACGAGTATATTCGCTTATCACTATTGCTAATGATGTAAATCATTCAGCTGCAGCTCTAAATACTAAAACTCCGAGCACTAAAAAATACTCGGAGGACACACGAGCGTGCTCGGGAAATCTCGAGTAACGAATATATTCGCTTATCACTATTGCTAATGATGTAAATCATTCAGCTGCGACGCTAAAAACTAAAACTCCGACCACTAAAAAATACTCGGAGGACACCCGAGCATGCTCGGAAAATCTCGGGTAACGAGTATATTCGCTTATCACTATTGCTAATGATGTAAATCATTCAGCTGCGACGCTAAAAACTAAAACTCCGACCACTAAAAAATACTCGGAGGACAGCCGAGCGTGCTCGGGAAATCTCGAGTAACGAGTATATTCGCTTATCACTATTGCTAATGATGTAAATCATTCAGCTGCAGCTCTAAATACTAAAACTCCGAGCACTAAAAAATACTCGGAGGACACACGAGCGTGCTCGGGAAATCTCGAGTAACGAGTATATTCGCTTATCACTATTGCTAATGATGTAAATCATTCAGCTGCAGCTCTAAATACTAAAACTCCGAGCACTAAAAAATACTCGGAGGACACCCGAGCATGCTCGGGAAATCTCGAGTAACGAGTATATTCGCTCATCACTATTGCTAATGAATAGTGCAGAAAAAAAATTATAAGCTTATCATTCATTAAGCAAACTAGCTTAATTAATATTACATAGAAACAAAAGTAAATTTGTGTACTAGAGTCAGGTTATTTTTGCATGTAGCTGAACAGTCGACCCAAAAAAATCAATGTTACTGGTGGGCCTTTACCAATTTAGTCCGACACTAACTGAAGCAGTAACAAAAGTTAGAAGAAATAGTACGTGTGGAGGACGTTCAGCATTTACCATTAATGAGAATATGTGTATGGGTTTTATGTTTTAGGCTCCAGGCTCTGGGTGCTAATACGACCTCTATACGTCCTTTGCAAGGTTAGTGAAGTGCCCCCATATAAATAATAGTTCTGCACCAGGATAATCCCTAAACAAATCAGTGTTGGCAAAATAACAAAAAAAAACAAGTCTGTATTTTGTGATGGAACATCATTGTATGTTTATGCCTGTTCTGTAAAGTGTTTTGCGTAGCTGAATGCTTCCTTGCTTGGCTATTGATTAAAGCGCCGGCTGCACATTAGGATATTGGAAACTTACCAAAGCAAGATGTCCAACCAGCTTGACGTCCTGTTGGCCGTGGTTGGATAATGACTGGAGGCGAAGCAAATGTATCCAGCAGTTTATACAAATGAGCTGAAGATGAGGCACTTCTCTCATATCTGTGTACTCAATATGTTTTTGTTTTTCGCAGATGAAACTAGGGAAATCCTAATGGGCAGATTTATAAAAAGTGGTGCAAAAAGAAGAAGTAGAAATGTTGCCCGTGGGAGCATTAAAATTTGCCAAAATAAAAAATGAGGCCCCTTGCTAAAGGTTAGGTCCTTTAGGACTGCAAGAATTGCCCTGAAATTAATGGGCACTGTGGACACTCTTTCAATGTTGTCTCTTTCCAGAGTCTCTTGCACCTAGAAGATGGAGGTATTAGCCCCCTAAAGATAAGAACATTTCAGAGGAACCTAGGTATAGTTCAAATAGTTGTGAAATACCTGACTCATGGTCACATCAGTTTTCCCATGTGTTACATCCTTTACTATACTCCAGAGCTGCTGTGGAGACACGGGGAGTCGGTGGGCGCCCAGGTCCGCTAGCCGGAACCGCATGGACCAGGGTTCGTCCCACCTAATGGCCACTCTCCTGTTAACGTGGGCATAACGCTACTCAGACAACACAGGGTGAGGATAAAACAGTGTGGCAATACTTTATTGAACCACAAAACAGGTAGATAACTGTTGTGAATTCTGTTTTCGAACTCCCTCCTGTGGTCATGAATGGTACTTCGGTGAGTTCTGTCCATGGACTCCCTCTGGTGGCTGTGAGTGGAGCTGCTGCTTCTGAGGTTCCTTCCACAGGTGACGTAGTTTATTCTTTGGCTGGCTGTTCTATTTAACTCCAATCGGATCGTTACTCCATGCCAGCTGACAATGTTCTTGTACTGGTTCAGTTCGCTCTTGGATCTTTCTGGTGACCGGTCTACTCCAGCAGAAGCTAAGTCCCTGCTAGTTATTATTTGTTCATTCTTTCCTTGTCCAGTTGGCTATCATGATTTTGCCTTGCTAGCTGGAAGCTCTGGGATGCAGAGTGGCGCCTCCGCACCATCAGTCAGTGCGGAGGTCTTTTTGCACACTCGGCGTGGTCTTTTGTAGTTTTTTGTGCTGACCGCAAAGATACCTTTCCTATCCTCAGTCTGTTTAGTAAGTCTGGCCTCCCTTTGCTGAAACCTGTTTTATTTCTGTGTTTGTGACTTCATCTTAACTCACAGTCAATATATGTGGGGGGCTGCCTTTTCCTTTGGGGAATTTCTCTGAGGCAAGGTAGGCTTTATTTTCTATCTTTAGGGCTAGTTAGCTCTTAGGCTGTGAAGAGGCGTCTAGGTCGTGTTAGGTATGCTCCACGGCTATTTCTAGTTGTGTGATAGGATTAGGGGTTGCGGTCAGCAAAGCTCCCACTTCCCAGAGCTTGTCCTGTGTGAGTTTAACCATCAGGTCGTTCTGGATGCTCCTAACCACCAGGTCCATAACAGATAACACGTAAAACAGTCCCAGCAAAATTCTCCAAGATGGTGCACATTACAGAGTCTCACCCTTCCGCTGATCAACCGGGATAATGGCAGATGTTACGTCAGAGCTCCCAGGGTCAGCTGTCCCACCTGTGGTACACACACAGAGAAGGAGGTAACGACAAGCGTAGGAAGATGACAGTCCATTGAGTCCATGCGAGGTACAAGACCAATTGACACGAGAGTCACAACCTGGCTTATCCAAACATCTCCATGGAGGCAGGCGACTAGCGGGTCCCAATCCTGGCTTTCTCCAAACGTATCCATGGTCCAGCGATGGTCAATGGAGCAGATCTGTATTCTTCCAACTGGAGCCAAAAACCCCTAGGTTGTTTCTGGTAGAATGACAGATCTATGTTCCTTTTGATGGTGCCATGATATTGGCTGCTGTTTTGTCTTTTGTCATTTGGATGTATATGTCTTGGCAGAATCTCTGGCTGTCTCTCTCCCGTCTCTCTGTCTCTGAGTCTCTTTATACAGAGGCATGTAACCTATTTTTAGATTTACCCCGTGTCCTTCAGTCAAGCATCAAGATATAGGGAACAATGGTGATGATATCAAGTAGCATTACTTGATTATTTAATCTATTTGCATAGTTTTCCCCTCTCTGCTTTCGAAGTCAACAAACTGGCACCATAATACAATGCATAATTAGCATATCAGCAAACATCACTAGTCATCAAAGATAACTGCACACTCTGTTATATGAAATATCAGCTTACAAGTCACTATTACAGGCTTACACAAGGAAAAAGTAGAGATAACAGCATATTCATCTTGGTTTGCTAAAAATAGTAGTCTGGATAATTACAATATAATCTGGTTTCTTCACAGCTGCATTCATAATTCTCCTGGTTCCTAATAGAAACAGCCCTAAAGGTACCGTCACATTTAGCGACGCTGCAGCGATATAGACAACGATGCCAATCGCTGCAGCGTCGCTGTTTAGGTCGCTGTGTGGTCGCTGGAGAGCTGTCACACAGACAGCTATTCAGTGACCAACGATGCCGAAGTCCCCGGGTAACCAGGGTAAACATCGGGTTACTAAGCGCAGGGCCGCGCTTAGTAACCCGATGTTTACCCTGGTTACCATTGTAAAAGTTAAAAAAAAAAAAACAGTACATACTCACATTCCGGTGTCTGTCCCCCGGCGTCAGCTTCCCTGCACTGTGTCAGCGCCGGCCGTAAAGCAGAGCACAGCGGTGACGTCACCGCTGTGCTCTGCTTTACGGCCGGCCGGCGCTGACACAGTCAGTGCGGGAAGCTGACGCCGGGGGACGTGACAGACACCGGAATGTGAGTATGTACTGTTTGTACCCTGGTTACCAGTGAACACATCGCTGGATTGGCGTTACACACGCCGATCCAGTGATGACAGCGGGTGATCAGCGACCAAAAAAAAGGTCCTGATCATTCCCAGCGACCAACGATCTCCCAGCAGGGGCCTGATCGTTGGTCGCTGTCACGCATAACGATTTAGTTAACGATATCGTTGCTACGTCACAAAAAGCAACGAAATCGTTATGTGTGAAGGTACCTTAATAGTTTAGCTGAGCTTTTAGAGCAGACATTGATCCAGCAAACTTTAGCCTGCAGGCTGCAGATGGATGTCACAATGGGCACCTCTTCACCTCTAGGCACCTTCATGCTAAGTCATGGCACATCTCAGGACCTAATAGGGTGGCACCAAGAGAAGAGCAGTGATGCTGACCCTAGGCAAAATATGTCAGTAGCAAACTCATGATCTATTGAACACACCAGCACCACAGAAATTTGCCCGAGGGTCAACACAGCTCTTCTACACACGGACACTGCACACAAACTACACACACTTAAGATGTTTACACCAAGTTTATTGGCTGAATTTTTGAACTCAAAATGCTCCTAAATCCTCTGAAAAAACTCAAAAATTCCAAAAAACTGGCAGTTTCTGCTCCAGAAACACAGCAAAAAGGCTCGGTGTGAAGACCCCTTACTTGTTTAACCATCCTGTGCTAGGGTGCAGGACTTTTATCGTGTTGCTAATGGCTCGCTCACACTTCTGTATTTTACATCCAAGTTTTATTCGACAAAACATCAGATCACATTTGGACCAATTTTATTCTATGGGACCGTTCGTGTCTGATTTTTCCCCGTACAGAGTCTGTCTCAGGAAAAAAATCGCAGCATGTTCAAGTTTAAACTGATATTCGTATAGCATTCACCCCTGCAAGTAAACGAGTCTGTGGAAAACATCGGACTGCACTCAAATGACATGTGAGCGCTGTCCGATTTCTGCACCCTGACACAATGGAGAAGATGGAGAAATTTTGTTCTCCATCTTCTCCTCAGTGTGCTCTGATTCGCTCATCCGAGAGAATCAGATCACACTATGCTGACACTGGGATCAAACTCTGTAATCAAAGTGTCATTTCCATGATCGGATGAGAGAATCTTCGGGTGTCTGACCCTAGCCTAATGGTCCTGCACCCACAAAGTTCTAGTTCCCCTGTAATTTTTTTGTAAACTGTAGAATAAAAATGCAAACGTCTTGCATTTTTGTAGTAGGTTTACAAAACTTACAAGTAAGCAGTAACATTTGTATAAACATGCGGCGCTGGTGGAGGCCGGCTCAGTGCCTTGGATGCCCTTCAGGTGCTAATGTTACATTATAGAAATGGAGATTTACAAGCTGCGATACATTGGAAATTGTAAGCTTTTTTTGTTTTGTTTTTTAAAAAATCTCTGTTGAACAACATTTTGTTCTGATGAAAATAACTATTGACTCCTGTAGGAGAGTGCAGTGAGCATGTGCTGTGCAGAGGTCCCAATGCTGTGAGAGGGGAGAAGGAGGAGTTCGTCGATGACCTTTATTTTCTGCCCCCTGCTTTAGGGCTCATTCGCACATGAGATTTTTTCACGTACAAAAAAAATGGACCGATTATTCTGATCGGAGTGTGGTCTGAGCGCCATCAGTTTTTCTTGTACATGGCACAAGCTGAAAATTAATAGAAAGTATAAGGCTCTGTTCACATTTCCAGTTTATTAAAAAGAAAAACTGCATCCATTACAAACGGGGCAAAAAAGGATTTCCGTTTTGCATCTGTATTTATCCGAAAAATTTGTGCAGGCAATTTTTTTGATCTAACTAAAAAAAAAAAAGATTGCAGTCAGACATAAGACATTTTAGGACATTTCTGTTCTTATTCAAAGAGGGATGATTTTATTTCTGTTTTTGTCATCCCGAAACGGATCCAAAAACAGAACTAACTACCGGAAATGTGAACAGCGCCGTAGCCAGTTGTAAGGTCTCAATAAACGTCGGAGCATTGAATTCTTGGTTATATAGATGGTGTACTCATATATACTCACATATGCGGGATTCCTTCAGTACAGGAGCACGTCCACCGTCTCTGCTCTGAATCGCGTGGTGGCGTGACACCGGGATCTGAAGAGCCATGCTTCTGCCCTATTAAATTCACACTGAGAGACTCCAAATTGCCATTTGCAAATATGCTTGAATATCTAGTGGTGACATGATATATTGAGAAAGAAATGGGATTTACAAAGTGCAATGAAGGATGAAGTGATACTTCATTTTCCAGTGCTCTGAATTTACATTTCTATCGCTTCACATTGTGTTGTAGGTCTGAATAACTCCCTCTGCAAACAGGTTATTTCAATTTCTTAGCCGCGGCGTTATAGAAAGCCTTTCCTCCGAAATATACTGCAAATAAAGTGAAAACTGAGAAGAGACGTGGGACTTATGTCACTTGGACCCCGGTGAATGCATACGAGTAACTCATCGGAGGGCGTCTCAGTGCTTCGTGGTCACCATGTTGTCTTCCTGGCCTTTTCTACCCCAGCGGTCTTTGTTGTACTCCACACTGGTGTCTATGCTTTATGTCACCTTTTCGATGCAGTCCTGTCACGTTGCAGCTCTGCAGGTAAATGCAAACTCCACTAGATGGCAGCAGAGTGGAGAGAGGACTGAAATCCTGCTCAGAGCAGACTAGCAGAACTGCAACAAGGCTACCACCAGTTGGCAGCAGAATAGTCAAGCAAGCCAGGTTGATACCAGAGAGTAGCGTAGTACGAAGGGAAATTCCAAACACAGAGTCAGAGGAGTGCCAAAAGGTCAGTACCGGTCTGTAGCTAAAGGAAGAAACAGAATCAGGTCAGAGCCAAAGCAGAGTGGAGTACCGGGGAATCCAAACACACAGGGAAACACAGAGTCTGGGAGGGAATAGAGGAATAAACAGACCCTGGCAAAGACAGCTAAACGCAGAACAAATCAGGGTTTCACCAGAGCCATCTACACACGCTGTAGGCAGGAAGTCTAACTGACACTGCCTGCAGGATAACAAATATCAAAAGGATAAACTGATTTAGAAAAAAGTATAAAACTTTATTACCACATAATACAGAAATATAGAAACACACAATAAAATCCAAAATGACTGGACAGGTAATCTAAGCAATGATGCATATAGAGACAAAAGAAGAACCCAAGTATGGAAGTCAATCTATCAATAAATACAAAATACAGTACCGAAAAAGAGGCCCATAAAAAAGTAGTAATAATAAAAATAAAAATAATAATAGTATAAAGATAGATGTACTACTTAGACTGAAAATGAAAGGACGAAGTCAAACGATGACAATCAAATAAAATGCCTTTATTGAAAAATAGTATGAATATACATATTTATTTGGGCAATAGTTGGCAACAACTATACGTTAGACACTATGACCCCTTCTGGGTTGAATGAACAAATTAGTTTTTCCCCCTTTTTATGATTTCCAGCGTCTGCATTGGAGCGCCCTGTGCCATATTAGCAATGTTTTCACTGGTGTTTCTTTGCAGTCCGTGTTTCTTTGTGTCTTTTTTAATTTCTTTACTAGAATTTGCAATACTGGACTATGTGCATATGTTTCGATATCATGCCACATGCTGCTCATCACCATTCGTCTCATGGAACATTGACGTCTCTTTGGCATATCTCCGGCCCTTATGTGTCTCTATTCAAGAATGGACCGTGGACTCGTGCCAGCGCTAATAATCAACTATCCTGTTATTGTGCTGTATTAATATTGTCCACACTGTACTATGTATGTAATTGCATGTAATTTGATACCGCCATTATGATTATGCGTGGTCGTGTGGGGATCACTGTCGCTACTGCGCTGTGTCCTGGTCTGTTGCCCTTATTTAAGATGGCGCCAGAGCCCTTCCGGCCGTGCTATGCGCATGCGCGCGGCTGTCTCCTCCTCCCTGCATTGTGTCCGGCGTCTATACGCGGCAATGCTTACCATCTCCATGGGGATGGTTTTCCCCATGGTGCATTGCCTCGTGACGCCGCACGGGATGCTGGGGATTGGGGCGGCCCCGCCCACATGCGCTCTGCAGCTGCGGCCGGATGTGCTCATGGGGATTCTAGGTAATTGGCTCCTTTTTTTTTTTTTTGGTTTTGAGCGGCATATATAAATCTGTGGTCGGGCACTTACTACACACTGCTCCCTGAAGAAGCGGAAGCGAAACTCGTGTTGGGGTGTGTGCGGTGTTCAGTGCTGTCCTATGGGTGAGAAATTCCTTATCCAGCATCTGCTCCTGACTTAGGCTGCCGTCACACTATCAGTATTCGGTCAGTATTTTACATCAGTATTTGTAGCCAAAACCAGGAGTGGGTGATAAATACAGAAGTGGTGCATATGTTTCTATTATACTTTTCCTCTATTTGTTCCACTCCTGGTTTTGGCTTACAAATACTGATGTAAAATACTGACCAAATACTGATAGTGTGACGGCAGCCTTACTTTTGGTCTGTATGGATAATGGGCACATAATGTGCGGTTACTATTCCTATTTACTTAGATTGTCCTGAGAGCAGGCTGGTGGTTATATATTCCTCTCACCCATTTATGTACTCTTACAGTTGGGGTTTCCTATATATGTATTGTTAGACACTGTTATCAGATGATGTTACGGTTAAGGTACCGTCACACTTAGCGACGCTGCAGCGATACCGACAACGATCCGGATCGCTGCAGCGTCGCTGTTTTGTCGCTGGAGAGCTGTCACACAGACAGCTCTCCAGCGACCAACGATGCCGGTAACCAGGGTAAACATCGGGTAACTAAGCGCAGGGCCGCGCTTAGTAACCCGATGTTTACCCTGGTTACCATCCTAAAAGTAAAAAAAAACAAACACTACATACTTACCTACAGCCGTCTGTCCTCCAGCGCTGTGCTCTGCACTCCTCCTGTACTGTCTGTGTGAGCACAGCGGCCGGAAAGCAGAGCGGTGACATCACCGCTCTGCTTTCCGGCTGACCGACGCTCACAGCCAGAGCAGGAGGAGTGCAGAGCACAGCGCTGGAGGACAGACGGCTGTAGGTAAGTATGTAGTGTTTGGTTTTTTTTTACTTTTAGGATCGTAACCAGGGTAAACATCGGGTTACTAAGCGCGGCCCTGCGCTTAGTTACCCGATGTTTACCCTGGTTACCAGTGAAGACATCGCTGAATCGGTGTCACACACGCCGATTCAGCGATGTCTGCGGGGAGTCCAGCGACCAAATAAAGTTCTGGACTTTCTTCCCCGACCAGCGACAGCACAGCAGGGGCGTGATCGCTGCTGCCTGTCACACTGGACGATATCGCTAGCCAGGACGCTGCAACGTCACGGATCGCTAGCGATATCGTCTAGTGTGACGGTACCTTTAGAGTACCCCTGTACTTTGGATAGCCTGTCACTGCCTATATGCATCATTGCTTAGATTACCTGTCCAGTCATTTTGGATTTTATTGTGTGTTTCTATATTTATGTATTATGTGGTAATAAAGTTTTGCACTTTTTTCTAAATCAGTTTATCCTTTTGATATTTGTTATCATTTATTTGATTTGCAGTTGGGAATTGCAACTCTTTTTTTCTCATGGTTACTGCATTGCTCTTTAGAGTTTTCCCCTAATATGGTCCTTACATATTATCAGTTCTGGTATATGTATACACTGCCTGCAGGATGCAGCACAGAGAAATAGCAGACCTGACACTGGAAGGAGGCAGAGAAAGTTAACCCCTGACATGATCAGACCAAAACTCGGACTGGATCATGACAAGTCCTATGTGTATGACGGGAATGTTAGAAGATGTTGTAAGTCTCTTATTATTCTATATTGTGTGCAGATGTTGTTTATTTGACAATCTCGATTGATGCACCTTGTCGTGGTGGGGCGGCTTTTATCAAAATAGTGTTGACTAGGTGCCCTATGTTATTTACATGCACTATTACTATTGTATAGAAGCCAAATGAGCTGGACTATGGGTTGCTCATAAGCTGTTTTTTTTTTCCCGCAGCAAAGTTCACGTGATTTCGATGCCGGTTTTGCTGCTGAGTCTCCTCTGATTTCACCCCTTGAAGTAAAATCCACAACGTGCTCTTATTTTACATGCACCATGTTGGTGACATTTTCCAAATCTCATCTACTTTCCTGTTGTTGAAAATCCACAACACTGGGTCGTAGTACAGCACCAATGATGGTGTACAGGGTCGTCTATAGCTCTAGCTCTGTTTCTAAAGGAGAATTTACAGGCACCATCTTATATTAACCAATTTTCAGTGCCGTAAATTAAAGCATTTGTGCTCCACCGTAAGAGACCCCCAAAAGGTTGAGTAATGCTGACTTTTTTGCTGGGGTATCATAAACCTTTCTCGGATCTGGAGATGCTGTGCAGGATCCGATATGCTGTAAAAAATGGATTTTATATGGAACACTAGTGAGAAAAAAATTGTCCGAGTTTTCTGGACTAATCAATTTTTTATACGGCCGCGTCAACCAACCCTAATAATAAGTAATTGAGTCCAAGCAGTGCTTCCAAAAATAACAGTACCCCGATGCAGTCCCAAAATGATAGTTCCAAAAAGAGTGCCCCAAAAGTAAGTCTCCTCCCATACAGTTCCCCCAAAAGTTAAGGTGCCAACAACAACAAAAATCCGACCATTGGATGCCCTTAGTGGTAAAGTCACCTCATCCTCCCCCAAAGGGTCCTCATTAGTAATAATGCTCTTAATAATAATTTTGCCTTCACTAAGAAGAGGTTCCGAGGATGTTGCACTGACCGGGGTCCTGCAACTCTAAATGCTACCATCCTTAAAAAAAAAAGTGTATTCTCCCCTTCATACATTGGAAACGGGCACAGGTGACATAACACTGTGACGTCATTGTGCCGGGACAACGACGTCTTTTTGGGCACAGGAAAGCCGACGGTCACAGGATCCAACACTATCAGTGTCATGTTCACCCCAATATAGTCCAGATCGGATATCCAGGGGACCCGGCCTCTGTCCCAGATCTTCTAGCGGCCGTTGCTACCTTCTATTCACTTTTTTCCTTTTTGTAAAATTGCCGCCCCTAAGAATTTGCCACCCGAGGCTGTGGCCCTCTGTGTATTACTGAGAGGTGTTCACATATCTGAGCTGGCAGCAAATCCTGAGGAAAAATGATTAGCTGGTAATGGAGTCGTCTCACCGTCCTCCCCCCACTTCATGTTACTCATCATATAACTATGGAGCTTCTGTTACTAAACAGCAGGTACCAGGGGGCCACATTATTTTCCGAGCGCTACGTTTGACTGATGGATGCCGGGCAGAGCAGTTTTATCACAGGGGGAATTCAAATCTGAAAATCTGCTACCTTTTCAGCCTTGTTCTCCACATTCCTCCTAATGTTATTTACTCCGTACTGATTTTCTTTTTTTAACCCACCACCAAGAACAGCTTTCATTCTCAGCCAATGCAAAAAAAAAATCCCCGAAACTGCAAAGTAAGGAAAAAAAATCCCAAAGTAAAATATATATTTTTTTTATTTTTCCGAGTTCACTTAGAGGTAAATTTATTGATCGTGGAGAAGATGTTAAATTATTCGCATTGTTGGAGGATGTACTGGGAACCACTTGGGGCCACTTACTCATTATCGGTGTTGTTTTTCTCTCTTTTATTGCTTTTTCTTTCTTTTTTTTTAAGTTATAGCCACATTTATTTTGTTTTTGTCTCGGATCCTGGCGTGTGCCAATTACTGTCATTTGATCGAAGGGCGCAGTACAACGGTGTCAGTGTAGAAAACTGTCTGCGGCTACAAAGCTCCTTTCATTAGCAGGATTAGTTAGTATGCAGTTAATAGATAGTTTATTGACATTCCCGGCACTAATCACTAGAAAATAAATCAGCGGCGGAGTTTCAAAGGAGCAGCAGCCTAAACTCCAGAGTCACCCAAATGCCTGCTTCGGAAAGTTTGTTTTTGCTCTCGGGGCGCAGACAAAAACTTTTTTTTATTTCTTTCTTTTGCTTGTTTGTTTGCTGCGGACTTGCCTGTCTTTGCCGTTATTACTTCTGTTTTATTAGGTAGAGACATGATAAACAGTTTAATAACCAGAGCGAGCTGCCTGGGTACGAGGCATTATTAGATCAGTCTCCGCAGTGATCCGTTAATGTCAGAGGACAGGTTTCCGCGCCCGCCGTTGTTGCCGTTAGGCCCCTGGAAGATCGCGCTTTGCGGAGTCTCAGTCGGCTGGAATTCTTAACACTTTCTGCCAAGGACGCACAATTACTGAAACTTTTATCGAGACCACAAATGGTAAAGAACAAATCCAAAAAATGCAAAAAGGCATTTTTTTATGCAGTGTTTTTTTTCTGCCAAGAAACATGTTTTTATGTTTGCCGCAAATGCTTAAAGGGCTTGTCCAGGCTGGGGGTTTAAGTTTGCAGTAAATATATGTGACTGCAGACTTGTGTGCACTGTAAGGATTCTCCGATGATGACGTTGACCATGTCACTGCAAGTATGTGATTTGCATACTTTCGGCCACATTCCGACTAGACGTATCCGGCCTTGCTCAGTACACTTGTTGCACGTCTAGTCGGCATGTGACCACCTGTATGCAAATCACAAACTTGTAGCCTCGCGCTCGCCTGTTCTCGGCATCAGAGAATCTTGACAGCACGCACAGTGCGTGCAGTGAGGATTCATAAGTCTGCAGTCACGTGGAATGACTGCAGACTTTAGTCCTAAAGCCAAACAATCCCTTTAACATGTACACATACCTTATTGCAGATCTGATTGCAGATTATCCACAAGGCCAAGGACTTCCTCACACGCCATGATTTTGCTGCATTTCTTACATTTCTCATGGCGGAAAAAATGCAATAGCAGCAAAATTGGTGAGTGTAAATAATGTTTAATTCACACAGTGCGTTTTTGTTTTTTATTAGTATTTTTTAAATTCCTTCAATTTTTTCCCCCATTGAGATGAAGGAAGCCGAGCAGCAAAAATAAAAAGGAGTCAAAAACACATTCTAATGCAGAATTGCTGTTTTTCTAGCATTTTTCTGCTTTTTTTCATGCAGAAAAAAAATGCTGCAAGTGAATATACCATGAAGCTGTATTGGCGCCATCTTTTTGTCCTAGGTTTAGCGGGTATGTCACAAAAGCTTCCAAGGTGTCCATAGGCTTCATGGCCAGGTAGTTGGCAAAAAATGTCAATATAGTTTTCAACTAATTATTACATTAGTGTACCATTAAAAAAATATATACATTTTTGCGTTAAAAAAATTGCAGTGTGCAGTGTCCTCGTTCCTCCCCATTCACTCTCATTCCTCCCTATTCACACTCATGACTCCCCATTCACTCTCATTCCTCCCCATTCATTCCTCCTAATTCACCCTCATTCCTCCCTGTTCACTCTCATTCTTCCCCATTCGCGCTCATTACTCCCTATTCTCCCTCATTCCTCCCCATTCACTTTCATTACAGCTCATTCACCCTCATTCCTCCCCGTTCGCCCTCATTCCTCCCCATTTGCCCTCATTGCTCCTCATCCACCCTCCTTCCTTCCTATTCGTCTTCATTCCTTCCCGTTCACCCTCATTCCTCCCCGTTCGCCCTCATTCCTCCCCGTTCACCCTCATTCCTCCCCGTTCACCCTCATTCCTCCCCGTTCGCCCTCATTCCTCCCCATTTGCCCTCATTGCTCCTCATCCACCCTCCTTCCTTCCTATTCGTCTTCATTCCTTCCCGTTCACCCTCATTCCTCCCCGTTCACCCTCATTCCTCCCCGTTCACCCTCATTCCTCCCCATTCACCCTCATTCCTCCCTGTTCGCCTTCATTCCTCCCCGTTCGCCCTCATTCCTCCCCATTCACCCTCATTCCTCCCCTTTCACCCTCATTCATCCCCGTTCTCCCTCATTCCCCCCCGTCACCCTCATTGCTCCCCGTTCGCCCTCATTCTCCCCATTCACTTTATTTACAGCTCATTCACCCTCATTCCTCCCCATTTGCCCTCATTGCTCCTCATTCACCCTTCTTCCTTCCTATTCGCCCTCATTCCTCCCCGTTCACCTTCATTCCTCCCCGTTCGCCCTCATTCCTCCCTGTTCACCCTCATTCCTCCCCTTTCACCGTCATTCCTCCCCATTCTCCCTCATTCCTCCCCGTTCGCCTTCATTCCTCCCAGTTCGCCCTCATTCCTCCCCGTTCACCCTCATTCCTCCCCGTTCACCCTCATTCCTCCCCGTTCTTCCTCATTCCTCCCCGTTCGCCCTCATTCCTCTCCGTTCGCCCTCATTCCTCCCTGTTGGCCCTCATTCCAACCCATTCACTTTCATTACAGCTCATTCACCCTCCTTCCTTCCAATTCACCCTCATTCCTCCCCGTTCACCTTCATTCCTCCCCGTTCACCCTCATTCCTCCCCGTTCACCCTCATTCCTCCCCGTTCTCCCTCATTCCTCCCCGTTCGCCCTCATTCCTCCCTGTTCGCCCTCATTCCTCCCCGTTCGCCCTCATTCCTCACTATTCACTCTCATTCTTCCAGATTCGCCCTCATTCCTTCCCATTCACTCTCATTCCTCCCCGTTCACCCTCATTCCTCCCCGTTCTCCCTCATTCCTCCCCGTTCTTCCTCATTCCTCCCTGTTCGCCCTCATTCTTCCCTGGTCGTCCTCATTCCTCCCCGTTCACCCTCATACCTCCCCGTTCGCCCTCATACCTCACCATTCACTCTCATTCTTCCAGATTCGCCCTCGTTCCTCCCCGTTCTCCCTCATTCCTCCCCGTTCTCCCTCATTCCTCCCCGTTCGCCCTCGTTCCTCCCCATTCTCCCTCATTCCTCCCCGTTCTCCCTCATTCCTCCCTCATCAATGTCAATGGCTGGTCACTTTCCCCAGTCCCACACGCCCGGTGCCTCGGGGTGATCCTCGACTCTGCCCTCTCTTTCAAGCCACATATCCAAGCCCTTGCCTCCTCCTGCCGTCTCAAACTCAAAAAATATTTCCCGGATCCGTGCTTTCCTTGACCGCAACACCGCAAAAACGCTAGTGGATGCCCTTATCATCTCCCGCCTCGACTACTGCAACCTCCTACTCTCTGGACTCCCCTCTAGCACTCTGGCACCGCTCCAATCCATCCTACACTCTGCTGCCCGACTAATCTACCTGTCTCCCCGCTATTCCCAAGCCTCTCCCCTATGTCAAGCTCTTCACTGGCTTCCTATCGCCCAGAGACTCCAGTTCAAAACCCTCACAATGACATACAAAGCCATCCACAACCTGTCTCCTCCATACATCTGTGACATGGTCTCCCGGTACCTACCTACACGCAACCTCCGATCCTCTCAAGACCTCCTTCTCTACTCCCCTCTCATCTCTTCTTCCCACAACCGCATCCAAGACTTCTCCCGTGCTTGCCCCATACTCTGGAACTCTATACCCCAACACATCAGACTCTCACCTACCATAGAAACCTTCAAAAAGAACCTGAAGACCTACCTCTTCCGACAAGCCTACAGCCTGCAGTGATCCTGAAGTTACTGAACCGCCGCGCAACCTGCCCTACCCTCTCCTAGTGTTTCATCACCCATCCCCTGCAGACTGTGAGCCCTCGCGGGCAGGGTCCTCCCTCCTTATGTACTCGTGTGCCTTGTTATCTGCTCATGTTTAATGTATTTGTCTATATTTGCCTCGTATTCACATGTAAAGCGCCATGGAATAAATGGCGCTATAAAAATGTATAATAATAATAATAATGTCTCCCTGTTCGCCCTCATTCCTCCCTGTTCGCCCTCATTCCTCCCCGTTCGCCCTCATTCCTCCCCGTTCGCCCTCATTCCTCCTCATTCACTCTCATTCGTCCAGATTCGCCCTCATTCCTTCCTATTCACTCTCATTCCTCCCCGTTCGCCCTCCTTCCTTCCCATTTGCCCTCATTCCTCACCATTCACCCCCATTCCTCCTCATTTTTTCTGTGTATTTATGTTTTTATTTCTTAGTTATTGATTATGCTTATATAGCGCTTTTGCAGCTGAATGGCGGCAGTTTTGCTGTGGTCTCAGTCCTGAGGCCGCCCTCGGAGGGTCTTGTGCAGCGGCAGTCGCTGGACTTATTGACATTGATCTAGATCATCATAGTAATGGCGAGCCACTTCTTATCTGTGCCTTCACTGACTTCCACCACAGGTAACGCCTGATGCTTGTGTGATACCGGGAGCCGAGCTGCGGCCTCCACCTTATCTGCACTTTCATAAAGCTGTGACAATCAGATCCGCTTCACAGCATTGTTATTGCCGCTCAAAACACTGCTTTTTTTGCTGACATTTTTTTTAGTAATCCTCCCGTACTGTGTGCGCAGACCAAATACATCAGCATCGTCCTCATTCTGTGCTCGGGGAATACCGCGGTCCACACGCCATTTCTTCCCCTGTCATGTTAACAACATAAATCTTCCTGTACGACATGAAACACAGGAAGGTGACAAATCCCTTTTTTCTTCCTCATGCCGAAGCTTTAATAATAAAAACGCATTAAGTTCTCTTACTTTATAACTGATAAATCATTGTCATAAAGTGACTCTGGCAGGAGGGGACTACTTCATTGTCGCGCTACCGGTGGGAATGGCCGGATTTCTCTACCTCTACATCAACGAAATATCCAGTTATCATCTGTTTGTATTTTATATAGTATGTTGCGTATTGTATTACAAGAGTCATGTGTTATCTACTGTATATAGAGGTGTTATCAGTCATTGTACAGGAGGAGGAGGAGGTGAGCTGTGACATCACCTATTGTAAATGGTGGATCCTGTGTTATCTACTGTATATAGAGGTGTTATCAGTCATTGTACAGGAGGAGGAGGAGGTGAGCTGTGACATCACCTATTGTGAATGGTGGATCCTGTGTTATCTACTGTATATAGAGGTGTTATCAGTCATTGTACAGGAGGAGGAGGTGAGCTGTGACATCACCTATTGTGAATGGTGGATCCTGTGTTATCTACTGTATATAGAGGTGTTATCAGTCATTGTACAGGAGGAGGAGGAGGTGAGCTGTGACATCACCTATTGTGAATGGTGGATCCTGTGTTATCTACTGTATATAGAGGTGTTATCAGTCATTGTACAGGAGGAGGAGGTGAGCTGTGATATCACCTATTGTGAATGGTGGATCCTGTGTTATCTACTGCATATAGAGGTGTTATCAGTCATTGTACAGGAGGAGGAGGTGAGCTGTAACATCCCCTATTGTGAATGGTGAATCCTGTACTATCTACTGTATATAGAGGTGTTATCTGTCATTGTACAGGAAGAGAAGGAGGTGAGCTGTGATATCACCTATTGTGTATGGTGGATCCTGTGTTATCTACTGTATATAAAGGTGTTATCAGTCATTACACAGGAGGAGGAGGTGAGCTGTGACGTCACCTATTGTGAATGGCGGATCCTGTGTTATCTACTGTATATAGAGGTGTTATCAGTCATTGTACAGGAGGAGGAGGTGAGCTGTGACATCACCTATTGTGAATGGTGGATCCTGTGTTATCTACTGTATATAGATGTGTTATCAGTTATTGTACAGGAGGAGGAGGTGAGCTGTGACATCACTTATTGTGAATGGTGTATCCTGTGTTATTTACTGTATATAGAGGTGTTATCAGTCATTGTACAGGAGGAGGAGGAGGTGAGCTGTGACATCACCTATTGTGAATGGTGTATCCTGTGTTATCTACTGTATATAGAGGTGTTATCAGTTATTGTACAGGAGGAGGAGGTGAGCTGTGACATCACCTATTGTGAATGGTGTATCCTGTGTTATCTACTGTATATAGAGGTGTTATCAGTCATTGTACAGGAGGAGGAGGTGAGCTGTGACATCACCTATTGTGAATTGTGGATCCTGTCCTAACTACTGTATATACAGGTGTTATTACTCATTGTACAGGAGGAGGAGGTGAGCTGTGACATCACCTATTGTGAATGGTGGATCCCGTGTTATCTACTGTATATAGAGGTGTTATCAGTCATTGTACAGAAGGAAGAGGAGGTGAGCTGTGACATTGCCTATTGTGAATGGTGGATCCTGTGTTATCTACTGTATATAGAGGTGTTATTGGTCATTCTACAGGAGGAGGAGGAGGTGAGCTGTGACATCACCTATTGTGAATGGTGGAT
This sequence comes from Ranitomeya imitator, assembly GCF_032444005.1. NCBI lineage: Eukaryota > Metazoa > Chordata > Amphibia > Anura > Dendrobatidae > Ranitomeya > Ranitomeya imitator. Next base: position 650,366,513 of record NC_091286.1, read on the forward strand.
CCTGTGTTATCTACTGTATATAGAGGTGCTATCAGTCATTGTACAGGAGGAGAAGGTGAGCTGTGATATCACCTATTGTGAATGGTGGATCCTGTGTTATCTACTGTATATAGAGGTGTTATCAGTCATTGTACAGGAGGAAAAGGTGAGCTGTGATATCACCTATTGTGAATGGTGGATCCTGTGTTATCTACTGTATATAGAGGTGTTATCAGTCATTGTACAAGAGGAGGTGAGCTGTGACATCACCTATTGTGAATGGTGGATCCTGTGTTATCTACTGTATATAGAGGTGCTATCAGTCATTGTACAGGAGGAGAAGGTGAGCTGTGACATCACCTATTGTGAATGGTGGACCCTGTGTTATCTACTGTATATAGAGGTGTTATCAGTCATTGTACAGGAGGAGAAGGTGAGCTGTGATATCACCTATTGTGAATGGTGGATCCTGTGTTATCTACTGTATATAGAGGTGTTATTAGTCATTGTACAGGAGGAGGTGAGCTGTGACATCACCTATTGTGAATGGTGGATCCTGTGTTATCTACTGTATATAGAGGTGTTATCAGTCATTGTACAGGAGGAGGAGGAGGTGAGCTGTGACATCACCTATTGTGAATGGTGTATCCTGTGTTATCTACTGTATATAGAGGTGACAACAAAAAATCCCAAATGCATATTGTGAGAAGGGAGGACCAATGGAAAAGAGTTTACCATGCACCCCCTAAACTCACTAAATCAGCTCCACAAAGACCATATAAAATTAAGGAGAACAACCCGGAGCATTTGATGAACCAAATATAAACAACGTTTATTCCATAATTGACTACATAAAAAACATACAGTTCAATAGCAATATAACATTAATAGGTAACAAGAGCAACATGACTGTCTATAGAATGCTGAGAAGAGCCCCCATCCCAACCCCACAAGTAATACTCCACAGAATGGGAGCATACAAGCCCATCCCCCTCAGCAGTAGGGCCTAGTAAAGTGCTGAGTGCAAATAAACGGTCACAAAGAGACCTAGCCCAGGTAAGGCACCGAGTTCCCAAGCCACTGTCAAAACATCGGACCCCATCACATGACCACAGAAGTAAGGTGGCTGGTACTGGTGCAGAACTTACCGATCGCAGGGGGAGGGTGGGGAGACGGTCAGGAGGTAAACCCCGACGCGCGTTTCGCGGCAGCACCGTGCCGCTTTCTCAAGGGGATAACCACTTGCTGCCGAAAAGGACCTTAAAGTAGCCCCTGACCTAACCCACGTGATGTTTAGTAGCCAATCAGGGAGGCACTATCGGCGCATGCGCGTTGCGTCCGACAGGTCCTGGCAGTGGAGCGCGGCGTCACAGCAAGTGCGCACGCGCGGGGAGCGAAGCAGCGCCCCGGGCGTGCGCACCAAGCCAAGCAGACGCCGATCCATACCAGAACGCAGCGGGCTGCAGCGCGACACGCACGGCCACCAATAAAGAGTGTATTCGCAAGCTATAAGAGAGACAAGCACCGCCCCACCACAGATGACACATCCCACATGTGTATATATGTTAAATACATGGTGCCAGCATGAATCATCCTGTATTGTAATAAACAGTCCTTATATTCAGATGAACAGCGTCCATTATGGTGGGTTGTGGTGCGTCGCTTGTGATGGAAACGTCCAATAGTGGAGAGATTCAGCCATTCTCTTAAAGGCGTTACATCATATGCCCCCAAGATTGCAGTGATCCTCAGTCATAAATGTTGGCAGAGTCGGCAGCCCATACAAGGAGAGTCCTTAGGGCATCAAATTTATTCCAGTCACTAGTAATGCAAAAGCATAAGCATTAAAATACAAAAATTAAAATTACTATAAAAAATAAAAATTAAAAACAACATCCCAACCACAACTAACGGGGTGAAGGCCCATAAGGAGTGTTTTAATGCTTTACCTATGATGGAAAGAAGGAAATACTTTTTATATATATACAGCACACCATGAGCACCGGAGAAATGTACTAATAATAAAGGGGATCATACTAGTAATAGAAAGAAATCCCTCATAAATAGGAGGCGAAGCTAAGTGCTTCATTTAAACCATTTGGTGACATGGTACCGAGCTGCACAATCCATTTTATCTCTTTTTGTGCTAGGAGCTTTTTATTGTCCCCACCCCGAATCCCCAAGTGCAGAACATCAATACCCCTAACCTTAAGGAATCTAGCGTCGCACTTGTGGTGCGACCTGAAATGGCGTGGGATTGGTTTGAGATCCGACACATCGGACACTGTCCTGGCAGCACCAATGTCCCGCACATGCTCCCGAACCCGAACGCGAAGTTCCCGCGTGGTTAATCCCACATACACCATGGGACACGGGCATGTAGCGTAATAAATTACGTTAGTTGTACTGCACGAGATTCGTTGCCTGATATCAAACTTTCTACTACCATCAGCAGACGTAAAGCTGGAGCAGCGCAGGACATTGGTGCAGGCAAGACAGTGCCCGCACGGAAAACACCCCCAATTGGGGCCACTAGTACCAAATGGGTTTTTCGGGGTGGGGACATAATGGCTCCGTACCAACAAATCGTTCAAATTTTTACACCTCCTAGAGGTCATCCGTGGGAACGGGCCAAGGGAGGCCGCCAGGGAGGGCTCAGTCCCAAGGACGGACCAATGTTTGGCAAGGATGGCGCGCATATTGTTCCACTCATGGTTGTAAGTAGAGATAAAGCGAATGGAACCAATATCCTCCCTGTCAGTCCCTCTACTCTGTGGGTGTAGTAAAGTCTCCCGTTGGGTTTTCCTGGCTCGGTCATAGCCATGCTTAACAGATCTACGGCTATAACCTCGAGCCAGAAAACGATCTTTCAGATCCGTGGCCTGTGCCTCGAACCTGGACTCAGAGGAACAGATTCGCCGCATCCTCAGGAACTGTCCGACCGGGACGGCCCTAATCGTGGATGGGTCATGTGCCGATGAGGCGTGTAATAAGGAATTAACAGCAGTCGATTTTCTGAAGACGTCCGCCTGGATACGCCGATTAATATCGACCTCCAGGCGGACATCCAGAAAATCGACAGTAACGTCACTAAAGGTGTATGTAAGTTTAATATTAGACGTGTTCCTATTTAGTATTCCCATGAAATCCTCGAGCTGGTGGGCGGTCCCGTCCCACAAAAAAAGAATATCATCAATGAAGCGATACCAGCACAGCACATGGGAAGCGGCCGGCGGGCCCTCGTCGCCAAAAAGGAATCTCTCCCAGTAACCCAAGAAGAGATTGGCGTACGAGGGCGCGCAGGCCGCGCCCATGGCCGTGCCGCGCTTCTGTAAATAAAAGATGTCCTTGAAAACAAAAAAATTGTGGGTAAGGACATAGTCCAGCAGCTCGAGGATTAGTCCACGTAAAGGGCCGTCCAGGTCGGAGGCCCCCAGAAAGAAGCGAACCGCCTCCATCCCACGAGAATGTTCAATACAAGTGTACAAACTCTCTACGTCAGCAGTGACGAGAAGAGTTGTACTGTCCACAAGGATGCCATCAATCCGCGCCAGGACGTCCGTAGTGTCACGAATATATGAAGGCAAAATTTGGACTAGAGGCTTGAGGTAGAAGTCTATAAATTGACACACATGATCGCATAAGCCCCCAATCCCAGACACAATCGGACGCCCCGGGGGATCAAGGGCATCCTTGTGGACTTTAGGTAACAGGTAGAAAGTTGGGGTCCTGGGGGACCTGACCATCAGACCATCAAAAACATTTTTGGGAATGATCCCTCCCTCAAGGGCTCTCACAAGGACCTGCTCCAGCTCCCGCAAGTACATGGTCATAGGATTGAAAGACAACTTGAGATACGTGTTGGAGTCCCGAAGCTGGCGAAATGCCTCCCGCTCATATTTGACGCCCGGCCAGACAACAATGTTCCCCCCCTTGTCCGCAGGTTTAAAAACAACGTCCTGCAACAACTGCAGTTGAGAAATAGCCTGACGCTGTTTAGCCGTAAGATTATCAAAAGTCCGCCTGGTTGATAATTTTTTGAAGTCCTCACTCACCAGTTTTGTGAAGACCTCAACGGCCGGACTTAAGGACAAGGGGGGGAACCTTGCCGATCTGGGCAGGACGGAGGGCGGGAACTTACTTACATTGGGGTACTCCTGTTCCTCAAGTAAGTCTTCCAAATCCCGAAGAGTTTGTACTTCAATTTCACTCATGTTATCAGAGACAGCCTTCCTCTCATGAAGCTTTTTCAGTATCAGCTTGCGGGAGAAAAGATGCAGGTCCTTCAAGGCTGTGAAATAATCAAATGAGTTAGTTGGAGAGAAAGTCAGGCCCCTACCCAGGACCTCCAACTGAGACTCAGTGAGTACATGTGATGACAAATTTAATACCTGGAGTCCACCCTGGCGGCCGCCCCGGGCCGTAGCCCCCACGGCTCCCTTGTTCCTGGCGTGCTGTCTGGTGATCATCTTTTTATTATTAGTGGACTCAGAGGTAGGAACCTGTTCAGACTGGAATGTACCAGATCCCACATCTTCATCGTAATTAGATATACCCGAGCGTACAGAGGTGGATCTGGAACGGGAGTAAGACATGTTCCTAGATCTTGGGCGTGACCGACCCCATGAATTCCGCCATCTATATACCCTGGATTGTTGTTTGTCCAGGATATCTCTATTGAATTTCTTAGTTTTGGTGGTTTGGATGTCATTAGCCCATTTCTGTAATTCACCATCAATGTCATTATTTAATTTCTTTAGGGCATCGCTTGACATATCCCTCTGCAGACTCAATTGTAAACCGTCAATTTCTTTCTCAATTACTTCTAATGACTCATGGTTCATCTGCTTAAGTAAAGTCAGAAAACCCCTAGAGCAGGTGTTGGTCAGTTCTTCCCAATTATTTTTAAAAGTATCATCCTGAATCGGAAACGACGGGAAGACCTGAATACGAAGCCCACGTGGGATAAGATCTTTCTGGATGTATTTGTCCAGGAACTCATGGTTCCACCATATGCGAGTCCTTTTGCGTAACAACTCCTTAAAACGATAAACCACCTCCTTCAGCTCTTTGGTAGACCCATCAACACCCCCATCAGCATTGTCAAGACAGACATCGTTGATCTGTGCTCGCCAAGTGCAATCGCGCGCACGGAAGTCCATGCCTAAGAATGGGATAACTGTGAAAAACACAGAAAATATTGACAACAAAAAATCCCAAATGCATATTGTGAGAAGGGAGGACCAATGGAAAAGAGTTTACCATGCACCCCCTAAACTCACTAAATCAGCTCCACAAAGACCATATAAAATTAAGGAGAACAACCCGGAGCATTTGATGAACCAAATATAAACAACGTTTATTCCATAATTGACTACATAAAAAACATACAGTTCAATAGCAATATAACATTAATAGGTAACAAGAGCAACATGACTGTCTATAGAATGCTGAGAAGAGCCCCCATCCCAACCCCACAAGTAATACTCCACAGAATGGGAGCATACAAGCCCATCCCCCTCAGCAGTAGGGCCTAGTAAAGTGCTGAGTGCAAATAAACGGTCACAAAGAGACCTAGCCCAGGTAAGGCACCGAGTTCCCAAGCCACTGTCAAAACATCGGACCCCATCACATGACCACAGAAGTAAGGTGGCTGGTACTGGTGCAGAACTTACCGATCGCAGGGGGAGGGTGGGGAGACGGTCAGGAGGTAAACCCCGACGCGCGTTTCGCGGCAGCACCGTGCCGCTTTCTCAAGGGGATAACCACTTGCTGCCGAAAAGGACCTTAAAGTAGCCCCTGACCTAACCCACGTGATGTTTAGTAGCCAATCAGGGAGGCACTATCGGCGCATGCGCGTTGCGTCCGACAGGTCCTGGCAGTGGAGCGCGGCGTCACAGCAAGTGCGCACGCGCGGGGAGCGAAGCAGCGCCCCGGGCGTGCGCACCAAGCCAAGCAGACGCCGATCCATACCAGAACGCAGCGGGCTGCAGCGCGACACGCACGGCCACCAATAAAGAGTGTATTCGCAAGCTATAAGAGAGACAAGCACCGCCCCACCACAGATGACACATCCCACATGTGTATATATGTTAAATACATGGTGCCAGCATGAATCATCCTGTATTGTAATAAACAGTCCTTATATTCAGATGAACAGCGTCCATTATGGTGGGTTGTGGTGCGTCGCTTGTGATGGAAACGTCCAATAGTGGAGAGATTCAGCCATTCTCTTAAAGGCGTTACATCATATGCCCCCAAGATTGCAGTGATCCTCAGTCATAAATGTTGGCAGAGTCGGCAGCCCATACAAGGAGAGTCCTTAGGGCATCAAATTTATTCCAGTCACTAGTAATGCAAAAGCATAAGCATTAAAATACAAAAATTAAAATTACTATAAAAAATAAAAATTAAAAACAACATCCCAACCACAACTAACGGGGTGAAGGCCCATAAGGAGTGTTTTAATGCTTTACCTATGATGGAAAGAAGGAAATACTTTTTATATATATACAGCACACCATGAGCACCGGAGAAATGTACTAATAATAAAGGGGATCATACTAGTAATAGAAAGAAATCCCTCATAAATAGGAGGCGAAGCTAAGTGCTTCATTTAAACCATTTGGTGACATGGTACCGAGCTGCACAATCCATTTTATCTCTTTTTGTGCTAGGAGCTTTTTATTGTCCCCACCCCGAATCCCCAAGTGCAGAACATCAATACCCCTAACCTTAAGGAATCTAGCGTCGCACTTGTGGTGCGACCTGAAATGGCGTGGGATTGGTTTGAGATCCGACACATCGGACACTGTCCTGGCAGCACCAATGTCCCGCACATGCTCCCGAACCCGAACGCGAAGTTCCCGCGTGGTTAATCCCACATACACCATGGGACACGGGCATGTAGCGTAATAAATTACGTTAGTTGTACTGCACGAGATTCGTTGCCTGATATCAAACTTTCTACTACCATCAGCAGACGTAAAGCTGGAGCAGCGCAGGACATTGGTGCAGGCAAGACAGTGCCCACACGGAAAACACCCCCAATTGGGGCCACTAGTACCAAATGGGTTTTTCGGGGTGGGCCGCCAGGGTGGACTCCAGGTATTAAATTTGTCATCACATGTACTCACTGAGTCTCAGTTGGAGGTCCTGGGTAGGGGCCTGACTTTCTCTCCAACTAACTCATTTGATTATTTCACAGCCTTGAAGGACCTGCATCTTTTCTCCCGCAAGCTGATACTGAAAAAGCTTCATGAGAGGAAGGCTGTCTCTGATAACATGAGTGAAATTGAAGTACAAACTCTTCGGGATTTGGAAGACTTACTTGAGGAACAGGAGTACCCCAATGTAAGTAAGTTCCCGCCCTCCGTCCTGCCCAGATCGGCAAGGTTCCCCCCCTTGTCCTTAAGTCCGGCCGTTGAGGTCTTCACAAAACTGGTGAGTGAGGACTTCAAAAAATTATCAACCAGGCGGACTTTTGATAATCTTACGGCTAAACAGCGTCAGGCTATTTCTCAACTGCAGTTGTTGCAGGACGTTGTTTTTAAACCTGCGGACAAGGGGGGGAACATTGTTGTCTGGCCGGGCGTCAAATATGAGCGGGAGGCATTTCGCCAGCTTCGGGACTCCAACACGTATCTCAAGTTGTCTTTCAATCCTATGACCATGTACTTGCGGGAGCTGGAGCAGGTCCTTGTGAGAGCCCTTGAGGGAGGGATCATTCCCAAAAATGTTTTTGATGGTCTGATGGTCAGGTCCCCCAGGACCCCAACTTTCTACCTGTTACCTAAAGTCCACAAGGATGCCCTTGATCCCCCGGGGCGTCCGATTGTGTCTGGGATTGGGGGCTTATGCGATCATGTGTGTCAATTTATAGACTTCTACCTCAAGCCTCTAGTCCAAATTTTGCCTTCATATATTCGTGACACTACGGACGTCCTGGCGCGGATTGATGGCATCCTTGTGGACAGTACAACTCTTCTCGTCACTGCTGACGTAGAGAGTTTGTACACTTGTATTGAACATTCTCGTGGGATGGAGGCGGTTCGCTTCTTTCTGGGGGCCTCCGACCTGGACGGCCCTTTACGTGGACTAATCCTCGAGCTGCTGGACTATGTCCTTACCCACAATTTTTTTGTTTTCAAGGACATCTTTTATTTACAGAAGCGCGGCACGGCCATGGGCGCGGCCTGCGCGCCCTCGTACGCCAATCTCTTCTTGGGTTACTGGGAGAGATTCCTTTTTGGCGACGAGGGCCCGCCGGCCGCTTCCCATGTGCTGTGCTGGTATCGCTTCATTGATGATATTCTTTTTTTGTGGGACGGGACCGCCCACCAGCTCGAGGATTTCATGGGAATACTAAATAGGAACACGTCTAATATTAAACTTACATACACCTTTAGTGACGTTACTGTCGATTTTCTGGATGTCCGCCTGGAGGTCGATATTAATCGGCGTATCCAGGCGGACGTCTTCAGAAAATCGACTGCTGTTAATTCCTTATTACACGCCTCATCGGCACATGACCCATCCACGATTAGGGCCGTCCCGGTCGGACAGTTCCTGAGGATGCGGCGAATCTGTTCCTCTGAGTCCAGGTTCGAGGCACAGGCCACGGATCTGAAAGATCGTTTTCTGGCTCGAGGTTATAGCCGTAGATCTGTTAAGCATGGCTATGACCGAGCCAGGAAAACCCAACGGGAGACTTTACTACACCCACAGAGTAGAGGGACTGACAGGGAGGATATTGGTTCCATTCGCTTTATCTCTACTTACAACCATGAGTGGAACAATATGCGCGCCATCCTTGCCAAACATTGGTCCGTCCTTGGGACTGAGCCCTCCCTGGCGGCCTCCCTTGGCCCGTTCCCACGGATGACCTCTAGGAGGTGTAAAAATTTGAACGATTTGTTGGTACGGAGCCATTATGTCCCCACCCCGAAAAACCCATTTGGTACTAGTGGCCCCAATTGGGGGTGTTTTCCGTGCGGGCACTGTCTTGCCTGCACCAATGTCCTGCGCTGCTCCAGCTTTACGTCTGCTGATGGTAGTAGAAAGTTTGATATCAGGCAACGAATCTCGTGCAGTACAACTAACGTAATTTATTACGCTACATGCCCGTGTCCCATGGTGTATGTGGGATTAACCACGCGGGAACTTCGCGTTCGGGTTCGGGAGCATGTGCGGGACATTGGTGCTGCCAGGACAGTGTCCGATGTGTCGGATCTCAAACCAATCCCACGCCATTTCAGGTCGCACCACAAGTGCGACGCTAGATTCCTTAAGGTTAGGGGTATTGATGTTCTGCACTTGGGGATTCGGGGTGGGGACAATAAAAAGCTCCTAGCACAAAAAGAGATAAAATGGATTGTGCAGCTCGGTACCATGTCACCAAATGGTTTAAATGAAGCACTTAGCTTCGCCTCCTATTTATGAGGGATTTCTTTCTATTACTAGTATGATCCCCTTTATTATTAGTACATTTCTCCGGTGCTCATGGTGTGCTGTATATATATAAAAAGTATTTCCTTCTTTCCATCATAGGTAAAGCATTAAAACACTCCTTATGGGCCTTCACCCCGTTAGTTGTGGTTGGGATGTTGTTTTTAATTTTTATTTTTTATAGTAATTTTAATTTTTGTATTTTAATGCTTATGCTTTTGCATTACTAGTGACTGGAATAAATTTGATGCCCTAAGGACTCTCCTTGTATGGGCTGCCGACTCTGCCAACATTTATGACTGAGGATCACTGCAATCTTGGGGGCATATGATGTAACGCCTTTAAGAGAATGGCTGAATCTCTCCACTATTGGACGTTTCCATCACAAGCGACGCACCACAACCCACCATAATGGACGCTGTTCATCTGAATATAAGGACTGTTTATTACAATACAGGATGATTCATGCTGGCACCATGTATTTAACATATATACACATGTGGGATGTGTCATCTGTGGTGGGGCGGTGCTTGTCTCTCTTATAGCTTGCGAATACACTCTTTATTGGTGGCCGTGCGTGTCGCGCTGCAGCCCGCTGCGTTCTGGTATGGATCGGCGTCTGCTTGGCTTGGTGCGCACGCCCGGGGCGCTGCTTCGCTCCCCGCGCGTGCGCACTTGCTGTGACGCCGCGCTCCACTGCCAGGACCTGTCGGACGCAACGCGCATGCGCCGATAGTGCCTCCCTGATTGGCTACTAAACATCACGTGGGTTAGGTCAGGGGCTACTTTAAGGTCCTTTTCGGCAGCAAGTGGTTATCCCCTTGAGAAAGCGGCACGGTGCTGCCGCGAAACGCGCGTCGGGGTTTACCTCCTGACCGTCTCCCCACCCTCCCCCTGCGATCGGTAAGTTCTGCACCAGTACCAGCCACCTTACTTCTGTGGTCATGTGATGGGGTCCGATGTTTTGACAGTGGCTTGGGAACTCGGTGCCTTACCTGGGCTAGGTCTCTTTGTGACCGTTTATTTGCACTCAGCACTTTACTAGGCCCTACTGCTGAGGGGGATGGGCTTGTATGCTCCCATTCTGTGGAGTATTACTTGTGGGGTTGGGATGGGGGCTCTTCTCAGCATTCTATAGACAGTCATGTTGCTCTTGTTACCTATTAATGTTATATTGCTATTGAACTGTATGTTTTTTATGTAGTCAATTATGGAATAAACGTTGTTTATATTTGGTTCATCAAATGCTCCGGGTTGTTCTCCTTAATTTTGTATATAGAGGTGTTATCAGTTATTGTACAGGAGGAGGAGGTGAGCTGTGACATCACCTATTGTGAATGGTGAATCCTGTGTTATCTACTGTATGTAGAGGTGCTATCAGTCATTGTACAGGAGGAGAACGTGAGCTGTGACATCACCTATTGTGAATGGTGGACCCTGTGTTATCTACTGTATATAGAGGTGTTATCAGTCATTGTACAGGAGGAGAAGGTGAGCTGTGATATCACCTATTGTGAATGGTGGATCCTGTGTTATCTACTGTATATAGAGGTGTGATCAGTCATTGTACAGAAGGAGGAGGTGAGCTGTGACATCACCTATTGTGGATGGTGGATCCTGTGTTATCTACTATATATAGAGGTGTTATCAGTCATTGTACAGGAGGAGGAGGTGAGCTGTGACATCACCTATTGTGAATGGTGGATCCTGTGTTATCTACTGTATATAGAGGTGCTATCATTGTACAGGAGGAGGAGGTGAGCTGTGACATCCCCTATTGTGAATGGGGGATCCTGTGTTATCTACTGTATATAGAGGTGTTATCAGTCATTATACAGGAGGAGGAGGTGAGCTGTGACATCACCTATTGTGGATGGTGGATCCTGTGTTATCTACTGTATATAGAGGTGTTATCAGTCATTATATAGGAGGAGGAGGTGAGCCGTGACATCACCTATTGAGAATGGTGGATCCTGTTTTATCTACTGTATATAGAGGTGTTATCAGTCATTGTACAGGAGGAGGAGGTGAGCTGTGACATCACCTATTGTGAATGGTGGATCCTGTGTTATCTACTGTATATAGAGGTGTTATCAGTCATTGTACAGGAGGAGGAGGTGAGCTGTGACATCACCTATTGTGAATGGTGGATCCTGTGTTATCTACTGTATATAGAGGTGTTATCAGTCATTGTACAGGAGGAGGTGAGCTTTGACATCACCTATTGTGAATGGTGGATCCTGTGTTATCTACTGTATATAGAGGTGTTATCAGTCATTGTACAGGAGAAGGTGAGCTGTGACATCACCTATTGTGAATGGTGAATCCTGTGTTATCTACTGTATATAGAGGTGCTATCAGTCATTGTACAGGAGGAGAACGTGAGCTGTGACATCACCTATTGTGAATGGTGGACCCTGTGTTATCTACTGTATATAGAGGTGTTATCAGTCATTATACAGGAGGAGAAGGTGAGCTGTGATATCACCTATTGTGAATGGTGGATCCTGTGTTATCTACTGTATATAGAGGTGTGATCAGTCATCGTACAGAAGGAGGAGGTGAGCTGTGACATCACCTATTGTGGATGGTGGATCCTGTGTTATCTACTATATATAGAGGTGTTATCAGTCATTGTACAGGAGAAGGTGAGCTGTGACATCACCTATTGTGAATGGTGAATCCTGTGTTATCTACTGTATATAGAGGTGTTATCAGTCATTGTACAGGAGAAGGTGAGCTGTGACATCACCTATTGTGAATGGTGAATCCTGTGTTATCTACTGTATATAGAGGTGCTATCAGTCATCGTACAGAAGGAGGAGGTGAGCTGTGACATCACCTATTGTGGATGGTGGATCCTGTGTTATCTACTATATATAGAGGTGTTATCAGTCATTGTACAGGAGAAGGTGAGCTGTGATATCACCTATTGTGAATGGTGGATCCTGTGTTATCTACTATATATAGAGGTGTTATCAGTCATTGTACAGGAGAAGGTGAGCTGTGACATCACCTATTGTGAATGGTGAATCCTGTGTTATCTACTGTATATAGAGGTGCTATCAGTCATTGTACAGGAGGAGAACGTGAGCTGTGACATCACCTATTGTGAATGGTGGACCCTGTGTTATCTACTGTATATAGAGGTGTTATCAGTCATTGTACAGGAGGAGAAGGTGAGCTGTGATATCACCTATTGTGAATGGTGGATCCTGTGTTATCTACTGTATATAGAGGTGTTATCAGTCATTGTACAGGAGGAGGAGGTGAGCTGTGACATCACCTATTGTGAATGGTGGATCCTGTGTTATCTACTGTATATAGAGGTGCTATCAGTCATTGTACAGGAGGAGGAGGTGAGCTGTGACATCCCCTATTGTGAATGGGGGATCCTGTGTTATCTACTGTATATAGAGGTGTTATCAGTCATTATACAGGAGGAGGAGGTGAGCTGTGACATCACCTATTGTGGATGGTGGATCCTGTGTTATCTACTGTATATAGAGGTGTTATCAGTCATTGTATAGGAGGAGGAGGTGAGCTGTGACATCACCTATTGTGAATGGTGGATCCTGTTTTATCTACTGTATATAGAGGTGTTATCAGTCATTGTACAGGAGGAGGAGGTGAGCTGTGACATCACCTATTGTGAATGGTGGATCCTGTGTTATCTACTGTATATAGAGGTGTTATCAGTCATTGTACAGGAGGAAAAGGTGAGCTGCGACATCACCTATTGTGAATGGTGGATCCTGTGTTATCTACTGTATATAGAGGTGTTATCAGTCATTGTACAGGAGGAGGAGGTGAGCTGTGACATCACCTATTGTGTATGGTGGATCCAGTGTTATTTACTGTATATAGAGGTGTTATCAGTCATTGTACAGGAGGAGGTGAGCTGTGATATCACCTATTGTGTATGGTGGTGTTGTGAATTCTGCTCTTGGGCTCCCTCCGGTGGTTGTTGATGGTAATGCAGTTATTCCTGAGCAGCAGTCTTGGACAGGTGTTTCTGCTAATTGCAATTCTGACTGGGGTATTTAGCTGTGCAGGACTCATTAGTCCTTGCCAGTAGTCAATGTTCCTTTGGAAGTGTTGGTCATCTGCCTCGCCTCTCCTGCTTGCTGCCAATTCAGCTAAGATAAGTGTTTGCTTCATTTTTTTAGACACACTGCTGTGTGTTTATTTTCTGTGCTTATCTTGTTTCTATTTGGTTCCTGCTAGACTGTGCCTGATGTTTTTCTCAGTCTAGTTGGACTCGCTGGAGTCGCAGATGTACTCTCCACATATTTAGTTGGGTGGTGGAGTTTTTGTATTTTTCTGCTATGGATATTTTGTAGTGTTTTATGCTGAACACATAGTATCCTGTACTATCCTTTCCTATCTAGGTAGAAGTGGCCTCCTTTGCTTATCCCTGTTTTCTGTCTGTGTGTGTCTTTTCCTCTCCTACTCACAGTCATTATTTGTGGGGGGCTACATATCCTTTGGGGATCTACTCTGAGGCAAGAGAGTTTTCCTATTTCCATCTTTAGGGATATTTAGTCCTTAGGCTGTGTCGAGGTGTCTAGGTCTGGTTAGGCACACCCCACGGCTACTTCTAGTTGCGGTGATAGGATCAGGGTTTGCGGTCAGTAAAGTTACCACTGCTCCAGCGAAGGTCTTTTCATGCTGCTCCAAGGCCACTTGATCATAACAGGTGGATCCTGTGTTATCTACTGTATATAGAGGTGTTATCAGTCATTGTACAGGAGGAGGAGGTGAGCTGTGACATCACCTATTGTGAATGGTGGATCCTGTGTTATCTACTGTATATAGAGGTGTTATCAGTCATTGTACAGAAGGAGGAGGTGAGCTGTGACATCACCTATTGTGAATGGTGGATCCTGTGTTATCTACTGTATATAGAGGTGTTATCAGTCATTGTACAGGAGGAGGAGGTGAGCTGTGACATCACCTATTGTGAATGGTGGATCCCGTGTTATCTACTGTATATAGAGGTGTTATCAGTCACTGTACAGGAGCAGGAGGTGAGCTGTGACATCACCTATTGTGAATGGTGGATCCCGTGTTATCTACTGTATATAGAGGTGTTATCAGTCATTGTACAGGAGGAGGAGGAGGTGAGCTGTGACATCGCCTATTGTGAATGGTGGATCCTGTGTTATCTACTGTATATAGAGGTGTTATTGGTCATTGTACAGGAGGAGAAGGAGGTGAGCTGTGACATCACCTATTGTGAATGGTGGATCCTGTGTTATCTGTTGTGAATTCTGTGGTTGAATTCACTCCTGTGGTCACAAGTGGTACTGCAGCTTCTGAGCGTCCTCCCTCAGGTGTTCTGGTGAGCTCGTTAACTGCTTCATTACTTAACTCCGCCTGATGCTGCTATCCTTGCTCCTTGTCAATGTTTCAGTGTTGGATCTGAGCTTCTCCTGATTGTTCCTGTGACCTGCTGCTCTGTATAGCTAAGTGCTTTTTGCTTTTTTGTTGCTTTTTTTCTGTCCAGCTTGTCTTTTGTTTTGCTGGAAGCTCTGAGACGCAAAGGGTGTACCGCCGTGCCGTTAGTTCGGCACGGTGGTTTTTTTTTGCCCCTTTGCGTGGTTTTGCTTTAGGGTTTTTTGTAGACTGCAAAGTTCGCTTTACTGTCCTCGCTCTGTCCTAGAATATCGGGCCCCACTTTGCTGAATCTATTTCATCCCTACGTTTTGTCTTTTCATCTTACTCACAGTCATTATATGTGGGGGGCTGCCTTTTCCTTTGGGGAATTTCTCTGGGGCAAGTCAGGCCTATTTTTCTATCTTCAGGCTAGCTAGTTTCTTAGGCTGTGCCGAGTTGCCTAGGTAGTTGTTAGGCGCAATCCAAAGCCGCTTTTAGTTGTGTTTAGGATAGGATCAGGTGTGCAGTCTACAGAGTTTCCACGTCTCAGAGCTCGTTGTTGTATTTTTGGGTATTTGTCAGATCACTGTGTGCGCTCTGATCGCTAAGCACACTGTGTTTCTGGATTGCCTTCATAACACCTGTCATTAGCAAACATAACAGTTATCTACTGTATATAGAGGTGTTATCAGTCATTGTACAGGAGGAGGAGGTGAGCTGTGACATCACCTATTGTGAATGGTGGATCCTGTGTTATCTACTGTATATAGAGGTGTTATCAGTCATTGTGCAGGAGGAGGAGGTGAGCTGTGACATCACCTATTGGGAATAGTGGATCCTGTGTTATCTACTGTATATAGAGGAGTTATCAGTCATTGTACAGGAGGAGGAGGTGAGCTGTGACATCACCTATTGTGAATGGTGGACCCTGTGTTATCTACTGTATATAGAGGTGTTATCAGTCATTGTGCAGGAGGAGGAGGTGAGCTGTGACATCACCTATTGTGAATGGTGGATCCTGTGTTATCTACTGTATATAGAGGTGCTATCAGTCATTGTACAGGAGGAGGAGGTGAGCTGTGACATCCCCTATTGTGAATGGGGGATCCTGTGTTATCTACTGTATATAGAGGTGTTATCAGTCATTGTATAGGAGGAGGAGGTGAGCCGTGACATCACCTATTGTGAATGGTGGATCCTGTGTTATCTACTGTATATAGAGGTGTTATCAGTCATTGTACAGGAGGAGGAGGTGAGCTGTGACATCACCTATTGTGAATGGTGGATCCTGTGTTATCTACTGTATATAGAGGTGTTATCAGTCATTGTGCAGGAGGAGGAGGTGAGCTGTGACATCACCTATTGGGAATAGTGGATCCTGTGTTATCTACTGTATATAGAGGAGTTATCAGTCATTGTACAGGAGGAGGAGGTGAGCTGTGACATCACCTATTGTGAATGGTGGACCCTGTGTTATCTACTGTATATAGAGGTGTTATCAGTCATTGTGCAGGAGGAGGAGGTGAGCTGTGACATCACCTATTGTGAATGGTGGACCCTGTGTTATCTACTGTATATAGAGGTGTTATCAGTCATTGTACAGGAGGAGGAGGTGAGCTGTGACATCACCTATTGTGAATGGTGGATTCTGTGTTATCTACTGTATATAGAGGTGTTATCAGTCATTGTACAGGAGGAGGAGGTGAGCTGTGACATTATCTATTGTGAATGGTGGATCCCTTTGAAGCTACATCTTGCTTGTGCAATTTATAATACATGTGACAAATCCCTTATTTTTCTCATGTTCTCAGTAATTTATGGACTCGGACATATCATGGGCCCAGCTGCAACGTCTGCACCTCTTATTGCGACTCCACTTTTACGTAGAAAACAGACCCTCCATAGATGCCACTGTCATCGCTGATAATTTCCCAGGCATTTGTGAACGCCCCATGGGGGACGTTTTATTGTGGTATTACGATCACGGTCAGAGGAAAGTAGATCCTTGCTAATTACACGTATTATTTAATGGGTTGTAAAATATGGTATTTGGGTAATGAATGCACATGGCCTATCAGGCATGAATGGTCATCTAGTATTTAATTACGGCTGGTAATTGAACGTTATGAGTTACCGATGCTTCACTCATCCCTGAACAGCGCAGATTGTTTCGCCAGAGGTGATTCTCTGTTACAGCCAGGCAGCTCGGATTATTCTATCCTACATAAAAAGATTATTTTTTATGTAACATGTAATATTATTATAAGCTAGATGGTGGCCCGATTCTAACGCATCGGGTATTCTAGAATATGTATGTCCACGTAGTATATTGCCCAGCGACGTAGTATATTACCCAGCCAGGTAGTATATT
Source organism: Ranitomeya imitator (assembly GCF_032444005.1). Classification (NCBI taxonomy): domain Eukaryota; kingdom Metazoa; phylum Chordata; class Amphibia; order Anura; family Dendrobatidae; genus Ranitomeya; species Ranitomeya imitator. Next base: position 650,383,689 of record NC_091286.1, read on the forward strand.
GCCCAGCCACGTAGTATATTACCCAGCCACGTAGTATGTTGCCCAGCGACGTAGTATATTGCCCAGTGACGTAGTATATTGCCCAGTGACGTAGTATATTGCCCAGCGACGTAGTATATTGCCCAGCGACATACTATATTGCCCAGCTACGTAGTATATTATCCAGTCACATAGTATATTGCCCAGTCACATAGTATGTTGCCCAGCCACATAGTATATAGCAGAGCCACGTAGTATATTGCCCAGCCACGTAGTATATTGTCCAGCCACATAGTATATTGGCCAGCCACGTAGTATATTGCCCAGCACAGAGCCACGTAGTATAGAGACTTAAAAAAAATAACCATATACTCACCTATAGCCCGTTGGAAGTCCTGCTATACTCACCCTCCGCCGCCTTTCCCGCTCCTTGCCACGCTCCCGGGACCGCTCCTTTTCAAGCGGCAGCTTCCGGTCCCAGGGCTGGTGTGAGCAGGACCTATGATGACGTCGTGGTCACATGACCGTGACGTCACGGCAGGTCCTTGTCGCACACCAGCCCTGGGAGCGGAAGCTGCCGCTTGCAATGGAGCGGTCCCGGGAGCGTGGCAAGGAGCGGGAAAGGCGGCGGAGGGTGAGTATAGCAGGTTTTTTTTTTGTATTATTTTTAACATGACATATTTTTACTATTGATGCTACATAGGCAGCATCAATAGTAAATAGTTGGGGACACACAGGGTTAATAGCAGCGGTAACGGAGCTCGTTACACCGCGGGCCGTTACCGCTGCCATTAACCCTGTGTGAGTGGAGAGTGAAGGGGATTACGGAGCAGGTGCCGGGCAGTGAGTGCAGGGGAGTAGGGAGGGACTAATCGGACTGTGCCCGTCGCTGATTGGTCGCGGCAGCCATGACAAGCAGCTGCTGAGACCAATCAACGAATGAATAACCGTGACAGAAGGACAGACAGACAGACGGAAGTGACCCTTAGACAATTATATAGTAGATTCACACCTGCCACTGGGACTTTTTTGCCTCTAAATTCCTGTTTTTTCAGGAAACAACACGTGTACATAGCCACAATGGTTGGATCCCGACCTTTTTTTTTATATTGAAGCATCTAATGAGCGTGTGCAAAGGTCATTGTGAGGTAACAGCCTATTGTGATTGGTGGATCTGGTGTCAATCATTGGTATATAGAGGTGATATCTGTCATTGTAATGCTGCCTCGATGGTAAAGAACTGCTGAAAACTGTTTCTGAAAGTTCAGGATGTATGAGTTGAAAAAAAATGTCGTAGTGGCTAGTGTGAAAATTACTCATGTATTTATCTTTTTAATAAAATTTGTAATATTGACAATTTTACTTACGGTAGTTTTTTACATTGCGCAACAAAAAAAAAGGTTGTTTTCTCTTCAACGGGAGGAAAAAATGGCTAAAAAAGAGCATCACTGGAGGAACCGGAATGCCGGTGCATGATACAATGGAATGTAAAAGTTTGGGCACCCCTGGTCAAAATTACAGTGAAGCAAGTTGACGATGAAATGATCTGTAAAAGACCTAAAGTTAAAGATGACACATTTCCTTTGTATTTTAGGTAATATATATATATATATATATATATATATTCATCTTTTACATTTTAAAAATTGCAAAAAGGAAAATGGGCCAATTCAAATGTTTGGGCACCCTGCATAATTAGTACCTTTAGGATCCAACAATATGACCCAAAACTAACAAATAGTCAACGCACGTTTCGTGTATTCTTCTTCAGAACGAAACGTGCGTTGGGGTGGAGGGAAACACTATCAGCTCCGCATCAACAAGCTGGACTCCACACTTGGATACTCACAATTATAGGTAAACCTGTCTCCTTTACAAATTCTTTTACATGCCTGCACTGCGTTACATTATAGTTCACACTGTTCATTTAACATAGGCACTTGTACCTTTGTTTTTCCGGCATGTTGCCTGAAATTAGATCAGTCAGTATGGCAAATATAACCTAGTCGTTGATATATTTGAATGGTGGATAAACCTGCTGTTGTTTATTTTGGATATTGTCCAGCTAAAACTATCTGGACACTTGTTGTTGATACGGTACCTGCAGTGACTGATACTGCTTCCCTCACACGAAAGGCCCCTTGTTGAATTCTGCTAACTATATTTATATGTCTTGTTTTAATGTTTTCTCAATAAATTGTTATTTTTAAACAAACACATTGATAACTGTGGTTATTGCTATGTGTCCCTGACTGTTTGTTAGTTTTGGGTCATATTGTTGTATTCTAGATGTTTGTAACATATCACAATCTCATTTTGGACTATGTTGGTTGATAATTAGTACCTTGTAGCACCCCCTTTTTGAAAGTATCACAGCTTGTAAATGCTTTTGGTAGCCAGACAAAAGTCTTTCAATTCTTGTTTGAGGGATTTTCATCCTTTCTTCTTTGGAAAATTCTTCTATTTCTGTGAGATTCCTGGGTCGTCTTGCATCCTCTGCTATTTTGAGGTCTAGCCACAGATTTTCAATGATGTTCAAATCAGAGGACTGTGAGGGCCATTGTAAAAGCTCCATCTCACACCTTTTGAGGTCGTTTATTGTGGATACTTCAGCTTTTTTTTACAGATGGTGTTATGCTTGCATCAATAATTTGTTGAAATTTCAATCAATCCATTCTTCCCTGTACCCGTGAAATGTTCCCCGTGCCATTGGCTGCAACACAATCCCAAAGCATGATTGATTATGGTTGGTGAAATGTTATTTTCCTTAACTTCTGTGCCCTTTTTTCTCCACACATACCTTTGATCATTGTGGTCGATGAGTTCTTTCCACAGGACTTGTTTCCAAAATGCATCAGTCTTGTTTAGAAGTTCTTTTGCATACTAATGACATTGAATTTTATGGTGAGGATGCAGGAGAGGTTTTCTTCTGATGACTCTTCCATGAAGGCCATATTTCCGTAGGTGTCTCTGAACAGTAGAACAATGTACCACAACTCCAGAGTCTGCTACATCTTTCTAAAGATCTTTTGCAGTCAAGCGGGGGTTCTGCTCACTGAAATTGCCCTTATCTTAGGCTCCACTGTTCCTAGTTACTGTCAATTCTTAATTGCATTTCGAACTGAGGAAAGGGCAACTTGAAAACGCTTTGCTGTCTTCTTATAGCCTTCTCCTGCTTTGTGGGCCTCCACCATTTTCCTAGCAGCTGCTTAGAAGAACTGATGGCTGCTGTTTTTTGGCACAAGGTTAGAGGAGGCTGGGTTTTTAGAAAGCTGGGAATTTTTCATCACTTGGCCTTTCCTAACAATGATAGTGAACAAGTCATAACCCTAACAGGCTAATTAAAGTCTGAAATCTTAGTCAAAGTTATCTGAACACACAAAACTCCAAGGGAGCCCAAACTTTTGCATTTGCCCATTTTCCTTTTTGTAAATTTCAAACAGTAAAAAATGACAATATAATATATTGTGTCCTAGTAGTGGGGGAAACCCAAGAGAGTTTTTTTCTTCTACCACCAGCCAATGCACTTGCTCCCCATACTTTACATCCATAAATTGTGCCCCCCTTACTCAATAATGTTTATTCGAGACCTTCTTTTTAAAGTAGTCTCCGTTTGACTGTGGGACGCTTCCTGGATCTTATATGTTAATTTCAATTCAGACTTGAATTTCTCATTTAAAAGCTCAGACTCATAAATCAGGCTGAGATCGAACCACAATGCTCAGACTGGCCGGCGGCTCTCCCAACCCGAGCATGACAGCTACATAGAAATATATGAAGCTGTCCCTCCGAAGTGGGGATAGCCGCCGGCCAGTCTGTGCCCCGCGTTCCGATCTTCCTCCGGTTTATACAGTCGTCTAGCTGCATCCTTAGACACTTTCACGTCGGTGGATGAAATCGTAAGTGTATTTTGCTTCGCAATATCACACACCTTACGTCCAGTGGATGGCAAGAAGCCCGTCCACATTGGGTGCCAGCTGAAACGTATATCCCCCTACAATGGCAAGGATCAGAGTTAACTCTGATCCCAGCCATTTATCTCCTTCTATCCAGCAGTCAATGGCAAATAAGTTGACCAAAATATTGTAGAACTGCACTGAACAGTCCTGTAATTTCACTGAGTTTAATAATGTAAATTAAAAAAAAAAAATCTTCATGGTAAAAAAAAAAAATTCCTTTTTTTTTTTTTAAATATAGCAAAGCGTTATTTTTTTTTTTAAATTACCGCCTCCTTGAAAAAGTTAATAATTTAATGTACCGTATATATTCCCTTTACGTGGTCCTACAAGCCCTCATGCCGCTACTTTGACCCTCCAAAATAAAAAAAAATAAAAAAGTCACGCAAAACAAAAATATTTGTATCCGTGTAATGTGCGATTATGGTGCAAAAAGTAGGAAAACATAAACAGCTAGGCGTAATGGTTGCTACTGTCATCATGTAAAGCCATTGGGTAAAGGTAGCATTTTATTTGCTATTTTTGCAGCAGAGTAAACTGCATAAACTTGATACGCAAAAGAAAAAAAGGTGGAATTAATTTTATTTTTTCATTCCTTCCCCCCCAATAAAAAAACATAATTAAAGTCAATGAGTTCTCTGTACCCCAATATACAGTACGTCCTAGAACTCAGTCACCAGAGAAATAAAATTGTTATCGCTTTCTGAATGCGCAGTTGCAACAAAAATAAAATAATAATAGTAATAATTGCAAAAATTGGCAACAATAATTCGAAATTGAGCTTAGTCCTAAATGGGTTAATTTCATTATTGTTTTTTACCTGGGTGTGACTATTAATGTATGCGCCTTCATTATTTCCCTTGACTTTTGCGCTGTTCTTTTCTTCGTCTCGTCTCCTGTTTACTGACCTCGCTGCCCACATTCCCGTCTCTGCTACAATCAGTGTAATTTCAGCCGGTGCGACCTCCCTCGCTTCCACCCGTCGTTCTTCCCACATTATCTAATATTTTCAGCCTCTACCAGGAGTCGTATTTGCAGCAGGCGGTCTCCTAAATTAAGCAATCTGGGTCTTATTATCCATTGACAAATACAAATTGATATCTAAATAGTTTATTGATGGCGAGAGAATCCCATCATCCACCCAGGTCCTCGTGACGTCAATGACTGAGACTCGATGGGAAAAATTATTCTGCAATTTTCTTGTCTGTCCTATGTAATTATGAAATAATTGATTTGATGGAGCTATATATAGTGAATAGTCTGCCATGTTCAAGGTATCATGGGTGGCTCCACTTTTTCGCTAGTTATGCATGTGTTCAGGAAAGGTGATGCATTTATGGTCACTATAGTTCCGACTGCTGGGACCCCAACTGATTGTGAGAATGGGGGGTCCTAAAGGCTTTTGTGCAAAATAAGCAGATGTTTGACCATCGTTCCGTTCACCTTTTGTGTACCTGAAGGAGATATCCTTTATTTATATCAGTCCCATTAAAGTGAAAGAAGTGGTGGTCGAGCATGCCCAGCACCGTTCATTCATACAGGGGACTCAGTGGAGTTTGACAGCGGCATTTAACTAGTTAACAATCGCAGTTTGATCGCAATTCCACCTGCGGCTGTTAGAGGCACATGTCAGCTGTTCAAATCAGCTGATATGTGCCGGAAAAGATGTGGACTCAGCGCTGGAGCCCACATCAAAAGGAGGGAGTCTGACATCGGCATACTATTACTCCCGATGTCGGAAAGGGGTTAATGATCGGTCCACAGGACTTGTTTCCAAAATGCATCAATCTTGTTTAGATGTTCTCTTGCATACTTCTGACACGGAATTTTATGGTGAGGATGCAGGAGAGGTTTTCTTCTGATGACTCTTCCTTGAAGGCCATATTTGTGCAGGTGTCTCTGAACAGTAACACAACGTACTACAACTCCAGAGTCTTCTAAATCTTTCTGAAGGTCTTTTTCAGTCAAACGGGGGGCTGATTTTCCCATCTAGCAATCCTACAAGCAGGACTTACTGAAATTTTGCTTAGTCTTCCAGCCCTTATCTTGACCTCTATGGTTCCTGTGAACTACCATTTCCTTATTACGTTTCGAACTGAGGAAAGGGCAACTTGAAAATGCTTTGCTATCTTCTTCTCTATCTATAGCCTTCTCCTGCTTGTGGGTCTCCACCATTTTTATTTTCAGAGTGATAGAAGAACCCATTGCTGCGTTTTTTGGGCACAAGGTTAGAGGAGGCTGGACTTTTAAAAGCTGGGAAATTTGCATCACCTCGCCTTTCCTAACGATGATAGTGAACAAGCCATAACCCTAACAGGCTAGTTAAAGTTTGAAACCTTGGTTAAAGTTAATTATCTGAGCACACAAATCTCCAAGGGTGCCCAAACTTTATCGGCCCATTTTCCTTTTTGTTATTTTTAAAATGTAGCAAATAACAATATTTATTTTCCCCTCAAATACAAAGGAAATGTGTCATCTTTAACAATAGGCCTTTGTTCTTGAGATTGATAGGGTTCCTAACCGTTAAACCTGTAGAGATCTTGCAAGTACCATCCATGAGTCATATGTATTTAATGGGAAAACTACTTTATTAAATACCACTGAAACATTAAACGGACACATCTATAGTCAATATGCTGGAACTAGAGAAGACAGTGTCCCATCAGTCCCATAGAAGTGAATAAAGAGGCGATGGAGCATGCACAGCACCTTTCCATTCATACTGGGAACTTTGGGAACCCTTTTCTCTGGATTGATGGGGGTCAAAACCATTAGACCATTGCGATCATGCATGTATCCCTACATGGATCAGAAATATTTAGTGAGAAAGACTCTTAAAATATTTAAATATTTAAAATAAAAATTTGTAGTCCATGTGCGGTTACTGGAGGAAATATCGCTTCGTCAGTCCAATAGAAATTAATGAAGTAGGGGTGGAGGATGCACAGCCACATTTTGTTCACATAGGGGATCCCTATGCTTGGGATCGGTGGGGTCCAACGGTTGGACTCCCAGTGATCAGGCATGCAGTAATCATATATATTTAGTGGGATATCCCTTTATAGTAAGAGCAAAGGACATATCCTTAGTCCATATGCAGTAACAAGAGGACGTACAGTCCCCGCTCTTTATATTTTCAGGAGACTCCTCTAGCGGGACAGTATATCCTCCAGTTTAGCTGCGCTATAGTCCAGTAATCTCTGGAATATCCGCGATGTCTCGTTCAATGCTCCCTGATTTTATATACTGTAAAGTCCAATAAACCATATCTCGTAAGCGAAGCAGCCGCAGTCGATTCCATCTACAAATGCGCCGCGCTGCCGGAGAGCCGGGTGTTTTACGAGCGCCAAGCACATTTCATTAGCCTGAATGTCAGAATGTGGTTTTGTTACATTTTCACCATTAAGTCTCTGTGATGGAATTAAGTCGGCTGCGCTCTTAAAGTTAACAGTCCGGAGGTGCGTGTGCCTTAAAGGAAATGTACATTGTATGGAATTTATGTCCTATCACTAACCAATGGTGATGATGCCTGCCCGGCCCTAATGATGTCTGCCCGGCCCTAATGATGTCTGCCCGGCCCTAATGATGCCTGCCCGGCCCTAATGATGTCTGCCCGGCCCCTCGCACCCTGACCACTTCATTGCGTATTGCATCAGTTTAACCCTCTTACCTCTGTTCTCAGTTTCTGTTTTTACGTTTGCATTTTTCCTCCCCTTCCTCCATGAGCCATACATTTTTATTTATTTTTCCAGTTGACATGGCCATACGAAGGCTTATTTTTTGCGGGACGAGTAGTAGTTTTGAATTACACCATTCATTTTACCATTTACTGCACTGAAAAGTGGATGAAATGGTGACAAAAATACACTTCTGATAGTAAAAATGACCTTACAATAATAGCAAAGTATTTGCATACTTTTTTTTTATTTAAGTGATGAAGAAAAATTCAGGCTGCTAGTTATAGATTGTAGTTACTCTGATTCACTCCTGCTTCTCAGCTCTGATTCTGCTTATTTCTTTACTTGACCCAGGCTCGGGCTTTGACTACCCGACTAGCCTTTTGATTTTGTTCCTGACCTTGACCTCCTTGTGCCGACCCGGCAATCTCACTATTCTCCACCTGCCTGCTCTACAGCTTGCCTGCTCCACCGGCCAGCAGCCACTCTGTGGTTGCAACCCAGGGGTCCCTGCACAAGTCCAGTTGATTGATTAGGGGTTAAAGGGAGGATGATAGGGTCAACTAGATGAACTGTCCCATGAGATGTCTTTTCATAGAAGTCCCATTTAAGAGCTGCCAAGCTTCCCCTGACAGGCGCCCCCTAGTTATTTATCCAGGATCCAATTATCCTGACTATTCGATATGACCTCATCCTATAGTGTTTGTCTTATGTCATACAGATCAGAACTTTACTGTTGTGTGGGCAGTGAATAAAAAGTTGACTGACGGTAGATTTGTGTCCCATAGCTGGATGGCGCCCATCACCTGTAACATTGATATGATAGATTATTGAATCACAGGAAAATAAGAGTCTTATTTTGAATATATCTGAACAATTCTTCCCTCAGGCGTGTTCCCATCAAGACCCAGGATTCACTGGCGCCATCAGTGCAAACTTTAATCAACTTACTGGGAATTTATTAGAGAAAGTAATCTTATTGCAAAACCGCTTCACCATTCTCAATGTGAAATCTTCAGTAAAGAGGATTACGTCTCAGTGTCACCAAAAATACGGCATCAATTTCATAAGCCGCCTTTCATTACAGGATATCTCCCGAATTTATGATAGGTCCAACCTTGCAAAAACACAGATGTTAAAGAAGGTGGCCATTTTGTTTAATCCCCTTTTTTTCGACATATTCCTAAAGAAATACTTATCGAAGATGTCACCTGCTGGGACCCGTGATCAGCTGTAACCTGTTGGGGAAGCCAGCGGTACATGTTTCATTTGATTGCAGCGGCATCACAGGGCAAATGATGTATTACACCGTTCCCTCTCACACTCTCCGGAGGCTCATTGTGGCCCTTTTCTCAGACTAAAACCTCATTGTTGACTGATAATTGACGTTTCTTTATGTGCAGCTCCACCAGCCAGCAAAAATATCACCTCCTCCCTGCAGAAGTCACATTAAAACTCAATGAGTCATCTCCATATTACACGCTTCTTAGGTCCATGCGCCTGTCGTAAATGCTGCTATTCAGTGTTTAGACAAAATAATTATCTACAAAAAAATCGAATACTGGAAAAAAAAAACACAATTAGAAAAAAATATATATTTATCACTATCTTCCTCCACAGGCACCTTATCCTTTTCAAGCAAACATTGCCATAAATGGTTTTTTTTTTCTACCCGGTGTAAATGCCGCTTTTCTCCTGAATCCGGCGCTGTTTTTCTCTTGTTCCTGCGCCTCACCGTTCCTGAGATATGATACTTTTTTTCCCCTGTATATAAAGCTTAATTTTTTGACCAGGTGGGAGTGGTCCTCATGGAGACTCCCACGCGGAACAGTTGAGAACCACACCCATTTGGCTATAAAGAATAGATTAATGTGCAGGAGAAAATGGGTCATATCTCAGGAATGGAGAGGCACAGGAACAAGAGAAAAACATCGCCGGATTCAGGAGAACATGGACATTTATACCTGGCAAATAATTACGTATTTGCAGCAAGTGACCGGTCCTTTTTAATATCGGTTACCTAATCAGAAACAACCCCTTGCTTTGCCAGCCAAGTATTTCATCAGTGGCGGCCATGGCGGTGGAAATGTTACCATTTTTTATTTATTTCTTCATGAAGCACCCCTCCAGTTTGTAGGACATAGAGGCCTCATTATTATAATACAGTTTATATGTCGATGTTCACACTTCATTATCGTCCTCTTCATGGTTCAGTTTAATCCACTCGTCCTGTAAATGGCACCTGATGTACTCTCCGGGAATATTAATACACAATGAGCATTTAATTTGTTCTCCGGCTTCAACACGTGAACTTCCGAGGCTCTTCACCACATCTCATTTCCATTTTGCAATTTCTCTCTTATTTCCTAGTATTTTAAGAACATTGATTATTTTGTAAATGTCTAAGCAACGATTGCTCTCTTCACCCGGCTCCTTGGTGCAGGGTGACAATCGCTCTGTGTCTCTGTACAAGCTGACGGGGTCCGGTCTCATGGTGATTGCATGAAACTGTGTCTGGGAAGGCAAAGACGGACTGAATAATTAGTTTTCCAACAATGGAAGGACTGCTAATGCTTTACTTCCCAATACATTTGATAATTAGTACGTAATTGGGTCCTGGATAATTTTCTAATATATCTTCACGGCCTCATTCAGACTTTTGTGATTTTTCACGTATGGAAAAAACGGTCCCAGTTTCATCAGTCAGTTTTTACCATCAGTTTTTGCCATCAGTGATTTTCACAAATGAAAATGTATCCGACACGACCCACTGAAATGCATTGCGCCTGTGCCGGCACTTTTTTGATGTGCAAGTGCAAAAAAAAATGCGAATGTGTAGATAGAACCATTAGCGCCAACTATTGCAACAGACTCCTCTTGTGTTAGGCTCATGGTGCGCAAGGTGAAAAAAAAGTCTAGATGCGTATTTACCCTTTTCCCATCCTGAGTTGTTGCGTATGAAAATATTCAGCAGAAAAACCTCCTCATACACTGATTGTGGCCTCTGGTCTGTTATCGGGACTACCAGTACGCTCTTACTTAAAGGGGTTGCCCAGGCTTGTAGTCACTCTATGTGACTGCAGACTTGTCAGTCTTTACAACTTGCACAGTGCGCACTGTCAGGATTCTCACGTGCCAGGCAATCATGTGACCACAAGTATATGATTTGCCTACTTCTAACTACATTCCAACTAGACGTGTCTAGTTGGTATGTCACTGCATGAATGCAATTCTTATACTTGCGGTCTTGCACCAGCTAGGTCACTGACAATCCTGACAGTGCGCACTTTGCGTGCTGTGAGCATTTACAAGTTTGCCATCACACAGAGTGACTTGAAGCACAAGCGTGGACAACCCCTTTAAAGGGAAGCTGTCATCAGAAAATGGTCTGTTGTTTCAGATTTTTATGCTACATGTGTTTAACCCTTATCCGGCTGAATAGGTACAATTGTAACTATTCCGTTTTAAAATTGCAATAACTTTTTTTTGAAAAGACGTAGAGGGCTGAAATTTCGTGACATCTCTACATTTTTGGTCCAGAATATATTGGCCAAATTTCAATAAAATATCTCCACCCGCTTCCGAGATAAGGGGTCGAGATCTTTTTGCATCCATAACAAGCTGCATAGGTACAAATGTACCTCATATATTTTGAATGAAGATAATGCAAGGGAAAAAGCATAAATTTTTTTTTAATGATAATGCTATTTAACTATTATAAACAAGTAAAAAACTGTTCATTTACATTATAAAAGAAAATGTAAGAAACTTTTTTTTATTGATTTTCTTTGCAAGTAATGCATGTTGGCTTTGCTACAGAGTGTTCATCGCAAATGGGTTTCACACAAACCACACAAGACTTTCTAGTCTTGCGTTGTTTTCGCCTCAGGTCTCTGCAGACATAGCAACTACCAACAACAGGGGAGGGTCCACGACTACCATGAGGTATTTTGGGGCCAGCTGCTGGCTGCGATGCTACCACAATGCATCGTCCAAGCACCATTTCTACTGCACCTCGAAGAAAATGGTTTCTCATTATCATTTTGTTTGTACTACGATCTTCAATTGCAATCATACACAGCTGATTTGCGAGATCTTTCAGGATCCTTTGCCCTGAAGCTTGGATTGTGTTCTCTGTAGATGATGTAGGATGCTAACCCACTGACATCAATCATATTGTAGAAAAATGCCAAAGTCCAACGTGATGTTCGTCGTTTCACAGTGTACTCTCCCAACATTTTATCCATAACATCAACGCCACCTTTTGTTATGTTGTAGTATTTTATTATCTCTGGCTTGGCTGCTAGTGTCTCTTCAACTTCTCCCGTCATGTGCATAGATGATAGAAGCACGACTGATTTGTTCTTCTTTGGTACATTTGAACAGACTGTTGCATCATGATTGTAGGCAAAATTTGTCGAGTATACAGGCCTTTCTTTGGCAGGCTGCATGTTGTTAGGTAGGAACCTTTTGTTTTTTTCTCACTGTACCAACTAGTGTCATGTTCCAGGAGTTCAATACCTTAGCTAGTTCCATGGTTGTAAAGAAGTTATCGGTGGTGACATTTCTTCCAGAGCCTTTATACGAGCTCACTAGGTCCAATACTGTTCGTTCTCCAATGTTTACTTGTCGAGGACCATCAGTTGGTTTCCCAGTGTAGAGCTGACCTTGTAAAGGGTAGGCATTTGATGAGTCACAAGCCCAGAAAATCTTTATGCCATATTTAGCTGGTTTTGAAGGTATATACTGGGTAAATTTAGTATGACCTCTAAATGGAAATAATTGCTCGTCGACGGTGATACAATGATATGGCTTGTAGGCTCTCTCCAGATTACTGTTCAGCATTGTCCAGATGTCCCGTATTGGTGCAGCTTTATCTGTTTGCACACGTTCTGCACGTGTATTTTCGTTGTCAAACCTGATAAATCTGAGTGTCATCTTGAAGCGGTCACGAGACATGGCTGCACGTATAAGAGGCAGAGCAGCAACATTCCACATTTCCTCCAGATTCTCTTTGTTGGCTCTGTGCACACCAGCAGCAATCAGTATGCCCAAAAATGCATGAAGTTCAGTTTCAGTAAATTGCTTGAATGTTTTTTGTGGTGGCCGTTTGGAAGAATCAGGAAAACGTTGTACCAGTTCGTTGTTGTAAGCATCACAAACTCTCTTGGCCTTTCGATTCGTTTCCCGTAATATGATGTCACACATCTCGGGAGTCATGATGGACTTGAATAGCTCTTTTGCTGTATATAGGTTGCTGATTGCTGCAGGGCCACCTCTTTGTCGTAGGACATTACGAGATTTTGTTTGTGCATTTGGCAGTGGATTACTGCACCATTGAGTTTCATCCTTAGCAGTCCAAATGTCGCCTGCACTTTGAGGCACAGAATCATCCTCAACACTTTCGTCTGATTCGTATTCATTTTCATGCTCTATGACCATTTCTTGTTCAATGTCTGAATCTTCTTCAGTAACATCCACTTGTGGTACATAGTTTTCATCATCAGATGGAACATATGGTTCATCCTCATGCTCAGAATCAGATTCTTCTAGCATTCGCATTATTTCGTCAGACGTAAATCTGTAAATATGAAAAAATGTAAAATAAATAATTTTCCGAAATACTACATTATTGGCTTTTCACAAAATTATACTAACCTGCAAACACGTTTTCTTGGATTATGGCGGAAACTAGATCCAGCATTACTATCACTCATGATGACTTGCTAGATGAATTTTGGCTTCGTATTTTGTGCTGAATATAAATAAAACATCGTAAAACAATATGTAGATACTAATTATTATCCATTTTTCATATAAAAATTATACCTATAGTGATAAGTTTCATACAAAATATATGTAAGCCAAGTCCAGGCTGAAAGACAATTTGACTGTTCTGTCCCCACATAATGAGAATAAAGGTATAACTGGCTGTTAGATGCTGTGAGACTTTCCTACCTTCGTTTCCAAGAAATTGAAGACTTCACAAGCCTAGAAATGTGTGCTCACAGCAATGAGATGAACAGCAAAATGGCTAATGAGAGGAGGGAGGCAGGAAGACAAGTAGAAGCCACTCCCAGTTTGAATTAACTTAATTGACAGCAACATAAGTGACCAGTAACAACACTGAACAATAGATATCAGCATAACATTTGTAGCTGAATGAACTTTAGTTTCTGAAACCAAGTAAAGTCTTCCCACAGTGGAGGTATATGTGAAGGTACAATTGTACCTATGCAGCCTGTTAAGGTTGTAAAATTATGCAGCCTGACAAGGGTTAAAAAAAAAAAAACATTTTTGCTAATTATTTTTTTCCATATCACTTTATAACAAAAAATATGTAGTAAATTTACAACTTTCACGCTGCCCACTGGGGCTCTTTTTTTTAGACTCTTCATTCAGAAAGAGTTTTCAGCAGGCTCCTTATCATCAGAGGCAGGATTACAATGGCGGTGATAATCAATCACAATAGTCGACGTCACAGCTGACCTTCACAATGACAATTTACACACGCTCATTAGATGCTTCAGTAAGGTCGGACTCTGTTGCTACTAATGTTCGTGCGCATTTCGAAAACGGTAACTTAAGGGTCAAAAAAAGCCCCAGTGGCCGGTGTGAAAATGGCAGGATTGCTATTTTTATTCTTAATAAAGATTGTAATATGTCAGAAAAAAAAAAGAATATATATTTAACACAAAAGCATTGGTCATTTTTCGGATGATGGCTTTCCTTTAAGGAGCTGTTTAGGGGTTAACACTTAGTAATTTTGGAACAGGGGAGAAGCAGAGACGCTGATTTAATAGCCTGGATTGTAGAAGAGATAGTTAGATCTCTTCACTGTTATTAGCTTCCACAATGAGCTACCGTGGCAGCTGAAGAGGAGCGGGCGATATAGAAATATAATTATATTTCCTTACTAATCTAATAAGGGGAGATAGCGGCAACAAGCTTGGTTAATTTCCCAGCTTGGTTTTACAGCGCTCTTGCTGGGAATAAAGGCAGAGGCAGGTATGGCGGGGAGGTATTATAATTGTAATCTTGCTTTGCTAGCCAGCCAGAGATATCTCGCCCCTGCAGATTGAAGGGAGGAATGGGGGAGAACTATCTCTGGTGTCACACCAGCGCTATATTTCTTCAAGGCAGGAGAGTACAGTAGATTGAATGGCTCCAGATTAAGTTCTGATGGAGAGACTGAGGGTTCTTGGAACGGCTCACAGAAAGCACTTTTTACTTAAAGATAAAACACCCCGCTCTTAAAGGAGAATTCACGCCATTTTGCAAGCATATATCGGGGGTCTTGAGTGGGTATGAGTGATACCATGTTTCAGTTTTCACAAATAAATGTGATTTGAAAAGTTATAGAGTTTTCTAATATTCTTTCTGTAACATTTTATCTAGTTTTTCAATACCTCATTCAATTAGGAATCTTTATAGTTTACTCCCGGGGGGATAAAGGTGGCGCTAGAGTTCTAGTGGGGGGCTTGTTGTGGTTTTAGTTGTCTGACCCCAGCCATAAAGTATTAATGGTATAATATATGCTTTAACGTCTGTGATGGAAATGCCAATTTAATAAACATTATAAAGCGTCTAGGGCAGGACATGGAGACTCTACAGAATCCTATTGGAGTTGGGGGGTCGACAGGTGCCCCGGTCCGCTAGCCGGAGCCACATGGACCAGGGATCGTCCCATTGCACGCCCGCTCTCCCTTTAAAGTGGGCAAAACACTAGTCAGACAACACAGGGTGAGGGCAAAACAGTGTGGCAATGCTTTATTGAACAAAACGGGCAGATAACACATAGAACAGTCCCAGCACAGTACCCAAGATGGTGCACATTAGAGTCTCACCATTCCGCTGACTCGCCAGGATAATGGCAGCTGTTACTTCAGAGCTTCCAGGGTTGACTACCCCACCTGTGCCACGCACAGAGAGGAGGTAACGACAAGCGTAGGAAGATGACAGTCCATTCAGGTAGAAGGGCCAGTTGACCGGAGGGTCACAACCTGGCTTCATTATCCAAAAAAGTAAAAAGGATGCTCAATAAGGAGTGGGTGGTGGGGCGGTGTCAGCAATGGTGCCAAACATAGGATGAATCCTGGTTAGTATACTTACCTTCTATTTTTCATGGAGATGTTTGCAAACCATCAGATGTACTCTGGCACTTTGCGATGTGTATAAACATATATATACCCCTTAAATGTATTGAGCATCCTTTTTACTTTTTTCTAATATATTGTTTCAATACCATTTGGATTAATTATATGCCCAGCACTTTATGAATTAATAATACTTATTGATAGTTATGGTTATGAAATTCTCCTATTATTACCATAGATCATGTCTATATTGTATGTGATACTCTTCTCCCCTTGTTTTTAGTTATATGTTTTTATCATGTCTAGTCCCCCCTTTTTTATTTATTTTTTGTCAGTGTGTTTTGATTGGTGTTCCAAATAAAGTTATGTCATTTATAAGTTAGATTTTTTTGTATTATGGTTTTTGTTTGATCTCAATGCTCAAGTAATTTTTGTATGTACAAGTTTGAGCTGTCTACTTGAACCAACTTTACATATTTTTTTACTTTATGTTATTTATACTCCTTTTCTTTTTTTGGTATAAAGTGTTTTCAGTAAAACCCTGCCCATAAATGGGCTGCTGGATTCAGTTTAAGCCTGTACCTTGGGGGTTGAGCCCAATCCTGGGCAGGGCAGGGGTGGGACTTTAATGTTCTTATTCTCTCAAGAGTAATGTTGGTAAATATGAGTCGGGGGTTGGAAGGGCATGTAATAGTTGACAAGGCGCTGTGACATGGCCAGTAGTGAACTGATTTTTAGCCCCGGGTGAAGTAAAGGTTTGGAATCAACCATCAATGGCTGCGCTGCTGTCTGAGAAAAGACCAGTCACGCTAGTTGTTATATTCGACATGACGGCCATTTTGCTGCTCCTTTTTTCTTTCCGGCAGCGTGTTGCATTAAAAGGTCAGCTTGACATGCAGATATTGCTTCTTTCTTAAGAAACACTTAAACAGCAAGACAACTTTTGCCCTGAAGGCGTTTAAATGTGTGGAAGGAAAATGATCACATTTGCAGCGTATGGTGTGAATATCTCATCAAGAACAAGCTGCTCGTTTCGGTTTAGGACGGATATTCAGAGCCTGTTTGATTAACCGTTTCTTCCCTCCGGCTCACCCATTCATGTTTCATCTCCAGATTATAGGAATGACCCTTGAGAGGAGCTGACTAGATGATCAAAACTCAGTAAAAAAAAAGTTAAAATTCTCTATTTTTATAGAATGATCCTTTGAATAAAAAATACACTCAATTTTTGGCCCTATTTTTAATACATATTGTTAGATTTTGTGGTCCTCTTTTTCTTTTACATATATAATACTTTTAGGCATACAGGCATACCTTCTAAGCTTCCCATTTGTCTGGGGATTGAGTCTCAAACTAAAAGGGGTGTGGTTATGCAGATGGGTTCTTTGTGGGTGTTCCTGAAAGCATCCCTCGGGGGTGGAGCATGTAATGCAAATGAGGACTTAGATCTTTGCTAATATGCTCCATCCAGAGCTGTGTTCATATTTATTCATTTTGATTCTGGAGCTAAGGCCACCACTTCAACAACTTAAAGGGGTATTCTCAAGTTTTGAGGTGATCCTCTATCCACCTGATAGGAGATTACTTCCCAATCATCGGGAGTCCTAATGGTTGTACTCCCACCATTCTCCAGAATTGGGGCTCTGAAGAGGAGTATTCTCGAGTTTGAAAGTTATCCTCTTCATGTGGAATAAGTTTCTGATCTCTGGAGTTCTGAATGTTGGGACCTCCATGATCTAGTGAACAGGTCTGCATGAATGGAGCAGTGGTCGATCATGCACACTGGCCCTTCATTCATTCTCATGGGAGTGCAGAACACCAGCTGTGCTTGGCTTTCTCCAATGGTCTCATTGAGGATTAATGGAGTTGCAGTGCTCGTAATCGACCACCTCTTCATTCATATGGGCTATTCTCAGGAACATGGGGGTCCCAGCAATCTGAACTCCAGAGATCAGGCAGCTGATCCCTATCCCACAGATAGAGAATTATTTCCAAACTTGAGAATACCCCTTCATCCAAGCTCTTGTGATGTTGAGGTCTGTGTGCACCTACAGGGATATTGGCCTTCAGTTGTTGTATTAGACCTGTTAATTTGCGGGATTGGGTTTTATGTTTTTTTTTTCCATTTGCTTCACTGTTTTTTTGGTAGAAATTGGTGAAAAAGCCGGATGATAATTGATATTGTTCCAACATCACCTGCCATCAGTTGAGACACAAGCAATCAGATCCAGATGGCCCGGATCCCCAACCTAACTTTTGATATTAAACTACTTGATCAATTTTATGTTTTCTTGGAAATTCACTTTTGCTGTTGGTTGATATAAGGTTATAGCGTCACAGTAAATGTCATACAACCCAGAACTCGAGCTCTGATGTTAGAAATACCAATTTTAAATCCAAGTGATAAAATCATGATATGCGAGGCCTACTAATGAACGTGGTCATCCCAAGAGTCTGAAGAGACTCTACATCCAGTGATGGACAGATACTACTTGTGATATTGACATTTCCCTTACTCTTGGCCAAATGTCACTTCCCATACATAACATTTATTAATCAATGACTGTAGGTTGCAATTACTTTTTATAGACGATGGCAGATGTTATTTATATAGCTAACGCTCTCTTCAGTCTTTCTGAAACAGAAGGTCACAGAAATGGAAATATTCTAAAACCCAGTAGTGATATTCTACTGCTTCACTGTTGCACGGTTTCTAGACCTTACACGACTTGCATGGGTTCACGGGATCATTCCAAAATATAAGAAAACCAGCGCCAATGTATAACTGCTTGCAAATAGTGTATGATAATTGATGGCAAAGGCAATAACAACTGATTTCCTTTAAATGAACATCAATCGAACCCAGCGATTCCGGCAGGGCCTAACTTCATCCAGGTGAAAAACATACTAGGAATGTTGGATGTTAACATCCTCGAGTGTTGGTTCTCATGGTAGATAGGTCACCATTAAAGGTGTCTAATAGCGGCTTATTTCTTATTAAAAAATAATCTTCAAAGGCAAATAAGTACCTGACTAAGGCTGATTTCCAACTTTCACTGTCCGAGTACGGACCATGATCTCCGGACTGGCTGTCCTGATATTCTTATGAGGCTTTAGAGTTCGGGGCACGAGACTCGTGGCTGGTTCAGACATTGTGGTTCATGAAAGTCTAGTGGGTGAAACCAGCCTAACCCTATTTGTTCTAGTGGGGTTTGTCAGTTTTTCTTGGTGGACCTTCATTTTGATAGGGAAAGTAGCACTCCATGCAACCTTTCCAAGCACCATTTCTAGATGTACTGTCTTTATTGGCGCCCACTGCTGTCCAGCATTTCAGCTTATGTCAAATCATTCAACTCCTTATCCCATTTGCTACTCCTATGAAGACACCCAACTATTAGGGACCGCCATACACATTAAACTGCTGTCGTCTGAACTATAGCACAACCCATCATTCAGCCGTCAGCCTTCTTGGCTGGCTCACCCATATACAAGAGTGCTCGATTGGATCCATTATGAGACGTGTCTATATGAACAAAATGCCAGATTCTTAAAGGCGTTGTCTGGCCTTAGTGTACAAATCTGCAGTCACTCTGTGTGACTGCAGACTTACAAATCTTTACAGCACACACACTGCATGCTGTGAGGATTCTCCTGTGACAGGAGCTGTGGCCATGTGACAGCAAGAATGCGATTTACACACATGCGGTCACATACTGACTAGACGTGCACAACCTCGCTCAATGTAAGTGTATTGAGCAAAGCCGCACATGTCTAGTTGGAATGTGACTGCAAGTATGCAAATCACAGTATGCAAGTCCCACAGTGCAGGAGTGACTGCAGACTTGTACCCCCAAGGCAAGTCAACCCCTTTAACTCCACCGGCAATTAATTGTACAGGGTCCTCAAATGTACAATATACTATCAGCCAAACCCATCAATATTAGCTGGTTCAGTTGACACAGTTCTGGCGTATAAGGAGGGGTTTGTCCAGGAGAGTCTACAAAGGGTTTTTCTCCCTATAGAGGTCCAGCATGTTTATGCATTACAAAAAAATTGTTTGATTTCAATCAGGACTACGTTATGCCTTTTATATCCCGTTTTATCTTTTTGCTTGTTTCCAATATCAATTGCAGCTGATCGTAAGTTACCCCGCAGAGGGTGCATTCTATGCTCATTGCATTATCTGTCAAATAACAAATGTAGTAGTGTTTTCCCCAATCTAGTCTTATTTTGTAAGCTCCGTCAAACTTAGCAAGTCACAGAAGAGACAGAAAATGCACAAGAATTAAAAAAAACAGATTTTTTCCGTTATTTTCCCACTTTTCTTTGATACCTTATTGTTTCATATTACTGAAAGCTGAAAAATATATGAAGAAATCTTCTCTGGGTGTCTCAGGACCTCAGCCCTGTCTTTACAGTAATGTGGCTGTAAGTTAATTGGAATTGGTTGCAGCAGAAAACTCCCCCTCTGCATTAGGAACCTCCCCCTCTGCTTCAGGAACCTCCTCCCTCTACAACAGGAAACTCCCCCCTGGCAGGAACCTCCCCCCTCTACAACAGGAAACTCCCCCCTCTGCTTCTGGAACCTCCTCCCTCTACAACAGGATACTCCCCCCTCTGGCAGGAAACTCCCCCTCTGAAGCAGGAACCTCCCCCCTCTACAGCAGGAACCTCCCCCTTCTGAAGCAGGAACCTCCCCTCTCTGAAGTAGGAAACCCCACCCTCTGCAGTAGGAACCTCCCCCTCTGCTTCAGGAACCTTCCCTCATTGCAGCAGGAAACCCCCATCTGCAGCAAGAACCTACTCACTCTGCAGCTGGAAACTCCCCCCTCTGGCAGGAACCTCCCCCCTCTGCAGCAGGAACCTCCCCCTTTGCAGCTGGAACATCCCCCCTCTGCAGCAGGAACCTCCCCCCTCTGAAGCAGGAAACTCCCCTCTCTGCTACAGGAACCTCTCCCCTCTGCAGCAGGAGACTCCACCATTAGCAGCATAAAACTCCCCCCGCTTCAGGAACCTTCCTCCCTCTGCAGCAGGAGCCTCCCCATCTGCAGGAACTTCCTCCCTCTGCAGCAGGAAACACTCCCCATCTGCTTCAGGAACCTTCCCCCTCTGCAGCAGGAAGCTCCCCCTTCTGAAGCAGGAACCTTCCCCCTCTGAAGCAGGAACCTTCCCCTCTAAATCTTGATCCCTTCCCCTCTGTAGCAGGAATATTCACCATCTGCTTCAACAGAATATAACTCCAAGTAAATCAAACTTCTGTGAAATCAAACCATCCACTTGGGAAGCAACACTGATTGACAATCAATTTCACATGTTGTTGTGCAAATGGAATAGACAACAGATGGAAATTATTAGCAATTATCAAGACACCCTCAATAATGGAGTGGTTCTGCAGGTGGGGACCACAGACCACATCTCAGTACCAATGCTTTCTGGTTGATGTTTTGGTCACTTTTGAATGTTGGTTGTGCTTTCACACTCGTGGTAGCATGAGACGCACTCTACAACCCACACAAGTGGCTCAGGTAGTGCAGCTCATCCAGGATGGCACATCAATGGGAGCTGTGGCAAGAAGGTTTGCTGTGTCTGTCAGCATAGTGTCCAGAGGCTGGAGGCGCTACCAGGAGACAGGCCAGTAACCAGGAGACGTGGAGGGAGCCGTAGGAGGGAAACAACCCAGCAGCAGGACTGCTACCTCCACCTTTGTGCAAGGAGGAACAGGAGGAGCACTATCGGAGCCCTGCAAAATGACCTCCAGCAGGCCTCAAATGTGCATGTGTCTGTACAAACCGTTAGAAACCGACTCCATGAGGGTGGTCTGAGCACATGGGGGTTGTGCTCACAGCCCAACACCGTGCAGGACGCTTGGCATTTGCCACAGAACACCAGGATTGGCAAATTTGCCACTGGCACCCTGTGCTCTTCACAGATGAAAGCAGGTTCACACTGAGCACATGTGACAGACGTGACAGAGTCTGGAGATGCCGTGGAGAGCGATCTGCTGCCTGCAACATCCTTCAGCATGAATGGTTTGGCAGTGGGTCAGTAATGGTGTGGGGTGGCATTTCTTTGGAGGGCGCACAGGCCTCCATGTGCTCGCCAGAGGTAGCCTGACTGCCATTAGGTACCAAGATGAGATCTTCAGACCCCTTGTGAGACCATATGCTGGTGCGGTTGGCCCTGGGTTCCTCTTAATGCAGGACAATGCCAGACCTCGTATGGCTGGAGTGTATCAGCAGTTCCTGCAAGATGAAGGCATTGAAGCTATGGACTGGCCCGCCCATTTCCCAGACCTGAATCCGATTGAATAGATCTGAGACATCATGTCTCGCACCATCCACCGTCACGTTGCACCACAGACTGTCCAGGAGTTGGCGGATGTTTTAGTCCAGGTCTGGGAGTAGATCCCTCAGGAGACCATCCGCTGCCTCATCAGGAGCATGCCCAGGCATTGTAGGGAGATCATACAGGCACATGGAGGCCACACACACTACTGAGCATCATTTCCTTGTCTTGAGGCATTTCCACTGAAGTTGGATCAGCCTGTAATTTGATTTTCCACTGTGATTTTGAGTATCATTCCAACTCCAGACCTCCGTGGGATATTAGTTGTGATTTACATTGATCATTTTTAGGTTATATTGTTCTCAACACATTCCACTATGTAATGAATAAAGATTTACAACTGGAATATTTCATTCAGTGATATCTAGGATGTGGGATGTTAGTGTTCCCTTTATTTTTTTGAGCAGTGTACATTAATTTCTAGGATCAGTGTTCCTTTAAGAGCTGCACATCACTGTGCCTAATATACCTATTTTCCTTGTTCTTGAATTCTATTCATCTACAAGTGCACTATTTTATGGTTTGCTGTACAGATTTGCATTCAGCGCACAACACGTTACAATGTCTTTGTGACTGACTGATTTTATTTTATTTTTTTCAACTTTCACAATGTAGTGGAATAGACATCCTCCTCCATCCAAAGGTTATCTGTGTCTCTTTATTACAAAATAAGCCTTAGAGATTGCCATATGCTCCCGAGGGTTATGGAAGTGCATTCTGAATAGAGAGAATATTCTCCTTTTCAAGAAATGCGTCCTTGTTATAATGGTTCTGCCTGTGAAATTAGATTAATTTGCATCTTGTTGTAGCTATTATTGTTCAATTGGATACTAAGGGGATTGTGCGGAATAATAAGCTGGAGCAGAAAATATATTATAAAGGAAAACTTATTGCAGAAGTTTTGATGCAGCCGTTTGTTTATTTGGAATTGAGTTTGTTCATTAATTGGATTTACTTTGTAACCTTCTGATTTGACTTCTGTGTGGATCACAACGGCAGCCTAGTCTTCACTCTGGTCATTCTTTCAATAGGCTGAGGATTCTCAGATTTATTTGGTGTTAATAGAACTTCCTTCAAATTTAATCCATCTTTCCATTGTAGCGGGAGCACTGTTGCTCCCTGCATTCTGGTGCCCTGTACAAGTGCTTATCACTAAATTAGAATATCATCAAAAAGTTAATTTACTTCAGTTCTTCAATACAAAAAGTGTAACAACCAGAGTGATGTATTTCAAGTGTTTATTTCTGTTAATGTTGATGATTATGGCTTACAGCCAATGAAATGCCAAAAGTCATTATCTCAGCACTTAAACAGGTCCCTTAGTCTGTTTCAGTAGGGTCCACAATCATGGGGAAGACTGCTGACTTGATGAATGTCCAGAAGGCAGTCATTGACACACTCCACAAGGAGAATAAGCCACAAAAGGTCATTACTAAAGAAGCTGGCTGTTCACAGAGTACTGTTTCCAAGCATATTAATGGAAAGTTGAGTGGAAGGAAAAAGTGTGGTAGAAAAAGGTGCACAAGCAACCGGGATAACCGCAGCCTTGAAAGGATTGTTAAGAAAAGACCATTCAAAAGTGTGGGGGAGATTCACAAGGAGTGGACTGCTGCTGGAGTCATTGCTTCAAGAGCCACCACAGATGTATGCAGGACATGGGCTACAAGTGTCACATTCCTTGTGTCAAGCCATTCATGACCAATAGACAATGCCAGAAGCGTCTTACCTGGGCCGAGGAGGAAAAGAACTGGACTGTTGCTCATTTAATTTGGAAATCAAGGTCCCAGAGTCTGGAGGAAGAGCGGAGAGGCCACAATCCAAGCAGCTTCAGGTCTAGTGTGAAGTTTCCACAATCAGTGATGGTTTGGTGAGCCATGTCAACTGCTGGTGTAGGTCCACTGTGTTTTATCAAGACCAAAGTCAGCGCAGCCGTCTACCAGGACATTTTAGAGCACTTCATGTTTCCCCCTGCCGACAAGCTTTTTGGAGATGGAAATATCATTCTCCAGCAGGACTTGGCACCTGTTCACACTGTGCTTGACTGGCCAGCAAACTCTCCTGACCTTAACCCCATAGAGAATTTATGTCAAGAGAAAGATGAGAGACACCAGGCCCAACAATGCAGATGAGCTGAAGGCTGCTATCAAAGCAACTTGGGCTTCCATAACCCCTCAGCAGTGCCACAGGCTGTTCGCCTCCATGTCATGCAGCATTGATGCAGTAATTGATGCAAAAAGAGCCTCGACAAAGTATTGAGTGCATTTACTGAACAAACATTTCAGTAGGCCAACATTTCAGATTTTAAAATAATTTTTTAAGCTGTTGTAAAGTATTCTAATTTACTGATATAATGACTTTTGGGTTTTCATTGGCTGTAAGCCATAATCATCAACATTAACAGAAATAAACACTTGAAATAGATCCCTCTGTTTGTAATTACTCTATAATAAATGAGTTTCACTTTTTGTGTTGAAGAACTGAAATAAATTAACTTTTTGATGATATTCTAATTTAGTGAGAAGAACTTGTATATCTTCTCTTAAAATGGCCATGCACATGAGATAATTGTTGGATACTGACAATTATCACTCCAGGTTCCCCCATACACTTGATTTTTTTGCTTTTGGCTTTGTCTCAACAGGGTAGAAAATAAAACCAGCTGCCACACACCATTGGCAGCGGCTTATCTCCTCTGCAAACAACAGATTGGGTGGTTGGAATTTTAATGCCCAATCTTTCACTCCTTCGAAAACATCTTTTGGAAGAGAGAGTTGGGGACCCCCAGACACCAGATATTCAGTCGGTCTTGCTGACATCGGCCGTTTCGCCAACTTTCATCTACGGCAGTTTGTTTAGATGTATTTGCACAGGACAGTAGAAGAAACTAAACAGGACACTGTAGACTGTATTTTCTCCTGTGTAAATATTTAGAAACAAGAGTTGGAGGAGCAGCTCTTCTGGCTTTCTGGGGTGATGGTTTCTGCTAGGCTTCAAACCTGGACCTGCCCAATAGAAGAAAGAAACACAAATAGTGAGCCACAGGCTGAACTTTGTCTTTGAGTGGAATTTCGCTACCTGAATAATATTTTTCTTCATATTGTACTGGTATATACAAATATTTCTCTGAATGTCCACCATTCTGGGGTGATGGTTTCTGTTAGCTTTCAAACCTGGACTTGCTAAATTGAAGGAAGAAACACAAATAGTGAGCCACAGGCTGAACTGTGTCTTTGAGAGGATTTTCTTTGCCTAAAAACCTCAATAATATTTTTCTTCAGAATGTACTGGTATATACAGATATATATCTCTATATGTCAGCCATTCTGGGGTGATGATATCTGCTAGGTTTCCAACATGGAGCAGCTAAATGGAAGGAAGAATCACAAATAGTGAGCCACAGACTGAACTGTGTCTTTGAGAGGATTTTCTCAGCCTAAAAACCTCGATAAGAATTTCCTTGATAATATACTGGTAATACAGGTATATCTCTATATGTCAGTACATTATTGGTAGAAAAAAAAGATACAAAGCGCCGTTTGTTGTATATCACAATTACCTATTTTTCTATCTCACATCTATCTTATTTCTATATATACAGTATATTGTCAATGAAGAACAGTGAATGTAAGATTTTGATTCTTCAGTGGAAACTTGAGTTTATCTTATTGTAAGGGGATTCTTATGCTCTGAAGAACATTGAAATATGTTCCCTTACCTGCTTTATATTTGGCAATTACTGAAAAAAAATTACATCTTTATATAGACAAAAAAAACCTTGGATGTTAAACAAGAGTCCACCTTTGACCATCTAAATGTCTCTATCTTTCCGCCTTCCTTCAGGATCACAGCCCGCACAATCCAGTTGCTATCTTTTTGTGGTTTTTCATTGAACTTTTTGTTAACACTGAATGCATTTGTACTTGTAATATGAATGACACAAGATCCCATCCTCTTTGAATACGTGTTAGTAAACCTGCTGTGCGGTTCCTACATCTGGAGACCATTCAATTCCAAGTCCTTTGTACCGTAATTCTTTGTTGCATTACGAAAAGAGGAAAGGAGCTGCTATCTCAGATAAAGTTTGACACTGAACACGTTTCTTTGGATTCTTCTTTTACAGCATTCCGCTGAATTGTTGGCCGTCGTCCGTCTTCCCTTCATTCATCCAAGCTATCTGCTCAATGTAGTTGACAATGAGGAGCTGATAAAGTCATCAGAGGCTTGTCGGGATTTAGTCAATGAGGCGAAGAGGTATCACATGCTTCCTCACGCCCGGCAAGAGATGCAAACTCCGCGCACAAGGCCAAGACTATCGGCAGGTAATGGAAATGGTGGCGGGAAGGAATATTCTTCATTGTTGGGTTGGATGTACATTGGAGATTTGAGCTAGGCATAGGAGTAAAGTGAGTTGTATAATATGGGCAACTCAGGAGAAGACAACTCAAAGGGAGGACAGAGAGGTTTAGATTCCTGATCATGAAACATGAGGACTTTTTGTTATTTATGCTGTTCTGGTGGGAGGACATAGAAGGAAATAAAGAAGGAGTTGACATGGACCTTTGCCTATGTTATTTCTTGGTGATGATGTCAGATGTTGATTGCCATTATACTGTATATCTGTTTAAGGTCAAAGTTGTACCCCATAGGGTGGAGGTGGGTGAAGTTTTTGATATTTTCCATCATACCTGTCTTCAGCTTTTAATTTATTGATTTTCTGTTAATTTTGTAATCATAAATTCAGATTTACTTCAACCAGTGTCCCTTAATGGACACCGGTTAAAAATGTATAACCTTTAAAAAGGTTAATGTTCCATATTGATGGGACGGTATTCAACAGTCGTGTATTAATATTCCATATTAAATATTTGTAGTTAGAGTAATGACAAAATTGTAGAATGGAATGGCTTGGAAGAGCCATCACCTTTTACTTATCTTATCCAAATTTCCATTTAAATCCATTCCCTTCATCATATAAGTTTAGAGGTCACTGCTTTCCTGCTGCTGTCATGATTCCCGTGTACGTAACTTGCATCCCTGTCCTTACTAACTGTATCACAACAATGGACAGGTTACTGCCGCTAACACAATCAGAACACTCCTCTCCTGCTGCTGCTATGGTTCCCATGGCTTGGTTATCAAAACAATGATCGCCTTATACCTATGTTATGATATTGTCCCCTTTTATATGCAGTCTTTTCTTCAGTAACATAATCCCAGAAATGGACAGGTCACTCTCTCCTAAAAATCAGCATCATCTTCTGCTTATGTCATCATTCCCAGGTCTTGGTTACCTACATTGTACTTAGTCCACGACTGTCTCATTACATTGTCATTTCCACCTCCACTTTTCCCTTCAAAATCCGCACACTCCTCTCTTCCTGCTATAATACACATTTTGTAGTTAGTGATAGTGTTTTGTCACATGAAGACCTGTCTCCACTAACATAATCATACCAGTGGAGAAGTCACTGCTTGCCACAAGATCAGCACACTCCTCTCCTCCTGCTATAATACACATTTCTTGGTAAGTTATACCGTATTCTGTAATTTGGAGACCAGTCTCCACTAGTACAATGATATGTTTGAATAAGTCACTGCCTCCCACAAAATCAGCACACTCTTCTCCTGCCGCTGATATTATTTATAAGCTATTTAGAGGTGTAGGACTACCCAATGCTAATATGCCTATACAACAGATTGATGTATTCTTCTCCTTTTTCCAGGCGTGGCTGAAGTGATTGTTCTAGTTGGAGGTCGGCAAATGATAGGAATGAATCAGAGGACGCTGACGGCCGTCACTTGTTTGAACCCACAAATCAATAAATGGTATCCGCTGGCGAGCCTACCTTTCTATGAGCGGGAGTTTTTCAGTGTTGTGAGCGCTGGGGACAATATCTATCTGTCAGGTAAGAAGTTTACTTTACATGATAATTCTGGATTATGGGCAGAGGTGGGAAGACGTGGACCCCAAAGTATCCTAATATCCTAAGGATCGGCCATTATTTTTCACATTTACAATTCCCAAAAAAAACACTTCAGTAGACACTAGTGATCTTGTAGAGAGATGGATAACCCCGAACGGTAAATTTTGGGGTTCGTGCCGAACACTTAGTGGTCATGCGCAGACCCCAAACACGGACTTCTCCAGGAAGTCTGTGTTACTTTTCAGGTTCGGCAGCCTTTCAACGAGCTTTGAAAGGCTGCAGTGCAGCCAATCACCAAGCTTTACTGTGTGGGCACTTCTGGCTCAATCACACCCGTGTCAAGCAATGGCATGGCTGTGATTGGCCAGCTCACACTGTGTAAAAAAAAAACGTGTGGTCTGCTATATTTGTGATAACCAACACAGGCAAAACCAACAGCTGTGGGCTGCAGCCCCCAGCTTTGAGCTTTAGATAGGCTGGTTATCAAAAATAGAGGTGTATGGTCAAATGTAATAAAGACAGATACAGAGTAAAGTCCTTTAATTTAAATAAGCATACAGACCTATTTATTTGAAATAAAGTCTCCCCAACCCTCTTTTGCCATTTATCCGCCAAAAATTATAATAAATCAAAGTTATACTCACCTATGCACCTATAATCTATTAATGGCCATTTCCTGCAATGATCCGGATGGTTTGGAGAGCAGTCACATCAGTGATGTGACCGCTCTCCATGCCAGCTGGAGCACACTGAGCCTAGTGTGAGAAGCCACTGACCGGCAGTAACCCTAATGACGTCAGTTTTACTGACCGCAGCTGTCAGCTCTACCTGCACTGGTTGTCAAGAATAGAGGGGGCTCCACACCCTTCTTTATTTATTTATTGCACAGGTGCTGACTGCTAAATACTCTCATCATCATACGCCTGCTCCTGCTGCTATCACCAAGACCAGGCGTGCAATGATGAGAGTACTACTCTAATCAGCCGACGCCTGTGACTGGCAGTAATCTTTTTACTGCCGGTCACATCTGCTGGCTCACACGCTGTCATCTGCTTCACAGCGTGGGAACTGCAGTGCTCTGACCAGCGGTAACGGACTTACCACCGAGCAGATCTGGTGTTTCTCACTCGATCATACAGATGACAGCGTGGAAAACACCGGATGTTCGGGCCTCCCATTCATTTGAATGGGGTCAGACTTCAGGTTCGAGTTAAGTTACCCGGACCAAACTTTTTTTTGTAATATTTGGCCAAAATCTATGGATCCGAACAGCCACGGGTCGACCCATCACTAATCTTGTATTCTGGATAATACCAACAAAGTAGCTCCCCAATAAACTCAATAAACGACCACCCATACACATAGGACTAAATTCAGTGGGATCATCCATCAAGCTAATGTGAATATGTTTTTCTCACTTTCCCCGAGAGATGATTTAGGCATGATCTAATACCTCTTACATACACTCAAAACCTAAGATAGAAACAAAATGAGCTAATACCCTGCTGTAAACAAGTAAAAAGTAATAGTACATATAAATGACATACCATAGGTTACTTAGTAAACACTGTTTTAGATTAAAAAAAGTGTAAAAGCCATCACACCACGACATGGAGTTGTTTGGCAAAGCTTTGTAGCTGGTGTTAATTTTGTGTGGTGCCTCAGCAAGGACAAGTTTACTTGGTTAAAGGGTTAAAAGATCCCATCTAGGCGGTTCTTTACTATAAATGCAGAGGATCAGTGTATCAACCACTTGGGAAACAGGAAGAGGCTACACATTTCTACTACAGTGGCCACTTCAGGAGAAATAATAATATAATAATAAATGATAAATTTAATAATAATAATAATAATAATAAATGTGATATTACATGGCTCTTCTATATATATAATTGCCCAAGGTCCACTTCCGTCTGTTTTTCTGTAACTTCCGTCTGTAACGGAAATCCCGCGTCGCTGATTGGTCGCTGATTGGTAAGTCTTGTTTTGATTTTGCCAAAAGACATGTGGGAGACTCCATAAATGTATGGAGGAAGGTGCTGTCGTCAGGTGAGACCAAAATTTAACTTTTTGTCCACCAAGTTAAGCACTGTGTGTGGTGCCAAACCAACACAGCTCATCACCACAAAAACACCATACCCACAGTGAAACGTGGTGGAAGCATCATGCTGTGGGGATATTTTTAGACAGCAGGGATAGAAATAAGCATCTGAGTTGAAGA
Source organism: Ranitomeya imitator (assembly GCF_032444005.1). Taxonomy (NCBI): domain Eukaryota; kingdom Metazoa; phylum Chordata; class Amphibia; order Anura; family Dendrobatidae; genus Ranitomeya; species Ranitomeya imitator. Next base: position 650,413,887 of record NC_091286.1, read on the forward strand.
GAAGATGGATGGTTCGAAATACAAGGATATTCTTGAGTAAAACCTGTTTCAGTCTGTCAGTGATTTGAGACTGGGACAGCGGTTCACCTTCCAACCAGTAAATTACCTACAGCATACTGCTAAAGCAACACTCAAGTGGTTTAAGAAGAATTGTGTAAATGTTCTGGAGTGGCCTTGTCAAAACTCTGACCATAATACAATTTAGAATCTGTGGTAAGACTTGAAGATTGCTGTTCACCAGAGGAAACCATCTAACTAGAAGGAGCTGGATCAGTTCTGCCTTGAGGAATGGGCAAAAATCCCTGTGGCAAGATGTGGGAAAACTCATAGAGACTTTTCCAAATCGACTTGAAGCTGTAATTGCCATAAAAGAAGGCTCCACAAAGTACTGACTTTAGGAGGGTGAATAGTTATGCACTTGAAGTTTACAGTTATTTTGCTCTATTTGTTGTTTTCTTCACAATGAAAAGAAAACCAAATGTTCACAGTTGTAGGCATGTTCTTTACATGAACTGATGCAAACCCTCAAAAAACAAACAAAAAAAACAATGAAAGTCAAGGTTGTGAGATAGCAAAACACAAAAAATGCCAAGGGGGTTAATACTTTTGCAAGCTAATGTATGACCTTTGGGAACGGCATACTTCATCCAGAATGAGACATTACATTTTATCTCCATTGCTTGCAGCCTCCCAAGGAGCTCCATTACTACAGTCATTAATTTGTTATGTATTCTCCATCATTGATGTTGTGGGTATTGCGATCCCTACCACATAGGGGGTCTTCTTGTAAAAGTTTTATGTTTATGTGCTCGATAAAAGTCTTATTATGTTATTGCATTCATCAGAGTGTCTGCACTCGTGTGAGACGAGCCCTTGATGAAGAAGCTTTTAAGTCTTTATTTTCTCATCCCGGTCAGTAGGGACCACAGTGCAGATGGTATTAAACTGATCCTAGTTTTAAATCTGTATTGAAGCAAAGGATAAAGTCATTACATTGCATTATTCATCCTTCCATACACATTCCCCTGCCTATTGGTCAACCGGTTGGTGTATAGACCAGCCAAGCAAGAAAATACACTTTCAGGAGGATAAGCCTAAGACTTGTTTGGGACACGCGTGTTTTTTTTTTTCATTTTGTGCCTATTTGTCTCCAGGCTAATTAAATTTCTATTGCTCTAGCTTCTTAATGAGGATCTGCCCACACTAATACTATGTATTAGAGGCCGCTCAAACGGCGAGGAAACATTTGTAAAATAAGAAATGCTAATCAGCTCTACAGGATCCAACGCTAGCTCGAGGAAGCTTTAGGCAGGCTTATTCTCAGCGGCATCGAGTCGGAGGCATCCATGACTTGCTCCAGGCTGGCTGCACTCAGGGAGCTCTCTTCACTTTCCGTATAAGTACAATTTTCTAAGCACTCTATTCTCACATCATGTTACTTCTGATTAACCCTTCCCTATCCACTGCATGGAAAAGATGTGATCAAACAAAGTCGTAGTGTCCTATGTTTTACGAATGACCTACCACTTCACCGGATGTCCACAACGATCTATAGCAGCTCTTGTGGACCATGAGCAGTGGCGTAATTAGAGTCTGATGGGCAAAATTTGGACCTGGGCCCTCATCTGCATGTGCGTCAGATGTATGGGCCCTTGTAGCGTTCCAAATCACGTAAAGACATACACGTTCGCCCTCTCATATAAAAATTGCCCCATCCTGTAATAATGTCTCCGATCCAGGCCTCTCCTGTAGTGAAACAGCAAAGGATCAATACGAACTTCATTAGAAAAGTGTATTATGCTTACTTTGGTGTTAAACTACGTGATCAGGACAAGTCATGGTCTCCACATGTAGTGTGTTCTGTTCGTGAAGAAGAACTACAACATTGGCCTAAAGGGAAGAAAGAGAGCTTTCCTTTTGGCGTGCCCATGATGTGCGGGGAACCTTAAAATCATAGTGATGATTGATAATTTTGTATGTTCAAGGAATTGAACCTTAAAAATAAGAAGAAAATTATATACTGGGACCTCTAGTCAGCGATTCGTCCGGTGTCTCCACGACTACCGGTCCCTTTACCTCCGTAGAAACTTGAAGATACACCTGATTCAGAACATGAAGAGCAGGATTCTGATGAAGACTTTCACGCTTATCCCAACGAGCCTCAGCTTTTTACACAGCTCAAATGAAATGATTTAGTCAGGGGCTTGGACCTTCCTAAACATTCTGCAGAACTTTTAGGCTCTAGACTAAAGGAAAAGATCCCGCCATCTCATGGTACCTGTTTTTCATGGTACAGAAGCAGAGAAAAGGAATTCCTTTCATACTTTTCTCAAGACTGTGCTCTAGTGCATTGCAGTGATGTTTCTGAGCTGATGGAAAAATGTAACATTGGGTACAATGTGAACAAGTGGAGACTCTATTGATTCATTAAAAAAAAAAAGCTGAAAGCTGTGCTACTGCACAATGGCAGCAAATATGCTTCAGTCCCTTTAGGGCATTCTGTGTCCTTGAAAGAAAGTTATGAGAAGTAAGACTTTATTCTCAAGAAACTTAACTACGAGGATCAAGGATGGTCAATATGTAGTGATCATAAAGTTCTCTCTTTGCTTCTTGGATAGCGATGAGGATACCCAAAGTACCCCTGCCTTTTGTGTGAATGCAAAAACCCCAAAACAGCCGTCTGTGGATGGATACCATGCTTGGCATAGGTGGTTTTCCTTTATTGGATGTTTTCCTTTATTGGATGCTGCCCTTCCCTTGGTTGTTCCTTCCCGGGGAAAGGCCTGGCTATTCACTGCCTGCGTTGAGAAACACGTGATGGTGTCTCCGTAGCTCCTCTACATGCTTTTGTGTGAATGGAACAGCTGGAATTGGACTCATCACCGGAGCTAAAATAGTTAGCCAACAAGAACATCTTTGAAACTTGGACTCAAGAACATAGTAACGGAAAGTTTAGTTCCCACTTAATTTCTCCTGCCACCACTCCACATTAAACTTGGACTGATGAAGCAGTTTGTGGAAGTTCTACTGAAGGTAGAGACTTTTAAGTACCCGTGTACCAAGTGTCAGGGGCTGTCCAAAACAAAACTGAAGGAAGACATTTTTGTGGGACTGGATATTGGGAAACTCATGAAGGACAATGTGTTCAAAACAACAATGAAAGCTGTTGAGAAAAGGACTTGGGATTCTTTTAAAGACATCATGAAGACATTTTTAAGTAACAACAAAGATCTAAAATTTAAGTTCATCATCTAGAATATGCTGAAATATTTCAAAGCCTTGGGTTGTCTGATGAAACTGCAGCGACATTTTTTTTATATTACCATTTGGACTACCGGTACTTTCCTGAGAACCTTGGTGCTGTTAGTGAATAGCAAGGAGAAAGATTTCATCAGGATATTGAGGCGATGGAATGATGATACCAAGGTGATGGAGGACTACTGCTGCATGCTTCACAGAGTAGATCCGCAGGCCTTCTATAAGAGAAAAGGTATCAAAAGAAGCTTTGAAGAGAAAAGTAGAAGGCGCAAGAATTAATTTCCAATAAATTTGTAGAATGAATGTTCAATAATTTTTTATATAATATAGTGCACATTTTTGGCTCCAATGAAAAAGTGTTCTTGTTCATCTCGCTTGTACCTAAAATCACACACATTTTGTGCAAACTCTAAACGTAATGGTTAACAATATAAGTGTTTTTTGTTTGTTTTTTTTAAATCAGGGCATAAGAAAACATAAGAATCACTTACTGTACTTGAAAAAAATTCATAAACCCAAATTTTGCATATCTGTGTAATGTCTCTGTTCTGCGGTTCTTCTCCAAAAAAAGTAAAAAAAAAATATAAACATTTCTACTCACCATTTCCCCCCTACCTTGGCATGTGGCGTTCTCTTCTATAGCCGGCGCAGAAACAGCTGTTTTCAACGTGCAAGAGACGGGCTGCGCAGGACGTCACTGCCATGCACCGCCAGTGACTTGCCCATGGACGTCAGCTGCTGGCGTCTGATTGGCTGGCAGCATGTATTACGGTGCAGGAACCCGGCAGGTCTTTGTGCTGCAATATATTTCACCTGAATGTGCGTCCGAGGGTGCACATCCAGCTGAAATAGATACTGGCATTGGCGAGCTCCCCTCACGGGCCCGATCGTTATGCCCCTGACCTTGAGCTGCCAATAATAAATGTTCATTTTTGCCATAAGCTCTCTCTCCTGAATCCACACATGCAATTGTGATCTGAATGGGTAAAGGTGACTGCACCGTTGCCAGACATATCGGACAGACAAATCTGACAGCAGCTTAAGTCCTCCATGAAAAAAGATCAATCATGTTAAAATCCAGCTGCTGAATTATCCTCTTGTTTACATCTGGCATCGGGAGAGCTGGGAAGCCCCCATACAATTGGACTGTCCTGCCAAAATTGTCAGGTTTGGCAACAATGAACTAATGTACAGTATATGCCCAACCTAAGACAGCCAAAGCATAGATACAACTCAACAACACCAAGGTTTCATTTTTGAGTTACCACTCAATTCGAAAACTCAATGTACAGATAGACATACCAAGATGTTTTCTGGTAACTTAATCCAAAGGTTGGTCAACATTTTGGTTTATTTATGGTACCAACAAGCACCCATACATACCCACTAGGAGTGCTTTTTGCCACACAGAAAATGTTGAAGAACTAAAACTGGTCATCATTGCTCATAATTAGATGCATAGAGGCAAAGCTTACTCTATAGCCTTGAGGTCATGAGTTTAAAGCCAACCGGAGAAATAGCTGCATGAAGCTTACATCCTCTCTGTGTTATCACGTATGCTTTGTAAGCAATTCCTTCTAGATTGTAGTCTAATTTCACCCAAAATACTCATTAAGTCACTTTATTTGCTTTGATATGTCGATAGGGAAACATATTCCCTACTTTTGCTGCAGATCAGACGTTGATAGAATAGCACCATCTAGTGGTCTGATAATTGAGAAAAATGCTAACCCCTGTTTTTTCCTTTTTCTTTAACATTTGACCTTCAATTTAACCTTCAATTTTTTCTTGTACACTAAGAGCAGTGAGTCCTCATCCCTGGACTCTCTTATTAGCTGCTAGTATATGAGAAAGGCTTAGATCCTTCCTTATTCTATCAGACTGCAAAAGGATCAAGTCACGACACAGAGATTTTCTTACATGTCAGCAAATCCCCAAATGACAAACCAAGCACATGTGAATTTTAGTATAGCAGGTTACTTCTCCCCAAATTCATCATAGAGCTTTGAGCTTTTTATAAAATATGTTAATTACATTTTCCTACTCAATAATTTCTCTCCGTACCCTCTAGGTGGCATGGAATCCGGGGTCACACTTGCAGATGTGTGGTGCTATATGTCCTTACTTGATAACTGGAATCTGGTCTCCAGGATGATCGTTCCAAGGTGTCGGCACAACAGCCTTGTGTATGATGGCAAAATCTATACAATAGGTGGCCTCGGTGTAGCCGGCAATGTTGACCATGTTGAAAGGTAAGAGATTGTTTTATACTTATTTCTTTTGAAATTTTTCATGAATGTTATGTAACTTTTAGAAATATACTGATTTGCTGCAGAACCGTTATGATATGTTCCTTTCAAAGGTCGATAACTGGTGACAGATTGAAAATAAGTTCCTCACTATTATGCAGCTTCACCTCTCCATACTGCTGGGGCCAAACCTTGACTTTGAGCTTTGAGGAGTACTTGGTCTATAGCCTAGATAGACATCAGAGCAGAGTCTGCTTAAAGTTATTAGCCATGGGTGGCTTTTCTTTGCCCCTGTGTAGCTTTCTTTAAAAAAAAATTATTGGCATCCAACGCAAAGTAAAATTTTTCACAAAATTCAACACAATATCCAATACCAAGATCTTTTCTTGGTAAGATTTTCGTATTATAGAGATGATCTTTAGTGAACCCTCGTAAAAGAAGTGGTTGTTAAAAATAGGCACCGACTATGACCTGGTTTCACCATTCATCCAACGCTGAGCGCCACAGCTTCCAATTACAATCTGAAAGCTGGATGATTCTGGGCCAAGCACCTAATTAGACAGCAGAGCTGGGTTTCTTTAACTTTTGGCCAGAGATGGCTCTTTGTTATGAGTCATTTTCCTTCTGGATTCAGAATACTATTAAGCATAATATGTATTTTTCTTTAAAAATAATTGTTGAATTTCCATCCAAGACAAAGATCTTATCTTGACTAGATTCTTGTGTAGCAGTGATGATAATGAGTGAACCCTTTTATGAAACGTGGTTATCAAAAATAGGAAAGAAATATTACCTGGTTTAACTATTCGGCCAACAATGACAGCCACAGTCTCCATTTAGACTTTAGGCCCTGGAGGGATTCTTGACCAACAGCCTAGTTAGACACCAGATCAAAGCTGGGTTTCTTCAAGTTTTCGGAAGTAGTGGTTTTACTTTGACTCTTGTAGGGTTTTCTTCTTCTAGATTTGGCATATTATTAGCCATAGGTTGTAGTTTTCTTTAAAAATTAATTGGTCACTTGCCCTCAAAGTCCAACGCATAGATCTTTTCTTGACGAGAGTCTTGTGTAACAGAGAAGATCTTGAGTGATCCCCAGTATTAGAAGTGGTTATCAAAAATAGGCACAACTATAACCTGCTGTCAGTGTTTGACCAATATTGACGGCCACAGCCTCTGATTAGACTATGAGCCCTGGTAGATTCTTGAGCAACGATCTAGTGCGACACCTGAGCAGACCTGGGTTTATTCAAGTTTTGGTCAGGAGTGGCCTTTCGTTGACTATTGTTGAGCTTTATCCTTCTAAATTTGGCTTAATATTGGCCAAAGGACATAGTTGTTGTTTTTTTAATAGTTGGTAAATTGTGATCCAGGTCCAATGCAAAGTCTTTTCTTGCGTGGATTCTTGTTGAGCAATGATAATCTTGAGGGAGCTGTAGTGTGAGAAGTTGTTATCAAAAACAGGCAAGGACTATGACATAGTGGCAATATTCAGCTATCGCTGAAGGCCACAGCTTCCAGTTAGTTCAATTAATGTCCATATTTTCACGAACTCCACCATTTTTGAAGCTCCAGTCTTTGGGACATTCATATTTGCTAAACTTAGAAAATGTTTCTTCTTCTCAAAAAGGAACCATATTTAGCAAATGTTTAATTCATATTGGTTAAAATTGACTTTGTGACAGATTTAGTGTATCCATAAATATCACACCCCACCGTGGTATATTATTTGTGGAGATCGGGCAAATATAGATGTTCCATCTGTGCAGTAATGAACATTTTAATTAGCTAATATCAAAACTTTGGGTTACTGTGTGAATTTGCTCGAATGATCTCCCGCTGGGTCCTCAAGGCCCCAGTAAGAGGCTGCAAAAGGAGTTAAAGTCTGTCCAATTAGGGCGTTTTTTACATAATATCCCACCGAGCCCCGGTTTCTATATCTTTGCATTACTCAACAGGGACCCTGTAAACCTTTCTGATGGGATTTGCAAGGCTTGAAGTTATAATTAATCTGCAGTTATCTGTGCACTGATTTATGAGCAGAGACAGCACAGGAAAAAAACAGACTAATATTATACGTCCCATCTGGTTTATTCTTTGAGATCAAATATTTTTACAGAGAAAAAAAAAGAGGGGGTTAATTGGATTTTCTAATCTGACTTTTTGATGTGCCTATGGCCATAAAATTGACATTCTGAACAAAATTATGCCACAAGGCAATTACTGAGGGAAATTCACACACGGAGCCTCGTGCATTCAACTTACTGGTTAAATGATGGTGAAGAGGATGCTCAAAGTTATCATTTCTGGTGAAGAGGAACACATACTAAAGGGATATTAAAAAATATGCAAAAAAACAACAAATGTGTTAAGAAATACTTATACTGACCTGGTAATTCCTCCTCCATGCTGATGATCCAGGAGGACCCTGATGGTTTATCACTTGACCATGCACATGTGACCGCAGTTGGCCATCGTTGACCTCAGTGGAGATGCCTGCAGGTACTGCACATGAACACTGAGACCAGTGATCGGCTGCATTTGTCATGCACACACGGTCGGCCCATCATCACTGCAGGTCAAGTGAAAGACCACCAGGGACCTCCAAAATCTTAGCGCTGGAGAGGCATCAAATTATCATGAGTTTTGAGGTTTCATTTTGTTTAGTTCTTGGTTAAATTTTTGAGATACAGTGTCAAATCACTTTTCTTTTGCCCATGGTCATATCGGACCATCTGAGGACCACATGGACTACCATACCATTGGTGATCACTTTATTATGTCCTCTTCTCAACCAGTCTACAGTATCTTTACCAGCACAAGAAAGACACCTTACAACTTCTCAGGAAATTACAGGTAGAGAATGGTACTATTAAAGGGAACCTTTCACCGGGATTGTGCACAGTAACCTATGGACAGTGTCAGGTCGGCGACGTTATACTGATTACAATGATTCCTGGTGATGAAATTCATCTTGTGGTTGTTGTGTAATCCTTATTTTCAGTTTTGAGTTAATGATATGCCCGTACTCCGGTGCGGCCTGTCGGAGGGGGGTCTTCATGTGGTGCTCTGATTAGGTATTCATGTGTATGGCCTTTGACAAGTCAGTGATCCCTCATTGACCTCATTGACCTGCCCCCTATTTTACATAATAAATATTATATGTACATACTGAAAAAAAAATTCTGCAGGAAGGAGCCAGACGTGGCACCTGCGCTGCAGCATAATCGCAGGGTGGCATGGTGGCTCAATGGATAGCACAGCAGCCTTGCAGCACTGGGGTCCTGCAAATCCTCGGTTCAAATCCCACCAAGGACAACATCTGTAAGGAGTTTGTATGTTCTCCCCGTGTTTGCGTGGGTTTCCTCCCACACTCCAAAGACATACTGATAGGGAAATTAGATTGTGATCCCCATTGGGGAGAGTGCCAATAATGTCTGTAAAGCGCAGTGGAATTAATGGCACTGTATAAATTAGTATAATAAATAGATAAAAAATGTAACTAAATGTGTACAGTGCATATAATTATTATGGTTGAGGTTATCCTGATATCCCCCTCCCCCCCCCCCCAAAATCCATTTGAAGATGGCGCCCACCATGCCTCTGCGCAGCAGCAGCTATCCATGTATATAAAGGTGATCCAATAGTTGATATTGCGCTGGCGGTTCCATCTTGCTAGAGAGAAAAAAAAAATTCACCTACAAGATGGAAAAAAAGTTTCCTCACCCAAGATGGCGCCGCCGGCGCAGTAGTAGTTCTCATTGCCCATAACGACTGAAAACTGCTTTTAGTGCAAATACTAGTTTAGTATATTCAGGTACTGCACGTATTCTCTAACTCTGTAATATGGATCTATTCATATTTAGTTGGCAGTTCCTGTTTCCCTACATCCTATTGGCATGATAGGTGCTGGAACTTCCTTTCACTCCTTTTATGCATGCCTTGCTGCTGTCATTGTCGAATGACCTACCTGTCCTGAAATGGAAGCTTGCCTCTCCTCTTACAACTGCATGTTGTTTGATAGGTGAAAAGGAGCAGAGAGACAAAGAATTAACCCCACTTCCTTTGGAGAAACAAAGACCCTCCCCCTACTTCCTGTAAAGAGACAAAGACCCCCCTACTTCCTGTATAGAGACAAAGACCCTCCCCCTACTTTCTGTATAGAGACAAAGACCCTCCCCCTACTTCCTGTAAAGAGACAAAGACCCCCCTACTTCCTGTATAGAGACAAAGACCCTCCCCCTACTTTCTGTATAGAGATAAAGACCCTCCCCCTACTTCCAGTAAAGAGACAAAGACCCCCCTACTTCCTGTATAGAGACAAAGACCCTCCCCCTACTTCCTGTAGAGAGACAAAGACCCTCCCTCTACTTCCTGTATAGAGACAAAGACCCTCCCCCTACTTCTTGTCGAGAGACAAAGACATTCCTCAATTCCTGTAAAGATACAAAGACCGACCCCAATTCCTGTGGAGAGACACAGACCCACACTCGCTTCTTGTAGTCCTTCTCAGGGTCATTGCTGCAAAAGATGGATTTCACTTAACAACAGGCAGAAAACAGAAACTTATACAGATAAAGAGACCTAGTGACCAGCACTTTGGAGCAAGAACATAGTTTTGGGGGATAAAAACACAATTTTTAGATTGAATATTTATTATATTATCTATCAAATGAGATCAAGGTGTCTAAAAGTCCTGGAACCAATTAGTCAAAGCTCCCAAATGTCATGGATCCAGCAGGATGGTCCAGATTTGGGGAGCTGTACCCTTGTCTCAGGAGGTCAGTGCAATGTCTCTGGATTCGAACACCCAACATGTTGCATTGGAGGCAGGAGCAAAAGGTACAGTATGAGCCCAAGGCTGCATTGTGTAGCCTCTATTTGAATCTGGATTAGATAAACCAAAAGAAAAATGGTGCTACAAAATATCTCACAAATATACTAACTTTATTAAATATAAAATGTAACGGATTTAGTTAAAAAAAACAAGAGTAGTTCAATGGAGGGCTAACAACAAACCTCCAAAGGTTAGAAGTAAAACCTGCAGGAAGCAAAATATGCACAAACCGTGCAGTAACTAAATAAGTAAAAAGCAAAATTGCAATTAAATTACACAGAGTTCTTAGTAATACTGTTTTTGATCACAAATAGCATAAAAGCCATCCCACTGTCGACAAGGTGACCATGATTGGGACGGTCCTACGCTGTCTAATAATGTCAGAGTTGACCTCAATGTGTGAGTAAGGACAGACAAAAGGACCAGGTCCCGACTTGTGGACACCAGTCTAGGGAAGGCTTTCTTTAAATATTATTTCCAGCTCAGGAGAGGGAGGTCACACTCAGGCTTGCACAGAATGCAAAAATACAATGAAAAAAACCACAAAAATTGAGCTTGATTTAAATTGGTATACATGCAGCACATAAACGCATGTTCACATTGGCCATAAAGCAAACAAAACCTAGAAGAAGCAAAATATACACAAACCCTGCTGTAACTAAATAAGTAAAAAGCAAAATTGCATTTAAATAGCACAGGGTTCTTAGTAAGACTGTTTTTGATAACAAAAATAGCATAAAAGCCATCCCACCGTCGACAAGGTGACCCTTCATCAGGGTCCATGTTCATGACACAGACGAGATGGAACATTTTTTATGTTTTTTTTTATAGTACTAAATAATTAAATGTTTGGTTTTTTTACATGCGTTTCTTCAGGCTTCCCATAGGTTATATGAAAAAGAATGTACCAAAACCGCAGAGTTCAGCAGTGTCTTTGGACACACAATGGGTGAAGTTTTCATTAAATCACTACTTTGCTTCTACAGTTAGGCTGTGTTGAAGGTACCGAATATACTCGAGTACAAGCCAAGCCGAGGCACCTAATTTTACCACAAAAAAATGGGAATATTTATTGACTCGAGTGTAAGCCGGATATACATTGTCCCCTTATCCCTATCCTGGTATGCATGGCTCCTCATCCCCGTCCTGTATTCACGGCCTCCTCATCCCCATCGTGGTCTGTATGGTTCCTCATCCCTATCCTGGTATGCATGGCTCTTCATCCCTATTCTTATATGCATGGCTCTCCATCCCCATCCTGATCTGCATGGCCGCCTCATCCCCATCCTGGTATGCACGGTTCCTCATCCCCAGCCTGGTATGCATGGCTCTTCATCCCTATCCTTATATGCATGGCTCTCCATCCCCATCCTGATCTGCATGGCCGCCTCATCCCCATCCTGGTATGCATGGTTCCTCATCCCCAGCCTGGTATGCATGGCTCTTCATCCCTATCCTTATATGCATGGCTCTCCATCCCCATCCTGATCTGCATGGCCGCCTCATCCCCATCCTGGTATGCATGGTTCCTCATCCCCATCCTGGTTTGCATATCTATTCATCCCCATCTTTGTATGCATGGTTCCTCATCCCCATCCTGGTATGCATGTCTCCTCATCCCCAGCCTGGTATGCATGCCTCCTCATCCCCATCCTGGTATGCATGTCTCCTCATCCCCAGCCTGGTATGCATGTCTATTCATCCCCATCTCTTGTATGCATGGTTCCTCATTCCCATCCTGGTATGCATGCCTCCTTATCCCCAGCCTGGTATGCATGTCTATTCATCCCCATCTTTGTATGCATGGTTCATCATCCCCATCCTGGTATGCATGCCTCCTCATCCCCAGCTTGGTATGCATGTCTATTCATCCCCATCTTTGTATGCATGGTTCCTCATCCCCATCCTGGTATGCATGTCTCCTCATCCCCATCCTGGTATGCATGCATCCTCATCCTCAGCCTGGTATGCATGTCTATTCATCCCCATCTTTGTATGCATGGTTCCTCATCCCCATCCTGGTATGCATGGTTCCTCATCTCCACCCTGGTATGCATGCCTACTCATCCCCATCCTGGTATGCATGCCTACTCATCCCCATCCTGGTATGCATGCCTATTCATCCCCATCCTTGTATGCATGGTTCCTCATCCCCATCATGGTATGCATGCCTCCTCATCCCCATCCTGGTATGCATGGCTCCTCATCCCTATCCTGGTATGCATAGCCCCTTCATCCCTATCCTGGTATGCATGGCCGCTTATCCCTATCCTTGTATGCATGGCCCCCTCAATCCTATCCTGGTATGCATGGCCCCCTCATCCCAATGCTGCTCTGCATGGCCTCATCATCCCTATCCTGGTCTGCATGGCTCCTCATCCCTATCCTGGTGTGCATGGCCATTTCATCCCTATCCTGGTATTCATGGCCCCTTATCCCTATCCTTGTATGCATGTCCCTCTCATCCCTATCCTGGTATGCATGTCAACCTCATCCCTATTCTGGTATGCATGACCCCCCCATCCCAATGCTGGTCTGCATGGCCTCATCATCCCTATCCTGGTCTGCATGGCCTCTTCATCCCTATCCTGGTATGCATGGCTCCTCATCCCTATCCTGGTATGCATGGCCACCTCATCCCTATCCTGGTCTGCATGGCTCCTCATCCCTATCCTAGTATGCATGGCCCCCTCACCCCTATCCTAGTATGCATGGCCCCCTCATCCCTATCCTGGTATGCATGACCCCCTCATCCCTATCCTGGTATGCATGGCCCCCTCATCCCTATCCTAGTATGCATGGCCCCCTCATCCCTATCCTGGTATGCATGGCCCCCTCATCCCTATCCTAGCATGCATGGCCCCCTCATCCCCATCCTGGTCTGCATGGCGCCTCATCCCTATAATGGTCTGCATGGCTCCTTATCCCTATCCTTGTGTGCATAGCCCCCTCATCCCTATCCTGGTATGCATGGCCCCCTCATCCCCATCCTGGTCTGCATGGCGCCTCATCCCTATAATGGTCTGCATGGCTCCTTATCCCTATCCTTGTGTGCATAGCCCCCATCAAAACACATTAAAAAACATTAAAAAAAATTATACTTACCGTATATACTCGAGTATAAGCCGACCCGAGTATAAGCCGACCCCCCTAATTTTGCCACAAAAAACTGGGAAAACTTATTGACTCGAGTATAAGCCTAGGGTAGAAAATGCAGCATTTACCGGTGAATTTCAAAAATAAAAATAGATGCTCCATACCGTTCATTATTGCCCCATAGATGCTCCATATACAACTGTGCTATATAGAATGCTCTGCACCGTTGATTATGGCCCCATAGATGCTCCTTATAATGCTGTGCCCCATATATGCTCTGCACCTTTATGGCCCCATAGGTGCTCCTTATAATGCTGTGCCCCATTTATGCTCTGCACCTTTATGGCCCCATAGGTGCTCCTTATAATGCTGTGCCCCATTTATGCTCTGCACCTTTATGGCCCCATAGATGCTCCTTATAATGCTGTGCCCCATATATGCTCTGCACCTTTGATTATGGCCCCATAGGTGCTCCTTATAATGCTGTGCCATATATGCTCTGCACCTTTGATTATGGTCCCATAGGTGCTCCTTATAATGCTGTGCCCCATATATGCTCTGCACCTTTATGGCCCCATAGATGCTCCTTATAATGCTGTGCCCCTTATATGCTCTGCACCTTTATGGCCCCATAGGTGCTCCTTATAATGCTGTGCCCCATATATGCTCTGCACCTTTATGGCCCCATAGGTGCTCCTTATAATGCTGTGCCCCATTTATGCTCTGCACCTTTATGGCCCCATAGATGCTCCTTATAATGCTGTGACATATATGCTCTGCACCTTTGATTATGGTCCCATAGGTGCTCCTTATAATGCTGTGCCCCATATATGCTCTGCACCTTTATGGCCCCATAGGTGCTCCTTATAATGCTGTGCCCCTTATATGCTCTGCACCTTTATGGCCCCATAGGTGCTCCTTATAATGCTGTGCCCCATATATGCTCTGCACCTTTATGGCCCCATAGGTGCTCCTTATAATGCTGTGCCCCTTATATGCTCTGCACCTTTATGGCCCCATAGGTGCTCCTTATAATGCTGTGCCCCATATATGCTCTGCACCTTTATGGTCCCATAGGTGCTCCTTATAATGCTGTGCCCCATATATGCTCTGCACCTTTATGGCCCCATAGATGCTCCTTATAATGCTGTGCCCCTTATATGCTCTGCACCTTTATGGCCCCATAGATGCTCCTTATAATGCTGTGCCCCTTATATGCTCTGCACCTTTATGGCCCCATAGGTGCTCCTTATAATGCTGTGCCCCATATATGCTCTGCACCTTTATGGCCCCATAGGTGCTCCTTATAATGCTGTGCCCCATATATGCTCTGCACCTTTATGGCCCCATAGGTGCTCCTTAGAATGCTGTGCCCCATATATGCTCTGCACCTTTATGGCCCCATAGGTGCTCCTTATAATGCTGTGCCCCTTATATGCTCTGCACCTTTATGGCCCCATAGGTGCTCCTTATAATGCTGTGCCCCTTATATGCTCTGCACCTTTATGGCCCCATAGGTGCTCCTTAGAATGCTGTGCCCCTTATATGCTCTGCACCTTTATGGCCCCATAGGTGCTCCTTATAATGCTGTGCCCCTTATATGCTCTGCACCTTTATGGCCCCATAGGTGCTCCTTAGAATGCTGTGCCCCATATATGCTCTGCACCTTTATGGCCCCATAGGTGCTCCTTATAATGCTGTGCCCCTTATATGCTCTGCACCTTTATGGCCCCATAGGTGCTCCTTAGAATGCTGTGCCCCATATATGCTCTGCACCTTTATGGCCCCATAGGTGCTCCTTATAATGCTGTGCCCCATATATGCTCTGCACCTTTATGGCCCCATAGGTGCTCCTTAGAATGCTGTGCCCCATATATGCTCTGCACCTTTATGGCCCCATAGGTGCTCCTTATAATGCTGTGCCCCTTATATGCTCTGCACCTTTATGGCCCCATAGGTGCTCCTTAGAATGCTGTGCCCCTTATATGCTCTGCACCTTTATGGCCCCATAGGTGCTCCTTAGAATGCTGCTGGTGCTGCCATAAAAAAAAAAAAAATCACATACTCACCTCTCTTCTCAGGACGTCAGCGCTTTCAATAATTACCTGCTCCTCTGCGGCTCCGTCTCCAGCACTGACGCTCAGCAGAGGGCGCGCACTGACTACGTCACAGCGCCCTCTAACCTGAGCGTCATTGCTAGAGGACGCTGCAGACGGAGCCGGAGCGAGGAGCAGGTAATTATAGCGCTGCGCTCCCCTTACCTGCTGCGGCGCGGTCCCTGCAGTCCCTGGCTTCTCCGGCACTGCAGCTTCTTCCTGTAATTGAGCGGTCACATGGCACCGATCATTTACAGCAATGAATATGCGGCTCCTCCCCTATGGGGGTGGAGCTGCCTATTCATTTCTGTAATGAGCGGTGCCATGTGACCGCTCAGTACAGGAAGAATCTGCAGCGCCGGAGAAGCCAGGGACTGCAGGGACCGCGCCGCAGCAGGTAAGTATGACTACACAGCCCCACTCCCCCTCACCTGCCGACACCCGGGTATATGACTCGAGTATAAGCCGAGAGGGGGACTTTCAGCCCAAAAAAATGGGCTGAAAATCTCGGCTTATACTCGAGTATATACGGTACCTTTCTGCGCTCCCTCGTAGTGTCTTTTTCGGGTGCCAGCAGCTGCTTTATGCTTGTAAGCAGCACATAGCAGTGACGTCATGAGGACAGCTGCTTGAATATTCACTACTCTCCAACCTGGGACTATGTGCGTGGTGCTAGCATTTATTCTGCGGTGTTGCTATCAGTGTGTAGCAAGAGAAGAGGGTTGCATTGACAATCCAACACAATGGGCAGCACTTTGAACACATTTTATAAGTGGACATAAACTTGTAAATAACTCATGATAGAATAAAGTTACGTTAAAACCAAGCACACCACTGTTTTTCTTGTAAAATTCTCAATAAGTTTGATGTGTCACATGACCCTCTTTCCATTGAAAAAAATTAAGTTGGATCCAAAATGGCCGACTTCAAAATGGCCACCATGGTCACCACCCATCTTGAAAAGTTTTCCCCCTCCCATATACTAATGTGCCACAAACAGGAAGTTGATATCACCAACCATTCCCATTTTATTTTGATGTATCCATATAAATGGCCCACCCTGTATATACTTTTCCTTTCTACCCAGTTAATTCTTCTCTTTTCCATTCGGTCTATGATATCATGTGATTGAAAACTGACTAGCTGAATCCTTCTAAGCTCTATGTCGAAACAGGAAGTCTCTTTTCCCTGCATGAGTCATCATTAGAACTACAATCCTACATCACTGAAAGGCCCTTGACAGGAGGGAGAAGTAGAGTAGCTGGGTGAAGAGTTGGAGTGGATATGGATTTAGGGTGCCAGGGACTTGAAAGTGATGTAGGATTGCAGTTCTAATGATGACTCATTGTGAGAAAATAGCCTTCCTGTTTCTACATAGGATTTAGTTAGGCAGTTTTTAATCACATGATGTCATTGACTGAATGGAAAAGAGAAGAATTAACTGGTAAGAAAGGCAAAATGAGCAATTGTAAGTAAACAGTGCTATATAATATGATGACTGCAATTTATTAAGCAGATAAAAACTTTGATGGGAGGAGGGCTTCTTTAAGGGGTAAAATGCATTACAAAAATGCTCAAAAATGCAATAACCAGAGAAGATTGCTATTGTGTAGTTTTGTGTGGACACCTGCAGAAGAAATGCAGAAACAGTAAAAAAAAATTAAACAGTATTTACACTACCTTACAGACAACAAAAAGCCAGATGTCACAAAGTGAAGCTTATACAAAAATGAGAAACCTGTGGCTGCGCAACTGTGAATGAATGAACAAAAAAATAAAATCCATAAGTCCAATCCATCCAGGATGCAGCTGGGCAATCCCAGATTTGGGTCTACACCCTGCTCTCCCAGGACGTCCTTCACTGCCACCACGCACCATCTGACATCTCCTCCTGCAAGGGTAGAAAGAAAAGTAAATATATGTGGCTAGGGAACTCTGTCCAATTTGCCGCGGCACGCGTATTGAACCACATGGTTTGTCCTTTCTATTCTGTAAAAGTTGGGAGGTCTGATTTAAGCATTACACTCTGGATCAACCCTTGAAATTGTTGGGTCCTCTAGGACAGGGGTGTCAAACTGCATTCCTTGAGGGCTGCAAACAGGTCATGTTTTCAGGATTTCCTTGTACTGCACAGGTGATAATTTAATCACCTACGCAAATAATGAGTTGGTGATTAAATTATCACCTGTGCAGTACAAGGAAATCCTGAAAACATGACCTGTTTGCAGCCCTCGAGGAATGCAGTTTGACACCCCTGCTCTAGGACAATTGCTCAAAGACAGAAGTCCAACATCTATTAATTCAGAATTCCCTAATAGGTCCCTTTGAAAATGGGTTTCCCATACCAGACGACCCATTTACTTTCAGGCCTGAGTATGTATGATTACCATACGAGCAGAACATGGTTAAGAAATTAGACTAATAGGAAATGCATCTGCTCCATTACTTCTAGAAGACTCGTTGAACGATAGGATGAAAATAATTCAGACACTTTCCGAATGTTCTTGGCCTTCTGGTGAGCAGCTCCTGTAATAAATAGAGGGAAAACATGTTAGCTGACAATTACAGTCTCAAGTTATGTTTTTAAGATCAGCGTGACTTTTCACTAAAACAATTGCCAATTCCATCCCGACAGCTGTGTCCCATCATGGGTGAAATCTCATTTTAGATGGTAAATCGAGCAGCCTCTGGTTGTCCTATTGACTTTTCTCATCGCCTGTGCAAGGTCCAAGTGACACCTACTGGTGAGCCGCGTTCTTCATCTCCTGCCTGGCTCTCCGACACGAGCTTGGCTGACGTTTCCCTCAGTTCCCTGGCCGTGTTCGATTGTGAATATTGAAATGAGCCAAACCCTAAGCAAACAGGCAGTAATAAAAGGCTTGGCCGTCCATCCGTGTAGGAGAAAAACACAATCTGCAGCATTTATTTTCTTTCAAACTTGCACTTTATAATAAGATGGAGGGTCAAGAGCCTGTATCACATCCAACACCTCAAGAGCCCGCACGTCCTCTGTCAGCCATCTTGTTCTTGGCGTCTTTTTTCCTGGATGTGCTGGTGAATATTCCACCTTTCCCAGATTTAGTCAGTTTTGGAAGAGAAAAATCATTCTTTTACAAAAATAAAGGAAATATTCTGAACACTCTGTTCTGGTAAGAAAGGTTTGACGTCCAATTATTCCACAGTTTAAAGTCAACATATTAACAGGCGGAAAATAAAACATTCCTTAATTAGAACCACAAAAAGTATTTACTTCCATTTTATATATATACTAGCTGAAGAGCCTGGCGTTGCCCGGGCATAGTAACTAACTGTGGTTAGGATTTTGAACGGCAGCAGTTAAGGGGCCTTATTCCTCCTTTTTACACCACATCCTCCTGAACCTCACGCTCCTCCTTTATACACAGCCTCCTCCTGCACCTCACGCTCCTCCTTTTTACACCGCATCCTCCTGCACCTCACGCTCCTCCTTTATACACAGCCTCCTCCTGCACGTCACGCTCCTCCTTTTTACACCGCATCCTCCTGCACCTCACGCTCCTCCTTTATACACAGCCTCCTCCTGCACCTCACGCTCCTCCTTTATACACAGCATTTCTCTGCAGCATAGCGTTTCTCCTTTATAGTCGCCTCCACCAGCAGCACCTCACACTCTTCTTCCATATATAATTGGAAACACTTGATCCTGAGAGAAATTGCACTAATTGCAATGAAGCGTATTGTATACATGGCCTACTTCTTCTGCAGCACCCCACTTTGCTCCTTTAGACCTCATTCACACGTTATTTGGCCAGTATTTTTACCTCAGTATTTGTAAGCTAAAACTTGGAGTAAAACAATCAGAGGAAAAGTTTATTAGAAACACGTCACCACTTCTGTATTTTTCTCCCACTCGTGATTTTGGCTTATAAATACTGAGGTAAAATACTGACCAAATACTGAACATGTGAATGTGGCCTTATACGCAGCCTCCACCTGCAGCACTTCACTCTTCTCTATACACAGCCTCATACTGCAGCAGCACCTCAATTCTCTCATTTTCCCATCACGCCTCTCATTTTCCCCGCACTTCTCTCATTTTCCCATCATGCCTCTCATTTTCCCCGCACTTCTCTCATTTTCCCATCATGCCTCTCATTTTCCCCCCACTTCTCTCATTTTCCCATCACGTACATAATGTTAGTGTTCATGTTGCTGCTCTTCTCCAGCGCAGGCTGACAGCGGGGGCTCTGCTCGTGTGTGGTGGGTTTCTTCATTCCTCCTTCCTGCCAGGCCAGCAGCTGATGCACAGATCCAATCCCGGGTCCAGAGAGTATCTTGTTGTGAATTCTGTTGTCGGGCTCCCTCCTGTGGTCATGAATGGTACTTCGGCTGGTTCTGTCCATGGACTTCCTCTGGTGGGTGTTTCTGAGTTTCACAGGTGACGAGGTTAATTCGTTAGCGAGGTTAATTCGTTAGCTGCTGCTCTATTTAACTCCACTTAGATCTTTGCTCCATGCCACCTGTCAATGTTCCAGTATTGGTCTGTTCACTCCTGGATCGTTCTTGTGACCTGTCTTCCCATCAGAAGCTAAGTTCCAGCTTGTATTTCTTTGGTTTGCTATTTTTCTGTCCAGCTTGCTATTTAATTTGTTGTCTTGCTTGCTGGAAGCTCTGGGACGCAGAGGGAGCGCCTCCGCACCGTGAGTCGGTGCGGAGGGTCTTTTTGCGCCCTCTGCGTGGTCTTTTTGTAGGTTTTTGTGCTGACCGCAAAGTAACCTTTCCTATCCTCGGTCTGTTCAGTAAGTCGGGCCTCACTTTGCTAAATCTATTTCATCTCTGTGTTTGTATTTTCATCTTTACTCACAGTCATTATATGTGGGGGGCTGCCTTTTCCTTTGGGGAATTTCTCTGAGGCAAGGTAGGCTTTATTTTTCTATCTTCAGGGCTAGCTAGTTTCTTAGACTGTGCCGAGTTGCATAGGGAGCGTTAGGCGCAATCCACGGCTATTTCTAGTGTGTTTGATAGGTTTAGGGATTGCGGTCAGCAGAGTTCCCACGTCCCAGAGCTCGTCCTTATTATCAGTAACTATCAGGTCATTCTGTGTGCTCTTAACCACCAGGTCCATTATTGTCCTGACCACCAGGTCATAACAGTACAGGTGGCCCAAAGTACTAATGCATCTCAATAGAGGGATAAGAGAAGTTCTGAGACCATTTTTTTTTCTTTGCAGTGTGTTTTGTCTCTATTTTCCCCTTTACCTCTGGGTGGTTCAGGACACTGGTGTAAACATGGACATTCAAGGTCTGTCCTCTTGGATGGATAATCTCACTACAAGGATACAAAACATTCAAGATTTTATGGTTCAGAATCCAATGTCAGAGCCTAGGATTCCAATTCCTGATTTGTTTTTTGGTGATAGATCTAAATTCTTGAATTTCAAAAATAATTGTAAATTGTTTCTTGCCTTGAAACCTCGCTCCTCAGGTGACCCTGTTCAACAAGTAAAGATCATTATTTCTTTGTTACGTGGTGACCCTCAAGACTGGGCATTTTCCCTTGCGCCAGGAGATCCGGCATTGCGTGATGTTGATGCGTTTTTCCTGGCGCTTGGATTGCTTTATGACGAACCTAATTCAGTGGATCAGGCAGAGAAAATCTTGCTGGCTCTGTGTCAGGGTCAGGATGAAGCGGAGATATATTGTCAGAAGTTTAGAAAGTGGTCTGTGCTCACTCGGTGGAATGAATGTGCCCTGGCAGCAATCTTCAGAAAGGGTCTCTCTGAAGCCCTTAAGGATGTCATGGTGGGGTTTCCCATGCCTGCTGGTCTGAATGAGTCTATGTCCTTGGCCATTCAGATCGATCGACGCTTGCGTGAGCGTAAAGCTGTGCACCATTTGGCGGTACTATCTGAGCATGGGCCTGAGCCTATGCAATGTGATAGGACTTTGACCAGAGCTGAACGGCAAGAACACAGAAGTCGGAATGGGCTATGTTTTTACTGTGGTAATTCCACTCATGCTATCTCCGATTGTCCTAAGCGCACTAAGCGGTTCGCTAGGTCTGCCACCATTGGTACGGTACAGTCTAAATTTCTATTGTCTGTTACTCTGATTTGCTCTTTGTCATCCTATTCTGTTATGGCATTTGTGGATTCAGGCGCTGCCCTGAATTTGATGGACTTGGAGTATGCTAGGCGCTGTGGTTTTTTCTTGGAGCCCTTGCAGTATCCTATTCCATTAAGAGGAATTGATGCTACGCCTTTGGCCAAAAATAAGCCTCAGTATTGGACCCAATTGACCATGTGCATGGCTCCTGCACATCAGGAGGTTATCCGCTTTCTGGTGTTGCATAATCTGCATGATGTGGTCGTTTTGGGGTTGCCATGGCTACAGGTTCATAATCCAGTATTGGACTGGAAATCTATGTCTGTGTCCAGCTGGGGTTGCCAGGGGGTACATGGTGATGTTCCATTTTTGTCTATTTCGTCTTCCACTCCTTCTGAAGTTCCAGAGTTTTTGTCGGCTTATCGGGATGTATTTGATGAGCCCAAAGCCAGTGCCCTACCTCCTCATAGGGATTGCGATTGTGCAATTAATTTGATTCCTGGTAGTAAGTTTCCTAAGGGCCGATTGTTCAATTTATCTGTGCCAGAACACGCCGCTACGCGGAGTTATATAAAGGAATCCTTGGAGAAAGGCCATATTCGCCCGTCGTCATCACCGTTAGGAGCAGGGTTCTTTTTTGTGGCCAATAAGGATGGTTCTTTGAGACCTTGTATTGATTACCGCCTTCTTAATGAAATTACAGTCAAATTTCAGTATCCTTTGCCGTTGCTGTCTGATTTGTTTGCTCGTATTAAAGGGGCTAGTTGGTTCACCAAGATAGATCTTCGAGGGGCGTGTAGTATCTTGTGCGTATTAAACAAGACGATGAATGGAAAACAGCATTTAATACGCCCGAGGGCCATTTTGAGTACCTGGTTATGCAATTCGGGCTTTCCAATGCTCCATCAGTATTTCAGTCCTTTATGCATGACATCTTCCGAGAGTACCTGGATAAATTCCTGATTGTGTATTTGGATGATATTTTGGTCTTTTCGGATGATTGGGAGTCTCATGTGAAGCAGGTCAGAATGGTGTTCCAGGTCCTTCGTGCGAATTCCTTGTTTGTGAAGGGGTCAAAGTGTCTCTTTGGAGTTCAGAAGGTTTCATTTTTGGGGTTCATTTTTTCCCCTACTACTATCGAGATGGACCCTGTTAAAGTTCATGCCATTTACGATTGGACTCAGCCGACATCTGTGAAGAGCCTGCAAAAGTTCCTGGGCTTTGCTAATTTTTATCGGCGCTTCATCGCTAATTTTTCTACTGTTGCTAAACCGTTGACTGATTTGACCAAGAAGGGTGCTGATGTGGTCAATTGGTCTTCTGCGGCTGTAGAGGCTTTTCAGGAGTTGAAGCGTCGTTTTTCTTCTGCCCCTGTGTTGTGCCAGCCAGATGTTTCGATTCCGTTTCAGGTTGAGGTTGATGCTTCTGAGATTGGAGCATGGGCTGTTTTGTCGCAAAGAAGTTCTGAGGGCTCGGTGATGAAGCCATGTGCTTTCTTTTCTAGAAAGTTTTCGCCTGCTGAGCGTAACTATGATGTTGGTAATCGCGAATTGTTGGCCATGAAGTGGGCATTCGAGGAGTGGCGT
Organism: Ranitomeya imitator; assembly: GCF_032444005.1. Taxonomy (NCBI): domain Eukaryota; kingdom Metazoa; phylum Chordata; class Amphibia; order Anura; family Dendrobatidae; genus Ranitomeya; species Ranitomeya imitator. Next base: position 650,437,089 of record NC_091286.1, read on the forward strand.
CATTGGCTGGATGGAGCCAAGCATCGCGTGGTGGTCTTGACAGATCACAAGAATTTGACTTATCTTGAGTCTGCCAAACGGTTGAATCCGAGACAGGCTCGATGGTCATTATTTTTCTCCCGTTTTGATTTTGTGGTTTCGTACCTTCCGGGCTCTAAGAATGTGAAGGCTGATGTCCTGTCAAGGAGTTTTGTACCTGACTCTCCGGGTGTTCCTGAGCCGGCGGGTATTCTCAAAGAGGGGATAATTTTGTCTGCAATCTCCCCTGATTTGCGGCGGGTGCTGCAAAAATTTCAGGCTGATAGACCTGACCGTTGCCCAGCGAAGAAACTGTTTGTCCCTGATAGATGGACTAGTAGAGTTATCTCTGAGATTCATTGTTCAGTGTTGGCTGGGCATCCTGGAATCTTTGGTACCAGAGATTTGGTGGCTAGATCCTTCTGGTGGCCGTCTTTGTCGCGGGATGTGCGTTCTTTTGTGCAGTCCTGTGGGACTTGTGCTCGGGCTAAGCCCTGCTGTTCTCGTGCCAGTGGGTTGCTTTTGCCCTTGCCGGTCCCGAAGAGGCCCTGGACGCATATTTCTATGGATTTTATTTCGGATCTCCCCGTCTCTCAAAAGATGTCGGTCATTTGGGTGGTTTGTGATCGCTTTTCTAAGATGGTCCATTTGGTACCTTTGTCTAAATTGCCTTCCTCCTCTGATTTGGTGCCATTATTTTTCCAGCATGTGCTTCGTTTACATGGTATCCCGGAGAACATCGTTTCTGACAGAGGTTCCCAGTTTGTTTCAAGGTTTTGGCGATCCTTTTGTGCTAGGATGGGCATTGATTTGTCTTTTTCCTTGGCTTTCCATCCTCAGACAAATGGCCAAACCGAACGAACTAATCAAACTTTGGAAACATATCTGAGATGCTTTGTTTCTGCTGATCAGGATGATTGGGTGTCCTTTTTGCCATTGGCTGAGTTCGCCCTTAATAATCGGGCCAGCTCGGCTACTTTGGTTTCGCCGTTTTTCTGCAATTCTGGTTTCCATCCTCGTTTCTCTTCAGGGCAGGTTGAGTCTTCAGACTGTCTTGGTGTAGATACTGTGGTGGATAGGTTGCAGCAGATTTGGACTCATGTGGTGGACAATTTGACATTGTCCCAGGAGAAGGCTCAACGTTTCGCTAACCGCCGGCGCTGTGTGGGTCCCCGACTTCGTGTTGGGGATTTGGTTTGGTTGTCGTCTCGTTATGTTCCTATGAAGGTTTCCTCTCCTAAGTTTAAGCCTCGTTTCATTGGTCCGTATAAGATTTCTGAGGTTATCAATCCTGTGTCATTTCGTTTGGCCCTTCCTGCTTCTTTTGCCATCCATAATGTGTTCCATAGGTCGTTATTGCGGAGATACGTGGCGCCCATCCGTTGATCCTCCTGCCCCGGTGTTAGTTGAGGGGGAGTTGGAGTATGTGGTGGAGAAGATTTTGGATTCTCGTGTGTCGAGACGGAAACTCCAGTACCTGGTCAAGTGGAAGGGTTATGGTCAGGAAGATAATTCCTGGGTTTTTGCCTCTGATGTTCATGCTGCCGATCTGGTTCGTGCATTTCATTTGGCTCATCCTGGTCGGCCTGGGGGCTCTGGTGAGGGTTCGGTGACCCCTCCTCAAGGGGGGGGGGTACTGTTGTGAATTCTGTTGTCGGGCTCCCTCCTGTGGTCATGAATGGTACTTCGGCTGGTTCTGTCCATGGACTTCCTCTGGTGGGTGTTTCTGAGTTTCACAGGTGACGAGGTTAATTCGTTAGCTGCTGCTCTATTTAACTCCACTTAGATCTTTGCTCCATGCCACCTGTCAATGTTCCAGTATTGGTCTGTTCACTCCTGGATCGTTCTTGTGACTTGTCTTCCCATCAGAAGCTAAGTTCCAGCTTGTATTTCTTTGCTTTGCTATTTTTCTGTCCAGCTTGCTATTTAATTTGTTGTCTTGCTTGCTGGAAGCTCTGGGACGCAGAGGGAGCGCCTCCGCACTGTGAGTCGGTGCGGAGGGTCTTTTTGCGCCCTCTGCGTGGTCTTTTTGTAGGTTTTTGTGCTGACCGCAAAGTAACCTTTCCTATTCTCGGTCTGTTCAGTAAGTCGGGCCTCACTTTGCTAAATCTATTTCATCTCTGTGTTTGTATTTTCATCTTTACTCACAGTCATATGTGGGGGGCTGCCTTTTTTCCTTTGGGAAATTTCTCTGAGGCAAGGTAGGCTTTATTTTTCTATCTTCAGGGCTAGCTAGTTTCTTAGGCTGTGCCGAGTTGCATAGGGAGCGTTAGGCGCAATCCACGGCTATTTCTAGTGTGTTTGATAGGTTTAGGGATTGCGGTCAGCAGAGTTCCCACGTCCCAGAGCTCGTCCTTATTATCAGTAACTATCAGGTCATTCCGTGTGCTCTTAACCACCAGGTCCATTATTGTCCTGACCACCAGGTCATAACAGTATCTGGGCTTTATGTCGCAATCAGCACATTGGTGGCGGCGAGCCCTCACTGCTGGCGCAGAGGATGGCACCGCACTGTGCTGCCTGTTGCTGCATTTTTTCCTCTCTTCCCTGCCTGAACTCTCGGTACCTGCGAGATCCTTGGCCGCTAAAGGACCTGTGATAATGTCACGACCATGTGACCAGTCACGTGATTAGAAAGAGGAGTCAGATGCAGGGCTGTTTTTGTGCTGGAGTAGAGGTGTCAGCTGGTGTCACAGAGCAGGGTCTTATATCACATGACTGGGAGAAGTATAGTAACCCCGTATACATGGGATCAGAGGGTCCCTGCAGCAGAGCTGTGTGTGCAATGTATGTGAGGCCAAGCTGTGGGTCACAACTGTTGTCGGGTGTCTCTGAATCAGGGGCTCTTTTCCTGTGGCTATGCAGAGTGGGTGGGGCTCTGTGGAGTGGGTGTGGCTTGATACATACGCGCGCGCACACACATACATACACTCAGCTTTATATATATATATATATATATATATATATATACAGTACAGCCCAAAGGTTTGGACACGCCTTCTCATTTAACGATTTTTCTGTATTTTCATGACTACGAAAATTGTACATTCACACTGAAGGCAACAAAACTATGAATTAACACATGCAGAATTATATGCTTAATAAAAAGTGTGAAACAACTGAAATTATGTCTTATTTTCTAGGTTCTTCAAAGTAGCCACCTTTTGCTTTGATGACTGCTTTCCACACGCTTGGCATTCTCTTGATGAGCTTCAAGAGGTAGTCATCGGGAATGGTTTTCACTTCACAGGTGTGCCCTGTCAGGTTTAATAAGTGGGATTTCTTGCCTTATGAATGGGGTTGGGACCATCAGTTGTGTTCTGCAGAAGTCTGGTGGATACACAGCTGATAGTCCCACCGAATAGACTGTTAGAATTTGTATTATGGCAAGAAAAAAGCAGCTAAGTAAAGAAAAATTAGTGGCCATCATTACTTTAAGAAACGAAGGTCAGTCAGTCCGAAAAATTGGGAAAACTTTGAAAGTGTCCCCAAGTGCAGTGGCAAAAACCATCAAGCGCTACAAAGAAACTGGCTCACATGAGGACCGCCCCAGGAAAGGAAGACCAAGAGTCACCTCTGCTTCTGAGGATAAGTTTATCCGAGTCACCAGCCTCAGAAATCGCAGGTTAACAGCAGCTCAGATTAGAGGCCAGGTCAATGCCACACAGAGTTCTAGCAACAGACACATCTCTACAACAACTGTTAAGAGGAGACTTTGTGCAGCAGGCCTTCATGGTAAAATAGCTGCTAGGAAACCACTGCTAAGGACAGGCAACAAGCAGAAGAGACTTGTTTGGGCTAAAGAACACAAGGAATGGACATAAGACCAGTGGAAATCTGGCTTTGGTCTGATGAGTCCAAATTTGAGATCTTTTGTTCCAACCACCGTGTCTTTGGGCGACGAAGAAAAGATGAACAGATGGACTCTACATGCCTGGTTCCCACCGTGAAGCATGGAGGAGGAGGTGTGATGGTGTGGGGGTGCTTTGCTGGTGACACTGTTGGGGATTTATTCAAAATTGAAGGCATACTGAACCAGCATGGCTACCACAGCATCTTGCAGCGGCATGCTATTCCATCTGGTTTGTGTTTAGTTGGACCATCATTTAGTTTTCAACAGGACAACGACCCCAAACACACCTCCAGGCTGTGTAAGGGCTATTTGACCAAGAAGGAGAGTGATGGGGTGCTACGCCAGATGACCTGGCCTCCACAGTCACCAGACCTGAACCCAATCGAGATGGTTTGGGGTGAGCTGGACCGCAGAGTGAAGGCAAAAGGGCCAACAAGTGCTAAGCATCTCTGGGAACTCCTTCAAGATTGTTGGAAAACCATTCCCGGTGACTACTTCTTGAAGCTCATCAAGAGAATGCCAAGAGTGTGCAATGCAGTCATCAAAGCAAAAGGTGGCTACTTTGAAGAACCTAGAATATATGACATAATTTCAGTTGTTTCACACTTTTTTGTTAAGTATATAATTCCACATGTGTTAATTCATAGTTTTGATGCCTTTAGTGTGAATGTACAATTTTCATACTCATGAAAATGCAGAAAAATCTTTACATTAAATGAGAAGGTGTGTCCAAACTTTTGGTCTGTACTGTATATAGGTGTATATAAATAAATATATATTTATTACGTTTTCTTTTGTTTATCGTGTGTTTTTGGAATAATTTCTTCATAAATTATATTTTATTTACAGTCCTGGATATTTATTTCCTGAAGCCTACTACTGGTTAATTATCTAGTAATCCAAAAATTCCCTAAGTGCTCGTGCACTACATGGATACCTAAAATGACACCCACTGAATTCCCGGTGCCCATACAATACTCCTCCTTTGCTTTCAATTTTACATGGAGGCATCATTTGATTCCATGTGAACCAGGGTGGCCAACTTGATTTTGTATATATTTATTTATTTTTTAACAGCGTATTCAATAGTCACAGACACCCAATATTTTTGGTAAACCTTAAAAAAAAGCCATGAGGATTATAAGGGTATGTTCCACATCTAATACCAACTTCTAAAAGAAAAATGGATTTTGTCGTGACTTTATAAGGGTATGTGCACAACTTTTTTTCAAGTTTGTTCCAGGCGAACACATGCACTGCAATGTTACAATGACTTGTGCAGATGTTCCGTTTTTTTTTTTTTTTCCACTTCTTTTAACCGCTTCACGCTTTGATAGTCTGTGAAGTGGCTAAAAGAAGTGACCTGGACATTCTTCAGGGGGCTTCCGCTTGGAAGCTGTCACTATATTCAATATGACATTAAAATAAAGAACCCGATGGCAATGCAGCTCCAAAAACTACCCAAAAAATATCAAGAAAACAATGAAGCGTTCTCTTGCTTTAAAAACGATGCGGGTACACTCGTTTCTAAAAGACCTTGTATGCACACGCCCTAAGAACATGGTTTTTTTTAATTTGTTTTAATGTATTTTTTGATGTTTACTTAACTAATAGCGCCTTTAGAGCACCCGGCAGCCGGTTGGGGCTAAACAGGTACTTTAATAGAGTATTGTAGTGGCACTGTACCTTGCTTAAAATCATCTGTGGCTGCAGCACAATGTGAAAAATGCACCTTAAGGTACAGTGCTTTTAAAGCGCTACTTTCCCTAAATACCGTAGATACTATTGAACCGACCCGAGTTGAATTTGCCCCTCTGCCTCCCCCCCCAGTATCCACATCTATAAATCTTGTATCCTAAAAGATAGATCCCCGCTACCTCCAGCTAATAGGTAAATTATTAATTGAATGAAAACAATTAGCAGCTCCGGCAATATTGAAGACTTTGGTGCGGAGTCTGGTGAGAGACCGGAGGAGAGAGCTCGGATTCATTAATCAGTCTCAGCGATGAAAACTTGTTATAAAAAGTAATATGAGCTGTGAAGTGAGCGCCGGAGAAGCCAAGAACAGAAATCCTATTGAATTCTCATTATTTTTCCCACCGTACCAGTCGATTTGTAACAATTAAAATATCTGTAGTTTCTACAATACGGTGAAAAAAAAAAAAAAAATCATCTCTCCGGAGATCGGATTTACTCTAAGAATCTATTTTTATTTGAGTTCCCATTACTGTAGAAGTACATATTAAAGAACATGTGGGCCTGAAAACCAATTAAAGGGGATGTCTCACAATACATATTGCTTACATACTAGGATGTTCCAGAGTCCGACCAATGGGAAAGCTTCTGGGGGCACTTCATCTCCTGTGGCTCCTCTCATTTTTTCCACGTACATAGTGGTCTCTGTCCATTTTCTTATGGCCATTACGAACATGTGACCACTCAACTGCAGCAGTGACGTGATGAACACCAGTGATTGGCTGCAGCAGTAATATACACACCAGCTCTGTACATCCTGTATGGACGTGTTACTGCTGCAGCCAATCACTGGCATTTTGGACACTGCCGTGGTCAGTGATTGGCTGTTGTAGTAACACACCAGAAGAAGTAACACTGTTTCGGTACGGGCCAGCACAAGAAGAGAAGCAGCTGACGATTGATAGGTAACTATGCTTTTTATTATTTTATTAGGCCATGATGATTACTTTTTGTAAGCAAAAACTTAGGTGTAGACAGCCCCTTTAAGATCTTTTTGCATAGTGTTTTTTTCATTGATTTTAGTATGTTAGTATGGCATCAAATGTGTCCACTAGGGGGAGCTTAAGAGAATACTATTGCATATTGTGTGCTCCGAAGCTCCCCCTAGTGGTGACTACAAGCAGACAGAATTTTATTATTTAATTCTATACCTATGCTGGAGATCTGGATCTCTGCATCAGAAAATTGGAACACCAACCCCTTTAAAGATGCATTGAGAATAAATGACCAGTGACAGACGTTTACCAAAGATAGACATTCCCTTTAAGGTTGTTATTCAGTTTTAAAGCAATTTACTTATAGTAACAATGAATGACAGAGAATGCTTAAAGTCCGGATGTCATGTGGCTTTTTAATAATGCAGCATCATGGCGGTGGTGACTGTATCTGCCGGAAAACAGCTGTTATCACACTGCGACGACAAGAAAGCATCATGTAAGTCATCCGAGTGGGTAAAATCATTGGCCAAAGTAATCCTTGAGAAGAGCAGTTTATGCCTGTCTCAAATCAGTAATTATATTTATCGAGGGATCATATCAGCGCTAATGAGAATTCCGTCCCCAACATTCTCAATTTCAATTTTCGGACAAACAAGACATTATTCACGAAACAGAGAGCTGATGCCACTAGCGAGAGAGTCGTTACTGAGCGCCGATGTGTGGCCCCAGCGTGCACAGGAGGAAGGAGTCACAGCCACACTGCTAGTAAGGTTTACAGCCCGGACTTGGGGCTTCTTTTTCCCAATGGACATTGCAGGAATTCTGGAAAATAACTTTGGTCTAAGTGCACAAATATAATCCCAAATCTGCTAAATGTTTCTCATTGTACCACAAAGGCTTCACATTATAATCCCCTTCATCTGTCATCTAACAAGCCACAAAGTCTGATTATATGGCAATTATCAGATATTATGTATGAATGTACTGTATATTTGTTGGAAAGTCCTTGTATTGATCCTGAGTTATATCCTGTATTATACTCCAGAGCTGCACTCACTATTCTGCTGGTGCAGTCACTGTGTACATACATTACATTACTGACCCTGTACTGATCCTGAGTTCCATTCTGTGTTATACCCCAGAGCTGCACTCACAATTCTGCTCGTGCAGTCACTGTGTACATACATTACATTACTGATCTTACTGATCCTGTTCTGATCCTGAGTTACATCCTGCATTATACTCCAGAGCTGCACTCACTATTCTGCTGGTGCAGTCACTGTGTACATACATTACATTACTGATCCAGTACTGATCCTGAGTTCCATTCTGTATTATACCCCAGAGCTGCACTCACAATTCTGCTGGTGCAGTCACTGTGTACATACATTACATTACTGATCCTGAGTTACATCTTGTATTATACTCCAGAGCTGCACTCACTATTCCGCTGGTGCAGTCACTGTGTACATACATTACATTGCTGATCCAGTACTGATCCTGAGTTCCATTCTGTATTATACCCCAGAGCTGCACTCGCAATTCTGCTGGTGCAGTCACTGTGTACATACATTACATTACTGATCCTGAGTTACATCTTGTATTATACTCCAGAGCTGCACTCACTATTCCGCTGGTGCTGTCACTGTGTACATACATTACATTACTGATCCAGTACTGATCCTGAGTTCCATTCTGTATTATACCCCAGAGCTGCACTCACAATTCTGCTGGTGCAGTCACTGTGTGCATACATTACATTACTGATCCTGAGTTACATCCTGTATTATACTCCAGAGCTGCACTCACTGTTCTGCTGGTGCAGTCACTGTGTACATACATTACATTACTGATCCTGAGTTACTTCCTGTATTATACTCCAGAGCTGCACTCACTATTCTGCTGGTGCAGTCACTGTGTACATACATTACATTACTGATCCTGAGTTACTTCCTGTATTATACTCCAGATCTGCACTCACTATTCTGCTGGTGCAGTCACTGTGTACATACATTACATTACTGATCCTTATCTCCTGTATTATACTCCAGAGCTGCACTCACTATTCTGCTGGTGCAGTCACTGTGTACATACATTACATTAATGATCCTGAGTTACATCCTGTATTATACCCTAGAGCTGCACTCACAATTCTGCTGGTGCAGTCACTGTGTGCATACATTACATTACTGATCCTGAGTTACATCCTGTATTATACTCCAGAGCTGCACTCACTGTTCTGCTGGTGCAGTCACTGTGTGCACACATTACATTACTGATCCTGAGTTACATCCTGTATTATACCCCAGAGCTGCACTCACTATTCTGCTGGTGCAGTCACTGTGTACATACATTACATTACTGATCCTGAGTTACATCCTGTATAATACCCCAGCGCTGCACTCACTATTCTGCTGGTGCAGTCACTGTGTACATACATTACATTACTGATCCTGAGTTACTTCCTGTATTATACTCCAGAGCTGCACTCACTATTCTGCTGGTGCAGTCACTGTGTACATACATTACATTACTGATCCTGAGTTACTTCCTGTATTATACTCCAGATCTGCACTCACTATTCTGCTGGTGCAGTCACTGTGTACATACATTACATTACTGATCCTGAGTTACATCCTTTATTATACCCTAGAGCTGCACTCACTATTCTGCTGGTGCAGTCACTGTATACATACATTACATTACTGATCCTGAGTTACATCCTGTATTATACTCCAGAGCTGCGCTCACTATTCTGCTGGTGCTGTCACTGTGTACATACATTACATTACTGATCCAGAGTTACATCCTGTATTATACTCCAGAGCTGTGCTCACTATTCTGCTGGTGCTGTCACTGTGTACATACATTACATTACTGACCCTGTACTGATCCTGAGTTCCATTCTGTGTTATACCCCAGAGCTGCACTCACAATTCTGCTCGTGCAGTCACTGTGTACATACATTACATTACTGATCTTACTGATCCTGTTCTGATTCTGAGTCACATCCTGCATTATACTCCAGAGCTGCACTCACTATTCTGCTGGTGCAGTCACTGTGTACATACTTTACATTACTGATTCTGGGTTACTTCCTGTATTATACTCCAGAGCTGCACTCACTATTCTGCTGGTGCAGTCACTGTGTACATACATTACTGATCCTGAGTTACATCCTGTATTATACCCCAGAGCTGCACTCACTATTCTGCTGGTGCAGTCACTGTGTACATACATTACATCACTGATCCTGAGTTACATGCTGTATTATACCCCAGAGCTGCACTCACTATTCTGCTGGTGCAGTCACTGTGTACATACATTACATTACTGATCCTGAGATACATCCTGTATTATACTCCAGAGCTGCACTCACTATTCTGCTGGTGCAGTCACTGTGTACCTACATTACATTACTGATCCTGAGTTACATCCTGTATTATACCCCAGAGCTGCACTCACTATTCTGCTGGTGCAGTCACTGTGTACATACATTACTTTACTGATCCTGAGTTACATCCTGTATTATAGCCCAGAGCTGCACTCACTATTCTGCTGGTGCAGTCACTGTGTACATACATTACATTACTGATCCTGAGATACATCCTGTATTATACTCCAGAGCTGCACTCACTATTCTGCTGGTGCAGTCACTGTGTACATACATTACTTTACTGATCCTGAGTTACATCCTGTATTATAGCCCAGAGCTGCACTCACTATTCTGCTGGTGCAGTCACTGTGTACATACATTACATTACTGATCCTGAGATACATCCTGTATTATACTCCAGAGCTGTGCTCACTATTCTGCTGGTGCTGTCACTGTGTACATACATTACATTACTGACCCTGTACTGATCCTGAGTTCCATTCTGTGTTATACCCCAGAGCTGCACTCACAATTCTGCTCGTGCAGTCACTGTGTACATACATTACATTACTGATCTTACTGATCCTGTTCTGATTCTGAGTTACATCCTGCATTATACTCCAGAGCTGCACTCACTATTCTGCTGGTGCAGTCACTGTGTACATACTTTACATTACTGATTCTGAGTTACTTCCTGTATTATACTCCAGAGCTGCACTCACTATTCTGCTGGTGCAGTCACTGTGTACATACATTACTGATCCTGAGTTACATCCTGTATTATACCCCAGAGCTGCACTCACTATTCTGCTGGTGCAGTCACTGTGTACATACATTACATCACTGATCCTGAGTTACATGCTGTATTATACCCCAGAGCTGCACTCACTATTCTGCTGGTGCAGTCACTGTGTACATACATTACATTACTGATCCTGAGATACATCCTGTATTATACTCCAGAGCTGCACTCACTATTCTGCTGGTGCAGTCACTGTGTACATACATTACATTACTGATCCTGAGATACATCCTGTATTATACTCCAGAGCTGCACTCACTATTCTGCTGGTGCAGTCACTGTGTACATACATTACTTTACTGATCCTGAGTTACATCCTGTATTATAGCCCAGAGCTGCACTCACTATTCTGCTGGTGCAGTCACTGTGTACCTACATTACATTACTGATCCTGAGTTACATCCTGTATTATACCCCAGAGCTGCACTCACTATTCTGCTGGTGCAGTCACTGTGTACATACATTACTTTACTGATCCTGAGTTACATCCTGTATTATAGCCCAGAGCTGCACTCACTATTCTGCTGGTGCAGTCACTGTGTACATACATTACATTACTGATCCTGAGATACATCCTGTATTATACTCCAGAGCTGCACTCACTATTCTGCTGGTGCAGTCACTGTGTACATACATTACTTTACTGATCCTGAGTTACATCCTGTATTATAGCCCAGAGCTGCACTCACTATTCTGCTGGTGCAGTCACTGTGTACATACATTACATTACTGATCCTGAGATACATCCTGTATTATACTCCAGAGCTGCACTCACTATTCTGCTGGTGCAGTCACTGTGTACATACATTACATTACTGATCCTGAGATACATCCTGTATTATACTCCAGAGCTGCACTCACTATTCTGCTGGTGCAGTCACTGTGTACATACATTACATTACTGATCCTGAGTTACATCCTGTATTATACCCCAGAGCTGCACTCACTATTCTGCTGGTGCAGTCACTGTGTACATACATTACTTTACTGATCCTGAGTTACATCCTGTATTATAGCCCAGAGCTGCACTCACTATTCTGCTGGTGCAGTCACTGTGTACATACATTACATTACTGATCCTGAGTTACATCCTGTATTATACCCCAGAGCTGCACTCACTATTCTGCTGGTGCAGTCACTGTGTACATACATTACATTACTGATCCTGAGTTACATCCTGTATTATACTCCAGAGCTGCACTCACTATTCTGCTGGTGCAGTCACTGTGTACATACATTACATTACTGATCCTGAGTTACATCCTGTATTATACCCCAGAGCTGCACTCACTATTCTGCTGGTGCAGTCACTGTGTACATACATTACATTACTGATCCTGAGTTACATCCTGTATTATACCCCAGAGCTGCACTCACTATTCTGCTGGTGCAGTCACTGTGTACATACATTACTTTACTGATCCTGAGTTACATCCTGTATTATAGCCCAGAGCTGCACTCACTATTCTGCTGGTGGAGTCACTGTGTACGTATATATAGACATGTAACCTTTGTTTGTCGGATAACTTTTCCTAGCTGAACTGAAGAGACTCACTGAGCAATTTTTTGATAAGGTAATTCTTCACCTCTTGAGCAGTAGGTTGGGAGCTATGCAGTTGGTGTTATTGCGCCCCCCCCAAGGTTGATATTAATAGTTCATCTGTGACATTGTGTTGGTTTCCATTACTATATGCGGGCTGATGCCGCTCACATTCATTACTCATTGAATTATTTCCTAGAAACCCTGCCCTGATCCCACCATGTGCCACTTACTGAGAAGACGTTGAGGCCAGATCCTGAGCGGGCAGCGAGACGTCTGAGAATATTACATAGCAGCGATGTGGCATCTTTTGAGCTCTCTCAGTAATGCCCATCCACAGCTGAAGGAAATTTTCACTCTACAGATCGATTTGTGAGTCACTTTTTATCTTGCAGTCTGCCACCTGTGCACAGTATTAATGCACAGATCAATATGGTGGGCAGCGAAGGATGCTGTCAGAAATTTTCACGCAAAACAACAGACTTTTGTGACTCTTCAGAAAAAAAAAATAAAGGCAGGCTGCTTGGTTTTCTCGCTGGTATCTGACAAGTTCATGAAAATTGGAGCCTAAGTGATAAATGTATTGATTGTCTGAGCACAGGTGGGTGCGAACTTTTAAGAATTGTTACCAGTATTTATTTTCTTTTTGGTCTCGATGACAATGAAGGTGCTTGTTAAGATGACAATAGCTTCCATTCTTAATTGTTCCTGAATTGGAAAAATGTTTGCTTCAACCTGATACCTAAAAAACCATTACAAAACCATCGGAAGAGCAGCCAAGCGCTCAGTGTAGTATTTTGACTGGCCATGCTATCTGGTGGCAGAGAAGAAAGCCACCGAAACCCACTGTTGGGTTTCCTCAGTGGACCACAAACAACGTGAACTTGCTGAATGTCCAGGTGGGCTGCTGGCCTCTGTCCAGCTTTGCTTAGTGTTTCCTGCGGGTTCCCGTGGTCATGTGTGCTGTAATCCACAACCAAAGTACATCAGGAGCTTTTACTTTGCAGATTTACATGAGTTCAATGTAGACTGTATGAATACAAAAGCTGTAAGTTCCCTCTAAGGCCGGCGTCACACACAGCGTAAAACAATACGGTCCGTATATTACGGCCGTAATACGCTGAAAAGTCCCGAAAAAAGTGGTCCGTAGCTCCTCCGTAGGCAGGGTGTGTCAGCGTTTTTTGCGCATGGCATCCTCCGTATGTAATCCGTATGGCATCCGTACTGCGTGGTTTTCTCGCAGGCTAGCAAAACCAACATACCGCTATAGAAGTGATCCATGTGTCCCAAAAAGAAAAGAAAATATATATATACTGTCTATATATATATATATATATATATATATATATATATATATATATATATATGTGTCAGTAGACACATATATTAGAGAGAAAAGCCGGTAATTCAGTGCGGTGTACAGTAAAATCACACTGACAGCTTACAGTAGAATAGGTAGAATAAATGTGTACACATAGAATAGGTATATATATATATATATATATGTCAGTGAGACACATATATGTATATATATTAATATTTATTCCAGCGCTATACAGCTTGAAAGCCGGTAATTCAATTACCGGCTTTTTCCTTCTCCTTCCTAAAACCCGACATGATTTGAGACATGGTTTACATACAGTAAACCATGTCTTCTCTCCATTTTTTTTGCAGATTCCACACTACTAATGTCAGTAGTGTGTATCTGCAAAATTTGGCCGTTCTAGCTCTTAAAATAAAGGGTTAAATGGCGGAAAAAATTGGCGTGGGCTCCCGCGCAATTTTCTCCGCCAGAGTAGTAAAGCCAGTGACTGAGGGCAGATATTAATAGCCTGGAGAGGGTCCACGGTTATTGGCCCCCCCCTGGCTAAAAATATCTGCCCCCAGCCACCCCAGAAAAGGCACATCTGGAAGATGCGCCTATTCTGGCACTTGGCCACTCTCTTCCCATTCCCGTGTAGCGGTGGGATATGGGGTAATGAAGGGTTAATGCCACCTTGCTATTGTAAGGTGACATTAAGCCTAATTAATAATGGAGAGGCGTCAATTATGACACCTATCCATTATTAATCCAATACTAGTAAAGGGTTAAATAAAACACAAACACATTTTTTAAAATTATTTTAATGAAATAAAAACAATGGTTGTTGCAGTATTTTATTCAACGCCCAATCCAGTCACTGAAGACCCTCGTTCTGTGAGTAAAAAAACATAATAAACCAACAATATACTTACCCTCCGCAGATCTGTAACGTCCAACGATGTAAATCCTTCTGAAGGGGTTAAAACATTTTGCAGCAAGGAGCTGTGCTAATGCAGGCTGCTCCTCGCTGCAAAACCCCAGGGAATGAGGCTAAAAATAGATCAATGATCTATATTTAGCTTCATTGGCGGTGAGGCGCCCTCTGCTGGCTGTTCATAGATCGTGGGAAATTACCTAGAAAGCCTGGGAGATATTTTTAGCCAGGGGGGGGCCAATAACCGTGGACCCTCTCCAGGCTATTAATATCTGCCCTCAGTCACTGGCTTTACTACTCTGGCGGAGAAAATTGCGCGGGAGCCCACGCCAATTTTTTCCGCCATTTAACCCTTTATTTTAAGAGCTAGAACGGCCAAATTTTGCAGATACACACTACTGACATTAGTAGTGTGGAATCTGCAAAAAAAATGGAGAGAAGACATGGTTTACTGTATGTAAACCATGTCTCAAATCATGTCGGGTTTTAGGAAGGAGAAGGAAAAAGCCGGTAATTGAATTACCGGCTTTCAAGCTGTCTAGCGCTGGAATAAATATTAATATATATACATATATGTGTCTCACTGACATATATATATATATATATACCTATTCTATGTGTACACATTTATTCTACCTATTCTACTGTAAGCTGTCAGTGTGATTTTACTGTACACCGCACTGAATTACCGGCTTTTCTCTCTAACAGCGCTGCGTATTTCTCGCAAGTCACACTGCTTGTCCGTGTGTAATCCGTATTTTTCACGCTTCCATAGACTTTCATTGGCGTATTTCTTGCGCAGTACGGTGACAAACGCAGCATGCTGCGATTTTGTACGGCCGTAGAAAGCCGTATAATACTGATCAGTAAAATACGGCAAATAGGAGCAGGGGCATAGAGAATAATTGTGCCGTATTTTTTGCGAGTTTTACGGACGTAGATTCTGCGCTCTTACGTCCGTAAAACTCGCATGTGTGACGGCGGCCTAATGGTTTCCGCACTTGGGTGAGCTTACCGCTTACAAACCATTCTGAATTTTGCCATATCGTGTAACATAAGTCAGGTGGTAAAACAGCTGAACCATCTTTACTCCCAAAATTAACTTTCAATCCTAGAGGTGATCTCTGACTTCTCCTCACAGGCCCCAAGTCACCACCTCCGACATTTGGTCCACCACTCCAAGTCAGCAACTAATCAGTCACACACCATCTATTGCAAAGGAGTAAGTACCCATTCCATTCACATAGGTCTTGACCTAACCCTTTGCCCGGGCCAACAGTATCCCAGTGCAGCACAAAACGGGTTAAGCCACACACTCCAAAAACTGGTACCAAGTCTTTAAGAGGTGCACCGTGTAACTTTATAGAAGGGAATTCCACTTCTCGGAAGACACAGAAGCACAGTCCCTTTTTGACAGTGGTAACATTGCTTCATTTTACAAGGCACAGTCTCTTTAAACATATCAGCAGCAACTTATTTCCAGTCTATTCCTCTCTTGCTATGTTAGAAAGTGGACAAGATTAAAGATGAGCATAGTTGATGCCTAGCTCAGAAAGTGCAAATGAACACCGCCATCTCTTGGTCGAAAGTGAAAGTAAAGGAAGAATTAAAGTAGTAGGAACCAAATAGTGGGAACCTATTTTTCCAACAGGAAGAGTTTGAGGATGACACCAAGTCAGATGACACTTGCAGTTACTAATTATAAAAGGCCAGGCCGGACCAAGAAGTGGCAGCCAGCACCAGTATAAATATATATACTTATGAATAGATTTTCCTTTTTGCGTTAGTTAAATAATTATTGTTGGTTAAGTACCACTGTCTCCTCATTGTCTGCGATGTTACATCCAAGTATCCTGCTTACAGTTACATAGGACCGTCTCTTACTGAGGCTGACCTCTAGACCCTCCTTGTTATGGCCTGCTTTAACCTCGCCCACAGCACAATGGCTCACTTTTCTATTTCACTTCAGAACCTAATGGCACAATTTTAATTTACAGTACAGGTATTCCTGAGCCTCACACGCCTCACCTGACGTTTGACCTTGCCAGCTTACATCAGGCAGTAGTCCTTCGCTTCCCAATGAAGACTATACTTTCATGTCTCCTCAGAGGCCAATTTCTCCCAACCTTCCCTCGTGGCTCCATCCCTCTGCAGCCAAAACACGAGAGCAGGCCTCTACTCTTCTCCAGCTCTTGTCTTCTAATGTGGTTTTCTACTAGGGTGGTCTCTACCTGTACTCCCTAGAGGTGGTCATGGCTTCCACTGCTAAAGACAGTCACTGAGAAAATCTTCACTCTTTAACCCAGGGCCAACAAACCACGTTAAGTTGTGATTTGTTACCATTTAAAAATTGTGAGCTATCACATAACATAGCTTCTCGGAGGTCCACATGTCCTCTGCAACTGACCCTGAGTGGTGGGAGAGTAGCCCCTGAATAGTCCAACATGCTATCTTCCCAAGACAGTCACAGAGGCAATCTCCACTCTGTAACCCTTTGACTACAACTTCATTCAGATGATGCTCATTTACAAGTCACAAGCTATCTGTTAGCATACCTCTTACCAGATCCACATGTTCTCTGCCACTAACCCTGAGTGGTGGGAAAGCAGCCCCTAAATATGTCAACATGCTCTCCACCCAGTCTCACTTCAGACATCAACCCACTTAATTCCTAACAACTGGGCTACCTCAGTGTTGGCATCACCCAGCATTTTCCACAGACGCACAATATACACAGAATGCCCTCACACTGTATTCTGGCAGTTTGCTCCATCCTCACCAGGCTCTTCCAGGGCCTAACTATGACTGGACACTTTCCCTTTTGCGTCTGTCCTCCAGAAGCTTCTCATTTGTCCACCCACTCTTTCTGAATATCTGGGAGGCTTCCGGGAAAAGGAAGACCTCTATGACCACAGGCACAGCCGAAGCCTATAGAATGATCATAGGGATGTGACATGTAGAAGAAGGCATGGTCACCCAAATTTTCATTGTCTCACCACAATCTTAAGCCTCCCTAAAAGTTGTCAGGTATGAGAAGAAATTATGGGTAGGAATCTCTAATAGTTCAATTCTGAAGTCTCTGGATTGAAGTGAAGCCGCTGTAGTTTCTGGAAACCTCTCACTTAGAACAGCAACAAAACTATAAATTATTTCTTGAGGTTTTAGTTTCCTTCAGAGGGAAATAAATCTTGGCAAATGTGTAGAAACATCCAGAAAAGAAGTATCCGTCCAGGTCAGGTCCCGGCTCTGTTAAATATTGCAGGTGCCCGTGCGCGCAGGGATAGGGCTTAGCCATAAATTGTGGAAATTGCTGGAACTCCATTCACTGACTGATCACTGATGACTGAAGCTCCATTCATGGTCAGGCTGGATGTGCCGGGAATTGTGATCATTTCATTGGCAATATTGTAAATGATCTGCAGATTGCTTAGAATGGATGTGTGAGCAGAGAGTCTTTATTTCCGGCCTCCTCTTTGCCGCTGCCGCAGCTGAATTGAATTCTCTGCTCATACAGAAATGTCATGTCTGTAGATTTGTGTTTATTTCGGTTTTATAGAAATCTTTCACTGTTCCGTTACTTTCAGTGTTTTGTAATATTTTCAAGGGCATCTGTATTTTTTTACTGCTGCACAACCGACACGTTAGAATACCTTATGGCTAT
Organism: Ranitomeya imitator; assembly: GCF_032444005.1. Lineage (NCBI taxonomy): Eukaryota > Metazoa > Chordata > Amphibia > Anura > Dendrobatidae > Ranitomeya > Ranitomeya imitator. The sequence goes on from NC_091286.1 coordinate 650,455,269, forward strand.
GTATAGTATTTGACGAGTGGGTAGCCGTGCCCTGGAAAGACTGATCCTTTTGGCTTGCCGTCCAACTCGTATGTGTCCTGGATAGGCAAAATGGACAAGAGGTTCTTATTCAGAACGGGTGGGCACATGCTGTTATCACCTATTTATTGTTTTGGGGTGACTGACTGTCATCTTCTTCAATGGGATTGATAACAGGAAGTGCAGAAGAACCCTTGCCACCATAAATTTTGTAATTTTTTTGAAATTTACAAAACCTCCAGAGATATTTGAAGAGAATACTCCCCCTTGTATCACTACGATTCTGATCAGTGGGCGACATCCAAAGTCACCATTCTAAAATTGAAGGACAGGTGAGGTTGCACATCTGCCTCGCAAAGAGGATCTGTGAAGGGGCATTTATGTTGCAAAAGAGGATTGTTTAAGTCCCACCTCCAGTCTCCCGTAAAGGACGTCAACTAACCATGTGGGACAGCCTATTTGGGGGCAGAGTTACCATAAACTCAACCTGTTTTCTGAATTTTTCAGAACTGTATACCAAAAAAAGACAGTCCTTGGAAATTCAGCATTGTTCACAACTATGTAATCGACAGGTTAGGTTTTATTGGGTAGCACTTGGCACAATGTTACATTATGGGGCAGTGCCAACCAGCGCTTTTTTTCTCATGCTGATATGGCATTCTGCGAGTGCATCCAATGATCAGATCACGTGCACCCATTCAACTCAATGGGTGTGTAGGAAGCATCAGACTGCACTCGGATTACCGCGGACACAGAGAATGGAGAAGATGGAGAAATCAAAGTCCCCGTTTTCTTCGCACCTGTGCTTCGATTCTCTCAAGCGATAAAATCGGATCACACTAAGGTCACACTCGGATCAATTTCTGACACAGTTTGAGCCAAGTGACACAAACATAATCGGCCCGATTCTCCCGCATGGAGGAATATACAGATGTCTGACCGTAGCCTTACTATCTACTTATTTTAAGGTAGTCCATCAATATTCTGATCCCAAAAAGCCCCTTTAATATTGATGCTCAACAGCTTCAAGTCACACCTCTATTCCGCAGCCATCCGTTAGTCCCGTCCACCCCCTTTTTCTACTGTCCATGGTTTGTTTGTAATTTACCACTACGGAGACACACTGGGCTACATGAGAACCAAACAGTACGATTTTCTTAATCAGGAGTAGAGATGAGCAAATCTTTATGAATTTTGCTACAAATTCCAAGTCTCCAGAATTGGAATCATTCAGAATTCGACTGGCACAAATCCATCAAATAGCAGTCAGCCATTTGCCGTTTTGGTGGATTCTTTATAGGACCAGGAATGGATTAAAAATGTATACATGCTTATACTGACCCGTCCTAGACTCGTCCCCCACCTGTCCTTCTGTCACAGCTCCCTGCAGTCCTTTACTCGCTAAGGATCGGTCTTCTCTTTAATTTTCCAGCACTGACTATGCCCCTCATGGTCATGTGGGGCGTAATGCACATCAATGACTAATCCAAGGTGAGCGGGGGATCGGAATTTGCCGCAGCATTATACAGTGGCTTGCAAAAGTATTCAATCCCTTGGCATTTTTTCGTGTTTTGCTACCTCACAACCTGGAATTTCACTGTTTTTTTGCAGGGAGCTTTGCATGTAAAGAACGTGCCAACAACTGTGAACATTTACGGTTGGTTGTTTTCTTTGAAGCAAACAACAAATAGGACAAAATAACTGAAAACTTCAGTGTGCATAACTATTCACCCCTAAAGTCAGTACTTTGTAGAGCCTCCTTATACGGCAATTATAGCTGCAAGTCACTTTGGATAAATCTCTCTGAGCTTTCCACATCTGGCCACTGGGATTTTTGCACAAAACTGCTCCAGTTCCTTCAAGTTAGATGGTTTTCTCTGGTGAACAGTAATCTTCAAGTCTGACCACAGATTCTCAATTAGATTAAGGTCTGAGTTTTGACAAGGCCACTCCAAAGCATTTACATATTTCCCCTTGAACCGCTCGAGTGTTGCTTTAGCAGTATGCTTTGGTTCTTTGTCTTGTTGGAAGATGAACCTCCGTCCCAGTCTCAAATCACTGACAGGTTTTGCTCAATAATATTGCTTTGCTTCGACTCAAACCATTCTCCCTGTCCCTGCTGCGGAAAAACATCCACACAGCATGATTCTGCCACCACCATGTTTCACTGTGAGATTGGTGTTCTTGGGGTGATGAGCTGTGTTGCTTTGGCACCTGACATAACTTTTACCTTGGTATCCAAAAAGTTCAATATTGGTCTCATCTGACCTCAGCACCTTCCTCCATACATTTGGGGAGTCTCCCACGTCATTTGGCAAACTCAAAATGAGTCTTACAAATTTTGTGTGTAAGTAGAGGCTTTTGTTCTGCCCACATTTCCATAAAGGCCACCTCTATGGGGTGTATGGCTTATGGTGGTTTTTGGTTAGTGGAGCCTCTTGTTAATGGTGTTGTTTGATTAGTAGCGCCTCTTGTTAATCGTGTTGTTTGGTTAGTGGTGCCTCTTGTTAATGATGTTGCAGCCTCGGTGGCCTTTCAGAAAAGGTAAAGTGTATATGCTGACAGACACGTGACACTTAGATTGCACACAGGGGGTTGTACTGTCACTAAGCATCTGACTTATGAAGATAATTGCTTGCTCCAGAATTTTTTAGGGGCTTCATTGCAAAAGGTTTGAATACATATGCACATACCAATTTTTATTTATTTGATCCCATAAATTAAATTTATGCCTATATTTTTCTTACTTTACCAGCTTAGACTATTTAGTGCTGATGCATCGCACACATCGGATTACAAAACTATTTAAACCCAGGTTGTCATGTAACAAAATAGGTAAAAAACCAAAGGGGAGGGGTGAATATTTTTGCAAGCCACTGTATTTGAAGGGTGGTCATAAGACTGATGAGAATAATTTTGAAAAAAATTAACCCCTTGTTTATTGATCCTTGGGGGATCAGTTAAGACCTCAGCACATAATAAACGGCTTTTCAGAGCGGATTCATATGGGTCATATGGAAGATGCTGCCCGAAATTAACTTCGGGAGATTGTCCGGCATTTAATCAGGAATGTTTAATGCAAAGCTAATTAAAAACTGTATTTAAGATGTCTTGAGGAAAATAGCATAATATGTGATTAAAACCATTTTGTAAGATAGACCCGCGAGGAACGAGGCACCCTGTGCCTCACGTCTCAGCACCGCCATTACCTCCCCGAGAGTTGACTTAACCACAACGTCTAGGAATCCTGCATACATGTCTTTAAGAAAGTGCAAGTTAAAAGAGCAGACTATTAAACTCATGTACTTGACAGCTGAAAGCATAGTCATTTCTGCCATCTCCCCGGCTCATTTTACAAGAGGCTTTTGAATCACTGCCACATTACTGTATCGGAAGCAGAAAAAAAAAAAAAAAGTTACGCTACTGAACTCATGGCATTGTCAAAAATGAATCTTCATCTAGAATTTATTAACTGTACATCTTTACGGTCACCAACCCAATCAAATCAAATACCATTGACTGCAAAACTAATTTAGCGCTCTGATGGTGTATCAGTGATCCCGCGTCCGGGCAGGAGCATGCTGCCATCTTGCAATCATTTGCTCAGTGAGCGCTCATCGTGAATGTGTCTGTAGGATGAATTACGGAACCAGTAAAGGAAAAAGAAAATCCGTTTTATTAAAGAACCCAGCACAGAATAATATTTTTCTATACACCAGTCGTGGGAGTATATAGTGGGGGAAATAAGTATTTGATCCCTTGCTGATTTTGTAAGTTTGCCCACTGACAAAGACATGAACAGTCTATAATTTTAAGGGTAGGTTAATTTTAACATTGAGAGATAGAATATCAAAAATAAAATCCAGAAAATCACATTGCATAAATTATATAAATTTATTTGCATTTTGCAGTGAGAAATAAGTATTTGATCCATCTGGAAAACAAGACTTAATACTTGGTGGGAAAACTCTTGTTGGCAAGCACAGCAGCAGGGACGGCTCCAGGTTTTCATGGGCCCTGGGCAAAAGAGTCCCGGTGGGCCCCTTTAACACATACCACAATTCATGATGCACGGATACGGCAGAGAAATATAGGTACAGTACAATGTCAAAGATTTCACTTCTTACGTTACATGAGTGATATCTATTGTACATTCTACATTAGCTCCTATATATTGCCCCATACAGTATAATGGCCCCATATAGTGCTCCATACAGTATAATTGGCACCACATAGTCCTCTATACAGAATAATGAGCCACATATATTGCTCCAAACAGAATAATGAGCCCAATATTATGCTCCATACAGAATAATGAGCCTCATATAATGCTCCATACAGTATAATGGGCACCACAGAGTACTCCATACAGAATGAGCCGCATATATTGCTCCATACGGAATTGACCCCATATAATGCTCCATACAGTATAGTGAGCCACATATAATTCTCCATACATTATATGATGGGCCCCATCTATTGCTCCATATATAATGGGCCTCATATAATGTTCCATACAGTATATGATCGGCCCCATACAGTATACTGAGTCCCATATATTGCTCCATACAGAATGGGCCCCATATGATGCTCCATACAGAATGGGCCCCATATGATGCTCCATACAGAATGGGCCCTATATAATACTCCTTACAGAATGGGTCCCATATAATGCTCCAAAAAATAATTGGCCCCATAAGATGCTCCATGTATAATTGGTCATATAAAATGCTCCATATATAATTAGTCCCATAAGATGCTTCATATATTATTGGCCCCATATACTGCTCCATATGTAATTGTCCCCATAAGATGCTCCATATTAAATTGGCCCCATATAATGCTCCCTATAGAATTGGCTTCATAAGATGCTCCCTATATTATTGGCCCCATAAGATGCTCCATATAGAATTAGCCCCATATAATGCTCCATATATGGGCCCCTTCTGATGGTCCCCATATATTTCTCCAAATATATAAAAAAAAAAATGAAATACTCACCTCTCGTTGCTTGACGCTGCTCTGCTCTGTGTCGGCATCTTCCTGCTCTCTGTGCTGCGACTGCTCAGGCAGAGGACGCGCACTGGTGACGTCATCAAGCCCACTGACCTGAATGTCACAGTCAGAGGATGGAAGATGTTGCAGCGCTGGAACCGGGAGAGGTAAGTATCGCAAGTGCCGGGGCCCGGAGCAGGTGGGGGTCCACTCGCGGGGTCGGCACTATTGCGCGCCAGCGTCGCCGACGGTGAGTGGGCCCCCTGCCTGCTCAGGGCCCCAGCACTTGCCCGGGTGCTGACGCCGGCCCTGCACAGCAGTCAGATGTTTTTTGTAGTTGATGATGAGGTTTGCGCACATGTCAGGAGGAATTTTGGTCCACTTCTTTTTGCAGATCATCTGTAAATCATTAAGATTTTGAGGCTGTTGTTTAGGAACTCGGAGCTTCAACTCCCTCCATAAGTTTTCTATGGGATTAAGGTCTGGAGACTGGCTAGGCCACTCCATGACATTAATGTGCTTCTTTTTGAGCCACTCTTTTGTTGCCTTGGCTGTATGGTTTGGGTCATTGTCTTGCTGGAAGACCCAGCCACGACCCATTTTTATTGTCCTGGTGGAGAGAAGGAGGTTGTCACTCAGGATTTTATGGTACATGGTTCCATCCATTCTCCCATTGATGCGGTGAAGTAGTCCTGAGCCCTTAACAGAGAAACACTCCTAAAACATAGGGATTTTTGTGTTACTCACTGTAAAATCCTTTTCTCCGAGACACTCATTGGGGGACACAGGACTGTGGGTGTATGCTACTGCCGCCAAGAGGCTGACACTAAGTAAACATAAAAAAGTTTAGCTACTCCTCCACCGTATACACCCTGACACTGGCCGCAGGCGAACCCAGTTTGGTGCAAAAGCAGTAGGAGAACAAAAAAGGGAAAGAAAAAAAACATATCAGCATTAATACAGAAACAACATGTCTAGAAATAACCCCACTGACTGAAAAAGTCAGAAAAAAATGAAACAAAAAGAGAGCCATCTGGCTAACAGAGAGGGAGCTGTGTCCCCCAATGAGCATCTCGGAGAAAATGATTTTACGGTGAGTAACACAAAAATCCCAATTTATCCTTTGCCTCATTGGGGGACACAGGACTGTGGGATGTCCTAAAGTAGTCCCTGGGTGGGGAATTAACTCACCGGTATAACATCCAGGCATCTGCCGGCTATAAGTGCGCTACTGCAGCCCGAAGAATCCTTCTACCCAGACTTGCATCTGCCAAAGTCTGAGTGTGGATATTGTAGTGTTTGGAAAAGGTATGCAAACTAGACCAGGTTGCGGCCTTGCAAACCTGTTCTGCTGAAGCCTGGTGCCGAAGCGCCCAGGAAGCCCCCACTGCCCGAGTGGAATGTGCTTTGATTCCGTCCGGAACGACTACGCCCTTGACGCGGTAGGCCTCGTGAATAGCCGATCGTATCCACCTGGCCAAGGTTGATCTCGAGGCAGCAAGTCCCTTCCTGCGACCCTCAGGGAGGACAAACAGCGCATCCGTCTGCCGAAAAGGTGCTGTCCGTGAAATGTACCTTCTTAGCGCTCTCACTAGGTCTAACGTATGGAGAGCTTTTTCTACACGGTGCGTTGGCGCCGGACAAAAAGAAGGCAAGACAATGTCCTTGTTAATGTGGAACACGGGAAACCACCTTTGGTAAAAAAGAGGGTGCTGGTCTGAGCACCACCTTATCTTGATGGAACCGTAGAAAAGGAGCCTGGCAGGATAGGGCAGCCAGCTCCGATACCCATCTAATTGAAGTAACGGCCACCAAGAAAACAACTTTCCAGGAAAGGTAAGTTAAAGAGATGTCCTGAAGGGGTTCGAAAAGAACTTCCTGCAAGGCACTTAAGACCAGATTAAGGTCCCAAGCATCCAGGGGGGCTATCTAAGGCGGAACCTTGTGAGCTACTCCCTGTAGGACAGTCTTCACCTGTAGATTAATAGCGATCCTGCGCTGAAAAAGTACCGACAAGGCCCTGAATCCAGGCCGGTTTGGAGAAACGCAAGAATGTTTGGGATGGAGAAACGTAGTGGGGGGAGCCCACGCCTTCTGCACCATGAAAGGAAAACCTTCCAGGTGTGATGATAACTACGTGCAGAGACGGATTTCCGGGTGCTAATCATGGTAGCGGCTACGTCTTGGGAAAGCCCGGCCTATGTTAGAATCCAAGATTCAATGGCCAGGCCGTTAAACACAGGGCCCCTAAGTTCTGGTGGTAGATCGGGCCCTGCGAAAGTAGATCCGGGCGGTCCGGAAGCCACCACGGAGCTCCGGCGAGCAGCTGCACTAGGTCTGCGTACCATGACCGACGAGGGTTCGCTTTCCCCGCGTCTGCCTAGTGTGAACGCTGTCCCTGCATGCCGAAAGCTCCTGAGAGTCGGAGGACCTCTCCACGGCAGGTGAACTGCTGTCCCTGGCCCCAGCCGGGGTCAGCAGGGACTCGATTGCCTTAGTTAGGGATGCCATAGACTGTGACAAGGACGTGACCCATTCCGGGGGAGAAAGTACGGGGGAGGGCTCCTGAGTGCGTTCGGAGTCGCAGGCCTCACAGAGACGATTACTCTGGGCATGCGGAAAAGCGAACTGACAGACTACACATCCGGTATATAGGACCGTGTGAGATTTGGCCCATCTAGACATGGTGCCCTGCAAATGCTATTATCAGGGGATCTGCTGTCAGGCTGGGGGGAGTAGCACTTACCCCAGTCCTGTGTCCCCGTTCGTCCTGTGGAACTTGTCCCAGAGCGAAGAATCCGAGCTGCCTTTTGAAAAAAGAGAGCCCTCACTAGTGGGCGGAACCGGAAACGGCGGTTTCTGTGGCCTAGATTTTGCTTTCCAGCGTTCGGCAAGGAAAGGGAGGGGGCGGAGCCGTTGGAAAATGATATGGATGGAAGGGGCTGGACTTCCGCCCGTGGCCTACTTCCTGACAGAAGCTGGGGACTAAATTATCAACCGCCCTGGAAGTGACGCCGGCGGTCCGCAGTGCGGCGCCGCCCGTAATAGACAGGACGCGGCTCCGCTAGAAACAAGGAGATCGCGGTGCCGCCGGCAGGAAAAAACCTCGGCGGCGCCAGCCGCAGCCAGACCACAGCGTCGTCAGCCCCAAGAAAGCGAGGTGCCCGCAGAGCAGACCTGCCCTCCAGACCCCTGGTATGATGTGTGCCTCAGGAGCCCTCAAAGCCCCCCCGCGTGAGGGGGCTGTGTGAAACAAAAAGGACGATGCAGGCACCCTAACTCCATCTTCCTTTTCATAGGATGAGGAGAGGGACCGTCTGCCCTCTTTATCACCGCTGTCTAGCATAGGTGATGCAGTGGGGGCCGCACAGATAATCCGTATGCACCTGTACAGCCTAGGGTGCCATTACCTTAGGGTGGTCAGGGCTAAGTCCGGCAAGTCCCACGTTGCGGGAGAGGATACATGGAGGCGACACTCCATGTGCTCGCCGTTGATGGTTTGGGGAGATCGGACCCCTTCAAAATGGTCAGTCGCCCCTGTCTCACTTCCAAAAAAGGTCCAGGAGGTCTGGGAACCAGACCTGTGCCTCCTTCAGACACTAAACATGAATTGATGCGGTGAAGTAGTCCTGAGCCCTTAATAGAGAAACACTCCCAAAACATAATGTTTCCTCCTCCATGCTTGACAGTGGGAACGGTGTTCTTTGGGTCATAGGCAGCATTTCTCTTCCTTCAAACATGGCGAGTTGAGTTAATGCCAAAGACCTTAATTTTTGTCTCATCTGACCACAGTACCTTCTCCCAATCATTCACAGAATCATCCAGGTGTTGGGCACTGCAGGATTTTAAACCTTTACAGCATGATGTGTTAGCAATGGTTTTCTTGGTGACTGTGGTCCCAGCTGCCTTGGGATCATTAACAAGTTCCCCCCTCCCACCCGTGTGATTTTAGGCTGATCTCTCACCTTCCTCATGATCAAGGATACCCCACGAGGTGAGATTTTGCATGGTGCCCCAGATCGATGTTGACTGACAGTCATTTTGTATTTCTTCAATTTTCTTACTATTGCACCAACAGTTGTCTCCTTCTCACCCAGCGTCTTACTTATGGTTTTGTAGCCCATTCCAGCTTTGTTCAGGTCTATGATCTTGTCCCTTACAGAGAAAAACGCGTGCACTATTAAGTGGTGGTGCAACAAGGTAGGTTCCCACACCTTCACGTAAGTAAAAGATAAACCTTTGCACTCAACTTATAATGCTCAGATGCAATTTTATTGTAGTACTAGAAACGTTTCGGTCCGCTACAACTGGGACCTTCATCAGTAACTACAAAAAGCGAAATCAATATATATATATATATATAAAAAAACAGTGCAGAAAACACAACAAAAAACAAAATCAAAATAAAGTATATACATAATTCTGTCAATATATAGTGATGCTGAGCCAAAACTAACGAATGGGTCACAGAGATACAACATATAGATCTATACGAGAAAAAGTCATGCAGGCGGAGAGATATAATATAACTGGCAGCGGAATACACCTATAAAAGGACAAACAAGAAGAATGAAAGAGCTGCTACATACCGTACTAGTGGACTAATTTGGGAGCAAGCAATAGCTCAAATAGGTGCCAGGGCACAGAGCAGGCAGTGCCTGTACGGGGAAGGAAAAGGAGAAGGATTGTGTCCTATCTATAAAGCCCAAACCAAGGTGCCCACCATAATATGGGGATGTATCATACCTGGATAGTTACTAGAGAAGCGCGCCAGCTAGGCTAAGGGAAGGGGAGAAAATATACTTATCAGCTACTGCTGAAATAAATTATCGGTCCAAAGAGACAGATTCAGAAAGGTGCTGTAGTTACCTGCGGAGTAGAGGTGAAGTACACATGGGTCAGACGCGGTGTCCCCCGCTCGTCTGCCGAATGGCTCGTGGGAGCGCATACTAGTAACCAGGAGGCGGGACCTAGGAAAGGGCTAACACCAATGGGATAACGCCTATAGGGGCCGGAAGTGACGCTGTAGGCAGGAAATGGAAAAGAGTTTCCAAGGTAACGCGGTGTATAGTGTAAGCAGGCGCCCCTGTAGAGGCTTAGAGGGGAAGACGGTCCCCATGTAAATACCCTCCCTCCGGAAAACGGGGTGACATATATGGTTCCGGGAACAACGCTAATTAAACTACGAGACTCAGAGGTTTTATGTAAATAACGGCACCGAGTAGACAGAACGGGGACTACAAGGAGCCGGACCTCTAAACAGTGCCCCAAAGTATAGGAGATAGGAACCAAAGCAGAAAGGTACAAATAGTATAAATGCAACACGATAAAGGCACAGTAGATGGTGAGTTACACAGGACTGCCGTGGAGGACGCGGTATGGCACATGTATAGTGGGTGACGTCCGGAGAGAAGTAATCCACGCGAATCTGTGACAGCAGTAGTGGTGTTAGAAACAGACTTCAGTATAGGCGGTTCTAAAACGGAACAAAGAATAGTTAGGACCAGAAACCATGCACACATAAAAAAATGCAATGTTGCCTGATTATAACCTACAGAAAGAAGTGAAATGAACATTAGCACTAAATGAATGACACGGTACTGTACCAACATTAACTAACAGGCCATGTAGGAATATTAGTAAGGTATCTGCTATATAGGGAGGTATCTGCTATATAGGGACATGGCTATCACCATCTACCTACAATGAGAGAATACGATAGATCATGCGTGACTAAGAACCAGTTGGTCTAAAGTGAAAATAGACTGGGAAAGAGGAGGAGCTGGGTCCAAAAGTGCAGGACCAGGGCTAAAAGCTATATAAAGGCTAACAGGTCGTAGTCTCTATTAAGGCCTTTGGGATGTAGTGTGTCTAGTGTATGTATCCAGAACGCCTCTCTACGTTTCAGACGAAGTATTCTGTTGCCTCCTCGTCTTAGTTGAGGGATGTGCTCAATGACTTGAAACTTGAGTTGAGAGATGCTGTGGCCTTTATCTTTAAAATGTGACGGAATGGGTAGTAACAGGTTTTGACAGCGTATGGTGGATTTATGTTTGGAGATTCTGTTGCGGATGGCTTGAGTTGTTTCTCCTATATATAGTAGGCCGCAGGGGCATTTAATTAGGTATATAGCCCATGACGTGTCGCAAGTGAAGAAATCAGTAATAGGAAAAGTCTTACCCGACTGAGGGTGATGGAATGTGGACCCCTTCTGTACATTATTGCACTGTGAGCAATGAAGGCAAGGGAAGGTGCCAGTGCGCGGGTGCTGTAAAAAGCGTTGGCGCGGGACTGATTTATTTGTGCCAATATCCGCCTTAACCAATGTGTCTCTGAGATTAGGGGCCCGCCTGAAGCAAGGAAGGAAGGGTTCATGAAACTCAGGGACCTCCGGGTGGGCACTAGATAGAAGGTGCCAGTGTCTACGGATGGACTTATGTAAAACGTATGCGTAGGGATGATAAGAATGAACAAAAGGTATCCGTTTAGATGATTTATGAGGATTAGGTTGGGAGGGTACCTGTGCTGCCTGCAGAATGGAGGCTGGATAGCCCCGTTGTGAAAATTTTGTAGTCATTTCATGCAGCCTATTGGAACGGAGGTGGGGATCTGATACAATCCTGGAGACTCGATGAAACTGGGACCGTGGTATAGACCGTTTTGTAAATGGTGGATGAAAACTAGAGAAATGTAATAGGCTATTACGGTCAGTGCTCTTAGTGTATAGGTCTGTTGAAATAGCCCCATCAGGTGAACGAACAACCAAGGTGTCTAGGAAATTGATCTTACTCGAGTCATGTGACATCGTAAAGGAGATACCGGGCCAGGCTGTGTTGAGCCACTCGAAGAAAAAGGCGAGGGCTTCCAATGTGCCCCCCCATATGCAAAAAACGTCATCGATATAACGTTTCCAGATGATAACATTGGATTCAAAGAGTGAGTGAGGATAAATCTTGCTCTCCTCAAAATCCGCCATGTAGCAGTTAGCATAGGGGGGTGCTACATTGGAGCCCATCGCGGTGCCGCGTACCTGCAGATAGTAATCGTCCTGAAACATGAAGTGGTTAGAAGTCAGAATTACTGTTAATAGTTCAATGCAGAGGTTAACCTGGTCTCTAGGGGTACCGGAGTATGTTAACAGCTTATGGACAGAATTAATCCCCTCCATGTGTGGGATCGAGGTGTATAAGTCTTTGACATCCATAGTGACAAGTATAGCCGTCGGCGGAATATTATCGAGATCCTGAAGGATTTTAAGGAAAGCCCCTGTATCGAGAAGGTAAGACCGGGATTTTTGTATCAAAGGAGTCAGAATCTTTTCCAAATATATTGCTAATGGGGACAGTATTGACTCAGTGGAGGCCACGATGGGCCTTCCGGGTGGATTTTCCAGGTTTTTATGTATTTTTGGAATGGTATAAAAAACAGGAGTGACTGGGTGAGAATTAGTCAGAAAGTCACACGTTTTGGAATCTAAGACCCCTAAAGAGGAGTATTTTGTGAGGATATCAGAAATGCGCTGACGGATAGACGGCGTAGGATCCCCTGGTAATCTATGATAGATGGATGTGTCACCCAGTTGCCGGAAAATCTCACGTAAGTAGTCAGACTTATTCATAACAACTACGGCCCCGCCTTTATCGGCTGGTTTGATAACAATATTTGTGTCGTCCTGGAGCCCTCGTAACGCCTGACGTTCAATGGGAGTTAAATTTGGTGGATAAATAAGTTTACCTCGATTAATATCATCCCTTAATTGGTGAAAGGCGGTTTGGATAAACCCAATAAACGTCTCCATGGCGTGGGACCCATGGGGAGGCCTGAAATGGCTCTTCTTACGTAACCCCAAACTCTGAGCTGACAAAAGGTGGGGGGACATTTCTATCTGAGGAGGAGGGGGAGATACATGTGGAGTAGTAGCAAAATACGCCTTGAGTCTAAGAGTCCGGAAAAAGCGCTGGAGATCCATCTCTAAATCAAAAGTGCGACAATGATAAGAGGGACAAAATGATAATCCTTTTTGTAGGATATTATGTTCCGCCACCCCCAGAGTCCTACTAGAAATGTTAATCACCAGAGGGGTTGTACCTGGGATCTCGTGATTCGGGCCAAGTCTGGAGTTCGTCCTACGCCCGTGGCCCCGCCTCGTGGTTTTCTTCGCGGTGGACGTTGACGTTGTCCTAAAAAATGTGGTGCGGGTGCTGGGGTGTCGTGGCGCTCCTGTTCCGAGCCAGAAGAGGCATAGTCGAAGGACGAACGGGGAGAAGGACGAGATGGATAACGTCGGTTGGAAGAGGAGTCCTGCCATTTATAGATTTGATTCCGCTCGTAATCCTCCGTATCTCTATTAAACTTGACTCTTTTTCTCTCTTCAGTCTCGCGGCGATGCTTATCAATATTTCTGGAGATCTGGTCCTTCAAGGAGTTCAGTTCCTCCGGAGAGCCTGTAGCCGCCAATTGTGTTTCGATGGATTTGATGTGCTCCGAACTCGTGGCTATGGCTTTCTGTAGATGCTCAATAGTCAAAGTAATGATATCGAAAGAACATTTATTGAGTATTTGTTCATACTTGGTACAATAGTCGGGAGAGTCCCGAAACAGTGTGGGACGAAGAGGTACTCGGAGGCCCCTAGGGATCCTCTGTACCCTAAGGTATTCAGTGAGGGTGGCACAGTGAAGCTCGATATTAACAAAGTGACGGAGCTCACGCTCAAGGTCTCGCCCTCGTGCCTCCCTTGGTGGAATCTTTAAGAAATCACAGCTAAGTGTGGACCGTGCCAGAATACTAGAGGTCTCCTCTGCATTGTAAGAGAAGGTGGACATGACCCGTTAATGTGCAACGCGTAAGGGAAACTAACGTTACAGAGAAAAACGCGTGCACTATTAAGTGGTGGTGCAACAAGGTAGGTTCCCACACCTTCACGTAAGTAAAAGATAAACCTTTGCACTCAACTTATAATGCTCAGATGCAATTTTATTGTAGTACTAGAAACGTTTCGGTCCACTACAACTGGGACCTTCATCAGTAACTACAAAAAGTGAAATCAATATATATATATATAAAAAAACAGTGCAGAAAACACAACAAAAAACAAAATCAAAATAAAGTATATACATAATTCTGTCAATATATAGTGATGCTGAGCCAAAACTAACGAATGGGTCACAGAGATACAACATATAGATCTATACGAGAAAAAGTCATGCAGGCGGAGAGATATAATATAACTGGCAGCGGAATACACCTATAAAAGGACAAACAAGAAGAATGAAAGAGCTGCTACATACCGTACTAGTGGACTAATTTGGGAGCAAGCAATAGCTCAAATAGGTGCCAGGGCACAGAGCAGGCAGTGCCTGTACGGGGAAGGAAAAGGAGAAGGATTGTGTCCTATCTATAAAGCCCAAACCAAGGTGCCCACCATAATATGGGGATGTATCATACCTGGATAGTTACTAGAGAAGCGCGCCAGCTAGGCTAAGGGAAGGGGAGAAAATATACTACTCCATGCTACTACTCCACATGTATCTCCCCCTCCTCCTCAGATAGAAATGTCCCCCCACCTTTTGTCAGCTCAGAGTTTGGGGTTACGTAAGAAGAGCCATTTCAGGCCTCCCCATGGGTCCCACGCCATGGAGACGTTTATTGGGTTTATCCAAACCGCCTTTCACCAATTAAGGGATGATATTAATCGAGGTAAACTTATTTATCCACCAAATTTAACTCCCATTGAACGTCAGGCGTTACGAGGGCTCCAGGACGACACAAATATTGTTATCAAACCAGCCAATAAAGGCGGGGCCGTAGTTGTTATGAATAAGTCTGACTACTTACGCGAGATTTTCCGGCAACTGGATGACACATCCATCTATCATAGATTACCAGGGGATCCTACGCCGTCTATCCGTCAGCGCATTTCTGATATCCTCACAAAATACTCCTCTTTAGGGGTCTTAGATTCCAAAACGTGTGACTTTCTGACTAATTCTCACCCAGTCACTCCTGTTTTTTATACCATTCCAAAAATACATAAAAACCTGGAAAATCCACCCGGAAGGCCCATCGTGGCCTCCACTGAGTCAATACTGTCCCCATTAGCAATATATTTGGAAAAGATTCTGACTCCTTTGATACAAAAATCCCGGTCTTACCTTCTCGATACAGGGGCTTTCCTTAAAATCCTTCAGGATCTCGATAATATTCCGCCGACGGCTATACTTGTCACTATGGATGTCAAAGACTTATACACCTCGATCCCACACATGGAGGGGATTAATTCTGTCCATAAGCTGTTAACATACTCCGGTACCCCTAGAGACCAGGTTAACCTCTGCATTGAACTATTAACAGTAATTCTGACTTCTAACCACTTCATGTTTCAGGACGATTACTATCTGCAGGTACGCGGCACCGCGATGGGCTCCAATGTAGCACCCCCCTATGCTAACTGCTACATGGCGGATTTTGAGGAGAGCAAGATTTA
Source organism: Ranitomeya imitator (assembly GCF_032444005.1). NCBI lineage: Eukaryota > Metazoa > Chordata > Amphibia > Anura > Dendrobatidae > Ranitomeya > Ranitomeya imitator. The sequence goes on from NC_091286.1 coordinate 650,470,766, forward strand.
TCCTCACTCACTCTTTGAATCCAATGTTATCATCTGGAAACGTTATATCGATGACGTTTTTTGCATATGGGGGGGCACATTGGAAGCCCTCGCCTTTTTCTTCGAGTGGCTCAACACAGCCTGGCCCGGTATCTCCTTTACGATGTCACATGACTCGAGTAAGATCAATTTCCTAGACACCTTGGTTGTTCGTTCACCTGATGGGGCTATTTCAACAGACCTATACACTAAGAGCACTGACCGTAATAGCCTATTACATTTCTCTAGTTTTCATCCACCATTTACAAAACGGTCTATACCACGGTCCCAGTTTCATCGAGTCTCCAGGATTGTATCAGATCCCCACCTCCGTTCCAATAGGCTGCATGAAATGACTACAAAATTTTCACAACGGGGCTATCCAGCCTCCATTCTGCAGGCAGCACAGGTACCCTCCCAACCTAATCCTCATAAATCATCTAAACGGATACCTTTTGTTCATTCTTATCATCCCTACGCATACGTTTTACATAAGTCCATCCGTAGACACTGGCACCTTCTATCTAGTGCCCACCCGGAGGTCCCTGAGTTTCATGAACCCTTCCTTCCTTGCTTCAGGCGGGCCCCTAATCTCAGAGACACATTGGTTAAGGCGGATATTGGCACAAATAAATCAGTCCCGCGCCAACGCTTTTTACAGCACCCGCGCACTGGCACCTTCCCTTGCCTTCATTGCTCACAGTGCAATAATGTACAGAAGGGGTCCACATTCCATCACCCTCAGTCGGGTAAGACTTTTCCTATTACTGATTTCTTCACTTGCGACACGTCATGGGCTATATACCTAATTAAATGCCCCTGCGGCCTACTATATATAGGAGAAACAACTCAAGCCATCCGCAACAGAATCTCCAAACATAAATCCACCATACGCTGTCAAAACCTGTTACTACCCATTCCGTCACATTTTAAAGATAAAGGCCACAGCATCTCTCAACTCAAGTTTCAAGTCATTGAGCACATCCCTCAACTAAGACGAGGAGGCAACAGAATACTTCGTCTGAAACGTAGAGAGGCGTTCTGGATACATACACTAGACACACTACATCCCAAAGGCCTTAATAGAGACTACGACCTGTTAGCCTTTATATAGCTTTTAGCCCTGGTCCTGCACTTTTGGACCCAGCTCCTCCTCTTTCCCAGTCTATTTTCACTTTAGACCAACTGGTTCTTAGTCACGCATGATCTATCGTATTCTCTCATTGTAGGTAGATGGTGATAGCCATGTCCCTATATAGCAGATACCTCCCTATATAGCAGATACCTTACTAATATTCCTACATGGCCTGTTAGTTAATGTTGGTACAGTACCGTGTCATTCATTTAGTGCTAATGTTCATTTCACTTCTTTCTGTAGGTTATAATCAGGCAACATTGCATTTTTTTATGTGTGCATGGTTTCTGGTCCTAACTATTCTTTGTTCCGTTTTAGAACCGCCTATACTGAAGTCTGTTTCTAACACCACTACTGCTGTCACAGATTCGCGTGGATTACTTCTCTCCGGACGTCACCCACTATACATGTGCCATACCGCGTCCTCCACGGCAGTCCTGTGTAACTCACCATCTACTGTGCCTTTATCGTGTTGCATTTATACTATTTGTACCTTTCTGCTTTGGTTCCTATCTCCTATACTTTGGGGCACTGTTTAGAGGTCCGGCTCCTTGTAGTCCCCGTTCTGTCTACTCGGTGCCGTTATTTACATAAAACCTCTGAGTCTCGTAGTTTAATTAGCGTTGTTCCCAGAACCATATATGTCACCCCGTTTTCCGGAGGGAGGGTATTTACATGGGGACCGTCTTCCCCTCTAAGCCTCTACAGGGGCGCCTGCTTACACTATACACCGCGTTACCTTGGAAACTCTTTTCCATTTCCTGCCTACAGCGTCACTTCCGCCCCCTATAGGCGTTATCCCATTGGTGTTAGCCCTTTCCTAGGTCCCGCCTCCTGGTTACTAGTATGCGCTCCCACGAGCCATTCGGCAGACGAGCGGGGGACACCGCGTCTGACCCATGTGTACTTCACCTCTACTCCGCAGGTAACTACAGCACCTTTCTGAATCTGTCTCTTTGGACCGATAATTTATTTCAGCAGTAGCTGATAAGTATATTTTCTCCCCTTCCCTTAGCCTAGCTGGCGCGCTTCTCTAGTAACTATCCAGGTATGATACATCCCCATATTATGGTGGGCACCTTGGTTTGGGCTTTATAGATAGGACACAATCCTTCTCCTTTTCCTTCCCCGTACAGGCACTGCCTGCTCTGTGCCCTGGCACCTATTTGAGCTATTGCTTGCTCCCAAATTAGTCCACTAGTACGGTATGTAGCAGCTCTTTCATTCTTCTTGTTTGTCCTTTTATAGGTGTATTCCGCTGCCAGTTATATTATATCTCTCCGCCTGCATGACTTTTTCTCGTATAGATCTATATGTTGTATCTCTGTGACCCATTCGTTAGTTTTGGCTCAGCATCACTATATATTGACAGAATTATGTATATACTTTATTTTGATTTTGTTTTTTGTTGTGTTTTCTGCACTGTTTTTTTATATATATATATATATTGATTTCACTTTTTGTAGTTACTGATGAAGGTCCCAGTTGTAGCGGACCGAAACGTTTCTAGTACTACAATAAAATTGCATCTGAGCATTATAAGTTGAGTGCAAAGGTTTATCTATGATCTTGTCCCTGACTTCCTTATAATTCCTCTTTGGTCTTGCCCATGTTGTAGAGGTTAGAGTCTGTGAACAGGAGTCATTTATAAAGGTGATGATGTAAGACAGCTGTCTTTAATGCAGGTAACGAGTTGATTAGAAGCGTCTAACTGGTCTGTAGGAGCCAGAACTCTTAATGGTTGGTAGGGGATCAAATACTTATTTCTGACTGGAAAATGCAAATACATTTATATAATGTATACAATGTGATTTTCTAGATTTTATTTTTGATATTGTCTAATGTGCTCAGACGAAGAGGAGTGTGTCCGCGAAATACATAACAAATCTAGACTGCCTGAAATAAATGAATGTTTATTGCATGATGGCTCGAAAGCATCACTTCAAGCCTCCTCTTCTGAAGAAGATCCTGCATTCATAACTCCAGGCTTGGGAAGCCACCACTAGCTTACAGCTTTCACATTACATTGTATAGCCAATCAACCAATTAGGAACGATTATTGTATAAAAGCTGAGGCAGGGAATGCAACAGCCATTTCGGGGGGAATCTGGATCTTGAGAGGACATCAGAGCTCACAGATTAGGCATAGAGATAGGGGGGAAAATCCATAAAACTAAGAAACTACAAAGGCATTGTGTGGCAGCGGAGCAGTGAAGAAGATTAGTATGTGAGAAGCATAGAACAGTGCCATGCACATTATCAGGACAATTGGGATATTCGAAATTTCATTTTTTGGAAAAATTTCCTGAAGGTGGCGAATAGAAGTGTCAAAAGATTTGCTCATCTCTATTGGTTATACAGGAGTAATATTTTTTTACTCCAATAGATGCTGTAATGGAGCTAGAGCCACTAAAGCTGAATAGAAAAAAAACACTACTAAGGTAACGTTCACATTAGCGTTTCCCGACGCAGCGTCATGCGCCACTATATTTAACATGGGGGACGCATGGACATGCGTTGTGCTGTGTTGTGCGATGCATGCGTTTTTTTTGCCGCAAGCATCGGGCGCAGGAAACGCAACAAGTTGCATTTTTCTTGCGTCCTAATTTCGGCAAAAAACGACGCATGCGTCGAAAAACGCAGCGTTTTTGCGTGTGTTTTGGTGCGTTTTTATTTGCGTTGTGCGTTGCGTCGCTGACGCAGCGGCGCACAACGCAAATGTGAACGTAGCCTAAGTACAGAGAACTTTGTTATTTATTTGATCATATCTGTGCTTCCTTAAACGAGATTCTTCAAAACACTGTGCCACACCTGTCCACAGGTTGTGTCTGGTATTGCAACTCCATTAAAGTAGATGGCATTGAACTGCTGTACTACCACGTATGACCTGTGGACAGGGGTGGCGCTGTGTTTTATAGAAAGCAGACATCTTTTTTTCTATACGAAGCGCCCGCATATCATTTGTAGACGAGACACAGTTGTTTTTGAGCTAAAAAGCTGAAGAGTGTGTGTATGATTCACCCTGCAAGAAAGACCAAAAGGCTCCTTTTAAGCGAGGCGGCTGAAGCACGCCAATTAATGGTCGTCTGAGAGAGACATCATGTTGTACTATTTAACGGATCTGATCAGTTCCACTGAATAAAATGTTTAAGTAGAATAACAGCGTATCCCTGTATAGTCACTGCTGGAGAGCTGCCGTATTGATTTACAAGAAGAGAGTGCGGAAAGGTCAGATGTATTCATGGAAGGACTGAGGGCCAAGTGCGGATGTGTCCTGAATGCCGTATGCCGGCTAATTTGGGGGGAAAAAATTGTAAAAACATCTTTGTTTTGGGATTATTGGTCTTTGTCGGAGAATATATGATATAGGATAAGTTACATGTAATTAGTGAGAGCATCTAACGAAGTGTTAAACTCGGCCCATACCCAGCCCAGTGTGTCATGTCCACTTAAAGGGACCTGTCAGCATGTTTTTACATAAGGAAGTAGTGGTATCACTGAGTAGGCGCTTGTCCCACAAAAAAAAGGATACCTTTATTGTAAAGATCCGTTGTCTCAATCTTGGGAAATTTAGTGTAGAAAGTGCATGCAAATCAGCGGGCGTGTCAGTGCACTTGGACCGCTTCTTCCAACTACCCTGACACGCCCCCAGTGCCTGATTTGCATATAACTTCTACACTAGATTTCTCGTGACTGAGACTTCTGATTTCAACAAAAAATATATCGTTTTTATCGGGGGACAAGCGCCCATACAGCCGCATCATTACTTGTATATGTAAAATCTTTTCGACATGTTCCCTTTAATTAGAAATTTGTCTCTAAAGTTCTATAAACGCAATTTGACCGTGATGTGAATAAACCCTAAGAAATTGCATTGCAACTGATAGAAAATTATTACTGCTTTTGCCTCCAGTTTCTACCAGTCTTTTCAGTCCTTGCCATTTTAGGGTTTGTCTGACACCGTGGGCGTGAGTTTCGTTATTCAGATATTTTTGGCTAATTCATCATTTGAGACTTTTCAAAATGTCGCGAAAGTTTTTCGCAGTCATGGAGTACAAAGACTAAATAGCACCACTCTGTGGGCCTGATTCATCATTTGCTTTTTTTTTACTTTTTACGTCACTTTTCGTTTTTTTTTGCCTTGTGGTATTCTTCAAAATGTCCCATGTGGTTCAAGAATTTTTGCACAAAAATTCACTTTGTGCAAAATTACGCGCTCCACTAAAATGTTGAAAAATGTTGTCAAACCTTTAAGAACGTACTTAAACTCTCTTCATGGACTGGAATAAATTTGCGCCCAAATTTTTCAGATTTTTTTTTTTTTAAAGTTGCATTTAAGCAATGAATCGAAAAACCTCTAGAAGCTCCAAACCTTGTCCACAATGATGATCAACATAATTAAAAAAAAAACAGGTGAACACATATAAAATAGAGTTTAAAAAAAGGTGCAAATTAAAGAAGGAATAAGGTACAAATGAAAAACAGGCGAAAAATACCAAAAAAAAATAAAGGTGAAAATGCAATGATGAATCAAACACTATGCGGCTCTTTATGCCCCATTACCGTGTTCGTATCCTTTGCTGTTGGGATGGGAGATCAGTGAAAACAGAATGTGTTAGCAGCTATGCAGAGCGGGTGCTGGCACTAAATGGCTTCCGCTGTTTCCGAACATAATGCAGCTGCCACTATGGGAAGTTACATGCATGCAGATTTATGAAGCTACCAATGCGTTAAGTGGCAGCTTTGTAAATTTCTATGCAGTCAGCTCCACCTGTCATAAATCCAAAAAAGCATCAGAAATGCTGGCACGACCTAACAGACATTTATCAAGAATTACATCAAACACATAGTTTGATGTATTGGAGAGAGATTACACCTTTTCTCAAAATGTGCTGTGCCCAGCTTATTTTTATAGATAGATATTAAACCTAAAAAAAAAGAGAAAGAAAAAAATAAAAGCCTCACTCACCCCTGGAACTTCCCTTCTTCATTTTTCCAAGAACATTATTAAAAGGCCAACGGGATGAAATCGTGCTGAACAAACCGCCGTTTCGCACTTTTCTCTAAGGCTTCATCTGGCGTTTCATGTCAAGAAGTCAAGTTATCTCTAATACACTTCTTATTGCATTGTCATAAATATCAATTTGCAGGGAATTTTTTTTTTTGCTTTATGTTATTTAGAATGCCAGTAAGAAAAATGTATAATGCACGCCTTGGCATCTTGATAAGTGAGGCTAGATGAAGCGCTAGAGAAAGCTGCGAAACGACATTGTCTGTTTGCGTTCTGCACAATTGTATCCTGTTTTCTTATATGGAGAATTTGATCGTGGTATGACGTGGAGCTGGAAATATGGAGTTCTGTGTATGATGAGGCGTAATGCTACACTTCTAGTATGTGTCACGTGAATGCTTGATGATTACCCACTATCGAGTCTCATATGTATTATTTTTATAGATAGATAATATACTCCAAAAAAAGGAAAGAAAAAAAGTAAAAGCTGCACTCAGCAATAGATCTAACCACCTTTATTTTTTCAAGAACATGATTAAAAGGTCAACAAGATGAAATTGTGCAGAACAAACGGCCGTTTCGCTCTTTTCTCTAACGCTTCATCTGGAGTTTCGTGTCAAGATGTCAAGTTGTGTTTAATACACTTCTTATCGCAGTGTCTTAAATATCAATTTGCAGGGAATTTTTTTGCATTATGTTATTTATAATGCCGGTAAGAAAAATGTATAAGGCACGCCTTGGGATTTTGAGGCCAGATGAAGCGCTAGAGAAAACTGCGAAACGGACATTGTCTGTTTTCGTTCTGTACAATTGTATCCTGTTTTCTTATATGGAGAATTTTATATTGTTATGAGGTGGAGCTAGAAATATGGATTTCTGTGTATGAGGAGGCATAATGCTAGACTTCTACTACGTGTCACATGGAGGCTTGATGATTACCCACTATCGGGTCTCATATGTACATCAGAACGTGGAGACATCACTTTGTAGAGTGGAGTAATCTTGTATCTCTCCATCCTGCTTATACATCATATCCCGACTGTGAGCCCCTCAGCTACAAGTAGGATTGTTTTTAACAGGGATTTGTCTTGTCTTCCTTAGGTATGATACAATTATCAACCAGTGGGAGACGGTAGCTGCTCTTCCTAAACCGGTCCACTCTGCAGCAGCCACCGTGTGTGGAGGAAAGATCTACGTGTTTGGTGGAGTGAACGAAGCTGGCAGGGCGGCCGGTGTGTTGCAGTCCTACGTGCCTCAGACCAACACATGGAGCTTTATAGAATCCCCTATGATCGGTAAGGTCCTACGCAGAGTCATGGTCTCTTAACAGTTCTATTTGTAATTTTTGGGACTTGGAAGAGATGGAATCACAATTTTTGGGTCTATTGTATTTAAAAAGACTGAATTATGATAGAAATTGATGAAAATGATTGGTTTTTGGCTACATTTTTGTGCTGGGTCAATGGTGCTTTCTCATACTTTATTTTACTTTACAGAATTGCACAGTCGACTATCCTGCTCTGTACCAAGCTGCCCTATAAAAAATGTATGCAACATGGATCGTGGACCCACTGTGCCACGAGGTCGGGTTTATCTAGGAGGGGCGTAGCTAAGTAGCTGCCTGGTTTTCACTGGAGCTCCTGATGGTGGAGTCAGGCTGGAGCTGCAGGCATAGAGCAGGTACCACACTAGGCAGTCTCCGGTACCACAGCTGCTGACCCCAGGGTTTAGGGTCTCTGAAACGGGCTGGACTCGGAGTCACAGACAGAGCTGGATTCGGATACAGGCTCAGACAGTACGGACTCTGGAACGCTAACCAGAGGAGATACTGGTGCTGGTTCAGGTACCGTCGGTGCTTCTTCAGAGTTCACGTACCGCCAGTTCGGCTTCAGGGTTCAGATGCCGCCAGTGTGGTTTCAGGAATCAGGTGCCGCCAGTGCGGTTTCAGGGAACAGGTGCCCGCAGGTACGGCTTCAGGCACAGGTACCACAGGGAGCAATGTCAGGGTTTACGTACCTCAGGTGCGGCTTCAGGCACAGGTACCACAGGGAGCACTGTCAGGGTTCACGTACCGCAGGTGCGGCTTCAGGCACAGGTACCACAGGGAGCAATGTCAGGGTTTACGTACCTCAGGTGCGGCTTCAGGCACAGGTACCACAGGGAGCACTGTCAGGGTTCACGTACCGCAGGTGCGGCTTCAGGCACAGGTACCTCTGGGAGCACTGTCAGGCTTCACGTACCGCAGGTGCAGCTTCAGGCTCATGTACCACAGGGAGCACTGTCAGGCTTCACGTACCGCAGGTGCAGCTTCAGGCTCATGTACCACAGGGAGCACTGTCAGGGTTCACGTACCGCAGGTGCGGCTTCAGGCACAGGTATCTCTGGGAGCACTGTCAGGCTTCACGTACCGCAGGTGCGGCTTCATGCTCATGTACCACAGGGAGCACTGTCAGGGTTCACGTACCGCAGGTGCAGCTTCAGGCACAGGTACCAGAGGGAGCACTGTCAGGTTCACGTACCGCAGGTGCGGCTTCAGGCTCATGTACCACAGGGAGCAATGTCAGGTTCACGTACCGCAGGTGCGGCTTCAGGCACAGGTACCACAGGGAGCATTGTCAGGGTTCACGTACCGCAGGTGTGGCTTCAGGCTCATGTACCACAGGGGGCACTGTCAGGGTTCACGTACCGCAGGTGCGGCTTCAGGCACTGGTACCACAGGGAGCACTGTCAGGCTTCACGTACCGCAGGTGCAGCTTCAGGCTCATGTACCACAGGGAGCACTGTCAGGGTTCACGTACCGCAGGTGCGGCTTCAGGCTCATGTACCACAGGGAGCAATGTCAGGTTCACGTACCGCAGGTGCGGCTTCAGGCACAGGTACCACAGGGAGCACTCTCAGGGTTCACATACCGCAGGTGCGGCTTCAGGCTCAGGTACCACAGTGAGCACTGTCAGGGTTCTTGTACCGCAGGTGCGGCTTCAGGCTCAGGTACTGCACGGAGCACTGTCAGGGTTCACATACCGTAGGTGCAGCTTCAGGCACAGGTACCACAGGGAGCATTGTCAGGGTTCACGTACCGCAGGTGCGGCTTCAGGCTCATGTACCACAGGGAGCAATGTCAGGGTTCACGTACCACAGGTGCGGCTTCAGGCACAGGTACCACAGGGAGCACTGTCAGGGTTCTTGTACGCAGGTGCAGCTTCAGGCACAGGTACTGCACGGAGCACTGTCAGAGTTCAGGTACTGCCGCTGGGGCTTAACAGATCTCAGGGACAGGCTAGGGACAATAGCACACAGGAAACTACAACAGGCTTGGGCTCTGGCCACACAAACCCAGGTGTTCGAGTTCAGGGGTTCAGGTTCAGGCTCTGGCGACACAAGGACCAGGGCATTAGGTACAGACCCTGGCCACACAAGGACCAAGGATTCAGGTACAGAGACCTGGCAACTCACTCATTGCACCAAAACTACTAAGTGAGAACGTTGCTCAGGCACCTCACTACTGGGGAGGGTGAATTTTATAAAAGATGCTTCTCAGCTATTGGCTAGGGACAATTTCAAAGTGTGCACACTGCCCCTTTAAGAACAGGGGAGCGTGCATGCACTTTTTTATCATTTAAACTATACACCTTTCAGCCACCTTCCAACTAGACATGTCTGGCCTCACTCAGTTCACTTGTATTGAGGGAGGCTGTGCACGTCTAGTTGGCATGTGACTGCACTTATGCAAAATGCATACTTAAGGTCACACGCCTAGCCCTGGCATCGAAGAAACCCGAAAGAGCACACTGTACGTGCTGTGACGATTCACATAGAGTGACTGCAGACTTGAATGCCAGGCCTGGAGAACCCCTTTAATAGAGGATATAAAAGCTGGCGGCTTTTTCTTGAAGCGGCTTGTGAAAGAAAACCTCGCCGTTGGCTTACAGATGCCGCCATTGAGCGGAAAACCCAAATTTCTAAGGAGTTTTAGAGAAGGCGAGGTTCCGCTCAGTTTCTTCTCCAAAAACGCAGTGTGAACAGCCCCTGTACAACTGGAACCTGAAAATAAAAATCTGATTAATTTGAATAATTAATAATTATCAGTCTTTTTAATGTGTGTATACGTAGAGCTAGAAACATTTTTATTCTGATCACAATCCCGAGAGCCGTCCTCGTGATCGTATAGGAAACCTCTGCGGATAATTACTTTGGCGCTTGTTGTAAGTGCGTGAACCCTTTTCAGCAGCTTTCCATTGTGCGCGTCCTGTCCTGAATAGCAAAACCGCAGCCGGCGGTGTCCTAATGAGACATTATCCTCCAGAGCATTACCGCCATATAGTAATCGGCCGGCCGGCCCGCGATGCGCTCAGCGTAACACAAGTCACAGTGGGGACGGTTTTGAGTTCATTTTTACCTGGAACCTAAAAAAAAAAAAGCACTTAAGGATTTCCATAATAAAAGCGCAGCCAGATCGACAAAAATGGAGATAATGTGTTTTGTCAGGTTTGTTCCGATATGAAACCACAAAAAAATAAATAAATAAATGAAATTTAGAAAAAAATTCATGATGAAGACTTTGCCTTGCAGCCTTCAGGAAATACTCAAAACAGATAAAAAAATTTTGTAAAAGTCTTTATTGTAAATTTATGAGAACCATTATGCATCAAAACAGTGTGCGGGGCCGGAAAGATGAATGTGGATCCCCGGAGCCTATTTTTTTTTTTTAATAGAAGTCATAATCATATGTGAGTGACTGACGGTAATTTAAAGCAAATGCAAAAAATGCAAACCTACGGCCCAGTGAATAAATGCCAAAAATGATGATAAAAATAATGCTATAAAGACACAGTGCTAAAAGTTTTCCAAAAGGAAGATCATAGAAACGCTAAGGAATAAATGGATATGAAGAGTAGGCATCAAAAGTAGACTAAAAGGACAGTTAAACATACACTTAAAGGGAATCTGTCAGCAGGTTTTTGCCAGATAAACTGAGAACAGCATACTGTAAAGAAAGAGACCCTGATTCCAACGATGTATCACTTACTGGGCTGCTTAGTGTCGTTTTTATAAAATCAATTGTTTTATCAGCAGGAGATTATCACTATAGGACTAGTTGTCTCATGCCTTGTAGTCCAGCAAGTCTCCCATCACTGATTAGCAGCCTGTAAACAGTGTACACAGAAAGTGGCCAATCAGAGTTGTGGGCGGGGTTATACACAGCTCAGCATTCAGAGAACTGTAAAATATGCAGCAGATAAAACAGTGATTTTATCAAAACTGCAGCAAGCAGCCCAGCAAGTGACACATTGCTGGAATTGGGTTCTCTCTCCCTACAACATGCTGGGGCAGCAAAACCTGCTCACAGATTCCTTTTAAAGGAGAACTACACTTTAGAGTAGTCAGGTGATGTCACTATAGACAATGTATTACTTTTAATTGGTCTCCGTGATCACCTGATGTGTCATCACTTTTTTTTTTTAAATGATGGGTGATGCAGAAGAATGATGCATGATGGGTCAAGTAAAGATATCTCTAGATTTGATATTTTTCAATAAATTCCCTGTTTGCTTTCCTAGAAAGCTCCCAGGCTCGAGTTCATATGAGGACAACCAGCAGAGGGCGCCTCTTATGATCTCGAGCCTGGGAGCTTTCTAGGAAAGTTCCCACGATCTAGAAACATCCAGCAGAGGGCGCCTCACCGCAAATGAAGTTAAATATAGGTCATTGACCTACTTTACCTTCATTTTCTGGGGTTTTTGCAGCCATGAGCATCATTGCATTAGCAAAGCTCGTGGATGCAAATTATTTTAACCCCTTCAGATGGATTTACATCGTTGGACGTTACCGATCTGCGGAGGGTAAGGATATTGTTGGTTTATTATGTATTTTTGGTTACAGAACGAGGGTCTTCAGTGACTGGATTGGGCGTAGAATAAAATACTCCAACAACCATTGTTTTTATTTCATTAAAATAATTTTAAATAATGTGTTTGTGTTTTATTTAACCCTTTACTACAATTGGATTAATAATGGATAGGTGTCATAATTGACGCCTCTCCATTATTAATTAGGCTTAATGTCACCTTACAATAGCAAGGTGGCATTAACCCTTCATTACCCCATATCCCACCGCTACACGGGAATGGGAAGAGAGTGGCCAAGTGCCAGAATAGGCGCATCTTCCAGATGTGCCTTTTCTGGGGTGGCTGGGGGCAGATATTTTTAGCCAGGGGGGGGGCCAATAACCGTGGACCCTCTCCAGGCTATTAATATCTGCCCTCAGTCACTGGCTTTACTACTCTGGCGGAGAAAATTGTGCGGGAGCCCACGCCAATTTTTTCTGCCATTTAACCCTTTAATTTAGTAGATAGAACGGCCAAATTTTGCAGATACACACTACTGACATTATTAGTGTGGAATCTGCAAAAAAAATGGAGAGAAGACATGGTTTACTGTATGTAAACCATGTCTCAAATCATGTCGTGTTTAGGAAGGAGAAAGAAAAAGCCGGTAATTGAATTACCGGCTTTCAAGCTGTATAGCGCTGGAATAAATATTAATATATATACATATATGTGTCTACTGACATATATATATATATATATATATATATATATATATATATATATATACCTATTCTACAGTTAGGGCCAGAAATATTTGGACAGTGACACAATTTTCGCGAGTTGCGCTCTGCATGCCACCACATTGGATTTGAAATGAAACCTCTACAACAGAATTCAAGTGCAGATTGTAACGTTTAATTTGAACGGTTGAACAAAAATATCTGATAGAAAATGTAGGAATTGTACACATTTCTTTACAAACACTCCACATTTTAGGAGGTCAAAAGTAATTGGACAAATAAACATAACCCAAACAAAATATTTTTATTTTCAATATTTTGTTGCAAATCCTTTGGAGGCAATCACTGCCTTAAGTCTGGAACCCATGGACATCACCAAACGCTGGGTTTCCTCCTTCTTAATGCTTTGCCAGGCCTTTACAGCCGCAGCCTTCAGGTCTTGCTTGTTTGTGGGTCTTTCCGTCTTAAGTCTGGATTTGAGCAAGTGAAATGCATGCTCAATTGGGTTTAGATCTGGAGATTGACTTGGCCATTGCAGAATGTTCCACTTTTTGGCACTCATGAACTCCTGGGTAGCTTTGGCTGTATGCTTGGGGTCATTGTCCATCTGTACTATGAAGCGCCGTCCAATCAACTTTGCAGCATTTGGCTGAATCTGGGCTGAAAGTATATCCCGGTACACTTCAGAATTCATCCGGCTACTCTTGTCTGCTCTTATGTCATCAATAAACACAAGTGACCCAGTGCCATTGAAAGCCATGCATGCCCATGCCATCACGTTGCCTCCACCATGTTTTACAGCGGATGTGGTGTGCCTTGGATCATGTGCCGTTCCCTTTCTTCTCCAAACTTTTTTCTTCCCATCATTCTGGTACAGGTTGATCTTTGTCTCATCTGTCCATAGAATACTTTTCCAGAACTGAGCTGGCTTCTTGAGGTGTTTTTCTGCAAATTTAACTCTGGCCTGTCTATTTTTGGTATTGATGAATGGTTTGCATCTAGATGTGAACCCTTTGTATTTACTGTCATGGAGTCTTCTCTTTACTGTTGACTTAGAGACAGATACACCTACTTCACTGAGAGTGTTCTGGACTTCAGTTGATGTTGTGAACGGGTTCTTCTTCACCAAATTAAGTATGCGGCGATCATCCACCACTGTTGTCATCCGTGGACGCCCAGGCCTTTTTGAGTTCCCAAGCTCACCAGTCAATTCCTTTTTTCTCAGAATGTACCCAACTGTTGATTTTGCTACTCCAAGCATGTCTGCTATCTCTCTGATGGATTTTTTTTCTTTTTTTTCAGCCTCAGGATGTTCTGCTTCACCTCAATTGAGAGTTCCTTTGACCGCATGTTGTCTGCTCACAGCAACAGCTTCCAAATGCAAAACCACACACCTGGAATCCACCCCTGACCTTTTAACTACTTCATTGATTACAGGTTAACGAGGGAGACGCCTTCAGAGTTAATTGCAGCCCTTAGAGTCCATTGTCCAATTACTTTTGGTCCCTTGAAAAAGAGGACGCTATGCATTACAGAGCTATGATTCCTAAACCCTTTCTCCGATTTGGATGTGGAAACTATCATATTGCAGCTGGGAGTGTGCACTTTCAGCCCATATTATATATATAATTGTATTTCTGAACATGTTTTTGTAAACAGCTAAAATAACAAAACTTGTGTCACTGTCCAAATATTTCTGGCCCTAACTGTATGTGTACACATTTATTCTACCTATTGGACTGGAAGCTGTCAGTGTGATTTTACTGTACACCGCACTGAATTACCGGCTTTTCTCTCTAACAGCGCTGCGTATTTCTCGCAAGTCACACTGCTTGTCCGTGTGTAATCCGTATTTTTCACGCTTCCATAGACTTTCATTGGCGTATTTCTTGCGCAGTACGGTGACAAACGCTGCATGCTGCGATTTTGTACTGCCGTAGAAAGCCGTATAATACTGATCAGTTTAATACGGCAGATAGGAGCAGGGGCATAGAGAATAATTGTGCCGTATGTTTTGCGAGTTTTACGGACGTAGTTTCTGCGCTCTTACGTCCGTAAAACTCGCAAGTGTGACGGCGGCCTAACTCTGGGGAAAAGCTGATACAAGAGAATGTTCCGATAAGGGCGCAGTCAGACGGCCGTATAACAAGGACGGCGGCTCTCCTGTGCAGAGCATGTATTTCTATGCAGCTGTTCAGGAGAGCCAACAGCCAGTCCTTGCACTGCGATGTGATCATCGTCCTTGTTATACTGCGCCGTTATCGGAACAATTTCTTGCATCATCTTATACCCAGAATTAGAGAGACACGGGTGAGACGACCATTTCACTGCCATCAGCTGTACTCCAAATGAGTACACTCCGATATCAGTGCAGCTCCAGACTGCGCCCTAAGCTGGACACTCAGAGGAGGACACAAGTGCTGACGCATCACTGCAAGCATCTGTACTCCCAATGAGTGTGCTCTGATATCAGTGCAGCTCCAGACTGCGCCCTATGCAGGACACTCAGGGAACAGTGCAAGTGCTGACGCATCACTGCAAGCATCTGTACTCCCCATAAATGAGTGCGCTCCGATATCAGTGCATCTAGAGTCTGACTGCGCCCTATGCAGGACACTCAGGGAACAGCGCAAGTGCTGACGCATCACTGCAAGCATCTGTACTCCCAATGAGTGCGCTCCGATATCAGTGCATCTGCAATCTGACTGCGCCCTATGCAGGACACTCAGGGAACAGCGCAAGTGCTGACACATCACTGCAAGCATCTGTACTCCCCATAAATGAGTGCGCTCCGATATCAGTGCATCTGGAGTCTGACTGCGCCCTATGCAGGACACTCAGGGAACAGTGCAAGTGCTGACGCATCACTGCAAGCATCTGTACTCCCCATAAATGAGTGCGCTCCGATATCAGTGCATCTAGAGTCTGACTGCGCCCTATGCAGGACACTCAGGGAACAGCGCAAGTGCTGACGCATCACTGCAAGCATCTGTACTCCCCATAAATGAGTGCGCTCCGATATCAGTGCATCTAGAGTCTGACTGCGCCCTATGCAGGACACTCAGGGAACAGCGCAAGTGCTGACACATCACTGCAAGCATCCTTACTCCCCATAAATGAGTGCGCTCCGATATCAGTGCATCTGGAGTCTGACTGCGCCCTATGCAGGACACTCAGGGAACAGCGCAAGTGCTGACGCATCACTGCAAGCATCTGTACTCCCAATGAGTGCGCTCCGATATCAGTGCATCTGCAGTCTGACTGCGCCCTATGCAGGACACTCAGGGAACAGCGCAAGTGCTGACACATCACTGCAAGCATCTGTACTCCCCATAAATGAGTGCGCTCCGATATCAGTGCATCTGGAGTCTGACTGCGCCCTATGCAGGACACTTAGGGAACAGCGCAAGTGCTGACGCATCACTGCAAGCATCTGTACTCCCAATGAGTGCGCTCCGATATCAGTGCATCTGCAGTCTGACTGCGCCCTATGCAGGACACTCAGGGAAAAGCGCAAGTGCTGACACATCACTGCAAGCATCTGTACTCCCCATAAATGAGTGCGCTCCGATATCAGTGCATCTGGAGTCTGACTGCGCCCTATGCAGGACACTCAGGGAACAGCGCAAGTGCTGACGCATCACTGCAAGCATCTGTACTCCCAATGAGTGCGCTCCGATATCAGTGCATCTGCAATCTGAATGCGCCCTAAGCAGGACACTCAGGGAACAGCGCAAGTGCTGACACATCACTGCAAGCATCTGTACTCCCCATAAATGAGTGCGCTCCGATATCAGTGCATCTGGAGTCTGACTGCGCCCTATGCAGGACACTTAGGGAACAGCGCAAGTGCTGACGCATCACTGCAAGCATCTGTACTCCCAATGAGTGCGCTCCGATATCAGTGCATCTGCAGTCTGACTGCGCCCTATGCAGGACACTCAGGGAACAGCGCAAGTGCTGACACATCACTGCAAGCATCTGTACTCCCCATAAATGAGTGCGCTCCGATATCAGTGCATCTGGAGTCTGACTGCGCCCTATGCAGGACACTCAGGGAACAGCGCAAGTGCTGACGCATCACTGCAAGCATCTGTACTCCCAATGAGTGCGCTCCGATATCAGTGCATCTGCAATCTGAATGCGCCCTAAGCAGGACACTCAGGGAACAGCGCAAGTGCTGACACATCACTGCAAGCATCTGTACTCCCCATAAATGAGTGTGCTCCGATATCAGTGCATCTGGAATCTGACTGCGCCATATGCAGGACACTCAGGGAACATCGCAAGTGCTGACGCATCACTGCAAACATCTGTACTCCCCATAAATGAGTGCGCTCCGATATCAGTACAGCTGGAGTCTGACTGCGCCCTTAGCAGGATACTCAGAGGAGGACACAAGTGCTGACGCATCACTGCAAGCATCTGTACTCCCAATGAGTGCGCTCCGATATCATTGGATCTGCAGTCTGACTGCGCCCTAAGTAGGACACTCAGAGGAGGACACAAGTGCTGACACATCACTGCAAGCATCTGTACTCCCCATAAATGAGTACGCTCCGATATCAGTACAGCTGGAGTCTGACTGCGCCCTAAGCAGGATACTCAGAGGAGGACACAAGTGCTGACACATCACTGCAAGCATCTGTACTCCCAATGAGTATGCTCCGATATCAGTACAGCTGGAGTCTGACTGCGCCCTAAGCAGGATACTCAGAGGAGGACACAAGTGCTGACGCATCACTGCAAGCATCTGTACTCCCAATGAGTGCGCTCCGATATCAGTACAGCTGGAGTCTGACTGCGCCCTAAGCAGGATACTCAGAGGAGGACACAAGTGCTGACGCATCACTGCAAGCATCTGTACTCCCAATGAGTATGCTCCGATATCAGTACAGCTGGAGTCTGACTGCGCCCTAAGCAGGATACTCAGAGGAGGACACAAGTGCTGACACATCACTGCAAGCATCTGTACTCCCAATGAGTATGCTCCGATATCAGTACAGCTGGAGTCTGACTGCGCCCTAAGCAGGATACTCAGAGGAGGACACAAGTGCTGACACATCACTGCAAGCATCTGTACTCCCAATGAGTATGCTCCGATATCAGTACAGCTGGAGTCTGACTGCGCCCTAAGCAGGATACTCAGAGGAGGACACAAGTGCTGACGCATCACTGCAAGCATCTGTACTCCCAATGAGTATGCTCCGATATCAGTACAGCTGGAGTCTGACTGCGCCCTAAGCAGGATACTCAGAGGAGGACACAAGTGCTGACACATCACTGCAAGCATCTGTACTCCCAATGAGTATGCTCCGATATCAGTACAGCTGGAGTCTGACTGCGCCCTAAGCAGGATACTCAGAGGAGGACACAAGTGCTGACACATCACTGCAAGCATCTGTACTCCCAATGAGTATGCTCCGATATCAGTACAGCTGGAGTCTGACTGCGCCCTAAGCAGGATACTCAGAGGAGGACACAAGTGCTGACGCATCACTGCAAGCATCTGTACTCCCAATGAGTATGCTCCGATATCAGTACAGCTGGAGTCTGACTGCGCCCTAAGCAGGATACTCAGAGGAGGACACAAGTGCTGACACATCACTGCAAGCATCTGTACTCCCAATGAGTATGCTCCGATATCAGTACAGCTGGAGTCTGACTGCGCCCTAAGCAGGATACTCAGAGGAGGACACAAGTGCTGACGCATCACTGCAAGCATCTGTACTCCCAATGAGTGCGCTCCGATATCATTGGATCTGCAGTCTGACTGCGCCCTAAGTAGGACACTCAGAGGAGGACACAAGTGCTGACGCATCACTGCAAGCATCTGTACTCCCCATAAATGAGTGCGCTCCGATATCAATGCAGATGAAGTCAAGGAGATAGACTGGGGAGACGCAGCGGTTAGGAAGCCATTTAGTTGCAATTTTTTTACATGCAATCCCCTAATTAATTTACAAAGTTTCATAACTTTCCACGTAGGATGAATTTATAAAAAAAAAAGAAATAAAAAATGTTTGTTACTCTTTAAATTACAAAGTAACTGATCCCTATTCACACAAGCATCATAGCATCATAGGGGTTATACAGGATTGTAAAGACATGGCTGCTTTCTTCTACACCTGTGAATGTGTTGTGTCAGGTATTGTAACGTAGCTCTACTGAAGTAAAGGGTCCTGACTTGCAATACCACTCACGACCTGTAGACAGGTGTGGCGCTGTTTCTTTAAGAAAGTCCCCATGGTTTCTGTTCTGAGCCAGCAGATCCCTAGGAGCGCTGGGACCTTCTCCCCTGATCATAAGTAGTGGTTTTACCTCCTCGACGTCCATTAAACATTAGATTCCAGGACTTGGGGATATAGACGTCTAATAAGAAACTTGTGTCCACGTTAAGTAAACGGCACGATCCGCAGGGAGACTTTATAGCGATGTATAATTTACAGTCAGACAATGGCGCGGAGTCATTATCTCCATCCTGCATCTGTCATTCACCGGGGCTCCCAGTGCATTCATGCCAGAACATGGCAGCACCCAGGTAACCTGGGCTTAATGTGTGACGGCTGCTGATAAAGGTTTTTTGCACAGCTGGATTTGGCATAGGTCATTATCTGGAGATGGAAATATGCAAATGTGGGATCCTTGATGGTTCACAGTCAGAGGGAAATATGCTAATCCATCAAAAAGAAAAAAATTACCAGAAACCAGGTTTTGTTATCTTGTAATTAAACTCCGATTTGACCTCTATAAAACAGGAACTTTTTCCCAATGGCTCCAAAACTTTACTAAACCTGAAAAATCAACATGTTGAATTGTGCATGTGTTATCTAAATGGATAAAAATGTAGCCCCCCTATGTAGAAGAATATAACTGCTATAATACTGCCCCCTATGTATAAGAATATAACAACTATAATACTGTCTCTATGTGCAAGAATATAACTACTATAATACTGCTCCTATGGTACAAGAATATAACTACTATAATACTGCTCCTATATACAAGACTATAACTACTATAATACTGCCTCCTATGTACAAGAATATAACTACTATAATACTGCCTCCTATGTACAAGAATATAACTACTATAATCCTGCTCCCATGTACAAGAATATAACTACTATAATACTTCTCCTATGTACAAGAATATAACTACTATAATACTGCCCCTATGTACAAGAATATAACTACTATAATACTGCTCCTATGTACAAGAATGTAACTACTATAATACTGCTCCTATGTACAAGAATATAACTACTATAATACTGCCTCCTATGTACAAGAATATAACTACTATAATACTGCTCCTATATACAAGAATATAACTACTATAATACTGCCTCCTATGTACAAGAATATAACTACTATAATACTGCCTCCTATGTACAAGAATATAACTACTATAATACTTCTCCTATGTACAAGAATATAACTACTATAATACTGCCCCTATGTACAAGAATATAACTACTAAAATACTGCTCCTATATACAAGAACTATAATACTGCCCCTATGTACAAGAATATAACTACTAAAATACTGCTCCTATGTACAAGAATATAACTACTATAATACTGCCCCTATGTACAAGAATATAACTACTATAATACTGCCCCTATGTACAAGAATATAACTACTATAATACTGCTCCTATATACAAGAATATAACTACTATAATACTGCCTCCTATGTACAAGAATATAACTACTTTAATACTGCCTCCTATGTACAAGAATATAACTACTATAATACTGCCCCCATGTACAAGAATATAACTACTGTAATACTGCCCCTATGTACAAGAATATAACTACTATAATACTGCTCCTATGTACAAGAATATAACTACTATAATACTGCTCCTATGTACAAGAATATAACTATTATAATACTGCCCCCTCTACATCAATATAACTACTATAATACTGTCCCCTATGTACAAGAATATAACTAATATAATACTGTCCCTATGTACAAGAATATAACTACTATAATACTGCTCCTATGTACAAGAATATAACTACTATAATACTGCTCCTATGTACAAGAATATAACTACTATAATACTGCTCCTATGTACAAGAATATAAATACTTTAATACTGCCTCCTATGTACAAGAATATACGGTAACTACTATAATACTGCTCCTATGTACAAGAATATAACTACTATAATACTGCTCCTATGTACAAGAATATAAATACTTTAATACTGCCTCCTATGTACAAGAATATACGGTAACTACTATAATACTGCTCCTATGTACAAGAATATAACTACTATAATACTGCTCCTATGTACAAGAATATAAATACTTTAATACTGCCTCCTATGTACAAGAATATACGGTAACTACTATAATACTGCTCCTATGTTCAAGAATATAATATAATACTATTATACTGCTCTCTATTTTTTTTGTGGAAAATCCATTCTACAGCACTTGCTGTATTCAGAAAGAATCCCAAGCTGACTTCTGACTAGTTATTATGAGGATCATGTTGCTGTTAACTTTTGAGGCTCCTTTCCATCTTACTTTTGAGGTTCCTTTCCATCTTCTGAGAAGTGTTCAAGTTGAAGTCAAGTGAAAACATGATCACTCCTTGCCTTATCCTGCATGTTTACCTTAATGAGGGAAGTTCTCATGTACAGAATGTTCTCTCCAATGATTGTATTGGGTTTCGTTAGACAAGCAGGCACGGCAGGCGGTCTTTACATACCCACTGAAAATGCCAGGGGGTCTTCTGTACCACGTCGGGGAGTCTCGCCAGATGTGCTGGTAAAGAAACCACACTAATCTTCTGCTCCAATAACTGGTTCCAGAATCTATTAGGAAAAAGGATTTTTCTTTTTCTGTTACAAAATGTCAACTACTTGCCATCACCTTACTAACATGTAATGTTATTAATGCAATACAACATTCATATGTATAGGAATAGATAGAGAGAGACAGACTTAGGCTGCCGTCACACTAGCAGTATTTGGTCAGTATTTTACCTCAGTATTTGTAAGCCAAAACCAGGTGTGGAACAAATAGAGGAAAAGTATAATAGAAACATATGCACCACTTCTGTATTTATCACCCACTCCTGGTTTTGGCTTACAAATACTGATGTAAAATACTGACCAAATACTGCTAGTGTGACGGCAGCGTTAGAGAGACTTTTATGCTGTGTTCACATGTTCAGTATTTGTTATGATCTGGTGGCCTAGGAGCAGCATGAGACGTACTCTGGAGAAGGTGGTACCTGTACTGACCACAAACCCTGAACTTAGCAGCGCAACTAGAAGCAGCCATGGGGAGTACCTAACACTCCCTAGACCCCTCGACACAGCCTGAGAACTAACTTCCCCTAAAGACAGAAATGGAAAAACTATCTTGCCTCAGAGAAAATCCCCAAAGGATAGACAGCCCCCAACAAATATTGACTGTGAGAGGAGAGGGAAATAACATACGCAGACATGAAATCAGGATTTAGCATAGGAGGCCATTCTAGCTAAAAAGAAAGAATAGGACAGAGTACTATGCGGTCAGTATTAAAACACTAGAAAATATCCACCACAGAAAATACAAATCACCACATCTGACTAAAGACATGGACGGTATATCTGCATCTCCAGAGACACAGCTTGGCTGCAAAAAATCCTTCACAGACAAAGCTGGACAAGACAAAACATGAAAATGCACAGAACTATAAGGTCCACAGCAGGTGGACAGCAAAAACAAAGCCAGAACTTATCTTTGATGAAATGAACATCAAAACAGGAGAGACCAGGTATGGATGTGAATCCTCCAAAAACAATGGACAACTGGCACTGACTAAAGGATAAAGCAGGACTAAGTAGCCCAGCCCAAATTGCAAAAAATGGATACACCTGATAAATGCTGCGATCCAAAGACAGCAGCACTACCTCTCATAACCACCGGAGGGAGCCCAAGAGCAGAATTCACAACAGTATTTGGTCAGTATTTTACATCAGTATATATTAGCCAAAGTCAGGAGTGGAACAATCAGAGGAAAATAACAGTAGAAACACGTCACGACTTCTGTATTTATCACCCACTCCTGGTTTTGTCTTACAAATACTGAGGTAAAATACTGACCAAATAATGAAAGTGTGAACATGGCTCAACTAGAATAGTAAGATTCAGCTGAGCAGTAGTTATCAACAGATGAGCTGAGATTTTGTGGGCTCTGTCACAATGTTTAGGGTAGGAGATAACTCTGATCCCTGCCTCATAACCCATTAGATTCCTCTCTCAAGAGCAGAGGCATCTAGGTGGTTAGACAAAACGAATGGGGGCTCCCTTTATTGTACCATCAGCTTTCCTACGACATGATGGCAGGATTGTTTTGGCTATTGGGATTCCCCAAAGTCTATAACGTTGAAATATCTTTTATAAATTAGATCAGAGAAGCAAAACCAGCTTTCATTTATAGAATCACTGACTGGGTAGAACAGGGAAATGCGGTAGATATAATATATCTCGACTTCAGAAAAGCATTTCATAAAGTTTCTCATACTATCCTTGTTGAAAAAAATGACCAAGTATGGGATTGACAAGGCTACGATTATGTGGATTCATAACTTTCTCAGTGATCGTACTCAAAGAGTGGTAATAAATGGCTGCACATCCAATTGGTAGAGTGTTTCAAGTGGGGTACCACAAGGCTGTGTCCTGGCCCCAGTCCTGTTCAACATTTTTATAAATGATGTGGATAAGGGAACTGAAGGTAAACTGATGAAATTTGCATTTGATACAAAGAACAATGTTTTTGCAAACCAAAAGAACTGGCTTTTTATCTGTATATTGGCTTGTGAATTTAAGTGTTTATGTCTGGTGGGTCAAAAAGACAGACTTGCCAACTGATATACTATCTAACATACTGTGTAAAAGTCTGTAATAGTGACTGTACATAGGGTGTGTTAAGCTTTATTTATTGATATGTGCTGATATGCTAATAGTGCTACTTGATCCCATCACCATTGTTTACCTTATCTTGATGTTGGACTGAAGGACACTGGGTAATTCTAAAAATAGCTTACATGTCGGGTATAAAAAGACTCAGAGATCGCATCATGGGAGACTGAAGTAACACAGAGCTACCAGCCGGACATTCTACAAAACACCCAACAGACAAGAGAAAGGACTGCAGCCAATTCATCATGGCACCATCACGAGGTACACTGATCTATGATTCTATAGGAAACAACCTAGGGGTTTGCGGCTCCGGTTGGAAGGACACAGATCTGATCCAGTGACTATCTCTGAACCATGGATATGTTTGGAGAAAGCCAGGTTTGGGACCCGCTGATCGCCTGGTTCCATAGAGATGGTCAGATAAGCCAGTGGGTGACTCTCGTGTCAACTGGCTTTGGACCTTGTATGGACTCTATGGACAGTCCTTGGTCATCTCCCTACGCTTGTCGCTACCTCTTCTCTGTGTGTGTATCACAGGTGGAATAGCGATCCTGGGAGCTCTGACATGTCAACTGGTTTTTTACCTTGTACGGACTCTATGGATTGTTCTCTGTCATCTTCCTACGCTTGTCGATATCTCTTCGCTGTATGTATCTCACAAGTGGAATAGCGACCCTGGGAGCTCTGATATAACATCTACCATTTTCCTGGCGAGACAGCGGAAGAGTAAGACCCTGTCATGTGCACCATCTTGGGGTAATTGCTGGGATTGTTCTGTTTGCTGTTGTGTGTTGTGGTTCAATAAAGTATTGCCACACTGTTTTACATTAACCCTGTGTTGTCTGTGTAGTGTATTGCCCACCGGGAGATAGAGCGGGCGTTCAGTGGTATGAGCCCTGGTCCATGCAGTCTTGCTAAAGACAGCCGGGCCAGCGGACGAGAACACCCACTGACCCCGTTTCACCACAATTGGTGGCAGCAGTGGGACACTACTCAGCCCGACGGAACCAGGGGAGCTGCAGGGGACTGGTGTTCGTAGACACCATCCAGGGCTTCACAACCAGGGAGGTATACAGACAGACCCAGCAGACCAGTGATTGGGCATGCACAGCAGGTTTAGAAAGCTACTATGTCCAACCCCACCAATTTGGCCTTGGAAAGAGGACCAGAGTGGATGTATGACTTCAACAAGAAATGGAAACTACAGGAGATGTTCCAGCTTCAATGGACTGAATAGAATTTAATGCAGGAGCTACGGAATGTGGAGGAAGCCATGCGTGGACCCAATGGATACCAGTTGTTACTCTTCAATTACGTATGGAGTTTATTTTCGTAAGGAGGATATGGAATATGCTCTAAGGAAACTGGATGATCGGAAGCCTATCATGTCTGGTTAATTAAGATGGGGGAGCAATGTGAAGAAATCAGATTGTATCTTAATTTCCCAGACAACCATGTTTTTGCAAACCAAAAGAACTGACTTTTTATCTGTATATTGGCTTGTGAATTTAAGTGTTTTTGTCTGGTGGGTTAAGAAGACAGACTTGTCAACTGATATACTATCTAACATACTGTGTTAGGGTATGTGCACACATTCAGTTTTTTTCACGTATTTTTTTGCGTTTTTTCGTGATAAAAACGCGATAAAAGCGCATTACAAACTGCAGACATATGCATCCTATCATTTAGAATGCATTCTGCAATTTTTGTGCACATGATGCGTTTTTTTCCGCAAAAAAAAACGCATTGCGGTAAAAAAGCAGCATGTTCATTAATGTTGCTGATTTTCTGCGTTTTTACCGCTATTCTATGCATTTGGGAAAAAACGCACAAAAAACGCGTCAAAAACGTTAAAAAACCCCGCATGCGGATTTCTGGCAGAAATGTCCGGTTTTTGTCAGGAAATTTCTGCTAGAAAATCCTGATGTGTGCACATACCCTAAAAGTCTGTAATAGTGACTGTACATAGGGTGTGTTAAGCTTTGTTTATTGATGTGTGCTGATATGCTAATAATGCTTCTTGATCCCATCACCATTGTTTACCTTATCTTGATGTTGGACTGAAGGACACTGGGTAATTCTAAAAATAGCTTGCATGCCTTGGGTATAAAAAGACTCAGAGATCACATCCTGGGAGATGGAAGTAAGCCAGAGCTACCAGCCGGACATTCTGCAAACCACCCAACAGACAAGAGAAAGGACTGCAGCCAATTCATCATGGCACCATCACTAGGGACACTGATCTATGATCCTATAGGAAACAACCTAGGGGTTTGTGGCTCCGGTTGGAAGGACACAGATCTGATCCAGTGACCATCTCTGAACCATGGATATGTTTGGAGAAAGCCAGGTTTGGGACCCGCTGGTCGCCTGGTTCCATAGAGACGGTCAGATAAGCCAGGTGGTGACTCTCCTGTCAACTGGCTTTGGACCTTGTATGGACTCTATGGACAGTTCTTGGTCATCTCCCTACGCTTGTCGCTACCTCTTCTCTGTGTGTGTATCACAGGTGGAATAGTGACCCTGGAAGCTCTGACATCATGTCAGCTGGTTTTTGACCTTGTACGGCTCTATGGATTGTTCTATGTCATCTTCCAACGCTTGTCGATATCTCTTCTCTGTATATCACAAGTGGAATAGCGACCCTGGGAGCTCTGATATAACATCTACCATTTTCCTGGTGAGACAGTGGAAGAGTAAGACCCTGTCATGTGCACCATCTTGGGGTAATTGCTGGGATTGTTCTGTTTGCTATTGTGTGTTGTGGTTCAATAAAGTATTGCCACACTGTTTTACCTTAACCCTGTGTTGCCTGTGTAGTGTATTGCCCACCGGGAGATAGAGCGGGCATTCAGTGGTATGAGCCCTGGTCCATGCAGTCTTGCTAAAGACAGCCAGGCCAGCGGACGACAGCACCCACTGACCCCGTTTTTCCACATATCTGAAACGAGTTGCTTGTTGTCTCTGTACACTGACAGGGGGAAAGACTGTGCTCTGTCCAGCTCATCGTTTCCTGACACACCGATCACCGACCGGACCACGAGGAATCACCGCCACTGCCAGGAGCCAAGACGTCATCTTTTCAAGAACCATACTGGACCCCTTATGCGCCACGCTTTGGCGCCAACGTCCACATCCTGAACTAACCGCATTCTGAAGTCATCAGACTGAAAAGTTTGCTATCCTTGAACTTCCTATCCTATGCTTCACACCCGCTTCCCTTGAGTTACATCCCCTGTGTTCCTTTATACTGTTTCATCTGTTTTCTCCCTGCGAGGAGTATATACCTGTTAAATTAAACCCCATATTAACACTCGCTCTGCCTCCGACCAGTCACTGCATCTTCCTACCTACTCACACAAGCTGCAATGACTGCACAATATACAATATTTGCGCTCCTTTTTGTATATTGTGCAGTCATTTCAGCTTGCACCTTGTATGGAGTTGCTGATCAGTTTTTTGTTCTAGATAGATAGATAGATAGATAGATAGATAGATAGATAGATAGATAGATAGATAAAAAAACAACTACCGAAAAAGAACCTTCACACAATGACCAAAGAATAAAAAAACATATATAATCTTTATTGAAAAAATCATTAAAAACATGAACAATGCGACAGTAACCACTGGTGCAGGAAAGAAACAGTGGGACCCACACAGGAACCAACCTCAAAACACAGTAGTACAATAAAAAAGGCAGGCTAAGTATAAATCAATTTACATATAGAACTAAATAAGGTGCAAGTGAATAGGTACAAGCCCTACATAAGAATAGGCATGTGTATAACAATAGGAAGAGGCACCTATGTAAACCTATAAATAGCGCAATAAAGTGCAAGTATACGGTAACCCAGCCTAATGGTGGAAATACAGACTGCTGCAAACAACGTAAGATGAGGTATAGTTACCTAGAGGAGGAACCCAGGGACCCACCACACCCGACGCGCGTTTCGCAATGAAATGCTTCGACCACGTAAGTGGTTACTGTCGCATTGTTCATGTTTTTACCTTCATGGTAAAATAGCTGCTAGGAAACCACTGCTAAGGACAGGCAACAAGCAGAAGAGACTTGCTTGGGCTAAAGAACACAAGGAATGGACATTAGACCAGTGGAAATCTGTGCTTTGGTCTGATGAGTCTAAATTTGAGATCTTTGTTTCCAACCAACATGTCTTTGTGCAACGCAGAAAAGGTGAACGGATGGACTCTACATGCCTGGTTCCCACCGTGAAGCATGGAGGAGGAGGTGTGATGGTGTGGGGTGCTTTGCTGGTGACACTGTTGGGGATTTATTCAAAATTGAAGGCATACTGAACCAGCATGGCTTCCACAGCATCTTGCAGCGGCATGCTATTCCATCCGGTTTGCGTTTAGTTGGACCATGATTTATTTTTCAACAGGACAATGACCTCAAACACACCTCCAGGCTGTGTAAGGGCTATTTGACCAAGAAAGAGAGTGATGGGGAGCTACGCCAGATGACCTGGCTTCTACAGTCACCAGACCTGAACCCAAGCGAGATGGTTTGGGGTGAGCTGGACCACAGAGCGAAGGCAAAAGGGCCAACAAGTGCTAAGCATCTCTGGGAACTCCTTCAAGATTGTTGGATGACTATTCCCGGTGACTACCTCTTGAAGCTCATCAAGAGAATGCCAAGAGTGTGCAAAGCAGTCATCAAAGCAAATGGTGGCTACTTTGAAGAACCTAGAATATAAGACATAATTTCAGTTGTTTCACACTTTTTTTGTTAAGTATATAATTCCCCATGTGTTAATTCATAGTTTTGATGCCTTCAGTGTGAATGTACAATTTTCATAGTCATGAAAATACAGAAAAATCTTTAAATGAGAAGGTGTGTCCAAACTTTTCGTCTGTACTGTAGTTTACAGGATAAAAAAAGAGGCATTCAAAGAAAAGAACACGGTCCCTACAGTCAAACATGGCGGAGGTTTCCTGATGTTTTAGGGTTGCTTTGCTGCCTCTGGCACTGGACTGCTTGACCGTGTGCATGGCATTATGAAGTCTGAAGACTACCAACAAATTTTGCAGCATAATGTAGGGCCCAGTGTGAGAAAGCTGGGTCTCCCTCAGAGGTCATGGGTCTTCCAGCAGGACAATGACCCAAAACACACTTTAAAAAGCACTAGAAAATGGTTTGAGAGAAAGCACTGGAGACTTCTAAGGTGGCCAGCAATGAGTCCTGACCTGAATCCCATAGAACACCTGTGGAGAGATCTAAAAATGGCAGTTTGGAGAAGGCACCCTTCAAATATCAGGGACCTGGAGCAGTTTGCCAAAGAAAAATGGTCTAAAATTCCAGCAGAGCATTGTAAGAAACTCATTGATGGTTACCGGAAGTGGTTGGTCGCAGTTATTTTGGCTAAAGGTTGTGCAACCAAGTATTAGGCTGAGGGTGCCAATACTTTTGTCTGGCCCATTTTTGGAGTTTTGTGTGAAATGATCAATGTTTTGCTTCATTCTCTTTTGTGTTTTTTTTCATTTAAGACAAATTAAATGAAGATAATAATACCAAAGAATTTGTGTTTGCAATCATTTTCAGGAAGAAAATGAGTATTATCTGACAGAATTGCAGGCGTGTCGATACTTTTGACCATGACTGTATATATATATAGTGAGCATGGACTAAATATGCCCAGACATGGTTCCACTGTGTAGTAGCCATGAGGTCTGAAGTGCTGAATGCAGAGTATAAAGAGTTAATCTACTTATAGCTCTGCGTAAAATCCTAAGTGATGGGGAGTGGAAACATTACCATGCATGACTGCCCTCCAGGATAGTGCACAGAGTGTAGTGTTGGTCCGTCAGGTTCTTTCAAGTGATCTGGAACATTTGGTCACGCTTACCAAAACAAGACTGCCCTTCTGGATCCTAAACAGATCCCTGTGGTTTTTGTATTCACATGCACGTGAACATATATTTATGGTAAAATCACTGCAGTCCAATACGGCCAAGACCATTTTTCAGGCAGGATTTCGTGTTGCAATGGCAGCCAAACTGCAAGTGACTTTCACAGAAGGAAGGCGACTCTTTGTGCCGGATCGATCATACATGACCCATCACTGACTCACAGTCTCTGATGCTCCTCCATAGTGCGAGCAAACTAGCAATCAGGCAGAAAAAGGAAATGGAAGCAAAAACTGAGACAAGGCTTGATGAGATTGTTGGCTACTTAGTAAGCCAGTAAGTAGGAGTGAGTAACATTTGCTAACTAGTGTGACACCCCAGGGAATTAGTAGAAGCCTTAGCCTGTTTTTCATTTAGGAAAGATCAGCCCACCTGGATGAGAAGGAAAAAATTGCCATTACAGAGCAAGCTTATTCCTGTGTGTGAGGATTGTCGATGCCTCGGTGTGAAGAAGGTGACCACTACACAGAGTGGTTCATCATTTCAAATATGTAAATATGTGACACAGTCAATAGGCTATAAAAGAGCCAGATAAAAGCTACTGAAGGGTATCACTACCATGAAAGTTTACTAAGGAGAGCTGTGAAGAGCATTGTGAGCTGTTCTACATTGTGAGATATGCATAGACTGGGAAGGAGGTGCTGCTGAAGAGATTGACAGCAGCCTGTCACAAAGCACGAGTTAAATGATGAATTTGTTATACCAACTGTTTGTTGCTGTCTAAGCCTATTACCTCTGTAACTGTAACCATAGTCTAGTTTCCTCTCTACTCTATCAGGCAGCACTAATGTTTTTTTTATTCCATGGAGAGGCCTCCTTTTCTTCATTAAACTGAAGTGATTGACAAGGAATCTCATCTCCTCTGCATACTAGACCCAGTTACCAAAAAGGAACATTTTGACCACTAACCAAAATAACTTGGGAAAACGAAAATTTGTTTTCTTTAGAATCCCCCTTCCATTTTGTATTCTGATTACATCCATGTATCACCCGGAATTTATCCTGAATCCTGTTACCTCACCCCTTGCAGAAGCAAGCTGCCATTGTGCTACTTACTAAATTCCCATCCGAACAGCGTTAGTAAGCAGGCTGTGTGCCCGTAATCACAAATAATCCATATTTGCTATTACAACATCATGATAGAGCGGAGCTCAATATTTTAAACAGTTTGTAATCCATTTAAGCCAGTTCTAGCTTTGGGAGATGGTTTCCTACCTGCAGCACTCAGAAGGATATTGGACTCACTATCCTGATAAGAAGATATGATAATAATCTTGAGGCGGCTTCTCCCTGCCATGTCGGTGACGAGGATTTATGGAGAATTTTGTCCTCACTGTATTAATTTATCTTTGGTAAATACTTAACTATGTAAGTGCAAGCGTATTGAGTTTTGGGTTCCACCCACCGGTCACTGATTGACAGCTTATTCCTTAATCACATTGAGGCTATCAATCACTATCTGGTGGTACAGATCCCAAAATTATATACTATGGGCTAAACATATTGGGACAATTTGACCCCACAATTTAATCTGCAGATACTTTAAGGGGTTGTCCAGCTAGAAGAAACCATTGTAAGCTCCACTCCCAATAGGTCGTATCTGGTTTGTGTCGAATACATGTGTGTGTAGAGGAGGCTGGCTAATTGCTTATTTTAATAACTAAACCTGTCCCCTTCTCTTAAACAAGACATATAAATATATAAATATGCAATTTTGCTTAACTTTTTATCTGGTGTAAATGCCGCTATTCATCTGAATCTGACTTTGTTTTTCTTTTGTTCATACGCCTCTGCTTTCTTGAGATATGGCCTCTCCCCTCCTTGTATGTATATCTATTTTTTAACCAAATGGGCATGGCATTTGTATTTTATTTGTGGGCATGTCCAAGAGAATCCCACCCACTTAGATAAGAAGACACAAGAGAGCATAGTAAAACCAAAAAAAATCACAGTAATCCACAAGTGCTAGTAAAAAGATGTAAAAAACAGGGTATTTGGTTGATACGTTTTTTGCAAAAAATGTATACTAAGCTGCTCCACCAAACGTCAAGGTATACCCATATAGAGCAGTCCTAACTGATGTATGCAATCCCTAACTGATGGATTTAAAAACCCGATTATCTGTATATTACTTGCGTGAACAGGGTTCAGAGAGGAAATGTCCATGTGGACACGCCGAGTGGAACAGCTTTTGTGCAGATAGCCCACAAGGAGTGGTGGGTAACTCCCTAGTCTTGTAGACACAAGAGAACAATTATGGAAACAGGCACACATGTGCTACTTGCACAGTGAACAAGTCTGTAGGAACATGTTCACACACCACCAAGAAACTTGAAGACACAAAAGAGCATAGTAAAACCAAAAACACTCAGTTTCAAAAAATCACAGTAATCCGCAAGTGCTAGTAAAAGATGTAAAAAACAGGGTATTTGGTTGATACGTTTTTTGCAAAAAATGTATACTAAGCTGCTCCACCAAACATCAAGGTATACCCATATAGAGCAGTCCTAAATGATGTATGCAATCCCTATCTGATGTATTTAAAAACCTGATCATCTGTATATTACCTGTGTGAACAGGGTTCAGAGAGGAAATGTCCATGTGGACACGCCGAGTGGAACAGCTTTTGTGCAGATAGCCCACACTGTGCAAGTAGACCATGTGTTCCTGTTTCCACTTAGATAAGAAGACTAGATTTATATGCAAGAGAGAGGGGTCCCGTATTTCAGGAATAGTGAGGAGCAGGCACAAACGCAACACAATGCAGGATTCAGGAGAACACCGACTTTAAGAATAAGTAATTACCCATCTATGATCAGTGACAGGCCCTCTGTCCTAAAGGTGCCTCTATCTTCAGCAGATCCTGAAACAGGGCAGAGTTTCCTGTGTTAGCTCATGAGTGGAGCTGTGTGTGACGGGGCTGGCTCACTTCAGTAGTTTAGCCCACTCCCTCCACTCATGTACCAACACAAGAAACACAGCCCTGTGTCAGGACCTGCAGGGATCAGAACATGTAACTGAAGATAGGGACACCTTTCAGCAGGAACCTATCAAGAAGGACCTGTCACTTATCATAAATATCTAATTTCTTATTCTCAAAGATGCTGTGTTAGGGCTGGTGGAATGCGCCGAGTAAGTATTGAGATAATATAGGTGCGTTCGCAGCACGGGGTCCACCGTGCAGGAGTGGAAACTGCTGCTAGTATATGGCGGCACTATATGGCGGTACTACGCCTGAATAGACATGGGTTCAGTCACCCGGTCTGTATAGGAGCGAGCTCTGTTGCTTCACAGAGTCGCCGGGATTAGGATAACGCTTTGCCCTGTTAACCTCACAGAGGATCACAGCTAACTAACAGAGCAGGTAGCATACAGTGGTCATACAGTCAGTATAGCACACAAACAACTCCTCTCCGGAGGTGCCGGAATTCTAGTGCCTATATGCCAGCCCTAAATTCACATACACAAACTCCTCTCCGAAGGTGCCGGAATTCTAGTGGCTATACAGCCGACCCTGAACACATGCAGACACAGACCACAAGGTAGCTAATCTCATAAACATAAGTTGATACTAGCCGTGGGGCCATGCAAACCTTTTATAGAGAAAGCTCTCCAGGACCTTCCTAGTGGTCCTATAGGAACCACTTCTGGACCTAAGCATGTGACCCCCGACCTCCAATGAGAGGTTGTCCCCTGGGCATGCTCAGTAGCGGAAAAGCAGGGCTTAGTCCCAGGAAATTTGCTCACCGCAGAACAGTGCTGGCTACAATGGCTGAGCCTGGAAGATCAGCAGTAACCAAGCGCACAATATCTGCCCGAGCCAGATGCTGGGACTGACGTCTCCGCTGAGCAGGCTCCACTGCGGCTGAAGAAGAATGGGAGACCGCAGCGGAGGTGGCTCGAGATTCCCCCTGTGCAGCGGCGAGAACTCGACACCTAACATGCTGTTCTCTAGAATCCTGCGTTGTGTTGGTTTTGTTCCTGCTCCTCACCATTGCTGAGATATGAGCCCCTCTCTCTTGTATATAAATCTAGTCTTCTTAGCTAAGTGGGCGGGATTCTCATGGACACGCCCACAAAGAAAATACAAATGTCACTTCCATTTGGTTAAAAAATCGATTTACATACAGGGAAATTAGAGGTCCTGCACCATAATACTGTAGGAATAAAAGAAAACGCCGGGTTGAGAACGGTTGAATGTACACCAGGTAAAAAGCCCCCCAAAATGACATATTTATGACAAGTCATAGATCTTCTTTGATAAGTTACATAACTTACTAATTTAAGCATAATTAATGAAGATTTTTTGGGGGTGGTTTGTAGCAGGTCAACCCCTTCAAGTTATTTGCAGCCTATGAAAGATATTCCATATTGTAGCAGTACACCATGATGCTGTTGAGGCGCTTGAAAAAAGGGGCTCAACGCTGATCGGTCCCATCCCTTGTTACTAGGTGCGAGAAGGTGTACCGGAATTGTATTGTAAGGACAGAAGTAGGGAATTGACGTATGGATAATGGAGAAGGCATGAAGAGTTAAACAACCACCGAATCTTTGGTAAAAGCCTATTATTGGGGGCCCTCGTTCTGTGACATGTTCCGCATTGTCCTTCGCAGGCAGCTGTTTTCAGAGCGTAGCACTGGGTTAAAACTTGCTGATTCCATGTGAGTTTCTGAGAAGCAGCGAGGAGTATTGGCAGGCTAATTATATGTCAGCACTACATGCTCAATCAGAGCTTAAGGTATTAAAAGCGTAATGAACCCATTGAAGACCATATTAACAGCCTCGGTGTGGGCCTGTTTTAGCAGGATGCCTTTTACAGATTTCTCACTCTTGACCGAGTCACGTTAAGTCTCTGCAATGCGCGGACGTGCGCTGAGAGGCAGACTGCTGATTAGCGGACTGCAGAAGGAGCAGGCGGTAATGAAAAATACTGTGTATGTAAGGAGCACCTGACAGCTCATCACTCGGAGTGTCAGAGAAATATCCATTTATTTACTTTATTTAATGCAAACCTATTACTGGCAGATGACTGGTCGCACACTTCAGAGCGGCCCGCTTGCCTGACCCCACTTGGAGAAATTAAGGCGATTTAAAGGATTACATGACTCGAGCTTGTAAAGGGTGAAATCTTTATTAGTAGGACAGAATATAGCGAGACTCTATGGCAGTGTATTCTTAGACCTCACACATGTTTGGCCGCTCAGCTGCATTACGAGTCAGTAAATATTTAGTAACATTTTGAGCCGGTGTAAAAAGAAAATGAAGGTTAACAAATTGACGTCAGGTCTTTAGCTGACTGTACGCCAACTCCTAGGAAGGATCTACTATCTGTGATGTTGGTAAGCAGAAGGCATTTTCTTCCCTAAGGCTTTGCAGGATGGTGATACATTCTTTTTAAAAGGCAATTTCTGGTTTAGAAAACCTTTTCGGGTATTTTCAGTTGGAACCTGTCATGTGCCTGGGTTTGAACCCTATAGCCTGTTTTTTTGTGGTTGGCTTCTATAACCGCAGAGTCACAGCACAGTCTCCAGGTGTATAGTTTTTGTTATATTCGATATATTTGTTATATTTTCAGTCTTTTTAACGTAACTGGTGTTTTCATTTAGTCATTTGTCTGCCCTATCACCTTTTGAGTGCAGCTTTATATACATTCCTCATGTTGGTGATCGTCTCTGTCACTGGTTTACCATGACAGAGAGAGGCCAGAAGACCGCAGCATCAGATTTCAAGTACTCCTGCACTGAAGCTTTCTTGCTTGGATGATTTCAGCTGATCAGTACTGGCCACTCCTCTCTCCTATATATGCTGGTTATGGCAATCTGGATTGCCAGTGTTAGTCTTGTACTGCCTGGAGTGGAGTGCAAGGTGTCGGTTGTTGGTAGAGGCATTTGGAGAAATGTCTTGTGACTGTTGCTTGTATTTTTTGGCTGTTTGCAAATCCTCATACTCTTTTATTTGGTTTTCCTTCCTTTTCTCCCCAGTGTTCTCTCTCTCTGTTGTCTGTGAGTGCATATTTGTATGATTGGTATTTTTCCTTTATCACTATATGTCCTTCCTTGTTTGTCTGGTTTGTGTATATTCATACATTACTACTCCCTCTTCCCTGGGTGAGGGACAGATATAGGGCTGAATCAGGAGATCAGCAAGGCATATGGCCGTGGCGTCTTCACCATCACAAGTAAGAGCAGGGATAGCTAGGGCACCCCTAGCATTTGGTAGTGGGTAGGAGCCCTTGGCCCCGGGTAATCTGACAACAGAATCGTGACAGTACCCCCCTTCTCCTGTCCACTAGCACCAAAATAACTATTACCTGTACGGGTAAATAAGTAATGAAATCTACTGATAGATGAGACCAAAGTCTACTGGGAATCACCAATGGTTGGAGAGACCCAGACTGACGAGTATGGGGGGTCTTAGAATGCGCACACACAATACACTCCCTGACAAGTTATGTCGCTTATCCATGTTATGTAAATAAAAGCTTATAACCTAACGTTAAATTCATCCATTGGTTGTATAAATTATTCTTTTGAAAGCTGAAACCCTCCGAAATGTTGTTTAGATTAATAAAATAAATTGGCATCAATGCAGAAATATTGATCAACTGATAGTTAATAGACACAGAATGGTCAGATTTTGGCAAGACAAAAGTTTTGTCGCCTGGTCATATAATGCACCTAATCCTAGTTTACATCCTAACTTGTGCTCAGTAAATGATCGGTTAATTAGTGTGTGTGTGTGTGTGTGTGTGTGTGTGTATAAAAACAAACCCAGCACCCCAGACCTTCACTTGAACTGCAACTTGAGCTCTGACAACATGCCAAAAATCCACCCTGCGACCAAAGCCTGGATTATCAAGAGGCTGAAGACCAGATCCACTGCGCGACCAAAGCCTGGATTATCAAGAGGCTGAAGACCAGATCCACTGCAGAGATGGCTGGCACCTTTAATGTGTCTCAGCGTCAAGTACAAAGAATTAAAAAAAGATTTGAAGAGACTGGAGATGTATTTGACAAGCCCAGGTCTGGCAGACCTCGCAAGACAACTGCTCAGGAGAAACGTTTGTTGGTTAGAAAATCCAAAGAAAGCCCCTCTTGCACTGCAGCAGAGCTCCAACAGGCCTGGTCACCTCAAGTCCCTGTGTCAACTAGAACAGTTTGTCGGATTCTGTCTCGAAATGGCCTCCATGGTCGAATCAGTGCCCAGAAGCCAGCACTAAACAAAAGGCAAATAAAAAACGGTGTGGCATTTGCAAAGTTCCACAGCCTGCTAAACAGATGGACGCTGGAAAAGTGGCAGAAGGTGGATTTCTCTGATTAATCTTTAGTAGAATTACACCACAGCCGCCACAAATACTGCAGGAGTCCTACTGGAGCCCGTATGGATCCAAAGTACACCCAGAAAACCGTTAAATTTGGTGGTGGAAAGATCCTGGTCTGGGGTTAAATTCAGTATGGGGGTGTGCGAAACATTTGCAAATTGCATTCTATAATGCTGTAGATAAGCCCTCCGGTCCAACCTTGAAGTGAAGAAAAATAAGTTATCCTATACTCACCTGCGGGGCGGTCAGGTCCGATGGGTGTCACAAGTCCGGCGCCTCCCTTCTCTATACACCCCTAACACAAGTGAGGTTTTGACAAAGACCGCCCTTGGTCGAAACGTTAACCTTATTGTCCGCAACCTGTTTACGTCATAAAGCACCTGGTGATGTCTGTACGCATGAATGAAGTTATACTTTTGGCATAAAAATTCATACTGTTGGAGTGCGGCTGATTTTCGTGAAGATTGTTCCAATCTTCTTGCGACGATGCCCTCCTGCTTCTTCATCGCTCCCCGGCATCGGGGCTCCTGCGCAGGCGCACTTTATCTGTGCTGTTGAGGGCAGAGCAAAGTACTGCAGTGCGCAGGCACTGGGAAAGGTCAGAGAGGCCCAGCACCTGCGCACTGCAGTACTTTTCTCTGCCTTCAACAGGAAAGATAAGTACGCCTGCGCAGGAGTGCGATGCCGGGGAGCCATGAAGAAACAGGAGGGTGGCGATCATAAGAAGATGGGAGGCCCCAGACCTGGGACACCCATCGGATCAGACCACCCCCCAAGTGAGTATAATAAAACTTATTATTCTTCATTTGCAGGTCGGATCGTGGGCTTTTCTACAGAATTATAGAATGCTGTAGATAAGCTCTGAAAAACAGTGGCCGCATCTTATAGCAGCAAATGCTGCTGACAGGTTCCCTTTAATGATGTATAAATTACAGGTAATAGAAAAAAACCCCATAAAAGACAGTTATATTATATTGATAAGGTTATATTCACACTATATTAGGTATGTACTATTGGCCCATGTAGTGGAAGATGCATTTCTGTGGCACATATACTATATGGGTCCATAATAAATTCCTAGGGGTTGGACAGATACCAATACATGTGTTTGTTTTTTAATTCATCCAAAATGTGTTGGCATGCCTGCTGCGTTTTACTTTTGCAGATGATGAATGGAGCCTACATTGGGCTTGCAAATTTTTTACCTAAGTAAAATTCTATCTTAGGGGCCGAAGCAGATACATGAAGCAGGTTGGACTGTTTTGGACACTTTGTGATGACGGTCATTTGTTCTTGCTGTGGATGATCTTTATAGATTGCATATATTTTTATTGAAAATTTTGGCCAATTTTTGGTTTATACTGTGTATGTGACACGATTTATTTTTTCTGAGAACCTGATTTTTATGGGAGTAGTTACACACAAATAAGTAATAAGCAAGTGCTAGTCAGAAGATGGAAAAAAACAGGGTATTTAGTTGATACGTTTTTTTGCAAAAAAATGTATACTAAGCTGCTCCACCAATCGTCAAGGTATACCCTTATAGAGCAGTCCTATCTAATGTATATAATCCCTATCTGATGTATTTAAAACCTGATCATCTGTATAGTACCTGTATAAGCAGGGTTTAGAGAGGGAATATCCATGAGGACCTGCTAGATGGAACAGCTTAAATACAAATGACCCACAGAGGAGTGATGGACTCCCCAGTCTTGTAGGAACAAGAGAACAATTATAGAACCATAAACACATGGGCTGTTTTTTCCATCTCCTGAATAGCACTTGCTTATTACTGTGATTTTTTTATAACAGTATTTTTGACCTCACTGTGCTCTTTTGTGTCTTCAAGTTTTTTGGTGGTGTGAACAGGTTCCTACAGACTTGTTCAATGTGCAAGTAGCCCATGTGTTTCTGGTTCTATAATTGTTCTTTTGTTCCTACAAGACTGGGGAGTCCATCACTCCTCTCTGGGTCATTTGCACTAAAGCTGTTCCAACCTGCATGTCCACATGGATATTCCCTCTCTGAACCCTGCTTATACAGGTACTATACAGATGATCAGGTTTTAAGTACATCAGATAGGGATTATATACATTAGTTAGGACTGATCTATATGGGTATACCTTGATGATTGGTGGAGCAGCTTAGTATAACTTTTTTTGCAAAAAAAAAGTATCAATTAAATTCCCTGTTTTTTTTCCATCTTCTGACTAGCACTTGCTTATTACTGTGATTTTTTTTTACAACAGAGTATTTTTGACCTCACTGTGCTCTTTTGTGTACACACAAATAAGTGCAAAATGATGCTGTCTATCACAGCCCACTGCAAAAGGAGAAGTGCCCCAATAAACCTTTCTCCGTCCCTCCGGGTCAGAAGAGTCTGGCTTCACTTACCAAAATTTAGGAAGAGCCACCCCAGTGGAACTGAGGGCTCAGTCTAGTTCGGATCATCTCCTGGAGGAAGAGAGTTAGGGGTCTTCAGAGGCACACACTATTACTCATTCTTTTTAGGAGGGACCCCACAAGGAAATCGCACCCCTAGTTTATGTGAGACACTTGATCCTCACTTCAGTGATGGTAGAGTTTGTTTTGTTCTTGAGGACGTTCTCCGATTTCTTGGCCGGCATTAGTACCCTACCCTTCATCTCTACCGCAATGACAGTAATTATGATAGCCGATAATATTCTCTACTGTATGAAAAATGGTTAATTGTCTTGAGAAGCTAATTTAACACTTCTGTCAGTGAATTATATTATCTTTTTTTTTTAAGAGAAATCATCCCAAAGATAGAGTCTTCCTCTTACTGACGTCCTCCAGAGAACATGGGTCTTTCGTGACCTTGCAAAACAACTGCATTAGACTTGTAAGGACAGACAACCGACTCTCCCCTGTGGCCGCCTCATCCTTATGCAAAGGAAATACATTTTAATTGCATCGCAAGAACTTGAGTCTGTGAAATCCCTCATCAGCCAGAAAACAAAAAGTTAAAGGAGTAATAATATTAAACTTTTTAAAAGCCGAACGTAGGAGACTTTTTTTTTCATATTGGATGTATGAAAGTGTCATTCAACGCAACTTCTGGCTTTAGGTAGTATTTGCAAACAGACCCATTGTCCGGACTCCCCTCCCGCCCCGGCTTAGAAAAATAATAAGTACAATTTGATTGTGGGAAAGTGCGGCAGGATATGTAATAAGAAAATGAGAAGTAGAGGGAAAAAATTGAGTTAGGAGATAAACATTGGGGACCTGGAGATGTTATTGTATCTAATAAAAAAGCCTTTTTGGCTGCTTTCTTTGTTACCTGCCTCTAGGGCATATCTGTGCAGCTCGAGCCTCTGCTTATGAAACTCCTCATCTGGGATTTACAGCTACTGTATCCGATAAGAAAAAGTTTTCCCCTCCTATTCAGAAAAGAAAAAAATATATATATATATATATTCCTACTCGGTAAAAAATTAATTCAATGTCAGGTTGTTTGCATGCATCTGGGTATACGGGGGTTCAATGAGTTCATATCAACAGCTGAATCTTAAGGAACGTTGGGTAATTTCAGGATACATTATGCATATTATTTCTTCTCTTCCTATACAGCAAATCCTAAGACTAAGGTAAATTCATTGTGGAATTTTTAGAAATTCTGCAGCAGAAAAAAATATATATCTTTGGCCATCAAAATCCACAACATTCATTATTCCAACTGGCTTTTTAAAAGGGCCTTGTCTTAAAGGAGCATTATTATGTGACTAAACTGCTTTAATTAGACAGCATAAACATAAGCGTGTTTTCAAATGACTTGCTTTTTCCATCTGCTGTCATTCTCCTGCAATGAGAGCTTTTATCTTTCATAGTGTACAGCTGGTTTCCATCAATCTTGGCCACTGCATCACAGTCAGCTCTGTAGCCCATTGATTTTTATGCAGCAGTTAATTGCTCACCTCCCTCCCCCTTGGTACTCCCCTTGATGAATGAGGAGCATCTTATTCCAACTCGCCCCTTCACCATCGTAAACATCGGCAGTTTCGATGAATCAGTCTTGACGAATTCTTGTGGTTACTGGTCCTCTACTTCCTTCCTCTTTTCTAATAAGCTAGGCCTCCTTGTCCATCGTCACATAAAACGTCAAGAAAGTTTACATTTATTGGGCTGATTGATCAGTTACCGTAGTTTTTTTTTTTTTTTTTTTCATTTTTAATTAATTCACTTTTTTCTCTTTTTGTCCTGTGGTATTTGTTGATGTTTTTGCTTAAAATTCTTTTTCTTTTTTTTTTTTCCACCTTTCTTGGAGCAAAAAGTAGCACAGTCCGCTAAAATGTCGCAAAATTTGAGCCAACAAAATTTAAGGAGTGTTTAAAAATCACTACAGAGGGTAAGTGGAGTACATTTGGGCAAATATTTTGCAACTTTTGAAAAGTAGCAATTGATGAATCAGCCCCCAAATTTGGGTCACAATGGCGCACATAAAAAAAAAACATCGGCGAACACATATAAAAAAAGACTTTAAAAAATTAGCAAATGAATAGAAGAATTTGATGGGTATCAAAAACGCTAAAAGCTAGATAACAAAAAAGGCGCAAATGCAAAAATGAATGCGCCCATTTTGTCCTACATCTATAATGAACAATCATGGAGGAGATGTATACGGTGCTGTACACACAACACTGCGGCTTTTCTCGAGATGTCTATGGTGCTGTACACACAACACTGCGGCTTTTCTCATATTCCATTATATGCATGAAAAATAGTTACTGGAGGAATCAAAGCAGATAGTGGAAGCAAAGGAAAGGCAGATTTGTACCTCTCGGTAGGTGGCACCCAAAGGCAAGCGGCTGTGCCGGCATCCACATACCACTATCTCCAAACAACGTCTGTCTCCTGCTAGGTGTGACCATAGATCAACTCATTACAGGGATCTGCAGGGATTTTCAGCTGCAGGGGCTGAGGACGCCTTTTCGGCGTGATATGATGTAGATATCTGGGAAAAACCTGTTAATTTCTTGAGCCAAACAGCGAATACAATCTTGTTTAATTACATGGGGCTGCTTCCCAAGCTTCACCTTCTTCCTGTGCTGGGGCTGCCTCATTAACTCCAAACCCAAGGCAGCTCAGTGAGTTTGCAATTTAATTTATGATGAAGGCTCAGATAAAGAGAAAAGTAGGAGGCCGAAAATGCTGAAATTGTGGGAAAATACAGATGTTGGCTCTGGTGTGTCTCTGTGGGGGTGATCCGTACCTGTGTAAGGTCTAGAGACAATAGCAGGAATGGGCAATAACTTTGCAGATACTTTGCTTTACTTATCTAGTACTGATTTTGACTTACGGTATATCACGTCATCCAAAGCTGCAGGCAAACTTCTGCTAGTTGCCTTTTTCTATTAAATATTGGCTGTGTAAAAGTGAAGAAGAAGCCATGGCCTAGCAGCCACTTGCGCAGATCAAGATTCCTTAAAAACCACTTTTATACCGCTTCTTCTTCCCATATGGAGGTGTAATATTTTAAACATCGCGACAGAACAGGCAGCTTGCTATTTACAGATGAACCAGCTTTTTCATTAGACATACCTCCCAACTGTCCCACAAGTTCAGGAGTATATCTTGTTGTCAACTGTATATGTTTCTTCAAAATACAGACACAATTGAATACTATGGTGGAGCAGAGAGCCATCAGATCCCTGCTCCACTATTCCATCTAGATAGAGACATAGGGTCATGTGACCCGGCAGTAGCAAGCAGTTTAATAGCAGCGCAGCAGGAATGTGGCATGCAAGTTTGTTGCATCTGTGGGGGCCACAGTGAGGAATTCATACTGTGTGTGAGGAGAGCTGCGTGGACATCATACTGTGTGTGATGGGATTTGTGGGGGCATCATACTGTGTGTGAGGAGAGCTGTGGGGGCATCATATTGTGTCTGAGGGGAGCTCTGGGGACATCATACTGTTTGTGATGGGATCTGTGGGGGCATCATACTGTGTAAGGAGAGCTTCGGGGCATCATACTGTGTGTGAGGAGAGCTGTGGGAGCATCATATTGTCTGAGGAGAGCTCTGGGGACATCATACTGTGTGGTGGGAGAGCTCTGGGGCATCATACTGTTTGTGATGGGATCTGTGGGGGCATCATACTGTGTAAAGAGAGTTTTGGGGCATCATACTGTGTAAGAGGAGAGCTCTGGGGGCATCATATTGTGTGTGAGAAGAGCTGTGGAGGCATCATACTGTGTGTGAGGGGAGCTGTGGGGCATCATACTGTGTGAGGAGAGCTCTGGGGGCATCATATTGTGTGTGAGGAGAGTTCTGAGGGCATCATACTGTGTGAGGAGAGCTCTGGGGGCATCATACTGATGTGATGGGAGCTCTGGGGGCATCATACTGTGTGTGAGGAGAGCTGTGGAGGCATCATACTGTGTGTGAGGAGAGTTCTGGGAGCATCATATTGTGTGTGAGGAGAGTTCTGAGGGCATCATACTGTGTGAGGAGAGCTCTGGGGGCATCATACTGTGTGCGAGGAGAGCTCTGGGGGCATCATACTGTGTGTGAGGAGAGCTCTGGGTTCATCATACTGTGTGTGAGGAGAGCTCTGGGTTCATCATACTGTGTGTGAGGAGAGTTCTGGAGACATCATACTGTGTGAGGAGATCTCTAAGGGCATCATACTGTGTGTGAGGAGAGCAC
Organism: Ranitomeya imitator; assembly: GCF_032444005.1. Lineage (NCBI taxonomy): Eukaryota > Metazoa > Chordata > Amphibia > Anura > Dendrobatidae > Ranitomeya > Ranitomeya imitator. Next base: position 650,514,348 of record NC_091286.1, read on the forward strand.
TGAGGGCATCATACTGTGTGTGAGGAGAGCTCTGAGGGCATCATACTGTGTATGATGAGAACTCTGGGGGCATCAAACTGTGTGTGAGAAGTGCTTTGGTGGCATCATACTGTGTGTGAGGAGAGCTCTGAGGGCATCATACTGTGTATGATGAGAACTCTGGGGGCATCATACTGTGTGTGAGAAGAGCTCTGGTGGCATCATACTGTGAGGAGAGCTCTGGGGACATCATACTGTGTGTGAGGAGAGCTCTGGGGCATCATATTGTGTGTGAGGAGAGCTCTGGAGGCATCATACTGTGTGTGATGAGAGTTCTGGGGGCATCATACTGTGTGTGAGGAGAGCTCTGGGGGCATCATACTGTGTGTGTGAGGAGAGTTCTGGGGGCATCATAATGTGTGTGAAGAGAGCTGTGGGGGGCATCATACTGTGTGTGAGGAGAGTTCTGGGGGCATCATACTGTGTGTGTGAGGAGAGCTCAGGATGCATCATACTGTGTGAGTAGAGCTCTGGGGGCATCATACTGTGTGAGGAATGCTCTGGGGGCAACATATTGTGTGTGAGGAGAGCTCTGGAGGCATCATACTATGTGTGAGGGTTGCTTTGGGTTGGACAGATACCAAAAAAATGTAGGTCTTCTAAAATATGCTGGCATGCCTTTACGTTTTACTTTTGCAGATGATGAATTTGGTCTTGCAAATTTTTCACCTAAATAAAATTCTATCTCAGGAGCCAGAAGCAGATAGTTATTAGGCACGTTGGACTGTTTTGGATACTCCTGTTCTTTCACAAAAAGTTTTCTGCAGGCTTTTTATCGTCAGAGATAGGACAAAAATAACAGGTAACATCTTTTTTTCACAGCTGATATCACAGAATCCACCAAACACAATGGGCGATATCACTCCTCCGCCTGCCCCACTCCCTTCACATTGACATTTGCTGCACACGCTCATTAGATGCTTCAATTCAAAACACAGATTCTGAGTCTGTTCATTGCTCATAATTATGTGTGGATTTCCGGAAAAAAAAAGTAAGATCGAGTCTCACATAAGATAGTGTCCGGTGTGAGAATTGCAAGAGTTCTGTTTTTATTGTTAAAGAGGACCTTGTTACCAAATTTTTCATGTTGAACTAGATACACTATGTAATATTGGCAGACTAAAGCTTTTTTTTTTAATTCTCTGTTGCAGAGATATTAGCGATAAAAGTATTTGGCATCTAATGTATACATTTTTAAGTCCAAGTGGGCATTATCAGATAGTTTTTACTGGAGGCGTGTAGTTCTTCTCCCTGTATGATGTTGTCCAATCATAAGCAGGCAAAATCTCAGGAGAAAGAAGAGCATGCCCCTACCATAGCATAGAGCAGGCTACTCCTGTAAAGATGTAATGACAGCCTGCTCAGCTCTCACTGCAAAGAACAACAGACATAAGTGTAATTACTGACACCTTCCAACTCTTATCTTTAAATAGGCAATCTGCCTGTCCAGAGAAGAGATGGGCAGAACAGCAGAGGTGACAGTGCTATGAGAGGGAAAAAAAGCTTATAGAAGAGTTTGTAATGTGACACAGCTAAACTCCGCTCTGCTGCCCCAGCCCCACACTGTCCAGATGAGAGATAAAAGGTGTCAGTAATCACACTTATATATCTTGTGTTCTGCAGTGAGAGCAGAGCAGGCTATCATTAGATCTTGCAACTTGTAATCGCTCAGTAAGATCAAACTGTCTGACATTATTGGTCTCACACAGGTGTAGCCTGTTCTAAGCTATGGTGTGGGTGTGTTCTTATTTCTCCTGAGTGTTACTGTCTTCTTATGATTGGTTAACATTACACGGGGATAGAAGTATACACCACCCTTCATTGGAAAATTCTTCAGTGCTGTGAGATTCCTGGGTCATCTTGCATGCACTGCTATTTTGAGATCTAACAAAAGATTTTCAATGATGTTCAGATTAGGGGACTATGAGGGCCATTGTAAAACCTTCAGTTTACACCTTTTGAGGTAGTCTATAGTGGATTTTGACACGTGTTTCTGATCATAATCCATTTGTAGAAGCCATCCTCTTTTGAAGCTCAGCTTTTTTACACATGGTGTTATGTCTCTGAACAGTAGAACAATGTACCACAACTCCAGAGTCTGCTAAATCTTTCTGATTGTCTTTTGCAGTCAAACGGGAGTTCTGATTTGCCTCTCTAGCAATCCTACGAGCAGCTTTCCCTGAAATTTTGCTTGGTCTTCCAGACCTTATCTTGACCTCTATGGTTCCTGTTAGCTGCCATTAATTACATTTATAACTGAGTAAAGGGAAACTTGAAAACGCTTTGTTATCTTCAAATATCCTCCACCATTTTCATTCTCGGAATGCTAGGCCTCTGCTTAGAAGAACTCATGGCTAATGTTTATTGGCACAAGGTTAGAGGAGGCTGGGTGTTTGTAAAGCTGAGTAATTTGCATCATCGAGCCTTTCCTAACAATGATGGTGAACAAGCCACAATCCAGGCTAATTAAGGTCTGAAACTTTTGGTCAAAGTTATATGGGCACACAAATCTCCAAGGGTGCCCAAAGTTTTGCATCGGCCCATTTTTTTTTTTTTTAATTTTTAAAATGAAAAAAAAAAGTCAATATATATATTTTTTTGCCGATATACTGTAAAATAGAAAGGAAATGTGTTGTATTTAACTTTAGGCCTTTTAGAGATCATTTCATCTTCAACTTGCTTAACTGTTCACAATAACAGTCATTTTGACCAGCGGTGCCCAAACTTTTGCATGCCACTGTATTTATTTAGATATAGTAAAAAAAAATCAGTAGCCACACTAGTACATGGATGACTATTGGGTGCATTATACTTTCTGGATGACTATGGGGTGCATTATACTTTATGGATGATTATGAGGTGCATTATACTATATGGATGACTATGGGCTGTGCATTATACTATATAGAGGACTATGAGCTGTGCATTATACTATATGGAGGACTTAGGGCTGTGCATTATACTATATGGAGGACTATGGGCTGTGCTTTATACTATATGGAGGACTATTGGCTGTGCATTATACTATATAGAGGACTATGAGCTGTGCATTATTCTATATGGAGGACTTAGGGCTGTGCATTATACTTTATGGATGACTATGGGATGTGCATTATACTATATGGAGGACTATGGGCTGTGCTTTATACTATATGGAGGACTATGGGCTGTGCATTATACTATATAGAGGACTATGGGCTGTGCATTATACTATATAGAGGACTATGGGCTGTGCTTTATACTATATGGAGGACTATGGGCTGTGCATTATACTTTATGGATGACTATGGGATGTGCATTATACTATATGGAGGACTATGGGCTGTGCTTTATACTATATGGAGGACTATGGGCTGTGCATTATACTATATGGAGGACTATGGGCTGTGCTTTATTCTATATGGAGGACTATGGGCTGTGCATTATACTATATCGAGGACTATGAGCTGTGCATTATACTATATGGAGGACTTAGGGCTGTGCATTATACTATATGGAGGACTTAGGGCTCTGCATTATACTTTATGGATGACTATGGGATGTGCATTATACTATATGGAGGACTATGGGCTGTGCATTATACTATATAGAGGACTATGGGCTGTGCATTATACTATATAGAGGACTATGGGCTGTGTTTTATACTATATGGAGGACTATGGGCTGTGCATTATACTATATAGAGGACTATGGGATGTACATTATACTATATGGAGGACTATGGGCTGTGCTTTATACTATATGGAGGACTTATGGGCTGTGCATTATACTATATGGAGGACTATGAGCTGTGCATTATACTATATGGAGGACTATGGGATGTGCATTATAGTATATGGAGGACTATGGTCTGTGCATTATACTTTACGGACGACTATGAGCTGTGCATTATACTACGATATGACTATAGAGTGCATTATACTTTATGGATTATTGTGGGGGTGCATTAAACTTCATGAATGACTATAGGCTGTGCATTATACTATATGGAGGACAATGGGATGTGCATTATACTTTATGGATGACTATTGGGTGCATTATACTTTATGAATGACTATGGGTTGTGCATTATACTTTATGGACGACTATGAGCTGTGCATGATACTATGATATGACTATAGAGTGCAGTATACTTTATGGATTACTACAGGGGTGCATTATACTTTATGGATGACTATTGGGTGCATTATACTTTATGAATGACTATGGGTTGTGCATTATACTTTATGGACGACTATGAGCTGTGCATGATACTATGATATGACTATAGAGTGCAGTATACTTTATGGATTACTACAGGGGTGCATTATACTTTATAGATGACTATTGGGTGAATTATACTTTATGAATGACTATGGGCTGTGCATTATACTATATGAATGACTATGGGCTGTGCATTATACTATATGGAGGACTATGGGCTGTGCATTATACTTTATGGATAACTATGGGGATGCATTATACTTTATGGATGACCATGTGCTGTGCATTATATTACATGGATGACCATGTGCTGTGCACTATATTATATGGAGGACTATGGGTGGTGCATTATACTTCTTCTATGGAGCCCCATGATTTCTATGTACGCTCCTGGTGAGTATAATGGTTTATTTTCTTCTATACATTAAAGAACAGTGGCAGAACTGAGTTCATATATATCAGGATGGGGCCCAGGATAAGGGACATATAGCAGAATTGGCAATATATACAGTATACCAGGATGGGGGATATATATACCAGGATGGGGGATATATATACCAGGATGGGGGATATATATACCAGGATGGGGGATATATATATATATATACCAGGATGGGGTATATACCAGGATGGGGGATATATATATACCAGCATGGGGGATATATATACCAGGATGGGGGATATATATATACCAGGATGGGGCCCAAGATAAGGGACATATAGCAGAATTGGCAATATATACAGTATACCAGGATGGGGGATATATATACCAGGATGGGGGATATATATACCAGGATGGGGGATATATATACCAGGATGGGGGATATATATATATACCAGGATGGGGTATATACCAGGATGGGGGATATATATATACCAGCATGGGGGATATATATACCAGGATGGGGGATATATATATACCAGGATGGGGCCCAGGATAAGGGACATATCGCAGAACTGGCGATATATATACCAGGATGGTGCCAGGATGAGGGCGCTCATAAACTGCACCCAGGGGCCTATCTCTCCTCCACCTCCTTGATGTTTTCTCTGCTGGTGTGTGGACTTCAATTAGTTTTTATCAGATCCCTCTGCACCTAAGGAATCTGTGAATCAGAGTGCGGCTGTCTCCAGGCCGGTGATTAATGAAGTGGCCGACTTGTCTCCTGCCCTTGGATAGAGGGGACAGGACAGATAGTGAGCTGCACAGGATGCCCGAGGCTGAGGGTTCATCTATGGGGAAGTCCACAATGAGGCAGCAGCATTCGCATTGTATTTATTTGCACCATAATGCACATGATCTCCTGACTGGACCTAATGTCACAGTATGTTGGGATGGATGATGATACCATTTTTTGGTATCCTACTACTTCTATACAGAATATAATGCTAGAACTACAGTAAAGACTGACACAAGAGTAGAAGAAATGAATCATGCTAAAATAGATATCTTTAAGCGTTAATGCTGCTACCCTAATTATGATTGCCTGCAGCCACCACTAGAGGGCGCTCACTGCATATCTACTTATAAAATTCCCATTGGCCATAAACTTTGGTCGGGCCGTAGGTCCAAGTATCAGCTGAGCGATGAGAGGTACAAGGTGTAGGACCTCCAATGTTCTGATACTGCTGACCAATCCTTCGGAAAGGACATTAGTATTTTAGTCCTGGGCAACCCACTGAAATGTTATAGTTACATTTGTTCTAATCAAGCAAAATGGGAATTTTCAGGCTGTTATTTTGCATGATTTTTTTAAGGCTATGAAAGGGTTGAAAAAAATGAAATAAAGAATAATACTTCCGCTGCTCCTTATCTGTTCTGGCATCCAGGCTTGGACTGGCCCAAAGGGGAAGCGGAGAATCCTCCGGTAGGCCGCTGTGAAGGAGTGCTGATGAGCATTGCTGTTATACTTGATTCACAATTTGCAGAATATGATATAGTCTAATCATTCAATTAACAAGCTAGCAAAGTTATTGTAGAAACAAAAGTAACTTTGTGTACTAGGGTCAGGTTATTTTGCACTACAACTGCACTAGTCATTAGCACTTTTCACAGCGGCCCACCAGAGGATTCTCCTGCTCTCCAGTGGGCCAGTCCAAGCCTGGTGCTGTAGATGATTTAACAGGAGACTGTCTGTATGTGATACAGTTGTGACTAATTATGTATTGTTTCGCTCAGGTTTATAGTCTGTTGATATAAACTTCTTCTTTTTTCCATTCACTGACAGCAAGTGGAAGAGTAGCAGCACAAACTACATAGGAAAGTTACAGAACTTTACAAGTTTATTAATGCACCTTGACGTTGTAGCAGTTCCTCTTTACATTCCATTATGCCGGGAGAGTAAAGCATATTACAGCTTATTTGCAGTGTAGTCGGAGTTCCGCTTTAAATGCAAAAAAAGTTCTGTTAATGTGGAGGTCCATTGAGGATGATGGCACACAACAAGCCCCATGTATCAGTGCAGTACAAGGCAATGCTGACATCACAGACTCACTGATGATCCCACACAGGGACCCGCACACTGATACATTGTGTAATACCGCTGTTGTGATAAATAATGCACAGCGCTCTTCCTGTTTAATATAATGAGACATGGCACTGCGGGGAGGCCGGGTAGAGCGCCAGGTACGGCGGTGCGCACACCTATTATACAGTCAGCACTTAGTTAATGCCGGAGATGAGTAATACCCGGTGTGAGAAGCGCGCTCTTTGATTTCTAGGGCTACTTATGTTATTGCTCCAGGCACCATAAATTAGCTGAAATGTGAAGAGAATAGGAAATCGAATATAACTGGAATATTACATGCCGTTCATTGTACTGATAAAACTGGTCCAATTATCATTCACGTGGATAGTAAAATCCTGTAGTGTTAAAAGTACAAGGTCTTACCTTTCCATAAACTACATAGTTTATACAGCGCTAGAGAGTTAAGCAATAATATTCTGTCTGTCTGCTGCCACCACTAGGGGGAGCTTTGACACTTAAAGGGAATCGGTCACCAGTTTTTGAGATTGTGAACAAATTCCGCCACCTTTATCCGCTTCTGTGCTGTATTCCACAAATTTGTCATCCCTGTACATTCCCCAAAGTAGCATTTATATTGTTACTGTGCTGTACGTAAATGAGTATGGTCTAATGGGCGTCCTCGCTGCGGCGTCTGTGCCTCCTCTCTGCTCCTAATCGTCGTTCTCTGGCTTTGGTTGATGTGGATGATGCATCCTACTGTTGTGAATTCTGTGGCTGAGTTCACTTCTGTGGTCACAAGTGGTATTGCAGTCTCTGGGCTTCCTCCCTCAGGTGTTTTGGTGAGCTCGTTGGCTGCCTTGCTATTTAGCTCCACCTGAGTCTGTCTTCCTTGCTCCTTGTCAATGTTCCAGTGTTGGATCTGAGCTACTGCATCTTTCCTTGGGCCTGCTGCTCTGCTAGATAAGTGCTTCTAGTTTGTTTTCTGTTTTTTCTGTCCAGCTTGCTATTATCTTTTGCTGGAAGCTCTGAGAAGCAACGGGGTGCACCGCCGTGCTGTTAGTTCGGCACGGTGGGTCTTTTTGCCCCTTTGCGTGGTTTTCGTTTTAGGGTTTTTTGTAGACTGCATAGTTCTCTTTGCTATCCTCGCTCTGTCTAGAATATCGGGCCTCACTTTGCTGAATCTATTTCATTCCTACGTTTGTCTTTTCATCTTGCTAACAGTCATTATATGTGGGGGGCTGCCTATTCCTTTGGGGTATTTCTCTGAGGTAAGTCAGGCTTGTATTTCTATCTTCAGGCTAGTCAGCTCCTCAGGCAGTGCCGAGTTGCATAGGTAGTGATAGGCGCAATCCACTGCTGCTTATAGTTGTGTGAGGATAGATCAGGTACTGCAGTCTACAGAGATTCCACGTCTCAGAGCTCGTCCTATTGTTTTTGGTTATTGCCAGATCTCTGTATGTGCGCTGATTACTGCACGCTGTGTTGCCTGATTGCCAGCCATAACAGTACAAGGAGCCTCACCAATGATTCCCAATAGAGGGAAAAAAGAAATTCTGACATCATTTTTTTTTCTTAGCTCTGTCTTCAGTCTTTTTTTCCCCCTAGACATTAGAGTGCTTCAGGACACAGCTGTGGACATGGATATTCAGGCTCTGTGCTCCTCAATGGATAATCTCATTGTAAATGTACAAAAGATTCAAGATACTATTGATCAGAAATCGATGCTAGAACCAAGAATTCCGATTCCTGATTTGTTTTTTGGTGACAGAACTAAGTTCCTGAGCTTCAGAAATAATTGTAAGCTATTTTTGGCCTTGAAACCTCATTCTTCTGGTAATCCTATTCAACAGGTTTTGATTATTATTTCTTTTTTGCGCGGCGACCCACAGGACTGGGCGTTTTCTCTTGCACCAGGAGATTCTGCATTGAGTAATGTTGATGCATTTTTCCAGGCGCTGGGATTGCTTTACAATGAGCCTAATTCAGTGGATCAGGCTGAGAAAAATCTGCTGGCTTTATGCCAGGGTCAGGATGATGTAGAAGTATATTGTCAGAAATTTAGGAAGTGGTCAGTACTCACTCTGTGGAATGAATCTGCACTAGCGGCTTTGTTCAGAAAGGGTCTCTCTGAAGCTCTTAAGGATGTCATGGTGGGATTTCCTATGCCTGCTGGTTTGAATGAGTCTATGTCCTTGGCCATTCAGATCGGTCGTCGCTTGCGCGAGCGTAAATCTGTGCACCATCTGGCGGTATTGTCTGAGAGTAAACCTGAGCCTATGCAGTGCGACAGGACTATGACTAAAGTAGAACGGCAAGAACACAGACGTCTGAACAGACTGTGTTTCTATTGTGGTGATTCTACTCATGCTATTTCTAATTGTCCTAAACGCACTAGGCGGTTCGATAGCTCTGCCGTTATTGGTACTGTACAGTCCAAATTCCTTTTGTCCATTACCTTAATGTGCTCTTTGTCGTCGTATTCTGTCATGGCGTTTGTGGATTCAGGCGCTGCCCTGAATCTGATGGATTTGGATTATGCTAGGTGTTGTGGATTTTTCTTGGAGCCTTTGCAGTGTCCTATTCCGTTGAGAGGAATTGATGCTACACCTTTGGCCAAGAATAAGCCTCAGTACTGGGCCCAGCTGACCATGTGCATGGCTCCTGCACATCAGGAAGTTATTCGCTTTCTGGTACTGCATAATTTGCATGATGTGGTCGTGTTGGGGTTGCCATGGCTACAAACCCATAATCCAGTATTGGATTGGAACTCTATGTCGGTAACCAGCTGGGGTTGTCAGGGAGTACATGGTGATGTTCCATTTTTGTCTATTTCGTCATCCATTCCTTCTGACATCCCAGAGTTCTTGTCGGACTTTCAGGATGTATTTGAAGAGTCCAAGTCTGATGCCCTACCTCCGCATAGGAATTGTGATTGTGCTATCGATTTGATTCCTGGTAGTAAATTCCCTAAGGGTCGTTTATTTAATTTGTCCGTACCTGAACACACCGCTATGCGCAGTTATGTGAAGGAGTCCCTGGAGAAGGGACATATTCGCCCATCGTCGTCACCATTGGGAGCAGGGTTCTTTTTTGTAGCCAAGAAGGATGGTTCGCTAAGACCGTGTATTGATTACCGCCTTCTTAATAAGATCACTGTTAAGTTTCAGTATCCCTTGCCATTGATTTCTGACTTGTTTGCTCGGATTAAGGGGGCTAGTTGGTTTACTAAGATTGATCTTCGTGGTGCGTATAATCTGGTGAGAATCAGGCAGGGAGATGAATGGAAAACGGCATTTAATACGCCCGAGGGTCATTTTGAGTATCTGGTGATGCCGTTCGGACTTGCCAATGCTCCATCTGTTTTTCAGTCTTTTATGCATGACATTTTCCGTGAGTATCTGGATAAATTCTTGATTGTTTACTTGGATGACATTTTGATCTTCTCAGATGATTGGGAGTCTCATGTGAAGCAAGTCAGAATGGTTTTCCAGGTACTGCGTGCTAATTCCTTGTTCGTGAAGGGATCAAAGTGTCTCTTCGGTGTGCAGAAAGTTTCATTTTTGGGGTTCATCTTTTCCCCTTCTACTATCGAGATGGATCCGGTTAAGGTTCAGGCCATCCAGGATTGGACTCAGCCGACATCTCTAAAAAGTCTGCAGAAATTCCTGGGCTTTGCTAATTTTTATCGTCGCTTCATCTGTAATTTTTCTAGCATTGCCAGACCATTGACCGATTTGACCAAGAAGGGTGCTGATTTGGTTAATTGGTCTTCTGCTGCCGTGGAAGCTTTTCAGGAGTTGAAGCGTCGTTTTTGCTGTGCCCCTGTGTTGTGTCAACCTGATGTTTCTCTTCCGTTCCAGGTCGAGGTTGATGCTTCTGAGATTGGTGCAGGGGCGGTTTTGTCACAGAGAGGTTCTGGTTGCTCAGTGTTCAAACCATGTGCTTTCTTTTCCAGGAAATTTTCTGCTGCTGAGCGTAATTATGATGTGGGCAACCGAGAGTTGCTGGCCATGAAGTGGGCATTCGAGGAGTGGCGTCATTGGCTTGAGGGTGCTAAGCATCGCGTGGTGGTTTTGACTGATCATAAGAACCTTACTTATCTTGAGTCTGCCAAGCGCTTGAATCCTAGACAGGCCCGTTGGTCGTTATTTTTTGCTCGTTTTGATTTTGTGATTTCATACCTTCCGGGCTCTAAAAATGTGAAGGCGGATGCTCTGTCTAGGAGTTTTGTGCCCGACTCTCCGGGGTTATCTGAGCCGGCGAGTATCCTCAAGGAAGGAGTCATTGTGTCTGCCATCTCCCCTGATTTGCGGAGAGTGTTGCAGAAATTTCAGGCTAATAAACCTGATCGTTGTCCGGCCGAGAAACTGTTCGTCCCTGATAGGTGGACTAGTAAAGTTATCTCTGAACTTCATTGTTCGGTGCTGGCCGGTCATCCAGGAATCTTTGGTACCAGGGAGTTGGTTGCTAGATCCTTCTGGTGGCCATCTCTGTCACGGGATGTGCGTGCTTTTGTGCAGTCCTGTGGAATTTGTGCTAGGGCTAAGCCCTGCTGTTCACGTGCCAGTGGGTTGCTTTTGCCCTTGCCGGTCCCGAAGAGGCCTTGGACACATATTTCGATGGATTTCATTTCTGACCTTCCCGTTTCTCAAAAGATGTCGGTCATTTGGGTGGTCTGTGATCGCTTTTCTAAAATGGTCCATCTGGTGCCCTTGGTTAAATTGCCTTCCTCCTCTGATTTGGTGCCTTTGTTCTTCCAGCATGTGGTTCGTTTACATGGCATTCCTGAGAATATTGTTTCTGACAGAGGTTCCCAGTTTGTCTCGAGGTTCTGGCGAGCCTTTTGTGGTAGGATGGGCATTGACCTATCTTTCTCCTCGGCCTTCCATCCTCAGACTAATGGCCAGACCGAACGAACCAATCAGACCTTGGAAACATATCTGAGATGTTTTGTTTCCGCTGACCAGGATGATTGGGTGTCATTTTTGCCGTTGGCTGAGTTCGCCCTTAATAATCGGGCCAGCTCGGCTACCTTGGTCTCTCCATTTTTCTGCAATTCTGGGTTCCATCCTCGTTTCTCTTCAGGACAGGTTGAGTCTTCGGACTGTCCTGGTGTGGATTCTGTGGTGGACAGGTTGCAGCAGATCTGGACTCAGGTAGTGGACAATTTGACCTTGTCCCAGGAGAAGGCTCAGCTTTTCGCTAATCGCAGACGCCGTGTGGGACCCCGACTTCGTGTTGGGGATCTGGTTTGGTTATCTTCTCGTCATATTCCTATGAAGGTTTCCTCTCCTAAATTTAAACCTCGTTTTATTGGTCCGTATAGGATTTCTGAGATTCTCAATCCGGTGTCTTTTCGTCTGACCCTCCCAGACTCCTTTTCCATACATAATGTATTCCATAGGTCGTTGTTGAGGAGATACGTGGCACCTATGGTTCCATCTGTGGAGCCTCCTGCCCCTGTTTTGGTGGAGGGGGAATTGGAGTATATTGTGGAGAAGATTTTGGATTCTCGTGTCTCTAGACGGAAACTCCAGTATCTGGTCAAATGGAAGGGTTATGCTCAGGAAGATAATTCCTGGGTTTTTGCCTCTGATGTCCATGCCCCAGATCTTGTTCGTGCCTTTCATGTGGCTCATCCTGGTCGGCCTGGGGGTTCTGGTGAGGGTTCGGTGACCCCTCCTCAAGGGGGGGGTACTGTTGTGAATTCTGTGGCTGAGTTCACTTCTGTGGTCACAAGTGGTATTGCAGTCTCTGGGCTTCCTCCCTCAGGTGTTTTGGTGAGCTCGTTGGCTGCCTTGCTATTTAGCTCCACCTGAGTCTGTCTTCCTTGCTCCTTGTCAGTGTTCCAGTGTTGGATCTGAGCTACTGCATCTTTCCTTGGGCCTGCTGCTCTGCTAGATAAGTGCTTCTAGTTTGTTTTCTGTTTTTCTGTCCAGCTTGCTATTATCTTTTGCTGGAAGCTCTGAGAAGCAACGGGGTGCACCGCCGTGCTGTTAGTTCGGCACGGTGGGTCTTTTTGCCCCTTTGCGTGGTTTTCGTTTTAGGGTTTTTTGTAGACTGCATAGTTCTCTTTGCTATCCTCGCTCTGTCTAGAATATCGGGCCTCACTTTGCTGAATCTATTTCATTCCTACGTTTGTCTTTTCATCTTGCTAACAGTCATTATATGTGGGGGGCTGCCTATTCCTTTGGGGTATTTCTCTGAGGTAAGTCAGGCTTGTATTTCTATCTTCAGGCTAGTCAGCTCCTCAGGCAGTGCCGAGTTGCATAGGTAGTGATAGGCGCAATCCACTGCTGCTTATAGTTGTGTGAGGATAGATCAGGTACTGCAGTCTACAGAGATTCCACGTCTCAGAGCTCGTCCTATTGTTTTTGGTTATTGCCAGATCTCTGTATGTGCGCTGATTACTGCACGCTGTGTTGCCTGATTGCCAGCCATAACATCCTGCGCCATCCACATAGCGAAACGGCATCTCACACCTGTGCAATAGCATCGCCAGTCCATGCAAGCGCACATCGTTCTGCCCTACTTCACGTACAGCATAAAACATCACTGTGCAAGTGCACATCACTCTGCCCTACTTCATGTACAGCATAATACATCACTGTGCAAGCGCACAACGCTCTGCCCTACTTCGCGTACAGCATAAAACATCACTGTGCAAGCGCACATCGCTCTGCCCTACTTCGCGTACAGCATAAAACATCACTGTGCAAGTGCACATCGCTCTGCCCTATTTCATGTATAGTATAAAACATCACTGCAAGCACACAGCGCTCTGTCCTACTTCACGTATAGCATATAACATCACTGTGCAAGTGCACATCACTCTACCCTACTTCATGTATAGCATAAAACATCACTGCAAGCGCACATCACTCTGCCCTACTTCACGTACAGCATAAAACATCACTGAAAGCGCACATCGCTCTGCCCTACTTCACATACAGCATAAAAAATTACTGTGCAAGCGCACATCACTGCCCTACTTCATGTACAGCATAAAACATCACTGTGCAAGCGCACAGCGCTCTGTCCTACTTCATGTACAGCATAAATCATCACTGTGCAAGCGCACATCGCTCTGCCCTACTTCACATACAGCATACAATATCATTGTGCAAGCGCACATCGCTCTGCCCTACTTCGCGTACAGCATAAAACATCACTGTGCAAGCGCACATCGCTCTGCCCTACTTCATGTATAGCATAAAACATCACTGTGCAAGCGCACATCGCTCTGTCCTACTTCATGTATAGCATAGAACATCACTGTGCAAGTGCACATCGCTCTGCCCTAATTCACGTACAGCATAAAACATCACTGTGCAAGCGCACATCGCTCTGCCCTAATTCACGTACAGCATAAAACATCACTGTGCAAGCGCACATCGCTCTGCCCTACTTCACATACAGCATAAAACATCACTGTGCAAGTGCACATCGCTCTGCCCTACTTCACGTACAGCATAAAACATCACTGTGCAAGCGCACATCGCTCTGCCCTGCTTCACATACAGCATAAAACATCACTATGCAAGCGCATATCACTCTGTCCTACTTCATGTATAGCATAGAACATCACTGTGCAAGTGCATATCGCTCTGCCCTACTTCACGTACAGCATAAAACATCACTGTGCAAGCGTACATCACTCTGCCCCACTTTACGTATAGCATAGGACATCACTGTGCAAGTGCACATCGCTCTGCCCTACTTCACGTACAGCATAAAGCATCACTGCAAGCACACATCGCTCTGCCCTACTTCACATATAGCATAAAACATCACTGTGCAAGTGCACATCGCTCTTCCCTACTTCGCGTATAGCATAGAACATCAATGTGCTAGTGCACATCGCTTTGCCCTACTTTGCGTACAGCATAAAACATCACTGTGCAAGCGCACATCGCTCTGCCCTACTTAGCGTACAACATAAAACATCACTGTGCAAGCGCACATCGCTTTTCCCTACTTCGTGTGCAGCATAAAACATCACTGTGCAAGTGCACATCGCTCTGCCCAACTTCGCGTACAGCATAAAACACTGTGCAAGCGCACATCGTTCTGCCCTACTTCGCATACAGCATTAAACATCACTGTCAAGTGCACATCGCTCTGCCCTACTTCACGTACAGCATAAAACATCACTGTGCAAGTGCACATCGCTCAGCCCTACTTCGCGTACAGCATAAAACATCACTATGCAAGTGCACATCACTCTGCCCTACTTCGCGTGCAGCACAAAACATCACTGTGCAAGCGTACATCGCTCTGCCCTACTTCGCGTAGAGCATAAAACATCACTGTGCAAGTGCACATCGCTCTGCCCTACTTCGCGTACAGCATAAAATATCACTGTGCAAGTGCACATCGCTCTGCCCTACTTTGCGTACAGCATAGAACATCAATGTGCAAGTGCACATCGCTCTGCCTTACTTTACGTATAGCATAAAACATCACTGTGCAAGTGCGCATCGCTCTGTCCTACTTTGCGTACAGCATAGAACATCACTGTGCAAGCGCACATCGCTTACCGGAAGCTTTTGCTTTCGTTGTTATTTTGGGTCACCAGAAATGACCGGCATATCGGTGCTTGCGCAGTGATGTTTTATGCTCTGTCCACAGCAGGGTAAAGCGAAGTCCTGTGAGGCTACTGCGCTGGCATGAGAGCTCACTTTGCTATGTGGATGATGCAGGACACGTCATCCACATCAATCAAAGCCGGAGTTCGGCGATTATTCACAGAGAGGAGGCACCAGACACCGCAGCAATGACGCTCCCATCAGACTGAACAGTAAAGCGCGGGAGAAATTAAACTTAAATGTATCATTAAAGGGGCTAATAAGGAAGAAAATGTTCATAAATTAGCTGTAAATAGTTATTTCCATTAATAAGGCCTCAGGCGTTCACCTTTCTGTGTGTCGGATACGGGAAATGGGGATTTATGTATAGCGTAAGACAATAAGCTACGCGGCCAGGATCCGGGATGGAGTGACTAACTGAAAAAATGGGAACATGGGCAAATACAAGTTTATAGAACTTACAATTTACAAGTAATTTTCTAAAATCCCAATAATGTATTATTCTTTTTATGTGTCCAGTAGTGATGACATGGATTACATAAGGGGATTCCCTAGCAACCAGGCAACCCCCACATGTACTTATGCTGGCTAACAGATGTAAATCATTCAGCTGTGGCAAGAAATACTAAATCTCCGAGCACTAAAAAATACTCGGAGGACCCCCGATCATGCTCAGGAAATCTCGAGTAACAAGTATATAAATATATATAGTGTCCAGTTTTATCTTCAGTAATTAAAATTAATCATTTCCCATGGAGCAGAGGAGAGATTGAAGGTCTTGGGGAGTTCCTGTGACCCTTCACGTCATGATTAGTACCGCCATACTGCCGAGCCGTGGGTGGTCATTTCTTTACCCATCAGTTTTCTGCCCTAGTCTAAAGGTACCGTCACATTAAGCGACGCTGCAGCGATATAGACAACGATGCCGATCGCTGCAGCGTCGCTGTGTGGTCGCTGGAGAGCTGTCACACAGACAGCTCTCCAGCGACCAAGGATGCCGAGGTCCCCGGGTAACCAGGGTAAACATCGGGTTACTAAGCGCAGGGCCGCGCTTAGTAACCCGATATTTACCCTGGTTACCTAAAAAAAAAAACACTACATACTTACATTCTGGTGTCTGTCGCGTCCCTCGCCGTCAGCTTCCTGCACTGACTGTGAGGGTCGGCTGTAAAGCAGAGCACAGCGGTGACGTCACCGCTGTGCTTTACGGCCGGTAACCAGGGTAAATATCGGGTTACTATTACTAGGCGCGGCCCTGTGCTTAGTAACCCGATGTTTACCATGGTTACCAGTGAAGACATCGCTGGATCGGCGTCACACACGCCGATTCAGCGATGTCAGCGGGAGATCCAGCGACGAAATAAAGTTCTGGCCTTCTAGCTCCAACCAGCGATGTCACAGCAGGATCCAGATCGCTGCTGCGTGTCAAACACAATGATATCGCTATCCAGGACGCTGCAACGTCACGGATCGCTATCGTTCTAAAGTCGCTCAGTGTGAAGGTACCTTAAATACCCAGAACTAGGCAAAGTGGCGTGTTGGCGCCCCCAGCACCTAGCACAGGGGGCATTTGCCTCGGTTGCTCCCCTACCTTCCTGCCTGTCATCTATGTGCTGTGTCCTACACCAGGCACTATCAGCGCTGACACTCGCCACTCTGTGTCTGACTTGTAGTGACATCTACTGTCAGGACTGAAAAATAGATAATAAATCCTCACAATTTTCTGCTCATTGGTTTTCTAAAAGCGTGAAATGGGATAACTGTTCCACCCAAACTGTCCGCTGAAAGGAAGATTTTCTGCCATGTTATAAACAGAGACTACGTTTTGCTTTGGCAATGTCAGATCCTTCTGTCCTGGTGGTTTTAGGACTGACCTTAACATTTCCAAGCTATCAGATCCATCAGAGCGCTGTGCGTGTCAGAGTATGGAAATCCAGGTTACGTGAATATTTAATTTTTCAGATTATTGGACATCTTGGCAAACTGTACAATAAGATTAGTAGGGTCCGGCATCACACTGATAATATGGACATCAAAGGACAGTCGGCATTGTTGGAGTTCTCCCTCAATGTCTCATCTATTTGATCTGGAGCTTTCTGATCTCATCATTCCCAGACCTCAGAGCAATGGGCATCAAGCTGTGGGGTCCTGGCACACATCAAGTATTTTACACCCCCTAACCAGTGGATGACAAGATTGAACTTCTTATGCTCCAAGTACATATATTGTATTTTAAGAATATACTGATGTAATTATAGTTTGTCCATTAACCCTCTAAGAGCAACGTAAAATTTTGAAACTAAAAAGTAATATTATATATATATATATAGTCCCAGCTCTAAGCCTAGTCCTATACATAACCCTAGCCCTAACTCTAGTACCAGCCCTAATCCTGTTCCTAGCTCTAACACTAGTCCTATACATAACCCTAACCCTAATGTTGACCCTAGCTCTAACCCTAGTACGATACACAACTCTAGCCCTAACCCTAGTCCTAGCCTAACCTTCGTCCTAGCTGTTACTCTACCCTCAGCCCTAATCCTGGTCCTAGTTCTAACCCTATGCCTTACTCTAGCCCTAAGCTTAGTCCTAGCCCTAACCTTTGTCTTATCTGTGACTTTAGTCCTTGCCCTAATCCAAGTCCTTGCCCTAATCTTAGTCCCAGGCCTAACCCCATTTCTAGCCCTTACTCTATCGCTAATCCTAGCCTCAACCTCAAGCCTAGCCATTACCATATTCCTGCTCTTAACCTTAGCCCTAACCCTAACCCTAGCCATATTCCAACCCCTAGTCCAAGGTAGGATTAGGAAAAGAATGTAAAAATGTAAAATGTATCATATTGCTAATTTTTTTAATTTAGAGAGAAGACTTTTTTTAAATTTGGAAAAGTTCTCCCATCAGGTCCATATCTCTCCTCTTACAAAAATTGCAAGTGAGAGGAGAGGCAATGAGCTGCGGGAGAGCACAGTATATTCTACATGATGTAATATGGTTCAAAAATGACAAAATAAAAAAAATGAAAACAATATCATACCAATAAATACATATATTTATGTAAAAACAAAAAAGTATACACATTTGGTATCGCCACATCCATAACTACCTGAACTATAAAACGATCACACAAGTTAACCAATTCAGTGAGCAAATTTTTGCTTTTTTTCATCATACTGCCAAAAAATAAGTGGAATAAAACGTAAAATGTAGATAAAAATGGTATAACTGAAAATCACATCTTGTCCCGTGAAAAATAAGCTGCCATACAGCTCCGTCAGCAGAGAAATAAAAAAGTTGTAGATCTCAGAAAAAAAGCAAAGCGAAAACAATTTTTTTCTATAAAATAGTTTTTATTGTGTAAGAGCACCAAAACATTTTTAAAAATGTGGTATCGCGTCAATTGCACTGACCAGAAGAATAAAGCTACCTTGTCACTTTTACCACACCCGGAACGGCATAAAAAAAAAAGGAATTGCTGTTTTTTGTTCATTATGCTTCCCAAAAATCGGAATGGCAAGCGATAAAAAAAACTCATGTGCCCTAAAATGGTACTGTTAAAAACGTCAACTCCTCTATCAAAAACAAGCCGTCACATAACTGTGTCTGTCGAAATATGTAAAAATTATAGCTATCAAAATAAAGGCGATGCAAAATTTTTTGCTATAAAAAAAAAGCATCTTTTAGAGTGTGAGAGCAGCCAAACATAAAACCAATATAAATCTGGTATCATTGTATTTGCACAGACCCGAAGAAGTCATCTAATCACTTATACTGCATGAGGAACTGCATAAAAAAACCCAAAACAATTGTTCACCTGCTGTTGATTTGTTCATTCAGCCTCCCAAAGATTGCAGTAAGGCTCTGCGCACATTTATCCTGCGCTCTACACTGAGCACTTGCACCGGGGTGTTCATGTAATTGTCTGAAATACGTGACTCAGACGGTACCTCTTGTTGAAGATTAACTATAATGAGGCAGATGGAGGCACTGTGGATGCCATCTGACCTGTGATCTGATGTCCATCTTTTTAGGTGTGCATAAAAGCGAAGTTAGCCACAGTTTTGTGCACTTCTGAAACAAAAGTGCAATGCTGAACAGAAGCCAAACAGAGTAATTCTGCTACCTCATTATATTGAATGGATACGTCGGAGGTTTCATCTGAATCACGTCACTCGAAGATTTAGATTGAAGCCCCAATATAAGTGCTCAGCGTAGAGCGCAGGATAAATGTGATCCAAAATGTTATGTAAAATGTTCCCAATAAAAGCATCATCTCAATACACAAAAGAAAAAAGTCCCCACTCAGGTATGTCATTTGCTAACGGAAATATAGAGGGCTTCCACATTGCTGGTAGCACAAAGGCTCTGGAATAGCAAAATGGCTCCTCGCTCCCCTTAAAGAAATCCAGCAAATTCTGCGCTCCCAAATCCAAATTCTGCCTCCTTTCTGAGCCCCACAGTTTACCTAAGCAATGTGTAGCGTTCACATGTTTGGCATTTCTGTACCGAAGAGAGCCCACCTAAATTCACATGTCTCCAGAAGCACGGGCTGGGCATAATGTGCTGGTCACTATAATGTTCTGGTAGTAAGCCTTTCTGGGAACAATGTACAGGCATTACAATGGCAGATTTGCAATTTTCACTTGCCAACATCCACGGCTTCTTGTTTCTGGAAAACACCCATGAAGTCAAAATCATCACTACACCTGTAGATACAAATATAAACTTTGGGCCAAAGCAACATTTTAGTAGAAAAAATGGTAATTTTCCATTTACTCAGTCCAATGTTATACAATTCTGTGAAATGCCTGAGAGTTAAAAATGCTCACTACACCCCTGGATGAATTCTTCAAGAGGTGTAGTTTCCAAAATTGGGTCACTTGTAGGGGTTTCTGCTATTTTGGCATTTCAGGGGCTTTTCAAATATGACATGGTGTCCGCTATCTATTCCAGCCAAAATGCCACTCCAAAATTCAAATGACGCTCCTTCCTTTCCGAGCCTTGCCGTGCACCCAAACAGTAGTTTTACATTGCCTATGGGGTATCGTTGTATTCGGGAGAAATTGCACAACAAATTGTACTGTCCATTTTCTCCTGTTACCTTTGTGAAAAAATGTATTGTTTCATTTTCACGGCTGAACGTTATAAAATATTGTATAACACCTGTGAGTTCAAGGTGCTTACCTCACCTCTAGATAAGTGGTGCCTTAAGGGTTTAGTTTCCAAAATTGGGTCACATGTTGGGTGTTTCCACTGTTTAGGCACATCAGGGGCATCCACTCTCCATTCAAGCCAATTTTGCGTTCAAAAAGTCAAATAGCCCTCCTTCCCTTCTGAGCCCTACCATGCACCCAAACAGTAGATTTTCCCCACATATGGGGTATTGGTGTACTAAATTGTACTGTTCATTTTCTTTTGTTGCAGATATGAAGTAGACATGTGAAGTTTTATTTATTACAGTAACTAATTTGTGTGATATAACTCACTGGTTTAAGGGCATAAAAATTCAGATGTTTTCACAAATAAATGCAAAAAATATTGACTTAAGTTTACATAAGTACAATGTGTCACGAAAAAACAATCTCAGAATCAGCAGGATCCGTTGAAGCATTCCAGAGTCATTTTTAACTTTGTTTTTTTTATTCTTCTACATTTCGGCAAAGGGGTTATATCACCAGTTATACCGACATTATATTGTGGGGGCTGCACTCAGGACGGAGCCTTTGTTGTCTGACAGACGCATCATCACAATATAATCCTGTGCAAAAGCCAAACTCTTAGCAGAGCGACATCCCTGTAGCTGCTCAAGGATATTTCTTCTATACATACATATATATTGCAATATTCATGCATTTTGCGGTAAACCTCATAATTAATCCCTGGGGTAACAGGTTAGTCAGTAAGCCGAGATATAACAACATGTGGCACTAATTAAACTCCCAGCAAACTGTTTACATTGTTTCCAGGAAGAGAACTATCTGCAATTCATTAAAAGTGCGTAATTCCTGTGCATATAATACAGGGGCGGACACTCGTGAAAAAAATTACCTTTTGCTTAAATCAGATTTTTATGTTAAAAGTATATTTAAAAAAACGGTAATATGTTTTTTTAAGCTCACAATCTATATTAAAAAATACTAAAAATAGAAAACTTGTAATTTTCACATTGGCCACTAGGGCTTTTTTTTAGACTCTAGGGCCCCGATTCATTAAGGCCAGCGTTTTTCTCGCCAGTCTTAATGAGTGGGCATGGTGGAGTCAAAGGCGCACGCCTATTAATTAATCCGGCCCCTCTTAGAAGCGCCACAAATGAGGGACTGAAGGAAGATTTCCATCTAATTCATGATGAGCTGTGGCCAACCTTACTCCAGTGCTCGGCATGTGTCCCCGTTCCGCTCATTGTGGTAGAGCTGGCAGAAACTGCCGTCAAAACGCCAAAAGTTACAAACGTTTTGCAATTTTACCGACTTTTAAAAGTGTTTTACACCAGAAGGTGAACACTTTGATAAATTGAAGGCCTATGTTATGTGGACACGGCCTCTTTAAGGCACCGACACCTTTAGACGTTTTTTCTCCAGCGTCTTCGTCGTGTCCTTTAAGCCTTTTTTGCAGGAGCTCCGCCACCACCGTCTTTGCTATTTACTTTCAAGTACGGTATATAGAGCTGTCGGCTTCCAAATGAATCTGTCTGAAGAATTAACATGTTAGTTCTTCCGAATCCTGAAGCAGTTAACAAAAAGTGACACGAGATAGAACATGTGATCATCGGGTGGAATCCACCTGAAAAAGACGTTGTGCCCGCATAGCTTAATTTTTTGTTGTTTCAGGAAATCTACACATACTTTAGCCTCAATGAACAGACTCATACCCTATCTTTTGTATTGAAGTGTCTAATGAGCGTGTGCAATGGTCATTGTGAAGGAAGGGGGAGGAGGTGAACTGGGACATTGCGTTTTGTGATTGGTGGATCCTGAATTTTCTACTGTATATAGAGGTGTTATCAGTCATTGTACAGGAGGAGAAGGTGAGCTGTGACATCACCTATTGTGAATGGTGGAACCTGTGTTATCTACTGTATATAAAGGTGTTATCTGTCATTGTACAGGAGGAGGAGGAGGAGGTGACCTGTGACATCACCTAATGTGAATGGTGGATCCTGTGTTATCTCCTGTATATAAAGGTGTTATCTGTCATTGTACAGGAGGAGGAGGTGAGCTGTGACATCCCCTATTGTGAATGGTGGATCCTGTGTTATCTACTGTATATAGAGGTGTTATCAGTCATTGTACAGGAGGAGGAGGTGAGCTGTGATATCACCTATTGTGAATGGTGGATCCTGTGTTATCTACTGTATATAGAGGTTATCAGTCATTGTACAGGAGGAGGAGGTGAGCTGTGACATCACCTATTGTAAATGGTGGATCCTGCGTTATCTACTGTATATAGAGGTGTTATCAGTCATTGTACAGGAGGAGGAGGTGAGCTGTGACATCACCTATTGTGAATGGTGGATCCTGTGTTATCTACTGTATATAGAGGTGTTATCAGTCATTGTACAGGAGGAGGAGGTGAGCTGTGACATTACCTATTGTGAATGGAAGATCCTGTGTTATCTACTGTATATAGAGGTGTTATCAGTCATTGTGCCAAAAAGGAAACAGAGAAGCACATTGCTAAGGAGAGTAAAACTAATCCCAAACTGTTCTTCAACTATATCAATAGTAAAAGAATAAAAACTGAAAATGTAGGCCCCTTAAAAAATAGTGAGGAAAGAATGGTTGTAGATGACGAGGAAAAAGCTAACATATTAAACACCTTCTTCTCCACGGTATTCACGGTGGAAAATGAAATGCTAGGTGAAATCCCAAGAAACAATGAAAACCCTATATTAAGGGTCACCAATCTAACCCAAGAAGAGGTGCGAAACCGGCTAAATAAGATTAAAATAGATAAATCTCCGGGTCCGGATGGCATACACCCACGAGTACTAAGAGAACTAAGTAATGTAATAGATAAACCATTATTTCTTATTTTTACGGACTCTATAGCGACAGGATCTGTTCCGCAGGACTGGCGCATAGCAAATGTGGTGCCAATATTCAAAAAGGGCTCTAAAAGTGAACCTGGAAATTATAGGCCAGTAAGTCTAACCTCTATTGTTGGTAAAATATTTGAAGGGTTTCTGAGGGATGTTATTCTGGATTATCTCAATGAGAATAACTGTTTAACTCCATATCAGCATGGGTTTATGAGAAATCGCTCCTGTCAAACCAATCTAATCAGTTTTTATGAAGATGTAAGCTATAGGCTGGACCACGGTGAGTCATTGGACGTGGTATATCTCGATTTTTCCAAAGCGTTTGATACCGTGCCGCACAAGAGGTTGGTACACAAAATGAGAATGCTTGGTCTGGGGGAAAATGTGTGTAAATGGGTTAGTAACTGGCTTAGTGATAGAAAGCAGAGGGTGGTTCTAAATGGTATAGTCTCTAACTGGGTCGCTGTGACCAGTGGGGTACCGCAGGGGTCGGTATTGGGACCTGTTCTCTTCAACATATTCATTAATGATCTGGTAGAAGGTTTACACAGTAAAATATCGATATTTGCAGATGATACAAAACTATGTAAAGCAGTTAATACAAGAGAAGATAGTATTCTGCTACAGATGGATCTGGATAAGTTGGAAACTTGGGCTGAAAGGTGGCAGATGAGGTTTAACAATGATAAATGTAAGGTTATACACATGGGAAGAAGGAATCAATATCACCATTACACACTGAACGGGAAACCACTGGGTAAATCTGACAGGGAGAAGGACTTGGGGATCCTAGTTAATGATAAACTTACCTGGAGCAGCCAGTGCCAGGCAGCAGCTGCCAAGGCAAACAGGATCATGGGGTGCATTAAAAGAGGTCTGGATACACATGATGAGAGCATTATACTGCCTCTGTACAAATCCCTAGTTAGACCGCACATGGAGTACTGTGTCCAGTTCTGGGCACCGGTGCTCAGGAAGGATATAATGGAACTAGAGAGAGTACAAAGGAGGGCAACAAAATTAATAAAGGGGATGGGAGAACTACAATACCCAGATAGATTAGCGAAATTAGGATTATTTAGTCTAGAAAAAAGACGACTGAGGGGCGATCTAATAACCATGTATAAGTATATAAGGGGACAATACAAATATCTCGCTGAGGATCTGTTTATACCAAGGAAGGTGACGGGCACAAGGGGGCATTCTTTGCGTCTGGAGGAGAGAAGGTTTTTCCACCAACATAGAAGAGGATTCTTTACTGTTAGGGCAGTGAGAATCTGGAATTGCTTGCCTGAGGAGGTGGTGATGGCGAACTCAGTCGAGGGGTTCAAGAGAGGCCTGGATGTCTTCCTGGAGCAGAACAATATTGTATCATACAATTAGGTTCTGTAGAAGGACGTAGATCTGGGGATTTATTATGATGGAATATAGGCTGAACTGGATGGACAAATGTCTTTTTTCGGCCTTACTAACTATGTTACTATGTATGTTACTATGTACAGGAGGAGGAGGAGAGCTGTGACATCACCTATTGTGAATGGTAGATCCTGTGTTATCTACTATATTGAGAGGTGTTATCAGTCATTGTACGGGAGGAGGTGAGCTGTGACATCTATTGTGAATGCTGGATCCTGTGTTATCTACTGTATATAGAGGTGTTATCAGTCATTGTACAGGAGGAGGAGGTGAGCTGTGACATCATCTATTGTGAATGGTGGATTCTGTGTTATCTAGTGTATATAGAGGTGTTATCAGTCATTATACAGGAGGAGGAGGTGAGCTGTGACATCATCTATTGTGAATGGTGGATTCTGTGTTATCTAGTGTATATAGAGGTGTTATCAGTCATTGTACAGGAGGAGGAGATGAGCTGTGACATCACCTATTGTGAATTGTAGATCCTGTGTTATCTACTGTATATAGAGGTGTTATCAGTCATTGTACAGGAGGAGGTGAGCTGTGGCATCACCTATTGTGAATATCTACTGTATATAGAGGTGTTATCAGTCATTGTACAGGAGGAGGAGGTGAGCTGTGACATCATCTATTGTGAATGGTGGATTCTGTGTTATCTAGTGTATATAGAGGTGTTATCAGTCATTGTACAGGAGGAGGAGGTGAGCTGTGGCATCACCTATTGTGAATATCTACTGTATATAGAGGTGTTATCAGTCATTGTACAGGAGGAGGAGGTGAGCTGTGACATCATCTATTGTGAATGGTGGATTCTGTGTTATCTAGTGTATATAGAGGTGTTATCAGTCATTGTACAGGAGGAGGAGGTGAGCTGTGACATCACCTATTGTGAATTGTAGATCCTGTGTTATCTACTGTATATAGAGGTGTTATCAGTCATTGTACAGGAGGAGGAGGTGAGCTGTGGCATCACCTATTGTGAATATCTACTGTATATAGAGGTGTTATCAGTCATTGTACAGGAGGAGGAGGTGAGCTGTGACATCATCTATTGTGAATGGTGGATTCTGTGTTATCTAGTGTATATAGAGGTGTTATCAGTCATTGTACAGGAGGAGGAGGTGAGCTGTGACATCACCTATTGTGAATTGTAGATCCTGTGTTATCTACTGTATATAGAGGTGTTATCAGTCATTGTACAGGAGGAGGTGAGCTGTGGCATCACCTATTGTGAATATCTACTGTATATAGAGGTGTTATCAGTAATTATACAGGAGGAGGAGGTGAGCTGTGACATCATCTATTGTTAATGGTGGATTCTGTGTTATCTAGTGTATATAGAGGTGTTATCAGTCATTGTACAGGAGGAGGAGGTGAGCTGTGACATCACCTATTGTGAATTGTAGATCCTGTGTTATCTACTGTATATAGAGGTGTTATCAGTCATTGTACAGGAGGAGGAGGTGAGCTGTGACATCCCCTATTGTGAATTGTAGATCCTGTGTTATCAGCTGAATAAAGTGGTGTAAAGGTACTGTCACACTAAGCGACGCTGCAGCGATACCGACAACGATGTCGATCGCTGCAGCGTCGCTGTTTGGTCGCTGGAGAGCTGTCACACAGACAGCTCTCCAGCGACCAACGATCCCGAAGTCCCCGGGTAACCAGGGTAAACATCGGGTTACTAAGTGCAGGGCCGCGCTTAGTAACCCGATGTTTACCCTGGTTACCGTTGTAAATGTGAAAAAACAAACACTACATACTTACATTCCCGGTGTCTGGTCAGGTCCTTCGCCTTCAGCTTCCCATTGGGTTACTAAGCGTGGCCCTGCGCTTAGTTACCCGATGTTTACCCTGGTTACCAGTGACGACATCGCTGAATCAGCATCACACACACCGATTCAGCGATGTCAGTGGGAGATCCAGCGACAAAATAAAGTGCTGGACTTTCCCCAGCGACCAACGATCTCCCAGCAGGGGCCTGATCGTTGGTCGCTGTCACACATAACGATTTCGTTAACGATATCGTTATGTGTGACGGTACCTTTACCTGTCTTTGTAATCCTGCCTCTGCTTATCTGCTGAAATCTTTTCAGCCCTTAAAAAAACAGTTGCAAGTGTAAATATTGGAATATTACTAATTTGCTTTTTTCTAGTAAAGATGTGAAAAAAAGCTTTGCCGAAATTAAAAAATATATATATGTTAGACAAAAACAATAGCTAATTTTCAGACAAGACATAGGGCCCAATACATCAAATCTTTTATGCCAGTATTGTGGCATAAAAAGTTTTGAAAAGTTGGATAATTTTGGAGCAACTGGAGGCTTCACGACTTTTTTCATTTTCATAACATTTTTGAAAAAAACTGGGTGAGACTGGCACGTGGGGACCACCGCTCATCATGAGCAGCGGCATTCACTATGCCACAAATCTTACTCCTGCAGAGACTGGAGTAGGATAAATAACAAGGTGCACACTGAGATGCACATCACTCATCCGCTGCTCCCAGTTCATGCCTCTTCATGAATCTGGACCGTCATTCCAGCACGTCCCCTCAGTGAACGACACTGGTTGGGCCCATTCCCTTTAAGAATTGGTTCCTTTATGAGTAGGCATATTCTGATAAACTGTCAGTATGGATATATGGATCCAGAGTATAGACCACGTCTTATCGCAGCCATGTATCCTTACATAGGTCCATCAGGTCCAACCTTTCCCTGCCAATTGTACATTCTTCCATGTTATAATGGTTGGATCGGCTCAAGGGTTTTTCGAAGGGAACGAAAAAAAAGCCCCATGTCTCTCCGTCCAGATTGGCATTACCCAGCACCATGGGGGGTGCATTTTAATCTCAACCATACGCCCCCTTTGCTTTATATATAACCCACATAGACATCTCAGCTGTCCTGATCTTGCAGTGTGCACCGACCGGTAGTGACATGTTGTCTGTAAAAAAGTTTGCGTCAACTCCGGCCTCCGCTCTTGTCTGAATACCCCATGGATGGTCTCCTACCATCTCTACTTATAATTAACATGCAATAAAACCAATGCCCTCTAAATGTGCTCCCTGCAGGGAATGCTTTACATAGCGGCATTAATTAGGCAGGAGTTACAGAGCCAGAGCCGCCCGCAGAGTGTTTGTTAAGCAGAATTCTCCATGTCAGGGTCAGTAAATAGAGACCCCGTGAGAATATTCAGAAATGACTGTGAAGTCATCCAGAAAAAAATTGTTCGCAGACTTCACAGACCAATGTCATTGTATGTAAGCTCATGATTGTCCGCTCTTCACCTTCCACACATCTGTTTCATCAATTATATTCTGATCCTCTCCTGTGTCATACCAATCCGTTTTTGGATCTGATTATTCTGATCTCTCCCATGTGCCAGGCCGATCCTTCCTGATCTCTTCCATGTGCCAGGCCGATCCTTCCTGATCTCTCCCATGTGCCAGGCCGATCCTTCCTGATCTCTTCCATGTGCCAGGCCGATCCTTCCTGATCTCTCCCATGTGCCAGGCCGATCCTTCCTGATCTCTCCCATGTGCCAGGCCGATCCTTCCTGATCTCTCCCATGTGCCAGGCCGATCCTTCCTGATCTCTTCCATGTGCCAGGCCGATCCTTCCTGATCTCTCCCATGTGCCAGGCCGATCCTTCCTGATCTCTCCCATGTGCCAGGCCGATCCTTCCTGATCTCTTCCATGTGCCAGGCCGATCCTTCCTGATCTCTCCCATGTGCCAGGCCGATCCTTCCTGATCTCTCCCATGTGCCAGGCCGATGCTTCCTGATCTCTCCCATGTGCCAGGCCGATGCTTCCTGATCTCTCCCATGTGCCAGGCCGATCCTTCCTGATCTCTCCCATGTGCCAGGCCGATCCTTCCTGATCTCTCCCATGTGCCAGGCCGATCCTTCCTGATCTCTTCCATGTGCCAGGCCGATCCTTCCTGATCTCTCCCATGTGCCAGGCCGATCCTTCCTGATCTCTTCCATGTGCCAGGCCGATCCTTCCTGATCTCTCCCATGTGCCAGGCCGATCCTTCCTGATCTCTTCCATGTGCCAGGCCGATCCTTCCTGATCTCTCCCATGTGCCAGGCCGATCCTTCCTGATCTCTCCCATGTGCCAGGCCGATCCTTCCTGATCTCTTCCATGTGCCAGGCCGATCCTTCCTGATCTCTCCCATGTGCCAGGCCGATCCTTCCTGATCTCTCCCATGTGCCAGGCCGATGCTTCCTGATCTCTCCCATGTGCCAGGCCGATCCTTCCTGATCTCTCCCATGTGCCAGGCCGATCCTTCCTGATCTCTCCCATGTGCCAGGCCGATCCTTCCTGATCTCTTCCATGTGCCAGGCCGATCCTTCCTGATCTCTCCCATGTGCCAGGCCGATCCTTCCTGATCTCTCCCATGTGCCAGGCCGATCCTTCCTGATCTCTTCCATGTGCCAGGCCGATCCTTCCTGATCTCTCCCATGTGCCAGGCCGATCCTTCCTGATCTCTCCCATGTGCCAGGCCGATGCTTCCTGATCTCTCCCATGTGCCAGGCCGATGCTTCCTGATCTCTCCCATGTGCCAGGCCGATCCTTCCTGATCTCTCCCATGTGCCAGGCTGATCCTTCCTGATCTCTCCCATGTGCCAGGCCGATCCTTCCTGATCTCTTCCATGTGCCAGGCCGATCCTTCCTGATCTCTCCCATGTGCCAGGCCGATCCTTCCTGATCTCTTCCATGTGCCAGGCCGATCCTTCCTGATCTCTCCCATGTGCCAGGCCGATCCTTCCTGATCTCTCCCATGTGCCAGGCCGATCCTTCCTGATCTCTCCCATGTGCCAGGCCGATCCTTCCTGATCTCTCCCATGTGTCAGGCCGATCCTTCCTGATCTCTCCCATGTGCCAGGCCGATGCTTCCTGATCTCTCCCATGTGCCAGGCCGATCCTTCCTGATCTCTCCCATGTGCCAGGCCGATCCTTCCTGATCTCTCCCATGTGCCAGGCCGATGCTTCCTGATCTCTCCCATGTGCCAGGCCGATCCTTCCTGATCTCTCCCATGTGCCAGGCCGATCCTTCCTGATCTCTCCCATGTGTCAGGCCGATCCTTCCTGATCTCTCCCATGTGCCAGGCCGATCCTTCCTGATCTCTCCCATGTGCCAGGCCGATCCTTCCTGATCTCTCCCATGTTCCAGGCCGATGCTTCCTGACCTGTCCTATGTGAAGGCCTCTCATTTCCTGGCCCTTCTGCATGTTACACCAGTTCCTTCTTATTCCTCCTGTGTTCTGCCATTAGTCCTCCCATGCTTGCATCTATAAGACAGTTGTAAGGGTATATTTCATGCTGTTTTGGGCTCCACTTCAGCTTTTTTTCTAGTTGTGTCCGTTCTTGGCATCAGAAACAATTTCACAATAGGATACGCTATAGTTTTGGAGTTTTAAGATGGATATGGTCACGGCTGAAAGAAAGCTCAATTAGAGTTGATTATTGACGTCTCCGGCTCCGTCAGAGGTACTTCCAATGGTTGTTGTGACTTTGTTGGGGGTTCAAAGTCACAAGCGTAATGTGAACATACGTTAAATAGAGATCATTGTTGGAATTTGGTTCCTATAAAATCTGAAAACCCAATTCAAAACAGAAGTCAGATTCTGCTAAGATTTGGATGAAAAAGCAATTAGGAATGCAATCTTAAATTGGTGCTTGTTCAAAATTACTCCTGCCAATGCCTCCCATCATGCTTCTCTCAGCCTGATTGCTTCCATAAGTCGACGAATTTCTGGTATTGTCTTATCTTGCCTTCTACCACTTAAGGGGAGTCAAAAGCAGTATATTAGGTAGAAAGTCCTGTAAATCTTCTAAAGGTAATCTGAAAGCAGAATGATGTAGGGGCTGAGATCCTGAGTCCAGTGATCTCTAATTTACCAGACTGTCTGCTGTTGTTTCAATAAAATCAGTGTTTTATCATCAGGAGATTATCACTATAGGACTTAGTGTCTCCTGCCAAGTAGCCCACCCCCACCTGTCGTATTTGTATAACCCTGCTCTACCACTGATTGGCCGCTTTCTGCGTACACTGTGCATAGGCAGAAAGCTGATCTGTGGTATACAAAGCTCAGCATTCAGAGAACTGCAGCAGTGAAAACCGTGATTCTGTCACAAGTGTTGCACCCAGTAAACTAAGTGACACATCGCTGGAATCGGGGTCTCTGCCCCTACATTCTGCTGCTCTCAGGTGAGGTATCAAAAGCCTAGTTCACAAATATTGGACTTGACTAGCTATATGTGTCCATTCATGCATTGGTGAAACGACCATACCACGGCACCATCAGTGTGGTTGTGACTTAGGAGGAAACACACAGCCAAGGGTACAAGGTGATCCATTGTAAGTAGATGATCCTCCACATGCCCCGGAGATACGTCACTGTGTATGGTCAGAATTATGCAGATGAAATTAGTTTTAGACTGTTCTTCCCCCAAAATCAAGTTATTCCCTATCCTTTGGATAGGAGACTCCTTGCTAATAGGGTCCTGCTGCTGAGACACCCAATGATCCCTTTAATGGGCCTCTGGAACCTTAAGAACACAGCTGTGTAGCTCTTCCGTGAATGGAGTGGAGGTCCGCTAGCACTGAGCATTGTCTATGGTACTGACAGAAACATTAGGTTTTCTATTTGAGTCCTAAATTACCCTTTATCCCTGCACTGATATATATCAACGATGTGTATGTATTTAGGTTATAAATATGCTTGATATTGTGGTGTTCTTCATCATGTCGCGGAGGGATTTTTGTGTTTCTTCTATGGTCGGTTCTGTTTGAAGATTCGAGGGTTCACACTTCCAGTTATGGACGAAGCTTCTCTCCAGATTAGATATCTATTGGATCACAGACTGTACGAGCCTTGGATTTAGTATCTAGGAATTGGTACAGTAGGTAGAAACTGAAGAAACCCTATTATGTGGACACGGCGGTGAGGAGGCACCTGAGGTCTAAGGGGTATTGATGAGCGAGGATGCTCAAGTTTTCCTGAGCATGATCGGATGGTCTCCGAGTATTTGTGAGTGCTTGGAGATTTTGTTTTTGTTGAGGCAGCTGCATGATTTACAGCTGCTAGACAGCCTGAATACATGTGGGGATTCCCTAGCAACCAGGCAACCCCCACATGTACTCAGGCTCAGGAAGCCCAAGCAACGAGTACACTCGCTCATCACTCGTAATAGGTCATCACCACGGAATAATAAGTACTTGGTTTGTTGCGGACCGTGTGTGGGCCTGTAGTGCCACCATCACTCTGGCCCAAACTCCACATATATAGTCACATATATAGTCACATATATTCAGGCTGGGCCTGGAGCCTTCACAGAGACTCCTTGTGGACTATTATAAGCCGGAGACTAAAGTGTCAGAGATCAGAGCCAGCTTGTACCATGGAATTGAGGACAGATGAAATGTAAACGTGTGGGAAAAGGAGCAGAGCTGGACGCGTGGGGGAGAATCACAAATCCTCATTTCCGTCTCGCTATGTGTTACGCTGTACATCAGAAATCTCCGCCGTGGATGGACTAGAAAGCTGCTGGGAGCGCTGCTCCGTCTGACCCCAGCAAAATACCGTACAATGAAAAGTAGATTCTTCCAAGACCCGGCGGCCTTTCTTCTTCAAAGAGAAGGTGCGCCCCCCATGATATCAGGGCTCTCTTGCTTTACTCCGGGGGTGATTGCCTCTTGATGTCTCGCGGCCTATAGTGTATATGTGGCTGAAATTCAGACAAGCCCTATCGTTACAGCTCATAATCTTCAGCTAGAGCCTAGGGATGCCTCTGAGGCACAAAGCGTCTCATGCCCATAGACAGTGTCGTGCTGGATTGGCAAGGGCCCTCCTATGAAATTGATTCTTGGAGCCCACTGTTCGGCTACATGCTGAACCTGACCCTAGTACACACATTTGCTTTTGCTTCTATGTAATAATAACTTGGCTAGCTGGCTTCATGAATGATTAGATTATAGCTTTTTCTGCAAATTGTGAATCAAGTGTAATTGCAATGCTCATCAGCACTCCTTCACAGCGGCCTACCGGAGGATTCTCCAGCTCCCCTGTGGGCCAGTCCGAGCCTGCATAGACATGTCTGTAGAGACGGAAAGGCACAAGCAAAGTGTAGGTCTGTAAAGCGCTGCGGAATATGTTGGCGCTATATAAATAAAGATTATTATTATTATTATTATAGGTCTACACGTGAGAGCAGTTTGTTAGGCAGTTACGGGGTTAATGACATAAAAAATAAGAGGGGATTGGTAAAAGTAATTAAAGAGCAGGGGAGGGGTTCCTGACCTGTTAAGCAGTGAGGATGAGGCACCAAGCAGTACCACCGAGGTCCGAGTCAGAAAGGGACCCGTTTACCCCCATTTGCTTTGGAGCACCTTCGGTTGGTGGTCTGAGGGCTTTCTCTTTCTGAAGTACTGGGCATCCATGGAAGGTATGGTATCACTCTTAAGGAAACGTGTCATTAGCACATAATCTGTTGTTTAAGTCTGGTTTTAGGCTAAATTATTTGCTTTTTTGGTAATATGGAAAATGTAAAAAATACATTAGCAAAAATAAAAACAGATGTAAACAATAGACGACAAATTCACTTTGAAGGGATCTTCCTCCACTTAAAAGTTTAAGCAGATAGGACCAAAGTTGAGTGAAAAATCAGATACTCACATCCCGGATCTGCATCTCTCCTCTGCTAGTCTTGGGACATCAACCTCCAGAGAGGACATCCCGAGAAGGTGGCTCCTAACACCCATGGACAGTGACCGCTGCAGCTGATCAGAGGCTGCTGACTGGCTGCAGCGGTGAGGCCCCCTCCAGATGTTGATGGCCCAACGGGTAGATCTGATTATGTTCTGAGATTAGTGGTACAGTCCTGGAGAATACCCTAGACATGTCACCCTGGCTGGTGCAATGTAGGGAACCTTAAAATGTTGTCTCTTTAGTTAATTGCATATGTAAGAATCCCAATTATCATGGATTAATTAAAAGTTGCCTCCAGTAGAAAACTCTAATTTGTCAATGGAAATTACATACTTTTTCCTGCGGGGGCAGTGTAGGGAAATTCAACACTTGCCGGTTAGTTGTTCATGAGATTACAACTGATTGCTCAGACCCCAGTGATTCTCTTATCAATGGAGGATGGACGCTTCTGACAAAAAGGGATTGTACCAAATAGACATTACCCTGTAAGGTGCCTGAAAAATGAGTGGTATCAGTAGTGCTGGACTCTCTTATGGCGCCTAACACTCCAGGAGGCTTTCAGCAGTGACGTATTAGCCTCTATAGGCTGGCTTATAGGGATTTCTTACAAAGGTGCCACGTACCCTTTATATCGTCTTGTTCCGTTTAGCAATGTGATAAATGTATGACCACTGAGGGTCCGGCCATGTATGATCCTATATGAGCCTGTTATGGTCAAATCTATTAATAGGAGTATTATAAAAAAGAAAATGCAAAAAGAAAAAAACTCCTTTACAAAGAATATATACAAATAGCAATCTTTCTTAATTATAAATACAAAACATATAGACAAAAAAATACATAGAAAAAGGGTTAAAAAAAAAAAAGGTTAGTGCAGAAAAATACATTCTGAAAGTAATAGTTCAATATACCTTTAAGTGATAAGAAAAATCTATGTAACTCACATGGAGAAAGTGCATATCAGATTTGGTAATACTAATAATATATAGAGAGCTGTTAGAAATCCTAGTTCAGATAAATGCATTAGAATCATTTGTATAGCCATCAGATCTTTGCAAACAAAAGGTTACTCCACTTAGTAGCTAAAAGACTCAGCATGGGTGAAAAAGAGTTAATAATTGCCACCATATGGAACCCCTGACGCGCGTTTCGCCTTTTAGCTTCCTCAGAGAACCCTTTCTGTATTACTAAATCTGCAATGCTATACATAATACTAATGTAGGTGTCTATCTGGTATAACATACACCGTACATTTCTGATTACAAAGTTAATACCATAGATTTGATCTAAATTGACCTGATATCCTCACAAATTGGTTTAACACACTTTCTCCATGTGAGTTACATAGATTTTTCTTTCCTCTTAAAGATGTATTTACCTACTTAATTGGGATACCGCCAGAATGTTTTTTTGTTTTTTTTGCATTAACCTTTTTTAACCCTTTTTCTATATATTTTTTGTGTATATGTTTTTCTATTTATAATGAATCTAGATTGATATTTTGATATATTCTGTGTACAGGAGTTTTTTCTTTTTGGATTTTCATGTATGAAATGTATGTATGATCCTAGAATTATATTTTTCAGCAGTGGGGGGGGGGGGGTACTTAAATTAGAAACATTAAAGGTAACCTGTCATGGTGCTAATACTTTCCATTGTACTGGCAGCAACTTATAGAGCAGAAAGAGCGGAGTAGTTATATATATATATATAGTCTAGTAGGAAAAGATTTACCATAGTAAAAATTGTAAAACCTAAGTATCTGCTCATTCTTGGGTTAGGAGTCCAGTGGGCGGTCCTACCTACTGATTGTCAGCCTATCAGTGATTTGGACCACCTACCAAAAATCTACTGTAGTTTAGGTCTATAAATGGTAAGTTATGCTGAATCTTTTAGCATAAAACTAGACATCAATCCATTCATTTCCTTCTGCGCTATAATATGCCGCCTTCAGAACGAACACCATGTTTAATGTAGTAGGTTCCCTTTAAGAAAGACTGTTTTAATCAAAGTAATTGGTTGTTCATTGAAGGGAACGATTAGAAAGTGATGTTTGATTTTCTTTTTCTAAGTGGTGCCACAGCTGCCCACAGGTGGTAGCTTGTATTACAGCTCAGCTCTATTAATATCAATAGAAAATTAGCTGCAATTCCAGGCAAAACCAATGGACAGGCGTGGCGCTGTTTATGGAAGAAAGCAGCCATGTTTTTCTAACAACGTTAATGTGACTGTACAGTTGGAGTAGGATTTGTTGCACCGTGTCACGCTAAGAGGGACAATCTGCGCTTTGTCTTCTGCATTGTTACTGGGACTTAGAAATCACAATCCAAGCTCTGTTGTCTCTCACAGATAATAAGTACGCCCCGGCGGTCACCCTGAACGGCTTCATCTTCATTCTGGGAGGAGCGTACGCCAGAGCGACCACGATCTACGACCCCGAGAAAGGAAACATAAAGGCTGGACCCAACATGAATCACTCCAGGCAATTCTGCAGGTGACCCACATCTACAAGTATAGACATTCATTTCAGTAGTCGCCACAATGTCTTAAATTCCTGAGTCTCCTTTTCAGAAAAATTCCACCATTGTCCTAAATCGGTCGGTTCCCTGTATTATTTAGAAATCTGTTTACTGCGGGTCAAACATTGTTAGTTTACAGTGAGGGATCATTTAGGATCATGATCTAAATGTCCATAGGGTAGCTTTCACATCTGTTTCCCTGTGGAGGACCCAACGCTTTCGTGTGTAACTTGGATTTCAATTAGTACTATGTAATACTCCATCTGACCTGCGGAAGTGCTGTCGCAAGCTTTTTCCTAAAAGCTTGATGCGTCAGGATCACGTGACGATGAATCAGGTGCGCGGCTCGTTACAGTGCAGGTATCAGGGCCGCGTCTTGTAGTGAGTGGCGTGAACATGTATGATCATCGCCCAGAAAATTAGAGACTTTCTGAACAAAAGGAGAGGCTGTAACAGGATCCATCGCCCTCCATGACACCAGACACCTGCACAATGGAGGGGAAGACTCTGGGAAAGACATCTGGATCTGGCCCTTATAGGAGGCAACTCGTTAGTGGGCTCTAAACAGTCCTAATAACGTGGAAAAATCCAAATCAGTGACAGCAAGCAGATATCTTGGAAACTAGAAGGAATTAATACACAGAGTATAATTCCAACGTTTCGTTTGCTGATAAATGTTGTAGTCTCCAACCTTTGGCCCTCTCTCATCATGGTATGATAACGGTATGAAACTCAGAACACTGCTGGGATCTATAGTGCCTCCCTGGGAATGCGTTGGGCTACGTTCATACTTCCCGCTTCAGTTTGGTGCATGCATTGGATCCCACCGGCCTTGTGGGTTCTGTCGTGACTATACAGAGGGATACATCGGAGGCATGTGAGATTGCCCGAGCATTCCTCCAACGTGCGATGACCCCTGAGTCCGTCCCTCGACTGGTTGATATCGCCCCGTTCCGTGCGGCTCCAGTAAATTCCCAGCGAGCCATCAATCCGTGTGAGTGACAGGCTCCATCTGCTGTTATTGTGCGCTGCCGGCTGCACGTGAGTCGGCAGCTGTTCTTCTGGCAATTTACAGACGGTGTTTCCTCTAAATATTTATCATATTCTCTGTACCTAAATGTAATATTCGTGAGATAATTAGAGGGCGCCGCATTTACTGATGGCAGCGTCACTGGTACCAGGCGTGCTGGGGAGCTGGATGTCAATACATGTCATGGGTGCTTGTCTGACATGTGGAAATCATTGTCAGCGGGGTCCCTGGCGATTTCCCCCGACAGAAGCTGCACCTCATTTTATGTGATAATGTATACGGTGTTCGACGGACCCAAATCCCACTTCCCAGCATGCTCCACTCGTATAACAGATTGACAGACAAATTTATCTCACACATAATGAATCAGAAACTTTCGTTAGAAGCCATTGCTGTCCCCAAAGGCCCAAACTGCAGAGAAATCTCTAACTTCTGCCAGAACAACAATAAGACGTCAGCACATGAAGGACCAGCATATGTTCTAGATTTTCTGCCCAAACGTTACTATCTATTCTAGATGTCTATCCGTCCCATCATCTATGTCCGTCCTGCTATCTATCTGACTGGCAATGAAGAGAGCATTTTATGACACTGTAGACTCTAACAACAAATTCCTATCAGTAGGTTTGACATATAAAATGGTGCTTAGAACGTGATCATCTAAAGAGACAAGTACAATAAGGAATTTAATCCCTTTCGTAGAACTAACAGATGTAAATTTAATATCAGGATCCGACTGATTAGAACACTGATGAAAAGTATGGAGTTCTAGCACGCTGCCAGAGAAAGAGATCGTCTATGTATTGTCAACACCTGATGACAGGTGAAAACAAAAACCTGTCATAGACACTTAGGTCTATTATGATACACTATTGGATGGCAGAGGGCCCATATACAGTTCTTGCACAGCGGGCCCTCTTCTGTCTGTGTCCGCCAATCGGCTGGAGTATAGCTAAATTGCCGTTTTTGACAAGTCAGACTGTAAGATCGTATCCATGTTTGGAAATCTACGACTGACCAGTTGACCAGATTGAGGTCACTAACCCTCTCTTTTACTTCTGCAGCGCCGTGGTCCTGGACGGAAAGATATATGCAACAGGCGGCATCGTCAGCAGTGAAGGACCCGCTCTGGGAAACATGGAATATTACGACCCCAAATCGAACACATGGACACTATTACCCAACATGCCTTGCCCCCTCTTCCGCCACGGATGTGTAGTGATAAAGAAATACATTCAGAGTGGTTGACACAACGGGCAGCGATGAACTGAGACCACGGTCCGACACGTTTGAACGTTTTGATCTTTTTTTTTTTCTTTCTTTCATTGGTTTGGTTTTAATCCTTCCTATGCCAGAGATGAAGCGGTTATACCCTCCTCTTCTTAAGCCGGCTTTACCCCATTTATTTTATAAGGAGGTGGCTAAAAATGGGGAAAATGAAAAATACGGATTTGGCTTTTTTTTGTTTTTTTGGGGGTATTTTTTTTTAAATTATTTTTTGTCTACAGCTTTTCAATAGTCTACATTGAATGTAGAAGATCATCCTCCCTTTTGGGTGATGCCGGAGCAATTGGGCTCCAAACTATGTATAATATGTATGGTTTTTTGCAGCAAATGTGTCACTAGGTGGCGTAGTGACACTTGTTGTCACCCTAGGTGCAATAGATTCCCATATTTTTACATGGGTTCAGCTGAGATCGGGTTTCGGGAGAGGGAGGGGAGCAGATGAGGACCTGTATTTTACCTTCTAGATGTAAAGCTGGGATTTTTTTTGTAGATGACTGTTCGGTACAGCTTTGCATCTCATCATAGAGAATATTGGAAGAAGCCGTTTTGTTTTTAGGTTTAAGCCTTCGCTTATTCTTTCGATGCAGAGAATGTAGCGTTAGCAGCAGAGGAGCAAAAAAAAAAAAAATCAGTTTGTCAAAATTATGAAATTCGAAGGAAATTTCGAGAATAAATTAATAAATAATATAAGCAAATAAAATTTCCATGATGGGAGATCTTTTAGATTTATAAATTATGGGGTGTCCCACATAGGGCCACAGCGTGTCCATTTATTATATGGTCGAATATTCATTTTAACGGAAGTCTTGTAATTCCCCATTTCACCTGTAG
This sequence comes from Ranitomeya imitator, assembly GCF_032444005.1. Classification (NCBI taxonomy): domain Eukaryota; kingdom Metazoa; phylum Chordata; class Amphibia; order Anura; family Dendrobatidae; genus Ranitomeya; species Ranitomeya imitator. Next base: position 650,553,481 of record NC_091286.1, read on the forward strand.
TGGCCGCTGCAGGGAATATGTGCAGCTGCCTACTGCTTCCTAGTTAGGACAACTCATTTAAAGGGGCTGTCCAGTTTAAAATTGTGTTGTTCCATAAGGTTGCATATCTTTAAGTTAACAATCACAGCAATAAGCACCCTCCGCAGGTCCAGCGCTGCCTCTCTGCCAATCTTTGCTGACAGACTGCAGTGGTCACATCACTGCTGCAGGCAATCACTGAACTTAAAAGCTAGTGCCATCTACCTCTGGGCCCGGTGATTGGCTGCCAATTAGTGTTATGATGACACAGATCTCCCACAGCGGCAGGACAGGAAGAGTTATCATAGGGATGCAGTCAACATAAGTTTCTTAATCGAAAAGTTTAGTAGTTTGTTGTTTTTTTAAAATCATGTTTAAATATGCAAAAGCAGGGAGGGGAAAAAAATATTTCTTTGGAAGCAAAAAAAATTACGGTAAATTATTTTTCAAATTCCAATCTTTTGACAAACTTTTTTTTTTCAATGTTAGGAAGAGAGAATTAAAAATCTGTCTAGAGCGCAGATTTACTGTCAAATATTAGTCTTCCTGCAGGTCTTAATGAAATTGATTTTTCTGCTACTGGGCTAGTAAATCTATATATAAAGACTGCATATATATTATATTTATAACTAAATTGTTTCGTATCAAAGTGAGTTTTTTTGGAGGATTTAACAAGAGTAGCTAAATGTTTTCAGCGACTAGAAACTTCACCAACAGCTCAAAGCCGATGAAAAAACTCATTGAAATAATTTTTAAGAATTTCAGACTGCAATCAACAAAAGTTTTTCATGATACATAATATATAAATCAGTTATTATTATTATTATTATTTTTGTGCATTTTTTCTCCTCTTCTAATAATGTGGATAGAATCAAAGGTGTTGCCCACTTTCAGGAACAATTACTTAAACGCCTGAATTTTTATTTTATTGTTTTATTTAAACGCCTGAATTTTTATTTTTTTATTTTTTATTTAAACGCCTGAATTTTTTTTCTTTAATGCCAGCATTTTTTATTTATTTCATTGTTTGTTTTACTTACACTCCTGAGTTTTTATATATATATATATATATATATATATATATATATATATATATATATATATATATATTTTGTAATGAAACCGAATTGCGAAAATGATTTTTTTTGCCCTAATACATGGATTTAAGTAAAAAAAAATAGCCTCAGAGGTGGAGAACCACTTTAAGCTCCACCCAAGTGAGCAAAAATAAATTACACCTTCTTCCAACAAAAGGAATAACTCTTCTGTGAGACTGTGCCCCATATCATTGGAGTATATGAGGATGAAAAATCCCATGGACTTTGGGAGGTATAAATAAAAAAAATGCTATTATTGGTCTGCATATTCTAATTTTCAAAAAAAAAAATTTGTTACTTTTCAATTCATAGAAAGTAAAATATATAAGAAAATTAATATAAATGCTACAAAATCATTATTACATGCTATATTAATATATTATGAGATGGAGGATTTTTTTTTCTTATCGTTCATATTGCTGTATTTAGTCATCTAAAAATATTGTATTATTATCATTTGGGGAAGAATTATTTTATGTTCAATGTGTAGGTTCAATTTTTATTATTAAAAAAAAAATATTGCACCTTCTTAGAATATAAAAAAGTTACAATTCTAATTTGCCCAAATTAAGCCCCCGATTTATATAGAGATATATTTAATCATTATGATATATACGTACGGTCCTGATTTTACAATAAACAATGTCCGTTTGCCAAAAAAAAGAAGAAAACTGATTAAAAAAAATAGGATTTTTTTTTTTCCGGAAAGAAAAAGATCATTTCAAATCAAATCATCGGTCTAATTTTTTTTTCTGTTTAATAGGAAGCTGCATCATTAGTACACAGAGAAGCGTAGTTGTCTACACAGAGCCGACGTTCTATTTTGTGACCATAAGAATAAAGGCTCTTTCACACGAACACATTTCAGGTCCTTGTTTCCATCCATTATTTTTTTTCAGAATTTTTTTATTTTTTTTAAACTCTTTTTTTGTTTCCTATCTTTCTCCATTCACAGAGAAAACAAAACATAAATCTATATCAGGAAATTCAGACCTAAAACGCGTTGGTGTGAACAAGGCTAAATCTGTGCCTGATGAATGTCAGAACGGCCTCAAACGTTTTTACCTTGACGTACCTCATGGATGCGACGATTTATTCGAGAGTTCGGGCTGAATCCTCGTCAACATTGATTGGTTTGGTAAAAAAAAAAAATAACAAAACTTCTCTGATTTGCGCCTCTGAAAACGTCACTGTAATGCGCATTTTTTGGAATGAGAGGATTTCATTTTTATGCATTTTTTTTTTCTTGGACTATCCGTTCTAATGGAAGGAAAAACAAACAAACAAACAAACAAACAAAAGCACAATCTTGTTACTTACCTTCTGCTTCAATCTGCCTGGTGCAGGATGTTTGATTTCTCAAAGTTGGTGTGTCTTACCTCCAAAGGAGGTGCTAGCATACGAGAATGGACTCACATACACACCGCTCAGCATCGCGCACACACATTGAAGCAAATCTATTTCTGTGAATAATAGACAAACAGGGTGATCTGTAATGGTACTGTACATAGTTTATGTTACTGGTTAAGATCTTGTTATATTATAATAAATATATTTATAGATCTAGACTGACGTCCCATTGTTTCCTTCATTTCCAGGCTGATCCTGGTCTGAGTGCCGTGTTTGCTGTTGCATTTTTTTTTTCCTCCTGAAACAGTGCCCTCCTTGTCTACAGGTTGTGTTTGGTATTGCAGCTCAGCTTCATTCCTCCTTCCTTCTTATTGGCCCTTAGAGGAGTAATCCCACCAATAAATGTATGATGAGTAGGGATCCAACCTCCAATAATCATGAGAACAATGGTAAATTACCGGCAGCCTGTGAATGCATTGAAGGGGCGATGACAGAGTGAAGTACGGATTCTCCACCATTTGTATAACCAATAAGATGCCGCTATAGCTATTGACTGCAGCATTTGTGGGAGTTAATTAGTTGGGATTGTTGATAAAATACACAGCTTGGCTTCATTTTTATACTAGCCATGTTCAAGAAGCAGTAGGGTGCATGCATGAGCTCCTCTCCATTCAATGACTGGGGGAGTAGTAGGGCGCATGCGTGACTGCCACTCCATTCAATGACCAGGAGAGCAGTAGGGTGCATGCATGAGCTCCTCTCCATTCAATGACCGGGGGAGTAGTAGGGCGCATGCATGACCGCCACTCCAATCAATGACCAGGAGAGCAGTAGGGCACATGCATGACCGCCACTCCATTCAATGACCAGGAGAGCAGTAGGGCACATGCATGACCGCCACTCCATTCAATGACCAGGAGAGCAGTAGGGCACATGCATGACCGCCACTCCATTCAATGACCGGGGGAGTAGTAGGGCGCATGCATGGCCGCCACTCCATTCAATGACTGGGGGAGTAGTAGGGCGCATGCATGACCGCCACTCCATTCAATGACCGGGGGAGTAGTAAGGCGCATGCATGACCGCCACTCCATTCAATGACCAGGAGAGCAGTAGGGCGCATGCATGACCGCCACTCCATTCAATGACCAGGAGAGCAGTAGGGTGCATGCATGACCGCCACTCCATTCAATGGGGAGTAGTAGTGCGCATGCATGACCGCCACTCCATTCAATGACCTGGGGAGAAGTAGTGCGCATGCGTGACTGCCACTCCATTGAATAATCGGGGGAGTAGTAGGGCGCATGCATGACCGCCACTCCATTCAATGACAGGAGTAGTAGGATGCATGCATGAGCTCCTCTCCATTCAATGACCAGGAGAGCAGTAGGGTGCATGCATGACCGCCACTCCATTCAATGAGCAGGGGAGTAGTAGGGCGCATGCATGACCGCGACTCCATTCAATGACCGGGAGAGTAGTAGGATGCATGCATGAACTCCTCTCCATTCAATGACCAGGAGAGCAGTAGGGTGCATGCATGACCGCCACTCCATTCAATGACCAGGGGAGTAGTAGGGCACATGCATGACCGCCACTCTATTCAATGACCGGGGGAGTAGTAGGGCGCATGCGTGACTGCCACTCCATTCAATGGCTGGGGGAGTAGTAGGGCGCATGCGTGACCGCCACTACATTCAATGACCGGGGGAGTAGTAGGACGCATGCATGACCGCCACTATATTCAATGACCGGGGGAGTAGTAGGGCGCATGCATGACTGCCACTCCATTCAATGACACGGGGAGAAGTAGGGCTCATGCATGACCGCCACTCCATTCAATGACCAGGAGAACAGTAGGGCGCATGCATTTCCGCCACTCCATTCAATTATCAGGGGGACAGAACAGTAGGATGCATGCATGATTGCCACTATTCAATGACCAGGGGAACAGTAGGACGCATGCATGACCATCACTCCTATAGATAATGAATGGCGTGGTGGTCTCCATCAATATGGGGGACATCATCACAGGGTGCTGGTGGGTTGTCATTGCTGAATTGACTGGTGAAATTCTTGGTTGTCTACTGAAGTCCAGACACAGGTAGGGCTTAATAGAAGATCATCATTTTCATTATACACCGTCATGCTGTAATATAGCAATATATAAAACAAACGATCTAAGGTTCAAGACCCCAAATAATAATAATAATCTTTTATTTTTATATAGCGCTAACATATTCCGCAGCGCTTTACAGTTTTGCACACATTATCATCACTGTCCCCGATGGGGCTCACAATCTAAATTCCCTATCAGTATGTCTTTTTGAATTCAAGTTAAAAAAATTTACACTGCTCAACGTTGAAATTGCAACAGCAAGGAGGAAAACAAAACCAAAGAAATGAGCCGGAACAAATGTTGGTATAAGTGCAACGTGTTAGGTGCAAATTCACACTGTGGCCATTTAACAAGCAGAAACTGAAATAAAACCAAAATGGGCAAATACCCTGCAGTAAGTAAATGGTCATAGATATTAATAACCTAGAGTAATGAGTTGACTCTAATTTGATCAAAAGGAGCATAGAAGCCCTCACACCGCGACAAGGTGTACCCGTCGGGACAGTCCCTAAATCTTTGGCTTTGTTTAAGGTTGAGTGGAGAACAGAAAGAATTGAAGGGAAACTTCTGATTATAAAACGGAATAGGATTATAGACCTGACATATGTGAGAGGTTCTTCCTGGAGATTCTCAAGCTTCAATATTTCATCCATAACCATCCAATAATACAGAATATTTGACTAATAATAGAATTAGGCCCAAATGCCTCCCGATTTACTGGATGTTAATGTTTATCTATGCACGACAATTACAATGAATACTCTACGAGCCGATTCGGGGCTCCTTTCCTCTCATTGGAGGCCCAACAGAGACTTATCTTGTTCAGGCATCAACCGGCATCATCATTTTTTAAATTGTGATATTTTTGGGGCCATCTCCTATATTTTGTTATCAACACTACAGGGTAAGAATCCTGATAAAGTAATTTACAAACATGGCATAAAAATTCACAGTACAATAAAAGTGATGGTGAGTGTTCACCTCCCCGCCTTTCTGAGACCTCATAATAATAATAATAATAATTTTATTTATATATCGCCAACATATTCCACAGCGCTTTACAAATTATAGAGGGGACTTGTACAGACAATAGACATTACAGCATAACAGAAATCACAGTTCAAAACAGATACCAGGAGGAGTGAGGGCCCTGCTCACAAGCTTACAAACTATGAGGAAAAGGGGAGACACGAGAGGTGGATGGTAACAATTGCTTTAGTTATTCGGACCGGCCATAGTGTAAGGCTCAGGTGTTCATGTAAAGCTGCATGAACCAGTTAACTGCCTAAGTATGTAGCAGTACAGACACAGATGGCTATTAACTGCATGAAGTGTAGGAGAACATGATGCAAGGAACCTGATTTTTTTTTTTTTTTAATGGGCCACACAGGGATAGTTAGGTTAATGCGTTGAGGCGGTAGGCCAATGACAATAACCTCATGACACTACATGTAATAATTTGGTTTTCCTGCAGCCACCACTAGGGGGAGCTCAGTGCAGTAGAATGTATACAGAACCCATTAAGCTCAATGACATTTAATACATTCTCTATTGGGTGAAGCTCCTCTTGTAGCCATTGTGGAGGAATAAATGTGTCACCAGATAATGTCCAATTACTTAAATCAGGCTTTATGTTATATTTATGTAAAAAAAAAAGTCGAAAAAGTTTTTTCCACACATGGATGGTCTCAGGAGGCTTTTTTCTTGGCAGAAACAGGACTTGTGGCAGTGCTCACCATTTCTTTTCTGGACAATCATTCTTCTAGATGTCCCAAAATAGTGTAAAGGGGGCTTCATCAGAGAAAATAACATTCAGGAAGTGCAGAGATTGGACTGCGGAGGACGGGGTAAAGTTACTGTCTCTGATGAAGCCTCCTTCAGACTGTTTGGGACATCTAGAAGAATCATTTTACGGAGAAGAAAAGTTGAGGGCTACCATGAGTCCTGTGTCTGCCAACAGTAAACCATCCTGTGACCACTCATTTGTGGGGACTTCTCATTCATGGAGGAGACTCACTCATAATTTTGCCTAAGAACATGGCCATGAATAAAGATTGGGATCTAAACATCCTCCAAGAGCAACTTCTCCCATCATCCAGGAGCAATTTGGAGATTATGCTTTTTCCAGCATGACGGCAACAGTGTCACAAGGCAGAGGTGATAACTATGTGGCTCAGGAAACTAAAGCTAGAAACTTTGGGTCCACGTCCAGGAAACTCCCCAGATCACAATGAAAAAAAGGAAAAGCCAGCTCACCAATCTTCAGAAGGTGCACGAAACTCCGTCCTGATGAGACGTAACCACTAGAAAAATGAAAAACAAATGTTTCAGCTCCTCTTGATAAAAAAAACTTGATTTTTATTCCATAATGATTAAAATGCAAATACAGACAGCTCCTGGGACTACACTGGATCGCACACGAGGACATGGTTTCTGTAGAACATTACAGCACACATTTTGGTACAGCACATGATGTCTGTGTGGATACAGTCGCTCTCGGCCTTTCCTGCCCCTATTGTGATGTGATCGGTATTTGTCAGCCTCATTACCTGGTGATGTGACCCCCTATCACCTTACAGTCATGTCCTTTGCATACTATGAGATGGAGAAAGGGGATTCTCCCAGGAGGAGTTTGAGGAGATGATGGCAACACAAGACACTGGATGGTGGCAAACTCCAAATGGCAATAGATTACAGAGAGGAATGGACTGCGGTAAATGAGATCATGTGTGCAAACATGGAGACAAGTCACTCGCTAGACAACCCTGATAAGCCTATTGTTTCACTTTCAACTATGTATCTGACATTGGCTGCTAGGAGCTCTGTGAGAGGTAGGATTACGGTGGCTAATGCTCTTGGATTTGACAAGAGTAGGTATTTGACAATGCTCTCGGATTTGAGACAGTTTTAGTAGGAGGGGGTTGTAAAAGAATATTTATATGTTATAGTACTATCTCCTGGTGCCAACCATTCCTCAAGGTGCTGCCCTAGGCACTAGACTTTCATCCTGGGTCCACCCTCCAGAATTTTAATTACATAGGAAAGATCACCAATAAAATCTAGTAGGTTGTTAGTGAATCATGTTTAAGAAGTAAACCCAAGTGTTAAGTGATGACTTCCAACATCAGTGCAGTCTCAGCTCTACTAAAATCATCATGACAGTGTTGGAACCTACCTGTCTTGACTCCAGCTGCTGAGGGTACTACTTACGAGTTAGCGCTTGTGTGTTTCACATTTATACATCATCTCCAAATAGGTTTTCTTCTGCTGAGTCTTTAGGGTATGATGTTGTCTTGGATCTCTGCGTCTATCAGAAAGTGCCGTTGTACATTAGTGCTCCAGCAAGGTCAACCCTTGGTTGCAGATCTCTTTGATGTGTGGTCCCTAGAAATGATCTGGGATTGCACCAACATAATATATTTTCTTCTTTTGACTTTGAGGTTCCAGGCGACAATTATTGGGAGACATTGAAGTTTAACATTTTTTTCCACCGCAGACAAAGATAAAAGTTTACTGGTTCATATGTGAAGACTGAATTTAAGATGAAAGCGACAGCAGAAAAATACCTGAGTGGCTCAGACATCACATCGGGAGACAAGTTCAAGTCTTTAAACTTTGATCAGCACCAGCGTAGTTATAGAGTTCATCCCGCAATGACCGGGACTTTTATCACACGGCTGGTACATTGTCTACTGCATCATTTCAGCCCGGTTTCAGCTCTTTGAGTAAATTACACGACATCAAGGACAGTGAAATTCAGTTGACCAGAGCTGATCTCAAGTTTTTACTTTAGTTCCATCTAAGAGATAAAGTCATTAAAGAAATAAAAAAAATGTGATGTCCCTGAAAACTATATGTCGTGTTTATCTATGACTACTGAGGGAACTTGGAAAAGTTCTTAAAAGGAATGTTTGAGATTTAACTTTTAGTTACGGTAACTTAAAAAGAATTTTTTTAAATATTTTTAAATGGTAATATTTTTTGCTTTCTTAGAGCAGCCATAAGGGAGGCTCTCACTTTGTCTCGGTAAAGACAAAAGAGCGGGGCATGGGCAGAGACATAGCCCATAAGAAGGGGTTGCATCTAGACCATGAAGCCAGGTGAGCGCACAAGTCCCTCACCATACTGCTTATTTTTTGGAATAACTGGAGGATTAATCTGAAGGACATTATTTTTGAAGTACAATATTTTGGGACTCTGGTCGTGTGGTAGATATTGCAAGCAGCTAGATTGGAAATTTGTGTAAAGATGGAGGAGATGTACTCGAAAAGAGCAAAGCCAAAGGTATCTTGTGGTAAGAAGTGAGCATGATGGTTTGGGCAGGATGGAGAAGAAAAGTGAATAGGAAAACTCCAATCAGAGATGTCACTAAACTTCATTGTGGTAATATTCAGCTCGATGACATATACAGCTCTGGCAAAAATGAAGAGACCACTGCAAAAAAAAAAGTATATACCACAGCCACGTAGTATATAGCACAGCCCACGCAGTATATAAGATTGCCCACATAGTATATAACACAGCCCACGCAGTATATAAGACAGCCCACGCAGTAATAACACAGCCCACGTAGTATAAAGCACAGCCCACGTAGTATATAGCACCGCCAATGTAGTATATAACACAGCCCACGTAGTATATAGAACAGCCACGTGGTATATTGCACAGCCACGTAGTATATTGCACAGCCACGTAGTATATAGCACAGCCACATAGTATATAGCACAGCCCACATAGTATATTGCACAGTGACATAGTATATAGCACAGCCACGTAGTATATAGCACAGCCCACATAATATATTGCACAGCCACGTAGAATATTGCACAGCCACATAGTATATAGCACAGCCACGTAGTATATTGCACAGCCACGTAGTATATAGCACAGCCCCCGTACTATATAGCACAGCGACGTAGTATATAACACAACCCACGTAGTATATAGCACAGCGATGTAGTATATAACACAGCCCATGCAGTATATAACACAGCCCATGCAGTATATAGCAATGTGGGCACCATATCCCTGTTAAAAAAAAAACAAAATAAAAAAGTTATATACTCACCTTCCTGTTATGATCTGGTGGCCTAGGAGCAGCATGAGACGGACTCTGGAGAAGGTGGTCCCTGTACTGACGGCAAACCCTGAACCTAGCAGCGCAACTAGAAGTAGCCGTGGGGGTTACCTAACACTCCCTAGACCCCTCGGCACAGCCTAAGATCTAACTACCCCTAAAGACAGAAACAGGAAACCTATCTTGCCTCAGAGAAAATCCCCAAAGGATAGACAGCCCCCCACAAATATTGACTGTGAGAGGAGAGGGAAATAACATACGCAGATATGAAATCAGATTTTAGCATAGGAGGCCATACTAGCTAAAAAGAAAGAATAGAACAGAGTAGGTCAGTATAAAAACACTAGAAAATATCCACCGCAGAAAATACGGATCACCACATCTGACTAAAGACATGGGGGGTATTCTGCATCTCCAGAGAAATAGCTAGGCTGCAAAAAATCCTTCACAGACTAAGCTGGACAAGACAAAAACATGAAAAAGCACAGAACTATAAGGTCCACTGCAGGTGGACAGCAAAAACAAAGCCAGGACTTATCATTGTAGAAAAGCACAGCAAACTGGAGAGACCAGCAGGGAAGTGAATCCTTCCAGAACAATGGACAACTGGCACTGACTAAAGGATCATGCAAAGCTATATACCCCAGTCAGTTTTGCAATTAGTAGATACACCTGTCCACTCCTGCAGTCCAGGCACAACTGCATTACCCTCTACAACCACCGGAGGGAGCCCAAAAGCTGAATTCACAACAGTACCCCCCCCCCTTGAGGAGGGGTCACCGAACCCTCACCAGAGCCCCCAGGCCGATCAGGATGAGCTCGATGAAAGGCACGAACCAAATCAACGGCATGGACATCAGAGGCAGAAACCCAAGAATTATCCTCCTGGCCATAACCCTTCCACTTGACAAGGTACTGAAGCTTCCGCCTCGAAAAACGGGAATCCAAAATCTTCTCAACAACATATTCCAACTCCCCATCGACCAATACAGGGGCGGAGGATCAACAGAGGAAACAACGGGCTCCACATATTTCCGCAAGATCTATGGAAGACATTATGAATAGCAAAAGAGGCCGGAAGCGCCAGGCGAAAGGACACCGGATTAATAATCTCAGAAATCCTATAAGGACCAATAAATCGAGGCTTAAACTTAGGGGAAGAAACCTTCATAGGAACATGACGGGAAGATAACCAAACCAGATCCCCAACCCAAAGCCGGGAACCAACACACCGACGACGGTTAGCAAAACGTTGAGCCTCCTCCTGAGACAGCACCAAATTGTCCACCACATAAGCCCAAATCTGCTGCAACCTGTCGACCACAGAATCCACACCAGGAAGGTCAGAAGGCTCAACCTGCCCAGAAGAAAAACGAGGATGAAAACCAAAATTACAAAAAAAAAGGCGAAACCAAAGTAGCCGAACTAGCCTGATTATTAAGGGCAAACTCGGCCAATGGCAAAAAAGCCACCCAATCATCCTGATCAGCAGACACAAAGCATCTCAAATAGGTCTCCAAGGTCTGATTAGTTCGCTCAGTCTGGCCATTTGTCTGAGGATGAAATGCAGAGGAAAAAGACAAATCAATGCCCAGCTTGGCACAAAAGGCCTGCCAAAACCTAGAAACAAACTTGGAACCTCTGTCGGACACAATATTCTCCGGAATACCATGCAAACGCACCACATGTTGGAAAAACAACGGAACCAAATCAGAAGAAGGCAATTTAGGCAAAGGCACCAAATGAACCATCTTAGAAAATCGGTCACAGACAACCCAGATAACCGACATTCTTTGTGAAACAGGAAGATCGGAAATAAAATCCATAGAAATATGCGTCCAAAGTCTCTCAGGGACCGGCAATGGCAAAAGCAACCCACTAGCGCGGGAACAGTAAGGCTTAGCCCGCGCACAAATCCCACAGGACTGCACAAAAGAACGCACATCCCGTGACAAAGAAGGCCACTAAAAGGACCTACTAACCAAATCTCTGGTACCAAAAATCCCAGGATGGCCAGCCAACACAGAAAAATGAACCTCAGAAATCACTTTACTAGTCCATCTATCAGGAACAATCAGTTTCCCCACAGGACAGCGGTCAGGCTTATCAGCCTGAAATTCCTGAAGAACCCGTCGCAAATCAGGGGAGATGGCAGAAAGAATCACCCCTTCCTTCAAAATGCCGACCGGCTCAAGAACCCCAGGGGAATCAGGAAAAAAACTCCTAGAGAGGGCATCAGCCTTAACATTCTTAGTACCAGGAATGTACGAGACCACAAAATCAAAAAGGGGAGAAAAACAGGGACCATCGAGCCTGTCTAGGATTCAGCCGTTTGGCAGACTCGAGGTAAATCAGATTCTTATGATCGGTCAGGACCACAATATGGTGCTTGGCCCCCTCAAGCCAATGTCGCCACTCCTCAAATGCCCACTTCATAGCCAACAAATCCCGATTGCCGACAACATAATTGCATTCCGCAAGCAAAAACTTCTGAGAAAAGAAGGCACACGGATTCATCAAGGAACCATCAGAATTCCTCTGAGACAAAAAGGCCCCTGCCCCAATCTCAGACGCGTCAACCTCAACCTGAAATGGAAGAGAAACATCTGGCTGATGCAACACAGGGGCAGAAGTAAATCGGCGTTTAAGCTCCTGAAAGGCAGAAACAGCCGCGGAGGACCAATTCGTCACATCAGCGCCTTTCTTGGTCAAATCGGTTAGAGGTTTAACCACACTGGAGAAGTTGGCAATGAAACGACGATAAAAATTAGCAAAGCCCAAGAATTTCTGAAGGCTCTTCACAGATGTGGGCTGAATACAATCATGAATGGCCTGAACCTTAACCGGATCCATTTCTATAGATGAGGGAGAAAAAATTAAACCCCAAAAAGAGACCTTCTGCACTCCAAAGAGGCACTTTGACCCCTTCACAAATAAAGCATTATTATGGAGGATCTGAAATACCATCCTGACCTGTTTCACATGAGACTCCCAATCATTGGAAAAAATCAAAATATCATCCAAATATACAACCATGAATTTATCAAGATAACTCCGAAAGATATCATGCATGAAGGATTGGAACACAGATGGGGCATTAGAGAGTCCGAATGGCATCACAAGGTATTCAAAATGGCCTTCGGGCGTATTAAATGCAGTTTTCCATTCGTCACCCTGCTTGATACGAATAAGATTATAAGCCCCTCGAAGGTCAATCTTAGTAAACCAGCTAGACCCCTTAATCCTAGCAAACAAATCAGTAAGCAAAGGCAAAGGGTATTTAACCGTGATCTTATTCAAGAGGCGATAATCAATACAGGGTCTCAAGGAGCCATCCTTCTTGGCAACAAAAAAAACCCCGCTCCCAATGGTGAAGAAGATGGCCGAATATGCCCTTTCTCCAAAGACTCCTTAATATAGCTCCTGATGGCGGTATGTTCAGGCACAGACAGGTTGAAAAGTCGGCCGTTAGGGAACTTACAACCTGGAATCAAGTCAATAGCACAATCACAGTCCGGTGGAAGGGAACTGGATTTGGGCTCATCGAATACATCCTGAAAGTCAGACAAAAACTCAGGAACTTCAGAAGAGGGGGAAGAGGAAATTGACATCTAAGGAACCTGATCATGAACCCCCTGACAACCCCAACTAGTCACAGACATGGATTTCCAATCTAACACCGGATTATGTAGCTGCTATAAGGCTATAAAATGGTAAATATGCCAGCGCCAATGGCGCTCCACACAATTGGGGTCATTTTATAGCCTTATAGCTCTTTTTATGTACTCTGGCAATGTAGCCCTGTTGCACTAGCACTAGACACTTTATTATTTCTTTTTACCCATAGTATTGTGTCTCTATGTACTTACATCAGTATTATATTTACTAGAATTATTTATTATCTATTTTGATCTTGTATCCTTGGGTCACCTTTTTTGATTGCTTTTGAGTTTTTTACTCTGCTATATTTGGATACGAGCCCTTGGATACTGCACCTAAAGATATAAAAAAAACACTTTTTTCATATATGTGGTTATTTATTATTTTTTTCTGTACCCCTTGGCACATTATTTATACCGGATTGGCCGTTTGTTATCTGTGCATTGTGCCCCCACATTTTTTCCCTTCTTTACCTTTTTTGTATATTATTTGTGAATTTTACATTTTAAACTGATCATAATAAAATATCTAGTATTTTATGGCAATAGCTTTGTTCTCGTTTTTTGATGTACTAATTGTTTAAAGCTGCCTTGCCTAGGCATGTTATACATTTTTGAAGTCTATTATGGTAAACGGCATCACGCTCTCTCCCTCACCTGAAATCCGCTGCTCGGAGTAACTCTCGATTGTGCCCTGTCCTTCATACCACACTTCCAAAACTCTTGCCACCTCCTGTCGCCTCCAACTCAAAGATATTTCCAGAATCCGTCCCTTCCTCAGCCCTCAATCTACTAAAACTCTTGTGCATGCCCTTATCATCTCCCGCCTTGATTACTGCAACACCCTCCTCTGTGGCCTCCACGTTAACTCTCTTGCACCACTCCAGTCTGTCCTCAACTCTGCTGTCAGTCTAGTCCACCTCTCTCCTTGCTACTCCCCTGTTTCTCCCCTCTGCAAATCCCTCCGCTGGCTCCCAATTCCCCAATGAATTCAGTTAAAACTACTAACTTTGATCTACAAAGCCATCCACAACCTGTCCCCTCCCTATATCTCTGAACTAATCTCCCAATATCTTTCCTCACGCAACTTTCGATCCTCACGAGACCTCCCACTCTCATACACACTTATTCGTTCCTCACACATTCGCCTCCAAGATTTCTCCCGAATATCCCCCATCCCCTGGAATTCCACGCCTCAACACGTCCGATTAACCACCACCCTCGGATCCTTTAGACGGAACCTGAAAACCCATCTCTTCAGGAAAGCTTAAAGCCTGCAATAACCATTCTGCCGCTTCATCACCACCCGAGCTGTCGCCTCACCACCACCCGAGCTGCCACCTCACCACCACCAGTGCTGCTACACCCCCGACCTTCTGTCTCTTCCCCATTATCCCGTAGAATGTAAGTCCACAAGGACAGGGTCCTCTCCCCTCTGTACCAGTCTATCATCTAACTAAACCACAAAAAGAAACAGTGCAATAGTCCAAATATAAAGAAAACATGAAAAAAGTTTATTAAATATAAATATTTAGACAAAGAACATGGACATAGTAATGGGTTAAAGGTAACGAGAAAGAGCATTGAAAAATAGGAGCAGGACAACGATCCCCATCGATCCCCATAGTATCAAGCAAGTGCATTGTACTAAATAGCTCAAGTAAATCTAATCCATGGAACGTTCCACATCAGTGGCAGTGTGAAGGTTTAGCATATCAAGCCAGGAACACATGGCAGAATTACCCAAACATAAAAACATGAAAGCCTCAGTGGACAACATACCAATGATGTAACAGGGGAAAGCGTACAATAAAGATTTTAAAACACCATGTGTATTTATTTCAGTAAAAAACTTTTTTCATAATGTGTTTGTGTATTTTTAACCCTTTACTACTATTGGATTAATAATGGATAGGTGTCTTATTGACATCTCTCCATTATTAATCTGGCTTAATGTCACATTACAATAGCAAGGTGACATTAACCCTTCATTACCCCATATCCCACCACTACTTGGGAGTGGGAAGAGAGAGGCCAAGTGCCAGAATAGGCGCATCTTCCAGATGTGCCTTTTCTGGGGTGGCTGGGGGCAGATGTTTTTAGCAGGGGGGGGGGGGCTATAATCATGGACCCTCTCCAGGCTATTAATATCTGCCCTCAGTCACTGGCTTTCCCACTCTGGCGGAGAAAATTGCGCGGGAGCCCACGCCTGTTTTTTCCATGATTTAACCCTTTATTTTAACACCTAGAGCCCCCAAATTTTGCACACAGACAATTCTAACATTAGTAGTGTGGAATATGTAAAAAAATAAGGGATATGACATGGTTTCCTGTATGTAAACCATGTCTCATGTCCTGTCGGGTTTGATAAGGAGATAGCAAAAGCCGGCAATTCAATTGCCGGCTTTTCTGCTATCTAGCTCTGCATTATATATATATATATATATATATATATATATATATATATATGTGTGTGTGTGTCTGACTGACATATTTATATATGTGTATATACAGACTGTATATATGTTTTCACGAATAGTTGGGCCCATGGATCCATTCTATGTCCATTTTGCAAGCCGATGAGAAAATCTTGCCGTACGGATGCCATACAGATGCCACATGGATAATTTTTACAGAAAAAATTGCATCCTCGCGTTGAATATGGATCACCGTTCAGGAACTTTTCTACATGTTATGCCTGTAAATAACGGACCGAATTTCCCTACGCTAAGTGTGACGCCGGCCTAATAGTTTGCAAGATCCCAGAGGAGCACAAGGTAACTTCTAAAGGCCTATCTTACCATGTTAATGTTCATGAATCCACTAAGTATATAGTATAAGTGAGTGAACAATCGTAGTTTCCAGTTCCCTAACGGAATAGAAATTACAGTAAAAAGAAAAAAATGTTATAAAAATTTGAAATCACTAACTTTTGTTTTTGCCCAATAAAAATAAAGTAAAAAGTTAAGATTTATTTGTATCATCCTATCCAAAAAAAAAGTACAATCTTTAAAAATCTAAAACTATACGATAAATGCCTAAAAAAAGAATCACAAAAAGTTAAAATTTCTGCGCTTCGGATTCTGCACAAAAAAATGCAAAAAGCAATGCTTTTTCAGGACGAGTTGTAGTTTTGAACGACACCATTGATTTTACCATATCGTGTACTGGAAAGTGGGCAAAAAATCTAAGTGTGGTGAAAATGCAAAAAAAAGTGCAATTCCACGATTGTTTATTATTATTTTTTTTACCATGTTCACTGAATGCTAAAACTGACCTGGCATTACGATTCTCTGGGTCATTATGAGTTCACAGATAGCAAACATGTCTAGGTTGTTTTTTATGTAAATGGTTGGTGAAAAAAATTTAGTTTGAAAAAAAAAAAAAGAGCCTTTTCCGAGACACAGAATTTTAATTTTTCAGGATCTGGGGCTGGGTGAGGGCTTATTTTTAGCACACCAAGCTGATGTTTTTATTGATACCATTTTGGGGTAGATATGATCTTTTGATCTCCCGTTATTGCATTTTATTGCAATGTTATGGCAACAAAAAAATGTGATTCTGGCGTTTTGATTTTTCTTCTCATGATGTCGTTTACTGATCAGAGAAATTATTTTTATATTTTGATAGATCGGACGATTACGAACACGTCGATACCAAATGTGTATTTTTGTTTGCTTTATTTTGAATGGGACAAAAAGGAGTTGATTTGAACTTGTATACACTGCTCAAAAAACATGAAGGCATTGAAGCTATGGACCGGCTCGCCTGTTCCCCAGACCTGAATCCGATTGAGCACATCTGGGACATCATGTATCGCACCATTCACCAAAGTCACGTTGCACAACAGACTGTCCAGGAGTTGGCGGATGCTTTAGTCCATGTCTGGGAGGAGATCCCTCAGGAGACCATCTGCCGCCTCATCAGGAGCATGCCCAGGCATTGTAGGGAGATCACACAGGCAGGTGGAGGCCACACACAATACTGAGCATCCTTTCCTTGTCATGAGGCATTTCCACTGAAGTTGGATCAGCCTGTAATTTGATTTTCCACTTTGATTTTGAGTATCATTCCAAATCCAGACCTCCGGGGGATATTCATTTTGATTTACATTGATAATTGTTATATTTTATTGTTCTGAACACATTCTACTATGCAATGAATAAAAAATTGCAACTGGAATATTTAATTCAGAGATATCTAGGATGTGGGATTTTAGTGTTTCCTTTATTGTTTTTGAACAGTGTATTTTAAAAAACTTTTTTTTCTACTTTTTACCCGCTTCAATTGTCCCCTTAGGAAACTTCAAGCTGCGATCTTCTGATGGCTGGTGCAGTACATAGCAGAGCTATGAGCAGCAGAAATGATCATCTGCTATGAACACTGGCCACGGGCCAGCGTTCATAGAATATCTGCAATGACAGTCACGGGAATCTTCTGCAGACCCCTAATTATCACGCCAACCCATCAGCGTCCCACAATCTTGTGACAAGGGCGCCGATGGATGGGGTTTGTGAAACACATCCAGTGAAATGCTGCTGTTAGAGATTGACAGCAACATTTAACATGTTAACAGCTGCGGGTGGATCGTGATTTCACCCACGGCTGTTAGTGGCGCATGCCGGTTGATAAAATTAATTGTCATGTGAGGAGAAAGATGTGAGCTCAGCGCCGGAGGGAGGGACACAGCCTATGACGTACCTATACGTCATAAGTCATGAAGAGGTTAAATGCAATTCATTTCTAAAAGGTTTGCAATCTGTAATCCTTTTAAAAAGAAATGTCCCTTTAAAGTACATGTGGTGCTTGGTAACTGCAGCTCTTCAATCTTGCATGCCACAATGTAGCACTTGAGAGACAGTCCAGTCACAGCAATAATCGAGCATTGTAGAAGCAGAAGGCAGACAGCTTTTGCTGAGGGCGATGGACGAGTCAGGGGAAAAGTGACATCTAATATTTGTCCTGCAGTGATTTACAATCTTCACTTTTATTCTATTAGCATAAAACCTCGGAGGATATTGGCTCTTCTGCTGTGTTGGGTAGAAATTAGTTGGAGTGTGAATAGATTGAATTGCTCCGTACAGGTGCTATAAATCGCCTCTCCTGACTAGTTAGGCTGCCGTCACACTAGCAGTATTTGGTCAGTATTTTACATCAGTATTTGTAGCCAAAACCAGGAGTGGAACTATTAGAGGAAAAGTATAATAGAAACATATGCACCACTTCTGCATTTATCACCCACTCCTGGTTTTGGCTTACAAATACTGACGTAAAATACTGACCAAATACTGATAGTGGACGGCAGCCTTATACAATGATTATAATCTGCACAGGGAAAATAATGAAATATCGGGAAAAGGAATCCTTAAGTCAAAAGGCACACAAAAATTAAAATGTTTTGAGAAATGTAAGAAGTGTACGTACAGTACAGACCAAAAGTTTGGACACACCATCTCATTTAAAGAGTTTTCTGTATTTTCATGACTATGATAATTGTAAATTCACACTGAAAGCATCAAAACAATGAATTAACACATGTGGAATTATATACTAATTATATATTTACTAACAAAAAAGTGTGAAAGAACTGAAATTATGTCTTATATTCTAGGTTCTTCAAAGTAGCCACCTTTTGCTTTGACGACTGCTTTGCACACTCTTGGCATTCTCTTGATGAGCTTCAAGAGGTAGTCACCGGGAATGGTCTTCCAAAAATCTTGAAGGAGTTCCCAGAGATGCTTAGCACTTGTTGGCCTTTTTCCCTTCACTCTGCGGTCCAGCTCACCCCAAACCATCTCGATTGGGTTCAGGCTTGGTGACTGTGGAGGCCAGGTCATCTGGCATAGCACCCCATCACTCTCCTTCTTGGTCAAATAGCCCTTACACAGCCTGGAGGTATGTTTGGGGTCATTGTCCTGTTGAAAAATAAATGATGGTCCAACTAAACGCAAACCAGATGGAATAGCATGCCGCTACAAGATGCTGTGGTAGCCATGCTGGTATGCCTTCAATTTTGAATAAATCCCCAACAGTGTCACCAGCAAAGCACCCCCACACCATCACACCTCCTCCTCCATGCTTCACGGTGGGAACCAGGCATGTAGAGTCCATCCGTTCACCTTTTCTGCGTCGCACAAAGACACGGTGGTTGGAACCAAAGATCTTAAATTTGGACTCATCAGACCAAAGCACAGATTTCCACTGGTCTAATGTCCATTCCTTGTGTTCTTTAGCCCAAACAAGTCTCTTCTGGTTGTTGCCTGTCCTTAGCAGTGGTTTCCTAGCAGCTATTTTACCATGAAGGCCTGCGGCACAAAGTCTCCTCTTAACAGTTGTTGTAGAGATGTGTCTGCTGCTAGAGCTTTGTGTGGCATTGACCTGGTCTCTAATCTGAGCTGATGTTAACCTGCGATTTCTGAGGTGACTCAGATAAACTTATCCTCAGAAGCAGAGGTGACTCTTGGTCTTCCTTTCCTGGGGCAGTCCTCATGTGAGACAGTTTCTTTGTAGTGGTTGATGGTTTTTGCAACTGCACTTGGGGACACTTTCAAAGTTTGCCCAATTTTTTGGACTGACATTCATTTCTAAAAGTAATGATGGCCACTCGTTTTTCTTTACTTAGCTTTTTCCTTACCATCATACAAATTCTAACAGTCTATTCAGTAGGACTGTTATGATCTGGTGGTTAGGACAAATAGTGGACTTGGTAGTTAGAGCACCAGAAAAGACCTGATAGCACATTAATACAGGACAAGCTCTGAGAAGTGGAACCTCTGCTGACCGCAATCCCTAATCCTATCACGCACACTAGAAATAGCCGTGGAGCGCTCCTATCATGACCTAGGCGCCTCGTCACAGCCTCAGAACTAGCTAGCCCTAGAGATAGGAAAAATAAGCCTATCTTGCCTCAGAGAAAATTCCCCAAAGGAAAAGGCAGCCCCCCACATATATTGACTGTGAGTAAGATGAAATCACAAACACAGAGATGAAATAGATTTAGCAAAGAGAGGCCCGACTTACTAAACAGACAGAAGATAGGAAAGGTCACTTTGCAGTCAGCAAAAAACCCTACAAAAGCCACACAGAGAGTGCAGGGAAAAATACCTTCCGCACCGACTAACGGAGCGGAGGCGCCCCTCTGCGTACCCAGAGCTTCCAGCAAGCAAGGCAAAATTCACATAAGCATGCTGGACAGAAAAAATAGCAAACAAGAAAGCAAAGCAAAACTTAGCTTCTGCTGGAGGAAACAGGTAACCAGGAAGATCCAGGAGCGAACTAGACCAATGCTACAACATTGACAGCTGGCATCGGACAAGGATCCAAGTGGAGTTAAATAGAGCAGCCCACTAACGAATTAGCCTCGTAACGTGTAGAAGGAAACTCAGAAACACCCACAGGCATCAGAGAAATTCCATAGACAGAACCAGCCGAAGTACCATTCACGACCACAGGAGGGAGCCCGAAAACAGAACTCACAACAGTACCCCCTACTTGAGGAGGTGTCACCGAACCCTCACGAGAGCCCCCAGGCCGACCAGGATGAGCCAAATGAAAGGCACGAACCAGATCGGCCGCATGAACATCAGAGGCAAAAACCCAGGAATTATCCTCCTGAGCATAACCCTTCCACTTGACCAAGTACTGGAGTTTCCGTCTCGAAATACGAGAATCCAAAATCTTCTCCACCACATACTCCAACTCCCCCTCAACCAACACCGGAGCAGGAGGGTCAACGGATGGTACCACAGGCGCCACATATCTCCGCAACAACGACCTATGGAACACATTATGGATGGCAAAAGAATCTGGAAGGGCCAAACGAAATGACACAGGATTGATAACCTCAGAAATTTTATACGGACCAATGAAACGAGGCTTAAACTTAGGAGAGGAAACCTTCATAGGAACATAACGAGACGACAACCAAACTAAATCCCCAACACGAAGTCGGGGACCCACACAGCGCCGGCAGTTAGCGAAACGTTGAGCCTTCTCCTGGGACAATGTCAAATTGTCCACTACATGAGTCCAAATCTGCTGCAACCTATTCACCACAGTATCTACACCAGGACAGTCAGAAGAGTCAACCTGCCCTGAAGAGAAACGAGGATGGAAACCAGAATTGCAGAAAAACGGCGAAACCAAAGTAGCCGAGCTGGCCCGATTATTAAGGGCAAACTCAGCCAACGGCAAAAAGGACACCCAATCATCCTGATCAGCAGAAACAAAGCATCTCAGATATGTTTCCAACGTCTGATTAGTTCGTTCGGTTTGGCCATTTGTCTGAGGATGGAAAGCCGAGGAAAAAGACAGATCAATGCCCATCCTAGCACAAAAGGATCGCCAAAACCTTGAAACAAACTGAGGACCTCTGTCTGAAACGATGTTCTCCGGAATGCCATGTAAACGAACCACATGCTGGAAAAACAATGGCACCAAATCAGAGGATGAAGGCAATTTAGAAAAGGGTACCAAATGGACCATCTTAGAAAAGCGATCACAAACCACCCAAATGACCGACATCTTTTGAGAGACGGGGAGATCCGAAATAAAATCCATAGAAATATGCGTCCAGGGCCTCTTCGGGACCGGCAAGGGCAAAAGCAACCCACTAGAACGAGAACAGCAGGGCTTAGCCCGAGCACAAGTCCCACAGGACTGCACAAAAGAACGCACATCCCGTGACAAAGAAGGCCACCAAAAGGATCTAGCCACCAAATCTCTGGTACCAAAGATTCCAGGATGCCTGTTATGGCTGGCAATCAGGCAACACAGCGTGCAGTAATCAGCGCACATACAGAGATCTGGCAATAACCAAAAACAATAGGACGAGCTCTGAGACGTGGAATCTCTGTAGACTGCAGTACCTGATCTATCCTCACACAACTATAAGCAGCAGTGGATTGCGCCTATCACTACCTATGCAACTCGGCACTGCCTGAGGAGCTGACTAGCCTGAAGATAGAAATACAAGCCTGACTTACCTCAGAGAAATACCCCAAAGGAATAGGCAGCCCCCCACATATAATGACTGTTAGCAAGATGAAAAGACAAACGTAGGAATGAAATAGATTCAGCAAAGTGAGGCCCGATATTCTAGACAGAGCGAGGATAGCAAAGAGAACTATGCAGTCTACAAAAAACCCTAAAACGAAAACCACGCAAAGGGGCAAAAAGACCCACCGTGCCGAACTAACAGCACGGCGGTGCACCCCTTTGCTTCTCAGAGCTTCCAGCAAAAGTTAATAGCAAGCTGGACAGAAAAAACAGAAAACAAACTAGAAGCACTTATCTAGCAGAGCAGCAGGCCCAAGGAAAGATGCAGTAGCTCAGATCCAACACTGGAACATTGACAAGGAGCAAGGAAGACAGACTCAGGTGGAGCTAAATAGCAAGGCAGCCAACGAGCTCACCAAAACACCTGAGGGAGGAAACCCAGAGACTGCAATACCACTTGTGACCACAGAAGTGAACTCAGCCACAGAATTCACAACAGATGCCCAGCCAACACCGAACAATGAAGCTCAGAGATAACTCTGCTAGTCCATTTATCAGGGACAAACAGTTTCTCTGCAGGGCAACGGTCAGGTCTATCAGCCTGAAATTTTTGCAGCACCCGCCGCAAATCAGGGGAGATGGCAGACAAAATTATCCCCTCTCTGAGAATACCTGCCAGCTCAGAAACACCCGGAGAGTCAGGCACAAAACTCCTTGACAGGGCATCAGCCTTCACATTCTTAGAGCCCGGAAGGTACGAAACCACAAAATCAAAACGGGAGAAAAATAACGCCCATCGAGCCTGTCTCGGATTCAACCGTTTGGCAGACTCAAGATAAGTCAAATTTTTGTGATCTGTCAAGACCACCACGCGATGCTTGGCTCCTTCCAGCCAATGACGCCACTCCTCGAATGCCCACTTCATGGCCAACAATTCACGATTACCAACATCATAATTGCGCTCAGCAGGCGAAAACTTTCTAGAAAAGAAAGCACATGGCTTCATTCCCGAGCCATCAGAACTTCTTTGCGACAAAACAGCCCCTGCTCCAATCTCAGAGGCATCAACCTCAACCTGAAACGGGAGCGAAACATCTGGCTGGCACAACACAGGGTCAGAAGAAAAACGACGCTTCAATTCCTGAAAAGCATCCACGGCCGCAGAAGACCAATTGACCACATCAGCACCCTTCTTGGTCAAATCAGTCAATGGTTTAGCAACACTAGAAAAATTAGTGATGAAGCGACGATAAACATTAGCAAAGCCCAGGAACTTTTGCAGGCTCTTCACAGATGTTGGATGAGTCCAATCATGAATGGCCTGGACTTTAACAGGGTCCATCTCGACAGTGGAAGGGGAAAAAATGAACCCCAAAAATGAAACCTTCTGAACTCCAAAGAGACACTTTCACCCCTTCACAAACAAGGAATTAGCACGAAGGACCTGGAACACCATTCTGACCTGCTTCACATGAGACTCCCAATCATCCGAAAAGACCACAAGATCATCCAAATACACAATCAGGAATTTATCCAGGTACTCTCGGAAGATGTCATGCATAAAGGACTGAAATACTGATGGAGCATTGGAAAGCCCGAATGCCATTACCAGGTACTCAAAATGGCCCTCGGGCGTATTAAATGCTGTTTTCCATTCATCGCCCCGTTTAATACGCACAAGATTATACGCCCCTCGAAGGTCTATCTTGGTAAACCAACTAGCCCCTTTAATACGAGCAAACAAGTCAGACAGCAACGGCAAAGGATACTGAAATTTGACAGTAATTTTATTAAGAAGGCAGTAATCAATACAAGGTCTCAAAGAACCATCCTTCTTGGCCACAAAAAAGAACCCTGCTCCCAACGGTGATGACGATGGGCGAATATGGCCTTTCTCCAATTATGGCTTTGGGCTCATCAAATACATCCTGATAATCCGACAAAAACTCCGGAACCTCAGAAGGAGTAGAAGACGAAATTGACAAAAATGGAACATCACCATGTACCCCCTGGCAACCCCAGCTGGACACAGACATAGATTTCCAGTCCAATACTGGATTATGGACCTGTAGCCATGGTAACCCTAAAACGACCACATCATGCAGATTATGTAACACCAAAAAACGGATATCCTCCTGATGTGCAGGAGAATTGCACATGGTCAATTGGGTCCAGTACTGAGGCTTATTGTTGGCCAAAGGCGTAGCATCAATACCTCTCAATGGAATAGGATGCTGCAAGGGCTCCAAGAAAAAACCACAGCGCCTAGCATACTCCAAGTCCATCAAATTCAGGGCAGCGCCTGAATCCACAAATGCCATAACAGAGTAGGAAGACAAAGAACAAATCAGAGTAACGGACAATAGAAATTTTGACTGTACCGTACCAATGGTGGCAGACCTAGCGAACCGCTTAGTGCGCTTAGGACAATCGGAGATAGCATGAGTGGAATCACCACAGTAAAAACACAGCCCATTCCGACGTCTGTGTTCCTGCCGTTCAGCTCTGGTCAAAGTCCTATCACACTGCATAGGCTCAGGCCCATGCTCAGATAGTACCGCCAAATGGTGCAGTTTTACGCTCACGCAAGCGTCGATCGATCTGAATGGCCAAAGACAGACTCATTCAGACCAGCAGGCATAGGAAATCCCACCATGACATCTTTAAGGGCTTCAGAGAGACCCTTTCTGAAGATTGCTGCCAGGGCACATTCATTCCACTGAGTGAGCACAGACCACTTTCTAAACTTCTGACAATATATCTCTGCTTCATCCTGACCCTGACACAGAGCCAGCAAGATTTTCTCTGCCTGATCCACTGAATTAGGTTAGTCATAAAGCAATCTGAGCGCCAGGAAAAACGCATCCACATCACGCAATGCCGGATCTCCTGGCGCAAGGGAAAATGCCCAGTCTTGAGGGTCACTACGTGACAAAGAAATAATGATCCTTACTTGTTGAGCAGGATCACCTGAGGAGCGAGGTTTCAAAGCTAGAAACAATTTACAATTATTTTTGAAATTCAAAAACTTAGATCTATCACCAAAAAACAAATCAGGAATTGGAATCTTAGGCTCTGACATCGGATTCTGAACCACAAAATCTTGGATGTTTTGTACCCTTGTAGTGAGATTATCCATCCAAGAGGACAGACCTTGAATGTCCATGTCCACACCTGTGTTCTGAACCACCCAGAGGTAAAGGGGAAAAATGAGACAGAACACGCTGCAAAGAAAAAAAAATGGTCTCAGAGGTTCACTTATCTCTCTATTGAGATGCATCAATACTTTTGGCCAGCTGTACTGTTATGATCTGGTGGTTAGGACAAATAGTGGACTTGGTAGTTAGAGCACCAGAAAAGACCTGATAGCACATTAATACAGGACAAGCTCTGGGAAGTGGAACCTCTGCTGACCGCAATCCCTAATCCTATCACGCACACTAGAAATAGCCGTGGAGCGCTCCTATCATGACCTAGGCGCCTCGTCACAGCCTCAGAACTAGCTAGCCCTAGAGATAGGAAAAATAAGCCTATCTTGCCTCAGAGAAAATTCCCCAAAGGAAAAGGCAGCCCCCCACATATATTGACTGTGAGTAAGATGAAATCACAAACACAGAGATGAAATAGATTTAGCAAAGAGAGGCCCGACTTACTAAACAGACAGAAGATAGGAAAGGTCACTTTGCAGTCAGCAAAAAACCCTACAAAAGCCACACAGAGAGTGCAGGGAAAAATACCTTCCGCACCGACTAACGGAGCGGAGGCGCCCCTCTGCGTACCCAGAGCTTCCAGCAAGCAAGGCAAAATTCACATAAGCATGCTGGACAGAAAAAATAGCAAACAAGAAAGCAAAGCAAAACTTAGCTTCTGCTGGAGGAAACAGGTAACCAGGAAGATCCAGGAGCGAACTAGACCAATGCTACAACATTGACAGCTGGCATCGGACAAGGATCCAAGTGGAGTTAAATAGTTAAATAGAGCAGCCCACTAACGAATTAGCCTCGTGACCTGTAGAAGGAAACTCAGAAACACCCACAGGCATCAGAGAAAGTCCATAGACAGAACCAGCCGAAGTACCATTCACGACCACAGGAGGGAGCCCGAAAACAGAGCTCACAACATAGGACTATCAGCTGTGTATCCACCAGACTTCTGCTCAACACACCTGATGGTCCCAACTCCATTTTTAAGGCAAGAAATCCCACTTATTAAACCTGACAGGGCACACCTGTGAAGTGAAAATCATTCCTGGTGACTACTTCTTGAAGCTCATCAAGAGAATGCCAAGAGTGTGGAAAGCAGTCATCAAAGCGAAAGGTGGCTACTTTGAAGAACCTACAATATAAGGCATAATTTCAGTTGTTTCACACTTTTTTGTTAAGTATATAATTCCACATGTGTTAATTCATAGTTTTGATACCTTCAGTGTGAATTTACAATAATCATAGTTATGAAAATACAGAAAAATCTTTAAAAGAGAAGGTGTGTCCAAACTTTTGGTCTGTACTGTATATGTCCGGATCCAACCTGTAAAGTATGCTTGATTTGGGATAGTTCAGATCTTTAAGCTCCAAATCGAAAAAGCTGGTAGGATACATAATTAAATAAGAAGCAATGCAAGATGGATTCCTGTGTACAATAAGGGTATGTGCACACGCTGCGGATTTTGCTGCGAATCCGCAGCGGTTTCCCATGAGTTTACAGTACCATGTTAACCTATGGGAAACTAAATCCGCAGTGCACATGTTGCGGAAAAAAACGTGCAGAAACGCAGCGGTTTACATTCCGCAGCATGTCAATTCTTTGTGCGGATTCCGCTGCGGTTTTACACCTGCTCCAATAGAAAACTGCAGGTGTAAAGCCGCAGCGGAATCTGCAGTAGAAACATCCACAGTCCTCCAGAATACCTGTGCACATACCCTAAAGCAGTGCAGCAGGAAAAAGGTAGAATCTGCAACAATAGTAAACAAGGATAGTGTCCTTTTAGTTCTGCTACTATCTGTGTGTGTATGTAACAAAAGATTAACCTTTCACAAGCAGTGGTTTCTTTCTCTTGTAGATTAATCCTTTAGAAGCAGCTTTGTCCTCCTCCTCCTGCAGACTAACCCTTTAGAACCAGTCTTGTCCTTAATGCACCATACTTATACAGGTGCTTCGAACAAAATTAGAATATCCTCAAAAAGATAATCATCAACATTAACAGAAATAAACACTTGAAGTGGATCACTCTGTTTGTGCAGACTCTGTGAGTTTCACTTTTTGTATTGAAGAAATAACATTACAGTAACTTTTTCATGATATTCTAATTTAGTGAGAAGCACCTGTACTTGCTAAATTGATTCTTATAGCTGTTCACCCTGAATCCTGACCAGATTGGAGCACATACACCATGCAGACTTTTAAAAAATGCTATGAAAAGCAAAAATCTTTTAAAATGTTATGGTTTTGAACATTTTTATTTAACAACTAGCTGAAGAGCCCGGCGTTGCCTGGGCATTGTAAATATCTGTGGTTAGTTATAGCACCTCACTTCTCTTATTTTCCCCCTCACTCCTCATTCCCCCCTAACACTTGTCATTTCAACCTCACATCTGTCATTTTCTGATCACTCCACTATTTTCCCTCTCCTCTCCTTTTGCACTCACACCTTTTCATTTTCACCTCACACCTCTGATTTTCTCCTCAGTATATACATATTTGTCATCTCCCTTATATATAGTAGACACCTGTATGTCATCTCCTGTATATAGTGTATACCTGTATGTCATCTCCCATGTATAGTATACACCTGTATGTCATCTCCCCTGTAAATAGTATATACCTGCTGTATGTCATCTCCTCCTGTATATTGTATATACCTGTGTCATCTCCTGTGTATAGTATGTACCTGTATGTCATCTCCTCCTATAGTATATACCTGTATGTCATCTCTTCTGTATATAGTATATACCTTAGAGAATAGGAGTATAGAAAAATGTAATATTTTATTAAATCACATATAATTTCATATAATTTACATATAAGTTTAGAGAAACAGGTTGTGGATCCCATCCGGTGTGCCCCGTCTTAGTGCCTCGCAGTGACCCTCCTTTGGTAAGAGCCCCTTCTATTTACCTGTCACCTTACGCCACTCTTGGCATTACACATGGAAAGTGTGACAGGCAGTCGTCAGCAGTAGGTCTCTTTCACCCTTTTGTATGCATGTTGGCTCTTATGACGGTGTACACCGGGGGATGCCCACTCACGTTTTTACCATCCTTTAGCTTTGTATTCTATTATATGTTTTGTATATTACCTGTTTATCTAAACTTATATGTAAATTATATGAAATTATATGTGATTTAATAAAATATTACATTTTTCTAATTACCTATATGCTCCTAGTGTACTCCTATTCTCTATGGTTTGTATGGAGTTGGGTTTCCTTTCGGGTGAGGGGTAGTGTGGCACTATTTAGTGCTCTATCCTCTCCGTGGTATTTAGTATGCTGCCTGGTTTTAGTATTATAGTATATACCTGTATGTCATCTCCCCTGTATATAGTATATACAGTTAGGGCCAGAAATATTTGGACAGTGACACAATTTTCGCGAGTTGGGCTCTGCATGCCACCACATTGGATTTGAAATGAAACCTCTACAACAGAATTCAAGTGCAGATTGTAACGTTTAATTTGAAGGGTTGAACAAAAATATCTGATAGAAAATGTAGGAATTGTACACATTTCTTTACAAACACTCCACATTTTAGGAGGTCAAAAGTAATTGGACAAATAAACATAACCCAAACAAAATATTTTTATTTTCAATATTTTGTTGCAAATCCTTTGGAGGCAATCACTGCCTTAAGTCTGGAACCCATGGACATCACCAAACGCTGGGTTTCCTCCTTCTTAATGCTTTGCCAGGCCTTTACAGCCGCAGCCTTCAGGTCTTGCTTGTTTGTGGGTCTTTCCGTCTTAAGTCTGGATTTGAGCAAGTGAAATGCATGCTCAATTGGGTTTAGATCTGGAGATTGACTTGGCCATTGCAGAATGTTCCACTTTTTGGCACTCATGAACTCCTGGGTAGCTTTGGCTGTATGCTTGGGGTCATTGTCCATCTGTACTATGAAGCGCCGTCCAATCAACTTTGCAGCATTTGGCTGAATCTGGGCTGAAAGTATATCCCGGTACACTTCAGAATTCATCCGGCTACTCTTGTCTGCTCTTATGTCATCAATAAACACAAGTGACCCAGTGCCATTGAAAGCCATGCATGCCCATGCCATCACGTTGCCTCCACCATGTTTTACAGAGGATGTGGTGTGCCTTGGATCATGTGCCGTTCCCTTTCTTCTCCAAACTTTTTTCTTCCCATCATTCTGGTACAGGTTGATCTTTGTCTCATCTGTCCATAGAATACTTTTCCAGAACTGAGCTGGCTTCTTGAGGTGTTTTTCTGCAAATTTAACTCTGGCCTGTCTATTTTTGGTATTGATGAATGGTTTGCATCTAGATGTGAACCCTTTGTATTTACTGTCATGGAGTCTTCTCTTTACTGTTGACTTAGAGACAGATACACCTACTTCACTGAGAGTGGTCTGGACTTCAGTTGATGTTGTGAACGGGTTCTTCTTCACCAAATTAAGTATGCGGCGATCATCCACCACTGTTGTCATCCGTGGACGCCCAGGCCTTTTTGAGTTCCCAAGCTCACCAGTCAATTCCTTTTTTCTCAGAATGTACCCAACTGTTGATTTTGCTACTCCAAGCATGTCTGCTATCTCTCTGATGGATTTTTTCTTTTTTTTCAGCCTCAGGATGTTCTGCTTCACCTCAATTGAGAGTTCCTTTGACCGCATGTTGTCTGCTCACAGCAACAGCTTCCAAATGCAAAACCACACATCTGGAATCCACCCCTGACCTTTTAACTACTTCATTGATTACAGGTTAACGAGGGAGACGCCTTCAGAGTTAATTGCAGCCCTTAGAGTCCATTGTCCAATTACTTTTGGTCCCTTGAAAAAGAGGACGCTATGCATTACAGAGCTATGATTCCTAAACCCTTTCTCCGATTTGGATGTGGAAACTATCATATTGCAGCTGGGAGGGTGCACTTTCAGCCCATATTATATACAGTGGGGCAAAAAAGTATTTAGTCAGTCAGCAATTGTGCAAGTTCCACCACTTAAAAAGATGAGAGGTGTCTGTAATTTACATCATAGGTAGACCTCAACTATGGGAGACAAACTGAGAAAAAAAATCCAGAAAATCACATTGTCTGTTTTTTTAACAATTTATTTGCATATTATGGTGGAAAATAAGTATTTGGTCAGAAACAAACAATCAAGATTTCTGGCTCTCACAGACCTGTAACTTCTTCTTTAAGAGTCTTCTCTTTCCTCCACTCATTACCTGTAGTAATGGCACCTGTTTAAACTTGTTATAAGTATAAAAAGACACCTGTGCACACCCTCAAACAGTCTGACTCCAAATTCCACTATGGTGAAGACCAAAGAGCTGTCAAAGGACACCAGAAACAAAATTGTAGCCCTGCACCAGGCTGGAAAGACTGAATCTGCAATGGCCAACCAGCTTGGAGTGAAGAAATCAACAGTGGGAGCAATAATTAGAAAATGGAAGACATACAAGACCACTGATAATCTCCCTCGATCTGGGGCTCCACGCAAAATCCCACCCCGTGGGGTCAGAATGATCACAAGAACGGTGAGCAAAAATCCCAGAACCACGCGGGGGGACCTAGTGAATGAACTGCAGAGAGCTGGGACCAATGTAACAAGGCCTACCATAAGTAACACACTACGCCACCATGGACTCAGATCCTGCAGTGCCAGACGTGTCCCACTGCTTAAGCCAGTACATGTCCGGGCCCGTCTGAAGTTTGCTAGAGAGCATTTGGATGATCCAGAGGAGTTTTGGGAGAATGTCCTATGGTCTGATGAAACCAAACTGGAACTGTTTGGTAGAAACACAACTTGTCATGTTTGGAGGAAAAAGAATACTGAGTTGCATCCATCAAACACCATACCCACTGTAAAGCATGGTGGTGGAAACATCATGCTTTGGGGCTGTTTCTCTGCAAAGGGGCCAGGACGACTGATCCGGGTACATGAAAGAATGAATGGGGCCATGTATCGTGAGATTTTGAGTTCAAACCTCCTTCCATCAGCAAGGGCATTGAAGATGAAACGTGGCTGGGTCTTTCAACATGACAATGATCCAAAGCACACCGCCAGGGCAACGAAGGAGTGGCTTCGTAAGAAGCATTTCAAGGTCCTGGAGTGGCCTAGCCAGTCTCCAGATCTCAACCCTATAGAAAACCTTTGGAGGGAGTTGAAAGTCCGTGTTGCCAAGCGAAAAGCCAAAAACATCACTGCTCTAGAGGAGATCTGCATGGAGGAATGGGCCATCATACCAACAACAGTGTGTGGCAACCTTGTGAAGACTTACAGAAAACGTTTGACCTCTGTCATTGCCAACAAAGGATATATTACAAAGTATTGAGATGAAATTTTGTTTCTGACCAAATACTTATTTTCCACCATAATATGCAAATAAAATGTTAAAAAAACAGACAATGTGATTTTCTGGATTTTTTTTTCTCAGTTTGTCTCCCATAGTTGAGGTCTACCTATGATGTAAATTACAGACGCCTCTCATCTTTTTAAGTGGTGGAACTTGCACTATTGCTGACTGACTAAATACTTTTTTGCCCCACTGTATATAATTGTATTTCTGAACATGTTTTTGTAAACAGCTAAAATAACAAAACATGTGTCACTGTCCAAATATTTCTGGCCCTAACTGTACCTGCTGTATGTCATCTCCTCTTTTATATAGTATATACCTGTGTGTCATCTCCTCCTGTATATAGTATATACCTGCTGTATGTCAGATCTTTTAAATAGTATATACCTGTATGTCATCTCCTCCTGTATATAGTATGTACCTGTGTCATCTCCTCCTGTATATAGTATATACCTGTATCATCTCTCCTGTATATAGTATATATCTGTGTGTCCTCTCCCCTGTATATAGTATATATCGGTATGTCATCTCCTCCTGTATTAGACTGCGTTCGCACAGTATTTTTACCTCAGTATTTGTAAGCTAAATTGGCAGCCTGATAAATCTCCAGCCAACAGGAAGCCCTCCCACCTGGCAGTATATATTAGCTCACACATACACATAATAGGTCATGTGACTGACAGCTGCCGTATTTCCTATATGGTACATTTGTTGCTCTTGTAGTTTGTCTGCTTATTAATCAGATTTTTATTTTTGAAAGATACCAGACTTGTGTTTTAGGGCGAGTTGCGTGTGGCGACATGCGTGTAGCAACTTTTTGTGTGTCGAGTTGCATGTGACAGGTTAGTGTAGCAAGTTGTGTGCGAGTTTTGCACGTGGCGAGTTTTATGTGTGGTGCGTTTTGAGTATGTGCAAGTTTTGTGTGAGGCAACTTTTGCATGTGTTGCAACTTTTGTGCATGTGCAATTTTTCTGCGTGTGCAAGTTTTGCGTGTGGCGAATTTTCCATGAGGTGAGTATTGCACGTGTGGCGAGTTTTGCGTGAGCCTAGTTTTGCATGTGGTGAGTTTTGCGTGGCGAGGTTGATGTATGTGTGGTGAAATGTGTGCTGAGAGTGGTATGTGTTCAAGCACGTGGTAGTGTGTGGCGCATTTTGTGTGTATGTTCATAATCCCCGTGTGTGGTGAGTATCCCATGTCGGGGCCCCACCTTAGCAACTGTGCTGTATATACTCTTTGGTGCCATCGCTCTCACTCTTTAAGTCCCCCTTGTTCACATCTGGCAGCTGTCAATTTGCCTCCCTCAAACACTTTTCCTTTCATTTTTTCCCCATTATGTAGATAGGGGCAAAATTGTTTGAATTGGAACACGCGGGGTTAAAATTTTGCCTCACAACATAGCTTGTGACGCTTTCGGGGTCCAGATGTGACTGTGCAAAATTTTGTGGCTGTAGCTGCGATGGTGCAGATGACAATCCCGGACATACATACATACATACACACACTCAGCTTTATATACTGTATTAGATTGATGAATTCAGTGGTGCAGTGTGTGCTGCCCAAGGGTCAAAAGGTATGATCACACACAAAGGTGAAGCATGAATGCATTTTATCTCAACGCGCTTCAAGGTTTTCAAACCTCTTTATTAGAACCAAACCACAATGATAAGATACAATTCAAAGTGCGGGAATATATACACAAGATATAAACACTGCTCAAAAAAAAAATGAAGGGAACACAAATTCCACATCCTAGATATCATTGATTGAAATATTCCAGTTGTAAATCTTTATTCATTACCGTACATAGTGGAATGCGTTGAGAGCAGTAAAACTTAAAAATTATCAACGTAAATCACAACTAATATCCCACGGAGATCTGGAGTTGGAACGATGCTCAAAATCAAAGCGGAAAATGAAGTTACAGGCTGATCCAACTTCAGTGAAAATGCCTCAAGACAAGGAAATGATGTTCAGTAGTGTGTGTGGCCTCCACGTGACTGTATGATCTCCCTACAAAGCCTGGGCATGCTCCTGATGAGGTGGCGGATGGTCTCCTGAGGGATCTCCTCCCAGACCTGGACTAAAGCATCCGCCAACTCCTGGACAGTCTGTGGTGCAATGTGATGTTGGTGGATGGTGCAAGACATGAGGTCCCAGATGTGTTCAATCGGATCGGATTCAGGTCTGGGGAACGGGCGGGCCAGTCCATAGCTTCAATGCCTTCATCTTGCAGGAACTGCTTACACACTCCAGCCACACAAGGTCTGGCATTGTCCTGCATTAGGAGGAACCCAGGGCCAACCACACCAGAATATGGTCTCACAAGGAGTCTGAGGATCTCATCTCGGTACCTAATGGCAGTCAGGCTACCTCTGGCAAGCACATGGAGGGCTGTGCGGCCCTCCAAAGAAATGCCACCCCACACCATTACTGACCCACTGCTAAACCGGTCATGCTGAAGGATGTTGCAGGCAGCACATCGCTCTCCACGGCGCCTCCAGACTGTCAGATGTTCTGAGTGTGAACCTACATTTATCTGTGAAGAGCACAAGGCGACAGTGGTGAATTTGCCAATCCTGGTGTTCTGTGGCAAATGCCAAGCGTCTTGCACGGTGTTGGGCTGTGAGCACAACCCCCATCTGTGGACCTCGGGCACTCAGACCATCCTCAAGGAGTCTGTTTCTCACCGTTTGTGCAGACACATGCACATTTGTGGCCTGCTGGAGGTCATTTTGCAGGGCTCTGGCAGTGCTCCTCCTGTTCCTCCTTGCACAAAGGATGAAGTAGCGGTCCTGCTGCTCGGTTGTTGCCCTCCTACGGCCCCCTCCACGTCTCCTGGTAGCACCTCCAGCCTCTGGACACTACACTGACAATGAAAACCTTCTTGCCACAGCTCACATTGATGTGCCATCCTGGATGAGCTGCACTACCTGAGCCACTTGTGTGGGTTGTAGAGTCCATCTCATGCTACCACGATGGTGAAAGCACAACCAACATTCAAAAGTGACCAAAACATCAGCAAGAAAGCATTGGTACTGAGATGTGGTCTGTGGTCCCCGCCTGCAGAACCACTCCTTTTATTTATGGTGTCTTGATAATTGCCAATAATTTCCATGTGTTGTCTATTCCATTTGCACAACAGCATGTGAAATTGATTGTCAGTGTTGCTTCCTAAGTGGACAGTTTGATTTCACAGAAGTTTGATTCACTTGGGAGTTATATTCTATTTAAGTGTTCCCTTTATTTTTGTGATCAGTGTATATAAAAAAAAAAAAAAAAAAAAGCACACAGTAATAAACCTTGGTGGTCATATACCACGTCATTTTAGCAGATACAAGGACTGAAAACGGAATGAAATAATAAATCATTTAATCGTATCTCATTGGTGGTCCTGCAGCAACCTGTACATGCTCTATGTGATTTGTCCGAAGGCAGAATGAAGCCAGGGCTGATTGTGATGTACGCAATTCCTACAGCCAATTTCACGTGATCTTTGGGAGATCCAGTGCCGATACTCCTGGAACGGCACCGGAGGTGAATATAGGGGTTATTTTACAACATAGCGATTGAGAAGGGGTTGATATACATGAGCGAAAGTGCTCGAATAAGGCGTAATCTGTTGTGAATTCTGTGGCTGAATTCACTCCTGTGGTCACAAGTGGTACTGCAGCTTCTGAGCTTCCTCCCTCAGGTGTTCTGGTGAGCTCGTTAACTGCTTCATTACTTAACTCCGCCTGATGCTGCTATCCTTGCTCCTTGTCAATGTTTCAGTGTTGGATCTGAGCTTCTCCTGATTGTTCCTGTGACCTGCTTCTCTATATAGCTAAGTGCCTTTTGCTTTTTTGTTGCTTTTTTTCTGTCCAGCTTGTCTTTTGTTTTGCTGGAAGCTCCGAGACGCAAAGGGTGTACCGCCGTGCCGTTAGTTTGGCACGGTGGTTTTTTTTTGCCCCCTTTGCGTGGTTTTGCTTTAGGGTTTTTTGTAGACTGCAAAGTTCGCTTTACTGTCCTCGCTCTGTCCTAGAATATCGGGCCCCACTTTGCTGAATCTATTTCATCCCTACGTTTTGTCTTTTCATCTTACTCACAGTCATTATATGTGGGGGGCTGCCTTTTCCTTTGGGGAATTTCTCTGGGGCAAGTCAGGCCTATTTTTCTATCTTCAGGCTAGCTAGTTTCTTAGGCTGTGCCGAGTTGCCTAGGTAGTTGTTAGGCGCAATCCACAGCCGCTTTTAGTTGTGTTTAGGATAGGATCAGGTGTGCAGTCTACAGAGTTTCCACGTCTCAGAGCTCGTTCTTGTATTTTTGGGTATTTGTCAGATCACTGTGTGCGCTCTGATCGCTTAGCACACTGTGTTTCTGGATTGCCTTCATAACACCTGTCATTAGCAAACATAACAGTACAAGGAGCCTGAACTAATTATTCTCAATAGAGGGAAAGAAAAAGTTCTGACATCATTTTTTTCTTTTTTTTTCTGCTCTGTGTTCACTTTTTTTTTTTTTCCCCTAGACATTTGGGTGATTCTGGACACAGGTGTGGACATGGATATTCAGGGTCTGTGCTCTTCAATGGATAATCTCGTTATAAATGTACAAAAAATTCAAGATACTATTGATCAGAAATCTATGTTAGAACCAAGAATTCCTATTCCTGATTTGTTTTTTGGAGATAGAACTAAGTTTCTAAGTTTCAAAAATAATTGTAAGCTATTTCTGGCCTTGAAACCTCATTCTTCTGGTAATCCTATTCAACAGGTTTTGATTATTATTTCTTTTTTGCGCGGCGACCCTCAAGACTGGGCATTTTCTCTTGCGCCAGGAGACCCTGCATTGAGTAGTGTCGATGCGTTTTTCCTGGCGCTCGGATTGCTGTACGATGAGCCTAATTCAGTGGATCAGGCTGAGAAAAATTTGCTGGCTTTGTGCCAGGGTCAGGATGATATAGAAGTATATTGTCAGAAATTTAGGAAATGGTCAGTACTCACTCAGTGGAATGAATCTGCGCTGGCAGCTTTGTTCAGAAGGGGTCTCTCCGAGGCTCTTAAGGATGTCTGTTATGCTGTGCTATCAGGCAACACAGTGTGCAGTAATCAGCGCACATACAGTGATATGGCAATAACCCAAAAACAATAGAGCAAGCTCTGAGACGTGGAATCTCTGTAGACTGCAATACCTGAACCTATCCTCACACAACTAAAAGCAGCAGTGGATTGCGCCTAACACTACCTATGCAACTCGGCACTGCCTGAGGAGCTGACTAGCCTGAAGATAGAAATACAAGCCTGACTTGCCTCAGAGAAATACCCCAAAGGAATAGGCAGCCCCCCACATATAATGACTGTTAGCAAGATAAAAAGACAAAACGTAGGAATGAAATAGATTCAGCAAAGTGAGGCCCGATATTCTAGACAGAGCGAGGATAGCAAAGAGAACTATGCAGTCTACAAAAACCCTAAAGCAAAACCACGCAAAGGGAGGCAAAAAGACCCACCGTGCCGAACTAACGGCACGGCGGTGCACCCTTTGCGTCTCAGAGCTTCCAGCAAAAGAGAATAGCACAGCTGGACAGAAAAAACGGAAACAAAAACAAAGTAACACTTATCTAGCAGAGCAGCAGGCCACAGGAAAGATGCAGTAGCTCAGATCCAACACTGGAACATTGACAAGGAGCAAGGAAGACAGACTCAAGTGGAGTTAAATAGCAAGGCAGCCAACGAGCTCACCAAAACACCTGAGGGAGGAAGCCCAGAGGCTGCAATACCACTTGTGACCACAGGAGTGAATTCAGCCACAGAATTCACAACAGTACCCCCCCCCTTGAGGAGGGGTCACCGAACCCTCACCAGAACCCCCAGGCCGACCAGGATGAGCCACATGAAAGGCACGAACAAGATCTGGGGCATGGACATCAGAGGCAAAAACCCAGGAATTATCCTCCTGAGCATAACCCTTCCATTTGACCAGATACTGGAGTTTCCGTCTAGAGACACGAGAATCCAAAATTTTCTCCACAATATACTCCAATTCCCCCTCCACCAAAACAGGGGCAGGAGGCTCCACAGATGGAACCATAGGTGCCACGTATCTCCTCAACAACGACCTATGGAATACATTATGTATGGAAAAGGAGTCTGGGAGGGTCAGACGAAAAGACACCGGATTGAGAATCTCAGAAATCCTATACGGACCAATAAAACGAGGTTTAAATTTAGGAGAGGAAACCTTCATAGGAATATGACGAGAAGACAACCAAACCAGATCCCCAACACGAAGTCGGGGACCCACACGGCGTCTACGATTAGCGAAAAGCTGAGCCTTCTCCTGGGACAAGGTCAAATTGTCCACTACCTGAGTCCAGATCTGCTGCAACCTGTCCACCACAGAATCCACACCAGGACAGTCCGAAGACTCAACCTGTCCTGAAGAGAAACGAGGATGGAACCCAGAATTGCAGAAAAATGGAGAGACCAAGGTAGCCGAGCTGGCCCGATTATTAAGGGCGAACTCAGCCAACGGCAAAAATGACACCCAATCATCCTGGTCAGCAGAAACAAAACATCTCAGATATGTTTCCAAGGTCTGATTGGTTCGTTCGGTCTGGCCATTAGTCTGAGGATGGAAGGCCGAGGAAAAAGATAGGTCAATGCCCATCCTACCACAAAAGGCTCGCCAGAACCTCGAGACAAACTGGGAACCTCTGTCAGAAACAATATTCTCAGGAATGCCATGCAAACGAACCACATGCTGGAAGAACAAATGCACCAAATCAGAGGAGGAAGGCAATTTAACCAAGGGCACCAGATGGACCATTTTAGAAAAGCGATCACAGATCACCCAAATGACCGACATCTTTTGAGAAACGGGAAGGTCAGAAATGAAATCCATCGAAATATGTGTCCAAGGCCTCTTCGGGACCGGCAAGGGCAAAAGCAACCCACTGGCACGTGAACAGCAGGGCTTAGCCCTAGCACAAATCCCACAGGACTGCACAAAAGCACGCACATCCCGTGACAGAGATGGCCACCAGAAGGATCTAGCCACTAACTCTCTGGTACCAAAGATTCCTGGATGACCAGCCAGCACCGAACAATGAAGTTCAGAGATAACTTTACTAGTCCACCTATCAGGGACGAACAGTTTCTCGGCCGGACAACGATCAGGTTTATTAGCCTGAAATTTCTGCAACACTCTCCGCAAATCAGGAGAGATGGCAGACACAATGACTCCTTCCTTGAGGATACTCGCCGGCTCAGATAACCCCGGAGAGTCGGGCACAAAACTCCTAGACAGAGCATCCGCCTTCACATTTTTAGAGCCCGGAAGGTACGAAATCACAAAATCAAAACGAGCAAAAAATAACGACCAACGGGCCTGTCTAGGATTCAAGCGCTTGGCAGACTCGAGATAAGTAAGATTCTTATGATCAGTCAATACCACCACGCGATGCTTAGCTCCCTCAAGCCAATGACGCCACTCCTCGAATGCCCACTTCATGGCCAGCAACTCTCGGTTGCCCACATCATAATTACGCTCAGCAGCAGAAAATTTCCTGGAAAAGAAAGCACATGGTTTCAACACTGAGCAACCAGAACCTCTCTGTGACAAAACCGCCCCTGCTCCAATCTCAGAAGCATCAACCTCGACCTGGAACGGAAGAGAAACATCTGGTTGACAACACAGGGGCACAGCAAAAACGACGCTTCAACTCCTGAAAAGCTTCCACGGCAGCAGAAGACCAATTAACCAAATCAGCACCCTTCTTGGTCAAATCGGTCAATGGTCTGGCAATGCTAGAAAAATTACAGATGAAGCGACGATAAAAATTAGCAAAGCCCAGGAATTTCTGCAGACTTTTCAGAGATGTCGGCTGAGTCCAATCCTGGATGGCCTGGACCTTAACTGGATCCATCTCGATAGTAGAAGGGGAAAAGATGAACCCCAAAAATGAAACTTTCTGCACACCGAAGAGACACTTTGATCCCTTCACGAACAAGGAATTAGCACGCAGTACC
This sequence comes from Ranitomeya imitator, assembly GCF_032444005.1. Lineage (NCBI taxonomy): Eukaryota > Metazoa > Chordata > Amphibia > Anura > Dendrobatidae > Ranitomeya > Ranitomeya imitator. The sequence goes on from NC_091286.1 coordinate 650,593,336, forward strand.
TGGAAAACCATTCTGACTTGCTTCACATGAGACTCCCAATCATCAGAGAAGATCAAAATGTCATCCAAGTAAACAATCAGGAATTTATCCAGATACTCACGGAAAATGTCATGCATAAAAGACTGAAAAACAGATGGAGCATTGGCAAGTCCGAACGGCATCACCAGATACTCAAAATGACCCTCGGGCGTATTAAATGCCGTTTTCCATTCATCTCCCTGCCTGATTCTCACCAGATTATACGCACCACAAAGATCAATCTTAGTAAACCAACTAGCCCCCTTAATCCGAGCAAACAAGTCAGATATCAATGGCAAGGGATACTGAAACTTAACAGTGATCTTATTAAGAAGGCGGTAATCAATACACGGTCTTAGCGAACCATCCTTTTTGGCCACAAAAAAGAACCCTGCTCCCAATGGTGATGACGATGGGCGAATATGTCCCTTCTCCAGGGATTCTTTCACATAACTGCGCATAGCGGTGTGTTCAGGCACGGACAAATTAAATAAACGACCCTTAGGGAATTTACTACCAGGAATCAAATTGATAGCACAATCACAATTCCTATGCGGAGGTAGGGCATCAGACTTGGGCTCTTCAAATACATCCTGAAAGTCAGACAAGAACTCTGGGATGTCAGAAGGAATGGATGACGAAATAGACAAAAATGGAACATCACCATGTACTCCCTGACAACCCCAGCTGGTTACCGACATAGAGTTCCAATCTAATACTGGATTATGGGTTTGTAGCCATGGCAACCCCAACACGACCACATCATGCAGATTATGCAGTACCAGAAAGCGAATAACTTCCTGATGTGCAGGAGCCATGCACATGGTCAGCTGGGCCCAGTACTGAGGCTTATTCTTGGCCAAAGGTGTAGCATCAATTCCTCTCAACGGAATAGGACACCGCAAAGGCTCCAAGAAAAATCCACAACGTTTAGCATAATCCAAATCCATCAGATTCAGGGCAGCGCCTGAATCCACAAACGCCATGACAGAATACGATGACAAAGAGCATATCAAGGTAATGGACAGAAGGAATTTGGACTGTACAGTACCAATGACGGCAGAGCTATCGAACCGCCTAGTGCGCTTAGGACAATTAGAAATAGCATGAGTGGAATCACCACAGTAGAAACACAGCCTGTTCAGACGTCTGTGTTCTTGCCGTTCAACTTTAGTCATAGTCCTGTCGCACTGCATAGGCTCAGGTTTACTCTCAGACAATACCGCCAGATGGTGCACAGATTTACGCTCGCGCAAGCGACGACCGATCTGAATGGCCAAGGACATAGACTCATTCAAACCAGCAGGCATAGGAAATCCCACCATTACATCCTTAAGAGCTTCAGAGAGACCCTTTCTGAACCAAGCCGCCAGTGCAGATTCATTCCACAGAGTGAGTACTGACCACTTCCTAAATTTCTGACAATATACTTCTACATCATCCTGACCCTGGCATAAAGCCAGCAAATTTTTCTCAGCCTGATCCACTGAATTAGGCTCATCGTAAAGCAATCCAAGCGCCTGGAAAAACGCATCAACATTACTCAATGCAGGGTCTCCTGGCGCAAGAGAAAACGCCCAGTCCTGTGGGTCGCCGCGCAAAAAAGAAATAATAACCAAAACCTGTTGAATAGGATTACCAGAAGAATGAGGTTTCAAGGCCAGAAATAGCTTACAATTATTTTTGAAGCTCAGGAACTTAGTTCTGTCACCAAAAAACAAATCAGGAATAGGAATTCTTGGTTCTAGCATAGATTTCTGATCAATTGTATCTTGAATCTTTTGTACATTTATAACGAGATTATCCATTGAAGAGCACAGACCCTGAATATCCATGTCCACACCTGTGTCCTGAAGCACTCTAATGTCTAGGGGAAAAAAAACAACTGAAGACAGAGCTGAGGAAAAAAAAAAAAAAATGATGTCAGGACTTCTTTTTTCCCTCTATTGAGAATCATTGGTATGGCTCCTTGTACTGTTATGCTGTGCTATCAGGCAACACAGTGTGCAGTAATCAGCGCACATACAGTGATATGGCAATAACCCAAAAACAATAGAACAAGCTCTGAGACGTGGAATCTCTGTAGACTGCAATACCTGAACCTATCCTCACACAACTAAAAGCAGCAGTGGATTGCGCCTAACACTACCTATGCAACTCGGCACTGCCTGAGGAGCTGACTAGCCTGAAGATAGAAATACAAGCCTGACTTGCCTCAGAGAAATACCCCAAAGGAATAGGCAGCCCCCCACATATAATGACTGTTAGCAAGATGAAAAGACAAAACGTAGGAATGAAATAGATTCAGCAAAGTGAGGCCCGATATTCTAGACAGAGCGAGGATAGCAAAGAGAACTATGCAGTCTACAAAAACCCTAAAGCAAAACCACGCAAAGGGAGGCAAAAAGACCCACCGTGCCGAACTAACGGCACGGCGGTGCACCCTTTGCGTCTCAGAGCTTCCAGCAAAAGAGAATAGCACAGCTGGACAGAAAAAACGGAAACAAAAACAAAGTAACACTTATCTAGCAGAGCAGCAGGCCACAGGAAAGATGCAGTAGCTCAGATCCAACACTGGAACATTGACAAGGAGCAAGGAAGACAGACTCAGGTGGAGTTAAATAGCAAGGCAGCCAACGAGCTCACCAAAACACCTGAGGGAGGAAGCCCAGAGGCTGCAATACCACTTGTGACCACAGGAGTGAATTCAGCCACAGAATTCACAACAGATGTCATGGTGGGATTTCCTATGCCTGCTGGTTTGAATGAGTCTTTGTCTTTGGCCATTCAGATCGGTCGACGCTTGCGCGAGCGAAAATCTGTGCACCATTTGGCGGTACTGCCTGGGGTTAAACCTGAGCCTATGCAGTGCGATAGGACTATAACTAGAGTTGAACGGCAGGAATACAGACGTCTGAATGGTCTGTGTTTCTACTGTGGTGATTCCACTCATGCTATTTCTGATTGTCCTAAGCGCACTAAGCGGTCCGCTAGGTCTGCCGTCATTGGTACTGTACAGTCCAAATTCCTTCTGTCCATTACCTTGATATGCTCTTTGTCGTTGTTTTCTGTCATGGCGTTTGTGGATTCGGGCGCTGCCCTGAATCTGATGGATTTGGATTATGCTAAACGTTGTGGGTTTTTCTTGGAGCCTTTGCGGTGTCCTATTCCATTGAGAGGAATTGATGCTACACCTTTGGCCAAGAATAAACCTCAATACTGGGCCCAGCTGACCATGTGCATGGCTCCTGCACATCAGGAAGTTATTCGCTTTCTGGTGTTGCATAATCTGCATGATGTGGTCGTGTTGGGGTTGCCATGGCTACAAACCCATAATCCAGTATTGGATTGGAATTCCATGTCGGTATCCAGCTGGGGTTGTCAGGGGGTACATGGTGATGTTCCATTTTTGTCGATTTCGTCATCCACCCCTTCTGAGGTCCCAGAGTTCTTGTCTGATTATCAGGATGTATTTGAAGAGCCCAAGTCCGATGCTCTACCTCCGCATAGGGATTGTGATTGTGCTATCAATTTGATTCCTGGTAGTAAATTCCCTAAAGGTCGATTATTTAATTTATCCATGCCCGAACACGCCGCTATGCGCAATTATGTGAAGGAATCCCTGGAGAAGGGACATATTCGCCCATCGTCATCACCACTGGGAGCAGGGTTCTTCTTTGTAGCCAAGAAGGATGGTTCGCTGAGACCGTGTATTGATTACCGCCTTCTTAATAAGATCACTGTTAAATTTCAGTATCCCTTGCCATTGTTATCTGACTTGTTTGCTCGGATTAAGGGGGCTAGTTGGTACACTAAGATAGATCTTCGTGGTGCGTATAATCTGGTGAGAATCAGGCAAGGAGATGAATGGAAAACTGCATTCAATACGCCCGAGGGTCATTTTGAGTATCTAGTGATGCCGTTCGGACTTGCCAATGCTCCATCTGTGTTTCAGTCTTTTATGCATGACATCTTCCGTGAGTATCTGGATAAATTCCTGATTGTTTACTTGGATGACATTTTGATCTTCTCAGATGATTGGGAGTCTCATGTGAAGCAGGTCAGAATGGTTTTTCAGGTCCTGCGTGCTAACTCTTTGTTTGTGAAGGGATCAAAGTGTCTCTTCGGTGTGCAGAAAGTTTCATTTTTAGGGTTCATCTTTACCCTTTCTACTATCGAGATGGATCCAGTTAAGGTCCAAGCCATCCAGGATTGGATTCAGCCGACATCTCTGAAAAGTCTGCAAAAGTTCCTGGGCTTTGCTAATTTTTATCGTCGCTTCATCTGTAATTTTTCTAGCATTGCCAAACCATTGACCGATTTGACCAAGAAGGGTGCTGATTTGGTTAATTGGTCTTCTGCTGCTGTGGAAGCTTTTCAGGAGTTGAAGCGTCGTTTTTGTTCTGCCCCTGTGTTGCGTCAGCCAGATGTTTCTCTTCCGTTCCAGGTCGAGGTTGATGCTTCTGAGATTGGAGCAGGGGCGGTTTTGTCACAGAGAGGTTCTGATTGCTCAGTGATGAAACCATGTGCTTTCTTTTCCAGGAAGTTTTCGCCCGCTGAGCGTAATTATGATGTGGGCAATCGAGAGTTGCTGGCCATGAAGTGGGCATTCGAGGAGTGGCGTCATTGGCTTGAAGGAGCTAAGCATCGCGTGGTGGTATTGACTGATCATAAGAACTTAACTTATCTCGAGTCTGCCAAGCGCTTGAATCCTAGACAGGCCCGTTGGTCGTTATTTTTTGCCCGCTTCGACTTTGTGATTTCGTACCTTCCGGGCTCTAAAAATGTGAAGGCGGATGCTCTGTCTAGGAGTTTTGTGCCCGACTCTCCGGGTTTATCTGAGCCAGCGGGTATCCTCAAGGAAGGAGTCATTGTGTCTGCCATCTCCCCTGATTTGCGGCGGGTGCTGCAAAAATTTCAGGCGAATAAACCTGATCGTTGTCCAGCAGAGAAACTGTTCGTCCCTGATAGGTGGACTAATAAACTTATCTCTGAACTTCATTGTTCGGTGTTGGCTGGTCATCCTGGAATCTTTGGTACCAGAGAGTTAGTGGCTAGATCCTTCTGGTGGCCATCTCTGTCACGGGATGTACGTACTTTTGTGCAGTCCTGTGGGATTTGTGCTAGGGCTAGCCCTGCTGTTCTCGTGCCAGTGGGTTGCTTTTGCCCTTGCCAGTCCCAAAGAGGCCTTGGACACATATTTCGATGGATTTCATTTCTGACCTTCCCGTTTCTCAAAAGATGTCAGTCATTTGGGTGGTCTGTGATCGCTTTTCTAAAATGGTCCATCTGGTGCCCTTGGCTAAATTGCCTTCCTCCTCTGATTTGGTACCTTTGTTCTTTCAGCATGTGGTTCGGTTGCATGGCATTCCTGAGAATATTGTTTCTGACAGAGGTTCCCAGTTTGTTTCAAGGTTTTGGCGAGCCTTTTGTGGTAGGATGGGCATTGACCTATCCTTTTCCTCGGCTTTCCATCCTCAGACTAATGGCCAGACCGAACGAACCAATCAGACCTTGGAAACATATCTGAGATGTTTTGTTTCTGCAGACCAGGATGATTGGGTGTCCTTTTTGCCGTTGGCTGAGTTCGCCCTTAATAATCGGGCCAGCTCGGCTACCTTGGTTTCTCCATTTTTTTGTAATTCTGGGTTCCATCCTCGTTTCTCTTCAGGACAGGTTGAGTCTTCGGACTGTCCTGGTGTGGATTCTGTGGTGGATAGGTTGCAGCAGATCTGGACTCAGGTAGTGGACAATTTGATCTTGTCCCAGGAGAAAGCTCAACTTTTCGCTAATCGCAGACGCCGTGTGGGTCCCCGACTTCGTGTTGGGGATCTGGTTTGGTTATCTTCTCGTCATATTCCTATGAAGGTTTCCTCTCCTAAATTTAAACCTCGTTTTATTGGTCCGTATAGGATTTCTGAGGTTCTCAATCCTGTGTCTTTTCGTTTGACCCTCCCAGACTCCTTTTCCATACATAATGTATTCCATAGGTCGTTGTTGCGGAGATACGTGGCACCTATGGTTCCATCTGTTGAGCCTCCTGCCCCGGTTTTGGTGGAGGGGGAATTGGAGTATATTGTGGAGATTTTGGATTCTCGTGTTTCTAGACGGAAACTCCAGTATCTGGTTAAATGGAAGGGTTATGCTCAGGAAGATAATTCCTGGGTTTTTGCCTCTGATGTTCATGCTTCCGATCTTGTTCGTGCCTTTCATGCGGCTCATCCTGGTCGGCCTGGGGGCTCTGGTGAGGGTTCGGTGACCCCTCCTCAAGGGGGGGTACTGTTGTGAATTCTGTGGCTGAATTCACTCCTGTGGTCACAAGTGGTACTGCAGCTTCTGAGCTTCCTCCCTCAGGTGTTCTGGTGAGCTCGTTAACTGCTTCATTACTTAACTCCGCCTGATGCTGCTATCCTTGCTCCTTGTCAATGTTTCAGTGTTGGATCTGAGCTTCTCCTGATTGTTCCTGTGACCTGCTGCTCTGTATAGCTAAGTGCCTTTTGCTTTTTTGTTGCTTTTTTTCTGTCCAGCTTGTCTTTTGTTTTGCTGGAAGCTCTGAGACGCAAAGGGTGTACCGCCGTGCCGTTAGTTCGGCACGGTGGTTTTTTTTTTGCCCCCTTTGCGTGGTTTTGCTTTAGGGTTTTTTGTAGACTGCAAAGTTCGCTTTACTGTCCTCGCTCTGTCCTAGAATATCGGGCCCCACTTTGCTGAATCTATTTCATCCCTACGTTTTGTCTTTTCATCTTACTCACAGTCATCATATGTGGGGGGCTGCCTTTTCCTTTGGGGAATTTCTCTGGGGCAAGTCAGGCCTATTTTTCTATCTTCAGGCTAGCTAGTTTCTTAGGCTGTGCCGAGTTGCCTAGGTAGTTGTTAGGCGCAATCCACAGCCGCTTTTAGTTGTGTTTAGGATAGGATCAGGTGTGCAGTCTACAGAGTTTCCACGTCTCAGAGCTCGTTCTTGTATTTTTGGGTATTTGTCAGATCACTGTGTGCGCTCTGATCGCTTAGCACACTGTGTTTCTGGATTGCCTTCATAACACCTGTCATTAGCAAACATAACAGTAATCTGAGCATGCCCGTGTGCAGAGTGACTTCGAAGTGCTCAAAAAATATGTTTGAGTCCCCTCAGCTGCACATCTCGCAGCTGTTTGACAACCGTAACACATGGAGGGATTGACTAACAGCCGCGAGGCATGCAGCTGTGGGGACTCAAACATATTTTTCAAGAACGCCGAAAACATTCGATTAGCACCTGAGCATGTTCGCTCATAACTAGCAGTAACATAGTTAGTAAGGCCGAAAAAAGACATTTGTCCATCCAGTTCAGCCTATATTCCATCATAATAAATCCCCAGATCTACGTCCTTCTACAGAACCTAATTGTATGATACAATATTGTTCTGCTCCAGGAAGACATCCAGGCCTCTCTTGAACCCCTCGACTGAGTTCGCCATCACCACCTCCTCAGGCAAGCAATTCCAGATTCTCACTGCCCTAACAGTAAAGAATCCTCTTCTATGTTGGTGGAAAAACCTTCTCTCCTCCAGACGCAAAGAATGCCCCCTTGTGCCCGTCACCTTCCTTGGTATAAACAGATCCTCAGCGAGATATTTGTATTGTCCCCTTATATACTTATACATGGTTATTAGATCGCCCCTCAGTCGTCAACCCCTATTTCAGGAATATCTTATTAGGAGCTTGGTTATCTTGCAGAGATGAGAAAAATAATTGAATGACTCTGGTCCATGGTGTACACTTTGGTCAACTGGGGAAAGTGGATCAGTACAATGCAAAATTCCTAAACCGGCATCCTGGACTGCCACTTCCCATGACGCTATGTGAAGCCTAGGCACTACTAGACCTAACCAGGGCTGTGGAGTTGATTAGCCAAACCTCCGACTCCGCAATTTCCATCACACCGACTCCACCAACATGGGCTACAACTTCACAGCCCTGGACCTAATGTCGTTATGTATAACAGGGTCTTGAAATTGGAAAAGGAACTTTATTTGTTATGTGTTTTGTCCTTGGTCGAAACAAGTCATAAAATTGTAGAAGATTCATCTTATACATTTGGTTTATGATGAAAGCTACAAAAGCAGTAAAATAACACCAAGTTCCCCATCTCATCTTTATTCAAGTATGTCACAGCACTTATATTACAAATTACAGTAATTTCTTCCCAAAAAATCCAAGTTCAAAAAATTTTTATTTTATTTTTTTAAATAACTTACTTCAAAAACTAAATAGAAAATAAAAGGAAAAACAAAAAAATAAGTCAGCAAATGAAAATACAAAATTTTTTTTTTTTATAAAAACCCTACAGAATCCAGAAAATATGGGTTAATGGGAACTATATGCACATAACAGAATTAAAGATAACAAAAAAACAACAATGCAAGAAAAAAAAAATGTACAGGGAAATCCCCAACAAATTCAAGCTTATGTTGTGATCACAATAAAAAATTGAATGTTCAGCTCCTGAGCCAAGCTTCCAAGATTCCAACAGACAAGCTATTGCAAACATAGTACAAAAAAAAACAAAATACAAAGACAGAAAAGTAACACAATAGTAACCTAGAAAACACATTGGCAATAAAAGGGGAAAAAAATTAATATCAAGTAACCAGAGGGTTTTAAGTTGGTGTTCAAGCATGAAAGGACACAACCATATATACATCGTGGTATGTTGTAAGTAGACAGCAAAGTCATCTAAAAATGACACTGGGTAATATAGTAAAAAAAAAAAAAAGTTGTAGACAGAAGAAAAAGAAAAGTAATGCAACCATCACACAGCGCCATCCCATTCCCAATTCTCGTAAGACTTTGACCAGTGACCATTTCTCCATCCATTTTTGTGAATGGTTAGAGATCCGTGTGTAGGTCGGTTCCCATTATCCATAGTCAAGGGGGATTGGACAATCCTAAGCTGGACTCCATAGCAGCCGCCTTTGAGGTTACTTCTGTGATATATATGGCCCTTGATGTAGTAGGTTTCTTGAGGCTCAAGACAGCTGTGCACCATAAATCTTGGGCTAAACAGACAGTTTTGTTTACACAGTAAAATACAATTAGTAGGGTCTTGGGTATGTGATAGCACCAAGTAAGAGAAAGTGATAACCGTGACATTTGGATCTCACCATAGGGTCAAGCGAATTACAAAATTGTATATTGTATGGCATAAATCCACTTGACATCAAAGAATAGACAGACTTGACCATTTTGGAACAATTTACGGAAACTTGGCCAAAACAGATACCACTTGTTATGCATAGTGTAGGGCTTATGGGGGACAGAGGCTGGGGATGGTTTGGACCCCTCATCTGCTGACAGTGTATTAATTTTCCCCAAAGTGCTCCTTTACCAAGAACAGGATCCCTGAGCACCAACGTTCAGTCAACGAGAAGCTCCACTATTCGTGATGAGTGAACATGCTTGGATAAGGTGTTATCGGAGCACGCTTGGGTGCTAACCGAGGTTCTTCAGCGTGCTTGAAAAGCATGCGGCTGTTCAACAGCGGCAACAGATGCAGCGATCGCCCGTTTTTTATGCAATCCCTGCATGTGTTGGGGCTGTTTAACATGCGCGAGGACTCGAACATATTTTTCAAGCACGCCGAAGAACCTCGGTTAGCACCCGAGCATGTTCTGGTAACAACTTATCCCAGTACATTTGCTCATCATGAGGGCGATGTAGACTCGTATGGTCAAACCTTTGGCATAACCAATAATTTCATGCACCAAGCGAGTGCTGCTTTTGTATCACAAACATGCAGGACTATGCCAAGACGTAATAGGAAATCACAGGTGCTTCCGTTCAGTTTTATAGCCTGCGGTCCTGCTTTATTATACAGTAAAATACCCTAGGCAGCGCTGCAGAGATAATGGTCCTCTCTCGTGAGATCCCATTCTACTGAGAGCTGAAATGAAAGCTGGCAGACAGTCCAATATTGATGTTGGCCACCTGCTTTGTCAACGCTGAGCTCCTCTTCTGAAAATCATTTTTTTCTTTTTTAACTGTATAAATCTACATATAATATTCAATAAGTTTGCAAGTACTTTGCTTTACTTCTAAAAAGTGCTCTTACCCAGTCACGGTCAAAAAGACATTCGATATCCTGCAGGTTGCCACTTGGCGGTCTGGCAGCAGAGAGCACTCATGTGCCAAAATGAATTCTGCAAGATCCTGTGTTTACTTAAAGGGAGATAGTTTACAAAAAATATAAATTTGCTAGATCAGTATGGGTAAGACCGCAGAGACCAATTGCCAGAATGAGGAACTTGCTTCCGGTTTCAACCTGATTAAAAGACCGTAGTCGGGAGGAGATGAATGAATCGGATGGTTGATCATGAACCCCACAACTCCATTCATTTTCCTAGGAGTGATGACGAAAGTTGACCACATCGCTTGGCTAGCTTAGTCATTGTCAAAGACTTGGAACAAACTGGCTGTTCATTCACCTCTCCTGACCATTGTGTTGTGACCAGGGTGGAAGGAACACAAGTCACCCAATATGATCACTGGTGACCCAAGAGGTGGGTAAGCAGGGCTAACAATTACTGTCCAGTGGTGAAGTGGTATAGACTGTACACTGCAATACTCCTTTACAGAACAGGCGCACCCTTGTAATGCATAACTCTACAACCGCATGGCAAACACTGTGCACACACAGCAGGAGATGCTAGGAAATGGAGGCGAAAGTAACAATACAAGGGGATGCCAAGTACGTGCAACACAATACAAGGAGATGCCAAGTATGTGCAACAATACAAGGAGATGCCAAGTACGTGCAACACAATACAAGGGGATGCCAAGTACGTGCAACACAATACAAGGGGATGCCAAGTACGTGCAACACAATACCAGGAGATGCCAAGTACGTGCAACACAATACAAGGAGATGCCAAGTACGTGCAACACAATACAAGGAGATGCCAAGTACGTGCAACACAATACAAGGAGATGCCAAGTACGTGCAACACAATACAAGGGGATGCCAAGTACGTGCAACACAATACAAGGGGATGCCAAGTACGTGCAACACAATACAAGGAGATGCCAAGTATGTGCAACAATACAAGGAGATGCCAAGTACGTGCAACACAATACAAGGAGATGCCAAGTACGTGCAACACAATACAAGGGGATGCCAAGTAAATGCAACACAATATAAGGAGATGCCAAGTACGTGCAACACAATACAAGGAGATGCCAAGTATGTGCAACACAACTGGTTTAACAGTGAACCACGTATGACAACATAATATAACATACTGCAAAAATAAAAGGAGCAGGTAAAGCAAAGTATTTGTAAAATTACAACCCATAGTATAGACTAATCACTGCCATATAGTAATGTAAACATTTTTTAACATGTGAAAAATTCACTTTCACACTACATAAAACAAACAAGAAGTTCAGTATGCTAAAAGGTTGAAAAAAAAATTTATTTTCATTCAGAACATTTCTACTGGCTTTTCAGAAATAAGTTGGGAAAAAAAACAAAAATCTGGTCTGACTACCATCTTACTCTCAATTCCCATGGTGCTTTGTAAGGGATGAGGTCATTGATTCAATAATCTTGCCAGTTGCACAGAGTGGCGGTGCTCCCGCAGTAGGGGGTGACAGAGCGCTTGTAAAATAACTAATCGCTATGGATTTTAGTCTCTTGGAAAAGTTACGGTTGACTGAGCGCTTCTGCTGAGAACGAGATGCTTGGAGCCGTTCATTTCTTTCCAGCATTGGGAACCTACTAGCCCTGCTACCTAGGATGGCGAATTTCTGAGAAAAACACAGTATGAATCATTTCACAGCCAACTTTCTTATATAAGTAAGTAAACGCTACTTTCTTGTAAATTCTAACTTTTCTGGCGCCTCGAAAATAACACAAAGAAAGGAAGAGAAAACACAATAAAAAGGAAACTACGATACAAAATAAACCTCTTATATACATAGAAATTTGCTCACTGTGACCTGTGTACAAATAGAAAGGAAAAGTGAAAAGCCTTAATACCCTACAGGTCAACAAGAAAAAAAATCCCACAAAAATATCACACCGATCTGCAGCTATAAAAATTATGTACAATATAGGGAGGTTAGTACACGGATGTATATTATGATATATAAACCCATTTTGGAGTTAATTATGTCTTCGTGACCGGTGACAAACATTGTACAAATGTGCCATTTATTTTTTTCAAAAAATTGGGGGGAGTAATGTAACCAAACCTACCCAATAATACAAATAGCAGCAAACCAATTTTTTTTGTTTTTCATTTTTTATTATTTTAATTAAGCCAACTTGGTTTTAATGAAAAGGTTGATGAGTCAGCTTGAATAAAAAAAAATGGTATTAATACACAAAAGTTTGTACCTGTTCATCTGAGATACTTTCGCAAGTCTACAACAATTTAAAGAAAAAACAAAAATCCTACAAACTACATGTTAAAAATGAAAACCATAATACCATATGAGGCAAACTAATTATGGCAGAAGAGTTCTTTTTATTTTTTGCTTGGTACAAAAATTGGTCACATTTAATAGTTAAATTTGTTTTGGAAAAAAAATAAAAATGGGTGAACATTAACAACAGGGTGTCACCAACTGAGACTGTGTCCTCATACTGTCCAATCTCTGCTGACCGTGGCAATTTACATACAGATACAATTCTTTCAAAATCAGAATGTAAACTCCCCGTTGTCACAATTTATTAAAAGAAAATATTCGGGAGTAATAACAGGGACAGCGCAAGATACAAAAGTGACAAAAGATTTTTTTGTGTGTCCCTTTAACTAACTGCAGATAGGTGGGGTCCGGGCCCTGAGACGGGAGCGCATACACTGAGCAGGGTCTATGCTTTCTATTGAATTCATACTCCGCTCAGACAGGAGCTTTGTGCTCCTGTCTGATGCGTGCAAGTCTCAAGGGTTTTTTGAGCGTTTGGTGGGGAGTCCCATGGCCCGGACTCACATTGATCTGCAAGTAAATGAAAGACAAAAAAAAAAAAAGATTAAAAGTAGAAATGTTTTTGCAAATGTTTGAGAGCGAAAAGATGCTCCAAAATTGTTATTTCATGGGGAATACATAGCGATCCTAAATCATTAGGAGTGTTTATAAAAAGAAAAAAAAAAAGTTAATGACATTTCAATTTCATGAATTTACAAACAATAGTATGTTGAAAATTTTAATATAAAAGGTTAAAAAACTTTTTTTTTTTTAAATATCAAATTAAGGAAATTAACTTGGTGGCCTCAAAGCTCTTCTTCAGGTATGAAATGACGTGCAATAAGACAAAGTCAAGGCTCTCTGTCCAAACCGGACATTATAAAATCTGATTACGGTAATATGACTATTAGTCAAGCCTCCACTGTCCATAGTCCACCCTCGGCTTAGCACCAGCTTGGCCACGAGTTGCGCCATCCTGAAGATCCAGATGGCAGCGGGGTATAGCTGACAAATAGCCCCCTTCTAAAATTAATCTCTATTCACAAATTTTGTGTGCAATTTCTGAACATATTTTACTGCAATTAGAAAACAAAGATGTTAAGTGATATGGAGAAATACAGAAGACAGACCAATCCTCTGTACCCGGAGATAATCTGATCCATAGCCCACTTGTTTGGTGCACTATACCAAACGTTTGAAATGATAAAAAGTGTCAGGGCATTTAAAGGACCTAAATGTACAAAGTTGAATTAAGTTATTTAGCCGGTTTCACATTTCGAGTATGGACTGGCCATGGGTCTGCCGAACAGCCTGTTTGCCTATGGTGAGACCTGTGGTTTTTGGAACATCGCGGTCATGAATATGTGAAACTGGCCCTAGTCTGAAAAAAAGATCTTGAGCTTATGTCTCCAGATAACAGATCTTATATTTGCTAAGGATTTATAGACAAAAGTTGATCTGAGTTCTTCAAAAAAAAAAAAAAAAAAAAAAGTTTTTTTTTCTGTAAACCAGGATCTCATTTCTAACTTTGACAAAAAAAAAAAAAAAGATTTTAAGCACAATTTCAATGGTGACGCAGGTAGGGACAGCTACCAAGTTGGTAAAAGTGAAGGAGTAAAATGATAAATTGCATTCACAGGTCCTGTTTAGAATGTAACACTGCTACAAGCAAACACAACAAGAACAAAGTAAAGAAACAAAAAAAAGAAAACTATGGTAACTTTTCACCAATTTAATACTGAACTGAAAATATATATATGTATATGTAGAAAAAAAATGAACAGTCCAGGAAAAATGGTATCCATAGTCATGGGTCTAGAGGAGTGGTATATTAAAGTCATGTAACACCCCTTTATGGGACTGCATTAAACACTGCACTTTAGGTTTTCCTGAAGTGTCCCTTTAAGTAATGGCTAGGACAATCATTAAAGGACTCAAATTTAGCTCAAAATTGTGAAGAAAATCAGACAAATTCTAGTGCCATTCAACCATCTGTGGGGAAAAGCCAACGGGCGAGTCTGACAAATAAGCAGACACCTGTCTGTCAAGATATTTACAAGACGCGATCTAAACAACTGGCAATCGAAGGAGTAGCACCATGCGTTGGCTTGACATTTCTTCGGGTTTGGCCATACTGAAAAAAAAAAAAAGTTCCGCCTTGAGGCAAAAATAAACCCAAGTTATCACACCCAACACTAAAGTGCCAAATAGCGCTGACCATCTCGAAAGTCGAAAAGCTCACAACTAACAAACAAGACAACAAACCAGAGATGGTAGATGAAGGATATTTTTGGGCAATAGTTACGATGTCCGGTGCCCACCCATGCTCTATAAAACAAGTCTACGGAAATGCCAATTAACTCCAGCACCAGGTATCGTGGAGGGAAAACCGGACAGAGGAATTAAAACATGTCCGGGCCTAAACATTTTGTTTACCCTTGGCAGAAACCACTGAGGAAAGGTGTCGCATCTTCGTAGACATTGATTGCCCCAAAGACATCGAGTCTGATCGCTCGATCTGATGCAGATGGCCAACATGGCACGGAGAAGGGTATTCACATTAAGAAACTGATTGACAAATGTAATAATGCATAGAAGCTCGGACGACATACTTGTGTTTGTAACATTTATCCCAACCGTAAAACAAAAAACCTCCAACCAGAAAAAGTATTGGTAATTATGGAGAGGTATCCAAGAGCATTGACGTTGGGGATGGGTGCGAGTGAGGCTTTAATACTTTGCAGTATTTATAAAAAAAACACGTCTTGCAGCTCATAAAAATCTTAATAATCACAATGTGGAGGCAGAATATTTCCGTTACTTGAAAAGTGAATGAACAAACCTAACGGGTTTTGTTTTCTTCCAATCATTATAAGAAATGCACCAAATTAATTAGAATACCCCAAATATAGTGTTAAAACAAGGCACAGAGAGGGGCAAGCTTCGTGTTTACCAATGAGCTGCCGCTAACCGGGTTCCCACACTGCTTCCGAGAATCACGAGAGACTGGAGAAAAGACAACGTCATCGACGGTTTTTAGAGAAAAGTGAGAACACAAAAACACAAGACGAAAAAGAGAAGAATAAATAAATACAAGTTCCTGGCTTCTGTATGATCCAGTTTTCGGTTTACTTTTTTTTTTTTTTTTTTTTAGT
Organism: Ranitomeya imitator; assembly: GCF_032444005.1. Classification (NCBI taxonomy): domain Eukaryota; kingdom Metazoa; phylum Chordata; class Amphibia; order Anura; family Dendrobatidae; genus Ranitomeya; species Ranitomeya imitator. The sequence continues at coordinate 650,608,953 of NC_091286.1, forward strand.
CCAAGCGAATGGATTTGATTCCCCTCCATCTTCTAAGACGAAAGGAAGGTAGTTGGTGCAAATGGCTTTCTAGCATCAGAAAGAGTGTAGACAAAAGGTGGACTTGTCATCCATCTGCCATTAGCACCTCAAATCTTCAAGCTGTGGTGTATTTTTTTTTTTTCTTTTGTTTTATTTTTTTTTATTTATCTACTTTCTTTTTTTCTATTAGTCCACTTGCGACGAAGTTCTGTTTGGTTCTAGTAGGCTGGTTGGCATCAGGTACCTGAGACAATAGCACCAATCTCATTGAACAGCAGATGGTAAGAGGTTGAATACTAGAGAGCGAGGCTCAGAGCAGAACTTGGTGCCACTAGGAATAAATAAAATCGCTCGGAGGACTGCGCTCTCTCGGGAGGAGTCACAGAATTGATGTTGCCGTTTTTGGCAACAACTTTCACAGGAATGTGTAAAACCTATCAACTGTCCTTTCCATTGCCTGCAAGAAGAAGAAAATAATGGATTATTAAAAAACAAAGAAAACCTCAAGTCAGACTAATAAACATTTAGGAAGAAAATCAGAGCTGGAGTCTGCTATCAAAATCACCAAATCCCACCAAAATGTCCAATATTTATCTTTCGCAGTGCACTCACCAAGAGATCAAATCAACCAAGTTGCAAAACCCAAAATGATCCTTTTCTGTCCTAATTGTTGTGATAGTATTTGAAGAAAAACAGAACTGAAAGGTCCATATTACATTGTCTGCACTCGGTCAGCAAAACCCGGCCCGACCACAGGACTACTGACCTACAGTAACAGCCTGATAAAGCCCGTGCTCGGGTCGGGAGTTGTGGCCTGAGCATAAACTTCAGACTACAGTCACCCACTCATGTAAGTTTTACCATACAAAACAAACAGACCAATTTTTTTCTCATGTGTCTACCTAGTTGCATCCATTTTTTTCCTCATCACTAAAGCAGGTAGGCTGTCTGAACTTTTTTTATCCATTGACTCTTAAGTAAAATGTCCATTAAAAATGTAAGAAACATGGATAGAAAGTTGAAGTTTAACGCTGTCTTTCGTGTTTCATCCGTTTTATATGGGTCCCCATAGACTCCGCAAAACTGATGAGTAGGGTTGAGCGAAACGGGTCGTTCATTTTCAAAAGTCGCCGACTTTTGGCAAAGTCGGGTTTCATGAAACCCGATCCGACCCCTATGCGGGGTCGGCCATGCGGTACGCGACTTTCGCGCCAAAGTCGCGTTTCAATGACGCGAAAAGCGCCATTTCTCAGCCAATGAAGGTAAACGCAGAGTGTGGGCAGCGTGATGACATAGGTCCTGGTCCCCACCATCTTAGAGAAGGGCATTGCAGTGATTGGCTTGCTGTCTGCGGCGTCACAGGGGCTATAAAGGGGAGTTCCCGCCGACCGCCATGTTACTGCTGCTGATCTGAGCTTAGGGAGAGGTTGCTGCCGCTTCGTCAGAAGCCGGGATAGCGTTAGGCAGGGTCCATTAACCACCAAACCGCTTGTGCTGTAGCGATTTCCACTGCCCAACACCACCTTCGGTGTGCAGGGACAGTGGAAGCTACATTTTTTTTTTTTTTTCCCCCCCTCAGCGCTGTAGCTCATTGGGCTGCCCTAGAAGGCTCCCTGATAGCTGCATTGCTGTGTGTACGCCGCTGTGCAAACCAACTGCTTTTTTCAAAGCACAAATCCTCTTGTTCCTTCCTTTCTGCACAGCTATCTTTTTGGTTTGTACACACTTTATTTAATTTGTGCATCAGTCCACTCCTTATTGCTGCCTGCCATACCTGGCTGAGATTACTGCAGGGAGATAGTAATTGAAGGACACTCCCTGTTTTGTTTTGTTTTTTTGTGGGAGATTAAGATTGACATTTCTGCTAGAGTGGCATCCCTGTCTGTGTCATCTCTCACTCAGTGGGCCATAGAAAGCCTATTTATTTTTTTGCTTGATTTGGGTTATAAAATCTACCTGAAAAAATCACTACATCAATCAGTGGGAGAAAAATATTGGCCTCAGGGCTTGTGTGCCACTCTTGACTCCTGTGTGCATCATCACTCACTCAGTGGGCCATAGAAAGCCTATTTATTTTTTTGCTTGATTTTGGTTCAAAAATCTACCTGAAAAAATCACTACATCAATCAGTGGGAGAAAAATATTGGCCTCAGGGCTTGTGTGCCACTCCTGACTCCTGTGTGCATCATCACTCACTCAGTGGGCCATAGAAAGCCCTTTTTTTTTTTGCTTTATTTGGGTTCTAAACTCTACCTGAAAAAATCAATAAATCAATCAGTGGGAGATTAATATTGGCCTTTGGGCTTGTGTGCCAGTCCTAAGCGTGCCATCTCTCTCTCTCAGATAGTGGGCCATAGAAAGCCTATTTATTTTTTTTTTATTGGGTTTATAAATTTTCCCTGGAAAAAAAAAAAAAAAAAGTGGGAGATTAATATTGGCCTCTGGGCTTGTGTGCCAGTCCTGAGCGTGCCATCTCTCTCACAAATAGTGGGCCATAGAAAGCCTATTTATTTTTTTTTTTTTGGTTTTATAAATTCTCCCTTAAAAAAAAAAGGGAGATTAATATTGGCCTTTGGGCTTGTGTGCCAGTCCTAAGCGTGCCATCTCTCTCTGTCTCTCAGATAGTGGGCCATAGAAAGCCTATTTATTATTTTTTTATTGGGTTTATAAATTTTCCCTGGAACAAAAAAAAAAAAGTGGGAGATAAATATTGGCCTCTGGGCTTGTGTGCCACTCCTGACTCCTGTGTGCGTCATCTCTCACTCAGTGGGCCATAGAAAGCCTTTTTTTGTTTTATTTGTTTTCTAAATTCTCCCTGAAAAAATCATTTTATTTTATTTGGTTTCTAAATTCTTCCTGAAAAAATCATTTTATTCTATTTTTTTTTTCCTAAAGTCTCCCTGAAAAAAAAAAAAAAAAAAAACAAATCAGTGGGAGATTAATATTGCCCTTTCTGCTTGTGTGCCAGTCTTGACTCCTGGGTGTGCCATCTCTCTCTCTCTCTCTCTCTCTCCAATTGTGGGCCATAGAAAGCCTATTATTTTTTTTAGCTTGATTTGGGTTCCAAAATCTACCTGAAAAAATCACTACATCAATCAGTGGGAGATAAATATTGGCCTCTGGGCTTGTGTGCCACTCCTGACTCCTGTGTGCGTCATCTCTCACTCAGTGGGCCATAGAAAGCCTTTTTTTGTTTTATTTGTTTTCTAAATTCTCCCTGAAAAAATCATTTTATGTTCTTTGGTTTCTAAATTCTTCCTGAAAAAATCATTTTATTCTATTTTTTTTTTTTCCTAAAGTCTCCCTGAAAAAAAAAAAAAAAATCAAATCAGTGGGAGATTAATATTTACATTTGTGCTTCAGTGACAGTCCTGCGTGTGTGGCATCTCTCTCATTTGTTGCCACCAACAACAGAGTGTGTAACATTGTGCCTGATTTTCGTTGTGGTCTCACTCACCTGTAAAGGGGTAGCTAAATCATACTGAAGTTATAGCTCACCGTGTAATTTGTGTGACAGCAACAAATACCGTTAGTTTGTTTACGTTTTTAAAACAATGAGGAAGTATGGTGGAAGAGGTCGTGGCCGGGGGCGTTCATTGTCAGCTGGTAATGAGGGTAGTGGTAGTGGTGGAGCATCAGCTGGTCGTGGGAAAAAAAATATTGCACCTAAGTCTGGAGCTGTGGAGCCAGGTTCGTCGTCTGGCTACACAAGGCCTCGAACGCTCCCTTTTCTGGGAGTAGGAAAACCGCTTTTAAAGCCGGAGCAGCAAGAGCAAGTTTTGGCTTACCTTGCTGACTCAGCCTCTAGCTCTTTTGCCTCCTCTCGTGAAACTGGTAAATGTCAAAGCAGCGCGTCGTTAGTGGATGTTCACGGTCAGGGACAAGTCGCTTCCTTGTCCTCTTCAGCAAAAACAACAACAGAGAAGAATGCAGCAGGCGACACAACGGGTTACTCCATGGAGCTCTTTACACATACCGTCCCTGGCTTAGAAAGTGAAGCAGTTAACAGTCCATGCCCATTACAAGTTGAATCTGACATGGAGTGCACTGATGCACAGCCACAGCCAGACTACTATGCTGGTCCTTTGACTCAGACCACAACATTGCCCTCGCAGGGTGCTGATCAAGAATCAGACCCTGATGAGACTATGTTGCCCCATCACGAACGCTATACCACCGACCGACACGGTGACACAGACGAAGTTGCACACGAGCTACAAGAAGAGGTAATAGATGACCCAGTTCTTGACCCCGATTGGCAGCCATTGGGGGAACAGGGTGCAGGCGGCAGCAGTTCTGAAGCGGAGGAGGAGGGGCCGCAGCAGGCATCAACATCGCAACAGGTTCCATCTGCCGGGCCCGTATCTTGCCCAAAACGCGTGGCAAAGCTAAAACCTGTTGGAGGACAGCGTGGCCATCCGGTTAAAGCTCAGTCTGCAATGCCTGAAAAGGTATCCGATGCTAGAAAGAGTGCAGTCTGGCATTTTTTTAAACAACATCCAATTGATCAGCGCAAAGTCATCTGTCAAAAATGTTCAACTACCTTAAGCAGAGGACAGAATCTGAAAAGTCTCAATACAAGTTGCATGCATAGACATTTAACCACCATGCATTTGCAAGCCTGGACTAACTACCAAACGTCCCTTAAGGTTGTAGCACCCTCGGCCAATGAAGCTAGTCAGCAACGCAACATCCCTTCCGGCAGTGTAGGGCCACCATTTTCCGCACCACCTGCAGTATCTGTGCAGGTTTCTTTGCCAGGCCAAAGCCGTCAGGGTCAGGGAATCACCAGTTTCGTAGTAGGAAACACTGCATCTAGGGCACCGGTGGCAACAATACCATCTCCCACCGTCTCTCAGTCTGCCATGTCCACCGGCACCCCCGCTAGTTCCACGATCTCCAGCTCTCCAGTCCAGCTCACCCTACATGAGACTATGGTTAGAAAAAGGAAGTACTTAGCCTCGCATCCGCGTACACAGGGTTTGAACGCACACATAGCTAGACTAATCTCGTTAGAGATGATGCCCTACCGGTTAGTTGAAAGCGAAGCTTTCAAAGCCCTGATGGACTACGCTGTACCACGCTACAAGCTACCCAGTCGACACTTTTTTTCCAGAAAAGCCATCCCAGCCCTCCACCAGCATGTTAAAGAGCGCATCGTCCATGCACTCAGGCAATCTGTGAGCACAAAGGTGCACCTGACAACAGATGCATGGACCAGTAGGCATGGCCAGGGACGTTACGTGTCCATCACGGCACACTGGGTAAATGTGGTGGATGCAGGGTCCACAGGGGACAGCAAGTTTGGGACAGTTCTGCCTAGCCCACGGTCTAGGAAACAATTGGCTGTAGCCGTTCGCACCCCCTCCTCCTCCTCTTCGTCCTCCTGCAGAAGCGAGAGCTCGTCCACAGACCGCAGTCGCACAACCACTCCATCCGCAGCTGCCACTGTTGCACACCAGGTCTCCCATTATGGGGCAGCTACTGGCAAACGTCAGCAGGCTGTATTGGCTATGAAGTGTTTGGGCGACAACAGACACACCGCGGAAGTTCTGTCCGAGTTCTTGCAGAAAGAAACGCAGTCGTGGCTGGGCACTGTAGATCTTGAGGCAGGCAAGGTAGTGAGTGATAACGGAAGGAATTTCATGGCTGCCATCTCCCTTTCCCAACTGAAACACATAACTTGCCTGGCTCACACCTTAAACCTGGTGGTGCAGTGCTTCCTGAAAAGTTATCCGGGGTTATCCGACCTGCTCCTCAAAGTGCGTGGACTTTGCTCACATATCCGCCGTTCGCCCGTACACTCCAGCCGTATGCAGACCTATCAGCGTTCTTTGAACCTTCCCCAGCATCGCCTAATCAGACGTTGCAACAAGGTGGAACTCAACATTGCACATGCTTCAGAGACTGTGCCAACAGAGGCGGGCTGTTATGTTTTTGTGGGAGGATACACATACACGGGCAGGCAGTAGGATGGCAGACATGGAGTTGTCAGGTGTGCAGTGGTCGAAGATTCAAGACATGTGTCAAGTCCTTCAGTGTTTTGAGAAATGCACACGGCTGGTTAGTGCAGACAACGCCATAATAAGCATGAGCATCCCCCTAATGCGTCTGCTGATGCAAAGTTTGACGCACATAAAGGATCAGGCGTCTGCAGCTGAGGAAGAGGAAAGCCTTGATGACAGTCAGCCATTGTCTGGCCAGGGCAGTGTACAGGACGAGGTAGCGGGCGAAGAGAAGGAGGAGGACGAGGAGGATGATGGGGATGATTATATTTTTAATGAGGAAGCTTTTCCGGGGCCACTGGAAATTGTTGGCGCGGCAAGGCCGGGTTCTGGTTTTTTGAGGGACACAAGTGACGTGGATTTGCCTGAAACTGCCCCTCAACCAAGCACAACCGCAGATTTGAGAACTGGAACTTTGGCCCACATGGCGGATTATGCCTTACGTATCCTCAAAAGGGACACACGCATAACTAAAATGATGAATGATGACGATTACTGGTTGGCCTGCCTCCTTGATCCTCGCTATAAAGGCAAATTGCAAAATATAATGCCACATGAGAACTTGGAACTAATATTAGCAACCAAACAATCAACTCTTGTTGACCGTTTGCTTCTGGCATTCCCTGCACACAGCGCCCGTGATCGTTCTCACACGAGCTGCAGGGGCCAGCAGACCAGAGGAGTTAGAGGGGCAGAAATCAGAAGTGGCGTTGGCCAGAGGGGTTTTCTGACCAGGTTGTGGAGTGATTTTGCTATGACCGCAGACAGGACAGGTACTGCAGCATCAATTCAAAGTGACAGGAGACAACATTTGTCCAGTATGGTTACAAACTATTTTTCATCCCTTATCGATGTTCTCCCTCAACCGTCATTCCCATTTGATTACTGGGCATCAAAATTAGACACCTGGCCAGAATTGGCAGAATATGCATTGCAGGAGCTTGCTTGCCCGGCAGCTAGTGTCCTATCAGAAAGAGTATTCAGTGCTGCAGGTTCAATACTAACAGAAAAAAGGACTCGTCTGGCTACCCAAAATGTAGATGATCTAACCTTCATTAAAATGAACCACAACTGGATTTCGAAATCTTTTGCCCCACCTTGCCCGGCTGACACCTAGCTTTCCTATAAAAAGGTCTTGCCTGTGGACTATTCTGAATGCCTTTTCCAATCTTGTAATTTTCTGCACCTGATTGTCCAGCATACGACATGTTTACACCTCACTAAATGGCCAAACTCCCCACACGGGGCCGTGGTATCGACACTTGGCGACAGCACCCGTGAGAGTGCAGTTTGTCTGAAGAGGTGGGTGAGCCCGCTTTTGGTCGACGGCACTGCCACTGGGTCCCTCCTAGTACAATAAAGTGTCTCTGGCGGTGGTGGTGCGCACCCAACGTCAGACACACCGTTGTAATATGAGGGGCCCTGGGCCTGTACCGCCGGCCACAAGACAGTTTCCCCCCACCCCAGCTCAAACAGTGCTCTACCACTTGCAAAATTATCTCACAGCTCCACCAATGTTTAGTCTATGCGCTGACATCCTTCAATGCCTGCCACTGACAATACCATTGTATTGACATTTTTGTTATTTTAGGCCTTCGATGCCTGTCTGCGGTGACTCCTTCCACTAGGCCTCCACTGACCACACCACTGCTGCCCGTGTACCCCTGGAACCAATTTAAAATTGCCTACAGCCATGTGTTATTATTTTAGGCCTTCGATGCCTGTCTGCGGTGACTCCTTCCACTAGGCCTCCACTGACCACACCACTGCTGCCCGTGTACCCCTGTAACCAATTTAAAATTGCCTACAGCCATGTGTTATTATTTTAGGCCTTCGATGCCTGTCTGCGGTCACTCCTTCCAGTAGGCCTCCACTGACCACACCACTGCTGCCCGTGTACCCCTGTAACCAATTTAAAATTGCCTACAGCCATGTGTTATTATTTTAGGCCTTCGATGCCTGTCTGCGGTGACTCCTTCCACTAGGCCTCCACTGACCACACCACTGCTGCCCGTGTACCCCTGGAACCAATTTAAAATTGCCTACAGCCATGTGTTATTATTTTAGGCCTTCGATGCCTGTCTGCGGTCACTCATTCCACTAGGCCTCCACTGACCACACCACTGCTGCCCGTGTACCCCTGGAACCAATTTAAAATTGCCTACAGCCATGTGTTATTATTTTAGGCCTTCGATGCCTGTCTACGGTCACTCCTTCCACTAGGCCTCCACTGACCACACCACTGCTGCCCGTGTACCCCTGGAACCAATTTAAAATTGCCTACAGCCATGTGTTATTATTTTAGGCCTTCGATGCCTGTCTGCGGTGACTCCTTCCACTAGGCCTCCACTGACCACACCACTGCTGCCCGTGTACCCCTGGAACCAATTTAAAATTGCCTACAGCCATGTGTTATTATTTTAGGCCTTCGATGCCTGTCTGCGGTCACTCCTTCCACTAGGCCTCCACTGACCACACCACTGCTGCCCGTGTACCCCTGGAACCAATTTAAAATTGCCTACAGCCATGTGTTATTATTTTAGGCCTTCGATGCCTGTCTGCGGTCACTCCTTCCACTAGGCCTCCACTGACCACACCACTGCTGCCCGTGTACCCCTGGAACCAACATCAGAAAATATAAAAATAAGTATTTTGCTTATAAAAAAGAAAATACTGGAGAGATATCAAATGCAGACATTTTAACATTAAAAACAAACACATACAACAAAAATCTGGTACAGTACTAAAAATGGCCACCAGCTACAATAACTTTCTCCTGCAAGTAGTTAACTGAAAGGTTTTTTCAATTTTAAACACAGATATGGCATCCACCGAGTGTTGTCCTGTCGCGTCTTCTTTATATTATTGCCAAGAAGATGCAAAACAATGAAAATAATAAAATCATTATTTACCAAAAAAATAGAGTAAGTCAAAACCACATTGCAAATAAACATTCATTACAAATAAAGAAGCAGGGCGCGTCCGAGGGTGAGTATATACCTAATAAGAATATAATCACCCTCGGACGCGCCCTGCTTCTTTCCGACAGCCTTCCTTCCTAAGAATCAGCCCTTCCGTGGTGTAGAGAGAGGGTTTGTTACACTCCAAGGTGTTCCCCAGGTTGCCTTTCCTGAGCTTCGATCTTCCGGCTCTCGTTTAGTAGTTGTTGGAAACTACGCTGCATTGGGCCTACAAATTGGGTATGGGGTGTAGAGAGATGGTGTGTTACACTCCAAGGTGTTCCCCAGGTTTCCTCTCCATTGCTTCGATATTCCGGCTCTCGTTTAGTAGTTGTTGGAAACTACGCTGCATTGGGCCTACAAATTGGGTATGGGGTGTAGAGAGATGGTGTGTTCCACTCCAAGGTGTTCTCCAGGTTGCCTTTCCTGAGCTTCGATCTTCCGGCTCTCGTTTAGTAGTTGTTGGAAACTACGCTGCATTAGGCCTACAAATTGGGTATGGGGTGTAGAGAGATGGTGTGTTACACTCCAAGGTGTTCCCCAGGTTTCCTCTCCATTGCTTCGATCTTCCGGCTCTCGTTTAGTAGTTGTTGGAAACTACGCTGCATTAGGCCTACAAATTGGGTATGGGGTGTAGAGAGATGGTGTGTTCCACTGTAGAGAGATGGTGTGTTCCACTCCAAGGTGTTCCCCAGGTTTCCTCGCCAATGCTTCGATCATCATGCTCTCGTTTAGTAGTTGTTGGAAACTACGCTGCATTAGGCCTACAAATTGGGTATGGGGTGTAGAGAGATGGTGTGTTCCACTCCAAGGTGTTCTCCAGGTTGCCTTTCCTGAACTTCTATCTTCAGGCTCTCATTAAATTGTGGTTAAACGGAACAACTGCATTTGGCGTACTAGTTGGTGTGGGGCCTACTATCGGTGTCTGCCGCTCCTTGCTGTTCTCCTGGTTTCCTGTCCTGAAATTCCGTTTTCAGGCGCTCGTTAAGTAGTTGTTAATGTTAGACTGCATTTGGCCTACTAGTTGGGTTGGGGCCTACTATCGGTGTCTGCCACTCCTTGCTGTTCTCCTCCACTGAACAAAGCTGTGCCGCCTGTTTACTACTGTTGCCAATTTTGAACTGCATTTCGACTACTTACTGATTTGGGCCTACTATCTGTGTCAGCCTCTCATTCCAGTTGTCCTCCACTGCAATGCCCCCTGATTAGTCCTGTGTTACCAATTTTGAACTGCATTTAGCCCACTTTATTCTTTGGGCCTATATCTGTGTTTCCTCCTCATCCTGCCCATTGCCCAGCCAGTGATAGATGAGTCTGCTGGTACATTGACCCATAACGCAACATTCCCCGTGCACACTACACTGCAAGATTGTGACCCTGCTGAAAGTCAGGTCCCCCTTCCCGCATACCATACCACCTTACACGGGGACAAACAGGAAGGTGCAGATGAAAGTGCAGGTTCCTTCATCAGGTGGGGGGAGGAATACTAGTTGGCGACGTCACTGGCACAGGGCCTCTCATGGTACGCAAAAGTGTTGCTGCCGGTGGGAGGCGCCCCCGCCGTGCAAACACACCGCTGTACTTTGAGGGGCCCTGTGCCAGTGCCAATGCCAACGAGTGGGCCCCCCCTGCTTGCTCAGGTTCACAGCACTTGCAAAGTTGAAATACTTACCTCTCCCTGCTCCACTGCCGTGACGTGGTCCAGATTTCCTGGGCCCACTAATTACTTGAACCAGCCCTACCCACCACAACTTTAGCCAAATGACCCCCAATTTCAAATGCCTTCCAATTATAAGGTAAATTACGCTTGACAAGCTTCATTAAGAAGAATGGATGGTTTTGACATTAAAATGGGCACTCTAGGTGTTTTCCTGGCCCCCACTCACTGCCGACTATGCTGCCCCATTGACTTGCATTGGGTTTCGTGTTTCGGTCGATCCCGACTTTACGTCATAATCGAGCGATTTCACTCGACCCGACTTTTGAGATAGTCGGGTTTCGCGAAACCCGGCTCGACTCTAAAAAGGTCAAGGTCGCTCAACTCTACTGATGAGAATAGGAAACGCGCCAAGTCTCCTGGACTAAACATACAGATCAGTTTTTAAAGCGGATGTATGTATGGGTCAATTAAACTCTACAGTCAAGTGTGCTATCTGACAAAAAAATGGGCAGCACTAGGAAGTGTGAATGTAGCCTTCGACTCGACTCGTGGATAGCTAGACTTGGTTTGTCTACACTAAGAGCTAGTAAACGTGGAAAATAGATGTAAAAGTCTACACACCCCTGTTAAAATGCCAAATTTTTGGTCACTAAGAAAAATAAAATCATGCCAAGAATCATTTCAGAACCTATTTCCACCTTTAATGTCACCCATAATCTGTACAGATTCATTGAGAAACAAATACATAATTTTGAAAGGGAAAATAATTTCAAAATTAAAATAAGATGTCTGCATAAGTGTAAACACCTTTTTATAATTGAGGATGTGGTAGTTTTCAGAATTAGGCAATTGCATTTACCCTCATGTAACATAGTATTCAGTACAAAACTGCCGTCATTTACGGCGATTTTTATTTACCCCATGTAAAGTTTAGCTGTTCTAAAAGGATTTTTTTAGTTACATTTTACTTCAAAAGTCATGGTCCATAAACAGCTTACAACACAGCAAATGGATCTCATTGTTATCAGTCAGGAGATAGATAGAAAAAAAAAATTCAAGTAATTAGATATACCATGGGACACTGTGAAGAAATGGCTTAACAACAGTGATATTACCTAGAACTTTAAGTTCCTCAAACACTAAAGACAAGAAGATTGGTCCAGGAGGCTGCCAAGTGGCCTACAGAAACATTAAAGGAGTTGCAGGATTTGTGACAAGTATTGGTTGTGTATTGCATGTGACAACAATGTCACGTATTCTTCGTATGTCTAACCTATAGGGCAAGGTGGCAAGACAAAGGCCTTATCAAACAAAAACATGTTTTTCCCACGTTTTTGGCATAAAGACCAAGGTTGAACTTTCTGACAATAGTTCCAAAAGGTATGTTTGGCACAAAGTCAAAACCAGAAGAACAGCATACCCAAAGTGAAGCATGGTGGAGACAGTTGGAACTGGGACTTTAGTCAAAATGAATGGAATTATGAACATTTCCAAATATTTGTCAATTTTGTACCAAAACCTTCAGACCTTTGCTAAAAAGGTAAAGACAAAAGGAATTTTACCTTTCAGCACAATAATCCTAAACGAATTCCAAATCTACAGAAGAACAACATGGAGGAAGGAGCTGTCAACCAAGCTACTTGGGTGGAGAATCAGCAGCAAGGAGGAACACCGAAGAGCTGTCAATCTAGCTAGGTGGGTGGAGATTCAGCTGCAGCAGCGAGGAGGAACGCTGAGGAGCTGTCAACCAAGCTAGGTGGGTAGCGATTCGGCTTCAGCAATGAAGGATAAGGAAGAGCTAGCAATCAAGGTAGGTGGACGGGGATGACGTTTAAACTCTGAAAATGTGTATATACCCATTCTGACATTGGATTTTCACAGTAAGTACACCAGTCTCAGATCAATTTTAAACCCAAATGAAAGGCATTATGGACGGCTCCCTCACGTACCTCCATTAGACTTGTTTTATCATAGTCCGTCCGGTGTATGTAGATGCACTGGCTCAGAACAGAGTACCACCGTTCTAGTTCGTCTACCGTTAAATTGTTGCTCTTTTTGACCACATTGTCAAGAAATCTCTACAAAAAAGGAAAAAAACAAACAAAAAAAACCCAGTATGAGTTATCAAAGAAAAAGCCCTGCGATTTATGCAAAACTAAACTATTATACAGTATCCAAGTTATGGACGACGCATTTCTGCCTTCCTCAAACCGTAATAAACCCAAGATCTATGCCGTCATATAGTGCCAGCTCGGTAGCAGCTGGTTAATGGACCGTACATGTTCATTACGTCATAGCATGTCAAAGCACTCTGCCCGTCATAAACGGAGATGTAGAACAGATGCCGAGCGGAGAAGACGTGTACTTACCTCGAGTCTCTTGTGATCAACAAGTAGTGGTGGCTCCGGGTCCAGCACTTCCTCCAGAGGCTGATCATTCAGTGGTATTGTGTCCTCTGCGTCTGCTGTAATAGTGCCTAACAGAGTTTAAAAAAAAAAAGGAAAGGAGATGACTTGAAAGTTTCCCTTATTTACCTGCAACACTTCTTCACAAGCTTGGGTTCACATCTGCTCCAAGATGGCAGTGATGAAGGGGGGACCTTCAGCGAAACACCGAAAAACTTGGCAACTTATTGGATCATGTTGGGAGGGGGCCAGTGGTCTCCTGAACAGGAGCAGCGATATTTAAGTGGATAAACAGCAGTGATCGGAGTCAGCTCTGATCACTGGCTTTAGAGACAGGAGCCGGCTGTCGAGACACCTGCCCGTTAACGGTGGGTTCAAAGCCTTAATCCACGCCGTACTCACACCATGATGTAAGATATCTTGAGGAGGGAAGGTGATAAGATTCATTAATGGCGTGATTGACCAGAAAACTCTTTGCCCCAGTGATTATTCCAATATGGTCAGAGACCACTACACGCGACAGACGTTATCGGCTCGTCTCTCTTGTGGACTACAGACTTAGTGCTCCTTGAGAAGACACAGACTATCGCATATTTCTTGGAGCAGAGAACTCCTGGTCCAGAGGCCCCATCTATACAAACACATGCAGTCTCACGCTCTTCCCACGCAGCAGCATGTGCCATCTATAAATATGAACTCCTTTCCATACGACAACAATAATTATGGTGTCGCCCGGCAGCCGGCTCCTGATATTTGATATTTTAAGATGATGTTTGACTAAGGATCCAGAAGTGGGTGCGCTTTTGATTAAGCAGCTGCTCAACATTTAGAAACCGGCCGGATTCCTCGGGCGTAACCTTTCCAGGCGGCACCGAGCTTCCTCAGTCTTTCAGGATGTTTGATCAGCTATTTCCGATGAGACCGGCTTCTAAAGCTTTCCTCAATTGGGGGCATCCTAAAAGCGGAGCTTCGCGCATTTACTAAACAGACGCTTTGTGCTCGGGAGAGGTTTACTGGCTGAATCCCAACACATCACAGACTGGAAGAATATTACCACCATAATGGGGGAAATAAAATATATAAATAAAAAGAAAGGAAGGGAGGCATGCAGACATAATAGAAAAGAAAAATAAACACAAATAAAAGTAATTTTGTTTTTTTTTAGATATTAAAACTTACCCGTCATAACTTTTCGGAATTACCAATCCTATATGTGTACATAAGTAGGAACACCATCTCTGACTGCTGTGCGACTTGTTTCCTACACTGTTCCCCTCTATCAGTTCTCTCTGCTGGTGGGGGAAGGCTCGGTCAGACACCGCACACAGACATGAGGGATTCCTGCTGCCCAGAAGCAGCAGCATGCAGGACACTACACTCCATGTTATGTAAATAAAAGCTTATAACCTGACGTTAAATTCCACCATTGGTTGTATAAATTATTCTTTTGAAAGCTGAAACCCCCCGAAATGAGGTTTAATAATAATCAATAATTTATACAACCAATGGATGAATTTAACGTCAGGTTATAAGCTTTTATTTACAAAACAAGGATAAGCGACATAACTTCTGTCAGGGAGTGTATACAGCAGGACTGAGCAGCGCAACTGTGAATCCAGCATGTGGGTGGGATATAACACTTGCTAGAATGCTATAGTTGTGAATCCAGCACTGGGGTGAAAATCATTTACTAGCAAACTGCAGCATGATCTAAATGTGTCTCCTTCTGCCTTTTTTTTTTTTTTTTTTTACTTCTCTCACTCTGCTCTTCCCTTCTCCTCAGACTTTACTGTTCCGCTGTAATGTGATACCTCAGTGAGATTCCAGCACACCAACACAATCTGTTTGGTTAAATTTTAAGTTTTTCTAGAGTGAATGATAAAGTTGAGGGGATGGGGTGTGAAATGGCTCATAAGTGGAGAAAAATAAATAAAAAAAAGCAGATTTCTCCAAATAGAAAGTTTCGTCTATTTCACTTGTATTATTGATTTATGCAAAGTCACAGGGACCATTAACACCCCGATTCTTGTGATCTGTAAGGGTCCTCAGCAATCCTATATTACTTATTTTAACTAACGTACAGACTGGGCTTTATAATGTGTATGTCTCTCCTCTTTCAGGCACCTGAATCTTGTACACCATTCTCTTCCTTGAAATTATAAAGACGTTCTGACACGTCAGCTGAAAGCGAGCTGAACCTGTCGATTTTGGTGCGAACGGCCAAACATCTGTGGTGTATTGTGGTCCCTCAAAAGTGTTCCCAAACAATTGAAATTTCAACGTCTCTGATCTTTTGTTATTAGAGGAGATAAGCCTCCTTTCTCCCATATGAAAGCGCTTGGACACTCAGCCGAGAAGAGCACGCATATGTATATGTGGAAGAAGGCAGATCCAGCTGTCTGCCGACAGAGAACTCATGTGTAAGGCAAGCTCAAAGACCCATTCAGACATCGTTTTACATATTCAATGCTTTTAACACTCACGTTAATGCTTATGGGCAAGTTCATAGGGTTTTTTTTTTGTTTTATTTTTGGGGTGAACCGATTTTGCTGGCAAAATAAAAAAAAAAAATGGAAGTCTGTTTTTTTTTCCTAACCGATTTGCGGATCAAACTCGCCCATTCAAATGAAAGAGTCCATAACAAGAAAAAATAGCCCTCAGATGCCATTACTGATATATGACCGAGTGTTCTCTTTTTCTCACTTTAATGGCTAAGAGAAACTTTTTTTTTTTTTTTATAATATGAGAAGGAAAAAAACAAAAACCCCTGAACGTGTATGCAGACAGCAAAAAATAAAAAAGTCTGTGTTTCTAATGCAGAAACTCCTATAAAGTAGCAGAAAGGCTAGAAGTTAAAAACAGACAAAAAAAGAAAATAAAACCCTTCAACTCACAACATTAAAAGGGTTTAGACCGCACTCACCTTCTTGTACATCCAATACTTCCACACTGTCAGTGTCTTTGTGCAGATTGTCGGCCTCTGCCGTTTGCTGCGACGCGGCATCATCTCCTGCACTACAGCAATACACTAGTTTGTTGTGAGGGGCTCTAGATTCAGAGTCTTTGTCTGTGGTTTCGAGGTTATCGGATTTCACATTTCCGTTCTGGATATCTGATATTGGTGTGCTTTCTATACTGTCCATTGAAGCACAGCCATTTACATAGCCGGCGGTAAGCGGAGGATCCTTGCAAAGGACCGTTCTCTCCGTCGGCGCTACGTTATTATTGACCAACATGGATTCGTTGGAGCTGTCCTCCTCCGTGGACACAAAGCTGCTGCCCTTCTCGAGGGTCCCATTCTGGTGCTCCACCTCTCCGTCCATGATATCGCAGGAGGACTCGTCGTTGGTCACAGAGTGGTCTCCGGTCTCATCCCCGTTCTCGTCAAGGCAATCTCCGTTTTCCAAGGCCTCCTCATTCTCGTCGTCATCGTCTTGGAACTTGGATTCGTCGTCGTCCTTTTTTAAGTAGGTAGGCTTTTTCTTCCTAATTATCCCTCTGCCCCACTGCGAGCTTCGGCGGTGCCTTTTCCTAATGGGAACTGTTATTAAAAAAGCAAACGAAAACAAACGTCAATTATCAGATTTATGTGGAATGATCAAAACAAACAAAAATGATGTGATAGACGCCAACAGATGAGGCGCCTTCATTTCCCCGCAGCTGGGACAGGAGCCCAGGCGTAGTCCTCAAGAGCTGACAGACAAGCTGAGCTTTAGGCAGACGGGCGCCCTTAATAATCCCAGGGACGATGCATATGGCGGAAATTAGCTGCAGGCTTTTTTTTTTAAGCCCATCAGTAGATTGTGCAGAAGCAGCAGACATTGCACCGGAGAGCTGCAGACTCTTCGAGAAATTACAGGATTGTCCCTGAAAGAGGAGACATTTTATATGTAATCATATCGGCAGGAAGCGGTGTAATGTCCCATTATCTATAGGACCATCAGACATGGGTCACTTTGCTCGGCCGCGGTCCCACAGACCAGGAATGGAGCGATGCAGCTCACACGCAGTCATCGCTCCATCCGACGGAGCAGGTGGGAGCCCCGTTTTGGGTTCGGTGAGAATCTCAGCCACTTGCAAACCAATTCCACTAACCCCCCCCCCCCCAACAATAAAAGATGGTGGTCCGCCATGATACAGTCGGCGCGTGGTGGGTTACGGTTTCTACAAGCCTGCAATACATGTGCCACTCCGATCCTCACACTGCAGACACTGCATTACTGCTTATTATAAGCGCGCAGATGCTGCTGTGAGCGCAGGATCTCATAAATTACATCAATTGATTGATTATTATCATTGATCAATTCGCAGATAATCGGACAAAACAGCTTCTTTATTTCTGCCTTCACATAAAACGTATTCTCCAATCACATCCAGAGCTGCAGTCACTATTCTGCCATTAGATCATATTTATACTCCAGTCACATCCAGAGCTTCAGTCATCATGTCTTATTCTCTAGTCCAAAGGTGAGCAATTCATTTTGCTGAGAGAGGCTACAAGAGAAACTTGTGGAGGACGAGTCAATAAGTTGAAATTAATTCTGTTCAATATTAACATTATAATTATTTTATATTAATTGCATCACTTAATATTGAGCAGATTTAAAAATGCCGACATCCCACTATATATCGTATGAGCACACACAGGCCCCCTACATACAGCATGAGCCCCACATAGCCTCCTATATACAGTGTGAGCCCCCTCTAAACGGTGTGAGTCCCATATACAGTATGGGCCCCCACAACCTCCTTTATACAGCATGAGCCCCCATATATACAGGATGAATCCCCACATAGCCTCCTATATACAGTGTGAACCCCTATAAACGGTGTGAGTCCCATATACAACATGGGCCCCCCCACAACCTCCTTTATACAGCATGAGCCCCTTTATAGCCTCATATATACAGGATGAGTCCCCACATAGCGTCCTATATACAGTATGAGCCCCCACACAGCCCCATATACAGTAGGATCCCCAAATTGCTTCCTATATACAGTATAAGCCCCACAGCCTCCCATAAACATAAGCCTCACATAGCTTTTTATAAACAGCTTGAGCCTCCTATATATACACAGTATGAGCCCCCACATAGCCTCCTATACATAGCATGAGCCCCACATAGCCTCATATATACAGTATGAGCCCCCACATAGCCTCCTATACATAGCATGAGCCCCACATAGCCTCATATATACAGTATGAGCCCCCACATAGCCTCCTATACATAGCATGAGCCCCACATAACCTCCTATATACAGTATGAGCCCCCACATAGCCTCCTATATATAGCATGAGCCCCACACAGCCTCCTCTATACAGTATGAACCCCACATAGCCTCCTATACATAGCATGAGCCCCACATAGCCTCATATATACAGTATGAACTCCCACATAGCCTCCTATACATAGCATGAACCCCACATAGCCTCCTATAAACAGTATGATCCCCCACATAGCCTCCTATATACAGTGTGAGCCCCCATAGCCTCCTATACATAGCATGAGCCCCACACAGCCTCCTATATACAGTATGAGCCCCCATATAGCATCCTATACATAGCATGAGCCCCACATAGCCTTCTATATACAATAAGAGCCCCACATAGCCTCCTATAGACAGTATGAGCCCCCGCATAGCCTCCTATAAACAGTATGAGCCCCCACATAGCCTCCTACACATAGCATGAGCCCCACACAGCCTCCTAGATACAGTATGAGCCCCCATATAGCATCCTATACATAGCATGAGCCCCACATAGCCTCCTATATACAGTATGATCCCCCACATAGCCTCCTATATACAGTATGAGCCCCCACATAGCCTCCTACACATAGCATGAGCCCCACACAGCCTCCTATATACAGTATGAGCCCCCACATAGCCTCCTATATACAGTATGATCCCCCACATAGCCTCCTAGATACAGTATGATCCCCCACATAGCCTCCTATACATAGCATGAGCCCCACATAGCCTCCTATATACAGTATGAGCCCCCACATAGCCTCCTATATACAGTATGATCCCCCACATAGCCTCCTAGATACAGTATGATCCCCCACATAGCCTCCTATACATAGCATGAGCCCCACATAGCCTCCTATATACAGTATGAGCCCCCACATAGCCTCCTATATACAGTATGAGCCCCCACATAGCCTCCTATATACAGTATGATCCCCCACATAGCCTCCTATATACAGTATGAGCCCCCACATAGCCTCCTACACATAGCATGAGCCCCACATAGCCTCCAATATACAGTATAAAAACCCACAAAGCCTCCTATATACATACAAACCCCCTCATACAAATGAAAACAACACGTACTCCCATTTCCCTGGCGCTCTGCCCATTTCTGCCTCTGTCTCCGATGCACTGACTCTGCAGTGCACAGCTGAAGAGCTGAAATGACGCCATCACAACTGCTTTCTCACACGCTAATTGGTGGAAAATGGAGCCGGCGGCCCTGTCCTTTACCAATGTATTCATCTCTGTCTGCAGTGAAGAGCGATGATGGCGGGTGGTGGCAGACAGATGGCGGGCAAGGGCATGGTGCAGCCCGTGGGCTACTTTTTCAACCCTTTGGTTTTCTCGGTCCGTGGGATGGACTGAAAACAGCCAGAGGGCTGGATGTGGCCTGTGGGATGCAGTTTTGCCCAGCTCTGCACAAGTCACTTCCTGAGCTGCAATCGCTATTCATGTCTCATCCTCTAGTCACATCCAGAGCTGCAGAGATGTCTATACAACTTAGCAGTACACCACTAACCTTTTAACTCTATTTGTTGTGCTACTCTTGAGCATCATTTGCTGACAAAAATGTAATGATGTCAGTGATCCCCCCCCCCCAAAAAAAAAAGTGTTAAAAGTCATCTGGCAATGCTGCTTCCGATAAATAGAATAAATGGATGCCAGAGCGGAGTACGTTTATTTGCATCTCTATCCAAACTTCTCTCCATGATTCTCCAAATAAGTGGTGCCCCCAACCAGCACCGGGCTCCGCTCTGCAGGGGCCCGTCATGTTGTTATACCCATTGTTGTACATGAATCCATATTTACTAGATTAGAGGCGACACTTATAAAGCCAAAACCATGGTCTTCCTGCATCATATCGGTCCTAATACGTTACAGGGCAGCGCTAATAATGTTATTGCGCGTCAGGGCAGGCTGACACTCTCCAGTGTGCTGTACAAAGAGGACAACAAAGACTTCATCGATCCAAGAAAACGTGATCAGCTGATATCACACTGACATGACCGTGTCCATTTACTGCCCGCCCGCCGGCTCCGCTAACAAGCTCGATTGCTGGGTTAATGCGCAATTCTCTCCTTCTGAGCCGTCATCATTAGTACATGGTGCTAACATTTATTTATTTTTTTATTTACGGACTGCAGAGAGTAAACAATTTATCAGGAGATATCTACAAGATGATACAGCTTCAATAATTACTTCTTCGTCTGCGCCCCGACAAGGGGTTCATTCACGGAGCCGCAGCTGATTAGAAAGGGAAAAAATAAATAAAGTACGAGCGACACAGAAGTAAATGAGCGGGAGTTCAGGAAAATGGGCAAATCGGAATATCGTGGGCACCACCTGCTGTACACGGGGGGAAACGCAAGAACATAAAGTTATCTTGGATCATACGAATCGGCTCCATCTGTGCACTTTTTATTTTTACCATGACTGACACTTACTAAAATGAGTTAAAGCTATTCTGTTAAAAGTTAAAAATCTGGGATGAGTTTGTCACGGATCCCTACTCCGTGGTGTAACTAATTTGTCACGTGCCTGCTCTCAGCACGTGACTTGGGTTGTGCCTGCAAGGTTAAATCTATCTCCCCACTCTCCAGCATTCAACCTCTGTCCTATGCTATAATGGGAGCATAAATCACACACCGACCCAGGCCACACACCCGCTCATACACGCTGCCACCTCTCACCGAATACACGGGCGATGAGTCCCGGAAATATTAATACTAATAATGCCTACCACTCATAAGGCTCACACACCTTAGGCTATAGATTTGTTACAACACTCAAGGTTCAACTTGTTAAAGTTTTATACTTTAATACAGGGATCCAAGAAGTATTGTTTCTCCTTGCGGAGAGTGACATGATAAGCATGTCGAAGTGAGGAGACTTATTGCCGCAATGCTCCTCTGAGAAATATGCAAATTGTCTCTTCAGAGAGGAAGAGGACTAGAACTCTAGTGCCACCTATTGGAAGTAGCAATCCTAACAGTAAATGTCGACTCTTTAACGAGCCTCGTCACATGACTTAGGATAATAGCCAAACCAAAATCTCAATTTGCAGACACTGTTTCGGGGTACTGCCCCTCGTCAGTGCAAAGTGGAGATCTGGTTTGGCTGATTGAGAGGTGTCTGACCGGGATCCAAGAAGTATAGTTTCTCCTTGTGGAGAGTGACATGATAAGCATGTCGAGGTGAGGAGACTTAAAGCCGCAATGCTCCTCTGGGAAATATGCAAACCAGATCGCCACTTTGCACTGACGAGGGGCAGTACCCCGAAACACAGTGTCTGCAAATTGAGATTTTGGTTTGGCTATTAGCCTAAGTCATGTGACAAGGCTCGTTAAAGAGTCGACACTGACTGTTAGGATTGCTACTTCCAATAGGGGGCACTAGAGTTCTAGTCCTCTTCCTCTCTGAAAAGACAATTTGCATACTTTAATACAAAAAGTTCAATGCTTACAGTAAGAAAAAGGTATAAAAATATGATAAAAAGACATACATCTTGTGCAAAACAGTATAAAACAACAGGAGAAAACTTACAGAAATCGTCTAACTGGTATTTGCTTTCTGCTCCCTGAGGAGGAGGGGGGTGAATGGAATTGGTGGAACACATCGTCTCAGGCTGCCCTCACATCTGAACACGTGTCTCTGTATACAGGTCTAATTTATAGCTTTAGCCTGGAGGTCAGGTTTCCAGAACAGCCCCTCAGGTTAATATCAGAACTGCTTGTTTTTTTAATTGGACCACAGCCACGCCCCCCAATGAATATATTATTTTTCTCTTGAGATCCTTTGTGTAAACATTCCTACAGAGATACTATCAGGTCATAATTAACATCTCTCTTCCAAGAGCTAGGAGGTGTCAAATGTTAAGGTACCGTCACACTAGACGATATCGCTAGCGATCCGTGACGTTGCAGCGTCCTCGCTAGCGATATCGTCCAGTGTGACAGGCAGCAGCGATCAGGCCCCTGCTGTGCTGTCGCTGGTCGGGGAAGAAAGTCCAGAACATTGTTTCGTCGCTGGACTCCCCGCAGACATCGCTGAATCGGCGTGTGTGACACCGATTCAGCGATGTCTTCGCTGGTAACCAGGCTAAACATCGGGTAACTAAGCGCAGGGCCGCGCTTAGTAACCCGATGTTCACCCTGGTTACCGGCATCGTTGGTCGCTGGAGAGTGGTCTGTGTGACAGCTCTCCAGCGACCAAACAGCGACGCTGCAGCGATCCGGATCGTTGTCGGTATCGCTGCAGCGTCGCTAAGTGTGACGGTACCTTTACCTTTCTTCTTGGCTTCCCCCAGGACTCCCTGGTGAGATTGTGGACAGAGTCTACTTGTCCCAGGAAAATACATATTAACACCTGGGTGCAACATGCAGCTTTTCTATTGATTCCACCATTTAGGAACACATATAATGCATAGCAAGGTTTATATTCTTTAACACATGTTTTTTATGGATTTCTTTGGATATTCTTGAACGTTATATTTAAAGGGGTATTCTCAAGTTTAGAAGTTATGCCCTATCTATGGGATAAAGGATATAAAGTCCAGATCGTTGGGGACCCAACCGATCTCGAGAACCCTGGCTCTGAAGAACCCTGAATGAAAGGCGTTGTTGTCGATCACGCTCACTACTACCCGACTGATTCTTATCGGAGAGCCACCGAACACTGCACTCAGCCCCATAAAAATGAATCCACCGCTGCTCCACATGGGGTTTTCAGTGGGGGTCCCAGCAGTCAGGATGTTCTCAGCTATCCCAATGGATGGGGCGTACAAACTTTAACTGGACGGCAATGAAATACAAAAGTGTAAGATCCTCCAAAGTCTCAGTTTGGATGATAGAGGGAGGATCGCAAAGACGATCCTAATCTTTGCTGAATCTACCGCAATGTAGGTAGATCAGGGAAGCATAAAAGGAGGATTTACAACAAAAGACAGCAATAAATCTGAGCGCATTTCTTCACCCCAGATCTTATCCGAATGGTTAAGGCTACGTTCACATTAGCGTTTTGCGTGTTTGCGTCGGGCGACGCATGCGTCATGCGCCCCTATATTTAACATGGGGGACGCATGGACATGCGTCGTGCTGCGTTGTGCGACGCAAGCGTTTTTTTTGCCGCAAGCGTCGGGCGCAGAAAATGCAACAAGTTGCATTTTTCTTGTGTCCAAATTTCGGCAAAAAAGGACGCATGCATTGCAAAACGAAGCGTTTTTGCGTGCGTTTTTATTTGCGTTGTGTCGCCGACGCAGCGGCGCACAACGCAAGTGTGAACGTAGCCTAAAATGTCCACTTTTCCCTTGCACTAGTTTTGATATATTTCCACAATTTTTATTTTTTTTATTTTTTCCAGCAGATGTATCCACGAGACCAAGATGTTGGACAATACAGTAGGAAAGCAGAACCGCCTGTGGGATCTCTCTTCTCCTGTGTGGCATGAGTTGGTGTGACGCAGAGATTCATCGCAGCTCTGTGCTAGCTATGCACGGCCACTCGGATCCATTTTCACCAGGTCGATGCACAGGACTTATAGCAAGATTTAGAAGTCCTATCTGACAGACCGAACATTCACTGTCTCCCTCCCCCACACCACCTCCTCACTTCGCCCCCTGTCTGTCGCCTGTTCCCCAAGGCTCAGTTCTAGGACCCCTACTCTTCTCCATCTACACCTTCGGCTTGGGACAGCTCAAAGAATCCCACGGTATGCAGTACCATCTCTATACCGATGACACGCAGATCTACCTATCCGAACCTGACCTCACCTCCTTACTTACCAAAATCCCGCACTGTCTGCTATCTCAGCCTTCTTTTCTGCTCGCTTTCTAAAACTGAACATGGACAAAACCGAATTCTTCATCTTTCCCCCATCTCACTCTGTCCCTCCACCAGACCTATCCATCAATGTCAAGGGCTGCTCACTTTACCAAATCCCACACGCCCGCTGCCTCGGGGTGATCCTCGACTCTGCCCTCTCTTTCAAGCCACATATCCAAGCCCTTTCCCTCCTCCTGCTGTCTCAAACTCAAATTTTTTTCCCGGATCCGCGCATTCCTTGACCATGAAACCACAAAAACACTAGTGCATGCCCTCATCATCTCCCACCTTGACTACTGCAACCTCCTACTCTCTGGTCTCCCCTCTAGCACCACTCCAAACCTTCCTACACTCTGCTGCCCGACTAATCCACCTGTTTACCCGCTATTCCCCAGCCTCTCCCCTATGCAAAGCCCTTCACTGGCTTCCTATCGCCCAGAGACTCCAGTACAAAAAACCCTTACCACGATATAAAAAGCCATCCACAACCTGTCTCCTCCATACATCTGTGACATGGTCTCCTGGTACTTACCCACACGCAACCTTCGATCGTCTCATGATCTCCTTCTCTACTCCCCTCTCATCTCTACTCCCCACAACCGCATCCAAAACTTGTCCCGTGCTTCCCCTATACTCTGGAACTCTCTACCCCAACACATCGGACTCTCGCCTACCATAGAAACCTTCAAAAAGAACCTAAAGACCCACCTATTCTGACAAGCCTACAGCCTGCAGTAATCCTCAGTCTACCAAACCGCCGCACAACCTGCCCTACCCTCTCCTAGTGTATCCTCACCCATCCCCTGCAGACTGTGAGCCCTCGTGGGCAGGGTCCTCCCTCCTTATGTACCTGTGTGCCTTGTTTTTTGCTCATGTTTATTGTATTTGTCTTTATTTGCCCCCTTTTCACATGTAAAGCACCATGGAATAAATGGCTCTATAAAAATGTATAATAATGAGACTTCACGTGGTGTGTGCGGTGTCACTTTACACATTCTGCAGGTCTGTGGTCATATAGACGCCCTGGTAAGTAATGCTGGAGGCACCGGCTGTCAGAATGAGACTGATCCACTGCGCCCGACACGCGATTGCAACCTACCATGAGGTCTCAATGGTGATCATTGACTAATTACATATATCTGGCCGGGTACAGGCGCGTCACTTACCTTGGAAAAAAAGATGGCATCGGGACGGACTAAGGGAAGAAGAGAAGCTGGTGGAGAGTATGACAGGGCAATGCCTGCTGGATACCTTGGCTCCTGGCATCATGTGGGTGTGACAGGTACCACCTATCTAACGTTGTACTGACCAAGTGCCCCCTATTATGGCAGCGTTATCCCCACTTTCAGTAGGATAACAACCACCCAACAAAATATGTAGAGTAACATGAAGATCAATGGGATGGTTTGTCTCAATTCAATCAGCTGTAAATTCTGCTGGGGTTAAAAAAAAAACAAACAAAAAAAACATCCATGGAGGTGGCACCGAGCAAAACACAGGGAACCCACTACTATGTATTCCATAAACCAACTACACCCAACACCTTCCAATCGTCTTAATCATAATTCCTGCAACCCCTACATAAAAGCAGAGATGCCCTGAGGACACAGAAAAATGCCCTTAAGGCTATGTTCACACGTTCCTGATTTCCCTCCTTATTTTTCAGGACTAAAAACCGCAGCTCTTGGCAGAAAACGCAGGTCCTTTTTTTGGTGCTTTTTTGGTGCGTTTTTTGATGCAGTTTTCTATGCAGAGTCTGTGTGTTTTCTAGGAAGTTTTTTAGGGTTAAAATGGCTGAAAATACCCTAACCCTACCCCTACCCTAACCTTAGTGGGAAAAAAAAAAAAAGATTCTTAATTTTTTTATTGTCCCTACCTATGGGGGTGACAAAGGGGGGGGGGGGGGGTCATTTACTATTTTTTTTATTTTGATCACTGCGATATAACCTCTCTCAGTGATCAAAATGCAGTTTGTAATGAATCTGCCGGCCGGCAGATTCGGCGGGCACACTGCGCATGCGCCCGCCATTTTGCAAGATGGCGGCGCCCAGGGAGAAGACGGCCGGACGGACACCAGGAGGCCGGGTAAGTATAAGGGGGGGAGATGGGGAGATGAGGGCACGGGGGGGTGGCATCGGAGCATGGGGGGGTGGGATTGGGGCACGGGGGAGGAGCCACACTGCAGCGGTTCTGCACCACAAACCGCAGAAAACCCGCAGATATTTTTTTCATCTGCGGGTTTTACTGCGGGTTTGACCTCACAATGGAGGTCTATGGGTGCAGAACCGCTGCAGTTCCGCAAAAAGAAGTGACATGGTACTTCTTTTTTACCGCGGCTATTCAGTGCGGCTTTTTTCGCGATTTTCCGCAATGTGGGCACAGCAGTTCCTGTTTTCCATAGGGTACATTGTAATGTACCCTGCATGGAAAACAGCTGCGGACCCGCAGCGGGAAAATCGCGGCGATTCCGCATGAAAAAAATGATGGTGTGAACATGGCCTTAAACTTGTCCTAAAATAGTTAGCTGCCCGATTGGCGTCTCCTCTGTCCCCAATCGCCACCTCCTGTGGTAACCCGGTGAGAGGTTCCCAGCTAACGCTTTCAGGTCAGATCGCACAGGACACCATTGTTTTGGCAATAATATGCAATATTACACAGGTAGTACGGCTACTTGATGTATGTAGGCGATATATATCTCATACTTTTGGCTGCAGCAGTGACATCACGTCCACAGCGAGCATCACCGCTGCAGCTAATCACTGAGCCAATGAAGAGGTGAGGGGAGCAGGAGAATCCCATTAATGACCGACGTAAAATGCTTCAATATACAGAATACCGGGAACCATGTTTCCCCTAAATTACAAGAAACAGACTTCACAGTGTAGCTGGTCCACATTTTATACAACCAAGGACGGCAAATCTGACCGGTCATGGCGTAACTGGATATAAACGACAATGAAGAAAGCTGAAGATTTGCCACCTTGGTCTTAACCCATCTTTCCCAAACTGAAATTACCGAGATAAATTAAATGGATGGGTTAAAATCTTTGTTTTGTTTTTTTTAGACATTGTTGCGCAAAAGATTTCTTTATTAAAGGAGTTGGTAGTTTTGGTTAGCATCATTCATTTTCCCAAATAGTGGAAATCAGAAAAAAAGTTCCATGTGTGGCAAAATGGCAAAAATAAAAAGGGACCTGCGATCATCTGCTTGCTTCATTTACAGTAATACATTATGTAACTAAAATACATGGTCGCCCGAAACGGCGTGCACCTGGAACCGCACCTTACGTCACTTTCACATGGAGGGGGTTCAGGGGTTAAGAGCACTTATCAAAACTGACCCCAGCTCGCTGCACAGCTGTGATGCGGGCTGAAGTCCTGAGCCGGCTCCATACACCTTCACCCGCTGCATGACGTAATGGTACAACGTACAGTGTGAAGACGTTACGGACTTATTACAGGTGATCGGCTTCCTACCTGTAAGAAAATACCTACATCTACATTTGATTGCAGAATGATTCCCCATGGCCAGTGCGATCCTGTGCTTATTCCGGCACACGTCCTCCGCTCCGGACTCTGCTTTCCGTGCCAATGAACTCTGAGGATTTATTTGCTCTGTGGTCACCGACAAACCTGCACATACAAGATAACGGGGAAATTTTAATTTAATCCTGGACGACACCAGAAAATATTTTTGGCTGTATTTTCAACTCATCCCTGAGCTTTCCTTCAGGTAAGCAGAAATTTTGCAGGTTGAAATCAATTAAGATATCCCAGATCTGACCACTCAGTCCAACGTTGCCTCATAGCACGGCACAGGGATTTATTTTTATTATAAATTCACTAATATACAACCAGAGGAAACAGCCTATATTAACTGTGTACATCCCGGAAATCTGTGTGGTGTAATATATAGAGGATCTGTCCTGTGGGGTGTATCATATAGAGGATGTGTCAGCTCTCCTGTGTGGTGTAGTATATAGAGGATCTGTCAGTTCTCCTGTGTGGTGTAGTATATAGAGGATGTGTCAGCTCTCCTGTGTGGTGTAGTATATAGAGGATCTGTCAGTTCTCCTGTGTGGTGTAGTATATAGAGGATCTGTCGGCTCTCCTGTGTGGTGTAGTATATAGAGGATGTGTCAGCTCTCCTGTGTGGTGTAGTATATAGAGGATCTGTCAGTTCTCCTGTGTGGTGTAGTATATAGAGGATCTGTCAGTTCTCCTGTGTGGTGTAGTATATAGAGGATCTGTCAGCTCTCCTGTGTGGTGTATTATATAGAGGATCTGTCAGCTCTCCCGTGTGGTGTAGTATATAGAGGATCTGTCAGCTCTCCTGTGAGGTGTAGTATATAGAGGATCTGTCAGTTCTCCTGTGTGGTGTAGTATATAGAGGATCTGTCAGCTCTCCTGTGTGGTGTATTATATAGAGCAGGGGTCCCCAACTCCAGTCCTCAAGGCCCACCAACAGGTCATGTTTTCAGGATTTCCTTTGCATTGCACAGGTGATGCAATTATTACCTGGGCAAGACTAAGGAAATCCTGAAAACATGACATGTTGGTGGGCCTTGAGGACTGGAGTTGGGGACCCCTGATATAGAGCATCTGTCAGCTCTCCTGTGTGGTGTATTATATAGAGCATCTGTCAGCTCTCCTGTGAGTTGTAGTATATAGAGGATCTGTCAGCTCTCCTGTGTGGTGTAGTATATAGAGGATCTGTCAGCTCTCCTGTGTGGTGTAGTATATAGAGGATGTGTCAGCTCTCCTGTGTGGTGTAGTATATAGAGGATCTGTCAGTTCTCCTGTGTGGTGTAGTATATAGAGGATGTGTCAGCTCTCCTGTGTGGTGTAGTATATAGAGGATCTGTCAGTTCTCCTGTGTGGTGTAGTATATAGAGGATCTGTCGGCTCTCCTGTGTGGTGTAGTATATAGAGGATGTGTCAGCTCTCCTGTGTGGTGTAGTATATAGAGGATCTGTCAGTTCTCCTGTGTGGTGTAGTATATAGAGGATCTGTCAGTTCTCCTGTGTGGTGTAGTATATAGAGGATCTGTCAGCTCTCCCGTGTGGTGTAGTATATAGAGGATCTGTCAGCTCTCCTGTGAGGTGTAGTATATAGAGGATCTGTCAGTTCTCCTGTGTGGTGTAGTATATAGAGGATCTGTCAGCTCTCCTGTGTGGTGTATTATATAGAGCAGGGGTCCCCAACTCCAGTCCTCAAGGCCCACCAACAGGTCATGTTTTCAGGATTTCCTTTGCATTGCACAGGTGATGCAATTATTACCTGGGCAAGACTAAGGAAATCCTGAAAACATGACATGTTGGTGGGCCTTGAGGACTGGAGTTGGGGACCCCTGATATAGAGCATCTGTCAGCTCTCCTGTGTGGTGTATTATATAGAGCATCTGTCAGCTCTCCTGTGAGTTGTAGTATATAGAGGATCTGTCAGCTCTCCTGTGTGGTGTAGTATATAGAGGATCTGTCAGCTCTCCTGTGTGGTGTAGTATATAGAGGATCTGTCAGCTCTCCTGTGTGGTGCAGTATATAGAGGATCTGTCAGCTCTCCTGTGTGGTGTAGTATATAGAGGATCTGTCAGCTCTCCTGTGTGGTGTATTATATAGAGCATCTGTCAGCTCTCCTGTGTGGTGTAGGATATAGAGGATCTGTCAGCTCTCCTGTGTGGTGTAGGATATAGAGGATCTGTCAGCTCTCCTGTGTGGTGTAGTATATAGAGGATCTGTCAGCTCTCCTGTGTGGTGTAATATATAGAGGATCTGTCAGCTCTCCTGTGTGGTGTAGTATATAGAGGATCTGTCAGCTCTCCTGTGTGGTGTAGTATATAGAGGATCTGTAAGCTCTGTGTGGTGTAGTATATAGAGGATCTGTCAGCTCTCCTTTGTGGTGTAGTATATAGAGAGGATCTGTCAGCTCTCCTGTGTGGTGTAGTATATAGAGGATCTGTCAGCTCTCCTGTGTGGTGTAGTATATAGAGGATCTGTCAGCTCTGCTGTGTGGTGTAGTATATAGAGGATCTGTCAGCTCTCCTGTGTGGTGTAGTATATAGAGGATCTGTCCTGTGTGGTGTAGTATATAGAGGATCTGTCAGCTCTCCTGTGTGGTGTAGTATATAGAGGATCTGTCCTGTGTGGTGTAGTATATAGAGGATCTGTCAGCTCTCCTGTGTGGTGTAGTATATAGAGGATCTGTCAGCTCTCCTGTGTGGTGTAG
This sequence comes from Ranitomeya imitator, assembly GCF_032444005.1. Taxonomy (NCBI): domain Eukaryota; kingdom Metazoa; phylum Chordata; class Amphibia; order Anura; family Dendrobatidae; genus Ranitomeya; species Ranitomeya imitator. The sequence goes on from NC_091286.1 coordinate 650,639,304, forward strand.
TATATAGAGGATCTGTCAGCTCTCCTGTGTGGTGTAGTATATAGAGGATCTGTCAGCTCTCCTGTGTGGTGTAGTATATAGAGGATCTGTCAGCTCTCCTGTGTGGTGTAGTATATGGAGGATCTGTCAGCTCTCCTGTGTGGTGTAGTATATAGAGGATCCGTCAGCTCTCCTGTGTGGTGTAGTATATAGAGGATCTGTCAGTTCTCCTGTGTGGTGTAGTACATAGAGGATCTGTCCTGTGTGGTGTAGTATATAGAGGATCCGTCAGCTCTCCTGTGTGGTGTAGTATATAGAGGATCTGTCCTGTGTGGTGTAGTATATAGAGGATCCGTCAGCTCTCCTGTGTGGTGTAGTATATAGAGGATCCGTCAGCTCTCCTGTGTGGTGTAGTATATAGAGGATCTGTCAGTTCTCCTGTGTGGTGTAGTACATAGAGGATCTGTCCTGTGTGGTGTAGTATATAGAGGATCCGTCAGCTCTCCTGTGTGGTGTAGTATATAGAGGATCTGTCCTGTGTGGTGTAGTATATAGAGGATCCGTCAGCTCTCCTGTGTGGTGTAGTATATAGAGGATCTGTCCGGTGTGGTGTAGTATATAGAGGATCTGTCCGGTGTGGTGTAGTATATAGAGGATCTGTCCGGTGTGGTGTAGTATATAGAGAGGATCTGTCAGCTCTTCTGTGTGTGCTCGCTCACCGCCCTTAGTGAATGGAGGTTAGGAGAGTGGATTACAACGTACCTCGCTTGGTTCGTGCTTCTTTAATCTCCTCGCACAATTTGTTGAACTCCGGATCCAGTTCGGCGGCGATGATGGCGTGCGCAGTGTCTTTCAGAGTGCAGGCGCGGTGTCTGATAATTTTATCTGTACGGGAGACAGCGGCAGAAGGACATTTCTCTGTGAGTCACATGGGGTCGAACCAAAAGCCTCTCGTGCATCGTACGTCTGAAGGACGGAAGACTCAGCGCCATTTCTATTACCTAAGGCCCCATGCACATTATACGAATATCGGCCAAAGGCGCAGATATCGCCAGTCTAATGTGTATGGCGGGATAGCTGATCATCGGGGAGAGATATTGATTGGACATGTTTGATTTTGGAACTGCCCGATCACTTTGTTCTCACGGAGATAAACCACTGACGAAGATGTTTGATGCTTTCTCTGAGAAAATGAACATGTGTGAGCTTGGGGCAAGTGAGTGCTGCAGTGTATAGGAGAGGTAACTGCATGCTGAAAGATTGGGGGGCAAGCGATTGCCGCAGAGTATGGCAGTGATGGGTGCGGGCCGAACAATTGGGGGAAAGTGAGTGCTGGGGTGTATAAGAGAGATAACCGCAGGCTGAAAGATTGGGGGCAAATGAGTGCTGCAGTGTGTAGGAGAGATAACCGCAGGCGAAAGATTGGGGGCAAGTGAATACTGCGGTGTATGGGAAAGATGGGCACGAGCCAAACAATCCGGGCAAATGAGTGCTGCAGTGTATAGGAGAGAACCAAGGGCTGAAAGATTGGGAGCAAGTGAGTGCGGCGGCGTATTGGAGAGATAACTGCAGGGGAAAGATGGGGAAGCAGGCGAGTGCTGCTGTGTTTAGGAGAGATAACCGGGGGCTGAACGATCGTCCGACAGCCATTTAATGTGAATAGGGGGTCTTTACACCATGGATTCATTAAAACACGGTGCACATTGGTAGAAGAGATGCTGATGCTGCAATTTCCCGTTTCATAGGACGTCATAAATCTGCATTTTGGACGTTTCATTGTAACATAGCTGGCAAGTATTTTGGACTCTGTGATAAAGGAGGCCGCACACTTCACAAGTAGCAGGCACCAAGTAAAATAACGAGGGGCCGAACTACAGGGAAATGCATTAAATACGTCCTGTACCAGGGCACAAAGGATTTGTGCCGCTCTTCTCAATTACGCTGCACATCGCAGTTCAGAAAACAGCGGAGGAGAACATAAGTTTATGGATCCCAAGGCAGCATTTTATCTCACACACGCGGCATCTCAGAATCAATAACATATAAAAAAAATATTAAAAAATATTACTGAGTCAATAGCATAAAAAAGGCAGTCTTTTTTTATCTAACTATTTTTCTCCAATGGCAAACATGGCACCCATCCTCTCTCTCTATTTTCCCGGTGACGGGCAGCGAAAGGAGTGATTATGAGCTGCTATTCGACACATCGCCCCTCTGGCAGAAAGAGGCTTAAAATCAATATAGCCTGGAGAGGGAGAAAAATAATAATTGCGAGAGCACTTTTCTGCCTGAGCGTCATTACCTCCCGGCTCTTTATCAGGATTGTACTCCAAGGCGTTGCTGCAGATCAGGTCCACGTCCGTCAGGAAGTCCCGCACGGTCATGTAGCGGTGCTTGTCGATTTTGGTCATTATGGTGGAGAGGTCCATGGGTTCTCTAATGACTTCAAGGTAATCGGAAACCTGCAAAATAACAAAAGCGGCGGCTGTCAGACAAATCTCTAAATGCTGGCGGTGGGGTGGGGGGCATTAAACCTTTCCAAAAGTCGCCATGCAAAAGAAAAACCTCATGGACACAAGATTACGAGCAGATAATATGAGAGCGTCATAAAACAGCATGCTGCAAGGATTAAACGGAAATTATGACAAGCGGATGAACTAATGGATATCCAAAGAGCAGATATTTTATTTATTTCTTTTTTTAAACACAGGCATCAAGACAACACAAACCGTGCACAGGACCCTCAGACTGACTCCAAGGTATTGAAAGCCTTCAAAGATCACGGGGGACTGCAGAGAAGTCAGGACTGTAGATGGAGGCAGATTACGTCTATGGACATAGTATGGATAACAAAAACACAGGACCCTGGGGGGCTTCCACAATCGGTAAAAAGCCCCAGATAAATAAAGTAACCCTGCAAAAGGAAAACAACTGCACTGTAGAAATGTTATGGGGGCTACAGATTTGGATGTGATAGTTAAGCTACACCCCCACTGGCTGCAGCATAGAGCGTCTGTTCTTCTAGAGGACCACACAGGTCAATGGGAGCAATGCAATGCTCTGTAGAAGGGATAAACATTGCCCTGGTGATCGCACATGATCGTGGGGGGCTGCCTAAACGTCCGACAATATCCCCCCCCCACCCAGCCATATAAGACGAAACGTCTCATAATTAGGCATGAACTGTTTCGCAGGTCAGTGATTCGTCGCCGTCGTACGGGAGCCGCATCCTCGCAACTCACAACAGTCACATATAGTAACTATGCCATTACATTCCGATCACTGGGGTCCTGCTGGGACCTCTCGAGAATAAAGGGGGCTATTGCACTGATTTAGGACCGTAGCCTCTTCGCTGTAGATAGACAGGTGTCTCTGGGCAATTAGCTGCATTAAAGGGAACCTGTCACCCCGTTTTTTCAAGAAGAGCTAAAAATAGCGTTAAATAGGGGCAGAGCGGGCTTTACATTAGTGTATTTTGGAGCCTTTATTCCCCACCTATGCTGCCGAAATACCTTTGTAAAGTCGCCGTTTTGGGCTGTCACTCACGCTGGTCAGGTCATATGGGTGTGGTGACAGCGCTGTTTCTCCCCCAGATCTCCGTTGGTGGTGTAGTGGTGTGCGCATGTCCAAGTGGCGAATCCACTGCGCAGCTTCAAGGAAAATAGCGCGATCTGCGCTATTCAGCCGTTTATCGGTGGGCTTGGCCATCTTTGTGAGGTCACGCGTGCGCAGATGGTTCTTCTCGGCTTCCCGGGGCTTCAGGAAAATGGCCGCGGGATGCCGCGCATGCGCAGATGGCGATCGCGGCGGCAATTTTCCTGCAGCCAATATGCAAACTCGGCTTCAGGAAAATGGCCGTCGAGATCGCCATATGCGCACGCGCGGCATCCCGCGGCCATTTTCCTGAAGCCCCGGGAAGCCGAGAAAAACCATCTGCGCACGCGCGGCCTCACAAAGATGGCCGCGCCCACCGATAAACGGCTGAATAGCGCAGATTGCGCTATTTTCCTTGAAGCTGCGCAGTGGATTCGCCACTTGGACATGCGCACACCACTACGCCACCAACGGAGATCTGGGGGAGAAACAGCGCTGTCACCACGCCCATATGACCTAACCAGGGTGAGTGACAGCCCAAAACAGCAACTTTACAAAGGTATTTCGGCAGCATAGGTGGGGAATAAAGGCTCCAAAATACACTAATGTAAAGCCCAGCTCTGCCCCTATTTAACGCTATTTTTAGCTCTTCTTGAAAAAAACGGGGTGACAGGTTCCCTTCAAGTGAAAGCGACCGTTCTGCAGTTTCGAGAACAGTTGGGCAGTAGAGAGCGCCGCTGTTCAGGCAAAACCAAGGTAATGTTCACACAGAGGTTTTTGGAGAAGACTAAATCCAACTTTTTTTTTTTTTTTTTTTTAAACTAGCCTTAGGACACTATGCAGCCCCTTCATTCGGGGGGAGCCCAAACATGCCCATGTCAATCAAGTATATTTAGGTATTAAGTAGCAAAAAGAGGTCGTGAAGGGGAGACCGGTGGCACCGGAGATTGAGCAGAGGACAGAGCGTCTCGTCTTGTTATGCATACTCGTGCTGCCTAATGACCTCCCCCGCCCCCCCGGGTAATGTCCAATGCAAAAACAGATGATTAACACATTACACCCCAATGTGTTGGTGACAAGATACCTATAATGGTCATTCACCGTACAGAAAAGTGGCTGACAATACCTTCCCCTTGCCGGCCTAGGAGTCAGCCGGGGATCCCAGGTTGCACGGACATGCACAGAAGCGGACTTTTATAGTCGATAAATATTTTCTTCTCCAATTTCACTGCTTTGATCGTATGAAAACTGTCAATTTTGTCTAAAAATAATTTGGAATTTTGCTGAGAAACTGTTTTACACGTGTAAAGCCTTAACTCACTTGTCTCATCTCTGGTCGTATGTAATAAAAACACAAAAGTGGCAGCGCCCTTTACTTAAAATGCTGCAGACATAATCCACCTCTGGTTCACTCTCAGCCATCAAATGTATATTGGAAAGTTGCCTTTGATAACGCTACATTCCTACCTGCGTCACATGATGGAAATGTAGCTTTATCCTGCCGCCATTGGGGTTTCCAGGGGGACAGCAGAGTCAGGCCGGATTTAGAGGTCCCAATGCAGACCCTTCTGGAGCCCAGGTTAGGAAACATGCGGCCGGTGTGGACTTTAAGAGGTCCGTGAATGTCAGAGATGTGAAACCAGACCCTATTTCCCCTGCAGGATCTCAGTGTGTGGATTATGACTTTTTTTTTTTTTTTTTTTTATCTAAAATTTGTGTTTTCATTATTGCAAGAAAAACAAAACCCAAAAACCAGAGAATTTGACCAAATACGTAACAAAGCTCAGATTAATAGGAGATTGTCCGGTCACTTTCTCTCGACTGTGACCGCATCCAACGAGTTAAGACTAATGATACAATCCGCTTCATTGTTTGTGCATTACTGAAACAAGACCTCTTCAATATCCACCGGTTTGCTGAAGATGTTAAACCGCTTATCGGTGGCCAGTCGCTTGGTGACGTCCCTGAGGAAGAGTCTTAATTCCCTCAAAGTATTTTCCTCATTGTCTTCCATCTTTTGCTTCTCCACCTCGGAAAGCTGGCGTGGCGGCGGTGATGGAGCGCGGGGTAAAACCTCCAAAGACTGAATTACTGGGGAAAAAAAGGAAGCCATGTTGGACATTAATGCTGGATTGAAATGTAGCATGGATTGGTAGCACCTGTCAGTATATTAGGCAGTGCCCCAAGGTGCAGAGTAAAGGTCCGTGTTCTTATTGGTGCATTTAAGGGATCATAATCTCAATGCTACTGTTCAAAATGATATCTACTTCCTGCAGAAGCGATGAGATCCCAAGCCGCTAGGCCTGAGCCAGGCATGGTTTGGGTGAGATACGTGAGGCCTGAGCCACCCATGGTTTGGGAGAGACACGTTAAGTTTGAGGTTGCGTAGCACACAAAGCTTGAGACTGGGAGAATGGGACAAGCATGCCAAGTTTGAGCTGGGGAGGGTGTAAAAAAAAAAATCACGCTAAGCTTGAGCATAGGGTCACAGAGCAGGGTAAGATTGAGCCAAGAAGTATGGGAAAACAGGATTTTTTGGTTGCTTACCGTAAAATCTGTTTCTTGGAGCCTCCATTGGGGGACACAGGAACCATGGGTGTATGCTGTTGCCACTAGGAGGCTGCCACTATACACACAAAAAAGTTAGCTCCTCCTCTGCGGTGTACACCCCACCGACTGGCATCATGAACTTCAGTAAGTGAGAAAGCAGGAGGAGAAAAACAATAAGGTTGAAACCTAACCATAAACATGAGAACTGTAAACGTGAGAACAGTCATAGAACAACAGAATATGAATAACATGGGAGGGTGCTGTGTCCTCCAATGAAGGCTCCGAGAAACAGATTTTACGGTAAGCAACCAAAAAATCCTGTTTTCTCTATCGCCTCATTGGGGGACACAGGAACCATGGGACGTCCCAAAGCAGTCCCTGGGGTGGGAAAACAGACTTCCATCAGGACAGAGGACTCACCACTGCCGCCTGCAAGATACTTCTGCCTAGGCTGGCATCAGCCGAAGCGTAGCTATGGACCTTGTAAAATTTGGCGAATGTGTGGTTGGAAAACCAGGTTGCCGCTTTGCAAAGCTGTAGGGCGGAAGCCCTGTGGTGCACTGCCCAGGAGGCCCCAACTGCCCGGTTAGAGTGAGCCTTAATCTCGGGAAGGGACACTCTGTTCTTGACCTGGTAAGCCTCCAAAATTGCCGTTCTGGTCCAGCGAGCAATAGTCACCTTGGAAGCCGGCAGGCCTCTACGCGTGCCATCAGGAATGACGAAAAGAGAATCAGTCTTTTAGAAAGAGGCCGTTCTAGCCAGGTAGAACCTCACCGCCCTGACGAGGTCCAGCTTGTTCAACGATTGTTCTAGAGGATGAGTCGGAGCTGGACAAAAGGAAGGCAGAACAATGTCCTCGTTGAGGTGAAAGATGGAAACCACCTTAGGACGGAAGGAAGGTGGAGCCCTCAGGACCACCTTGTCCTGGTGAATAACCAGGAAAGGAGGTCGGCAAGAAAAGGCCGCCAACTCGGAAACGCGCCGGATAGAGGTGATGGCCACAAGAAAAGCCACCTTCCAAGATAGAACGGACAGGGAGACCTCCCTGAGAGGCCCCAAGGGGGAACCCCTCAGAACCTCCAGCACAAGATTAAGATCCCATGAAGCCACAGGAGCCTTGTACGGAGAAACAGCATGGGCTACTCCCTGAAGGAAGGTCTTGACCTGTGGCCGAGAAGATAACGTCTTCTGAAAGAGGATAGATAGCGCAAAAACCTGGCCCTTTAGGGAACTAAGGGCAAGGCACGCATCCAGGCCTGCCTGAAGGAAGGCCAAAATGGAAGGAAGGGAAAAGGACATAGGTGAAACGTGGCTGGACTTGCACCAACAGAAGTAAGCCTTCCAGGTACGATAGTAGATTTTGGAAGACGAATGCTTCCTAGCATGGATCATAGTGTGAATCACCCGATCCGAAAGGCCGGACGCTCTTAGAACTGCGGTTTCAACAGCCACGCCGTTAAACTTAGCGACTGAGAATTAGGGTGGCAGATCAGACCCTGAGATCGGGTCTGTCTGGAAGCCGCCAGGGGCGTCCGCGAGAAGATTGACCATCTCTACGAACCAAGATCTCCGGGGCGATCAGAATGACCGGCACCCCTTCCGCCTTGATCTTTTTCAACAGCTTGGGAAGCAGGGTAAGGGGTGGAAATAGATAGGGGAGCACGAATTGCGACCAAGGAATGGCCAGAGCATCGACGCCCACTGCGAGAGGATCGCGGGACCTGGAGACGAACCAAGGGACCTTCCTGTTGATTCGGGACGCCGTGAGGTTCACATCCGGAGTCCCCCATTGAAGACAAATCTGATGGAAGACCTGATGCAAGGACCATTCCCCTGCCGCGAGGCCCTCACGGCTGAGGAAGTCGGCGGCCCAATTGTCCACGCCGGGGATATGCACCACGGATATCACCGGGACCGTTGCCTCTGCCCAAATGAGGATCTTGGATACCACGGCCGAGGCCAGAGAGCTCCGAGTCCCCCCCTGGTCGTTGACATATGCCACTGCTGTGGCATTGTACGTCTGGATTCGAATTGGCAGACCCTTGAGAATCCTTTCCCAGTGAAGAAGAGACAGAAAGATGGCCCGAATCTCGAGGACACTGATCGGCAGAGATGACTCCTGCGCCGACCAGCGACCCTGAACAGTCAGGTGACGAAAAAATACACCCCAGCCGAGCAGGCTGGCGTCAGTCGTCACCACCTGCCAGTGAACTGGAAGGAAGGACCTGCCCTGGGAGATGAAAGGTGACGTCAGCCACCAGTTGAGGGACAGTTTGACCCGGGGAGAAAGCTGAATCGGATGATCCAGGGAGAAGACAGACATGTCCCACTGTGATAGAATAGCCTGCTGAAGAGGTCTTGAGTGAAATTGGGCGAAGGGAATCGCTTCCAATGGTCGATCGGAAGGAGGGAAGCCAAGGACCCTGGAGCAAGCGAACCTCCCGAAGAAGGATGGATCTCTTGTCTGCGGGAAGGAAGACTCTGGTCAGAAAGAAGAAATCGAGCGGGCACCACTACAAATACATGACCTACATTAAAGGGAGGGTGCAACTAATGCGCCGAAAAACATGCAAGAAGGAGAAAAAGAAGCGCAAATAAAGTGCGCACACAACCCATATAGAGTGAACAAAGCTTTTATGGAGACCAAAAAAGTGCTAACAAGACATAAAAACATTTAAAAACGCATGTAAAAAACATACCCACACAACAATAACATCCCCTGTATATGAGGATGTATATCAAGCAGACTCAAGGAAATAATCCCAAAGAAGATGTCAAATGAGTAGTGAAAGTACATCAATAAGAATAAATAAAGGTAAAATACACACTCACCATATGCTCAATTGAAGAAACCCCCACAAACCTGATGGATAACAATATTATAGTTGGCAATGTCGCCACAAAGTGGCTATAGAAAAATTGATATGCTTATAAAAAACAATGTTCTGTATGAAAAACTGTGGTAATAAACCACTAATAAATACGTAAATAAGTAATAATGCATAATCCATAATGTGAAAAAGGGTACATCGCATTGAGCACATGGTAGAACATGCAGAATACATTAACAAATAGTCATACTCACTGCTCACTAGAGGGAGCCTGCTTGCTCCCAACGCGTATCGCTACTCCAGGTAGCTTCGTCAGGGGAAGTGAGGAGGTGTTAGTAACGTCAGATATATAGTTGTAAGTGCACTTACTGATAGGCTAATGATTGTCAGCACATGTGCCCAGCAACCATTAAGCAGTGGAGCAGCTCCAGTTTGTAAGGGTCATAGTGTCGGTAGAGAGGGGTGGACAATAAAGATTTGACAAAGTCCACCCCTCTCTACCGACACTATGACCCTGACAGACTGGAGCTGCTCCACTGCTTAATGGTTGCCGGGCACTTGTGCTGACAATCATTAGCCTATCAGTAAGTGCACTTACAACTATATATCTGACGTTACTAACACCTCCTCACTTCCCCTGACGAAGCTACCTGGAGTAGCGATACGCGTTGGGAGCAAGCAGGCTCCCTCTAGTGAGCAGTGAGTATGACTATTTGTTTATTTATGTATTCTGCATGTTCTACCATGTGCTCAATGCGATGTACCCTTTTTCACGTTACGGATAATGTATTATTACTTATTTACGTATTTATTAGTGGTTTATTACCACAGTTTTTCATACAGAACATTGTTTTTTATAGGCATATCAATTTTTCTATAGCCACTTTGTGGCGACATTGCCAACTATAATATTGTTATCCATCAGGTTTGTGGGGGTTTCTTCAATTGAGCATATGGTGGGTGTGTATTTTACCTTTATTTATTCTTATTGATATACTTTCACTACTCATTTGACATCTTCTTTGGGATTATTATTTCCTTGAGTCTGCTTGATATACATCCTCATATACAGGGAATGTTATTGTTGTGTGGGTATGTTTTTTACATGCGTTTTTAAATGTTTTTATGTCTTGTTAGCAATTTTTTGGTCTCAATAAAAGCTGTGTTCACTCTATATGGGTTGTGTGTGCACTTTATTTGCGCTTTTTTTTCTCCTTTCTTAAAGGAAGACTCTGGTCAGACGAGTGTCAAAGAGCATGCCCAGAAAAACAAGGTGCTGAGAAGGAACAAGATAGGATTTCTTCCTGTTGACAAGCCACTCGAAAAGGGCTATAGTGTCGAGGACGATGGACAGACTATTGCAAGCCTGAGAAAAGCACGGGGCCTTGATGAGGATGTCGTTGAGGTACGGAAAAAAAACCAAGCCCCTGACCCTCAAGATGGCCATCAGCGCTGCCATGATCTTCGTGAAAACCCTGGGAGCAGTTGCGAGACCGAACAGCAGGGCGACGAACTGAAAATGCTCCTGAAGTACTGCAAAACGCAGGAATCGGTGATGTCCCGGGAATATCGGTACATGGAGGTAGGCGTCCTGGATGTCTATGGAGCACAGAAATTCCTGAGCCTCCATGGAAGCAATTACCGAACGAAGGGATTCCATCCTGAAATGTCTCAGACGAACCCTCTTGTTCAGCAATTTCAGTTCCAGAATGGGATGAACTTTGCTGTGTTTTATCGTTACCACAAAAAGATTTGAATAGAAATCTGTGAACCGTTCTTTTTCTGAGATGGGAACGATTACCACGGATTTGAGGAGAGAAGCGATGGCTGCGAAGAAACCCGGAACTAGAGCAGGATCTCTTGGAGGTCGGGACTCAAAGAAACAATCCCGGGGCCGTGAAACAAACCCTATTTTGTATCCTGAGGATACAACTTCCCTGACCCAAGCGTCCTCTACTGAGGAGATCCAGACGTCTCTGAAGAAGAGAAGACGGCCGCCCCCAGCCTGGGAAGTGGGCTGGGGTCTTGCCGTGAGTCATGCCGAGGTGGATCGTCCAGTGCTAGACCTCGAGGATCTACCTTGGGGGTAGCCAGAATGCCCCAATGGAGTTGATTGGCCCATTTGGATACAGACTTCGAAATCCAGGTGGAAGCAAAGGCCAGGCATAGGGAAGACGCGTCCGCTTCGAAAGTCAACTTCGCAAAGGATAATCCTGTTGTTGGAATCTTTTAGAGATGCCCCTCCGGACAGCGGAAGGACTGTGTTGGTGGAAAGTCTAGAGACTGGAGGATCTACATAGGGCGAAGAAGATCAGTTGGTGAAGACGTTCAGTTGGCGATGAGATCCAGAGGAAAGGGATATAAGACGCCAAGGCACTTTCCTCTTTGAAAACGTCTGTCGGATTCTCCCCTTCTCTGGCCAGAAGCTCATCAAATTCAGGATGAGGAGCAAAAACCTTGGGAGGTTGTTTGGACCGTCTAAACGAAACCGCCTGATCCGTGGGTTCCGTAGAGGAATCTTTGATGCCACAGGTCTGATTGATGGCTCCAATGAGACTCTGAACTGTATCCCTCATGCTAGCGATCAGGTTCGAGTCCAGCTCCAAATTATCCTCCGAAGGAGCATCAGAGAACGCCTCGCCAGACTCAGGGGAGGAGGACCGGGGAGAAGCCGATCGCAGAGAAGGACCGTGAGGCAAGATGGAACGGGAAGAGGACTCAGACCGGCGTTCCTGTCTGGATCTTTTGTGGCCTATAGTGGAAGGCTCAGACGGGGCTTCCTGCGACCTGCTGGCTACTGCGGGAGCCTGTAGGGGTAACCTATCAAGCAAGGACACAAGGGCCTGTGACACCCGTGTTAGGTCCGCTACCGATTGTGACAGAGAAGAAGCCCAAACTGGAGTGGGGGCTTCACTCAAGAAGAGCAGCCGGGGTATCCTGGACGGTGGGCATAGTGGGGTTGCTGCAGGCCTGACAGAGGGGAGAAGACTGACCCGAGGGAAGTTTGCAGTTACAAGACGAACAGACAAAGTGTTTGACTAAGGCAGAGGAAGTAGTGGAAGAAGTAGGAGGGAGTGAGTTCCCTTAGAATTAGACATGACGAACGGGTTCCTGACGAATGCCAGAAGGTTAGGGGACAGGAGGGCAGAGGAGAGGGTGAGTCTGCAGTGCAGAGCTACTCACGGCAGACGATTTGGTGTCCACTGCACGGCTGGAAGATGTTCCTCAAGGAAATCAGTCAGAGAAGGCTTCAGGGTCTGGTGCTTGGTGCGGGCAACAGCAGGGAGATGGCGACCGCAAAGGAGATGAGGACGCCAGGAATCGCGCTCTTGGAGGGCGCCGAAATGCTTCCTACAGAGGCACAGGAATGGTGGGCGGAGCTAAACCACCTGTACAGGAGTACCAAGATGGTGCCGGTGGGCGGGCTATGACAGTCGGGCAGGAGAAAAGCCCGCCCGAGAGAAAAGGAAGTAAGCGGAGTTGCGGCGCTGGAAGTAGGCCCGGGCAGAAGACAGTCTAAATTAGAGGCTGGCGGCCGCCGGAGAATGCCGCGGCGCCAGAACAGTGCGGACGCCGGGAACAGAAGACCGTGCAGCTGCTGTGAAAAGGAGCAGCAGCAGCCAGCCGCACTGATCAGAAGGCAGTGCAGCCGCCGGGAAAAGTGGGAGACACGGCTGCCTGCAAAGGACGCCGCGCGGATGAGAGGAACTGTGCCTGCAAAGGCTGCCTGCAGCGAAGATCCCTGCCCCCTGCCACCGCCGATGGCCACAAGAAGCGACAACCAGGCCAAGGTAGCCTAGGAAAAACCCTGCACTTTTTAGTAAAATAAAAAAAACCTGGGGGACCCCTTATTAACGTCTGGCCCCCTTTGCATAATCTGGGACTGGCGGGGGAAATACTCACCTAAAACATCCCATGTCGTCTGTTGCTGACCTTAATCCGAGGAAGGTATGAGACGTCCTCGTCTCCGCAACCGACAGGCTCTGGTGGGAAAGTGGGTGGGGGACGGAGCTCGGACCGGTTTTCTGAGCACGCTGGTGTGCTAGGGGTCTTGGTCCTGCTGTCGGATCTATGAAGATACGAAGTGGCAGTACACGCCGTACTCATAGTCCGTAATTTGGGATTACAGTTGTGACTGTTCACACTGTATCCCTCCAGAAACCTGAAAAAAAGACGCACATTGAGGTAGATAAGGATTGGAGTCCACCTCCTACTGACACTAAGCTAAACAGAAGTTCATGATGCCAGTCAGTGGGGTGTACACTGCAGAGGAGGAGCTAACTTTTTTTGTGCCTCCTAATGGCAGCAGCATACACCCATGGTTCCCGTTTCCCCCAATGAGGCGATAGAGAAAAGCAAGCTAAGCTTGATCCAGAGTGGTGAGCATGCTAAGCAGGAGCCGGAGGGCAGGGTGAACGCCAAGCAGGAGCCGGAGGGCAGGGTAAACGCCAAGCAGGAGCCGGAGGGCAGGGTAAACGCCAAGCAGGAGCCGGAGGGCAGGGTAAACACCAAGCAGGAGTCGGAGGGCAGGGTAAACGCCAAGCAGGAGTCGGAGGGCAGGGTAAACACCAAGCAGGAGACGGAGGGCAGGGTAAACACCAAGCAGGAGTCGGAGGGCAGGGTAAACGCCAAGCAGGAGCCGGAGGGGGCACGCTAAGCAGGAGCCGGAGGGGGGCACGCTAAGCAGGAGCCGGAGGGGGGCACGCTAAGCAGGAGCCGGAGGGGGGCACGCTAAGCAGGAGCCGGAGGGGGGGCACGCTAAGCAGGAGCCGGAGGGGGGGCACGCTAAGCAGGAGCCGGAGGGGGGGCACGCTAAGCAGGAGCCGGAGCGGGGCACGCTAAGCAGGAGCGGGGCACGCTAAGCAGGAGCCTGTAGGGAAGGTAGGCAACAAGTTAAGCAGGTTGCAATGGTGTGTGGGGTGTGGTAGGGAGTAGGAGCCGGGAAGAATGGGAGAGGTTAAACACACTAAACTCATACTGGGAAGGATGGAGGGTGGTAGAGAATCACGTTAAGGTTGAGACGGGTAGTGATGGGTACATACTAAGCTTGAGCTGGGGAAGAGCATGCTAGATTTGATCTAGTAAGGAGCGCCATAAAGTTTGAGCCAGAGGAATAAGTCTGCTTGTCTTGAGCCAAGTAAGGCCAGGTTTAGGTGACCATGTAAGTATTTTTCGTTAGGGATAGGCAAGGTATCTAGACTAGGGAACGGTGTTTCAGCATGCCCAATCCTTCCATTCCCTGACACCATCTATCAGGGAAGAGTCAGAAGCCGTCCTTCACACTACAGCAGCTAGGGAAGTTGGCTAGTACCGCCCAAATTATTGACTGGTTTGTCCATCCCCCAACACACTGGAAGACTTCAGGGCCATATTATGTTAGACTCCTGACTAAGAAACATGGGACTAGTGTCGGATATACTGCAGTAAAAAATTTGGAAAAACCTTTCCTTTGACACTTACCAGTCTTTTTCCTTTTTGGAGGGGGCATAGCAGCCTGATTAAGAATTAAATCTTGGAAAAATTTCCACCGATCGTCTTCACTTGGTCTGGAAATGTTAAAAACCTCTTCATACTGAGCCCTGAATATACACTTCACCTGCAGGAAAAGAAAAAAAAATAATGGCAAAAAGAACCACGCTGACACAAGATTAATTTTACTGACAGTTCTGGACTTGTGTTACTTTGTGGAGTAGAGACAATAAAGTCACGGAGTCGGGAGGAATATTGTGTATGATGGTGAGAAACCATAAACATCGGTAAACGAGGAGAACGACGGAACAACTTGATTCACTTAAGTGCTTTACCGGGGCACAAAAGATAAATAAAAAGTAATTATGAGCTCATTGTGCTTGGCTTCAGAACTACATTTTAGCAGCAAAAACAAAATCAAAAGATCAGAAAACACAACTTGTTCCAAAGTAGCGGAGAATGTGCGCCACGATCCTGGAAGAACAAACTGCTGGCTTTAAATGAAAAATGATTGTATTAAAAAAAAAAAAAAAAAAAAAAATTAACAAAAAATGCAAAACACTAATTCTAAAGAGTGTTGTACGTGGCTGCGATACAATAATTACCGAGTGTACAGTGAGCCCTACGTAAATAATCCCTTAATGGATAAAGATGTGTGATTTGGCTTTATAAGGCTGTAGCCTAGGATTGCGTTATGCAGCCGCTGCATTGCAGTATCATGTAAGTGGGGCTGTATCGTGACTCAAAATTACCACGACTGCAACAAGCAAGAAAGGGGAAATAAATATATATATATATATATATATATATATATATATATATATATATATATATATATATATATATATAACATAGTGCTGCAAGAGTTTATAGGGTGTGTCAAGGGGGTAGGGTTTACGAGTAGTCAGAGAGATGGGTGGGATTGGTTGCTCAGATATATGAGGTGTGGTACGGCAGCTATAAGGAAGTCCAGCTGGATTGTTGTGGCTCTGTGTGCATACCTCCAGTGTGGTCAGTCTCCTGCCAGCTACATAGAGCTGGACACATTATTCTGTTCGGGTGAGTACGGCCTGTCATGTAGGTGCCTATTTGCACAGACTATTTTGTCTTCCTTATGCCAAGAGGCTGCTTAACCCCTTAGTGACGGAGCCAAATTTTTGAAATCTGACCATTGCCACTTTATGTGGTAATAACTCTGCAATGCTTCAACATATCCCAGTGATTTTGAGATTGTTTTTTCGTGACACATTATACTTTATGATAATGGTAAATTTAGGTCAATATGTTTTGTGTTTATTTATAGAAAATATCAAAAATTTGAGAAAGATGTTAAAAAATTAGCAATTTTCAAAGTTTGAATGATTATTCCTTTAATACAGATGGTCAGACCACAGCAAACCATTAATAAATAATATTTCCCACATGTCTGCTTTACATCAGCACCATTTGTAAAATGTTCTTTTATTTTCTTAGCATTTTAAGAGGTTTAATAATGTAGCAGTAATTTTTCATTTTTTCAAGGAAATTTACAACATTTATTTTTTTAGGGAACTATCCATGTTTGAATTGACTTTAGGGGTCTCATATATTGGGAAACCCCCAAACGTGATACCATTTTAAAAACAGCACCCCCTGACATATTGAAAACTGCAGTCAGGTAGTTTATTAACCCTTCAGGTGCTCTACAGGAATTAATGCAAAGTGGTATGACAAATGAAAATGTGCATTTTTACCACCTAAATGCCGGTAACTTCTGAACAGGTTACAACAGCCGACAGACTCTAAGGCCGCTATTTGGTCATGAATTGCCATGGCAAACATCAGGACCACACAATCATGATCTGAGGGCACCAATTGGGATAAAGAGGAAGAAGCCCCCACACTCTGTTAACCATTTATAATGATGTAGTCACTATTGACAGCAGCATGTAAGTGGTTAAACAGATATGTACAGTGCAAACACTGATCGTGGCTGATGCAGCAAGTTGTCAGCTATAGTGTACAGCCGACAGCTGCTGGATTGTCTCCTGTATGGGGAGGCTATTCTCTTATATCTCAGGTCAGTTAAAAGACGTATTGGCGGTCATTAAGGGGTTAATAAACCTTCCTGCAGAATAAGAACTTGCTACTGGTGGATACATGAAGTGATCTGAGTGGAATCTTAACCCCTCTGTGACCTTGGACGTACTATCCCGTCGAGGTGCCCTGGGCCTATCTGACCCTTGACGGGATAGTACGTCCTGCCCTTTAATGCGATACCGCGACTTAAGTCGCGGTGATCGCATTAAAATTCCGACGCCATCTCACCTGGGGGGAGATAGCCTCGGCATCCAGGGCATTGTCGCCGCCCACCCGCCCTCTCGATCGCTGTGATTGGCTGTTCAATTCCGAACAGCCAATCACAGCCATTCTCATTGTTTCAGCCAATCGGAGCGGCTGAAACAATGAGGTCACAGGCTAGGATCGAGTACCGATGTACTCGATCCTAGGTCCGGTGCCTGGCATCGATCGCGCCAATCGCAGGGCACCGCGCGGTATTACCGCGCTGTGCCCTGCCGGAACCTGCGTGGATCGGTGCTCTAATAGCACCGATCCTAGGATAGGACACAGTGCAGGCCCAACAGGGCCTGCAGGAGCCGATTGGCGCGATCGATGTCATCGTCGATCGCGCCAATCACAGGGCGCAGCGGCGATCACGCTGTGACCGCTCTGTGCCCTGCAGGTGACCTGGCTGTGACCTGCCTAGGATGGCGCGAACAGATCCGATCCTAGGCAGGTCACAGCCAGGTCACCAGGAAAGCTCTGATTGGTGGGATCGATGTTATGGTCGATCCCACCAATGACAGGTCACAGCAGCAGCATGACCGCTCTGTGACCTGTCTGTCACCTGCCTGACCTGTGTATGACCGCTCTGCAGGGTCCTCATTCTAGCTGAGGATTCCTACAGAGCGGTCATACTGCTGGATCTCCCTGCTGGATTTTGTGCCTGGATCTCCCTGCCGTGCTGGGTATTGTGGTGCCACAGCAGCCTGTAGCACCACAATCCCTGCTAAAGAAAGAAGACAACTAAACGTAAGTTTTATCCCTGATCCCTGCCCAATCCCCGTTCATCCACCCCAATCCCCGTTCATCCACCCCAATCCCCGTTCATCCACCCCAATCCCTGTTCATCCACCCCAATCCCCCCTTCCCCCTCTTTTTACCCCCTCCACCCCCATTTGTGCCGCCTCCGTGCGCACATTTAGTAGCCGCCGAGCGTTGATTGGTGACGCAGTTCACCGATCAACGCTCGCGCTCGCTTTTTTTCCCTCGCCCCCATTGCGCCAACTCAGTACACACATTCCGCAGCCGCCAAAGTTTGATAAGTGACGCAGTTCACCGATCAACGCTCGCGCTCGCTTTTTTTCCCTCACCCCCGTTGCGCCAACTCCGTACAGACATTCCGCAGCCGCCAAAGTTTGATAAGTGACGCAGTTCACTTATCAGAGTTTGTGCCTGCCGTTTTCCTTTTTTTTTTTTTTTTTCACCCCCCTTTTGCGCCACCTGACTACAACCGTACGTTTTGATCACTGATCCCTGCCCAATCCCCACTTCCACCCCCATCTCCCTTCCCCCTCTTTTTACCCCCCTTTGCACCTCCTTCCGTGCGCCCATTTAACAGCCGCCGAACGTTGATTGGTGACGCAGTTCACCGATCAACGCTCGCTTTTTTTCCCTCACCCCCGTTGCGCCAACTCCGTACACACATTCCGCAGCCGCCAAAGTTTGATAAGTGACGCAGTTCACTTATCAGAGTTTGTGCCTGCCGTTTTCCTTTTTTTTTTTTTTTTTTTCACCCCCCTTTTGCGCCACCTGACTACAACCGTACGTTTTGATCACTGATCCCTGCCCAATCCCCACTTCCACCCCCATCTCCCTTCCCCCTCTTTTTACCCCCCTTTGCACCTCCTTCCGTGCGCCCATTTAACAGCCGCCGAACGTTGATT
Source organism: Ranitomeya imitator (assembly GCF_032444005.1). Taxonomy (NCBI): domain Eukaryota; kingdom Metazoa; phylum Chordata; class Amphibia; order Anura; family Dendrobatidae; genus Ranitomeya; species Ranitomeya imitator. The sequence continues at coordinate 650,657,713 of NC_091286.1, forward strand.
GGTGACGCAGCTCACCGATCAACGCTCGCTTTTTTTCCCTCACCCCCGTTGCGCCAACTCCGTACACACATTCCGCAGCCGCCAAAGTTTGATAAGTGACGCAGTTCACCGATCAACTCTCGCGCTCGCTTTTTTCCCTTCAGCCTTTTCGCGCAACCTCCGTACACACATCCCGCAGCCGCCAAACTTTGATAAGTGACGCAGTTCTCTTATCAGAATTTGTGCCTGCCTTTTTTTTTTTTACAGGTTTTTCTTCTCCTTTTAGCATTTTCTTTTCAGATAAGTTTGCACAAATCACTATCCCCCCACACATACACATACAGTTATCAATAAAGTACACCCAATCACCATATTCACACAAAAATGTCCCGCTCGTCCCGTTCGTCCCAACAGCGCTATTCATTGGAGGAGGCATATGCTTTCCTTGCCTCCGACACTGATAGCGAGGGAGAGGATCCCACTTTTCTTCACTTTTCTGATTCTTCATCCTCTTCCTCCTCATCTTCCTCCTCGGGTCCTGCGGAACCACCACGCAGACGCCCCAGGACAGAAGATGAGGCAGCCCCCACCACTCCTGAACCAGCGCTCCCCACTGCGGAACCCACATGGACCTCGCCCCCCGAAAATTACGAGCCACTGATTCCTGATTTTGTGGCAGAATCAGGAATCAAGTTTGACACCACGGGCCTCACAGAAACAGACTTTTTTAAAGTCTTTTTCTCTGAGGATATTATTAACCTCATGGTGGAGCAAACTAATTTGTATGCTCGTCAATTTTTGGAGCAAAACCCCGGTACATCATTTTCCAACTAGTCTCCTGTAGACGCAGTTGAAATGATGCAGTTTTGGGGCCTGGTCCTCCACATGGGGATCGTGAAGAAGCCAGAAATGCGGCAATATTGGAGTGTAGATGTTTTATATAACACTCCAGTATTCCGAATGGCCATGGTTCGGAGACGTTTTGAGGCCATCCATAAATTCCTGCATTATTCCGATAATGCACAGTGTCCCGCACGAGATGACCCCAACTTTGACCGTCTGTTCAAAGTTCGGCCGGTCATCGAACACTTCAACAAAAAGTTTTCTGAAGTGTACATGCCCAAAAGGGACATCTGCGTGGATGAGTCCTTGGTCCATTTTAAGGGGCGGCTCGGATTCCGTCAATACCTGCCCAACAAAAGGGCCAGGTACGGAATCAAACTCTACAAGCTGTGTGAGAGTGCCTCAGGGTACATCCACAGGTTTAGAGTGTATGAAGGGAAGGACAGCAGGATTGAACCCCCTGAGTGTCCTCCTGTCCTGGGAGTGAGTGGGAAGATCGTGTGGGATTTGGTGCACCCACTGCTGGATAAAGGTTATCACCTCTATACTGATAACTTTTATACCAGCATCCCACTCTACAAATCCCTCTCTGCGCGAGGTACCGCAGCCTGCGGTACTGTGCGCAAAAATCAGAGAGGCCTCCCAAAGACGCTACTTCGGCAGATGCTCAGAAAAGGTGAGAGCAAGGCCCAATGTAGCGACCACCTGCTGGTGGTCAAGTACAAGGACAAGAGGGATGTCCTTCTCTTGACCACCATACATGGTGATGGCAGAGCCCTCAGCACTGTACGGGGTACCTCTACACAGGTCTGCAAACCGGACTGTGTACTGGGCTACAACAAAAGCATGGGGGGGGGTTGATCTCTCTGATCAACTCCTCCAACCATACAGTGCTTTGAGAAAGGCCAAGGTGTGGTACAAAAAGTTGGCCGTCCACATCGTACAAATGGCAATGCTCAACGCTTTCCTGCTGTTACGATGTGCACGCCACACCGATACGTCGTACCTTCAGTTCCAGGAGGTAGTGGTTAAGGCCCTGATATTTGGTACTCCGGAAGGAGAGGGCCCCAGTACTTCCGGAACTGAAGGTGCTCGTATCGTACCAGGCCAGCATTTTCCGGGGGTGGTCCCGCCAACCGGCAGAAAAGGTAAGCCGCAAAAAAGGTGCCGAGTGTGTTACAAAAGGGGAATACGCAAGGACACCATTTATCAATGCGACACCTGCCCCGAAAAACCTGGCCTGTGTATGAAGGATTGCTTCAGATTGTACCACACCTCCATGCACTACTAATTTACTTTACAAGAAAGCGTACATTAGTTCCAAAAAGGGGGCACATCTAGATAAGTTCCTTGGGGGGGTCTAGGTTCCAAAATGATGTCACTTGTGTTTTTTTTTTACTGTTTAGGCACATCAGGGGCTCTGCAAACGGAACATGGCGACCGCAGACAATTTCTGCATTCCAAAACGTCACAACTTCCCTTTCGAGCCCCAACGTGTGCCTAAACAGTTTTTTCCCACATATGGCGTACCAGCGTAATCAGGACAATTTGGACAACAACTTTTGATGTCCAATTTCTCCTTGTTACCTTTGGGAAAATTAAAAATTGGGGACTAAAATATCATTTTTGTGGGAAAAAATAGGATTTTTTATTTTCACGCCTGGGCATTATAAACTTTAGTGAAGCACGTGGGGGTTCAAATTTCTCACCAAACGCCTAGATAAGTTCCTTAGGGGGTACAGTTTCCAAAATGGGGTCACTTGTGGGGGGTTTCTACTGTTTAATCACATCAGGGGCTCTGCAAATGGAACATGATGCCAGCAGAACATTCCATCAAAGTCTGCATTCCAAAACGTCACTACTTCCCTTTCGAGCCCCAACGTGTGCCCAAACAGTAGTTCCTCCCCACATATGGGGTATCAGCGTACTCAGGACAAATTGGACAACAACTTTTGGGGTCCAATTTCTCCTGGTACCCTTGGGAAAATTAAAAATTGGGGACTAAAATATCATTTTTGTGGGAAAAAATAATATTTTTTATTTTCACACCTGGGCATTATAAACTTTAGTGAAGCACGTGGGGGTTCAAAATTCTCACCACACAACTAGATAAGTTCCTTAGGGGGTACAGTTTCCAAAATGGGGTCACTTGTGGGGGGTTTCTACTGTTTAGTCACATCAGGGGCTCTGCAAATGGAACATGATGCCAGCAGAACATTCCATCAAAGTCTGCATTCCAAAACGTCACTACTTCCCTTTCGAGCCCCAACGTGTGCCCAAACAGTAGTTCCTCCCCACATATGGGGTATCAGCGTACTCAGGACAAATTGGACAACAACTTTTGGGGTCCAATTTCTCCTGGTACCCTTGGGAAAATTAAAAATTGGGGACTAAAATATCATTTTTGTAGGAAAAACTAGGATTTTTTATTTTCACGCCTGGGCATTATATACTTTAGTGAAGCACGTGGGGGTTCAAAATTCTCACCACACAACTAGATAAGTTCCTTAGAGGGTCTAGTTTCCAAAATGGGGTCACGTGTGGGGGGTTTCCACTGTTTAGGCACATCATGGGCTCTCCAAACGCGACATGGCGTCCGATCTCAATTCCAGCCAAAGTTAGCTTGAAAAAGTCAAACGGCGCTCCTTTCCTTCTGAGCCCTGCCATGCGCCCAAAAAGTGGTTCCCCCTCACATGTGGGGTATCAGCGTACTCAGGATAAATTGGACAACAACTTTTGAGGTCCATTTTCGCTTTTTACCCTTGGGAAATTAAAACGATTATTGCTGAAAGATCATTTTTGTGACTAAAAAGTAAAATGTTAATTTTTGTCCTTCCATGTTGCTTCTGCTGCTGTGAATCACCTGAAGGGTTAATAAACTTCTTGAATGTGGTTTTGAGCACCTTGAGGGGTGCAGTTTTTAGAATGGTGTCGCTTTTGGGTATTTTCTGCCATATAGACCCTTCAAAATGACTTCAAATGTGAGGTGGTCCCTAAAAAAATGGTTTTGTAAATTTGGTTGTAAAAATGAGAAATTGCTGGTCAAATTTTAACCCTTATAACTTCCATGAAAAAAAAAAGTTTGTTTCAAAAATTGTGCTGATGTAAAGTAGACATGTGGGAAATGTTATTTATTAACTATATTGTGTCACATAACTCTCTGGTTTAACAGAATAAAAATTCAAAGTTGGAAAATTGTGAAATTATCAAAATTTTCGCCAAATTTACGTTTTTTTCACAAATAAACGCAAGTTATATCGAAGAAATTTTAGCACTATCATGAAGTACAATGTTACAAGAAAATCTCAGAATCGCTAAGATCCGTTGAAGCGTTTCGGAGTTATAACCTCATAAAGGGACAGTGGTCAGAATTGTAAAAATTGGCCTGGTCATTGACGTGCAAACCACCCTTGGGGGTAAAGGGGTTAATATATTGAACACATCCCCAATTTTCTAAGTAAATCTTTTTCTAAAGGCGCTATTGACGTGAAATTCTCCCCAGATGTCAGTAACAACCAATTCAATCCAAACAGGCAAATCAATCAAACCATAGATGTCCATAAATTGTGTAATAATTAGTGATGAGCGAGTGTACTCGTTGCTTGGGTTTTGCCAAGCATGCTCGGGCGATCTCCGAGTATTTGTTAGTGTTCAAAGATTTAGTTTTCATCGCCCAGGCTAAGTACATGTGGGGGTTGCCTGGTTGTTAGGGAATCCCCACATGTAATCAAGCTGTCTAGTAGCTGTAAATCATTCAGCTGCTGCGATGAAAACTAAATCTCCGAGCACTAACAAATACTCGGACACCACCCGAGCGTGCTCGGAAAAACCCGAGCAACGAGTACACTCGCTTATCACTAGTATTAAGGAGAAATGACACTTATTGAAAGATAATTATTACTTTGCACAAAAGCCTTGTTTGTTTGTTTTTTAATTTGTTTATTAACCAAAACAGTGACAACATACATATTTGTGCATCCAAGCCAGCATAAGTACACTTGTCAAGGTAATTCCGAATGGACAACAAATTTGTGCATTATTATTCATATACTTTCAGTATTCCAAGTCCATATATTGCTATATATACCGTATATACTCGAGTATAAGCCGAGATTTTCAGCCCACTTTTTTGGGCTGAAAGTCCCTCTCTTGGCTTACACTCGAGTCATACCCAGGGGTCGGCAGGGGAGGGGGAGCGGAGGCTGTCTAATTATACTTACCTGCTCCTGGCGCGGTCCCTGGACGTCCCTGGCTTCCCCGGCACCATCAGCTTCTTCCTGTACTGAGCGGTCACATGGTGCCACTCATTACAGTACTGAATATGCGGCTCCACCTCCCATAGAGGTGGAGCCGCATATTCATTACTGTAATGAGCGGTAACGGTGACCGCTCAGTACAGGGAGAAGCTGCGGCGTTGGGGAAGCAGGGACTGCACCGCGCCAGGAGCAGGTGAGTATATCGGGGAGGGGAGCGCTGCACTGCGCGATAGTCACCTTTCCTCGTTCCGGCGCCGCTCTGTCTTCAGCAGTGACGCTCAGGTCAGAGGGCGCGGTGACGTAGTCAGTGCGTGCCCTCTGCTGAACGTCAGTGCTGAACATGGAGTGGCGCTGGAACGAGGAGCAGGTGACTATTGAAGGTGCCGGGGGCGTGAGCGACGGAGAGGTGAGTGTGTGATTTAGTTTTTTTTTATCGCAGCAACAGCAAATGGGGCAATTGTCTGTATGGAGCATCTATGGGGCCATAATGTTTGCATGGAGCATCTATGGGACCATAACGTTTGCATGGAGCATCTATGGGGCCATAACGTTTGTGCAGCACTATATGGGGCCATAACGTTTCTGCAGCACTATATGGGGCCATAACGTTTGTGCAGCACTATATGGGGCCATAACGTTTGTACAGCACTATATGGGGCCATAACGTTTCTGCAGCACTATATGGGGCCATAACGTTTGTACAGCACTATATGGGGCCATAACGTTTCTGCAGCACTATATGGGGCCATAACGTTTGTACAGCACTATATGGGGCCATAACGTTTCTGCAGCACTATATGGGGCCATAACGTTTGTGCAGCACTATATGGGGCCATAACATTTGTGCAGCACTATAAGGGGCAAGCGTCTGTATGGGGCTATAATTAACGTTTGTGGAGCATTACGGTATATGGGGCAAGTGTCTGTATGTCTGAATGTCTTATGGGGCCATAATCAAGGTTTGTACAGCACTATATGGGGCAAATATCTTTATGGAGCATCTTATGGGGCCATAATCAGCATTTGTGCAGCATTATATGGGGCAAATGTGTCTATGGAGCATCTTATGGGGCCTTTATTAAAGGGAACCTGTCACCCCGAAAATCGCGGGTGAGGTAATCCCACCGGCATCAGGGGCTTATCTGCAGCATTCTGTAATGCTGTAAATAAGCCCCCGATGTTACCTGAAAGAGGAGAAAAAGACGTTAGATTATACTCACCCAGGGGCGGTCCCGCTGCTAGTCAGGTCGGATGGGCGTCTCCGGTCCGCTCCGGCGCCTCCTATCTTCTTTCCATGATGTCCTCTTCTGATCTTCAGCTCCGGCGCAGGCGTACTTTGCTCTGCCCTCTTGAGGGCAGAGGATAGTACTGCAGTGCGCAGGCACCGGAAAGGTCAGAGGCCTGGCGCCTGCGCACTGCAGTACTTTGTCTGCCCTCAAGAGGGCAGAGCAAAGTACGCCTGCGCTGGAGCCGTGGCTGAAGATCAGAAGAGGACGTCATGGAAAGAAGATAGGAGGCGCCAGAGCGGACCGGAGACGCCCATCCGACCTGACCAGCAGCGGGACCGCCCCTGGGTGAGTATAATCTAACGTCTTTTTCTCCTTTTTCAGGCAACATCGGGGGCTTATCTACAGCATTACAGAATGCTGCAGATAAGCCCCTGATGCCGGTGGGATTACCTCAACCGCGATTTTCGGGGTGACAGGTTCCCTTTAACCTTTATGCAGGATTATATGGGGCATATTTTAATATGGAGCATCTTATGGGGCCCATCATAAACTTTATGGAGCATTATATGGGGGGCTCCTGATGCAATATGGATATTCAAAAACACAACCTACTGAGGTCTCAATTAATTTTATTTTTATTGGTATCTATTTTTACTTTTGACATTTAGCGGTAGCTGCTGCATTTCCCACCCTAGGCTTATACTCGAGTCATTAAGTTTTCCCAGTTTTTTGTGGCAAATTAGGGGGGGGGGTCGGCTTATACTCGGGTCGGCTTATACTCAAGTATATACGGTATATATAATAAACCACTGGTCAAGTGAACAGAAAACATTACATAACTTCATGTCGGCCTGGTAGCATGTATCCAAGAAAAAGGGGGAAAAAAGGGGAAGTATTCTTCCTCTCCCCTTCATTGTACAGCCAATTAAGTCATAACTATCTTATCCTAATCTGCGGCCCAATATCTATATATATTATAATAAGTATCTGATGCCGTAGAGTATGTATTAATGCGTTTCAACCATGACACTCATGGTGGTGCCAGGCCACCATGTCCTGATACAGTAAGACAAGAAGAGTTCCACCTGTCCCAAATCTTATCAAACTTCTTTAAGCAGCCCCTGTTTTGATATAATGTCCGCTCATATGGTATGATCGAGTTTACCAATTCTATCCACGTCCGGAGAGAAGGGTGTACACTACCCATCCAACAGAATGCCAACACATTCCTAGCCAGAAAGAGTGTCTCACGTAGAAAAATCTTAACACAGTGTCCCCAGGCTTCATCATCTAGCATCCCAAATAAGCAAACTAAGGGATTGAGAGGAACAGGGGATTGTACTAGAGAAGTCAACAGCGACGTTACCTGGCTCCAGTAAGGCTGAATAATGGGGCAACTCCATACCATGTGTACCATAAAGTTTACTTCCAGCGAGTGACATCTCAAACATTCCGATGTTTGAAACCGACCCATCTTAAAGAGCCGCAATGGAGTTAAATATGACTGATGTATGATATACTGTAGAATTATGTCATTCTATTATTGACTGATGGGGACACTCCAATCGGAGATTCAAGAATTTCCCCACAATCCTCGTCTTCAGCATCAGGAATGAGAGCTTCCCACCTTCCCTTAATTGACACAATAGCAGAATTGGCTCCCACCGATAACACGTATGTATGTAAAGCTGAGATGAGAACAAAAGACTTTATTGGTGACGAAGCTTTAAGACGCCTTCAGTATGGAGAAAATAGTTGCAGGCATTGCACAGGTGTGATTTTACCCATCATGAGATGTTTCTTGTGTGGGAACCTTGATAATGAGACACCTTTTTATAGACCATCAGACGAACCAGCCGATATTTGTCACTAAGGACAGGATTGCTTTCTAATTATTGATAGATTTTAGCTGGTGTAAGGACTCTCCATGTCTTTTTGCACCTCTCCATGTGCTCAATACTTTTTCCTGTGTCATTTCTCATTATTACACATAACCTAATTTATGGATAGCTATTGTTTGATTTATTTGCCTTTGTTGATTGGCTGAGTTGTTACCGACATCTGGTGAGAATTTCACGTCATTACCATCTTTAAAAATAGATTCTTAGAAAACTGATGATGTGTTCAATACTTATTTCACCCACTGTATATATATACGCACACATACACTTTTTTTGTAAAAAACAAAAAACAAAAACAAAAAAACAAAACAACATACTTTTACTTGTTTTTGCAAAATGCTTGTCACCGTAACTTGTGGGTCACAATACAGCATTATTTATATCATGAGATCTTTCTCCGTTTACCTACAGGTTATGCATTGGTTTCTTCCACATCGGGACAGGAGCGTTACTAATGACACTGCATAAACAAGATCCGCAAGTGGCATGAATCCTATTCTAACACAGAACAGTTGCACAATACCTACTCAGCACCCAGGCGTCCTAGAAGACTGCCCAGCACCCAGGCGTCCTAGAAGACTGCCCAGCACCCAGGCGTCCTAGAAGACTGCCTACCAACTAAAGGACAGTAGATGAGATTAACAAATTTCGATACAGAAATTGACCAGCAGTGATATGCATATACATTTTTTGGGGGGGGCACAGTATCACTGTTGCATAAAATCTACAAGTCTCATGTGTGTGGCTGTTTCTCTATAAATATTGTGACTATCCGTTCAGCCTGCACCTCTCGCTCTTGGATACAGAGTGCACCACATTTTTTCGGACTGCTTAGAAGACTGCCCAGCACCCAGGCGTCCTAGAAGACTGCCCAGCACCCAGGAGTCCTAGAAGACTGCCCAGCACCCAGGAGTCCTAGAAGACTGCCCAGCACCCAGGAGTCTTAGAAGACTGCCCAGCACCCAGGAGTCCTAGAAGACTGCCCAGCACCCAGGCGTCCTAGAAGACTGCCCATCACCCAGGCGTCCTAGAAGACCGCCCATCACCCAGGCGTCCTAGAAGACCGCCCATCACCCAGGCGTCCTAGAAGACTGCCCAACACCCAGGAGTCCTAGAAGACTGCCCAACACCCAGGAGTCCTAGAAGACTGCCCAGCACCCAGGAGTCCTAGAAGACTGCCCAGCACCCAGGCGTCCTAGAAGACTGCCCAGCACCCAGGCGTCCTAGAAGACTGCCCAGCACCCAGGCGTCCTAGAAGACTGCCCAGCACCCAGGCGTCCTAGAAGACTGCCCAGCACCCAGGCGTCCTAGAAGACTGCCCAGCAGCCAGGCGTCCTAGAAGACTGCCCAGCAGCCAGGCGTCCTAGAAGACTGCCCAGCAGCCAGGAGTCCTAGAAGACTGCCCAGCAGCCAGGAGTCCTAGAAGACTGCCCAGCAGCCAGGAGTCCTAGAAGACTGCCCAGCAGCCAGGAGTCCTAGAAGACTGCCCAGCAGCCAGGAGTCCTAGAAGACTGCCCAGCAGCCAGGAGTCCTAGAAGACTGCCCAGCAGCCAGGAGTCCTAGAAGACCACCTACCAACAAAAGGACAGTAGATGAGTAACAAATTTCGATACAGAAATTGACCAGCAGTGATATACAAAAAATTTTTTGGGGGGCACAGTATCACTGAAAATCAATCTTACAAACAAAATTTTGCATGAGCTTACATTTTCCAAAAAGTCCGCCATGGTCACCATTGCAGCTTCCATAGGGCGAGTCAATATGCTTAGTTTAGCCAGTGAACCAACTCATTTTTTCCACATTTTGCTTGACAAAAAAAAAACGGATAGAAGTCCGTTCTAATTTTATGTTTATTAGCTTTACATAAAAAAAAAATCTATAAAAACACACAGATACATAAATGCATACACACTTACATCTGAGGAGCAGCTCCTTACCTCATCCGGCAGCTCCCCGTACACTAGTTCAGAGGTAGACAGTAGTAATATAGGAGAGAACGAGGGGATATCTTGCAGGAGCGTCAGGAAGGTAGCCCTCACAGTTTCATTGACAGCCTCCCACCAGTCGCCAATATGTGGCATGTAAACAACACTGGGTACTGTCCGCCGAGCTTCCCGAAACACCTGGAGAACAAGATCATTAAATGGAAAGTTTCATCAGAAAATCCTTTTATATAAGCCGTATCTGACATTTCATCATAATATGAAATAAATGCACTTGTTTGTAGCTCAGGGGCTTCTCATTATATCCAGACTAGTTCTGGAGCACATGCCAGGGATATTCTCATGTAGAGAGCCCATAAACTGCTGCAGAGATACCAGGCATCCACTATATTTGAAGGAAATCTCTCAGAAGGTTTTTGCTATGTAATCGAAGAGCAGCATGATGTAGGGGAAGAGAGCCTGATTTGAGCGATTTATCACTTAAGGTACCGTCACACTGAAACAATGCTGCAGCGATACGACAACGATGTCGATCGCTGCAGCGTCGCTGTGTGGTCGCTGGAGAGCTGTCACAAAGACAGCTCTCCAGCGACCAACGATGCCGAAGTCCCCTGGTAACCAGGGTAAACATCGGGTTACTAAGCGCAGGGCCGCGCTTAGTAACCCGATGTTTACCCTGGTTACCAGCGTAAGCGTAAAAAAAACAAACACTACATACTTACATTCCGTGTCTGTCCTCCGGCACTGTGCTTTCCTCTGCACTGTCAGCTCTGCTTTCCGGCTGGCCGGCGCTCACAGCCAGTGCAGAGAAGCACAGCGCCGGAGGACAGACACGGAAGGTAAGTATGTAGTGTTTGTTTTTTTTACGTTTACGCTGGTAACCAAGGTAAACATCGGGTTACTAAGCGCGGCCCTGCACTTAGTAACCCGATGTTTACCCTGGTTACCAGTGAAGACATCGCTGAATCGGCGTCACACACGCCGATTCAGCGATGTCAGCGGGAGATCCAGCGACGAAAGAAAGTTTCAAACGATCTGCTACGACGTACGATTCTCAGCGGGGTCCCTGATCGCAGTAGCGTGTCAGACACAGCGAGATCGTAAGGATATCGCTGGAACGTGACGGATCGTGCCGTCCTAGCGATCAAAGTGCCACTGTGTGACGGTACCCTTACTGGGCTGTTTTGTTGTTTCAATACAACCATTCTTTTATCACAAGGAGATCATCACTACAGGACTAGGTGCCTCATATGCTTTGTAGTCAGTCCAGCCATGCCCCCAGCACGGATTGGAAGCTGTCAATATATATTGTACACAGAAAGCTGCCAGTGTTGGGGAGGAGTGGGACTACAAGACACAAAACACTATGTACTGTAGTGATAAACTTGTGCTGTTAAAACATTGATTGTATTGACACAGCAAGTACACTGGAATCAGGGTCTATGTCCCTACATTAGATTAAATAGCAAAAACCTGCTGACAGATCCCTTTGAGAGGCTACCTATCCTAAACAGTCTCCCAAGAGCATTCTGTTACATTGCAGTGAGCAATGAGGTGATTGGTCTAAATAGAAACCTCTCCTCTATATATTCTTGGGCGAGAGCCAGAGAGGGATTCAAGGCAACAGATGCGGGGCGAGAACCAGAGAGGAGGTCGAGGCGACAGATGCGGGGCGAGAGCCAGAGAGGAGGTCGAGGCGACAGATGCGGGGCGAGAGCCAGAGAGGAGGTCGAGGCGACAGATGCGGGGCGAGAGCCAGAGAGGAGGTCGAGGCGACAGATGCGGGGCGAGAGCCAGAGAGGAGGTCGAGGCGACAGATGCGGGGCGAGAGCCAGAGAGGAGGTCGAGGCGACAGATGCGGGGCGAGAGCCATAGAGGAGGTCGAGGCGACAGATGCGGGGCGAGAGCCATAGAGGAGGTCGAGGCGACAGATGCGGGGCGAGAGCCAGAGAGGAGGTCGAGGCGACAGATGCGGGGCGAGAGCCAGGGAGGTCGAGGTGACAGATGCGGGGCAAGAGCCAGAGACGAGGTCGAGGCGACAGATGCAGGGGGAGAGCCAGGGAGGAGGTCTAGGCGACAGATGCGGGGCGAGAGCCATAGAGGAGGTCGAGGCGACAGATGCGGGGCGAGAGCCAGGGAGGAGGTTGAGGCGACAGATGTGGGGGGAGAGCCAGAGAGGAGGTTGAGGCGACAGATGCGGGGCGAGTGCCAGAGAGGAGGTCGAGGCGACAGATGCGGGGCGAGAGCCAGAGAGGAGGTAGAGGCGACAGTGGGGCGAGGGGATAGATGCGAGGCGATATCCACAGAGGAGGTTGAGGCGACAGCGGCACAACGAGAGCCAGAGAGGAGGTAGAGGCGACAGCAGGGCGAGGGGACAGATGTGAGGCGAGATCCACAGAGGAGGTTGAGGCAACAGCGGGGCGAGGGGGCAGATGCAAGGCGAGATCCACAGAGGAGGTTGAGGCGACAGCGGGGCGAAGGGACAGATGTGAGGCGAGCTCCACAGAGGAGGTTGAGGCGACAGCGGGGCAAGGGGGCAGATGCAAGGCGAGATCCACAGAGGTTGAGGCGACAGCCAGAGAGGTCGTCGAGGCAACAGTGGCCCGACGCGAGCCAGAGAGGTCGTCGAGGCAACAGCGGCCCGGAGAGAGCCAGAGAGGTCGTCGAGGCAACAACGGCCCGGCGACAGCCAGAAAGGTCGTCGAGGCAACAGCAGCCCGGCGACAGCCAGAAAGGTCGTCGAGGCAACAGCAGCCCGGCGACAGCCAGAGAGGTCGTCGAGGCAACAGCAGCCCGGCGACAGCCAGAGAGGTTGGCTAAGTGTCAAATGCCCGGCGAGAGTCGGAGAGGTCGTCGAGGTGACAGCGACATCTGTAATTAGGGACGGATTTTACCTAACAGGCAGCAGACTACTAACTACAGGGGAGGGAGACACCTAGCGGCTGGCTCATTAAGGCATTTTACAGAGATAAGACTACTTTTTCTGTAAATGAGGCGATGCACAACTTTGCAAATTAGTATGCTGGCTACCAAATGGAGCGAAGTTTCCGGATATGACAGTGACCATTTTAACCCGTATGATATATATATTTTTTATTTTACATCACTATTTAAAATTAAAAATCTTACAATTTTCACAATAAAAAATAAACCCAGCATACAGCAGAAATGTCTTCTATATTAGTCAAATGCACACTCCTTATTACTGTGTATAAGGATAAAGTTTACAATCAGTGGTGAGAAAGGGAAAGACGAGAGCTCCTGCATTTCATGAATACACCAGAGTCTTCCTTTGCTGAGAGAAGCAATCACATGGAGTCACTGCAAGCTTTTGTCCCAAGACTTTAAATCAAAGTTCCTCAAGGACAGAATAACCGTGGTGACCAACTCCCTCCAACTCAACGAGTCTGTATACATCCATGCACACTCGGCTCCCTCTAGTGGCGGCATTTAGTCAAGCTCCAAGAACCTAAAGACTAGATAACTCTAGAACATTGTGTAGACCAGGTATTTATGTTATGAAACTTTTAAAACTGGCACCGGGCTGAGTACAACCAGCCCAAGTACACCAAAGATTTAGCCAAGAATTTCCAGATTACACTTACATTCCGAGAACATGAAGCAGAGAACATTGGGAATGGATATAACACCCTCATTTTCTTTGCACACAGTCATAACATCAAATTTAACATCTGGAACCATTTAACAGCTCACTAAGAGAGACAGGATTTTCTGCCAGCTGACAAATGCAGATGCGGAGTGTAGATCCACTTAATTTGGGGTTTATCTGCAAATATGCCAGTTATCCCCTGGGTACTGCAGACAAGAACGGCACTGGTCAGAGATGGGTTCCAGGAGGTGAGCAGACCATCTGTGCTCCTTTATACATAAGGATAAAGGGTCAGAATGTCTAAAAAAAAGAAAGGTTAGGGGAGGTCAAAAAAAAGAAAGGTCAAGGGAGGTCAAAAAAAAATAGGTGTCAAAAAAGGGGAAAGAGGTCAAAAAAGGGAAAAGCGGCCAAAAAAAGCAGGGAAAGAGGGCAAAAAAGGGGAAAGAGGCCAAAAAAGCAGGGAAAGAGGGCAAAAAAGCAGGGAAAGAAGGCAAAAAAGCAGGGAAAGAAGGCAAAAAAGCAGGGAAAGAAGGCAAAAAAGCAGGGAAAGAAGGCAAAAAAGCAGGGAAAGAAGGCAAAAAAGCAGGGAAAGAAGGCAAAAAAGCAGGGAAAGAAGGCAAAAAAGCAGGGAAAGAAGGCAAAAAAGGGGAAAGAAGGCAAAAAAGGGGAAAGAAGGCAAAAAAGGGGAAAGAGGGCAAAAAAAGGGGAAAGAGGGCAAAAAAGGGGAAAGAGGGCAAAAAAGCAGGGTCAAAAAATTAATGTGCATTAGAAGGTATTAACGCACATGACTCATGAGGAAAGTCACACTCTAGAAGGACTGTAGAGAGACTTCCATTACGGTCTAGAATTGAGGAGACAAAAGTGCCTGCGACAAAGTTTAGATAACAATGGGGCAAGACCGGGTGTCAAAACTGACTACCTGGAGGAAGTCTTCATCTTAGACTTGAGAAACCAGAGAGCTCTGAACTAGAATTTATAAGGTCTAAACAACCCTAAAAAGAACCTACAGGTCAAACAGAAGGAAGGAGAGAAAACTGGTTGGATTTGCTGCATTTCAAAAAGGAGAGGGGTTTCCATACGCGATCTATGCGAGATCACGAGAGCTCCCTGGCATTGGACACAATCAGCGAGTCCAGTGGGTTTGACAATAGCAGCTCAACAACTATGATGTAAAACACAGTGACTGTAAATTTGGGTGGAAGAGGGCACTCTGAGAAAAGGATATCTTGAAGACTTGGAGAATAGAAGTGCCATGACCAACCAGGAATGGAGAGCAACAAGGAATCTCTGAGGAGGGTGATGGAGATGTGGTGCTGCGTCTTTCGTATCCACAGGAACTTCCAAGACCCCATTGAAATTATGAAGGAGCACAGAACTTCTACCCATAAATTGATAAAGCTGGACACAGTTGTTGATATCATTCAAAACCAGTATAAGATGAAACACGACATTTCTTGGTAACCAAAAGTCAATTTTAATATAAACATGGGAATCCACTCAAGAAGGAATTGGGTAAATTACCCCTCACTGAGGAAAGAAAAGATGGAGAATTCTGTCTTGTATTCAAATAAGACAAGCTCTCCGACTGTGACTTGCTAGCAGCCATCATAAAAAGGAGATTACCTCCCACGTGAAGGTGCCTCATGATTTGGACAACTGGCTACTCCAGAGTTTGGAAGCAGTCTGCCCAGGTTGATTGCGGTGGTGCCAGGAAGGAGAAGGCTTGAGGAAGGTTTCCTCACATCTTGAGGAGTAGAAGCCTGACTGGAAAGCCTGGAACTTGATTGCGAGAGGGTGGAACATTTACCTAGGGCTGTCTCAGAGATGATTTCGGATGATGTGGCACCAAACAGACGAAATTCTAGAGAATGGTAAACCACCCAGAGATTTGTGTAGCAGCTGCTTCCGCATCCCAGGCCTTCAGTCAAGGGCCATGTGGAGTGCGACAACGTCTCCGGTAGACTGAGAAAAATACCTCCTAGATTCTAAAGAGGCTGAGTAAAGCCATGTGCCGGAGTGAACAATCAGCCTACATCACAAATTTCCAGGGTACTGGAAAGAATTCCATGGCGTAATTGAGTGAATGAGGTAAAGACCAACTAATAGGCTGAGCTCGCCGCCACAAATGCAGACTCTGCTTGGGGCACATTGTGTCTGTCAGTGGGATCTGAAATAGCCACTGCATCCACGTGGGAAGAGGGATTGAGGATCTACCTCTAAAAATGAGGTGTGAGGTGTCTGGAAATGTGGTCATCCGGAAGCGTTCCACCAGGTGTTTCCATCCTCTTAGTAGTCTTCAACTTCTTCCTCACTCGTTGCTATGTGTCTTGCTCTGGAAGGAGAGCAGGCAAGAGTATGTGGCACGGACCAACTACCTAGACCTAGAGGCATTGAAGGCACCTGCCTGGAATCAGGGAGAGAGGTGAGACAGTGTGAATGGTTCAGCACTGTTCTTTCTTCCCGAAGAAAAACTCTAATTTTGCCAATTTAAAAGAAAAGAAAATAATACCTAACAAAAAAAATTTGGAGAACCCAGATCTGTGTCTACCACTTACGCCATGACACAAAGCTAAGGTGGCTCCGCTCTGTTTCGATGAAGGGTGTCGCCTTCTGAGGAGAACTGACTTTTTGTGAAGGCATCAGCCAACAACCCGTGGTACCTGCTGAGGACAGCTGACTTTTTCTGAAGGCATCAGCCAACACCTGAGGTTCCAGTGTTCCCCCTAATGAAGTGAGCGAGAAAGAGAACACTTCCCGAGATGCAAGCTACTAAGACTGTGCAGAGAAGTTACTCAGAGTCTCTCCGGCCCCAGACTATAACGAATGCCGATCAGCCCATGAAGCATTTCCCCCAAGGCTCCGCAGACTCCTACTAACCTGTGCACAGGACTCCTCAGGAGTTTTAGCGCTGACTGAGTAAAGTGCTGGCAGGTCCAGTCGATGCACCGAGAACTTTTCAAGAATGTGCAACACAGCTGGAGCAAGGTGCGAAGTCTGCCCTGAGCCCGGCTCCCCACACAGGAGAAACCTGGGCCGGTAAGAGGTTGGCTGGTGACAAGCTGATCTGCAAAAAAAAAGAAATATACGATATGTTACATAATGCAATATATATATATTTTTGCAGAGATCATTACTGGCACACATATTTAGGGCACCAACGCGGAGAAAATAAATAGGCATAGGCCCTATTACCAACCCGTACATGACGGCCCTCGCGTACCCTCCCTTTCCCGGCCACTCACGTTGTAAAGTGGAGGAAGGGCTTGTGGGGAGCAGCTGGTTGTTTCTTTGGTGATCCAGAGACAGAACTCACATCAAATATGGACAACGAGCTCTCATCCTCGCTGTCATCCAGGAGGAGACTGGGATCGTCTGCAGATGGGAGAACGCGGGCGTTAGGACTAATCTTGGTACACGAGATGTTAAAGATCAGCTGGTCATTGCCTATATCTCTGGGTGAGTTTTTTTTTTACCCCACAGAGGACATCTATCAATTTTCTAATTATTGCGGCCCCCCCTCATCGGCTCTGAAATGGATGAAGGAGTGGAGGGGAGGCTCCTGCTGCAGCCAGTTGTCTTACAGCCAGTCACAAGACAATGATGAGGAGAAGGACATTGCTGATGTCTGGGTCACACACTTTATACAGATAAAATAGCATCAAAGGGAAAGCAGGGGATTGTAATTTATTTGTGAGGACTATCATTACCGTCTTTCTTGTGGTCTCTGCTAAACTCAGCATGAGGAAACACTTTGTGCAGCGCGTGGATTAGGTCCGTGAACGTCCTCTGGAGCAGGGGCCTTATGACGAGCGTGAGCGCGTGCCCGGGAGACATCACAGCACGTTGAGAAGCAGGCACAATGTTTGTCATTGCATGGTAGAAATCGTGGGCACCGAGAACGACTGAAGAGACGTCCAGCTGTAGCTTCTGACTGCTGGCATAGATCTGGGGGTAGCGCCGGCGAAGGGCGATCAAGGCAGCCTCAGTGCAAAGTGCTTTAATGTCAGCGCCGCAGTAGCCTGAAACGCGTCACATAAGGGAGAGAAGGAGAAACGTATCAGCGAGCACCATCCATGATGCCACAACAACAAAGGCAACGGCATCCAGAAAGATATACATACTCGTGTTCCTGGGCACTTTAAAAGATGTAAAACGTCTATTTTTCAGAAATAAATGTTTTACTAGCAATATAATCATGTACAACTTTGCCTCCGGCTAATCAGAACCATTCGGCAAATAGTTCTACATTTTGGACACTGGTTCGGTACAGCAAATCCCTTATTAATGTAACAATCAAAACACTATAAAAGTGAAGCGGTGGGTGGCCACCTCAGATATTAAAATGGCTAACATACAAAACAAACCCGTAAACCTCCCTCCTGCGCCTGCTAAGAAAAAGCAAGGCGGTGCCAAAGGCTTACGGGTCTAACTCTACTTTTCTATATGTTTCTTATGTATTGCTGCCGTATTAAGTCTCCATACCCTGACACGACTGATCTGCAGAGCTTTTATGGGGCTGCAACGTATAAATGTATGTACGCATGACACGACTGATCTGCAGAGCTTTTATGGGGCTGCAACGTATAAATGTATGTATGCATGACACGACTGATCTGCAGAGCTTTTATGGGGCCACAATGTATAAATGTATGTACGCATGCATGACACGACTGATCTGCAGAGCTTTTATGGGGCTGCAATGTATAAATGTATGTACGCATGCATGACACGACTGATCTGCAGAGCTTTTATGGGGCCACAATGTATAAATGTATGTACGCATGCATGACACGACTGATCTGCAGAGCTTTTATGGGGCCACAATGTATAAATGTACGCATGCATGACACGACTGATCTGCAGAGCTTTTATGGGGCTGCAACGTATAAATGTATGTATGCATGACACGACTGATCTGCAGAGCTTTTATGGGGCCACAATGTATAAATGTATGTACGCATGCATGACACGACTGATCTGCAGAGCTTTTATGGGGCTGCAACGTATAAATGTATGTATGCATGACACGACTGATCTGCAGAGCTTTTATGGGGCCACAATGTATAAATGTATGTACGCATGCATGACACGACTGATCTGCAGAGCTTTTATGGGGCTGCAACGTATAAATGTATGTATGCATGACACGACTGATCTGCAGAGCTTTTATGGGGCCACAATGTATAAATGTATGTACGCATGCATGACACGACTGATCTGCAGAGCTTTTATGGGGCTGCAATGTATAAATGTATGTACGCATGCATGACACGACTGATCTGCAGAGCTTTTATGGGGCCACAATGTATAAATGTACGCATGCATGACACGACTGATCTGCAGAGCTTTTATGGGGCTGCAATGTATAAATGTATGTACGCATGCATGACACGACTGATCTGCAGAGCTTTTATGGGGCTGCAATGTATAAATGTATGTACGCATGCATGACACGACTGATCTGCAGAGCTTTTATGGGGCTGCAATGTATAAATGTATGTACGCATGCATGACACGACTGATCTGCAGAGCTTTTATGGGGCCACAATGTATAAATGTACGCATGCATGACACGACTGATCTGCAGAGCTTTTATGGGGCTGCAATGTATAAATGTATGTACGCATGCATGACACGACTGATCTGCAGAGCTTTTATGGGGCTGCAATGTATAAATGTATGTACGCATGCATGACACGACTGATCTGCAGAGCTTTTATGGGGCTGCAATGTATAAATGTATGTACGCATGCATGACACGACTGATCTGCAGAGCTTTTATGGGGCTGCAATGTATAAATGTATGCATGCATGACACGACTGATCTGCAGAGCTTTTATGGGGCCACAATGTATAAATGTATGTACGCATGCATGACACGACTGATCTGCAGAGCTTTTATGGGGCTGCAATGTATAAATGTATGTACGCATGCATGACACGACTGATCTGCAGAGCTTTTATGGGGCCACAATGTATAAATGTATGCATGCATGACACGACTGATCTGCAGAGCTTTTATGGGGCCACAATGTATAAATGTATGTACGCATGCATGACACGACTGATCTGCAGAGCTTTTATGGGGCCACAATGTATAAATGTATGCATGCATGACACGACTGATCTGCAGAGCTTTTATGGGGCCACAATGTATAAATGTACGCATGTATGACACGACTGATCTGCAGAGCTTTTATGGGGCTGCAATGTATAAATGTACGCATGCATGACACGACTGATCTGCAGAGCTTTTATGGGGCCACAATGTATAAATGTATGTACGCATGCATGACACGACTGATCTGCAGAGCTTTTATGGGGCCACAATGTATAAATGTATGTACGCATGACACGACTGATCTGCAGAGCTTTTATGGGGCTGCAATGTATAAATGTATGTACGCATGCATGACACGACTGATCTGCAGAGCTTTTATGGGGCCACAATGTATAAATGTATGTACGCATGACACGACTGATCTGCAGAGCTTTTATGGGGCCACAATGTATAAGTGTATGTACGCATGTATGACACGACTGATCTGCAGAGCTTTTATGGGGCCACAATGTATAAGTGTATGTACGCATGACACGACTGATCTGCAGAGCTTTTATGGGGCCACAATGTATAAGTGTATGTACGCATGTATGACACGACTGATCTGCAGAGCTTTTATGGGGCCACAATGTATAAGTGTATGTACGCATGTATGACACGACTGATCTGCAGAGCCTTTATGGGGCCGCATTGTATAAATGTATGTACGCATGCCACGACTGATCTGCAGAGCTTTTATGGGGCCGCAATGTATAAGTGTATGTATGCGTGTATGTATGCATGCATGCATGACACGACTCATCTGCAGAGCTATGGGACTCACCAACGCATTTTTCTGCCAGTTCGTCTAGAAACGCGTCGGACAGCTTGGGATTCCAGTCCCTGGTGTGTATCTGTAAAATGTGCTTTCTTGCCTGGGAAATAAACACAACAATTCACTTTCCGTTTGCAGTGGAAAACACCAGCGAGTAGGACACTAAAGTGTTAAGGTACCTTCACACATAACGATATTGTTAACGATATTGTTGCTTTTTGTGACGTAGCAACGATATCGTTAATAAAATCGTTATGTGTGACAGCGACCAACGATCAGGCCCCTGCTGGGAGATCGTTGGTCGCTGAACAAAGTCCAGAACTTTATTTCGTCGCTGGACTCCCTGTAGACATCGCTGGATCGGCGTGTGTGACACCGATCCAGCGATGTCTTCGCTGGTAACCAGGGTAAACATCGGGTAACTAAGCGTAGGGCCGCGCTTAGTAACCCGATGTTTACCCTGGTTACCATCGTTAAAGTAAAAAAAACAAACACTACATACTTACCTACAGCTGTCTGTCCTCGGCGCTGTGCTCTGCTCTCCTCCTGTACTGGCTGTGAGCGTCGGTCAGCCGGAAAGCAGAGCGGTGACGTCGTACAGGAGGAGAGCAGAGCACAGCGCTGGAGGACAGACAGCGGTAGGTAAGTATGTAGTGTTTGTTTTTTTTACTTTTAGGAAGGTAACCAGGGTAAACATCGGGTTACTAAGCGCGGCCCTGCGCTTAGTTACCCGATGTTTACCCTGGTTACCGGCATCGTTGGTCGCTGGAGAGCGGTCTGTGTGACAGCTCTCCAGCGACCAAACAGCGACACTGCAGCGATCCGGATCGGTGTCGGTATCGCTGCAGCGTCGCTAAATGTGAAGGGGCCTTTAGTACAGGTAGAAGAGAACCGCTCACGTGACAGACAGCGGACACACAATCAAGGGGTTGTGTAGGATCAGTA
Source organism: Ranitomeya imitator (assembly GCF_032444005.1). Taxonomy (NCBI): domain Eukaryota; kingdom Metazoa; phylum Chordata; class Amphibia; order Anura; family Dendrobatidae; genus Ranitomeya; species Ranitomeya imitator. Next base: position 650,679,294 of record NC_091286.1, read on the forward strand.
AAACATGGCTGCCATGTCCGCCCACACCGTAGGTTCTGCTATACTACACACCCCCTACGGACAGACACGGTGCAGTTTATGGAACAAAATTTGTCAGTTTTATAATTCTTGATATACTTTTTCATCCAGTCCGCAGCTCTGAAGAAAATCTGAGAACAACGACGGCACAGAGCTCTTATCTTATTCTTAGGCTTGCTACGTGATGACCCCATAATCACACCAGGTGCTCATATACCAGTATATGAAAACAGGGGCATTAATTAAATTAACGGGGAAGGACCAGACATCATCTGCCTACCTAACCTGCCCAAATATTATTATACCTGACAGCAGACAGAGCGACCCTCCGCTCTCCTCGCAGCCTCCTCCACCGCCCCTCAAGCTCCAACCCTCTTCCATTCATAGATGGCAGCACAGTGGCTAAACCATGCCTGCCCCTGCCTATCATGACACCCACTGATGATGTTCTGCATTTGTGTTGTGCCATACTCCTTCCGTTTTTGTTATAACCCATTTATGCACAGGTTCTGATCACCCATACCCTTCCTGAAGAAGCCTTATGGCGAAACGCACATTAAAGGGATCCATTGTTAACTTAGTTTTAGATTTATATATCCTTAACCCCTTAGTGACAGAGCCAATTTGGTACTTAATGACCAGGCCAATTTTTGCAATTCTGACCACTGTCACTTTATGAGGTTATAACTCTGGAACGCTTCAACGGATCCCGCTGATTCTGAGATTGTTTTTTCGTGACATATTGTACTTCATGATAGTGGTAACATTTCTTCGATATTACTTGCGATAATTTATGAAAAAAAACGGAACTATGGCGAAAATTTTTAAAATTTTGCAATTTTCAAACTTTGTATTTTTATGCCCTTAAATCAGAGAGATATGTCACGAAAAATAGTTAATAAATAACATTTCCCACATGTCTACTTTACATCAGCACAATTTTGGAAACAAAATTTTTTTTTGTTAGGGAGTTATAAGGGTTAAAAGTTGACCAGCAATTTCTCATTTTTACAACACCATTTTTTTTTTAGGGACCACATCACATTTGAAGTCATTTTGAGGGGTCTATATGATAGAAAATAATGAAGTGTGACACCATTCTAAAAACTGCACCCCTCAAGGTTCTCAAAACCACATTCAAGAAGTTTATTAACCCCTTACGTGCTTTACAGGAACTGAAACAATGTGGAAGGAAAAAATGAACATTTAACTTTTTTTGCAAACATCTTACTTCAGAACCATTTTTTTTATTTTCACAAGTGTAAAAACAGAAATGTAACCATAAATTTTGTTATGCAATTTCTCCTGAATACGCCAATACCCCATATGTGGGGGTAAACCACTTTTTGGGCGCACCGCAGAACTTAGAAGTGAAGGAGCGCCGTTTGACTTTTTCAATGTAGAATTGGCAGGAATTGAGATTGGACGCCATGTCACGTTTGGAGAGCCCCTGATGTACCTAAACAGTGGAAACTCCCCACAAGTGACACCATTTTGGAAACTAGACCCCTTAAGGAACTTATCTAGATGTCTGGTGAGCACTTTGAACCCCCAAGTGCTTCACAGAAGTTTATAACGTAGAGCCGTGAAGAAAAAAAAAAAATCGCTTTTGTTTACACAAAAATGATCTTTTCGCCCACAAATTTTTATTTTCACAAGGGTAACAGGAGAAATTAGACCACTAAAGTTGTTGTGCAATTTCTCCTGAGTACGTCGATACCCAATATGTGAGGGTAAACCACTGTTTGGGCGCACCGCAGAGCTTGGAAGTGAAGGAGCGCCGTTTTACTTTTTCAATGTAGAATTGGCTGGAATTGAGATCGGACGCCATGTCGCGTTTGGAGAGCCCCTGATGTGCCTAAACAGTAGAAATCCCCCACAAGTGACACCATTTTGGAAACTAGACCCCCCATGGAACTTATCTAGATGTGTGGTGAGAACCTTGAATGCCCAAGTGCTTCACAGAAGTTTATAATGCAGAGTCGTGAAAATAAAAAATATTTTTTTTTTTCCACAAAAAAGATTTTTTAGCCCCCAAGTTTTTATTTTCACAAGGGTAACGAGAAATTGGACCCCAAAAGTTGTTGTCCAATTTGTCCTAAGTATGCTGGTACCCCATGTGTGGGGGTAAACCACTGTTTGGGCGCACGGCAGAGCTCAGAAGGAAGGAGCGCCGTTTTGGAATGCAGACTTTGATAGAATGGTCTGTGGGCATTATGTTGCGTTTGCAGAGCCCCTGATGTACCTAACCAGTAGAAACCCTCCACAAGTGACCCCATTTTGGAAACTAGACCCCCCAAGGAACTTATCTAGATGTGTGGTGAGAACTTTGAATGCCCAAGTGCTTCACAGAAGTTTAGAATGCAGTCGTGAAAATAAAAAAAAATTTTTTTTTCACAAAAAAGATATTGTAGCCCCCAAGTTTTTATTTTCACAAGGGTAACAAGAGAAATTGGACCCCAGAAGTTGTTGTCCAATTTATCCCGAGTACGCTGATGCCCCATATGTGGGGGTAACCCACTGTTTTGGCGCACGGCAGAGCACAGAAGGGAGGGAGCACCATTTGACTTTTTGAGCGCAAAATTGGCTGTCGTGTTTGGAGACCCCCTGATGTACCTAAACAGTGGAAACCCCCCAATTCTAGCTCCAACCCTAATCCCAACACACCCCTAACCCTAATCCCAACCTGATCCATAATCCTAATCACTAACCCTAACCATAATCACAACCCTTACCCCAAAACAACCCTAATGTCAACCCTAACCATAACCCTAATCAAAACTTTAAATCCAACACTCCCCTAATCCTAATCTCAACCCTAATCCCAAACCTAACCCTAATCCCAAGCGTAACCCTAATGCCAACCCTAACCTTAACCCTAATCCCAAACCTAACCCTAATACCAACCCTAATCCAAACCCTAACCCTAATCCCAACTCTAACCCTAACTTTAGCCCCAACCCTAGCCCTAACTTTAGCCCCAACCCTAAGGCTACTGTCACACTTGCGTCGTTTGGCATTCCGTCGCAATCCGTCGTTTTGGACAAGAAACGGATCCTGCAAATGTGCCCGCAGGATGCGTTTTTTGCCCATAGACTTGTATTGCCGACGGATCGTGACGGATGGCCACACGTCGCGTCCGTCGTGCACTGGATCAGTTGTGTTTTGGCGGACTGTCGGCACAAAAAAACGTTCAATGAAACTTTTTTTGTACGTCGCATCCACCATTTCTGACCGCGCATGCGTGGCCGTAACTCCGCCCCCTCCTCCCCAGGACATAGATTGGGCAGCGGATGCGTTGAAAAACTACAGCTGCTGCCCACGTTGTGCACAATTTTCACAACGTGCGTCGGTATGTCGGGCCGACGCATTGCGACGGCCCCGTACCGACGTAAGTGTGAAAGAAGCCTAACCCTAAATTTAGCCCCATCCCTAACCCTAAATTTAGCCCCAACCCTAACCCTAAATTTAGCCCCAACCCTACCCCTACTTTTAGCCCCAACTGCTGTTCTCCTGCCGGCCGGCAGATGGAGACAGATGGCGGGCGCACTGCGCATGCGCCGACCATTTTCTTCTGCCGGCGGCCAGGAGGAGCAGCAAGAGGATCCAGGGACACAGGTGAGTATGATAGGGTCCCCGAATCCCCCTATTTCTCTGTCTTCTGATGTGCGATCACATCAGAGGACAGAGAATTACACTTTACTTTTTTTTTTTTTTGCGGTCGCCGGTAAACAGTTAATTACCGGCGATCGCAAAACAGGGGTCGCTAAAACCGACCCCCGATCATGCTCTTTGGGGTCTCGGCTACCCCCGGCAGCTGAGACCCCAAAGATTCTCGCGGGGCCGGCCGGCGGGCGCACTGCGCATGCGCCCGCCATTTTGAAGATGGCGGCGCCCACCGGGAGACACGAGGAGCACCGGGGGAGCTAGGTAAGTATTGGGGGGCCACCTGGGACCCCTTTTCTCTGTCCTCCGATGTGCGATCACATCGGAGGACAGAGAAATTAAAAAGAGATCGCGTTTTTTTTTTTTTGCGATCGCCGGTAAACGGTTAATTACCGGCGATCGCAAATGCGGGGTGGGTAAAAAAAAACCCCGAATCATGTTCTCTGGGGTCTCGGCTACCCCCGGCAGCCGAGACCCCGGAGAAAATCCGACTCTGGGGGGCGCTATTCACTTTTTCCACAGCGCCGTTAATTAACGGCGCTGTGGTTTAAGTACCCTTAGCGGCCGCCGTTAAAAGGCGTATCGGCGGTCACTAAGGGGTTAAACTGTCTTTCGCCTCCTTTTCTGCTATATAACATTAGTGAACTTTTATACTTCACATTGTTTGATATTTGTGCTTACATTTAAACCTTCCAATATTCTCATCAACACAACCAGACCTTGACCCTAGGCTTACAGGTACTAGTCTTTGGCTATAGACTGACTTCTGTGTATGTGGATTACCTGGAAATTAATTCCTTATTATTTTACTATGCACTGTTTATAGCACTTGATTGGTTTACATGTAATTTTTGCCCCATCCTCTAGGTGGCGCTATTATTCTAGATATCTGTAAAATGATGTATTTGATTACATTAATACTAGTGTTGAGCATTCCGATACTGCAAGTATCGGGTATCGGCCGATATTTGCTGTATCGGAATTCCGATACCGAGTTCCGATATTTTTGCGATATCGGAATCGGCGTGGGCGGTGTGTATGGTTCCCAGGGTCTGGAGGAGAAGAAACTCTCCTTCAGGCCCTGGGATCCATATTCATGTAAAAAATAAAGAATAAAAAAAAATATGGATATACTCACCCCTCCGACGGACCCTGGCTGTCACCGCTGCAAGCGTCTGCCTCCGTTCCTAAGAATGCAGAGGGTGAAGGACCTTCGATGACGTCACGGTCACACATCGAAGGTCCTTCACTCACTGCATTTTTAGGGACGGAGGCAGACGCTAGCAGCGGTGACAGCCAGGGTCCTTCGGAGGGGTGAGTATAGCCATATTTTTTATTCTTTATTTTTTACATGAATATGGATCCCAGGGCCTGAAGGAGTTTCCTCTCCTTCAGACCCTGGGAACCATCCAGGATACCTTCCGATATTTGTGCCCCATTGACTTGCATTGGTATCGGCGATATCCGATATTTTTGGGATATCGGCCGATACCATCCGATACCGATACCTTTGAATATCGGAAGGTATTGCTCAACACTAATTAATACCTAATTATATTACATTATTCTAAAAATTTCACAAATTCTTGCTACTTCTTGTTCATATTATCACATAAAATCCCAATAAAAAAAATTTAAGTTTGTGGGCGTAACATGGAAAAAGTTCACAGGGTATGAATACTTTTTCAAGGCGCTTTAAGTAAGGTCTACATACACAGCATTTTCATTTTTGGCATTTTGGGGACATAGTGGCGTCATTAACCCCTTCCCGACCTTTGACGCATACGCTGCGTCATGAAAGTCGGTGCCATTCCGACCCATGACGCAGCATATGCGTCATGGAAAGATCGCGTCCCTGCAGGCCGGGTGAAAGGGTTAACTCCCATTTCACCCGATCTGCAGGGACAGGGGGAGTGGTAGTTTAGCCCAGGGGGGGTGGCTTCACCCCCTCGTGGCTACGATCGCTCTGATTGGCTGTTGAAAGTGAAACTGCCAATCAGAGCGATTTGTAATATTTCACCTAAAAAACTGGTGAAATATTACAATCCAGCCATGGCTGATGCTGCAATATCATCGGCCATGGCTGGAAACACTTATGTGCACCCACCCCACCCCTCCGATCGTCCCCCCAGCCCCCCGATCTGTGGTCCGCTCCCCTCCGTCCTGTGCTCCGCTCCCCCGTCCTCCTGTCCGCTTCCCCGTGCACCAATCACACCCCCTGTGCTGCAATCAAACCCCCCCGCACTCCGATCCCCCCCCCCGCACACAGCGACCCCCCCCCCCCGTGCTCCGATCCACCCCCCCCGCACAGCGATCCCTCACCCCGTGCTCCAATCCTTCCCCGTGCTCCAATCCTCCCTCCCGTGTTCCGATCCACCCCCCCATGATCCGATCCACCCCCCCGTGCTCCGACGCCCCCCCCCGTGCCCTGATCTCCCCCCCCTTATACTTACCTGGCCGCCCGAGGTCCGTCCGTCTTCTTTCCTGGGCGCCGCCATCTTCCAAAATGGCGGGCGCATGTGCAGTGCGCCCGCCGAATCTGCCGGCCGGCAGATTCGTTCCAGAGTGAATTTTGATCACTGAGATATATCCTATCTCAGTGATCAAAATAAAAAAAATAGTAAATGACCCCCCCCTTTGTCACCCCCATAGATAGGGACAATAAAAAAAATAAAGAATTTTTTTTTTTTTCACTAAGGTTGGGGTAAGAACTAGGGTTAGGGGTAGGGTTAGGGTTAGGGGTAGGGTTAGGGTTAGGGGTAGGGTTAGGGCTAGGGTTAGGGGTAGGGTTAGGGCTAGGGTTAGGGTTTCGGTATGTGCACACGTATTCTGGTCCTATGCGGATTTTTCCGCAGCGGATTTGAAAAATCCACAGTGCTAAACCGCTGCCGATTTATCGTGGATTTACCGCGGTTTTTCTGCGCATTTCACTGCGGTTTTACAACTGCGATTTTCTATTGGAGCAGTTCTAAAACCGCTGTGGAATCCGCAGAAAGAAGTGACATGCTGCGGAATGTAAACCGCTGCGTTTCCGTGCAGTTTTTCCGCAGCATGTGTACAGCGATTTTTGGTTCCCATAGGTTCACATTGAACTGTAAACTCATGGGAAACTGCTGCGGATCCGCAGCGTTTTCCGCAGCGTGTGCACATACCTTTAGAATTAGGCTATGTGCACACGGTGCGGATTGGCCGCTGCGGATCCGCAGCAGTGTTCCATCGGGTTTACAGTACCATGTAAACATATGGAAAACCAAATCCGCTGTGCCCATGGTGCAGAAAATACCGCGCGGGAACGCTGCGTTGTATTTTCCACAGCATGCCAATTCTTTGTGCGGATTCCGCAGCGTTTTACACCTGTTCCTCAATAGGAATCCACAGGTGAAATCCGCACAAAAAACACTGGAAATCCACGGTAAATCCACAGGTAAAACGCAGTGCCTTTTACCCGCGGATTTTTCAAAAATGATGCTGAAAAATCTCATACGAATCCGCAACGTTGGCACATAGCCTTAGAGTTGGGTTGGAATTAGGGTTGTGGTTAGGGTTAGGGGTGTTTTGGGGTTAGGGTTGTGGTTAGGGGTGTGTTGGGGTTAGGGTTGTGATTAGGGTTACGGCTACAGTTGGGATAAGGGTTAGGGGTGTGTTGGAGGTAGAATTGAGGGGTTTCCACTGTTTAGGCACTTCAGGGGGTCTCCAAACGCAACATGGCGCCACCATTGATTCCAGCCAATCTTGTATTCAAAAATTCAAATGGTGCTCCCTCACTTCCGAACCCCGACGTGTGCCCAAACAGTGGTTTACCCCCACATATGGGGTATCAGTGTACTCAGGACAAACTGTGCAACAATTACTGGGGTCCAATTTCTCCTGTTACCCTTGAGAAAATAAAAAATTGCTTGCTAAAACATCATTTTTGAGGAAAGAAAAATGATTTTTTATTTTCACGGCTCTGCGTTGTAAACGTCTGTGAAGCACTTGGGGGTTCAAAGTGCTCACCACATATCTAGATAAGTTCCTTTGGGGGTCTAGTTTCCAAAATGGGGTCACTTGTGGGGGGTTTCTACTGTTTAGGCACACCAGGGGCTCTGCAAACGCAATGTGACGCCCGCAGACCATTCCATCAAAGTCTGCATTTCAAAAGTCACTACTTCCCTTCTGAGCCCCCACGTGTGCCCAAACAGTGGTTTACCCCCACACATGGGGTATCAGCGTACTCAGGAGAAACTGGACAACAACTTTTGTGGTCCAATTTCTCCTGTAACCCTTGGGAAAATAAAAAATTCTGGGCTAAAAAATTATTTTTGAGGAAAGAAAACGTATTTATTATTTTCACGGCTCTGCGTTATAAACTTCTGTAAAGCACTTGGGGGTTGAAAGTGCTCACCACACATCTAGATAAGTTCCTTTGGGGGTCTAGTTTCCAAAATGGGGTCACTTGTGGGGGGTTTCTACTGTTTAGGCACACCAGGGGCTCTGCAAACGCAATGTGACGCCCGCAGACCATTCCATCAAAGTCTGCATTTCAAAAGTCACTACTTCCCTTCTGAGCCCCCACGTCTGCCCAAACAGTGGTTTACCCCCACACATGGGGTATCAGCGTACTCAGGAGAAACTGGACAACAACTTTTGTGGTCCAATTTCTCCTGTAACCCTTGGGAAAATAAAAAATTCTGGGCTAAAAAATTATTTTTGAGGAAAGAAAACGTATTTATTATTTTCACTGCTCTGTGTTATGAACTTCTGTGAAGCACTTGGGGGTTCAAAGTGCTCACCTCACATCTAGATAAGTTCCTTTCGGGGTCTAGTTTCCAAAATGGGGTCACTTGTGGGGGGTTTCTACTGTTTAGCCACATCAGGGGCTCTGCAAACGCAACGTGACGCCCGCAGAGCATTCCATCAAAGTCTGCATTTCAAAACGTCACTACTTCACTTCCGAGCCCCAGCATGTGCCTAAACAGTGGTTTACCCCCACATATGGGGTATCAGCGTACTCAGGAGAAACTGGACAACAACTTTTGGGGTCAAATTTCTCCTGTTACCCTTGGGAAAATAAAAAATTGCGGGCTAAAATTCATTTTTGAGAAAATAATTTTTTTTTTTTTATTTTCATGGCTCTGCGTTATAAACTTCTGTGAAGCACTTGAGGGTTCAAAGTGCTCACTACACATCTAGATTAGTTCCTTTGGGGGTCTAGTTTCCAAAATGGGGTAATTTGTGGGGGATCTCCAATGTTTAGGCACACAGGGGCTCTCCAAACGCGACATGGTGTCCGCTAATGATTGGAGATAATTTTCCATTTAAAAAGCCAAATGGCGTGCCTTCCCTTCTGAGCCCTGCCGTGCGCCCAAACAGTGGTTTACCCCCACATATGGGGTATCTGCATACTCAGGACAAACTGGACAACAACATTTGTGGTCCAATTTCTCCTATTACCATTGGCAAAATAGGAAATTCCAGGCTAAAAAATCATTTTTGAGAAAAGAAAAATTATTTTTTATTTTCATGGCTCTGCATTATAAACTTCTGTGAAGCACCTGGGGGTTTAAAGTGCTCACTAGGCATCTAGATAAGTTCCTTGGGGGGTCCAGTTTCCAAAATGGGGTCACTTGTGGGGGAGCTCCAATGTTTAAGCACACAGGGTCTCTCCAAATGCGACATGGTGTCCGCTATCGATGGAGATAATTTTTCATTCAAAAAGTCAAATGGCGCTCCTTCCCTTCCGAGCCTTACCATGTGCCCAAACAGTGGTTTACCCCCACATGTGAAGTATCGGTGTACTCAGGAGAAATTGCCAAACAAATTTTAGGATCCATTTTATCCTGTTGTCCATGTGAAAATGAAAAAATTGAGGCTAAAAGAATTTTTTTGTGAAAAAAAAGTACTTTTTCATTTTTACGGATCAATTTGTGAAGCACCTGGGGGTTTAAAGGGCTCACTATGCATCTAGATAAGTTCCTTGGGGCGTCTAGTTTCCAAAATGGGGTCACTTGTGGGGAAGCTCCAATTTTTAGGCACACGGGGGCTCTCCAAATGTGACATGGTGTCCGCTAAAGAGTGCAGCCAATTTTTCATTCAAAAAGTCAAATGGCGCTCCTTCCCTTCCAAGCCCTGCCGTGCGCCCAAACAGTGGTTTACCCCCACATATGAGGTATCAGCGTACTCAGGACAAATTGGACAACAACGTACATGGTTCAGTTTCTCCTTTTACCATTGGGAAAATAAAAAAATTGTTGCTGAAAAATCATTTTTGTGACTAAAAAGTTAAATGTTCATTTTTTCCTTCCATGTTGCTTCTGCTGCTGTGAAGCACCTGAAGGGTTAATAAACTTCTTGAATGTGGTTTTGTGCACCTTGAGGGGTGCAGTTTTTAGAATGGTGTCACTTTTGGGTATTTTCAGCCATATAGACCCCTCAAACTGACTTCAAATGTGAGGTGGTCCCTAAAAAAAATGGTTTTGTAAATTTCGTTGTAAAAATGAGAAATCGCTGGTCAAATTTTAACCCTTATAACTTCCTAGCAAAAAAAAATTTTGTTTCCAAAATTGTGCTGATGTAAAGTAGACGTGTGGGAAATGTTATTTATTAACTATTTTGTGTCACATAACTCTCTGGTTTAACAGAATAAAAATTCAAAATGTGAAAATTGCGAAATTTTCAAAATTTTCGCCAAATTTCCGTTTTTATCACAAATAAACACAGAATTTATTGACCTAAATTTACCACTAACATGAAGCCCAATATGTCACGAAAAAACAATCTCAGAACCGCTAGGATCCATTGAAGCGTTCCTGAGTTATTACCTCATGAAGGGACACTGGTCAGAATTGCAAAAAACGGCAAGGTCTTTAAGGTCAAAATAGGCTGGGTCATGAAGGGGTTAAATATTATGCTTTTTCTCCCCCCTGATTCATTACATAATGGCAGTAAAAAATAAAATTATATTTTTAAACAAAGTATTCTCAAAGTCAAAAAAATCCACGTGTTATGAATTTAGTATAAATGAACACCCCATCTCCCCCTCTCTTAAAGGGTTATGGGGCTGCAGTGTACCGACTGTACATCCGGCTGCCTTGTGATCTGGGGGTCCGCATGCCCACCGATCTGATATTGATGAGCTATGATGACCCCAAACCATCAGTACCAAGGTCCTGAGGATTACATGTGCCTGTATATATCCCCCCCCCCCCAATGTGTGTACTCCTTCATGGAGGCGTCCTCACCTTCTGATCAGGTAAACTGAAAAGAAATTCCCTGTCGAATCGACCAGGTCTCCTGAGTGCGGGATCTATAGAATCAAGTCTGTTTGTAGCACCAATAACTATTATCTCGCCGCGATTGTCCAACCCGTCCATGAGTGCCAGCAGGGTCGACACGATGGAACTGGAACACAGGAGAAGAGAGACATGGATTAGTAATAAATAGTAACAATATCGACCCTTTAACGAGGCTGAGATTGTTTATAAGCAGCCAGACACTTTATTTGCAGACACGTGTTTCAGGGTGTTTGCTTCTCATCAATGCAAAGCAAAGTGTCCAATTTGGCTGGCTGGGTGAGAGGCCTCTGAAAGTAGGTTTGAGGGAGAAAGTTTCTCCTTGTGGACACTGCCAAGTTGACTTAAAGTAAGTGGTGACAAACGCGTTTTTCTGGTTTGCACTGATGAGGGGTAAAACCCCAGAAACATGTGTTTGCAAATACTGAGTGTCTGCTTTGGCTTCTTATCCCAAGTCATGTGAAAAAGCTTGTTAAAAAGTAAATATTGACTTACAGAATTGCTACTTTTAATAGGAGGCGCCCAAAAATTCAAGCTACATACTTATTTTCCAAGGAGACCATTACATGGCCTGTAAAGCCAACTTGGAACTCTTCACAAGGAGAAAATGTGGAGAAAATGTACCCCCAAGACATACTGCACAACAAAATGTACAGAGCCCCTTTAAGGTGGGAGAACAGCAGTACATTGAGCCCCAGGAAACTCTTGAGCCATGGGTCAAATTCTGATCTTCCAATTACCTGCATTATTACTTAAAGGGTTGTCCGGCCACTAAAAATAAAACATTTCAGATTACCAAAAGCGTTAGGACGTCCCTTACTGCTTCCTCGTTTCTCCCATATCGACGAGTCCCCTGACCGTTTCCGCTCCATGTGGATGGACTTGTGACCTGTGCTTCCGATCACCGGCTGCAGCAGTGATGAATGGATCACTGCTGCATCCAGCAATTGGCTGCAGCGGTCACATGCTTATCCATAAGGAGCAGAAAATACACTGACTGGGAACTTTAAAAGCACTGGAATGAGAGCAGTGTAAGGAAAGTTATAGTGCAGTGGCCGGGGAAAGCCCTTTAATAATTTTATCCTTGCGCCATGTAGTCCTACTCTCAATACCAAGTTCATAGGTCAATGTCCTTACCATCCATGCTCCAGTCCTCAAATGCTCTGTGCTGCTGGGGACTCAAAACCTTCCTCCACAGGAACTCTACCTGTAACATGCCCCTTGCTAAAATTCTCGTCTACAGCACTGATGTCACATGCTTGGCGCCTGCTAGCGTAGCTGCAGACAATCGCAGAACACAGTGACTCAGTCACCTGCCCACCGCCATCATGGTAGTGATGACCTGACAGCGCTGCATGCAAACTGATGGCGTGAACCGCGGAGACTCCGCTCTGAACTTGGGAAGGGTAAGGAAAGAACAGTATTTTAATTTTATTATTAGAACAAATTGCAGCCTGGGAGGTTTATTCTGAAACTGGAAAATCTCTACAATCAGATAAATAGAAGGGGCCCAAAATATCAGGTCATGATGACCAAGATGGCTGTATACAGAGGGCCCCCTATCCTCACAGCAGAAGACGTGACCACAAGAAGTCAGGACATACATGATCATCTATGGTGCAAGCAGAAACGTACCTGTGTATCTGATCCTGTCTGCTGGACCGTACCGGAGCCAGACCATCGATCTCATCAAAAAAGATGATGGATGGCCTCATCACGTATGCCTGCGAATGAAACCAGCGGTCAGGAGGAATAATAAATAATAATCTTTATTTATATAGCGCCAACATATTCCACAGCGCTTTACATTTACATTACAAAGATCATGGTGAATAAGCAGTGTACAGATGTACAGACCGCCTTACCCTCTCCCCCAGCAACCCAGACCGCCTTACCCTCTCCCCCGGCAACCCAGACCGCCTTACCCTCTCCCCCGGCAACCCAGACCGCCTTACCCTCTCCCCCGGCAACCCAGACCGCCTTACCCTCTCCCCCAGCAGCCCAGACCGCCTTACCCTCTCCCCCAGCAGCCCAGACCGCCTTACCCTCTCCCCCAGCAACGCAGACCGCATTACCCTCTCCCCCGGCAGACCAGACCGCCTTACCCTCTACCCCCAGCAACCCAGACCGCCTTACCCTCTCTCCCGGCAGACCAGACCACCTTACCCTCTCACCCGGCAGCCCAGATCGCCTTACCCTCTCCCCCGGCAGCCCAGACTGCCTTACCCTCTCCCCCGGCAGCCCAGACCGCCTTACCGTCTCTCCCGGCAGACCAGACCGCCTTACCCTCTCCCCCGGCAGCCCAGATCACCTTACCCTCTCTCCCGGCAGACCAGACCACCTTACCCTCTCCCCCGGCAGCCCAGACCGCATTACCCTCCCCCCCGGCAACCCAGACCGCCTTTATCCTCTTCCCCAGCAGCCCAGACCACTTTACCCTCTCCCCCAGCAGCCTAGACCGCCTTACCCTCTCCCCCAGCAGCCCAGACCACCTTACATTCTCCCCCGGCAACCCAGACCGCCTTACCCTCTCCCCCGGCAGCCCAGACCGCCTTACCCTCTCCCCCGGCAGCCCAGACCGCCTTACCCTCTCCCCCGGCAACCCAGACCGCCTTTATCCTCTCCCCCAGCAGCCCAAGACCACCTTACCCTTTCCCCCAGCAGCCTAGACCACCTTAACCTCTCCCCCGGCAGCCTAGACCGCCTTACCCTCTCCCCCAGCAGCCTAGACCGCCTTACCCTCTCCCCCGGCAGCCCAGACCGCCTTACCTTACTCCCCACGGCAACCCAGACAGCCTAACAGTCTTCCCCACGGCAGCCCAGACCGCCTTACCCTCTTCCCCATGGCAACCCAGACCGCCTTACCCTCTTCCCCACGGCAGCCCACACCGCCTTACCCTCTCCCCACGGCAGCCCAGACTGCCCTACTCTCCTCCCCACGGCAGCCCAGACCGCCTTACCCGCTTTCCCACAGCAACCCAGACCCTCTCCGGCAGCAGAGACCGCCTTCCTGGTGACCGCCTTCACCCTTCCTGGCAGCACAGACCGCTTTTCCACCTTCCCTCTCCCCGGCAGCACAGACCGCCTTCCCCTTTCCCGGCAGCACAGACCGCCTTCCCCTTTCCCGGCAGCACAGACCGCCTTCCCCTTTCCCGGCAGCACAGAACGCTTTTCCACCTTCCAGGCAACACAGACCGAAGGGTCTAGAAGCAGGGGTGCAAGTCTTGTTACTGATATTCTGTGACCCCCTGTGACGACCAGTTTTCCCTGGGAAGTTCCTTTAACCTCCTTCTGAGTGTTATCTCGGGCAGGTTTGATTTCTTATGTAAATCATGAGAAACAAACATCAATATGCAGCAGGAGCGACGCAATTACACTTGGCAAAATGGAAGAGGTGGCACAAATTGCTTGTAATATACTAAATGGCTTCTTACAGACGAGAACGCACTTAAGGAACAGCATTACTTCCAATTATTATAAATATGCTAAATGTTTTTCTGAATATAACATTTTTACATCTACTTTGCAAAATTACTTCTGTGAACAACAAAGTAAACTACACGCTGTGCACGGCTATAATTGTCAGCAAAACTTCCAGAGTGGGAGGAAAACAAAAAAAAGGTACTGCAAAAGGGGTGTGCTAACTTTTTTTTTGCATAGTGTCAGCCTCCTAATCGCAGCAGTATGCACCCCCATGGTTTCCAGTGTCCCTCAATGAGGCGATAGAGCAATATCCATTAAATACCTTCAAATAGTATATGGCAGGCGATGAGACGGATAACCATTTATCAAGAGATGTATATATACATACAGAGAATACAAAAAGTCTTCAGACCTTTGTTAAAATGGAAGGTTTTTGCTACATGAAAAAAAAATCATCAAGAAGCATCATTTCAGAACTTTTTCCTCCAAAATCTTTGTTTGTTTGTTTTTTTGTGGTAGCATAAGTGTGCACACCCTTAACCCCCAAGGGTGGTTTGCACGTTAATGACCGGGTCAATTTTTACAATTCTGAGCACTGTCCAATAAGAGGTTATAACTCTGGAACGCTTCAACGGATCCCGGTGATTCTGACATTGTTTTCTCGTGACATATTGTACTTCATGATAGTGGTAAAATTTATTTGATATTACCTGCGTTTATTTGTGAAAAACACAAATTTGGCAATTTTTTTTTTAACTTTTGTTATTTTCCAACTCTGAATTTTCATGCCCTTAAATCACAGAGAGGTCACAGAAAATACTTAATAAAGTAACATTTCCCACACGTCTACTTTACATCAGCACAATTTTGGAACCAAATTTTTTTTTGTTAGGGAGTTATAAGGGTTAAAAGTTGACCAGAAATTTCTCATTTTTACAATACAATTTTTTTTTTTTTTTTTTTTTAAGAACCACATCACATTTGAAGTCGCTTTGAGGGGTCTATATGATAGAAAATACCAAAAAGTGACACCATTCTAAAAACCACCCCTCAAGGTGCTCAAAATCACATTTAAGAAGTTTATTAACCCTTCAGGTGCTTCCCAGGAATTTTTGGAATGTTTAAAAAAAATTAAAAAAAATGAACATTTAACTTTTTTTCACAAAAAAATTACTTCAGATCCAATTTGTTTTATTTTCCCAAGGGTAACAGGAGAAAATGGACCCCAAAAGTTAATGTCCAATTTGTCCTGAATACGCCGATACCCCCAAAATGAGGGGGGAACCACTGTTTGGGAGCATGACAGAGCTCGGAAGGGAAGGAGCGCCATTTGGAATGCAGACTTACGGTAGATGGAATGGTCTGCGGGCGTCACATTGCGTTTGCAGAGCCCCTAATGTACCTAAACAGTAGAAACCACCCACAAGTGACACCATATTGGAAACTAGACCTCCCAAGTAACTTATCTAGATGTGTTGTGAGAACTTTGAACCCCCAAGTGTTTCACTACAGTTTATAACGCAGAGCCGTGAAAATAAAAAATCATTTTTTTTTTCTCCACAAAAAAAATATTTAGCCCCCAAATTTTTATTTTGCCAAGGGTAACAGGACAAATTGGACCCCAAAAGTTGTTGTCCTATTTGTCCTGAGTACGCTGATACCCCATATATGGGGGTAAACCCCTGTTTGGGCGCATGGCAGAGCTCTCGGAAGGGAAGAAGCACTGTTTTACTTTTTCAACACAGAATTGGCTGGAATTGAGATCGGATGCCATGTCGCGTTTGGAGAGCCCCTGATGTGCCTAAACAGTGGAAACCCCCCAATTATAACTGAAACCCTAATCCAAACACACCCCTAACCCCAATTCCAACCCTAACCATAACCCTAACCCAACCGTAATCCAAACCCTAACCTCAACTTTAGCTCCAGCCCTAATGGGAAAATGGAATTTTTTTTAATTCTATTATTTTTCCCTAACTAAGGCGGTGATAAAGGGGGGGTTTGATTTACGATTTATATCGGCTTTTTATGTTTGGCAGCAAAAAATAGTTTTTGCATCACCACATTTTGACAGCTATAATTTTTCCATATTTTGGTTCACAGCCATGTGAGGTCTTGTTTTTTGTGACCATCTTTGGGCACATGACATTTTTTGATCGCTTTTTATTCCGATTTTTGTCAGGCTGAATTAACAAAAACCGGCAATTCATGAATTTCTTTTTTTTTTTTGGGGGGGGGGGGGTTATACCGTTCCGCGTGTGGTAACATTGATAAAGAATTCTATTCTTCGGGTCAGTACGATTACAGCGATACCTCATTTATATTTTTTTATGTTTTGGCGCTTTTATACAATAAAAACTATTTTGTATAAAAAAAATAATTATTTTTGCATCGCTGTATTCTGAGGGCTATAAGTTTTATTTTTTCACTGATGACACTGTGTGGCAACTCGTTTTTTGCAGGACAAGATGATGTTTTCAACAGTCACATGTTTATTTATATCCGTCTTTTTGATCACGTGTTATTCCACTTTTTATTCAGCGGCATGATAAAGCATTAGGGGTTAACTAGTGGGACAGTTGTATAGGTCGGGTCGTTCCGGACGCAGCGATACTAAATATGTGTGCTCTCATTTTTTTTTATTATTATTATTTACATGCATGAAGAAATGTATTTATTGGAACACTATATTGTTTTCTTTATTTAGGGTTAATTTTCTTTTCTTAACTTTTTTACATTGTCCCAGGGTGGGTCATCACTATATTGTCAGATCGCTGATCTGACACTTTGCACAGCGATCTGACAGGCACTGCAGGAGGCTTGCCGGCACCTGCTCTAAGCAGGCACTGACAGCCACCTCCCTGCAGGACCCGGAAGGGAGGAGACAGGAGGAGACCCTCGGAACAACGCGGTCACATCGCGCTGTTCTGAGGGTCTCAGGGAAGCACGCAGGGAGCCCCCTTCCCTGTGTGATGCTTCCCTGTGCCACCGGAACGCTGCGATCTTGTTTGATCGCAATGTTCCAGGGTTAATGTGTCGGGAGCGGTCACATAGTGCCGGATGTCAGCTGTGATAATCAGCTGACACCCGGCCGCGCTCCTCCTGTGAGCACGGCTGATCGCATATGACATACTATCCCGTCGATGGTCATATGGGCCAAGGTCACCTCGATGGGATAGTACGTCTGATGTCAGAAAGGGGTTAAAATAATACTTTGTTGAAGCAGCCCTTAAATTGATGACAGCATTCAGCCTTTTTTGGACAGAAGTCTATCAGAATGACGCATCTAGAATTGGCAAACTTTGCCCACTCTTCCCATCTCCTGTGTACAGCTTCAGGTCACCCATAGATTTTATTATTTTTTCTTTATTGGACTCAGATCTGGGCTCTGGTTGGCCCATTCCAAAACTGATCTCCTGGTGATGCCCTTTTGCTTATTTGGAAGTCGCTTAAGGCCATTGACAGGCTGAAAGGTGAAATTCCTCTTTAGCTTTTTAGCAGAGGCCTGAAGATTTTGTTTCAAAATTGACTTATATGTGGAACTGTTTATAATTCCCCCCACCTTGATTAAAGCCCCAGCTGCAACTGATGAAAAACAGTCCCCAAGCGAATAATGTTGCCTCCACCATGCTTCACTGTGGGTATGGTGTTCATTTGGTGATGCTTGGAATTAAAGCCAAAAAAGTTCAACCTTGGCCTTGAAGGTTTTGACAAAACATAGCCGGCTCTGGATGTTTTTCTTTGTAATAAAAGGCTTTAATTTTGCCACTTTATCACACAGAAATGACACATGAAGGATCTGGGAAGTGTACATACTGGAGCAACGCGGGATTGTTAAGGTGACTAACACTACTTTTATCACTATTTTTTTTTTTTTTAAACATGGCTTAATGTCTTAAAGGGATATTCCCATATGATACCTTTATGGTCTATCCACAGCAAAAGCCATAAAATGTATAGTAATGCGGATCCAACCAGCGGTGACGGTCTCCATCAAGAACTGAGAACGTACGTACATACATATCAATATCACTACCCTAGGAAATCGGTGAGGATTGCCCTTACCTGGTCAAACAGGAGTCGCAACTGGCGCTCTGACTCGCCCACCCACTTACTGAGGCAGTCGGCACCTTTGCGCATGAAGAAAGAGACCTTCCTGTCACCTTGGCTGCATTCATTGGCGAGTGCTCGGGCAACCAAGGTTTTTCCTGTCCCCGGGGGGCCATAAAATAAACATCCCCTGTAAAGAAAAAAAAAAAGATGGTTGCCACTATACATTAATGTAGCCTAATATCTAGCAGTAATAATTTCCCATACAGATACATGTGGCCGCCTTTCTCCTTCACAACACTAGAGGGAGTGCATACTGCTGTATCATAGGGTTCAATGCATGAAGTGTATGTAGTGAGCTCCCCCTAGTGGAGGCTGCAGAAGTCAGAAGTGTAATTTATCTCTAGGTTTAAGCTGTAAGATGCAGTTTTCTGTATCAGATTATTCACTTTTATGCTGAAATCCTTCCTTACAGCAATGTATTTCCTTACAGATGTTTTTCATACATTTTTTGACAAGTTACAATCTTCTCTCCCCCCAGATAACTGCAAGGTGCCACCAAGGTCTGACATGAAGGAAGGGGGAAGGGAGCCACTACTGATGAGAAATGAGACATCCGCCCCCCCCCCCCCCCCCCCCCCGCCGCCTGGAAGTTATCAGATGATGTCAGAACACAGCAATTCTGTCAAAACTATAGTGGCCACGGACAGGAACGGCAGATCCACCCGCTATTCATTACCCAGCAGCGGTCTCTGTAGAAACCACAGAGCTGCTGTGTTCTTGGAAGTGAGGGTAAAGAAAGCTGTAGTACCTACAGTACTGGTAGAATGCTTATAAGGGGAACAGCATGAAAATTGGAACAGATCCTTGGTATTTACACTATTAACTTGCTCTGGGAGATGAGGCTCTAAAATAGAATTACACATGATAATGTTTGCTCCTTCTTGCATTAAGAAATAGGGATTTTTGTGTACTCACTGTAAAATCTTTTTCTCCGAGCCACTCATTGGGGGACACAGGACCGTGGGTGTATGCTGCTGTCACTAGGAGGCTGACACTAAGTAAATACAAAAAAGGGTTAGCTCCTCCTCTGCAGTATACACCGCCCACTGGCTCCGGATAATACCAGTTTGTAGCAAAGCAGTAGGGGATTAACAAAAAAACTCTTTAACCATAGAAACAACATGTCAGAGACTAGAACACTTATTATAGGCAACAAGCCAAACAAGAGTGGGTGCTGTGTCCCCCAATGAGTGGCTCAGAGAAAAGGATTTTACGGTGAGTACACAAAAATCCCTATTTCTCCATCGCCACATTGGGTGACACAGGACCGTGGGACGTCCAAACACAGTCCCTGGGTGGGGAACAACAACCCAACAGTGTAAACTTATGGCACCTGCTGACTACAGGTGCGTTACCGCTGCCTGCAGAATACGCCTACCCAGGCTTGCATCTGAAGATGCCCGAGTATGGACATTGTAATGCTTTGAAAAGGTGTGCAGGCTAGACCAGGTCGCAGCTTTGCAAACCTGCTCTGCAGACGCTTGATTCCGAATGGCCCAGGAAGCACCCACCGACCGAGAGGAGTGTGCCCTGAGGCTCGCAGGGATAGGCTTGCCTCTGACGCGGTAAGCCTTCTGAATAGTCAACCGAATCCATCTGGCGATTGTCGACTTAGAGGCGGCCAGTCCCTTCTGGTGTAACGCTGGGAACACAAACAGAGCATCCGTCTGTCGAAAAGACGCCGTCCTGGACACATACTTCCTGAGGGCTCTGACAAGATCCAAGGAGTGAAGAGCCTTCTCCACGCAGTGCGTTGGAGCAGGTCAAAGAGACGGAAGGACGATATCCTCATTGAGGTGGAAGGAAGACACCACCTTCGGGAGGAAACTAGGGGACGGTCGGAGAACTACCTTGTCGCAGTGGAACGTAAGGAACGGCGTCCTACAGGAAAGAGCCGCCAACTCCGAGACTCGTCTGATCGAGGTAATAGCGACGAGAAAAAACACTTTCCATTAAAGGAGATGCAGAGAGATGTCCTGTAACGGCTCGAAGGGAGATTCCTGTAGGACACCTAGTACCAGATTAAGGTCCCAAGCCTCTAGCGGCGCATTGTAGGGAGGCACCACGTGATAGACTCCCTGAAAGAACGTTCTGACCTGAGGTTTGGAAGCAATTTTTTTGTTTAAAAAGGACTGACAAGGCAGAGACTTGCCCTTTAAGGGAACTCGGCGAAAGCCCCAAGTACAGACCAGATTGGAGGAAATCCAGGATGGTAGGGATGTTGAAAACCATCAGAGGGCAACCTTTGCTTCTGCACCAATCAAAAAAGATCTTCCAGGTCCGATGGTAGATGCGCGATGACACCGGCTTTCGGGCACTGATCAAGGTGGAAACTACCTCGCGGGAAAAACCCGCTTGATTCAGAACCCAGGATTCAACGGCCAAGCCGTCAAACACAGGGCCCCTGAGTTCTGGTGGTAGATCAGGCCTTGAGAAAGTAGATCCGGGCGATCTGGTAGGCGCCAAGAAACGTCTGCGATGAGCTGGACCAGATCTGCATACCACGCCTGGCGAGGCCAATCCGGGGCGATGAGAATTACCAGGACACCCTCTGCCCTGATCTTCCTGATGACTCTGGGGAGCAGGGGCAGAGGGGGAAGAGGTAAGGGAGGTGAAACTGACTCCAGGGAAGGACTAGCGCATCCGCTCCGATAGCTCTGGGATCCCGGGACCGGGCCACAAACTGAGGTACCTTGGCATTGAACCAGGAAGCCATCAAGTCTACGTCCGGAGTACCCCAACGAAGACAGATTTGTTGGAATACGTCCTGATGGAGAGACCACTCTCCTGAGGCAAAACCTTGCCGGCTGAGGAAGTCCGCAGCCCAATACTCCACTCCTGGAATGTGAACGGCCGATACGACCAAGTGGTTGTGTTCGGCCCAGCGAAGGATGTGTTCTACCTCGCGCATTGCAGCTCTGCTGCGAGTGCCCCCCTGATGATTTATATAAGCCACTGCCGTGGCATTGTCCAACTGGATACGGATGGGGCAACCTGCAAGGAGATGATAGACCCGCTTTAGGGGCAACCTGATTGCCCTATCTCCAGGATGTTGATTGGAAGACGAGACTCGTGACAAGTCCAGGTTCCCTGCGCAGTGTGATGGCGAAAAACCGCTCCCCAGCCTAGTAGGCTGGCATCGGTGGTGATTACCAGCCAATGGACTGGGAGGAAGGACCTCCCTTGGAGAAGAGAGGATTGGAGCATCCACCACTGGAGTGTCTGCCTGACCCGAGGGGAGAGGGGACACAGTTGGTCGAGGGAAAACGGACTCCCGTCCCATGCATCCAGAAGAGCGTGCTGGAGGGGGCGGAGGTGTAGTTGCGCAAACGGAATCGCTTCCATTGCGGCCACCATCCTCATGCCGAAACGGATGGAGCAGGGGGACAGCCGAAAAAGCTTCCAGACCCCCTGTTGAAGAGCCAGGACCTTGTCCCGAGGAAGAAGCACCAACCCTAGGGACGTGTCCAGGGTCATGCCCAGGAAGGAAATCCGTTGAGCTGGAAGAAGGGATGACTTCTTCAAATTGATCAACCAGCCCAGCCGAGAAAGAGTATCCAAGGAAATGTGGATGCACTCCTCGCAGGCTAGGAAAGATGGGCCTTTGACCAGTAAGTCGTCTAGATAGGGGAGAATGACTAAGCCCCGAGAATACAGAATGGCCATGACAGCCACCATGACCTTTGTGAAAACTCTGGGGGCGGTGGCAAGGCCGAAAGGCAAGGCCCTGAACTGAAAGTGTTCCTCTCCGACGGCGAAGCGGAGAAACCTTTGATGAGGCGGGAAGATTGGAATGTGGAGGTATGCATCCCGGATGTCGATGGATGCTAAGAATTCGCCGTGTTCCATCGAGGCAATGACGGAACGGAGGGATTCCATCCAGAAATGACGGACTTTAACAAATCGTTCAAGAGCTTTAGGTCCAGGATGGGCCTTACTGTTCCATCCTTTTTGGGAACCATAAACAGGTTTGAATAAAAACCGCGGAATCTTTCGTCCACTGGGACAGGGACAATGACTCCGTCTTGTCGGAGCAACTAGATGGCCTGGGAAAAAGCTCGGGCACGCCTTCCCGCTTCGGGAGGGCGAGAAGCAAAAACCGGGTTGAGGGGGAGAATCCATTTTGTAACCAGAGGACACCAGATCCCTGACCCACTCATCGTGAACGACGGCGAGCCAGGCATGATGGAACAAGAGAACGCGTCCGCCAACTTTGCTGGTGTCGTCCGGACGGGATTGCGAGTCATTTGGAAGAAGATGATTGGGGTCTGGATCCCCTGGACCTAGATTGTGTGGAGCAGCCCCTCCAGGAATGGTTGGGCCTGTATGAAGCCTGAGGGCTCTCGTCTCTGGCGGCACGGTGCCCCGAACCAGGGGAACTGGCCGATGAATGCCATGAGTAGGTTCCACGAAGGGGCCGAAACTGGGCCTGTGGCTGTCGTCGGAACGTTTGTCTGAATCTCTGCTGGTGAAGGGAAGTACTTTCACCTCCCGTAGCATCGGAAATCAGTTTGTCCACTGAGATATGGCAGAGATGTGAGCGACTTTTTAGATACGGAGTCCGCTCGCCAGTTCCTCAGGCATAGCGCTCTCCTAATCGGAGGGGAAGAGTGCAGAGCCTGAAGCCTCAGACTGAATGGGCGAAACTGTCAAATAGGCGGTCCGTGGGATCTTTGATAGAAGATCCGTCCGGCACAGATAGGATAGTTTTAGAGGACAAACGCGAGACAGGAGGATTCACAGGAGGGGATTCTGTCCATTGTTTTCGGAGATCAGGAGAAAAGGGATATTTGGACTCAAGAGATCTCTGGCCCTGAAAACGTTTGTCTGGACGCTCCCTATGTCGCTGGACTATGGCCTGGAACTCCGGGTGATTGGCAAACACCCTGTGAGTACGTTTAGTCCTTTTGAAGGACACCAAATTATCCATACTGGAAGTCGCCAGTTCCTCGTCGACCTGAAGGGACTGGTTGACGGCCTCAATGAGACTATCTATAGTTCTCTGATAATCTGGCGACTCCAGATCTAGAGGCCCATCGGACTCAGGATCAGAGTCCTGGTCGGAAGAGGTGCCTGGGGAGCGAGAGCGGGAAGCGGAGCTACCAGACGCCGAGGCACCTGAGGGCCTGGGGGACGAGCTACGGACACGCTTCCTAGATGGCCGCTTGTGCTTAGAATGAGAGCGGCCCCTGCAGGCTGAAGATTCCGCAGCCTTAGGGGGATGCTCCTGAATAGGCGGATCAGTGGTCCTGCTCCTGGTTGGATCCTGGAGGGACTCAATAGCCTTAGTCAAAGAAGCCATAGACTGCGAAAGTGACAATGCCCACTCAGGGGGACTGGTCACCGCAGGCTCGTTAGCAGCGGGGGGCTCCTGAGCGCTTTTAGGGTCACAAGCATTACAGAGCGGGGCAGTATGCCCGCTTGGTAGCGCAGCCTGACAGGAGGTGCAAGAAGTAAAGAACACTGTATGCGTTTTTGCAGACTTTTTGTGTTTAGGCAAAGACATGTTGTCTGCTAATCTCCGTGCAGACTGTGGAGCCAGTAAAAACGGAGCACTGTGCAGCCAGTAAAAATGGAGCACTTTGTAGAGCGGAGCCTGCTGAAGGATGGGAGCAGTCAGCGTGCAGCGCACGTACCCAGATCCTGTGTCCAGATGCCGCACTGGTGAGGAGAAGTGGCGTTGAGGTCCCGCTGTTGTGGCAAGATGGCCGCCGAGAGCTTGGAGGGTGCTTCTCGAAGTGTGCGAGAAGCGCTGAAGCGGTGGGCGGGGCCTCACGCGTGACATGCGCTGTGGGCGTACCGCGGCCTTGCAGAATCAGAAGCCGGGGACTAAATTAGCGGTGCTCGGCCGCAAGATGCGGCCGAGCCAGCGGTGCGCTCGGGAGCCCCCCTCCTTCCTTACCCCAGAAGACTCAGCGCTTGGGATCCTCTTCAGGCGAGGTATGAGGGGCGATGCAGTCCACCTCGATCCAGCGCCCTCTTGATGAGGAGCTGGAGAGGGACTGGGAAGCTCCTTGCAGCACCGCTATTCTTTTAGTGGTGGAGCAGAGGGAGGGCGGCCAGACAGTACTCCGGGAAGATGGCCTCTGTGCAGGGGCGGATTATCAGAGGGTCAATATGGGCGGTAGCCCAGGGCCCAGTGGTCTGGGGGGGCCCTGGGCTGCCGCACAGATTGAATGCCCACCGCCGGGCCGGCATGTATGTGCCCCGGGATCCGGTGGGCAGAGAGAGGGGGCCCGCATTGGGCCCCTTCTCTGCTCACCGGGCCCCTTCCGGCGCTGCGGCGGTTTCCTATTGATGTGCGGGCGCGCGCCCGCACATCAATAGTTAACAACAACAACAGCCGCCAGCCAATTGGAGGCTGGCAGCTGATGTCGGCCGCAGCGCACACGTCGCCGGCGTCTGACGTCATTGTCAGTCGCCGGCGAGTGTGCGCTGCTGGAAGGAGCTCGCAGCCTGGAGCGCGGACAGGTGAGGAGACTTTTTTTTTTTTGTTTGTTTTTTTGATAAGCTAACGGTTACGGTGGACACACTGGGGGGCAATGCTGGAGGACACACTGGGGCAATGCTGGAGGACACACTGGGGCAATGCTGGAGGACACACTGGGGGCAATATTGGAGACACTGGGGCAGATTGCTGGAGGACACACTGGGGGCAATACTGGAGACACTGGGGCAGATTTGCTGGAGGACACACTGGGGGCAATACTGGAGACACTGGGGCAGATTGCTGGAGGACACACTGGGGGCAATACTGGAGACACTGGGGCAGATTGCTGGAGGACACACTGGGGGCAATACTGGAGACACTGGGGCAGATTGCTGGAGGACACACTGGGGGCAATACTGGAGACACTGGGGCAGATTGCTGGAGACACTTTCTGGGGGCAATGCTGGACACACTGGGGCAATATGCTGGACACACTGGGGCAGATTGCTGGACACACTGGGGGCAGGACTGGAGGCATGGGCAGAATGTAGACACGTGGCATGATTGGAGACACGGGGCAGGATTGGATCATGGGGCAGGATGGATACGATGGAGACAGATGGGGCAGGATGGGGAGATCATATGGTGTAGAATGGATAGTCATGAGTGCAGGATGGGAGAACATATGGCTGGAGCCAGGAATGAGACACACGGGGCCAGGGTGGGGAATATTATTACCATAGGGGCTAATTAAGGGATATTATTACTGCAGTGATGTATTTATTTTATTTTTTTGAGTATACTGTTTTAAATGGGGGGGCGGTCCTGCTACTGTGCAGAGTGACACTGTCGCCTTTTTTTCTTCGTGTTGTAATGTAGAAGTTGTGAAAAATTAAGTAATGTGTTCTGCAAGCGGAGCTCGAGATAACTGTTATTTCCTGCAGAAACGAGTCCTGGCTAGAAAAAATGATGGCGGTCTTTGCTGGATGAAAGATGAAGGACTTCACCTAGAGACGTCACTGGTGAGTCAGTGTTACCTATACACTGACACTATACACTGTATACTATATACAGAGCTCCTGTGTACAATGTCACCAGTGATCACTGTATTCCATATACATTATATACAGAGCTCCTGTGTATAATACCACCAGTGATCTCTGTATTACCTCTACACAGACACTGCATACTAAGTACAGATCTCCTGTGAATACTGGCACTTATAGTGTTATAGTATTGTGTTTGTTTGTTTTTTGTTTTCTTTTTTATTACTGATCAGTATTGTAGTAGTCAGTCACTATGTGGTGGTAATATGTGGTCTGGAAATGGTGTTGTGGTATTTGTCTTTTGTATGTGCTATTTGGTCACCAAATGGTAATATGTGGTCTTGACATGGTGCGGTGGTATTTGTTCCTTGTATGTGATATTATTCGATCACTGTGGTTGTAATTTGTTGTCTGGTCATGGTGCGGTGGTATTTGTTCCTTGTATGTGATATTATTGGTCAAAATATACCTAAATTGTATTGCAGATTTTAACAAATATTTAATAGGTTACAGTAGAGTAGGGCCCGGCCATTTTTCTGGAATAATCTGGCTCGGGTATGACACATGACCCCCGTCACATGACCCCCGTCACCCGTCACATGACCCGGGGGGCCCACAGTGTCTGAACAGCCCGGGGCCCTGGCTACCCTTAATCCACCCCTGCGTCTGTGTATCCTAAGGGTTCGCTGCCCTAGGATTTCACAGGGCATGTCCACGGCCGAGCATCCCACGTCGCAGGACAGGGTACGGGGAGTAAACTCGCCGTGCTCGCCTGTTGGTGTTTCGGTGGAGATCGGACCCCTTAAAAGGGTCCGTCGCCCCTTTAATCCTCTTGCACAAATTGTCAAAAAAATAAAAATAAAAACGTCTGGAAAGAAACAGAGGCAGTGTGCCTCCTACGGACACTAAGCAAGAACTGGTATTATCCGGAGCCAGTGGGAGGTGTATACTGAAGAGGAGGAGCTAACCTTTTTTGTATTTACTTAGTGTCAGCCTCCTAGTGACAGCAGCATACACTCACGGTCCTGTGTCCCCCAATGTGGCGATGGAGAAAGGATGACTTTAAACATTCCATATTAAGAGCTGTTTAAAGGCATATTCCTACTATTGAAAAAGTCTTCTGACTAGAACACTGGTAGGCGATTAGTAAAGGAGCTTAGACCCCAACTGATCGGGAAAAGTTGCAGATAGTACATAGGACATGCAATGCCAGGGTGAACACTGCAGGGGGCGCAGCTTTACAAGTAAAGTTTTAAAGCCCTTTTACTGTACTGATCAACAGGTTTCCTAAGGTTGGACCTCCACCGAAGGCAGACGTCCACTCCATGAGGACAGGCTCTGAATGGTATAGACTCAGAGAACCACTAACATCACCCGTACACTGGATGATGAGGTCCATGTGGGAGCTTCTCTAGTGCCGCCTGATGGCAGATATCTGGGGTAAAGAAGCACTTTCATGATTTCGAGGGTCGTTATAGAAGGAAAGACATCTTTATTACTGACGTCCAGGAACACACTGGCTGACGCCCGTGAACGAATGCAGCGGAGGGTGGACACAAGGCGGCGGCGGGATGGATGCAAGGCGGCGGCGGGAAGGACGCAAGGCTGGGGCAGGGAGTGGGCATGGCGGGGAGGATGCAAGACGGGGGTGTGGAAGACGCAAGGTGGGGGGTGTGGCGGACGCAAGGCGGGGGTGTGGAGGACGCAAGGCGGCGGGAAGGACGCAAAGCGGCGGGAAGGACGCAAGGCGGCGGGAAGGACGCAAAGCGGCGGGAAGGACGCAAGGCGGCGGGAAGGACGCAAGGCGGCGGCGGGGTGGATGCAAGGCGGCGGCGGGAAGGACGCATTCTGGGGCAGGGAGAAGGCAAGGAGGGGAGGACGCAAGGCTGGGGCAGGGAGGAGGCAAGGCGGTGGCGGGAAGGACAAAAGGCGGCGGGGAGGACTGTTATGCTGTGCTATCAGGCAACACAGTGTGCAGTAATCAGCGCACATACAGTGATATGGCAATAACCCAAAAACAATAGAACAAGCTCTGAGACGTGGAATCTCTGCAGACTGCAATACCTGAACCTATCCTCACACAACTAAAAGCAGCAGTGGATTGCGCCTAACACTACCTATGCAACTCGGCACTGCCTGAGGAGCTGACTAGCCTGAAGATAGAAATACAAGCCTGACTTGCCTCAGAGAAATACCCCAAAGGAATAGGCAGCCCCCCACATATAATGACTGTTAGCAAGATGAAAAGACAAAACGTAGGAATGAAATAGATTCAGCAAAGTGAGGCCCGATATTCTAGACAGAGCGAGGATAGCAAAGAGAACTATGCAGTCTACAAAAAACCCTAAAGCAGAACCACGCAAAGGGGGGCAAAAAGACCCACCGTGCCGAACTAACGGCACGGCAGTGCACCCTTTGCGTCTCAGAGCTTCCAGCAAAAGAGAATAGCACAGCTGGACAGAAAAAACGGAAACAAAAACAAAGTAACACTTATCTAGCAGAGCAGCAGGCCACAGGAAAGATGCAGTAGCTCAGATCCAACACTGGAACATTGACAAGGAGCAAGGAAGACAGACTCAGGTGGAGTTAAATAGCAAGGCAGCCAACGAGCTCACCAAAACACCTGAGGGAGGAAGCCCAGAGGCTGCAATACCACTTGTGACCACAGGAGTGAATTTAGCCACAGAATTCACAACAGAGGACGCAAGGCGGGGGTGTGGAGGACACAAGGCGGCGGGAAGGATGCAAGGCGGCTGCGGAGTGTGGATATATATCCTGGACTACAAGCGAGGCCTGCAATCTAATGATATATAATATACTCAGCCATCTGCTGTACAAGCAGTGAATCTATGCGACAGAGAAATGGCGGAGCCGTCATATGGGCGCTCACCCCGCTGATCATAGTGACAGCAGCTGCTGCCAGCTTCACCGTCTCTCCCCTTAGGGACATTATACATACCGGAATTAACCTCCAATTATCTGTGTGACACCGCAATAAGCCGGTATTTATCCCCGTCATACTGATCCCACCGCCCCGCTGCCCGGTACAAGCGCCAACTAGTGCCGAGCACGACAGCAGCAGAACGTGCAATAGAACCAGTGTCACAGAGGGATATTCATCGCCTTACTCCCCCACCGCACTAATACGAGGGTCCTGAGCGCCCCCGAGTGTATGCAGCTTTATAATAAAAGGCCCGCACTTACCGGGGAGGTTGAATCTTGAACTTCTCGAAAATCTCCGGATATAAAAGGGGGAAAACCACCATTTCTTTCAATGCATAAATGTGCTGGCTTAGACCTCCCACACTGTCGAAGCGGACCTGAGCGGGGAAAGCAGAACACAACAATTCACAATGTGCGAGTGTATTCATAGGAACACAGAAGGTAAAGAGATCTGCGCTGTATTATGTCTGAGAGGACCGAAGCGGAAAACACCGCTCACAAGTCACGTATCGTCCCATCAGTCATTACATTACAGACCTGGGCAAACTACGGCCCTTTGACTTTTAATATACAGCACAGGGACAATGGACAGTAAAAGGGCGAGAAGCACTGACCCGCAGGCCGCCCTCCACACCTCCGTCCTAAGATTCAATTTTACCCTTATCTTCGGGATACAGATACTGGCTAACACAATGGTGGAGGAGGGAACAGTCAGCTCCGTCTTCCATCATTAGATGGCACCTGCTGTGGAGCCACGATGTGCGGAGCATAAGGCGGAGCAGCACACAGGGGAATGGGGGCAAGGGGAGAAGTATTTGTTTTTTTAATCACATGTAGGAGGAATATATGGAGGGTCATACAGTGTTAGGAGACCATGGAGGCCATCACACTATGTGGCAGTAAAATTAATATAAATCAAAATAATCAATTAACCCCTTTACGACCTGTGACTTATAGATACTCCATAGGTCACCTCCACTTGTCTGGTGCGGGCTGTGGTGCGGAGACGGCATGTTTTCAGGCACATAGGTGCATATGACGAGAGATGATCTGATCAGCTAAGAGTCGCGGGTGGAATCGCAATCCATCCGCGGCTGTTAACATGTTAAATGCCGCTGTCAAACTCTGACAACTGTATTTAACATCATGTCGGAAGAGCGTCACTAATACCGCCCATTAGTGCCCGTGTCACATGAACCTGGTGCGCCGACCTCTGTGGTTGTCATTGCTGATCTTCTAGGAACGTTGCCCTGTGGGCGGCATTCATAGAATATGAGCATTTCTGCTACTCAAATCAGTGCAGAAGCAGCTTCAAGTCTTAGACTATGAGCACACATTGCAGATTTGCCCATGGATCTGCAGCGTTTTTGACACTGCGGATTCGCAGCAATTTTCCATCTGGTTTACAGTACCATGTAAACCTATGGAAAACCAAATCCGCTGTGCCCATGGTGCGGAAAATACCGCGCGGAAACACTGCGTTGCATTTTCCACAGCATGTCAATTCTTCGTGTGGATTTTGCAGCGTTTTACACCTGTTCCTTTACAGGAACCCGCAGGTGTAAAAACGCAAAAAAAAACTCTGTAAACCAATTAATAAATTAAAAAAAAATAAATAAAGTTTATATCCCCCCCTGTTTTGCCCCATACAAAATAAAACAAAAAAAACATTTGGTATCGCCGCGTTCAGAAAAGTTCAATCTTTGAAAATATAAAAAGAATTAATGCAATCGGTAAATGGCGTGAAGAGAAAAAAAAATTACAACGCCAGGATTAATTTTTTTTTGCTCATTGCACATCGCAATAAAATGCAATAACCGGCGATCAAAACATTGTAATCTACCCCAAAATTGTATCAATAAAAAAAGTCATCTTGGGGCACAAAAAATAAGCCCTCACCCAGCCCCACATCACAAAAAATGGAGACGGATTTATTTTTTTTTTTACATTATTTAAATAAAGAACTTGGACAACAAATTTGGAATCTGTGAACTCGTAATGACCTGGAGAATCACAATGACGGGTCACTTTTAGCATTTAGTGAATGTGGTGTAAAAAAAAGAAATGAAATAAAATTGTGGAATTGCCCTTTTTGTTTTGGAATTTCAACAAACTTGGATTTTTTTTCCAATTTTCCTGTACACTATAAGGTAAAATTAAATGGCGTCATTCAAAAGTACAACTCGTTCCACAAAAAAAAAATCCCTCACACCGCCATATTGACTGAAAAATAAAAAAAAGTTATAGCTCTGGGAAGAAGGGGAGCGAAAAAACAAACGCAAAAAAAGAGAAATCTCAAGGTCGTAAAAGGGATTAATGTGAAATATTGAACAGAATCAATTTAAACATATAATTTCGACCTGCCACAAAAATTACTACTATTCGCGTGTACCAATTTATTTTGCTTCCTTGGGCGACAAAACAGACATTTGTGGCACAAGGAAACTTTAGTGAGTATATACGACTTCACTGCACCACAAGCAGATGCGGTGACGGTATAACGTCTCTCTCCTTTTCCCCCAATGTCTTTGTATTGGGTGTGGCCTGGATGAGCACTGGATTATGCTCTCCATTACTTGTATGCCTGCCTTGTTTGCAGGATGCCTAAACTATAACTTTGTTGCCCACCATGTTACATCATGAAACTAAAAAAATAAAAAATTGGACATTCCACCGAGCTATTAACACTCACCGATCGATCTAGGCTCATTGGGTCCACATCCGCCAAACTAGCACCAACTTTTACCCGTTCTCGTAAGATGCCGCTGGCTAGATCCTCGGGTCGGAGGTTCATGGGTAAACACCTGTCATAAAAAGAAAATAATATTATAATATATATTACTAGCTGAAGAGCCCGGCGTTGCCTGGGCATAGTAAATATCTGTGGTTAGTTACAGCACCTCACTTCTCTTATTTTCCCATCACTCCTCTCATTCCCCCCCTAACACTTGTCATTTCGACCTCACATCTGTCATTTTCTGATCACTCCACTATTTTCCCTCACTCCTCTCATTTTGCACTCACATCTTTTCATTTTCACCTCACACCCCTCATTTTCACCTCACACCTCTTATTTTCCCCTCAGTATATACATGTTTGTCATTTCCCTTATATATAGTATACACCTGTATGTAGTATATACCTGTATGTCATCTCCCCTGTAAATAGTATATACCTGTATGTCATCTCCCCTGTAAATAGTATATACATGCTGTATGTCATCTCCTCCTGTATATTGTATATACCTATGTGTCATCTCCTCCTGTATATAGTATATACTTGTATGTCATCTCTTCTGTATATACTATATACTTTAATGTCATGTCATCTCCTATATATAGTATATACCTGTATGTCATCTCCCCTGTATATAGTATATACCTGTATGTCATCTACCCTGTGTATATTATATATATGTGTGTCATCTCTCCTGTATATAGTATATACCTGTGTGTCATCTCCTCCTGTATATAGTATATACCTGTATGTCATCTCCCCCTGTATATAGTATATACCTGTATGTCATCTCCCCTGTATATAGTATATACCTGTGTGTCATCTCCTCCTGTATATAGTATGTACCTGTATGTCATCTCCCCCTGTATATAGTATATACCTGTAGGTCATCTCCCCTGTGTATATTATATATATGTGTGTCATCTCTCCTGTATATAGTATATATCTGTGTGTCATTTCCCCTGTATATAAGTATATACCTGTGTGTCATCTCCTCCTGTATATAGTATATATCTGTATGTCATCTCCTCCTGTATTAGAACTCGTTCACACGTTATTTGGTCAGTATTTTTACCTCAGTATTTGTAAGTTAAATTGGCAGCCTGATAAATCCCCAGCCAACAGGAAGCCCTCCCCCCTGGCAGTATATATTAGCTCACACATGCACATAATAGACAGGTCATTTGACTGACAGATGCCGTATTTCATACATGGTACATTTGTTGCTCTTGTAGTTTGTCTGCTTATTAATCAGATTTTTATTTTTGAAGGATAATACCAGACTTGTGTGTGTTTTAGGACGAGTTTCATGTGTCAAGTTGTGCGTGTTGAGTTGCATGTGGCGACATGCATGTAGCGACTTTTGTGAGATGAGTTTTGTATGGCGACATGCGTGTAGCAAATTTTTGTGTGTCGAGTTGCATGTGACAGGTTAGTGTAGCAAGTTGTGTGCAGCAAGTTTTGCGCGTGGCGAGTTTTGCGCGTGGCGAGTTTTGTGTGGTGCGTTTTGAGTATGTGCAAGGTTTGTGTGAGGCAAATTTTTAATGTGTTGCAACTTTTGTGCATGTGGCAATTTTTCCACGTGTGCAAGTTTTGCGTGTGGCGAGTTTTCCATGAGGTGAGTGTTGCACGTGTGGCGCGTTTTGCGTGAGCCTAGTTTTGCATGTGGCGAGTTTTGCGCGTGGCGAGTTTTGAGCGGCGACTTTTGTGTTTCGACTTTTATGTGGCGAGGTTGGTGTATGTGTGGTGAAATGTGTAGTGTGTGGCGCATTTTGTGTGTGTGTGTTCATATCCCCGTGTGTGGTGAGTATCCCATGTCGGGACCCCACCTTAGCAACTGTATGGTATATACTCTTTGGCACCATCGCTCTCATTCTTTAAGTCCCCCTTGTTCACATCTGGCAGCAGTCAATTTGCCTCCAACACTTTTCCCTTCACTTTTTCCACATTATGTAGATAGGGGCAAAATTGTTTGGTGAATTGGAACACGCAGGGTTAAAATTTCGCCTCACAACGTAGGCTATGACGCTCTCGGGGTCCAGACGTGTGATTGTGCAAAATTTTGTGGCTGTAGCTGCGACGGTGCAGATGCCAATCCCGGACATAAACAAACACACACATTCAGCTTTATATATTACCGTATATACTCGAGTATAAGCCGACCCCCCCTACTTTGCCACAAAAAACTGGGAAAACTTATTGACTCGAGTATAAGCCTAGGGTAGGAAATGCAGCAGCTACCGGTGAATTTCAAAAATAAAAATAGATGCTCCATACCGTTCATTATTGCCCCATAGATGCTCTGTATAAAGCTGTGCCACATATAATGCTCCATATTGTTCATTATTGCCCCATAGAAGCTCCATATAAAGCTGTGCCACATATATGCTCTGCACCGTTTATTATTGCCCCATAGATGTGCCATATAAAGCTGTACCATATAGTGCTCTGCACCGTTCATTATTGCCCCATAGCTGTGCCATATAGTGCTCTGCACCGTTCATTATTGCCCCATAGCTGTGCCATATAGTGCTCTGCACCGTTCATTTGTGCCCCATATATGCTCCTTATAAAGCTCTGCCATATAGTGCTCTGCACCATTCATTTGTGCCCCATAGATGCTCCTTATAAAGCTGTGCTACCAGTATATATAATGCTGCCTGCTGCAATAAAAAAAAAAAATGCCATACTCACCTCTCTTGCTTGCAGCTCCTCGGCGTCCCGTCCCGGCGTCTCTCCGCTCTGACTGATCAGGCAGAGGGCGCCGCGCACACTATATGCGTCATCGCGCCCTCTGACCTGCACAGTCAGTGCGGAGAGACGCCGGGAAGATGGAGCGACGCCCGGCGTGTGGAACGGGGATAGGTGAATATGCGGTACTTACCTTCTCCCGGCGTCCCACTCCTTCCCCCGGACAGCTGGTCTCCGGGTGCCGCAGCCTCTTCCTCTATCAGCGGTCACCGTTACCGCTGATTAGAGAAATGAATATACGGCTCCACTCCTATGGGAGTGGAGTCCATATTAATTTCTCTAATGAGCGGTCCCACGTGACCGCTGAACAGGGGAAGAACTGCAGCACCCGAAGACCGTGGGACGGGCAGGGGGAGTGCCAGGATCGCCGGGACTAGGCGAGTATGCCTCAGCGCCCTCTCCCCCTCACCCGCCGCCCCTGCCGCCCACCGTGACTCGAGTATAAGCCGACAGGGGGACTTTCAGCCCAAAAATTTGGGCTGAAAATCTCGGCTCATACTCGAGTATATAAGGTAGATTACAAAAATACAGCAGGGGTCTCCATTCTCTGGAAAGGCGCAGAGATACATTAGGTATCAGAATAATGGAGATTTCTAATATTTTGCAACATTTAGCCCCCAACTTACGGTAAAAGTTATGCACCTCTTTGCACTAAGCTTTTTTCTAACATAACTTTGCAATTAGGAAGCAATGCAAGTCCATTAACTATCTGAATGATCTTAAGGTTCCTAATTAATGGTAATGTTAAATGTGGCTTATATTATTGGCCGAGAGATTAGATAGTATATTGGTCTAATGATGGAAGTGCTAAGCAAGGTGAGCTGCTTTGTTGGGTGGGGTTGGGGGGTGGTGGGATTGAAGGGGAATGTTTGAAGGGGGGGGGGGAAAGCTTTGTATTGAAAATGAGAATGTAACATGTCATTTATCTTGTTATTCTTAATAAAAATATATTTGAATAAAAAAAAAAAACTATCTGAATGATCTGCAAAAATGTTACAAAATGGTCAGGAACCCTGCTCCACTTTCTGAAGGATTCCCTGTTTCCCCTTCTCTTAGTGTTTCAGATAGGAGACGGGAGTGAATTGTACACATCTTATGTGTAGAGAGGAGATTCAGCATGTTCAGTCACAGGGAGGGCATAGAAATCAGGCAACAGAGAAGGAGGAAAGCACAAGAAGAGGAAATTAGTGCAGGATAGAAGCTGTGCTGAAATGTGAGCTAATGAAGACGAACACCCAGCAAACAGACCTCCCATCCGGCCCATCTGACTGGGAGAGACAGCCACACCTCCCATCCGGCCCATCTGACTGGGAGAGACAGCCACACCTCCCATCCGGCCCATCTGACTGGGAGAGACAGCCACACCTCCCATCCAGCCCATCTGACTGGGAGAGAAAGCCAGACCTCCCCATCCAGCCCATGTGACTGGGAGAGACTGCCAGACCTCCCATCCGATCCATCTGACTGGGAGAGACAGCCACACCTCCTATCCGGCCCATCTGACTGGGGAGACAGCCACATCTCTCATCCGATCCATCTGACTGGGAGAGACAGCCACATCTCCCATCCGATCCATCTGACTGGGAGAGACCGCCAGAACTCCCATCCGGCCCATCTGACTGGGAGAGACTGCCAGACCTCCCATCCGATCCATCTGACTGGGAGAGACTGCCAGACCTCCCCATCCAGCCCATGTGACTGGGAGAGACTGCCAGACCTCCCATCCAGCCCATCTGACTGGGAGAAAGCCAGACCTCTCATTCAGACTGACTGGGAGAGACCGCCAGACCCCCCATCCAGCCCATCTGACCGGGAGAAACAGCCAGACCTCCCATCCAGCCCATCTAACTGGGAGACCGCCAGACCTTCCATCCAGCCCATCTGACAGACACCCAGACCTCCCATCCAGCCTATATTACATGAAAAGACAGAACTCACATCCATCCTAGATTAGAGGAAGAGACACCTTTAAAAACGAATAAAATTGCATTAACATGTTTAAAAATAACTTTTTCATGTCAAAAGGTGTCCAGAGTCTCTACGAAGAAGGTGAAAGCCATTATTTATTCCTCTGTCTAAACCACATTTGTACAGAACGCAGCTGAAGCATGAATATAAGCAGAGTACCTATTCCTCGCTTTGGCCATACTCTTGGACTTTCTCCTTTCAAACCGTTCTTCGTCTGAGGAGGAGGTGGTATCACTGCTGTGAATCGCATGCTTCTTTCGACTACAGAACAAATCCAGGGGGAAAAGTGGCTTTAATAATAAAATGAATAATGTATAAAGAAGTAAATTCAAGAAGTTCAAATAAGATAAATGGGGTAAAAGATAGAAATTGAAGGTAGCAAATTCTCTTCCAACCCCCACTTATTTTTTAAGGGAAATATACATTTTGTTTTTAATGTAGGTATATCAAAATGTGTCAATTTTCAACAATTCCCTCAAACCCCCAAACCCCCCCCCCCCCCCCCGGTTTTCTTTTTATTGTGAAGCAAACAACAAATAGGACAAAATACTTGAAAACTTCACCCCTCTACAGTCAGTACTTTGTAGAGCCTCTTTTTGCAGCAATTACAACCGCAAGTCACTTAAAGGGACACTGTCACCTGAATTTGGAGGGAACAATCTTCAGCCATGGAGGCGGGGTTTTGGGGTTTTTGATTCACCCTTTCCTTACCCGCTGGCTGCATGCTGGCTGCAATATTGGATTGAAGTTCATTCTCTGTCCTCCGCAGTACATGCCTGCACAAGGTGCAATCTTGCCTTGCGCAGGCGTGTACTATGGAGGACAGAGAATGAACTTCAATCCAATATTGCAGCCAGCATGCAGCCAGCGGGTAAGGAAAGGGTGAATCAAAAACCCCAAAACCCCGCCTCCATGGCTGAAGATTGTTCCCTCCAAATTCAGGTGACAGTGTCCCTTTAAGATAAGTCTCTGAGTTTTCCACTGGGATTTTTGCCCATTCCTCAAGGCAAAACTGCTCCAGCACCTTCAGGTTAGATGGTTTACTCTGGTGAACAGTAATCTTTAAATCTGACCACAGACTCTCAATTGGATTAAGTTCTGGGCTTTGACTAGGCCACTCCAAAACATTTACATGTTTCCCCTTAAACCACTTGAGTGTTGCTTTACCAGTATGCCTAGGTCATTGCCTTGTTGGAAGGAGAACCTCTGTCCCAGTCTCAAATCACTGATAGATTGAAAGAGGTTTTGCTCAAGAATATCCCTGTATTTTGCACCATCCATTTTCCCTGTTCCTGCTGCAGAAAAACATCTCTAGAGCATGATGCTGCCACCACATTTCACTGTGGGGATGGTGTTCTTGGGTTGATGAGCTGAGTTTGTTTACCTTGGTGGTCATAAAGTTAAATGCTGGTCTCATCTGACCACAGCACCTTTCTCCATAGATTTGGAGAACCTTCCATATGTCTTTTGGCAAACTCAAAATGAGCCTTACAATTTGTGTGTGTAAGAAAGGCTTTTTTTCTGCCCACTCTTCCATAAAGGCCACCTCTATGGAGTGTACGGCTTATTTTGGTCATATAGACGGATACTTCGGTCTCTGCTTGGGAACTCTGCAGCTCCTTCAGGGTTACCTTTGGTCTCCGTGCTGCCTCTCTGATTAATGCCCTCCTTGCCCGGGCTGAGAGTTTTGGTGTGCTGCCCTCCCTTGGCAGGTTTGTTGCTGTACCATGTTCTTTCCAGTTGATGATCATGGATTTGATGGTGCTCCGGGAGATCATCAGAGATTGGGAGATTTTTCTATAACCCAACCCCGACTTGTTCTTCTCAACAACTTTGTCCCTGACTTGTTTGGAGATCTCCTTGGTCTCTTTCTTAATGGTGTTGCAGCCTCAGTGGCCTTTCAGAAAAGTAAAGTCTATATACTGACAGCTGTGTGACACTTGGATTGCACACAGTGGACGTCCTGTCACTAAGTATCTGACTTATGAAGGTAATTTCTTGCACTATAAATTTTTAGGGGCTTCATAGCAAAAGGGATGAAAACATATGCACATGCCAATTTTTAGCTATTTGATCCCATAAATGTTATTTATGTCTATATTTTTCTCACTTCCCTTCCCCAATTTAGACTATTTAGCTCTGATGCATCGCGCACAAATCGGATCACAAAAATAATTAAACACAGGTTGAAATGCAACAAAATAGGTAAACTGCCTGGGGGGGGGGGGATTGAATACTTGTACATGTCTAATGGCACAGGGTCACTAGTGTTTATTGATGATGTGACTGAAGACAGAAGCAGCCGAATCAATACTCAAGTGTACGGGGTGAGACTTTCTGCTCAAATTCAACCACATGCAGCA
The DNA here is from genome assembly GCF_032444005.1 of Ranitomeya imitator. Taxonomy (NCBI): domain Eukaryota; kingdom Metazoa; phylum Chordata; class Amphibia; order Anura; family Dendrobatidae; genus Ranitomeya; species Ranitomeya imitator. The sequence continues at coordinate 650,718,022 of NC_091286.1, forward strand.
AGGTTGATTGGATGAAGCTTCACAGTACTGATGAACAATGACCCAAAATATATTGCAAACGCAAAGAATTGGAATATTCTGCCATGACCGAGTTATCCCCAGATCTCAGCCCCATCGAGCAGCATTTCACAAGCTTAAGACAAAACTTAAGGCAGAAAGACTCAGACAAGAAACTACTGAAGTCGGCTGCAGTAAAGGCGGCAAAGCATCATAAAGGATGAAACCCAGCGTTTGGCGACATCCATGGCTTCCAGATTTCAGGCCATCATTGCCTGCAAAAGATGCTCTACAAAGTATTAAAAATGAACTTTTCATTTAAAGGTAAAGTTCATTTGTCCAATTACTTTTGATCCCCTGAAATGAGGAAGCTTTGTAGAAAAATGGCTGCAATACCTAAACGTTTCACTGGATATTTTTGTTTCAACCCCTTTAATAAAACCTAAAAGTCTCCACTTCAATTGCATCTCAGTTGTTTCATTTTAAGTCAAATAATGGCCTGCAGAGCTGAAATCACAAAGACTCTGTCATAGTCCACGTATTTCTGGACAATGTGTGTGCACCACTCTCCATTTCAGTACCTACCGGATATGGCTTCTTCTTGCAGGAGATCTGTGTGTATCAAACAAAGTGCTTTGTCGCTTTTTTTGATGTGCTGGCTCTAAAAGGAAAAAACGGGGAAGATCTTTACAAGTGGATGCAGTTCATAGCCACATGAGACTAGACCATAAATACAGTCATTTTTCCAGTATCACCTACCAGGACACCTCGGCTCTCCTGATACCGGAAAACAATGTGTAAGCTCCGTAAAACAATTCAGGATCACAATTTTGGACTATTGTCTGTTGTCATCCATTAATCCTCTTAGAAATGGAAAAAAAGCCAATTCACTCTCCCTGGGTCCAGCACAGAGGCTTTGCAGCTGCTCCTGGTTTTTTTTTTTTTTTTTTTTTTAAATTGTCTGCAGTGCTGATGTTATCAACAACGCTGCAGCCCATCACTGAGCTTGGTGGCTCTAACACAGACCTCTCAGAGCTGCTGAGCTCACAGAGTGGCTTATAAGCGCTGCATACAACACAACGGGAGCAGCGGTGGATATTTAGTGCTGGACCTGAGAAGGGTGAGTAATCTACTTTTCTTTTTCCAAGACGTAGGATCGATGTTTTCCAACATTGGAAACCCTTTAAATCACAATGACTCCCCGTGTGAATGGATCAACGACGCGCATCCATGCACTGCCACTGCTCCATCCCCAATCTACGGGGGAGTTTCGGTCACATGTGTGCCCCACCACAGCCCTATAGAAGTGACAGATCTAAACTACAGTTCCTCTCCAAAATGGATCCAAAACATCCTATGGAAAGATCATGACTGCCGGCCATGGAGTAACCCCTATAAGTCAGGTTTGGCTCTTATGCAATGTGCAATCTGAAATGTACAAGGATCCGTTACCAGGACGGAGGCCACACGACTGCCCGTTTGGCCTCCGATATACGACAGGGTTTTCAGTTTTTCGCTGTATGGCATCACAGAGTACAAATCCATACAGAGACAAGGGGAACGGCCAAGCCTATGGTTTTTACTGGAGGACCTAACCATGTGAAAGGAGCCTTACCGTGGACATAACAGTGCTCGAGGCTACAGATAAACTCAAAATGATCAAATGTTAGTACAGACAGAACCTGTCACCTACCGATAGGAGGCGCTTGGTACCGTTCCACAGTTTTTCTTTGCCGTAAGTTATAGGGCCGATCGTTTTCTTCTCCTTCTACCTCGGCTTCTTCATCCCCGTCTTCCCCTTCCTCTTGGGATTCTGCAGATGAAAAACATTATGTAACTGATATTTCTACAATGCGACCGTGCCTAACAAACAATACGTTGGTTAATTTCTATTCTATATGCCACGGTATCTGACAGGTCGGGATCTCTCCGCGTTCAGGTGGCCGTGCGTGGACACAGGTCTCATCGTCCAAGCCCACGAGACCCTACAGGAATATCGGCAAGCAGCAGCCTGCAGTTGGTTGGATGCCTGCAGTTGGTTGGATGCCCGCGGCGCACAACCCCAGCAATGCCAGTATGTAAAGGCGTCCTGAAGACTACTACATGACATAACTGTGGCGCTGATCGCTGCAGAGCAGGCAGCTTCTGGCCGACGTCCTCCGACGGCTCCTCCGGTGCCCGATGTCCATGTGTGGGGAAAGTAGGCGACAAACTCCACACACCGTTAGGTTTTTCCTCCATTAGTGTCAGTTGGCAGCTGTGCATGCATCGCCATGTGCCATCTAAGCAGTTGGCAGAGATGTCACACAATGCGAGGGGGTGGGATACTTTATGGTTACAAAATATTTATAAAAAAAAGGGAAATATTAAAATGTAAAATTAAACTTCCCACTGAGATAAGATTTCTTTGCAGCATCCATCATGCATGGGATCACCAGAGTCCGGGGATCACTACAGCAGTCCAATATGGCCTTGGGATATATCCTTTATATTAATGGACACACGTAACTTACTAACGAATCCTTTTTCGTTATCGTTTTATTTCCCCTGGTTCTGCAAGCTGCTCCAGTCCATAAGATGACGGATACGCATGCAACAAGACTTCATTTCACTGCCTCTATTAAAACACGCAGCCCCTACACGGGTTCTGGACGTCCAGGGATAAAGGGGCTGCAATTGAGATGACTGAATGGGAAGTTTCGTCACATGCGCTTCCATCTTACGCACAGGAACGGACTGTGTAAGGGACAGAACGCGGAGGGCGAAAGGCAGGGGAGCGAAGGGCGAAAGGCAGGGGAGCGGAGGGCGAAAGGCAGGGGAGCGGAGGGCGAAAGGCAGGGGAGCGGAGGGCGAAAGGCAGGGGAGCGGAGGGCGAAAGGCAGGGGAGCGGAGGGCGAAAGGCAGGGGAGCGGAGGGCGAAAGGCAGGGGAGCGGAGGGCGAAAGGCAGGGGAGCGGAGGGCGAAAGGCAGGGGAGCGGAGGGCGAAAGGCAGGGGAGCGGAGGGCGAAAGGCAGGGGAGCGGAGGGCGAAAGGCAGAGAGCAGAGTGAGAAAGGCAGGGAGTAGTAGTAGGCAGTAGTTTGCAGGAAAACCACAACCATCTGATGAGGCCGCTTCCACTCTTATTGATTTATAATGGGGTGACGTGGGGGGTGTCACTAAATCTGATTGAAAACTATAATGTTGTTTCTCCACGTGTACGTCCCCCTAGATCACTGGTGCAATTTTAATACTTTTTCCACATGAGGACTAAAGAGCGAACACAAACACAAGTAGGGGACAAGAAAAAAAATAAAATGGCAAATATAACCATAACCAAATTATGCAAGAGACCTTCAGAAACCTCTTCCTCCTCCTCCTCCTCTTCTCCCTCCGAGGACTCTTCGTGCCGAGTCTTGATGGGATAGCTGCTTCGCCTCAGACTTTTCCTCCTTCCCTTGACACGGGAGTACATGTCCATGTTCTCCTATAATACAGGCGGATGATACACTAAATTCTACTGCTCGGATATATAATACCGCATGTGGCCTGTAAGAACGGAGGAGGTCACTACAGACGTGTCAGCATCTCCGGGACAGGATAGAGGGGTGCTGCATATTAGCCTGGGGGGCGATTACCTGAGATCTGGAACCTTCAGAAAGCTTTGTGCCAGGTTATTTTTTTTTTTAAAAATCATTCGTTAATTTGCTTTGTGCACACTTTTTGCTGAGTTTTTAGAGCAGAAATGTCACGTTTTGAGAAGGAAAATTTAGAAAAAGACACATAAAAAACCCTGTGAATTTGATAGACAGAACGAGCTCACTGATGGCTTCTCAGTTAACCCCTTTTGCAGCCAGCAACAGACAGTGCAACAAAGGTCTATAGAGGGCAATCGGTGCTACATTTTAATGAAACCCAATTGCAAAAATGATATTTAGCCTGAAATACATGCATTTAAATAAACATTTCCCAAAAGGTGGACAACCCCAATATCTTTAATAGAAGGGCTGTCTAAAGGTGTAGCTCTAGTACATGAAAGACTCACCAGTTCTGTGTCTGTCCACATGCGCAGCCGCTCCACCTCTCGGGATTTACTACCTCTCCGGATGTTGATATTGTCCATTTCCTGCAGTACGGCCTCGGCAGTGCTACAAAAAAACAAAAAATAAATAAAACAATTCATGACAATTTAGCACTTTTTTACTAAGCACCTTTATACTAGTGTCATTAGAGATCTCTAAGCAATAGATTGGCACTAGAAATGAGCAAAAAGATTTGCAGGACCCTGATCCGGCAGCCAAGTCGACAGTCTGTGGCCACTGGACCAAATCCGGTGGTCATGGCCGCCTGACATGGCTGCAAATCTTTTTCTACACTCCAGGTACGCCCATGATTGCCCCCATAATCAGTACTAATCCGGGATATACAGAAGTGATGCGACGCTGAGAATCACATACGAACATGATAAAATAACGCCCCGGTACATGACGGGAATATTCCCTTTCATGTCCTCATTTGTTCGCTTATTGTTAATCAAAGCTCTGATGAAGCGAGAACAGAGCTGAATCGATGGCAGTAATCCCAGGGGTCTCCGTATGTTCAGAGAGCCGCGCGGTGGGGAGTGAGCAGCACCGGCTCAGAAAATCCAGCCAGGTCGTTTGAAGCGTTTGCTCTACCTAGGACATCCGGAAACCCCGGAAATCTGCGAGCTCTGAAGTTAAGATTCAAGCCAATGGTTCACAAATCACTATGGCTGGCCAGGCACAAGGCGCCCCAAGACGTCCCGACGGCACTAGACGAACGGCCTTCCCGATGGTGCAAGAAGTCCCGATGGCACAAGACGAACAGCATTCCCCGATGGTGCAAGACATCCCGACGGCACAAGGCGAACGGCATTTCCCGACGGCGCAAGACGAAAGGCCTTCCCGACGGCACAAGACGAACGGCCTTCCCGATGGCGCAAGACGTCCCAATGGCACAAGACGTCCCGATGGCACAAGACGTCCCGACGGCACAAGACGCCCTGACGGCACAAGATGGACAGCCTTCCCGATGGAGCAAGACGAGCGTTCTCTGCCAGCATATGCCAGAGTTACGAACAGGAAAAAAACAAACAAAAAAAAAACACACTCGCTCGTTCGTTGGGTGCGATGAATTTTGAGCTGGATCTAAAATGATCGTTCTCGGCAGCACATTATGCTGTATAAATAGGTGATGTGCTAGCGATATGATGTTTGATGAGCACAGAACGATTGTGCCAACGATCGTTCTGTGTGTATACAAGTATGGTCGGCATGTCTAAACTCAGCATTAGACCTGGTTCAGACATTTGGGAATCGCACACGTGCTCCATCAGTGATTTTCACAGATAGAACATGTGCCCATTATGATTTATGGAGCTGTTCACATGTCCAGAATTTTTTTTTTTTTGCTTGCGGATCGTGAGTCCGTAAAATAATCACTGAGGCATGTCCGTTTTTTTTATTCTTAATAATAACTTGAAATTGCCCTTACAACTGTATGGATCAGTGGCAAAAACAAAATTAAAAAATTACCAACACTGAGCATTATTTTGGGTACCTGAACAATCACAGACGTCTGAATGAGGCTTTAAGGTGCAATTACTGCAAATAAGTAGAGGACCGCTCATCTCAGGATGACCGTGCAGTGTGAACAGGCTGCTGGTCATCTGATTAACAGGCAAAACACTCGTTCATCCAGTGAAAAGATCTTTTGGTTTGTCGGCAGCACGTCATCCTGTGTAAAGCAGACCTGTGCTGCCGAGAACAATGGCAGCCCAATTTGCAGTGAACTGTCCTTTGCAGACCATTCAGTGCTTATCTGAAGCTGGGTCAGCATGTTTAACTAGCCTATAAAACTCCCACCGGCAGGCAAACATGCTGCCGATCAGTAGATGTCTCAGGGCTCGCTCACACGAGCGTATAACATGGCGGAGTGCTACACGATGTGTTATCAGATAGCACTCGGCCCAATACTATATTATGGGGCAGCGCAGATCTGCGATTGTTTTTTCATACCAATTGGGAATGAGAAAACTATTGAAGCATTGCGAGTGCATTGGATGGAAATTGGACCTTAATGGGGTTCGCAAAGAACGTGGTAAAAAAGGCTGATGCACATTCTACTTGGCAACCTATTCTAGGAACATGCGTCTCAACTGTCAGAGGAGTAGAATGGTGCCCTGATCTACTCTCTCAGCTGAGAAGCCAGGGCTGTAGCAAGTGAGGTAAAAATAAAAACACAGATTGTTCATGGCCAAGTGAGAAGAACTAGATTTATTGGTACAGAAAACTACACTAATGGTTTCTTGTGTCCCACAATGAAGGCTATGGTTAGTACCAAAAATCCTCTCTCTCTCTCTTCAGCTGCAGCCCTGCTCCGTTCTCAGTCAGCCTTCATGCCCTGCGGTGCGCCTGTCAGGCTGACTGAGCACGGAGCAAGGCTGATGCTGGGGAAAAATAGCTGCTTTTGTTCACTAAGCTGAGGACAAGTTTTTTTTTTCTCTCCCACTACATCGCTACTCCAAGGCTGAGTAATCATATCAGGCTAGTTTGTACATGATGCTGCTTCCTCTGATAGTTGAGACATGTCCTGAGCATTTTTTTCTTCAGGTGGCAACTTGTCCCAACGTGTGACTAAGATGGGTTGCAGTTTGAAATATGTGCAGGGGCCATTTTTATCACTTTCTTGAAGAACCCCTTCAAGTGTTAACCCTGGATCTCATTCTTATTTGTCTTATTTGGATTTGTCTCACTATAGTCAAGGAGTAGGATATCCTCAGAATCTAAGAAGCTCTTTTCCTTAGAATATGTTCTCTCCTGATCCCCCCCACACACACACCATGCACAGGGGCTGTACATGTGGCTATAACACAGCCGGTGGCCAAAGGAGAAATTGGATAGGGCGTCCTCTGAAGGTAAAGGGGTTTCATAATATTCCAGTATATCGCAAACTATATGCCAATCATAAAAGAATGGGATTACCCCTTAATTACAGCGGCAGTTTAATTATAATGCTTGTACTTGTTATAATACGAGTGCACCACTAGAGGGCAGCGACTGCCCACTGCTCAGAAGTGATGGCCGCCAGCGATCGCTCCGCTCACCTGTTCACCAGCTGATCAAACAGCAGACTCTGGTTCAGGGTTTCGAATCGATTACTCTTGGATCTGCAGCTTCTCCTGACCTCACGGTTCCCATTAATGCAGGTATGGTCAACGTTAACCTCCTTCTCCACGCGGCGGCTTTTAAGAGCTACAGGAAAACCATAACGGAAATTATTCCACTGGGTCTAGAGAATTAACAAATGGGTTGTCATCCCTTATTTCAAGGGAACTACAACTCCTAGCATGCTATGACCACTATGATAAGAAGGGAGTTTCAGTTTCTTCCAAAAACTGGAGATTCCCCATTTCCTGCCCCACGCCAAAATTACTGCCATCTGTATATGTTCTGCTTCTCTTCGTCCATTAATATTTTACGTCAATTTAATCCAAGCTGGATTTTAACATAGGGGGGCACAAAGATGAGCTGGACCCCAAAGATTTGCAAGCAGATTTTTCTGCCCACATGGGACGAGTTGTAGCTTTGAATGAAACCATTCATATTTACATATAATGGACAAGAAAAAGGGGGAAAAGTTAAAAAAAAAAAAAAAAAAGTGGTGAAAAAAAAAATCTGCCATAGTTTTTGGGGTTTCACTTTGAGTCCATTGTGCAGTACCAACGAGTAGGTAACGTAATTCTACAGGTAAATAGGATTAAGGCGAGACTTGCAAAGATAGATAGATAATTTATTTTTTTGTGGCTTAAAAAAATTTAAAAAAAAAAAAAAAAACAAGAAAAACTGTTTCTGTCTCCACTTCTGAGACCCATATTTATTTATTTTGCTAACACTGGGTGAGGGCTTTTTTTTTTTTTTTTTTTTTTAGCGGCAAGAGTCCGTGTTTTTCCGTGACATTACTTTCACATTTTTTTAATTTTTACCTTGAAACTCGAACTTTTGTGTGCTCATTTTATTTTTATTTTTTTTTTAAACTTTTTTCATTTTTTGGAGTCCCGTAAGGAACTTTTGATTTCTTTTACTGTATTGAAATACTGCAGTATTGCTGGATGAAGTAATAGACAGTGGCATACTAGGCATTAAATGGAGCCAGGAAGCATTTAGAGGCAGACGACAGCTGTACAGCACAGCCGGTATCTGCCCTATGTGCTCTCCTAAGCCCGCTCCGTGTATATATCCATCATCAAAGGCTATAGGAATTAAGAATTAAAGGGAGAAAACAAAAAAAGAATCAACTTTGCAATTAGCTTTGATTAGTAAGCTTTTATCGTTCTCTGTATACAGCTCCACTGCAGACCTATGTTTGTCCAAGGTTACAGACTATATCTTATGTACATGTAGACTAATCTTACATTTAGGAGTTACTCTGTTTGGCCAAAAAAAAGGGCAAAGAAAGTGTTTTAATACTGCACAGACTTTTTGTAACCATAGAGATGCATCATTCCACGTAGGAGCTGCAGTTACAAAATGGTAAAGATTATTTGCAAACCTGATATTTTTTTTTTTACCACTAAATGTGCCAGAGGGATAAAACATGATATATACATATATTTGCAACAGCTAGGTCAGAAGAAATACTCACATAGACTGCTGTGGCTGTTTGGTAAAGAAGCACCAGACTGGGATAATAACCTAGGACAGAAACACAACAGAGCACGGATTAATCAGGTGACCGTCAAAAAAAAAAAAAAAAAACTTATACAAGTAATAAAATAAAACTCTCAGAGGTGAAGAAAAAAAAAGTATCTGGACCCGGCATTCTCCTTACTTCCTGGTTTACGGGAGGGCGGGTTCTCCTCCTTCCTGAGTGACAGCTCAGGTGAGTAGCAGAACTGTAGTATTAGTAGAGCTATAAAGCTCAGCACGAGTTCTGCTGTAACACATTGAGCCATTAGTGGTTTGTTCTGAGCCTACACTGTTACCTCTATATTTGCACATAGAAATAACAGGGCTTTTGAAAAAGCACACTTCTCCGTACAGTGAGTGAACTGATTAGCAGACCTCCTCTGGCAGCTTGTTACTTTATAATTACATCTCTTCAGAAGATAAAAGGGAGAGCAAGTGTGCGAGCAGATACCTGCTGTATATAAATCATAGAGCTGGGGAGCAATGGCTGGGATGTTAAGAGTTGAACCCTTTCCTGGAATGTACCTACTCCACTATCGGCCAGGCTCCATGATGACCAGCTGTACACGATGAAAGATAAAAGCTCTCATTGCAGGAAAATGACAGCAGACAGAAAATCAAGGCAATCGCAAACTTGCTTGCCTAATTAAAGCAACTGTTTAATAAAAAAAATATACTACTTTGCGATTTACTTTCTAAAAACCCTCTCAGTTATCAAGAACAGAGGGATTTTTAATTTAATAGTTTACTGCTCGTTGCGTAGGGCATCGGCCGCTGCTGCAGTCTATCAGAGGTTGCCGGTCTCTTAAGCAAGGAGCACTGCTCTGAAGTTGGCCTTGCTGCTAGCTCTGGATAGCATCAGTGCCCTGCACTCCGTCCATGCTGCCCTTGATCCCTGCATGAAAAAGGGGACTGGTCACATCAGCAGCGCAGCATGCACAAGACTGAAAACTGTAAATCATCAGGAGCACCACTCCATGGGAAGCAGGAAGCCAGGAGGCAGGTGAAGGGTGCGCTCCTGAATATGAGAAACCCTCTAATAAATATATCAATTACCAGAACATTGTCAGCTTTCTTAATACCTCCTGCACTGACAAGATTTGTGACTGGGCTGACAGTGTGACTCGGCAGCCGGTGGCCTTTACCTGGATCTCCTGGTTGACATACTCCATCCCTCCCGTTGTTTGGCGGCGGCACGGGGTTTAGGGCTCTCCTTCCGGACAGGCTCAGCATGGTTACAAGCTCGCTTGGCAGGAGGGGGTAACTGGCTGTCACTCAAGCTGGCGTCACTGCAGGCATCCTTCTGTAAAGACAAAAATAAAAATGGCTCCATGGTAACTAGCTGTACACTATGAAAGATAAAAGCTCACATCGACAGCACTGCAGCCAAGCAGTGAGTTCAGCAATGTCAACTCGGGCAGAGATTGGCAATTAATAGTAGACAATGGGAGAAGAAGTGGAGACTGAGCTGGACCGGGGGGGAGGGGCGAGAGTTTTTTTTTTTTTTTTTTTTTTCAAACTATACTGCAGCCTAGGAAATTTTGACACTTCAAATCCCCTTTAACAAATTCCCTTAGTAGGGTCAGCAAAATTTGGACATAGCAAAAACAGGATTTTTGATTGCTTACCGTAAAATTTGTTTCTCGGAGCCTTCATTGGGGGACACAGGAACCATGGTGTATGCTGCTGCCACTAAGAGGCTGACACTATGCAAATAAAAAAGTTAGCTCCTCCTCTGCAGTATACACCCTACCGACAGGAAGTAGGATATTCAGTTAGTGAGAAAGCAGTTGGAGAAGCAACATGTAAAAGATAGAAAACTCAAACTAACAATATAACAATAAAAACAGAGCTGTTCAACTTGGGAGGGTGCTGTGTCCCCCAATGAAGGCTCCGAGAAACAGATTTTACGGTAAGCAAACAAAAATCCTGTTTTCTCTATCGCCTCATTGGGGGACACAGGAACCATGGGATGTCCCAAAGCAGTCCCTGGGGTGGGAACAGCAGAAAAACTCCATTCAGATCGGAGGACTCACCACTGCCGCCTGCAAGATCCTTCCGCCTAGGTTGGCAACTGACGAACCGTAGGTATGGAGCGTATAACATTTGGCAAATGAGTGAACGGAACACCAGGTTGCTGCCTAGCAAAGTTGTAGGGCGCATGCACCATGGTGTACCGCCCAGGAGGCGCCCACTGCCCGGGGCAGAGTGAGTCTTAATCCCAGGAGGAGTCACTCTGTTCTTGACACGGTAAAGGTACAGTCACACTAGACGATATTGCTAGCGATCCGTGACGTTGCAGCGTCCTCGCTAGCGATATCGTCCAGTGTGACAGGCAGCAGCGATCAGGCCCCTGCTGTGCTGTCGCTGGTCGGGGAAGAAAGTCCAGAACTTTATTTGGTCGCTGGACTCCCCGCAGACATCGCTGAATCGGCGTGTGTGACACCGATTCAGCGATGTCTTCACTGGTAACCAGGGTAAACATCGGGTAACTAAGCGCAGGGCCGCGCTTAGTAACCCGATGTTTACCCTGGTTACCATCCTAAAAGTAAAAAAAAAAAAAAACACTACATACTTACCTACCGCTGTCTGTCCTCCAGCGCTGTGCTCTGCACTCCTCCTGTACTGGCTGTGAGCGTCGGTCAGCCGGAAAGCAGAGCGGTGACGTCACCGCTCTGCTTTCCGGCCGCTGTGCTCACAGTCAGTACAGGAGGAGTGCAGAGCACAGCGCTGGAGGACAGACAGCGATAGGCAAGTATGTAGTGTTTGTTTTTTTTTACTTTTAGGATGGTAACCAGGGTAAACATCGGGTTACTAAGCGCGGCCCTGCGCTTAGTTACCCAATGTTTACCCTGGTTACCGGCATCGTTGGTCGCTGGAGAGCTGTCTGTGTGACAGCTCTCCAGCGACCAAACAGCGACGCTGCAGCGATCCGGATCGTTGTCGGTATCGCTGCAGCGTCGCTAAATGTGACGGTACCTTTAGAGGACGAGATGCTGACTCTGAACAAGACAAGGCTTTGTTCTGTTGGCAAGCCACCAGAAACGGGACAGGGAGTTGAGGACAATGGTCAGACTCTCCTGGGCCTGAAAGGGGCAGAGCCTTGATGAGGATGACTTCAAGATATGGAATGAGCACTAGGCCCCTGATCCTCAAAATGGCCATAAATGTATCCATGATCTTTATGAAGACACTGGGAGCGGTCGCAAGACCGAGCGGCAGGGCGACAAACTGGAAATGACTCTTCTGCGCCGCGAAACGCAGGAAACTCAGGTGTGCTGGGGAAAATCAGAACATGGAGTTAGGCATCTTGGATACCCATGGAGCACAGGAATTCCTGTGGAAGTCAGAACTAAACAGAGGAACTTCATCCTGAAATGCTGGAGGCGGAACCTTCTGTTCACTAACTTCAGAGCCATAATGGGTCGAACTGCGCCGCTCTTGTTCGGCACTACAAGCAGGTTGGAATAGAAACCTGTGAAGCGTTCCTGCTGTGGGACAGAAACGATAACCTCCGAACAAAGAAGGAAGGTAATGGACGCAAAGAATCCTGGGATCAGAGGAGGCTTTTTTAAAGGGCGGGATTCGAAGAAGTGATTCCGGGGCCGCGAAGCAAACCCTATCTTGTATCCAGAGGATACCACCTCCCTGATCTAAGCATCCTCCACCGAGGCCAGCCAAACATCCCTGAAAAAAAACAAGAGACGCCCGCCCAAACTGGAAAAGACGCTGGGCCCTTAGCACGAGTTACGCCGAGGAACATCTGCCAGGTCTAGGCCTGGTGGACCAACCATGGGAGTTGCGGGAACGCCGGGAAGGGGTAGGCTTGAAGGAAGCCTTTTCTCTAGCCAGACGAGACCGTGGTCTGTGTTAGCTAAAGGAATCTTCCGACGTCTCGAAAAAGTGAAAGGACAAAAGGAAACTCGTGCCTTCCGTGGCGTCCTTAATAATTTGTTCCAGCATGTAGCCAAACGACGGGCCCCGTGGAAGGGGAGGCTGGTAAGGGACTTCTTGAAGACAAGTCCGCCTGCCGTGTGTAGAGCCGAATATTCCGCCGGATGGCCACCATATTGCTGGACGCGTGAGCTGCACAAGCCGCGCATCTAGAGAGGCAGATACCAAATATTTCCCTGCATAGGAAATCAGCTAGGACCGAACTTCTAAGCACGCTTGTGTGCCAGGATCATGGTCCTGCTGTCGGATCTATGAGGATACGGGGTGGCAGTACACGCCGTACTCAGTCCATAATGTGGGATTACAGGTGTGACTGTTCACCCTGTATCCCTCCGGAAATTATGAAAATTGAAGTAGATAAGGATCTAATGAAAGACCCGTGTCCACCTCCTACTCACACTAAGCTAAACTGAATATCCTACTTTCTGTCGGTAGGGTGTACACTGCAGAGGAGGAGCTAACTTTTTTATTTGCATAGTGTCAGCCTCCTAGTGGCAGCAGCATGCACCCATGGTTTCCGGTGTCCCCCAATGAGGCGATAGAGAAAAAACAAAATGTCAGTTCTGCAGATCATTGGCCCATGTAAAAACTGTAATTGTTCGATGTTCCATTTAATTTCCCGTGCCCCTCTCCTCCACAAAGGGTCACCGGCCACCTGAAGTTTTGGGACAGGACAGCAATTCTTTGTGGAAAGTAGCATAGGCTGAACAAAAGGAATAAGCAAGCAGCTCCTGAACCGTGGGCATACATTTGCGCAGTGTATGTTTCGACACGTAATAACGGATTGACAGATTACAGCAGATCGCTGGAGCCCCGGGACACTGATCAGCAACGGAGATCTGCTGTAAGACTCCATGCAAGTCCGAGCTCGGGCACTGCTGTATCATCATCAAGTGCACGATCCACGTGTGTGTTTGTGTGTAGTGACCTAGGTATAGGTACTGTGTGACTAGTAACATCTGTCCTGAAGCCTGCATGTCTCACCCAGGTGTTAAAACGCGATAAAACCGCATTAGAAACTGCAGACATATGCATCCTATCATTTAGAATGCATTCTGCACATGATGCGTTTTTTTCCGTGAAAAAAATGCATCGCGGTAAAAAAAAAAAAAAGCAGCATGTTCATTAATTTTGCGGATTTTCTGCGTTTTTCCCACTATTCTATGCATTTGTGAAAAAACTAGAAAATCCTGACGTGTGCACATACCCTAAATATGTATTTTCCTAAGACAAGCAGACTTCTGTCTCCAAATCTCACCAGGGGGTCTTGCTGGAAGCCAAGAAGAAAGGTAAAATTTGACATCTCTTAGCTCTTGGAAGAGAGATGTCAATTACGGCCTGATAGTATCTCTCTGAGAACGTTTACACAAAAGGATCTCAAGAGAAAATAATATATTCATTGGTAGCGTGGCAGTGGTCCAATCAAAAACAAGCAATTATGATATTACCCTGAGAGGCTGGTCTAGAAACCGGACCTCCAGACCAAAGCTATAAATTAGACCTGTATACCTAGAACCGTGTTCACATAATGGGGGCAGCTGAGCTGGTGTGATCCAATCTACATTCATCCTACCCTCAGGGAGCAGAAAGCAAACTACAAAGTTAGATGATTTCTTTAAGTTTTCTCCTGTTTATATTATACTGTTTTGCATAAGTTGTATGTCTTTATTATCATATTTTAATACCTTTTTCTTACTCTAAGCACTGAACCTTTTTGTATTAAAGTATAAACTTTAACAAGTTGAACCTTGAATGTTCTAACAAATCCAAAGCCCAAGGTGTGTGAGTGGTAGACAATATTATTACTAAAATTTCCGGGACTCATCGCCCGTGAGTTCGATGAGTGGTGTCAGCGTATATGAGCGGGTGTGTGGCCTGGGTCGGTGTGATTTATGCTCCCATTACAGACAAGGACAGAGGTTGAATGCTGGAGAGTGGGGAGATAGAGGCACAACCCCAGGTCACGTGCTGAGAGCGGGTACGTTACGAATTAGTGACACCACGGAGTGGGGATCTGTGACACATATTCCACACTTGATAATTATCACAATTTTCATAAAAGGATGTAACACGGTGATAAACATAAATGAAGGTGAGGTTGTAGAAGATAGTTTTGGGTCACAAGTCATGCACCATGGCAAGAGCGAGAACAGCAACAAGACAAGGTAGTTATCAGCGAGGTCTCTCCCAGCAGACAAGGTAGTTATAATGTATCAGCGAGGTCTCTCCCAGCACACAAGGTAGTTATAATGCATCAGCGAGGTCTCTCCCAGCACACAAGGTAGTTATAATGCATCAGCGAGGTCTCTCCCAGCACACAAGGTAGTTACAATGCACCAGCGAGGTCTCTCCCAGGCAAAGATTTCACAGCAGACTGTGGTTTAGAGTGTGATGTTTAAGCTCTTTTGAAAAAGCGTCAACTAATGGGCAACGTTGAGGACTGTAGATGCAGTGGTCTGAAACTGAGCTCAGCAAATGTCAGAAACCTCATGATTACTTCCCTTCAAATTGGAAGATTTTCAGCAGTGATATCAGATAATTGGCAACAACCAGTGGGATCAAGATATACCCATATACTGTTAGAAGAAGTCAGTCCAGAAGTGGTCTTCATGTAAGAACCATACCATCCAGATGAAAACAAGGCCAAGTGACTAAACTACATACAAAAACAGAACTGGGATGCAGAAAAATGGCAGCAGGTGCTCTCAATCACATGGTGCCTGCAGACTGGACTGCATTTTCATGGTGGCAGATCCTTTTTAATGGGGTCTTCCACACTGAGAAACACCGGCAGATAGTTATCCATTGTACAGTACCATCAGGGAGGAATCAGATTTGCTCCAAAGTAATTCTGTAGTAGGACAACGACCCCAAACATCTAAGCAGTCATTAAGATCCATCTTAAGGGTAAAGAAGAACAAGGAGAGATGACATGGACCTCACACAGATCCCAGATCTCACATTGTCCAGTCTGGGAATACAAAAGGATTCGCACAAGCCACAAACACAAGAAGATCTGAGGTCAGTTCTCCAAGATGTTTGGAACAACCTCCTGCCAAGTTCCTTCAAAAACTGAGCGCAAGTACCTGGAAGAAGTGATGAAGGCAAAGGGCGGTCACCAAATAGCAGTGCGATTTTTTCCTATGTTTATTTTTTTTAATCAATTAACAAAATGCAAACTGAATAATCTATTAACACTTCCATTTTAGAAACCTTACTGATATTGCAGCATTTTTTCCACTCTTGCTTATAAACTTTAAGGATGTGTGCACACAGTATCTTTTTCAGACGGAATCCACCTACCGTATATACTCGAGTATAAGCCGAGATTTTCAGCCCAAATTTTTGGGCTGAAAGTGCCCCCCTCGGCTTATACTCGAGTCACGGTAGCGGTGGGGTCGGCGGGTGAGGGGGTGAGGGCGCTGAGGTATACTTACCTAGTCCCAGCGATCCTCGCGCTGTCCCTGCCGTCCCACGGGCTTCGGCGCTGCAGTTTCTTCCTCTCTTCAGCGGTCACGTGGGACCGCTCATTACAGAAATGAATAAGCGGCTCCACCTCCCATAGGGGCGGAGCCGCTTATTCATTTCTCTAATCAGCGGTGCCGGTGACCGCTGATAGAGAAAGAAGCTGCGGCACCGAAGACAGGAGGGGACAGCGCGAGGATCGCCAGGACTAGGTGAGTATAGCATATTCACCTGTCCTCGTTCCAGCCGCCGGGCGCCGATCCATCTTCCCGGCCGGCGCCTCCATCTTCCCGGCGTCTGCGCTCTCTGACTGTTCAGGCAGGGGGCGCGATGACGCATATAGTGTGCGCGGCGCCCTCTGCCTGATCAGTCAGAGCAGAGACGCCGGGAAGATGGAGGCGCCGGAACGAGACGCCGGGAGCTGCAATCAAGGGAGGTGAGTATGTGGTTTTTTTTCTTTATTGCGGCAGCGGCGGCACAAATTTATGTGGAGCATCTATGGGGCACAGTGAACGGTGCAGAGCACCGTATATGGCACAGCACAGCTATGGGGCACAGTGAACGGTGCAGAGCACCGTATATGGCACAGCACAGCTATGGGGCACAGTGAACGGTGCAGAGCACCGTATATGGCACAGCACAGCTATGGGGTACAGTGAACGGTGCAGAGCACCGTATATGGCACAGCACAGCTATGGGGCACAATGAACGGTGCAGAGCACCGTATATGGCACAGCACAGCTATGGGGCACAGTGAACGGTGCAGAGCACCGTATATGGCACAGCACAGCTATGGGGCACAGTGAACGGTGCAGAGCACCGTATATGGCACAGCACAGCTATGGGGTACAGTGAACGGTGCAGAGCACCGTATATGGCACAGCACAGCTATGGGGCACAGTGAACGGTGCAGAGCACCGTATATGGCACAGCACAGCTATGGGGCACAGTGAACGGTGCAGAGCACCGTATATGGCACAGCACAGCTATGGGGCACAGTGAACGGTGCAGAGCACCGTATATGGCACAGCTATGGGGCACAATGAACGGTGCAGAGCACCGTATATGGCACAGCACAGCTATGTATGGGGCACAGTGAACGGTGCAGAGCACCGTATATGGCACAGCACAGCTATGGGGCACAGTGAACGGTGCAGAGCACCGTATATGGCACAGCTATGGGGCACAGTGAACGGTGCAGAGCACCGTATATGGCACAGCACAGCTATGGGGCACAGTGAACGGTGCAGAGCACCGTATATGGCACATCTATGGGGCACAATGAACGGTGCAGAGCACCGTATATGGCACAGCACAGCTATGTATGGGGCACAATGAACGGTGCAGAGCACTGTATATGGCACAGCACAGCTATGTATGGGGCACAATGAACGGTGCAGAGCACGGTATATGGCACAGCACAGCTATGTATGGGGCACAGTGAACGGTGCAGAGCACCGTATATGGCACAGCACAGCTATGGGGCACAGTGAACGGTGCAGAGCACCGTATATGGCACAGCTATGGGGCACAGTGAACGGTGCAGAGCACCGTATATGGCACAGCACAGCTATGGGGCACAGTGAACGGTGCAGAGCACCGTATATGGCACATCTATGGGGCACAATGAACGGTGCAGAGCACCGTATATGGCACATCTATGGGGCACAGTGAACGGTGCAGAGCACTATATGGTTCACACCTATGGGGAAATATGAACGGTGCAGAACACTATATGGCACAGCTATGGGGAAATAATGATCTATTTTTATTTTTGAAATTCACCGGTAAATGCTGCATTTCCACCCTAGGCTTATACTCGAGTCAATAAGTTTTCCCAGTTTTTTGTGGCAAAATTAGGGGGGTCGGCTTATACTCGGGTCGGCTTATACTCGAGTATATACGGTAATTAAAAAAAACACTCCATAAAATGGACATATGTAATATCAACACCGCTGTGCTCATATTCCATCTTCTGTCATTTCTTTTTACAGCTTCAAGGTTCGGAAACCGTGACAAGGTTAAAAGTGGCGACTTGCTACAATGACCCACATCTGGTACTGGTGGTCATGTCCATTCCTAAGAGCCTTCTGGGAGGGAGTTCTTAAGGTTATTATTGAGGTAACAGAGGTGGCAATCCCGACTTCTCCAGTGGCGCTGCCATCATACATGTTCCCTACATCCAAATCCGCCTATTAATCCCTTTGTGACCGGGCCAATTTTTACAATTCTGACCACTGTCCCTTTATGAGGTTATAGCTCTGGAACGCTTTAACGGATCCCACAGATTCTGAGAATGATTATTCGTGACATATTGTGCTTCATGTTAGTGGCAACATTTCTTCGATAAGACTTGCGTTTATTTATGAAAAAAATTGAAATTTGGCAAAAATGTAGAAAATTTTGCAATTTTCAAACTTTTTATTTTCTTTACCCTTAAATCAGAGAGTCATATCGCACAAAATAGTTAATAAATAACATTTCCCACATGTCTACTTTACATCAGCACAATTTTGGAAACAATTTTTCTTTCGTTAGGACATTATAAGGGTTAAAAGTTAACCAGCGATCTCTCATTTTTCCAATAAAACCCCAACACCACAACCCTAACCCCAACACCAACACCACAACAATAACCCCAACACCAACACCACAACCCTAACCCCAACACCACAACCCTAACCCCAACACCACAACCCTAACCCCAACACCAAAACCCTAACCCCAACACTAATACCCTAACCCCAACACCACAAACCTAACCCCAACACCAAAACCCTAACCCCAACACCAAAACCCTAACCCCAACACCACAAACCTAACCCCAACACCACAACCCTAACCCCAACACCAACACCCAAACCCCAACACCACAAACCTAACCCCAACACCAAAACCCTAACCCCAACACCAAAACCCTAACCCCAACACCCAAACCCCAACCCTTATCCTAGCTCTAACAACAACCCTAACCCTAGCCCCAACTATAATGGAAGAAAAAAAAAAAAAAAAAAAAAAAACTTTATAATGTTATTATTTTTACCTAACTAAGGGGGTGATAAAAAAAAATAGTAAATCAAACCTCCCCTTTATCTTGATCACTGTGATAGACTATCACAGTGATCAAAATGAACCAATAGGAAAAACCTCCTATTGTTGCCGGGTGCTGGCCGGCAGATCTCAGCGGGCGCACTGCCCATGAGGCCACCATTTTCTTCCCAGAAGACGACGCCAAGGGCTGGGGGACAGAGCCAGAGGGACCGGGGGAGGGGCTCAGGGGACCCAATTTCTCTCCCCTCCGGTTTGTTAGGTCATGGAGGAGAGAGAAATAAATGGGAAATCAGACTTTTTTATTTTGTTTTGTGATCGCAAGACTGGGGACAGTAAAAATTGACCCGAATCATGTTCTCCGGGGTCTCAGCTACCACCAGTAGCCGAGACCCCGGAGATTTTCCAATGCTGGGGGGCGCTATACCATTATTTCTCAGGGCCATTAAAAAGCAGCGTTGAGGAATAAGTACCATTAACTGCCGCCGTTAAAAGGTGTATCAGCGGTCGTTAAGGGGTTAAAAAAAAATCCCTGTTACAACAGGTCACCAAACAATGATCCCATGTCACTGGAGGTCAACATACCTCCAGTTGTTTGCTGAAATAGTTACAACCCACCTATAGAATCTATGACTGCACAAACTGATAAGAAAAGACCACCACAGCTAAAGGTACCTTCACACTAAACGACGCTGCAGCGATCCAGACAACGATCCGGATCGCTGCAGCGTCGCTGTTTGGTCGCTGGAGAGCTGTCACACAGACCGCTCTCCAGCGACCAACGATGCCGGTAACCAGGGTAAACATCGGGTTACTAGGTGCAGGGCCGCGCTTAGTAACCCGATGTTTACCCTGGTTACCATCCTAAAAGTAAAAAAAAACAAACGCTTCATACTTACCTTCCGCTGTCTGTCCCCGGCGCTCTGCTTCTCTGTACTGGCTGTGACGTCACCGCTCTGCTTTCCGGCCGCTGTGCTCACAGTGAGTGCAGGAAAGCACAGCGCCGGGGACAGACAGCGGTAGGTAAGTATGTAGTGTTTGTTTTTTTTACTTATAGGATGGTAACCAGAGTAAACATCGGGTTACTAAGCGCGGCCCTGCGCTTAGTAACCCGATGTTTACCCTGGTTACCAGCGAAGACATAGCTGAATCGGTGTCACACACGCCGATTCAGCGATGTCAGCGGGAGAGCCAGCGACCAAATAAAGTTCTGGCCTTCTAGCCCCGACCAACGACATCACAGCAGGTTTCTGATCGCTGCTGCGTCACACTGAACGATATCGCTATCCAGGACGCTGCAACGTCACGGATCGCTAGCGATATCGTTTAGTGTGAAGGTACCTTTAGAATGTCTTCCTCCGCCCCCCCGGCGCTTTCCTTCTGTCCGCCAGCAATTCCTCAATACTTGTCCCACTTACAATTATAGAAAATTTTGGTCCCCACAACTCAGCCTTTCCAACGTATGATGTATCCCAAAAGTGAGAACACCCCTCATATTTTTGTAAATATTTTATTCTTATCTTTTCATGGTACAGCACAGAAGCTTTTACATTTTGATACAATGTGTCATATCTTTCACACATTGGTCAGGCATCCTTCAATTTCACACACTGGTCAGGGCCATTGAGTTGGTCAGACATCCTTCAATTTCATACATTGGTCAGGGACATTGTGCTGGTCAGGCATCCTTCAATTTCATACATTGGTCAGGGACATTGTGCTGGTCAGGCATCCTTCAATTTCATACATTGGTCAGGGCCATTGTGCTGGTCAGGCATCCTTCGATTTTATACATTGGTCAGGGCCATTGAGTTGGTCAGACATCCTTCAATTTCTTACATTGGTCAGGGCCATTGAGTTGGTCAGACATCCCTCAATTTCACACACTGGTCAGGGCCATTGAGTTGGTCAGGCATCCTTCAATTTCACACATTGGTCAGGCAATTTTTACTGTACATTGGTTGGCCATTGAATTGCTCAGGCATTTTTACTTTAACCCATACACTATCACTAATATAAACTGTATAAATACTACAGCCATTCTCATGTGAGAACACCAAGACATGAAGGTTTAAACATGAGAAAAATTGCAAAAATAAATATGTTTCACACCCTACTGTATCTGCTTTTTATTACTAAAAATGCAGGATAAAACTAAAGGCAATTTTTTTTGCACTTCCTCATTGCTTTCAATGGATGAAAAAAAAACACTGCAAAAATGCTGAAAAGTGACATGCTGAAGTTTTCCTATTCAGTCAGGAAAAAAACACTGGTATGTGCATGAGATTTCTAAAATGTCAACTTTTTCTGGTACTGTAACTTTAAATTGGTTAAAAAAAATGCATTGTCTGAACATAGACTTATCCTCAGAAAAATTCAATAAAATTTTAATTGTATAGATCACTGTATATTACATCTGGCTTTTTACATTGATGCATTTTTAGGTCTCAATGTTGTAGAATATCACCAGGGATCATGGTCTGAGAGGACGGAAATGTTAGGAAGTATTCTGTTAACTAACGTGCATCACTAACAATATATTATGTTCAAGAAAATACAAATGCCAGGGATGAGCGGCGGCACCTCATGTGCCAGGCATACATATAGTGGGTATGGAAAGTATTCAGACCCCTTTACATTTTTCACTCTGTTTCATTGCAGCCATTTGGTAAATTCAAAAAAGTTCATTTTTTTCTCATTAATGTTCACTCTGCACCCCCATTTCTTGACAGAAATAAAACAGCCATGTAGAAGTTTTTCCAAATTTAATAAAAAAAAAAACATCACATGGTCATAAGTATTCAGACCCTTTGCTCAGACTCATATTTAAGTCACATGCTGTCCATTTCCTTGTGATCCTCCTTGAGATGGTTCTACTCCTTCAGTGGAGTCCAACTGTGTTTAATTAAACTGATAGGACTTGATTTTGGAGGCGCACACCTGTCTATATAAGACCTCACAGCTCACAGTGCATGTCAGACCAAATGAGAATCATGAGGTCAAAGGAACTGGCCAAGGAGCTCAGAGACAGAATTGTGGGAAGGCACAGATCTGGCCAAGGTTACAACAGAATGTCTGCAGTACTCAAGGTGTGGCCTCTGTGATCCTTAAATGGAAGAAGTTTGGGACCACCAGAAGTCTTCCTAGACCTGGCCATCCAGCCAAACTGAGCAAACGTGGGAAAAGAGCCTTGGTGAGAGAGGTAAAGAAGAACCCCAAGATCACTGTGGCTGAGCTCCAGAGATGCAGTAGGGAGATGCGAGAAAGTTTCACAAAATCAACTATCACTACAGCCCTCCACCAGTCGGGCATTTATGGCAGAGTGGTCCGACGGAAGCCTCTCCTCAGTGTAAGACGTATGAAAGCGTGCATAGAGTTTGCTAAAAAAAAAACACATGAAGGACTCCCAGACTATGAGAAATAAGATTCTCTGGTCTGATGAGATGAAGATAGACCTTTTTGGTAATAATTCTAAGCGGTATATGTGGAGAAAACCAGGCTCTGCTCATCACCTGCCCAATACAATCCCAACAGTGAAGCATGGTGGTGGCAGCATCATGCTATGGAGATGTTTTCAGCTGCAGGGACAGGACGACTGGTTGTCATTGAAGGAAACATGAAGGTGGCCAAGTACAGAGATATCCTGGATGAAATCCTCTTCCAGAGTGCTCTGGACCTCAGACTTGGCTGAAGGATCACCTTCCAACAAGACAATGACCCTAAGCACACAGCTAAAATAACAAAGGACTGGCTTCAGAACAACTCTGTGACCATTCTTGACTGGCACAGCCAGAGCCCTGACCTAAACCCAATTGAGCATCTCTGGAGAGACCTGAAAATGGCGTCCACCAACGTTCCCCATCCAACCTGATGGAACTGGAGAGGATCTGCAAGGAAGAATGGCCGAGGATCCCCAAATCCAGGGGTGAAAAACTTGTTGCAACATTCCCAAGAAGACTCATGGCTGTACTAGCTCAAAAGGTGCTTCTACTCAATACTGAGCAACTGAATACTTATGACCATGTGATATTTCAGTTATTCTATTTTAATAAATTTGCAAAAATTTCTACTTCTCTGTTTCTTTTTTCAGTCAAGATGGAGTGCAGAGTGAACATTAATGAGAAAAAAATGAACTTTTTTGAATTTACCAAATGGCTGCAATGCAACAGAGTGAAAAATGTAAAGGGGTCTGAATACTTCCCGTAGCCCCTGTATGTGCAGGCAGCTGACATGACTGCAGGCCGCTCTGCGCACCAGCTGCTTCTTTGTTTACATGGGGGAGGCAGCAGAGATATGTGCGGCCCCAGATGAACCTGTACTGGGAGAGCTGGGAATGTAAGCAGACGGCTGCCAGATACACACACAGCTCTGCTGAGCCTTCCCCGGAGCATGGCAACCAATGCTATACAGAGACCACACTGCAAATATACAACTTCTGGTGCAAAGTCCTCCCCAATTACGAGCATCCGACACATTTACTAATAATGATCCTGGAGTAGATTTATTCAGAAGCTTACTTTACTTTCACCCCTCTGTTCTTCCTCCTGGAAACACAGGACTAAATCCATTACTAGGGGTGATTATTCCTCATCAATGGGGCAAAACCATAGATACTCCGCTCTGACACCAGAAGCACGTTGACAAAAGGTATAAGAACCCCGCGGGTCATAAATGGAGGCATTTCCAGGAGGAATAACACCGCTATGTTGATGAATATAGTTACTCTGAACTCTACACCATGCCGCCCCTCTGTCCTTCCTCCTGGAAATGCATGAATAAAGTAATAACTGGGTGTTAAAGAGGACAGCGATTGGCTGCAGCGGTCAGATGACTGGAACATCAGAGGCACATAAGGTCAGCGACCAGTACCAGGACCCAAAACCAAGATGTCCTAGTGACCGCCAACGGGGCGGGCTGCTAAACCTGGAGGGTCTTCCCGAGGAGCCGTACTGTCTGCACTGTATGTTCCCATCAGCCCGGCTAATGCAAAACTACAACTCTCAGCATGCTCAGATGACAACTCCCAGCACTGGTGTCACCATTTAGAAAATAAACAGATGGTAGAAATCAGATGTATCTGCAGGGAAAGTGAAAGTCTGCCCCCCGGATTCCTGCACCGCGGGGTCCGCACACGGATCAGCCGCATTCCCTGAGACATAATACAAGGTGAAAAGCAAAAACAAAAGAGAAAAAAAGAAAACTGTGTCTGTCCGTCCTGCAGAGAGCACAGTAACTGCAGGGAGGCTCCAGGAGCTGCAGCTGCATGTTACACCAGCTGTGACAGCCCTGACATGTGAGGAGTCATCCACCAGAGGGCGCTCCGCTCCAAGGAAACTTGTGTTCTTTTATACACTGTAGACAAGCGCCTGCTGTGCCCACACTACACCCACAGCACAATGGGCACAAAGCCTGCGGAGCCCAGACACAGCACACAAGCACAGAAGTAACGGAGACGATAAGGCCAGAAGACAGATCAGCGGCTGCGGCACCCAACACCAACCGGGGAAAGCCGCAGCAACTGGTCAGAGCGGTCAGCGAGTCATAAAGGAAAGTGTAGGGGCAGATGTAGCAGAGTAAAGTCTGTCACTCCCATGCGCATGATGAAGAAAGTGCAAAACATTGCACTATGCCATAGGACAAGCTCAGCTCTACCTGGTGCAGCAGAGCTGAAAGTGTCCTCCATGGGCTACAGAAAAGGTTTAGTTTTTACCTGTTATCCTGTATAAAAGCACAGGACAAAAAAAAAAAAACATTCAACTGTGCCACCTGGTTCAACAGGTCCCCCTGGCGCTCAGCAACAGCCCCCCACCGCCGCGCCCAGCAACAGCTTCCCTCCGTGCCACCTCTGCACCCGACGCTCAACGACATGTCCCCTCCGTGCCACCTCTGCACCCGACAAGTCCCCTCCGTGCCACCTCTGCACCCGGCAGTCAGCGACAAGTCCCCTCCGTGCCACCTCTGCACCCGGCAGTCAGCGACAAGTCCCCTCCGTGCCACCTCTGCACCCGGCAGTCAGCGACAAGTCCCCTCCGTGCCACCTCTGCACCCGGCAGTCAGCGACAAGTCCCCTCCATGCCACCTCTGTACCCGGCAGTAATCGACAAGTCCCCTCCGTGGGAACTCTGCACCCGGCAGTCAGCGACAAGTCCCCTCCGTGCCACCTCTGCACCCGGCAGTCAGCGACAAGTCCCCTCCATGCCACCTCTGCACCCGGCAGTAATCGACAAGTCCCCTCCGTGGGACCTCTGCACCCGGCAGTCAGCGACATGTCCCCTCCGTGCCACCTCTGCACCCAAGTCCCCTCCACGCCACCTCTGCACCCGGCGCTCAGCGACAAGTCCCCTCCGTGCCACCTCTGCACCCAAGTCCCCTCCACGCCACCTCTGCACCCGGCGCTCAGCGACAAGTCCCCTCTACACCACCTCTGCACCCGGCACTCAGCGACATGTCGCCTCCGTGCCACCTCTTCACCCGGCACTCAGCGACATGTCCCCTCCGTGCCACCTCTGCACCCGGCGCTCAGCGACAAGTCCCGTCCACACAACCTCTGCACCCGGCACTCAGCGACATGTCCCCTCCGTGCCACCTCTGCACCCGGCGCTCAGCGACAAGTCCCGTCCACACAACCTCTGCACCCGGCACTCAGCGACATGTCCCCTCCGTGCCACCTCTGCACCCGGCACTCAGCGACACGTCATCTTTGGAGTGATCTTAAAACTGATGTTGGGAGAAGGCGCCTTGAAATATCCGAGACCTGGAGCAGTTTACAAAAGAAGAGTGGTGCAAAATACCAGGAAAGAGATGCAAGAAGCTTGTTGATGGTTATAGGAAGCGATTGATTAAAGTTATTTATTCCAAAGGGTGCAACCAAATATTAAGTTGAGGGTGCCAAAAATTTTGTCCGGCCCATTTTGGGGCTTTTGTGTGGAATTCTTTGCCTTTTTCTCTTTTTTTGTTCCAATACACAAAGTGTACAACAAAATGTATAATTGTAGTAATTTTCTGGGACAATTTAAAGGGTGCCAACACTTTCGGCCATGACTATACACGGTGTTCCAAATTATTATGCAAACTGGATTTACCGTATTTTTCCGACCATAAGACGCACTTTTTTTCCTCCAAATTTGGGAGGAAAGTGTGGGTGCGTCTTATGGTACGGATGTAGCATGTGGGGAGGGGGGCAGCAGTGAGTGGGATCACACTGTTAAGCCACTTCAGGACTTCCCTGCTGCCCAGAATCAGTGCTGGGGAAACCATGTGATCCCGATGATTAAGTGCAGTGAATATTCATTAGCGGCTCCCTGCCCACCTATCAGCTGAGCAGTGAGCCCAGAGCAGCAAATGAATACTGCACTTAAGCAGGGACACACATGGTTTCTCCAGCGCTGATTACTGCAGCAACTGGGGAGGTCTGTGTGTCCAGGGGAGGAGGAGGCAGCAGCAGCAGGGGCCAGAGGAGAGAGGAGATCGCTGCATACCTGCCTGCCATGCCTGGGCTGGACACCGAGTGCTGTGCACAAACAGGACCTGTGATGATGTCAGGAGTGGGCGGGCTGGAGCATCACATGGCAGCTCAGAGCCCTCCCTCTTCTTGACATCATCACAGGTCCTTCAGGCTCCCCAATAGAATCTGCAGCTTCCTCATAACCTGTGCTGTGTAAAGGAAACAAGAGGGAGGGCTCTGTGTGCAGTCATGGGATGCTTTTACCTCACCACAGTGGCTGGCTGCCACAATTAAGAGGTTAGTCTTTCCAAAACACAATAAAGCACTCTGCCACTCCTTTGGTGAACTATAACTCCCAGCATGTCATAGGATCTGCAGGACATGCTGGGAGTTATAGTTCTCCCATGGGATTTTAAAGCAGCACTCCAGTGTTATTTTGCAGTGCTGGAGTGGTGCTTTCAATATAAGCCCTGTGCCCCCATTCTTATACTCACCCTCCGGCATCTTCATATAGTACTGTACAGGTACCACACTGGTCCCGCAGCTTCCAACATAATAACATACTATTATATATAATAACACTACATATAATAGTATGTTATTTATGTTATTAAATATTTTACCACATTTTTTTGCTTCAAATATTTTTTTTCCCCATTTTCCACCTCTACAACCTGGGTGCGCCTTATAGTCCGGTGCGTCTTATAGTCCGAAAAATACGGTAAGTGTCAAAGATTTAATTGTTTTGTTTTTCAAATAAACTCGTGGATGGTATTGTGTCTCAGGGCTCAATGGATCACTGAAACCATGTGATTTTAACACATGTGATAATTAGTTTCCCAGGTGATTCTAATTAAAGGAAAACTACCGTATATACTCGAGTATAAGCCGACCCCCCTAATTTTTCCACAAAAAAGCTGGGAAAACTTAATGATTCGAGTATAAGCCTAGGGTGGAAAATGCAGCAGCTACCGGTAAATTTCAAAAATAAAAATAGATACCAATAAAAGTAAAATTAATTGAGACATCAGTAGGTTAAGTGTTTTTGAATATCCATATTGAATCAGGAGCCCCATATAATGCTCTATACAGTTCATGATGGGCCCATAAGATGCTCCATATTAAAATATGCCCCATATAATCCTCCATATACAAATATGCCACAAATAATGCTCCATGCAGTTCATTATGGCCCATAAGGGTATGTGCACATAATGCAGATTTAATGCAGTTCTGCAGCGAGTGCAGATTTAGTGCAGTTCTGCGGCTTTTTTTCTGCTGCAGAAACGCTGCAGATCTGCACTGTGATTTACAGTACAATGTAAATCAATGTGAAAAAAAAAGCTGTGCACATGGTGCAAAAAAATCTGCGCAGAAACGCTGCAGTTTTCAAAGAAGTGCATGTCACTTCTTTTGCGCGTTTCTGCAGCGTTTCTGCACCCCTCCATTAATAGAAATCTGCAGTGGTAATATCTGCACAAAAACTGCACAAAATCCGCATCAATTCCGCACAAAAATGCACCTGCGGATTCTGCCAGGAGATGCAGATTTAGTGGAGAAAATTCTGCACCACATTTCCTACGTGTGCACATAGCCTAAGATGCTCCATATACAAATATGCCCCATATAATGCTCCATACAGTTCATTATGGCCCCATAGATGTTCCATATACAAATAAGCCCCATATAATGCTCCATACAGTTCATTATGGCCCCATAAGATGCTCCATATACAAATATGCCCCATATAATGCTCCATACAGTTCATTATGGCCCCATAAGATGTTCCATATACAAATAAGCCCCATATAATGCTCCATACAGTTCATTATGGCCCCATAAGATGCTCCATATACAAATATGCCCCATATAATGCTCCATACAGTTCATTATGGCCCCATAAGATGCTCCATATACAAATATGCCCCATATAATGCTCCATACAGTTCATTATGGCCCCATAAGATGTTCCATATACAAATATGCCCCATATAATGCTCCATACAGTTCATTATAGCCCCATAAGATATTCCATATACAAATAAGCCCCATATAATGCTCCATACAGTGCATTATGGCCCCAGAAGATGTTCTATATACAAATATGCCCCATATAATGCTCCATACAGATCATTATGGCCCCATAGATGTTCTATATACAAATATGCCCCATATAATGCTCCATACAGTTCATTATGGCCCCATAGATGTTCTATATACAAATATGCCCCATATAATGCTCCATACAGATCATTATGGCCCCATAGATGTTCTATATACAAATATGCCCCATATAATGCTCCATACAGTTCATTATGGCCCCATAGATGTTCTATATACAAATATGCCCCATATAATGCTCCATACAGTTTATTATGGCCCCATAGATGTTCTATATACAAATATGCCCCATATAATGCTCCATGCAGTTCAGTATGGCCCCATAAGATGCTCCATATAACAATGTGCCCAATATAATGCTCCATACAGTTCAATATAGCCCCATAAGATGTTCCATATACAAATATGCCCCATATAATGCTCCATGCAGTTCATTATGGCCCCATAAGATGCTCCATATACAAATATGCCCCAAATAGATAAACCATTATTTCTTATTTTTAGTGACTCTATAGCGACAGGGTCTGTTCCGCAGGACTGGCGCATAGCAAATGTGGTGCCAATATTCAAAAAGGGCTCTAAAAGTGAACCTGGAAATTATAGGCCAGTAAGTCTAACCTCTATTGTTGGTAAAATATTTGAAGGGTTTCTGAGGGATGTTATTCTGGATTATCTCAATGAGAATAACTGTTTAACTCCATATCAGCATGGGTTTATGAGAAATCGCTCCTGTCAAACCAATCTAATCAGTTTTTATGAAGAGGTAAGCTATAGGCTGGACCACGGTGAGTCATTGGACGTGGTATATCTCGATTTTTCCAAAGCGTTTGATACCGTGCCGCACAAGAGGTTGGTACACAAAATGAGAATGCTTGGTCTGGGGGAAAATGTGTGTAAATGGGTTAGTAACTGGCTTAGTGATAGAAAGCAGAGGGTGGTTATAAATGGTATAGTCTCTAACTGGGTCGCTGTGACCAGTGGGGTACCGCAGGGGTCAGTATTGGGACCTGTTCTCTTCAACATATTCATTAATGATCTGGTAGAAGGTTTACACAGTAAAATATCGATATTTGCAGATGATACAAAACTATGTAAAGCAGTTAATACAAGAGAAGATAGTATTCTGCTACAGATGGATCTGGATAAGTTGGAAACTTGGGCTGAAAGGTGGCAGATGAGGTTTAACAATGATAAATGTAAGGTTATACACATGGGAAGAGGGAATCAATATCACCATTACACACTGAACGGGAAACCACTGGGTAAATCTGACAGGGAGAAGGACTTGGGGATCCTAGTTAATGATAAACTTACCTGGAGCAGCCAGTGCCAGGCAGCAGCTGCCAAGGCAAACAGGATCATGGGGTGCATTAAAAGAGGTCTGGATACACATGATGAGAGCATTATACTGCCTCTGTACAAATCCCTAGTTAGACCGCACATGGAGTACTGTGTCCAGTTTTGGGCACCGGTGCTCAGGAAGGATATAATGGAACTAGAGAGAGTACAAAGGAGGGCAACAAAATTAATAAAGGGGATGGGAGAACTACTATCTGGGTATTGATTAGCGAAATTAGGATTATTTAGTCTAGAAAAAAAGACGACTGAGGGGCGATCTAATAACCATGTATAAGTATATAAGGGGACAATACAAATATCTCGCTGAGGATCTGTTTATACCAAGGAAGGTGACGGGCACAAGGGGGCATTCTTTGCGTCTGGAGGAGAGAAGGTTTTTCCACCAACATAGAAGAGGATTCTTTACTGTTAGGGCAGTGAGAATCTGGAATTGCTTGCCTGAGGAGGTGGTGATGGCGAACTCAGTCGAGGGGTTCAAGAGAGGCCTGGATGTCTTCCTGGAGCAGAACAATATTGTATCATACAATTATTAGGTTCTGTAGAAGGACGTAGATCTGGGTATTTATTATAATGGAATATAGGCTGAACTGGATGGACAAATGTCTTTTTTCGGCCTTACTAACTATGTTACTATAATGCTCCATGCAGTTCAGTATGGCCCCATAGACGCTCCATATAACATTGTGCCACATATAATGCTGCAATAAAAATAAATAAATCACATACTCCCCTCTAGTCGCTGCTCCTCATCGTCCCGTCTCTCCACACTGACTGTTCAGGCAGAGGGCGGCGCGCACACTAATACGTCATCGCGCCCTCTGACCTGAATAGTCAGTGCAGAGGACGTGGAAGACGGCGCGTCGGTGGAATGAGGGAAGAAATATGAAATACTCACCTGCTCCGGCGCAGTCCCTGGCAGCTTCTCCCAGACACGGTGTCCGGCGCCCGCAGCTTCTTCCTCTGTTCAGCGGTCACGTGGTACCGCTCATTACAGTAATGAATATGCGGCTCCACCCCTATGGGAGTGGAGTCCATATTCATTACTTTAATGAGCGGTACCACGTGACCGCTGAACAGAGGAAGGTGCCGGAGACCATGGGACATGCAGGGACTGCGCAAGGAGCAGGTGAGTATGTGACAGACGTCGCTCCCCCTCACCCACTTACACCCCCGCCGACCATGACTCGAGTATAAACCGAGAGGGGCACTTTCAGCCCATTTTTTGGGCTGAAAATCTTGGCTAATACTCGAGTATATACGGTACTTAAAAATGATGTTCCACATTATGAAGCAGGCCACAGGTTTCAAGCAATATGGGAAACAAAAAGGATCTCTCTGCTGCTGAAAAGCGTTAAATAGTGCAATGCCTTGGACAAGGTATGAAAACATTAGATATTTCATGAAAACTTAAGAGTGATCATCATACTCTGAAGAGATTTGTGACGGATACAGAGCACAGACAGAGTTCATGCAGATAAAGGCATAATGAGGAAGATTTCTGCCAGACAAATTCATTAAACAAAGGCACCACACATTGGTACTATAAAAGATCACTTTATTAATAGAAAAAAGACCACAGCCTGATCTATATTAAAAAAGCCATAACAGGCATACTGGTAAGACATAAACACAGAACGGGTAGACACAACCTGGTAGATAACAACAAATCATTATATATATGCACTAAGTGTGACAATAAAGACTCTCATTACATAACATACATGCTATATATAGCAATAGGGCAATTATGGAGTCACTTTATTAACTCCAGGACAGTGCTATAGTCACTGTCCACCAAGTACAGGTGTACATATCTAATGGTGCTGGAGTAAACAAAGTGAGTCCACATATATTACATCTGACTCATTGGAACAAATCAACATACGTTGTAACGTGAGATTAGCTAGGCCAAAGACACCTAATATGCACAATATCAGAAAAATACCAGAACATATGCCCTGCTACAAAGTATATACATAGAACATGTGTTACCCGTGTACAGGAGAGAGAGGAACCAGGAGTCTACCACACCCGACGAAGCATTTCACTGCGAAACGCGCGTCGGGTGTGGTAGACTCCTGGTTCCTCTCTCTCCTGTACACGGGTAACACATGTTCTATGTATATACTTTGTAGCAGGGCATATGTTCTGGTATTTTTCTGATATTGTGCATATTAGGTGTCTTTGGCCTAGCTAATCTCACGTTACAACGTATGTTGATTTGTTCCAATGAGTCAGATGTAATATATGTGGACTCACTTTGTTTACTCCAGCACCATTAGATATGTACACCTGTACTTGGTGGACAGTGACTATAGCACTGTCCTGGAGTTAATAAAGTGACTCCATAATTGCCCTATTGCTATATATAGCATGTATGTTATGTAATGAGAGTCTTTATTGTCACACTTAGTGCATATATATAATGATTTGTTGTTATCTACCAGGTTGTGTCTACCCGTTCTGTGTTTGTTATGTCTTACCAGTATGCCTGTTATGGCTTTTTTAATATAGATCAGGCTGTGGTCTTTTTTCTATTAATAAAGTGATCTTTTATAGTACCAATGTGTGGTGCCTTTGTTTATAGGTGTTTATTTGTAGTTTGGTAATCCACATAAGGATATATTATAGGTGTTATAGACAAATTCATTAGATTAAGACAGCAGCTGCTAAAATACCATTACAAAACAGCAAACAGTTATTTGAAGCTGCTAGTGCCTCTGGATTGCCCAGAACCTTAAGGTGTAGGATCCTACAAAGGCTTGCTGTGGTGCAGAAACCTACCATTTGGCCACCCCTAAAACAGTGTTCACAAGCAGAAACGGTTGCAGTGGGCCCAGACATACATGAAGACTAATTTTCAAACAGTCTTGTTTACTGATGAGTGTCGAGCAACCCTGGATGGTCCAGATGGATGGTGTAGTGGATGGTTGGTGGATAGCCACCATGTTGCAAGGAGGTGGAGAAATGATGTTTTGGGCCGGAATCATGGGGAAAAAGTTGGTGGGGCCCTTTAAGGTTCCTGAAGATGTGAAAATGACCTCTGTAAAGTAAATAGCGTTTGACTGACAACTTTCTTCCATGGTCTAAAAGCAGAAACGTGCCTTCAGGAGCAAAATCATCTTCATGCTGACAATGCACCATCTCATGCTGCAAAGAATCCCTCTGAGTCATTGGCTGCTATGGGCATAAAAGGAGATAAACTCATGGTGTGGCCACCATCTTCACCTGACCTCAACCCTATAGAAAACCTTTGGAGAATCATCAAGCAAAAGATCTATGAGGGTGGGAGGCAGTTCACATCAAAACAGCAGCTCTAGGAGGCGATTCTGACTTCATGCTAACAAATACAAGCAGAAACTCTCCAAAAACTCACAAGTTCAATGGATGCAAGAATTGTGAAGATGATATCACAGAAGGGTTCCTATGTTAACATGTAACTTGGCCTGTTAGGAGGTTTTGGAGTTAAATAGCTTTTTTGTTCAGTGATTGTGACCTCCTAATGCTGCAAATTCCACAAATGAGCATTTTCACTTCTTTAATACATATCAAATGTATAGAAATTCTACTGTGCATAATAATTTGGAACAGTGCATTGTGAGTTTTTATTCATTTTGGAGATAATACTGTTACCATTGGGAGGTTTCTTCAATAAAATTCCATGTATAATCTAACGGGTGATGACTTTTATTAGACTGACTGTCATTTGCACCGACCATTTAGGAAAATCCGAGAAAAATATAATTTGCATAATAATTTGGAACATAGTGTATATATAGTAGTATGTGGTGTAATATACAGTACACACCAAAAGTTTGGACACACCTCATTTAAAAAATTTTCTGTATTTTCATAACTGAAAATTGTACATTCACACTGAAGGCATCAAAACTATGAATTAACACATGTGGAATTATATATTAATTATATATTTATTAACAAAAAAAGTGTGAAACTGAAATTATGTCTTATATTCTAGGTTCTTCAAAGTAGCCACCTTTTGCTTTGATGACTGCTTTACACACTCTTGGCATTCTCTTGATGAGCTTCAAGAGGTAGTCACCGGGAATAGTTTTCACTTCACAGGTGTGCCCTGTCAGGTTTAATAAAGCAGCTAAGAAAAATGGGTGGCCATCATTACTTTAAGAAATGAAGGTCAGTCAGTCTGAAAAATTGTGCAAACTTTGAAAGTGTCCCCAAGTCAAGTGGCAAAAACCATCAAGTGCAAGGATAAGTTTATCCGAGTCACCAGCCTCAGAAATCGCAGGCTAACAGCAGCTCAGATTAGAGACCAGGTCAATGCCACACAGAGTTCTAGCAGCAGACACATCTCTACAACAACTGTTAAGAGGAGACTTTGTGCAGCAGGCCTTCATGGTAAAATAGCTGCTAGGAAACCACTGCTAAGGACAGGCAACAAGCAGAAGAGACTTGTTTGGGCTAAAGAACACAAGGAATGGACATTAGACCAGTGGAAATCTGGCTTTGGTCTGATGAGTCTAAATTTGAGATCTTTGGTTCCAACCACCGTGCCTTTGTGCTACACAGAAAAGGTGAACGGATGGACTCTACATGCCTGGTTCCCACCGTGAGGAGGAGGTGTGATGGTGTGGGGGGCTTTGCTGATGACACTGTTGGGGATTTATTCAAAATTGAAGGCATACTGAACCAGCATGGCTACCACAGCATCTTGCAGCGGCATGCTATTCCATCCGGTTTGCGTTTAGTTGGACCATCATTTATTTTTTCAACAGGACAATGACCCCAAACACACCTCCAGGCTGTGTAAGGGCTATTTGACCAAGAAGGAGAGTGATGGGGTGCTACGCCAGATGACCTGACCTCCACAGTCACCAGACCTGAACCCAATCGAGATGATTTGGGGTGAGCTGGACCGCAGAGTGAAGGCAAAAGGGACAACAAGTGCTAAGCATCTCTGGGAACTCCTTCAAGATTGTTGGAAGACCATTCCCGGTGACTACTTCTTGAAGCTCATCAAGAGAATGCCAAGAGTGTGCAAAGCAGTCAAAGCAAAAGGTGGCTACTTTGAAGAACCTAGAACATAAGACATAATTTCAGTTGTTTCACACTCTTTTGTTAAGTATATAATTCCACATGTGTTAATTCATAGTTTTGATGCCTTTAGTGTGAATGTACAATTTTCGTAGTCATGAAAATACAGAAAAATCTTTAAATGAGAAGGTGTGTCCAAACTTTTGGTCTGTACTGTACATAGATAGCGGCCAGAGTGTGATATATTGTGGTCTGTGGTGTAATATACACTGCTGAAAAAATAAAGGGAACACTTAAACAACAGAATAACTCCAAGTAAATCAAACATCTGTGAATTCACACTGTCCACTTAGGAAGCAACACTGATTGACAATCAATTTCACATGCTGTTGTGCAAATGGAATAGACAACACATGGAAATTATTGGCAATTATCAAGACCCCCTCAATAAAGGAGTGGTTCTGCAGGTGGGGACCACAGACCACATCTCAGTACCAATGCTTTCTGGCTGATGCTTTGGTCACTTTTGAATGTTGGTTGTGCTTTCACACACATGGTAGCATGAGACGGACTCTACAACACACACAAGTGGCTCAAGTAGTGCAGCTCATCCAGGATGGCACATCAATGCGAGCTGTGACAAGAAGGTTTGCTGTGTCTGTCAGTGTAGTGTCCAGAGGCTGGAGGCGCTACCAGGAGATAGGCCAGTACACCAGGAGACATGGAGGGGGCCGTATGAGGGCAACAACCCAGCAGCAGGACCGCTACCTCAGCCTTTGTGCAAGGAGGAACAGGAGGAGCACTGCCAGAGCCCTGCAAAATGACCTCCAGCAGGCCACAAATGTACATGTGTTTCCACAAACTGTTAGAAACTGACTCCATGAGGAAAGTCTGAGTGCCCGACGTCCACAGATGGGGGTTGTGCTCACAGTCCAACACCATGCAGGACGCTTGGCATTTGCCACAGAACACCAGGATTGGCAAATTTGCCTCTGGCACCCTGTGCTCTTCATAGATGAAAGTAGGTTCACACTGAGCACATGTGACAGACGTGACAGAGTCTGGAGATGCCGTGGAGAG
This sequence comes from Ranitomeya imitator, assembly GCF_032444005.1. NCBI lineage: Eukaryota > Metazoa > Chordata > Amphibia > Anura > Dendrobatidae > Ranitomeya > Ranitomeya imitator. The sequence goes on from NC_091286.1 coordinate 650,754,188, forward strand.
TGTTCTGCTGCCTGCAACATCCTTCAGCAAGACCGGTTTAGCAATGGGTCAGTAATGGTGAGGGGTGGCATTTCTTTGGAGGGCCGCACAGCCCTCCATGTGCTCGCCAGAGGTAGCCTGACTGCCATTAGCTACCGAGATGAGATCCTCAGACCCCTTGTGAGACCATATGCTGGTGCAGTTGGCCCTGGGTTCCTCCTAATGCAGGACAATGCCGAACCTCATGTGGCTGGAGTGTCAGCAGTTCCTGCAAGATGAAGGCATTGAAGCTATGGACTGGCCCGCCCGTTCCCCAGACCTGCGGTGTTATATATATATACTGGTCCGTGGTGTAATATATACACTGCCCTGAGGTATACTATATATAATATATTCATATATCTCCGGCAGTCACAGTGTGATATATATATATATATACACTGCCCTGTGGTATACTATATACATACAGTTAGGGCCAGAAATATTTGGACAGTGACACAAGTTTTGTTATTTTAGCTGTTTACAAAAACATGTTCAGAAATACAATTATATATATAATATGGGCTGAAAGTGCACACTCCCAGCTGCAATATGATAGTTTCCACATCCAAATCGGAGAAAGGGTTTAGGAATCATAGCTCTGTAATGCATAGCGTCCTCTTTTTCAAGGGACCAAAAGTAATTGGACAATGGACTCTAAGGGCTGCAATTAACTCTGAAGGCGTCTCCCTCGTTAACCTGTAATCAATGAAGTAGTTAAAAGGTCAGGGGTGGATTCCAGGTGTGTGGTTTTGCATTTAGAAGCTGTTGCTGTGAGCAGACAACATGCGGTCAAAGGAACTCTCAATTGAGGTGAAGCAGAACATCCTGAGGCTGAAAAAAAAAAAAAAATCCATCAGAGAGATAGCAGACATGCTTGGAGTAGCAAAATCAACAGTTGGGTACATTCTGAGAAAAAAGGAATTGACTGGTGAGCTTGGGAACTCAAAAAGGCCTGGGCGTCCACGGATGACAACAGTGGTGGATGATCGCCGCATACTTAATTTGGTGAAGAAGAACCCGTTCACAACATCAACTGAAGTCCAGAACACTCTCAGTGAAGTAGGTGTATCTGTCTCTAAGTCAACAGTAAAGAGAAGACTCCATGACAGTAAATACAAAGGGTTCACATCTAGATGCAAACCATTCATCAATACCAAAAATAGACAGGCCAGAGTTAAATTTGCAGAAAAACACCTCAAGAAGCCAGCTCAGTTCTGGAAAAGTATTCTATGGACAGATGAGACAAAGATCAACCTGTACCAGAATGATGGGAAGAAAAAAGTTTGGAGAAGAAAGGGAACGGCACATGATCCAAGGCACACCACATCCTCTGTAAAACATGGTGGAGGCAACGTGATGGCATGGGCATGCATGGCTTTCAATGGCACTGGGTCACTTGTGTTTATTGATGACATAAGAGCAGACAAGAGTAGCCGGATGAATTCTGAAGTGTACCGGGATATACTTTCAGCCCAGATTCAGCCAAATGCTGCAAAGTTGATTGGACGGCGCTTCATAGTACAGATGGACAATGACCCCAAGCATACAGCCAAAGCTACCCAGGAGTTCATGAGTGCCAAAAAGTGGAACATTCTGCAATGGCCAAGTCAATCTCCAGATCTAAACCCAATTGAGCATGCATTTCACTTGCTCAAATCCAGACTTAAGACGGAAAGACCCACAAACAAGCAAGACCTGAAGGCTGCGGCTGTAAAGGCCTGGCAAAGCATTAAGAAGGAGGAAACCCAGCGTTTGGTGATGTCCATGGGTTCCAGACTTAAGGCAGTGATTGCCTCCAAAGGATATGCAACAAAATATTGAAAATAAAAATATTTTGTTTGGGTTATGTTTATTTGTCCAATTACTTTTGACCTCCTAAAATGTGGAGTGTTTGTAAAGAAATGTGTACAATTCCTACATTTTCTATCAGATATTTTTGTTCAACCGTTCAAATTAAACGTTACAATCTGCACTTGAATTCTGTTGTAGAGGTTTCATTTCAAATCCAATGTGGTGGCATGCAGAGCCCAACTCGCGAAAATTGTGTCACTGTCCAAATATTTCTGGCCCTAACTGTATATCTCCGGCAGTATGTGTATCTGGCCCTAACTGTATATCTCCAGCAGTATGTGTATGTGTGTATATATGTGTATATATATATATATATATATATATATATATATATATATATATATATATATATATATATATATATATATATATATATATATATATATATATATATATACACACATCTATATCACACTGTGACTGCCGGAGATATATGTATATATTATACCACATGCCAGTATATATATCACACTGTCTGCTGCCGAGAGAGCACGGCACTGAGATTATCAACTGGAGATATATGTATACTAGCTATTGAACCCGTTCTACGCCCGGGTGGCGAGCATTTATATTGGTATATTGTCTCCATCATGGTATGTGCTGCTCCATCCTGCGTCCCCATTCTGACATGTGCTGCTCCATCCTGCGTCCCCATCCTGTCATGTGCTGCTCCATCCTGCGTCCCCATCCTGTCATGTGCTGCTCCATCCTGCGTCCCCATCCTGTCATGCGCTGCTCCATCCTGCGTTCCCTTTCCTGTCATGCGCTGCTCCCATCCTGCGTCCCCATCCTGTCATGCGCTGCTCCCATCCTGTGATGCGCTGCTCCATCCTGCGTCCCCATCCTGTCATGCGCTGCTCCATCATGCGTCCCCATCCTGTCATGCGCTGCTGCATCCTGTGTCCCCATCCTTATGTGCTGCTGCATCCTGCGTCCCCATCCTTATGTGCTGCTGCATCCTGCGTCCCCATCCTTATGTGCTGCTCCATCCTGCGTCCCCATCCTTATGTGCTGCTCCATCCTGCGTCCCCATCCTTATGTGCTGCTCCATCCTGCGTCCCCATCCTTATGTGCTGCTCCATCCTGCGTCCACATCCTTATGTGCTGCTCCATCCTGCGTCCCCATCCTTATGTGCTGCTCCATCCTGCGTCCCCATCCTTATGTGCTGCTCCATCCTGCGTCCCCATCCTTATGTGCTGCTCCATCCTGCGTCCCCATCCTTATGTGCTGCTCCATCCTGCGTCCCCATCCTTATGTGCTGCTCCATCCTGCGTCCCCATCCTTATGTGCTGCTCCATCCTGCGTCCCCATCCTTATGTGCTGCTCCATCCTGCGTCCCCATCCTTATGTGCTGCTCCATCCTGCGTCCCCATCCTTATGTGCTGCTCCATCCTGCGTCCCCATCCTTATGTGCTGCTCCATCCTGCGTCCCCATCCTTATGTGCTGCTCCATCCTGCGTCCCCATCCTTATGTGCTGCTCCATCCTGCGTCCCCATCCTTATGTGCTGCTCCATCCTGCGTCCCCATCCTTATGTGCTGCTCCATCCTGCGTCCCCATCCTTATGTGCTGCTCCATCCTGCGTCCCCATCCTTATGTGCTGCTCCATCCTGCGTCCCCATCCTTATGTCCTGCTCCATCCTGCGTCCCCATCCTTATGTCCTGCTCCATCCTGCGTCCCCATACTGTTATGTGCTGCTCCATCCTGCGTCCCCATCCTTGTGCTGCTCCATCCTGCGTCCCCATCCTTATGTGCTGCTCCATCCTGCGTCCCCATCCTTATGTCCTGCTCCATCCTGCGTCCCCATCCTTATGTCCTGCTCCATCCTGCGTCCCCATCCTTATGTCCTGCTCCATCCTGCGTCCCCATCCTTATGTCCTGCTCCATCCTGCGTCCCCATCCTTATGTCCTGCTCCATCCTGCGTCCCCATCCTTATGTCCTGCTCCATCCTGCGTCCCCATCCTTATGTGCTGCTGCATCCTGCGTCCCCATCCTTATGTCCTGCTCCATCCTGCGTCCCCATCCTTATGTGCTGCTCCATCCTGCGTCCCCATCCTTATGTCCTGCTCCATCCTGCGTCCCCATCCTTATGTGCTGCTCCATCCTGCGTCCCCATCCTTATGTCCTGCTCCATCCTGCGTCCCCATCCTTATGTCCTGCTCCATCCTGCGTCCCCATACTGTTATGTGCTGCTCCATCCTGCGTCCCCATCCTTATGTGCTGCTCCATCCTGCGTCCCCATCCTTATGTGCTGCTCCATCCTGCGTCCCCATCCTTATGTGCTGCTCCATCCTGCGTCCCCATCCTTATGTCCTGCTCCATCCTGCGTCCCCATCCTTATGTGCTGCTGCATCCTGCGTCCCCATACTGCCTCTGACCCGCTCGGCGCCGAGTGCTGGGGGGCCTGAGCAGGCGGGGACACCGGCGCGCTGTGGGGGTCAGGTGCCGGTATCGCCGCCAGCTCAGGCCCCCCCAGCACTTACTATACTCATCTGTCCGGCGTTCCATCGCTGAGCGCCGCCATCTTCCCGGTCTCCTGGCTGTGACTGTTCAGTCAGAGGGCGGCGCCGGCGCGCATTAAGCGCGTCATCGCGCCCTCTGAACTGAAGGCCACAGACCGAAGACCGGGAAGATGGCGCCGCTCAGCGATGGAACGGGGACAGGTGAATATAGGCCGATACTCACCCTCCTGGCGGTCCCTGCTTCTGCGGTGGAGATCGCGGTGTGTGTTCAGTGTGAACGCACACCGCGATCTCCCGGGAGCGTCGCTCTGTGAGGCCCAGACTGCGCCGGCGCTTGCGCAGTCTATAGAGGCTTCGGACAGAGTGACGCTCCCAGCGTTATATTATAGATAGTATACCACAGGGCAGTATATATATATATCACACTGCTGCCGAGAGAGCACGGCACTGAGATTATCAACTGGAGATATATGTATATAGTATACCACGGGGCAGTATATATATATATATATATATATATATCACACTGCTGCCGAGAGAGCACGGCACTGAGATTAGCAACTGGAGATATATGTATATAAAAACAGGAACACATGGGCTACTTGCACAGTGAACAAGTCTGTATGATCATGTTCACACACCACCAAGAAACCTGAAGACACAAAAGAGAATAGTAAAACCAAAAACTCTCAGTTTGAAAAAATGTTGCAGTAATCCGCAAGTGCTAGTAAAAGATGTAAATAACAGGGTATTTGGTTGATACGTTTTTTGCAAAAAATGTATACTAAGCTGCTCTACCAATCTTCACGGTATACCCTTATCAGAGCAGTCCTAACTAATGTATGCAATCCCTATCTGATGTATTTAAAAACCTGATCATCTGTATATAACCTGTGTGAACAGGGTTCAGAGAGGAAAAATCCATGTGTGCATACAGGGTAGAACAGCTTTTGTGCAGATAGCCCAAGAGGAGTGGTGGAACTCCCCAGTCTTGTAGACACAAGAGAACAATTGTTCTATATATATATATATATATATACACTGCCCCGTGGTATACGATATACATATATCTCCAGTTGAAAATCTCAGTGCCGTGCTCTCTCGGCAGCAGTGTGATTTATATATATATATATATATATATATATATATATATATATATATATATACTGGCCTGTGGTATAATATATACATATATCTCCAGCAGTCACAGTGTGATATAGATATATATATATATATATATATATATATATATATATATATATATATACGGTATATATAGATATACACTGCCCCGTGGTATACTATATACATATATCTCCAGTTGCTAATCTCAGTGCAGTGCTCTCTCGGCAGCAGTGTGATATATATATATGTATATATATATAGATATATATATATATATATACTGGCCTGTGGTATATACTGTATACATATATCTCCAGTTGATAATCTCAGTGCCGTGCTCTCTCGGCAGCAGTGTGATATATATATAGATATATATATATCCTGGCCTGTGGTATATACTGTATACATATATCTCCAGTTGATAATCTCAGTGCAGTGCTCTCTCGGCAGCAGTGTGATATATATATAGATATATATATATCCTGGCCTGTGGTATATACTGTATACATATATCTCCAGTTGATAATCTCAGTGCCGTGCTCTCTCGGCAGCAGTGTGATATATATATAGATATATATATATCCTGGCCTGTGGTATATACTGTATACATATATCTCCAGTTGATAATCTCAGTGCAGTGCTCTCTCGGCAGCAGTGTGATATATATATATATATATCCTGGCCTGTGGTATATACTGTATACATATATCTCCAGTTGATAATCTCAGTGCAGTGCTCTCTTGGCAGCAGTGTGATATATATATAGATATATATATATATATATATCCTGGCCTGTGGTATATACTGTATACATATATCTCCAGTTGATAATCTCAGTGCAGTGCTCTCTCGGCAGCAGTGTGATATATATATATATATCCTGGCCTGTGGTATATACTGTATACATATATCTCCAGTTGATAATCTCAGTGCAGTGCTCTCTCGGCAGCAGTGTGATATATATATATATATCCTGGCCTGTGGTATATACTGTATACATATATCTCCAGTTGATAATCTCAGTGCAGTGCTCTCTCGGCAGCAGTGATTATATATATATATATATATATATATATATATATATATATATATATATATATATATATATATATATATCCTGGCCTGTGGTATATACTGTATACATATATCTCCAGTTGATAATCTCAGTGCAGTGCTCTCTCGGCAGCAGTGTGATATATATATATATATATATCCTGGCCTGTGGTATATACTGTATACATATATCTCCAGTTGATAATCTCAGTGCAGTGCTCTCTCGGCAGCAGTGATTATATATATATATATATATATATATATCCTGGCCTGTGGTATATACTGTATACATATATCTCCAGTTGATAATCTCAGTGCAGTGCTCTCTCGGCAGCAGTGTGATATATATATATATATCCTGGCCTGTGGTATATACTGTATACATATATCTCCAGTTGATAATCTCAGTGCAGTGCTCTCTCGGCAGCAGTGTGATATATATATATATATCCTGGCCTGTGGTATATACTGTATACATATATCTCCAGTTGATAATCTCAGTGCAGTGCTCTCTCGGCAGCAGTGTGATATATATATATATATATCCTGGCCTGTGGTATATACTGTATACATATATCTCCAGTTGATAATCTCAGTGCAGTGCTCTCTCGGCAGCAGTGTGATATATATATATATATCCTGGCCTGTGGTATATACTATATACATATATCTCCAGTTGATAATCTCAGTGCAGTGCTCTCTCGGCAGCAGTGATTATATATATATATATATATATATATATCCTGGCCTGTGGTATATACTGTATACATATATCTCCAGTTGATAATCTCAGTGCAGTGCTCTCTCGGCAGCAGTGTGATATATATATATATATATATATATATATATATATATATATATATATATATATATCCTGGCCTGTGGTATATACTGTATACATATATCTCCAGTTGATAATCTCAGTGCAGTGCTCTCTCGGCAGCAGTGTGATATATATATATATATATATCCTGGCCTGTGGTATATACTGTATACATATACCTCCAGTTGATAATCTCAGTGCCGTGCTCTCTCGGCAGCAGTGTGATATATATATATATATATATATATATATATATATATATATATATATATATATCCTGGCCTGTGGTATATACTGTATACATATATCTCCAGTTGATAATCTCAGTGCAGTGCTCTCTCGGCAGCAGTGATTATATATATATATATATATATATATATATATATATATCCTGGCCTGTGGTATATACTGTATACATATATCTCCAGTTGATAATCTGAGTGCAGTGCTCTCTCGGCAGCACACAGCCTCAGACACAATGGCCGCCGTCTGCCTCCTCCTCCGCCGCCTCCCTCCTCTTTACCTCGGCCGGCTGTGTCCTGCCGGTGAGCCGGCGCTGCCCGGAGCGGGTCCGGGATGAGATGAACTTCCCGTCCGGGCCCTGCCGGGAGCTGAGCCGGGTCTTCACCATGTTGTTAGCGGCGGCGGGCGGCCGGTGAGGGCTGTCAGGCTCCGGCTGTGGCTGCCGCCCCTGTCCCTGCTCCTGTCCGCGGCTCGTCCTCCGGCTGCACCGCCCGGCAGCTCCGCACACTCGTCCCCCCTTATCAGGCTAAGCCGCCGCCGCCGGCCGCCATTTCCCTTTCTCTGCTCAGTCAGACTCACAGCCGCTGCAGCTGATTCCACCAGTCAGCAGGGGGCGCCAAACTCGGTGTTAACTCTATCATCTCTGGGGTTCTCAGGTCATGTGACAGCAGAGGTCGCCATTTTTGTTTCGGGCAAATAGTGTACAAAATGTTTGTATTTATTTTAGATAATTGCCCAATGTATGTATAGGGTGTTGGTGACCACTGGGGCAGGTGGTTTTTACTAAACAAAAATATATATATTGATTTGCTGGAAAAAAAAATCACACATATTTTTACACTTGAGATATATTAAAGGGAACCTGTCACCCCGTTTTTTCAGATTGAGATATAAATACTGTTAAATAGGGCCTGTGCTGTGCGTTACTATGGTGTATGTAGTGTACCCTGATTCCCCATGTATGCTGAGAAATTACCAAAGTCGCCGTTTTCGCCTGTCAATCAGGCTGGTCTGGTCAGGTGGGCGTGTTCACAGCGCTCTTTTCTTCTCCAGCTTTCCGTTGGTGGCGTAGTGGTGTGCGCATGTCCAAGGTCCGAATTCCCTGCGCCCACGTGAAGACACAGCGCGCGATCTGCGCTGTAATCCCTTGCATCGGTGTGGGCGGCCATCTTCCTGGGGCCGCGCGTGCGCAGATGGAGTGCTCTGCTGCACGGGGCTTCAGGAAAATGGCCGCGGGATGCCGCGCGTGCACAGAAGAGATCGCGGCGGCCATTTTCCCAAAGCCGAGTTTGCATCTCGGCTTTGGGAAAATGGCCGCCGCGATCTCTAATGCGCACACGCGGCATCCCGCGGCCATTTTCCTGAAGCCCCGTGCAGCAGAGCACTCCATCTGCGCACGCGCGGCCCCAGGAAGATGGCCGCCCCCACCGATGCAAGGGATTACAGCGCAGATTGCGCGCTGTGTCTTCACGTGGGCGCAGGGAATTCGGACCTTGGACATGCGCACACCACTACGCCACCAACGGAAAGCTGGAGAAGAAAAGAGCGATGTCACCACGCCCACCTGACCAGACCAGCCTGATTGACAGGCGAAAACGGCGACTTTGGTAATGTATTTCTCAGCATACATGGGGAATCAGGGTACACTACATACACTATTGTAACGCACAGCGCAGGCCCTATTTAACAGTATTTATAGCTCAATCTGAAAAAACGGGGTGACAGGTTCCCTTTAACACGTTTGCTCCTTTTCAGCTGTTACAGGCTCCTCCATGCCCCACACGTCCAAGATTGATGTCATCTGTGGTCAGAAATCAGCAAAGAGAAGCTACACACAAAGAAAGAAGCGGTAGAAATTCTGAAGCCTCAGACTCCGCTCGCTGATGCAGTCTCAGTTACTCTGTGTTCACATTTGCGTTGTTAGGTGCAGCGTCGTCGACGGATACCGACGCATGCGTCATGCGCCCCTATCTTTAACATGGGGGGCGTATGGACATGCGCCGGTATGCGTTGTAATGCGTTTTACGACGCATGCGGCACTTTGACGCACCAGACAGGGCACAGACGACGCTACTTGTAGCTTTTTCCCTGCGCCAAATTTCCTGTACTTTACTATTTTATTACAACGCATGCGTCACATAACGCTGTGTTGTGTATATGCGTTGTGGGTTGCGTCGACGACGCTGCGCCCAACAACGCAAATGTGAACGTAGCATTACCTCTTTCTGCAGCACAGCGGTTATAGGAGGCGAACGGTGCAACATTTTTTATGAAAATTATTATTTTTAGTGCCAAATCCATGCCCTTAACTAAGAAAAAAAAATGTCCCTAGTGCCGGATCACCCCTTTAATTTTCAATGGACCCAGTCTCCTTGAGAGAAGTGGCAAAGAAGGTTGTGAGATTGGAGAGAAGCGGCCATACAACAAAGCCAAGATTACAAGGCCGGTAACTGCTAGACGACACATGTGCTGGAGAGAGGGTGAGGGGTGACCATGGCCGCCACCTCGTCACATGAAGGTCTGACACTACCGGAGCGGTCCAGGACGGATTTATCCTTGGCTACCCTCCTGCAGTGGAGATGTATACTGGTTACCAAAGCATTAAAGGGGTTGTTCACCCCCCCCCTCATAGAAATTTTTTTTAAAACACCTTCTACTCGCCTCCTGCCCCAGAGCTGCTCGTCATGTCGGTACAGGGTCTGCCAGCACTCCTGTGATAGTGTTATGTCACCTGACCGCTGCAGCTAATCAGTGGCTCCTGACTGGCTGGAGTAAGGACATGTGAGTGCTACAACCACTGGTTGGCTGCAGCGCTCAACAATTTGTAAGGACTAATCAAAGTATTACTGCTTCTCCTGCAGAAGGTGGAGGGGTCCAGGTACTTCTTTGTGGACCCTAGGGTCAGCGCCTGTGTCCTCCTGCAGCAGTGCATCTCCAGGAGCTGAGGCCGTCACTGCCAGCAGCTGTACTCCGAGTGTCGGTGCACACAACGTATTTGCAAAGCTTCCTAACTTTCCATGATGGGCAAAATTGCTGTTCTAGTCTACCTGGGAGAAGAGTTCCCTGCTCTGCCGACCGGTGGCAGTCCCGGTAGCCGGACCCCACTGATTAGTAAGTTCTCACTGGACAATCCATTTGACATGTTAATGTCTCACCTGCTTACACTCAATAAGTGTTTCTCACAGCTGAGGGTTTGCTACCATTGTATTCAATAAGGCCACATTCACACTAGCAGGATTTGGTCAGTATTTTACGTCAGTATTTGTAAGCCAAAACCAGGAGTGGGTGATAAATACGGAAGTGGTGACGTGTTTCTATTACACTTTTCCTCTATTTGTTCCATTCCTGGTTTTGGTTTACAAATACTGATGTAAAATACTGACCAAATACTGCTAGTGTGACGGCAGCCTTTAGCTTACAAATCCTGAGGTAAAATACTGACCGTGTTAATATGACCCAACCAAAACCTTTCTGCACAGAGCCTAAAGGTACCTTCACACTGAGCGACTTTAGAACGATATCGCTAGCGATCCGTGACGTTGCAGCGTCCTGGATAGCGATATCGTTGTGTTTGAGAGGCAGCAGCGATCAGGATCCTGCTGTGCCATCGTTGGTCGGAGCTAGAAGGCCAGAACTTTATTTCGTCACTGGATCACCCGCTGACATCGCTGAATTGGCGTGTGTGACGCCGATCCAGCGATGTCTTCACTGGTAACCAGGGTAAACATCGGGTTACTAAGCGCAGGGCCGCGCTTAGTAACCCGATGTTTACCCTGGTTACCAGTGTAAGTGTAAAAAAAAAAAAAAAACACTACATACTTACATTCCGGTGTCTGTCGCGTCCCCCGGCGTTCTGCTTCCCTGCACTGTGTCAGCGCCGGCTGGCCGTAAAGCAGAGCACAGCGGTGACGTCACCGCTCTCCTTTACGGCCGACGCTTACACAGTGCAGGGTAGCAGAACGCCGGGGGACGCGACAGACACCGAAATGTAAGTATGTAGTGTTTGGGTTTTTTTACATTTACAATGGTAACCAGGATAAACATCGGATTACTAAGCGCGGCCCTGCGCTTAGTAATCCGATGTTTACCCTGGTTAATGGGGGACTTCGGCATCGTTAGTCGCTGGAAAGCTGTCTGTGTGACAGCTCCCCAGCGACCACACAACGACGAAACAGCGACGCCGCAGCGATCGGCATCGTTATCTATATCGCTGCAGCGTCGCTTAATGTGACGGTACCTTTAGGCCTCATTCAGACGGCCCATTTTTGCGTCTGAGTGCTGTATTTGTTTTTCATAGAGATCATTCGTACTTGTGATGGTCTCTGGGGCCGTTCACATGCCTGTGATTTTTCACAGACCGAGACCTAAACGGAAAATCACAGAGACGTGTTCGATTTTGATCCAAGAGTGGAGCCAACATAGACAACGCAAGTCTATGGGTCTGTAAAAAAAAAAAAAAATCACGCTTCTCTCGACTGGTATGCAAGTGCCGTCTGACTGCAGACTTCTGAATTCCCCCAGCATTGTGCGCTGCGAGGATTCGCTGGTTTCTGACCCGGTACCAGAAGGTATGTATGAGTTATACATACTCCCGGCCACTAGGCGCAGCCTCGCTTCATACACTTGTACTGAGCGAGGTCGCGCCCTGTAGTCGGCCACTCCCACTAGAAGGGCTCTGGCCGGGAGTATGTATAATTCATACATACCCTCCGGTTCTGGCTCAGAAACCGGCGAATCCCCGGCCGTCTGCAGCAGGTCTGGACTGGCAATCTGCCAAGGCGGGTATCTGCCCCGTGGGCTTGCGATTATGAACTGCAAAGTGGGCTGCTGGTACTTTAAAACTTTTGAATAAATCCCCTGTGTGCGCTCGCTTTCTCGTCATCCCGCGGCAGCCCTTGTCAGAAAGTGCAGTCATGGCGCCCAAGCGAAACACCTGGCGAACATAAGAATTTATTCAAAGGTTCTTTTTCTGCTTACCGGTACCAGGGAATCGGGATCCACTCCTCTCCATGTCCGATGCTGCAGCTCCTCAGCCATTCCTGCCCCCCATCGCAGGGATCTGGGCGAGTCCCAACACAGAATCATTTCTGCATACGCAGCAGTCACAGTTTTACCTGTACAATGTATATACAATATAAAGGTGATACTGCTGAATATATGTAGGTGAAACTGGTAAAGCACAGCAGTAGCACCTATATAATGTATATACAGCAGTATCATCTATATAATGTATATACAGCAGTATCACCTATATAATGTATATACAGCAGTATCATCTGTATATTACATGTACAGCAGTCTGTATACATTATATAGGTGATTCTGCAATTATACACAGCAGTTGCTGTAATATACGGTATGTGTGTGTATGAAAATAAGCAGCACTCGATTACAACCCCTGGCAAAAATTATGGAATCACCGGCCTTGGAGGATGTTCATTCAGTTGTTTAATTTTGTTTAAAAAAAAGCAGATCATAGACAAGGCACAAACCTACAGTCATTTCAAATGGCAACTTTCTGGCTTTAAGAAACACTAAAAGAAATCAAGAACAAAAAATGTGGTAGTCAGTAATGGTTACATTTTTAACCAGGGTAAAAATGATGGAGTCATTCAATTATGGGGGAAAAAATTATGGAATCACCCTGTAAATTTTCATACCCAAAAATAACACCTGCATCAAATTAGATCTGCTCGTTAGTCTGCATCTAAAAAGGAGTGATCACACCTTGGAAAGCTGTTTGACCAAGTGGACTGACATTGATCATGGCTCCAACAGGAGAGATGTCAATTGAAACAAAGGAGAGGATTATCAAACTCTTAAAAGAGGGTAAATCATCATCACGCAATGTTGCAAAAGATGTTGGTTGTTCACAGTCAGCTGTGTCTAAAATCTGGACTAAATACAAACAACATGGGAAGGTTGTTAAAGGCAAACATACTGGTAGACCAAGGAAAACATCAAAGTGTCAAGACCGGAAACTTAAAGCAATATGTCTCCAAAACAGAAAATGCACAACAAAACAAATGAGGAACGAATGGATGGAAACTGGAGTCATCGTCTGTGACCGAACTGTAAGAAACTGCCTAAAGGAAATGGGATTTACATACAGAAAAGCTAAACAAAATCCATCATTAACACCTAAACAGAAAAAAACAAGGTTACAATGGGCTAAGGAAAAGCAATCGTGGACTGTGGATGACTGGATGAAAGTCATATTATTATTATTATTATTTATTTATATAGCACCATTATTTCAATGGTGCTGTACATGTGAAAAGGGGTTACGTACAGGGTTATAGATATCGTTAACAGTAAACAAATTTACAGTGACAGACTGGTACAGAGGGGAGAGGACCCTGTCCTTGCCGACTTATATTCTTCAGGATAATGGGGAAGAGACAGGAGGTTGGTGTGCTGCAGCACTGGTGGTGGTGAGGCGGCAGCTCGGGTGGTCGTGGCGGCAGTTCGGGTGGTCGGTGACGTGGCAGCAGTTCGGGTGGTTGGTGACGTGGCGGCAGCTTGGGTGGTCGGCGACGTGGCGGCAGCATGGTTATTGCAGGCTGTAGGCTTTCCTGAAGAGATGGGTTTTCAGGTTCCGTCTGAAGAATCCGAGGGTGGTGGATAATCGGACGTGTTGAGGCGTGGAATTCCAGAGGATGGGAGATATTCGGAAGAAATATTGGAGGTGGTTGTGTGAGGAACGAATAAGTGTGGAGGAGAGTAGAAGGTCTTGGGAGGATCGAAGATTTACGTGAGGGAAGATATTGGGAGATTAGTTCAGAGATATAGGGAGGGGACAGGTTGTGAATGGCTTTGTAGATCAGTGTTAGTAGTTTGAACTGGATTCGTTGGGGAATTGGGAGCCAGTGGAGGTATTTGCAGTGGGGAGAGACAGGGGAGTAGTGAGGAGAGAGGTGGATTAGCCGAGCAGCAGAGTTGAGGACAGACTGGAGTGGTGCAAGGGAGTTAAGGTACCTTCACACTAAACGATATCGCTAGCGATCCGTGACGTTGCAGCGTCCTGGCTAGCGATATCGTTCAGTGTGACACGCAGCAGCGATCAGAATCCTGCTGTGATATCGTTGGTCGGGGCTAGAAGGCCAGAACTTTATTTGGTCGCTGGCTCTCCCGCTGACATCGCTGAATCGGCGTGTGTGACGCCGATTCAGCGATGTCTTCGCTGGAAACCAGGGTAAACATCGGGTTACTAAGCGCAGGGCCGCGCTTAGTAACCCGATGTTTACCCTGGTTACCATCATAAAAGTTAAAAAAACAAACACTACATACTTACCTTCCACTGTCTGTCCCCGGCGCTGTGCTTCTCTGCTCTGGCTGTGAGCGCCGGGCAGCCGGAAAGCAGAGCGGTGACGTCACCGCTCTGCTTTCCGGCCGCTGTGCTCACAGCCAGAGCAGAGAAGCACAGCACCGGGGACAGACAGCGGTAGGTAAGTATGTAGTGTTTGTTTTTTTAACTTTTACGATGGTAACCAGGGTAAACATCGGGTTACTAAGTGCGGCCCTGCGCTTAGTAACCCGATGTTTACCCTGGTTACCGGCATTGTTGGTCGCTGGAGAGCTGTCTGTGTGACAGCTCTCCAGCGACCAAACAGCGACGCTGCAGCGATCGACATCGTTGTCGGTATCGCTGCAGCGTCGCTGTGTGTGAAGGTACCTTTAGCGGGGAGGCCACAGAGGAGGGTATTGCAGTAATCGAGGCGGGAGATGATGAGGGCATGCACAAGAGTTTTAGTAGATTGTGGGCTGAGGAAGGGACGGATTCTGGCAATATTTTTGAGTTGGAGGCGACAGGAGGTGGCAAGAGTTTGGACGTGCAGTTTGAAGGACAGGGCAGAATCGGGAGTTACCCTGAGTCAGCAGATTTCAGGTGCGGGAGAGAGCTTGATGCCATTTACTATAATAGATAGATCAGGTAGAGGGGATACGTGAGATGGGGGAAAGATGATGAGTTCGGTTTTGTCTACATTGAGTTTTAGGAAGTGAGAGTTGAAGAAGGAGGATATGGCTGACAGACACTCCAGGATTCTGGACAGAAGAGAGGCGACATCTGTGCCAGAGAGGTAGATCTGAGTGTCGTCCGTATATAGGTGGTACTGGAAGCCATGGGGCTTTATGAGTTGTCCTAGGTCAAGGGTAAAAGTAGAGGCCCTAGGACAGAGCCTTGAGGGACTCCAACAGAGAGGGGGCGGGGTGAGGAGGTAGTGTGGGAGTGGGAAACGCTAAATGTGCGGTCGGAAAGGTATGAGGCAATCCAGGATAGGGCAAGGCCTTTGATGCCGAGGGAAGAAAGAATCTGTAGTAGTAGGCAGTGGTCGACTGTGTCAAAAGCAGAGGACAGGTCAAGAAGGAGGAGGATGGAGAAATGTCTGTTAGCTTTGGCTGTGAGTAAGTCATTAGTAATTTTGGTCAGAGCAGTTTTGGTGGAGTGGTGGGGGCGGAAGCCAGATTGGAGGTTGTCAAGAAGAGAGTTAGATGAGAGGTGGGAGGAAAGTTGACCATGGACATACTGCTCAAGGAGTTTGGAAGCAAATGGGAGCAGTGATATGGGGCGATAGCTGGGCATAGCGGTTGGGTCAAGGTTAGCTTTTATGAGGATGGGTGTGATGGTGGCATGTTTGAAGGCAGAGGGGAAAGTACCTGAAGATAGCGATAGGGTGAAGAGATGGGTTAGGGCTGGAATGAGCGTGTTAGTGAGGTTGGGGAGCAAGTGGGAAGGGATGGGGTCAAGTGCACAGGTGGTGAGGTGTGATTTGGAAAGGAGGCGAGTAAGTTCTCCTTCAGTGATGTTGGAGAGTGAAGTTATTGGGGAAGGGCAGAGGTCTGGTGTATGGAGTGGTTGGGGTGGTGGAAAAGTAAAGGTTTGCCTTGTTTGGTCGATCATGTTTTTGAAGTAGGTGGCAAAGTCCTCAGAAGAGATTAGGGGAGTTGGAGGTGGCAGTGGTGGGCGGAGGAGAGAGTTAAATGTGCTGAAGAGTTGTTTTGGGTTGTAGGATAGTGAAGATACAAGGTTAGTGAAATAGGTCTGTTTAGCAGAAGTGAGGGCTAGTTTGAAGGCAAGTGTAGCTTGTTTGAAAGTGGTGAAGTTGTCTGGCAGGCGTGTTTTTTTTTTTTTTTTAACGCCGCTCAGCGACTCTGGATGCTTGTCGGAGTTTTTTGGTGATGTTGTTATGCCAGGGTTGCCTATTGATTTGTCGCACTTTGCCATGCATGAGAGGGGCGACTGAGTCTATGGCTGATGTGAGGGTGGAGTTATAGAAAGCGTTGGCACTATCCGTGTCGTGGAGTGAAGATATGGAGGACAGGGGTAGAAGAGAGTCTGTGAATGTCTAGGTGTGCAAGGTTTCTGCGAGGATGTGATACTGGCTGGACATGGGGGGCAGGTGAGAAGGACAAGGAAGAGAAGGTGAGTAGATGGTGGTCAGATAAGCGGAAGTGTTGTGAATTCTGTTGTTGAGCTCCCTCCTGTGGTCAGGAATGGTACTTCGGCTGGTTCTGTCCATGGACTTTCTCTGGTGGCTGTGGGTGTTGCTGAGTTTCCTTCCACAGGTGACGAGCTTAATTCGTTAGCTGGCTACTCTATTTAACTCCTCTTGGATCATTGCTAGATGCCAGCTGTCAATGTTGTACTATGGCTCTAGTTTGCTCCTGGATCGTACTGGTTACCTGTTACTCCAGCAGAAGCTAAGTTCCTCTTTGCTATTTTGCTTGTTTGCTATTTTTTCTGTCCAGCTTGCTATTGTTAAATATTGCCTTGCTTGCTGGAAGCTCTGGGACGCAGAGGGGCGCCCCCCGCACCGTGAGTCGGTGCGGAAGGGGTTTTTTTTCCCTGCATTCTCTGCGTGGCTTTTGTAGGTTTTTGTGCTGACCGCAAAGTGGCCTTTCCTGTCTTCTGTCTGTTCAGTAAGTCGGGCCTCTCTTTGCTAAATCTATTTAATCTCTGTGTTTGTGATTTCATCTTGCTCACAGTCAATATATGTGGGGGCTGCCTTTTCCTTTGGGGAATTTCTCTGAGGCAAGGTAGGCTGATTTTTCCTCTTAAGGGCTAGCTAGTTTCTGAGGCTGTGTCGAGTTGCATAGGGAGCGTTAGGAGCAATCCACGGCTATTTTTAGTGTGTGTGATAGGCTTAGGGATTGCGGTCAGCAGAGTTCCCACTTCCCAGAGCTTGTTCTGTGTTTTTGTGGCTATCAGGTCTTTCCGGGTGCTCTTAACCATCAGGTCCATTGTTGTCCTTACCACCAGGTCATAACAGGGAAGGGAGAGGTTGTGTCATAAGATAAGGAACAGAGGCGGGTGAAGATGAGGTCTAGTGTATGTCCGTCTGTGTGGGTGGCTGTGGAGGACCACTGAGTGAGTCCAAAGGATGAAGTAAGGGCCAGGAGCTTGGAGGCTGCTGGCTGGCGGGTGTCAGTAGGGATATTAAAGTCACCCATGATGATGGTGGGGATGTCAGCAGAGAGAAAGTGAAGGAGCCAGGTGGAGAATTGGATCGATGAAGGCATTGGCTGAGCACGGTGGTCGGTATATGACAGCCATTTGGAGATTAGAGGGAGAGTAGATACGGACAGAGTGAACCTCAAAAGAAGGGAGGTTAAGGGAGGGTGGGGGTTGGATAGGGTTGAAGTAGCAGTTTTTAGAAAAAAAAGGAAACCCACTCTCCCACCATGTCTGTTGCCAGGGTGAGGAGTGTGGGTAAAGTGGAGGCCTCCGTAAATCAGTGCAGCAGGGGGAGGCAGTGTCAGGGTGCGTCAGCCAGGTCTCAGTGAGGGCCAGGAAGGAAAGGTTGCCGGAAGTAAAGAGATCGTGGATCATGTGGAGCTTGTTGCAAATAGAGCGGGCATTCCAAAGTGCCCCAGAGAGAGGAAGCAGGGGGGTGTGAGTCAGTTGCACAGGTTTTAAGTGTGAGGGATTGCGATAGTTTCTCATAGTGTGAGAAGGATAGGGGTGAGGATTAGTGGAGTGAAAATAGTGAGGGCAAATGTGAGTATGGTTAAATAGCAGGGGAAGAAAAGAGATGCAAGTAAAATTAGAATACAGTGATTAGTCTTACCCTCTGGCCAATTCCTGGACTATTTCTGGCATATTTCTGACGATACACTTAAAGAGGTCACTTGAAATGATCTGACTATATATAGTTACATAGTTACATAGTTATTAAGGTTGAAGGAAGACTTTAAGTCCATCTAGTTCAACCCATAGCCTAACCTAACATGCCCTAACATGTTGATCCAGAGGAAGGCAAAAAAAACCAATGTGGCAAAGAGTAAGCTCCACCTTGGGGAAAAAAATTCCTTCCCGACTCCACATACGGCAATCAGACTAGTTCCCTAGATCAACGCCCTATCAAGGAATCTAGTGTATATACCCTGTAACATTATACTTTTCCAGAAATGTATCCAGTCCCCTCTTAAATTTAAGTAATGAATCACTCATTACAACATCATACGGCAGAGAGTTCCATAGTCTCACTGCTCTTACAGTAAAGAACCCGCGTCTGTTATTATGCTTAAACCTTTTTTCCTCCAAACGCAGAGGATGCCCCCTTGTCCCTGTTTCAGGTCTATGATTAAAAAGATCATCAGAAAGGTCTTTTTACTGTCCCCTCATATATTTATACATTAAAATAAGATCACCCCTTAGTCTTCGTTTTTCCAAACTAAATAGCCCCAAGTGTAATAACCTATCTTGGTATTGCAAACCCCCCAGTCCTCTAATAACCTTGGTCGCTCTTTTCTGCACCCGCTCCAGTTCAGCTATGTCTTTCTTATACACCGGAGACCAGAACTGTGCACAGTATTCTAAGTGTGGTCGAACTAGTGACTTGTATAGAGGTAAAATTATGTTCTCCTCATGAACATCTATGCCTCTTTTAATGCATCCCATTATTTTATTTGCCTTTGTAGCAGCTGCCTGACACTGGCCACTGAATATGAGTTTGTCATCCACCCATACACCCAGGTCTTTTTCATTGATGGTTTTGCCCAGAGTTTTAGAATTAAGCACATAATTATACATCTTATTACTTCTACCCAAGTGCATGACTTTACATTTATCCCCATTAAAGCTCATTTGCCATTTATTAGCCCAAGCTTCTAGTTTACATAAATCATCCTGTAATATAAAATTGTCCTCCTCTGTATTGATTACCCTGCAGAGTTTAGTGTCATCTGCAAATATTGAAATTCTACTCTGAATGCCCCCTACAAGTTCATTAATAAATATGTTAAAAAGAAGAGGGCCCAATACTGACCCCTGAGGTACCCCACTGCTAACCGCTACCCAGTCCGAGTGTGCTCCATTAATAACCACCCTTTGTTTCCTATCCCTGAGCCAGCTCTCAACCCACTTGCACATATTTTCCCCTATCCCCATTATTCTTATTTTATGTATCAACCTTTTGTGTGGCACCGTATCAAAAGCTTTTGAAAAGTCCATATACACTACATCTACTGGGTTCCTTTGGTCCAGTCCGGAACTTACCTCTTCATAGAAACTGATCAAATTAGTCTGACATGAACGGTCCCTAGTAAACCCGTGCTGATACTGGGTCATGAGGTTATTCCTCTTCAGATACTCCAGTTTAGCATCCCTTAGAATGCCCTCCAGGATTTTACCCACAGTAGAGGTTAAGCTTACTGGCCTATAATTTCCGAGTTCAGTTTTTGTCCCCTTTTTGAAAATTGGCACCACATTTGCTATACGCCAGTCCTGAGGTTCAGACCCTGTTATTATGGAGTCTTTAAAGATTAAAAATAATGGTCTATCAATGACTGTACTTAATTCCTGCAGTACTCGAGGGTGTATCCCATCCGGGCCCGGAGATTTGTCAATTTTAGTGATTTTTAGATGCCGCCGCACTTCCTGCTGGGTTAAGCAGGTGACATTTAATGGGGAATTTTTATCACTAGTCATTTTGTCTGCCATGGGATTTTCTTGTGTAAATACTGATGAAAAAAAGTCATTTAGCATATTGGCTTTTTCCTCATCCTCATCCACCATTTCACCCAGACTATTTTTAAGGGGGCCAACACTATCATTTTTTAGTTTCTTACTATTTATGTAGTTAAAGATTATTTTGGGATTATTTTTACTCTCTCTGGCAATGAGTCTCTCTGTCTCAATCTTTGCTGCCTTGATTTGCTTTTTACAGAATTTATTTAATTTTTTGTATTTATTTAATGCCTCCTCACTACCTACTTCCTTTAATTCTCTAAATGCTTTCTTTTTGTCACTTATTGCGCCCCTTACAGCTCTATTTAGCCATATTGGTTTCCTCCTATTCCTAGTATGTTTATTCCCATACGGTATATACTGTGCACAGGTCCTATCCAGGATGTTAATAAACGTCTCCCATTGTCTTTGTGTATTTTTGTGTCTCAGGATATCGTCCCATTTAATTGCACCAAGATCCTCTCTCATCCGTTGGAAATTTGCCCTCCTGAAGTTTAGTGTCCTTGTAACCCCTCTATTACACATCTTTTTAAAGGATACATAAAAACTTATTATTTTGTGATCGCTATTTCCCAAGTAACCCCCAACCCTTATATTTGATATACGGTCTGGCCTGTTGGTTAATATTAGGTCTAGCAGTGCCCCCCTTCTTGTTGGGTCCTGAACCAGTTGTGAAAGGTAATTGTCTCTCATAGTTGTCAAAAACCGATTACCTTTGCTGGAACTGCAGGTTTCTGTTCCCCAATCTATTTCAGGGTAGTTGAAGTCCCCCATAATAATGACTTCTCCTTGAGTCACAGCTTCATCTATTTGCTTTACGAGGATATTCTCCATTGCTTCCATTATTTTTGGAGATTTATAACAAACCCCTATCAGTAATTTATTATTTTTTCCCCCTCCCCTTATCTCCCCCCACAGGGATTCTACATTTTCGTTAAATTCACCTATATTATCACGCAGGATGGGTTTTAAGGACGATTTTACATATAGACACACCCCACCCCCTCGCTTATCTGTACGGTCATTTCTGAACAGGCTATAGCCCTGCAAGTTAACAGCCCAGTCATGGCTCTCATCCAGCCACGTTTCAGATATCCCCACCATGTCATAATTATGCTCCAACAACATTAGTTCTAATTCGTCCATTTTGTTGGCGAGGCTTCTGGCATTAGTATACATGCACTTGATGTTCCTCTCTGTACCTCTATTCTTTCTTAAATTATTAACTATTCTAACCCCACCCCCCATGCCACAACCACCCCCAACTTCCTTATTTGTGCCCAGGTCACTATCTGCACTATCTTCCCCTCCTATAAAATGAATACCCACCCCCCCAATCCCTAGTTTAAACACTCCTCCAACCTTCTAGCCATTTTCTCCCCCAGCACAGCTGCACCTTCCCCATTGAGGTGCAGCCCATCCCTAGCGTAGAGCCTGTAGCCAACTGAGAAGTCGGCCCAGTTCTACAGGAACCCAAACCCCTCCTTCCTACACCAATTCTTGAGCCACTTATTAACCTCCCTAATCTCCCGTTGCCTCTCTGGCGTGGCACGTGGTACAGGCAGTATTTCGGAGAATACCACGTTGGAGGTCCTTGCTTTCAGCTTGCAGCCTAATTCCCTGAAATCATCTTTAACCCCTTAATGACAGCCAATACGTCTTTTAACTGACCTGAGATATAAGAGAATAGCATCACCATACAGGTGACAATCCAGCAGCTGTCGGCTGTCCACTATAGCTGACAACTTGCTGCATCAGCCACGATCAGTGTTTGCACCGTCCAAATCTGTTTAACCCCTTAGATGCTGCTGTCAATAGTGACTACATCATATAAATGGTTAACAGAGTGTGGGGGCTTCCTCTTTATCCCAATTGGTGCCCTCAGATCATGATTGTGTGGTCCTGATGTTTGTGATGGCTATTCACGGCCAAATAGCGGCCTTACAATCTGCTGGCTGTTGTAACCTGTTCAGAAGTTAGCGGCATTTAGGTGGTAAAAATACACTTTTTCATTTCTGTCATGCCACTTTGCATTAATTCCTGAAAATCACCTGAAGGGTTAATAAACTACCAGACTGCAATTTTCTATATTTCAGGGGGTGCTGTTTTTAAAATGGTATAACTTTTGGGGGTTTCCCAATATATGAGACCCCTAAAGGCACTTCAAACCTGGATAGGTCCCTAAAAAAATAAATTTTGTAAATTTCCTAGAAAAAATTAAAAATTACTGCTACATTTTTAAACCTCCTAAAATGCTAACAAAATAAAAGAACATTTTACAAATAGTGCTGATGTAAAGCAGACATGAGGGAAATGTTATTTATTAATGTTTTGCTGTGTTATGACTATCTAGCTTAAAGGGATAATCATTCAAAATTTGAAAATTGTTAATTTTTTAACACTTTTCTCAAATTTGGATATTTTTTATAAATGAGCACAAAACATATCGACCTAAACTTACTATTATCATAAAGTATAATGTGTTACGAAAAAACAATCTCAAAATCACTGGGATTTGTTGAAGCGTTCCAGAGTTATTACCACATAAAGTGACACTGGTCAAATTTTTAAAATTTGGCTCCGTCACTAAGGTGTTAAGGACCTTCCACCTACCTCTAACTTTGTCATTTGTGCCAATGTGCACCATGACCGCTGGGTCCTCACCAGCCCCTCCCAGCAATCTGTCCACCCGATCAGCGATGTGTCGGACTCGAGCGCCAGGTAGGCAGCACACCGTTCGACGATCCCTGTCTTTGTGACAGATTGCCCTATCTGTTCCCCTAATAATTGAGTCCCCCACTACCACCACCTGTCTGGCCTGCGCTGCTCTCCTATTTCCCTCCTTACTGGAGCAGTCACTCCTCCGGCTTTCAGAGGACATGCCTGGCTGCAGCAGTGCTACCCCTGTACTGGCACCCCCCTCATCTGCCAACTTAGCAAACTTATTGGGGTGTTCCAGATCAGGACTAGCCTCCCTGGCACTCTTCCCTCTACCCCGCTTCCTAACTGTCACCCAGCTTGCTACTTCACCGTCCTGCAGCTCCATCCTACTATTCCCCGCCTCATCTATCCCATTGAGCGTCTGCTCAGTGAGCAGAAGACTCCTCTCCATATTGTCTATGCATCTCAGTGTTGCCAGCTGCACATTTAGAGTCAGAATCTGGGTTTCCAAATGCACAACGTGCTCACATCTCGCCCAGCAGTATGCACCCTCGACCGGCTGATCAAGGACTGCATACATGTGGCAAGATGTGCACTGGATGGCATTAACAAGAGTGGAGCACATTTCCTAATGGGGATTGCACCAGACAGAAAAGTTAAATATTAAAAAAATAAAAAAATAAATAAATACAAAGTATTAATACAAAACAGACAGCAATTCAGTAATTCCTCCCCTGGAAACTCCCTGACTCCAAAGTCACTGAATCACAAGTCACACTTACCGCCGTCCACACTTACGCTCTGGTCACACTCAGCTCGCTCACACTCGCTATGCTGAAGATTTATAGATTTTTTTTTCTCTAGTTCCCCTCAACAGCAATCCACCTTGCTGTTCAAATGCACTTCCAAAAAAAAAGTCAGTGATGAATCGCGAATCTGCATTGGGCAAGGTGATGATGCTGGAACTTTTGTTTGGTGCCATTCCTATGAGATTTATAAAGATGACTGTCTGAAGAGAACATGCAAATTTCCACAGTCATTGATGATATGGGGCTGCATGTCAGGTAAAGGCACTGGGGAGATGGCTGTCATTACATCTTCAATAAATGCACAAGTTTATGTTGATATTTTGGACACTTTTCTTATCCCATCAATTGAAAGGATGTTTGGGGATGATGAAATAATTTTTCAAGATGATAATGCATCCTACCATAGAGCAAAAACTGTGCAAACATTTCTTGAAAATAAACACTGAACAATAAAATACACTGGCGCTAAAACTATATGTGTAGGCTCCACAAGTACCGCTGGTATCCCTATCGGATAATGTGCCCAATCCGACAGAAAGAACCAAAAAGAACCAATATACAACAATGGGAATACCGCGCTACAAGTGGCTAAAGCTGATGAACGTGCAGGATACTGTTATATCATATAGGAACTGCTAAAGTTCCTGCGCGGCAGTTGCTATTAACTAAACAGGTGACTACTTAGGCTCTATACTTGTATGCATTAGATCGCACCCATTAATAGCAACTGCTAAAAGATCAATACCTTACTTGGTGTAGCTGTGTAGATGTCGATGCACTGGTGAGCTGTTGGCTTCAGACCCAGATGCCGAACCTGCGCTCCTAAAAGTCCGCTGCACCGGAGAGAAGTCACGTTCTTGTAGAAGGTGGATGCGCAGGTGTCAGCAGCAGCCGTTGGTGGTGGCTGCGGGTATAGCAGGCGAGGACTGCTTGGGTAGCGTGTAGAGCCAGAGACGTCACCCCTCTGGCTCTTCATCATATCCTGATGAAGAAGTGCGTGACACTTCGAAACGCGTAGGTTAGGATTGACCCTACTGAGCCCCCGTAGGCCAAGTGACGTCACTCACTGCTCGGCGGTGTCGGCCATCTTCCGCGTGTATCCAGGGACGCCTCCGGCCGGGACGTCTCTGGCTCTACACGCTACCCAAGCAGTCCTCGCCTGCTATACCCGCAGCCACCACCAACGGCTGCTGCTGACACCTGCGCATCCACCTTCTACAAGAACGTGACTTCTCTCCGGTGCAGCGGACTTTTAGGAGCGCAGGTTCGGCATCTGGGTCTGAAGCCAACAGCTCACCAGTGCATCGACATCTACACAGCTACACCAAGTAAGGTATTGATCATTAGCAGTTGCTATTAATGGGTGCGATCTAATACATACAAGTATAGAGCCTAAGTAGTCACCTGTTTAGTTAATAGCAACTGCCGCGCAGGAACTTTAGCAGTTCCTATATGATATAACAGTATCCTGCACGTTCATCAGCTTTAGCCACTTGTAGCGCGGTATTCCCATTGTTGTATATTTCTTGAAAATAGACACATAAGATCAATGTCATGGCTTGCAAATAGTCCGGATATCAATCCAATTGAAAATCTTTGGAGGAAGTTGAAGAATATGGCCCATGACAAGGCTCCAACCTGCAAAGCTGATCTGGCAACAGCAAGCAGAGAAAGTTGGAGCCAGATTGATGAAGAGTCCAGTGTGACACTCATTAAGTCCAGGCCTCAGAGACTGCAAGCTGTAATAAAGCCAGAGGAGGTGCAACAAAATACTAGTGATGTGTTGGGGTGTTTTTTTTTTTGTTTTTTTTCATGATTCCATAATTTTTTCCTCAGAATTGAGTGATTCCATAATGTTGCCCCTATGCTTGGATAAAAAAAAAAAGTAACTATTACTGACTACCACATTTTTTGTTCTTGATTTCTTTTAGTGTTTCTTAAAGCCAGAAAGTTTCCAATTGAAATTACTTTAGTTTTGTGCCATGTCTGTGATCTCCTTTTTTTCTACAAAATTAAACAACTGAATGAACATCCTCCAAGGCGGTGATTCCATAATTTTTGCCAGGGGTTTTAGATGTGGACTCTATTAGCCCACATGGCAACATTTTGGATCCATAACAGAACATATCCCTGCTATGGAACTGAAATGTTACCACATGGGCTAATAAGGAGTCCTCCACTTTTCTCTTATTTAATCGATGTGCTGCTTATTTTCTTGTTATATATCCCTTTGATTTAACGGCACGTGTCCTAAAAACATTTCACCCATTGCTTAATATTTCGTGATGCTCATTTATGACACATATCAGGGCCGACATCACCACCCAGCGCACCCGGGCAAATGCTGGGGCCCTGGACAAATGGGGGGTCCAGTAGCTGTCATGGGACACATCACGCTATGGGGCTCGTTAGTTGTGGGGGCCTGGTGCCAGCACCGATGCAGTTTAAACAATGATGGGTAAGGGAGCTGTCCACTGATGCTCCCTCTTCCATCATTCCCCCTCTGCGTCTAAGCTCTGTGACGTCTACACTACAGTGCTCCCTCTGTGCCAAGCAGTGCAAAGGGACAGAAGATGCTGAAGATACCAGAAATGGGGAAAGGTGAGTATTTTATTATTTATTTTTTTTATGTAAGAAGCATTATGTGGGCCCATTATACTATATGGAGGACTATGCGGTGCCCCTAATACTGTATGGAAGACTATGTGGTGCCCCTAATACTGTGAGATCTTTTGGAACACCTGGAGTGGACCCGCAGATCCACGACAACTAACCTCCCAAGGGTCAGCTGACCAGGTAGACCACCCCCTATACAGGGAGCGTTAGGGGCAGACCCAAGGGAGACTATTGCCGCAGAAGCTGGAACCCGGAGACAGGTAGTAAGAGGTACAAAATAGAGAAGCTAGGCATAGGACGGACAGAGCGGGGTAAGATGAAGTACAGTTTGGTAAGAGCTGAATACAGGCGAGACCAAAGGAGCACTGGGAAGGGGAAGACACAAAGAGAGCAGGACAGAGACACCTGACTAACAGAGTACGGAGAGGACACTGGGAGGACTGGACTGGATGAGGAGACAAGGAAGCCTGGGAAAGGCAGAGAAGTTGAACTAGCTGGACAGAGCGCAGACTCAGAACAGGTAGAGCAAAGACAAAAGGTGGACCTGAGTCACAGAAGCACAAATGACAGACCGGCAAGGAGCAGAAGAACGAATTGCCTTAAATACATGGAGTGCTGAAGGACTTCCGGGTCACGGTCCTCCAGGATCACAGAGAGGAGATACAGAGCGCCTGTAAATCAGAAAGAGGAAGTGCTGGAGTGAGCTGTGCGCACGCGCACCCGACGAGAACCAGGGAGCAGAGAAGAATGAAGGAGAGGACGCGCGCCTGCAGGAGGAGCGCGCAGCAGCGGGTAAGTATGAGTGGAGGGAGCGGCGGTGGTCCGGGCAACAGACACGGCCGCAGAAGGACTGGCTGTGACAAATACTGTATGGCGGAGTATGCGGTGCCCCTAATGTATGGAGGAGTATGCGGTGCCCCTAATACTGTATGGAAGACTATGCGGTGCCCCTAATACTGTATGAAGGAGTATGCGGTGCCCCTAATACTGTATGGAGGACTATACAATGCCCCTAATACTGTATGGAGGACTATGCAAGGCCCCAAATACTATATGGAAGACTATGCAAGGCCCCTAATACTATATGGAGGAGTATGCGGTACCCCTAATACTGTATGGAGGACTATGCGGTGCCCCTAATACTGTATGGAGGCGTAATGCTAGTCACTTCTCACGGCTAAGCCGTGAGGCAGAGTGGTCAGGAGTCCAAGGTCAGAAGCCAGGAGGGTATGTCATAAACAGAAGGAAGAGACAAAAGCGTAGTCAGTTAACGTTCCGAGGTCAGAGTACCGGGAAGATAACGGATCAGAGCTGAAGGGGTTAAACAGGCGGATGGTCAGAATGAAGTCCAAGGTCAGGCAACAGATCAAACGTATAGAATTCAAGGCACAGGACAGCACCAAGTACAAACCTCACAAGAAGAATATACATCTGGCAGTGGTCTGGGAGAAGCTGCTCAGTGAAGTAGGCATGGCAATTACCCAGGACAGTGAACACCTGAGACAGCTGACACCTATCAGTCTCAGATTGGCTAGTCGAGCTGTCAATAAAGACACTGATAGCTTCAGCACGCCCCTGTACCAGATTGGACGGCCGAGCTGTCGGTAAATGCATCCTAGACACCTTGAGGGGTGGAACCGTGACAGTACCCCCTCTTCTAGGGGGCCACTGGACCCCCAGGAAATATTTAGATGGAAGGCCCTGACTAACCGACTGGCCTTCACATCTCAAGCAGGGACCCAGGATCTCTCCTCTGGTCTATATCCCCTCTACTGAAATCGGAGGCGGGGATGAGGGGACATACTCCTTTAATAGGGATTTATGAAATACATTAGGGATGCAAAGGGATGGAGGAAGCTTTAGCCTAAATGCCACAGGATTGACCACCTCTAGGATCTCATACGGACCAATAACTTTGGACCCAACTTTGCCGATGGCACTTTAAGTTTAATGTTTCTAGACGCAGGGCCGTATTTGCCACTAGGCACTTGAGGGCACGTGCCTAGGGTGGCAGGATGCGGGGGGGGGGCGCACTTGAGCAAGTTTTTCTTCTTTCCTTTTTTTTTGTATAAAGTGTGAGGTCAAATCATGTGGAGATTTTCTGCAAAAGAGCGGAGAAGATGGAAGTCTGCAGAGACGGCTGTGGATGAGAAAACTCATCATGGGATCTGGACAAGATGAAGAAAAGAAGAACAGCTCCAGAGGCGACGTCATCTATAAGGTACCTGGATGTAAATGTTATTTGTGATACTAACTAACTCATGTTTTTATTTATGTTAGGAGCATTAAAGGGGATGTCCAGGTTTGTGATGAGTCTGCAATTATTCTTTGTGACTGCAGACTTCTGAATTCTCACAGTGCGCACTGCATGCTGTCAGGATTCTCGTGCTGGCAATTTACATACGTGCAGTCACGTGCTGACTAGACGTGTGCAGGGCTGCCACTAGAAATTTCGGGGCCCCATACTGGCAAAATTTTTTGGGCCCCCTTGAGACTCCGCCCAGGCTCCACCCCAGCCCCGCCTCCACGCTCCACCCCTCGAACTGTCCACAGTTCCACCGCTCTCTCTTGGAAAAACTCCACTTCTCACCTATCGCACATTAA
The DNA here is from genome assembly GCF_032444005.1 of Ranitomeya imitator. Classification (NCBI taxonomy): domain Eukaryota; kingdom Metazoa; phylum Chordata; class Amphibia; order Anura; family Dendrobatidae; genus Ranitomeya; species Ranitomeya imitator. The sequence continues at coordinate 650,783,428 of NC_091286.1, forward strand.
CAGTTCCCATCACCAGATCACATATAGCCGGCAGCCTTTGTTTTGGCCAAAAGATTTTTTAAGCCGCCACCATAACAAGGTAGACACTTTTGGCCGGGTCCTACTCTACTGTAACCTATTAAATATATGTTAAAATATGCAATACAATTTAGGTATATTTTTATTTATTTTTCAATTTTTAAAATGACCAATAATATCACATACAGGGGACAAATACCGCTACACCATGACCAGATAACATATTACCACCACAGTGATCGAAAAATATCACATACAAAGAACAAATACCGCTACACCATGACCAGACCGCATATTACCACCACAGTGATCGAATAATATCACATACAAGGAACAAATACCGCAACACCATGTCCAGACCACATATTACCACCACATAGTGACTGAATACTACAATTCTAATCAGTAATTTAAAAAAAAAAGCACCATACTATCACCATAAGTGCCATTATACACAGGAGATCTGTACATAGTATGCAGTGTCTGTGTACAGATAATACAGTGATCACTAGTGAAATTATACACAGGAGCTCTGTATACAGTATACAGTGTATAGTGTCAGTGTATAGGTAACACTGACTCACCAGTGACGTCTCTAGGTGAAGTCCTTCATCTTTTATCCAGCACAGACCGCCATCATTTCATCCAGCCAGGACTTCTCTCTGCAGGAAATAACACAGTTATCTCGAGCTCTGCTTGTAGAATACATTACTTAATTTTTCCCAACTTCTACATTACACCACATGAAGAAAAAGAGGCGACATAGTGTCACTCTACAAAGTATCAGGACCGCCCCCCCCCCCCATTTAAAACCGTGTCCTCAAAAATAAAATAAATACATCACTGCAGTAATAATATCCCTAAATTAGCCCCTATGGTAATAATATTCCCCATCCTGGCGTCAGCCATATGTTTTCCCATCCTGCCCTCATGAGTATCCATTCTGCCCCATATGATCTCCCCATCCTGCCCCATATGATCGCCCCATGTGATCTCTCCATCCTGCCCCATCTGTCTCCATCGTATCCATCCTGCCCCATGATCCTGCACGATCTGTCTCCAATTCTGCCCCCAGTGTCTCCAATCATGCCCCATGTCTCCATTCTGCCCCCTATGTCTCCAACCATGCCCCCATATCTGCAATCCTGCCACTTGTCTCCAATCATGCCCCCTGTGTCTCCATTCTGCCCCATCTGTCTCCAGTCATGCCCCCATGTCTTTCATCCTGCTCCGTATCTCCATTCTGCCCCAATGTCCAGCATTCTGCCCCGATGTCTAGCATTCTGCCAAAATGTCCAGCATTCTGCCCCAATGTCCAGCATTCTGCCCCACTGTGTCCAGCATTCTGCCCCACTGTGTCCTGCATTCTGCTCCACTGTGTCCAGCATTCTGCCCCACTGTGTCCAGCATTCTGCCCCACTGTGTCCAGCATTCTGCCCCACTGTGTCCAGCATTCTGCCCCCCGGGCCCCCCTGGATCGCCGCTCTCAAAGAAAAAAAAACAAAACACAAGTTCTTACCTGGCCGTGCTCCTGCGACGGGCGAAGCTCCCTCCAGGCTCCACACAGACGCACTCGCCAGGCCCGGCGGCTGAGAATGACGTCAGACGCCGGCGAGTGCGCACTGCGGCCCTATTCAGCTGCCAGCCTCAGACTGGCTGGCGGCTGTTAACTATTGACGTGCCGCAGCACCTGCAGGGGGGGGGCTGTTATGACCTGGTGGTCAGGACAATAATGGACCTGGTGGTTAAGAGCACACGGAATGACCTGATAGTTACTGATAATAAGGACGAGCTCTGGGACGTGGGAACTCTGCTGACCGCAATCCCTAATCCTATCACACACACTAGAAATAGCCGTGGATTGCTCCTAACGCTCCCTATGCAACTCGGCACAGCCTAAGGAACTAGCTAGCCCTAAAGATAGAAAAATAAAGCCTACCTTGCCTCAGAGAAATTCCCCAAAGGAAAAGGCAGCCCCCCACATATAATTACTGTGAGTAAGATGAAAATACAAACACAGAGATGAAATAGATTTAGCAAAGTGAGGCCCGACTTACTGAACAGACTGAGGATAGGAAAGGTTGCTTTGCGGTCAGCACAAAAACCTACAAAAAGACCACGTAGAGGGCGCAAAAAGACCCTCCACACCGACTAACGGTGCGGAGGCGCTCCCTCTGCATCCCAGAGCTTCCAGCAAGCAAGACAACAATAAAAATAGCAAGCTGCGCAGAAAAATAGCAAACCAAAGAAAAACAAGCAGGAACTTAACTTCTGCTGGGAAGACAGGTCACAAGAACGATCCAGGAGTGAACTAGACCAATACTGGAACATTGACAGGTGGCATGGAGCAAAGATCCAAGTGAAGCTAAATAGAGCAGCCAGCTAACGAATTAACCTCGTCACCTGTGGAAGGAAACTCAGAAACACCCACAAGAGGAAGTCCATGGACAGAACCAGCCGAAGTACCATTCATGACCAAAGGAGGGAGCCCGACAAAAGAATTCACAACAGTACCCCCCCCTTGAGGAGGGGTCACCGAACCCTCACCAGAGCCCCCAGGCCGACCAGGATGAGCCAAATGAAAGGCACGAACCAGATCGGCAGCATGAACATCAGAGGAAAAAACTCAGGAATTTTCTTCCTGACCATAACCCTTCCACTTGACCAGGTACTGGAGTTTCCGTCTCGAAATACGAGAATCCAAAATCTTCTCCACCACATACTCCAATTCCCCCTCAACCAACACCGGGGCAGGAGGATCAATGGATGGAACCACAGGCGTCACGTATCTCCGCAACAACGACCTATGGAACACATTATGGATGGCAAAAGAAGCAGGAAGGGCCAAACGAAATGACACAGGATTGATAACCTCAGAAATCTTATACGGACCAATGAAACGAGGCTTAAACTTAGGAGAGGAAACCTTCATACGAACATAACGAGACGACAACCAAACCAAATCCCCAACACGAAGTCGGGGACCCACACAGCGCTGGCGGTTAGCGAAACGTTGAGCCTTCTCCTGGGACAATGTCAAATTGTCCACCACATGAGTCCAAATCTGCTGCAACCTATCCACCACAGTATCTACACCAGGACAGTCCGAAGACTCAACCTGCCCTGAAGAGAAACAAGGATGGAAACCAGAATTGCAGAAAAACGGTGAAACAAAAGTAGCCGAGCTGGCCCGATTATTAAGGGCGAACTCAGCCAACGGCAAAAAGGACACCCAATCATCCTGATCAGCAGAAACAAAGCATCTCAGATATGTTTCCAAAGTTTGATTAGTTCGTTCGGTTTGGCCATTTGTCTGAGGATGGAAAGCCGAGGAAAAAGACAAATCAATGCCCATCCTAGCACAAAAGGCTCGCCAAAACCTCGAAACAAACTGGGAACCTCTGTCAGAAACGATATTCTCTGGAATGCCATGCAAACGAACCACATGCTGGAAGAACAATGGCACCAAATCAGAGGAGGAAGGCAATTTAGACAAGGGTACCAAATGGACCATCTTAGAGAAGTGATCACAGACCACCCAAATGACTGACATCTTTTGAGAGACGGGAAGATCTGAAATAAAATCCATAGAGATATGTGTCCAAGGCCTCTTCGGGATCGGCAAGGGCAAAAGCAACCCACTGGCACGAGAACAGCAGGGCTTAGCCCGAGCACAAATCCCACAGGACTGCACAAAAGTACGCACATCCCGCGACAGAGATGGCCACCAAAAGGATCTAGCCACTAACTCTCTGGTACCAAAGATTCCAGGATGACCAGCCAACACCGAACAATGAACCTCAGAGATAACTTTATTCGTCCACCTATCAGGGACAAACAGTTTCTCCGCTGGGCAACGATCAGGTTTATTAGCCTGAAATTTTTGCAGCACCCGCCGCAAATCAGGGGAGATGGCAGACACAATTACTCCCTCTTTGAGGATACCCGCCGGCTCAGATAAACCCGGAGAGTCGGGCACAAAACTCCTAGACAGAGCGTCCGCCTTCACATTTTTAGAGCCCGGAAGGTACGAAATCACAAAGTCAAAACGGGCAAAAAACAGCGACCAACGAGCCTGTCTTGGATTCAACCGCTTGGCAGACTCGAGATAAGTCAAGTTCTTATGATCAGTCAAGACCACCACGCGATGCTTAGCTCCTTCAAGCCAATGACGCCACTCCTCGAATGCCCACTTCATGGCCAGCAACTCTCGATTGCCCACATCATAATTTCGCTCAGCAGGCGAAAACTTCCTGGAAAAGAAGGCGCATGGTTTCATCACCGAGCAATCAGAACTTCTCTGCAACAAAACAGCCCCTGCTCCAATCTCAGAAGCATCAACCTCGACCTGGAACGGAAGCGAAACATCTGGTTGACACAACACAGGGGCAGAAGAAAAACGACGCTTCAACTCTTGAAAAGCTTCCACAGCAGCAGAAGACCAATTGACCACATCAGCACCCTTCTTGGTCAAATCGGTCAATGGTTTAGCAATACTAGAAAAATTGCAGATGAAGCGACGATAAAAATTAGCAAAGCCCAGGAACTTTTGCAGACTTTTCAGAGATGTCGGCTGAGTCCAATCATGGATGGCTTGGACCTTAACAGGGTCCATCTCGATAGTAGAAGGGGAAAAGATGAACCCCAAAAATGAAACCTTCTGAACACCAAAGAGACACTTTGATCCCTTCACAAACAAAGAATTAGCACGCAGGACCTGAAACACCGTTCTGACCTGCTTCACATGAGACTCCCAATCATCCGAGAAGATCAAAATGTCATCCAAGTACACAATCAGGAATTTATCCAGGTACTCTCGGAAGATGTCATGCATAAAGGACTGAAACACTGATGGAGCATTGGCAAATCCGAATGGCATTACTAGATACTCAAAATGGCCCTCGGGCGTATTAAATGCAGTTTTCCATTCATCGCCTCGCTTAATACGCACATGATTATACGCACCACGAAGATCTATCTTGGTGAACCAACTAGCCCCCTTAATCCGAGCAAACAAATCAGATAACAACGGCAAAGGGTACTGAAATGTAACCGTGATCTTATTTAGAAGGTGGTAATCTATACAAGGTCTCAGTGAACCATCCTTCTTGGCCACAAAAAAGAACCCTGCTCCTAATGGCGACGATGACGGGCGAATATGCCCCTTCTCCAAGGACTCCTTCACATAACTCCGCATAGCGGCGTGCTCAGGCACAGATAAATTAAACAGTCGACCTTTTGGGAATTTACTACCAGGAATCAAATCGATAGCACGATCACAATCCCTATGCGGAGGTAGGGTATCGGACTTGAGCTCATCAAATACATCCCGGTAATCAGACAAGAACTCAGGAACCTCAGAAGGGGTGGATGACGAAATAGTCAGAAATGGGACATCACCATGTAACCCCTGACAACCCCAGCTGGACACAGACATGGATTTCCAATCTAATACTGGATTATGGACTTGTAGCCATGGCAACCCCAACATGACCACATCATGCAGATTATGCAACACCAGAAAGCGAATAACCTCCTGATGTGCAGGAGCCATGCACATGGTCAGCTGGGTCCAATACTGAGGCTTATTCTTGGCCAAAGGCGTAGCATCAATTCCTCTCAATGGAATAGGACACTGCAAGGGCTCCAAGAAAAACCCACAACGCCTAGCATACTCCAAGTCCATCAAATTCAGGGCAGCGCCTGAATCCACAAATGCCATGACAGAATACGATGACAAAGAGCAGATCAAGGTAACGGACAGAAGAAATTTTGACTGTACCATACCAATGGTGGCAGACCTAGCGAACCGCTTAGTGCGCTTAGGACAATCAGAGATAGCATGAGTGGAATCACCACAGTAGAAACACAGCCCATTCAGACGTCTGTGTTCTTGCCGATCAACTCTGGTCAAAGTCCTATCGCACTGCATAGGCTCAGATTTAAGCTCAGGTAATACCGCCAAATGGTGCACAGATTTACGCTCACGCAAGCGTCGACCGATCTGAATGGCCAAAGACATAGACTCATTCAGACCAGCAGGCATAGGAAATCCCACCATGACATCCTTAAGGGCTTCAGAGAGACCTTTTCTGAAAATAGCTGCGATCGCACCTTCATTCCATTGAGTGAGTACGGACCACTTTCTAAATTTCTGACAATATACCTCTATCTCATCCTGACCCTGACACAGAGCCAGCAAATTTTTCTCTGCCTGATCCACTGAATTAGGTTCATCGTAAAGCAATCCGAGCGCCAGGAAAAACGCATTGATATTACTTAATGCAAGATCTCCTGACGCAAGAGAAAATGCCCAGTCCTGAGGGTCGCCACGTAAAAAAGAAATAATGATCCTAACTTGTTGAACTGGGTCACCAGAGGAGCGAGGTTTCAAAGCCAGAAATAGTTTACAATTATTTTTGAAACTCAGAAATTTAGTTCTATCTCCAAAAAACAAATCAGGAATAGGAATTCTCGGTTCTAACATAGAATTCTGAACCACAAAGTCTTGAATATTTTGGACTCTTGCCGTGAGCTGATCCACACATGAAGACAGACCCTTAATGTCCATCGCTACACCTGTGTCTTGAAACACCCAAATGTCTAGGGGAAAAAAAAGGCAAACCACAGTGCAGAGAAAAAAAAATGGTCTCAGAACTTCTTTTTTCCCTCTATTGAGACTCATAGTACTTTAGGCCTCCAGTACTGTCATGATAAGGTAATTCAGTACCACAATGGACATTGAGGTCAGAGCACATACCGTGACCTGAGAATAACCCAAAAACATAGAACGAGCTCTGAGACGTGGAAACTCTGCTGACCGCAATCCCTAATCCTCTCCAACACACTAAAGGCAGCCGTGGATTGCGCCTAACGCTCCCTATGCAACTCGGCACAGCCTGAGAAACTAGCTAGCCTGAAGATAGAAAATAAGCCTACCTTGCCTCAGAGAAATACCCCAAAGGAAAAGGCAGCCCCCACATATAATGACTGTGAGTAAAGATGAAAAGACAAACGTAGAGATGAAATAGATTTAGCAAAGTGAGGCCCGACTTTCTGAACAGAGCGAGGATAGGAAAGGTAACTTTGCGGTCAACACGAAACCCTACAAAAACCACGCAAAGGGGGCAAAAAGACCCTCCGTACCGAACTAACGGCACGGAGGTACACCCTCTGCGTCCCAGAGCTCCCAGCAAGCAGGAAAAAAACAAATAGACAAGCTGGACAGAAAAAAACAGCAAACAAAATAGCAAAGCAGAACTTAGCTATGCAGAGCAGCAGGCCACAGGAACGATCCAGGAGGAAACAGGTCCAATACTAGAAGATTGACTGGAGGCCAGGATCAAAGCACAAGGTGGAGTTAAATAGAGCAGCACCTAACGACTTCACCACATCACCTGAGGAAGGAAACTCAGAAGCCGCAGTACCACTTTCCTCCACCAACGGAAGCTCACAGAGAGAATCAGCCGAAGTACCACTTGTGACCACAGGAGGGAGCTCTGCCACAGAATTCACAACACCCTATGAGGAGGTAGGGCACTGGCTTTGGGCTCATCAAATACTTCCCGGTAATCCGACAAAAACTCTGGAACTTCAGAAGGAGTGGAAGACGAAATAGACAAAAATGGAACATCACCATGTACCCCCTGGCAACCCCAGCTGGACACAGACATAGATTTCCAGTCCAATACTGGATTATGAACCTGTAGCCATGGCAACCCCAAAACGACCACATCATGCAGATTATGCAACACCAGAAAGCGGATATCCTCCTGATGTGCAGGAGCCATGCACATGGTCAATTGGGTCCAGTACTGAGGCTTATTCTTGGCCAAAGGCGTAGCATCAATTCCTCTCAATGGAATAGGATACTGCAAAGGCTCCAAGAAAAAACCACAGCGCCTAGCATACTCCAAGTCCATCAAATTCAGGGCAGCGCCTGAATCCACAAATGCCATAACAGAATAGGATGACAAAGAGCAAATCAGAGTAACGGACAATAGAAATTTAGACTGTACCGTACCAATGGTGGCAGACCTAGCGAACCGCTTAGTGCGCTTAGGACAATCGGAGATAGCATGAGTGGAATCACCACAGTAAAAACATAGCCCATTCCAACGTCTGTGTTCTTGCCGTTCAGCTCTGGTCAAAGTCCTATCACATTGCATAGGCTTAGGCCCATGCTCAGATAGTACCGCCAAATGGTGCACAGTTTTACGCTCACGCAACATAGTAACATAGTAACATAGTTAGTAAGGCCGAAAAAAGACATTTGTCCATCCAGTTCAGCCTATATTCCATTATAATAAATACTCAGATCTACGTCCTTCTACAGAACCTAATAATTGTATGATACAATATTGTTCTGCTCCAGGAAGACATCCAGGCCTCTCTTGAACCCCTCGACTGAGTTCGCCATCACCACCTCCTCAGGCAAGCAATTCCAGATTCTCACTGCCCTAACAGTAAAGAATCCTCTTCTATGTTGGTGGAAAAACCTTCTCTCCTCCAGACGCAAAGAATGCCCCCTTGTGCCCGTCACCTTCCTTGGTATAAACAGATCCTCAGCGAGATATTTGTATTGTCCCCTTATATACTTATACATGGTTATTAAATCGCCCCTCAGTCGTCTTTTTTCTAGACTAAATAATCCTAATTTCGCTAATCTATCTGGGTATTGTAGTTCTCCCATCCCCTTTATTAATTTTGTTGCCCTCCTTTGTACTCTCTCTAGTTCCATTATATCCTTCCTGAGCACCGGTGCCCAAAACTGGACACAGTACTCCATGTGCGGTCTAACTAGGGATTTGTACAGAGGCAGTATAATGCTCTCATCATGTGTATCCAGACCTCTTTTAATGCACCCCATGATCCTGTTTGCCTTGGCAGCTGCTGCCTGGCACTGGCTGCTCCAGGTAAGTTTATCATTAACTAGGATCCCCAAGTCCTTCTCCCTGTCAGATTTACCCAGTGGTTTCCCGTTCAGTGTGTAATGGTGATATTGATTCCCTCTTCCCATGTGTATAACCTTACATTTATCATTGTTAAACCTCATCTGCCACCTTTCAGCCCAAGTTTCCAACTTATCCAGATCCATCTGTAGCAGAATACTATCTTCTCTTGTATTAACTGCTTTACATAGTTTTGTATCATCTGCAAATATCGATATTTTACTGTGTAAACCTTCTACCAGATCATTAATGAATATGTTGAAGAGAACAGGTCCCAATACCGACCCCTGCGGTACCCCACTGGTCACAGCGACCCAGTTAGAGACTATACCATTTATAACCACCCTCTGCTTTCTATCACTAAGCCAGTTACTAACCCATTTACACACATTTTCCCCCAGACCAAGCATTCTCATTTTGTGTACCAACCTCTTGTGCGGCACGGTATCAAACGCTTTGGAAAAATCGAGATATACCACGTCCAATGACTCACCGTGGTCCAGCCTATAGCTTACCTCTTCATAAAAACTGATTAGATTGGTTTGACAGGAGCGATTTCTCATAAACCCATGCTGATATGGAGTTAAACAGTTATTCTCATTGAGATAATCCAGAATAACATCCCTCAGAAACCCTTCAAATATTTTACCAACAATAGAGGTTAGACTTACTGGCCTATAATTTCCAGGTTCACTTTTAGAGCCCTTTTTGAATATTGGCACCACATTTGCTATGCGCCAGTCCTGCGGAACAGACCCTGTCGCTATAGAGTCCCTAAAAATAAGAAATAATGGTTTATCTATTACATTACTTAGTTCTCTTAGTACTCGTGGGTGTATGCCATCCGGACCCGGAGATTTATCTATTTTAATCTTATTTAGCCGGTTTCGCACCTCTTCTTGGGTTAGATTGGTGACCCTTAATATAGGGTTTTCATTGTTTCTTGGGATTTCACCTAGCATTTCATTTTCCACCGTGAATACCGTGGAGAAGAAGGTGTTTAATATGTTAGCTTTTTCCTCGTCATCTACAACCATTCTTTCCTCACTATTTTTTAAGGGGCCTACATTTTCAGTTTTTATTCTTTTACTATTGATATAGTTGAAGAACAGTTTGGGATTAGTTTTACTCTCCTTAGCAATGTGCTTCTCTGTTTCCTTTTTGGCAGCTTTAATTAGTTTTTTAGATAAAGTATTTTTCTCCCTATAGTTTTTTAGAGCTTCAATGGTGCCATCCTGCTTTAGTAGTGCAAATGCTTTCTTTTTACTGTTAATTGCCTGTCTTACTTCTTTGTTTAGCCACATTGGGTTTTTCCTATTTCTAGTCCTTTTATTCCCACAAGGTATAAACCGCTTACACTGCCTATTTAGGATGTTCTTAAACATTTCCCATTTATTATCTGTATTCTCATTTCTGAGGATATTGTCCCAGTCTACCAGATTAAGGGCATCTCTAAGCTGTTCAAACTTTGCCTTCCTAAAGTTCAATGTTTTTGTGACTCCCTGACAAGTCCCCCTAGTGAAAGACAGGTGAAACTGCACAATATTGTGGTCGCAAGCGTCGATCGATCTGAATGGCCAAAGACATAGACTCATTCAGACCAGCAGGTATGGGAAATCCCACCATGACATCCTTAAGGGCTTCAGAGAGACCCTTTCTGAAGATTGCTGCCAGGGCACATTCATTCCACTGAGTGAGCACAGACCACTTTCTAAACTTCTGACAATATATCTCCGCTTCATCCTGACCCTGACACAGAGCCAGCAAGATTTTCTCTGCCTGATCCACTGAATTAGGTTCGTCATAAAGCAATCCAAGCGCCAGGAAAAACGCATCAACATCACGCAATGCCGGATCTCCTGGCGCACGGGAAAATGCCCAGTCTTGAGGGTCACTACGTAACAAAGAAATAATGATCCTTACTTGTTGAACAGGGTCACCTGAGGAGCGAGGTTTCAAGGCAAGAAACAATTTACAATTATTTTTGAAATTCAAGAACTTAGATCTATCACCAAAAAACAAATCAGGAATTGGAATCCTAGGCTCTGACATCGGATTCTGAACCACAAAATCTTGAATGTTTTGTACCCTTGTAGTGAGATTATCCATCCAAGAGGACAGACCTTGAATGTCCATGTTTACACCTGTGTCCTGAACCACCCAGAGGTAAAGGGGAAAAGAGAGACAAAACACACTGCAAAGAAAAAAAATGGTCTCAGAACTTCTCTTATCCCTCTATTGAGATGCATTAGTACTTTTGGCCACCTGTACTGTTATGACCTGGTGGTTAGGACAATAATGGACCTGGTGGTTAAGAGCACACGGAATGACCTGATAGTTACTCATAATAAGGACGAGCTCTGGGACGTGGGAACTCTGCTGACCGCAATCCCTAATCCTATCACACACACTAGAAATAGCCGTGGATTGCTCCTAACGCTCCCTATGCAACTCGGCACAGCCTAAGGAACTAGCTAGCCCTAAAGATAGAAAAATAAAGCCTACCTTGCCTCAGAGAAATTCCCCAAAGGAAAAGGCAGCCCCCCACATATAATTACTGTGAGTAAGATGAAAATACAAACACAGAGATGAAATAGATTTAGCAAAGTGAGGCCCGACTTACTGAACAGACTGAGGATAGGAAAGGTTGCTTTGCGGTCAGCACAAAAACCTACAAAAAGACCACGCAGAGGCGCTCCCTCTGCGTCCCAGAGCTTCCAGCAAGCAAGACAACAATAAAAATAGCAAGCTGGAAAGAAAAATAGCAAACCAAAGAAAAACAAGCAGGAACTTAACTTCTGCTGGGAAGACAGGTCACAAGAACGATCCAGGAGTGAACTAGACCAATACTGGAACATTGACAGGTGGCATGGAGCAAAGATCCAAGTGGAGCTAAATAGAGCAGCCAGCTAACGAATTAACCTTGTCACCTGTGGAAGGAAACTCAGAAACACCCACCAGAGGAAGTCCATGGACAGAACCAGCCGAAGTACCATTCATGACCACAGGAGGGAGCCCGACAACAGAATTCACAACAGGGGGCGCGGGGGGCAGATGAGACGGGGCCCGATGCGGGCCCCCTCTGCTCACCGGGCCCCATACGCCAGTTACGGCTGTAATGCCCTGATGGCGGCCCTGCATATGTGGCCTCACTCTATGAAAACGAACTGAGTGAGGCCGGGCACGTCTAGTCAGAATGTGGCCAGAAGTATACAAATCACATGCTTGTGCTGACATGACTGTCCACCGGCAAGGGAGAATCCTAAAAGTGTGCAGTGCATGAGTTGTGAGAATTCAGTAGCTGCGATGTCAGGATTCAGCTCTGCAGGTTCCAGTAGTCGTCACATGGACACTTCACTCATATGTGATTTTCATACTTGTGGTCCTGTGACAACGAGCTTCTCTGTTTTTCATTGATGATTGAGAGCATTAGGGAGAGGAGTTCATGGGTACATGACTAAGTGTGCAAATCGCATATGTCCTGTGGGGTTGAGGGCACCAAAATGAATTCTTGCCCTGGTGCCAGAAACCTTAGATACACCTGTGCCGGTATGCCACTGCGAGCGGTGATTACCAGGTCCGGTGGAGGGATGTCTGTGCACAGGCAGTGAGGCAGGGACTGAGGGTGTGCACGGAAAGAATGGAGACCCGGGGACTGCCCGTCCCAGTCTACGCCATAGCCTGGAGCCTCTAAACACTAAACGGACTGCCCTAACGCAATGTGACCCTAGCCTAAAGCTTTATAGTGTAGTTTTAGGTCAGAGTGGGATGGTTAGGGATGAACTAGGAAGGTGTAGGGACTGAGGGTGTGAACCTGGAAAGTGAACCTGGAAATTATAGGCCAAGTAAGTCTATTGTTGGTAAAATATTTGAAGGGTTTCTGAGGGATGTTATTCTGGATTATCTCAATGAGAATAACTGTTTAACTCCATATCAGCATGGGTTTATGAGAAATCGCTCCTGTCAAACCAATCTAATCAGTTTTTATGAAGAGGTAAGCTATAGGCTGGACCACGGTGAGTCATTGGACGTGGTATATCTCGATTTTTCCAAAGCGTTTGATAGTGAGCCGCACAAGAGGTTGGTACACAAAATGAGGGTGCTTGGTCTGGGGGAAAATGTGTGTAAATGGGTTAGTAACTGGCTTAGTGATAGAAAGCAGAGGGTGGTTATAAATGGTATAGTCTCTAACTGGGTCGCTGTGACCAGTGGGGTACCGCAGGGGTCGGTATTGGGACCTGTTCTCTTCAACATATTCATTAATGATCTGGTAGAAGGTTTACACAGTAAAATATCGATATTTGCAGATGATACAAAACTATGTAAAGCAGTTAATACAAGAGAAGATAGTATTCTGCTACAGATGGATCTGGATAAGTTGGAAACTTGGGCTGAAAGGTGGCAGATGAGGTTTAACAATGATAAATGTAAGGTTATACACATGGGAAGAAGGAATCAATATCACCATTACACACTGAACGGGAAACCACTGGGTAAATCTGACAGGGAGAAGGACTTGGGGATCCTAGTTAATGATAAACTTACCTGGAGCAGCCAGTGCCAGGCAGCAGCTGCCACGGCAAACAGGATCATGGGGTGCATTAAAAGAGGTCTGGATACACATGATGAGAGCATTATACTGCCTCTGTACAAATCCCTAGTTAGACCGCACATGGAGTACTGTGTCCAGTTTTGGGCACCGGTGCTCAGGAACGATATAATGGAACTAGAGAGAGAACAAAGGAGGGCAACAAAATAAATAAAGGGGATGGGAGAACTACAATACCCAGATAGATTAGCGAAATTAGGATTATTTAGTCTAGAAAAAAGACGACTGAGGGGCGATCTAATAACCATTGTGGGAATATAGCTCATCAGGGATCTCTGCTTTGGCCCAAGCAGGTGGCTATGGAGTCACAACGAACAATAGCAGGCTAGCGAGTTCCACACAGGTATGTGTCAGGTGTATTTATTGTACACATTGCCGTACAATGTTACACGTGCCAAACATGAAATAAAATGTCTAAGGCCGTCTGGCCACTAACTAACAACAAGATACTAACTGCAAAATAAACCTATACAACAAGAAAGAAGTTTGTGCAACCTTACTGTGTCAGCTCCCAGACCAGCAGATGAGAGACTGAGATCCCAGCAGTTCCTTGATTATATCAGCTGAAGCAAAAGCTGGATCGTATGTGTGGAAGGGAAGCACCAGAGCTTTCAGACTGATCACTAAAGAAACCAGGACCGGATTACAGAGAAATAAACAGCTTCACAATCAATACCGTGATACATATGAAATGAAACGGGGAGAAACATATCTGTTTTCTAGTACTTCTCCCCTTGGCACCTCACATACCCCCTTCCTTTGTTCGAGCCTGTAGGGTCGGACACGATGAGTCACTAAGCAGTGTGTTCTGGATAACGCATCTGCATTCCCGTGCGCTGCGCCTGCCCTATGCTCAACGGAAAAGTTAAAAGGTTGTAATGCCAAGAACCAGCGTGTCACCCTCGCATTGCCCTCTTTTGCGCGGGACATCCATGTTAGGGGTGAATGGTCCGTTACTAGCCTAAATTGGCGACCTAGTAAATAATAGCGTAAGGTGAATAGGGCCCATTTCACAGCCAGGGCTTCGCGCTCAACCACGCTATAATTCTTTTCTGCCCTAGTAAGCTTCCTACTCAGATAGCTTACTGGGTGTTCCTCGCCATTCACTTCCTGTGACAACACTGCACCGAGGCCGACACCAGAGGCGTCCGTTTGGACAATAAACTCCCGTTTAAAGTCAGGGGCAACCAACACTGGTTGGTCACAGAGGACCGTTTTCAAATACTGAAAGGCCTTCTCTGCTTCTGCGTTCCACTTTATTGTGATAGATTTTGAGCCCTTGGTAAGCTCTGTGAGAGGGGCCGTGATGGTGGCAAAATTTTTAATGAAGCGCCTATAATAGCCAACGATCCCTAAAAAGGCTCCGACCTGTTTTTTGTTGACCGGTCGTGGCCAATTCTGAATAGCGTCCACTTTATTGGTCTGTGGCTTTACGACTCCTCGCCCTATGCTATATCCCAGATAGCGAGCCTTTTCTAATCCCAAGGTACATTTCTTAGGATTGGCAGTTAACCCAGCAGTTTTTATCGAGTCTAAGACGGCTTGTACTTTTGACAAATGTGTGTCCCAGTCATCACTAAAGACAATGATATCGTCCAAGTATGCGGACGCATACCGGACGTGGGGTTTAAGCACAATATCTATTAGACGTTGGAAGGTGGCTGCAGCACCATGCAACCCAAATGGCATATCACGGTACTGGAACAGTCCCTGGGGCGTTACAAAGGCCGTTTTCTCTTTGGCTGAATCCGTGAGGGGAATCTGCCAATAACCTTTTGTTAAGTCGATAGTAGATATGTACCTGGCCGAACCCAGTCTCTCTATAAGTTCATCAACTCTCGGCATCGGGTAGGCATCGAATTTTGATACCTCATTTAATTTCCGAAAATCATTACAAAACCTAATAGTCCCATCGGGTTTGGGCACTAGCACGATTGGGCTAGCCCAATCACTCCGGGACTCTTCAATGACTCCAAGTTCTAACATTTTCTCGACTTCCTGGGCAATGGCTTGTCTCCGAGCCTCCGGAATTCGATATGGTTTTAGTCGTACACGGACCTGTGGATCAGTAACAATGTCGTGTTTAATTAAGTGAGTACGACCAGAAAGCTCTGAAAAAACCTCTGCGTTTTTCTGTATAAATTGCTTAGTCTCTCGTTTCTGACTTTCGGATAGTGTCTCTGCAATACCCACCTCTGGCAATGCTACCTGGGGGTCATTTACCACAGATGGGGGTGCCCTACGAGGTCCATCATTAAGGGTGGCTTCTGTCATTAGACTCTCCCTATCCCGCCAGGTCTTAAGCAAGTTTATGTGGTAGATTTGTTCGGTTTTCCTCTTGTCTGGTTGATATATCTTATAGTTCACTTCACCTACTCTCTCCAACACCTCGTATGGGCCCTGCCACTTCGCAAGAAATTTATTTTCTACAGTGGGTACTAATACTAACACCCTGTCTCCGGGTTGAAAGACTTGTGTTTTAGCCGCTCGGTTATATACCGTGCTTTGGGCCTGTTGCGCACGTTCTAAACATTCTTTAACTATTGGCATGACCGCCTCAATTCTATCTTGCATAAGCATTACGTGTTCAATTACACTGCGATAAGGAGTCACCTCTTGTTCCCAAGTCTCTTTAGCAATATCTAACAGGCCTCTAGGACATCGCCCGTAAACTAACTCGAAAGGCGAAAAGCCTGTGGAGGATTGGGGTACTTCCCGTATAGCGAACAGGAGATATGGTAGGAGAGCATCCCAATCCCTCCCGTCCTTATCTACCACCCTTTTCAACATTCCCTTCAGGGTTTTATTAAATCGCTCCACCAACCCGTCAGTCTGAGGGTGATATACTGAAGTACGCAAGTGGGAGATTTTTAGTAGCTTACACAAGTCCTTAAGTATTCGAGACATAAAGGGGGCTCCCTGATCTGTTAGTATTTCTTTCGGAATGCCGGTGCGAGAAAACATATTAACAAGCTCCTTTGAAATTGCTTTCGCATTGGCATTCCGCAGAGGCACTGCTTCAGGGTAACGAGTGGCATAATCTAGTACTACCAAAATGTACTGATGTCCCCTGGCAGATTTAACTAATGGACCCACTATATCCATTGCTATCCTCTCGAAGGGCACCTCTATTATTGGTAAGGGCACAAGGGGGCTTCTAAAATGTGACATAGGTGTGGTCAATTGACACGTAGGACAGGACTGACAATACCGGGTCACGTCCCCCCCTAGACCCGGCCAAAAGAAACGCTGCAGAATACGGTGTTTTGTTTTTTCTCCGGCCAGGTGTCCGCCCAAGGGATGTTTATGTGCCAGTTCCAAAACTACCTGGCGAAAGGACTTGGGCACCACTAGTTGCTCTACCGCCACCCCCCGCACTTTGTCTATATGATACAGCATACCCTGTTGCACAGCTAGGTGTGGGAACTCATTTTGAGCCCCTGGGTACAATGGTCTTCCCTCAGAGACCTTTACATTTTCCCATGCCCTTGCCAGAGTAGGGTCCTGGTGTTGAGCGGTCCCGAACTTACCACGGGCCACCTCAAGACCTGGCATTTCTATAGCCTCCTCTAGTTCACTTGCGTCGCCTGCATATACAGCCAGAGGTGAGTCTACAGATTCTGGAGTTACCTCTGAGATGGACTCCCCCCCCTCTTGCTGCAATAGCTCAGGGGTTAGCCCCACGGCACCCTCCTCAACTAGAGTGCTCATGCCATTTTTAAGGTTCCACAAGTCCCAAAATAAGGGAAAGTCTCTCCCCAATATTACATCATGTCCCATAGACTTTAGGACTGCCGCTTGATGTCTTTTGGTTCCTACTGGCGTGGCAAGGGTGACCCAGGCAGTGGGGTAGTTTTTTATATCGCCATGGATGCAACTAATGCCCAGGGTTGAGTTCGTTAGGGCTCTAGGGTCCACCAAACTGGCATGTACCAGAGTTACTTGACTGCCGGAATCCAAGACGGCATTCACACTATGGCCGTCGACCTCGAGGCAACACACGTGTCGTTCATTTCCTGTGAGGACCTCTGCAACACAGACTGACTGTACATATAACGAAAGACGTCTCATAGCGTTACAGTCCATTGGCTCTGTAGTCATTGGGCAGTTAGCTGCTACATGGCCAAGCCCGCGACATCGCCAACATTGTATAGGTCCTTGCTTCCTCGCCGGAGACGCCTGATAGGGTCTGCTGAATTGCTGTGAGACTGTACCGCCTCCATAGTTCTTTGTGGGTCTGCTACCCTTTATTGCAACGTTCTCTTCTTTTGAAGATGAAGTAGGTCTCGCAGTATTTTCTGGCGATTTCTTGGGAGCCCAGCGAGGTGATAACGTCCCTTGGAGTAGGCTTTCGGAAGCATTGTAGCGTTCGACCATATTCACCAACTGGTCGGCTGTATATGGGTCACCTTGTCCAACCCATCTCTGTAACTTAGGGGGCAAGGACCGCAGGTACTTGTCTAGAACAACACGTTCCACCATCTCTGCAGATGTCAAAATCTCTGGTTGTAGCCATTTTTTTACTAGATGGATAAGATCATGCATTTGTGAGCGGGCTGGCTGATCTTCCACAAAAGTCCATAAATGTACCCTCTGTGCTCGTACATATGTGTTTACTCCCAGCCTTGCCAGGATTTCGCTTTTTAATTTGGTATAGTCCATAGCATCCACTCCACTTAAATCGTAATAGGCCTTTTGTGGATCTCCACTCAGAAATGGCGCAACCACTTCAGCCCACGTGTCCACCGGTAAATGCTCACGTTCTGCAATACGTTCAAATACGGTGAGATACGCTTCTACATCATCGTCAGCAGTCATTTTAAGCAGGGTTTTTTGTACGGCTTTCCGTGCACCAGCAACACTTTGTGCATGATCCCTCTCATCTCGGGGCTGCCGAATCAAAGCCTGCTTTATTGCATTCAACTGCTCTTGCTGAATCTGGTTTTGCTGGTCCAGGGCTTGCTGGAAGTAAGTATTGGTCTGCTGTTGTTGCACATTTGCCTGCAATAACTGTTTCACTAGTTCCTCCATATTACTGGACTCTTGGCTCTTCAAAAGCACATGAGCTTTAAGCCAGGACATACACAGAGCACTTTATCTGCAGTCACAGTCCAACAGCCACTATGCCCGCATTCTCCACCATTTGTGGGAATATAGCTCATCAGGGATCTCTGCTTTGGCCCAAGCAGGTGGCTATGGAGTCACAACGAACAATAGCAGGCTAGCGAGTTCCACACAGGTATGTGTCAGGTGTATTTATTGTACACATTTGCCGTACAATGTTACACGTGCCAAACATGAAATAAAATGTCTAAGGCCGTCTGGCCACTAACTAACAACAAGATACTAACTACAAAATAAACCTATACAACAAGAAAGAAGTTTGTGCAACCTTACTGTGTCAGCTCCCAGACCAGCAGATGAGAGACTGAGATCCCAGCAGTTCCTTGATTATATCAGCTGAAGCAAAAGCTGGATCGTATGTGTGGAAGGGAAGCACCAGAGCTTTCAGGCTGATCACTAAAGAAACCAGGACCGGATTACAGAGAAATAAACAGCTTCACAATCAATACCGTGATACATATGAAATGAAACGGGGAGAAACATATCTGTTTTCTAGTACTTCTCCCCTTGGCACCTCACACCATGTATAAGTATATAAGGGGACAATACAAATATCTCGCTGAGGATCTGTTTATACCAAGGAAGGTGATGGGCACAAGGGGGCATTCTTTGTGTCTGGAGGAGAGAAGGTTTTTCCACCAACATAGAAGAGGATTCTTTACTGTTAGGGCAGTGAGAATCTGGAATTGCTTGCCTGAGGAGGTGGTGATGGCGAACTCAGTCGAGGGGTTCAAGAGAGGCCTGGATGTGTTCCTGGAGCAGAACAATATTGTATCATACAATTATTAGGTTCTGTAGAAGGACGTAGATCTGGGGATTTATTATGATGGAATATAGGCTGAACTGGATGGGCAAATGTCTTTTTTCGGCCTTACTAACTATGTTACTATGTTACTATGGTAGTGATGGCTACTTGTGGACATGTGCGGCACTTGCGGTTTTACACTTGCAATGATACAAAAAACACTGCTAGCAGTGTTTTTTTCCATTGCTGCAAGTACCGCATTTGCCGGATCGCGGCAAAACCGCAAGTGCCGCACATGTCCGCAATGTTGTGAATTTTGTGGCAGAGCTCCCTCCTGTGGTCACAAGTGGTACTTCGGCTGATTCTCTCTGTGAGCTTCCGTTGGTGGAGGAAAGTGGTACTGCGGCTTCTGAGTTTCCTTCCTCAGGTGATGTGGTGAAGTCGTTAGGTGCTGCTCTATTTAACTCCACCTTGTGCTTTGATCCTGACCTTCAGTCAATCTTCTAGTATTGGACCTGTTTCCTCCTGGATCGTTCCTGTGGCCTGCTGCTCTGCATAGCTAAGTTCTGCTTTGCTATTTTGTTTGCTGTTTTTTTCTGTCCAGCTTGTCTATTTGTTTTTTTCCTGCTTGCTGGGAGCTCTGGGACGCAGAGGGTGTACCTCCGTGCCGTTAGTTCGGTACGGAGGGTCATTTTGCCCCCTTTGCGTGGTTTTTGTAGGGTTTTGTGTTGACCGCAAAGTTACCTTTCCTATCCTCGCTCTGTTCAGAAAGTCGGGCCTCACTTTGCTAAATCTATTTCATCTCTACGTTTGTCTTTTCATCTTTACTCACAGTCATTATATGTGGGGGCTGCCTTTTCCTTTGGGGTATTTCTCTGAGGCAAGGTAGGCTTATTTTCTATCTTCAGGCTAGCTAGTTTCTCAGGCTGTGCCGAGTTGCATAGGGAGCGTTAGGCGCAATCCACGGCTGCCTTTAGTGTGTTGGTGAGGATTAGGGATTGCGGTCAGCAGAGTTTCCACGTCTGAGTTCGTTCTATGTTTTTGGGTTATTGTCAGGTCACTGTATGTGCTCTGACCTCAATGTCCATTGTGGTACTGAATTACCTTATCATGACACCGCAAGTCCCATAGGGAATGAATTATGCCGAACGCAGTGTTGCCGTAAGTGATCCGTTACACGGCAAGTGCGGTAAAACTGCCGGATCTGCTGAAAAAGGCTACTTTCACATCAGCGATTTATGGCAAAGTCACTGCGATAGTGTCATACTCACTAAAGGGAGAGGCAGCACTAAAAGTGCCTAGGGCAGCAGAAATTCTAAATACGGCCCTGCCTAGATGACAACCAAACCTTATCCCCAATCTTAAGAGCAGGACCCACCGACAGTCCTCTATCGGCCATACATTTTTGGAGAATCTGGGCAGTCTCAATATTCTCATCCCCAAGTCTCTGCATGGCGACCTCCACCCCAGAGCATTCAGAATTAATGATAGAAAATTTGCTAAAATGGAGATTAAAACCATAATTACAGAAGAACGGTGAGGTGCCGGTAGATTCGACTTTTGAAAGCAAACTCACCGAGAGGTAAAAAAACGAAAACCAGTCCTCATGTTTTGCTGCCACAAAGCACCTTAAAATTTGTTCCAAAGACTGATTTGTCCTCTCAGTCTGACCATTGGTTTCAGGGTGATAAGCAGATGAAAATGACAAGTCAATCCCTAGTTTCTTGCAAACAGCTCTCCAAAATTTAGAGACAAATTGTACTCAGCTATCAGACACAATGTTCAGAGGGATCCCATGTAACCTTACAATATGAGAAATAAACAACCTGAAGAGTGTCTCTGCATTAAGGTACCTTCACACTGACCAACTTCACAACGATATCGCTAGCGATCCGTAACGTTGCAGCATCCTGGATAGCGATATCGTTGTGTTTGACACGCAGCAGCGATCTGGATCCTGCTGTGACATCGTTGGTCGGAGCTAGAAGGCCAGAACTTTATTTCGTCGCTGGATCTCCCGCTGACATCGCTGAATCGGCGTGTGTGACGCCGATTCAGCGATGTCTTCACTGGTAACCAGGGTAAACATCGGGTTACTAAGCGCAGGGCCGCGCTTAGTAACCCGATGTTTACGTGGTTACCACCAGTGTAAATGTAAAAAAAGCAAACACTACATACTTACATTCCGGTGTCTGTCCTCCGGCGTTCTGCTTCCCTGCACTATCAGCGCCGGCCAGCCGGAAAGCAGAGCACAGCGGTGACGTCACCGCTCTGCTTTACGGCCAGCCGGCGCTCACAGTCAGTGCAGGAAAGCACAGCGCCGGGAGACAGACACCGGAATGTAAGTATGTAGTGTTTTTTTTTTTTTTACCTTTACACTGGTAACCAGGGTAAACATCGGGTTACTAAGCGCGGCCTTGCGCTTAGTAACCCGATGTTTACCCTGGTTACCAGGGGACCGGCATCGTTGGTCGCTGGAGAGCTGTCTGTGTGACAGCTCTCCAGTGACCACACAGCGACGCTGCAGCGATCGGCATCGTTGTCTAGATCGCTGCAACGTCGCTAAATGTGACGGTACCTTTAGGTTATCCTGACAAAGGAACAAAATGAGCTTGTTTGCGGAATCGATCTACTACCACCCAGATAGAAGTCTTCCCATCAGCCAGAGGCAAATCAGTAATGAAATCCATGGACAAATGAGTTCATGGTCTTTTTGGAATAGGCAATGGAGCCAAATCCCCAGCCGGCCGGCTATGACTGACTTTGGCATGTGCACAGACTTCACAAGCAGATACAAAATCTTTAATATCCTTATGCATGGATAGCCACCAAAAAAGTCTAGCTATGGCTTTCCTTGTGACAGTAACCCCAGGATGGCCACTTAAAACGGAATCAAGAAATTCCTGTAACACCCACAACCTTAGGTAAACAGGCACAAATAATTTGGACCCTGGGGAAGTAGAAGGAGCCAATGCCTGGGCTTTACGAATCTACTCTTCCAGCTTCGAGGTTACCATAGACACCACAATACCCTGAGGAATAATGGA
Source organism: Ranitomeya imitator (assembly GCF_032444005.1). Taxonomy (NCBI): domain Eukaryota; kingdom Metazoa; phylum Chordata; class Amphibia; order Anura; family Dendrobatidae; genus Ranitomeya; species Ranitomeya imitator. Next base: position 650,805,922 of record NC_091286.1, read on the forward strand.
GGATGAGGTTCTGGAGGAGAAACGGAATTTTGGCTATGAGATAAAGCATCACCTTTCACATTCTTAGACCCTGGCCTGAATGTAATATAAAAATTAAATTGAGAGAAAAACAAGGACCATCTGGCCTGTCTAGGAGTTAACCTTTTAGCCGATTCAATGTAAGCTAAATTCTTGTGATCGTGATCACCATAACTGGATGAACCGCCCCCTTCACAAAATGCCTCCATTCCTCAAAGGCCAATTTGACAGCAAGTAACTCCCAATTCCCAACATAGTAATTTGTTTGCCGTTGAAAATTTTTTAGAAAGAAAAGCACATGGACGCAGGTTGAACCCAATCAATTATGGCCTGCACCTTTCTAGGATCCATCTTAAACCCTTCTGCTGACAAGATAACCCCAAGAAATATCTCCAAAACAGAAAAAACACATTCTCTAATTTAGTTCTTCCTCAGTCTCTGTAACACTACACGGACATGTTCCTGGTGAGTGTCCAAGTATGGCGAGAAAATTAGAATGTCATCGAGGTATATTGCAACACATCTTCCAATGCAATCAGAGAAAATATCAGTCATAAAATTCTGAAACACAGCAGGTGCATTAGATAATCCGAAAGGCATGACAAGGTTTTCAAACAGACCATCAGATGTTAAAAATGCCGTTGTCCACTCATCACCCTTCCGGATGCGTATCAAATTGTAAGCCCCTCTAAGATAAAGTTTAGAAAACACCCTGGCCCCCAGAAGAGGATTATATAGGTCGGGGATGTGTGGAAGTGGGTAAGTATTTTTAACCGTAATCTTGTTTAGTTCTCGGAAATCAAGGCAAGGATGGAGACCCCCATCTTTCTTTTTAACAAATAAAAATCCAGCAGCTACAGGGGAGGAGGAAGGACAGATGACCCTTCCGTAAACTTTCATTAACATTCTTTAATGGCGGTCCGGTCAGGCCCCGACAAATTGTAAAGGCGAGCTTTTGGCAATTTGGTGCTAGGAATAAGGTCAATAACACAATCATAGGGACGATGGGGAAGTAGTATCTCCGCCTCTTTTTCCGAGAACACATCTCCAAAGTCCTTCAGGTACCCTGGAAGACCCTCCAGACTAGTGGAGCATATTTGTACATTTTGTAGACGTTTCTTAGAACAATTGGGGCTCCATTTCACAATCTCCTTCAGACACCAATCAATAACTGGATTGAGAGTCTGTAACCATGGAAATCCCAGAACCAATCCAGCAGGTAAATTATCCAAAACACAACAGGAGATGGATTCAGAGTGCTCCCACTTGGAGAGTGAATTCCACCGTTGCTCTATTGACCAAATTGTGAGCTAACAGTGTCTTGCCAAGGGTGATGATTTGAATGGGTCTTTCTAAACTGTCCCTAACTCTAACTTCAGAACCAGTCCCAAGTCAATCAAGTTAGCAACAGACCCACAGTAAATAAATGCCAATGTTGATAACACTTGGTTCTCGAAGGAAATTATCGTATGTATCAGTACTTTGTCAGAGGAAGAAAAAGTCACCTGGGAGTCTGGGATGGTGGCTTGAGGACGAGTTGGGCAATCCTTAAGAAAATGACCAGAGAGACCACAGTATAGACATAGTCAAAGATCTTGTCTCCGTATTCGCTCCGCAACATGATGACTGGCAACTCTAACCTCAGGTAAATGGACCTGCTCCAGGAAAGTATAACATGCAGCCTGCCGTTATTATTTATTATTATAGCGACATTTATTCCATGGCGCTTTACATGTGAGGAGGGGTATACATAATAAAAAACAAGTACAATAATCTTAATCAATACAAGTCGCGACTGGTACTTGAAGAGAGGACTCTGCCCACGAGGACTCACAATCTACAAGGGATGGGTGAGAATACAGTAGGCGAGGGTAGAGCTGGCTGTGCAGTGGTTTGGTCGATCGGTGGTTACTGCAGGTTGTAGGATTGTCAGAAGAGGTAGGTCTTCGGGTTCCTTTTGAAGGTTTCCACAATAGGCAAGAGTTCCTTTTAAAGGTTTCCACAATAGGCAAGAGTCTGATATGTTGTGGTAGAGAGTTCCAGAGTAGGGGGGATGCCCGAAAGAAATCTTGTATGCGTTTGTGGGAAGAGGAGATAAGAGGGGAATATAGAAGAAGATGGCGTGCAGGAAAGTACCAGGAGACGAAGTCACAGATATATGGAGGACACAGGCTGTGGATGGCTTTGTATGCCATGGTTAGGGTTTTGAACTGGAGTCTTTGGGTAATGGGGAGCCAGTGCAGGGATTGACAGAGGGGAAAGGCCAGGGAATAGCGGGAGGACAAGTGGATTAGTCGGGCAGCAGAGTTTAGAATAGATTGGAGGGGTGTGAGAGTGTTAGAGGGGAGGCCACAGAGCAGGAGGTTGCAGTAGCCAAGGCGGGAGATGATGAGGGCATGGACTAGGGTTTTTGCAGATTCTTGGTTGAAGAATGTGCGGATCCGGGAAATATATTTGAGTTGAAGTCGGCAGGAAGTGGAAAGGGCTTGGATATGTGGTTTGAAGGAGAGATCAGTGTCAAGGATTACACCAAAGCAGTGAGCTTGTGGGACTGGGGAGAGTGGGCAGCCATTTACATTAATGTATAGGTCTGTTGGGGGAGTCAAGTGAGATGGGGGAAAGATGATGAATTCTGTTTTGTCCATATTAAGTTTTAGAAATCTAGCGGAGAAGAACGATGAAATAGCGGACAGATATTGTGGGATTCTTGCTAGTAGGGTGGTGATATCTGGTCCAGAGATATAGATCTGTGTGTCGTCGGCATAGAGATGATACTGAAAGCCGTGAGATTCTATGAGCTGTGCCAGGCCGAAGGTGTAAATGGAGAAGAGCAGGGGCCCTAGGACTGAACCTTGCGGGACTCTGACAGATAGGGTACGAGGTGAGAAGGTGGCGTGTGAGAGGGAGACTTATGATCAGGTGACCTTGGAGCAGCATGAAAACCTTCACTGGAGTAGGTGGTAACTATACTGACCGCAAACCCTGATCTTATCAGCGCAACTAGAAGTAGCCGTGGGGTGTGCCTAACAAAACCTAGACACCTCGACACAGCCGGAGGACTAAATACCCCTAAAGATGGAAATAGGAATACTATCTTGCCTCAGAGCAGAGCCCCAAAGGATAGGCAGCCCCCCACAAATAATGACTGTGAGTAGTAGAGGAAAAGACACACGCAGGCAGAAAACAGGATTTAGCAAAAGAGGCCACACTAGCTAAAATAGGAAAGGATAGGACAGGATACTAAGCGGTCAGTATTAAAATCCTTCCAAAAATATCCACAGCAGAAAATACAAAAACTCCACCACCTAACTAAAGATTTGGAGCGTATATTTGCAACTCCAGAGAATCCAACCAGACTGAGAAAACACTGACACAGTCTAAGCTGGACAATAGAAAACAAATGAATAGCACAGAATATAAGCACACAGCATGTGTGCCACAGAAAAAGAAACAGACACTTATCTTTGCTGAATAGGCAGCTAAGCAGGAGAGGCCAGGCAGAGATCCAACACTTCCCAAGAAACATTGACAACTGGCAAGGACTAATGAGTCCTGCAAACCTGTTATGACCTGGTGGTTAGGAGCACCCGACACGACCTGATAGTTAAACTCACACAGGACAAGCTCTGGGATGTGGGAGCTCTGCTGACCGCAGGCCCTAATCCTATCACAACAACTAGAAATAGCCGTGGAGCGTTCCTGACTCTCCCTAGACGCCTCTTCACAGCCTAAGAGCTAGCTAGCCCTAGAGAGAGAAAATAAAGCCTACCTTGCCTCAGAGAAATTCCCCAAAGGAAAAGGCAGCCCCCCCACATATATTGACTGTGAGTAAAGATGAAAGTCACAAACGCAGAAATGAAACAGGTTTCAGCAAAGGGAGGCCAGACTTACTAAACAGAGAGAGGATAGGAAAGGAATCTTTGCGGTCAGCACAAAAAACTACAAAAGACCACGCAGAGTGTGCAAAAAGACCTCCGCACCGACTAACGGTGCGGAGATGCCACTCTGCATCCCAGAGCCTCCAGCTAGCAAGACAAAATCATGATAACCAGCTGGACAAGGAAACAATGAACAAATAATAACTATCAGGAACTTAGCTTCTGCTGGAGAAGACAGGTCACCAGAAAGATCCAAGAGCGAACTGAACCAATGCAGGAACATTGACAGCTGGCATGGAGTAACGATCTGAGTGGAGTTAAATAGAGCAGCCAACCAAAGGATAAACCACGTCACCTGTGTAAGGAACCTCAGAAGCAGCAGCTTCACTCACAGCCACCAGAGGGAGTCCATGGACAGAACTCGCCGAAGTACCATTCACGACCACAGGAGGGAGTTCGACAACAGAATTCACAACACAAACCTAAATACCCCAGTCAGAATTGCAATCAGCAGATACACCTGTCCAAAACTGCAGCCCAGGGACAACTGCATTACCACCTACAACCACCGGAGGGAGCCCAAAAGCAGAATTCACAACAGGAGACGCTGAATGTCCGGTCTGTTAGGTATGACAAGATCCAGGATAGGGCCAAGTCTGTGATGCCAAGGGATGAGCAGTTAGGAGAAAGGGCTCTGGGAGTTGTTGACCAAAACTGTCTCTGATGTTACCAATCTTCTGCTTGAAAAATGAGGCAAAGTCTTCAGCTGAGATGAGTGGGGAGGGAGGAGGTGCTGGGGGACGGAGGAGAGAATTGAAGGGGTTGATTAACTGTTTAGGGTTGTGATATAGAGAGGATATGAGAGATGAGAAGTAGGTTTGTTTTGCTGTGGCGAGTGTGGTCTTGAAAGTAGTGAGGGACTGTTTGAATGTGATGCAGTGCTCATTGGAATAGGATCTTTTCCATCTCCGCTCAGCAACCCTGGTAGCCCATCTCAGTTCTTTGGTCAGGCTGGTGTGCCAGGGCTGTCTGTTGATTTTGCGAGCTTTGGTATGTGTGAGAGGGGCAACTGATTCCAGAGCTACAGCTATTGTGGTGTTATATAGAGCGGCAGCGTCATTTACATTGTGTAGTGAACTTATGGAGGGAGAAGGGATTCAGACAGTGAGTGTAGATTGAGGTGTTTAAGATTTCTGCAAGGGTGTGCAAGTATCTGGGGTGGAGTTTGTGTACAAGGAGTGGAGAGGGAAGAGAATGTGAGTAGGTTACGGTCCGAAAGAGGGAGAAGCAAGTTAGGGAGGTTAGATAGGGAGCAGAAGCGGGTGAAGATGAGGTCCAGTGTGTGGCCATCTTTGCGAGTGGCTGCAGAAGACCATTGAGTGAGGCCAAAGGAGGAAGTGAGAGATAGAAGCTTAGTGGCAGCTGAGAGGGAAGTGTTAATAGGGATGTTGAAGTCACCCATGATGATAGTGGGGATGTCCGCGGAAAGGAAATTAAGTAGCCAGGTGGTAAAGTGATCAAAGAAGGCGGTGGCTTGCCCTGGGGGGTGGTAAATAACAGCCGGTTGGAGGGGGAATAGATGTGCACAGAGTGCACCTCAAAGGAAGGGAGGGCAACAGAGGGTGGCAGTGGGATTGGGGTGAAGGAGCAGTTATCTGACAGAAGAAAACCAACTCCTCCACCATGCTTACTGCTGGGGTGGGGGGGTGTGGGAAAGGTGGAAGCCACTATAAGAGCAGCAGGAGAGGTTGTGTCAGAAGGGGTGAGCCAGGTTTCAGTGATGGCAAGGAAGGAAAGTTTTTGAGCAATGAAAAGATCATGGATGTAGGAAAGTTTGTTGCAGACAGAGCGAATGTTCCATAGTGCTCCTGTTAGTGGGACTGGGGAAGCGGGGGATGGGCAAATGGGTATAAGGTTAACAAGAGGTTACAAAAAGTTGTGATAAAGCGTGGATGGGAGGTAGAACTGTTGTGAATTCTGTGGCTGAATTCACTCCTGTGGTCACAAGTGGTACTGCAGCTTCTGAGCTTCCTCCCTCAGGTGTTCTGGTGAGCTCGTTAACTGCTTCATTACTTAACTCCGCCTGATGCTGCTATCCTTGCTCCTTGTCAATGTTTCAGTGTTGGATCTGAGCTTCTCCTGATTGTTCCTGTGACCTGCTGCTCTGTATAGCTAAGTGCTTTTTGCTTTTTTGTTGCTTTTTTTCTGTCCAGCTTGTCTTTTGTTTTGCTGGAAGCTCTGAGACGCAAAGGGTGTACCGCCGTGCCGTTAGTTCGGCACGGTGGGTTTTTTTTGCCCCCTTTGCGTGGTTTTGCTTTAGGGTTTTTTGTAGACTGCAAAGTTCACTTTACTGTCCTCGCTCTGTCCTAGAATATCGGGCCCCACTTTGCTGAATCTATTTCATCCCTACGTTTTGTCTTTTCATCTTACTCACAGTCATTATATGTGGGGGGCTGCCTTTTCCTTTGGGGAATTTCTCTGGGGCAAGTCAGGCCTATTTTTCTATCTTCAGGCTAGCTAGTTTCTTAGGCTGTGCCGAGTTGCCTAGGTAGTTGTTAGGCGCAATCCACAGCCGCTTTTAGTTGTGTTTAGGATAGGATCAGGTGTGCAGTCTACAGAGTTTCCACGTCTCAGAGCTCGTTCTTGTATTTTTGGGTATTTGTCAGATCACTGTGTGCGCTCTGATCGCTAAGCACACTGTGTTTCTGGATTGCCTTCATAACACCTGTCATTAGCAAACATAACAGTACAAGGAGCCAAACTAATGATTCTCAATAGAGGGAAAGAAAAAGTTCTGACATCATTTTTTTTTTTCTCTGCTCTGTGTTCACTTTTTTTTTTTCCCCTAGACATTTGGGTGATTCTGGACACAGGTGTGGACATGGATATTCAGGGTCTGTGCTCTTCAATGGATAATCTCGTTATAAATGTACAAAAAATTCAAGATACTATTGATCAGAAATCTATGTTAGAACCAAGAATTCCTATTCCTGATTTGTTTTTTGGAGATAGAACTAAGTTTCTAAGTTTAAAAAATAATTGTAAGCTATTTCTGGCCTTGAAGGTTTTGATTATTATTTCTTTTTTGCGCGGCGACCCTCAAGACTGGGCATTTTCTCTTGCGCCAGGAGACCCTGCATTGAGTAGTGTCGATGCGTTTTTCCTGGCGCTCGGATTGCTGTACGATGAGCCTAATTCAGTGGATCAGGCTGAGAAAAATTTGCTGGCTTTGTGCCAGGGTCAGGATGATATAGAAGTATATTGTCAGAAATTTTGGAAATGGTCAGTACTCACTCAGTGGAATTGTGGCACCCCCTAGGGGTATTTGCCACAAAAATAGTTACTGACAGTAAGTACAAATACTAAAATAGCAAGACTGCACTACCACCTCCGGCCAGAAGGGGGAGCTCCAGAGACTCCCCTTGATCCATTCTGGTCTGAGAGAAGAAATGGCAGTTGGGCTAAGGAGCTGAAAGTGAGAGGTCATACAGTTGAATCTCTAACAGCCCTGTGACTGTTACCAGGCCTAAATCACCGGCCTGAGGAGAAGAGGGATAGAGAAAAAGGACATTGTGAGAACCGGGTAGCATTAATCACTACCCAGAACAGGCGCAAAGACGGATACCGGATCCGTGGCTGTATTCATTATATATAATACAGCAACCGGAAAAACGTGAGGTGATATCAGCTTCACTAGGGCCGGACGCAGCAACAGACACAGAGTTCAGCGGTACTCCTGGAGGGGGTAAGCCGATAAAAGGACTCGGGTTGCCCGTCGAACCAGGACCCGGAGGGGACAGATTGGGCCGGCAGCCAGTTCACATACAGCAGCAGGGCCACACAGAAATTGCGTACAATAAGAGGCGAAGACCCCGGCAGGGTCAAAGTAACTCAGAGTTCCCATACAGACTCCGGTGACAGGACTGGTTGTAAATCCTTTTATGTTAAAGTAAACTGGTTAAACGTTTCAGTGCCTCAGTCTTTCATTTGGACAATAGCCATCTATCCAGGATCGGGATTATCGCCGCTGGGAGAACCTGCTGCTGATCAAGTAAGTGCCTGTCCCCTCACGATACCCCTTACACTGTGCATTGCCTGAGGCCACAGCACCGGGTCAAGCCACCCGTGACATCCCCCTCAGGAGACAGACTCCATTGGTCCGGTGCTGGGTATCCCGGTCTCCTGGGCGTCACAATTGGCGTCACGAACAGGATCTAGCCAGCCCGTATACCGGGTATTGTGTGCCGTGATTGGAGCCCAAAACTGTGAAAACTGGGATGAAAAATCTTGAAAATTGACTTTATTAAAGAAAAATCCATTCCCCATTGAAAACTATTGAAAGTGACTTTTCCCCATTGGTTATAATGGAGTAAAGATGGCCGCCATCCCCTGAGGTAATCACTTCATAACCGTTAGGCACGAGACTGTTAATTGAGCTACGCCATCACCTGAGCCCCAGTCTAACTGAAAAACTTCAGAATCCGCCATTACAGAGCGCGGTGGGTGGGAGCAGCAGGGGGCGTGTCATTGTGGGCGGCACCAAGCTGAGCGCTCTGACATCAGAGCAAGGGGAAAATCGATCCTGCTGCACAGCGGAACGAATCTACACTATCCTGACGGAAGCGGAGGACCGGAAGGGTCCGGATTAACTAAGGGGGCACAGTATGTCGCAGCACGGAGACGCCGCAGCACCCGGCAACGCTAATGCAGCTGAAAGACAGAGTGTCAATAGAGAGTCCGGCAGCGCAGCGGTGCAAGGAGTGGCGCCCATCATGCCGGTGCTGATGCCATATACCCCGGGTGGCCCATGGCTTCCAATGTATGAAGGTGAGCCTAATACCCTTGACGATTTCAGAGAAAAGATGCTGGCCCATTTTGACATGTTCCCTGTGGGTGAAGTTCAGTGTGTTAGTCTCCTGATGATGCAGTTAAGTGGCCATGCTAAGCGAGAAGTCACAGCATGGGCAGCTGATCTAAAAGGCACTGTTGAACGCATATTTGCTGGATTAAAAGCTACATTTGAAACCACGGCCAGCAGCAAAGCTAAAATACGATTCTTTAATTGCAAACAAAAAGCTAATGAGGGCGTGAGAGACTTTGCCTTAAACCTGCAGGAAGCCCTTAAATCACTTACACTGGCTGAACCCATTTTTAACACCGGAGCGGATAAACTGCTAAGAGATCAATTTATTGAGGGACTCTACACCCCTTCTCACCGGGGGCATGTGAGCATGCTTGTTTTTAAGAACCCTGAATTGACATTTGCCCAATTAAAGGAGAGCGCTATACGTCTCCAGCTGGCAGAGGCACCTCGGGATCAGGATCCTGCGCAACCCATGGCAGAGGCACCTCAACAACAGGGAGTGCCAGTGACATCAGCTATGTCTGGGGCCATTGCTAAGCCCCTGGGGCCCAGTACTAATGAGGCTCTTCAACAAAAGCTTGACTCTTTAGCTGATGTTGTTGCTTCAATGGCTAAAACCATGCAGGACATGAGAGGACACAAGATGGAGTTGGCAAACTGTAGAGAGGATGTTCCATGGATGAGACCCCGGAGATACCCGACATGGAGAGGACGACCCCGCGACCGCTACCAACCGGATGGACAGCCCATTTGCCGCCGTTGCCAGCAGCCGGGCCACTTTGCACGAGATTGTGATTTAAACGGGAATCCCCTGGGAATGCGGGCCGCTTCGCAGGAATGAACTTTCAAGGCCCAACACCCTGGCACGACAGGTACATCGGAGGACGACCCATTATCCCTATCGTGCTGGACGGAATTCCCCTCAACGCTTTGCTGGACACAGGTTCCCAGATTTCATCTATACCGTATATCCTTTATAAGAGGTACTGGGCTGATGCAGATATTGATAAAGGGCCCTCTGATGTTGAACTAGATATATGGGCCAGTAATGGTAAGTTGGTACCGAAACTAGGATTCAGGGAGATGACCATAAAGATTGGTAAAGTAGAACTGAAGAAACAGGGTATAATTGTTGTTGATGTTGACCGGCGGAACTGTGAACCAACTGTATTGATAGGAATGAATGTGTTAGAGAACTGCTTTTCCGAAGTCATTTCTGTCTTACAGCAAATTGCTGAAACTGCCCAATCCTGCCAGCAGAGAGTTCTCCGGAGGGAAATAAAAGTATTGATGTTAAGGCAACAGGTAGAAGTTGCAGGTGGAGAAATCGGCAGTGTGAGGGTAAGTGATCCAACGTCTATTGTAATCCCACCAAAACCAGAAATGCTGGTATGGTGTAGAGCAGCCATTGGTACTAAGGGACGAGATTATCAAGCCTTAATAGAACCAGTGTACACCGACAGCAGGCCCACTATACTCACAGCACGAGGGATAGTCGAGGTACACCGGGGACGAGTGCCGGTACGACTTTTGAACTGTGGAGAGGAAGAGGTCACTTTGCCAAGGTATGCTACAATGGCAAAGCTATATACTGTTGACAACAATGCCATCACAACCATTGAGCCCTTAGAACCAAACTGTCAGGTGGAAGGCAATGGCTCAGATGGAGAAATTGAGGATTGGTGCCAACAGCTACACGTGGGCATAAATTCAACACCTACCCATCAAAAACAAGGGGTGTATAGGCTAGTGACGGAATATGAACAAGTCTTCAGTAAACACCCATTGGACTTCGGACGGATAGAAGGGGTAGAACACACAATCCCCACAGGTGACCATCCCCCAATAAAAGAAAGATATAGACCCATACCGCCCGCTCACTATCAATGTGCAAAAGATATGCTGAGGGAAATGAAACAGGCCGGGGTAATAAGAGACAGCTGTAGCCCCTGGGCGGCCCCTCTAGTGATTGTCAAAAAAAAGGACGGAACCATGAGAATGTGCGTAGACTACCGGAAGATTAATAACATCACCCATAAAGACGCCTACCCCTTGCCTAGGATAGAAGAGTCCTTAACTGCTTTGAAATCTGCTAATTATTTTTCCACCTTAGACTTAACAAGCGGGTATTGGCAAGTCCCTGTGGCTGAGAGAGATAAGGAAAAGACGGCATTCACCACACCAATGGGTCTATGTGAATTTAATCGCATGCCGTTCGGACTCTGCAACGCATCCGGTACCTTCCAGCGGCTGATGGAATGCTGCCTCGGACACAAGAACTTCGAGACCGTCCTCCTGTACCTAGATGATGTGATCGTCTACTCAAAGACTTACGAACAACACTTAATAGACCTGGCAGAAGTGTTCGAAGCCTTATCCAGGTATGGCATGAAAGTCAAGCCATCCAAATGTCACCTTCTCAAGCCAAAGGTACAGTACCTGGGACACATCGTGAGTTCGGAGGGAGTAGCACCAGATCCCGAGAAAATAAGCGCCATAAGGGATTGGCCAAGACCTACCAGCGCAAAAGAAGTGAGACAATTCCTGGGATTGGTGGGTTACTATCGCAGATTTATAAAAGGATTTACCAAGTTGGCAGCACCCTTGCAAGACACCTTGGTAGGGCAGACGAAGAAACCTTCAAACCGAAACCCTCCTTTTCAGTGGAACGACAAAAGGGAAGACTCCTTTGAACAACTAAAGAAGGCACTAACCGGAGAAGAGGTTCTGGCATACCCAGATTACCATAAACCTTTCATCCTCTACACCGATGCCAGTAATGTGGGACTAGGAGCGGTGCTGTCACAAAAGCAAGAAGGTCGGGAGAAAGTCATCGCCTTTGCAAGTAGAAAGCTCCGGCCTACTGAAAGAAATTCAGAAAATTACAGCTCCTTCAAATTGGAATTATTGGCAGTAGTTTGGGCTGTGACGGAGCGTTTCAAACACTATCTGGCCGCTGCAGAATTTATTGTCTATACTGACAACAATCCGTTGACCCACCTGGACACAGCCAAATTAGGTGCGTTAGAACAGCGATGGATAGCCCGGTTATCTAATTACAACTTCATAATCAAGTATCGAGCAGGTCGCAAGAATGGAAATGCCGATGCCCTATCCCGGATGCCACACTTGAGAGATGTAGAAGAGGAAACGGGGGAGCTTGAAGAAATTGAACTACCAGCCTTCCATCGTCCCAAGGCAAAACATCATCAGTCAAGTACCTATCAGAAACAACAAGAGGTGAATTTTAATCCGTTAGCACACCATAGATGGGCTGACACCCAAGACAGCAATCCGGCTGTGAAGTTGGTGAAGGAACTGTTGACTGAGCAAAGTGCATATCCCTATGAGGATGCCCCAGAAGAGACCCATCAACTCTGGAAAGAGAGAGGCAAAATGTTCCTGTATCAAGGGAAGCTCTGTAGAAGATACACCAATCCGAAAACACATGAATTGGTTTGGCAGATTATTGTGCCTAAACAAGATGTGAAGATGGTCCTCGAAGCTTACCATAATGGTGCTAGTCACTTCGGTTGGAAAAAGTTAGAAGTACTTCTAAGAGAAAGATTTTATTGGGTCGGGATGAGAAAATCAATCGAACAGTGGTGCAGAAATTGTGGCCCGTGCAACCTCAGAAGAAACGATCAAAAGAACCAAAGAGCACCACTGCAGCCCATAATCACCAAACAACCACTTGAACTTGTAGCCATGGACCACGTGAAGTTGACACCAAGCCGGTCCGGCTATGTCTATGCCTTGACCATCGTGGACCATTATTCACGTTTCTTGGTAGTAGTACCCGTAAAAGATCTGACAGCAAAAACAGCAGCCAAAGCGTTCCAAACGTACTTTTGTAGACCCCATGGATATCCGGAACAGGTTCTCACCGACCAAGGTACAGCCTTTGAATCAGAGATCTTCAGAGAATTCTGTAATATGTATGGTTGCAAAAAGATCCGGACGACGGCCTATCATCCACAAACAAACGGCTTATGCGAGAAGATGAACCATATTGTAATAGACCTACTAAAGACTTTACCTGAGACAGAAAGGAATCAATGGCCAGAGAAATTGCCTGACTTGGTGGATCTGTATAATCATGTCCCGGTGAGCTCCACCAACTGCACCCGAGCTTACCTTATGCGTGCAAGACCCGGCCAATTACCAATCGATCTAGAAATGGGAATTCTGAAACCAGACGCAGAAGTTCAAGACTCCAATTGGGATATCATACGGCAAAAGCAGTATCGCCAAGTGCAAGAGAGTGTGGAAAGAAGCCTTCAGCAAACTAGAGAAAGACAAGAGCGAACTTTCAACCAGAATGCTCTAGCGACCCCATTAAGACCGGGTGACCAAGTGCTCAAGAGAAATCGTCGAACCAATAAACTGGACAATCAGTGGGAAGCCGTACCCTACACAGTTTTACCAACAAGAGTGGATAATCCGAAAATGTGTCTCATTAGCAAAAACGGAGGCTTAACATCTGTACTAGTGTCAAGAGACAATCTTAAATTATGTCCGGAAGCATTGAAAGAGCCAGACGTTGTCCAGCCAGAACCAGAAGTTATTCAACCCATACAGGTTCAACCAGTAAAGGAAAAAGAAGAGGAAGTGTATCATACCTGTATAGGAGACTTTCCCAAAACCCTACTAACATACCATGGTGCAGTAGTGGTTCCCATGGTGGCCTTTTACCCAACACCGAACCCAATACCAGAAGTCCCAAGACAGGAAGAGGCTGACCCCGTACTACAGGAGGTTCCAGGCCAGGAAGAACAGATTCCTGGTCAGAGTAATCCCATTCACGGTGGACTTGCCAACTCCATAGTCGTGGAATTATCTTTAGCAGAGCGGGCAGATACTACATCCGCAGTAGACAGTAGTACACCACATGAAGATACACCGCTATTACGTAGATCACAGCGTCGTACCCAGGGTCAATTACCGGCCAGGTATGCAGATTACCAACTATAAAGCTCATAATGTGAATTGTATATATGTTATGCCGTATATAGTTAAACAGAAAATGTAGTATAGTCATTGTTATCAGTCTGCAACGTTTAAGCCCAGTACCTACAGAGACTTGTCTGTATGAACTTCTTGCATATTCTTGAACTTTTTATCAGCCCGGAGGCACTAAATCAAAGCTCCGGAAAGACTGCTTTTTGAACTTTGCTTTTTGCTCTTTTTGAACTTTCTTTAGACTTTATATTGATAACTCCGTTGGAAAAATGGAACTAAATTCCTGGACACTAAGTACAGTGCCTTTCCTAATACCTTCAAGGATAGAACTGTATTAATGGACGCTATTTGAAGTGACTTTTTACAGAACTCTATTTTTGTTTCCTTGAGTGGTTTTTGTAACTTTTCATTTTTAAGACTCTGTACATATTAATTGTTATTTCAAAATGTTATTGTCCCACAGTCCCGGAGTACTGTTCTTAACTAAGGGGGAATGTGGCACCCCTAGGGGTATTTGCCACAAAAATAGTTACTGACAGTAAGTACAAATACTAAAATAGCAAGACTGCACTACCACCTCCGGCCAGAAGGGGGAGCTCCAGAGACTCCCCTTGATCCATTCTGGTCTGAGAGAAGAAATGGCAGTTGGGCTAAGGAGCTGAAAGTGAGAGGTCATACAGTTGAATCTCTAACAGCCCTGTGACTGTTACCAGGCCTAAATCACCGGCCTGAGGAGAAGAGGGATAGAGAAAAAGGACATTGTGAGAACCGGGTAGCATTAATCACTACCCAGAACAGGCGCAAAGACGGATACCGGATCCGTGGCTGTATTCATTATATATAATACAGCAACCGGAAAAACGTGAGGTGATATCAGCTTCACTAGGGCCGGACGCAGCAACAGACACAGAGTTCAGCGGTACTCCTGGAGGGGGTAAGCCGATAAAAGGACTCGGGTTGCCCGTCGAACCAGGACCCGGAGGGGACAGATTGGGCCGGCAGCCAGTTCACATACAGCAGCAGGGCCACACAGAAATTGCGTACAATAAGAGGCGAAGACCCCGGCAGGGTCAAAGTAACTCAGAGTTCCCATACAGACTCCGGTGACAGGACTGGTTGTAAATCCTTTTATGTTAAAGTAAACTGGTTAAACGTTTCAGTGCCTCAGTCTTTCATTTGGACAATAGCCATCTATCCAGGATCGGGATTATCGCCGCTGGGAGAACCTGCTGCTGATCAAGTAAGTGCCTGTCCCCTCACGATACCCCTTACACTGTGCATTGCCTGAGGCCACAGCACTGGGTCAAGCCACCCGTGACATCCCCCTCAAGAGACAGACTCCATTGGTCCGGTGCTGGGTATCCCGGTCTCCTGGGCGTCACAGAATGAATCTGCGCTGGCAGCTTTGTTCAGAAAGGGTCTCTCTGAGGCTCTTAAGGATGTCATGGTGGGATTTCCTATGCCTGCTGGTTTGAATGAGTCTTTGTCTTTGGCCATTCAGATCGGTCGATGCTTGCGCGAGCGTAAATCTGTGCACCATTTGGCGGTACTGCCTGAGGTTAAACCTGAGCCTATGCAGTGCGATAGGACTATGACTAGAGTTGAACGGCAGGAATACAGACGTCTGAATGGTCTGTGTTTCTACTGTGGTGATTCCACTCATGCTATTTCTGATTGTCCTAAGCGCACTAAGCGGTCCGCTAGGTCTGCCGTCATTGGTACTGTACAGTCCAAATTCCTTCTGTCCATTACCTTGATATGCTCTTTGTCGTCGTTTTCTGTCATGGCGTTTGTGGATTCGGGCGCTGCCCTGAATCTGATGGATTTGGATTATGCTAAACGTTGTGGGTTTTTCTTGGAGCCTTTGCGGTGTCCTATTCCATTGAGAGGAATTGATGCTACACCTTTGGCCAAGAATAAACCTCAATACTGGGCCCAGCTGACCATGTGCATGGCTCCTGCACATCAGGAAGTTATTCGCTTTCTGGTGTTGCATAATCTGCATGATGTGGTCGTGTTGGGGTTGCCATGGCTACAAACCCATAATCCAGTATTGGATTGGAATTCCATGTCGGTATCCAGCTGGGGTTGTCAGGGGGTACATGGTGATGTTCCATTTTTGTCGATTTCGTCATCCACCCCTTCTGAGGTCCCAGAGTTCTTGTCTGATTATCAGGATGTATTTGAAGAGCCCAAGTCCGATGCTCTACCTCCGCATAGGGATTGTGATTGTGCTATCAATTTGATTCCTGGTAGTAAATTCCCTAAAGGTCGATTATTTAATTTATCCGTGCCCGAACACGCCGCTATGCGCAGTTATGTGAAGGAATCCCTGGAGAAGGGACATATTCGCCCATCGTCATCACCACTGGGAGCAGGGTTCTTCTTTGTAGCCAAGAAGGATGGTTCGCTGAGACCGTGTATTGATTACCGCCTTCTTAATAAGATCAATGTTAAATTTCAGTATCCCTTGCCATTGTTATCTGACTTGTTTGCTCGGATTAAGGGGGCTAGTTGGTTCACTAAGATAGATCTTCGTGGTGCGTATAATCTGGTGAGAATCAGGCAAGGAGATGAATGGAAAACTGCATTCAATACGCCCGAGGGTCATTTTGAGTATCTAGTGATGCCGTTCGGACTTGCCAATGCTCCATCTGTGTTTCAGTCTTTTATGCATGACATCTTCCGTGAGTATCTGGATAAATTCCTGATTGTTTACTTGGATGACATTTTGATCTTCTCAGATGATTGGGAGTCTCATGTGAAGCAGGTCAGAATGGTTTTTCAGGTCCTGCGTGCTAACTCTTTGTTTGTGAAGGGATCAAAGTGTCTCTTCGGTGTGCAGAAAGTTTCATTTTTGGGGTTCATCTTTACCCCTTCTACTATCGAGATGGATCCAGTTAAGGTCCAAGCCATCCAGGATTGGATTCAGCCGACATCTCTGAAAAGTCTGCAAAAGTTCCTGGGCTTTGCTAATTTTTATCGTCGCTTCATCTGTAATTTTTCTAGCATTGCCAAACCATTGACCGATTTGACCAAGAAGGGTGCTGATTTGGTTAATTGGTCTTCTGCTGCTGTGGAAGCTTTTCAGGAGTTGAAGCGTCGTTTTTGTTCTGCCCCTGTGTTGTGTCAGCCAGATGTTTCTCTTCCGTTCCAGGTCGAGGTTGATGCTTCTGAGATTGGAGCAGGGGCGGTTTTGTCACAGAGAGGTTCTGATTGCTCAGTGATGAAACCATGTGCTTTTTTTTCCAGGAAGTTTTCGCCCGCTGAGCGTAATTATGATGTGGGCAATCGAGAGTTGCTGGCCATGAAGTGGGCATTCGAGGAGTGGCGTCATTGGCTTGAAGGAGCTAAGCATCACGTGGTGGTATTGACTGATCATAAGAACTTGACTTATCTCGAGTCTGCCAAGCGCTTGAATCCTAGACAGGCCCGTCGGTCGTTATTTTTTGCCCGCTTCGACTTTGTGATTTCGTACCTTCCGGGCTCTAAAAATGTGAAGGCGGATGCTCTGTCTAGGAGTTTTGTGCCCGACTCTCCGAGTTTATCTGAGCCAGCGGGTATCCTCAAGGAAGGAGTCATTGTGTCTGCCATCTCCCCTGATTTGCGGCGGGTGCTGCAAAAATTTCAGGCGAATAAACCTGATCGTTGTCCAGCAGAGAAACTGTTCGTCCCTGATAGGTGGACTAATAAACTTATCTCTGAACTTCATTGTTCGGTGTTGGCTGGTCATCCTGGAATCTTTGGTACCAGAGAGTTAGCGGCTAGATCCTTCTGGTGGCCATCTCTGTCACGGGATGTACGTACTTTTGTGCAGTCCTGTGGGATTTGTGCTAGGGCTAAGCCCTGCTGTTCTCGTGCCAGTGGGTTGCTTTTGCCCTTGCCGGTCCCAAAGAGGCCTTGGACACATATTTCGATGGATTTCATTTCTGACCTTTCCGTTTCTCAAAAGATGTCAGTCATTTGGGTGGTCTGTGATTGCTTTTCTAAAATGGTCCATCTGGTGCCCTTGGCTAAATTGCCTTCCTCCTCTGATTTGGTACCTTTGTTCTTTCAGCATGTGGTTCGGTTGCATGGCATTCCTGAGAATATTGTTTCTGACAGAGGTTCCCAGTTTGTTTCAAGGTTTTGGCGAGCCTTTTGTGGTAGAATGGGCATTGACCTATCCTTTTCCTCGGCTTTCCATCCTCAGACTAATGGCCAGACCGAACGAACCAATCAGACCTTGGAAACATATCTGAGATGTTTTGTTTCTGCAGACCAGGATGATTGGGTGTCCTTTTTGCCGTTGGCTGAGTTCGCCCTTAATAATCGGGCCAGCTCGGCTACCTTGGTTTCTCCATTTTTTTGCAATTCTGGGTTCCATCCTCGTTTCTCTTCAGGACAGGTTGAGTCTTCGGACTGTCCTGGTGTGGATTCTGTGGTGGATAGGTTGCAGCAGATCTGGACTCAGGTAGTGGACAATTTGATCTTGTCCCAGGAGAAAGCTCAACTTTTCGCTAATCGCAGACGCCGTGTGGGTCCCCGACTTCGTGTTGGGGATCTGGTTTGGTTATCTTCTCGTCATATTCCTATGAAGGTTTCCTCTCCTAAATTTAAACCTCGTTTTATTGGTCCGTATAGGATTTCTGCGTTTCTCAATCCTGTGTCTTTTCGTTTGACCCTCCCAGACTCCTTTTCCATACATAATGTATTCCATAGGTCGTTGTTGCGGAGATACGTGGCACCTATGGTTCCATCTGTTGAGCCTCCTGCCCCGGTTTTGGTGGAGGGGGAATTGGAGTATATTGTGGAGAAGATTTTGGATTCTCGTGTTTCTAGACGGAAACTCCAGTATCTGGTTAAATGGAAGGGTTATGCTCAGGAAGATAATTCCTGGGTTTTTGCCTCTGATGTTCATGCTTCCGATCTTGTTCGTGCCTTTCATGCGGCTCATCCTGGTCGGCCTGGGGGCTCTGGTGAGGGTTCGGTGACCCCTCCTCAAGGGGGGGGTATTGTTGTGAATTCTGTGGCTGAATTCACTCCTGTGGTCACAAGTGGTACTGCAGCTTCTGAGCTTCCTCCCTCAGGTGTTCTGGTGAGCTCGTTAACTGCTTCATTACTTAACTCCGCCTGATGCTGCTATCCGTGCTCCTTGTCAATGTTTCAGTGTTGGATCTGAGCTTCTCCTGATTGTTCCTGTGACCTGCTGCTCTGTATAGCTAAGTGCTTTTTGCTTTTTTGTTGCTTTTTTTCTGTCCAGCTTGTCTTTTGTTTTGCTGGAAGCTCTGAGACGCAAAGGGTGTACCGCCGTGCCGTTAGTTCGGCACGGTGGGTTTTTTTTGCCCCCTTTGCGTGGTTTTGCTTTAGGGTTTTTTGTAGACTGCAAAGTTCACTTTACTGTCCTCGCTCTGTCCTAGAATATCGGGCCCCACTTTGCTGAATCTATTTCATCCCTACGTTTTGTCTTTTCATCTTACTCACAGTCATTATATGTGGGGGGCTGCCTTTTCCTTTGGGGAATTTCTCTGGGGCAAGTCAGGCCTATTTTTCTATCTTCAGGCTAGCTAGTTTCTTAGGCTGTGCCGAGTTGCCTAGGTAGTTGTTAGGCGCAATCCACAGCCGCTTTTAGTTGTGTTTAGGATAGGATCAGGTGTGCAGTCTACAGAGTTTCCACGTCTCAGAGCTCGTTCTTGTATTTTTGGGTATTTGTCAGATCACTGTGTGCGCTCTGATCGCTAAGCACACTGTGTTTCTGGATTGCCTTCATAACACCTGTCATTAGCAAACATAACATAGAACTGACTGTGGGGATGTGGTGAGGAGGATCAGGATTTGGAGCAATATCACAGGCAGTGAGAATGAGCAGAGAAAGTGTTAGCAGGTGGGAGCAGGAGAGGGCATGAGGGGGCTGCCTGTGTTTGGAGACAGAGGATTGTATGTTGAGAAACCGTTCAGAGGAGGAGGTGAGATGGATGGGGCGGATTGAAGAAGAGATGATCAGTTCCTTACTAGGTGTAGTGATTAGGGGAGTTAGCAGAAAGTGAAGGATTATAGGGGTGAGAGTGAAAACAAACAGACATTGTTTACAGTGACTGTCCAGTTATCTTCGGTTCCCTTCTGGTTCAATTCTGGATTAATTCTGAGCATCACACTTCTATCATACACTTATGTGATACACAGGGCAGACTGACATTTTGGCAGATTTATGCTATACAATATATGTGCAACAGTGCATTCGGGTGTGAAGCTGTGGGGAGTGGTCCCTTCTCATCTTGGTTAGATAATTAAGAGTGAGCCAGATGTATATGATCAAGGCAGAGTAAACAAAGTCAATGCTAACGTGTACTTAAGGTACCGTCACACTGAATGATATCGCTAGTGATCCGTGACGTTGCAGCGTCCTGGATAGCGATATCGTTCAGTTTGACACACCGCAGCGATCAGAATCCTGCTGTGATGTCGTTTGTCGCTGCAGAAAGTCCAGAACTTTATTTCGTCACTGGACTTCCTGCTGACATCGCTGAATCGGTGTGTGTGACGCCGATTCAGCGATGTCTTCACTGGTAACCAGGGTAAACATCGGGTTACTAAGCGCAGGGCCGCGCTTAGTAACCCGATGTTTACCCTGGTTACCAGCGTTAAAGTAAAAAAAAACCAAACACTTCAAACTTACCTTCCGCTGTCTGTCCCTCGGCGCTCTACTTCTCTGCCCTGTGTAAGCGCTGGCCGGAAAGCAGAGCGGTGACGTCACTGAGCAGTCATGGCCTCCATGACGCCCCTTGTTCTCTGATAGAGGCCATGGCTCAGGCCATATGAATGGACCACAGAATCCGTGAGAGACACGGTGAACAGTCTGCTCTGTGTATCACATAAGTGTATCATAGAAGTGTAATACTCAGAATTCCAGAATGATGTATAGAGATTGCACCCTGCCATCTGACATCATCGCACTCTAATCAGTATGTATATTTATCTATTCTCCCTACAGGTACGTCACCCAGCTTTTCCACTGAACTTTCCTATCTCAGCCTGTAGCAAAAACTTGGTATGCTATTCAACTGACCCCTGCAATATCCCCAATGTTATTCAACGCTGGTAACCAGGGTAAACATCAGGTTACTAAGCGCGGCCCTGCGCTTAGTAACCTGATGTTTACCCTGGTTACCGGCATCGTTGGTCGCTGGAGAGCTGTCTGTGTGACAGCTCTCCAATGACCAAACAGCGACGCTGCAGCGATCCGGATCGTTGTCTGGATTGCTGCAGCGTCGCTTAGTGTGACGGTATCTTTAGTCCTGCCAATAAAGCTCATTTGAATTGAATTGAATAACATTGGGGATATTGCAGGGGTCAGTTGAATAGCATACCAAGTTTTTGCTACAGGCTGAGATAGGAAAGTTCAGTGGAAAAGCTGGGTGACGTACCTGTAGGGAGAATAGATAAATATACATACTGATTAGAGTGCGATGATGTCAGATGGCAGGGTGCAATCTCTATACATCATTCTGGAATTCTGAGTATTACACTTCTATGATACACTTATGTGATACACAGAGCAGACTGTTCACCGTGTCTCTCACGGATTCTGTGGTCCATTCATATGGCCTGAGCCATGGCCTCTATCAGAGAACAAGGGGCGTCATGGAGGCCATGACTGCTCAGTTAAAGGGAACCTGTCACCTGAATTTGGCGGGACCGGTTTTGGGTCATATGGGCGGAGTTTTCAGGTGTTTGATTCACTCTTTCCTTACATGCTGGCCGCAATATTGGATTGAAGCTCATTCTCTGTCCTCCGTTGTCAAATTCAGGTGACAGGTTCCCTTTAAGTAGGCATGGCCATTACCCAGGATAGTGAACACCTGAGACAGCTGACACCTCCCAGTCACAGACTGGCTAGTTGAGCTGTCAATCAACACACCAACAGCTCAGCACGTCCCTGAACCAGACTGGATGGTCATGCTGTCAATCAAAGTACTGACAGCTTCAGCACGCCCCCGTACCAGACTGGACGGCCGAGCTGTCAGTAACTGCATTGATTTTATAAATTTTTTTTCACTGCTTAAATAAAAAAATAAAATAAAGCAAGTTTGGCCTCGCCGTAATCGAACTGACCTGCAGAACCAGATACACAGGTCATTCTTACAGAATGAAAGCCCCAAAAAACAATTGTGGAATTGTAGAACTGCATTTTTTTCCTGCCATTTTTCATGTGTGGCTTTTGTTCTCGTATGATAAAGTAGATGGCGTCGTTCTGAAGTACAAGCGCTCCCTGCAGGGACAAGCCCGCGTACGGAGGGTGAACAAGCGCTTCCTGCAGGGACGAGCCAGTGTACGGAGGGAGGACATGCGCTACCTGCAGTGACGAGCCCGCATACGAAGATGGAGAACAAGCGCTCCCTGCAGGGACGAGTCCGCGTATGGAGGGAGAACAAGTGCTCCCTGCATGGACGAGCCCGCGTACGGAGGGAGGACAAGCGCTCCCTGCAGGGACGAGCCCGCGTACGGAGGGAGGACAAGCGCTCCCTGCAGGGACGAGTCCGTGTATGGAGGGAGAACAAGCGCTCCCTGCATGGACGAGCCCGCGTACGGAGGGAGGACAAGCGCTCCCTGCAGGGACGAGTCTGTGTATGGAGGGAGAACAAGCGCTCCCTGCAGGGACGAGCCCGCGTACGGAGGGAGGACAAGCGCTCCCTGTAGGGACGAGTCCGTGTATGGAGGGAGAACAAGCGCTCCCTGCATGGACGAGCCCGCGTACGGAGGGAGGACAAGCGCTCCCTGCAGTGACCAACCCGCGTACAGAGGGAGGACAAGCGCTCCCTGCAGTGACCAACCCGCGTACGGAGGGAGAACAAGCGCTCCCTGCAGGGACGAGTCCGCGTATGGAGGGAGAACAAGCGCTCCCTGCATGGACGAGCCCGCGTACGGAGGGAGGACAAGCGCTCCCTGCAGGGACGAGTCCGTGTATGGAGGGAGAACAAGCGCTCCCTGCATGGACGAGCCCGCGTACGGAGGGAGGACAAGCGCTCCCTGCAGGGACGAGTCTGTGTATGGAGGGAGAACAAGCGCTCCCTGCAGGGACGAGCCCGCGTACGGAGGGAGGACAAGCGCTCCCTGTAGGGACGAGTCCGTGTATGGAGGGAGAACAAGCGCTCCCTGCATGGACGAGCCCGCGTACGGAGGGAGGACAAGCGCTCCCTGCAGTGACCAACCCGCGTACAGAGGGAGGACAAGCGCTCCCTGCAGTGACCAACCCGCGTACGGAGGGAGAACAAGCGCTCCCTGCAGGGACGAGTCCGCGTATGGAGGGAGAACAAGCGCTCCCTGCATGGACGAGCCCGCGTACGGAGGGAGGACAAGCGCTCCCTGCAGGGACGAGTCTGTGTATGGAGGGAGAACAAGCGCTCCCTGCAGGGACGAGCCCGCGTACGGAGGGAGGACAAGCGCTCCCTGTAGGGACAAGTCCGTGTATGGAGGGAGAACAAGCGCTCCCTGCATGGACGAGCCCGCGTACGGAGGGAGGACAAGCGCTCCCTGCAGTGACCAACCCGCGTACAGAGGGAGGACAAGCGCTCCCTGCAGTGACCAACCCGCGTACGGAGGGAGAACAAGCGCTCCCTGCAGGGACGAGTCCGCGTATGGAGGGAGAACAAGCGCTCCCTGCATGGACGAGCCCGCGTACGGAGGGAGGACAAGCGCTCCCTGCAGGGACGAGTCCGTGTATGGAGGGAGAACAAGCGCTCCCTGCATGGACGAGCCTGCGTACGGAAGGAGGACAAGCGCTCCCTGCAGGGACGAGCCTGCGTACGGAAGGAGGACAAGCGCTCCCTGCAGGGACGAGCCCGCGTACGGAGGGAGGACAAGCGCTCCCTGCAGGGACGAGTCCGTGTATGGAGGGAGAACAAGCGCTCCCTGCATGGACGAGCCCGCGTACGGAGGGAGGACAAGCGCTCCCTGCAGGGACGAGTCCGTGTATGGAGGGAGAACAAGCGCTCCCTGCAGGGACCAACCCGCGTACAGAGGGAGGACAAGCGCTCCCTGCAGTGACCAACCCGCGTACGGAGGGAGAACAAGCGCTCCCTGCAGGGACGAGTCCGCGTATGGAGGGAGAACAAGCGCTCCCTGCATGGACGAGCCTGCGTACGGAGGGAGGACAAGCGCTCCCTGCAGGGACGAGTCCGTGTATGGAGGGAGGACAAGCGCTCCCTGCAGTGACCAACCCGCGTACAGAGGGAGGACAAGCGCTCCCTGCAGTGACCAACCCGCGTACGGAGGGAGAACAAGCGCTCCCTGCAGGGACGAGTCCGCGTATGGAGGGAGAACAAGCGCTCCCTGCATGGACGAGCCCGTGTACGGAGAGAGGACAAGCGCTCCCTGCAGGGACGAGTCCGTGTATGGAGGGAGAACAAGCGCTCCCTGCAGGGACGAGCCCGCGTACGGAGGGAGGACAAGCGCTCCCTGTAGGGACGAGTCCGTGTATGGAGGGAGAACAAGCGCTCCCTGCATGGACGAGCCCGCGTACGGAGGGAGGACAAGCGCTCCCTGCAGTGACCAACCCGCGTACAGAGGGAGGACAAGCGCTCCCTGCAGTGACCAACCCGCGTACGGAGGGAGGACAAGCGCTTCCTGCATGGATGAGCCCGCGTACGGAGGGAGGACAAGCGCTCCCTACAGGGACGAGCCTGCGTACGGAGGGAGGACAAGTGCTCCCTGCAGGGACGAGTTCGTGTATGGAGGGAGAACAAGCGCTCCCTGCAGTGACCAACCCGCGTACGGAGGGAGGACAAGCGCTCTCTGCAGTGACCAACCCGCGTACGGAGGGAGGACAAGCGCTTCCTGCATGGATGAGCCCGCGTACGGAGGGAGGACAAGCGCTTCCTGCATGGATGAGCCCGCGTACGGAGGGAGGACAAGCGCTCCCTGCAGGGACGAGCCCGCGTACGGAGGGAGGACAAGCGCTCCCTGCAGTGACCAACCCGCATACGGATGGAGGACAAGTGCTTCCTGCAGGGACGAGCCTGCGTACGGAGGGAGGACAAGCGCTCCCTGCAGGGACGAGCCCGCGTACGGAGGGAGGACAAGCGCTCCCTGCAGTGACCAACCCGCATACGGAGGGAGGACAAGTGCTTCCTGCAGGGACGAGCCCGCGTACGGAGGGAGGACAAGCGTTCCCTGCAGTGACCAACCCGCATACGGAGGGAGGACAAGTGCTTCCTGCAGGGACGAGCCCGCGTACGGAGGGAGGACAAGCGTTCCCTGCAGTGACCAACCCGCATACGGAGGGAGGACAAGTGCTTCCTGCAGGGACGAGCCCGCATACAGAGGGAGGACAAGTGCTTCCTGCAGGGACGAGCCCGCATACAGAGGGAGGACAAGCGCTCCCTGCCGGGATGAGCCTGGATAAATACGTGACTGCGGAGATGGAAAAATGAACGTGCAAAAAGGAAAAATTGGTGAGTCCATAAGGGGTTAAGCAGCAATTTCCTCCGTCTTGCTATGGGGTCTTTGTACTTAGATTGACAGCTACTTTATTAATGAGGTGCTGTTATTTGGGGGGATGTTATGACAGTATTAGGTGTGGGAGCTGCACACTGCACCATGTTATGATATATCACTGAGGTGAAATATCTGAGAGGAGGGAGGACTGGAGGCAAAAATTTCCTCACACCTCCCGGATAATACACAGGCAGCTCATCCTGTCCTGGTAGAGAGCGACGCTGCCCACAGTAAACATGGCGGCGTCTCGCGAGAACGCCCTGCGGAATGCCTAACGTCACGCCGCCACCCTGACGTCACTTCCGGTATTTACATTGCAGCGAAGAGAGATGGAAGACGAGGTTCTCGGCCAGGCGCTGCGGTGACCATGGTGAGTGTCGGTGTTATACGGGGGCGTGTGACGTCATGTGTGCTGGGGAGACTCTGGTGTGATGTCATTGCAAGAGAAAGCCGCAGATAGTCACCCTGCGGACGCGCTGGGGTCACCGAGTTACAGGACGTACGACTTGGTCCATTTTTTTTTTTTTTAAATGTGCTTTCTAGGAGCTGGAACTTTTTTGCATTTTTTTTTCATTTGAGAATATATTTTTAATAATTTTTTTTATTTATTTTTTTAAATGTAACCTTGAGACAGAAAAAAATATTTTCAGTGTCCAGATCCGGCTGTGTCATCCATAGTGTGAGAGGGAGGGCCGCCCTGATCCGCTGATTGGCTGCAGCGGTCACATTACCGTGTTACACAAGCGGTGCTGGAAGCGAATAGAAAGGGTGGGGGGTTTGTTGTTGGGGGGGTCTCGCATGGGACTAGACTTGGGAAGGGCTGTGGACGGCCCCTCTGACTTTAGAAACTGTAATGTTTGGTTTTTATGCTGCTAATATTTCCAGTTGGTTTTTCTTGTAGACGCTTTTTTTTTATCCTATTTTTTTTGTTTTATGTATGTGTGGTGTAAAAAAAAATAATAAAAAGATAATATATATATATATATATATATATATATATATATATATATATATATATATATATATATATATATATATATATATATATATATATTCTGTTGATCACTTTTCTTTTTTTTTTCATTTGACAGATGGTTGTAAGAAAGAACAGTAATGTTTTGCTTTTAATGTTTCTCCATGGAAATAAAAATTATGTTTAGAATTTTGTCTATTAACCCCTTATACAGGTTTATTTTTATATATTCTAACGGCCATAGCATGATTTTTTTTCTATCCTTCTGTCAACACAGTCCCATGATTTGTTTTGCTGGGGTGAGTTGTCCTTTTGACTGACACCTTGTGTACAGTACTTATCAGACAATATACTGTAGAATGAGGGGACATCTGAATAGATTGAACCTGGGAAGATAGAATAAAAACAACAATCTCCCCATTGTTTTTGGATTCTGTTTTTACAGTGTTAATTGTATGCAAAAAAAAAAAAAAAAAGACTTGGAAATTTTGATTCTCCAGGTCAGGGCCAGTACAAGGACCGCAATAGCAAACTGTTTTTTTTATTTTTTTTTTTTTTTATTTTCTTTGCAGCTTTTACAGGCCCAGACAATTAATTTTGTATTTTGATAAATCTCACTTTTTTTGGATGCAGTGATGCCAAATAAGTTTTTTTTTTTTTTTTTTTTTTTTTTTTTTTTTAATGGGTAGAAGGATAATTCACATTTGGGGTACATTTGCAGCGGCCAGATATTGCAGCATTGTGAATACGATTTCAAGAAATACCATTCCCACTATGTGTGTGCAGGCGCCCTCGGCTTCCCTGTGGAGACACACATGCGGCTCATCTTTCCAGACTGCAGCATGTCGATTTGACTTGCGGAGACGTAAGATAAATCTCACCAATAGAATGTATTGGGTGCGGTGATTCCGCAAAGTTCAATTAATACAATGCGGAGTCACCTGCATTCAATAGACGGCAGCGCTTTGGACGGAGCGGACATGTGCTGCATCCAAAGCGCTGCTACCGATTACTGACCGACTGCACCTACCCTTATAGATGTGGTTTGTTGTTGTGTTTTGTTATTTTTATAAGCTATTTTTGAGCCTTTTTTAGGGGACTTTATTGTAATATTAAATACATCCATACTATTATATAGTGTAAATCCGTTTCCTATGATCCTCAGCACGTGGCTGAGCTTCTCAGGAGTGCCAAGATGGCAGCTCTGGGGCCTTCACCTACCACAATGACCCATAAGTTGCCTGAGATCATGTAGTGAGGGGCTGATGGGAGCCTGTGCTCTGTCCACCAGCAAACCACTCCAGTTCTACAGTGTCCTCTAAATGGTTAATCAGAGCTCCACTCCAGTTGCTGCAGTTAGCCATGTATCCTGGCTATGTAATTGCTGCCATTGTGTGCCCTCTCGAGCTCCGCTCCCCCGCTAAAGGAGGATGGGCTTTCAAAGTGGCACTCCATCAATGATTGACTGTGGCTGTTAAGGGGTTAAACCACCTAGGAGGGGGTTAAAGGGCCGAGCTGCAGTACCGGAGATT
This sequence comes from Ranitomeya imitator, assembly GCF_032444005.1. NCBI lineage: Eukaryota > Metazoa > Chordata > Amphibia > Anura > Dendrobatidae > Ranitomeya > Ranitomeya imitator. Next base: position 650,833,621 of record NC_091286.1, read on the forward strand.
GGCCAGGGGGCTGTGCTGTTCCGGGTTCTAACTCTGTTTACATCCAGCGCCTGTGATCTGCAAATAGCTGATGATTAGGGGGTACCGCTTGTCAGCCCCCTGCCCACCTGGTATCGAGTCCCTATCCTATGGATATTACCTTTTACAGATTCAGTACAAAAATAGTCCATCGTAAGAGTCCCCAGTAATAAAAGGTGAAATCTAAACCTGCATGTATGCCCCCTGGCGAAGCTGATCTGCCCTCCGCACCCTCACTAATCCTCACTGTATCCTCTGCCAGGTTTTCTGGTGACGACACTTCCATGGAATTTTGCCCGTGGGAGATCTGGCAGCGTGCACACGTGGGGAGCGTTTAGCTTGGGTATGTGCTGGGTTCTTACTCTGCAGGGCGGTGGATGGCGTTATCTAGGGCAGCGGATAAGCCCGTGTTCTCGGATGTCCTGTGTACGTACAGTAGATGCTCGGCCACCGGATCCCGTGTAATCCCCTGTCCCTTGACTCAGCGCCTTCTCTCCATCCATCGCTTGTGCGTGTGATTATGTGACGTCCGCCGCCATCTGCTCGCCCTGTGTCTATAAATACCTGGATAAAGTGTGACTGCTGCAGAAAGTGTAAGGACACGTGACGTCCACAGGGGGCAGGACTGCTGGCCATATACATGCCCATCTCATCCACACACTTCTGGTCACACAAGATAACCCCTCGCCTATCATTGTGCAACACCAACGCTGACCAATTACCCTCAATACACCCATAATCTATCAGAATTAAAGGGCTTGTCCACTACTACTTTATATTTTAGAAATGGACCCATGGTAGTCCAAAAATAAAGACCCCCTCAATGCCTCTTGTGTTGCCTGCTGACCTCTTTCAGGTGGTGGACATCACATGAGTATTCTTTGAAAACCATGCCCTTGTATCTTGCATGCTTTCATCTTAAAGCTGGGTGGTGTGGGTTATCAATCTGCCGTGTAACTACAACTACCAGCATGCTCTGCTAGATTGCTGCTTGAATTTGTTACCTAAGAAGTGTACAGCTGCTGATTTCCAGCCAGGGTGCATCATCTTGTGCTTTTATTGACCTCCTTATCTACATCTGTATGCAGTGAGCTCCCCCTAGTGGTGGCCGCAGGCTGCTAGAAATGTTATTGCTCGCCTCTATGGCTGTACAGAGGGTTCGGTGCTGCGTTTCAGAACAACGGGGAAAAAATAAGTTTTTAGTCTAACACTTTTTTTTTTTTGCCACAAATTTTTAACCACTTTGTGCCTCTTTTCAGCATAGTTATGGGAACAAGACAGTTCTCTGGGCAGCACTATATAGAAATTCCACCTTGTCATCCTCCATTTTTCTTTTGTAGAATGATGAAGCAGTTCAGACATGAGGGAAGCTGACAAGACCGATGCCATGAAGCCACAAGACAGGTACGGGGCCGTTTCACCATAGGGTGGTGTCCAATGGCGCGGCAGACCCTGTCGCACTCATTTTATAGTGCCGCACCCTCTGCCCACGGTGTCTGTACATAAACCGTAAATGCCGGCGTCCGTCGCATCCATGGCTGCTGCAGAGAAGCACTCGTGTGGTTAAATCACAATCATGGGAACCATTGACATGCATTTTTTAGGATTTTCAGGATGGCGGGGAGGAGCGGCGAGAGGAAACGGTGCGACTCCTTTGTGAACAGCTTGTTTGAAGAAGCAGAAGACGCAGGCGTCCTGAACGCTTCTCCAGAAGACGAGGTGCGTCCCGTGTCATTCCAGCGATGGGAATATTCACACGCCGGTGTGGTGACGTATAGGCCCCTCCTAGCATTGCTGCGTTCTGGGGTATTTGGGGTGTGTTCACATGCGTCAGACTTCTGTGACTGATGACGTTTGTAGAAATCCACTTTCTATCAAAATGACCTTATCGAACTGAACTAAAGCCACGGACATTTCTGCCACGTGAGACTTCACCCTTTGTTAGCGTAGCAGCCCAGTACTCCCCAAGACCCCCGGGCTTATTCTAGTAGGTGGGGTTATATGTGGGGAAAGTAGGACCTGCCTTTGCACCAATACTTTACTGTGTGGGTTTTTTTGCAGGCAGAAGTCGTAATAAAGATGTGGAAGAACGGGTTCACAATCAATGACGGTCATCTCAGGGACTATAGCGATGCTGCAAATCGTCAGTTTATGGATTCCATGAAGAAGGGGTAAGTGTGGAGTAGGGCACAGCACAGCGTGTGTATTCGTAAGCTGTACCTAGAGGTGTTCAGGGGTAGCACTAGGCACCTACCGCCTGAATGCAAAATTTCATGTGTACGTCATTGAGGAAGAGGCTCAGGAGCTTAAATCTCTCCAGATCCAATAAATGCTGGCTGTGCTGCACAGCTGGCGTCTGAGCTCCAATTCCAGCTCTCAACCATTTAAATTTCACTCTCAGGCTCCAATAGCGGCAATTAAATAGCACATCTGATGATGATAATGATCACGGGGCACCAATGGCTCACCTTAACAGTTGGAGGTCTGCCAAAGCCCCCCGCGTCACTGCCATCTTGGTACTCCCGTGACGTTTGGTTACTGGAGGAGCTTTCGTAGGATACTTCAATGTTCACTGTATATTGCAATACTGTGATATAGCAGACTAGAGAATAAGCGATTCAACGATTCACAGGTTCGTGTCCTCTGGGCAGTAAAAGTAAAGTAAAACATAAGGAAAAAAAAGTTAATAAATATAAAAAGTAAAGTTTGAAACTTTATCAATACATAAATAATAAACTTATGTTGTCTCGCCGCGTTCCTTATGGTCCGTTTTGTCAAACTCTTAAATTAATTAACCATAAATTTACCATATACTGAATAACATAAAAACAAAACCCAAAAAACAATGATGGTATTGCATTATATTTATTTTCTACCATTTTTTTTCTTGATTGGCGTTCTTTCCTTATGTTTTTTTTAAGTAAATTATAGTAAGGTTTTCATTCAAACCTACAAGTTATCCCACAAGAAAAGGAGCCTCCTGCAGCTACAAATGTGGCTCAAAGTGTTGGCACCCTTGAAATTGTTCCAGAAAATAAAGTATATTTCCCAGAAAATTATTGCAGTTGCACATGTTTTGTTATAACACATGATTATTTCCTCTGTGTGTATTGGAACAAAAAAAAAAAACAACTTGAAAATAAGGCAAATTTTACATAATTTCACGCAAAACCCTAAAAATAGACCTGACAAAATTGTTGGCACCTTTCCAAAATTTTGGGTAAACGACTTTTCTTCAAGCATGTGATGCTCGTTAACACTCACCTGTGGCAAGTAACGGGTGCAGGCAATATGAGAATCACACCTGAAACTAGTTAAAAAGGGGAAAAGCTGACTCGGTCTTTACATTGTGTATCTGTGTGTGCCACACTAAGCATGGAAAATTGAGAAGAGAACTGTCTGAGAACTTGAGAACCAAAATTGTTGAAAAATATCAACAATCTCAAGGTTACAAGTCCATCCCCAGGGATCTGTCAACATCCAGCTAATGATTGCACAGGATAATTTTGTATCCGTCCTCAGACAGCAGTACACAAACCTTTGCTAAACCGCGCTTGTAAATGTTTCTGTTTGTGATGTCATTGACGTGCGGTGATGTAACACCATATGGACCATGCACTACAGTGCACACGTGGCAATAATACCGGGTAATGCCATATAAGCCTCTCATGGCTCTTAGTTTTGCACATGGCTGATGACCTGTATTCTTGTGTACCAGAGAGCTGCCCCCGGAGCTGCACAAGACATTTGCAAAGAAAGAATTGTCTGTTAATGTGGAAGACAGAAAAGGTGAAGAGTACACGATAAGAAAAAAGCGGGTGGATCCATTCTCCGGGCAAGGGCACCGTTTGGGAAGGTGAGGATTATACAGTAACCTGAGCAATTCAGTCAATAGGGATATAAAAAGGACCTGTCGGTTAAAGAAGAAAAAAAAAAAAGCTTAATACATTGTAAAAATCCTTGCGCTCCTCTGATTCTGACACGTTTTTCAAGTTTTGCTCCAAGTCGTTCCATTGCTGAGATATTCACATTTATTGCTTTTAGAGCACGGTATGTGATATCTATTCTTGTAGCTCAACTGGCAGTTTCTTCTGAGTCTTCTCTGGGGGCGTGCGCTTTCACCCCTCCCTCCCAGAGGCTGCCAATCACAGCTCGGCCTCTTAGACTGCTAGATCAGCTGCTGAGCTGTGATTGGCAGCCTCTGGGAGGGAGGGGTGAAAGCGCACGCCCCCAGAGAAGACTCAGAAGAAACTGCCAGTTGAGCTACAAGAAGAGATCTCACATACCGTGCTCTAAAAGAAACAGATGCAGCACAAAACTGAAAAAAGGGCTGAAATGGGAGAGCCCAGGGGTTACAAGGTATTTTAATTATTTATTTTTATTTTTTAGCAAGAGGTCGTTTTTTATACAGGGAGTTTCACTGCACTAGTGAGGTTATATGCAATTATTTTCCATGGTCTCTAGGCATTATAAACACAAAGGGCTATATTTTTAATTACTGTCTAATTTCTCTTTATAATGGCTGATCATGCTGTTTGACATGACTGTCATGCTCATGGATGCATATATTACGCCGATTATTAACAGATAATTGGTGTGTGTGTGTGTATATATGTATATATGTATGTATGTATGTGTGTGTGTGTGTGTGTGTGTATATATATATATATATATTTGCCCCGCCACCATGGATGCCCTGCCTCTCCGATCTATGTCTATGGCAGACATTTGTCACACAAGGCACAAAGTGCCTAATACGCATCATAAAAGGTAATTGGGAAGAAAAAAAAGTTTGCCTACAAGATTGCCAGAGTTGGAGAGAACTCTGATCCTGGCTGTTCTTTCTCAATGCCACAATTAAACCTGATCACAAGGAGGGGGAAATCCTTGTGGCCATGATTGCCCCCCTCCCCCCAACCTGGCGCCATTACTACAAAAATGGTACGCTTAATAACCAGACCCTTTCCCCCAAACTGTGATGCAAAAATACGGTAGTTATGTTTGTGAATGGTGAGGGAAACGAAAAAACTGCCTAATTTGTGTATATTCCTAAAGGGGATAAATGTTTGGTGCCAGCTGTGATGCACAGAGGAGTCCGGCTGCCGGTGATGATGATGGTGGTGTCCTGTGATTCCTTTCCTCAGTGCAACCCCAAATGTAATTACCAGAGCAGGCAGCGGGCTGGAGAATGGAGGCGAGGAGAGTCTGCCGGTCGTTGATCTGGATGCCGGGGAGGCTGCCACCAACCTGAAGATCTGGCTGGCCGATGGCAAGAGGATCGTTCAGAAATTTAACACGACACACAGGTAATCCCGAAACGCTGCAACGCTTGTCCGGCGTGATCACTGATCCGCTGATTCAATAAGGGAGCGTTTAAAGGGGTTGTCCGGGACTCTTCACCAGGAACAGCTGATTGGAGGGGCTGCCGGGTGTCGCACCCCATTGATCAGATATAGGCCATCAATGTCAGACCCCGACAGCCTCCCTTTTAAAGTGATTCTCCAATTCCAGCCAACTTGGGTTATGTGTTGCATGGAAACAGTCAACAAGCAGGTCAGCGGCCAGTGATGGCATTCTCATGCTCCCAGGTATTGTTTGGAGGCAGTGTGACGCCGCTTATGTTTTCTGTAGGATTTCAGTAATGAAGTATACTACACAATACGGGATATTTAACCACGTAAAGAATTAGAGGTGTTTCCCCATATTTCACCTAGTGATGGGTGTCACCTGCTGTATATTCACATTATGGTGCCCTTTAAACACTGGATGAAGGTCGTCAGGACCACCTGACTATCTGAAGTGTACGGGGGCATCTCGATTCTTCACCGAAAGATGTCGGCCACTTGGAACATCAGCGCCTGTTCCTTTCTCCTGTCTTCCCGTTGAAAACAACATGACTGCTCCGCCAAATGGAGTTCTCATGGGAGAGGGGGGCTCACGAGAGTCTATCGCATGTGGATGACCCGGCTTTAGATGCAGCAGTAACGGATGTGCCCAGCAGGTGGCCTCAGTGTACAGGGCTGAGTATGAGCCATGCTGCCCTCCATGTAACAGCCTATTCTGGGCATTAAGCCCTTCACCTTTCTCCTTGGTTTTTATCTCCCTTTTTTCCAAGAGCTATAGCTTTTTTTTTCTTTTTTTGGCAATGTAGCCATATGAGGGCCTGTAGTTTTGCGTGACAAGTTGTATTTTTGAATGATCCCATTCATTTTACAATATAGTGTACTTGAAATAACAAAACAAAACTTCAAGTGAGCTAAAATTGCAAAAAAAAAAATTAATTTACCATGTTCACTATATGGTAAAACTGAGTTGGCATTCTGATCCTTCAGGTGAGTGTGAACACACACACGCGCGTGCACACACACACGCGCGCGCGCGCGCGCACACACACACACACACACACACACCGTCACAAGGCTTAATGCATTAACTGTCACGACACAGCTAGGACCGGGGGCTCCTTTCCTGGCCCTAACACTAACACGCCCTGCTCCCCGGAATACTTCAGATGGTGAATACGTCGGGGCCTTTGCCCTTACCTTTATCTCCTAAATGAGCCCTCCATCTGTTCTCTTCCCCCACCCAGGGGGGAAGAGGGAAGACCCCTGAATAAAATCTTTGAGGGGTGTGGTTTCCAAAATGGGGTCACTTGTGTGGGGTTTCCACTGTTTAGGCACATCAGAGGGTCTCCAGATACATCACAATTTTGCTTTCAAAAAGTGAAGTGGAGCTTCTTTCCCTCCGAGCTCTGTCATGCGCCCAATATCAAAGGAATTTTTACCACTTTTATGTAGTACAATATATCACAAATAAAACCTCACAGAATCCGAGGACTCCGCAGACACGTTCCAGAGCTGTAACCTCACAAAGTGAGTTGTAAAAAATGGCCCAGTGATTAACCCTCCGTCAGGGGCAATAATTAGTTTAGGGGCACTGCGCCTGTCCGGCACTGGCTAGAAAATTGGCTATATTTTCCTTTTTTAAAAATTTTAATGCTCTAAAAGTGATCAGTTACCTTAATAGGAGTGTAATAAATGAGAATACACATAATCAGGTGTAAAAAAAAAAAAAAAAAAAAGTTTAATAACCAGAAAAGTAATGTTTCTATGTCTTGGGCATCCTCCTCACTCTCTCCATCTTGATCTGTATCAGACACATCTGGACATTCTTCCACATCATCTTCTGAATCAGTCACTTTCTTCCCCTAAATCTTCCAGTTGTAAGGGGGTCTGTCTCCTCATCAAGCAGTATATTTTGCACTTGCTCAACATGAAGGGCATTGGACAAGTCAAATATTCTCCTCGCCATTTCATAAGAAAAGCAGAAGCAAGAGAGAGAATGTGTTAGGGCGCAATGTGCCTGAGAAGCGCACTCTTATTTCTAACAAAACCGTCAATGACAAATCCACAAATTTAGCACTAGCTATTCATAAAACAAGCTAAAAAAACAATTGGGGTGACTAAAAACAGCAAATTCTAATCGTCAAAGGTGTGACGCATTCAGGGGCAGTGAGCCTAAAGGTACCGTCACACTCAGCAACTTACCAACGAGAACGACAACGATCTGTGACGTTGCAGCGTCCTGGATAGCGATCTCGTTGTGTTTGACACGCAGCAGCGATCTGGATCCCGCTGTAATATCGCTGGTCGGAGCTAGAAGTCCAGAACTTTTTTTTCGTCGTCAGGTCGGCGTGTATCGTCATGTTTGACAGCAAAAGCAACGACGCCAGCAATGTTTACATGGAGCAAGAACGATAAGTGAGTCGCCGTTACGTCACTGGATCGCTCCTGCATCGTTCTGGAGTTGCCGTGTTTGACGTCTCTACAGCGACCTAAACAGCGACGCTGCAGCGATCGGCTCGTTGTCTATATCGCTGCAGCGTCGCTGAGTGTGACGGTACCTTAAGAAGCCAAAACACTGATATCTACCACCTGTCCCTGGAGCAAATCCCCGTACCATGCTTGCCAAAATCCTAAACTACAGAGACAGAGACATTATCCTGAGGAAGGCCAGAGACATGACGGATCTGACAATTGGAGGTCAAAGAGTTGCTATTTACCCTGACTATTCCGCCCTGGTGCAGAAACAACGGATGATGTTCACGGGTATCAAGAGACGGCTGAGAGAACTGGGAGTGCAATACTCCATGATGTTTCCGGCACGACTGAGAGTGGTAGCGCTGGATAAGATTCATTTTTTCCAGACGCCGGAGGACGCTACCCAGTGGATAGATCTTAACGCTAAAAAGCTTAAAGGGAAAGGAGATTGAAAATGTGGGGTGGGTTAGTCGGGAGGTATCTTAATTCTTTCAAAAAGGGGAAAAAGAGATGGACTGACAGTACATTGGTAATTGAAATGTGAAGGTTGGAGGGTGGAGCTGGGTATTATTCAGGGAATGTACTGGGTGTGCTGATGCGGCGGAGAAGTACGAGGGAGGAAGGGTGTGCAGCGTACTAAAAGTTTATTTAGTTTCTTGCAGTTGTAATTTAATACAAGTTGAATTATATTGTTCTTCTAAGAATTGCGCCGAATTCTGTTATAAACGGTAGCGGGAGGCGGAAGGAGAAGGTTACGTTAACAAGAGTGTTCGCAATGGGTGATGGTGCCCCACTCTTGATAAGAGGCAGAATGTATAGTATTGGGGGGTGTGGGGGAGGGGGGGTAGGGGTAAGGGTGGGGAGGGAAGTTAGACAGCTCAGAACGGGGAGTAAAGACATAACTAAAGATGATGAGTCACATAATAGGGGACCGCTTTAAGATTTTGAGTTGGAATGTGAGAGGTCTGGCGGATAAGTCTAGGAGAGCTGCGAGCTTGCAGTATGCGAAGGATCAGCGGGCTTCTATGATATGCTTGCTAGAGACGCACTTGATACAGGAGAAAGTGGACGTACTGAATAGACGTTGGATACAGAAAGGGTATCATTCTACCTTTTCGACGTACTCGAGGTGTGTCAGTGTTGGTGCCGGTGGGAGTGCAGTATGAAGAGGTGAAAGTATGCGTGGATGCTGAGGATCAGTATGTGGTGATACAATGTATATTGTATGGAGTGAGATTGTGTGTGGCGGCAATGTATATTCCACCTCCATATTCAAGTAAGAAGATCAGGGAGGTGTTGGAGAGGGTGCAACGATGGGAACCACTACCACTCTTAATTATTGGGGATTTGAACAATATCTGTGATGACTTTTGGGATAAAAATAAGAACACCCAGAACAGGTCGGAGGGGCACACTACAACATTTGGTACCTATGTGCGTGAAATAGGCATGATTGATCTATGGAGAGTCAGACATGTTGGGGAGAGAGGATACTCGTGCTACTCGCCGGCTCATGCTACGCTATCCAGAATTGATATGGCGTTGGGTAACCGCCTGTTGGACACAATGGTGGGAGAGGTGCGTTATCTGCCGAGGGCCCTTTCGGATCACAGTCCAATTGAGGTGGAGGTTAGGTTGTTGGGGATACGGGCCGCAAGTGGGAGAGAATGGAAGATCCATCCTAACTGGTTACAGAGTATTGATTTGGACGGTATAGGGAAGGAGGTGACGGAATTCTTTGCTTTAAATGATGGGAGTACAGATGCTCTAACTGTTTGGGATGCAATGAAAGCGTACCTGAGAGGGTTACTATTTAGAGACATTAGTAGGTGTAAGAGGAGGACAAGGGAGGCGGAGAGAGTGGCGATGGAGGAGCTGAAAGCCGCAGAGGACGAGATGGTAGTGCTGGGGACTTCTGAGGCAGAGAAAAGGTTGAGAACAGCGCAAAATTGTATGGAAAAGATTCTGCTGGGAAAAGCTGAAAGGAAGCGGGAGTTTCAGAGGGTGGCTTATTTTCAGGAGGGAGAAACAGTGGGACACATGCTATCGGTGGTAGCCGCGGCTCAGCGTGGTACCTCGTATGTACATTCGTTGGTTTCAGATGGGGGGAGCAGGGTATCTGAAACACCTGAAATTATAAAGGTCTTTGCGGACTTTTACGCGGACTTATATTCCTCCAGGGTCAATGAGTCAGCCGGAGATACGGAGACTTTCCTTGAGAGTCTGGGTCTTCCGAAATTGAGTGAGGAGGATGGGGTGAGCCTCGATGCCCCTATCACCGAGGAGGAACTGAGTCGGGCGCTGAAGTCTATGGCTAATGGGAAGGCACCTGGGGTTGATGGGTTACCAGCCGAAATCTATAAAAGTTTGGAGGAAGTGCTGATTCCCAGATTAAAGTTAGTACTGGAGGAGGCTGGATGCCAAGGGTATCTCCCAGCATCTATGAGGGAGGCTATTATAGTGGTTATTCCGAAGGAGGATAAGGATCTGGGGAAGCCTGAGTCATATCGACCAATCTCTCTGTTAACCATCGATGTCAAACTCTTGGCCAAGGTGTTAGCTACCCGTTTGTCCAGCGTCATTGCTAGCCTTGTACATCCGGATCAGTCTGGTTTTATGCCTGACAGGTCTACAGCGGTTAATCTGCGGAGGCTGCATATGAACCTACAGCTGAAGTCTGACAACTGTGGCCGAAGGGTTATTGCATCCTTGGATGCCCATAAGGCGTTTGACAGTGTGGAGTGGGGATATCTCTGGCGGGTGTTGAAGTGTATGGGTATTGGTCCGCAATTTGTGGCATGGACTCAACTGTTATATTCACTACCAACAGCTAGAATTAGAGTGAATGGGGAACTTTCTCAGCCTATAAAGTTGGCCAGAGGTACGAGGCAGGGTTGCCCACTGTCGCCCCTTCTGTTTGCCTTAGCTGTGGAGCCACTGGCCGCTAAGATCCGACAATCGGATGAGGTTCCTGGGTTCAGATATGGGAGTGTTGAGGAGAAGATCGCGTTATATGCAGATGACATCTTACTGTTCCTGGCGGACCCGGATGAAGCCTTGAATGGGGCTATCGAGATCATTGGGAAATTTGGAGCCTTGTCGGGATTGAGGATAAATTGGGATAAATCGGTCCTCTTCGAGGTGGATGGGGTGGAGGAGAGCAGAAGTGAGCCATTGGGAGAGGGGCGGCTTAAGGTGGCATCCCTTTTCAAATACCTGGGAATATGGATCTCGATCCCAGTTACAGAGTTTTTGTATAGGAATTTGACTCCTCTCATGGGCGCCCTTAAAGCAAAAGTGGATGCGTGGAATAAATTACACCTATCGGTGGTGGGTAGGGTTAATCTCATTAAAATGGTTCTGATGCCCAAATTACTTTACGTCCTACATAATGCGCCAGTTTGGATTCCACGTGGGAAATTCCGGCAGATTAATGCTCTTTTTAGAAGCCTGATATGGGGGAGGCGGTACCCACGTATTCGCCTGGAGACGCTTCAGCGACCCAAGGAAGATGGAGGATTGGCTTTACCAAATCCTGAGTTATATTTTCTTGCAGCCCAGAGCCAGCATTTGAAGGGCTGGGCGCGGGGAGCGTCTACCAGTGCGGTACAACACTTGATGGAGAGGGTGACAAACCGAAGACCGGTGGCGCAGTGTCTGGAGGATGGCTCCTTGGGAGTATTGGGGAAATTATACCCAACTATGTTTTTGATACATAAATTATGGACCAGACTGCGACATATTCGGGGGGTTACGGGGCTGACTAAATTTACACCGATATGGCTTAATAATAATTTGGTTGAGTTTGCGGCTCTTGGAGTGCTGGCGGAGTGGCAGGCCAAAGGAATCCACTTGGTGGCTCAGATAATTCAACAACAAGGATTAAAGTCCTTTTCGCAGCTGCAGGGGGAGTTTGGATTGAAACCGACTGGGGAGTATCAATATGCTCAGATGAAACATGCCTTTAAAGCGCAAAACAAGGGCGGTGGTATTGAGATCCAGGAGGACATAGTTCTGGAATACGTATGTGGGGAAGGGTCCACAAGGGGAGTCATTACCACCCTTTATAAGGACCTTCTACATGCATATTTACTAGACTTCCCTCTAAAAGCGAGAGCGAAATGGGAAAGAGATTTAGGCCCAATGGAGGATGAAACCTGGGAGTCGGTGTTGGAGTGGGTTCCACGAGTGTCGCTGAGTGAGCCGTATAGACTATCGCAGCTGTACATCTTGCACAGAGTCTATAAATCACCGGAAGTGTTGCACAGAGCGGGGTTGCGTGCGGACTCTGAATGCCCGAGATGTAAGACTGAGAATGCAGGAATATACCACATGATGTGGATATGTCCAAGACTGGTTGCTTTCTGGTTGGTGGTAATGAGCCGTGTGGAAGGGGCGTATAAATGCAGAGTGCCGAGGGATCCGATAGTGTGTATACTGGGACATGTAGAGGAAATCAAAGTGGATAACACCTGGAAGATAGCAATAGCTAGGCTATTATATATGGCAAGGAAGGTAATAGCAAGGAATTGGATCAAGGATGAGCCGCCTACAAGGGGTGAATTCCTGAAATATGTTAAACATGGTCTCAATTTGGAAAAGGGGGTATACAAAAGACGTGGGAAAATAGAAACGTTTGATAAAATGTGGTCTCCGTGGCTCGAGCTGGGATAGTAGGTATGGGAAATGGGAGGATGAGGGCCTCTGAAAGGAAGAGAGTGCTAGAGGAACAAGCGGACATAAGTGATTCAAATGGCTCAAAGAGCCATCAATACTGGTAACAAAGTATAACTGGGTATGAGCTGTCAGGGGAGGGGGAGGTTTGGGTTTTGTTGGGATTGTTGGGGGTTTGGAAAATGTAAAAATTTTGTAATATACTGGAAAATGCATAAATTGTATTGTTCATATTCGCTTTCAATAAAAATCTATTTAAAATAAAAAAAAAAAACACTGATATCTGATCTCCTGCAGCTCTGCAGCACGAGGCTTCTCAGGTTTCACACAGCCTTTAAGGTACCGTTACACTAAACGACTTACCAACGATCACGACCAGCGATATGACCTGGCCGTGATCGTTGGTAAGTCGTTGTGTGGTCGCTGGGGAGCTGTCACACAGACAGCTCTCTCCAGCGACCAACGATGCCGAAGTCCCCGGGTAACCAGGGTAAATATCGGGTTACTAAGCGCAGGGCCGCGCTTAGTAACCCGATCTTTACCCTGGTTACCATTGTAAAAGTTAAAAAAAACAAAAAAAAAACTACATACTCGCATTCCGATGTCTGTCACGTCCCCCGCCGTCAGCTTCTCGCACTGACTGTGAGCGCCGGCCGTAAAGCAGAGCATAGCGGTGACGTCACTGCTGTGCTGCTTTACGGCCGGCGCTCAGTCAGTGCGAGAAGCTGACGGCGGGGGACGTGACAGACATCGGAATGTGAGTATGTAGTGTTTTTTTTTTTTTTTTTTTTTAACTTTTACAATGGTAACCAGGGTAAATATCGGGTTACTAAGCGCGGCCCTGCGCTTAGTAACCCGATATTAACCCTGGTTACAAGTGAACACATCGCTGGATCGGGGTCACACACGCCGATCCAGCGATGACAGCGGGTGATCAGCGACCAAAGAAAAGGTCCTGATCATTCCCCAGCGACCAACGATCGTTGGTCGCTGTCACACATAATGAGATCGTTAGCGGGATCGTTGCTACGTCACAAAAAGCGTGACGTTGGAACGATATCGTTAACGAAATCGTTGTGTGAAGGTACCTTTAAAGTTAGCAAGGTACTGGGAGGATGGTGTTTCCCAGACAAACCACTGAAAATAGAGAAATGAAACTAAGTGAGCTGCGCCTGTCAGATCAGTTGCTCCTGACGGAGGGTTAAGGGGTTAAATTTAAATTGTTATATATCTCCATTTCTAATAGATAAAGGTTATTTCTTTATCCCCTTCCTGTCGGAGCCACTTCTCTTTTCTGCACTCATTCTCCACCTTCCTTTTTTTCCTGAGAGCCGTGACTTACCTTTTTCCTGTTCACATAACCATACGAGGTTTTTGTATTTTATTTTGCGGGACAAGTTACGAGTTGTAGCCTTCATTTTACCATTTAAAATATACAGAAAACAGGAGAAAAATAATTGCAAGTGCAGGAAGTGTTTAAAACCAAATAAAAAAAAAAATACTAAAGATGCATTAAGAGATAAAAAAAAAAAACAAAAAAAAAACATTACTTTTATATTTTGGTTTGTCACCATTTTATGGGACCTGTAATTTTATTTTCTTTGATTCTTGCGGTATCGGTGATACAATCATGGTTTTATCTGTAGGAGATTATCAAAACTACAGCAAGCGACAGCAGTAAGTGACACATCACTGGAACCAGGGTCTCTGCCCCTGCATCATGCTGCTCTCAGATTCCATGGGAAAAAGAATTTTTTTCTTCTGTTTTCTTGGCTTTACGTTTTTAATCAGCTTTATATTTTCATACATCTGACGCAGCAATAATCTATTCTGTTATAGGTGTATGTGCAGCTTACAGATTTCCCACCAATCCCTTTCTATTATTTTTCCTCAGGATCAGTGATGTCCGGAATTTTGTAGAACGCATCCCTTGTAAATCAGAGAAGATGCCTTTCATGCTGGCAACCTCTTTCCCGCTGCAGAACCTCTTGGATGAGACTCTGACCATCCATGAAGCTCGGCTGCAGAACGCTGTGCTGGTGCAGAGAGTGCAGAAAAGCACAGAAGCTTTCAGGAACTGTTAGTGCAGGAGGCATCAGAGGTGGCCGACCCTCCGCTGCGGGCACCAGATTGCTGTTTTTTTTGTGTGTGTGTATGAGATCTGAGAAGCACTGTGATCAGTCTGTACATAGCCACTGACTGGGAAGCTCGATCTGTGCCTGGTCCTATCCTACGCCGCGTGTGCAGACACTGCTTTACACTGTGAGAGCCTGGTGTGCAGGGTGCACTTACTTTTACAGCAGCTCACAACCCCTCAGGTTTTTTTTTTCCTGCAGACCTTTCTGCTTCGGATTGCTTTACAAATAATCTGTTTGGATAATAAGTAAATTGGTTAGTTATAGCATCGCTATTTGTCTTCCGGGAAGAGCATGCACGCCTATGGTTCTTTATAACGAGCACGAAATGCAGCTTTAATGCAAAAAAAAAAAATAATAATAATTGGGATATTTTAAATTTTCATGATTTGATTACTTTTTTATGTATTTTTTTAATGTCTTTTTCTGGGCCATTATTGCACTTAATTTAAATCACGTTATTGACGCCATTCTTCCCTTTCATGCATTTTGATCACGAAGATATTTCCCTTCCTTTCTTTAGTGCAGAGGTAGAAAGGGAACGCAGCATATTTTTGCAGAAGAGAACAGTCGCTGCTTTACCCCAGCTCACCAGTAGGGGGCTGCACCGTTAGACATGCGCCATTACGGCTCCTCAGGCTCCCCCTGCTGGCGGCTCATTATAAGGGAGCTGCAGTCCCCAGCATGCTGTCTTGGAACAATTGCTGTGCGTTTTACATAATGTCATGTTTTTAGGTTGTGTTTTTATAAATTAAACATTTTAAACGACCGCTGTTTGGCTCGTTGTTACTTTTAAAGTGCTTGTTTTACATCTGGTATTAAAGGGAATGCGTCAGCAGAAAATAAACTACCCCTATATAAATGGCACACTTCGTCAAATGAATTTTGTGCAAATCATAAAAGCGCTTTATATTTGCCCTTAGGCCACAATGAGCGTTTGAGTTTTTGATGTTGCAGAATTTTTATCAGCATTTCTGCACTTGTTACTTGCGTTTTTTGTTTTTTTTTCTAATTGTATTTTTTGACACCGCAGGTCGGTTTCTGCATCATGAAAAAACTAACACTAGGCATGAGACTTCTAGAAATCTCATCCTCTTTTCTGGGACTGTAAGAAGCTGCATTATTTGCACGCTGCACATTCGTAGTGTCAAAACCTCATGGTGGGAACTGAACCTTGAAGGGAGACTGATGGAGTTAATTTTCTCTCTGTAGTCGCTTTTTCACTAGGGCATCCGAGCAAGTTATGTCCCCCTGGTAGCCGCCAGCTTTCAGTTATAGGGGCGGTGCAAGGATAGAAAGCGGTCACCACTCGGTAACCGTGAGCGTCGGCTGGAACTACACCCTGGCACTGTGACAGATGGCTCTGCGTAGATGTGCTGCAGAGCCAGGTGTCAGTGCCCTGGGGGTGCTTACAGCAGACACGCACAGTGTAATTGAGCCGTTACTTTAGCAGCCCCGTGCACGATATAACTAAAAGCTGACGGCTCCTGGGAGAAAATAAGTCTATTTTTCTCCCAGTAGCTGCCCTTCCGGTAAGGTGGTGGGGCAGCATTGTGACACTGTTTATCTGCAGATGAAAGCATTTTCCGAGATAACTGGTTCCCTTTTGTTTTTGTTTTTTTGTTTGTTTTTTTTACATTTGGCATAGGTAAAGTTACTCTAAGGACAGGGGAACAGGGGTGCATTTGCACAACAATTTTGCAACTTTGTAATTGATGAATTGGCCAAAAACATTTGTAAATCCATAATGGCCACCCATCAAACAAAAAAACTAAAAAATCCCATAGGTGAGAACATATAAAAGGTGCGAATTAAAAACGCTACAAGAAAAAATGGCACAAATGCCGTGAGTCAGGCCCATAGGTGTGAAGTTTTATCTTGTTTTACGCCAGAATTTTCAGTCCTTATTTATAAAACTTGCGCACCATGTTAATGCATTTACACCAAGTCCTTTTTTTTTTTTTTTAAATAAATATATATATTATTTATTTACTTTTTATTTTTTTTGAGCATCAAGAGGCAATTCCTCAAGATTATCCCTCTTTGGCCATATTTCTGAAATGCAACTTTAAAACAACACCCAAAAAATGTCACTTCTCAAGATGCGCCAAATTTATCAGATCTCATGCGAACGTTTTGCCAAAGTTATTAAAGTAATGATAACGCAGCGAGAAGCAAAACTGACCAAGAATGTCTCACAGCAAACGCCCATTTGTTTCCCTTTTTATTTTTTTTAGGTCATTAATGCAATTGCCTTATGTCTCATAAGTCTCCATAATATCAAAGGCCCTGTTCACACTGCGCTATGTTTGGCTATGACTCTTCGATTGTTTGGAAATTCAGATGGCGCTATGAAGAACAATGAGCCGGAGTTCAAATGGACTTACCATCCCATAAAAAAGCAGTTCTCAAACTAAGCTAAAAACATAGGTGCAGGAGGATATGAGCAACATGGACTTGTAGCCTTGAGATTGCTCATGCTTCCTCACAATTTGGTTTCTCAAGTCCTCAGACAGTTCTTTGGTCTTCTTTCTTTTCTCCATGCTCAATGTGGTACACACAAGGACACAGGACAGAGGTTGGGTCAACTTTAATCCATGTCAACTGGCTGCAAGTGTGATTTAGTTATTGCCAACACCTGTTAGGTGCCACAGGTAAGTTACAGGTGCTGTTAATTACACAAATTAGAGAAGCATCACAGGATTTTTCGAACAGTGCCAATACTTTTGTCCACCCCCTTTTTTATGTTTGGTGTGGAATTATATCCAATTTGGCTTTAGGACAATTCTTTTCGTGTTTTTTTTCATTTAAGACAAATTAAATGAAGATAATAACAAAGAATTTGTTTGCAATCATTTTCAGGAAGAAACTGAGTATTATCTGACAGAATCGCAGGGGTGTCAATACTTTTGGCCATGACTGTATACTCACCTGTGCCGATTACTGTGACATATGCATAAGGTGTGTTCTCTATAAAAGGTGGAGTTTCATTACTGTACTAGGACCCGTTGAAGCATAGTTTGAAGCGAATCACCTCCTTTGTTAAGGAGACGTGTGACTTATTGAACACTCTACAAGATGTTGAGTGGCAGGAAGGCTTCTCATTGGCATCAATAGACTTGGAAAGTCTAAATATGAAGATCCCTTAGGAACAGGGTATTGAGGCAGTTTGCGGTATTTTACTAAACACTGAAAAAAGCCTGGAATATCTTGATCTTGTATGTGAGGCTTTAAAATTTATCCTAACACATAATGCTTTAAGTTTCTAGATAAATTGTATTTAAAATGCACCAGTATCTTAATAGGGACACCATTACCTCAATGGGAACACCAGTAGCATGTTCTTTCAAACTTGTTTTAAGAAGTTTAAGATGACCGATTTGTCATTTCCATAGCAAATCCTTACATTAAATATGTCAAGACATATTTGAGATATGTTGATGATATTTTTGCTGTTTGATCAGGGACAAAGGAACACTTTGATTGGTGTATGTCTGATCTAAATTAAATGAACACAATAAATATGCGTTTCACTTCTGTCTTAGACGTAACATTAATGAGGGTTTACGTGACAGATTCATTTAAAAACCCCACCTCCACAAATTCCCACCTCCATAAATTCCCTGTTACACTACAAAAGTACTCATCATACCCATATAAAAAGATCTCTCCCATTTAGCCAGGTACTCCGATTGATAAAAATCAGCATCAATAACGGGCAATAACTTGAGCAAGCAGAGAACCTAAAGAAAAAGTATTTAAATAGGGGTTATCCGGGTCCACTCCTAGATGCTGCGTTTGACAGGGCAAATCCCTTTTCCCAGGGTGACCTTATTGAATAAAAATAGGAGACAAGAAGTACATGAAGAAGATAAGAAATGCATCAATTTTTAATATGGCCCAATGGATGGAGTCATAAGTACTGCTACTGATAGGAACTGGCATTAAACAAAGATAAGGATTTGGCAGTGGTGGCAGCACAAAACCCCATTGTCACATACAGAAGGTGTGTCCGTCTAAAGGAGATTTTGGTTCACAACCATTTAAAAATGAAATCTAAAAAGTGGTTAAGCAAGTTGAGTCCGGTGGGTAACTTTAGATGCAGAGATTTTTCCTTCTGCTGGTTCCACCTTACTTCTCGCCCCTTGCGGATAGGTGCAGTCAGGATCTGACTGGCCCACCAGAGAACCCAAGTGTCCCCCAGCCAGAAAACGCACTCTACATTTCTGCTCCTTTTGTCAGTTTTCATCCTATGGGATATTCAATCGCAGGGATGATTTACCTGCACAGCAGGAGAAGAGACCCTCCTTCAAGGCGACTCCTTCCTGGCGACCACGTAGTCATCGAAGCAAGCCCTCCTACGCCATATCAAACAGATGACTAGTCGCTCCCACCTGGGAACCCCCTCAGGCTGGGCGGCGGTCACCTTCTATTCAGGGACACGTGGCTCTCCGTGGTCCCTGACACTTCGATCAGAGAGGTCTTCACTGGTTATAAAATAGAGCTTTCATCTCACCCCGCTACCATTTGTACAAGTCCTGATCCCCAAGGGATTCCTCCATGGTTCCCAGGTTCTTTCAAACAATCACCTCCCTTCTTCAATTCGGCATCATGGTTCCCGTTCCTCCTCTGAAGCATTTTTCAGGTTTCTACTCACATCTCTGTGGTCCCAAAAAAGGATGATTCTGTCCACCCCATCCTGGACCTCAGTCTTGTGAAAAAGCAAGTGCAACTTTGCCACTTCAGGATGGAGTCCCTCCGTTTGGTGATTGTCTCTATGGAACTGTCGGAGTTCCTCTATTCTGTGGACATTAAAGACTTTTACCTTCATATCCTGATCAGCGACTCTCATCAGAGGTTTCTTCGCTTCACTGTTCAGGATTCTCACTTTCAATTCATGGCACTCCCCTTGGGCCTTATGGATAGCCTGTGCCCCAGGGTCTTCACGAAGGTCATGGCAGCCGTCATGGCTCTGCTTCGCCCCAGGGAAACTATGATCATCCTCTACATGCATGACCTTCTGATCAAAGCCTTGTCCTACCGGGATTAATGCGAGAGTCCTCACTTGACTCTCAACATGTTGTCTCACCTTGTTTGGCTCATAAACATGGCGAAGTCGTCTCTGATCCTGGCTCAGCACCTAGTTTTCCTAGGCGTGCTTTTCTTTCCAAAGAAAAGTTCTCCTCCCTCCTTCTTGGGAGTTATTCTCTCAAACACCCATTTCCCTGTCCACTTTAGACCTGCATGTGCATACCGATGAAGATAGTAGCCACAATAGATGTGGTTCCCTATTTGTGCAGCTTCAAACTCCTACTCTGCAGCTCGCACTCCTATCTCGCTGGGAGAAAAGACCCCCTCTCTGGACAGCCCCATCTTTCTCCCTCCACATGTAAGACAGTCGCTGTCATAGTGGCTTTTATCTCCCTTTGTTCACCACAGGAGGTCTTTCCTCCCATTACACCTGCAGATTGTGACCATGTACGGCTTGGCATCCAGGATGAACAGCAAAGTTCCTTGCTTTGTCTCCAGATATTGGATATTGGAAACCCCCCTCCCGATCACCTATGATGCTCTGGTCCTCCCTTGGTCGTAGTTCCACTTACCATAACTCTTTTCCACCTCTGCCGGTGATTTCCAGACTCATCAAGAAGATGAAAGCGGAGGATGCACCAGTCATTCTTGTGGCTCCCTACTGGCCTAGAAGAGCTTGATACGCATAAGTGGTGAATCTCATCCCAGACATCCCGTTTACACTGTTCCAAATTATTATGCAAATTGGATTTAAGTGTCATAAAGATTTAATTGTTTTGTTTTTCAAATAAACTCGTGGATGGTATTGTGTCTCAGGGCTCAATAGATAACTGAAATCAATCTAAAACACGTGATAATTAGTTTTCCAGGTCGTTCTAATTAAAGGAAAACTACTTAAAAATGATGTTCCACATTATTAAGCAGGCCAAAGGTTTCAAGCAATATGAGAAACAAAACAGATCACTCTGCTGCTGAAAAGCGTTAAATAGTGCAATGCCTTGGACAAGGTATGAAAAAATTAGATACTTCACAAAAACTTTGTGATCATCATACTGTGAAGAGATTTGTAGCTGAAAGAGAGCACAGACAGAGTTCATGCAGATAAAGGCATAATGAGGAAGGTTTCTGCCAGACAAATTCATTGGATTAAAGGCCCTTTCACACTAAGCGACGCTGCAGCGATACCGACAACGATCCGGATCGCTGCAGCGTCGCTGTTTGGTCGCTGGAGAGCTGTCACACAGACCGCTCTCCAGCGACCAACGATGCCGGTAACCAGGGTAAACATCGGGTAACTAAGCGCAGGGCCGCGCTGAGTAACCCGATGTTTACCCTGGTTACCATGCTAAAAGTAAAAAAAAAAAAAACACTAGATACTTACCTACCGCTGTCTGTCCTCCAGCGCTGCGCTCTGCTTCTCTGCACTCCTCCTGTACTGGCTGTGAGCCGGAAAGCAGAGCGGTGACGTCACCGCTCTGCTTTCCGGCTCACAGACAGTACAGGAGGAGTGCAGAGCACAGCGCTGGAGGACAGACGGCTGTAGGTAAGTATGTAGTGTTTGTTTTTTTTTTACTTTTAGCATGGTAACCAGGGTAAACATCGGGTTACTAAGCGCGGCCCTGCGCTTAGTTACCCGATGTTTACCCTGGTTACCAGTGAAGACATCGCTGGATCGGTGTCACACACGCCGATCCAGCGATGTCTCCAGGGAGTCCAGCGACGAAATAAAGTTCTGGACTTTATTCAGCGACCAACGATCTCCCAGCAGGGGCCTGATCGTTGGTCGCTGTCACACATAACGATATCGTTAACGATATCGTTGCTACGTCACAAATAGCAACGATATCGTTAACAATATCGTTATGTGTGAAGGTACCTTAAGAGAGCAGCTGCCAAAATACCATTACAAAGCAGCAAACAGTTATTTGAAGCTGTTGGTGCCTCTGGAGTCCCTCGAACCTTAAGGTGTATGATCCTTCAAAGTCTTGCTGTTGTGCATAAAGCTACTATTCGGCCACCCCTAAACAGTGTTCATAAGAAGAAACGGTTGCAGTGGGCCCAGACATACATGAAGACTAATCTTCAAACAGTCTTGTTTACTGATGAGTGTCGAGCAACCCTGGATGGTCCAGATGGATGGTGTAGTGGATGGTTGGTGGATGGCCACCATGTTGCAAGGAGGTGGAGAAATGATGTTTTGGGCTGGAATCATGGGGAAACAGCTGGTAGGGCCCTTTAAGATTCCTGAAGATGTGAAAATGACCTATGTAAAGTAAATAGCGTTTCTGACTGACAACTTTCTTCTATGGTCTAAAAGCAGAAACGTGCCTTCAGGAGCAAAATCATCTTCATGCTGACAATGCCCCATCTCATGCTGCAAATAATACCTCTGAGTCATTGGCTGCTATGGACATAAAAGGAGATAAACTCATGGTGTGGCCACCATCTTCCCCTGACCTCAACCCTATAGAAAACCTTTGGAGTATCATCCAGCACAAGATCTATGAGGGTGGGAGGCCATTCACCAGAGGTGTATCTAGGTTTTCTGGCAGCCGGGCAAGAATTCAGTTTGGCGCCCCCCCACCCCCCGCCCCTCAGCACATACGTGATTTGTACACTTAGTCACGCGCCAACGAGCTGCTCTCCCTAATTCTCTCAATGTTCAGTGAAAAACTGAGAGAAGCAGGATGAACACCTCATTGTCACATGTCAGCAAATATGAAAATCACATATGAGTGAAGTGGCCATGTGATGGTTGCTGGAACCTGAAAGCAGAGCTTAATCCTGACAGTTAGGATATTACACGTTGTTAGGACTGGCTACAGGGCTTCATTTTATAATTAAAGGGTGCGTCCAGGTTTGAGATGAAAGTCTGCAGTCATTCTATGTGACTGCAGGCTTCTGAATTCTCACAGCGCAAGCACTGCACACTTTTAGGATTCTCCCTTGCCGGTGGCCAGAGTGGACGGTCATGCCAGCACAAGTATGTGATTTGGATACTTCTGGCCACATTCTAACTAGACGTGTCCGGCCTCAGTCAATTCATTTTCATTGAATGAGGCCACACATGTCTAGTCAGCACGTGACCACATGTATGTAAATCACCAACATCAGAGAATTATGATAGCAGTGCGCACTGTGAGAATTCAGAAGTCTGCAGTCACATAGTATGACTGCAGACTCATCACAACCTTGGACATCCCCTTTAATGTTCCTAACATAAATAAAAATATGAGAATTAGTATCACAAAAAAAACACATTTACATCCAGGTACCTGATAGATGACGTTGTTTGTGGAGTCGCCTCTTTCTTTTCATCTTCACCTTGTCCAGATGCCATGATGACTCTTCTCATCCACCGGCAGAGCTCGTTTCTGCAGACTTCCATCTTCTCCTGTCTTCTGCAGCACATCCCGACACAACACCCTTAAAGATAGCAGTGTTATTATAATGCTCCGGAATAAAAATATCTGCCCTAGGCTGAGCCCCTGAGTAAATAATTGCCCCTCACTTTATTCCCAGCACATAATATGACCCTCACTGTCCCTCTCATGGTACATGCCATCCACACTACCCTCTCTCTTTTCCAGACTTCACACTGCCTTCTCATACGGTGTCCCTCATAGAGAGCCCAGTCTCTCTACTGTGCCTACTTGGCATACTGTCTCCTCCTGGCTGTTACCCTCACACTACTCAGTATCTATTCTGTGCCCACTCACACTTTCATCCCCCCATACTGTCTGCACACATTTCTAATAGCCTCCTCATGTACATCCCCCCCTGCTAACATACCCCTTTGCTCTCCATATCTCCTCCTCACACATTCCCCCGACTCCCCATACTGTCCTCACACATCCCATCACCCTTGCTCCCAATACTGTCAGCACACATTTTTCCCCTCGCTACTGTGTCCACCCCCATCTCCCCACTCACCCCCACAGAATATATCCACTCCCCTTCCGATAGAATAAATACATCCCCTTCCACACAGAATAAATGCACCCTGCCCCACACATGCTAAATAAATTCCAGCCCCCCCACATGCACACTGAAAAAATCCCACACACTGAATAAATCCCCCCAAACACACTGAATAAATCCCCCCAAACACACTGAATAAATCCCCCCACACACACTGAATAAATCCCCCCACACACACTGAATAAATCCCCCCACACACACTGAATAAATCCTCCCACACACACTGAATAAATCCCCCCACACACACTGAATAAATCCCCACACACACTGAATAAATCCCCCCACACACACTGAATCTCCCCCACACACACTGAATAAATCCCCCCAAACACACTGAATAAATCCCCCCCAAACACACTGAATAAATCCCCTCACACACTGAATAAATCCCCCCCACACACACTGAATAAATCCCCCCACACACACTGAATAAATCCCCCCCACACACACTGATTAAATCCCCCCACACACACTGAATAAATCCCCCCAAACACACTGAATAAATCCCCACACACACACTGAATAAATCCCCCCACACACACTGAATAAATCCCCCCCAAACACACTGAATAAATCCCCCCCACACACTTAATAAATACCCCCACACACACTGAATCTCCCTCACACACACTGAATAAATCCCCCCCACTGAATAAATCCCCTCACACACTGAATAAATCCCCCCCACACTGACTAAATCCCCCCATACACTGACTAAATCCCCCCCCCACACACATTGAATAAATCCCTAACACCCCCCCCCCAACACACTGATTAAATCCTGACTCCCCCAAACACTGAATAAATATGCCCCATAAACCCGCCCCACGCTGAATCTTCGGTGTCTTCAGCTCCACAACTACAGGAGCACTTACCACCAGGTCTCTTCTGTCTCCTGCGCGCCGGATAGTGACGTCAGCAGCGTGATCACATGACTTGATCACGCTGCTGGCGTCGCTCTGACCCAGCGGTCAGAGCCTCAATTGTACTCGCAGCTGGTAGATGTCTGTGAGTACAATTGATCTCCGGGAGCCGGCGCGCTGCAGCTTCTCTGTGCCGGCTGTCAGCTTGACAGTCGGCACAGAGAACAGCTGGCTCCCAGTGCGGGGGGGCGGCAGAATGCAGCCTCCGGGGGAGACACTTTGGACCGCTGCATTAGGCGGCCCAACCTAGCCCCCCTGCCGCCTGCGCCCGGGGCACATGCCCTGGCTGCCCCCCCCCCCCCCCCCTAGATACGCCACTGCCATTCACATCAAAACAGCAGCTCTGGGAGGCTATTCTAACTTCATGCAAAGAAATACAAGCAGAAACTCTCCAAAAACTCACAAGTTCAATGGATGCAAGAATTGTGAAGGTGATATCACAGAAGGCTCCTATGTTAACATGTAACTTGGCCTGTTAGGATGTATTGGAGTTAAATAGATTTTTTGTTCAGTGAATGTGACCTCCTAATGCTGCAAATTCCACAAATGAGCATTTTCAGTTCTTTAAAACACATCAAATGTTTAGAAATTCTACTGTGCCTAATAATTTGGAAAAGTGCATTGTGAGTTTTTATTCATTTTGGAGATTATACTGTTACCATTGGGAGGTTTCTTCAATAAAATTCCATGTATAATCTAACGGGTGATGACTTTTATTAGACTGACTGTCATTTGCACCGACCATTTAGGAAAATTCGAGAAAAATGTCATCTGCATAATAATTTGGAACATAGTGTAGACTCACGGATCGTCCAGACCTCCTTTCTTAGTGTCCCCTCTTCCACCAGGAATCTCAATCTCTCAATTTAACAGCATGGTTGTTGAAACTGTAGTTCTGAAGACCACAGGTATCTCCGACCAGGTTATCCAGACCATGACCAGAGCGAGAAAGCCTTCTTCCTCCCGCATCTACCACCGCACCTGGAAGGCCTCTTTTTGGCGATGCGAACCCGAGCATGCAGTTCCCATGTCCTTTTCTCTTCTGTCCCTTCTGGCCTTTCTTCTTGTTCAGGTCTCGAATCTTACCTCTCTCTCAGCTCCCTCAAGGGCTAGGTTTCTGCCTTGTCAATCCTGTTCCAGAGGAACCTGGCTTCCCATCCTCACGTCAGGACTTTCTTATAGAGAGTTTCACATTTTGCTCCTCCCCATCTTCTTCCTGTAGACCTCTGGGACCTCACCCTGGTTCTATACGCTCTTCAGGGTTCCCCCTTTGAGCCCATTCAGTATGTCCCCCCCCCCTTGCTTTCATGGAAGGTTGTCTTCCTGGTGGTCATCATCTCCATCGGGGGCGTCTTGGAGCTGGCGACTCTCTTGTGCCGCTCGCCCTTCCATGTTCTTCACCATGACAAGGTGCTGCTATCTGCGTCCAGTGCCTTCTTTTCTTCCAACAGTGGTTTCCCCTTTCCAACTTAATGAGGACATAGTCCTTCCTGCCTTTTGTCCACCTCCAACTCATCCTCGGGAGCAATCCCTCCACAAGTTGGACCTTCTCAGGACTCTGCATCTCTATCTCTCCAGAACAGCATTTTTCAGACATTCCCACTCATTGTTCATGAATCCAGATGGTCCATCCTGGAAGTGTATCATACACAGGATTAACTTCCCCCACGCAAGATCAAAGCTCACTTCACCTGTGCAGTTGGGGCCTCCTGAGCCATTTGTGTTGTGAATTCTGCTTTTGGGCTCCCTCCGGTGGCTGTAGGCGATAATGCAGTTGTTCCTGGCCTGCAGTCCTGGACAGGTGTATCTGCTGATTGCAAATCTGACTGGGGTATTTAGGTTTGCAGGACTCATTAGTCCTGGCCAGTTGTCAATGTTTCTTGGGAAGTGTTGGATCACTTTCTGGCTTCTCCTGCTTAGCTGCCAATTCAGCAAAGATAAGTGTCTGTTTCATTTTCTGTGGCACACATGCAGTGTGCTTATATTCTGTGCTATTCATTTGTTTTTCTCTTGTCCAGCTTAGACTGTGTCAGTGTTTTCTCAGTCTTGTTGGATTCTCTGGAGTTGCAGATATACACTCCACATCTTTAGTTAGATGGTGGAGTTTTTGTATTTTCTGCTGTGGATATTTTTGGAAGGATTTTTTTTTTTTTTTATCAGATAGATTTTTATTATCCGCAAAGAATAAACAATCAGAATATTTCTCATGACAATGTTTCATAATGTTTCATTAAACATTTACAGTTAACTTTTTCCCCCCCCGACCCAGAGCCCCCCCACCCCGCCCAACCCCAGAGACCTCAGCCAGAGCCACCCCACTTCCCATCATCATACAAACATTTGAATAAACATCCGTTATATTTCCATTGAATACTAGGTTCCCTATATTCTCATTTATCATCCTAATTCAAGTCCATCCACGGTTGCCACAGCTTGTGGAAGATGTCCAGCTTATTCCTTTTGGTGTAGATACTTTTCTCCAAAGTAAGTATATGCTCCGCTTGCTTAACCCCTTCATGACCCAGCCTATTTTGACCTTAAAGACCTTGCCGTTTTTTGCAATTCTGACCAGTGTCCCTTTATGAGGTAATAACTCAGGAACGCTTTAACGGATCCTAGCGGTTCTGAGATTGTTTTTTCGTGACATATTGGGCTTCATGTTAGTGGTAAATTTAGGTCAATAAATTCTGCGTTTATTTGTGATAAAAACGGAAATTTGGCGAAAATTTTGAAAATTTCGCAATTTTCACATTTTGAATTTTTATTCTGTTAAACCAGAGAGATATGTGACACAAAATAGTTAATAAATAACATTTCCCACATGTTTACTTTACATCAGCACAATTTTGGAAACAAAATTTTTTTTTGTTAGGAAGTTATAAGGGTTAAAATTTGACCAGCGATTTGTCATTTTTACAACGAAATTTACAAAACCATTTTTTTTAGGGACCACCTCACATTTGAAGTCAGTTTGAGGGGTCTATATGGCTGAAAATACCCAAAAGTGACACCATTCTAAAAACTGCACCCCTCAAGGTACTAAAAACCACATTCAAGAAGTTTATTAACCCTTCAGGTGCTTCACAGCAGCAGAAGCAACATGGAAGGAAAAAATGAACATTTAACTTTTTAGTCACAAAAATTATCTTTTAGCAACAATTTTTTTTATTTTCCCAATGGTAAAAGGAGAAACTGAACCACGAAAGTTGTTGTCCAATTTGTCCTGAGTACGCTGATACCTCATATGTGGGGGTAAACCACTGTTTGGGCGCACGGCAGGGCTTGGAAGGGAAGGAGCGCCATTTGACTTTTTGAATCAAAAATTGGCTCCACTCTTTAGCGGACACCATGTCACGTTTGGAGAGCCCCCGTGTGCCTAAAAATTGGAGCTCCCCCACAAGTGACCCCATTTTGGAAACTAGACGCCCCAAGGAACTTATCTAGATGCATAGTGAGCACTTTGAACCCCCAGGTGCTTCACAAATTGATCCGTAAAAATGAAAAAGTACTTTTTTTTCACAAAAAAATTCTTTTAGCCTCAATTTTTTTCATTTTCACATGGACAACAGGATAAAATGGATCCTAAAATGTGTTGGGCAATTTCTCCTGAGTACGCCGATACCTCATATGTGGGGGTAAACCACTGTTTGGGCACATGGTAAGGCTCGGAAGTGAAGGAGCGCCATTTGACTTTTTGAATGAAAAATTATTTCCATCGTTAGCGGACACCATGTCGCGTTTGGATAGCTCCTGTGTGCCTAAACATTGGCGCTCCCCCACAAGTGACCCCATTTTGGAAACTAGACCCCCCAAGGAACTTATTTAGATGCCTAGTGAGCACTTTAAACCCTCAGGTGCTTCACAAATTGATCTGTAAAAATGAAAAAGTCCTTTTTTTTCACAACAAAATTCTTTTCGCCTCAATTTTTTCATTTTCATATGGGCAGTAGGATAAAATGGATCATAAAATTTGTTGGGCAATTTCTCCCGAGTACACCGATACCTCATATGTGGGGGTAAACCACTGTTTGGGCACTCGGCAGGGCTCGGAAGGGAAGGCGCGCCATTTGACTTTTTGAATGGAAATTTAGCTCCAATTGTTAGCGGACACCATGTCGCGTTTGGAGAGCCCCTGTGTGCCTAAACATTGGAGCTCCCCCACAAGTGACCCCATTTTGGAAACTAGACCCCCCAAGGAACTTATCTAGATGCATATTGAGCACTTTAAACCCCCAGGTGCTTCACAGAAGTTTATAACGCAGAGCCATGAAAATAAAAAATAATTTTTCTTTCCTCAAAAATGATTTTTTAGCCTGGAATTTCCTATTTTGCCAAGGATAATAGGAGAAATTGGACCCCAAATATTGTTGTCCAGTTTGTCCTGAGTACGCTGATACCCCATATGTGGGGGTAAACCACTGTTTGGGCACACGGCAGGGCTCGGAAGGGATGGCACGCCATTTGGCTTTTTAAATTGAAAATTAGCTCCAATCATTAGCGGACACCATGTCACGTTTGGAGAACCCCTGTGTGCCTAAACATTGGAGATCCCCCAGAAATGACACCATTTTGGAAACTAGACCCCCAAAGGAACTAATCTAGATGTGTGGTGAGGACTTTGAACCCCCAAGTGCTTCACAGAAGTTTATAACGCAGAGCCATGAAAATAAAAAAAAAAATTATTTTCTCAAAAATGATCTTTTAGCCTGCAATTTTTTATTTTCCCAAGGGTAACAGGAGAAATTTGACCCCAAAAGTTGTTGTCCAGTTTCTCCTGAGTACGCTGATACCCCATATGTGGGGGTAAATCACTGTTTGGGCACATGCCGGGGCTCGGAAGTGAAGTAGTGACGTTTTGAAATGCAGACTTTGATGGAATGCTCTGTGGGCGTCACGTTGCGTTTGCAGAGCCCCTGATGTGGCTTAACAGTAGAAACCCCCCACAAGTGACCCCATTTTGGAAACTAGACCCCCAAAGGAACTTATCTAGATGTGTGGTGAGCACTTTGAACCCCCAAGTGCTTCATAGAAGTTTATAATGCAGAGCCGTGAAAATAATAAATACGTTTTCTTTCCTCAAAAATAATTATTTAGCCCAGAATTTTTTATTTTCCCAAGGGTTACAGAAGAAATTGGACCCCAAAAGTTGTTGTCCAGTTTCTCCTGAGTACGCTGATACCCCATATGTGGGGGTAAACCACTGTTTGGGCACATGCCGAGGCTCGGAAGTGAAGTAGTGACGTTTTGAAATGCAGACTTTGATGGAATGCTCTGTGGGCGTCACGTTGCGTTTGCAGAGCCCCTGATGTGGCTTAACAGTAGAAACCCCCCACAAGTGACCGCATTTTGGAAACTAGACCCCGAAAGGAACTTATCTAGATGTGTGGTGAGCACTTTGAACCCCCAGGCGCTTCATAGAAGTTTATAATGCAGAGCCGTGAAAATAATAAATACGTTTTCTTTCCTCAAAAATAATTATTTAGCCCAGAATTTTTTAATTTTCCCAAGGGTAACAGGAGAAATTTGACCCCAATATTTGTTGTCCAGTTTCTCCTGAGTACAGTGATACCCCATATGTGGGGGTAAACTACTGTTTGGGCACATGCCGGGGCTTGGAATTGAAGTAGTGACGTTTTGAAATGCAGACTTTGATGGAATGCTCTGCGGGCGTCACGTTGCGTTTGCAGAGCCCCTGATGTGCCTAAACAGTACAAACCCCCCACAAGTGACCCCATTTTGGAAACTAGACCCCGAAAGGAACTTATCTAGATGTGTGGTGAGCACTTTGAACCCCCAAGTGCTTCATAGAAGTTTATAATGCAGAGCCGTGAAAATAATAAATACGTTTTCTTTCCTCAAAAATAATTATTTAGCCCAGAATTTTTTATTTTCCCAAGGGTTACAGGAGAAATTGGACCCCAAAAGTTGTTGTCCAGTTTCTCCTGAGTACGCTGATACCCCATGAGTGGGGGTAAACCACTGTTTGGGCACACGTCGGGGCTCAGAAGGGAAGTAGTGACTTTTGAAATGCAGACTTTGATGGAATGGTCTGCGGGTGTCACGTTGCGTTTGCAGAGCCCCTGGTGTGCCTAAACAGTAGAAACCCCCACAAGTGACCCCATTTTAGAAACTAGACCCCCCAAGGAACTTATCTAGATATGTGGTGAGCACTTTGAACCCCCAAGTGCTTCACAGACGTTTACAACGCAGAGCCGTGAAAATAAAAAATCATTTTTCTTTCCTCAAAAATTATGTTTTAGCAAGCATTTTTTTTGATTCACAAGGGTAACAGGAGAAATTGGACCCCAGTAATTGTTGCGCAGTTCGTCCTGAGTATGCTGGTACCCCATATGTGGGGGTAAACCACTGTTTGGGCACACGTCAGGGCTCGGAAGTGAGGGAGCACCATTTGACTTTTTGAATACGAGATTGGCTGGAATCAATGGTGGCGCCATGTTGCGTTTGGAGACCCCTGATGTGCCTAAACAGTGGTAACCCCTCAATTCTAACTCCAACACTAACCCCCCCACACCCCTAACCCTAATCCCAACTGTAGCCATAACCCTAATCACAACCCTAACCACAACCCTAATTCCAACCCTAACCCTAAGGCTATGTGCCCACGTTGCGGATTCGTGTGAGATATTTCCGCACCATTTTTGAAAAATCGGCGGGTAAAAGGCACTGCGTTTTACCTGCGGATTTTCCGCGGATTTCCAGTGTTTTTTGTGCGGATTTCACCTGCGGATTCCTATTGAGGAACAGGTGTAAAACGCTGCGGAATCCGCACAAAGAATTGACATGCTGCGGAAAATACAACGCAGCGTTTCCGCGCGGTATTTTCCGCACCATGGGCACAGCGGATTTGGTTTTTCATATGTTTACATGGTACTGTAAACCTGATGGAACACTGCTGCGAATCCGCAGCGGCCAATCCGCAGCCAAATCCGCACCGTGTGCACATAGCCTAATTCTAAAGGTATGTGCACACGCTGCGGAAAACGCTGCGGATCCGCAGCAGTTTCCCATGAGTTTACAGTTCAATGTAAACCTACGGGAAACAAAAATCGCTGTGCCCATGCTGCGGAAAAACTGCACGGAAACGCAGCGGTTTACATTCCGCAGCATGTCACTTCTTTGTGCGGATTCCGCAGCGGTTTTACAACTGCTCCAATAGAAAATCGCAGTTGTAAAACCGCAGTGAAATGCGCAGAAAAACCGCGGTAAATCCGCCATAAATCCGCAGCGGTTTAGCACTGCGGATTTATCAAATCTGCAGCGGAAAAATCCGCAGAGGACCAGAATACGTGTGCACATACCGAAACCCTAACCCTAGCCCTAACCCTAACCCTACCCCTAGCCCTAACCCTACCCCTAACCCTAACCCTACCCCTAACCCTACCCCTAACCCTACCCCTACCCCTAACCCTACCCCTAACCCTACCCCTAACCCTAACCCTACCCCTAACCCTACCCCTAACCCTAACCCTAACCCTAACCCTACCCCTAACCCTAAACCTATTCTAACATTAGTGGAAAAAAAAAATTTCTTTATTTTTTTATTGTCCCTACCTATGGGGGTGACAAAGGGGGGGGGGGGTCATTTATTATTTTTTTTATTTTGATCACTGAGATATAATCTATCTCAGTGATCAAAATGCACTTTGGAACGAATCTGCCGGCCGGCAGATTCGGCGGGCGCACTGCGCATGCGCCCGCCATTTTGGAAGATGGCGGCGCCCAGGGAGAAGACGGACGGACACCGGCAGGATCGGTAAGTATGATAGGGTGGGGGAACCACGGGGGGGGGGGGATCGGAGCACGGGGGGGGGGAATCGGAGCGCGGGAGGGGTGGAACGGAGCACGGGGGGCGTGGAACGGAGCACGGGGGGCTGGAATGGAGCACGGGGGGGTGGAACGGAGCACCGGGGGGAGTGGATCGGAGTGCAGGGGGGGTGATTGGAGCACGGGGGGAGCGGACAAGAGCACGGGGGGGAGCGGAGCACTGGACGGAGGGGAGCCGGAGCAGTGTACCGGCCAGATCGGGGGGCTGGGGGGGCGATCGGTGGGGTGGGGTGGGGGCACACTAGTATTTCCAGCCATGGCCGATGATATTGCAGCATCGGCCATGGCTGGATTGTAATATTTCACCCGTTATAATAGGTGAAATATTACAAATCGCTCTGATTGGCAGTTTCACTTTCAACAGCCAATCAGAGCGATCGTAGCCACGAGGGGGTGAAGCCACCCCCCCCTGGGCTAAACTACCACTCCCCCTGTCCCTGCAGATCGGGTGAAATGGGAGTTAACCTTTTCACCCGGCCTGCAGGGACGCGATCTTTCCATGACGCCACATAGGCGTCATGGGTCGGATTGGCACCGACTTTCATGACGCCTACGTGGCGTCATGGGTCGGGAAGGGGTTAAGAAAGTCTCTTCTTGTTGGAGGTTCCTCTCTAATCCAAAATTTGGCGATCAATTTCCTAGCAATGAATAACAATCGTGCAATAGCTATTTTAAACATGTTGTCCGTAACAATTTCCTCCACATATCCCAATATGCAAGTCAGTGGAACCCTAGGGATAGAACATCCATACACCAGTTCAATACGATTTAAAACAACTATCCAGAAGGAGGACAGTCTAGGGCACTGCCACATCATATGCAATATCCCCGCCTGGGATTGTGAGCACCGAGGGCATTCCGAGTTCTGCCTAAGCCCAGCCTTGAACAACCTGTCAGGGGTTCTATAGGCCCTATGGATTACGAATAACTGTGATAGCCTGCCTGGTTCACTCATTGATATCTTGGGCACATATTCTAGGACCGACTCCCATCTATCATTGTCAATTATTCCCAATTCAGCTTCCCATTTCCCTTTGGCTCGGATGGGATATTTTTCCAGGAAAGAAAAAAGTAGAAACCCATATATTTCTGAAATCGCCCCCTTCGTGCAGCTATTCTTAAGGATATAGTCGATCATGAGATCAATCTGTACCACTATGGCTCCCCTTTTATTCTGTGCCTGATAAGCATGAGAGATACGATTATACTGGAACAATTCAGACCGTGGCAACTGAAATTCTTCCTGCAACTCCTCAAATGTTTTAAGCCTGCCCTGACTTATCAGCTGCCCCAGCCGTTTAATACCTGCTGCAGACCAAAAGTGAAAACCCTCCCTCTGCCTAAATTCCGGTAGATAAATGTTGTCCCAAATAGGCGAGAATCTGGTGAACCCACTCACTTCCCTAATGAGTTTGACTTTTTCCCATACTCTGTGAATTAATTTGATAGTGCACCCATGTGAACCCATTTTTTTGAATTGTCCTCCCTCCAAACTGTCACTCAAAACGTCTGCCTGTAGTAAGTACCTCAAGCTATTAGGTATTTGCACACTCCCTGCCTCCTCCCCCCATCCTTTGAGATGTTGACACTGTGCTGCTAAGAAGTATAGCCATGGATTAGGAAGTGCAAGACCCCCCTCTGTTTTGGCCCTCTGAAGTATCTCCTGTTTAAACCTAGGACTCTTTCCTCCCCATATTAATTCCCCAAACAAAGACCTAATCTTACGGAATCTGCACTGTGTAATCCAAATGGGAGAGTTATGTAGCACGTACAACAACTGTGGCGTTACAATCATTTTTAAGAGGTTCACCCTACCAACCACCGATAAATGTAATTTGTTCCATGCCGCAATCTTGGTACGAATTTTCTGCATTAATGGACTTAAATTCAGTTCCTCAAAGGTAGTTTTGGAAGGATTTTTAATACTGACCGCTTAGTATCCTGTCCTATCCTTTCCTATTTAGCTAGTGTGGCCTCATTTGCTATATCCTGTTTCCTGCCTGCGTGTGTCTTTTCCTCTACTACTCACAGTCATTATTTGTGGGGGGCTGCCTATCCTTTGGGGTTCTGCTCTGAGGCAAGATAGTATTCCTATTTCCATCTATAGGGGTATTTAGTCCTCCGGCTGTGACGAGGTGTCTAGGTTTTGTTAGGCACACCCCACGGCTACTTCTAGTTGCGGTGTTAAGATCAAGGTTTGCGGTCAGTATAGTTACCACCTACTCCAGTGAAAGTTTTCATGCTGCTCCAAGGTCACCTGATCATAACACATTTGCCATCAGACCTCTGCGTCGCAACTCTGCAAGACTGCTACATGGTATTCAGTACATACATTCTCAAAGTTTTACAGTGTGCATACCTATGCAAGATCAGATAGGAAGGCTCTTCTAGTGTCAGATGTCCGGGCCTAGTCCGTGCTCTGGGTGATCTTCCGTTTCTTTCTATTTCCCACCTTTGGGACTGCTTTAGGACATCCCATGGTGTCATTTGTCCCCCAAGCGATTTTTGGTACTTACAGTAAAATCTTTTTCTCGGAGCTTTAATTGGGGGACACAGTTCCCGCCATTGTTTTGCCTATGTTGCACATGTTCCAGTTGCTTCTACTGCTTCCTCACTAACTGATTAGCTTTGTGCCAGTTGGTGGGTGTACACTGCTGAAGAGGAGTTATCTTTTTTGCCCAGTGCCAGCCTCCTAGTGGCAGCAGCATACATCCATGGTTTCTTGTGTCCCCCAAAGAAGGCTTTGAGAAAGATTTAACGGTAAGCAACCAAAATCATCTTTTTTGGCTACAATTCAGTATTTACGACACTTGGAAATGTCACAAAATGTTTGTGCAATGGTTCCCCAGTACCTTGGGGAGTACAAATTCTTTTTTTCAGCACAGATGGAGACTAACATTTGCAAATGATGAAAATGAAAGCATCTTCTAATGTGCACCAAATTCATCAAACATGGTGTGCAATTTTGGTTAATGTGATCATCCAGCAAAAACAATAGAGAAAAATTACTTTTGAAACATTTTTTGTATGTGGATTGTATACGAATAGCTTAAAGGGGTTGTCCATTATATATATATTTTTTGTAAAGGTGGAATTTTCTAAAAATGTTTTACATTATTAACCTAAATAAGGGCGCAGTCAGACAGCCGTATAAATTGGACTGAGACTGTCTGACTGCGCCCTGATTCCCATCACTCCATTTCAGTCACCGTCTAGCACAGCTCATCGTGTTCCTTTTAATTTGCAGGACCGCTGCAGCCGATCACTAGTATGCAATGGTCATTCACAAAAGCAATTCGTTGTGGTGTATGAAATATCCTTGCCGACAAAAACAGTGGGAAACCTGAAGGATCGTAGGATCTTGTTAAGCGATTTGGCAGGATTTAAAGGGGTCAGGGAAGTAACGCGACGCTCCTGAGCCCCCAACGCAAAATCTATAACAGGAACCCCACTTACCATTATAACACTGGGGTCTACTTATGTGTTAGAGGGTCTTTGGATCATCTCTTACACCAGGACCCAGCACTGCATGGTTGAGCCTGCTCAATGCAGCACGGTGCAGGCTGTGTTGTACAGCTGGCACCCTAGCCTATGGGCTCTGATCATAGAAGTTAATCCTCTTGGGCTATGTTCCCATGATGAGCTTTTGGTGAGTGTTTTATGTTGCCGATTTTCTCCACCATTTCTGTGCCCATTAAGTAAGATAAGAAACTTTTTATTTCTTTTTCTAAAATATGCAGAGTAATAAAAGTCACAGAAAAACTAATTGTGGGCGCGTAGCCTTAGATGCTGCTGGCAATTGTGGCAGAGGTATCTAACCATATGGAAATGGTGGCATGAGACCCTTGATAGGAGTTATAATTGGTGGAGGATAGAGTGATAGTGCTAGATTCAAGAGATCCGCAAGGCGTGATGAGGTATTGGACCACGCGGTTTATTCTCAACACTTTTCAAAGTTGAATCAGGTTCTTCATCAGGAGAACCACAATGTCCTTTCCCTCTCACCTAGACCAATTTCTCCACCGGATAAGACCCCTATGACGCTTAGTGTCTCCCCCGTCCTCCATAGGCGTTATGTAGCTTTACAATACGCTGCAATATTACAGCACAGGGGATTGTAGGTTCAAGTCCCTTTGGAGGCTTAATTAAAAAAAAAAAAAATATATATATATATATTTTTTATTTTTATTTTTTTATTAATTAATGAAAGATCATATCATCATCCATTTTCCCAGGAAATAAAATCTAAAAACAAAAAAAAAAAATACATATGTGGAATCACCATGTAACTTTCTGATAGAATAAAATTACGGTATATTTAGCCCATATGGCGAATGCTAAAATTGCAGAATTCAACGACTTTAATGGGTTTTGATCCCTCCCAAACCACTTAAAAATAATAAGTTGAATAAAAATACATTTGTTAGGAGTATGCAGTCAAAAATGGTAAACCCGGTTTGCGATGCTTTAAAAACACAATAAATAAACTAAAAATCTTGTAGGTTATCAATAGAAGCCATAATAGGAGTGCAGCAGATGTGTTTATATTCCTGTATAACTTTATCTAAGTTCTGACATTGTTATATACATGATATATTGCATGTGATGTGTGTTGGTGAAGTGCAGCTGTCAATCATCACGGCCCTGCACAAGAGGAGCAGCAGCAGCAGTAGCCCTAGAGAGAGCGCCTCCTCCCCGCCCTCTGGTGGCTGCAGGGCGCACTGCACCTGTGCTGCTCACTCCGCTCCTGACATGGAAGAGAGAGCCCCGGATCTGAGTGCACTGACCCCCAACACCAAGAGGCTGCTGCCCCGGAGACAGGTGGGTGCCACGTCTGCCTTCTGTGTCCTCACAGTGAGGTGCATGCTGCGACTTGTAGTTCCTCCAGTGCACAGAGTACAGCGCTACAGACACTGGCAGCAAGCAGAGGTTGTAAGAAAGTTGGCAGAGTTGCAGAACAGTTTGCAGGAGGCATCTCCTGCCCTGTAGGACCAGATGTGCTCATATACGGGCTCCTAATTTATTTCAGTGCAAGGACTCCCCTAAAAATAAAATAAAAAAAATAGATAAAAATTAAAATGCACCCCCGTGATCCACTTTTTGACTTAAAGGGATATTCCCGTTTTATTCGCCGCCTAATAAATAATCTCAATTTTCCAATATCCTTTTTTTTTTTTTTTTAATCTTTTTCCATCATGGTTTTCAGGACAAACTTAAAAGACTTGATTCATTATTGTTTTGTGCATTTTTTTAAAAAAATTTTTTTTATGTATTTGCGCCTTGTTTTTCTTTCTAATTTTATTTTTTGTGTTCGCCTGTGGGTTTTTTTTTTTATGTTGGACATTTTCGCCAGAATTTGGGGTTTCTCGATTTTTTTTTTTTTTTTTTCAACTGATTAATCATTTGCTATATTAAAAATAAATAAATAAATAAATCTCCAGATTTTGGTGCAGATGTACTCCACACCCCCATCTGGAGTGATTTTATGCATGCCCGAATTTTTTTTTTTTGTTGGATAAATCATGTGACACTTTTTTTTAGCAGAAACATTTAAAGCAGAGTTTTTGAGTATTACACTATATATATAAATACTAGATGGTGGCCTGATTCTAACGCATCGGGTATTCTAGAATATGCATGTCCACGTAGTATATTGCCCAGCCACGTAGTATATTGCCCAGCCACGTAGTATATTGCCCAGCCACGTAGTATATTGCCCAGTCATGTAGTATATTGCCCAGTCACGTAGTATATTGCCCAGCCATGTAGTATATTGCCCAGCCACGTAGTATATTGCCCAGTCACGTAGTATATTGCACAGCCACGTAGTATATTGCACAGCCACGTAGTATATTGCCCAGCTACGTAGTATATTGCCCAGCCACGTAGTATATTGCCCAGCCACGTAGTATATTGCCCAGCTACGTAGTATATTGCCCAGCCACGTAGTATATTGCCCAGTCACGTTGTATATTGCCCAGCTACGTAGTATATTGCCCAGCCACGTAGTATATTGCCCAGCCACGTAGTATATTGCTCAGCCACGTAGTATATTGCCCAGTCACGTAGTATATTGCCCAGCCACGTAGTATATTGCCCAGCCACGTAGTATATTGCCCAGCCACGTAGTATATTGCCCAGTCACGTAGTATATTGCCCAGCCACGTAGTATATTGCCCAGCCAAGTAGTATATTACTCAGCCACATAGTATACAGCACAGAGCGACGTAGTATATTGTCCAGTCACGTAGTATACAGCACAGAGCGACATAGTATATTGTCCAGCCACGTAGTATATTGCCCAGCCACGTAGTATATTGCCCAGTCACGTAGTATATTGCCCAGTCACGTAGTATATTGCCCAGTCACGTAGTATATTGCCCAGCCACGTAGTATATTGCCCAGCCACGTAGTATATTGCCCAGTCACGTAGTATATTGCACAGCCACGTAGTATATTGCCCAGCCACGTAGTATATTGCCCAGTCACGTAGTATATTGCCCAGTCACGTAGTATATTGCCCAGCCACGTAGTATATTGCTCAGTCACGTAGTATATTGCACAGCCACGTAGTATATTGCCCAGCCACATAGTATATTGCCCAGCCACATAGTATACAGCACAGAGCGACGTAGTATATTGTCCAGTCATGTAGTATACAGCACAGAGCGACATAGTATATTGTCCAGCCACGTAGTATATTGCCCAGCCACGTAGTATATTGCCCAGTCACGTAGTTTATTGCCCAGTCACGTAGTATATTGCCCAGCCATGTAGTATATTGCCCAGCCACGTAGTATATTGCCCAGTCACGTAGTATATTGCACAGCCACGTAGTATATTGCACAGCCACGTAGTATATTGCCCAGCTACGTAGTATATTGCCCAGCCACGTAGTATATTGCCCAGCCACATAGTATATTGCCCAGTCACGTAGTATATTGCCCAGCTACGTAGTATATTGCCCAGCCACGTAGTATATTGCCCAGCCACGGAGTATATTGCCCAGTCACGTAGTATATTGCTCAGCCACGTAGTATATTGCCCAGTCACGTAGTATATTGCCCAGCCACGTAGTATATTGCCCAGCCACATAGTATATTGCCCAGCCACGTAGTATATTGCCCAGCCACGTAGTATATTGCCCAGTCACGTAGTATATTGCCCAGCCACGAAGTATATTGCCCAGCCACGTAGTATATTACCCAGCCACATAATATACAGCACAGAGCGACGTAGTATATTGTCCAGTCACGTAGTATACAGCACAGAGCGACATAGTATATTGTCCAGCCACGTAGTATATTGCCCAGCCACGTAGTATATTGCCCAGTCACGTAGTATATTGCCCAGTCACGTAGTATATTGCCCAGTCACGTAGTATATTGCCCAGCCACGTAGTATATTGCCCAGCCACGTAGTATATTGCCCAGTCACGTAGTATATTGCCCAGCCATGTAGTATATTGCCCAGCCACGTAGTATATTGCCCAGCCACGTAGTATATTGCCCAGTCACGTAGTATATTGCCCAGTCACGTAGTATATTGCCCAGTCACGTAGCATATTGCCCAGCCACGTAGTATATTGCCCAGTCACGTAGTATATTGCACAGGCACGTAGTATATTGCCCAGCCACGTAGTATATTGCCCAGCCACGTAGTATTTTGCCCAGTCACGTAGTATATTGCCCAGCCACATAGTATACAGCACAGAGCGATGTAGTATATTGTCCAGCCATGTAGTATATTGCACAGCGACATAGTATATTGCCCAGCCACGTAGTATATTGCCCAGCCACGTAGTATATTGCCCAGTCACGTAGTATATTGCCCAGCCACGTAGTATATTGCCCAGTTACGTAGTATATTGCCCAGCCACGTAGTATATTGCCCAGCCACGTAGTATATTGCCCAGCCACATAGTATATTGCCCAGCCACGTAGTATATTGCCCAGTCACGTAATTGTGTAAGGGGTACTTCCGTCTGTCTGTCTGTCCTTCTGTCATGGATATTCATTGGTCGTGGGCTCTGTCCATCATGGAAATCCAAGTCGCTGATTGGTCGCCGCAAAACAGCCACGACCAATCAGCGACGGGCAGAGTCCGGAAGAAAATGGCCGCTCCTTCCTCCCTGCAGTCAGCGACCAGAATGGTGAGTATGTTAAAGTACAAGGGGCCCTCGGATCGTTAGGTGAGTGTGTTTATTTTTTTAACCTGTGACATACGTGGCTCGGTAATATACTACGTCACTGGGCAATATCCTACGTGGCTCTGTGCTGTATACTACGTGGCTGGGCAATATACTACGTCGCTGTGCAATATACTACGTGGCTGGACAATATATTACGTCGCTGTGCAATATACTACACGCTGGACAATATACTATGTGGCTGTGTGCTGTATACTACATGGCTGGGCAATATACTACGTGGCTGGGCAATATACTACGTGGCTGGGCAATATACTACGTGACTGGGCAATATACTACGTGACTGGGAA
This sequence comes from Ranitomeya imitator, assembly GCF_032444005.1. Lineage (NCBI taxonomy): Eukaryota > Metazoa > Chordata > Amphibia > Anura > Dendrobatidae > Ranitomeya > Ranitomeya imitator. The sequence continues at coordinate 650,874,547 of NC_091286.1, forward strand.
ATATACTACGTGACTGGGCAATATACTACGTGACTGGGCAATATACTACGTGACTGGGAAATATACTACGTGACTGGGAAATATACTACGTGGCTGGGCAATATACTACTTGGCTCTGTGCTGTATACTACATGGCTGGGCAATATACTACGTGACTGGGCAATATACTACGTGACTGGGAAATATACTACGTGACTGGGAAATATACTACGTGACTGGGCAATATACTACGTGACTGGGAAATATACTACGTGACTGGGCAATATACTACGTGACTGGGAAATATACTACGTGGCTGGGCAATATACTACGTGACTGGGCAATATACTACGTGACTGGGAAATATACTACGTGACTGGGCAATATACTACGTGGCTGGGAAATATACTACGTGACTGGGCAATATACTACGTGGCTGGGCAATATACTACGTGACTGGGCAATATACTACGTGGCTGGGCAATATACTACGTGGCTGGGAAATATACTACGTGACTGGGCAATATACTACTTGGCTCTGTGCTGTATACTACATGGCTGGGCAATATACTACGTGACTGGGCAATATACTACGTGACTGGGCAATATACTACGTGACTGGGAAATATACTACGTGACTGGGAAATATACTACGTGGCTGGGCAATATACTACGTGGACATGCATATTCTAGAATACCCGATGCGTTAGATTCGGGCAACCATCTAGTATTTATATAAATATATATATTTAAAATATACACTATTTTACAGTTTACAGCTTTTATTTGCACCATTTTCGAGGATACGGAGCGTATTGATGCAGTTGGCTGAGAAACAGGAAAAAATAAGACATTTTTTTTCTACGATATTCTCGATAAAGTATAAATAGAACTTTATTCTTTACTTTGTATATCTTATTAAATAGGTTAGCCAACTTTTTAAAACTTTAAGTTTTCTAAAACTTTTTTTAATTAGTCTGCAGATGTTAAAAAATAATAAAAATCAACAATACTTCTTCGCTCCCTCGTACATCCAGTTCTTGATGCTCCCACCCCAACTTAGATTACAGGGGGCGAGCGTGTGACCCCTGCAGCCAGTCCCCCCCATGGGTGCTAGCAGGAGTTTTCTGCCATATCACTGGTTCGTGCCACATTGCTGCTGAGGCCACTGATTGGCTGCAGCAGTAAAATAACGACCATTTATTAATAATTGGAAAGCCTGATGGAGTGTCAGGTCTGTGGGGAAAGGAGTATAGTTTTTTTTTTTTTTAATTTTCTAACATTTGTAGAAGTTTTCAAATATACAGTATTTTTCAAGTTGGACCCCACTGGCCTGTTTGAGCACTACCTGCTACGTCCCACACACAATGTGACCGGGGGCCGCGCTGCTGACCCCCCGTGTGGTTACGTAGTGACTTTGCTTACTACACACCATTCCCACATATTCCGGGAAATGCAGGCAGCAGATATGTCGCTCCTCCTCTTATCTGTCTGCTGCACCTTCCCGCACACTGACCCAGAGAGGAAATCTTCTCGTCTTTCTGTGCCTTGACCCCATGGGGCGGACAGATAACGGATCACCCGCTCGGCTCCTCCTGGTCCCAGCGTGGTCGTGTCACTGGCACATACAGAGCACAGGACGCTTTCTATCAGTAAAGTCACACACTTTATTGCTATTGAATGTGGATCACATACGTTGGGTTCTTTACACTTCCAGCATTATTTTGCCACTTTCTTCTTATTTCCCATAATCTCTACCATTTGACCCTCCAGATCTGAACATAGATCATGCTTACCTCTGCTACTTTTTTTTTTTTTTCGATCCATCGCTACCTTTAGGGATTTCCAACATTTTACTTCTCTTACCGTAAAGAACTCTTTCCTTTATCGTTTTCTTTATTTTTACTTATTTTCACTCCCAGGTCAAGCACCACAAACTCTCCATCTTCAGGAAGGTTTCTTATGCCATAGGCGGAGCCCCCAACCAGGTAGCGGGGAGCGCAGCAGCGTTTTTCCTGCAGATTTACCTCTTGGATGTAGCTCAGGTAAGATATTAACCAGTTTAAGGCTAGGCCATTTTCCTCCGTTCCTGACCGGATATATTTTTTTCCCCCAAATGCAGCTTTATTTTTTTCTCTTTAATTCATTCAACTCTTTTTTTTTTTTGTGTGTTCATTTTTCATGATACGTTCGGCTTAATTTTTATATTTTTTGTAAATAAAAAAATGGAAAAACATTTATTTTTCACCGTTTTTAAACAGGCACCACAAAGGACCATTGTAATAAAATTTAAATTATCGTCCTCTTTCCATAACAATCATTTTTATATATTGGATACATGTTTTGATTTTTAACACACTAGAGAGAGTGCTGAGAATGGCAGTAGATTTTTACATTTATGCAACACCTTTGGCCACCTCTATAGGGTGATTTCAATAATAAAATATATATTTTTAATTTCTGATTTTCCCTGTAACTTGGGCTGGTATTAGCCTCAGTTACAGAGCAAATTCAGCCTCCTGCCTACATTGCATATCTGCTCCTGCTGACTCCCTAGACCCAGCAATTACATGATCACTTGTGCGGTGCTGTGCGGTGCTGTGTGTACAGCAGGGGTGCACAACATTTTTTGGTCCAAGGGCTACATTGCCATACTGAACCAATCACGAGGGCCACATTTTTTTTTAAATTGGTACTGAAATGAATGTATCACTAGAACCACCATCAGTACATTAATACATCACCAGAACCAATTTTTTAGTATTTCAGGAGAATTTGGAGAGTTTTTGCTCCCAAAAAAATTAGCATGAACACACACTAACTTAAACTGAGTTTTTGGACCAGAAACACACCAAATTCACAAATCTGTATGGATTGCTACATGTATACAAGATCAGAACCACCATCAGCACATGATTGCAGCACCAGAACCAACATCAGTACATGAATGCAGCACCACAACTACCATCAGTACATGTATACAGCATCACAACTACCATCAGTACATGTATACAGCATCACAACTACCATCAGTACATGTATACAGCATCACAACTACCATCAGTACATGTATACAGCATCAAGCTTAGAACAGTGATTAGTTGTAATGTTAGGTCCGCTCCATAGGTAATTGCATTGCTTGATTGCTTTGAACCTACAATTCCCAGTATGTCCTTAAAAATGGTAAGGCTAGGTTCCCATTGCGTTAATGGGAATGCGCTAACGGACAGCGAGGCACGGCGAAATTAACGCCGTGCAACGCGTCCGTTAGCGCACCCATTCACGGCAATGGGAACGCGCAGCACTAGTGCGTGCCATGTTCGCGTGCGCCCGCGGTCTGTTCCCCGGGGATCTGCGAGAGCGGGGACGTTACCGCGACCCCAGAACGAGGCCCCGGTAAAAACATTGCGTTAGCGCAATCTGCTAGCGCTAGCGCTAAACGGATTGCACTAACGCAATGTGACCTTAGCCTAAGGAAATGCTGGAAGTTGTTGTTACCAGCCATCATCAGACTGCGGACCATACATAAAGCACAGTACTGATGAGACATAGTCTGTATCACAAATAAACATTTACATCCAGTTACCTGATAGGTCAAATTTCTCCAATTGGAGTCATTCCCATCCCTTATGTCTCCATGTTGTATAGACATTATGATGAAATTTCACTCCCAGAGATTGTCTCTGCAGATTTTTCTCTTCTCCGCCTTCAGCAGTACATCCCGACATGGTGCCCTTACAAATAAAAGTATATTTATACTGCCAAATAAATACAAATATTTCCCATTCTGTGCCCTGAATGAATAATTGGCCCTTCCCTATGCTTCCTTCACAAAACATCCCTCTCCGTAATGTCCACTCCCACACTGCCCCTTCATAATATCCTTCTGCATAATGGCCCCCACACTGACAGTCTCCATATTATCTCCTCCACTACCCCCTCTCCATATTATCTCCCCTACACTGCCCCTCTCCATATTGTCTCTCCTATATTGCCCCTCTCCATATTATCTCCCCTACACTGCCCCTCTCCATATTGTCTCTCCTATACTGCCCCCTCCATATTATCTCTCCTTTATTGCCCCTCTCCATATTATCTTTTATACTGCCCCCTCCATATTATCTCCCCTACACTGCCCCCTCCATATTATCTCTCCTACACTGCCCCCTCCATATTGTCTCCCCTACACTGCCCATTCCATATTATCTCCCCTACACTGCCCCCTCCATATTCTCCCCTACACTGCCCCCTCCATATTATCTCCCCTACACTGCCCCCTCCATATTCTCCCCTACACTGCCCCTCCCCATATTATCTTTCCTATACTTCCCCCTCCATATTATCTCCCCTACACTGCCCCTCTCCATATTCTCTCCTATATTGCCCCTCTCCATATTATCTCCCCAACACTGCCCCTCTCCATATTATCTCTCCTACACGGCCCCTCTCCATATTATCTCTCCTACACGGCCCCTCTCCATATTATCTCTCCTTTACTGCTGTAAGTACTCGGGCAGAAATCCGAGAGTGGACCCTCTGGGTCGTGACTCTAGAGCCCCCGGGGTCGAGCGGACCAGATGGAATCACCCCCTATACAGGGAGTGTTAGGAGCAGGACCTCGGGGGAATGGAGACACAACAGCTAGAGCCAAAGGGGCGACCCAAGATAAAGAAGGAAACCAAAGGCTAAAAGGATGGCAGGGAATAATAGGAAAACAAGACTTAACTGAAAATGACTGGAACACGGAACGGCAGAACACAGCAGGAACACGGACTGGCAGGACTTAGCAGGAACACGGACCGGAAGGACTCAGCAGGAACACGGGCTGGAAGGACACTAAGACAAAGTAAAGACTGGGCTGAGAGAAGACACTGGTGCAGGGGAGCCTAGGGCATAGGGACACTGACGGCAGACAGTGCACCTACAAAGCAAAGGCGTCTTACCTAGGGAGACGCCGGGAAGAAATACCCGATGGGCGCCGCCATGTTGGGGCGGAACCACCGGGTCGCGACCTCCCAGAAGGCTCTGCGATGGAGGAGACGCGACCGCGCATGCGCAGAGGGACCGGACGCCATGAGCCGGCAAAGGAGGAAGCAGAGCGGCACTGGACAGGAACGCGAGTGCGCAGAGGGACGGGAGAAGCCAGGTAAGTATGCGCAGCGTGCGCAGCGTACGTAACAGTACCCCCCTCATTAGTCCCCCTCTTTTTAAGGCTAGAAAGGAATCTTTTCATGATAAGAGGAGCATTGATGTTCTCTCGGGGCTCCCAGGACCTCTCCTCAGGGCCAAATCCCTCCCAATCAATCAAAAAATAAGTTTTACCCCTAACTACCTTTTTGGCAAGAATGTCTTTAACATTAAAGATTCCATCAGAAGTACAGAGCTGAGGAGAGAAAGAGGTAGCGGAGTGAAAACGATTAAAGACTGCAGGCTTGAGAAGAGACACATGGAAGGCATTGGGAATGCGTAAAGAGGCAGGCAACTTCAACTTATAAGAAACATCATTAATGCGACTCAAGATAGGAAAAGGACCAATATAGCGGGGACCCAGTTTGCAAGAGGGAATTTTAAGCTTGATATAGCGAGAGGAAAGCCAAACTTTATCACCCGGAGAATATGGCGGAGCATCCAAACGCCTTTTGTCAGCAAACTTTTTCATATTAAGGCTAGCTTTCTCAAGAGCCACTTTGGTCTCACTCCAAATCGTAGAGAATTCCCGGGACAAGAAATCCGCTGCCGGTACCCCCGAGGAAAGAGAAACAGGAAGAGGAATGTTCGGATGTTGACCATAGACTACAAAAAAGGGGGTTTTGGAGGAAGACTCGCTGGGAAGATTGTTATATGAGAATTCGGCCCAGGAGAGAAGAGAGACCCAGTCATCTTGGTGTGCATTGGAGAAATGTCGCAGATATGTAGTCAGGACTTGATTAACTCGCTCCACTTGTCCGTTGGACTGAGGGTGATAGGCGGAAGAAAAGTCCAAGTTAACCTTTAATAGACTGCAGAGAGCTCTCCAAAAACGTGAGGTAAATTGTACTCCACGGTCTGAGACGATATGATGAGGAAAACCATGAAGACGGAAGACTTGGTGTAAACAGATCTTTGCCAACTCAGGAGCGGAAGGCAGACCAGGTAATGCGATGAAGTGAGCCATCTTGGAGAACCGATCTACAACAACCAAGATGACAGAGCAATTCGAGGAACAAGGTAGATCAGTGATGAAGTCCATAGCTATATGACTCCAAGGAACGGAAGGCACAGGCAAAGGATGCAGGAGACCGGAAGGAAGCTGCCTAGGGACTTTATTTTTTGCACAAGAAGGACAAGAAGCGATGAATTTGGTGATGTCTTGTCGGAGAGATGGCCACCAGTAATGCCGAGAGATAAGAGAAAGTGTCTTCTTGACTCCTACGTGACCTGCAATTTTGGAGGAGTGACCCCAACGTAAAACTCTCTCCTTGTCTTGGTTAGCCACAAGAGTCTTGCCAGGAGGAGTTGAAATCACTCTTAGAGGAGCAAGAGTGACGATCTTCGCAGGATCAATGATGTGAGCCGGAGAATCCTCTAGGTCCAGAGGCTGAAAGGATCTTGAAAGAGCATCTGCTTTGACATTCTTATTTCCGGGTCGGAAATGAAGTTCAAATTCGAATCGTCCGAAGAATAAAGACCATCTGGCCTGTCGTGGATTTAGTCTTTGGGCAGACTGAATATAGGCCAGATTCTTGTGGTCTGTGTAAATGGTGAATGGATGAAGAGCCCCCTCAAGGAGATAACGCCATTCCTCCAAGGCTAGCTTGATAGCCAAAAGTTCTTTATCTCCAATAGAGTAGTTACGCTCAGGAGCGGAAAAGGTTTTGGAAAAAAAAACACAGGTCACCAAACGTCCGGACGAGGATCTTTGCAAAAGTACAGCACCAGCTCCAATAGAGGATGCGTCGACCTCAAGGACAAACGGTCTATTAGCATCAGGACGATGAAGCACAGGGGCCATAGCGAAGCTTTGTTTAAGAGACAGAAAGGACTCTTCAGCCTCAGGGGTCCAAAGACTGGAGTTGACTCCCTTGCGAACTAGAGCAGAGATAGGCTTGGTCATGGAAGAAAAATGAGGAATAAATTGTCTATAGTAGTTGGCAAAGCCAAAAAACGTTGGATTGCTTTTGTTCCAAGAGGACGAGGCCAATTCAGGACAGCAGAAACCTTCTCTGGATCCATCTCTAAGCCAGATCTTGAGACAATATATCCCAGGAAGGGAAGAGAAGATTGTTCAAAGACGCACTTCTCAATCTTAGCGAACAGATGATTCTCTCTTAGCCTTTGCAGAACACGACGGACATCTCGCCTGTGAGTGGAGAGATCCGGAGAAAAGATGAGAATGTCGTCAAGGTAAACTACGACCGAGGAGTAGAGAAGATCCCGAAATACATCGTTCACAAATTCCTGGAAAACCGCGGGGGCGTTGCAGAGACCAAACGGCATAACCAAGTACTCGTAGTGACCATCACGAGTATTGAAGGCAGTCTTCCACTCATCGCCTGCATGAATACGAACCAAATTATATGCGCCACGTAGATCTAATTTGGTAAAAATTTGCGCACCCCGAAGACGGTCGAAGAGTTCCGGAATGAGTGGCAGAGGATATTTGTTCTTCACCGTGATGTTGTTTAGGCCTCGATAATCAATGCAGGGACGGAGAGAACCGTCTTTCTTCTTCACGAAAAAAAACCCTGCTCCGGCCGGAGAGGAAGACTTGCGAATGAATCCTTTAGCAAGATTTTCTTGAATGTACTCTGACATAGCTTGAGTCTCAGCAGGAGAGAGAGGATAGATCCTGCCCCTGGGTGGGTTAGTTCCAGGCACGATATCTATGGGACAATCATAGAGCCGGTGAGGCGGAAGACCCTCAGCCTCCTTCTTGTTGAAGACATCAGAATAAGCGCTGTAGATACAGGGTAAAGCGGGAAAAGAAGAGGAAGGAGAAGAATTAGAGGAAGATCCCACAGGACGCACCGGCAGCAGACAACGTTCCCGACAAAGCTCACCCCAGCGCAAGATATTACCATTGCGCCAATCTAAAATGGGCTCGTGGTTCCGTAACCAAGGGAGACCTAAGAGCATAGGATGAGACAGACCCGCTAAAACATAAAATGCAATTCTCTCCTTGTGTAGAGCCCCAACCTGAAGTTCCACCTCAAGTGTTACTTGAGTAATGGTCTCCTGTAACGGTTTACCATCCACAGATGCAAGAATCACAGGAGCCTCTAAGGTTTTGACTGGAACGGAAAATTTCAAAACCTCCTCCAACCTAATAAAATTCCCTGCTGCGCCCGAATCCACATACGCATCCAGAGAAATGCCTTTGCCCGCAATATGCAAAAGAACGGACAAAGTAAGGGGTTGAGAGGGATCACACACACCTAGGGAGGCCTCTCTTACCTGACCTAGGCGGAGGAGTTTTCCGGACGTTCAGGGCAAGAGCGTAATAAATGAGCAGCACTCCCGCAGTAAAAGCATAACCCCTGAGTGCGCCTCTCTTTACGACGTTGTTCGGACATCTTAAGACGGTCCACTTGCATAGGTTCCAGTGCGGATGCCTGAGAGGAGGTTCTAGGCTGAGGACTGAGTGGCTTACGGGTGGCAGAAGAAGGACGAAGAGACCTCCGCTCACGGGCGCGTTCTTGGAACCGAAGGTCAATACGGGTAGCTAAGGAAATTAATTCCTCCAAAACAGTAGGGGTGTCCCGACCGGCTAACTCATCTTTTATGCGCCCAGAGAGACCCCGCCAAAAAGCACCCACCAACGCCTCATTGTTCCAGCTCAAGTCAGAGGAGAGTGTGTGGAACTGAATAGCGTACTGGCCTACGGATAACGACCCCTGATGGAGAGAAAATAGGGCTTCAGTTGTAGAGGCCAGACGTCCAGGTTCGTCAAAGACAAGACGGAAAGTCTCCAAAAATTCAGACAACCGGGAGACAAGAGGATCGTCTCGCTCCCAGAGTGGATTAACCCAAGCCAAGGCGTCACCCTCCAGATGGGAAATCAAAAACGCAACTTTGGACCGATCCGTCGGGTAATGCAGGGGCAGAAGCTCAAAGTGAAGACGGCATTGGTTTAGAAATCCTCGGCAGGACTTAGGATCCCCATTGTACCGAGGCGGTTTAGCCAAGCGGGGTGGAGGGTGGGACGCAGGAGCAGACGTAGAAGCGGCTGTCTGGATGGAAAGCAGCCGATCGTCAATAGAAGACATATAACTAAGTATATGGGCCTGGGTGTCACGCTGCTGAGCTAACTCTTGCTGTAAGCCAACGAGTAGAGCGGCGTTGCCAGGATCGGAGGACTGGAGCGTGGACAAACGAGAATCCATAGCTTTCATAAAAGACATCATGCGGGACTGATTCTCTCGCAAAAAGAGTAGCTCTTTCTGCGCAGCAGAGGCCCCAGTGGGGTCCATGGCCTTTGCTTACTGTAAGTACTCGGGCAGAAATCCGAGAGTGGACCCTCTGGGTCGTGACTCTAGAGCCCCCGGGGTCGAGCGGACCAGATGGAATCACCCCCTATACAGGGAGTGTTAGGAGCAGGACCTCGGGGGAATGGAGACACAACAGCTAGAGCCAAAGGGGCGACCCAAGATAAAGAAGGAAACCAAAGGCTAAAAGGATGGCAGGGAATAATAGAAAAACAAGACTTAACTGAAAATGACTGGAACACGGAACGGCAGAACACAGCAGGAACACGGACTGGCAGGACTTAGCAGGAACACGGACCGGAAGGACTCAGCAGGAACACGGGCTGGCAGGACACTAAGACAAAGTAAAGACTGGGCTGAGAGAAGACACTGGTGCAGGGGAGCCTAGGGCATAGGGACACTGACGGCAGACAGTGCACCTACAAAGCAAAGGCGTCTTACCTAGGGAGATGCCGGGAAGAAATACCCGATGGGCGCCGCCATGTTGGGGCGGAGCCACCGGGTCGCGACCTCCCAGAAGGCTCTGCGATGGAGGAGACGCGACCGCGCATGCGCAGAGGGACCGGACGCCGTGAGCCGGCAAAGGAGGAAGCAGAGCGGCACTCGACAGGAACGCGAGTGCGCAGAGGGACGGGAGAAGCCGGGTAAGTATGCGCAGCGTGCGCAGCGTACGTAACAACTGCCCCTCTCCATATCATCTCCCCAACACTGCCCCTCTCCATATTACTTCCCCTACACTACCCCTCTCCATATTATCTCTCCTACACGGCCCTTCTCCATATTATCTCTCCTATATTGCCCCTCTCCATATTATCTCTCCTTTACTGCCCCTCTCCATATTATCTCCCCAACACTGCCCCTCTCCATATTACTTCCCCTACACTGCCCCTCTCCATATTATCTCTCCTACACGGCCCCTCTCCATATTATCTCTCCTATATTGCCCCTCTCCATATTATCTCTCCTTTACTGCCCCTCTCCATATTATCTCCCCAACACTGCCCCTCTCCATATTACTTCCCCTACACTGCCACTCTCCATATTATCTCCCCAACACTGCCCCTCTCAATATTATCTCCCTTACACGGCACTTCCCCATAATATCTAACCCACACACTCCCCCTCTCTATTAAATATGTGGCCCTCTCCATAACATCTCCTCCACACTGCCCCTCTCCATAATATCCCCCACACATTGCCCCAATCCATAACATCTCCCCCACACACTGCTCCTCTCCATAATGTCCCCCCAAACTGCCCCTTTTCATAATATCTTCTCCACAGTGCCTCTCTGCATAAAGTCCTCCCACCCTATGCTATACTATGCTCCCTTTCATTATTTATTTATTTTACTCCACAGCACTTTACAGACATTATCTCTCCTAATTGCCTGATAATGCCCCCCATTGCCCTCTAATGTCCTCATAATGCCCTTCATTGCTCCAAAATGTCCGCCATAATGTCCCCGATTGCTCCATAATGTCACAATAACATTAATCCCAAAACACATTTCCCCTTTGGCTCCTCCTGGAGCACTTACCATCGTCCACCGCTTCCTCACCACCTCTGCGGCCCAGCACCAGCAGCAGTGTGATGAGTTTAGAGGCGTTCTGACCTCATCACGCTGACGCACGTCGGGGCGGGGGCTGACTAGCTCTGCTCTGCCTCAGTCCGGGCGCCACAAGGGTCAAATGTATTTGTGTCTGAAAAACATGAATACATGGAATATAGAAAGAAAGGAGCGGCGTCTCCCGGACAGCGCCTATGGCCGGGGGCAAACCCCTGTTGTGCAGGCCTGGTATACAGTGATCAGGAAGGCAGAAATGGTAAGAAATTATCTTTTTCTTTTACATGGAGAGTCCGGCTGTGTCTTGACATCTGAATTCCAGCTCCTGCAGCTGTATGATATCTGTGCGAACTGATGACTCTGCAATATGTTACAAAACTTCCAGGTGCCTTCTGGGAAAAGCGAAGAGTCTCCCTAAGCTAGAAGATCGTTGGGTACAGCCGGGACCAGCTGCTTGGAAAGCATCACCAAACCAGGGATTCAAGCTTGAGGAGGCTAATTTGCATATTCCAGGTGCCTTCTGGGAAAAGCGAAGAGTCTCCCTAAGCTAGAAGATCGTTGGGTACAGCCGGGACCAGCTGCTTGGAAAGCATCACCAAACCAGGGATTCAAGCTTGAGGAGGCTAATTTGCATATTCCAGGTGCCTTCTGGGAAAAGCGAAGAGTCTCCCTAAGCTAGAAGATCGTTGGGTACAGCCGGGACCAGCTGCTTGGAAAGCATCACCAAACCAGGGATTCAAGCTTGAGGAGGCTAATTTGCATATACCAGGTGCCTTCTGGGAAAAGCGAAGAGTCTCCCTAAGCTAGAAGATCGTTGGGTACAGCCGGGACCAGCTGCTTGGAAAGCATCACCAAACCAGGGATTCAAGCTTGAGGAGGCTAATTTGCATATTCCAGGTGCCTTCTGGGAAAAGCGAAGAGTCTCCCTAAGCTAGAAGATCGTTGGGTACAGCCGGGACCAGCTGCTTGGAAAGCATCACCAAACCAGGGATTCAAGCTTGAGGAGGCTAATTTGCATATTCCAGGTGCCTTCTGGGAAAAGCGAAGAGTCTCCCTAAGCTAGAAAGTCTCCCTAAGCTAGAAGATCGTTGGGTACAGCCGGGACCAGCTGCTTGGAAAGCATCACCAAACCAGGGATTCAAGCTTGAGGAGGCTAATTTGCATATTCCAGGTGCCTTCTGGGAAAAGCGAAGAGTCTCCCTAAGCTAGAAGATCGTTGGGTACAGCCGGGACCAGCTGCTTGGAAAGCATCACCAAACCAGGGATTCAAGCTTGGAGGCTAATTTGCATATTCCAGGTGCCTTCTGGGAAAAGCGAAGAGTCTCCCTAAGCTAGAAGAACGTTGGGTACAGCCGGGACCAGCTGCTTGGAAAGCATCACCAAACCAGGGATTCAAGCTTGAGGAGGCTAATTTGCATATTCCAGGTGCCTTCTGGGAAAAGCGAAGAGTCTCCCTAAGCTAGAAGATCGTTGGGTACAGCCGGGACCAGCTGCTTGGAAAGCATCACCAAACCAGGGATTCAAGCTTGAGGAGGCTAATTTGCATATTCCAGGTGCCTTCTGGGAAAAGCAAAGAGTCTCCCTAAGCTAGAAGATCGTTGGGTACAGCCGGGACCAGCTGCTTGGAAAGCATCACCAAACCAGGGATTCAAGCTTGAGGAGGCTAATTTGCATATTCCTGGTGCCTTCTGGGAAAAGCGAAGAGTCTCCCTAAGCTAGAAGATCGTTGGGTACAGCCGGGACCAGCTGCTTGGAAAGCATCACCAAACCAGGGATTCAAGCTTGAGGAGGCTAATTTGCATATTCCAGGTGCCTTCTGGGAAAAGCGAAGAGTCTCCCTAAGCTAGAAGATCGTTGGGTACAGCCGGGACCAGCTGCTTGGAAAGCATCACCAAACCAGGGATTCAAGCTTGAGGAGGCTAATTTGCATATTCCAGGTGCCTTCTGGGAAAAGCGAAGAGTCTCCCTAAGCTAGAAGATCGTTGGGTACAGCCGGGACCAGCTGCTTGGAAAGCATCACCAAACCAGGGATTCAAGCTTGAGGAGGCTAATTTGCATATACCAGGTGCCTTCTGGGAAAAGCGAAGAGTCTCCCTAAGCTAGAAGATCGTTGGGTACAGCCGGGACCAGCTGCTTGGAAAGCATCACCAAACCAGGGATTCAAGCTTGAGGAGGCTAATTTGCATATTCCAGGTGCCTTCTGGGAAAAGCGAAGAGTCTCCCTAAGCTAGAAGATCGTTGGGTACAGCCGGGACCAGCTGCTTGGAAAGCATCACCAAACCAGGGATTCAAGCTTGAGGAGGCTAATTTGCATATTCCAGGTGCCTTCTGGGAAAAGCGAAGAGTCTCCCTAAGCTAGAAAGTCTCCCTAAGCTAGAAGATCGTTGGGTACAGCCGGGACCAGCTGCTTGGAAAGCATCACCAAACCAGGGATTCAAGCTTGAGGAGGCTAATTTGCATATTCCAGGTGCCTTCTGGGAAAAGCGAAGAGTCTCCCTAAGCTAGAAGAACGTTGGGTACAGCTGGGACCAGCTGCTTGGAAAGCATCACCAAACCAGGGATTCAAGCTTGAGGAGGCTAATTTGCATATTCCAGGTGCCTTCTGGGAAAAGCGAAGAGTCTCCCTAAGCTAGAAGAACGTTGGGTACAGCTGGGACCAGCTGCTTGGAAAGCATCACCAAACCAGGGATTCAAGCTTGAGGAGGCTAATTTGCATATTCCAGGTGCCTTCTGGGAAAAGCGAAGAGTCTCCCTAAGCTAGAAAGTCTCCCTAAGCTAGAAGATCGTTGGGTACAGCCGGGACCAGCTGCTTGGAAAGCATCACCAAACCAGGGATTCAAGCTTGGAGGCTAATTTGCATATTCCAGGTGCCTTCTGGGAAAAGCGAAGAGTCTCCCTAAGCTAGAAGAACGTTGGGTACAGCTGGGACCAGCTGCTTGGAAAGCATCACCAAACCAGGGATTCAAGCTTGAGGAGGCTAATTTGCATATTCCAGGTGCCTTCTGGGAAAAGCGAAGAGTCTCCCTAAGCTAGAAGATCGTTGGGTACAGCCGGGACCAGCTGCTTGGAAAGCATCACCAAACCAGGGATTCAAGCTTGAGGAGGCTAATTTGCATATTCCAGGTGCCTTCTGGGAAAAGCAAAGAGTCTCCCTAAGCTAGAAGATCGTTGGGTACAGCCGGGACCAGCTGCTTGGAAAGCATCACCAAACCAGGGATTCAAGCTTGAGGAGGCTAATTTGCATATTCCAGGTGCCTTCTGGGAAAAGCGAAGAGTCTCCCTAAGCTAGAAGATCGTTGGGTACAGCCGGGACCAGCTGCTTGGAAAGCATCACCAAACCAGGGATTCAAGCTTGAGGAGGCTAATTTGCATATTCCAGGTGCCTTCTGGGAAAAGCAAAGAGTCTCCCTAAGCTAGAAGATCGTTGGGTACAGCCGGGACCAGCTGCTTGGAAAGCATCACCAAACCAGGGATTCAAGCTTGAGGAGGCTAATTTGCATATTCCAGGTGCCTTCTGGGAAAAGCGAAGAGTCTCCCTAAGCTAGAAGATCGTTGGGTACAGCCGGGACCAGCTGCTTGGAAAGCATCACCAAACCAGGGATTCAAGCTTGAGGAGGCTAATTTGCATATTCCAGGTGCCTTCTTGGAAAAGCGAAGAGTCTCCCTAAGCTAGAAGATCGTTGGGTACAGCCGGGACCAGCTGCTTGGAAAGCATCACCAAACCAGGGATTCAAGCTTGAGGAGGCTAATTTGCATATTCCAGGTGCCTTCTGGGAAAAGCGAAGAGTCTCCCTAAGCTAGAAGATCGTTGGGTACAGCCGGGACGAGCTGCTTGGAATGCATCACCAAACAAATTTTTGCCCGTAGGACATTATTGCAAGAAAGCTTGGCTGAGTAGATTACACAAGAAGGAAAACACACAGCAAGTCAGCAGGATCTAGGAGCAACATGGCAGATGTGACAACCTACATGGTGAGCTGCAGCATGTGCTACATGTTCACAGATCGACCAGAAGAAGAATCCAATTTCACCTGTCAGAAGTGTAGACTAGTGGCCCTTTTAGAAGAAAAGGTGCTGGGTCTGGAAGAAAGAATAGCAACTTTGAAACTCAAAGAGAATGAAGACTTTCTAGACAGAACAGAAGCATCTCTACTGGTCACAGAAGGTGAAAAAAGTGTCAGAGAACCTCCAAAAGCAGATGAGTGGAAGCATGTGACCAAAAGAAGCAAGAAGACCATGGAGAAATCACCAACCACACAACTGAACAACCGATATCAAATCTTTGTAGAGGATGAAGATGGCACACCTAAGGATGAAGCAATACCTGCAAGCAAAAAAGAAAAGGGCACACAGCAACAAGTGACAGCAAAAAGTACAGCCAAGAAGCAACAAAGAGTGGTGGTGGTGGGAGACTCACTACTGAGAGGCACAGAAGCAGCCATCTGCAGGCCGGACATAACCGCAAGAGAAGTATGCTGCCTTCCAGGTGCGATGATCAAGGATGTGACCGATAGGATACCAAAGCTCTTCAGCTCCAAGGACGTCCACCCATTTCTTCTGATACATGTTGGCACCAATGACACGGCAAGGAAGGACCTACCGACAATCTGCAAAGACTTTGAAGAGTTGGGGAAGAAAGTAAAGGAACTGGATGCACAGGTAGTTTTTTCTTCTATCCTTCCAGTAGACGGGCATGGCACCAGGAGATGGAACAGGATCCTTGATGCAAACAACTGGCTAAGACGATGGTGCAGACAACAAGGATTTGGATTCCTGGACCACGGTGTGAATTACTTGTACGATGGACTCCTCGCCAGAGACGGACTACACCTCAACAAACCTGGGAAACACACATTCGCCAGAAGACTCGCTACACTCATCAGGAGGGCGTTAAACTAGAAGAAGAGGGGACGGGAAGAAAAACATTAGACTTGAACAAAGAAGACCCAGGAAAACATACTCAGATGGGAGGTAAGAACATTTCTAAAACAATGCACAGCGAGGAGATTGGAACAAAACAAAATCCTCTAAACTGCATGCTCGCAAACGCCAGAAGCCTGACAAACAAGATGGAAGAACTAGAAGCAGAAATATCTACAGGTAACTTTGACATAGTGGGAATAACCGAGACATGGTTAGATGAAAGCTATGACTGGGCAGTTAACTTACAGGGTTACAGTCTGTTTAGAAAGGATCGTAAAAATCAGAGAGGAGGAGGGGTTTCTCTCTATGTAAAGTCTTGTCTAAAGTCCACTTTAAGGGAGGATATTAGCGAAGGAAATGAGGATGTCGAGTCCATATGGGTCGAAATTCATGGAGGGAAAAATGGTAACAAAATTCTCATTGGGGTCTGTTACAAACCCCCAAATATAACAGAAACCATGGAAAGTCTACTTCTAAAGCAGATAGATGAAGCTGCAACCCATAATGAGGTCCTGGTTATGGGGGACTTTAACTACCCGGATATTAACTGGGAAACAGAAACCTGTGAAACCCATAAAGGCAACAGGTTTCTGCTAATAACCAAGAAAAATTATCTTTCACAATTGGTGCAGAATCCAACCAGAGGAGCAGCACTTTTAGACCTAATACTATCTAATAGACCTGACAGAATAACAAATCTGCAGGTGGTCGGGCATCTAGGAAATAATGACCACAATATTGTACAGTTTCACCTGTCTTTCACTAGGGGGACTTGTCAGGGAGTCACAAAAACACTGAACTTTAGGAAGGCAAAGTTTGAACAGCTTAGAGATGCCCTTAATCTGGTAGACTGGGACAATATCCTCAGAAATGAGAATACAGATAATAAATGGGAAATGTTTAAGAACATCCTAAATAGGCAGTGTAAGTGGTTTATACCTTGTGGGAATAAAAGGACTAGAAATAGGAAAAACCCAATGTGGCTAAACAAAGAAGTAAGACAGGCAATTAACAGTAAAAAGAAAGCATTTGTACTACTAAAGCAGGATGGCACCATTGAAGCTCTAAAAAACTATAGGAAGAAAAATACTTTATCTAAAAAACTAATTAAAGCTGCCAAAAAGGAAACAGAGAAGCACATTGCTAAGGAGAGTAAAACTAATCCCAAACTGTTCTTCAACTATATCAATAGTAAAATAATAAAAACTGAAAATGTAGGCCCCTTAAAAAATAGTGAGGAAAGAATGGTTGTAGATGACGAGGAAAAAGCTAACATATTAAACACCTTCTTCTCCACCACGGTATTCACGGTGGAAAATGAAATGCTAGGTGAAATCCCAAGAAACAATGAAAACCCTATATTAAGGGTCACCAATCTAACCCAAGAAGAGGTGCGAAACCGGCTAAATAAGATTAAAATAGATAAATCTCCGGGTCCAGATGGCATACACACACGAGTACTAAGAGAACTAAGTAATGTAATAGATAAACCAATATTTCTTTTTTTTAGGGACTCTATAGCGACAGGGTCTGTTCCGCAGGACTGGCGCATAGCAAATGTGGTGCCAATATTCAAAAAGGGCTCTAAAAGTGAACCTGGAAATTATAGGCCAGTTAGTCTAACCTCTATTGTTGGTTAAATATTTGAAGAGTTTCTGAGGGATGTTATTCTGGATTATCTCAATGAGAATAACTGTTTAACTCCATATCAGCATGGGTTTATGAGAAATCGCTCCTGTCAAACCAATCTAATCAGTTTTTATGAAGAGGTAAGCTATAGGCTGGACCACGGTGAGTCATTGGACGTGGTATATCTCGATTTTTCCAAAGCGTTTGATACCGTGCCGCACAAGAGGTTGGTACACAAAATGAGAATGCTTGGTCTGGGGGAAAATGTGTGTAAATGGTTTAGTAACTGGCTTAGTGATAGAAAGCAGAGGGTGGTTATAAATGGTATAGTCTCTAACTGGGTCGCTGTGACCAGTGGGGTACCGCAGGGGTCAGTATTGGGACCTGTTCTCGTCAACATATTCATTAATGATCTGGTAGAAGGTTTACACAGTAAAATATCGATATTTGCAGATGATACAAAACTATGTAAAGCAGTTAATACAAGAGAAGATTGTATTCTGCTACAGATGGATCTGGATAAGTTGGAAACTTGGACTGAAAGGTGGCAGATGAGGTTTAACAATGATAAATGTAAGGTTATACACATGGGAAGAAGGAATCAATATCACCATTACACACTGAATGGGAAACCACTGGGTAAATCTGACAGGGAGAAGGACTTGGGGATCCTAGTTAATGATAAACTTACCTGGAGCAGCCAGTGCCAGGCAGCAGCTGCCAAGGCAAACAGGATCATGGGGTGCATTAAAAGAGGTCTGGATACACATGATGAGAGCATTATACTGCCTCTGTACAAATCCCTAGTTAGACCGCACATGGAGTACTGTGTCCAGTTTTGGGCACCGGTGCTCAGGAAGGATATAATGGAACTAGAGAGAGTACAAAGGAGGGCAACAAAATTAATAAAGGGGATGGGAGAACTACAATACCCAGATAGATTAGCGAAATTAGGATTATTTAGTCTAGAAAAAAGACGACTGAGGGGCGATCTAATAACCATGTATAAGTATATAAGGGGACAATACAAATATCTCGCTGAGGATCTGTTTATACCAAGGAAGGTGACGGGCACAAGGGGGTATTCTTTGCGTCTGGAGGAGAGAAGGTTTTTCCACCAACATAGAAGAGGATTCTTTACTGTTAGGGCAGTGAAAATCTGGAATTG
This sequence comes from Ranitomeya imitator, assembly GCF_032444005.1. Taxonomy (NCBI): domain Eukaryota; kingdom Metazoa; phylum Chordata; class Amphibia; order Anura; family Dendrobatidae; genus Ranitomeya; species Ranitomeya imitator. The sequence continues at coordinate 650,893,277 of NC_091286.1, forward strand.
CTTGCCTGAGGAGGTGGTGATGGCGAACTCAGTCGAGGGGTTCAAGAGAGGCCTGGATGTCTTCCTGGAGCAGAACAATATTGTATCATACAATTATTAGGTTCTGTAGAAGGACGTAGATCTGGGGATTTATTATGATGGAATATAGGCTGAACTGGATGGACAAATGTCTTTTTTCGGCCTTACTAACTATGTTACTATGTTACATGCAGGTGCAGGTTAGTAACGCTATTAGGCTGCAGATTAACCCCATATCTGCTGGCTAACAGCATTTTTTCTAATGACAGGTTCCCTTTAAGACCCTCATATAATAAGGCATTTACTTCACACTGGAAGGAAAAGGTGGAGTCTGAAATGAGGTTTTTTTTTACATGTAACTCCACATCAATAAAGAGATTTGTTAAAAAATAGAGCAAAAAATGCACTAAAAACACTGTATTTTCAATTACTGTTTTGACAAGGATTTTTCAACCAGAAAAATCCATGTAAAGAAATCAGTGTGAATAGACCCATAGGCTATATACACACATTTTGTTTTCCATTATACTGTATGAAAGCAATTATACAGTGTGAAGGTTTGTGTGGGGTCATCATACTGTGTGGAGGGCTGTGTGGGGGTCATTATATTATTTGGGGGCTAGTGCAGGCCATTGTACAGTATTTAGTATCACAGTTCGGTTCAGCAAAGTGTGATCCTTCTTATATTATCTGCCGGCGTAATAGGGGGAGCAGCAGACCACCAATACCCTGCAGATCATCATCCGATCCTGAGTAACTTTAATGTGATGCATTTTGGGTCCTTTATTTGTACGAATGTAGGAAACTTTAGTTTTGGTCTTGGATGTGACTTCTCCAATGTTTGGATAATTAGCTGAGTTATCTCTATGGAAAGTTTGTCCAAATATAAAACTTGTCCCTGTGATTTACAGCAGGAGCGTCATACCGAGAATTGTTTTTAATTGTTGTCCTAATCTTAATATTTACCCAGATTCTTTTTTTTACTCTTTTCCATCACACGCAAATAGTTTTATTGCCTTTTTGCTTATTTTTGGCCAAAACAAATCTTTTTTTTAGCCTTTTGGGTTTTTTTTAATATTATTTTGTAACCATGGAATAGTCATGTTTTGATGACACGAGTATAAAAGGTACATACACTCTTCAACACTGAAATCGTAACACCAAGAACGAAGAGTCGTGGAATGATGGAAATTGCAGGACAGACATGTTACTGATCTGAACATGATGAAAACATTTATTGAGTATGAGCCACGTGCAGAAATCCACGCACTTACACATCTTGGCTGCTATCAGTGAGGTCAGTAATGGTCGTCTGAGGAATGTGCTGAATGCACTTGGGCAAATCATCAAGATCCGCTGCTGGCGCCACCCTGTGTAATTGCCAATGACGTCCCACATGTGCTCGAAGGGAGACAAGTCTGGAGACGCCGTAGACCATCAAAACCAGCTCTTGAACACTTTGGATAAATGGCCGCACCACTGGTTTCACCACCAAATTAATGTAATGGAATGAAGACTAGAGGGGTTCAGCTAGCGTACATTGTGCCACCACACATCATAATCCCAGGAGTAAGACTGGTGTAACATTCCTTTATGGAGGCCTCTTCATGGCGTTGCCCATGTGGTCTCCAGACCAATTTCGGGCTCTCGTTGTGTCCAAGACAAAAGCAAAAATTATCGCTGAAGAGGATAGACCTCCATTCCTGTCTTGCTCTACACCATAAGCGCGTTTGAAAGTGGTGGTGTGATATCAATGAAGCGCCTGTAGCCGGACGTCTGACTCGGTACCCAATGTTGAGCCTTCTGATGATTTTTGGAGATGCTGTGTGTTACAGAACCCCCAGCACCAAGAATATGTTATGCTATATATACTGTATATTATGTATAATAGGTTCCATGTGAAATGCATCAGTCCACAGGCTGCATCCCTGGGCAGAGGGAACAAGATATCCCCCTTCTGTCCTCCCCCACCTTTGTAATTCCCCCAGTAAATATCAGCAGGCTCCAGCCCCCTGTGGCTATTGTAATGAATGTCTGGCCTGTTTTTTCTATTGGCCTCCCCTGTGTATCTGTGTTATATATTCTGTGTGTTGTAAATAAAGTGTGTTCTTTTAGACTGGAAATACCTGGAGTAGTAGTCAGCTTTTATATCCTCCCATGTAATCAAGAAATCCTAGCCAACGTCCTTCATTCAGAATCCAGCAAAAGCAGAATGGACCTCCTGAAACACGGGGGGTGCTGAAAGAGGTACTAAAGCACAGTAGACCCCGTTACACTGGTGGCAGACAGCGGGATGTGATACCCCTTCTACAGGAGGAAAGGAATGAATGGAAGACAACTACCAGAAGTTAAAGTGGACTATACTAAAAGATCTGGTGGAAACCCGAGGGTTAATCGCTAGCAACAAAACAAAAGCGGATTTGATAGCAGCCATCATGGAACACGACAGTGCAGCGCCCCCCAATGTGAACATGAAGGAGACTGAATTCCAGAGGGAGGTAAAGAACAGACTGGCGTTCTATGGCCCAAACCCTGCAGTAGAGATCATACGAGAGGTGATAGCTGATGTGCGTACTGATCTGAAGGAAGAGATGGCCGAGCGGACCAGGATAGAGCTAGCCAAGATGGAGATGGCAGAGCGGACCAAAGTGGAGCTGGCCAAGATGGAGATGGCAGAGCGGAGAGAGGAGAGTCAGCGAGCAGGGGGAGCTCTGGCCTCCGACCAAGTACCTTCAACAGTAAGCCACAAAAAGATCCAGTATAATGCCTTCCGACAGTTGGGGGAGGCAGAGGACGACATTGATGGCTTTCTGCAGGACTTTGAGCGGCAGTGTGCCCTTCATCAAGTGAAGCCGGAGGAACGGGTTCAAATTCTGGCCAGCATGCTGACAGGCCGGGCAGCGGACACCTATCGCACGGTACCTGATGAGGACTGTATGGACTATGAGCGGATCAAAGAAGTGATCTTGGCCCGGTATGCGCTGACACCAGAGGCATACCGCCAAAAGTTCCGTGGACTTATAAAACGAGTAACCGATACCCACGCTGAATGGGCCTGTAAATTACGGCGGTCACTGCTACAGTGGGTACAAGGGAGCCAAGCAACCACTAAGAAGGACGTCCTCCAGCTCTTCTTGTTAGAACGATTCTTTAATGGACTAAACCCCGAGACACAGGAATGGCTTCAGGACAGGCGGCCAATGACTCTTGAGGAAGCCGCTCGTCTGGCCGATGAACATCATGACGCCAGGAGGCCTCAGTTGTCCGGATCAAAGATGGTCACTAGGGGTCCGCCCATGGACCTGGAGGGCCCCAAACCACCGAAGATTGTAGGGGGACCAGCTAGAAACCCGGCCTACCACAGTTCCCCTGGGGCACGATGCCACACCTACCGTCAGCTGGGCCACCTGCAAAGACAATGTCCCAACCGGACTCAGCATACCCAGTGGCCAAACGCGGGAGCAGTTACCTTCCGTCGGGCCGCTGTACACTGCTGCCAAGGCGAAGCTGACCCAGCATTGGGGGCTACAACTAACCAAGGGGTGGATGAAATGGAGGAAGTGCTGCATGAAGTAGACCCCGTGCAGGCAGCCCGGGCAGATAATCGACAACAGCATCGACAGGTCGTGTGGGTTAATGGGAAACGCATGCAGGGACTAAGAGATTCCGGAGCAACTTTGACCCTTGTGAAGCCTCATCTCGTCCAGGACAAGAGAAGACAGACCAGACAGTGGCAGTCCGTGTAGCACGGGGAGCCATACATCGACTGCCCACTGCCAGGATTCACCTGAACTGGGGAGTTGGGGATGGCCTTGTTGAGGTCGGCTTGATGGAGGATTTGTCTGCAGACGTTTTGCTGGGAAATGACTTGGGGCCCATGTTGTCTGCCTTCTCGGTTGCCCCTCTGGCTGAGACATATCCTGTGACCACCCGGAGACAAGCTCGAGCTGCGGAGGCGGAATCACACTCAGAGGAGGCCCAGGTAAGACATCCCAGCCCTACACGTATTCCCATAGCCAGACACATTTCTTGGGCCACCCCAGATGAATTTAAGAGGGAGTTACTTGAGGATCCTTCATTGGAGGGATATCGTGGGAAGGCACAGGAGGGCAGAGGGGTACTGGAAGGGGAACAGTTTATATGGAAGCAGGGACTCCTCTACCGGATCACAGAGCAGCACCACACAGGGACGAGCTCCACTATAAAACGACAGCCGGTAGTTCCCAAGAAGTATAGGCAGGAGTTACTGCGAATCTCTCATGACATACCCTTGGCCGGACACTTCGGCGTCAGTCGCACCAGGCATCATCTGAAACAAAACTTCTTTTGGCCGGGGGTAACCTATGATGTCCGTCAATACTGCCAGACCTGTGACAGTTGCCAGTGCATTGGCAAGAGGGGAGATCGATGCAAAGCCAAATTACGCCCCCTCCCCATTGTGGAGGAACCATTTAGCCGAGTAGCGGTTGATCTGATAGGGCCGTTAGCCAAACCCAGTCCGTCAGGGAAAAGGTATATATTGACAGTGGTAGATTATGCCACACGGTATCCAGAGGCGGTTGCGTTACCTAACATACTGGCAGAGACGGTGGCGGCTGCCCTGCTCCAGGTTTTCTCATGGGTTGGATTTCCCCGGGAGATTATCTCAGACCAGGGTACCCAGTTTACAGCAGAGGTGACCAACCAACTGTGGAAGCTGTGCGGCGTAAAGTCCATTAGAAGTGCCCCGTACCACCCGCAAACCAATGGGTTGTGTAAACGCTTTAACGGGACGTTACAACAACTCATTGGGACTTTTACCAGGACCTACAGGGACTGGGAGAAATTCTTGCCTCACCTCCTGTTTGCCTATCGAGAGGTGCCCCAAGAATCCACAGGGTTCTCCCCATTCGAACTGGTATACGAGAGATGGGTAAGGAGACCCCTAGACTTAGTGCTAGAACACTGGGAAGGGGAGGGCATCATAGAAGGGGTACCTATTGCACCCTATGTATTGGAATTCCGGGACCGCCTACAGGAGCTGACCCAGGCTGTAGGTGGGAACATGCAGGTGGCCCAGCGGCGCCAGCGCGTATGGTACGATCGGAGGGCCAGAGAGCACTCCTTGGAAATAGGGCAGAAGGTCCTGGTGTTAGAGCCCACTAGGCAGAACAAGTTCCAAGCTGCTTGGCAGGGGCCCTACCAGGTAGTGGGGAAAATAGCCGACACCACCTATAATGTCGCCAATTGTGACGACCCCAGGGTTATCCGCATGTTCCACGTGAATATGCTTTAGCCCTATTGGGAGCGCCCTGAAGAGGTAGTGGCCATCTGTGCACCTGAAGCAGAGGATTTAGCCGGACTTCCCTTGCCTGATGTCTTCGGGGAGAGGACTCAGTCTAAAACATGGGACCAGGTACACTGGGGTGAAGACTTAGGTCCCCGGGAGAGACAGCAGGCGGAGGAGTTGTTGAGGCAGCGACAGAGGATGTTTTCGGGGAAACCCGGGTACACTCACCTGGCACAACACAAGGTTGAGACCCAGGATCAGACCCCCCTGCGACAACCCCCCTTCCGCATCCCTGAGTCTGTACGAGAAGGGATGCGACAAGAGATACAAGAGATGTTGCGTTTAGTGTTATGGCTGGCAATCAGGCAACACAGCGTGCAGTAATCAGCGCACATACAGAGATCTGGCAATAACCAAAAACAATAGGACGAGCTCTGAGACGTGGAATCTCTGTAGACTGCAGTACCTGATCTATCCTCACACAACTATAAGCAGCAGTGGATTGCGCCTATCACTACCTATGCAACTCGGCACTGCCTGAGGAGCTGACTAGCCTGAAGATAGAAATACAAGGCTGACTTACCTCAGAGAAATACCCCAAAGGAATAGGCAGCCCCCCACATATAATGACTGTTAGCAAGATGAAAAGACAAACGTAGGAATGAAATAGATTCAGAAAAGTGAGGCCCGATATTCTAGACAGAGCGAGGATAGCAAAGAGAACTATGCAGTCTACAAAAAACCCTAAAACGAAAACCACGCAAAGGGGCAAAAAGACCCACCGTGCCGAACTAACAGCACGGCGGTGCACCCCTTTGCTTCTCAGAGCTTCCAGCAAAAGTTAATAGCAAGCTGGACAGAAAAAACAGAAAACAAACTAGAAGCACTTATCTAGCAAAGCAGCAGGCCCAAGGAAAGATGCAGTAGCTCAGATCCAACACTGGAACATTGACAAGGAGCAAGGAAGACAGACTCAGGTGGAGCTAAATAGCAAGGCAGCCAACGAGCTCACCAAAACACCTGAGGGAGGAAGCCCAGAGACTGCAATACCACTTGTGACCACAGAAGTGAACTCAGCCACAGAATTCACAACAGTACCCCCCCCTTGAGGAGGGGTCACCGAACCTTCACCAGAACCCCCAGGCCGACCAGGATGAGCCACATGAAAGGCACGAACAAGATCTGGGGCATGGACATCAGAGGCAAAAACCCAGGAATTATCTTCCTGAGCATAACCCTTCCATTTGACCAGATACTGGAGTTTCCGTCTAGAGACACGAGAATCCAAAATCTTCTCCACAATATACTCCAATTCCCCCTCCACCAAAACAGGGGCAGGAGGCTCCACAGATGGAACCATAGGTGCCACGTATCTCCTCAACAACGACCTATGGAATACATTATGTATGGAAAAGGAGTCTGGGAGGGTCAGACGAAAAGACACCGGATTGAGAATCTCAGAAATCCTATACGGACCAATAAAACGAGGTTTAAATTTAGGAGAGGAAACCTTCATAGGAATATGACGAGAAGATAACCAAACCAGATCCCCAACACGAAGTCGGGGTCCCACACGGCGTCTGCGATTAGCGAAAAGCTGAGCCTTCTCCTGGGACAAGGTCAAATTGTCCACTACCTGAGTCCAGATCTGCTGCAACCTGTCCACCACAGAATCCACACCAGGACAGTCCGAAGACTCAACCTGTCCTGAAGAGAAACGAGGATGGAACCCAGAATTGCAGAAAAATGGAGAGACCAAGGTAGCCGAGCTGGCCCGATTATTAAGGGCGAACTCAGCCAACGGCAAAAATGACACCCAATCATCCTGGTCAGCGGAAACAAAACATCTCAGATATGTTTCCAAGGTCTGATTGGTTCGTTCGGTCTGGCCATTAGTCTGAGGATGGAAGGCCGAGGAGAAAGATAGGTCAATGCCCATCCTACCACAAAAGGCTCGCCAGAACCTCGAGACAAACTGGGAACCTCTGTCAGAAACAATATTCTCAGGAATGCCATGTAAACGAACCACATGCTGGAAGAACAAAGGCACCAAATCAGAGGAGGAAGGCAATTTAACCAAGGGCACCAGATGGACCATTTTAGAAAAGCGATCACAGACCACCCAAATGACCGACATTTTTTGAGAAACGGAAAGGTCAGAAATGAAATCCATCGAAATATGTGTCCAAGGCCTCTTCGGGACCGGCAAGGGCAAAAGCAACCCACTGGCACGTGAACAGCAGGGCTTAGCCCTAGCACAAATTCCACAGGACTGCACAAAAGCACGCACATCCCGTGACAGAGACGGCCACCAGAAGGATCTAGCAACCAACTCCCTGGTACCAAAGATTCCTGGATGACCGGCCAGCACCGAACAATGAAGTTCAGAGATAACTTTACTAGTCCACCTATCAGGGACGAACAGTTTCTCGGCCGGACAACGATCAGGTTTATTAGCCTGAAATTTCTGCAACACTCTCCGCAAATCAGGGGAGATGGCAGACACAATGACTCCTTCCTTGAGGATACTCGCCGGCTCAGGTAACCCCGGAGAGTCGGGCACAAAACTCCTAGACAGAGCATCCGCCTTCACATTTTTAGAGCCCGGAAGGTATGAAATCACAAAATCAAAACGAGCAAAAAATAACGACCAACGGCCTGTCTAGGATTCAAGCGCTTGGCAGACTCAAGATAAGTAAGGTTCTTATGATCAGTCAAAACCACCACGCGATGCTTAGCACCCTCAAGCCAATGACGCCACTCCTCGAATGCCCACTTCATGGCCAGCAACTCTCGGTTGCCCACATCATAATTACGCTCAGCAGCAGAAAATTTCCTGGAAAAGAAAGCACATGGTTTGAACACTGAGCAACCAGAACCTCTCTGTGACAAAACCGCCCCTGCACCAATCTCAGAAGCATCAACCTCGACCTGGAACGGAAGAGAAACATCAGGTTGACACAACACAGGGGCACAGCAAAAACGACGCTTCAACTCCTGAAAAGCTTCCACGGCAGCAGAAGACCAATTAACCAAATCAGCACCTTTCTTGGTCAAATCGGTCAATGGTCTGGCAATGCTAGAAAAATTACAGATGAAGCGACGATAAAAATTAGCAAAGCCCAGGAATTTCTGCAGACTTTTTAGAGATGTCGGCTGAGTCCAATCCTGGATGGCCTGAACCTTAACCGGATCCATCTCGATAGTAGAAGGGGAAAAGATGAACCCCAAAAATGAAACTTTCTGCACACCGAAGAGACACTTTGATCCCTTCACGAACAAGGAATTAGCACGCAGTACCTGGAAAACCATTCTGACTTGCTTCACATGAGACTCCCAATCATCTGAGAAGATCAAAATGTCATCCAAGTAAACAATCAAGAATTTATCCAGATACTCACGGAAAATGTCATGCATAAAAGACTGAAAAACAGATGGAGCATTGGCAAGTCCGAACGGCATCACCAGATACTCAAAATGACCCTCGGGCGTATTAAATGCCGTTTTCCATTCATCTCCCTGCCTGATTCTCACCAGATTATACGCACCACGAAGATCAATCTTAGTAAACCAACTAGCCCCCTTAATCCGAGCAAACAAGTCAGAAATCAATGGCAAGGGATACTGAAACTTAACAGTGATCTTATTAAGAAGGCGGTAATCAATACACGGTCTTAGCGAACCATCCTTCTTGGCTACAAAAAAGAACCCTGCTCCCAATGGTGACGACGATGGGCGAATATGTCCCTTCTCCAGGGACTCCTTCACATAACTGCGCATAGCGGTGTGTTCAGGTACGGACAAATTAAATAAACGACCCTTAGGGAATTTACTACCAGGAATCAAATTGATAGCACAATCACAATTCCTATGCGGAGGTAGGGCATCAGACTTGGACTCTTCAAATACATCCTGAAAGTCCGACAAGAACTCTGGGATGTCAGAAGGAATGGATGACGAAATAGACAAAAATGGAACATCACCATGTACTCCCTGACAACCCCAGCTGGTTACCGACATAGAGTTCCAATCCAATACTGGATTATGGGTTTGTAGCCATGGCAACCCCAACACGACCACATCATGCAAATTATGCAGTACCAGAAAGCGAATAACTTCCTGATGTGCAGGAGCCATGCACATGGTCAGCTGGGCCCAGTACTGAGGCTTATTCTTGGCCAAAGGTGTAGCATCAATTCCTCTCAACGGAATAGGACACCGCAAAGGCTCCAAGAAAAATCCACAACGTTTAGCATAATCCAAATCCATCAGATTCAGGGCAGCGCCTGAATCCACAAACGCCATGACAGAATACGATGACAAAGAGCACATTAAGGTAATGGACAAAAGGAATTTGGACTGTACAGTACCAATAACGGCAGAGCTATCGAACCGCCTAGTGCGTTTAGGACAATTAGAAATAGCATGAGTAGAATCACCACAATAGAAACACAGTCTGTTCAGACGTCTGTGTTCTTGCCGTTCTACTTTAGTCATAGTCCTGTCGCACTGCATAGGCTCAGGTTTACTCTCAGACAATACCGCCAGATGGTGCACAGATTTACGCTCGCGCAAGCGACTACCGATCTGAATGGCCAAGGACATAGACTCATTCAAACCAGCAGGCATAGGAAATCCCACCATTACATCCTTAAGAGCTTCAGAGAGACCCTTTCTGAACAAAGCCGCTAGTGCAGATTCATTCCACAGAGTGAGTACTGACCATTTCCTAAATTTCTGACAATATACTTCTACATCATCCTGACCCTGGCATAAAGCCAGCAGATTTTTCTCAGCCTGATCCACTGAATTAGGCTCATCGTAAAGCAATCCCAGCGCCTGGAAAAATGCATCAACATTACTCAATGCAGAATCTCCTGGTGCAAGAGAAAACGCCCAGTCCTGTGGGTCGCCGCGCAAAAAAGAAATAATAATCAAAACCTGTTGAATAGGATTACCAGAAGAATGAGGTTTCAAGGCCAAAAATAGCTTACAATTATTTCTGAAGCTCAGGAACTTAGTTCTGTCACCAAAAAACAAATCAGGAATCGGAATTCTTGGTTCTAGCATCGATTTCTGATCAATAGTATCTTGAATCTTTTGTACATTTACAACGAGATTATCCATTGAGGAGCACAGAGCCTGAATATCCATGTCCACAGCTGTGTCCTGAAGCACTCTAATGTCTAGGGGAAAAAAAAGACTGAAGACAGAGCTAAGAAAAAAAAAATGATGTCAGGATTTCTTTTTTCCCTCTATTGGGAATCATTGGTGTGGCTCCTTGTACTGTTATGGCTGGCAATCAGGCAACACAGCGTGCAGTAATCAGCGCACATACAGAGATCTGGCAATAACCAAAAACAATAGGACGAGCTCTGAGACGTGGAATCTCTGTAGACTGCAGTACCTGATCTATCCTCACACAACTATAAGCAGCAGTGGATTGCTCCTATCACTACCTATGCAACTCGGCACTGCCTGAGGAGCTGACTAGCCTGAAGATAGAAATACAAGGCTGACTTACCTCAGAGAAATACCCCAAAGGAATAGGCAGCCCCCCACATATAATGACTGTTAGCAAGATGAAAAGACAAACGTAGGAATGAAATAGATTCAGAAAAGTGAGGCCCGATATTCTAGACAGAGCGAGGATAGCAAAGAGAACTATGCAGTCTACAAAAAACCCTAAAACGAAAACCACGCAAAGGGGCAAAAAGACCCACCGTGCCGAACTAACAGCACGGCGGTGCACCCCTTTGCTTCTCAGAGCTTCCAGCAAAAGTTAATAGCAAGCTGGACAGAAAAAACAGAAAACAAACTAGAAGCACTTATCTAGCAAAGCAGCAGGCCCAAGGAAAGATGCAGTAGCTCAGATCCAACACTGGAACATTGACAAGGAGCAAGGAAGACAGACTCAGGTGGAGCTAAATAGCAAGGCAGCCAACGAGCTCACCAAAACACCTGAGGGAGGAAGCCCAGAGACTGCAATACCACTTGTGACCACAGAAGTGAACTCAGCCACAGAATTCACAACAGTTTAGGGGTCATTGAAGAGTCAGATAGTCCCTGGGCATCCCCCGTAGTGTTAGTGCCCAAGAAGGATGGGACTACACGGTTTTGTGTAGACTATCGTAAGCTCAATAAGAAAACAGTGACGGATGCGTATCCCATGCCGCGTGTGGATGACTTGTTAGACCGGCTGGCAGGGGCAAAGTATTTGACCACCATCGATCTATGTAAAGGCTACTGGCAGATTCCCCTTAGTCCTGACGCTATTCCCAAGTCGGCATTTGTCACCCCGTTTGGCTTATTCCAGTTTCGAGTTATGCCATTCGGGATGAAGACTGCCCCGGCGACCTTCCAGAGGCTGGTTGACCGGCCCACCCCACGCACTAAAACCCAGGTCATGGCGTTTCTAGGGACAGCGGGGTATTACAGGAAATTCATTCCCAATTACAGCAGCGTGGCCAAGCCCCTCACTGATCTGACCTGAAAGAACCAACCCCGCCAGGTAACCTGGACCCCAGAGTGTGAGGAAGCCTTCCGCCAGCTAAAGGACGCCCTCACCAATACCCCTGTATTGGTCGCACCCGATCCAACTAAACGTTTCCTTGTTCACACAGACGCTTCTATGTTTGGATTGGGGGCAGTATTAAGCCAAGTCGGGCCGGATGGCCAAGAACACCCGGTAGCTTACCTGAGTCGGAAACTACTGCCCCGTGAAGTAAGCTATGCGGCCATCGAGAAGGAGTGCCTGGCAATAGTATGGGCACTCAAAAAATTACAACCATATTTGTATGGACGACAGTTTTCCCTCCTAACGGACCATAATCCCCTAGTCTGGCTTAATCGGGTCTCCGGAGACAACGCCAGATTACTGCGGTGGAGTTTAGCCCTACAACCTCTGGACTTCACCATCCACTACAGACCCGGCAAACAAAACGGTAATGCCGATGGACTAAGTCGACAAACGGAACTTGTACCAACCCCATAAACTTCGGTCATCCCCAAACCAATCCGTTAAGGATCAGACTGTGTATGCCGATCGCGTCGCTGAAAAGGGGAGCCGTGTTACAGAACCCCAGCACCAAGAATATGTTATGCTATATATATATTATGTATAATAGGTTTCATGTGAAATGCATCAGTCCACAGGCTGCATCCCTGGGCAGAGGGGACAAGATATCCCCCTTCTGTCCTCCCCCACCTTTGTAATTCCCCCAGTAAATATCAGCAGGCTCCGGCCCCCTGCGGCTATTGTAATGTATGTCTGGCCTGTTTTTTCTATTGGCCTGCCCTGTGTATCTGTGTTATATATTCTGTATGTTGTAAATAAAGTGTGTTCTTTTAGACTGGAAATACCTGGAGTAGCAGTCAGCTTTTATATGCTCCCATGTAATCAAGAAATCCCAGCCAGCATCCTTCATTCAGAATCCAGCAAAAGCAGAATGGACCTCCTGAAACACGGGGGGTGCTGAAAGAGATACTACAGCACAGTAGACCCCGTTACACTGTGTGATGACTAAGGCTCGGTATGTGATGTCTGATTTCTCTTGCAATACAAAATAGGTCAGTTGTGGAACCAGTGGTACGGACATTTCTCCAACATGTCCTAGGAGCCATTTTTCAACATGACAATGCCATAGTAACATAGTAACATAGTTAGTAAGGCCGAAAAAAGACATTTGTCCATCCAGTTCAGCCTATATTCCATCATAATAAATCCCCAGATCTACGTCCTTCTACAGAACCTAATAATTGTATGATACAATATTGTTCTGCTCCAGGAAGACATCCAGGCCTCTCTTGAACCGCTCGACTGAGTTCGCCATCACCACCTCCTCAGGCAAGCAATTCCAGATTCTCATTGCCCTAACAGTAAAGAATCCTCTTCTATGTTGGTGGAAAAACCTTCTCTCCTCCAGACGCAAAGAATGCCCCCTTGTGCCCGTCACCTTCCTTGGTATAAACAGATCCTCAGCGAGATATTTGTATTGTCCCCTTATATACTTATACATGGTTATTAGATCGCCCCTCAGTCGTCTTTTTTCTAGACTAAATAATCCTAATTTCGCTAATCTATCTGGGTATTGTAGTTCTCCCATCCCCTTTATTAACCCCTTAAGCCCCGAGGGTGGTTTGCACGTTAATGACCGGGCCAATTTTTACAATTCTGACCACTGTCCCTTTATGAGGTTATAACTCTGGAACGCTTCAACGGATCTTGGCGATTCTGACATTGTTTTCTCGTGACATATTGTACTTCATTTTAGTAGTAACATTTATTCGATATAACTTGCGTTTATTTGTGAAAAAAACGGAAATTTGGCGAAAATTTAGAAAGTTTCGCAATTTTCCAACTTTAAATTTTTATGCCCTTAAATCACAGAGATATCTCACGCAAAATACTTAATAAGTAACATTTCCCACATGTCTACTTTACATCAGCACAATTTTGGAACCAAAATTTTTTTTTGTTAGGGAGTTATAAGGGTTAAAAGTTGACCAGCAATTTCTCATTTTTACAACACCATTTTTTTTTAGGGACCACATCTCATTTGATGTCATTTTGAGGGGTCTATATGATAGAAAATACCCAAGTGTGAGACCATTCTAAAAACTGCACCCCTCAAGGTGCTCAAAACCACATTCAAGAAGTTTATTAACCCTTCAGGGGTTTCACAGGAATTTTTGGAATGTTTAAATAAGAATGAATATTTAACTTTTTTTCACACAAAATTTATTTCAGCTCCAATTTGTTTTATTTTACCAAGGGTAACAGGATAAAATGGATGCCAAACATTGTTGTACAATCTGTACTGAGTACGCTGATAGCCCATATGTGGGAGTAAACCACTGTTTGGGCGCATGGCAGAGCTCGGAAGGGAAGGAGCGCCATTTGACTTTTAAATGCAAAATTGACAGGAATTGAGATGGGACACCATGTTGCGTTTGGAGAGCCACTGATGTGCCTAAACATTGAAACCCCCCCACAAGTGACACCATTTTGGAAAGTAGACACCCTAAGGAACTTATCTAGATGTGTGGTGACCACTTTGACCCACCAATTGCTTCACAGAAGTTTATAATGCAGAGCCGTAAAAATAAAAAATCATATTTTTTCACAAAAATGATCTTTTCGCCCCCAATTTTTTATTTTCCCAAGAGTAAGAGAAGAAATTGGACCTCAAAAATTGTTGGCCAATTTGTCCTGAGTACGCTGATACCCCATATATGGGTGTAAACCATTGTTTGGGCGTATGGCAGAGCTCGGAAGGGAAGGAGCGCCATTTGACTTTTCAATGCAAAATTGACTGGAATTGAGATGGGACGCCATGTTGCGTTTGGAGAGCCCCTCATGTGCCTAAACATTGGAACCCCTCACAAGTGACACCATTTTGAAAAGTAGACCCCTTAAGGAACTTATCTATATGTGTGGTGAGCACTTTGACCCAACAAGTGCTTCACAGAAGTTTATAATGCAGAGCCGTAAAAATAAAAAATCTTATTTTTTCACAAAAATGATCTTTTCGCCCCCAATTTTTTATTTTCCCAAGGGTAAGAGAAGAAATTAGACCACAAAAGTTGTTGTGCAATTTGTCCTGAGTGCGACGATACCCCATATGTGGGGGTAAACCACTTTTTGGGTGCATAGCAGAGCTCGGAAGGGAAGGAGCGCCATTTGACTTTTCAATGCAAAATTGACTGGAATTAAGTTGGGACGCCATGTTGGTTTGGAGAGCCCCTGATGTGCCTAAACATTAAAACCCCCCACAAGTGACACCATTTTGGAAACTAGACCCCATAAGGAACTTATCTAGATGTGTTTTGAGAGCTTTGAACCCCCAAATGTTTCACTACAGTTTATAACGCAGAGCCGTTAAAATAATTTTTTTTTTTTTTTCGCAAAAATTATTTTTTAGCCCCCAGTTTTGTATTTTCACAAGGGTAACATAATAAATTGGACCCCAAAAGTTGTTGTCCAATTTGTCCTGAGTACGCTGATACCCCATATGTGGGGGGGAACCACTGTTTGGGCGCATGGCAGAGCTCGGAAGGGAAGGAGCGCCATTTGGAATGCAGACTTAGATGGATTGGTCTGCAGGAGTCACGTTGCATTTGCAGAGCCCCTGATGTACCCAAACAGTACAAACCCCCCACAAGTGACCCCATATTAGAAACTAGACCTCCCAAGGAACTTATCTAGATGTGTTGTGAGAACTTTGAACCCCTAAGTGTTTCACTACAGTTTATAACGCAGAGCCGTGAAAATAAAAATTCTTTTTTTTTTTCACAAAAATGATTTTTTAGCCCCCAGCTTTGTATTTTTACAAGGGTAACAGAATAAATTGGACCCCAAAAGTTGTTGTTCAATTTGTCCTGAGTACGCTGATACCCCGTATGTGGGGGGGAACCACTGTTTGGGCGCATGGCAGAGCTCGGAAGGGAAGGAGCGCCATTTGGAATGCAGACTTAGATGGATTGGTCTGCAGGCGTCACGTTGCATTTGCAGAGCCCCTGATGTACCCAAACAGTAGAAACCACCCACAAGTGACCCCATATTGAAACTAGACCTCCCATGGAACTTATCTAGATGTGTTGTGAAAACTTTGAACCCCCAAGTGTTTCACTACAGTTTACAACGCAGAGCCGTGAAAATAAAAAATCCTTTTTTTTCCCACAAAAATGATTTTTAGCCCCCCAAATTTTTATTTTCCCAAGGATAACAAGAGAACTTGGACCCAAAAAGTTGTTGTCCAATTTGTCTCGAGTACGATGATACCCCATATGTTGGGGTAAACCCCTGTTTGGGCGCACGGGAGAGCTCGGAAGTGAAGGAGCACTGTTTTACTTTTTCAATGCAGAATTGGCTGGAATTGAGATCGGACGCCATGTCGCGTTTGGAGAGCCCCTGATGTGTCTAAACAGTGGAAACCCCCAATTATAACTGAAACCCTAATCCAAACGCACCCCTAACCCTAATCCCAACTGTAACCCTAACCACACACCTAACCCTGACACACCCCTAATTCTAATCCCAACCCTAATCCCAACCGTAAATGTAATACAAACCCTAACCCTAGCCCTAGCCCTAACCCTAATGGGAAAATGGAAATAAATACATTTTTTTTAATTTTATTATTTTTCCCTAAGGCTAGGTTCACATTGCATTAGGGAAATCCGTTTAGCACTAGCGGATTGCGCTAACGCAATGTCTTTTTAGGTGTCGTGTTTAGTGGTCGCGTTAACGTCCCCGCTCTGGAAGATCGGGGATTGGACCTCGGGCGCGCCGCGGACGCTGCAAGCAGCGTCTGAGGCGCACCACAAAAGAACGGCACCTTGCTAGCGCGAGCCGAAAATGGCACGCTCTAGCGATGCGCTACACCCGAAAATCACATTGCTGTCAATGGTTGTGCTAACGGACCCGTTGCACGGCGTTAATTGTGACATTTTCGCCGTGCAACGCTGTCCGTTAGCGTTAACCCATTAACGCAATGTGAACCTAGCCTAACTAAGGGGGTGATGAAGGGGGGTTTGATTTACTTTTATAGCGAGTTTTTTATATCGGATTTTTATGATTGGCAGCCGTCACACACTAAAAGACGCTTTTTATAGCAAAAAAGTTTTTGCGTCTCCACATTTTGAGACCTATAATTTTTCCATATTTTGGTCCACAGAGTCATGTGAGGTCTTGTTTTTTGCGGGACGAGTTGACGTTTTTATCGGTTACATTTTCGGACATGTGACAGTTTTTGATCGCTTTTTATTCCGATTTTTTGTGAGGCAGAATGACCAAAAACCAGCTATTCATGAATTTCTTTTGGGGGAGGCGTTTATACCGTTCCGCGTTTGGTAAAATTGATGAAGCAGTTTTATTCTTCGGGTCAGTACGATTACAGCGATACCTCATTTATATCATTTTTTTTATGTTTTGGCGCTTTTATACGATAAAAGCTATTTTATAGAAAAAATAATTATTTTGGCATCGCTTTATTCTCAGGACTATAACTTTTTTATTTTTTTGGTTATGATGCTATATGGCGGCTCGTTTTTTGCGGGACAAGATGACGTTTTCAGAGGTACCATGGTTATTTATATCCGTCTTTTTGATCGCGTGTTATTCCACTTTTTGTTCAGCGTTATGATAATAAAGCGTTGTTTTTTGGCTCGTTTTTTTTTTTTTTTTCTTACGGTGTTCACTGAAGGGGTTAACTAGTGGGCCAGTTTTATAGGTCGGGTCGTTACGGACGCGGCAATACTAAATGTGTACTTTTATTGTTTTTTTTGTTTTTTTTTATGTAAAGAAATGTATTTATGGGAATAATATTTTTTTTTTTCTGCTTTATTTAGGAATTTTTTTTTTATTTTTTTTTACAAGTGTGGAAATTTTTTTTTTTACTTTTTCACTTTGTCCCAGGGGGGGACATCACAGATCACCGATCTGACAGTGTGCACAGCACTCTGTTAGATCGGTGATCTGACATACAGCCGGGCAGGATTAGAGCTGCAGCTGCAGCCTGATCCTGACCCGGAAGTGCTCCCTGCAGGACCTGGATGCAGCCCGGCGGCCATTTTGGATCCGGGGACTGCAGGGAGAAGACGCTCGGTACACGGTGAGCACATCACCGTGTACCGATCGTCTCAGGGAAGCCCGCAGGGAGCCCCCTCCCTGCGCGATGCTTCCCTGCACCGCCGGCACACCGCGATCATCTTTGATCGCGGTGTGCCGGGGGTTAATGTGCCGGGAGCGGTCCGTGACCGCTCCTGGCACATAGTGCCGGATGTCAGCTGCGATAGGCAGCTGACACCCGGCCGCGATCGGCCGCGCTCCCCCCGTGAGTGCGGCCGATCGCATATGACGTACTATCCCGTCCATGGGAATTAAGTCCCAGGTCACCTGGACGGGATAGTACGTCATATGGGATTAAGGGGTTAATTTTGTTGCCCTCCTTTGTACTCTCTCTAGTTCCATTATATCCTTCCTGAGCACCGGTGCCCAAAACTGGACACAGTACTCCATGTGCGGTCTAACTAGGGATTTGTACAGAGGCAGTATAATGCTCTCATCATGTGTATCCAGACCTCTTTTAATGCACCCCATGATCCTGTTTGCCTCGGCAGCTGCTGCCTGGCACTGGCTGCTCCAGGTAAGTTTATCATTAACTAGGATCCCCAAGTCCTTCTCCCTGTCAGATTTACCCAGTGGTTTCCCATTCAGTGTGTAATGGTGATATTGATTCCTTCTTCCCATGTGTATAACCTTACATTTATCATTGTTAAACCTCATCTGCCACCTTTCAGCCCAAGTTTCCAACTTATCCAGATCCATCTGTAGCAGAATACTATCTTCTCTTGTATTAACTGCTTTACATAGTTTTGTATCATCTGCAAATATCGATATTTTACTGTGTAAACCTTCTACCAGTCGAACCCTGTGGGGAAAAAGTTAACTTTATTTCCCCCCGGCGCTAGTGCGGGTTCAATCACCACTCTGAGTGTCACGTAGTGACTGTGGGCACCTACCTGATCCCTCGAACTAGGGGGCGTCCTATTCTATCCCTGTACCCTCAATTACCCCAGAAGGTGGAGATGCCGGGGTCACGTACCTTGTAATGCCTATCTAAAACCTTATCTGATTCCTCCCCCACCCAGGGAGGTGTGAGACTGAAGTGTATAGATTTACACTAACCAGACAGACAAGGAAAGACACACAGGGATGAAAGAAAACTACAATCATACAAATAAACTCATAAAACAACAGAGTGGAACACAGGGGAGGGATAGGTAGGAGAAACCAAATAGGAAAGGATGAGGATAAACATTCATACTAACTTCACGAAGCAATCTCCAGAACAACTCTCCAACCCCCTACTCCAAACACTGAACTTTCTCTTCCAACAGCAAACCAGGAAGTAGAACTGTCACAGGCAATTCAAAGTGCCAATGGTGAGCACATATACCAGAGGGGAAGGACTAAAACTCAGAAGAGCTGAAGCAATTCAGCTTGGAGAGCTCCAGGAGATCAACTGAACTGATTAACTCTTGCAATAACAGCAAAGAAACCTGCACTGTTTAATAGTATGGTGAAGCAGTTCTAATCAGCAAAGCATTTCGTGCTACTAGGTGCTGCAATCTTCTGGCCCCGCTCTGTCGTGGTATGTCCATGGCACTGAGTATACAGAGTTGCAGCTGTAACCATGCCGCTGGCCCTGGCTGACACTTGCTCAGCATTTGGCCGGCTTTCAGTCAAGGCCAGGGACCTGTGACTGAACAAGCGATGGCGCTGTCCTGTGACTGAAACCGAAATTTCTTCCTCGCAGCATTCGGCTAGGTGCAGGCGCCTCTGTTTGGAAGGATGTTTTTATTTTTCACATGATAACCCCTTTTTACAGCATGTGGTGTGGTGCGGCCGCTACATAGATAATGTGATCGCCACCTTGACAAGTGATGTTGTGGCCGTACCATGTTTTATGGAATATATTAACTGTAATTCCTATAATTTAAGATTCCCACACGCATGTGATGCAAAAAAACATTTCTTTCTTAGACTTGAGTATAAAAAGGATGTTAGCTCTGGTGTTATTAGCATTTAGCACAAGTACGTACTGCAATCCCATTGTTGGCGAAACCACTCTAAATGGCGCATCTAGCCATCCAAGAAAGAGTCACAAGCATCTATTGCAGGAACTCTAAATATCCACCTTTGTTTGGAGCTGCGCTGGAACTGCTGCGCTGGAACTGCTGCGCTGGAACTGCTGTGCTGGAATTGCTGCTCTGGAACTGCTGCACTGCTCTGGAACTGCTGTGCTGGAACGGCTTCACAACTGAGCAGTTCTAGTCGGCATTGGGAACAGCAGATCGGTGGAGGTGCCGGCTTTCAAGTCCCCATCGATTACACACAGATGACCTATCCTAAAGATAGGCATCATTGTTCGTCAATGTTCATAACCCCTTTAACGAAGAATCGCAGATATGCTCTAGATTATCCAACAGAGGATACCGCAATGGAGTCTCAGTTGAGCAACAATCAATGCAGGCGATTCTGTAAGACTGGAGTAGGACACACCAGTCTTAATGAATCGCTTCTTGGAATACACTGACCTGATTTATTAATGAATCAGATACCATCTGATACCAAGTGTGCGCCGTCACCAGAAATGTATGCTAGCTGGGGTTGGTGTAACTTATGTTGAATTTGACAGGTAGGCGCGACTACTCCCCGTTCCGCCCGCAGCCACACCCATATTGCCGTAGCTGTCCGGGACTGGCGGGTAAAAAGCAAAAGTTACAATATTTTGGTGTAGCTGCTGAGTTGTGCAAAATTTAGTGACTTGAGGTGTTTACACCAGATTTCTAATGTAACCACCTTAATGAAACGCCCCCAACGTTCATCAGAGAGACAGAAATTATCTTCTATAGAATCCTCATAATTAAAATACAAAATACACTAGTGACATACAAGAAAGCAAAGAGAATTCCCCTAAATTAAAAATATCATAAAATCGGTTCCATAAATACAAAAAGGTGGTAAATTATATCATATCATCCAACTGAAAAAGACGCTCACCCTGACGAATGTTTTATCTCCGAGATTGATAAATATAAGAAATATTATTAAACAAGGTTTCTTTAAGTTGTGTGTGTTGCAAGTGTGCAGTCACAACTAAAACCATCCATTCTACGATCTGTGACAATGCTCACAAGTGTCATTTACGGAGTTCATGGCAACCTGTGTAACCTGTCCTGTACAGAACAAGAACATATTAGGGATTCCATCAATTCTGAGACTGTTAACCCTTCCAATGTAGCCAAACCAGCCAACCAGGTCCACCTAAGAGATGTTTCAGGCATGATTTTTCATGCCATAGAAAGCATTAACAAGCCTCTACCGGGCGGGAGAAGGTGATAGCTAGAGATGTGCCTTAAGCCGGGGTCACACTTGCGAGTGGAAGAAGACTTTTTGAAAATTAGGTTTGATAAAGACCCATTACGGGGTCGAAACCTCAGCTTGGCACTTTTTTCTACTTCTGTGGTGACTCAAATACCTGACCTTTGCTACGCATTTGAAAACCTACACTCGGAGTGTGGCTGTTTTTTCTATTCTGTCATTGTTAGTGCTGTACAGTATTTAGTCTTTATCACGTTGATTGTTAAAACTTTTTTATTTTATTTTTTTTCCATGAAACAATAAAAGTGAAAGATTTTAGATCACCGTGTGCTGGCTATGTTTCTTGGATTGGACTTTTATTAGCCAAGCAGCAAGAGAAGTCATCATTCTTTTGGTATTTTGGAGTGTAGTAAGTTGGTTGTAGATACCAGCTGTAAACACGATCTCTTTAAACATTATGGCCCCAACTGATAAAGGCCGGCATTGTTCATGTCATTCTTGATGAATAGGCATTCTGAATTCACGCCTCTTTGTGAATCCAGAGCTTCTGAAAAGTGACGTTCTCCTCTGTGTGTGCCCGAAAAGTGATGTGTGCCTCCATGTGCACCTGAAAAGTGACGTGTGCCTCCATGTGCACCTGAAAAGTGACGTGTGCCTCCATGTGCACCTGAAAAGTGATGTGCACCTCCGTGTGCCTGAAAAGTAAGGTACGCTGCCGTGTGCTTGAAAAGTAAGGTACGCCGCCGTGTGTGCCTGAAAAGTGATGTGCGCCTCCGTGTGTGCCTGAAAAGTGACGTGCGCCTCCGTGTGTGCCTGAAAAGTGATGTACGCCTCCGTGTGCCTGAAAAGTAAAGTACGCCTCCGTGTGCCTGAAAAGTAAAGTACGCCGCCGTGTGTGCCTGAAAAGTGACGTGCGCCTCCGTGTGTGCCTGAAAAGTGATGTGCGCCTCCGTGTGTGCCTGAAAAGTGATGTGCGCCTCCGTGTGTGCCTGAAAAGTGACGTGCGCCTCCGTGTGTGCCTGAAAAGTGATGTGCGCCTCCGTGTGTGCCTGAAAAGTGACGTGCGCCTCCGTGTGTGCCTGAAAAGTGATGTGCGCCTCCGTGTGCCTGAAAAGTAAGGTACGCCGCCGTGTGTGCCTGAAAAGTGATGTGCGCCTCCGTGTGCCTGAAAAGTAAAGTACGCCGCTGTGTGTGCCTGAAAAGTGACGTGCGCCTCCGTGTGTGCCTGAAAAGTGACGTGCGCCTCCGTGTGTGCCTGAAAAGTGATGTGCGCCTCCGTGTGTGCCTGAAAAGTGATGTGCGCCTCCGTGTGTGCCTGAAAAGTGATGTGCGCCTCCGTGTGTGCCTGAAAAGTAAGGTACGCCGCCGTGTGCGCCTGGCCACAGATCTTACTCCATTCTTTGGGGTAAAATTTGATGCATAAGGAACACCACCGCTCATTTTTCCCTCTGTGCCACACATAGTAATGGTGGACCCTCTGTGCCACTCACGCAGTAAGGTGGACCCTCTCTGCCATACACAGTGTAATAATTGACCCTCTGTGCCACACACACAGTAATAGTGCCCCCTCTGTGCCAACCATACAGTAATAGTGAACTCACTGTGCAACACACACAGTAATAGTGCCTCTTGGTGCCATTACATGGTAATAGTGCCCCAAAACATTAAAGCTATGTGCACACGTTGCGGTTTTTACCGCGGAACCGCAGCGATTTTGCAGCTGCAGGTCCGCAGCAGTTCCCATTGCGTTTACAGTAACCTGTAAACCCTATGGAAACCGCAAACCGCTGTGCACATGCTGCGGGAAAAACCGCGCGGGAACGCAGCGGTTTACAACCTGCAGCATGTCACTTCTTTGTGCAGAATCGCAGCGATTCTGCACCCATAGAAATGCATTGATCCGCTTACTTCCCGCATGGGGCTGTGCCCACCATGCGGGAAGTAAGCAGATAATGTGCGGGTTATACCCGGGGTGGAGGAGAGGAGACTCTCCTCCAGGCCCAGGGAACCAGATTTGTGGTTAAAAAAAGAATTAAAATAAAAAGTAATGCTATACTCCCCTCTCAGCGCTGCACGCGGCCGTCCGGTCTGGGTTGCTGTGCGAGCAGGGCCTGCGGTGACGTCACGAAGGGTCCTTCTCGCACAGCATCTTTGGAACCGGACCGCCGCCTGCAGCGCCGAGGAGATCGGGACGTCAGAGGGTGAGTAACCATTATTTTATTATTTTTAACATTACTATTGATGCTGCATATGCATATGCAGCATCAATAGTAGGAAACCGCAGGACAAAACGTGATAAATCTGCAGGGATAACCGCAGCGGTTTTGCCCTGCAGATTTATCAAATCCGTTGCGGGAGAACCCACAGGGACCCGACGCAACGTGTGAACATGGCCTTACAGTGAATCCTCTTAGCCACACACATGGTATTAGTGTCCCCCAAATAGTAATATCCTCCATTTGTGCCATCACAAATTAATGTCTCCCATTAGTGCATCGACAATAAGGGTATGTGCACACGATGCAGATTTAGTGCAGATCTGCTGCGTTTTTTCTGCGCAGAAACGCTGCAGAACTGCACTGTGATTTACAGTACAATGTAAATCAATGTGAAAAAAAAAAAAGCTGTGCACATGGTGCAGAAAAATCTGCGCAGAAACGCTGCAGATTTTGAAGAAGTGCACATCACTTCTTTTGTGCGGCTCTGCAGCTTCCCCCCCCCATTAATAGAAATCCACAGTGGTAAAAACTGCACAAAATCCGCATCAATTCCGCACAAAAATGCACTAAAACAGCATAAAAACCGCAGCAAATCCGCAGCTGCGGATTCTGCCAGGAGATGCGGATTTTGTGCAGAAAATTCTGCACCACTTTTCTTACATGTTCACATAGCCTAATAGTTGTAATGGAGCCCATTACACCCGTACAATAGTAATAGTGTCCTAATAAAATAATAATTATGGCCACCACAATAATAATATTGTCGCACTGCAATAATACCTTTCCCGGAAATCTCATAGCTTTTGCTCGTACTGAAGAAAAAAACTTTTAATTTGCAGAAAAAAAATAGCAAAAAATGCGGCAAAATCAGGTCTAAACATAGCCTTACTCAGAACGCTATATACAAAAAATAAAATAAATGTAAACCATTGGATAAGACGGCAGTAATGAAACCTGTTCTCTGTGGCGTTCAAAAGGATTAAAGAGCTCAAAATCGCTCATGGTGGCCACACAATGGACTCATTCGGAGAATGGATCACATTTAGTTTTGCCCCCATGATGAGCTGTTTCTACTTTTCTCCTGCAGTCTGTGCACGTCGCAGACGGAAAAATGACGTGACGTCATCACGCTGCCTAATATACCCCATCGCAATGGATCTCCGGAAGACCACCGTTCTAAAACACCGTGTCGCTACCCAGAATAAGTGATAGGTCAGGGATATCTCTCTCTGCTCCGCCATACATCCTATGTACAGGAGATTAGCCAACTTATTTGGGACGTTTCGCCTCTCTCCCTCCTGTGTCACATTAGACGTCATCAATATTCTATAAAAGGCACATGGTGGGTACAGGCCCTGTTCCAAATTCCACATTGGGGCCAAGGAGCCTCAAGTTACACCCCTGAATAATGAGAAGTTTGATAATCTGCTCCCCTTCGTCTCTTTTCTTCTAGATTTCTCCTTTTGAGGCCTCTTTGGTGCTGAGTATCGGGAAATTCTGGGGCGGAATCACAGATCCTATAGTCGGATTTTGCATCAACAAAAGCAAATGGACCATGATTGGACGACTGATGCCATGGTGGGTGAGATCTGATGTTACTCTTCGTTAGTTTTTGCGTCCGTGCTCCTAGTCAGGTCATTGCCCTTGACTGGAGGTAGATGGCAATGAACATGCTTTATAATGACCGGACTCGTATGGACCGTACCTAAGTGATAGGAAAAGAGAAAAGGCAGGGGAGGCCCAGTACATGCAGGCTTGCTGGGCACCATATATCTGCCCCTACAGAGGGCAATTACATCCTTAAAGGGTAACTCAACTTTCAAGAGTTTTATATGTTTTATAGCATAATATGTACTGTAGATTAGTGGGATGGGGGGTTACAGAGTCCTGAGACCCCCACTGATCGATCAGAACACTGCTCTGAAGCAATCACTTTGCCCTCTGCTCCTATATGATCATGTGCACAGAGCAGTGTAGTGACCCAGACCTCCTATTGAGCCGTACACCACTCTGTGCAACCCAGACCTCCTATTGAGCCGTACACCACTCTGTAACCCAGACCTCCTATTGAGCCGTACACCACTCTGTGCAAACCAGACCTCCTATTGAGCTGTACACCACTCTGTGCAACCCAGACCTCCTATTGAGCCGTACAACACACTGCAACCCAGACCTCCTATTGAGCCGTACACTACGATGTGCAACCCACACCTCCTATTGAGCCGTACACCACTCTGTGCAACCCAGACCTCCTATTGAGCCGTACACTACTATGTGCAACCCAGACCTCCTATTGAGCCATACACCACTCTGTGCAACCCAGACCTCCTATTGAGCCGTACACTACTATGTGCAACCCAGACCTCCTATTGAGCCATACACCACTCTGCAACCCAGACCTCCTATTGAGCCATACACCACTCTGTGCAACCCAGACCTCCTATTGAGCCGTACACCACTCTGTGCAACCCAGACCTCTTATTGAGCCGTACACCACTCTGTGCAACCCAGACCTCCTATTGAGCCGTACAACACACTGTGCAACCCAGACCTCCTATTGAGCCTTACACCACTCTGTGCAACCCACACCTCCTATTGAGCCGTACACCACTCTGTGCAACCCAGACCTCCTATTGAGCCTGTGCACAACTCTGTGCAACCCATACCTCCCACTGAGACGTACACCACTCTGTGCAACCCAGACCTCCTATTGAGCCTGTGCTCAACTCTGTGCAACTCATACCTCCTATTGAGCCGTACACCACTCAGTGCAACCAATACCTCCTATTGAGCCGTACACCACTCTGAGCAACCCAGACCTCCTATTGAGCCGTACACCACTCTGTGCAACCCATACCTCTTATTGAGCCGTACACCACTCTGTGCAACCCAGATCTCCTATTGAGCCATATACCACTCTGTGCAACCCATACCTCCTATTCAGCTGTACACTACTCTGTGCAACCCAGACCTCTTATTGAGCCGTACACCACTCTGTGCAACCCAGACCTCTTATTGAGCCGTACACCACTCTGTGCAACCCAGACCTCCTATTGAGCCGTACACTATGTGTGTTATGGACCTGGTGGTTAGGAGCACCCGGCACGACCTGATAGTGAAACTGACACAGGACAAGCTCTGGGATGTGGGAGCTCTGCTGACCGCAACCCCTAATCCTATCACAACAACTAGAAATAGCCGTGGAGCGTTCCTGACACTCCCTAGACGCCTCTTCACAGCCTAAGAGCTAGCTAGCCCTAGAGATAGAAAATAAAGCCTACCTTGCCTCAGAGAAATTCCCCAAGGAAAAGGCAGCCCCCCACATATATTGACTGTGAGTAAAGATGAAAGTCACAAACGCAGAAATGAAACAGGTTTCAGCAAAGGGAGGCGAGACTTACTAAACAGACAGAGGATAGGAAAGGTATCTTTGCGGTCAGCACAAAAAACTACAAAAGACCACCCAGAGTGTGCAAAAAGACCTCCGCACCGACTAACGGTGCGGGGATGCCACTCTGCATCCCAGAGCTTCCAGCTAGTAAGGCAAAATCATGATATCCAGCTGGACAAGGCAACAATGAACAAATAAAAACTGGCAGGAACTTAGCTTCTGCTGGAGTAGACAGGTCACCAGAAAGATCCAAGAGCGAACTGAACCAATGCAGGAACATTGACAGCTGGCATGGAGTAACGATCTGAGTGGAGTTAAATAGAGCAGCCAACCAAAGGATAAATCATGTCACCTGTGGAAGGAACCTCAGAAGCAGCAGCTCCACTCACAGCCACCAGAGGGAGTCCATGGACAGAACTCGCCGAAGTACCATTCACGACCACAGGAGGGAGTTCGACAACAGAATTCACAACAGTACCCCCCCCCCTTGAGGAGGGGTCACCGAACCCTCACCAGAGCCCCCAGACCGATCAGGATGAGCCAAATGAAAGGCACAAACTAGATCGGCAGCATGAACATCAGAGGCAAAAACCCAGGAATTATCTTCCTGACCATAACCCTTCCACTTGACCAGGTACTGGAGTTTCCGTCTCGAAACACGAGAATCCAAAATCTTCTCCACCACATACTCCAACTCCCCCTCGACCAACACCGGGGCAGGAGGATCAACAGAGGGAACCATAGGCGCCACGTATCTCTGCAAAAACGACCTATGGAATACATTATGGATGGCAAAAGAAGCTGGAAGGTCCAAACGAAATGACACAGGATTAAGAGCTTCAGAAATCTTATATGGCCCAATGAAACGAGGCTTAAACTTAGGAGAGGAAACCTTCATAGGAACATGACGAGATGACAACCAAACCAAATCCCCAACACGAAGTCGGGGACCAACACAGCGCCGGCGGTTAGCGAAACGTTGAGCCTTCTCCTGGGACAATGTCAAATTGTCCACCACATGAGTCCAAATCTGCTGCAACCTGTCCACCACAGTATCCACACCAGGACAGTCCGAAGGCTCAACCTGCCCTGAAGAGAAACGAGGATGGAAACCAGAATTACAGAAAATAGGAGAAACCAAAGTAGCCGAGCTGGCCCGATTATTCAGGGCGAACTCAGCCAAAGGCAAGAAGGACACCCAATCATCCTGATCAGCAGAAACAAAGCATCTCAGATATGTTTCCAAAGTCTGATTAGTTCGTTCGGTTTGGCCATTAGTCTGAGGATGGAAAGCCGAAGAAAAAGACAAATCAATGCCCATCTTAGCACAAAAGGACTGCCAAAACCTCGAAACAAACTGGGAACCTCTGTCCGAGACGATGTTCTCCGGAATGCCATGCAAACGAACCACATGCTGGAAAAACAATGGCACCAAATCAGAGGAGGAAGGCAATTTAGACAAGGGTACCAAATGGACCATCTTAGAGAAGCGATCACAAACCACCCAAATGACCGACATCCTTTGAGAAATGGGGAGATCAGAAATAAAATCCATGGAAATATGCGTCCAGGGCCTCTTCGGGACCGGCAAGGGCAAAAGCAACCCACTGGCACGAGAACAGCAGGGCTTAGCCCGAGCACAAGTCCCACAGGACTGCACAAAAGAACACACATCCCGTGACAAAGAAGGCCACCAAAATGATCTAGCCACCAAATCTCTGGTACCAAAGATTCCAGGATGACCAGCCAACACCGAACAATGAACCTCAGAGATAACTCTACTAGTCCATCTATCAGGGACAAACAGTTTCTCCGTTGGACAACGGTCAGGTCTATCAGCCTGAAACTTCTGCAGCACGCGCCGCAAATCGGGGGAGATGGCAGACAAAATTACCCCCTCTTTAAGAATACCCGCCGGCTCCGGAACACCCGAAGAGTCAGGCACAAAACTCCTTGACAGGGCATCAGCCTTCACATTCTTAGATCCCGGAAGGTATGAAACCACAAAATCAAAACGGGAGAAAAAGAGCGACCATTGAGCCTGTCTAGGATTCAACCGTTTGGCAGACTTGAGATAAGTCAAATTCTTGTGATCTGTCAAGACCACCACGCGATGTTTAGCTCCTTCAAGCCAATGTCGCCACTCCTCGAATGCCCACTTCATGGCCAACAACTCTCGATTGCCAACATCATAATTGCGCTCAGCAGGCGAGAATTTTCTAGAAAAGAAGGCACATGGTTTCATCACCGAGCCATCAGAACTTCTTTGCGACAAAACAGCCCCTGCTCCAATCTCAGAAGCATCAACCTCGACCTGAAACGGGAGCGAAACATCTGGCTGGCACAACACAGGGGCAGAAGAAAAACGACGCTTCAACTCCTGAAAAGCCTCTACAGCCGCAGAGGACCAATTGACCACATCAGCACCTTTCTTGGTCAAATCAGTCAACGGTTTAGCAATACTAGAAAAATTAGCGATGAAGCGACGGTAAAAATTAGCAAAGCCCAGGAACTTCTGCAGGCTCTTCACAGATGTCGGCTGAGTCCAATCATAAATGGCCTGAACTTTAACAGGGTCCATCTCGATAGTAGAAGGGGAAAAAATGAAACCCAAAAATGAAACCTTCTGAACTCCAAAGAGACACTTTCACCCCTTCACAAACAAGGAATTCGCACGAAGGACCTGGAACACCATTCTGACCTGTTTCACATGAGACTCCCAATCATCCGAAAAGACCAAAATGTCATCCAAATATACAATCATGAATCTATCCAGGTACTCTCGGAAGATGTCATGCATAAAGGACTGAAACACAGATGAAGCATTAGAAAGCCCGAATGGCATAACCAGGTACTCAAAATGGCCCTCGGGCATATTAAATGCTGTTTTCCATTCATCGCCCTGTTTAATTCGCACAAGATTATACGCCCCTCGAAGATCTATCTTGGTGAACCAACTAGCCCCCTTAATCCGAGCAAACAAATCAGACAGCAGCGGCAAAGGATACTGAAATTTGACTGTGATCTTATTGAGAAGGCGGTATGTCATGATCCCAATGGCAGGGGATCACTAAAGGAAAAGCACAGATACAAACAAGCTCTAGGGCGATGGAACCTGAGCTGACCGCGACCCTGAACCTAACACACAAATAAAAGTAGCCGGGGAACGTGCCTACGATGATCCTAGACGTCTCGCTCCAGCCGAAGATCTAACTTCCCCTATTAGAAGAAACACAGACCTCTCTTGCCTCCAGAGAAATACCCCACAGCAATAGCAGCCCCCCACATATAATGACGGTGAAATGAGAGGGAAGCACATACGCAGTATGAAAACAGTTTCAGCAAAATGAGGCCCGCTAAAGCTAGATAGCAGAGGATACAAAAGTGAACTGCGCGGTCAGCGAAAAACCCTTCAAAAAACCATCCTGAAATTACTTGAACTCATGTGCCAACTCATGGTACATGAGGAGCAATTTCAGCCCACTAGAGCAACCAGCAGCAAGAATCACATATCTGCAGGCTGGACTAAAAACCAAATAAAGCAAAACACCAAAACAGGAAAATCCAAACTTAGCTTGACCAGAAGGTTCTAGGAGCAGGGAGCAGAGGTAACAAGACACACTGGATACATTGATAACCGGCGAGGAAATGCCAGCAAAGCCAGGTTAAATAGGAAACTCCCATATGCTGATGGAACAGGTGGAACCCAGAAACCCAGGAAAGACAAGTCACCCAGTACCATCAGTAACCACCAGAGGGAGCCCAAAAACAGAACTCACAACAGTACCCCCCCCTTGAGGAGGGGTCACCGAACCCTCACGAGAACCACCAGGGCGACCAGGATGAGCCCTATGAAAAGCGCGAACCAAATCATCAGCATGAACATCCGAGGCAACCACCCAAGAATTATCCTCCTGACCATAACCCTTCCACTTGACCAAATACTGGAGTTTCCGTCTGGAAACACGAGAATCCAAGATCTTCTCCACAACATACTCCAATTCTCCCTCCACCAGCACTGGAGCAGGAGGCTCAAGCGAAGGAACAACAGGTACCTCATACTTCCGCAACAACGACCGATGAAACACATTATGAATAGCAAACGATGCCGGGAGATCCAAACGAAACGACACAGGGTTAAGAATTTCCAAGATCCTATAGGGACCGATGAACCGAGGCTTGAACTTAGGAGAAGAGACCTTCATAGGAACAAAACGAGAAGACAACCACACCAAGTCACCAACAAGAAGTCGAGGACCCACGCGGCGACGGCGATTAGCAAACTGCTGAGCCTTCTCCTGGGACAACTTCAAATTGTCCACCACATGACTCCAAATCCGATGCAACCTATCCACCACCATGTCCACTCCAGGACAATCAGAAGGTTCCACCTGACCAGAGGAAAAACGAGGATGAAACCCCGAATTACAAAAGAAAGGAGAAACCAAGGTAGCAGAACTAGCCCGATTATTAAGGGCAAACTTGGCCAGCGGCAAAAAGGTAACCCAGTCATCCCGATCAGCAGAAACAAAACACCTCAAATAAGTTTCCAAGGTCTGATTAGTTCGTTCAGTCTGGCCATTCGTCTGAGGATGGAATGCAGACGAAAAGGACAAATCAATGCCCATCCTAGCACAGAACGTCCGCCAAAATCTAGACACAAACTGGGATCCCCTGTCAGAAACGATGTTCTCAGGAATCCCATGCAAACGAACCACATTCTGAAAAAACAGAGGGACCAACTCAGAGGAGGAAGGCAACTTAGGCAAGGGTACCAGATGAACCATTTTAGAAAAGCGATCACACACAACCCAGATGACGGACATTTTTTGAGAGACAGGGAGATCCGAAATAAAGTCCATGGAAATGTGCGTCCAAGGCCTCTTCGGGATAGGCAAAGGTGACAGCAATCCACTGGCCCGAGAACAGCAAGGCTTAGCCCGAGCACAAACCTCACAAGACTGCACAAAAGAACGCACATCCCTCGACAAGGAAGGCCACCAAAAAGACCTGGCCACCAAGTCTCTAGTACCAAATATTCCAGGATGACCTGCCAACGCAGAAGAATGGACCTCGGAGATGACTCTACTGGTCCAATTATCCGGAACAAACAGTCTCTCAGGCGGACAACGATCAGGTTTACCCGCCTGAAACTCCTGCAAAGCACGTCGCAAGTCTGGGGAGACAGCAGACAAAATCACCCCATCCCTAAGGATACCAGAGGGCTCAGAATTTCCAAGGGAGTCAGGCACAAAACTCCTAGAAAGAGCATCCGCCTTCACATTCTTTGAACCTGGCAGGTATGAAACCACAAAATTGAAACGAGAGAAAAACAGTGACCAACGAGCCTGTCTAGGATTCAGACGCCTGGCAGACTCAAGGTAAATCAAATTTTTGTGATCAGTCAAGACCACCACACGATGTCTAGCACCCTCTAGCCAATGACGCCACTCCTCAAATGCCCACTTCATGGCCAAAAGTTCCCGATTACCAACATCATAATTCCGCTCAGCCGGCGAAAACTTTCTAGAAAAAAACGCGCATGGCTTCATCACTGAGCCATCAGAGCTTCTCTGTGACAAAACCGCCCCCGCTCCAATCTCGGAAGCATCAACCTCAACCTGAAAAGGGAGCGAGACATCTGGCTGACGCAACACAGGAGCAGAAGAAAACCGGCGCTTAAGTTCCTGAAAGGCCTCCACAGCCGCAGGAGACCAATTAGCAACATCAGCACCCTTCTTAGTCAAATCCGTCAAAGGCTTAACAACACTAGAAAAATTAGTTATAAAACGACGATAGAAATTAGCAAAGCCCAAGAACTTCTGTAGACTCTTAAGAGATGTAGGCTGCGTCCAGTCACAAATAGCCTGAACCTTGACGGGATCCATCTCAATAGTAGAAGGGGAAAAAATATACCCCAAGAAAGAAATCTTCTGGACTCCAAAGAGACACTTTGAGCCTTTTACAAACAAGGAATTGGCCCGCAGGACCTGAAACACCTTCCTGACCTGCTGAACATGAGACTCCCAGTCATCAGAAAAAACCAAAATATCATCCAAATACACAATCATAAATTTATCCAGATATTCACGGAAAATATCGTGCATAAAGGACTGGAAGACTGAAGGAGCATTAGAAAGTCCAAAAGGCATTACCAAATACTCAAAATGGCCCTCAGGCGTATTAAATGCGGTTTTCCACTCATCACCTTGCTTTATTCGTATAAGATTATACGCACCCCGAAGATCAATCTTAGTGAACCACCTAGCCCCCTTAATGCGAGCAAACAAATCAGTCAACAATGGCAAAGGATACTGATATTTTACGGTAATCTTATTCAAAAGACGATAATCTATACAAGGCCTCAAGGAACCATCTTTTTTGGCCACGAAAAAAAAACCTGCTCCCAAAGGGGACAAAGATGGACGGATATGTCCCTTTTCCAAGGACTCCTTAACATAATCCCGCATAGCAGTATGCTCTGGCACTGACAGATTGAACAAACGACCTTTAGGAAATTTACTGCCTGGAATTAAATTTATAGCACAATCGCAATCCCTGTGAGGAGGAAGCGAACTGAGCTTAGGCTCCTCAAAAACATCTCGATAGTCAGACAAAAACACAGGAATCTCAGAAGGAGTAGATGAAGCGATAGAAATCGGAGGTGCATCATCATGAACCCCCTGACAACCCCAGCTTAACACAGACATTGATTTCCAGTGAAGGACTGGATTATGAGTTTGTAACCATGGCAGACCAAGTACTAGAACATCATGCAAATTATACAGTACCAGGAAGTGAATCACCTCCTGATGAACGGGAGTCATACGCATGGTCACTTGTGTCCAGTACTGAGGTTTATTCATAGCCAAAGTTGTAGAGTCAATTCCCTTCAAAGGAATAGGGACTTCCAGAGGCTCCAGACTAAACCCACAGCGATTGGCAAATGACCAATCCATAAGACTCAGGGCAGCGCCTGAATCCACATAGGCATCGACGGAAATGGATGATAATGAACAAATCAGAGTCACAGACAGAATGAACTTAGACTGTAAAGTACTAATGGCAACAGACTTATCAACCTTTTTTGTGCGTTTAGAGCATGCTGATATAACATGAGCTGAATCACCACAATAAAAGCACAACCCTTTTTTCCGCCTATACTTTTGCCGTTCACTTCTGGACTGAATTCTATCACATTGCATTATCTCAGGTGACGGTTCAGACGACACCGCCAAATGATGCACAGGTTTGCGCTCCCGCAAACGCCGATCAATCTGAACAGCCATAGTCATAGACTCATTCAGACCAGCAGGCGCAGGGAACCCCACCATAACATCTTTAATGGCCTCAGAAAGGCCATCTCTAAACTTTGCAGCCAGAGCGCACTCATTCCACTGAGTAAGTACCGACCACTTCCGAAATTTTTGACAATAAATTTCTGCTTCATCTTGCCCCTGAGAGAGGGCCAACAAAGCTTTTTCAGCCTGAATCTCTTGGTTAGGTTCCTCATAGAGCAAACCTAATGCCAGAAAAAACGCATCCGCATTAAGCAACGCAGGGTCCCCTGGTTCCAATGCAAATGCCCAATCCTGAGGGTCACCCCGCAGGAAAGATATAATTATCTTGACTTGCTGAGCAGGGTCTCCAGAGGAGCGAGATTTCAAAGAAAGAAACAACTTGCAATTGTTCCTAAAATTCAGAAAACGAGATCTATCTCCAGAAAAAAACTCTCGGACAGGAATTCTAGGTTCAGACATAGGAGCATGTACAACAAAATCCTGTATATTTTGAACCTTAGTGGCAAGATTATTCAGGCTGGAAGCCAAACTCTGGACGTCCATGATAAACAGCTGGGATCAGAGCCATTCAAAGATTAAGAGGAGGAGGAAGTAGCCAGGCTGCAATAAGGCTAAGCAGCAAACACTAAGGGAAAGAGAAAGAGAGAGAAAAAAAAAAAAAAAAAAACTTCCTCAGACTACTTATCCTCCTACTTCAGCCAATACAATTAACACTTTGTGGGCCGGTTATACTGTCATGATCCCAATGGCAGGGGATCACTAAAGGAAAAGCACAGATACAAACAAGCTCTAGGGCGATGGAACGTGAGCTGACCGCGACCCTGAACCTAACACACAAATAAAAGTAGCCGGGGAACGTGCCTACGATGATCCTAGACGTCTCGCTCCAGCCGAAGATCTAACTTCCCCTATTAGAAGAAACACAG
The DNA here is from genome assembly GCF_032444005.1 of Ranitomeya imitator. Lineage (NCBI taxonomy): Eukaryota > Metazoa > Chordata > Amphibia > Anura > Dendrobatidae > Ranitomeya > Ranitomeya imitator. The sequence continues at coordinate 650,928,290 of NC_091286.1, forward strand.
ACCTCTCTTGCCTCCAGAGAAATACCCCACAGCAATAGCAGCCCCCCACATATAATGACGGTGAAATGAGAGGGAAGCACATACGCAGTATGAAAACAGTTTCAGCAAAATGAGGCCCGCTAAAGCTAGATAGCAGAGGATACAAAAGTGAACTGCGCGGTCAGCGAAAAACCCTTCAAAAAACCATCCTGAAATTACTTGAACTCATGTGCCAACTCATGGTACATGAGGAGCAATTTCAGCCCACTAGAGCAATCAGCAGCAAGAATCACATATCTGCAGGCTGGACTAAAAACCAAATAAAGCAAAACACCAAACACCTAGGAGCAGGGAGCAGAGGTAACAAGACACACTGGATACATTGATAACCGGCGAGGAAATGCCAGCAAAGCCAGGTTAAATAGGAAACTCCCATATGCTGATGGAACAGGTGGAACCCAGAAACCCAGGAAAGACAAGTCACCCAGTACCATCAGTAACCACCAGAGGGAGCCCAAAAACAGAACTCACAACAGCGGTAATCAATACAAGGTCTCAAAGAGCCATCCTTCTTGGCCACAAAAAAGAACCCTGCTCCCAATGGTGACGTCGACGGGCGAATATGACCCTTCTCCAAGGATTCCTTTATATAACTCCGCATAGCGGCGTGCTCTGGCACAGATAAATTAAAGAGTCGGCCCATAGGAAACTTACTACCAGGAATCAAATTAATAGCACAATCGCAATCCCTATGAGGAGGTAGGGCACCGGATTTGGGCTCTTCAAATACATCCCGGTAATCTGATAAAAACTCAGGGACCTCAGAAGGAGTGGAAGACGAAATTGACAACAATGGAACATCACCATGTACCCCCTGACAACCCCAGCCGGACACAGACATAGATCTCCAATCCAACACTGGATTATGGACCTGTAGCCATGGCAATCCCAAAACGACCACATCATGCAGATTATGCAACACCAAAAAACGAATATCCTCCTGATGTGCAGGAGCCATGCACATGGTCAATTGAGTCCAGTACTGAGGCTTATTCTTGGCCAAAGGCATAGCATCAATTCCTCTCAATGGAATAGGATACTGCAAGGGCTCCAAGAAAAAACCACAGCGCCTGGCAAACTCTAAGTCCATCAAATTCAGGGCAGCACCTGAATCCACAAATGCCATAACAGAATAGGACGACAGAGAGCAAAATTAGAGTAACAGACAAAAGAAATTTAGACTGTACCGTACCAATGGTGGCAGACCTAGCGAACCGCTTAGTGCGCTTAGGACAATCGGAGATAGCATGAGTGAATTCACCACAGTAAAAACACAGCCCATTCCGACGTCTGTGTTCTTGTCGTTCAGCTCTGGTCAAAGTCCTATCACACTGCATAGGCTCAGGCCTATGCTCAGAGAATACCGCCAAATGGTGCACAGCTTTGCGCTCACGCAAGCGCCGATCGATCTGAATGGCCAAGGACATAGACTCATTCAGACCAGCAGGCGTGGGAAATCCCACCATGACATCCTTAAGGGCTTCAGAAAGACCCTTTCTGAAAATTGCCGCCAGGGCACACTCATTCCACTGAGTAAGCACAGACCACTTTCTAAACGTCTGACAGTACACCTCCGCTTCATCCTGACCCTGACACAAAGCCAGCAAGATTTTCTCTGCCTGATCCACTGAATTTGGTTCATCATAAAGCAATCCAAGCGCCAGAAAAAACGCATCAACATCACGCAATGCAGGATCTCCTGGCGCAAGGGAAAATGCCCAGTCTTGAGGGTCACCACGCAACAAAGAAATAATGATTTTTACTTGTTGAACGGGGTCACCAGAGGAGCGGGGTTTCAAAGCTAGAAACATATCTACACCTGTGTCCTGAACCACCCAAAGGTTTAGGGGAAAAGAAAGACAAAACACAGTGCAAAGAAAAAAAAATGGTCTCAGAACTTCTCTTATCCCTCTATTGAGATGCATTAATACTTTGGGCCAGCTGTACTGTTATGGACCTGGTGGTTAGGAGCACCCGGCACGACCTGATAGTGAAACTGACACAGGACAAGCTCTGGGATGTGGGAGCTCTGCTGACCGCAACCCCTAATCCTATCACAACAACTAGAAATAGCCGTGGAGCGTTCCTGACACTCCCTAGACGCCTCTTCACAGCCTAAGAGCTAGCTAGACCTAGAGATAGAAAATAAAGCCTACCTTGCCTCAGAGAAATTCCCCAAGGAAAAGGCAGCCCCCCACATATATTGACTGTGAGTAAAGATGAAAGTCACAAACGCAGAAATGAAACAGGTTTCAGCAAAGGGAGGCCAGACTTACTAAACAGACAGAGGATAGGAAAGGTATCTTTGCGGTCAGCACAAAAAACTACAAAAGACCACGCAGAGTGTGCAAAAAGACCTCCGCACCGACTAACGGTGCGGAGATGCCACTCTGCATCCCAGAGCTTCCAGCTAGTAAGGAAAAATCATGATATCCAGCTGGACAAGGCAACAATGAACAAATAATAACTGGCAGGAACTTAGCTTCTGCTGGAGTAGACAGGTCACCAGAAAGATCCAAGAGCGAACTGAACAAATGCAGGAACATTGACAGCTGGCATGGAGTAACGATCTGAGTGGAGTTAAATAGAGCAGCCAACCAAAGGATAAATCATGTCACCTGTGGAAGGAACCTCAGAAGCAGCAGCTCCATTCACAGCCACCAGAGGGAGTCTGTTGTGAATTCTGTGGCAGAGCTCCCTCCTGTGGTCACAAGTGGTACTTCGGCTGATTCTCTCTGTGAGCTTCCGTTGGTGGAGGAAAGTGGTACTGCGGCTTCTGAGTTTCCTTCCTCAGGTGATGTGGTGAAGTCATAGGTGCTGCTCTATTTAACTCCACCTTGTGCTTTGATCCTGGCCTCCAGTCAATGTTCTAGTATTGGACCTGTTTCCTCCTGGATCGTTCCTGTGGCCTGCTGCTCTGCATAGCTAAGTTCTGCTTTGCTATTTTGTTTGCTGTTTTTTTCTGTCCAGCTTGTCTATTTGTTTTTTCCTGCTTGCTGGGAGCTCTGGGACGCAGAGGGTGTACCTCCGTGCCGTTAGTTCGGTACGGAGGGTCTTTTTGCCCCCTTTGCGTGGTTTTTGTAGGGGTTTGTGTTGACCGCAAAGTTACCTTTCTATCCTCGCTCTGTTTAGAAAGTCGGGCCTCACTTTGCTAAATCTATTTCATCTCTACGTTTGTCTTTTCATCTTTACTCACAGTCATTATATGTGGGGGCTGCCTTTTCCTTTGGGGTATTTCTCTGAGGCAAGGTAGGCTTATTTTCTATCTTCAAGCTAGCTAGTTTCTCAGGCTGTGCCGAGTTGCATAGGGAGCGTTAGGCGCAATCCACGGCTGCCTTTATTGTGTTGGAGAGGATTAGGGATTGCGGTCAGCAGAGTTTCCACGTCTCAGAGCTCGTTCTATGTTTTTGGGTTATTGTCAGATCACTGTATGTGCTCTGACCTCAATGTCCATTGTGGTACTGAATCACCTTATCATGACAGTACTGGAGGCCTAAAGTACTAATGATTCTCAATAGAGGGAAAAAAGAAGTTCTGAGACCTTTTTTTTTTCTCTGCACTGTGTTTTGCCTTTTTTTTCCCCTAGACATTTGGGTGGTTCAGGACACAGGTGTAGCGATGGATATTAAGGGTCTGTCTTCATGTGTGGATCAGCTCACGGCAAGAGTACAAAATATTCAAGACTTTGTGGTTCAGAATTCTATGTTAGAACCGATAATTCCTATTCCTGATTTGTTTTTTGGAGATAGAACTAAATTTCTGAGTTTCAAAAATAATTGTAAACTATTTCTGGCTTTGAAACCTCGCTCCTCTGGTGACCCAGTTCAACAAGTTAGGATCATTATTTCTTTTTTACGTGGCGACCCTCAGGACTGGGCATTTTCTCTTGCATCAGGAGATCCTGCATTAAGTAATATCGCTGCGTTTTTCCTGGCGCTCGGATTGCTGTACGATGAACCTAATTCAGTGGATCAGGCAGAGAAAAATTTGCTGGCTCTGTGTCAGGGTCAGGATGAGATAGAGGTATATTGTCAGAAATTTAGAAAGTGGTCCGTGCTCACTCAGTGGAATGAAGGTGCGCTCGCAGCTATTTTCAGAAAAGGTCTCTCTGAAGCCCTTAAGGATGTCATGGTGGGATTTCCTATGCCTGCTGGTCTGAATGAGTCTATGTCTTTGGCCATTCAGATCGGTCGACGCTTGCGTGAGCGTAAATCTGTGCACCATTTGGCGGTATCACCTGAGCTTAAATCTGAGCCTATGCAGTGCGATAGGACTTTGACCAGAGGTGAACGGCAAGAACACAGACGTCTGAATGGGCTGTGTTTCTACTGTGGTGATTCCACTCATGCTATCTCTGATTGTCCTAAGCGCACTAAGCGGTTCGCTAGGTCTGCCACCATTGGTACGGTACAGTCAAAATTTCTTCTGTCCGTTACCTTGATCTGCTCTTTGTCATCGTATTCTGTCATGGCATTTGTGGATTCAGGCGCTGCCCTGAATTTGATGGACTTGGAGTATGCTAGGCGTTGTGGGTTTTTCTTGGAGCCCTTGCAGTGTCCTATTCCATTGAGAGGAATTGAGGCTACGCCTTTGGCCAAGAATAAGCCTCAGTATTGGACCCAGCTGACCATGTGCATGGCTCCTGCACATCAGGAGGTTATTCGCTTTTTGGTGTTGCATAATCTGCATGATGTGGTCGTGTTGGGGTTGCCATGGCTACAAGTCCATAATCCAGTATTGGATTGGAAATCCATGTCTGTGTCCAGCTGGGGTTGTCAGGGGTTACATGGTGATGTCCCATTTCTGACTATTTCGTCATCCACCCCTTCTGAGGTTCCAGAGTTCTTGTCTGATTACCAGGATGTATTTGATGAGCCCAAGTCCGATACCCTACCTCCGCATAGGGATTGTGATTGTGCTATCGATTTGATTCCTGGTAGTAAATTCCCAAAAGGTCGACTGTTTAATTTATCTGTGCCTGAGCACGCCGCTATGCGGAGTTATGTGAAGGAGTCCTTGGAGAAGGGGCATATTCGCCCGTCATCGTCGCCATTAGGAGCAGGGTTCTTTTTTGTGGCCAAGAAGGATGGTTCACTGAGACCTTGTATAGATTACCGCCTTCTAAATAAGATCACGGTTAAATTTCAGTACCCTTTGCCGTTGTTATCTGATTTGTTTGCTCGGATTAAGGGGGCTAGTTGGTTCACCAAGATAGATCTTCGTGGTGCGTATAATCTTGTGCGTATTAAGCGAGGCGATGAATGGAAAACTGCATTTAATACGCCCGAGGGCCATTTTGAGTATCTAGTAATGCCATTCGGACTTGCCAATGCTCCATCAGTGTTTCAGTCCTTTATGCATGACATCTTGCGAGAGTACCTGGATAAATTCCTGATTGTGTACTTGGATGACATTTTGATCTTCTCGGATGATTGGGAGTCTCATGTGAAGCAGGTCAGAACGGTGTTTCAGGTCCTGCGTGCTAATTCTTTGTTTGTGAAGGGATCAAAGTGTCTCTTTGGTGTTCAGAAGGTTTCATTTTTGGGGTTCATCTTTTCCCCTTCTACTATCGAGATGGACCCTGTTAAGGTCCAAGCCATCCATGATTGGACTCAGCCGACATCTCTGAAAAGTCTGCAAAAGTTCCTGGGCTTTGCTAATTTTTATCGTCGCTTCATCTGCAATTTTTCTAGTATTGCTAAACCATTGACCGATTTGACCAAGAAGGGTGCTGATGTGGTCAATTGGTCTTCTGCTGCTGTGGAAGCTTTTCAAGAGTTGAAGCGTCGTTTTTCTTCTGCCCCTGTGTTGTGTCAACCAGATGTTTCGCTTCCGTTCCAGGTCGAGGTTGATGCTTCTGAGATTGGAGCAGGGGCTGTTTTGTCGCAGAGAAGTTCTGATTGCTCGGTGATGAAACCATGCGCCTTCTTTTCCAGGAAGTTTTCGCCTGCTGAGCGAAATTATGATGTGGGCAATCGAGAGTTGCTGGCCATGAAGTGGGCATTCGAGGAGTGGCGTCATTGGCTTGAAGGAGCTAAGCATCGCGTGGTGGTCTTGACTGATCATAAGAACTTGACTTATCTCGAGTCTGCCAAGCGGTTGAATCCTAGACAGGCTCGTTGGTCGCTGTTTTTTGCCCGTTTTGACTTTGTGATTTCGTACCTTCCGGGCTCTAAAAATGTGAAGGCGGATGCTCTGTCTAGGAGTTTTGTGCCCGACTCTCCGGGTTTATCTGAGCCGGCGGGTGTCCTCAAAGAGGGAGTAATTGTGTCTGCCATCTCCCCTGATTTGCGACGGGTGCTGCAAAAATTTCAGGCTAATAAACCTGATCGTTGCCCAGCGGAGAAACTGTTTGTCCCTGATAGGTGGACGAATAAAGTTATCTCTGAGGTTCATTGTTCGGTGTTGGCTGGTCATCCTGGAATCTTTGGTACCAGAGAGTTAGTGGCTAGATCCTTTTGGTGGCCATCTCTGTCACGGGATGTGCGTACTTTTGTGCAGTCCTGTGGGATTTGTGCTCGGGCTAAGCCCTGCTGTTCTCGTGCCAGTGGGTTGCTTTTGCCCTTGCCGGTCCCGAAGAGGCCCTGGACGCATATTTCCATGGATTTTATTTCTGATCTCCCCATTTCTCAAAGGATGTCGGTCATTTGGGTGGTCTGTAATCGCTTCTCTAAGATGGTCCATTTGGTACCCTTGTCTAAATTGCCTTCCTCCTCTGATTTGGTGCCATTGTTCTTCCAGCATGTGGTTCGTTTACATGGCATTCCAGAGAATATCGTTTCTGACAGAGGTTCCCAGTTTGTTTCGAGGTTTTGGCGAGCCTTTTGTGGTAGGATGGGCATTGACTTGTCTTTTTCCTCGTATTTCCATCCTCAGACTAATGGCCAGACCGAACGAACCAATCAGACCTTGGAAACATATCTGAGATGCTTTGTTTCTGCTGATCAGGATGACTGGGTGTCCTTTTTGCCTTTGGCTGAGTTCGCCCTGAATAATTGGGCCAGCTCGGCTATCTTGGTTTCGCCGTTTTTCTGCAACTCTGGGTTCCATCCTCGTTTCTCTTCAGGGCAGGTTGAGTCTTCGGACTGTCCTGGTGTGGATACTGTGGTGGACAGGTTGCAGCAGATTTGGACTCATGTAGTGGACAATTTGACCTTGTCCCAGGAGAAGGCTCAACGTTTCGCTAATCGCAGACGCTGTGTGGGTCCCCGACTTCGTGTTGGGGATTTGGTTTGGTTATCTTCTCGTCATATTCCTATGAAGGTTTCCTCTCCTAAGTTTAAACCTCGTTTCATTGGTCCGTATAGGATTTCTGAGGTTCTTAATCCTGTGTCTTTTCGTCTGACCCTTCCAGATTCTTTTTCCATACATAACGTATTCCATAGGTCATTGTTGCGGAGATACGTGGCACCTATGGTTCCATCTGTTGATCCTCCTGCCCCGGTTTTGGTGGAGGGGGAGTTGGAGTATATTGTGGAGAAGATTTTGGATTCTCGTGTTTCAAGACGGAAACTCCAGTATCTGGTTAAGTGGAAGGGTTATGCTCAGGAAGATAATTCCTGGGTCTTTGCCTCTGATGTCCATGCTCCCGATCTTGTTCGTGCCTTTCATATGGCTCATCCTGGTCGTCCTGGGGGCTCTGGTGAGGGTTCGGTGACCCCTCCTCAAGGGGGGGTACTGTTGTGAATTCTGTGGCAGAGCTCCGTCCTGTGGTCACAAGTGGTACTTCGGCTGATTCTCTCTGTGAGCTTCCGTTGGTGGAGGAAAGTGGTACTGCGGCTTCTGAGTTTCCTTCCTCAGGTGATGTGGTGAAGTCGTTAGGTGCTGCTCTATTTAACTCCACCTTGTGCTTTGATCCTGGCCTCCAGTCAGTGTTCTAGTATTGGACCTGTTTCCTCCTGGATCGTTCCTGTGGCCTGCTGCTCTGCATAGCTAAGTTCTGCTTTGCTATTTTGTTTGCTGTTTTTTTCTGTCCAGCTTGTCTATTTGTTTTTTCCTGCTTGCTGGGAGCTCTGGGACGCAGAGGGTGTACCTCCGTGCCGTTAGTTCGGTACGGAGGGTCTTTTTGCCCCTTTGCGTGGTTTTTGTAGGGGTTTGTGTTGACCGCAAAGTTACCTTTCTATCCTCGCTCTGTTTAGAAAGTCGGGCCTCACTTTGCTAAATCTATTTCATCTCTACGTTTGTCTTTTCATCTTTACTCACAGTCATTATATGTGGGGGCTGCCTTTTCCTTTGGGGTATTTCTCTGAGGCAAGGTAGGCTTATTTTCTATCTTCAGGCTAGCTAGTTTCTCAGGCTGTGCCGAGTTGCATAGGGAGCGTTAGGCGCAATCCATGGCTGCCTTTAGTGTGTTGGAGAGGATTAGGGATTGCGGTCAGCAGAGTTTCCACGTCTCAGAGCTCGTTCTATGTTTTTGGGTTATTGTCAGGTCACTGTATGTGCTCTGACCTCAATGTCCATTGTGGTACTGAATCACCTTATCATGACAGGAGTCCATGGACAGAACTCGCCGAAGTACCATTCACGACCACAGGAGGGAGTTCGACAACAGAATTCACAACATATATGCAACCCAGACCTCCTATTGAGCCGTACACCACTCTGTGCAACCCAGACCTCCTATTAAGCCATACATCACTCTGTGCAACCCAGACCTCCTATTGAGCCTGTGCACAACTCTGTGCAACCCAGACCTCCTATTGAGCCATACACCACTCTGTGCAACCCAGACCTCCTATTGAGCTTGTGCACAACTCTGTGCAATGCAGGTTTCCTTTTGAGCCGTACACCACTATGTGCAACCCAGACCTCCTATTGAGCCATACACCACTCTGTGCAACCCAGACCTCCTATTGAGCCTGTGCACAACTCTGTGCAACCCATACCTCCCACTGAGACGTACACCACTCTGTGCAACCCAGACCTCCTATTGAGCTTGTGCACAACTCTGTGCAATGCAGGTTTCCTATTGAGCCGTACACCACTATGTGCAACCCAGACCTCCTATTGAGCCATACACCACTCTGTGCAACCCAGACCTCCTATTGAGCCTGTGCACAACTCTGTGCAACCCATACCTCCCACTGAGACGTACACCACTCTGTGCAACCCAGACCTCCTATTGAGCTTGTGCACAACTCTGTGCAACTCATACCTCCTATTGAGCCTTACACCACTCTGTGCAACCCAGACCTCCTATTGAGCCGTACACCACTTTGTGCAATCCAGACCTCCTATTGAGCCTGTGCACAACTCTGTGCAACTCATACCTCCTATTGAGCCGTACACCACTCTGTGCAACCCAGACCTCCTATTGAGCCTGTGCACAACTCTGTGCAACCCATACCTCCTATTGAGCCGTACACCACTTTGTGCAACCCAGACCTCCTATTGAGCCATACACCACTCTGTGCAACCCAGACCTCCTATTGAGCCTGTGCACAACTCTGTGCAACCCATACCTCCTATTGAGCCGTACACCACTCTGTGCAACCCAGTTCTCCTGTTGAGCTGTACACCACTCTTTGCAACCCAGATCTCATATTGAGCCGTGTACCACTCTGTGCAAACCAGACCTCCTATTGAGCCGCATACCACTCTGTGCAACCCAGACCTCCTATTGAGCTGTACACTACTCTGTGCAACCCAGACCTCCTGAGCCGTACACCACGCTGTGCAACCCAGACCTCTTATTGAGCCGTACACCACTCTGTGCAACCCAGATCTCCTATTGAGCCCAGGCATCACTCTGTGCAACCTCAGTTTCTGATTGCTGCATGTAACACTCAATAACCTACTTCAGCCCACCTGCATTGTCTATTGGAAGTCTTAAAAATCCTCCTGTCCAATCACATACTTAGAATGCTTGGGTATAGCATCCTTTATAGGGCTCTGTATAAAAGGTTATTCTCAAAATAGCAAGTTACTCCACATCCATAACTTGCTGATTGCTAAGGACCCCCAGGGAGCCAGCGAATGTGGCTGTGCAGCCCTGTATTCATTGGAGCTGAGGTGCACATGCTCGACTTCCACTCCACTCATTGTCTATGGGACTGCTGGAGGAAGAGGAGTACAGGGCGTGGCTCTCTCTTGTAGTCCTATAGACCATGAATGGAGCAGAGGTCAAGCAGAACCCCGTTCTTGGGTTGTATATGGCCACCTACTATAGGGAGGTGCTCTTATAGAGCAGAGAAAACTGAATCCGCTTGGCTGCAGTCTGAGCTCCTGGTTTCGGAAGTTTCAGCACCAGATGGATGGAAAGCGATGAAGACAGATTCTTATTAGAAAGTCCATACAGTCTGAGAAATTATGGCCCTCAAAATAACCCAATGTTTATAAAGTCTAGAGCACTTATCACATAAGGTGGCTCAGTGGTCAGTCTGTTACTCTCCAGCACGGGGTTGGAAGCCAACCAGGGCGAAACGTTAACACGGAGTCAGTACGTTCTCCATTAGCGGGAGCGAGTTTCCTCCTAACACCAAAAATCTGCTCCCTTCCTGACTCATGTTAAAAATATACCCTGAAATAAGAGGATTAGGAGAAAAAACAAACAAAAAACTCAATTCCCACCATTAACCTCTTTAGTGCTGCAGCCACATTGCTGTAAAATGAAGGGGCTGGTTTTAGAGATAGACAGGGCACAACAAAACCTTTTTAGAGCAAATTAGGAATATGTCCTAATAGGCAGCAGTGCACATGTATTTACTTATATGCCGTCATCATATTCCACACCACACCAGCTACATTACAAGTACTTGCTTATATAGCGCCATTAATTCCACAGCACTTTACACACATTATCATCACTGCCCCCATTGGGGCTCATAATCCAGATTCCCTATCGATATGTCTCTGCAGTGTGGGAAGAAGCCAGAGAACCTGGAGGAAACCTACACAAACACGGGGAGAACATACAAGCTACTTGCAGATGTTCTCCTTGGTGGGATTTGAACCCAGGACCCCAGCTCTGCAGGGCGGCGGTGCTAACCACTGAGCCACCGTTTCCTATTTACAGACAATATCAGATCTCTACAGACAGGCACACTGTTGTTAGCGATGCAAAAGAAAAAAAAATTGTAAAGTCATCATATGCGACATGTAAAGAAGAAATAAAGCGTGCTTCTCACAAAATTAGAATATCATCAAAAAGTTAATTTATTTCAGTTCTTCAATACAAAAAGTGAAACTCATATATTATATAGTCATTACACACAGAGTGATCTATTTCAAGTGTTTATTTCTGTTAATGTTGATGATTATGGCTTACAGCCAATGAAAACCCCAAAGTCATTATCTCAGTAAATTAGAATACTTTATAACACCAGCATGAAAAATGATTTTAAAATCTGAAATGTTGGCCTACTGAGATGTCTGTTCAGTAAATGCACTCAATACTTGGTCTGGGCTCCTTTTGCATCAATTACTGCATCAATGCGGCGTGGCATGGAGGCGATCAGTCTGTAGCACTGCTGAGGGGTTATGGAAGCCCAGGTTGCTTTTATAGCAGCCTTCAGCTTATCTGCATTGTTGGGTCTGGTGTCTCTCATCTTCCTCTTGACAATACCTCATAGATTCTCTTTATGCTGTAATACTTTATGGTGTGTAGTTTGTTTAGTAATTTGTATTTGTTAGTCATAAAGTTATATTCTATCTAAGAACAGGTAGTTGACAGGGAGAGACGGACTTAATGGTTGGAACTAGCCCAGAGTGGGAGAGGCTAAGTGAGGAGACAGTGGAGAGCTTTCCTTCAAAAAAGTCAGATAGGGACCAGCCTGCAGTGGTAGTAGACCTAAGGTCTGACTGAGTAGCAGAACCGCATGCAGTGGGTGCTTTCGTGGCAAGGGGGAGACGACCAGGGCAGGTAGTAAGCTCCTACGGGAGAAGCGACAAAGAGAAGGAAGTGATCAGTGTCCATAGTCTGTCCAAGAAGAAAAGGAGAAAAGGAAGAAGTGTCGGGACCTGGGGCAGCAAGCCTAGTGGGACGGGATGGAGTTGTCCGTCAGTTGGGTAGTGGGACGGAAGATAAGTGAGACAAAGGGCAAGGCCCCATGTTGGTGGTCCAGAGGCGTCAACAAAGTGTAAAGCTAAGTGGTGGGTATACTGGCAGAGAAAACTCCCCTCAGGGAGAAGAACACGGAACCACAGGTGGAGGTATAGGACTCTTGCTTGCTGGACTTTAGTGCCGACATTCGAGAGGAGGAAGCTCCAGTGATGGGGTGCTGGGCTGTGTTGAGGAAGAAGAGCTAAGTGAAGTGGAAAGTGACTCCAGAAGATGGAGGAAAGTGTGTGATGATGTTCCATGTAATGACAGAGATGTCCATGAAGATGAATGTCTATTACATCATTCCTCATAAGTTATTCTTCAGTAAAAAAAAATATGTTTATTTATGAACTATGGCCTCCTTCATTGAACTCTGAAACATCTGGTCCTGGCCGGCCGAAAACAATGGCACCATGCGATCTGTAAGAGCGTGTCGCCAATAATCGCTAAACCCCACTTTCATGTAGCGTGCTGGAGCGTGAAGCACAAGTACCTTGCCCATGGCTGCCGCCCTACGCCACATTACACTTAGTGGGAACAGTCATTCTGTGCTGACCGGCTCACTTTATGTGCACCTTGTTTGCCATCTATCGCCGCCCTTATCGGGTTCTATGAAGCCACAACTGTCAATCAAAGAAGAAGGAGGGTAAAAATAGAGGGAATACAAGCAGGTGGAAAGGTGTAGTTAAATATTTGGCCATGCGAAAGGGTGCATCGAGTGACTTGGTTTGATACAGAAAAAATAATAAAATCAAAGTGTCCTGATCACAGTGATCACCTGTTCTATGCGGGAACATGGCTGCACGTGTTCAGTTTCTCTACCGCGCCACCACAGGGGAAATGAAGGATTACACAGTTCCAATTCATGTAATGGGACACATGAAGATGGTTTTGTAAACCAGACAATCCCCTTTATGTGAAGGGATCCTGCGGTCAGTGGGGGGTAGGCAGAGTACAGGTACTGTAGTACTCTGCTCCAGTCGCCTGTCCTGACAGCAGGGGAACAGACGTGGCACCAGCTGAACCCGACACTGCGAGAACATCCTGCTTCCATTATCACTGCACAATCATCCGAGGTGAAACCCCCGCAGCCCTTTATCCCGCAGAGGGCCGTAGAACCTCTCTCAGCATCACCATTGTCACACACATCGTGACCCACATTGTCTCTTTGTTTTTGGATTTTTTAAAACTGCTCCTCACTTGGAAAATAATTAACTCCACAGTGATCAAACACCAAATCATGATTGGTATGAATCAGGATTCTGATCTCTGTTACCCCTGTCCCTGATGTCCATTTCTGATGCCCCTGGTGTCGACATCTGTCTCCCCTGTCCCTAGTGTCTTTCTCTGTTGCCCCTGTCCTATGCAGTCATCTCTGTCTCCCCTGCACTTGGCTCCATCTATTTGTTCTCTTTCCCAGATGTCCTTCTCTTGATTTCCCTTGTCCATGGTGTGCAACTCCATCTCTCTTGCCTCTATCCCTGTCTTCCATTTCAGTGTCCCATCCCTTGTGTCCATCACTGTTTTCCCTGTCCCTGGCGTCCATCTTTGTTGCCCCTGACCCTGGTGTCCATTTCTGTTTCCTTTGTCACTGGTGTCCTTCTGTTGCCCCTGGTGTCTATTTCTGTCTCCTTTGTCACTGGCGTCCGTCTCTGTTGCCCCTGACCTTGGTGTCCATTTCTGTCTCCTTTGTCACTGGTGTCCATCTATGTTGCCCCTGACCCTGGTGTCCATCTGTTTCCTTTGTCACTGGCGTCCATCTATGTTGCCCCTGACCCTGGTGTCCATTTCTGTTTCCTTTGTCACTGGTGTCCATCTATGTTGCCCCTGGTGTCCATTTCTGCTTCCATTGTCACTGGTGTCCATCTATGTTGCCCCTGGTGTCCATTTCTGTTTCCTTTGTCACTGGTGTCCTTCTGTTGCCCCTGGTGTCCATTTCTGTTTCCTTTGTCACTGGTGTCCTTCTGTTGCCCCTGGTGTCCATTTCTGTTTCCTTTGTCACTGGTGTCCATCTATGTTGCCCCTGGTGTCCATTTCTGCTTCCATTGTCACTGGTGTCCATCTATGTTGCCCCTGGTGTCCATTTCTGCTTCCATTGTCACTGGTGTCCATCTATGTTGCCCCTGGTGTCCATTTCTGCTTCCATTGTCACTGGTGTCCATCTATGTTGCCCCTGGTGTCCATTTCTGTTTCCTTTGTCACTGGTGTCCTTCTGTTGCCCCTGGTGTCCATTTCTGTTTCCTTTGTCACTGGTGTCCTTCTGTTGCCCCTGGTGTCCATTTCTGTTTCCTTTGTCACTGGTGTCCTTCTGTTGCCCCTGGTGTCCATTTCTGTTTCTTTTGTCACTGGTGTCCATCTATGTTGCCCCTGACCCTGGTGTCCATTTCTGTCTCCTTTGTCACTGGCGTCCATCTATGTTGCCCCTGACCCTGGTGTCCATTTCTGTTTCCTTTGTCACTGGCGTCCATCTATGTTGCCCCTGACCCTGGTGTCCATTTCTGTTTCCTTTGTCACTGGTGTCCATTCTTTGCCCCAGTTTCTGACGTTCTTTGTTTCCCCTGTTCCCTAGAATCTTGAACTGTCCATTGTCTCTGTTACCCCCAGCCCAGGAGAATTAGAGCCATTTATTCTGATGACTGGTCATAGGTAGCAGATAATAACCTAGAGTGTTTTTATCAGATTGTTACAGTCTTTTTTTATCCATTATCTCTCTGTTTCAGGATTTTGGGATGCACGCCATTTCTCGTGGTCTCATATTTCTTCTTGTGGTTTGTTCCTCCCTTTGTGACCGGCACGGTCCTGTGGTATTTGCTGTTTTATTGCTCCTTCCAAGCACTAAGCACGGTGAGCATCCTCCACACCTGTCCTGTCACATGACTTCGCCCGCCAAAACTGACTCCACCCACTGATACATCTTCTTAACGCCAGGCAGAGAAATAAAATCCAGGGATCGCTCCTTGCAAGGAGCTCAATGCAGACTGTGCAGTACTTCGGTGCCATCTAGTGGTGATTTGTCTGAATCACAAGTGTAATTGTGAATGTGTTTAACGTTCGTTAGTGGCCTCAAGGATGGTTATTATGGTACTAGATGGTGGTCCGATTCTAACGCATCGGGTAGTCTAGAGAATATGCATGTCCACATAGTATATTGCCCAGTCACATAGTATATTGCCCAGCCACATAGTATATTGCCCAGTGACGTAGTATATTGCCCAGCCACATAGTATATTGCCCAGTGACGTAGCATATTGCCCATCCAGGTAGTATATTGCCCAGCCACGTAGTATATTGCCCAACCACGTAATATATTGCCCAGTCACGTAGTATATTGCCCAGTCACGTAGTATATTGCTCAACCATGTAGTATATTGCCCAACCACGTAGTATATTGCCCAGTGACGTAGTATATTGCCCAGTCACGTAGTATACAGCACAGAGCCACGTAGTATATTGCCCAACCACGTAGTATATTGCCCAGTCACGTAGTATACAATACAGAGCCACGTAGTATATTGCCCAGCCACGTAGTATATTGCCCAGCCACGTAGTATATTGCCCAGCCACGTAGTATATTGCCCAGTGTCGTAGTATATTGCCCAGTCACGTAGTATATTGCCCAGTTACGTAGTATATTGCCCAGCCACGTAGTATATTGCCCAGTTACGTAGTATATTGCCCAGTGACGTAGTATATTGCCCAGTTACGTAGTATATTGCCCAGTCACGTAGTATATTGCCCAGTTACGTAGTATATTGCCCAGTCACGTAGTATATTGCCCAGTGTCGTAGTATATTGCCCAGCCACGTAGTATATTGCCCAGTTACGTAGTATATTGCCCAGTGACGTAGTATACAGCACAGAGCCACGTAGTATATTGCCCAGCCACGTATGTCCCAGGTTAAAAAATAAAAAATAAACATATACTCACCTTCCGAGGGCCCCTTGTAGTTCGGTCACATGACCGTGACGTCATGGCACGTCCTTCTCGCGCAGGGCCTGTGATGACGTCGCGGTCACATGACCGTGACGTCATGGCAGGTCCTTCTCCCATAACATTCTTGGCACCGGAAGCTGCTGGAGGTCACCGGAGCGTTGCGAAAGGTGAGTATATAATGATTTGTTATTTTTTAAATTATTTTTAACATTAGATGTTTTTACTATTGACGCTGCAAAGGCAGCATCAATAGTAAAAACTTGGTCACACAGGGTTATTAGCGGCGGTAACGGAGTGAGTTACCCGCGGCATAACGCGTCCGTTACCGCTGGCATTAACCCTGTGTGAGCGGTGACTGCGGGGAGTATGGAGCGGGTGCCGACTGCAGGGGAGTAGGGAGGGACTAATCGGACTGTGGCCGTCGCTGATTGGTCGCGGCAGCCATGACAGGCAGCTGGCGAGACCAATCAGCAACTTGGATTCCATGACAGTCAGAGGCCGCGACCAATGAATATCCGTGACAGACAGAAAGACAGAAGGACAGATAGACGGAAGTGACCTTTAGACAATTATATAGTAGATGGATGTGCCCGTGTGGATATACCGGGCTGATCAGCCACTGCTGCTAAGAGCCTAGCACTCAAAGCTTGTGATCATAAATCTTAAAATGATTGACCACCCATTAGCGATGTGTAATGTACACACTGTTAGGATCCAACTGCACTTGCCGCTTCCAGCAGTTGTCTTGTAACCTCAACCTTTCTGAAGTATATACATTACATAAAGTATGTGCCCCCTCCATATGTTATACATTGGGGCAATGGGGCAGGATGTCATACACCAGGGGGGAGGGGTTGGATGTTATACACCAGGGGGGAGGGATCAGATGTTACACGGGGGGGGGGGGAAAGGGCAAGGGGGCAGATGTTATATACCGAGGGGCGAGAGGTCGGATGTTATACACCAGGGGGCGAGAGGTTGCATGTGATACACTGGGGGGCGAGAGGCTGGATGTTATACACCAGGGGGCGAGAGGTTGCATGTGATACACTGGGGGGCGAGAGGTTGGATGTTATACACCAGGGGGCGAGAGGTTGTATGTGATACACTGGGGGGCGAGAGGTTGGATGTTATACACCAGGGGACGAAAGGGTGGATGTTATACACTGGGGGGCGAGAGGTTGGATGTTATACACCGGGGGGGAGAGAGGTTGGATTCTATACACCGGGGGGCGAGAGGTCGAATGTTATACACGGGGGTCGAGAGGTCAAATGTTATACACCAGGGGGCGAGTGGTTGGATGTTATACACCAGGGGGCGAGAGGTTGCATGTGATACACTGGGGGGGCGAGAGGCTGGATGTTATACACCAGGGGGCGAGAGGTTGCATGTGATACACTGGGGGGCGAGAGGTTGGATGTTATACACCAGGGGGCGAGAGGTTGCATGTGATACACTGGGGGGCGAGAGGTTGGATGTTATACACCAGGGGACAAGAGGTTGGATGTGATACACTGGGGGGCGAGAGGTTGGATGTGATACACTGGGGGGCGAGAGGTTGGATGTGATACACTGGGGGGCGAGAGGTTGGATGTGATACACTGGGGGGCGAGAGGTTGGATGTGATACACTGGGGGGCGAGAGGCTGGATGTTATACACCAGGGGGCGAGAGGTTGCATGTGATACACTGGGGGGCGAGAGGTTGGATGTGATACACTGGGGGGCGAGAGGTTGGATGTTATACACCAGGGGACGAGAGGTTGGATGTGATACACTGGGGGGCGAGAGGCTGGATGTTATACACCAGGGGGCGAGAGGTTGCATGTGATACACTGGGGGGCGAGAGGTTGGATGTTATACACCAGGGGACGAGAGGTTGGATGTGATACACTGGGAGGCGAGAGGTTGCATGTGATACACTGGGGGGCGAGAGGTTGGATGTTATACACCAGGGGGTGAGAAGTTGGATGTTATGCACTGGGGTGTGGGGTGAGGAGAGGTCGGATGTTATACACCGGGTGGCGAGAGGCTGGATATTATACACTGGGGGGTGAGAGGTCAGATATTATACACCAGGGGGCGAGTGGTCGGATGTTATACACTGGGGGGCGAGAGGTCGGATGTTATACACCAGGGGGCGAGAGGTCGGATGTTATGCACTGGGGTGTGGGGTGAGGAGAGGTCGGATGTTATACACCGGGTGGCGAGAGGCTGGATATTATACACTGGGGGGCGAGAGGGTGGATGTTATACACTGGGGGGCGAGAGGTCAGAAGTTATACACCGGGAGGGGGGGGGGGCGAGATGTCAGGTGTTATACACTGGGGCCGAGGGGCCAGATATTACAATAATTCTATATGATAAACCTGAATTCAATGATTACGACACATGTCCCAATACTTTTCTCCATATAGTGTACTGCACGCCTATACAGTGCATAATAGCACATATATATGCCTTCTTAAAGGAGTTGTTAGGTTTAGAAACTCATTTTATGTTGGCACTGCAGGGAAATAGAACTTCCCCATAGATTATAGCTAATTGGTGGTCCTAGCAGTGGTGGTCAGGTTATTATCCGAGGGATCCTTTTATAAGAGACTGTTTATAAATGGCATCCAGTTAATATTTTAGGGACTGTAGTTCTGTTTAGCAGCACTTTAATAAGAAAATAACTGTAGCTGCCTACTATGCAATTATTAATTACTCAGTTCCTCCATCCGCCACTAGAGGGAGCTCACTGCATATTATCTATACATTGAACTCCATAATAAGACAGTGCACCTCCGTCAGTGCCCTCTAGTGGTGAATGTGGGCAACAAGCATGTAGGAAAGGAAAAATGAGTGAGTGAATGGATGAATAATCAGCACCTCATTATAAATAAAGCAATTTTGCAGCTATTGGAATCACACATCTGTCTCTTTGCATCTTAACACTTGATAATTTTACTTCCTTTAGATTTATCATGTCCCATACACCACTCTGACCATGTTTCTTAGCACAGACCAGTCAGAACGGGATTCAGCTACAGCGTACCGTAAGTGTCACATGTTTGTTTTGACTGATTTTAATTTTTTAGTTTTGCGCTAGCCACTCTGTCTAGCAGATCGCTGAGGAGAGCCTGGTCACCACCCTTTAACCCTTACACAGGCATCTAAACTTGCTCAGGGGCCCCTGGGTTGGGTCCACGGAGTGGCTGTTGGCCGATGCAGCGGGCTGGCAGACCACAGTCAGAAAGTTGTGTCAATGCCAGGAGGTTGGGGACAGAAGTCAGGCAGAATAGTCTAAGCATGGCTTGGGGTCAGAAACGGGAGTCAAACTAGTAAGGAAACATTGATATAGGGAGCTCACAAGGGTCAGGGTAAACCTTATTACTGGCAGTGCAGACGGGGGGCTTGGGATATATAGACAGAGCCTTGCCCAAAGCTCTTATAAAAGAGTTCATAAGAATTATGTTAAGGGTTAAATCCCCAACTTGTCTGCCTAAATAGTGTAAAAAGTCCCAAAACTCAAACAGAGGTGCTGCCCTGTCGCCCCACAGGGAAGGCACAGCACCGCCGAGTGTCCCATACCCAGTGCCTGCCAGACAGTACCAGCATACCCAGTGCCTGCCAGACAGTACCAGCATACCCAGTGCCTGCCAGACAGTACCAGCATACCCAGTGCCTGCCAGACAGTACCAGCATACCCAGTGCCTGCCAGATAGTACCAGCATACCCAGTACCTGCCACACAGTACCAGCATACCCAGTGCCTGCCAGACAGTACCAGCATACCCAGTGCCTCCCAGACAGTACCAGCATACCCAGGGCCTGCCAGACAGTATCAGCATACCCAGTGCCTGCCAGACAGTACCAGCATACCCAGTGCCTGCCACACAGTACCAGCATACCCAGTGCCTGCCAGACAGTACCAGCATACCCAGTGCCTCCCAGACAGTACCAGCATACCCAGTGCCTGCCAGACAGTACCAGCATACCCAGTGCCTGCCAGACAGTACCAGCATACCCAGTGCCTGCCAGACAGTACCAGCATACCCAGGGCCTGCCAGACAGTACCAGCATACCCAGTGCCTGCCAGACAGTACCAGCATACCCAGTGCCTGCCACACAGTACCAGCATACCCAGTGCCTGCCAGACAGTACCAGCATACCCAGTGCCTCCCAGACAGTACCAGCATACCCAGTGCCTGCCAGACAGTACCAGCATACCCAGTGCCTGCCAGACAGTACCAGCATACCCAGTGCCTGCCAGACAGTACCAGCATACCCAGTGCCTGCCAGACAGTACCAGCATACCCAGTGCCTGCCAGACAGTACCAGCATACCCAGTGCCTGCCAGATAGTACCAGCATACCCAGTACCTGCCACACAGTACCAGCATACCCAGTGCCTGCCAGACAGTACCAGCATACCCAGTGCCTCCCAGACAGTACCAGCATACCCAGGGCCTGCCAGACAGTATCAGCATACCCAGTGCCTGCCAGACAGTACCAGCATACCCAGTGCCTGCCACACAGTACCAGCATACCCAGTGCCTGCCAGACAGTACCAGCATACCCAGTGCCTCCCAGACAGTACCAGCATACCCAGTGCCTGCCAGACAGTACCAGCATACCCAGTGCCTGCCAGACAGTACCAGCATACCCAGTGCCTGCCAGACAGTACCAGCATACCCAGGGCCTGCCAGACAGTACCAGCATACCCAGTGCCTGCCAGACAGTACCAGCATACCCAGTGCCTGCCACACAGTACCAGCATACCCAGTGCCTGCCAGACAGTACCAGCATACCCAGTGCCTCCCAGACAGTACCAGCATACCCAGTGCCTGCCAGACAGTACCAGCATACCCAGTGCCTGCCAGACAGTACCAGCATACCCAGTGCCTGCCACACAGTACCAGCATACCCAGTGCCTGCCAGACAGTACCAGCATACCCAGTGCCTGCCAGATAGTACCAGCATACCCAGTGCCAGCCAGACAGTACCAGCATACCCAGTGCCTGCCAGATAGTACCAGCATACCCAGTGCCAGCCAGACAGTACCAGCATATCCAGTGCCTGCCAGACAGTACCAGCATACCCAGTGCCTGCCAGACAGTACCAGCATACCCAGTGCCTGCCACACAGTACCAGCATACCCAGTGCCTGCCAGATAGTACCAGCATACCCAGTGCCAGCCAGACAGTACCAGCATATCCAGTGCCTGCCAGACAGTACCAGCATACCCAGTGCCTGCCAGACAGTACCAGCATACCCAATGCCTGCCAGACAGTACGAGCATACCCAGTGCCTGCCAGATAGTACCAGCATACCCAGTGCCAGCCAGAGAGTACCAGCATACCCAGTGCTGGCCAGGCAGTGCCAGCATACCCAGTGCTTGCCAGATATTGCCACTAACTCAGTGCCTTCCAGACAGTGCTACTATATACAGTGCCTGCCAGTGACACCATATAGCGTGACACTCTACGCAATGTCTGCCAGTCCGTGTCTTTAGGAAACATATTGCACATGTGCGGAGAACATCATGCACCCATTGGTTCCTAACCCCCTGAGACGTTCCTCTCCAGGAATGACCATGGAGGTGCTGGGGACTCTCATCGGAGCGGCTCTACAAGGGCAGATAGTGGCAAGCGCTCACACGTCTCATCACTGCCACGTGGATTATGGCACCAAGAACATTTCAATGAATGCCACGTACTCCCTGGTGAACAGCACCATCTTAGTACCAGGAACCGCGGATTACAAGCTGCACGCTGTAAGTATTGGGGGATTAATTATATCCACGGAGGGCAGAGTATCCTGGATATTAAGAAACAGTCACCGGTCCACGGTCTGATCAGTGTCACATTTATGCCTAGAGGAACGTTTACATGATCGCTGCTGGCGCGACCGGCTGCATTTACCTGCTCTGCACGGCCATCCTGTTTCTGGGAGTCAAGGAGAGAAATGGTGAGATGTGATCTAAAATGTAATTTAGTCATTGATTACATTGGAAAAGCTTGGCCGCTCTCTTACTAAACAGCGCCACACCTGTGTGCAGGTTGTGTGCGGCATTGCAATTGAGTTGCATTCACTCTGAGCTGCAATACCAGGTACAACCATTGAAGAGGGGTGGCGCTGTTTCTTAAAGAAAGCAGCTATGCCTCTGCAACCGCTTGAATCATGGCAAACGCTATGCCGGATGACTTTGCTTAGATTTTGTGCAGGTCTGTGGATCTTTTCCTGGTGACTTTACCTATTAATAATTTCATATATTTTCCAGATCCGTATGCAGGGTCTTCAGGGAAGGTTTTGCCATTTTTTAGCGGTTTCAAAAAATCCATGAGGCACAGCCCGTACTGTTATCTCATAGCGTCATTCCTGCTGATTTCAGCTGCCGTTCAGGTATTGTGCTGCTTGGGGGGTCTAGAGATTCCTTGAGATTTCGGTAGACCCCCTGATATTGTCATTTTCTTTTATTGTAAATGTAATTGGTTTCATCTAAATGTATTTGACAGATAATTTTGGTTCCTTTAATGCAGGGGTGAGGAACCTTTTATCTGCCAAGGGCAATTTGGATATTTATACCATTCTTTGGGGGCAGCAAAAAAATTTTAACTTGAAAATTACCCTGCTATATTTGATGCAACATTTAATTATCTCCCCCTAATATGATGGTTGGAGCTTCTTCTCTTTGGTGCTACTGGGATGAAAAGTGGTAGTGATAATGTCGCTACTAGTAACTGCGTTTCCAAGTTTGCGTCGGTCTGGAACGCAGTCGACACTTTGTGATAAGTTTTGTAAAGAATTTGCAGCAGTAAGTCGTACCAGGCACAGATGTATATAACGCTGCATGTCTAGTTAAAGTGGAAATATCATCACTAATCGCATTACATTTATAGAACTCAAACAGTGGGAGCTCTGCAGTATACATCACATAGGGGACAACAAGAATGCTATATATACATCATGTAGGAGACACCAAGGCTGCTATATATCCAGCATATAGAAACAACGAGGCTGCTGTCTATGCATCACATAGGAGACAACAAGACTGCTGTCTATACATCACATAGGAGACACCGGGGCTGCTGTATATACATCACATAGGAGACGAGACTGCTGTATATACAGTATATCACATAGGATACTGCTGTGTATACATAGCATAGGAGACACCGCTGCTGTATATACATCATATAGGAGATAAAGAGGCTGCTATATATTCATCAAATAGGAGACAACAAGACTGCAGTATATACATCACATAGGAGATGAAACTGCTGCATATACATCGAATAGGAGAATCAAAGGCTGCTGTATATACATCACATAGGAGACACTGAGGCTGCAGTATATACATCACATAGGAGACACCAAGGCTGCTGTATATACATCACATAGGTGACAATGAGACTGTGGTATATACATCACATAGGGGCACTTCGGTCCTTGGTCCCCGGGAATTGGTCTGGGGTCGGATAAAAGGTAATTGCGGGCCAGAGGTTCCCCACTCCTGCTTTAGTCCATATTAACCCTTTAGTTAAAAAAAAAGGTGTTTTAAAGGCTATAGACGCAGTGGGAGACCTTTTGTTTTACTTAAATGCATGTCAACGGGACCATGCGTGTGCTGTCCAATTTTTTACGCATCCATCTCCTAGAAAACCCGACATTTCATCAGCCTGCATACAGTAAATTCACGGCTTGACCTGTCAGAATAGAATAGATAAAAACATATAGAATAGATAGAAAGATGTCAGTGACATTTATATAATTAGTGCAGTGTATGTGTAATTTAATGTACATCTATTCAGCTAATAATTCATTAAGTTAAAGAAAGAAATGGCATGGGGACCCCCGAAATTTAGCTAACCAGCTGATGGAAATCCGACTGGTGGGGGGCAGATGTTTATATCCTGGGAAGGGGGTAATAAAGATGGAGCTTCCCAGGCTATTAATATCAGCTCACAGCTGTATATTTAGCCTTCACTCAATGTTAAAATGAGGGACTCCTTGAAGAAAATTACATGGGGTTCCCTCTAAATTATTAACTAGCAAAGGCTAGGAAGGCAGCTGGGGCTGATATTAATAGCCAAGGAAGGGGCCATGGAGAGTGGTCCCCTACCAGACTAAAAACATCAGCTTTCAGCCGCCCCAGAAGTGGTGCATGCATAAGATGCGCCAAATCTGCCACTTAGCCTTGCTCTTCCCACTTGCCCTGTAGTAGTGGCAAGTAGGGCAATACTTGGGAGGTTGATATCACCTGTGTATTGTCAGGTGACATCAAGCCCAGGGGTTAGTAATTGAGAGGTGTCTATAAGACGCCCCCATTACTAACCCCATAGTCATATTGTATAAAAACACCTAGAATAAAGTCCTTTAATAAATAATGACTTCAATGAGGCAAATGGAGTCCAAAATGTGAAACTTTTCCAACAGTATCGCTTCCAACCAAACACGACAGCGAAGGTTAGTAACAAAAAAAAGAGAGCTGCAGGCACCATTCATGGCTGAGCACTAACCGTAATCCAGAGTACAGTTTTTCCGCCATAAAAGTTTGCACCAATCCATCAGACAGGGCGGTGAGCCTTGTAGCCGGCAGAAGGTGTGTGGTACTCGGGGACACTCACATGTAAACCTTTCTCTCCAATCTGTCAGCTTCAGCAGAGCAATTTTGTCCTTTTTTGCACACACGCTGCAGGAGACTTACGGGATCACTTCCAGAACTTGGTGCTGACTATTTTGGTGAGTTGTCAATCTTCCTGTGACTTCATGTAACTCTGGCAGTCTGTGTTGTGCTCGTCCTCACCACCATCATTCTGATAGTTCTTCCTTTTTTCCGACATTGCTGGAAGACTTTATGGCTTTGTTTCCTTATCTGGTCAACAGTGCCCCCAACCCAGCATTATTGTCTTTACTGAATATTGGTGCCCCCAACCCAGCATTACTGCCTGTACTCAATACTGGTGCCCCTAACCCATCATTACTGTCTGTACTCAACACCGGTGCCCCAACCCAGCATTAGTGCCTTTACTCAATACTGGTGCCCCCAACCCAGCATTACTGCCTGTACTCAATACTGGTGCCCCTAACCCATCATTACTGTCTGTACTCAACACCGGTGCCCCAACCCAGCATTACTGCCTTTACTCAATACTGGTGCCCCCAACCCAGCATTACTGCCTGTACTCAATACTGGTTCCCCTAACCCAGCATTACTGCCTGTACTCAATATTGGTGCCCCCACCCCATCATTACTATCTGTACTCAATATTGGTGCCCCCCAACCCAGCATTACTGCCTGTACTCAATATTGGTGCCCCCAACCCAGCATTAGTGCCATTACTCAATGCCAGTGCCCCAACCCAGCATTACTGCCTGTACTCAATATTGGTGCCCCCAACCCAGCATTAGTGCCATTACTCAATACTGGTGCCCCCAACCCAGCATTACTGCCTGTACTCAATACTGGTGCCCCTAACCGATCATTACTGTCTGTACTCAACACCGGTGCCCCAACCCAGCATTAGTGCCATTACTCAATACTGGTGCCCCCAACCCAGCATTACTGCCTGTACTCAATATTGGTGCCCCCAACCCAGCATTAGTGCCTGTACTCAATACTGGTTCCTGTAACCCAGCATTACTGCCTGTACTCAATATTGGTGCCCTCACCCCATCATTACTGTCTGTACTCAACACCGGTGCCCCAACCCATCATTACTGTCTGTACTCAACACCGGTGCCCCAACCCAGCATTAGTGCCTTTACTCAATACTGGTGCCCCCAACCCACCATTACTGCCTGTACTCAATATTGGTGCCCCCACCCCATCATTACTGTCTGTACTCAATATTGGTGCCCCCCAACCCAGCATTACTGCCTGTACTCAATATTGGTGCCCCCAACCCAGCATTAGTGCCATTACTCAATGCCGGTGCCCCAACCCAGCATTACTGCCTGTACTCAATATTGGTGCCCCCAACCCAGCATTAGTGCCATTACTCAATACTGGTGCCCCCAACCCAGCATTACTGCCTGTACTCAATATTGGTGCCCCCACCCCATCATTACTGTCTGTACTCAATATTGGTGCCCCCAACCCAGCAATACTGCCTGTACTCAATACCGGTGCCCCTACCCAGCATTACTGCCATTACTCAATACTGGTGCCCCAACCCAGCATTACTGCCTGTCCTCAATACTGGTGCCCCCAACCCAGCATTACTGCCTGTACTCAATACTGGTGCCCCTAACCCAGCATTACTGCCTGTACTCAATATTGGTGCCCCCACCCCATTATTACTGTCTGTACTCAATATTGGTGCCCCCCAACCCAGCATTACTGCCTGTACTCAATATTGGTGCCCCCAACCCAGCATTAGTGCCATTACTCAATGCCGGTGCCCCAACCCAGCATTACTGCCTGTACTCAATACTGGTGCCCCTAACCGATCATTACTGTCTGTACTCAACACCGGTGCCCCAACCCAGCATTAGTGCCATTACTCAATACTGGTGCCCCCAACCCAGCATTACTGCCTGTACTCAATATTGGTGCCCCCAACCCAGCATTACTGCCTGTACTCAATACTGGTTCCCCTAACCCAGCATTACTGCCTGTACTCAATATTGGTGCCCTCACCCCATCATTACTGTCTGTACTCAACACCGGTGCCCCAACCCATCATTACTGTCTGTACTCAACACCGGTGCCCCAACCCAGCATTAGTGCCATTACTCAATACTTGTGCCCCCAACCCAGCATTACTGCCTGTACTCAATATTGGTGCCCCCACCCCATCATTACTGTCTGTACTCAATATTGGTGCCCCCAACCCAGCAATACTGCCTGTACTCAATACCGGTGCCCCAACCCAGCATTAGTGCCATTACTCAATACTGGTGCCCCCAACCCAGCATTACTGCCTGTACTCAATATTGGTGCCCCCAACCCAGCATTACTGCCTGTACTCAATACTGGTTCCCCTAACCCAGCATTACTGCCTGTACTCAATATTGGTGCCCTCACCCCATCATTACTGTCTGTACTCAACACCGGTGCCCCAACCCATCATTACTGTCTGTACTAACCCAGCATTAGTGCCTTTACTCAATACTGGTGCCCCCAACCCACCATTACTGCCTGTACTCAATATTGGTGCCCCCACCCCATCATTACTGCCTGTACTCAATATTGGTGCCCCCAACCCAGCATTAGTGCCATTACTCAATGCCGGTGCCCCAACCCAGCATTACTGCCTGTACTCAATATTGGTGCCCCCAACCCAGCATTAGTGCCATTACTCAATACTGGTGCCCCCAACCCAGCATTACTGCCTGTACTCAATATTGGTGCCCCCACCCCATCATTACTGTCTGTACTCAATATTGGTGCCCCCAACCCAGCAATACTGCCTGTACTCAATACCGGTGCCCCTACCCAGCATTACTGCCATTACTCAATACTGGTGCCCCAACCCAGCATTACTGCCTGTCCTCAATACTGGTGCCCCCAACCCAGCATTACTGCCTGTACTCAATACTGGTGCCCCTAACCCAGCATTACTGCCTGTACTCAATATTGGTGCCCCACCCCATTATTACTGTCTGTACTCAATATTGGTGCCCCCCAACCCAGCATTACTGCCTGTACTCAATATTGGTGCCCCCAACCCAGCATTAGTGCCATTACTCAATGCCGGTGCCCCAACCCAGCATTACTGCCTGTACTCAATACTGGTGCCCCTAACCGATCATTACTGTCTGTACTCAACACCGGTGCCCCAACCCAGCATTAGTGCCATTACTCAATACTGGTGCCCCCAACCCAGCATTACTGCCTGTACTCAATATTGGTGCCCCCAACCCAGCATTACTGCCTGTACTCAATACTGGTTCCCCTAACCCAGCATTACTGCCTGTACTCAATATTGGTGCCCTCACCCCATCATTACTGTCTGTACTCAACACCGGTGCCCCAACCCATCATTACTGTCTGTACTAACCCAGCATTAGTGCCTTTACTCAATACTGGTGCCCCCAACCCACCATTACTGCCTGTACTCAATATTGGTGCCCCCACCCCATCATTACTGTCTGTACTCAATATTGGTGCCCCCAACCCAGCATTACTGCCTGTACTCAATATTGGTGCCCCCAACCCAGCATTAGTGCCATTACTCAATGCCGGTGCCCCAACCCAGCATTACTGCCTATACTCAATATTGGTGCCCCCAACCCAGCATTAGTGCCATTACTCAATACTGGTGCCCCCAACCCAGCATTACTGCCTGTACTCAATATTGGTGCCCCCACCCCATCATTACTGTCTGTACTCAATATTGGTGCCCCCAACCCAGCAATACTGCCTGTACTCAATACCGGTGCCCCAACCCAGCATTAGTGCCATTACTCAATACTGGTGCCCCCAACCCAGCATTACTGCCTGTACTCAATACTGGTGCCCCCAACCCAGCATTAGTGCCATTACTCAATACTGGTGCCCCCAACCCAGCATTACTGCCTGTCCTCAATACTGGTGCCCCTAACCCAGCATTACTGCCATTACTCAATATTGGTGCCCCCAACCCATCATTACTGTCTGTACTCAATATTGGTGCCCCCAACCCAGCATTAGTGCCTGTATATTCAATACTGGTGCCCCAACTCCGCATCCGTGCCATTATTCAATACTGATGCCCCTAACCCAGCATTACTGCTTGTACTCAATATTGGTGCCCCCAACCCAGCATTACTGCCTGTATTCAATACTGGTGCCCCAACTCAGCATTCGTGCTATTATTCAATACTGATGCCCCTATCCCAGCATTACTGCTTGTACTCAATATTGGTGCCCCCCAACCCAGCATTACTGCCTGTACTCAATATTGGTGCCCCCAACCCAGCATTACTGCCTGTACTCAATATTGGTGCCCCCAACCCAGCATTCGTGCCATTACTCAATACTGGTGCCCCCAACCCAGCATTACTGCCTGTACTCAATATTAGTGCCCCCAACCCAGCATTAGTGCCATTACTCAATACTGGTGCCCCTAACCCAGCATTAGTGCCATTACTCAATACTGGTGCCCCTAACCCAGCATTAGTGCCATTACTCAATACTGGTGCCCCCAACCCAGCATTACTACCTCTACTCAATATTGGTGCCCCCCAACCCAGCATTACTGCCTGTACTCAATATTGGTGCCCCCCAACCCAGGATTACTGCCTGTACTCAATATTGGTGCCCCCCAACCCAGCATTACTGCCTGTACTCAATATTGGTGCCCCTTAGTCCCCCAACTCAATAATAGTGCCTTTTCTCAGTATTGGTGTCTTTTAGTGCCATCAGTAATTGTGCCCCCTCCTAATTCATTAATTATGATTTTACTGCCTTCACTCATTATTGGTCTCTGCACTTATTAATAATGCTCTTGATGCCTGTCAGTACCCTCCCCAGTCATTAATGGTGCTCCTACGCAGTAATAGTGCCCCTTAGTGCCTTCAATAAGTAATGTGTTCCCACAGTGCTCCCGACACAGGAATACTGTCATAACAAAAAAATCCAACTAATACTCCTCTACTACCATTGCCACAATGAACAAAACTGCTCAGTCTCCCTAGACCTCCAGCCTATAAGACTCCGGGATGTCCTCGCGCTGCCCTGCACAGGAGCCCGGCTCCAGCATCATGTATGGCTGACATTGGCTGTAACCTATGAGAAGGGAATGATGGAGCAGGGAGCTGATGGATCTGGAGGACCAAGTAAAAATGATGGGGTTTGGGCTGCGATGCCCTGTCCTATGACACTTCAGATAGATAAATATAAAATGTAATAAGTACGTGTTTTCTCCTTTTTTTCCAGCTTTCCGCTGTCTTGAGCATCCCATTCTGGCAGTGGTTTCTACAAAGATTTGGCAAGAAGACAGCAGCTTTTGGGATTTCTGTAAGAATTCTGGAGAATGTGTAATAATAAAATATGTGCTAAGTATGCAGTCGCTGTCTTCACCATGTTACGGTATATAGAGGGCCGTCCGCAGCTGAAGACCCCCTTTATGAGCCAGAGTGTAGGGCTGCTAAGTGAGTTCTCTATATGTGACATCTTCAGAAGGGTGTGAGGACTTGCTCATTCTCAGGCGGGTGTGAGGACTTGCTCATTCTCAGAAGGGTGTGAGGACTTGCTCATTCTCAGGCGGGTGTGAGGACTTGCTCATTCTCAGAAGGGTGTGAGGACTTGCTCATTCTCATAAGGGTGTGAGGACTTGCTCATTCTCAGGCGGGTGTGAGGACTTGCTCATTCTCAGAAGGGTGTGAGGACTTGCTCATTCTCAGAAGGGTGTGAGGACTTGCTCATTCTCAGAAGGGTGTGAGGACTTGCTCATTCTCAGGCGGGTGTGAGGACTTGCTCATTCTCAGGCGGGTGTGAGGACTTGCTCATTCTCAGGCGGGTGTGAGGACTTGCTCATTCTCAGATGGGTGTGAGGACTTGCTCATTCTCAGGTGGGTGTGAGGACTTGCTCATTCTCAGAAGGGTGTGAGGACTTGCTCATTCTCAGAAGGGTGTGAGGACTTGCTCATTCTCAGACGGGTGTGAGGACTTGCTCATTCTCAGACGGGTGTGAGGACTTGCTCATTCTCAGGTGGGTGTGAGGACTTGCTCATTCTCAGAAGGGTGTGAGGACTTGCTCATTCTCAGACGGGTGTGAGGACTTGCTCATTCTCAGACGGGTGTGAGGACTTGCTCATTCTCAGACGGGTGTGAGGACTTTCTCATTCTCAGAAGGGTGTGAGGACTTGCTCATTCTCAGAAGGGTGTGAGGACTTGCTCATTCTCAGACGGGTGTGAGGACTTGCTCATTCTCAATACTGGCCTGTGTCTGTTTTGCAGTGGATGATCCCGTTTGCCATCATGCTGGTCACCATACCAAACGTGATTGTAGGATATCTGGTGGCCGTGTCATCAGGATTCAGCATTGCGGCATCTCTTCTCCTTCCATGGTGCGTACAGTTTCACCTGCGACATAACTGCTTAGGTTTGCTGATATAAGCAAAGAAAAACACAACCTAGAAATTGCATAAATGACCTTTCAGGTTTTATACTATAGATGTCGGAATATAAATAACATCTCAGTAAGTGATGCCATCACTAGAGTTGGTGTGTATCAATTCCACATCAGTAATCTGAGACCACTGGACAGAAGCCCTGAGGACTACCTCCTAATATCTGTGGCTCTTCTGGCACAACATGATGTCACTCTGGAACAATTACGTGGCGCCTGGCCAGCTAATCAAAAGTAGATCTACGGATGCATACAAGTAAGAAGCGGTTCTCAGGGCTCCATTTCCAGAGTCCACTGAATTCCCGATGTCAGTGATGGACGGGGCCTTGTGACTTGATTTTAACAAACTCTAGCCATCACCGAATGGTTAGTAGAGGTCAGACCTCTGGGATCTGCACCGATCTTGAGAATAGTAATTGCTTAAAAAATGGAAAATTAACGTAAAGTGGTTATCCAAAAATGTAATAAAATTGTAATTCAAGCTGCAGCTTGTCATAGTTACATGTGAAAACGATCTGCAGTCTGAAGGAACACTGCTCCTGAGACCTGTGTCTAAACTGACAGGAGCTATATTTTAAGCATACATATCGGTGAGCAGCCAAAGAAGAGCTGTGACAGGAGACAAAAAACAAATCTTCTCAGCTGACTGAGTGCAGAGAACTGAGGCTGGAGAAAAATATCCTTTGTGGTTTTTCAGCTGAATAGAAGATTTATTTCTTCTGATATCACAGCCCTTCTCCTCTGCTATGTGAGCTTACAATACAGCTCCTTTGTCAGTTGAGACACAGGATTCAGGAGACATGTTTCTTCAGACTGCAGGGTATCCTGACATGTGACTAGGATTGACTGCTGTTTGTAATACGTGATGGGGGATTTTAGGAAAATCTCTTTAAGGCAGAAGTGTTATATGTAAAAATGTTCTAAATTCATTAAACATTATGCAATGCTTCGTGCGCCAGCATGTTTCCTAGAGGCCATGTTTTACAGCCACTGTGATATTAATAGTTCCTACAACAATGATTGCCAACACTCCTGCAAAACTACCACTCTCAGCATGTTCAGAGAGCGCAGCTCCCATGCTATGCTGTGAGCAGTAGTTTTGCAATTTGTTGATGATCCTTTCCAAATAGCATTGCAAGGAACAGACAGATGTAGCAGAGCTGAATGTGCAAAATGCAGGACAGTTAATGCAATAGGTTCAGATGCGCATAGAAAACAAAAAAAGTGGTATCTGTAAAAATACTCGTAAGAGATGCGCACAGGATATTTTATGTTCTGGTCTTATCCCTTCAGGTCCATGCTTCCTGACGTAGTGGATAATTTCCGTCAAAAAAATCCTCGTGCAAATGGACTGGAGGCCATTTTCTACTCCTCATTTGTCTTCTTTACCAAGTTATCTGCAGGGATCGCACTAGGAATTTCTACCCTGAGTCTGCAGTAAGTGATAAATGTGTAACAGGAGTGCCGCCATTTAGCCCCGACACCCCTGAATGGGTGATTAAGGACCATGATGCATTGCATGCCCTTAATTTTTTACTGTACAAAAACGCCAAACTCTTGACTACAGTTTGGGCCTGGTAATGTAGCTCAGATCCATTGAAGTGAACGGGGTCTGAGCTGCAATATCACGCACAGATCATGGAATTAATACAGCTCACAGACCCCAAAATTCATTAAGATTGACCCCAGATTCAGACTTGCCTGCTTACATATTCACTGAGGCTCCAATTTTGATGATAAGGCGGAAGTGTTAGATATAGATACTGACTAGTGTTGCTGGCAGATTCGCAGGTTACAGCAGTGGCGTCTGCAGACAATCCTACCACGTGGTGCTGACGCTGCAGATACTCATTGGCGCGGTCCCGGCGGTCCTCATTATTCTAGGACTAATCATCCTCATCTTCTACCCAATCACAGAAGACACACGGAGGGAAACGGAGCTAGCACTCAATAATATAAGGTACAAATGATAATATTAGCTCGGTATGCCATATATCTCTCATGCAATAAGATGCCCATGGCAAAGGAATTGCCACCAACAAGTGACATCTGCTGGGCATTGTCACTCAGTGCCCCTCCTGTGATACCAGGGGTAAAACAATCCAAGGCAAAGGGAAGATCGTCATGGTCAGTGCAAGAAAGCAAGTAAACACTGATTATTTCTGTTAATGTTGATGATTATGGCTTACCACCAATGAAAACCCAAAAGTCATCATCTCAGTAAATTAGAATACTTTATAACACCAGCTTGAAAAATTATTTTAAAATCTGAAAT
The DNA here is from genome assembly GCF_032444005.1 of Ranitomeya imitator. Classification (NCBI taxonomy): domain Eukaryota; kingdom Metazoa; phylum Chordata; class Amphibia; order Anura; family Dendrobatidae; genus Ranitomeya; species Ranitomeya imitator. Next base: position 650,961,619 of record NC_091286.1, read on the forward strand.
GTTGGCCCACTGAAATGTATATTCAGTAAATGCACTCAATACTTTGTCAGAGCTCCTTTTGCATCAATTACTGCATCAATGTGGCGTGGCATGGTGCTGATCAGCCTGTGGCGCTGCTGAGGGGTTATGGAAGCCCAGGTTGCTTTGATAGCAGCCTTCAGCTCGTCTGCATTGTTGGGTCTGGTGTCTCTCATCTTCCTCTTGACAATACTCCATAGATTCTCTATGGGGTTAAGGTCAGGCGAGTTTGCTGCCAATCAAGCACAGTGATGCTGTCGTTTGGAAACCAGGTATTGGTACTTTTGGCAGTGTGGACAGGTGCCAAGTCCTGCTGGAGAATGAAATTTCCATCTCCAAAAAGGTTGTCAGCAGAGGGAAGCATGCAGTGCTCTAAAATGTCCTGGTAGACGGCTGCACTGAACTTTGGTGTTGATAAAACACAGTGGACCTACACCAGCAGATGACATAGCTCCCCAAACCTTCACTGATTGTGGAGACTTCACACTAGACCTCAAGCAGCTTGGATTGTGGCCTCTCTACTCTTCCTCCAGACTCTGGGGCCTTGATTTCCAAATGAAATGCAAAATTTACTTTCATCTGAAAACAACACCTTGGACCACTGAGCAACAGTCCAGTTCTTTTCCTCCTCGGCCCAGGTAAGATGCTTCTGGCGTTGTCTATTGGTCATGAGTGGCTGACACAAAGAATGTGACACTTGTAGCCCATGTCCTGGATACGTCTGTGTGTGGTGGCTCTTGAAGCCATGACTCCAGCAGCAGTCCACTCCTTGTGAATCTCCCCCAAATTTTTGAATGGTCTTTTCTTAACAATCCTTTCAAGGCTGCGGTTATCCCGGTTGCTCGTTCACCTTTTTCTACAGCACTTTTTCCTTCCAATCAACTTTCCATTAATATGCTTGGATACAGCACTCTGTGAACAGCCAGCTTCTTTAGCAATGACCTTTTGTGGCTTACCCTCCTTGTGGAGTGTGTCAGTGACGACCTTCTGGACATCTGTCAGGTCAGCAGTCTTCCCCATGATTGTGGAGTCTACTGAAACAGACTAAGGGACACTTATAAATGCTTAGGAAGCCTTTGCAGGTGTTTTTGTTAATTATTCTATTCTTAATTATTCTTATTCTAAGTTACTGAGATAATGACCTTTGTGTTTTCATTGGCTGTAAGCAATAATCATCTACATTAACAGAAATAAACACTTGAAATAGATCACTCTGTGTGTAACAACGCTATATATGAGATTCACTTTTTGTAATAAAGAACTGAAATAAATTCAATTTTTGATGATATTCTAATTTAGTGAGAAGCACTTGTACCTCCTCCAGAAAAAAAAAAAACAGACTAAAAACACTTTATATGAACAGCAAAATGGATTTCCCATCCAAATGAATAGGAAGAATGTTGGAGGATTTTGGAATAAATAAGCTACAAAAATCTCCATCTGAACATAGTAAGGAGGCTATCAAATATTTTGAGGATGGCAAAAATGATGATTTTTTTTCCAAGCAGAAACTGCTTCAGAAAACCCTCCTTTTTTTATTTATTTTCTGAAGAGATTTTAAAGCATTTTTGAAGAGTATTTTCCTGAAGTGTTCTTGGCAGCCTTTTGATTGCACAGTTTCTAGCCAGAAGCAAATTCCACCAGGATCAGTTTTAAAGGAGTAACGTACATTTTTTTTCCTTGCCAGATTTTTTTTTAAAAACTTCTTCAACGAAAAAACTTATGGAGCAAATCCACTAAAAAACTCCTCAGTGTGAACATAGCCTTAAAGGGGTATTGCCGTCTCAATCTCTATCCCAATATGTTGAAGGTGTAATAATAATAATATTGGCAAATACCTCCAATTAGTAGTATACTGTAGTTCTAATTGTCATGTACCCCATGTGCAGGGCATTGTAGTAGCTTAGATATCCATGGTTACGACAACTAGCTGTCACATGAATGCCAAAGCTACTGCAATGCCCTGCACATGGGGTAAGCAACAAGTGAATCAGAAGAACTATACTACATTTCTAATTTGAGGTATTTGCTAATATTATTATTATACCTACTACATATTGGGCTAGGATCTTGGAGATGGGAATACTCATTTAATGTTACTCAATGGAAGAAAACTGAATTCATTATATATTTTATCTGACAGGGTCATAGTTTATTGGAATTTTTTTTATAGGAACATAAAGAGGTTGTATTGTCATAGTCTTGAGATTTGATGGTCACTCAAGGATAACTGTGTGGAGACATGGTTAAATAGGTTAAATTAAAAAAAAAAAAACAGCGTCCACCATGAGGTTGGAGCAACTTTTCCCTATGGTTAAAGGGGTTGTCCGGTAAAAACAAGCTGTCGCCGATCTATAAAAATGGTTATAACGTCTCACAATCCTTTTTCTCAGGTTCCAGACTCGACGCTCGACCCTAATTGTCATCTAAACTGAATATCCAGCTCTGAAGGGACAAGTCTGCAACATCTGCTGCGTAAAATCTTCAACTCCATCTGCTCCACCACTGGTGTATCCGGAGTATGAGAACCAGCAGCGGCCTCACGCCATCGCCACCACCTCTGGTACAGTCCGAGGCGGGAGCAGGAGCTGTGTAGAGAACATTTTATCTAGCTACAGGTCACATATCGCTATCATTTACCCATATATATGGGTGCTGGTATTATTTATCACAGACACAAATCTGTTATTTTTGTAAAATCTATGTGAAATTTTTTTTTATATAAGACACATGCAGGTGTGAGTGTTCAGAGGATTAACAATGAGGTAACTATGGAAAAAGAACCTTAACAACCATGGTTACCCATAGCAACTGAGTAGGGTTTGTCCTAAAAAGTCTAAACCCTGGCAGGAAAATGAGACCGGCAATTGTGAGAGTGTTCATATGATTGACAATTCAGTAGCTATGGAAATTTGGCCTTAGCAACCATGGTAACCAATAGCAACCAATAAGGATTTGTCCTAAACTCTGGCAGGAAAATGAAGCATTCAAGTGTGTGAGTGTTCAGATGATTGACAATGCAGTAACTATGGAAAAAAAAGGCCTTAGCAACGATGGTTACCCATAACAACCAATCAGGGTTTGTCTTACAATGTCTCCATTCTGACAGGAAAATGAAGAATGAAATTGATTTGAGGTTCTGAGTCAGGGCAGCGCTGTGATAAGATGTAATATGGCTGTGATATCAGTGAAATATGGAAAAAAAATGATTGCCTGTAGTGCGTGCTCTGAAATAAAACTACAATGCTATGACTATTATTATAAAAAGGAAATGTAGAAAAAAAAACCGTGGAATTATATGTATATATCATTTATAGCCCTTTTACTTACAAATAAATTATCTGCTCTGTTATGTTATTTCTTTTTTTTTTTCTGAACATGTTTATGAACATCCTATACATTCCATTTTGTGTAAAGGGACTAACTGGGCTCCTCTGGGGCAGGGCATGGGCCTAACTAGACTCTGATTGGTGCATGGTTCTAGTAGGAGGAGACTTAGCTGGCGATAAAGGGATTTTTTTTTTTTCACAAAAACATAACATCATGGTGAAAAGGAACATGGTATTGGCATTATGATTTTACACTTTTGTTTGTCAAGACTATTTACAGTTACTTTACATACGATTTCAGGAATAAATAATAATACTCAGTCCTGACATCTTATCTTTAATTACTTCTCTACTGCCCTTGGACTATAAACATCTGGGAGGTCCACACTTTACAGTCACTGCATATTGAGCAGCTTGCACAAGATCTTGGAGCTGTGGGGTTGGGAAGCTAGCTCTCAAACACAGCCAGACTCCCTCCAGCGCAGATAAACATGGCTTATTACCATGATTACCTTCTCCATCTCTGTAAACACAGCACTGTGTGTGGCACTGACAGTGCTTCCTCCTCCGGACTCAGTGGTCATGTGATCACTGGGGTAGGGAGACAGCAGGAGCTGCTGGGTTGCCAGACACCTTCCATCGCAGATAAACATGGCTTATTACCATGATTACCTTCTCCATCTCTGTAAACACAGCACTGTGTGTACAGATTCGGTGGCACTGACAGTGCTTCCTCCTCCGAACTCAGTGGTCATGTGATCACTGGGGTAGGGAGACAGCAGGAGAGCTGCTGGGTTGCCAGACACCTTCCATCGCAGATAAACATGGCTTATTACCATGATTACCTTCTCCATCTCTGTAAACACAGCACTGTGATATTCCAGCCCAAGATAGAGGGGAAATTAGCAATAATAAAACATTGAATAATATGATAAAATGTTTAAAATAAATGAAAAAAATGCATAAATAAAAAATATAACAAAACTAAAAACAAAAAGAAACCCCACTGGTCTGAATAGCTGTTTCTTAGGCTAAGTTCATATCGGGTGTTTTTTATGCTAATTTTCAGCTGCGTTTTACAGTACTAGAAAAGCCTATGAGATTTCAGAAATCTTATGCACACAGCTTGTTTTTTTGTCCAGTATTTTTGGCTTTGCATGTTTTTTTGGACATAGAGCATGTTACTTCTTTCAGCATTTTTCACCCATTAACTTGAATGAGTCATGAAAAACACATCTAAACTGCAAGTGTCAGGTTTTTCTTTGTTTTTTTGTGCCAAAACCTGATTCTATAGAATAAGACTTTTTTTTCAACACTAAATTTTATCAACATGCACAAGAGATAAATATAACATGCCAAAACCCTGCAAAAAAAAAAAACCAAGGAAAATGCTTTTTTCTGCAGCTTCTTTCCTGACAAGAGATCAGGTTTTGCTGGCGAAAAAAAATGGTGAAAAAAACGCCCAGTGTGAACATATCCTAAGGCTATGTGCGCACATTCAGTAATTGCTTGCAGAAATTTCTGCAAGGTTTCTGCATCTCTTGGCAGCAAAATCACTGCAGCAAAGACACGTGTTTTGTCACGATTTTTGGTGCATTTTTGTCACGTTTTTGTACAGCAATTAACGCTTTTTGAGCTAAATAAAGATATTAAAAAAAGTTTTGTGATGTAATTTCTTTGTTCAACACCACCTCTTTCAATCTGATGCAGTGGCATCAGGGTAATGGCTTAGTGTCAGGAGCTGTCATTGGCACCTAGCCCTAGGCTTAGTAATGAACAGGTGTCAGTGACACCCTCATTACTAAGCTGACAAGTAAACACAAGCACACACACAAACACACACATGGTCACCAGCCTATGTAGGAGCATTAACAGAATGAACCTGCATAAGCTGTAACTAAACTGCAACTCTTAATTTAAAAAAAAAAAAAAATTACGTGGGCTCCCGCATAGTTTTCATAACCAGCAGAGCGAAAGCCACTGGCTGAGAGCTGATGTTAACCCCTTAAGCCCCAAGGGTGTCAGTGACACCCTCATTACTAAGCTGACAAGTAAACACAAGCACACACACAAACACACACATGGTCACCAGCCTATGTAGGAGCATTAACAGAATGAACCTGCATAAGCTGTAACTAAACTGCAACTCTTAATTTAAAAAAAAAAAAAATTACGTGGGCTCCCGCGTAGTTTTCATAACCAGCAGAGCGAAAGCCACTGGCTGAGAGCTGATGTTAACCCCTTAAGCCCCAAGGGTGGTTTGCACGTTAATGACCGGGCCAATTTTTACAATTCTGACCACTGTCCCTTTATGAGGTTATAACTCTGGAACGCTTCAACGGATCCTGATGATTTTCTCGTGACATATTGTACTTCATGATAGTGGTAAAATTTCTTTGATATTACCTGCGTTTATTTGTGGAAAAAAAAACACACAGAAATTTGGTGACAATTTTGAAAATTTCACAATTTTCCAACTTTTAATTTTTATGCCCTTAAATCACAGAGATATGTCACACAAAATACTTAATAAGTAACATTTCCCACATGTCTACTTTACATCAGCACAATTTTGGAACCAAAATTTTTTTGTTAGGGAGTTATAAGGGTTAAAAGTTGACCAGCAATTTCTCATTTTTACCGCACCATTTCTTTGAAGGGACCACATCTCATTTGAAGTCATTTTGAGGGGTCTATATAACAGAAAATAACCAAGCGTGACACCATTCTAAAAACTGCACCCCTCAAGGTGCTCAAAAGCACATTCAAGAAGTTTATTAACCCTTCAGATGTTTCACAGGAATTTTTGGAATGTTTAAATAAAAATGAACATTTAACTTTTTTTCACACAAAATTTACTTCAGCTCCAATTTGTTTTATTTTACCAAGGGTAACAGGAGAAAATGGACCCCAAAAGTTGTTGTACAATTTGTCCTGAGTACGACGATACCACATATCTGGGGGTAAACCACTGTTTGGGCGCATGGCAGAGCTCGGAAGGGAAGGAGCGCCATTTGACTTTTCAATGCAAAATTGACTGGAATTGAGATGGGACGCCATGTTGCGTTTGGAGAGCCACTGATGTGCCTAAACACTGAAAACACCCACAAGTGACACCATTTAGGAAAGTAGACCCCCTAAGGAACTTATCTAGATGTGTGGTGAGCACTTTGACCCACCAAGTGCTTCACAGAAGTTTATAATGCAGAGCCGTAAAAATAGAAAATCATATTTTTTCACAGAAATGATCTTTTCGCCCCCAATTTTTTATTTTCCCAAGGGTAAGAGAAGAAATTGGACCCCAAAAGTTGTTGAGCAATTTGTTCTGAGTACGCTGATACCCCATATGTTGGGCAGAACCACCGTTTGGGCGCATGGCAGAGCTCGAAAGGGAAGGAGCGCCATTTGGAATGCATACTTAGATGGAATGGTCTGCAGGCGTCACATTGCGTTTGCAGAGCCCCTAGTGTACCTAAACAGTAGAAACCCCTACAAGTGACCTCATAATGGAAACTAGACCCCCCAAGGAACTTATCTAGATGTGTTGTGAGAACTTTGAACCCCCAAGTGTTTCACTGCAGTTTATAACGCAGAGCCGTGAAAATAAAAAATATTTTTTTTCCACAAAAATTATTTTTTAGCCCCCAGTTTTGTATTTTCCCAAGGGTAACAGGAGAAATTGGACCCCAAAAGTTGTTGTCCAATTTGTCCTGAGTACGCTGATACCCCATATGTGGGGGGGAACCACCGTTTGGGCGCATGGCAGAGCTCGGAAGGGAAAGAGCGCCATTTGGAATGCAGACTTAGATGGATTGGTCTGCAGGCGTCACGTTGCATTTGCAGAGCCCCTGATGTAACTAAACAGTAGAAACCCCCTACAAGTGACCCCATATTGGAGACTAGACCCCCCAAGGAACTTATCTAGATGTGTTGTGAGAACTTTGAACCCCCAAGTGTTTCACTACAGTTTATAACGCAGAGCCGTGAAAATAAAAAATCATTTTTTTCCCACAAAAATGTTTTGTAAGCCCCCCACATTTTTCCACGCAGAATTGGCTGGAATTGAGATCGGAAGCCATTTCGCGTTTGAAGAGCCCCTGATTGTCATGATTAAGGGAGCTTAGTCTCCAGAAACGTGTTGAGATTCTTACCCATATGGTTCGTGCTGAAGTCTGTATCCTCTATGTTCAAAGTTTGTGAATAAAGAAAACTCTTTTTTATGGATTTGGTGAAGCTGGACATTCTCTTCTTTTTTAGCCCCTGATGTGCCTAAACAGTGGAAATCCCCAATTCTAACTGAAACCCTAACCCTAGCCCTATTCCTAACCCTAGCCCTAACCCTAATGGGAAAATGGAAATAAATACATTTTTTTAAATTTTATTATTTTTCCCTAACTAAGGGGGTGATGAAGCGAGGTTTGATTTACTATTTATAGCGTTTTTTTAGCGGATTTTTATGATTGGCAGACGTCACAGACTAAGGTAATGTTCACACTAGCGTTATGCTAGTGTGCGTCGGGTTAGCGTCAGGCGACGCAGCGGCGACGCACGCGTCATACGCCCCTATGTTTAACATGGGGGATGCATGCGTTTTTGTTTGTTGCGTTGTGCGACGCATGCGTCTTTTTTGCCGCAAGCGTCGGACCAAGAAAACGCAACAAGTTGCATTTTTCTTGCGTCCGATTTTCGGCAAAAAACGACGCATGCGTCGCAAACGCAGCGTTTTTGCGTGCGTTTTGCCGCGTTTTTGCGTGCGTTGTGCGTTGTGTCGCCGACGCAGCGTCGCACAACGCTAGTGTGAACGTAGCCTAAAAGACGCTTTTTATTGCAAAAAATTGTTTTTGCGTCTCCACATTTTGAGAGCTATAATTTTTCCATATTTTGGTCCACAGAGTCATATGAGGTCTTGTTTTTTGCAGGATGAGTTGACGTTTTTATTGGTAACATTTTCGGGCACGTGACATTTTTTTATCGCTTTTTATTCCGATTTTTGTGAGGCAGAATGACCAAATACCAGCTGTTCATGAATTTCTTTTTGGGGGGTCGTTTATATCGTTCCACGTTTGGTAAAATTGATAAAGCAGTTTTATTCTTCGGGTCAGTACGATTACAGCGACACCTCATTTATATCTTTTTTTATGTTTTGGCGCTTTTATACGATAAAAACTATTTTATAGAAAAAATAATTATTTTTGCATCGCTTTATTCTGAGGACTATAACTTTTATTTTTTCGCTGATAATGCTGTATGGTGGCTCATTTTTTGCAGGGCAAGATGACATTTTTAGCGGTACCATGGTTATTTATATCCGTTCTTTTTGATCGCGTGTTATTCCACTTTTTGTTCAGTGTTATGATAATAAAGCGTTGTTTTTTTGCCTTGTTTGCGTTCACTGAAGGGGTTAACAAGTGGGACAGTTTTATAGGTGGGGTCGTTACGGACGTGGCAATACTAAATATGTGAACTTTTTTTTTATTATTTAGATAAAGAAATGCATTTATGGGAACAATATTTTTTTTTCTTTATATAGGATTTTTTTTTTTACACATGTGAATATTCTTTTTCTTTACTTTATAACATTGCCCCGGGGGGGGGGGAGCATCCTGTTATAGGGTGAGATTGCTGATCTGACACTTTGCAGAGCACTGTGTCAGATCAGCGATGTGACATGCAGGGCTGCGGGCTTATCAGCGCTTGCTCTGAGCAGACGCTGGTAAGCCACCTCCCTGCAGGACCCGGAAGTAGCCACGCGGCCATTTTGGATCCGGGGCCTGCAGGGAGGAGACACTCGGTACAAAGTGAGCACATCGCCTTGTACCGAGATTCTCAGGGAAGCACACAGGGAGCTCCCTCCCGATGCGATGCTTCCCTGTACCGCCGGAATGCTGCGATCATGTTTGATCGCAGTGTTCCGGGGTTAATGTGCCAGGGGCGGTCCGTGACCGCTCCTGGCACATAGTGCCGGATGTCAGCTGCGATAGTCAACTGACACCCGGCCGCGATTGGCCGCGCTCCCCACGTGAGCGCGGCCGATCGCATATGACGTACTATCCCATCACTGGGAATTAAGTCCCAGGTCACCTCGACGGGATAGTACGTCATATGGGATTAAGAGGTTAATATTCTGGGAAGGAGCCAATAGCCATAAAGGTTCCCAGGCTATTAGTATCAGCTCACTGCTGTCGGCTTAGCCTTTACTTGCTAGTTTACAGGAGGACCCCAGAGAAAAATTGACATGGGGTCCCCCTATAAAATCTAACCAGCAAAGGCTAGGCATACATCTGCAGGCTGATATTAATAGCGTAGGAAGGGGCCATGGATATTCGCCCCCTCCCAGACTGAAAACATTAGCTCTCTGCCACCCCAGAAAAAGGTGCATCTATAAGATGCGCCAAATCTGGCCCTTCACCTTGCCCTTCCCACTTGCCCTGTAGTGGTGGTAAGTGGGGTAATGGTTGGGGGGGTTGATGTCACCTTTGTATTGTCAGGGGACATCAAGCTCCGAGGTTAGTAATGGAGAGGTGTCTATAAGATGCCCCCATTGCTAACCCCATACTGATATTATAAAAAGACACAGACACCCACAATAAAGTCTTTTATTTGAAATAATGACACAGACTCCTTTATTGAATCTAAATTAAAACCACACTCCCCGAACGTCTAATCCACCGACGCCAACATCTCCTGCCACAAACATAAAATAATAAACCACAATATTTCTCACCTTCCGCAGAGAAAATAATCCATAAAGTCTCACGACCATCCTGATGACTTTGGGAGCAGTCACTGATGTGACTGCTCTCAAAGGCAGCCGGTGATGCACTGTGGGAGCGAGTACCTCCTGTCAGTGTATCACTGAGCTGCCGTGAGAGAGTTCATCAGCTAATCATGCCGTGCCGTGAGAGCGCCGGAGCCAATCAGCTGATGAACTCCGGTGACCTCTCTCACGGCGGCTCAGTGATACACTGCGGGAGCGAGTACCTCCTGTCAGTGTATCGCCGGCGGCCGGGTAGAGAAGTGACATCTCCCGATGTGACTATTCTACAAGTGAGATCATTGTGGGACACTCGGGATTACGTGGACTACGGCAGACAGGTGAATATATGGTGGTTTATTATTATTATTTTTTAACTGGTTCACACTTTCACACCTATATTTTCAAGTTTGGAAACGCATATTTTCAAGCAGCCATAAAAAAAAGTATCCATGAAGAAAGCATAATCTCTGGAAAATTATGAAAACGTCCCCGCTACCAGTACGTATCTATATACAAAACTAGACTACCGTATGGTTGCTTATGTGTAGCGAGAGAAGTCCTTTTTTTTTCTTTTAAAACAGATAAAATTCAGTCCATAGGTGTGATTTCTAGGAGACATGGGCATTGGGGATTTAGTGTTGGGTGAGTATAATTTTTTTAATTTTTATTTGAATGTGTGTGTGTAATCATTTTACATGTTGCATAGTAAAACTGAGCACAGTTGCCGGCTGATGAGAGACTACATCTCCAATCAGCGGCTGCTACCATCACTGTTATCAGTGACAGCAGACATAGGCTGATGGGAGAAGTAGTCTCAACAGCCCACACCTGCTGACCTGTGGTAAGCGTTTTACCGCAGGTCACTGCTGCGGGTCACAGTCACAGCTGTGGGGTGACACTGACATCTGACAGCATGACCCCACAGCGCTCTGACCGACGGTGTTGCCGCCGATAAGAACCCCCGCAACGGTGTTTCCCACGCTATCACAAAGATGACAGCGTGGGAAACACCATAGGAAGCCGGTAAAAGCGCAAACAAAATCTCAGTAAATCCGCAAACACTTTTATACCTGTGTTTTGGTGCATATTTGACTGACTCAATTGAAGTCAATGTGTGGAAAACGCTTAAAATCTGCACAAAGAATTGATATGCTGCAGAAAAAATGTACTGCATAAGGTTTCCATAGTGTTTTTGGCCCATTTCCGTGCAGATAAAATGCATCAAAAAAGCACTGTGTGCAGATAGCCTAAATGTGAAACTTGTCTCTTCAAAGAGGAACAGAACTCTAGTGTCACCTATTGGAAGCAGCAATCCTAAGAGACAGAGACAAGCCTTTTAGGATTGCTTTTTCCAGTAGGTGGCGCTAGAGTTCTAGTCCTGTTCCTCTCTGAAGAGACAATTTGCATATTTAATAGCCCAGAGGAGCATTGCGCGGCGTATAAATGTCCTCACTCTGACATGCCAAGTTTGCTTGCCACTCTCCACAAGGAGAAACGTTACCACTTATAACCCAGCCAAATCAGCTCACCCAGCCAAATCAGATCTCATATTTGCATTGATGAGGGGATCTTAAAGGAATCCGTCACGTCATTTTTAGCAACTAAGCTGTCCCCAGAGTGTTGTTAATGATGCAATGTGCTTCACTAACACGTTTTTAATCAAAACGGCACCGTAATCATCTCCAAAAATCACTTTGCATAGTAAAAATCACTTTGTATACAGGTCCTTCTCAAAAAATTAGCATATAGTGTTAAATTTCATTATTTACCATAATGTAATGATTACAATTAAACTTTCATATATTATAGATTCATTATCCACCAACTGAAATTTGTCAGGTCTTTTATTGTTTTAATACTGATGATTTTGGCATACAACTCCTGATAACCCAAAAATCTGTCTCAATAAATTAGCATATTTCACCCATCCAATCAAATAAAAGTGTTTTTTAATAACAAACAAAAAAACCAACAAATAATAATGTTCAGTTATGCACTCAATACTTGGTCGGGAATCCTTTGGCAGAAATGACTGCTTCAATGCGGCGTGGCATGGAGGCAATCAGCCTGTGACACTGCTGAGATGTTATGGAGGCCCAGGATGCTTCAATAGCGGCCTTAAGCTCATCCAGAGTGTTGGGTCTTGCGTCTCTCAACTTTCTCTTCACAATATCCCACAGATTCTCTATGGGGTTCAGGTCAGGAGAGTTGGCAGGCCAATTGAGCACAGTAATACCATGGTCAGTAAACCATTTACCAGTGGTTTTGGCACTGTGAGCAGGTGCCAGGTCGTGCTGAAAAATGAAATCTTCATCTCCATAAAGCATTTCAGCCGATGGAAGCATGAAGTGCTCCAAAATCTCCTGATAGCTAGCTGCATTGACCCTGCCCTTGATGAAACACAGTGGACCAACACCAGCAGCTGACATGGCACCCCACACCATCACTGACTGTGGGTACTTGACACTGGACTTCAGGCATTTTGGCATTTCCTTCTCCCCAGTCTTCCTCCAGACTCTGCCACCTTGATTTCCGAATGACATGCAAAATTTGCTTTCATCAGAAAAAAGTACTTGGGACCACTTAGCAACAGTCCAGTGCTGCTTCTCTGTAGCTCAAAAGTGGCTTTACCTGGGGAATGCGGCACCTGTAGCCCATTTCCTGCACACGCCTGTGCACGGTGGCTCTGGATGTTTCCACACCAGACTCAGTCCACTGCTTCCTCAGGTTCCCCAAGGTCTGGAATCGGTCCTTCTCCACAATCTTCCTCAGGGTCCGGTCTCCTCTTCTCGTTGTACAGCGTTTTCTGCCACATTGTTTCCTTCCAACAGACTTACCATTGAGGTGCCTTGATACAGCGCTCTGGGAACAGCCTATTTGTTGAGAAATTTCTTTCTGGGTCTTACCCTCTTGCTTGAGGGTGTCAATGATGGCCTCCTTGACATCTGTCAGGTCGCTAGTCTTACCCATGATGGGGGTTTTGAGTAATGAACCAGGCAGGGAGTTTATAAAAGCCTCAGGTATCTTTTGCATGTGTTTAGAGTTAATTAGTTGATTCAGAAGATTAGGGTAATAGGTCGTTTAGAGAACCTTTTCTTGATATGCTAATTTATTGAGACAGGTTTTTTGGGTTATCAGGAGTTGTATGCCAAAATCATCAGTATTAAAACAATAAAAGACCTGACAAATTTCAGTTGGTGGATAATGAATCTATAATATATGAAAGTTTAATTGTAATCATTACATTATGGTAAATAATGAAATTTAACACTATATGCTAATTTTTTGAGAAGGACCTGTAGTTATATAGTAACTTTCAGTCATAGGCGTGGCGCTTCATTTTGTTTCAGTCATGGGCTCGTCATATTGACACCCAAGCACTCCGATTACTGTTGCGGGTGTACCAACCTCACGGGAATCTGCTCTAAAAACCCGCACTTGTGCAGTGATGGTGGCTCCCTGAGCTTGTGCAGTGATGAGCGGCTCCCAGCGCATGCGCAGTGACTGGGTGGACGTACTGAACTTCATTGACTGCGTGCGTGTGGCACCCCAGGGTCCTGGTCGTCACAGTAGCATTGCTTTCCTCACGGGAGAGTGATTGTTACGTTTGGAAGCGATGAAGGCTATCTTTTATCAAGTAACCACAATACACACAACATGTTCACACTCCAGGCCACAAGGGGGAGCTTTTGATCCTATTTACTAGGTGACTCCCCTGCATATTGATATATATTGTGGTTTTGGAGGAAAAGTTAGTCAGAAAGTGCCAGGAAGCAGACTGGAGCAGTCTGAGGCAGGAAGAACGTATGAAGGGGCCGTGTAGTCTTGAAGTACTACAGCTCCTAAAGTAAAAAACAAAAAGAAAGCCGAACATTGTTCAGTGGGCATGCAGGAGAGCAAAGCACAGGAGAGTGACACCAGGGGGAGGACAGCAGCGAGCAGACTGTCTCCCTGGCAAAAGTGCAGATAACTGGTAGCCGGACCACCGAGGTTGTAAGGGACTCTAAGACTTATAGCAGAGACCTGCAGGACAGCTGAACTGCAAGTTACCTGTCCGCCACACACACCTGAAGACACAGTAACACATAGAGCCCGGGGCTTGCCAGAGTCCCTGTAAAAAGGCTCAAGTTACCTGTCATACAGGTATTGTCCTATCCTTTATGGGGGACAGAGAAGAACTGTGAGGACCTTATCTGCAGCCATAGGCAGTAAGGGACTACAACACCACCGGGCTAGAAGAAGGCTTTTAACTCCACCTGGTAAAGGAGACTCTGGATTCGCTTCCAAGCCGGCCGGACCCTGCCTGCCCTGTGATCTGGTGCCCTGGACTGTGGCTGCCTGAAGTCTTCAGTAAACCAGGTAAAGAGATTGCAAACCTGTGTCCTCGTTCTTTACTGCACCATTAAACATTCTACCATCTACACACTGGGAAGCCCTGGGGATATACTTCACCTGCTGGAAGTTATACCATCTAGCTGCCATACCATTACCCCAGAGGACCCCTTAAAGCAGCGTCGGTCCCCACTGACCGAATACCACAGGTGGCATCACGGACATAAACTTAATTCAATTTCCCCTTTTACATGGACGCCTAGGGCCATGGACCGGGTTGCCACCGTGACATCCCCCTGTGAACACCGGACCCGATAACGGGTACCCCACGGCCCTGGTGGGCGACTCATGCGCATGTGCAGGAGCCACTGTGAGTCACGGCTCTGTGACGACACTCGACACTGCGTAAGTGCGGGATTTTAGAGCAGATTCCCATGATGTTAGCGCACCCCGGAACATCAATCACAGTGTGTGGACGTCGATAATATGACAATCCCGTGAATGAAAGAAAATGAAGCGCCGCCCCTATGACTGAAAGAGAGGGGGACTATATAACAAATATATATATACAAAATGACTTTGGGAGTTGATTAAGGCACCGTTTTGATTGAAAACAACGTGTTAGTGAACCACATTGCATCAATAACCACACACTGGGGACAGTTTAAGTTGCTAAAAATGATGTGACAGCTTCCCTTTAAAAATGGAGGCGTGAATGAAGCCTAACGTGACATAGCCTACCATATTTTTTTCCCATTATTGGTATGGGCTATTTTTTAGTATGTGTCAGATTTCTGGATTCCTTTGTGACTAATTAATATGCACCGTGTCTGCAAATTGAGATTCTGGTTTGGCTTTTATCTGAAGTCATACGTCAAGCCTCGGTAAAGAGTTGATATTGATTTTTAGGATTGTAGCTTCCCAATAGGTGGCGCTAGAGTTCTAGACCTCTTACTTGGTGAAGAGGAAAATTAACATTAATATTAATATCTAATTTCCCAGAGGAGCATTGCACGGTGAATAAGTCTCCTCGCTCTGACATGTCAGGCTTGGCTTGTCACTCTCCACACGGAGAAACGTTATCCCTTTGACTAATTAATAGGAATTCGCTGTCTGCATGTGGACAGTCTGTTTTGCCTTGACTGTATACATAATACCTTTGTCCAGATTGCATGGCATATTTTATTGGCAGAGTATCTTCCTTCTGTGTAGATGGGCTTTGTAGCCGTTCATATTCCACCATTGTAAGTGAGTCTCTAATCCTGTCGAACTGGCTGCCGTGTAAGTATAGCCATCACATGTGTTATTTCTGGGACTACAATGTCTTCTCTTTGTGTAAAGGAATGGCTGAGCCCAGGAATGTCATTATTCACGTTCACCAGGGAGAAAAAAAAAAAACTATTGCATATAATGAATTGCACATCAGCAGTCATCGAGATAATTATAACATCAGGAAAGACCGGTCAGACAAGCTGAGGATTACATATATTGGAAATTTTGGGCAGTCACCCTAGATGGCTCCATCATCCCATGGGAGGGTCCAGTGCTGTAAATCCACATGTTCTGCTCTGTGTTCCCACGTAGCAGCTGAACTTTGGCCACAAGTTGCAGATCTGTGCCGCTGGAGTTTTTCCAATGCTCTCTTGCAAAATCACTTATTTTTGCAGTTCGAATCAAGGAACATTTCACTGGCGAAGAAGACACGGCTCGTACATAGTCTGGTCTTTTCAGTAGTAACATATGGATGCGAAACCTTGACGACAAAGAAACAAAACAGAAGAAGAATCGGGGCCTTCGAAATGTGGTGCTGGAGAAGGATGTCATCAAGACCATGGACGGCAAGAAGAACAAATGAATCAATATTGGAACAAATCAAGCCAGACATGTCACTCGAAGGAAGGATCATCAAAAGCTACGACTTGCTTAATATGGACAGATTATACGAAGAGGACAATAACGGGAGAAGGACATCAGAATAGAAGGAACAAGGCGAAAAGGAAGACCAACAAACCGATGGCTTGTTATTATCAAGATAACAGCGGAGAAGACCCTGGTGGACCTATCTAGGCTTCCACAAGATCGATCTTACCACAAAGCGATCATCTACATTGCCTCCACTAAATTAGTGGGCTATGTGAATTATATTGTGTGGTACCTGTCACGATTCACACCGTGACCGTCACCCCTACGTCACGGGTCAGGGTGACTTTAAGCCAACAGACGGCTATCACATGTGCAGGGGGCTTGTCTTAGTTATCCCTCCACTCCACAATGTGATGAAAAAAACACACACAAGGCTATTGACCTCTTAGTTTACAGCAGGGGCTTATTTTAGGTATCCCACTGCTCTTTAATATACCACGAACTGCAGGGATTTATGTATATCCTGCTTACAGTTCCACTTAAGACTTGCAGCTCTCTGGCGCCCCCCTTACTCTCAGGTCAGATTAGGTATTGCACCTGGGGTAATTAGTCGCCAGAAAGGCTGCCTGCTATGTACTGGCTATTGGGCACGCTGCAGCGATGCGATAAACTACTCCCACTCAGGCAGGAACAATAATTATCAACGCCGCAGTCGCTACAACAACACCCAGAGGCCTGCACACGGTAAGCTGCCACCAGCTTCGATTAAACGGGTCCGAAGCTAACCCAAAACAGTAGCGTAATTCCCTTCAGGAGACAGGGTACGTTTTAGAACAGGAGAACGAATCTAGTATATTAAATATTATACTCCATAAATTATTTTCAGGCAGTGTTTATAAAAAGTTATATAAAGATGTTACAATATGAGACAATTGAAAAAAAATATGTACAAGGTAATTATAAAATAAACAGGGATTAAATAAGAAAAGGTACAACTCACATGTTCTTAGTACATATCAGTTCAGGCAACCAGGCTAGTGGGTTTTCCATCTGTCCCAGTGCATTAGGTACAGCTCTTCAGGTCAGACTCACATGGCTTCCAGCAGACAGACTGACTGCTGGAGTCTTGCCATCAAACTTATAGCTGCAGCCAGTGACATCACTGAAAGGGGTTGGATTCCCCCGTCCCTCCTACCTCTTCAGTTTAACTAACTTTTCCCAAAATTTGTCTAATGCTTGTAACTCCGCTACAGAACATGTCATGATCGTAACAAACCCAGCATTCATCTCATATTAACATTGGCATTCTAATGAGATCAAATATGTCATATGTGTGATGCGTCATTACAGAGAAATCCCTACTTTTTTACCTGATGGAGTTAGAAGATCAGGTTTACCGTGATGGATAGAGGCTCCGATGGACTTTAGCAATATCTATTTAATAGTCTCTTAGCCCCAGTAGTTGGCCCAATATCTTATCATATTAGAACAAAGGCTCTCATGGATTCTGGAAGATTCTCTAATCCAGTTCCTGCTGGAGGAAGATTCTAGCCTGGTCGTAAAAATTCCTCTAGGAGGGGCAGGAGGGGTTTGGGAGCTGAAAGTCAGGAATTTGCAAGAAGCCATAAAAGCTCTCCTACACACACATTCACAAGGCAAGCTAAACACAGAGTGAAGGGGGGGGGGGTCGCTGCCCACCCTATGTGTGCTGGCAGCAAAACTAAACTTATATGATATTTCATACAATATCGTGACAGTACCCACCTTAGTTCACACTTCATTAACATCTTTAATAGCAATATATTGATGCCTGCTTTCTGGCATTTAATATTTTGCACCAGGCACTTTATAGCTTGCATTGATATTTGATATTTTAGATCTATTTTCTAGCTTGTTTATACAGTTGCCTAACACCATTTATCCGAATTATGACTTTTTTTTTTTAAATCATGCTTAGCAATCAGTTACTAGTGGAGTCCTATGTCCCTCTCTTTTCTTGTACCTTTCTTTAATTTAAAATGTTATTTTATCAGGTCATTAATATAATAATTATTTAAAAACATTCTGTTTGAGCACTTCTCTTTACCTATGGTTAAATCTGCACCTAGGTAATTAGGTAATATAAGCTATTTCATGAATTCTTGGGAATGCTCACCTTGTGATAGGAGTACTGCACTAACAAGGACTTTGTGTTGTATATTATTAATAAAGTGACAGTGGGCAGAACTAAAAAAAAATAGCCTGGTAAGGAAGGTGAAAATAGGCGCTGGTGCGAAAGGGTTAAAAAAAGGTTGTTGTTTTTTGTTCATCATATTTTAAGAGCCCTCAATGTTTCTGAGTACAGAGCTGTTATTTATTTTTTTTTATTTTTTTTTTTTTGGGGGGGGGGGGTAGCAAAGGGGTGTAATAAGCTGTAATTCTAATTTGTGTCTTAGTACGGTAGCTATGATAATAATGCTGCGATACAAAACGTGTGGCATTTATGTAGAGTTTTTTTTCTTTTACCAATAAATCATTATTTTATTAACATTTTTTATAACTTTTTTTTTATTTTTGCAATATTTATTATTCCCCCAGGAGGCCTGAATCTGTGATCTATGATGGCATCAATATTACACTGCACTACTTATGTATTGCAGAGCGGCCGGTCATTGTTTGGCCGGGTTCACACAACCGGTTTTGGAAATCGGACTGTGAGCAGGTTCTCGTGCTCGCCCGCGATGTAGAAGAATGCAGCTGCTGCCTTCACATTACGTGCATTATCCTGGTTCATAAAACGAATCCGAATACTGCATGCTGTGATCTTTTTTCTACGCAGATCATTGGTCCACATGTAGAATTGGCCATGTACATATAATAGACCCATTATGCACAAGGATCCATTCTGTGCTGGTCTGAATGAGCCCTTTGCCTGACAGGCGGCCAATGTATCCCCATCTCTGGCAGGATTGTACAGGCTATAGCATATGTCAGACCTGTAGGCCATTGTTAGGCCTCTGGTTGCCAGAATACCCCATCAGTACCCCATGATAGGACTGTGGGGGTGCTGATGGCCTGATAGGAGGAGCAATCTCCCTCTATTAAACTCCTGACATGCTGCTGGCACTATTGACTGCGTTCAGAGTTAGGTCCAGTCCCGGGACAAAGCTGAATCCCGCTGAGGATGGTCCCGTCACAGTCCCTGTGCCATTCCGGTGATGTAACTCTACATCCCCAATGTATTAAGTAACGACACCAGACAGCGTACAGCTATGTCCTAATGTGGGAAAGGGTTAAACAGCGAAGACGGGACCATTACGGGTGATAAGTCACCAATGATTGGGTGTCAGAGCACTGGGACCCGCACAGATTGGCAGAACTTTTATGCTTGTTACAAAGTGGGGGTGCTGAAAAATCTCACCGGAGCACTCGGCAGCCCCACACCAGCCGGCAGACCCCCACCAATCCTATGCCCGCCGGCAATCTCTTGCCCGCTCGTGCCGCTTACACCTAAAGAACATCTCTAGAATCCGCCCTTTTCTCACCATGGAGACAACAAAAACCCTCACTATCGCCCTGATCCACTCCCGCCTGGACTACTGTAACGCTCTATTAATTGGCCTCCTCCTCACTCGACTTTGCCCTCCCCAGTCTATCCGTAATGCAGCAGCCAGGGTCGTCCATCTGGCTAATCGTTACTCGGACGCGTCCGCTCTTCGCCAGACGTTACACTGGCTTCCCATTCATTACAGGATACAATTCAAAGTACTTGTTCTCACCCACAAAGCTCTCCACAGTGCGGCACCCCCTTACATCTCCTCCCTCATTTCGGTCTATCGGCCTAACCGACCGCTGTGCTCTGCAAATGACTTTCGACTAACCTCTGCACTAATCCGTACCTCCCACTCCCGACTCCAAGACTTCTCCCGTGCTGCGCCAATCCTCTGGAATGCTCTACCCCAAGATATTAGGACCATCCACAATTTGCATAGTTTTAGGCGCTCGCTCAAAACACATTTGTTCAGAGCAGCCTATCATGTTCCCTAATCAAAGTCATTTTATGTTTGTGTGTGTGTAGCCCATTCACTATCTCCATCTATTCCCCACCCCCTGAAGATGGCTGGACCATCATTGTAAATACATCATTGTAAATACACACCTGTACTTTGTATCTCCCCCACCTCATTGTAGATTGTAAGCTCTCACGAGCAGGGGCGTCTTATTTCGCTTTAATTATGTATTATTAACGTTGTTACTTATGACTTTTGTGTTTGAAACTGTTAAACTGTAAAGCGCTGCGGAATGTGTTGGCGCTATATAAATAAAGATTATTATTATTATGGGATAGGTGATAAAGGGGTCGTCAGGTGACATATGCCACAAGTGCGCCCCGTGCACCGACACTCCCTCCTCCAGCATGTTATTTCTGGATGATGTGATATTACCCTCTCCTATTCACAGACACGCGGGATCATTGTTTTTGTACTATTACACGTATTCTGCAGCGTTTTTCCTTGTCGGGTACGTCTGTTCATCTCCATGTCATAGTGAGCTGCGGTTCATGAAGAATTGCGTATTACTAGTTGTGTTCTCGTGGGTTTTTTTGCCCGTGATCAATAGTATCCCAGTTTTGAAACAGACGGACGTCGATGTGTGAACAGAGCCTTCGTTAATGGCGACTCGCACGATGCACCGATAGGATTGCGATGTCGCACTGTGACGTCGGATCTGGTTACTTCCTGAGGTGACACATCGCGTCCTCTCACACGAAGGAGTTGCCAATGCTCCTGACTTTGTCGCACGAGATTAATGGTCGCATGCGACTGTGGCAGCCATTTTGGACGCGGAGCAGCAAGGTCTGGAAGGATGGAGCCGGCGGTAACGACATCGCATGTTATCACCGGCACTAGGGGCCACACTGGGTGCAAGAACATCCCCAAACTGTTGGACTTTATGGTCACAAATGTGATTTTCCCTTCTAAGCCTCATGGTAAGTCATGTACGTCTGTGATTTGCGCATTTATACCGCTATTAGCCTTTATTTGTCATTTCTGTAGGGAGCAATTACAAAAAATGTCTTTATCTACTATTAATTTCCTTCTAAAATCTAACATGTAAGTCTCTGTGTAAACCATTGCCATTAGTCTTCCATCTAATATCTTATAATTGAACAACTGTCTCCCTCTCTCTGACAGCAAAATGGGACCCAGCCGCCGTATTTATACCGCCTCCCCTACCCACAATGCACATTGTCCTTGCGAATAGGCGGAGCACGCAAATATGGCCGCCAAGCTCCTGGGAGGAGTAGGAGGAGCCTAAGGAGTACTAGGCGGAGCTTGGAGCGATAGACGCTAACGGGAGGTAAACCCCCTGCGTTACGTATAATAAAATAATAAGAGCAGCGCATCGGTTTTATTGACTTTTATAGTGGGCTACAGGGACATAGCCGGTGCCAGACTATAAGGGGCGCCTTTGATTCTTTCCCCCTCTGAACCTGTTACCCAAGTAAAAAATTCTCACGCCGCCCGCCCGCATAATTATTCTCACAGTGCGTATCTGTGAACCTTCAGATCAACGCTGCACCTGCCCGCGCCCGCCCCCGCCCGCCTCCTCTGTCAGCGCAGCACCTTGCCATTGGGCCGCGGTGACGAGTGCGCGCTCGGAGCTGGTTTGTCCTGCGGGGCTTGCTGTAGTCGGAGGTAGAGACTGGGCACGGAGAGGCAGGCAGCGGCAGGAAGAGAAGCGGAGGGACGGCGGCGGCGGCCGGAGGTCAGTGCTGGGGGAGCGGGTGACATGGACGGGCTCCGGGCTGGGGACGACACGTATGTGCGCGGTGTGACAGCAGCTGACATGGTGCGTGCGTGGAGTAAACGCCTAATGTGCACGGGGGCGGACATGTTCTGTGCTCTCACATTTTGAGGGCGTTTTTATTATTTTTTTCTCATATATATAGGGATTTGGAGCTAAAAATTCAATTTTTTTGCGGTTTGGTTTTATTAGGAATGTTGCTTCGTTTGTTGGTTGTACGGGAGAAAAAGACGTAAGAGTCTGAGAGTCCGAGCTCACTGATGGGTGCAGCGTTGGCTCCTTCTGCTGCCAGCAATGGAAATATGTATTATACGGTGAAAACTGTCAGCGAATAAAGAGGCGGTGACGTCTGTGATCAGACGGTGCTATCTGTGTGCTCGGGACATATGGTGAGCGATGGCCGACGTCTGGGGTCAGGCCTGATGTACGGACGAACGTGACGTGTGTGCGCCGAACCCGGAGTATACAGCAGGAGGGATATAGGCACTTCCTAGTCCGCGGCGTCTGGTAATTTGGCATTTCCTAGTCCGCAGCGTCTGGTAATTTGGCATTTCCTAGTTCTGGTAATTTGGCACTTCCTAGTCCGCAGCGTCTGGTAATTTGGCTCTTCCTAGTTCTGGTAATTTGGCACTTCCTAGTCCGCAGCGTCTGGTAATGTGGCATTTCCTGGTCCTCAGCGTCTGGTAATTTGGCTCTTCCTAGTCCGCAGCGTCAGGTAATTTGGCTCTTCCTAGTCCGTGGCGTCTGGTAATTTGGCATTTCCTAGTCCGTGGCGTCTGGTAATTTGGCACTTCCTAGTCCGTGGCGTCTGGTAATTTGGCACTTCCTAGTCCGTGGCGTCTGGTAATTTGGCACTTCCTAGTCCGTGGCGTCTGGTAATTTGGCATTTCCTAGTCCGCAGCGTCTGGTAATTGGGCATTTCCTAGTCCGCAGCATCTGGTAATTTGGCTCTTCCTAGTCCGCAGCGTCAGGTAATTTGGCTCTTCCTAGTCCGCAGTGTCTGGTAATTTGGCACTTCCTAGTCCGCAGTGTCTGGTAATTGGGCATTTCCTAGTCTGCTGCGTCTGGTAATTTGGCACTTCCTAGTCTGCGGCATCTGGTAATTTGGTACTTCCTAGTCCGCAGCGTCTGGTAATTCGGCATTTCCTAGTCCGCAGCGTCTGGTAATTTGGCACTTCCTAGTCCGCAGCGCCTGGTAATTTGGCACTTCCTGGTCCTCAGCGTCTGGTAATTTGGCACTTCCTGGTCCTCAGCGTCTGGTAATTTGGCACTTCCTAGTCTGCAGCGTCTGGTAATTTGGCACTTCCTAGTCTGCAGCGTCTGGTAATTTGGCTCTTCCTAGTCCTGGTAATTTGACATTTCCTAGTCCGCAGCGTCTGGTAATTTTGGCATTTCCTAGTCCGCAGCGTCTGGTACTTTTGGCATTTCCTAGTCCGCAGCGTCTGGTACTTTTGGCATTTCCTAGTCCGCAGCGCCTGGTAATTTGGGACTTCCTAGTCCGCAGCGCCTGGTAATTTGGCATTTCCTAGTCTGCAGCGTCTGGTAATTTGGCACTTCCTAGCCTGCAGCGTCTGGTAATTTGGCATTTCCTAGTCTGCAGCGTCTGGTAATTTGGCATTTCCCAGTCCGCAGCGTCTGGTAATTTGGCACTTCCTAGTCTGCAGCGTCTGGTAATTTGGCACTTCCTAGTCTGCAGCGTCTGGTAATTTGGCATTTCCTAGTCTGCAGTGTCTGGTAATTTGGCACTTCCTAGTCTGCAGCGTCTGGTAATTTGGCTTTTGCTAGTCTGCAGCGTCTGGTAATTTGGCACTTCCTAGTCCGCAGCGCCTGGTAATTTGGCATTTCCTAGTCCGCTGCGTCTGGTAATTTGGCACTTCCTAGTCTGCAGCGTCTGGTAATTTGGCTTTTGCTAGTCTGCTGCGTCTGGTAATTTGGCACTTCCTAGTCCGCAGCGTCTGGTAATTTGGCATTTCCTAGTCTGCTGCGTCTGGTAATTTGGCATTTCCTAGTCCGCAGCGTCTGGTAATTTGGCACTTCCTAGTCTGGTAATTTGGCACTTCCTAGTCCGCAGCGTCTGGTAATTTGGCACTTCCTAGTCCGCAGCGTCTGGTAATTTTGGTACTTCCTAGTCCGCAGCGTCTGGTAATTTGGCACTTCCTGGTCCTCAGCGTCTGGTAATTTGGCACTTCCTGGTCCTCAGCGTCTGGTAATTTGGCACTTCCTAGTCTGCAGCGTCTGGTAATTTGGCTCTTCCTAGTCCTGGTAATTTGACATTTCCTAGTCTGCAGCGTCTGGTACTTTTGGCATTTCCTAGTCCGCAGCGTCTGGTAATTTGGCTTTTGCTAGTCTGCTGCGTGTGGTAATTTGGGACTTCCTAGTCCGCAGCGTCTGGTAGTTTGGCATTTCCTAGTCTGCTGTGTCTGGTAATTTGGCATTTCCTAGTCCGCAGCGTCTGGTAATTTGGTACTTCCTAGTCCGCAGCGTCTGGTAATTTTGGTACTTCCTAGTCCGCAGCGTCTGGTAATTTGGCACTTCCTGGTCCTCAGAGTCTGGTAATTTGGCACTTCCTAGTCTGCAGCATCTGGTAATTTGGCTCTTCCTAGTCCTGGTAATTTGACATTTCCTAGTCTGCAGCGTCTGGTACTTTTGGCATTTCCTAGTCCGCAGCGTCTGGTAATTTGGCTTTTGCTAGTCTGCTGCGTCTGGTAATTTGGGACTTCCTAGTCCGCAGCGTCTGGTAGTTTGGCATTTCCTAGTCTGCTGTGTCTGGTAATTTGGCATTTCCTAGTCCGCAGCGTCTGGTAATTTGGTACTTCCTAGTCCGCAGCGTCTGGTAATTTTGGTACTTCCTAGTCCGCAGCGTCTGGTAATTTTGGTACTTCCTAGTCCGCAGCGTCTGGTAATTTGGCACTTCCTGGTCCTCAGAGTCTGGTAATTTGGCACTTCCTAGTCTGCAGCATCTGGTAATTTGGCTCTTCCTAGTCCTGGTAATTTGACATTTCCTAGTCTGCAGCGTCTGGTACTTTTGGCATTTCCTAGTCCGCAGCGTCTGGTACTTTTGGCATTTCCTAGTCCGCAGCGTCTGGTAATTTGTCATTTCCTAGTCCGCTGCGTTATTTATTCATTTTTTTTACCCCAAACCAATGACACCCTTTAGCCTTAAAGGGGTAGTCCAGGCTAAGTAGAATTTATTGCCTTTAGTTCTGGAGTTCTCTAGTAATGACAAACTTTCCTTATTCACCAGCAGACACAAGCCCTGGATGCTGCACAGGCGAGTGATGACCTCACCGGTCACCGGTCACAGGACCATGCGGCTGTGATTGTCAGTGACTTGACTGCTGCAGCCAATCACAGGCCACGCAGGTCTCCTGACAGGTGACCGGTCATAGAAACTGAATTTAGGTCTGAACCCAGCGATACCAGGGAAAGGTATGGTGACCCGGCATCCTTGTAGTAGTAAAAAAAAAACAAAGAAGAAAACCCGACACTGAGGTCAAAATAAATAAAATGAAAATATATATATAGAAAAAATTGTTGCGAATAAAATACCTTTATTAATCGTGAGAAATAGTATTTTATTCGCAACTATTTTTTCTGTATCTATTTTTATTGATTTTGACGTCGCGTTCGGGTTTTCTTGTTTGGTTTTTATACTAATTTCCGAATGGTCTTCCATTCTTTCCCATACAACAGGTGTTTGGTGTATAGAAGTGCCACATTTTTCTTGTGAACTTGTGTTAAACATCTATTGTTGTGTTCAGTCCTTGTAGTAGTGTGTGTCCGATGTGACGGCGTACGAGGGGCGTCCGCCGTGTGGAGCTGCAGTGAAGTATTGCCGGTTCCTCCAGGTTATTACGGGCGTGTACAGACTATGTGCTAATTAGGACACGTGTGAGTCATGGGGAACTTCTCTTTAAAGTCAGGGAGAGGGTGTATCTGTAGCTACCGAAAAGAAATGTGCCAGTAACATGATAAATTGTGACCATGTCAGGAGGAGGACCTGGTGCCTGGTGTCTGCGGGAAGACGGGTACCTGGTGCCCGGATGGTGGCTGGGAAGCGAGGGGGGACCTGGTGCTCGGTGTCTGAGGGAAGACGGGTACCTGGTGCCCGGATGGTGGCTGGGAAGCGAGGGGGGACCTGGTGCCCGGTGTCTGAGGAGACGGGTACCTGGTGCCTGGATGGTGGCTGGGAAGCGAGGGGGGGACCTGGTGCCCTGGTGTCTGAGGGAAGACGGGTACCTGGTGCCTGGATGGTGGCTGGGAAGCGGGGGGGACCTGGTGCCCTGGTGTCTGAGGGAAGACGGGTACCTGGTGCCTGGATGGTGGCTGGGAAGCGGGGGGGACCTGGTGCTCGGTGTCTGAGGGAAGACGGGTACCTGGTGCCCGGATGGTGGCTGGGAAGCGAGGGGGGACCTGGTGCCCGGTGTCTGAGGAGACGGGTACCTGGTGCCTGGATGGTGGCTGGGAAGCGAGGGGGGGACCTGGTGCCCGGTGTCTGAGGAGACGGGTACCTGGTGCCTGGATGGTGGCTGGGAAGCGGGGGGGACCTGGTGCCCTGGTGTCTGAGGGAAGACGGGTACCTGGTGCCTGGATGGTGGCTGGGAAGCGGGGGGGACCTGGTGCTCGGTGTCTGAGGGAAGACGGGTACCTGGTGCCCGGATGGTGGCTGGGAAGCGAGGGGGGACCTGGTGCCCGGTGTCTGAGGAGACGGGTACCTGGTGCCTGGATGGTGGCTGGGAAGCGAGGGGGGGACCTGGTGCCCGGTGTCTGAGGGAAGACGGGTACCTGGTGCCTGGATGGTGGCTGGGAAGCGGGGGGGACCTGGTGCCCTGGTGTCTGAGGGAAGACGGGTACCTGGTGCCTGGATGGTGGCTGGGAAGCTGGGGGACCTGATGCCCGGTGTCTGCGGGAAGAGGGGTACCTGGTGCCCGGATGGTGGCTGGGAAGTGGGGGGGACCTGGTGCTCGGTGTCTGCGGGAAGAGGGGTACCTGGTGCCCGGATGGTGGCTGGGAAGCGGGGGGGACCTGGTGCCCTGGCGGCGGAAGGAAATGGGAACCTGGTGCACTGGCAACCTGGTGCTCTCTAGCAAAACTAGAGAGCTGGCAACCTCACGAGATGGGGGACCACTGATTGTGCAGTGGCGAGCTTTAGATCCCCCACCAATCTGGTCAATAACATATCTTAGAGACAGGTCATCAGTGTAGTCCTGGACGCTCCCTTTAAGTCCAATAACTCCCTGATTGGCCTAGGGAATGTGGAGGGGCGACCAGTGAGAGTCTGAAGCTGTTGACCTCTCTGGTTTTCTTCCCCTGCATCATCGCAGCGGTGGCCGGACCCCCGGCCTGTCTGTGGGGGGTCTGCCTGCTGGCGCTGCACTGTGACACATATCTGTCCTGGATGGTGATGGCAGTGGTCCTGCAGTTCTCCCCTGATCTGACTTCTCAGGAGGGTATCGGGCCTTGGTTATTAGGCTGCAGTCACATTGTGTTTTTTTTTTTATCTGCATTTATGACCTCAAACAACTTCTTACCACAATTGCAACAAAAGTAACCGAAGCGTGACTGCAACGTCTGTCTTCATTGGGACTCCACCTCTACAAATAATGACCAAGTCCTGCAGGGAAACACCGGGGTCACCGTATGAGAACTCTTAGAACTTACGGTAGTTTTATTTTTTTATAATTTTTTTTTAAAACAACAAAAAAAAAGGCATCTAAAAAATACAATTTTGTTGTTACATGAAAATATCTATAGCATAAATAAAGTCTTCTGTATCAAGAAACTCGGCAAAAATGCCATAACCAGAGCAGATCGGTGTTGCGTATTTTGCCGCAGCGGGTTTTTTTTTTTTTTTTTGCACATTGGGGGAACGCGGCCTCGGGGATCCTGTTTCAACCAAGGGAAGAATTTGTATCTGCATCGCTAGTATTGGTAATGAAAGGGTTACTTGCACATTGCTAAATGTGGGATCTGTTTTCCAGGTTGGAATTGCAAATAAGGGGTATTAGGGGGCTGTAAGGGGCGCGGGCGTTCCTATGAGACGCCTAATTATAGCGGGTTGCATATGGAGATGACGGCTGCAGACATTTTCTTTCTGTCACCGGTGTTTTTCTGGGATTTAGGCAATGAAAAAAATAAATCAGATATCCTGCAAAATGTATTCTAGTGGGGGTCCACACTGACAGCCCCCCAGAAATCACAAAGCCCCTTTATGGCGCATATGATGACCCCATTGTAGCGAGATTATATACGTGTATTACAGCACATGGCCCGGCTTCACCTTTGGGATCTACGGAGAAACGAATTGTATCTATATCTGGTCACTTTAATGACCGATGACCCTCCGTAATGTGTTTAGAGGGGTCTTTCCTGTGGGTGCCGTTTACGGACAGGTCCACTTGTGGCTGTGCCTTACACGTGGGCGCCATTATTGTTTCTGCTCCACTTGCAGCTGTCTCTGTGTACCAGCACCACAAGTCGTGTTATTAAAGTCCTAGGAGAGCACGGCATTTATTCCCCGCGGTGCGGATGATATCGGCTAACTCATCGCAGCTTCTTATTGTTCGGAGGAGCTGGGGCGTCCCAGAAAATGGGAACAAAGGCATTCCAATCTTCATATCGTCCACCATTGAAGCCACCCACATACCAGTGGGAATTGTTTCCAGTAGGGCAGGAGAATCTTTTTACTTTTTTTTTTTTTTTTTTTTTCTTTTTGCTGATCTTTGTCTTTACATTATTTAGATATTATTAAAGACATTTATCTTTTTGCAAAGAATAATTTTAAAGCAGTTGTCCTGGACTTTGTAATAATGTAGTCCTAAAGGAGTTGGCAACTACTCCAAAATAATTTTTTTTTTTAAATGAGCCCATGACTGTCCCCCCACTAATCCTCCTTCCAATTGACCCTGCCAATCTCATGGCCTCTTCTTTTGATTTGGAGGTAAATACTAACGTTCCGTGTTCTGATGATACCCTGATGCAGCCAATCACTGACTGTGTCACCTCTGCGGTCAGTGATTGGCTGCAGCGTTCACATGTTCCTAAAGGTACTGTCACACTAGACGATATCGCTAGCGATCCGTGACGTTGCAGTGTCTTCGCTAGCGATATCGTCCAGTGTGACAGGCAGCAGCGATCAGGCCCCTGCTGGGAGATCGCTGGTCGGGGAAGAAAGTCCAGAACTTTATTTCGTCGCTGGACTCCCCGTAGACATCGCTGAATCGGCGTGTGTGACACCGATTCAGCGAGGTCTTCACTGGTAACCAGGGTAAACATCGGGTAACTAAGTGCAGGGCCGCGCTTAGTAACCCGATGTTTACCCTGGTTACCATTGTTAAAGTAAAAAAACAAACACTACATACTTACCTTCCGCTGTCTGTCCCCGGTGCTGTGCTTCTCTGCTCTGGCTGTGAGCACAGCGGCCGGAAAGCAGAGCGGTGACGTCACCGCTCTGCTTTCTGGCTGCCCAGCGCTCACAGCCAGAGCAGAGAAGCAGAGCGCCGGGGACAGACAGCGGAAGGTAAGTATGTAGCGTTTGTTTTTTTACTTTTTAGGATGGTAACCAGGGTAAACATCGGGTTACTAAGCGCGGCCCTGCGCTTAGTTACCCGATGTTTACCCTGGTTACCGGCATCGTTGGTCGCTGGAGAGCGGTCTGTGTGACAGCTCTCCAGCGACCAAACAGCGACGCTGCAGCGATCCGGATCGTTGTCGGTATCGCTGCAGCGTCGCTATGTGTGACGGTACCTTAAGTCGGGAAGCTGAGACTGCTGAGGAATCTGGCAGTGTTAAGGTACCTTCACACATAACGATATTGTTAACGATATCGTTGCTTTTTGTGACGTAGCAACGATATCGTTAATGAAATCGTTATGTGTGACAGCGACCAACGATCAGGCCCCTGCTGGGAGATCGTTGGTCGCTGAAGAAAGTCCAGAACTTTATTTCGTCGCTGGACTCCCTGCTGACATCGCTGGATCGGCGTGTGTGACACCGATCCAGCGATGTCTTCACTGGTAACCAGGGTAAACATCGGGTAACTAAGCGCAGGGCCGCGCTTAGTAACCCGATGTTTACCCTGGTTAACATGCTAAAAGTAAAAAAAAACAAACACTAGATACTTACCTACAGCCGTCTGTCCTCCAGCGCTGCGCTCTGCACTCCTCCTGTACTGGCTGTGAGCCGGAAAGCAGAGCGGTGACGTCACCGCTCTGCTTTCCGGCTCACAGCCAGTACAGGAGGAGAGCAGAGAAGCAGAGCGCAGCGCTGGAGGACAGACAGCTGTAGGTAAGTATCTAGTGTTTGTTTTTTTTTACTTTTAGGATGGTAACCAGGGTAAACATCGGGTTACTAAGCGCGGCCCTGCGCTTAGTTACCCGATGTTTACCCTGGTTACCGGCATCGTTGGTCGCTGGAGAGCGGTCTGTGTGACAGCTCTCCAGCGACCAAACAGCGACGCTGCAGCGATCCGGATCGTTGTCGGTATCGCTGCAGCGTCGCTTAATGTGAAGGGGCCTTTAGAGCTGGAGTGACGAGGCTTTTTTGTTTCATTAATAAAGGTAATCAGAGCCCTTTCCCAAAGGGGCTGACATGGCCAATCTTGAGAACCGTGAAGTCTTGTAATAAGGGAGTAGAGGCGTGCGGTTTATGGAGGGATTGGTCGTTCCTCGGTAGCTGTCCCATTAGGTGGCTCTGGGTGCAGTATACTAGGGGTATTGAGGTTGACTTTTCCCGGTGGGGCTTAGATGGATTTCACCTTCTGCTAATTGTATATGTATTATTTCCCATAATTAAACTTTCCATCATCGACCCCAAAATTTTGTTCCTACCCAACCCTGGTTCTGTAGTTGTACACCAGCACGTCTGTTTCTGGAAAAGCTGAGTGACGACTGGTATGATAATGGCCGGCATCGACTTTGTCCTGTCTGGTTATACAGCGGCACAACCTTATGATACAAGTCTTATTCTCATGTGGAAGATTTACAGGACTCGCAATGTGACAATGCAAAAAAAAAAAAAAAAAGTACAAAAACCCCCTCACATTTTTTTTTTTTTTTTGCATTGTTGCATCGTGAGACCTGCAGTATACAGTAGCAAAAGTTTGGGCACCCCTGGTCAGAATTACTGTTATTGTGAACAGGTAAGCAAGTTGAAGATGAAATGATCTCGTTGGGTACCGGTATGTGTACACGTTGCGGATTCTCTGCGGATCTGCAGCGTTTTTTGAGGTGCAGAAACTGGGTGCAGATCCGCAATTGATTTACAGTACAATGTAAATCAATGAGAAAAAAAAATGCCGTGCACACTTTGCGGAAAATCCGCTGCGGAAACGCTGCAGTTTAAAAGAAGTAGCATGTCACTTCTTTTTTGTGAATCTGCAGCGTTTTTTGTACCCATTCCATTATAGAAAACCGCAGGGGTAAAAAACGCAGCAAAAACGTACAAAAAACGCTGCGGAACGGCACAAAAAACGCGACAAATCCGCAGGTGCAGGCACTCTAAAAATGAAAATGGTGGAGGCCCACAAAGCAGGAGAAGGCTATAAGACAGCAAAGCGTTTTCAAGCTTCCCTTTACTCCGTTTGAAATGTAATTAACAAATAAATAGCAGTTATCAGGAGCAGTGGAGGTCAAGATAAGGTCTGGAAGACCAAGCAAAATTTCAGTGAGAAATGCTTATAGGATTGCTAGAGAGGCAAATCAGAACCCCTTCCCCCTCTCACCACCCCGCTTGACTGCAAAAGAACTTCACAAAGATTTATCAGACTCTGGAGTTGTGGTACATTGTTCTACAGTTCAGAGACACCTGCACAAGTATGGCCTTCATGGAAAGGTTATCAGAAGAAAACCTCTCCTACGTCCTCACCATAAAATTCAGAAGTATGCATAAGAACAACTAAACAAGCCTGATATATTTTGGAAACAAGTCCTGTGAAGGTTAAAACAGAACTCTTTGGCCACAATGATCAAAGGTATGTGTGGAGAGAAAAAAGGGCACAGAACTTCAGGAAAAGAACATCTCGCCAACTATTAAGTATGGGGGTGGATCAATCATGCTTTGGGGTTGTGCTGCAGCCAATGGCACAGGGAATATTTCATGGGTAGAAGGAAGAGGGATTCAATGAAATTTCAACAAATTCTTGATGCAAACATAACACCATCTGTAAAAAAAAAAAAAAAAAAAAAGCTGAAGTTGAAAAGAGGATGGCTCCTATAGATAGATAACGATCCTAAACACACGTCAAAATCCACAGTGGACGACCTCAAAAGACGCAAGCTGAAGGTTTTACAATAGCCCTCACAGTCCCCTGATCTGAACATCATTGAAAATCTGTGTCTAGACCTCAAAATAGCCGAGGATGCAAGACGACCCAGGAATCTCACAGAACTGGAAGAATTCTCCATAGAAGAATGGATGAAAAACCATCAAACAAGAACTCTTGTCTGGCTGCAAAAAGCAGTTGCAAGCTGTGATACTTGCAAAAAGGGGTGCTACTAGGTACTAACCATGAAGGATGCCCAAACTTTTACATGCAACTGTGTATACTATATATATATATATATATATATATATATATATATATATATATATATATATATATATATATATATATATATATATCTCTATATATATATATATATATATATTACACTTTTTTGAGTGTTTTATTTACATGGACATTTTTGGAGGAGGTCTTAATAGTTAGGTTTTAAATGCAGCACCCACTTTATTAAAGTAATCCCAAAAACTTTTGTTAAAGTTCCATGAAAAGAACCAAAAAAACCTTTGATATTCTGACGCATTTCGAGCCGCACTGACTCAAAAAATACGAACCAAGTTTTTTTCTGTACTTAATGAAACTTTGGGGATTTTCCTTTTGTTTTTCATCTAACCGGGTGCAGGATTTGAAGACTATTAGGACTCTATGTAGTACACTTCAAACCTCACAAGTAGAGCTAGGCTTATCTTTTCACCAGACTCCGGTGTGTCGCTGAGGTCCGTGCTTTGTGACCATTAGGCGGGATCTTTGCAGATCTCTTACCTTCCGGGGTCCCCGTTGGAGCTTTCGATTAGCCGAGCAAACGCAATGTCCTCTGTGCTTCACGCTGCAACGATGGTGTCGCGACAGCCCGACTAGTCAAAAGTCAACGCTGTGGATCCCACAAGGTAAGAACTTCGCGAGCTACCCGTCCAACGGTCTAACGATGGACCAGAGTCCTGCAAATCGATCTGGCAAGCCCAATCCGTGCACCGGTGCAAGCCGGAGCCACATATGCACATCGAACAAAGCTCTGCTGTTTATGGCCGTCCCATAGTGACTAAATGGAGAGGTGGCCGTGCAACCATTCCCAAAGGGAATTTCAGGGATTAGTTGTGGGTCCTACCCATCAGGGGTTAATGAAGGCTCTGGGGAATGCTTTGCGTTTTGCAGCAGTTTCCTGCACGGTGTGTAGCTCTGGATTGCAGCGTCCCCTGTAGTTATCTAGTTTGGACTCCATCCCCGGGCCGGCAGCACATCAGCGGCGGGCGAGCTGTGAAGTGTCGCTCTGTACTCTGCACTATTGATGTTTCGGCCACTATGATGACACTGCACGTAAAGCCGCCACTTCCCCCCCACCCTCCTCCAGAATCATGGGGTGCTCTCAGTCCTGCGCCATGCTGGATTAGTAATGTCCGTGGGTCCCTGTTCTGTTACTACAGAAGTGCACCCGGTGCCTTCTACTGATCGTTCCCTCCTGAAAGTCCCGGAGTTATTCTAAAATCTAATGGGAATCTACATTGCTGATTCCTCAGAGTCCGGGCCATGTACATAAGCCATAAGCTACTGCTAATTATATTTCTTGTATCCTGGCTTTCCATGCATTGATTTCTTGCTCATGCTGGACTTTGTATCTATATACAATAGTCAATCTAAGTAAGAAGAGCTGCCGTGTAAAGCATAAGGGATAAGGCAGCAACCTGAGTGTCTGATGCTGTAGGTAGAATTGGGAAAATACATTTTATTCTTCATATCATTGAATACCATTTCTGATTGTGGTCAGAATGTGGAAGTCCATATTTGCACCTCTCCCACCACAATGGCTTTGATCATAACAGATCTATTGGAGAGGGTGCTGCGGGGCGAGGGTGCTGCGGGGCGAGGGTGCTGTTGGGGAGTAAGGTTTAGAACTGCCCAGCATCTTCTCCCCCAGCCTCTCCGCCGCTGACTCATCTCACCACATTACACCCGTCAGCTGATTTGTGTGTTTGTGTTTTAAGGTTGAAGGTAGACATAAGTCCATCGAGTTCAACCTGTAACCCTACAGGTTGATCCAGAGGAAAGCAACAACCCCATGGGGCAGATATAATATCGCCATATTATGGAAAACAATCATTCCCGACTCCACATGCGGCAATCAGACTGGTTCTTTGGATCAACGTCCCATCACAGAGTCTAATGCCCATAACCGGTAATATTATATTTATCAAGAAAGGCGTCCAGGCCATCATTGTACTTGTTTAGTAAATCGAACATTACACCATGGGATGACAGACCAACAGTCTCACTTCTCGTTCGGTAAAGAATCCATGGTCTCGCTGCTCGTACAGTATAAAAATCCATGGTCTCGCTGCTTGTTCAGTAAAGGATCTGTGGTCTCGCTGCTCGTACAGTAAATCTGTGGTCTCGCTGCTCGTACAGTAAATCTGTGGTCTCGCTGCTTGTTCAGTAAAGGATCTGTGGTCTCGCTGCTCGTACAGTAAATCTGTGGTCTCGCTGCTCGTACAGTAAATCTGTGGTCTCGCTGCTTGTTCAGTAAAGGATCTGTGGTCTCGCTGCTCGTACAGTAAATCTGTGGTCTCGCTGCTCGTACAGTAAATCTGTGGTCTCGCTGCTCGTACAGTAAATCTGTGATCTCACTGCTCGTACAGTAAATCTGTGGTCTCACTGCTCGTACAGTAAATCTGTGGTCTCGCTGCTCGTACAGTAAATAATCTGGTCTCGCTAATCGTTCTGTAAAGAATCTGATCTCGCTGCTCGTACAGTAAAGAATCCTTGGTCTCGCTGCTCGTACAGTAAATAATCCTTGGTCTCGCTGCTCGTACAGTAAATCCGTGGTCTCGCTGCTCGTATAGTAAATAATCCTTGGTCTCGCTGCTCGTACAGTAAAGAATCCTTGGTCTCGCTGCTCATACAGTAAATAATCTGTGGTCTCGCTGCTCGTACAGTAAATAATCTGTGGTCTCGCTGCTCGTACAGTAAATAATCTGTGGTCTCGCTGCTCGTACAGTAAATAATACTTGGTCTCGCTGCTCGTACAGTAAATAATACTTGGTCTCGCTGCTCGTACAGTAAATAATCCGTGGTCTCGCTGCTCGTACAGTAAATAATCCGTGGTCTCGCTGCTCGTAGAGTAAATAATCCTTGGTCTCGCTGCTCGTACAGTAAATAATCCGTGGTCTCGCTGCTCGTACAGTAAATACTTGGTCTCGCTGCTCGTACAGTAAATAATCCGTGGTCTCGCTGCTCGTACAGTAAATAATCCGTGGTCTCGCTGCTCGTAGAGTAAATAATCCTTGGTCTCGCTGCTCGTACAGTAAATAATCCGTGGTCTCGCTGCTCGTACAGTAAATAATCCGTGGTCTCGCTGCTCGTACAGTAAATAATCTGTGGTCTCGCTGCTCGTACAGTAAATAATCTGTGGTCTCGCTGCTCGTACAGTAAATAATCTGTGGTCCTTGTCCCTAGTGGACCTCCAGCCTAATTTGCATATAGTTTCTAATGCCAGATTTTTCATGACTGGCGCATCATATCCCTACACAAATTGGTATTTGATAGTGGGGCAAACGCCTGTATAGCGATTCCACTACTTGTGTACGTAATAACATGGCGGGTTACCTTTTAAGAGGGTGCTTGTGTGTACGTTTTTGTGGTCCCTCTCCTCTCGGATGCCCCCTGTTGCATTAGCCGCACTATCCCCCCCGCGCAGTGTCCTGACGTTTCTGGATACAATGTAGCCATTCATGCAGTTTATACAATGTAGTGTTTATTGTCAACAGTTTTATGATGATTTTGTTAATGAAATAAAGCAAAGACAGATCTGATTTTCCATCTGGAAATGGGATCCAAAAAGGAAGGTGATGGCAGAAACCTTTACATGCTGGACCATCCACCAAGACCATAATATGACTGGTCCACACTGGACTCCGCACTGACGTTCTAAGACCTCCCTGCAGGAGCGGTGACCGGGGACTCCGCCAGCTCTGCACCTACCTCTTATTTCATCCCACTTTTAACGGAACAATTTTTATAATACCCTGAAAATATGTGACTTATTAATCACTGTACGGAGGGCATCCATCTGCTGTGATTAATGGAAAAATACATTGTGCCGAGCATGACGCTGACACCTATGTTCTACGTACGGTTTATTCTGCCTAGGATTAGAAACACTTCTTACTGCCACACACAAAAAGCACAAGGGATCTCCAGAGAAAATTATCTTCTGTAGTCGTGTTACCCGATAACAAAACCACCCGGTGTATGTCTAATAATACAGGCTTTGTGATGAAGGCTAATATGCTTATAGTAGATATATTCTTGTACATAGGAGCAGTATTATAGTAGTTATATTCCTGTACATAGGAGCAGTATTGTAGTAGTTATATTCTTGTACATAGGAGCAGTATTATAGTAGTTATATTCTTGTACATAGGGGCAGTATTATAGTAGATATATTCTTGTACATAGGAGCAGTATTATAGTAGTTATATTCTTGTACATAGGAGCAGTATTGTAGTAGTTATATTCTTGTACATAGGAGCAGTATTATAGTAGTTATAGTCTTGTACATAGGAGCAGTATTATAGTAGTTATATTCTTGTACATAGGGGCAGTATTATAGTAGTTATAGTCTTGTACATAGGGGGCAGTATTATAGTAGTTATAGTCTTGTACATAGGAGCAGTATTATAGTAGTTATAGTCTTGTACATAGGGGGCAGTATTATAGTAGTTATAGTCTTGTACATAGGAGCAGTATTATAGTAGTTATATTCTTGTACATAGGGGGCAGTATTATAGTAGTTATATTCTTGTACATAGGAGCAGTATTATAGTAGTTATATTCTTGTACATAGGGTCAGTATTATAGTAGTTATATTCTTGTACATAGGGGGCAGTATTATAGTAGTTATATTCTTGTACATAGGGTCAGTATTATAGTAGTTATATTCTTGTACATAGGGGCAGTATTATAGTAGTTATATTCTTGTACATAGGACAGTATTATAGTAGTTATATTCTTGTACATAGGGGACAGTATTATAGTAGTTATATTCTTGTACATAGGGGCAGTGTTATAGTAGATATATTCTTGTACATAGGGGCAGTGTTATAGTAGATATATTCTTGTACATAGGGGCAGTATTATAGTAGTTATTTTCTTGTACATAGGAGCAGTATTATAGTAGTTACTGCCCTCTATGTACAAGAATATAACTACTATAATACTGCCCTCTATGTAGAAGAGTATATTATAGTAGTTATATTCTTGTACATAGGAGCAGTATTATAGTAGTTATACTCTTGTACAATGAGGGCAGTATTATAGTAGTTATTTTCTTGTACATAGGAGCAGTATTATAGTAGTTACTGCCCTCTATGTACAAGAATATAACTACTATAATACTGCCCTCTATGTAGAAGAGTATATTATAGTAGTTATATTCTTGTACATAGGAGCAGTATTATAGTAGTTATACTCTTGTACATAGAGGGCAGTATTATAGTAGTTATATTCTTGTACATAGGAGCAGTATTATAGTAGTTATATTCTTGTATATAGGGGCAGTATTATAGTAGTTACATTCATGGCCAAAAGTATTAACACCCCTGCAGTTCTGTCAGATAATACTCGGTTTCTTCCTGAAAATGATTGCAAACACAAATTATTTGGTTTTATTATCTTCATTTAATTTGTCTTAAATGAAAAAAAAAACACAAGAATTGTCCTAAAGCCAAATTGGATATAATTTCACACCAAACATAAAAAAGGGGGTGGACAAAGGTATTGGCACCCTTTGAAAATTTATGTGATGCTTCTCTAATTTGTGTAATTAACAGCACCTGTAACTTACCTGTGGCACCTAACAGGTGTTGGCAATAACTAAATCACACTTGCAGCCAGTTGACATGGATTAAAGTTCACTCAACCGCTGTCCTGTGTCCTTGTGTGCACCACATTGAGCATGGAGAAAAGAAAGAAGACCAGAGAACTGTCTGAGGACTTGAGAAACCAAATTGTGAGGAAGCATGAGCAATCTCAAGGCTACAAGTCCATCTCCAAAGACCAGAATGTTCCTGTGTCTACCGTGTGCAGTGTCATCAAGAAGTTTAAAGCCCATGGCACTGTGGCTAACCTCTCTAGATGTGGACGGAAAAGAATAATTGACAAGAGATTTCAACGCAAGATTGTGCGGATGTTGGATAAAGAACCTCGACTAACATCCAAACAAGTTCAAGCTGCCCTGCAGTCCGAGGGTACAACAATGTCAACCCGTACTATCCATCGGCGTCTGAATGAAAAGAGACTGTATGGCCAAAAGTGTGCAAAGCAGTCATCAAAGCAAAAGGTGGCTACTTTGAAGAACCTAGAATATAAGACATAATTTCAGTTGTTTCACACTTTTTTGTTAAGTATATAATTCCACATGTGTTAATTCATAGTTTTGATGCCTTCAGTGTAAATGTACAATTTTCATAGTCCTGAAAATATAGAAAAATCTTTAAATGAGGTGTGTCCAAACTTTTGGTCTGTACTGCAGTTTACAGGATAAAAATAGAGGCATTCAAAGAAAAGAACACGGTCCCTACAGTCAAACATGGCGGAGGTTCCCTGATGTTTTGGGGTTGCTTCGCTGCCTCTGGCACTGGACTGCTTGACCGTGTGCATGGCATTATGAAGTCTGAAGACTACCAACAAATTTTGCAGCATAATGTAGGGCCCAGTGTGAGAAAGCTGGGTCTCCCTCAGAGGTCATGGGTCTTCCAGCAGGACAATGACCCAAAACACAATTCAAAAAGCACTAGAAAATGGTTTGAGAGAAAGCACTGGAGACTTCTAGGGTGGCCAGCAATGAGTTCAGACCTGAATCCCATAGAACACCTGTGGAGAGATCTAAAAATGGCAGTTTGGAGAAGGCACCCTTCAAATATCAGGGACCTGGAGCAGTTTGCCAAAGAAGAATGGTCTAAAATCCCAGCAGAGCATTGTAAGAAACTCATTGATGGTTACCGGAAGTGGTTGGTCGCAGTTATTTTGGCTAAAGGTTGTGCAACCAAGTATTAGGCTGAGGGGGCCAATACTTTTGTCTGGCCCATTTTTGGAGTTTTGTGTGAAATGATCAATGTTTTGCTTTTTGCTTCATTTTTTTTTGTGTTTTTTTTCATTTAAGACAAATTAAATGAAGATAATAATACCAAAGAATTTGTGATTGCAATCATTTTCAGGAAGAAACGGAGTATTATCTGACAGAATTGCAGGGGTGTCAATACTTTTGGCCATGACTGTATATTCTTGTACATAGGAGCAGTATTATAGTAGTTCTATTCGTGTAGAGGGGCAGTATTTCAGTAGGTATACTATCATATACTACATATTTCTTAAGGTACCTTCAGACATAACGATATCGTTGCTTTTGGTGACGTTGCAACGATATCGTTAAAGAAATCGTTATGTGTGACAGCGACCAATGATCAGGCCCCTGCTGGGAGATCGTTGGTCGCTGAGGAAAGTCCAGAACTTTATTTTGTCGCTGGACTCCTGCTGACATCGCTGGATCGGCGTGTGTGACACCGATCCAGCGATGTCTTCACTGGTAACCAGGGTAAACATCGGGTAACTAAGCGCAGGGCCACGCTTAGTAACCCGATGTTTACCCTGGTTACCATCCTAAAAGTAAAAAAAACAAACAGTACATACTTACCTACCGCTGTCTGTCCTCCAGCGCTGTGCTCTGCACTCCTCCTGTACTGGCTGTGAGCGTCGGTCAGCCGGAAAGCAGAGCGGTGACGTCACCGCTCTGCTTTCCGGCCGCTGTGCTCACAGCCAGTACAGGAGGAGTGCAGAGAAGCAGAGCGCTGAAGACAGACAGCGGTAGGTAAGTATGTAGTGTTTGTTTTTTTTACTTTTAGGATGGTAACCAGGGTAAACATCGGGTTACTAAGCGCGGCCCTGCGCTTAGTTACCCGATGTTTACCCTGGTTACCGGCATCGTTGGTCGCTGGAGAGCTGTCTGTGTGACAGCTCTCCAGCGACCAAACAGCGACGCTGCAGCGATCCGGATCGTTGTCGGTATCGCTGCAGCGTCGCTTAATGTGAAGGGGCCTTTAGAGCTCTGTTTGCACACTTGTATTAACAGTAGATGTTCTGCAGTGTTCTATGTTTGTTTTCTGTACATTTACTTTGTTTCTTCTTCAGTCTTCATGTAGACACAATGTATCTGAGTCAGTAGATAAAGCTGTAGCCAGGGTGGAGTGAGGGAAGACATATGGTTTGTCAGATATCTAAATTTGTATTTGTGATTGGTTTATTGCAAAACATATGGACGTTTGTGTTTGGTTTTCGTTCTGTGTTCTGCTGCTGCAAAATATCAAGGATCTGTGCTCTGCTATTGGGCACCTGTGGGCAGTCGCAGTATTGATGGCTGTAGATTTATAGAAATGTCATAGGCACGTTTCGCTATATGCACGTGTGTGTTTTGATTTTTTTTGTTTTTTTTAAGTGTTTACGTAGCAGAAAGTTTTTGAGTAATCTTTAGATTTAGAGGTGGGTTTGCTCAGCCTGCCCTCCAGTTTCTGCTCCAAAAACTCTTTAAAAAAAAAAAAAAAAAAAAAAAAAAGTCTGC
Organism: Ranitomeya imitator; assembly: GCF_032444005.1. Classification (NCBI taxonomy): domain Eukaryota; kingdom Metazoa; phylum Chordata; class Amphibia; order Anura; family Dendrobatidae; genus Ranitomeya; species Ranitomeya imitator. The sequence continues at coordinate 651,002,589 of NC_091286.1, forward strand.
TTGTGCACAGAGCCTTAAAGACTTTTTATTTCCTGAAGTGTGTGTATTTTTTTTTTTTCATTTATTTTTTTTTTTTGATTGGTCAGTGCCCAATTTGGAGCGTTTTCTATGTGGAGTGACATGCACATATTTTTTTTTTTTTTTTAGGCAACCAGACATTTATCAAAACGTATAGTGGCAGAGAGGTGTGCATAAAATCTAACACATAAACAGCAAAGTGATTCTACAATATGAATGGATAAGGGGAGACCGAGTTTTTTCTAGTAATTTTTCAGAGCAGCCCCGTTCCAAAAAGCCCCCTCTGTTTGGACGTTGCCTAAATGTTACGTCTGACAATAAGCCGATAATCGCGGAGAACTCAACCCCTATTGATGTTGCCATTGACTGTCCTTAGCTGCAGATGACCCGAGACTTCTGACCACAGCGATTGTAAACGTAGAGAATGTGAAAATAATGATTGTTTTAGGCGATAAGCCTCTTTCACCAGCTTTAAAACAAAAAAAAGCCTCTAAATGTATAAAAAAAAAAGTAAATCTATTTACATTGGATAAATAATAAATGTTTGAATAACAGAAAAATATTCCGTTTCCTACTAAACATAACTTCTTTTGGAAAATTTGGGCACAAACTATGCAGTCAGGGTTCATTAAAAATGTTTGCCTTTATTACTGTTTCTGCCGCACAGTTCATGGCAAGCTGCAGAATGAGGTAACGGAGAACCCATCAGAGAGTTTTTCGCTCTATTTATTCCTGTAAGATGATTTACATTCACATGAAAGTTTAGCAGAACTGTGATGATGTCTGTGTGAGCGAGCACAGAAAAAAACAGAAAAAAAATAAAGGGGTTACAATCTGTCCCTTCAGAGTCAGCTCACTGATGGATTATTATTTTAGTCCCTTTTTCAGGCAGAAATTCACATGGAAATAAAATTAAAGTGTCCAAAATTTAAACCCAAAGGGTAATTTAATGCAAGTCTCGGATTGAAATTCTTTGTAGGGCAATTTTTTTTTTTTTTTTTTTTTAATTTTTATCTGTTTTAGGCTAAACATTTTATTTAGCCAAAAATACATGCATTTAAGTAAAAAAAAAACCCTAAAAAGAAGTTGTTTCCTAGACTCCTGTTTCCATGTTTAGGGATCCTTTTTGTTATGGTACCAGGACACGCACAAAAAAGGCCAAAAACGGATGCAAACAGAAACCTATCCATTTTATCCATTGAAAAATGTAATTCTTGGTGCCCCTTTTTACTCCTATCTCTTCCGATTTCATGCCTCTGTTCTCTTAGTCCATCACTTCTGCGATACCTGTGTTTATTTTTTCTTTTCCCCTTGTCAGTGAGCTAGATCCGTATTAGGTCCGTGTCATTTACAATTACAGTCCCTGTTGCATCCATTTTTCTCTTGTGAAGAAAAAAAAAGTCGAGTCTCTGACCCATATCTTCAGCAAACAGATGAGGTCCATGCGCTCTCTGTTTTTTTTTTTGTTTTGTATTTTTCCTACAAGGCCGTCGATCAGCATTGTGGAGATAGGTCCGCCTCGCGGCTCAAAGTTGGACATAGGTCACTTTTTAAAGGTACACTCGGACCTGAAAAACAAAAAATAAAAAGCTCATTGATTGTAATGGGTTCATGATATATCCAAAAATATATTTTTTTCCATAGACCTGTTACTCCTTTTCCAAAACCGCAAAATAATAATGAAAAAATACCATTTTTTCTCGTCACTACTTGGGATGTAGTTTGCTCTTACCTGACATCCGCAATGTTTTGGGATTTCCTCCCCCCCCCCCTGTTTTTGCTGCATTCTCCCCCCCCCCCCCCCATAATGTCTTTAGGAAATTAACCGTATACATTAGCAGTCAGTGTGCAGCAGTCCGGAATGAAGTCTGTGCCAGCAAATATTTACTACCATCCGCTGTCACTGATTCATCTCCAGACACACAGGGTACAGTAGTGGGTGCCCTGTCTACCTTCTCATATACAGTGACCTCTCCTAGCCCCCATTCATGGACCACCGTCGGCCCCCACCATTGTCTTCCCGTCAGTCATTAAGAGGCAGCGTAGTGTGCGCACAGCGGGGCCCACGCTCAGCATCATTATTAACAAGGACCGTGTTTGTGTGTTGTTTGCAGATGGCCTGGAGTTAACAAGACATGCTGCGGAACACCATGCCTCACTTTCCCACGGCCCTGAATGGTGAGTACGTCTCCACATACTGCTGGGACTGAGTAGATAGACTGCAATATATAGGATTAGTGTCTGCTGCTGGATGTTTGTTTTTTATTCTCGTTCTGTTTCTAATGCACATTCATCTTTATCTGCTATGATGCTGAGATGTAGCAGAGTCGGACTTGTGCTTCAGCTTCCTGCAAAACCTGATGTATGTACGTGTGTGTGTGTGTGTGTATATATGTGTGTGTATATATCTACTATATAATTGTCTAAGGGTCACTTCCGTCTGTCTGTCTGTCTCACGGATATTCATTGGTCGCGTCCTCTGTCTGTCATGGAAATCCAGTCGCTGATTGGTCTCGTCAGCTGCCTGTCATGGCTGCCGCGACCAATCAGCGACGGCCACAGTCCGATTAGTCCCTCCCTACTCCCCTGCAGCGCCCGCTCCATACTCCCCTACAGTCACCGCTCACAAAGGGTTAATGCCAGCGGTAACGGACTGCGTTATACCGTGGGTAACTCACTCCGTTACCGCCACTATTAACCCTGTGTGACCAAGTTTTTACTATTGATGATGCCTATGCAGCGTCAATAGTAAAAACATCTAATGTTAAAAATAATTTAAAAAAAACGTTATTCTCACCCTCCGACGTCACGTCCTGTCTTTGGCAGTCCAAGCGGCAGGTTCCGGTGCCAAGGATGCTATGCGAGAAGGACCTGCTATGACGTCACGGTCATGTGACCGCGACGTCTTCACAGGTCCTGCGCTCCTACCAACCCTGGGACCGGACGCTGCCGCGTGCACCGCACACAGGACCAGGACTTCAATTGGCCTTCGGAGGGGTGAGTATATTTTTATTTTTTATTTTAAGTCTTTTTTAACCTGTTACATACGTGACTGGGCAATATACTATGTGACTGGCCAATATACTACGTGTCTGTGCTGTATACTACATGGCTCTGTGCAATATACTACGTCGCTGTGCTATATACTACGTGGCTGGGCAATATAGTACGTGGCTCTGCTATATACTACGTGGCTCTGCTATATACTACGTGGCTCTGCTATATACTACGTGGCTCTGCTATATACTACGTGGCTCTGCTATATACTACGTGGCTCTGCTATATACTACGTGGCTCTGCTATATACTACGTGGCTCTGCTATATACTACGTGGCTCTGCTATATACTACGTGGCTCTGCTATATACTACGTGGCTCTGCTATATACTACGTGGCTCTGCTATATACTACGTGGCTCTGCTATATACTACGTGGCTCTGCTATATACTACGTGGCTCTGCTATATACTACGTGGCTCTGCTATATATTACGTGGCTCTGCTATATACTAAGTGGCTCTGCTATATACTACGTGGCTCTGCTATATACTACGTGGCTCTGCTATATACTACGTGGCTCTGCTATATACTACGTGGCTCTGCTATATACTACGTGGCTCTGCTATATACTACGTGGCTCTGCTATATACTACGTGGCTCTGCTATATACTACGTGGCTCTGCTATATACTACGTGGCTCTGCTATATACTACGTGGCTCTGCTATATACTACGTGGCTCTGCTATATACTACGTGGCTCTGCTATATACTACGTGGCTCTGCTATATACTACGTGGCTCTGCTATATACTACGTGGCTCTGCTATATACTACGTGGCTCTGCTATATACTACGTGGCTCTGCTATATACTACGTGGCTCTGCTATATACTACGTGGCTCTGCTATATACTAGGTGGCTGGGCTATATACTAGGTGGCTGGGCAGCATACTACGTGGCTGGGCAGCATACTACGTGGCTGGGCAGCATACTACGTGGCTGGGCAGCATACTACGTGGCTGGGCAGCATACTACGTGGCTGGGCAGCATACTACGTGGCTGGGCAGCATACTACGTGATAAAACAGAAAACCAGAACTTAATATTTGGAACAGAAACCTTTGTTTGCAATTACAGAGGTCAGACATTTCCTGCAGTTATTGACCAGGTTTGCACACACTGCAGCAGGGATTTTGGCCCACTCCTCCATACAGATCTTCTCCAGAACTCTCAGGTTTCTGGGCTGTTACTGGACAACATTGGGTTCCAGCTCCCTCCAAAGATTTTTTTTTTTTTTTTTGGGTTCAGGTCTGCAGACTGGCTAGACCTCTAATGGGCCCTGAAATGCTTCTTACCGGGACACTCCTTAGTTGCCCTGCCTGTGTGGTTCGAGTCATTGTCATGCTGGAAGACCCAGCAATGACCCATCTTCAATGTGCTTACTGAGGGAAGGAGGTTGTTGGCCAAAATCTCACCATACATGACCCCATTCTTCCTCCCTTCAATGCCGTGTAGTCATCCTGTTCCCTTAGCCGAAAAGCACCCCCAAAAGTATGATGTTTCCTCCATCATGCTTCACGGTTGGCATGGTGTTCTTGGGGTTGTACTCATCCTTCTTTTTCCTCTTCCAAACAAGGCAAGTGGAGTTGATACCAAAAAGTTTTATGTTGGTCTAATCTGGCCCCATGACCTTCTCCCATGCCTCCGCTGGATCATGCAGATTGTCATTAGCGATCTTCAAACATGCCTGAAAATGTGCTGGCGTGAGCAGAGGGACCTTGCATGCCCTGCAGGATTTCAATCCATGACAGTTTAGTGTTACTAACGGTAATGTTTGAGACTGTGGTCCCAGCTCTCTTCAGGTCATTGACCAGGTCCTCCCATGTAGTTCTGGGCTGATTCCTGACCTTTCTCAGAATCATCTTTACCCCACGAGGCGAGATCTTGTGTGGAGCCCCAGACCGAGGAAGATTGACAGACCTCTTGTGTTTCTTCCATTTTCTAATAATTGTGCCGACAGTTGTTGCCTTCTCACCAAGCTGCTTACCTATTGTCCTGTAGCCCATCCCAGCATTCTGCAGGTAAACTATTTTGTCCCTGGTGTCCTTACACAGCTCTTTGATTTTGCCCATGGTGGAGAGGTTGGAGTGTGATTGAGTGGGTAGACAGGTGTCTTTTATACAGGTAACGAGTTCAGACAGCCGCAAATTAATAAAAGTAATGACAGCAGAGTAACATAGTAAGGCCGAAAAAAGACATTTGTCCATCCAGTTCAGCCTATATGCCATCATAATAAATCCCCAGATCTACGTCCTTCTACAGAACCTAATAATTGTATGATACAATATTGTTCTGCTCCAGGAAGACATCCAGGCCTCTCTTGAACCCCTCAACTGAGTTCGCCATCACCACCTCCTCAGGCAAGCAATTCCAGATTCTCACTGCCCTAACAGTAAAGAATCCTCTTCTATGTTGGTGGAAAAACCTTCTCTCCTCCAGACGCAAAGAATGCCCCCTTGTGCCCGTCACCTTCCTTGGTATAAACAGATCCTCAGCGAGATATTTCTATTGTCCCCTTATATACTTATACATGGTTATTAGATCGCCCCTCAGTAGTCTTTTTTCTAGACTAAATAATCCTAATTTCGCTAATCTATCTGGGTATTGTAGTTCTCCCATCCCCTTTATTAATTTTGTTGCCCTCCTTTGTACTCTCTCTAGTTCCATTATATCCTTCCTGAGCACCGGTGCCCAAAACTGGACACAGTACTCCATGTGCGGTCTAACTAGGGATTTGTACAGAGGCAGTATAATGCTCCCATCATGTGTATCCAGACCTCTCTTAATGCACCCCATGATCCTGTTTGCCTTGGCAGCTGCTGCCTGGCACTGGCTGCTCCAGGTAAGTTTATCATTAACTAGGATCCCCAAGTCCTTCTCCCTGTCAGATTTACCCAGTGGTTTCCCGTTCAGTGTGTAATGGTGACATTGATTCCTTCTTCCCGTGTGTATAACCTTACATTTATCATTGTTAAACCTCATCTGCCACCTTTCAGCCCAAGTTTAGGAGTAGGAGGGCTTCTTAAAGAAAAACTTACAGTTCTGTGAGAGCCAGAATTATTGCGGGTTGGTCGGTGATCACATACTTATTAGCAACATAATAAATATTGTAAAAATCATACAATGTGATTTTCTGTTTTATTTTTATATTGTCTCTCACAGGTGAAGTGTACCTACGATAACAATTATAGACCTAAAGATAGTAATCACACCAGCGCTATAATGCCTAAATAAATTCCTAAGCAGCTGGACTAAAAACCGGGAAGACGCCACCCCGGATATAAATAAAATGTAGGAAAAAGCTAGAGACCGCGCATAGAGGAAAAAAACTGCGAGGAAAGAAAAGGGTAATGTCTAAAATCCTACTGCAGAGAGTCCCACACTGGAGCCATGCAAACCCCTGAATCAGTATAAGCCCCAATAACAGGACTAGTATGCTTGCGCAAACATAAAACAAACTAGACAATACTATGTCAGACTAAATAGACTCCGCAATGGCCCCGACCCCGTGTAAAACAATACCTGTAACTGAGCAATGTAGCTGGGCGATGGATCAAAAAGAGGGCACCGCTGGGTCCAAATGCAGAGCTGACCCTGACGCCGCAGGAGAAGTGGTGAGACAATAAGTGCAGAGATGCAGTGATGACACCTGCAGACCCCATAGGATGTAACTCAGGATCAGTAATGTAATGTATGTACACAGTGACTGCACCAGCAGGATAGTGGGTGCAGCTCTGCTCAGCTGCTGCTCATTGTGCTGATTGTGGGCGTGGTCGCTGCTGAACCTGCAGTGTGCTCCTGAGCTCCAGAGAACCACCATCTCTCCACCCGGGGACCTGCTCTCTCTCTTACCCAGGGAGGGAGTGGGTTTCCTGGGATGAGTGAAGGAGCCAAGTCCCAGGCTTCTGCTTCCCGGACCAGGCTGGCGGGGGGCAGAAGGAACCAGCAACCAGCCTGCACATCAGAGGATTCGGGGGTGAGACGCTCCACCAGGAGTCGCAGCAATGTGGCTCCTACTCCCCCCAGGTCTGCAGAGACCCAGAGAAGCCGCAAGGCTTCCATGGAGGAGAAGCCTGCTAGCGTGCAAGATGGCGGCCCTTCCGGAGGAAAGCTGAGTGCTCACGGAGGTGAGGCCGACCTCACTGAGGAGGGTTGGGCGCTGCAGAGACCCCGGGAGTCTGTGTCCACCTATGCCTCCCGGGTCATGAGCCACCTCCGTGAGTATGAAGATGCTAGCAAGATCTTGAGAAGGCTCCAGGAGGAGCTGCGCTGCACAAGCGCTAAAGCTGCAGGCGCCTCCAGACCCAGGAAGACGCAATTCCAGGCGGAGGTAAAGATTCTGAAGCTTGAAATTAATGACCTGGAGGTAAGAAAAGCATTTATTCGAGAAAAAAGTGGACCATTTAAAGAAAAGCTTATAAATGAAGACCGATTCAGAGAAATGGCTGATAACAGAGAGCAAAGGCAGATGGGGCTGCAGCCTGAGAGCCAGGTGGATGATGATGATGATGAGGATGACCAGCAGAAAGCTCCACCTGGCAGCCCTCTTAGTCACTCAGAGGCCACGTGCAGCGAGCTCCCTGCTGGACAGGCGACAATGACATCTCGTCGCGGTTCTGCTGGCTCTGGGGAGGACAGTGACATCGGCCAGGGAGGGGCGCTAATGGCAGAGATCAAGCTGCTGGAGTCCCCAGTGTGCCTTCAGAACTTTGATCTTGGTGATGATTTACCAGAGGAGGCACCTGGGGGCCAGAAGAAAAAGGCAAAGAAAACCACCAAGCCAAAGCTGCAGGAAGCGGTAAGCTATGTATATGCCCCCCTCCCTGTACCCCCTGAGTCGGCTGCAGGGTCAGCTCGCTGTATAAGCCCCGTTGCCCAGCCCAGCCCGGGTTCTGCTGTGGATCCGGTGCAAAGGCGCGGGGAGATTACAGAGCACGGTAATGAGGCGCAGAGCTCCGTCTCTGCTTGTAGTAGCGGGGACGTAGCAGCAGGTGCATCAGCCGAAAGGCTGGACAGTGATGGCGGCCCGGCGGCGGGCATACGATCAGGCCACGATACTGTGGTCCGCTCCTCAGTGGGAGGGGGGAGCGGCCCGGTGTCGGGGGCAGCTCCGGTAGCCTCGGTGCCCCTGAATACTGTTGCCGCTGATCACTTAGTTGAGGGGCGGCGGCAGTGTGAGGGGGTTACCGGGGCTGGGAGTTCCGGTCTTCCCAAAGTCCTATTTTGTGTTGGTGCCGCTGGTCAACAAGATCCTGATGCTAAGGATCAGCGGTGCCCCACAGCAGCTAAAGATCAACGACGCCTGGTAGCAACCATGAAGCAGCGGAAAATATCAACTGATGATGCGGAGGTCACCTCCAGTTCTGTGGAGGAAACTCAGCCCCTTGTGCCTGATGATGCGGAGGCCAAAGTGTCACCCCCTGTTGTCACTGGTCCAGCAGGAGTGAATGTGGTGGTGGGCATGGATGCAGAAAACTCTGTCTAGTGGTGTGGTTGCTGGTTTGGTAGAGGGTGAGGGGGTTATGGAGGTTGGTAATGGTGATGCTGTTGGTGTGGATGTGGTCACTGGTCCGGTTGCCCCCCCCCCGGTGGTGGCAGCGCCTGTCAGGAGTTATGCCGCTGTCACCTCCGGGGGAAATAGGGCATCCTCCTCGTCTCCGGGCTCTGGGGACGGCATGTTGCAACGGCGTCTCCTGGAGGCTCTAAAGAGGGGAGAGAGATCACTAATAGTAGAGGGTCGAGAGGTTGATCTATCCTTCTGGATAGAGAGGCATGGCCTCGGGGCCTTCCGAGAGCAAAGAGGGGGGGATACAGTGTGGTCCCTCCCAACAGACGGGCCGGGTAGTGTGCGTAGGAATGTGGTCCGTCTTCAGTGGAGGGGCAGTGATGCATGTCCTCCAAGGTCTAAAGTTGTGGAGCTCCTGCTGAGGATGCGCTTCAGTGCGATTGACATCTATGCCTTGATACATCCCTATTCCACACCTAATTTTGATGTCAGCTTTGTTCGGCCGGAGGGGCTTGAGCTCTTCTGGTCGAACTATGAGTTGACAAAAAATGAGCCCGGCTGGCGAGACTTTGCCGTTCAGGTGGTGTCTCGCCAAAACCAAGTCAAGAAAGTGACCGTGATGACTTGTAACGAGTCACTTTCTTGTTATGACATTATGACGTGGCTTGGCCGATATGGAGAGGTGGTAGAAATGCCAAAGAAAAACCGTGACGAGTTTGGTATCTGGTCAGGGGCCTGGACGTTTGTGGTAAAACTTAAGCGTTCAGGTGGTACGGTTGCCCACATACCATCATCTGCCTTCCTGGGTAGGGATCGTATCCTGTTCTTCTACCAGGGGCGACCGAAGCTCTGTCACAAGTGCGGCGACCCCACACACTTCAGCGCAAACTGCACTGTGCAGAAGTGTGCATTGTGTGGGGATATCGGCCATCTTGCTGCATCTTGTGTGGAGATTAGGTGTCACCTGTGTGGTGAGTTAGGTCACCCATTCAGCCGTTGTCCTCGCTCCTTCGCTAACGCAGTCGTGACCCCGGTGGGAGAAAACCGTGAGGCTGATTCTGCTGGGGAAGGGACTAGCAGGGGTGAGGGAGCTGAGGGGCCAAGGAAGAAAAGCAATAAAAAGACGCCTGCACAGCTAAGGCGTCTAGACAAGCGCAGACAGGATAGGGAGCTGGGCGAGCCTCGTGTTACTGGGGCGGCCCCTGTCCTGGACGCCAGTCTTGCTGCTGAGGCCCCAAGGGATGATGAGTTGGATGAGGAGGTCAGGAGGATCCACAGGGAGGAAAGTGCCACTGCCTCAGAGTCCTCCCATTATGAAAGTATGGATGAGGATAATAGGCAGTGGCTAGAGGACAAGCGTAAGCTCGGCACCAAAAAGAAGAGAAAGAAGGGAGATAAAAAATCTTCTCCCGCTCTGACCAAGGTACCTAAGGAAGGAAAAACCGACTCCCCTCTGGTTGGTCTTTCTAACCGGTTCCAAGCCCTTGATAACATCTCTTCCTCTGAGGAGGAAGCTGAGGGTGAGGTTCTGGCTTCGGCGGGGCTCACAGGGGACGCCAAGTCTCCTCCTTCTGGGAATGTAAGATCCTTGGAGGGAGGGACTGGCCCAGAGTCCGGAGACGAGGACGAAAAAAATAAAAAACACGTGGGAATGGATACATCATTGTCATTAAAGAGGGGGAAGGATTCCTCCTCTGAGGCAGAGGATAAGGGGAGTGGGAAAAAGAAAGCCATCTAACTCAATCACCAGTGATGGTGGTACCCACTCCGTTGACGCTGGCGTCCATTAATGTCGCCAGCATAAAGTCAAATACAGCTAGATTTGCGGCCTTTGATTTTCTCAGCCGGGTTGAAGCTGACATTTTCTTTTTGCAAGAGACCAGGCTGCCAAACATGGCAGATGTGTTTAAAGCTAAGAGGGAGTGGAGACTCGGGCCCTCCTATTGGTCTCTTGCGGCCGAGCCGCATAGCGGAGTGGCGGTCCTTTTTACCGCACCGGTGGAATGCCGACGGGTTATTGAGTTAGAAATGGGGAGGTGCCTGATCTTAGATGTCCTCATGAAGGGACAAGAGCTCCGGCTCATCAACATTTATGGTCCCCAATCTAAGTGGGACCGGAAGTGTCTCTTTATGAGGATCAAGCCCTACCTTTTTACAAGTCGGCAGGTTGTCTTTGGAGGGGACTTCAATGCTGTCACGAGGCCCTGAGATAGAGGAGGTTCCAGAGACAAGCTGACTTATGATAGCGTCGTCCTTAATAGTATAGCTAGTGAGGCTCGCCTGGTGGATGTCCACATTCGGCACACCCCAGGCCACGAGGGGTTCACCTATCATAGAGGTAACTGTAGGTCTAGAATAGATAGGTTTTATTTAAGGAGGAAGCTGTCTCTTCAGCAGTGTCTGTTGTTGAGGTGGAGTTCTCCGACCACTGTTTAATTTTGTTTTCTCTGAATGTTACAGAGACCCTCCGGATGGGAAGAGGCTTTTGGAGGCTCAATTCGTCTCTCTTGGAAGAAGCGGAGATAAGACAGTCCTTTGAAGAATTTCTTCAGGGCCAGGTACCATTACTGGATCTTTGTAGTAGTAAGTCAGAGTGGTGGGAGATGTTTAAGGAAAGGGTGGCGAGATTCTTCCGCCAGCTCTCGAGCCTCAGAAGTCTGAGCAGGTACCGTCTGTATCAGGGTCTGAGGAGGAAACTCGAGCATCTTGTCTCAACTGGAGGTAGCCGCGAGGAGATCTCCAGAGTGAAATCTTTGCTTATGAGGTGTCAGTACGATAGACACGCATCTTTGGTTTTTGAGAGGGATTACGGGAAGTACCGCTCACCCGACCCTTACAGAAACTGCAAGATGTCAGTGAATAGTAAAGTGGTTACAGGACTGGTCGACACTACGGGGTCCCTGAGGCGATCCAGATCAGGGATCCTGGAGGTTGTCAGATCCTTCTACTCGCACCTCTTGGGGAAGAGTGATCTTGATTGGGATGAGATGTCGGCTTTCCTGGCTGAAGCTGTCCCCGAACCAGGGGTAGACCCCTCTCTTGACGTTTTGACAGAAATGATCAGGGAAGAGGAAGTTCAGTTGGCGATTGAAGGGCTTGCCCCCAAAAAATCGCCTGGTCCAGATGGCTTAACATCTGAATTCTATAAGACCTTTAAGGACGTTTTGGTTCCCCTCTTGACTGAGGTATTCAATGAGTGTCTTTCCTCGGGCACTCTGCCGAAGTCAATGAGGAGGTCTGCTCTGATCATCTTGTCAAAGGGTAAGGACCCATCTTGCATTGAGAACTGGCGTCCCATAGCGCTTCTCAATGCAGACAGGAAGGTTCTGGCAAAGGTGCTGTTTAATCGGCTGGTGAAATTTGCACCCCGACTCCTTTCGGGGGTCCAGCATTGCTCTGTTCCAGGCCGCAGCACATTTAGTGCTGTGCTCTGTGTCCGAGAGGCAGTGGAGCAGGGTAGGGCTGGTCACTGGAAGGGGTACATGCTGTCACTGGACCAGGCAAAAGCGTTTGATCGGGTTAATCATGAGTACCTCTGGTCCGTCCTTCTGAGATATGGCCTGCCGGGGGGGTTTGTTGATTGGCTTAAGACCTTGTACAGTGGGGCAGAGAGTTTCCCGCTTGTGAATGGTTGGATTGGCAGCACTTTTGATGTTGGGTCCGGTGTTCGCCAGGGTTGTCCCTTGAGCCCGCTGCTGTACGTGTTTGCGATTGACCCTCTTCTTAGGAGGGTGGAGCGTGGACCGTTGGCCGGGATTGGGATGGACCAGGCAGCACCGGAAGCCACTCTGAGGGTGGTGGCGTATGCTGATGATGTCACTGTGTTTGTTTCCTCTCATGAGGAGGCAGGGTGGCTGATGTCAGAGGTAGATCGCTACTCGGAGGCATCCGGGTCCAAGATCAACCGGGATAAGTGTGAGTCTCTGGCTGGGAGGAGGAGATCCTGGTTTTGATCTCCCGGACACCCTTCCAGGACCCAAAGTCTCTGCAAAAGTCCTTGGCATCGAATTTGGCCAGGGGGATTACCCCAAACAAAATTGGGACAGCAGGCTAGAGATCGCCACTCAGAAGGTGAACCAATGGAAGGGTTGGTCTTTGACCCTAAGGGAAAGGGTAAACCTGATCAAAACTTACCTGCTCCCTTTACTGATTTATCTGGGCAATGTATGCATCTTGCCGAAATCTCTCTGGACTCGGGTCTACAGTTTGTTCTTCCAACTGTTATGGGGGAATAGACTGAACCTGGTCAAGAGGGAGGTTACTTACCGTACGAGGAGACTAGGAGGGTTGGGTATGGTCAACCCTGTGGTATTCCTTGTGGATACCTTCATTAAGATCAATATCGCAAACCTCTGGAAAGAGAGGGCTCCTCCGTGGGTATTCTCCTGTAGGGGATGGTTTCAGCCTTTCTTCCAGGAATGGGAGACAGGAGGGCAAGTGAAGGATCTTCGCACACCGCATGGACATCTTCCGGCTTACGCTACCTTGGTTCTGAAGGTAATTCGTCGGTGGGGTCTGGGAATGTGGGAGATCAGGACTCTGCCAAGGAAACTCCTTGACAATAGGGTTCTGTTGACCCATTTCCAGAGGCCTCTGGCGCTCAGGGACTGCCCAAGTCGGGATCTTGGGGTGGGTCTGCATCTTTTGAATTCTATCAGGATCCCCTCGAAGTTTTGGGACTTGGCTTGGCGCTGCTTCCATGGGAAACTGTGTGTGAGGGACAATCTGAAGTGTAGGAGCTCTGAGGACAGGAATTGTCCTCGGGAGCATTGTGGTACCTTGCTGGAAAGCATGGACCACTTCCTGCTTCATTGTCCTTTCAACACAGAGGTGTACAACAGGGTGGGCGCCTTCATTGGCTGGTCTCGGCTGGCCGGTCTCTCCTATGCGGAATGGGCCTATGGAGCATTCGGAGACCTTGGTGGTCGGGACCGCTGCACCTTATTTCTAGTTAGCGCAGTGGTTAGGTATCACACGTGGAACGCACGGTGCTTAGTATCGACGCAACGAAAAATCCTCCCAGTGGAAGATGTGTTTAGGACCATACTCGGTGACCTGGTGAAGGTGCGCTCTCTGGAGTATGGGAGACTGGGCGCACGGAGGGCCGCTCTCCTCTGGAGGGGCTTTTCTTTTAGTGTGCCCTAGTCTGGTCATCTCCTTTCCTGGTGGTGGGCTGATGCTGACACTGTAGATTTTTGTTTTGTTTGATCATTATACAGTGATGTAGGGCTGCAGGCGCCGAACTTGGGCTTCGTGATTTGTAATTATTGTGGTGTGTGCTGCTGTATATAATGTATATATTGTATATAGGGATATAGAATTGGGTGTAGGTGTTAGGGTATGTTCACACGTTCAGGATTTCCATCCTTTTTTTTTCAGGACAGTTTTTTTAAAAAACTGCAGCTCTTGGCAGAAAACGCAGGTCCTTTTTTTGGTCCTTTTTTTGTCCTTTTTTGATGCGTTTTTTGATGCGTTTTTTTATCCTTTTTTTATGCAGTTTTCTATGCAGAGACTGTGTTTCCTAGGAAGCTTTTTAGGGCTAAAATGGCTGAAAATACCCTACCCCTACCCCTAACCCTAACCCTACCCCTAACCCTACCCCTAACCCTACCCCTAACCCTACCCCTACCCATATTCTAACCTTAGTGAAAAAAAAAAAAAAAAAATTCTTAATTTTTTTATTGTCCCTACCAATGGGGGTGACAAAGTGGGGGGGGTGTCATTTACTATTTTTTTATTTTGATCACTGAGATAGGTTATATCTCAGTGATCAAAATGCACTTTGGAGCGAATCTGCCGGCCGGCAGATTCGGCGGGCGCACTGCGCATGCACCCGCCATTTTGCAAGATGGCGGCGCCCAGGGAGAAGACGGCCGGACGGACACCGGGACGCCGGGTAAGTATAAGTGGGGGAGATTAGGGCACGGGGGGGGCATCGGAGCACGGGGGGGGGGCATCGGAGCACGGGGGGGCGGGATCGGAGCACGGGGGGGCAGCCACACTCCGCCCACGCACTTCCGCCCGCTCCCCCGCACTTCCTGCTGCAGCGGTTCTGCACATCAAATCGCAGTAAAACCCGCAGATATATTTTTGATCTGCGTGTTTTACTGCGATTTTGACCTCACAATGGAGGTCTATGGGTGCAGAACCGCTGCGGTTCAGGAAGAAGAATTGACATGCTCCTTCTTTTTTCCGGGAGCTATTCAGCGCGGCTTTTTTTTTACAATTTCCGGACCATGTGCACAGTGTGTCCTGTTTTCCATAGGGTACAGTGTACTGTACCCTGCATGGAAAACAGCTGCGGAACCGCAGCGGCAAAACCGCCGCGGTTCCGCGGTAAAAAACGCACTGTGTGAACATGGCCTTAGGTTGGGTGGTGGGAAAAGGGGGGAGGTGGGATTATCTTGTGGGACTATAGGACACTGGGTTGTTTGGGGGAAAACTGTCACTGCCTGATCTGGCCTATGGACGTTGGACCTGGACTGAGGCATGAGACGCAGGACCAGCTCTCAGGTCAGTGCGGGGGGTTGGGAATGAAGGATAGCTTAATATTGTATATATTTGTGTAATTTGTAGTTATTTTATTTAAAACTAAAAAAAAAAAAAAAAAAAAAGTTCATGTATATAGTTTTTGTTTGCCATTGTTTATTTTATTTGTTATTATTATTTTGTTTGGTGACCGGACCAGAAGGTCAAAGTAGTTATTCTGTATATACTGTATAATATGTGTGAGAGGAGAGAATGAGCGGCTGGACCAGTGTTCAGTATACTGATTATTTTCTGGCTAATATTTTTGTTATGTTTTCTGCTATTATTATTGTTATGTTTTTCATTTTTATAATAAAAGATCTACAGGATGTAACTCAGGATCAGTAATGTATGTACACAGTGACTACACCAGCAGAATAGTGAGTGCAGCTCTGGGGTATAATACAGGATGTAACTCAGGATCAGTAATGTAATGTATGTACACAGTGACTGCACCAGCAGAATAGTGAGTGCAGCTCTGG
Source organism: Ranitomeya imitator (assembly GCF_032444005.1). NCBI lineage: Eukaryota > Metazoa > Chordata > Amphibia > Anura > Dendrobatidae > Ranitomeya > Ranitomeya imitator. The sequence goes on from NC_091286.1 coordinate 651,018,177, forward strand.
GGTATAATACAGGATGTAACTCAGGATCAGTAATGTAATGTATGTACACAGTGACTGCACCAGCAGAATAGTGAGTGCAGCTCTGGGGTATAATACAGGATGTAACTCAGGATTAGTAATATAATCTTGACATAAATTAGGCTTTTTTCTGCATTTGGATTATTTCTCTGTGATAGTCTATTCAGCAGCAGCTTTACAGCTAACTCCTGTAATCTGGCTGGATGCACCCGGTGGCTTATTATCCGGCTTTGCAGTATGTGTTTGTGGATCGCCTCCATGGGGCCGTGGGGTACTCTGTACCGGGTCCTTCGGCTCTCAGGGGGATGACACGGTGGCTGACCCGGTCCGTGGCCCTGGGACGTCCGTGTAAAAGGGAAAGGTCTTTAAAGGGATAAACTTTGTTTTTGTGACGCCACTTGTGGTATTCGGTCAGGGTGACCGACGCTGCTTTAAGGGCTCTACTGGGGTGATGTTATGGCAGCTAGATGGTATACCTTCCCACTGGTGAAGTATGTCCCCAGGGCTTCCCAGTGTGTAGATGGTGTATGGTGAGAGGTGCAGAGAAGAACGAGGACACAAGGTTGCAGTCTCTTTACCTTTTACTGAAGACTTCAGCATCCACAGTCCAGGGCACCAGATCACAGGGCAGGCAGAGTCCGGCCGGTTTGGAGGCAAGTCCAGAGTCCCCTTGTCCAGGTGGAAATCAATAGCCTTCCCTTGCGCTGCAGTGGTGTAGTCCTTTACTGCTTATGGCTTCACATAAGGTCCTCACAGATGTGGCGTCTTTCTGTCCCCCATATAGGATAGGACAAACCCATATGACTGGTGGCTTGAGGCTGTTTATATGGACTCTATCACGTCCCGACCTCCACGGGTTGCCACCATGCCTCCTGGGTCTAGGGCGAACAGGTAGCTTGCAATTAGCTGTCCTGCCGGTCTCTGGAGCAAAACATAAAGGTCCTTACTCCCTCGGTGTTCCAGCTACCGGGCTTCTGCGCCTCAGAAGGAGGCAGCCTGTGTAGGGCTGGTCCCCCTCTGGTATCCTCTCCTTTACTACGACTTCCTTCATGCTCACTGCAATACAATTCTGCCTTTCAATGTCTCTTTCTGGGAGCTGCAGCTCTGAGGGCATTCACAGCTCTTTTGGACCCTCTGTCCACCTCAGACTACTGTCTGGAACTCACTAACTTTCCCTACAGACTACCAGTTATATATATATGTATATATATGTGGCCAGGAGTGTAAACTGATATGTTTGTGATACCTGGATGCAGTTATCCTTCTTTGCCTCCAAACGTAGCATCACTCTCCCCGAGAGGAAAGCCATACCACTGCGATGACCAGGACCCTGGGGCGCCGCATTTGTACTAGAGACAGACCCAGTGTTTGGCATGGTGGAGGCCAGTAGTGGTGCAGGCAGCATTCTGCGCTCTGGGTGGCTGTGTTTTGTGACCGTTCTGCGCAGCGCGGAGTCATTATATCTGTGACTTTCAGCAGTGTTACTCCCTGGCGATTATATTCTCTTCGCTCCGGATGTACGGCACACTGTGATATGGGGCGGTGCCCGATCTGTAGGAAGGCCGCTCAGCCAGTACTGTATACTGATCCTTCTATATTTTCGAATTAGTAAGGAGAGATAACATTGACTAAAACATAACTTTCAATATAATAATGAAAACTGGATAAATCGAGTGATAACAAACAAAGAACACACAGTGATACAGTGCTTCTGCTGAAGTTACCAGTGCTCGGGAACAAATAGTTTGGTCTCACCACTTTCAGTTGAACTTGTTCTCAGCAGATCACAGGGACAAGCAGGAGAATAAAGAGTAAGTGTATGGAGGGGGTATTCTCCGGATAGCCCCTGACATGCCCCTGTGCTGCTTCTGCCCTGACAAGCACAGTCCCCAAGTAAAGGCGGGTAATCATGTGTTGTATCTCCTACACCTTCTTCCCCCATCAGGGGAGTAGAAAGCAAGTGGGAAATACAATGGCAGGTGACCCGCATGTCACGTCAAAACCCATTAGAGTGAAGCAAGGAGCAAGTTGTGCTCACTATCTAATTTCCATATTTCACAGGAACAGATCACTATCTATTAAACTACTGGTTATTGGGTAATACACATTACAGATCCTGTACTGATCCTGAGTTACATTCTATATTATACCCCAGAGCTGCACTCACTATTCTGCTGGTGCAGTCACTGTGTACATACATTACATTACTGATCCTGAGTTACATCCTGTATTATACTCCAGAGATACACTCCCTATTCTGCTGGTGCAGTCACTGTGTACATACATTACATTACTGATCCTGAGTTACATTCTGTATTATACTCCAGAGCTGCACTCACTATTCTGCTGGTGCAGTCACTGTGTACATACATTACATTACTGATCCTGAGTTACATCCTGTATTATACCCCAGAGATACACTCCCTATTCTGCTGGTGCAGTCACTGTGTACATACATTACATTACTGATCCTGAGTTACATTCTGTATTATACTCCAGAGCTGCACTCACTATTCTGCTGGTGCAGTCACTGTGTACATACATTACATTACTGATCCTGAGTTACATCCTGTATTATACTCCAGAGCTGCACTCACTATTCTGCTGGTGCAGTCACTGTTTACATACATTACATTACTGATCCTGAGTTACATCCTGTATTATACTCCAGAGCTGCACTCACTATTCTGCTGGTGCAGTCACTGTGTACATACATTACTGATGCTGAGTTACATCCTGTATTATACCCCAGAGCTGCACTCACTATTCTGCTGGTGCAGTCACTGTGTACACACATTACATTACTGATCCTGAGTTACATCCTGTATTATACTCCAGAGCTGCACTCACTATTCTGCTGGTGCAGTCACTGTGTACATACATTACTGATCCTGAGTTACATCCTGTATTATACTCCAGAGCTGCACTCACTATTCTGCTGGTGCCGTCACTGTGTATATACATTATATGACCAGGCATGAGTCGGACAGTACCTGCACGGTTGCAGCTGTGTGTTTTGCTGTCGCCCTCTGCAGTATTGGGGTCCTGTGCAGGGTCTCTGTGTCTCGGGATGACTACCCTGAGGCAGGTTGCTGGCAGCTCTATGTTAGTGTTTGGTGAGAGGCCTGTGTGTCTGGCGGTGTGGGGCGGTGAGTAGCTTCCAGGTACCTTCTTCAGACTTGTCCGCACAGCTGCTCGGTCTGCCCCTGATTCCCGGTGCCCGCGGCTGGCGCATCATGGATCCACGGTCCTGTTCCCTCTAATTCTGTAGATGCTGAATCATCTCCTCCTGAAGTGAGCTTTCCCTGTACTGGTGACCGCAGCTATTATATCAGGGAAGCTTCAGTATGTAGCAGAGCTGAGCTCATCACATGAAGACGCCACCTTGCATTATCATGTGTGTTTTCCCAGGTGTTGGCACAGTGCAGAATAGACACAGCCGGTGACACATTCAGCTCTGCTAGATCTGTGCACATTAAGTCCGTACTGTGATTAAGGCAAAGCCCGATAACAGACAGAGGAGGTCTGCCAGACCGTGCACCCTTCTTACATGGTGGAGGGAACAACCAGCGGGCAGCAGGGCGGCACAGTAATTAGTACTAGGTGTGTGATTAACATTACAAAGCCCCTAAGCCGTTGGATGTGGATAACGCCACCACATCAGGAGCGTCCGTCACCCATGTCACATAATGGCACCTATTTATCAGATACATCATGGTATCTTATCAAGATCATCATCCAGTGATCATTAGTGATCGACGGAGAATCCTGGCAGTAATTGTGGACTTTCCCTGCAGTGCCTCCGCAGGAAGAACGAAGCATTGCACCGTGTTCTTTTAGAATAATCCTGAGCTGACCCAAGCCGGGCAGTGAGAAGGTCTTACAAACATTTGAGGACCTTGGAATTTCTAGATTTAGAGGCAGCAGGAAGTTGCAAAAAATAAACTGCCGGCAGGAGTGACTTCCCCTGTAGACCTCGGAGGGCCGTCTTCTATCGGAGCTGTGGAAGTGGTGATGGGGGGGTAAGCGCTAGCGTCGCACGTCGGAGTTTCCTGTGTGCGGTGGATCTGGATGTGTTACTGCAAGAAGCCGACTTTCTTCTCAGAACTTTATATAACCTTGCTTGTTTTTGCTTTGCAGGAGGGCCAACCATGTGGGCGATCACTACGGAGGAGCGGGCTAAGCACGACCAGCAGTTTGCCAGCCTGAAGCCGACAGGTGGACTCATTACTGGTGAGACTCCCCTTTCTGACCGGTCCTATATATTTGCATAGCAGAGCAGATTAATTATATGCAGCCCCTGAGATTTTCATGTCCTGTGTAATTATTCCTGCCTCGCCGCCCAAATTATTATTATTATTATTTTTTTTTATCAGTTCCTACACATCACTTTGCCATGTTAGTCACAAACTGGTATTTAAAGATGGACAGCAGTCCTATTAACACCCTACTCTTCTACTGAACAACCTCTTTTGGGGAAAAAAAGTAATCTTTTAAAAGGGTTGTCTCAACATAGCCCTTCAATAGCCCGTCGCCTCCCTCGCTCTCTGCCCCGCCGGGGGACAGTACCCTCCTGATCGACAGTTCCTACCAGCAGTATGCTGAGCCGGTGAGCAGAATTGCGCGCACTCACAGATGGCTGGAAGAAACTACGCTGTCTCTGCAGCATCGGAGGAGCGCGGGGGGTCGCACGCTGGCAGGTTTCAGCCGTCTGGCCGGCTATAGGGCAGCTCTTACATTTTTAAGTGTTCCTCACTTTATTTTTCGGGCTGTATCATGCTTTCTTGCTGCAGTGCTCAGAGCTTCCCAATACCCTGCACCGTTCACTCTCTCATGCATGTGGCTCTGATGGCAAAGTCCCAGAAAAGTCCAGTCACGCAGTGTGTCCGACTAATCCGCAGATGATCTCACCGGCCGCTGAGCTGACGCCGGCAGCTATTCTGCCTTGTCGGCTTTATCATTGAGCTCCTGAGCTGTGTACCTCTGTCAGTCCCATGTCTGTCTGTCCCGTGTCTTTCTAATGTGCTTTCTTTCTCACTCTATCCTTTTTTTCCCCTTTATTCTTTCTCTCTCTTTCCTATTTTTCCTGTTCTGGTCCTATTCTGCACCGCACGTCACAGCCGGGTCACAAAACGCCTCCTGTGTGTCCCACAAGTCATTCTTCTCAAAGTAATGAATTGCAAAAGTTACATTGGTCGGTGATGATGTGGTGCAGAAGAATACCGAAGGGGTGCTGAGAATAGTAAAGGACTGCGATCAATAAGTATGTTAATACTTGCACTGGGTTCTGTGCTCTGTGGCTAAGTGGATCAAAAAACAAAATGCTTCTGTAACTTTAAATACAATTTTTCAACTACTACTACTTGTGTTTTAAATGTTCACTTCAGTGAATCTCACAAATTAGGTTTCTTTTTAAACTAAAAAAAAAAATCTGCTTTTTTATCATTTCTATTCCTACGGTCACCACTAGAGGGAGCTATATACTTCCTGTACATTAAGCTCAATAGTATTCCCAAAGCTCCCCCTAGTGGTGACTGTGGGTAAGGAAAAAACTTTAGTGTTCCTCGCCGTCTATGGGTCATTTCTTGCTATATTTATAAAGATATATTAATAAAATATTGAGCACTCCATTTTTAACCTATTTCCAACATGGTGTTAAATGGTAGAGATTTTCATTAACATATCTTTGACTTTGCTGAATTCGGACAGTTACTGTCCCCTAGTCCAGCCATAGCGCTCCGTCCCTGGCGTGCATTCACTAAGGATAAGTCTCATTAAATATTAATTACACTGCAGTCTTGCGATGCGGATTTTGGATTTATACTGGTGACTTCACAGTTAATTGACAAACCTGAACTTTAGAATTCAGGATGCTTTTATTTTTATGGTCCGTTGAGGTCATTAGAAGGTTAATGGGTTAATTATTACAATGCAGCCAGAGCTTCTCTATGGGTAAAAGTTGCACAAACACGGCAGAGCCAGGTACGGCGCAGCAGAGCCAGGTACGGCGCAGCAGAGCCAGGTACGGCGCAGCAGAGCCAGGTACGGCGCAGCAGAGCCAGGCACGGCGCAGCAGGGCCAGGCACGGCGCAGCAGGGCCAGGTACAGCGCAGCAGAGCCAGGTACGGCGCAGCACAGCAGTGTGGAGTGTTGTCAAGCAGATGTTCCGCGTTTCGTTCCTGCGCACTGTCAGTATTGTCACCTGTCGTTATTTTATTCTTGGGGGTACAATTTATTTCTAAGCGCCGAAAGTTATCACAAGCATGGCTCCATGATGACAGTGATGAAAGTGCGCCGTTGTGTTGGTCGGCGCAAGGTCCCTCACCCATCTGTAAGGTATGACCCATCCCCTGGGTAGGTGATCACTCCTTTTCACCGGACATAAGCTGCGTTAACCATTCTACAAGCTTCAGAACTGAAATCCCCCAGCATTCCCTGATGGTTCCGAGCTTGTGATTTGCATTCTTGGCAGTGGTCTTTGTACATCGCCATTGTCTGTGTGTCAGATGTAAGAGCTCCCATATCTACAGGTTCTATAACCCTAGAGTTCTTCAGCTCTTTAAATTGGCTCCCAAACCCAAGCGGTAACGTCTGACGAGCCCAAGCGGCCCCGGCGGGAAATACCCGGTGCTTTCTGAGATGACAGTAATGGTGTGACCTTCCTCCCGTAGGAGAGCAAGCAAGAGCCTTCTTCTTACAGTCCGGGCTGCCGCCTCCTGTCCTGGCGGAGATATGGTAAGTGGCGTTTTTGTTTTTAATTTTTCTGTTTGGTCACCCCATTAATAAGGCAGGGGCCCCATAGCGATATTTGGACACTGTTACCGCAGCTCCTATTCAGCCGCAGGGACTCAAACATATTCAAGCACGCCGAAGACACTCAGCACCTGAGCATGCTGAGATAACACCTTATCCCAACACATTCATCTTTACTCATTATCACATGCAGAATAACAATAGCAACCCCTATGTTTATTTATCTGATGATCCACCATTCACAATAGATGAGGACACAGCTCGCCTCCTCCCACTCCCTGCAGAAGGACCTCTGCACAGCCCACAGAGCACGCCCACAACACTCCACCATAAAGTCTCTAGACTTCTTTCTTTTGGCTCCTGTAAATATCTAGATATCAGACACTGAGGCAACATAACCATGGATAGAGAACAGAAGATGAAAATCTACAGTCAGAAAATAAAAAGAACATTTAGGATCTTTTATTTTTTTCGTAACACAGAAGGGAAAGCTTCCTGCTGTGTCGGGGGAGATTTAGTCCCCGGGAACTGTCAGATGATGAGTGATGCATTCAGGTCTAACTCTTTTAATTTTCTGCAAAAAGTATCCAGACTTACAAAGACATGTTATCTGAAGAATCCAGTGGATCCCGTGTATGAAGGCAACGGTTATGCCGTTTTCGTTACACTCCTGGCACATTTCTACAATAACCGGCTACATTTATGCCAGACTATTTCTGGACTTCATTTATATATTTTTTTTTTAAGAAGTGAAATGTTCACCTTCCTTTGTTGTGTTTATCTCTTCTTTCTGCTCTTCCAGTATGATAGGTCTTCACGTACCTTGTGGTCAGTCCGGCACATTGCTCCCCCTTGTACGGAGTGAGGCTGTGTTCACACAGGGTTTGCGGTTTCCCTTTGCTGAATGCACGGGGAAAGCTCCCGGACGTATCGCCTGTATCCATAGAGCCCACTCACCCAGCCAGGGTGTACACGCTCCTTCAGGGTGTCGGTGGGGCTGATGGACGTCAGTGTCCTCTTCAGCCGTATGGAATATTCCATAGAGAGGCATTCTGCGGAGGAAAATAACTGCTGTACTGTGGTGACTTTCCTCTTAATGGGAATTTGTCATCATATATGTAATCTCACATATAAGCTTCACACTGGCTACTGGTCCCCATACTAAACTCATACTTTGTGTTCTGTACAGGTGACTTTATGAGTAACCTCCTTCTCATCTTAGGCAGGATTGAAATGACTGATAACACCTCTATATACAGTAAATAACCCAATATCCAGCCTTCACAATGTAATGTCACAGCTCACCTCCTCCTCCTGTACAATGACTGATAACACCTCTATATACAGTAGATAACACAGGATCCTGTTGTGAATTCTGTGGCAGAGCTCCCTCCTGTGGTCACAAGTGGTACTTCGGCTGATTCTCTCTGTAAGCTTCCGTTGGTGGAGGAAAGTGGTACTGCGGCTTCTGAGTTTCCTTCCTCAGGTGATGTGGGGAAGTCGTTAGGTGCTGCTCTATTTAACTCCACCTAGTGCCTTGATCCTGGCCTCCAGTCAATGTTCTAGTATTGGACCTGTTTCCTCCTGGATCGTTCCTGTGGCCTGCTGCTCTGCATAGCTAAGTTCCGCTTTGCTATTTTGTTTGCTGTTTTTTTCTGTCCAGCTTGTCTATTTGTTTTTTTCTGCTTGCTAGAAGCTCTGGGACGCAGAGGGTGTACCTCCGTGCCGTTAGTTCGGTACGGAGGGTCTTTTTGCCCCCTTTGCGTGGTTTTTGTAGGGTTTTGTGTTGACCGCAAAGTTACCTTTCCTAGCGTACACGGGTGTATGTCCCCATGTATATCTAGGGGCGTTGTGTAATGTTCCCCCAGACAACAGTGATGTCCGGGACCTACTAGTTGACTCCTCGCTTGTTGTGAGCAGTGATGGAGGATGCGTGTTAACCATTCTCTTCTCCTTGATGTCTTGGAAGGAGCCTGTCAGACCTGAACAAAGACGGAAGAATGGACCAGCAGGAGTTCTCCATCGCAATGAAGCTGATCAAACTGAAGCTGCAGGGTCAGACGCTGCCGATGATGCTCCCGCCAGTCATGAAGCAGCCGCCAGTCTTCTCGCCATTAATGTCTTCTCGCTTCGGTGTGTTTTTCTTTCTGTGCTCATCATCCCCTGATCTCTTTCTTTTCCTAAAATCTGATATTTCTTTGAACTCTGTGCAATGCTTCATGGTATAGAGCAAATGGAGTGGAGCAGAAAGAAATAGTTTGGTGGCAAAGATGGCGCACAAAATTACCTGAAGCCACTTATTAGCGGCAGTTATCTTGTAGATTGATACGTGGTTTACTAAAGAAGTGGCATCAACTCCAAAAGGACGAAGCATTCATGTGTAGACAGGTTTTTTAGGTACTTGCCCCTCTCGTCAGTGCAGAGCGGGCTACCGTTTGGCTGGATAAGAAGCCCTTGATGAATTTTTTAATGGAAACTGTTTCTCCTAATTTACATACTTCCTCTCTGGAAGATCTCATGTAGAAAATGGAAAACACTCAAAAAGATCATAGAGGATTGAGCAGGGCTATTTGGGAAACCCTGATTCAGTAGACGCATTGGTAGCCTGGACCACAGACCTGTGAATCCTTCTGCTACCGGTTGGCTTCTTGGCCGGACTTGACTTGTATGACATCACATCCATCTCAGTAAATGGAAGAGGTGACATGTATGACATCACATCCAGCTTACTGATCAGAAGAGGCGACGTGTATGACATCACATCCAGCTTAGTAATCGTAAGAGGTGACGTGTATGACATCACATCCAGCTTAGTAATCGGAAGAGGCGACGTGTATGACATCACATCCAGCTTAGTAATCGTAAGAGGTGACGTGTATGACATCACATCCAGCTTAGTAATCGGAAGAGGCGACGTGTATGACATCACATCCAGCTTAGTAATCGTAAGAGGTGACGTGTATGACATCACATCCAGCTTAGTAATCGGAAGAGGCGACGTGTATGACATCACATCCAGCTTAGTAATCGTAAGAGGCGACGTGTGTGACATCACATCCGGCTTACTGATCAGTAGAGGCGACGTGTATGACATCACATCCGGCTTACTGATCAGTAGAGGCGACGTGTATGACATCACATCCGGCTTAGTAATCGGAAGAGGCGACATGTATGACATCACATCCGGCTTACTGATCAGTAGAGGCGACGTGTATGACATCACATCCGGCTTACTGATCAGTAGAGGCGACGTGTATGACATCACATCCGACTTAGTAATCGGAAGAGGCGACGTGTGTGACATCACATCCGGCTTACTGATCAGAAGAGGCGACGTGTATGACATCATATCCGGCTTAGTAATCGGAAGAGGCGACGTCTGTGACATCACATCCAGCTTAGTAATCGGAAGAGGCGACGTGTGTGACATCACATCCGGCTTAGTAATCGGAAGAGGTGACGTGTGTGACATCACATCCGGCTTAGTAATCGGAAGAGGCGATGGGTATGACATCACATCCGGCTTAGTAATCGGAAGAGGCGACGTGTGACATCACATCCGGCTTACTGATCAGAAGAGGCGACGTGTATGACATCACATCCAGCTTAGTAATCGGAAGAGGCGACGTGTGTGACATCACATCCGGCTTAGTAATCGGAAGAGGCGACGTGTGACATCACATCCGGCTTAGTAATCAGAAGAGGGGACGTGTGTGACATCACATCTGGCTTAGTAATCAGAAGAGGTGACGTGTATGACATCACATCCGGCTTACTGATCAGTAGAGGCGACGTGTATGACATCACATCCAGCTTAGTAATCGGAAGAGGCGATGTGTGACACATCACATCCGGCTTAGTAATCGGAAGAGGCGACGTGTATGACATCACATCCGGCTTACTGATCAGTAGAGGCGACGTGTATGACATCACATCCGGCTTACTGATCAGTAGAGGCGACGTGTGTGACATCACATCCGGCTTACTGATCAGTAGAGGCGACGTGTATGACATCACATCCGGCTTAGTAATCAGAAGAGGTGACGTGTATGACATCACATCCGGCTTACTGATCAGTAGAGGCGACGTGTATGACATCACATTCGGCTTACTGATCAGTAGAGGCGACGTGTATGACATCACATCCGGCTTAGTAATCAGAAGAGGCGACGGGTATGACATCACATCCGGCTTACTGATCAGTAGAGGCGACGTGTATGAAATCACATCCGGCTTAGTAATCGGAAGAGGCGACATGTATGACATCACATCCGGCTTACTGATCAGTAGAGGCGACGTGTATGACATCACATCCGGCTTACTGATCAGTAGAGGCGACGTGTATGACATCACATCCGGCTTACTGATCAGTAGAGGCGACGTGTATGACATCACATCCGGCTTAGTAATCGGAAGAGGCGACGTGTATGACATCACATCCGGCTTAGTAATCGGAAGAGGCGACGTGTATGACATCACATCCGGCTTACTGATCAGTAGAGGCGACGTGTATGACATCACATCCGGCTTAGTAATCGGAGAAGGTGACGTGTGTGACATCACATCCAGCTTACTGATCAGTAGAGGCGACGTGTATGACATCACATCCGGCTTAGTAATCGGAAGAGGCGACGTGTATGACATCACATCCGGCTTACTGATCAGTAGAGGCGACGTGTGTGACATCACATCCAGCTTACTGATCAGTAGAGGCGACGTGTATGACATCACATCCGGCTTACTGATCAGTAGAGGCGACGTGTATGACATCACATCCGGCTTAGTAATCGGAGAAGGTGACGTGTGTGACATCACATCCAGCTTACTGATCAGTAGAGGCGACGTGTATGGCATCACATCCGGCTTAGTAATCGGAGAAGGTGACGTGTGTGACATCACATCCAGCTTACTGATCAGTAGAGGCGACGTGTGTGACATCACATCCGGCTTACTGATCAGTAGAGGCACCAGGTAGGAGAAGGTTCACAGGACTTAGCTCTGGGACAACTAACTACTTTTTTTTTTAACTCTCAAGTCTGATCCATTAATGAGCCTTATAACATCACTAGTAATTTTTAGCAAGCCGGAGTCTCCTGTAACAGGAAGGAAAACCCATCCATGGACAGCAGTTTCCTTAATGGTCAGACGGTAATCTACAGAGAAGCTAAAGGGCTCCCGATAATCAATACTATCAAAATGTGAACAATATTAAGTGTTCCAGGAGACCAGACATTCATTCCCACAACTCCCAGGTCAGATGCCTTCACCCCCTTTAATAGGGGACCACATTTGGCTTTCTGTGCACAAATGATGGGTATCACAATAAAAGGGAAGGCTGTGGCATCACCTTCAATCATCTGGAGGTGCTTGCAGCATCAGAGAGTGCACAATTCAGGCCAGCAGTATTCCCACGCCGCAGGTCCGAGCGGCCGGTCATTCAGGAGTGCTCTGCCCCATGATAATCGGGAGGCTGGAGAGCGGTGTGCTCCTGATCGAAAGGCAGTATGGACTCTCCGATGTTGCATGCAGAGTTGGCTTTGCCTCAGGCGCGGAGCTTCAGCATTGGATGAGCGCAGGGCTCCGAGGTTGTCCGGATCCTGCTTCAGAGCAGTGTACAGGTATTAGCACTGACCAGCCCTCGGGCTCAGTCTGTAAGTTACAGGTTAGACTTTGTCTGGTCTGCTCCTCTTCTCCTGCTTTGTACCATGCTGCACACAGGGGGCTTCGCGTACAGTAATGTGACATAGTCGCGTGACCCGGACTCTCCTGGTGGGAGCATCTCTCGCGATCTCTATATCCTTAGATGAACCGTGTCTTCAGCGTAATGTTGGTCCTTTATGTTCTACGTTCAGGAATGGGAAGTATGCCAAACCTGTCCATGCCGCCATCTCTGCCCACGCTGTTACCCCTTGCACCCACCACTTCGTTGACCTCAATGAGTTCTCTGCCACCCATGCCTATGTCTAGTCCCTTGGTGCCTTCTGTCGGCTCATCATCAACATTGCCAAAAGGAACATCCTCCCTCCTGTCCTCTTTCACTGTGCCTTTGTCCTCAAGTAAGTGTCTGCGATCTGTCTGCTTCTGTAGGCGACATATGTGTACATGTATTTATCACATTTTTTTTAAATGTATTTTTCACCTTTATGATGGAGCTTTGTTTTCACCTTCAAGTACTGGGGTCTGCACTCTGGTTTTCTCTGTATAGCCCCTCTATAATCAGAGCTGTATGCAGTAGGCAGCTTGGCTCCCCCTAGTGGTGGCTGCTGTATCATTTGCCTTTATGCCCCTGTGGGGGAAGTAGGTGATTCGGACCCCGGTGTCGGATAATTTGCTCCAGCTTCTATAAAAATATGTTAAGAAATTGATCAGTTCGGCCCCCTCTGTCCACTGCCATTAATTATCATCGCTCCAAGTTACATATAAACTTTATGGTCAAATTAACTTTCACTGAAATCTATAAGATCCATTGATAGTTTAATTTTTTGCCACAGAAAATGGTGGGGGCAAAAAAAATTAATAGATGAGAATTTAGCCCAAAAAGAGCAAGATCTGTTATTTAAGCCCCCCAAAACTTTTATCTCTTCCACCGGATTAAAACATCCGTGTTTCACGGCCTGAGTACAGACTGTGATGCACAGACCGGCCGTAAGTCTCCTGAGGCAAACTTGACATCCTCATAGGCCTTAAATGGAATTTGTCAGCATATTTTTACTGTGTAATCTGAGAGCAGCATTATTTAAAGGGACTCTGTCACCTGAATTTGGCGGGACTGGTTTTGGGTCATATGGGCGGAGTTTTCGAGTGTTTGATTCACCCTTTCCTTACCCGCTGGCTGCATGCTGGCTGCAATATTGGATTGAAGTTCACTCTCTGTCCTCCGTAGTACATGCCTGCACAAGGCAATCTTGCTTTGCGCAGGCATGTACTACGGAGGACAGAGAATGAACTTCAATCCAATATTGCAGCCAGCATGCAGCCAGCGGGTAAGGAAAGGGTGAATCAAACACCTGAAAACTCCGCCCATATGACCCAAAACCAGTCCCGCCAAATTCAGGTGACAGTCCCTTTAAAGACTGAGACTCTGATTACAGCGATGTCACTTACTAGGCTGTGTTGTTTCGATACAATCGACGTTTTATCAGCAGGAGATTATCACTACAGGACTAGGTGTCTCGTTCCTCCTAGTCGACTGTTACGTGAAACCACGCCCCCACCACTGATTGGCAGCTTAGTGTGTACACTGCATAGACAGAAAGCTGCCAATCAGTGGTGGGGGTGGGGTGGTACACAGCTCAGCATTCAGAGCTCTGCTACATCTACAGCAGAGAAGCCACGGATTCTATCAAGATGACAGCAAGCAGCCCAGCAAGTGACACATCTCTGGAATCAGGATCTCAATCCCCTACATCATGCTGCTCTTGGATTACATGACAAAAAAACCCGCTGACAGATTCCTTTTAATAAGGGTGTCGAGTCCAGGGTTAAGGGACCAGCGGTCAGTCCGTATCCTGAAATACTGAGGTGTGAATCTGGCCTTGGAGAATGTTTTAATCCTGTTCCTGGCAAGGATTTTGTAGCAGATTCTGCTCCAGGAGGTAAATAAAAAAGGCTTCAAATACTAATGCATAAGCTTCTCAATGATTTCAATGGGAAACCGGTAACTTTAAGACTTACAGTAAGGGGTGAAAATACTAAACCAAGGATTAAATCTGCGGGAAATCTGCAGGGAAACCCAGTGTGAACTTGTCCCTATTGTCCACACTTATTTTACTGATGGATGGATGTCTTGCGGTTCTTTCTCAGCGCTGCCTCACAACAGCTCGCTCTCGCTAATGGCCGGAGGATTCGGTGGTGCCGGCATGCAGAAGACTCAGTCCTTGATAGACCTGGGCTCTAGCAGGTAAGAGGTTTAGGGTCTTTTGTGTGACTTGGAGACCTAAAGTAAGCCCGGCCTGGAGGAAGTAGTGCAGCGCCTTTCGTTTCTAACTGGGTTGCTGCTTGCGGGAGTGGAGCAAGCGTCCGACCTCCGGCAGGTATCGGGCTCCTGTCCTGTAAGGTGTCGGAGAGCTTGTTAGAGCCTATGCACAGCAAAGAGGGACCAACAGGAGGGAGAGACCCTTTACAGGCAGATTTATTACAAGGACAGCCATTCTCTAAATGGCAGGGTAAATGCCATCCTGCAGCTTTTTTCACTGTTTGCCGGTAGTATGACTTGGGTTAGGGCTCATTCAGACAAGCGTATAAATCGGATAAAACTTTGACTATCTCTCGCAACTCTTACATACACATTATCGCTCGATTTACCGAGTGTGCCGTGTACTCTACAACCGAGGCACTGCCAGACTCCGCTGGCGGCGACTTTTCCCCAAAGACCAAAAGGATCAGCAGTCCAGAATTTCTTCTATTGGGGAAGTCATAAAAAAAAAAAATCATTTGTGAAAGCACAGATTCTATTCTCATTATTTGGTATCCATTTTGCCTTTTAAGTTTTCTGTCATAATGACCAAGTAACACTGATGGGGCGGGGAAGTTTCACATTTCTATTCTAAAGTTCCTATTGGTTCATAGTTCAGAGGGAACTTAAAGGAAAAGTCTGTGACACTATTTATAATGCCTACATGTGTTATTTAACCAGAAGTCCTGAGTACACCATGCAAGGCTGTGCTGTATTGATGTCCTGAGTGCTAAGAAAACAACAAAATCTTATTAATTTGGAGTTCAAAAGGCACTGACGAGAGTGTATGTCGCTCACAGATTCTCGAGTGAGAGCGGACCCTCCAGTAAAAGTGAATTCTAAAGCTGCAGCATATGGTGAGATTCTTGTTACAATTGTAATTCACTTTTACTGAGAGTTGGTCTATCTCCAGTCCGGGTAAGTTGTTTCGCATTGAATTGTCTGTGGGATCAGTGTATGAGTGGGAGATGTAGTGGTACTTGTACGTGGAAGTCTTGTTTGTGTCTTGTTTGGCTGCTGAGATGGATCTACTCACCAGGAAGCGTATTTTTTAGTCCTTTTACTGGGCTTTTGTAGGGTTTTAAGTGGCTTTGGTGCCTTCCTGTATTGACAAGCCCTCCGATATCAATGGGTTTACATCGGTCACAATACAAAGTGGAACTCTACAACATACAGATGTAGTGAAGCTGAATTTGTCTCATTTGCTCTTCACATGGTCATTAGTGAATGACGAGTTACTAATATTAACAAACTTGGCACAATATGGTGCATACTTTTGCCATGTGTTTTTTGACGCTTTGTTCAGTGGTCAGCTTCGCTGCATAGACTTAGACAGAATAAGCAGATCCATCTCATTATTACCAGAGAGAGCTCTCCAGAATCAGAAAATAATATAGCTGCTTACTTTCAGAAACCGTGCCACATAAAACTTAATACAGGTGGTTGTAATATCCAATTGATGAAACTAGAATTAAGACATTGCCGTTAAGATGGGAATCGTAGGTGTCTGCAATGAATGAGTGATTTTTATTTATTTTTTTAAGTTCCAATTCCTCTTCTACCACATCGCTGACCGGTAACTCCCCGAAGGCTAGCACCCAGGACTGGGCCGTGCCGCAGGCCTCCAGGCTGAAGTACAGGCAGAAGTTTAATAGCCTTGATAAAGCCATGTGCGGCTACCTAACAGGTGGGTACGTGTGCGGGTACACTGGGTGGGCCACGCATGACCACCCCCGAATGTAACCCCTCATCGTGCTGTCCTCTCCTGGCTGCGGGGACCGGCCACGGACCAGAATGGCCTGTTGTAGAAAGGGGGTACCATCTACAAGATGGTACTGCTATTTGTAATGCAGATCTATTTATTTTTTCTGCCACCATGAAACTGGTTCTGAACAGTCTTTGCACCAGGGAGAGAAGGATCAGGCTGTTTAGGCTACGTTCACATTTGCGTTGTTGGGCGCAGCGTCGTCGACGCATGCGTCATGCGCCCCTATCTTTAGCATGGGGGGCGCATGGACATGCGCCGGTATGCGTTGTACTGCGTTTTACGACGCATGCGTCATATAGACGCACAAGACAGGGCACAGAGGACGCTACTTGTAACGTTTTCCCTGTGCCGAAATTCATGATCTGTAGGATGTTATGACAATGCATGCGTCGCAAAACGCTGCATTGTGTACATGCGTTGTTGGTTGCGTCGCGTCGCCGACGCTGCGCCCAACAACGCAAATGTGAACGTAGCCTTACATGCCCTGTCCTTTGTTCTCCCTGGAAATAAGACCCCACCAGAGGTGTCTGCAACATTTTGTTCCCTTGGAATAAACAATGGATGAGTATATGGAACCTTTTCTGTGTCCGACATCTGTCTGTACGACCAACTTAAAGGGATTGTTCCCTTTCAGAAAAGCTTTCCCTATAACCACCGATAGTAATAAATACAAACTGCGCTTTATTTCTTCTCCCCGGGTCCAAGGCCGAGTCTCCGCTCCTCCCGGTGTCTGCTACTGACATCACGTTGACAGCCAATTACTGATCAAAGCAGCTCTCCTGATTTTGGAGGCATGAGTCGATTGGCTGCAGCGCTGTTGATGTGACGGACACCAGGAGCAGCGGTGGACGCTCGACACTGGATCCGGGTAGGGTGAGTAAGTCGAATTTTTTTTTTTTTTTTTTTTTAGGAAAAATTTATTTAAAGGGAGAGATCCCTTTTATGTTGTGTCTGGACAGCACGTTCATAGCTTACATTTTCTATTTTCAGGGTCTCAAGTGAAGTCCTCACTGGTACAGTCCAGCCTCTCACACACCCAGCTGGCTACGATATGGTAAGAGACATGCATACGGCATCACCTAAAGCACTAGGGGAGGAGTCTGGGCAGGGGAAGAGGAGTCCACTGGGCGGCTCCCGTCCCCTTCTACCAGCCCAGCGTCTCCTGATTGATGGGTCTCTCCCTACTTCTTTATAGGAATAGACCAGTCAATCAGGCTGGTAGGACCCGCCCAAGAATCGCACAGTTTCAGCGTTACATTATGTAGGTTCAGTCTTTCTCAGACAATTATTCATTACTAGATTTATACAAAGTTGGAAAGCATTTCATTATCTGACTCCTCTAACTGTAAAGAATCCTTTCCCATATATATGTCTAACTTACACTCCTCAACATTGAAATCACAATACCAAGAAGTAAAAGTCATGGAATGATGGAAATCACAGGATAGACATGTCACTAATCTGCAAACAGTGAAAAACTAGAAAAAAAAAAAATTTCAAATCATCTTGATTAATTCAGTATATAGTATGCCTGTTGAAATGCCCGCACCTACAGCCATGGCTGCTACCGGTGAGGTTACTAATGGTCGTGTAAGGAATGTTCTGCTGTTGTGAATGCACTTGGGCAAATCATCAAGATCCGCTGCTGACGGCACCCTGTGCATTTGCGAACGATGTCCCAGATGTGCTTGATGGGAGACAGGTCTGGAGATGCTGCAGCCATGGGAGCACGTTCAATCCACACAGGACTTGTCCCCCTTTGAGCACATTGGGAATGTTATTGGTCGCTGCCAGCAGCGGATCTTGTTGATTTGCCCAAGTGTATTCAGGAAAGAAGAACATTCTCAAAACAACCATTAATAACCTTATTGATAATAGCCGAGGCTGTAAGTGCGGGGATATAGATTTTGCTATTGTCTCCATTTTTCCATCATGTGCAGATCAGTAGCATGTCTCTACATCCTGTCATTCCCATAACTCCAGGAGGGGGTCCATGTAGATATCACGCTGACTGTGGCTTGGGCAGGCTGGAGAGCCCCCTAATAAGCTCATGGTATATGTCTGCACACATGCGGTTCTGCCATTGTGGTGAGTCGCAACAATCGGAATCGTGTCTGCAACATTTTGCAAAAATACTTTTTGCAGGAACCTAAAACTATAACTAGCCGCAAATGTAATTCTTCCTGTAGAATTAGCCAGCAGCCCCCTATAGTGCCAATGTAGCTGTGCACAAATTTGGAATTCACTCCCATAATATAATGCTCCCCATAACAGAGGACATTACTGGGCATGTGACAAATCCCCCCTGTGTAGGCGGAGGGCGCGGGGGAGGCAGATGGTGGAGCGGCCACAGTCACAAGACCGGACATGAGCAGGCTCGTACACTGCCAGGCTGATTAGAAAGAGAGGAAGGAAGACGGCGGATGTTCAGGGAAATCCTCCGCTGTTTCTGCACTGAGATGTGTAAGAAATACATGTAACCTTTATCTCCACGTTCCTCCTCCATGAGAACACGGCCAAGATCACACAGCGCCTGCATATTGTTTGCTTTTGTTGCCTACTCTGCAAACATTTCCCTTCTGACAGTCCAACTATAGCTGTGTTGACTTAAAGTGGCCATTAAAACAAGTTATGAGCCTGTAACTGTCACCCAAAAGCTGTAGAAAAGCCTGGGTCTTGCTGCCATCATGGTGCACATATGTGGCCAGGAACTGTCCTGATACTCCTGCTCTGTAACCTGCTATCCACTCTTAGAGTGAGTTGATTTTCTTTTAAGAGCATTCAGGCAGCACTATAGGTTCTGGGACTTTCGATCCCTCCCTGTAACAAGGCATACCGGCCCGCCCCGGCCTTCTGAGTAGTGGCTGGCTCAGGCCCACCCTGGCCTCTTGTGTAGCGGAAGGCGCCGGCCTGCCCCAGCCTCCTGTGTATCGGGTGGCTCCAGCCCGCCCTGGCCTCCTGTGTAGCAGGTGGCTCTGGCTTGTCCTGGCCCGCTGTGTAGCGGGTGTCTCCGGCCCGCCCCGGCCTCCTGTGTAGCGGGTGGCTCCGGCCCGCCCCGGCCTCCTGTGTAGCGGCTGGCTCCGGCCCGCCCCGGCCTCCTGTGTAGCGGGTGGCTCCGGCCCACCCTGGCCTCCTGTGTAGCAGGTGGCTCTGGCTTGTCCTGGCCCGCTGTGTAGCGGGTGTCTCCGGCCCGCCCCGGCCTCCTGTGTAGCGGGTGGCTCCAGTCCGCCCCGGCCTCCTGTGTAGCGGCTGGCTCCGGCCCGCCCCCGGCCTCCTGTGTAGCGGGTGGCTCCGGCCCACCCTGGCCTCCTGTGTAGCAGGTGGCTCTGGCTTGCCCTGGCCCGCTGTGTAGCGGGTGGCTCCGGCCCGCCCAGCCTCCTGTGTAGGGGGTGGCTCTGGCCCGCCCCGGCCTCCTGTGTAGTGGGTGGCTCCGGCCCGCCCCGGCCTCCTGTGTAAGTATAAGAAATAACTGGCATATGAATTTCTTTGTGAAGGAGTTTTGTTAAAATGCTTAATCTTAATTTTTCTCTTGTGTCCCGTAGGTCACTCGCTGACATCGACAGAAATGGAAAACTGAAAGCTGACGAGTTTGTGCTAGCCATGCATTTAACAGATATGGCAAAAGCCGGCCTGCCACTGCCTCTGACTCTGCCCTCAGAGCTCATGCCACCATCATTTCGGTACGTGCATATTTAATTGCCTGTACATTGATGGATGTTTTAGTTGTATTAGTTACACCTGTACATGTATACTGCTAGGGATCGCTGCAGGATAGCCGATCGTGCCTGCTGCTCAGGCTGGCAGAGTAATAATGACACTTTCTTGGCATTTTTTTTTCTTTGTTCCTGCATTTTGTTGTCTAAGCCTGGGTGCTTCTTAGTCAGATTTACTATAGGCTATAAATACAGACTATTGTCAGTTGCCAGAGGGGGAAGGAGACTGATCAGTCTAGATCTTGGTCCCAGAAATGCAGATTAACAGCAAAGGGGACATATGCAAGACAGAACTGATTGAATGGGTAATAAAAAAAAATCTATCTGTCTATCTGGAAGGAGGTCTCCCATAAAATTATATATATAATAAAGGTTCAGATTGCCCTGCTTTTCCTATTGCAAAAATCCAAATTCAGTACCGTTCATTTTTATTGCACAAAATTAAGTCTGAGCGTCAATGATGGCATTGTAGATGTTTCTTTTTTTTTGCATTTTACTTTTTTTTTTTTTTTTTAATCCATTTTTAGTGCTTGCTATGGTACAGTGAATGGTGTGTTTCTGAACTACAATTCGTCCCACACAAAATAAAACAGAAATGTTGTAAAGATATAAATGAATATGGCTCTAGGAATAAATGTAGAGGAAAAACAAAAATTGCAATAATGAAAAAAAAAAAAGCCCACTGGTTAGTGCGAGTGCCCCTTTAAGGCTGCGGTTTATCTGTGCGGCACAGCTGTTATGTGACGGATGCGGAGCTTAGATAAGGGATTGCTGGCCGCTGTGCCGCTCCCTCTCCCTGCCGGGCTGTCGGGGCACAGAGCGCAGCTATTAGACTGATGGGGTGCACGGGGTGTATGCGGAGGGCGAGGTGAGTACGCTCTGTGTATGTAGTTATGTCGTGTAGGGCCGCGGTCTGCGACCACCAGCTGCTGCAGAGATGCCGCTCCCGGGATACCGTTACACAACTATAACTCTCAACCTGCACAGCAAGGGATGCTGGGAGTTGTAAATGTGCAACAGCTGGGAGGGGATGCTGAGGACGGGATCGTCTAAGGAAAGAACATTTTCTTACTTGTAAGATTTCTGCTGCTTTTTTGTGCTTATTATTTAAACTTGTTGAAATTCTTGTTAGAATTTTTATTTTCTTAACTTTACATACCGCAAAAATAAAGATCAGTGATCGGACTCTTGGGGTTTGTGCACCTGACGCCTTTTTCAGGCGAATATCGATTTGAAAGCCTTATGAAAAAGAACGACGTAAATATTCAAAACCCCTCCGAATGTAAGCATGTCTATGTAAAGTCAACTCGCTGTACAAATATTAGGTTTTTGAGGTTTACAGAGACACCAAGTGGTGATCAGAAGTGAGGGGATCATTCTTTAGGCGGTTTCCACTGGGAAGACACTGTACACTTTACAATATTACAATAGAAGTCAATGGAAAGGAGCTCAAAAGGCACCCGAGCGTCCCGAAGGCATCAAGGCCACAAAAATGCTAAAAAAAAAAAATAAAATGCTGGAAACAACAAAAAAATCTCTGAAAAAGATGCTTTAGTGAAAAAACAACAATAAAATAACCTTTGCTGATTGTCTTCCTCTTGAAAAACTCAGCGTGTTTTCCCATCTGAGAGATGCATAGTGCGGGCATAGCCTTAAGGTATTTTCCGGTTTGGGCAATTCCTTTTTGGGGGACAATAGATTGATCAAGGTGTTTGCCAGTGCTGAGACCTCCAGTGATCGGCTGCAATCTGTGATGGAACCTGGACTGAAAATGTTCGATTTTCCTGCAGCACCACCGCTGGAGAAATGAAGTATTACACAGTAATGTATGGGAAGTCTGTGTATTGCACAGGTGCTGAGTCCTCCAGAGGAACAGATGCTCTTTACGGGTTTTTGGACACACTTCTATGAATTCAGAATTACTTGATAGATTTCTATAATTAGTACAGTGCCTTGCTAAAGTATCCGGCTCCCTGCAACGTTTCATCCTTTCCCCACATATCATGCTTTAACCCCTTTACCTCCAAGGGTGGTTTGCACGTTAATGACCAGGCCAATTTTTACAATTCTGACCACTGTCCCTTTATGAGGTTATAACTCCGAAACGCTTCAACGGATCCTGGTGATTCTGACATTGTTTTCTCGTGACATATTGTACTTCATGATAGTGGTAAAATTTCTTTGATAGTACCTGCGTTTATTTGTGAAAAAAACGGAAATTTGGCGAAAATTTTGAAAATTTCGCAATTTTCAAACTTTGAATTTTTATGCAATTAAATCACAGAGATATGTCACACAAAATACTTAATAAGTAACATTTCCCACATGTCTCCTTTACATCAGCATAATTTTGGAACCAATTTTTTTTTTTGTTAGGGAGTTATAAGGGTTAAAAGTTGACCAGCAATTTCTCATTTTTACAACACCATTTTTTTTTAGGGACCACGTCTCATTTGAAGTCATTTTGAGGGGTCTATATGATAGAAAATGCCCAAGTGTGACACCATTCTAAAAACTGCACCCCTCAAGGTGCTCAAAACCACATTCAAGAAGTTTATTAACCCTTCAGGTGTTTAATAGGAATTTTTGGAATGTTTAAATAAAAATGAACATTTAACTTTTTTACACAAAAAATTTACTTCAGCTCCAATTTGTTTTATTTTACCAAGGGTAACAGGAGAAATTGGACCCAAAAAGTTGTTGTCCAATTTGTCCTGAGTACGCTGATACCCCATATGTGGCAGTAAACCACTGTTTGGGCGCATGGGAGAGCTCGGAAGGGAAGGAGCGCTATTTGACTTTTCAATGCAAACTTGACAGGAATTGAGATGGGACGCCATGTTGCGTTTGGAGAGCCACTGATGTGCCTAAACATTGAAACCCCCCACAAGTGACACCATTTTGGAAAGTAGACCCCCTAAGGAACTTATCTGGATGTGTGGTGAGCACTTTGACCCACCAAGTGCTTCACAGAAGTTTATAATGCAGAACCGTAAAAATAAAAAATCATATTTTTTCACAAAAATTATATTTTTGCCCCCAATTTTTTATTTTTCCAAGGGTAAGAGAAGAAATTGGACCTCAAAAGTTGTTGTCCAATTTGTCCTGAGTACGCTGATACCCCATATGTGGCAGTAAACCACTGTTTGGGCGCATGGGAGAGCTCGGAAGGGAAGGAGCGCAGTTTGACTTTTCAATGCAAAATTGACAGAAATTGAGATGGGACGCCATGTTGCGTTTGGAGAGCCACTGATGTGCCTAAACATTGAAACCCCCCACAAGTGACACCATTTTGGAAAGTAGACCCCCTAAGGAACTTATCTAGAGGTGTGGTGAGCACTTTGACCCACCAAGTGCTTCACAGAAGTTTATAATGCAGAACCGTAAAAATAAAAAATCATATTTTTTCACAAAAATTATATTTTTGCCCCCAATTTTTTATTTTTCCAAGGGTAAGAGAAGAAATTGGACCTCAAAAGTTGTTGTCCAATTTGTCCCGAGTACGCTGATACCCCATATGTGGCAGTAAACCACTGTTTGGGCGCATGGGAGAGCTCGGAAGGGAAGGAGCGCCGTTTGACTTTTCAATGCAAAATTGACAGGAATTGAGATGGGACGCCATGTTGCGTTTGGAGAGCCACTGATGTGCCTAAACATTGAAACCCCCCACAAGTGACACCATTTTGGAAAGTAGACCCCCTAAGGAACTTATCTGGATGTGTGGTGAGCACTTTGACCCACCAAGGGCTTCACAGAAGTTTATAATGCAGAGCCATAAAAATAAAACAAAATTTTTTTCCCACAAAAATTATTTTTTAGCCCCCAGTTTTGTATTTTCCCTAGGGTAAGAGGAGAAATTGGACCACAAAAGTTGTTGTCCAATTTGTCCTGAGTACGCTGATACCCCATATGTGGGGGGGAACCACCGTTTGGGCGCATGGGAGGGTTCGGAAGGGAAGGAGCGCCATTTGGAATGCAGACTTAGATGGAATGGTCTGCAGGCGTCACATTGCGTTTGCAGAGCCCCTAATGTACCTAAACAGTAGAAACCCCCCACAAGTGACACCATTTTGGAAAGTAGACCCCCTAAGGAACTCATCTTGATGTGTTGTGAGAGCTTTGAACCCCCAAGTATTTCACTACAGTTTATAACGCAGAGCCATGCAAATAAAAAATATTTTTTTTTCCACAAAAATTATATTTTAGCCCCCAGTTTTGTATTTTCCCAAGGGTAACAGGAGAAATTGGTCCACAAAAGTTGTTGTCCAATTTGTCCTGAGTACGCTGATACCCGATATGTGGGGGGGAACCACCGTTTGGGCGCATGGGAGGGCTCGGAAGGGAAGGAGCATCATTTGGAATGCAGACTTAGATGGATTGGTCTGCAGGCGTCACATTGCGTTTGCAGAGCCCCTAATGTACCTAAACAGTAGAAACCCCCCACAAGTGACCCCATATTGGAAACTAGACCCCTCAATGAACTTATCTAGATGTGTTGTGAGAACTTTGAACCCCCAAGTGTTTCACTACAGTTTATAACGCAGAGCCGTGAAAATAAAAAATCTTTTTGTTTTCCCACAAAAATTATTTTTTAGCCCCCAGTTTTGTATTTTCCCAAGGGTAACAGGAGAAATTGGTCCACAAAAGTTGTTGTCCAATTTGTCCTGAGTACGCTGATACCCCATATGTTGGGGTAAACCCCTGTTTGGGCACACAGGAGAGCTCGGAAGGGAAGAAGCACTGTTTTACTTTTTCAACGCAGAATTGGCTGGAATTGAGATCGGACGCCATGTCGTGTTTGGAGAGCCCCTGATGTGCCGAAACAGTGGAAACCCCCCAATTATAACTGAAACCCTAATCTAAACACACCCCTAACCCTAATTCCAACGGTAACCCTAACCACACCTCTAACCCTGACACACCCCTAACCCTAATCCCAACCCTATTCCCAACTGTAAATGTAATCTAAACCCTAACCCTAACTTTAGCCCCAACCCTAACTGTAGCCCCAACCCTAACCCTAACCCTAATCCTAGCCCTAACCCTAGCCCTAACCCTAGCCCTAACCCTAGCCCTAACCCTAGCCCTAACCCTAGCCCTAACCCTAGCCCTAGCCCTAACCCTAGCCCTAACCCTAGCCCTAACCCTAGCCCTAACCCTAGCCCTAGCCCTAACCCTAGCCCTAACCCTAGCCCTAACCCTAGCCCTAGCCCTAACCCTAGCCCTAACCCTAGCCCTAATGGGAAAATGGAAATAAATACATTTTTTTTTATTTTTCCCTAACTAAGGGGGTGATGAAGGGGGGTTTGATTTACTTTTATAGCGAGTTTTTTAGCGGATTTTTATGATTGGCAGCCGTCACACACTGAAAGACCCTTTTTATTGCAAAAAATATTTTTTGCAATACCACATTTTGAGAGCTATAATTTTTCCATATTTTGGTCCACAGAGTCATGTGAGGTCTTGTTTTTTGCGGGACGAGTTGACGTTTTTATTGAAAACATTTTTGGGCACGTGACATTTTTTTATCGCTTTTTATTCCGATTTTTGTGAGGAAGAATGACCAAAAGCCAGCTATTCATGAATTTCTATTGGGGGAGGCGTTTATACCGTTCCGCGTTTGGTAAAATTGATAAATCAGTTTTATTCTTCGGGTCAGTACGATTACAGCGATACCTCATTTATATCATTTTTTTATGGTTTGGTGCTTTTATACGATAAAAACTATTTTACAGAAAAAATAATTATTTTTGCATCGCTTTATTCTCAGGACTATAACTTTTTTATTTTTTTGCTGATGATGCTGTATGGCGGCTCTTTTTTTGCGGGACAATATGACGCTTTCAGCGGTACCATGGTTATTTATATCTGTCCTTTTGATCGCGTGTTATTCCACTTTTTGTTCGGCGGTATGATAATAAAGCGTTGTTTTTTGCCTCGTTTTTTTTTTTTTTTTCTTACGGTGTTTACTGAAGGGGTTAACTAGTGGGCCAGTTTTATAGGTCGGGCCGTTACGGACGCGGCGATACTAAATATGTGTACTTTTATTGGTTTTTTTTTTTTATTTAGATGAAGAAATGTATTTATGGGAATAATATTTTTTTTTTTTTTCATTATTTTGGAATATTTTTTTTTATTTTTTTTACACATTTGGAAATTTTTTTTTTTACTTTGTCCCAGGGGGGGACATCACAGATCAGTGATCTGACAGTTTGCACAGCACTCTGTCAGATCACTGATCTGATAGGAGTGCAGGCTGCTTCACAGTGCCTGCTCTGAGCAGGCTCTGTGAAGCCACCTCCCTCCCTGCAGGACCCGGATCCGCGGCCATCTTGGATCCGGGGCTCGAGCAGGGAGGGAGGTGAGGAGACCCTCGCAGCAACGCGATCACATCGCGTTGCTGCGGGGGGCTCAGGGAAGCCCGCAGGGAGCCCCCTCCCTGCGCGGTGCTTCCCTGTACCGCCGGCACATCGCGATCATCTTTGATCGCGGTGTGCCAGGGGTTAATGTGCCGGGGGCGGTCCGTGACCGCTCCTGGCACATAGTGCCGGATGTCAGCTGCGATAAGCAGCTGACACCCGGCCGCGATCGGCCGCGCTCCCCCCGTGAGCGCGGCCGATCGGCTATGACGTACTATCCCGTCCAGGGTCAGATAAGCCCAGGGCACCTCGACGGGATAGTACGTCTAAGGTCACAGAGGGGTTAAACATAAAGATACCAAATGTTAATTTTTGGTGAAGAATCAACAACAAGTGGAACACAATTGTGAAGTTGAACGAAATTTATTGGTTATTTTAAATTTTTGTGGAAATTCAAAAACTGAAAAGTGGGGCGTGCAATATTATTCGGCCCCTTTACTTTCAGTGCAGCAAACTCACTCCAGAAGTTCATTGTGGATCTCTGAATGATCCAATGTTGTCCTAAATGCCTAATGATGATAAATATAATCCACCTGTGTGTAATCAAGTCTCCATATAAATGCACCTGCTCTGTGATAGTTTCAGGGTTCTGTTTGAAGCACAGAGAGCATCATGAAGACCAAGGAACACAACAGGCAGGTCTGTGATACTGTTGTGGAGAAGTTTAAAGCCGGATTTGGATACAAAATGATTTCCAAAACTTTACACATCCCAAGGAGCACTGTGCAAGCGATCATATTGAAATGGAAGGAGTATCATACCACTGCAAATCTACCAAGACCCGGCCGTCCCTCTAAACTTTCATCTCAAACAAGGAGAAGATTGATCAGAGATGCAGCCAAGAGGCCCATGATCACTCTGGATGAACTGCAGAGATCTACAGCTGAGGTGGGACAGTCTGTCCATAGGACAACAATCAGTCGTACACTGCACAAATCTGGCCTTTATGTAAGAGTTGCAAGAAGAAAACCATTTCTCAAAGATATCCATAAAAAATGTTGTTTAAAGTTTGCAACAAGCCACCTGGGAGACACACCAAACGTGTGGAAGAAGGTGCTTTGGTCAGATGAAACCGCAATCAAAATCAAACTTTTTGGCAACAATGCCAAACGATATGTTTGGTGCAAAGGCCACACAGCTCATCACCCTGAACACACCATCCCCACTGTCAAACATGGTGGTGGCAGCATCATGGTTTGAGCCTGCTTTTCTTCAGCAGGGACAGGGAAGATGGTTAAAATTGATGAGAAGATGGATGGAGCCAAATACAGGACCATTCTTGAAAAAAACATGTTGGAGTCTGCAAAAGACCTGAGACTGGGATGGAGATTTGTCTTCCAACAAGACAATGATCGCAAACATTAAGCAAAATCTACAATGGAATGGTTCACAAATAAATGTATCCAGGTGTTAGAATGGCTAAGTCAGAGTCCAGACCTCAATCCAATCGAGAATCTGTGGAAAGAGCTGAAAACTGCTGTTCACAAACGATCTCCATCAAACCTCACTGAGCTCGAGCTGTTTGCCAAGGAAGAATGGGGAAGAATTTCAGTCTCTCGATGTACAAACCTGATAGACACATACCCCAAGCGACTAGCAGCTGTAATCTCAGCAAAAGGTGGCGCAACAAAGTATTAAGTTAAAGGGGCTGAATAATTTTGCACTTTTCAGTTTTTGAATTTCCACAAAAATGTAAAATAACCAATAAATTTCGTTCAACTTCACAATTGTGTTCCACTTGATGTTGATTCTTCACCAAAAATTTACATTTGGTATCTTTGTTTGAAGCATGATATGTGGGAAAAGGTTGAAAAGTTCCAGGGAGCCAAATACTTTCGCAAGGCACTGTATTTAAATTTCTCATACACTTGGAAATATCTGGAGACCACCGCCATGTATGTTTTTGCAGCCTGAGATTATTTGTGACCTCTTAGTTGTACCATACACCGGTATGTTTGGTAATTTACAGATCTAAAATTTTGATCGGAGGGGTTCAAGAGTTCTTTGTCCCCACAAATCACTAAAAGAGTCAAAAGTGCTCAGATGATCTCCGCTGGCCTCCAAGACTGAAGTTGACTCCTATGGATCAGGAAGGATTTTCAAGGGTTTTCCAGTTTCAGAAATCCCATATTCCCCAACTTTTTTTTTATTTTTTAAAACCGCGCCTTACTGCCCTCTCCCCAGGTCCAGGGCAGAGTCTCTGCCACTGCTCCCGGTGTCTGATGTCGCGCCGCTGAGCTCGCTGATTGTCTGCAAGTAAGAAAACACTGCCGACAATAACAAACACCGAAAGCAGCAGCGGAGGCTCAACGCCGGACCCTGCGAGGGGGAGTGAAACAAAATATCAAGGGACAGACGTTTTATGAAACCGGAAGACCCCTTTAATGTGAACAAGTGAGAGTAAGAACGGCCATGACGGTAAGAAAAACTCCATCCCTCTGTATCGGAACCAGAAATGTTGTGTAACTCGCATACGCAGCATAGACGCTTAAAGCTCGTGTCTGGATGAAGACTAAAAAATAATGCTGGATGACAAGACCTACAGTATATGGTCTCAAAAGCTTAAAATTTGTTACCATCTATTCACTTAGCCATTAAAAGGTATTAACCACTGAGGACTGTCAATCTATATACATAACTTCCGTCTGTCTGTCTGTCCCTCTGTCACGGTTATTCGTTCGCTGATTGGTCTCGGCAGCTGCCTGTCATGGCTGCCGCGACCAATCAGCGACGGCCACAGTCCGATTAGTCCCTCCCCTACTCCCCTGCACTCACTGCCCGGCGCCCGCTCCATAATCCCCTCCACTCACCGCTCACACAGGGTTAATGACAGCGGTAACGGCCCGCGGTGTAAAGCACTTCGTTACCGCTGCTATTAACCCTGTGTGTCCCCAACTATTTACTATTGATGCTGCCTATGCAGCATCAGTAGTAAAACTAGGTCATGTTAAAAATAATAAAAAAAACAAAAACCTGCTATATTCACCCTCCGCCGCCTTTCCCGCTCCTCACCACGCTCCCTGGATCGCTCCATTGCAAGCGTCCGCTTCCGCTCCCAGGGCTGGTGTGTGACAAGGACCTGCCGTGACGTCACGGTCATGTGGCCGCGACGTCATCATAGGTCCTGCTCACACCAGCCCTGGGACCGGAAGCTGACGCTTGCAATGGAGCGATCCAGGGAGCGCGTCGAGGAGCGGCAAAGGCGGCGGAGGGTGAGTATAGCAGGACTTCAACGGGCTATAGGTGAGTATATGTTTATTTTATTTTTTTAAGTCTCTCTACTACGTGGCTCTGTGCTGGGCAATATACTATGTGGCTGGCCAATATACTATGTGGCTGGCCAATATACTATGTGGCTGGCCAATATACTATGTGGCTGGCCAATATACTATGTGGCTGGGCAATATAGTACGTGGCTGGGCAATATAGTACGTGGCTGGGCAATATAGTACGTGGCTGGGCAATATAGTACGTGGCTGGGCAATATAGTACGTGGCTGGGCAATATACTACGTCGCTGGGCAATATACTACGTGACTGGGCAATATAGTACGTGATTGGGCAATATACTACGTGGCTGGGCAATATACTACGTGGCTGGGCAATATACTACGTCGCTGGGCAATATACTGCGTGGCTGGGCAATATACTACGAGGACATGCATATTCTAGAATACCCGATGCGTTAGAATCGGGCAACCATCTAGTTCTAAATATTTGGCTAAAAAATAAATGTTTTTTTAAATTAAATTTTTTAAAATTAAAATTCTTTTCCTTGCAGCGGTGACGACACCATTAATGGGACATTGCCAACATACAAGAGGATGCAAGATGAGGAGCCGCCTCAGAAAAAGACAGCAGGTGAGACCGATTCACGACTTTCTGATCGCTGGGGGTCTGATTGCTGGGACCTCCTACCTATCCCATGCATGTGCACCTCCGCTCCATTCTTTCTCTATGGGACGGTCTGAGCATGCTCCACTATTTCCAGCAGATTGGCGCGGAGGTGTGCATACTCGAGCTCCACTTCGGACTCGGCAGCTCTTTTTTGGGGGGTGATCCCAGGGGGGGGTCTTAACAGTCGGACCTACAGAAATCGGGACGTTCTCTCTCCTCCTGTGGTTAGTGTGTGACTTATAAAGTTGACACAAACCATCTGAGGATTTTCCTCTTCCCGGCAGCCATGCTTCCCCTTTTAGCTTTTTCCGATTATTCGTGACATTTTCATTTTCTGCTTTATCACGGACAGCGACGTTTGAGGAGAGGAGGAAGGAGAACATGGAGAGGGGTAACCTTGAACTAGAGAAGAGACGCCAGGTTCTCCTAGAGCAACAGCAAAGGGAGGCCGAGAGGAAGGCACAGAAGGAAAGGGAAGCGCAGGAGCGCCAAGAGCGGGAGCGCCAGGAGCAGGAGCGCAAGAAGCAGCTGGAGATGGAGCGGCGCATGGAGCAGCAGCGCGAGCTGGAGCGGCTGAGGGAGGAGGAGAAGAGGAAGGAAATCGAAAGAAGGGAGGTGGGTGTCCGAAGGTATTAGGTTAAAGCATGCATGGAACCTCAGGCCCTCACTTCTCATGGTTGGTGGGGCCCCATAGGAGTGATATGCTGTCACATGTATAAGGGTAAATTTATCACATTTTTAAAAGACCTGTGCCCTGCTTTTGATGCGGGCTCACATGCTGAGTCTGCATCTATCCCTGCACATAATGGCTGATTTAATCAGCCATCATGTGCCTTTAACAGCCACAGCTGGAGCGAAGCTCTTGCCATGACTGTTAACCCCCTCTGACAGCGGCATTTAACACACCCTGACCTGGAAGCTGATAGGTAGGTGACGTGATCGCGGGGTGCTGATGGGTAGCCATGACAGCAAGGGGTCTGCACATGACCCCCCGTGCCTGTTATTACGATACTCCTGTGAAAGGCAGCCCGTTGCTGGTGTTCCTAGGAGATTGTGATTTCTGCTCTACATGGCACTGCTATGAATAGAACAGGTGATCAGACTATCGCAGCTTCCAGTCACCTATGAGGGCTAACAAATACAGTTAAAAGTGATTTTTTATTTTTTATGGCACTTGAAAAAAAGTGAAGTAAAAAAACGAAAATGGAAAAAAAAATGGAAAAATGTCAGGTCGTGAAGGGGTTAAGCATTTTTCTATGAATGTGTTGCTATCTTTCCGATAGGCGGCAAAGCAAGAGCTGGAGCGACAGAGGCAGCAAGAGCTGGAGAGGATCCGGCGTCAGGAGCTTTTCAACAAGAGGAATAGAGAACAGGAGGAGATAGTGAGGCTGAAGTCCAAGAAGAAGAGCTTACAGCTGGAGCTGGAGGCGCTGGTAAGACCCGTCACCAGAACCGCCACACGGGTCGCCTAACACTGGCAGACTGGACACTGAGCTTCCTGCGTAGCTGGGGGGTGTCACATTATTCTTAACGGGGGTCCCAGTAACCACTATTACATTGAGGTGAACACCGTCTTCGACTACGTGTCTGTCTCCCTGCACCTGTCCTATTCATCACAAGCACGATAGGTAGGTTATATGTGCAGACGAGGCACACACCTCCCTATGTGCAAGAGAGGGAAACTGGAGAACCACTGTAACTGCAACAAATAAAAGCTGTAGTCACTGTGTACATACATTACATTACTGATCCTGAGTTACATCCTGTATTATACTCCAGAGCTGCACTCACTATTCTGCTGGTGCAGTCACTGTGTACATACATTACATTACTGATCCTGAGTTACATCCTGTATTATACTCCAGAGCTGCACTCGCTATTCTGCTGGTGCAGTCACTGTGTACATACATTACATTACTGATCCTGAGTTACATCCTGTATTATACTCCAGAGCTGCACTCACTATTCTGCTGGTGCAGTCACTGTGTACATACATTACATTACTGATCCTGAGTTACATCCTGTATTATACTCCAGAGCTGCACTCACTATTCTGCTGGTGCAGTCACTGTGTACATACATTACATTACTGATCCTGAGTTACATCCTGTATTATACTCCAGAGCTGCACTCACTATTCTGCTGGTGGAGTCACTGTGTACATACATTACATTACTGATCCTGAGTTACATCCTGTATTATACTCCAGAGCTGCACTCACTATTCTGCTGGTGTAGTCACTGTGTACATACATTACATTACTGATCCTGAGTTACATCCTGTATTATACTCCAGAGCTGCACTCACTATTCTGCTGGTGCAGTCACTGTGTACATACATTACATTACTGATCCTGAGTTACATCCTGTATTATACTCCAGAGCTGCACTCACTATTCTGCTGGTGCAGTCACTGTGTACATACATTACATTACTGATCCTGAGTTACATCCTGTATTATACTCCAGAGCTGCACTCACTATTCTGCTGGTGCAGTCACTGTGTACATACATTACATTACTGATCCTGAGTTACATCCTGTATTATACCCCAGAGCTGCACTCACTATTCTGCTGGTGCATTCACTGTGTACATACATTACTGATCCTGAGTTACATCCTGTATTATACTCCAGAGCTGCACTCACTATTCTGCAGCCATTAATCTCGTGGTTCCTTATATCGATTTGTCGTATTCTTTAGGAGGAGAAACATCAACAAATCAGTCTGAAAGTGCAAGATGTCCGAGGACGGAAGCAAATGAAGAAGAACGAGCTGAACGCAATAGACAAGAAGTGCGACCTGGGAGTCACGGAGATCAGACAGCTGCAGCAGCAGCTCCAGGTGAGGGCAGGACGTCATCGGTGCAGCATAGTCAGCATCTCGGGGAGGAAAGGGCTGTCCGGACTTGGATACTTAGTAGTGTAGTATGAGGTTCTGCAGCAGCTGAGGTGTGTATTACGAGGTTCTGCAGCAGCTGAGGCGCATTACGAGGCTGTACAACAGATTTCCTGTAAATATTATGTATTACTCTCCACCCATAAAGAAGACAAAATAGCCCGCGTTCCCATTCACCACACTGGGCTGAGCTGCCGGACGGACGCTTGTTATGTGGCCGGTTTATTCTAATCACATAGAACCTGTAAGGTGAAATCACAACATTAGGGGAAGGGTTTTTTATGTTTTTCTAATTTTTTCCTTCTGCTTGTCCTGTAGGAATATCAGAATACGCTGAGCGGTCTGCTGCCCGAGAAACAAGCCTTGAATGAGAAGATGAAGCAGATTCAGTTGGGAAAACCATCGGGTGAGTGATGGCCCCTTTATTTCCTGACCTGTGACCCTAGTGCGGCCCAGTGAGCGGTCAGTCACCAGTGTGGGAGACGCTCCCTGTGATACCGGCTTCTCTTCTCTAACAGATAACTCCAACTCCGGTTTCCTTGGAATTCAGAAGAAAAATGTGGAGAAGGATGGGCTGTGCCAGCGGCTCCGGGAGCAGATGGACGCCTTGGAGAAGGAGACATCTGCAAAGTTATCAGAGATGGACACTTTTAACAACCAACTCAAGGTGGGAAGGCTTGACATCCAAATTACAAGACACTTCCAAAGCCACTGGCCCTCGCTAGCTCCTGCCTTGCCCACCAGCCTGGCCTGTCCTCGGGCCGTCGCCCGACTTGGCCCGTCCTTGAGCCGTCGCCCGACTTGGCCCGTCCTTGAGCCGTCGCCCGACTTGGCCCGTCCTTGAGCCGTCGCCCGACTTGGCCCGTCCTTGAGCCGTCGCCCGACTTGGCCCGTCCTTGAGCCGTCGCCCGACTTGGCCCGTCCTTGAGCCGTCGCCCGACTTGGCCCGTCCTTGAGCCGTCACCCGACTTGGCCCGTCCTTGAGCCGTCGCCCGGCTTGGCCCGTCCTTGAGCCGTCGCCCGGCTTGGCCCGTCCTTGAGCCGTCGCCCGGCTTGGCCCGTCCTTGAGCCGTCGCCCGGCTTGGCCCGTCCTTGAGCCGTCGCCCGGCTTGGCTCGTCCTCCGGCCGTCGCCCGCCTTGGCTCGTCCTCCGGCCGTCGCCCGCCTTGGCTCGTCCTCCGGCCGTCGCCCGCCTTGGCTCGTCCTCCGGCCGTCGCCCGCCTTGGCTCGCAAGGTCTCGACCAGGGTGGCAAACTCGCTGGACCAGGCAGCCTGACTTAGGACCCTCAGCCTTAGAACCCTTTCCCTTGGTCTTTCCAGCAGTTGGTAATGCTTGGGGGGAAGGAGTGGTGCTAATTGTGGAGAGCTGTGAAGAGATGAGTTTTGTCCCCATTTCTCCAGCGTTTCCCCGCAGCCCAGGAGCGGGGAGCCCAGTACTTACTGTGCCTTCTCTGCCTTATCTTGCAGCGTGAGAATATGGATGACTCTGTTCTGCAGTGCCTTCTGTCTCTCCTCAGCTGTCTCCGCAATCTCTTCCTCTTGCTTAAGGTTATTTCAATTTCAATGTCTCCTTTCCCTGTCGCTTTCTTATTCTTTCCTTGTATTTCCATTTCTCGCTTTCCATTTCTGGTATGAATGTGCTCATTTTTTGGATGGGGAAGTTCCAGGTGAGTAGAAGAGAGGGGTCCGGGAGGCCGTTCTTCTTCAGTCCATTATTACGTTACGCTCGTGAGACCTGTGTGTGTCGGAGTATTTATGTTGTACGTTGCTCCACAAGTTCAGCACGCCGCAGCGGTGTCACATTGTATAAATGCCCCCTTGCTTTTTTTTATTACATAGTCAAGCATAGAGTGCCATCTAGTGGTTCATTTAGAGATTACAGATGGGTTGGAGCCCGGATTGGTAAGAATTGGATTTGGCCAAAAATTGAGACCTCATTTCTTCTGCAATGGCAAAACCATAGTGTTTTTGTATGTTGGCTTCTCCATGTACCCATACGCCGTCACGTCCGTGCATGCCGCACAGCGCAGCTCCATCGCTGCTGCGTTTTATACTTTTATTATTGTCTGATGAACTTTTTTTTTTTCCTTAACTAGGAGCTGAGAGAAAGTCACAACAAGCAGCAGGCGGCCCTCCACCAACTGCAGAAAATCAAGCAAGACAGACTGAGGGATTTGGAGCGAAAGAATGCAGAGATGGCCCAGAAAAAGAAAGACGAGGAGGAGGCTGCTAGGTATGTTTATAGCGTTCAGTATGCGGTAGAAATGACCAGGCAGTATTATTCTCCAGGTGAGCACGATTACGGAGACACCAAACATGTATAGTTGGGTTTCTTTTGTTTGTCTTTTTACTTAAGTGGCGAAAAAAATTCGGAAGTTTACCCCCCCCCCCCCAAATTTTTTTTCTTGCTTTGCCATTTTCGGAGATCGATATTGTTTTTTAAATTTTTGGTTGATGAGGCTGTGTAAGGGAATGTTTGGCATTTTTACACTTTTTTTTCCTCAATATGCCGTTTACCAGTTGGGTTAATTAGTTTTATGTTTTGATAAATCGGACTTGCCGATAGAGCATTTGTGTATTTTATTTCTATTTTTAATGAATTAACGTTTGTCTTTTGGTTTTTTTTTATAGTCTTACATTTTTATAATATTTTTTTCCACTTTTCACTGTATTTATAAGTCCCCTTAGGGGACTTGGACCGGCAATTATCCAATCGTTTGTTTTTTATGCAGCAATATCTCAGCAGTTCTGAACAGTCATGGCCGAAAGTGTTGGCACCCTTGAAATTGTTCCAGAAAATGAAGCATTTCTCCCAGAGATTTATTGCAGTTGCACTTGTTTTGTTATACACACGTTTATTTCCTTTGTGTGTATCGGAACAACATACAAAAAAAAAGAGAAAAAAAGGCAAATTGGACATCATTTCCCACAAAATCCCCAAAATGTGTCTGGCAGAATTGCTGGCACCCTCCCCTTAGTATTTGGAATAAATAATTGCAATCATTCGCACAATTTGACTGCCCCCGTATACAGGATCGTGCATTGTAGTTCTGTGTGAAATCCATGACGTTGTGTTTTTTTTTTTTTGTTGGACAGAAAAGCCAAACAAGAGAAGGAGAATCTATGGAAGGAGAGAGTGAAGAAAGAAGAGGAGGAGAAGGAGAGACGCCTGGAGGAGGAACGGAGGAAGGAGCAGACGCGTCAGGAGAAGCAGCGGGCAGAGGAAGAAACTGCTAGGATTAAGGAACGGGAAGCGCAGCAGCAGAAGCTGGCAGAAGAGAGGCAGCGAGAGGAGGAAGAGAAGAGGAAACGGGCAGAGGTAGAATGGGAGGCAGAGCAGAGGAGGAAACAGGAAGAGGAAATACGCAGGCAGGCGCAGCTGAGAAAGGAAGCAGAGGATAAAAGCAAAGAGGAGGAGAGGAGACGGAAAGACAGCAGCAAAGAACCCGAGAAACGCTTCTCCAAGCTCAGCATAGACGAGAAGTTTGCGGACAAGCTCAAAGCGATCAGTGGGAGACACGGCAGCATCGACAAGGGAAGAGAAGGTAACTGTAGAAGTGCTCCGTCACAGCTGCTGGAAATGATCGCGGCATGCTTTGTTGATTAGCTGCTATTGCTGCAAATTGAACTGACCCTTTGGGAAGAGTCGGACATATAAGTCGAGCAACGTAATGCTCGGACTGGCCGGCGGCTCTCCTGACCCGAGTGTGACAGCATGTGTTTCTATGCAGCTGTCATGCTCAGCTGGGGAGAGCCGCTGGCCAGTCCGAGCATTGCATTGTGATCTTTGTCCGAGTTATACGGCCGTCTGACTCTTCCCATAGACATATAAGGCAAAATAAAACCTGTGAGCGGAGCTAATGACAGCTGTGAATGCAGCTTCAGATGTGACTGGAGAAGAGGACATGATGGAAATATATTAATAGTAAGCATGTAATCTACTAAGGTCCTATAGTGTCCGACACTCCAACCTTAAAGAGAATCTGTCGGCAGGTTTTTGCTATGTAATCTGAGAGCAGCATGATGTAGGGGCTGAGACCCTGATTCCAGTGATATAATTTACAGGGCTGCTTGGTACCACTTTGATCGAATCTCTGATTTCTCTCAGCAGATCTAGCAGAGCTCCAATTCTGAGCTGTGTATAACGCCGCCCCACACCACTGATTGGCAGCTTGCTGTGTACAAGTTTCCAATCAGTGGTGGGGGGCGAGGTTACACAGATTAGCTGGACTGC
The DNA here is from genome assembly GCF_032444005.1 of Ranitomeya imitator. Lineage (NCBI taxonomy): Eukaryota > Metazoa > Chordata > Amphibia > Anura > Dendrobatidae > Ranitomeya > Ranitomeya imitator. The sequence goes on from NC_091286.1 coordinate 651,055,827, forward strand.
CTGGCACGCGACACCTAGTCCTACAGTGATAATCTCCTGTTGATAAAGCACTAATTGTGTTGAAACTACAGCAAGCTGCTAAGCAAGTGACACATCTTTGGAATCAGGAACTCTGCCCCTACATTATGCTGCTCTCAGATTAAATAGAAAAAAACTACTGCCAGATTCTTTTTAAAGTCTTTGAACCCCTTTAACCCCTTTCTGACATCGGACGTACTATCCCGTCGAGGTGGGGTGGGCCCCCATGACCACGGACGGGATAGTACGTCCAGCGCGATCGGCGGCGCTCACGGGGGGAGCGCGGCCGATCGCGGCCGGGTGTCAGCTGCCTATCGCAGCTGACATCCGGCACTATGTGCCAGGAGCGGTCAAGGACCGCCCCCGGCACATTAACCCCTGGCACACCGCGATCAAAGATGATCGCGATGTGCCGGCGGTGCAGGGAAGCATCGCGCAGGGAGGGGGCTCCCTGCGGGCTTCACTGAGCCCCCCGCAGCAACGCGATGTGATCGCGTTGCTGCGAGGGTCTTACCTCCCTCCCTGCCTGCTCCAGCCCCGGATCCAAGATGGCCGCGGATCCGGGTCCTGCAGGGAGGGAGGTGGCTTCACAGAGCCTGCTCAGAGCAGGCACTGTGAAGCAGCCTGCACTGCTATCAGATCGGTGATCTGACAGAGTGCTGTGCACACTGTCAGATCACCGATCTGTGATGTCCCCCCCGGGACAAAGTAAAAATTTTTTTTTTCCAAATGTGTAAATAAAAATTAAAAAAAATATTCCTAAATAATGAAAAAAAAATAAAAAATATTATTCCCATAAATACATTTCTTTATCTAAATAAATAAAAAAAAACAATAAAAGTACATATATTTAGTATCGCCGCGTCCGTAACGGCCCAACCTATAAAACTGGCCCACTAGTTAACCCCTTCAGTAAACACCGTAAGGAAAAAAAAAAAAAAAACGAGGCAAAAAACGATGCTTTATTATCATACCGCCGAACAAAAAGTGGAATCAAAATCAAAAGGACAGATATAAATAACCATGGTACCGCTGAGCGGAACGGTATAAACGCCTCCCCCAAAAGAAATTTATGAATAGCTGGTTTTTTTTCATTGTCTCACAAAAATCGGAATAAAAAGCGATAAAAAAATGTCACGTGCCCGAAAATGTTACCAATAAAAACGTCAACTCGTCCCGCAAAAAACAAGACCTCACATGACTCTGTGGACCAAAATATGGAAAAATTATAGCTCTCAAAATGTGGTAACGCAAAAAATATTTTTTGCAATAAAAAGCGTCTTTCAGTGTGTGACGGCTGCCAATCATAAAAATCCGCTAAAAAACCCCCTATAAAAGTAAATCAACCCCCCCTTCATCACCCCCTTAGTTAGGGAAAAATTAAAAAAATGTATTTTTCTCCTTCGCCTCATTGGGGGACACCGGACCATGGGTTATGCTGCTGTCACTAGGAGGCTGACACTAAGCTGAGACAAAAAAAGGTTAGCTCCTCCCCTGCAGTATACACCCTCGTACTGGCTTCCAGACACCCAGTTCAAGCTTAGTGTCCGTAGGAGGCACACTGATTTTTAATCTCTCGGATTTTTTCTTTTTAATCTATTCCGGACGAAGGGGGCGACGGATTCTTTCAAGGTCCGATCTCCCCCGAACCAACAACAGGCGAGCACGGGAGTTTCACCTCACCGTATCCTCTCCTGCGACGTGGGAGCCACTGCCTGAGCTGACCTTTTTTTGGGCGACGGTTTTTTTCCCTAAAAGGGCGCCGATCTCCCCGCTCTATACAGACGAGCACTGGTGTTTTACCTCCAGTATCCTCCTCTGCAGCCAGGCCTTTTTATTGCCGGACATCTGCCCTGTCCACCAGGTTCTACCCTCGGCTGTACAGTGGCCCTATCCCCGTGGCGTCCGTGCAGACCACACTGCATCACCAATGTTCTGTGTGACTCAGGTGGTGGACGGTTCCTCTCCACCCCCCTGTCTGGGGCTGGTGGATGGAGGCTTCCCAACCCCTGCACCGTCCCAGCCATCCTAAGGCTCCTCTCACCTCCTCGGGGTAAGTGTCTCGTGGGGGATGGGGGGGTCGCCGGCGGTCTGGAGGGCTCCTCCTAACATGGCACATTGGGGGCTGTAGCGCAGTATCGGTGGGCTGAAGCGTCGGCACTTTGCGGCCGCGCGCCGGGCCGAGGCCGCAAATTTAGCCCCCGGCTTCGGCCTAGCCGCTGGTCACTGCCGATAGGCTCCGCCCACTCATGCGCGTCATCGGCAGCGCCGGTCCCTGGCGCTTCTCGCAGCCGCCGAGATCTCTCTCCTGATCTCGGCGGCCATCTTGGTCCTCACTACACGCCGCAGCTCCAGCTCTGCCGCATCTCAGTGTCACAGCGCCCACGTGCAGCCAGTTTCCTATCTCAGGCTTCACAGTCCGGCTTCCCAGGACAGCGGGACACAGGACCGGGGTAAGGAGACATCGTCAGCTTCTCCTCTGCAGCGTCGCCCTCTGCTTCCCAGGCCAGTTTATAGCCCCTGTGGGTTTTTTTGCATTAGAATCATGTCGCAGTCTAGGTCTAAAAAATCCTCTAAGGTGCATACGACCTTTTTTTCTGCGTGTACCACCTGCCAGGCCCCACTTCCTAGGCCTCAAAGTTCTCCCCTCTGCTCTGCATGCGATGCTCCATGTGCCCAGGAGCCCTCCACCGCCACCGACTCTGGCGTACCTAGTCCCCCCCCGTGGGTCGCTTCACTCTCGCAGTCCGTGGATTTTTTAGCCAACGCCATCAAATCCATTCAAAATCCTCCCGGGGAACGGGATAATCCGTTACAGGCGTTAAGAGATCCCTCCATAGCAGGGGAATCGTCGGTCAGCAGGGGCCGCTCTCTCCATAAAGAGGCTCGGTAATCCCGAAAACGGATCCGCACTACCTCTCCTGAGCGCTCTCCTCGCCGCTCAGACTCTGGCGGCTCCACCTCTCGCTCACCCTCTTTGGGGGCTCACAGCGTTCACGACTCCGATCAGGAGTCCGAGGTATCATTGGACCCGGAGGCCCCGGAGTTCAGAGCTACGGTTGACTCCCTCATTGTTGCAGTCAATCACGCACTTAAGGTGGATGATGACGCTAATTCCGCTCCGGAACACGCGGTCTCTTTTACCAGATCCAAACGTTCCCACAAATCTTTTGCCTCTCATCCAGCCTTTCTGGATATAGTCAGGCGTCACAGGGAGCATCCAGATAAGCGTTTCACGGGTAAGAAGGACCTGGTATCAAAGTATCCCTTCTCAGCGGATCTCGTGAAAGACTGGACGGATCCTCCTTTAGTAGATCCGCCGGTCTCACGCCTAGCTTCTAAAACGCTTCTTTCAGTTCCGGAGGGCGCTTCAATTAAGAGTCCCACTGAACGCCAGCTAGACTCTCTAGCTCGTTCAGTGTATGAAGCCTCTGGCTCTTCCCTGTCCCCCTCCTTCGCCGCGGCTTGGGTGACCAAGGCTATGGTTTCCTGGGCGGATGCTCTAGCGAAATCCATTAATGAACAGGACCTCCCGTCTGAGATGGCAGACCTAGCCAAGCAGTTAGCCATGGCTAGCGATTACGTGATGTTCGCATCCCTCGACGTGGCGAATTGCGCAGCATCGGCGGCTTCCAACGCCATCGCTATCAGAAGGGCTCTTTGGCTCAGGGAGTGGCGCGCAGATTCCTCCTCTAAGAAATCTCTGATCTCCCTCCCTTTTCAAAGCGGGCGACTTTTCGGCGAAAAGCTTGACCAGCTTATTTCCGACGCCACAGGGGGAAAGAGCAAGTTCCTTCCCCAACAGAGGCCCAAGGCGGCTTTCCAGCGCCAGCCTTACTTTCGCTTTCGGCCTTTTCGTACCAGCCCAGCCTGGCCCAACCCCTCCGGTCTTCCCAGATCAGACCGTTCCGCCCGCACAGACAGAGACGCTCGTCCCTCCTTCAGGCCGAATCCTTCCTGGCGCGGGAAACCGAGGCAGCCCAGAACCCGAGGTTCCAGACCTCCCAGATTCCCGTCTCAATGACTCGGGAACGGTGCCAGTCGATACCATCAGAGTAGGCGGACGCCTACTCCTTTTTCAGCAAACCTGGCTCTCCGTCGTGCACGACGAATGGGTCAGGGATCTGGTATCGTCTGGCTACAAGATAGAGTTCTCCTCTCCTCCTCCAACTCGGTTTTTCCCCTCTCGTCTTCCCAGTTCGGCAGCTCAGTCTCGCGCTCTTCTTTGCGCCCTTCACGCTCTCCGCCAGAGCGGGGTCATTGTTCCGGTCCCGGAACACGAGAGGTTCAAAGGTTTCTACTCAAACCTCTTCGTCGTGCCAAAGAAGGACGGAAAGGTGCGACCCATTTTGGATCTCAAACTCCTGAACAAGTGCGTAAGAGTCCGGCACTTCAGGATGGAATCCCTCAGATCGGTCATCTCTTCGATGGAAAGAGGGGAATTCTTGGCCTCGATAGACATCAAGGATGCCTATCTTCACATCCCGATTTTCCCACCTCATCAAAGGTTCCTCCGCTTTGCCGTTATGAAGGACCACTTCCAGTTCACAGCCTTACCCTTCGGTCTTGCCACGGCGCCCAGGGTATTCACCAAGGTCATGGCGGCTGTCATGGCCATCCTTCATTCTCGAGGAGTCGTCGTGTTACCTTACTTAGACGATCTCCTCCTAAAGGGCCCATCTTTCCAAGCCTGCGAGTCAAGCGTCCACATTACCCTGGATTCTCTTTCGCGCCTGGGCTGGCTGATCAACTGGGACAAGTCCTCTCCCGTTCCTGCCCGTCGGATCTCCTTTCTGGGAATGATCCTGGACACTTCAAGGGGGCTGGTCTTGCTTCCCCGGTCCAAGGCCCAAGCGCTTCATCAGGGAGCCCGAGCGCTATGCCATCCTCGTCCGCGAACCATTCGTTTCGCCATGAAGATCCTGGGGAAGATGGTTGCAGCAATCGAAGCGGTTCCCTTTGCTCAACTCCATCTCCGTCCCTTGCAACAGGCTCTGCTGGACAACTGGGACAGGAGTCTCTCATCTCTCGACCGTCCTTGCCCCCTGTCCCCGCGGGTCAGACAATCTCTCGTATGGTGGACCCTGGGTTCGTCTCTTCTCCAGGGGAAGTCATTCCTCCCGATCCGCTGGTTAGTGGTAACTACCGACGCCAGTCTTCTTGGCTGGGGGGCGGTGTTTCTTCACCACTCTGCCCAGGGCCGTTGGACAGTTCGGGAATCCAGACTCCCCATCAACATCCTGGAGATTCGCGCTATCAGACTTGCTCTGAGTCGCTTTCACGCCCTGCTCGCGGGTCACCCAGTACGAGTCCAATCGGACAACGTCACGGCGGTGGCTTACATCAACCACAGGGGGGTACCCGCAGCAGGGCGGCGATGCAGGAAGTCTCCCTCATCCTTCGTTGGGCCGAAACCAACCATTCCATCATCTCTGCGGTACACATTCCGGGAGTCGAGAACTGGGCGGCGGACTTCCTGAGCCGCCAGGGCCTTGCCTCGGGGGAGTGGGAACTCCACCCAGAGGTTTTTCACCAGATCTGTCTTCGCTGGGGGACCCCGGACGTGGATCTGATGGCGTCCAGATTGAACACCAAAGTCCACAACTTCATTGCTCGATCTCGGGATCCCCAGGCCATAGGAGTGGACGCGCTGATTTCTCCATGACATCAATTTCAGCTCCCATACGTGTTCCCTCCCCTTCCCTTACTGCCGAAGGTGATCCGAAAGATCAAGACGGAGGGAGTTCCAGTCATCCTGGTCGCCCCAGACTGGCCTCGTCGCGCTTGGTACGCGGAGCTCGTTCAGCTCGTAGCCGACGTTCCCTTCCGGTTGCCAGACCGCCCAGACCTGCTTCGCCAAGGACCGATCTACCATCAGAGCTCAGGGGCCCTACGTTTAACGGCGTGGCTGTTGAAACCTGGATTCTAACTCGTGCCGGTTTCTCTCAGCAGGTCATCCCCACCATGTTAAGCGCTCGCAAGGCGTCTTCCGCCTCCATCTACCACCGCGTCTGGAAATCCTTCTTCTCATGGTGCAGGCTCCGGGGTCACCCTCCGCTCGTTTTCTCTATCCCTTGCATCTTGAATTTCCTTCAGGCTGGTCTGGATTCCGGTTTGGCCCTGAGTTCCCTCAAAGGTCAGATCTCCGCGTTATCCGTGCTTTTCCAGCGTAGGATCGCCACCAACCTTCAGGTCAAGACCTTCCTTCAGGGAGTCTCCCATGTGGTTCCCCCCTACAGGATGCCGTTAGAGACCTGGGATCTCAACTTGGTCCTGGGGGTTCTTCAGGAACCTCCGTTCGAACCCCTTCAGGACGTCCCGCTCTCTGTTCTCTCTTGGAAGGTTGCCTTCCTGGTAGCGGTGACGTCCATCAGAAGGGTTTCAGAGCTCGCCGCTTTATCCTGCCGGGCTCCTTTCCTTGCCTTTCATCAGGGCAAGGTAGTCCTACGTCCTTCTCCGGCGTTTCTTCCGAAGGTGGTCTCTTCTTTCCACCTCAATGAGGACATCATTCTTCCCTCCTTTTGCCCGCAGCCCAAACGTAGGGTCGAGAAGGCTCTCCATACTCTGGACGTGGAAAGGGCCCTCAGGAGGTACATTTCCAGAACGGCTCACTTCAGAAAATCGGACGCCCTTTTCGTGCTCCCGGAGGGTCACAGAAAGGGTTTGGCTGCGTCTAAATCCACGATAGCCAGATGGATCCGATCTGCTATCCAGGAATCCTATCGGGTCAGGGGCAGTCCTATCCCGGCGGGGATTAGAGCTCACTCCACTCGGTCGATGGGTGCTTCCTGGGCCATCCGGCACCAGGCAACAGCGGAGCAGGTTTGCAAGGCCGCAACGTGGTCCAGCCTGCACACTTTCACAAAGCATTACAATGTTCACATTCACTCCTCTGCGGACGCGGCCCTTGGCAGACGTATCCTGCAGGCGGCCGTTGCGCATTTGTAGTCAGATGGTACACGGAGTTATTTGGTTGTATTGTTTCCCTCCCAGGGACTGCTTTGGGACGTCCCATGGTCCTGTGTCCCCCAATGAGGCGAAGGAGAAATAGGGATTTTTGTGTGTACTCACCGTAAAATCCTTTTCTCCGAGCCACTCATTGGGGGACACAGCACCCACCCTGGTAGCCTTTCGGCTCGTGATCTTGTTTTTTGATCTTGACTGTTTGTTTGACATGTTATATTCTAATGTTAATTGTTATATTGTTACTATCCTACTGCTTTTGCACTGAACTGGGTGTCTGGAAGCCAGTACGAGGGTGTATACTGCAGGGGAGGAGCTAACCTTTTTTTGTCTCAGCTTAGTGTCAGCCTCCTAGTGACAGCAGCATAACCCATGGTCCTGTGTCCCCCAATGAGTGGCTCGGAGAAAAGGATTTTACGGTGAGTACACACAAAAATCCCTATATTTCCATTTTCCCGTTAGGGTTAGGGCTAGGGTTAGGGCTAGGGTTAGGGCTAGGGTTAGGGCTAGGGTTAGGGCTAGGGCTAGGGTTAGGGCTACAGTTTGGGTTGGGGCTAAAGTTACAGTTAGGGTTTAGATTACATTTACAGTTGGGATTAGGGTTAGGGGTGTGTCAGGGTTAGAGGTGTGGTTAGGGTTACCGTTGGAATTAGGGTTAGGGGAGTGTTTGGATTAGGGGTTCAGTTATAATTGGGGGGTTTCCACTGTTTAGGCACATCAGGGGCTCTCCAAAAGCGACATGGCGTCCGATCTCAATTCCAGCCAATTCTGCGTTGAAAAAGTAAAACAGTGCTCCTTCCCTTCCGAGCTCGCCCGTGTGCCCAAACAGGGTTTTACCCCAACATATGGGGTATCAGCGTACTCAGGACAAATAGGACAACAACTGTTGGGGCCCAATTTCTCCTGTTACCCTTGGGAAAATACAAAACTGGGGGCTAAAAAATTATTTTTGTGGGGAAAAAAAAGATTTTTTATTTTTACGGCTCTGCGTTATAAACTGTAGTGAAACACTTGGGGGTTCAAAGTTCTCACAACACATCTAGATAAGTTCCCTGGGGGGTCTAGTTTCCAATATGGTGTCACTTATGGGGGGTTTCTACTGTTTAGGTACATTAGGGGCTCTGCAAATGCAATGTGACACCTGCAGACCATTCCATCTAAGTCTGCATTCCAAATGGAGCTCCTTCCCTTCCGAGCCCTCCCATGCGCCCAAACAGTGGTTTCCCCCCCACATATGGGGTATCAGCGCACTCAGGACAAATTGGACAACAAATTTTGGGGTCCAATTTCTCCTGTTACCCTCGGGAAAATACAAAACTGGGGGCTAAAAATAATTTTTGTGGGGAAAAATTTTTGTTTTATTTTTACGGCTCTCCATTATAAAGTTCTGTGAAGCCCTTGGTGGGTCAAAGCGCTCACCACACATCTAGATAAGTTCCTTAGGGGGTCTACTTTCCAAAATGGTATCACTTGTGAGGGGTTTCTACTATTTAGGTGCATTAGGGGCTCTGCAAACGCAACATGGCGTCTCATCTCAATTCCTGTCAATTTTGCATTGAAAAGTCAAACGGCGCTCCTTCCTTTCCGAGCTCTCCCATGCGCCCAAACAGTGGTTTACCCCCACATATGGGGTATCAGCGTACTCAGGACAAATTGTACAACAACTTTTGGGGTCCAATTTCTTCTCTTACTTTTGCAAAAATAAAAAATTGGGGGCGAAAAGATAATTTTTGTGAAAAAATATTTTTTATTTTTACGGTTCTACATTATAAACTTCTGTGAAGCACTTGGTGGGTCAAAGAGCTCACCACACCTCTAGATAAGTTCCTTAGGGGGTCTACTTTCCAAAATGGGGTCACTTGTGGGGGGTTTCAATTTTAGGCACATCAGTGGCTCTCCAAACGCAACATGGTGTCCCATCTCAATTCCAGTCAATTTTGCATTGAAAAGTCAAATGGCGCTCCTTCGCTTCCGAGCTGTGCCATGCGCCCAAACAGTGGTTTACCCCCACATGTGGGGTATTGGCGTACTCAGGACAAATTGTACAACAATGTTTGGGGTCCATTTTCTCCTGTTACCCTTGGTAAAATAAAACAAATTGGAGCTGAATTAAATTTTTTGTGAAAAAAAGTTAAATGTTCATTTTTATTTAAACATTTAAAAAAATTCCTGTGAAACCCCTGAAGGGTTAATAAACTTCTTGAATGTGGTTTTGAGCACCTTGAGGGGTGCAGTTTTTAGAATGGTGTCACACTTGGGTATTTTCTATCATATAGACCCCTCAAAATGACTTCAAATGAGATGTGGTCCCTAAAAAAAAAATGGTGTTGTAGAAATGAGAAATTGCTGGTCAACTTTTCACCCTTATAACTCCCTAACAAAAAAAATGTTGGTTCCAAAATTGAGCTGATGTAAAGTAGACATGTGGGAAATGTTACTTATTAAGTATTTTGTGTGACATATCTCTGTGATTTAATTGCATAAAAATTCAAAGTTGGAAAATTGCGAAATTTTCATAATTTTCGCCAAATTTCCGTTTTTTTCACAAATAAACGTAGGTAGTATCAAATAATTTTTACCATTGTCATGAAGTACAATATGTCACGAGAAAACAATGTCAGATTCACTGGGATCCGTTGAAGCGTTCCAGAGTTATAACCTCATAAAGGGACAGTGGTCAGAATTGTAAAAATTGGCCCGGTCATTAACGTGCCTTGGGGGTAAAGGGGTTAATATATAATAAAAAAATTACAAGGTTCAGTCTGCTGTCATAATTTTTTCATTTGTTTTCTCTCCCTCCTGATCCAAGTTTCAGATGTTTTCCTTTTGAGTGTCTATCCTTGTTGACTTCCTGCCTGAGGCCGGTTTCCTCACGTACCGGAGCCACTGACACACGTAGACACATTAAAATCAATGCATCTGTGCAGATGTCATTGATTTTTTGCGGACCGTGTCTCCGTGTGCCAAACACTGAGACATGTCAGTGTTCGTGGGAGCGCACGGATTACACGGACCCATTAAAGTCAATGGGTCCGTGTAAAACACGTACCGCACACGGACGTTGTCCGTGTGCAGTCCGTGTGCCGTGCAGGAGACAGCGCTACATTAAGCGCTGTCCCCCCCACTGGTGCTGAAGCCGCCATTCATATCTTCCCTGCAGCAGCGTTTGCTGTAGAGAAGATATGAATAATTGTGTGTAAAATCAAGATCCAGGTCCCCCCCCCCCCCCCCGCTGTGATTAAAATACTCATCCTCGCAGCGTCCTGTCCTGTCCGCACTCTCTACTATATGAGCGGTCACGTGGGGCCGCTCATTTACAGTAATGAATATGCGGCTCCACTTCTATGGGAGGTGGAGCCGCATATTCATGATTGTAATCGGCGGCAGCACGTGACCGCATACAGGAGAAGGTGCTGCGAGGACAGGAAGCAGCGCCAGCCAGCGAGGGAGCTGGGTAAGTATTTTAATCACAGCGGGGGGGGGGGGGGGGGGGGGGGGCGGCGGCGCACAGGGGGTGAGAGGGGGGTGGGGACCTGGATCTTGATTTTACACACAATTATTCATATCTTTTCTACAGCAAACGCTGCTGCAGGGAAGATATGAATGGGGCTTCAGCACCAGATGCAGGGGACAGCGCTAAACTTTAGCGCTGTCTCCGGCATGGTGCGTGTGGTACCCAGCACGGTGTGTGTGGTACGGGTAATTCCGGTACCGATTTTTCCGGTACCGGAATTATCTGGACGTATGAGACTGGCCTGAGACTGTAGATACTTTCTCCCCACTCCACACTAGAGAGGACAGGATCAGGAGCTCTGATGGATTTGTAACTTTTTTTTCCCCAGATCCCTCGGCAGTAAGAAAATGATAGGGGGTTTTTGATGGATACTTTTTAGGAAGTTAAATAAATAAGGCAGCACACTGCGGCACTAAAACATGCAAACATGAAAATTGAGCTGCATTACAGCACTAGAAATAAGAAAAAATGAGAGCGTTTAGCGCATAAATTGGCCAATTCATGTGTACCTAGTAGCCACATTAGGGCGCTTCTTAGACTAAAATTCTCTCTAATCGCAGCAAGTCCATAACCCCTCCACAGAGAGAGAGAATTTCAGTCGTAAGAAGAGTTTTCACAGGTACCCATTCAGATGGAGACGTTTATTCTCAGCGAGGAAAGGAAAGTGTAGGAGCTGGTATAGGAGAGATGCCCTAATGTGGCTACCAGGTACACATGAATTGGCCAATTTAGGCGCTAAACGCTCTCATTTTTTCATATTTCTAGTGCTGTAATGCAGTTCAATTTTCGCACTGGATAGCAATTGAAAAACATTTGATGAGAACGTTCAATGTCTCAGCTTTTTACCATGCACATCAAACTAAAGTCCCTAATAGAAACCTAAAAATGTCCCCAACAATAGACGCGGCTCTGGAGCTATGGAGTGTGTTGACTAATAAATTAGGCCTTATACAAACCGCATTCCTCAAAGCTCCTATAGAGACACTGGAGCATTGTATCCCGGGCCTCAAACTTAAAAATTGGAAATTACCCAAAACCACCTCAATTGGGAACTTGTGTGATGGGGAGGAAATAATTACTTTTACATCATTGCGAGATAAATACAATGTTCCTCAAAGGGATTTTTACAAATATTTGCAGATCCGGCATTTCCTAACTGAAAGGAAAAAACAGATGCCTGCACCGCCATCTAAACTCTACTCTATGCTGATGAACCCGACATCACAGATTAGGGCGCTGTCCACAAGCTATGACTGTTTGTTGGAGAATACTCTGCCCTCTCTAACTACATACCTGCAAAAGTGGGAAAAAGACCTAAACTGCACATTGACACCGGATCAGTGGCGGGCATCCTTCTTAATTATTGGAAGCCAATCTAAATGTACTAACCACATAGAAAACGCCAGGAAATTGTTATATCGGTGGTATTGCACGCCCAGTAGATTGTCTAGGATGTTCCGCAGTTCCCCAGACACGTGCTGGAGGTGTGGAGACCCCTGTGCAGACATGCTACATGTATGGTGGAGTTGTGACAGAGTTAGACGTCTGTGGGAAGCCGTAGATCATCTGATGTTCCAGATTTGTGGTATACCGGTGAATCTTAATGCACAGCAGGCGTTACTCGCTATTAATTTGGACTCGTTTCCCTATGAGTTCCGTACAGTGATTGTACATATTATTGTAGCAACAAAAATCAAAATTGCTAGTTACTGGAAAAACTCCAAATGCCCCTCACTGCCCGAGGTCGTATCACTGATCAACGAAAATTGCCTATCAGAAAAAATAATCGCTACATCTAATAATAATATAGCTCAATTTCATAAAAAATGGAACAATTGGTTATCTTTCCGTTTAAATACCGTTCTTAAATAACTTTGCAGATTCGCATATAGAGAATGTGTTTGGATAGTTATTGTAATGTAACCATTTCCCCTATCCTCTTCCCTTCCCTATTCCCCATAACGTTGTGTTAATTATTAAGAATTTAATGTCAATAAGATGTAATGCTCGACACAACTTGTAAATAAATAAAAATTTATGTTTAAAAAAAAAATGCAGTTCAATTTTCATGTTTGCATGTTTTAGCGCTGCAGTGTGCTGCCTTATATATTTGTATATGAGTTGGCAACTCTAGGTTCAGCACCTGTTCACACTTATTCTATGTTTGGATGTGACGGTCAGTTTTTTTAAACATTTTAGGAAGTTGTCATACTTTACATTAAGGTAATAAATGAACCATAAAAACATGTATTTTTTTGCCTCTTTTGGCACAGATTTCTAATGTGGTTATCGGTTGTTCTTCAGGAAACGCTGAGAGCAGAAAGTCTGCTGCTTTCGAAAACTACACTGCTCTATATCCTTTTGAGGCCAGAAATGCAGACGAGTTGAGTTTCAATGCTGGTGATACCATTCAGGTAAAGGCTGTGAATAAGTGTAACCAGGGCAGAGCCAGGCTTATATGGGGCTGCCCTTTGGCTGTTCTGCGGTTTCTTTTTAGCGTATAACATTTCCTACAATCTCATGTCCCATACAACAGGCCTACTAATTGCCCCATTTTTAGATAATCTTGCTGTGAGATGTGTTATTATTAAATAGGGTTTTATTAGAAATATTTGGACTGTTTTGACTTCCACATCCTCTATGTATCACTGTACATTTTTATCTTGATTTTTTTTTTGATCGGTTAACATTTCGACCTTTCATTTGGAGTTAATTCAGCGTCGTGGCGTTCAGGAGAAGATGCATAAGGGTTAAACACTAGTGTCACACGAGCTCACTGATGGACTCACTGATAACTCATTCTTCTATGTACAGTAATACATAAAGGATGCAGAAGTCAAATGGTCCAAAGTTTGCAAAGATTATTTTTTAGCCCAAAATACTGCATTTAGGTAAAAAACAATGCAACCAGTGGTGACCATATGATTTAAAATGTCCTACGCTAGGGATTTAAGTATTGGGGTTTATTATCTAATTCCACTAATCCTGTTTACAGCTACAAAGAAAAGCGATCGGTGCTGGGTTTGCAGATTTAACTTGCTCTTCTCCTATCTCCAGGTGGATGAAAATAATATTGGAGAGTCCGGTTGGCTGTATGGCTGTTTTAAGGGAAATGTCGGCTGGTTTCCTTCAAATTATGCAGAAAAAATGCCAGAGACTGAGAAGTCGGCATCTCCGAAGAAGGCCTTGCTGCCGCCAACCATATCTGTGTCATCTACCTCACCGCCTGCCAGGTAAGCAGAATTGGTTTTGCCAGTTACTGAACTGGTTAATAAATGTGCGGGTACTGTAGGGTATATAAATGGGATGTGAGCATTTGAGGCAGCCTACTGGCCCAGACGTACCCTTGCATTCGCTCCATCAATCACTGCAGTGTATCCATTAGTCCCCCCCCCTTTAGTCACAGCAGAATTGCACCCTGTTTTTTTCCCCAGTAGTCACTGCTGAGCATCCGCCTTCTTCCTATAATCATAGTAAGGCCTATTTCCCTATAACAGCAGGGCTGCCCCTGGTGGTCACAGAAGTACATATTCTCATGGAAGAGACCCCCTCTAACATTTCTTTTGACCGATCCTTCCAACATGCATCTTGTTATATAGTTGTGTATTCTCCGACACAGGCAAACGGGAAAGAGAATGGTGAATCCATCATGATGACATTTCACTGTAATGGCAAAACTAAAGTGTCCGGGTACTTTTTTTTTTACCTTTTTACTAGCAAGAATATTTATTAAATCTTTTCTGCTACTAGCAGAGCTTAGATCTTTGTGCCATAGTCTGTCCTCAGAAATTGAGCTTTTGAGATGACACCAAATGATAGATGATTAGAGGTTATCCGGGCGTCAACTAATTTTCTTGTCACTGTAAGAGACTGCTGATAACTAAATCATGACCATAGATTCCCCTCTATTGGCCGTGGGAGCTCAAGATCATGTGACTATAAGTATATGTTTTTCCATCATTGTGTTAACTTGCCAGCTTGATTTTCATCTGCTTTTCTCAGTAGACTAGATTTTCATCTATTTTACTTAAAGGGAACCTGTCACCCCGTTTTTTCAAGAAGAGCTAAAAATAGCGTTAAATAGGCAGAGCTGGGCTTTACATTAGTGTATTTTGGAGCCTTTATTCCCCACCTATGCTGCCGAAATACCTTTGTAAAGTCGCCGTTTTGGGCTGTCACTCACGCTGGTCAGGTCATATGGGCGTGGTGACAGCGCTGTTTCTCCCCCAGATCTCTGTTGGTGGCGTAGTGGTGTGCGCATGTCCAACTGGCGAATCCACTGCGCAGCTTGAAGGAAAATAGCGCGATCTGCGCTATTCAGCCGTTTATCGGCTTCAGGAAAATGGCCGCGGGGTGCCGCGCGTGCGCAGATGGTTCTTCTCGGCTTCCCGGGGCTTCAGGAAAATGGCCGCGGGATGCCGCGCATGCGCAGATGGCGATCTCGACGGCCATTTTCCTGAAGCTGAGTTTGCATATCGGCTGCAGGAAAATGGCCGCCGCGATCGCCATCTGCGCACGCGCGGCATCCCGCGGCCATTTTCCTGAAGCCTCGGGAAGCCGAGAAGAACCATCTGCGCACGCGCGGCCTCACAAAGATGGCCGCGCCCACCGATAAACGGCTGAATAGCGCAGATCGCGCTATTTTCCTTCAAGCTGCGCAGTGGATTCGCCACTTGGACATGCGCACACCACTACGCCACCAACGGAGATCTGGGGGAGGAACAGCGCTGTCACCACGCCCATACGACCTGACCAGCGTGAGTGACAGCCCAAAACGGCGACTTTACAAAGGTATTTCGGCAGCATAGGTGGGGAATAAAGGCTCCAAAATACACTAATGTAAAGCCCAGCTCTGCCCCTATTTAATGCTATTTTTAGCTCTTCTTGAAAAAACAGGATGACAGGTTCCCTTTAAAGTACAATGTCATCTGCTTTTATTAATAAGCTACTTTCTCATCCGCTTCTATTGATAGCCAAGATACTCATCTGCTTCTATCATTAGCCAAGATTCTCATCCACTTCTCTCAGTAGGCTACGTTCTGATCCGCTTCTCTCTGTAGGGTAGATTCTCATCCGCTTCTCTCTGTAGGCTAGATTCTCATCTGCTCCTCTCAGTAGGCTAGATTCTCATCTGCTCCTCTCTGTAGGCTAGATTCTCATCTGCTCCTCTCTGTAGGCTAGATTCTCATCTGCTTCTCTCTGTAGGCTAGATTCTCATCTGCTTCTCTCTGTAGGCTAGATTCTCATCCGCTTCTCTCTGTAGGCTAGATTCTCATCCTCTTCTCTCTGTAGGCTAGATTCTCATCCTCTTCTCTCTGTAGGCTAGATTCTCATCTGCTCCTCTCTGTAGGCTAGATTCCCATCTGCTCCTCTCTGTAGGCTAGATTCTCATCTGCTCCTCTCTGTAGGCTAGATTCTCATCTGCTCCTCTCTGTAGGCTAGATTCTCATCCGCTTCTCTCTGTAGGCTAGATTCTCATCTGCTCCTCTCTGTAGGCTAGATTCTCATCTTCTCTCAGTAGGCGAGATTCTCACACGCTTCTTTCAGTAGGCTAGATTACTCTGTCGCCTCATTGGGGGACACAGGACCATGGGTGTTATGCTGCTGTCCACTAGGAGGCGAAACTATGCACAATCTGAAAAAGATTAATCGTGGCTCCTCCTCTGCAGTGTACACCTCTGGACAGCGTCAGCCTTCTCCAGTTTTTCCTTCGTGTCGCATAGGAGGCACACCTAAAAAATTTTTTACTCTGTTTTTTTCCGACGGATTACAGATGAAGAAAAGTGGGTCTCCTGTGAGACTCCCGGCATGGCTCCTTCCTCGGCCCCCTATTACGGGATGCCCGGTTGAAGTCGAGATGGCTATTCCCCATGTCGCTCCTTCCCCAGTCCCTCGGGTGCTGGTTTGAAGTAGAGACTCCTTCCCAAATTCCTTTTGGTTTCTGGGTCGAGGTCGAGGCGAGGATAAAGCCCCCTGATGGTGACAGCAGCACCCTCCCTAATCCCTCTTTGGGGGCATTAGGTTGAGATGCCTCAGGTAGGGCCTGCACAGGCAGCACTCTGCAGCTCCCAGCAATGAGCCAGCACACTGCGCCTGCATCCAGGGACCCCAGCCCAGCTGCGGGCTCCTATCGGGGCCAGGGGAAGTGCAGGCAGGAATGGCACAATAGAGACACAGGGCTCCCTGCACCCCTGTCTCTGCGGCAGCACCAGCTCTATACTGCCTCAGGGGGACCCCTCACAGGGCTCTTCTTCCGCTTATAGCCCCCCCGCTATCCTGCTTTTAAATTCGGGGGGGGTCCAGTTCAGATCCGACCCCCTCCCGGACTTTTCGCGCCGGCCTGGAGCCTTTCTGGGCATCAGGCATCTAATTTAGGCCGCGGCTTCGGCCTAGCTGAAGCTGCAGCCTCCTCTCCGTCCCCCCGGCCCGCCCCCCGGATGACAAATATGACACTCTACAGTGTCATAGAGGGGGCGGATCGAGACAGGACGCGTTTTTACACAGCTTTGCCGCCTTTTTTCTCAGCTCTCCGCCCCTTCTCCCCCTTCCTCTTCTCCTTGGCGGCCATTTCTACTGCAGCAAGGATTAACCCTGCATCTCCCAGTCAGCAGGACCAGGCCAGCCAGTCTCCGGGGGGCACAGGACTGTGGATCTTCGGCGCTGGACCAAGGGGCAAACTGGTGGGGTAAGATTACAGCTGAGTTGTTTTACTCGGCTGTGAATCCATATTCCCTATAAGGCTCCCCTATAGGTTCTTCTGCATAGCTACCCCTGTAAGGTCCTCTGCATAGCCAGCCCTTCTGCACTCTGTGCACTATGCCTGGCTCAAGGTCCAAGAGAACCAGGCAGGACTGCTATTATGCATTCTGCACAGCCTGCAGGACCGCTCTCCGCAGTGGTAGCACGTACCCGCACTGCCAGGACTGCACTCAGACTACTGTAAAAGCATATACAAAAAATGCGTATCTAGAACAAATCTTTATTAGAATAGAAAAAATATATTGCTTAAAAACAATAGAAACATACACGATTAAAAATCTGGTAGCCAAAAAGATGCTCGAAGTGTGAGCCAAACAAATATGAGTGGCACCACTACTGAACAGACCGCATTACAAAAACATAGTAATACACACAACAGTACATTCATAGGACTGACAAGGTTCTAGTTGGGAGTCAGAGAGCAATACCTCAAGTACCCCATAAGGGATATCAAGCCATAGTGGCATACCCGGCTCCCACTACCCAGTAGTATTAATAATCATAAGAACGGTGTATATCAAGGTACTCACATAGATGTATCAGTCCTTGCTGGTGTTCAGGAGATGGTGCCACAGCCCCTACGCGCGTTTCGGCAGCGTGCCTTCGTCAGGGAAAGTGGCATCATACTTCCAGAATGCTCCTTTTAAACTAAGTTTAACCAATCACACTGATAGTCGTGCGCGTCACGTGATCTTACTTAGGGAGGATGCCAGTACGTGTAACATGGACATGTGATCCGGCTCGAATAGCATGCCGGTATTTGTAGTCTCATCTCGCACAAGTTCCCTACACAGTACCCGCAAACTGCGGCGCACACGCCGTCGGCGATCCCTGAGAATGCCCGGAAGGTAGGCACATCCACGGTAGCTGACGACATGACGGGCACAGAGTCCTCAACCGCACGGCTGCATACGGAAGGAGACCCGGCCCATCAGTCCGCCCACCGCATATGACGAGCACCACCACCGGCCACTCCCCCGGAGCGCCTGAGCGCATGCGCCGCAGCCATACTTAACCGTCCACGGACTACAAACATCTAAGGGGATTGTCTGTATCAATTGTACCAGTTCGCGAGTTCGCATATCGGCTGCAGGAAAATGGCCGCCGCGATCGCCATCTGCGCACGCGTGGCATCCCGCGGCCATTTTCCTGAAGCCCCGGGAAGCCGAGAAGAACCATCTGCGCACGCCCGGCCTCACAAAGATGGCCGCGCCCACCGATAAACGGCTGAATAGCGCAGATCGCGCTATTTTCCTTCAAGCTGCGCAGTGGATTCGCCAGTTGGACATGCGCACACCACTACGCCACCAACGGAGATTTGGGGGAGAAACAGCGCTGTCACCACGCCCATATGACCTGACCAGCGTGAGTGACAGCCCAAAACGGCGACTTTACAAAGGTATTTCGGCAGCATAGGTGGGGAATAAAGGCTCCAAAATACACTAATGTAAAGCACAGCTCTGCCCCTATTTAATGCTATTTTTAGCTCTTCTTGAAAAAATGGGGTGACAGGTTCCCTTTAAAGTACAATGTCATCTGCTTTTATTAATAAGCTACTTTCTCATCCGCTTCTATTGATAGCCAAGATTCTCATCTGCTCCTCTCTGTAGGCTAGATTCTCATCTGCTCCTCTCTGTAGGCTAGATTCTCATCTGCTCCTCTCTGTAGGCTAGATTCTCATCTGCTCCTCTCTGTAGGCTAGATTCTCATCTGCTCCTCTCTGTAGGCTAGATTCTCATCCGCTTCTCTCTGTAGGCTAGATTCTCATCCGCTTCTCTCTGTAGGCTAGATTCTCATCCGCTTCTCTCTGTAGGCTAGTTTCTCATCTGCTCCTCTCTGTAGGCTACATTCTCATCCGCTTCTCTCTGTAGGCTAGATTCTCATCTGCTAACTCTGTAGGCTAGATTCTCATCTGCTTCTCTCTGTAGGTTAGATTCTCATCCTCTTCTCTCAGTTGGCTAGATTCTCATCTGCTCCTCTCTGTAGGCTAGATTCTCATCTTCTCTCAGTAGGCGAGATTCTCACACGCTTCTTTCAGTAGGCTAGATTACTCTGTCGCATCATTGGGGGACACAGGACCATGGGTGTTATGCTGCTGTCCACTAGGAGGCGAAACTATGCACAATCTGAAAAAGATTAATCGTGGCTCCTCCTCTGCAGTATACACCTCTGGACAGCGTCAGCCTTCTCCAGTTTTTGCTTAGTGTCGCATAGGAGGCACACCTAAAAATTTTTTTACTCTGTTTTTTTCCGACGGATTACAGATGAAGAAAAGTGGGTCTCCTGTGAGACTCCCGGCATGGCTCCTTCCTCGGCCCCCTATTACGGGATGCCCGGTTGAAGTCGAGATGGCTATTCCCCATGTCGCTCCTTCCCCAGTCCCTCGGGTGCTGGTTTGAAGTAGAGACTCCTTCCCAAATTCCTTTTGGTTTCTGGGTCGAGGTCGAGGCGAGGATAAAGCCCCCTGATGGTGACAGCAGCACCTTCCCTAATCGCCCTCTGGGGGCATTAGGTTGAGATGCCTCAGGTAGGGCCTGCACAGGCAGCACTCTGCAGCTCCCAGCAATGAGCCAGCACACTGCGCCTGCATCCAGGGACCCCAGCCCAGCTGCGGGCTCCTGTCGGGGCCGGGGGGAGTGCAGGCAGGAATGGCACAATAGAGACACAGGGCTCCCTGCGCCCCTGTCTCTGCGGCAGCACCAGCTCTATACTGCCTCAGGGGGACCCCTCACAGGGCTCTTCTTCCGCTTATAGCCCCACCGCTATCCTGCTTTTAAATCCGGGGGGGGGGGGGGGTTCCGGTTCAGATCCGACCCCCTCCCGGACTTTTCGCGCCGGCCTGGAGCCTTTCTGGGCATCAGGCATCTAATTTAGGCCGCGGCTTCGGCCTAGCTGAAGCTGCAGCCTCCTCTCCGCCCCCCCGGCCCGCCCCCCGGATGACAAATATGACACTCTACAGTGTCATAGAGGGGGCGGATTGAGACAGGACGCGTTTTTACACAGCTTTGCCGCCTTTTTTCTCAGCTCTCCGCCCCTTCTCCCCCTTCCTCTTCTCCTTGGCGGCCATTTCTACTGCAGCAAGGATTAACCCTGCATCTCCCAGTCAGCAGGACCAGGCCAGCCAGTCTCCGGGGGGCACAGGACTGTGGATCTTCGGCGCTGGACCAAGGGGCAAGCTGGTGGGGTAAGATTACAGCTGAGTTGTTTTACTCGGCTGTGAATCCATATTCCCTATAAGGCTCCCCTATAGGTTCTTCTGCATAGCTACCCCTGTAAGGTCCTCTGCATAGCCAGCCCTTCTGCACTCTGTGCACTATGCCTGGCTCAAGGTCCAAGAGAAGCAGGCAGGACTGCTATTATGCATTCTGCACAGCCTGCAGAACCGCTCTCCCCAGTGGTAGCACGTACCCGCACTGCGAGGACTGCACTCAGACTACTGTGTCAGAGCCCCAAGAAGCCCCTGCCAATGCTTCGGTGTCTAATACCATGCCGGAATGGGTCACTCAGAGGTCGCAATCTATGACGCAGTCTATAGATAACCTAACCTCCACATTGCTTCAGGCTCTGCAGAGTCATGCCTCGGCTATGACCGTTACCCAGCAAAGGGAGAGCTTGACTCAGGGACAGGACGACCCTGGCACATCCACGTCTAGGTCAGTACGTAAGTGGACCCACAGGTCAAGTCCATCTGGGTCATCCCATAGCAAACGGTCATCCCCTTCTAGGGAGAGACACCGTAGTTCCAGGTCATCTAGACCGTCCCCTTCCAGGGGCAGACAATGCAGATCTCTGCAGTCCCCGACCAGAGAAGGCCTCCGCCCCAGCTCACCCAGCAGGGGACGCCTCAGTGATACACTGGATTCGGAAGGCATCTGTGACTCCGACTCAGACAAGGAAACGGAGGGGTCCCTGATCCCAATTCCCCCTAGCAATACAGCGCTAGTTGAGGACTTAATCTCTTCCATCCATCGGGTGCTGGACATTTCTGATCTGCCACCAGAGGCCCCAGAACACAAGATTTCCTTTGAAGGACCTCTGAAGCCACCTAAGATTTTCTCTAACCACCCAGAGTTAAAGGCGATCCTTAAAAAGCAGCTCTCACAGCCTGAGAAAAAATTCGCTAATCGCAAATATCTGGAGGCGAGGTACCCCTTCCCGCAGAAGGATACCAAGGAATGGACAGACCCACCCGAAGTGGACCCTCCAGTCTCTAGACTAGCAGCACAGACCCTCCTTTCACTGCCAGATAGCTCAACCCTCAGGGACGCGGCAGACCGGCAGGTAGAACGCACGGCTCGTTCAATTTTCGAGGCTCCAGGGGCATCTCTGGCTCCCGCGCTCGCTTCAGTTTGGGCCAAAATTTACAAGCTGGCCTCCAAGCATCCGCTCCTGAGCTGTCGGACCAAGCGGGTCAAATAGCAGTCGTAGCAGATTACATGCTTCATGCAGCTTTGGATTCAGGAAGGGGTTGTAGCGGGGATAGCATCAAACGCCATCACAATTCGGCGTATCCTCTGGCTGCGGGAATGGAAAGCGTTCGCAACCTCAAAGAAGTCCCTCACGCACCTCCCCTACCTCAGTGGGCGACTTTTCGGTGAACAGTTAGACACGATGATATCCAACGCCACCGGGGGTAAGAGTACTTCTCTTCCCCAACTAAAACCTAAATGCACTTACAAGAAGCGTAACCAAACTCGATTCTGATCCTTTCGGAACTCCTCGGGCTGGTCCGTCTCGCGTCCAGCACAAAATCCTAACCATTCTCCAGGCAGGGACAACTCATGATCGACGCAAAGGTTGGACAAGACCTGGCAGTCAAAAGCAGCCCAGTCCAAGCCCAGAGGAGGAAAATCTCAGACTTTCTCCTCATCATGACTCACGGACTCCAGAAGACACCACACCCGTAGGCGGCCAACTTTTGCTCTTTCATCAATTCTGGCTGCCTATTACAGAAGACAGGTGGGTCAGGGAACTAGTGTCTTCCGGATACAAGATGGAGTTCACGTTGAACCCACCGGACCGATTCTTCCTCTCTGTCCCCCCAAAACCGCCAGCCAAGGCTCGGGCCTTCCGACAAGCGGTCTCCTCGCTTTTTCAAGCAGAAGTCATTGTACCGGTCCCCACAGCCGAGTGCTTCCGAGGGTTCTACTCCAATCTATTCGTAGTCCCCAAGAAAGGAGGCAGCGTGCGTCCCATACTGGACCTAAAACAACTCAACAAATATGTACGGGTCCGTCCCTTCGGTCCATCATTGCATCCATGGAGAAGGGAGAATATATCACCTCCATAGACATGCAAGATGCATATCTGACTGATTTCTGATTGCACCTGCCCATCAGAGATTTCTCAGGTTCGCAATCGACCAGGACCACTACCAGTTCGTGGCTCTCCCCTTCGGACTAGCCACGGCTCCCAGAGTGTTTACCAAAGTCATGGCAGCCACCATGGACGTCCTGCACTCCAGAGGCATAGTAGTCATTCCATACCTGGACGATCTACTCATCAAGGCTCCCACCTTCAAGGACTGCGAGCTCAGCGTCTCAATGACAAACGACACTGAGTCGCATGGGCTGGTTAGTCAACCTACAAAAGTCATCACCAACCCCCAGTCAGTCTCTGACCTTCCTGGGAATGCTATTCAACACCTCCAGGGGTCTAGTGCTCCTTCCCAAGGACAAGGCACTGGCTCTCCGCCTAGGAGTTCGCACCCTCCTCCGCAAACCCCCTTGATCTCTCCGGTTTGCCATCAGAGTCCTCGGCAGGATGGGGGCAGCAATAGAAGTGGTCCCATTTGCCAAGTTTCACCTCAGGCCTCTCCAAATAGCCATTCTCAAGTCCTGGGACAAGAACTCTTTCTCTCTCGACAGGGAGTTTCGGCTAACGTCGTCAACCAGGAGGTCCCTTGCACTGGTGGCTCAAGCCAACCTTGCTAGCAAAGGGGAAATCCTTTTTCACAGGTCAATGGAAGGTTCTGACCACCGATGCGAGCCTGACGGGTTGGGGTGCAGTGCACCTACACCACAGGGCAGAGGGCAAGTGGTCCCCAGTGGAAGCGACCATGCCCATCAACATCCTGGAAATTCGTGCCATCCTCCTGGCATTGAGGGCCTTCCATCACTTACTGGCAGCCTCTCACATCAGAATACAGTCGGACAATGCCACGGCTGTGGCATATGTGAATCACCAAGGGGGGACCCGCAGTATCCAGACGATGCGAGAAGTGTCACACATCCTCCACTAGGCGGAGGACACAGGCTCGGTTCTCTCGGCGGTCCACATTCCGGGTGTGGACAATTGGAAACAGGCTTCCTCAGCCGATAATAGCCGGAATAGACTCGGGAGAGTGGTCTCTCCATCCCGAAATTTTTCGCCAGATCTGCCATCGCTGGGGGACCCCAGATGTGGACCTAATGGCATCCCACTTCAAAGCCAAGGTCTCCAACTTCATTGCCAGAACACACGATCCGCGGTCGTTCGGAGCAGACGCTCTAGTACAGGACTGGACCCAGTTCCAGCTTCTGTACATTTTTCCACCTCGCCCCCTGATATCCAGAGTGGTGAGGAAGATCAAGCAAGAGGGAGTTCCAACTATCCTAATCACACCAGACTGGCCCAGACGTACATGGTACGCCGACATCGTGAAACTTACAGCAGACGCCCCCTGGCGTCTCCCCGACCGCCCCGATCTTCTATCACAAGGCCCGTTCTACCACCAGAACTCAGGGGCCCTCAATTTGATGGAGTGGCCCTTGAGACCTGGGTTCTAACCCAGGCAGGGCTCTCACCGGATGTCAATAGGACCATGATTAAGGCACCGAAGCCAGCCTCTGCCAAGATTTATTACCGTACCTGGAAAGCTTTCTTTACCTGGTGCGAATCTCATGGCCAGACCCCATTCCCTTATTCCCTCCCCAAACTACTTGGTTTTCTCCAACCAGGTCTGGAGGCCAGACTGTCCCTGGGCTCGCAGGTGTCAGCCCTCTCAGTGCATTGCTTCCAAGCCGCAAGTAAGGACTTTTCTTCAGGGGGTTTCCCGATTGGTTCTCCCCTACAGACGACCACTAGAATGTGGGACCTCAACCTGGTCCTGACAGCATTGCAGGAATCACCCTTCGAACCCCTTAAGTCGGTCCCGCTCTGCCTTCTCTCCCAGAAGGTGGTTTTCCTGGTGGCAATCACCTCGCTACGCAGGGTGTCTGAACTGACAGCACTCTCCTGCAGACGGGCCTTCCTGTTTTTTCACCAGGACAAGGTAGTTCTCCGTACGGTCCCATCCTTCCTTCCGATGGTTGTGTCCAACTTCCACCTCAATGAGGATATTTCTCTGCCTTCCCTTTGTCCGGTTCATAGAGTGGAGAAGGCTCTGCATACGCTTGACCTTGTCAGGGCATTGCATATATATGTGTCTAGGACTGCGTCCTTCCGGAGGTCTGAATCTTTTCCTTCTTCTGGAAGGCAACCGCAAGGGTCTGCCAGCTTCCAAAGATACCCTTGCCAGGTGGATCAAATCCACCATACAAGAGGCCTACCGACTTAAGACTTCTCCTCTTCCAGCCGGTATTACGGCACACTCTACACGGGCGGTAGGGGCCTCCTGGGCCATTCGGCACCAGGCTTTGGCACAACAAGTGTGTAAGGCGGCCACTTGGACTAGCCTACACACGTTTACTAAACACTACAGGGTTCATACCCAGTCCTCAGCGGACATGAGTCTGGGTAGATGTTTTCTGCAGGCGGCGGTGCCCCAAGTGTAGGGGCCTGTCTGCACTATATTCGTCCATTGCTTCCCACCCAGGGACTGCTTTGGGACGTCCCATGGACCTGTGTCCCCCAATGAGGCGACAGCGTAAAGGAGATTTTTGTGAACTCTTTTAGCTTCTAATTTTGGGGACACATATCCCACCCTGTTGCTTTTTCCGGGCCGTTGTTACTGTTGAGTTCTCATATTGTTTTCTTGAGCTCGAACATAGTTGCCTTCTTATAGGCATGGTTATGTTATTCGTGCTACGTCCCTCTAATGCTTTTGCACAAAACAGGAGAAGGCTGACGCCGTCCAGGGGTGTATACTGCAGAGGAGGAGCCACGGTTAATCTTTTTCAGATTATGCATAGTGTCGCCTCCTAGTGGACAGCAGCATAACACCCATGGTCCTGTGTCCCCCAATTAGAGGCTAAGAGAAAGAGATTTTATGGTGAGTACACAAAAATCTCCTTTTTCATTCGCTTCTCTGATTAACTCCTGAGCCTGATTGGGACATTTGTTAACTATTATTCAAGTGTTTTCTGGCCTCTGGATCATGGGGGTTGTAGCCATTGGCATGTATGAACTCCACATATGTGGAACTTTTTATTTTTGGGAATTTTTGTGCATCTCAAGCTCTGTTAGGGTTAAATACAAAATATTGTTGCTGTTGCTAAAAGTGCTAGCTCCCCTCACTCAAGCTAAACCCCTCATGGTTATTACCTAGGAATTCTGTTTTTGCTTTTTTTTCTCCAGGTGGAGGACTTCCCTGCTTTGCGGGTTTTACATACTTTTTTTTAGCTTTGTGCTTTAATGCAAATTTACATGACAGCGCCCATAAGTATAATGTGTTGTGAAGGATTTTTACAATGAGCCACATGGTTATTTTCAGATTAACCCCGGGTTTTGTCCTTGCAGGCACATGCTTAATTAAGGATTCTTATGCCTCTCTTCCCATCGTTATTTTGCTGCTGGTTTTAGCTGTACTAGATCCGGCTCCCTGCTGCGCTGCAGCCCCCATAAACTAACCAAATCTATGTTCTTTGAATTTCCAGGTCACTTTCACCAACTAAGCCCTCCGAAGTGGATACAGAATATCAGAATCTGCCTTTCTCCAGCCTTAATGTGAATTCCACCTGGCAGAAAACCTCTGCATTTACCCGCACTATTTCACCGGGCTCCATCTCTCCACTACATAATCAGGTGGGTGCCAAAAATGCCCGCCAATTCTGATATGTCCTGACTTATTACAGTCGGCATTTTTGTTTTTCAAAATCCCAAAACTTATTAAATGTAATTTTTTTTTTTTTTAAAGTAAAAATTAGTAATTACTTTTTTTGCAGAGGCCACTAAGGCTTGTTTAGATTACTATTTCCTGTCCTTTCAGGAAGATTTTACAGCAGTTTCCTTATCATCAGAGGCAGGTACAATGACACCTTTATACATAGGGTCCTTCAATCACAACAATGATATCACACGCTCATTAGAGGCATCAACACAAAATATAGGGTCGAGCTGTGACCCTTGTGGCTAATGTACATGCGAAGCTCTTGAAACAGGAAGTATGATCCTAACAACAACAAAAAAACACTGGCCATCTTGGACAATTGTAAGAATTATATACACACTGACTTGAAGAAACTTGAACCTCCTCTCTCCCCCAAAAAAGGCCACTTTTTTTTTTTTTTTTTAAATTTCACCCCAAATTTTTTTTCTTATTTTTTTAAAACATAATATTTGGAAAATAAAAGGTGTCATTCTAAATTTCAACTCATCCAGTATATAAACGTTACCCACTTTGCTTGTAGACACAAAATTTTAAAGTATGGCCTTTGGAAGAAAGGGAAGAAAAAAATAGTGCAAAAAAAAAAGTGGGGGGGGGGGGGGCGGTGTTAAAGAAGACCTAAAAAAGACGTCTGGAAACCGTCCAAAGTGCACCGCATGGCTTAGTTAGAATTACTCCTCCTTACCAGTCTCTTGGATTTGGGTTTGATATAGAAAGTTTAGCGTCATTTCTTCCTATTCCCCCCTTGTTTCAGGGTCAGCCGGTGGAGGAGGTAAAGGCTCAAGCACTGTGCTCCTGGACTGCAAAAAAGGACAACCACTTGAATTTTACCAAAAACGACACGATTATTGTTCTGGAACAGCAAGAGAACTGGTGGTTTGGCGAAGCTCGAGGTCAGAAAGGATGGTTTCCAAAATCCTATGTGAAGATTGTCCCCAATGAAGCCAAAAGCCCCGAGTGAGTAGATTCCGAAAATGTCCCGAAAAAAAATTAAGAAAATAATAAAAAATGATATGTATATATAATTATACATTGTAATGTTTCCTATTTGTGTCATACAGACCTGAGCCCGTGTATGCAGCTGTCAAGAAGAAGCCCACAACCCCTTCTTACACGGCTGAAGGTGAGGCCAAGTGTAAGCCAAGTTTTCTCTGGGGATCTGGCATGCTCATATTTAGCGAGTTCAGTATTTAGCACACTTAACACTAACTACTAACTTTTTATCCCCTTAACGTAACCGGAACAAAAATGAACTGTACTATTAGTTGGTATGCATGCCAAATAGGAGCATGTTCACACTGGTCATTAACAAACTGAGCATATACCCTGCTGTAAGGAAGTATGTAAAAACAGTAGTACATATAACTAACATACGGTAGTTTAAAACTGTTTTTGATTTAAAAAAAAAAAGCATAAAGGTCATCCCACTGCGACAAGGTGACCGTAATCGAGATGTTCCTAACTAGTGATGTGCGTCCACTGCGACAAGGTGACCCTAATCTAGGTGTTCCTAACTAGTGATGAGCGTCCACTGCGACAAGGTGGCCCTAATCTAGGTGTTCCTAACTAGTGATGAGCGTCCACTGCGACAAGGTGACCCTAATCTAAGTGTTCCTAGCTAAGGGAGCGTCCACTGCGACAAGGTGGCCCTAATCGAGATGTTCCTAACTAGTGATGAGCGTCCACTGCGACAAGGTGGCCCTAATCTAGGTGTTCCTAACTAGTGATGAGCGTCCACTGCGACAAGGTGACCCTAATCTAAGTGTTCCTAACTAGTGGAGCGTCCACTGCGACAAGGTGGCCCTAATCGAGATGTTCCTAACTAGTGATGAGCGTCCACTGCGACAAGGTGACCCTAATCGAGATGTTCCTAACTAGTGATGAGCGTCCACTGCGACAAGGTGACCCTAATCTAGGTGTTCCTAACTAGTGGAGCGTCCACTGCGACCTGGTGGCCCTAATCGAGATGTTCCTAACTAGTGATGAGGGTCCGCTGCGACAAGGTGACTCTATTCGAGATGTTCCTAACTAGTGATGAGCGAACATGTTCGGATAGGGTGTTATCTGATCACGCTCGGGTGCTAGCCGAGTGACTTTGGCGTGCTTGAAAAATATGTTTGAGTCCCCGCGGCTGCATGTCTCGCGGCTGTTTAACAGCCGCTACGCTTGCTGGCATTGCTTGTTTGTTAGCAGTGAGACATGCAGCTGCGAGGACTCGAACATATTTTTTGATCACACCAAAGACCCTCTGGTAGCATCCGAGAATTCTCAGATAACACCTTAACCTAGCACTTTTACTCATAATTAGTTGTAACCTCTTGGATTTTTCACAAGTTTTTAATACTAGAGGTTAGGACCATCCTGATTTGGGGTCACCTTGACGCACCCTCTTTTTAAATGGTACATCCTGATGGGGCGTCCACCTGCTGAAGGCTCCTGCCACAACAGTCTTGGTGTTCCTGTGAATTCCGGCCACAGATCAGGCTTCATGGATCGTTGTTATTTTTTTTTTTTTTTTACTTTTTAACCAAATAACAATACCGAAAACTGCATTTTCTTCACCATTTTACCTTATTCCCTATTTTTCTGAGTACATTTATATGGTAAAAAAAATGCCGTTCAAAACTACAAGTCGTCCCACAAGAAAAGGGACTTCGTATGGCTGAGAAAAACACAACATGGAGGAAAGTGTAGGAAAAAAATGTAGGCACAAAAAATGTAAAATTGGCTGCGTCCTTTCTTTTGCCAGCTGAAAGAATGTGTAAGCATCAAGGCTCCCACTTAACAGTGTTTACGGCAGAAAATTGGCATATAAAACTTCAAAAGATAAAAAAAATTCTAAATATTGGACTGGCGCAAACATTTTGCTACTTTTGTCATTTTTACACCAATTTT
This sequence comes from Ranitomeya imitator, assembly GCF_032444005.1. Classification (NCBI taxonomy): domain Eukaryota; kingdom Metazoa; phylum Chordata; class Amphibia; order Anura; family Dendrobatidae; genus Ranitomeya; species Ranitomeya imitator. The sequence goes on from NC_091286.1 coordinate 651,085,001, forward strand.
GGTACCTTTTCCAAAATGTGTGGAGATGGGAAGGAACTGTAAATGCTTCTACACCAAAAATGGAACTGGAGAAACCTTTGTGGCGAGGCGCAAAATGTCAATTCGTATCACCGAATTCATAAAGTGATAGCCACCTCTTAAAGGGGTTGTCCACTTCTCGGACAACACACAAGACTATTTGCAAAAATTGCTTCATTTTTCTAAGTTATGGAAGGCAAGGAGTATTGGTCTGCAGAGATGGACGTACGACATTTCTGCGATCTGTAACATCTGATTATTTTTCGTTTTCCATACAGAATATATTGCCCTGTACCCCTATTCCAGCAACGAAACGGGCGACCTCGCATTTAATGAAGGCGACGTGATCCAAGTGATGCAGAAAGACGGCGAGTGGTGGACTGGAATGGTCGGTGACCGGACTGGAATATTCCCATCGAACTACGTGCGCTCACGGGATCAAGAGGTAGATGGCGGGGATCATCAATGAGAAGAAAAAATTAAAATTAAAATTTGAGCAATTTGCATTCTGCAATGTAAAATATATGTATATATTTATATATATATATGTGTGTGTGTATATGTGTATATATATGTGTGTGTGTATATATATATATATATATATATATATATATATATATATATATATATATATATATATATATATATATATATATATATATATATAAACAAGGAGAGCGGCAAGCATGACTTGCCGCTCTCCTTGTTTAGCACCCCGGCCGTGAAGATGTTTCAACCGCACTTCAATAAAGGTACCTGTTCCGCACTATCGGTGAGTGCCGGCTCTTTTCTTCTTTATATCGCATTGACTGTCTGCTGCTTCTGCCAAGGCACCCGTGATCAGAAGTCTGAACCTCCATTGCAGGTGAGCAGTTCACACTGTGTTTGAGAGCGGTGGTGCCGTCCAGCTGTCTCTACATTTATATATATATATATATATATATATATATATATATATATATATATACACACACACATATATTCTCCATCTCCTGTAATGTGTCCCTAAACATAGAAGAATAATCATCTCCTTTATTTCAGGGTTTTGGCAGTGCTGGTAAGATGGGAACTCTAACCAAAAAGCCAGGTATGTGTTGGAGACTCCGTGCTCCATTCTTCATCGCGTCTGTTGTTTTGCGAGGACTCGCTGGCCTACTTGCTGATGGTTTCCTTTTGGTATTGTAGAGATCGCCCAGGTCACTACAGCATATGCAGCGACAGGGACAGAGCAACTCAGCCTGGCCCCCGGACAGCTCATCCTCATCCTGAAGAAGAATCCTTCCGGCTGGTGGCAAGGAGAACTACAGGTACCATGATGGAAGGAGCAGACCTCAGTCCGTTCATAGCCAAGCTCTAGTGTCAGGAGAGAACATAAAGCGTCCACACAGTGTTTTAAGGGGTGGTTCACGATTGGACAACCACTCCAGGGTGCAGCATAAAATAAAACCATTCTTATCCTCCTAGAGTGGCATAGTTTCTCTGATTTCTACAACTTGTCCCCTGCAGGCATGGAGGAGGGGGATGCGGCTGCAGTTTGTGTGTATCCAAGGTGCTGTGCATCCTGTAAAACCTTTTATTTATAGGCAGATCAGTAATTCTAGAGCAATGCTATACACTAGACTCATGTGCTATTATAGAGGGTAAAGTCTGTGTGATCCTTATTCTGCAGGCCAGAGGCAAGAAGCGGCAGAAGGGATGGTTTCCGGCTTCTCATGTTAAATTACTAGGACCAAGTAACGACAAGGTAGCGCCAGCGTTCACTCCAGGTATGAATTTCTTTAAAAAAAAAAAATTATATATATAGGAGCATGGAACCCCATCTCATGTAGAATGTTGGACTAGCATTCATATAAAATAATTTTGTTTTTATTAAATGATGTGATAAAAAAAACATTAATAAATTAAGTGGTAATTTTGCATTTTTCACACAAACCACTGGGACTATTTTAGACTCTTAAGCATTTACAACAGTTTCATTATCATTAGAGACAGGATTGCACTGACAGGTAACACCTCTGTACAGAGTTAATGTCACAGAATCCACCAATCACGATAGTTTATGTGACCTCTGACCTGCCTCTCTTCACAATGACCTTTGCACACGCTCATTAGATGCTCCAATAAAAAACAATTGTGTCTGTTCATTGTGGCTCATGTTCATGTGATGTTTCCTGAAGCAACATGAAGCAGGAGTCTAAAAAAGTCCCAGTGGTCAGCCCGAGGATTGCTAAATTTCCATGTTCTTTTAAACATCGGGACATTTTGGTTTTTCCACAAATTTTCATTGCCAAAAATTTTGTTTTAGTATAGATTTAAAAGGGTCTTCCCATCTCCAAAATCCTATCCCAATATGAAGTAGGTGTAATACTATTAGCAAATCAGAAGAACTAGTCTAAATTTTTAATTTTGCTGTCACTTACCCCATGTGCAAGGCACTGCATTGGTTCAGATATCTATGGTTATGACCACTAGCAACTAGCTGTCACTATGTCAGTGGTTGGAACTATGAATACCTAAGCTTCTGCAATGCCCTGCACAAGGTGTAAGCGACACAGCTAATCAGAAGAACTATACTACTTTTCTAATTGGAGGTATTTGACCACACCAGATCCCGAAGAACCCTCTCTTGATTGGACCCCTATACGTTTTTACACGTTCCTTGGGATGGTCCGAGACCGTTCCAGTGCTGATAAATCTCGTCTCTTTACCCTCCTCAGTGTGTCAGGTCATAGCGATGTATGAATATATCGCCAATAACGAGGACGAACTGAACTTTGGCAAAGGACAGCTCATCAATGTCATCAACAAGGACGATGCAGACTGGTGGCAAGGAGAGATCAATGGCATCACAGGCCTGTTTCCTTCTAATTACGTCAAGATGACGACAGAATGTGACCCCAGCCAGCAGTGTGAGTACAGACCCCCTAATCGCTCTTCTTGCACTGAAGTTAATCTGTATTGATATTTTAAGAGGATAAATTGATAGGTTTTCTTATGAGACATGTTGGTGTTACATACAGCGGATGAGTAAGTATTGAATATATCAGCAATTTTCTAAGTGAATCAATTTCTATAGATGCTATTGACATGAAATTCTCAACAGATGTCGGTAACAACCCATCCAATTTCACACCATAGATGCCCATAAATTAAGTGTAATAATGAAAAATTACAGTGGAAAAAATGTATTAAACATGAAGAAAGAGAGGTGGAAAAAGCCATGGAAAATCAAGACACCAGCTGAAATTTATTAAAAAGCATGTCTGCTCTTTGTGCCAAATAATATCGGCTGGATCAACTGAAGGCCTATAAAAAGGTGTCTAGTTATCAATGTGCATAAAGGCACGGATGATTGACCTCATGGAGACCAAAACATCCAACACCGCGGAGACACCATCACGTGTTTCTCAACGCAAGCAATGAATAGCCAGGCCTTTCCCCGGGAAGGAACAACCACGGGAAGGGCAGCATCCAATAAAGGAAAACATCCAATAAAGGAAAACCACCTATGCCAAGCATGGTATCCATCCACAGACAGCTGTTTCGGGGTTTTTGCCCCTCATCAGTGTGGAGTAGGAAACTGACTATGAGGAGCAGTGCCTAGTAGAAAGTCTATAAAGGCACGGATGATTGACCTCATGGAGACCAAAACATTCAACACCGCGGAGACACCATCACGTGTTTCTCAACGCAGTGATCCAGAACACTGCCCCCATCCCTTATGGGAAATATGCAAATGCATGTAAAGTAAGCTGCGGAGACACCATCACGTGTTTCTCAACGCAAGCAATGAATAGCCAGGCCTTTCCCCGGGAAGGAACAACCACGGGAAGGGCAGCTGTTATGATAAGGTAATTCAGTACCACAATGGACATAGCGGTCAGAGCACATACAGTGACCTGACAATAACCCAAAAACATAGAACGAGCTCTGAGACGTGGGAACTCTGCTGACCGCAATCCCTAATCCTCTCCAACCACACTAGAGGCAGCCGTGGATTGCGCCTAACGCTCCCTATGCAACTCGGCACAGCCTGAGAAACTAGCTAGCCTGAAGATAGAAAATAAGCCTACCTTGCCTCAGAGAAATACCCCAAAGGAAAAGGCAGCCCCCACATGTAATGACTGTGAGTTAAGATGAAAAGACAAACGTAGAGATGAAATAGATTTAGCAAAGTGAGGCCCGACTTTCTGAACAGAGCGAGGATAGGAAAGGTAACTTTGCGGTCAACACAAAACCCTACAAAAACCACGCAAAGGGGGCAAAAAGACCCTCCGTACCGAACTAACGGCACGGAGGTACACCCTCTGCGTCCCAGAGCTTCCTGCAAGCAGAAAAAAACAAATAGACAAGCTGGAGAGAAAAAACAGCAAACAAAATAGCAAAGAGGAACTTAGCTATGCAGAGCAGCAGGCCACAGGAACGATCCAGGAGGAAACAGGTCCAATACTAGAACATTGACTGGAGGCCAGGATCAAGGCACTAGGTGGAGTTAAATAGAGCAGCACCTAACGACTTCCCCACATCACCTGAGGAAGGAAACTCAGAAGCCGCAGTACCACTTTCCTCCACCAACGGAAGCTCACAGAGAGAATCAGCCGAAGTACCACTTGTGACCACAGGAGGGAGCTCTGCCACAGAATTCACAACAGGCAGCATCCAATAAAGGAAAACATCCAATAAAGGAAAACCACCTATGCCAAGCATGGTATCCATCCACAGACAGCTGTTTCGGGGTTTTTGCCCCTCATCAGTGTGGAGTAGGAAACTGACTATGAGGAGCAGTGCCTAGTAATGTTTTCAATGTGCCACACAAGAAACATTTCATGATGGGTAAAACCAGTGAGCTGTCTCAAGACCTTCACAACCTTATTGCTGATGGTATTGGTTACAGAAGAATTTCTAAACTACTGAAAGTTTCAGTGAGCACTGTTGGGGTCATAATCCAGAAGTGGAAAAAGCATATTTTTATCATAAACAGGCCACAACCAGGTGCTCTCTGCAACATTTCAGACACGAGGGAAAATAATTATCAGAAGTTGTCCAAGAGTCAAGGGCCACCTGTGATGAGCTACAGAAAGACCTGGGATTAGCAGAAACAATTGTTTCAAAGAAAGCTATAAGTAATGCACTCAACATCGATGACCTGTGTGCAAACTCGCTACACTGAACAAAAGCATGTTCAAGCGCATTTACAGTTTGCTCAACAACATTTAGACAACCTTGTGAAATACTGGGAGGGTATAGTCTGATCAGATGAGACCAAAATTGAACTCTTTGGATGCCATAATACACACCATGTATGGAGGCCAAAAGTCACTGCATGTCACTCCAAAAACACCATATCACGGTTCACAGGGAGGATACCTTTATCATCCCCACCACTAACACCAATTTGTCATGAACCGGGGTTGTTTAGTTGCCCCTGGTTCTTTCTGAAGGGGATTTATCTATATCCCACTTCCCAGATCCGGTTTGGAACTTGCAGCTCTCTGGCGCCCCCCTTACCCTCAAGTCAGAATAGGTACTGCACCTAGGATAATTAGTCGCCAGAAAGGCTGCCTTACATTGTACTGGCTATTGGGCACGCTGCAGCGAGAGCGATATAACTACTCCCACTCAGGCAGGAACAATAATTATGAACACCGCCAGTCGCTACAAAGACTCCTAACCGCACAGGACAAATCCGCTGCCACCAGCTTCGATTTCGTAATTATTAACGGGTCCAGAGCCAATTCATATTAGTAGCGTAATTCACTTCAGAGGACGTGACCGTACGTTATAGAGCAAGGAGAGGCAAAGCTAGTAATTTTTATATTTTACTCCAAAAAAAAAAAGGTAGGCAGTTTTTACTAAGTTTAAAAAGATATTATAAAGACAACAAATATCATATGTACAATACAATTACAAATAAAATGGGATTAACGTTCAAAAATCACTTACATTTTGTTATGTCATCTTATTTCATGGCCGACCGTGTGCTGTGGAGGAGGAGTCACATCTAGATGCATAGCAGGCATCTGTACAGCAAATAGACCCCAGACAAGACACATGAAGGCTCCTGCTTCACTTAGTTAGTTCCTAGCCTAAAGCCAAACCACTCCCCCTGTGGTGACCTCACTTAGAGGCTGGATACTCCCCTGTCTTAGGATTATGAAAAACCATCACCCCACATCTCTTGGCGTAGGAACCTTGTAGAGAGACGACACAAAGATCAGGAGGTGCACCACGTTGGGGCGATTCTTTTAAGTGTAAATATGGCGGATTTACACGACCCGCTTATGGAGAAACCCGCTCTTTGCTCTCGTTGAGTTTAGCTTGTAGTGATTTCAGGGAGTTATAGATCCCTCTATGGACATCCGGAATATATAATCCTTATATCTTTAGCCCTTATCGGTGCCACTATATATAACCTTAAAAGAACAATAGGAGCTCATTGTTTCTGTACCTGTTTCAACCAGTACCAGGTGGGAGGGGGGGGGGATGAGTAGGGTAGGGAGACTTGTCTGCTGCAGCTAAAAGCCATAAACTGCTCAGTGGGGGCTGCTACACATTGGTATCAAGTTGCACAGAGTGGGTCTGCCATAGGGCTTTGTTTTTATATCAGCAAATGCAGTAGGGAAGAAAGGGGGGTCGAATCTGCAGCGCCATGGTACCTTCTAGAACTAAATTTACTGTATGGCATTTTTACATGATCGTGACACACCATACCAAAAGTCAACTTTAGAGGTGGAAACATCATGCTTTTGGGCCATTTTTCAGCATACTACTCTGGGAAACTTCATATGATTGAAGGAAAGATGAATGGCCAACTGTATTGAGACTTTCTTGATAAACATCTGGTTCCATCTATCAGGATGATGAAGATGAAACTAGGGTGGACATTTCAGCAAGACAAAGATCCCAAACACACAGCCAAGGAAACTCTCAGTTAGTTTCAGAGAAAGTAGAGCTGCTAGAATGGCCGAGACGATCACCGGACCTGACTTGAATAGAAAATTTATGGAAAGAACGTAAGATCAGAGATCATAGAATGAGCCTACAGGACCTTTATGATATGAAGAGTGTTTTTATGGAAGAATGGGCCAAAATCACACCTGAGCAATGCATGCGACTAGTTTCTCCATACAGGAGGCATCTTGAAGCGGTCATCACCAGCAAAGGCTTTTATAAGTGCTGTCAATACTTTTTGACAGTGTAATTTTTCATTATTACACATTTAATTTATGGTCCTCTATAGTTTGATTTCTTTGCCTGTTTGGATTGGTGGGGTTGTTACTGACATCTGGTGAGAATTTCATGTCAATAGCACCTTTAGAAATATATTTGCTTAGAATATTGGTGACGTGTTCAATACTTATTTCACACGCTGTATGTGACTTGTCTGCCCTGACTTATGGAATCCCGATGGAGCAGGTCACTAGTTACGAATCACTTGCTCTTCATTGATGATATGAGCGGAGTGAGCAATAAAACAGCATCTGCAGGGCAGACAATGTAACCTGTGCATTTACCGGAATGGTTGGCAGTACTTATGCTGCAGTATGTTGGGGCAGTGCATATTTTTTTGTTCTGCAGTAATATTAGGTACGCCATGCATTCGAGGCTCTTATACAGGGATGTCACGGAAGACGAAAAACTAAGTTCCATCCGTGATCAATATTCCACTCTACACAATGAAGAGTTTTTAATGCTGAAAATTTTGGTATGCGTTTTTTTCCATGTATGTGCATTACCGTCCTTGTGAACACCACTTATATTTTTGTCTATAGCATGCATAGTATAATCTTGCACTTAGGAGCAGTATTAAAGTGGTTATATTCCGGTACATAAGTGGCAGTATTATAGTAGTTATATTCTTGTATATAGGAGCAGTGTTATAGCAGTTATATTCTTGTACATGGGGAAGTATTATAGTAGTTATATTCTTGTACATAGGAGCAGTATTATAGTAGTTATATTCTTGTACATAGGAGCAGTATTATAGTAGTTATATTCTTGTACATAGGAGCAGTATTATATCAGTTATATTCTTGTACATGGAGGCAGTATTATAGTAGTTATATTCTTGTACATAGGGGGCAGTATTCTAGTAGTTATATTCTTGTACATGGGGCAGTATTATAGTAGCTATATTCTTGTACATAGGAGCAGTATTATAGTAGTTATATTCTTGTACATGGGGGCAGTATTATAGTAGTTATATTCTTGTACATAGGAGCAGTATTATATCAGTTATATTCTTGTACATGGAGGCAGTATTATAGTAGTTATATTCTTGTACATAGGGGGCAGTATTCTAGTAGTTATATTCTTGTACATGGGGCAGTATTATAGTAGCTATATTCTTGTACATAGGAGCAGTATTATAGTAGTTATATTCTTGTACATGGGGGCAGTATTATAGTAGTTATATTCTTGTACATAGGAGCAGTATTATAGTAGTTATATTCTTGTACACAGGGGCAGTATTATAGTAGTTATATTCTTGTACATAGGAGCAGTATTATAGTAGTTATATTCTTGTACATGGGGGCAGTATTATAGTAGTTATATTCTTGTACATAGGAGCAGTATTATAGTAGTTATATTCTTGTACACAGGGGCAGTATTATAGTAGTTATATTCTTGTACATAGGAGCAGTATTATAGTAGTTATATTCTTGTACACAGGGGCAGTATTATAGTAGTTATATTCTTGTACACAGGGGCAGTATTATAGTAGTTATATTCTTGTACATAGGAGCAGTATTATAGTAGTTATATTCTTGTACATGGGGGCAGTATTATAGTAGTTATATTCTTGTACGTAGGGGCAGTATTATAGTAGTTATATTCTTGTACATAGGAGCAGTATTATAGTAGTTATATTCTTGTACACAGGGGCAGTATTATAGTAGTTATATTCTTGTACATAGGAGCAGTATTATAGTAGTTATATTCTTGTACATGGGGGCAGTATTCTAGTAGTTATATTCTTGTACATAGGAGCAGTATTATAGCAGTTGTATTCTTGTACATGGGGGCAGTATTCTAGTAGTTATATTCTTGTACATAGGAGCAGTATTATAGCAGTTATATTCTTGTACATGGGGGCAGTATTCTAGTAGTTATATTCTTGTACATAGGGGCAGTATTATAGCAGTTATATTCTTGTACATGGAGGCAGTATTATAGTAGTTATATTCTTGTACATAGGAGCAGTATTATAGCAGTTATATTCTTGTACATGGGGGCAGTATTCTAGTAGTTATATTCTTGTACATAGGGGCAGTATTATATCAGTTATATTCTTGTACATGGAGGCAGTGTTATAGTAGTTATATTCTTGTACATAGGGGGCAGTATTCTAGTAGTTATATTCTTGTACATGGGGCAGTATTATAGTAGCTATATTCTTGTACATAGGAGCAGTATTATAGTAGTTATATACTTGTACATGGGGGCAGTATTATAGTAGTTATATTCTTGTACATAGGGGCAGTATTATAGTAGTTATATTCTTGTACATAGGAGCAGTATTATAGTAGTTATATTCTTGTACACAGGGGCAGTATTATAGTAGTTATATTCTTGTACATGGAGGCAGTATTATAGTAGTTATATTCTTGTACATAGGGGCAGTATTATAGTAGTTACATTCTTGTACATAGGGGCAGTATTATAGTAGTTATATTCTTGTACATAGAGGCAGTATTATAGTAGTTATATTCTTGTACATAGGGGCAGTATTATAGTAGTTATATTCTTGTACATAGAGGCAGTATTATAGTAGTTATATTCTTGTTCATAGGAGCAGTATTAAAGTAGTTATATTGATGCAGTGGGGGCAGTATTATAGTAGTTATATTTTTGTACATAGGGACAGTATTATAGTAGTTATATTCTTGTACATAGAGGTAGTATTATAGTAGTTATATTCCTGTACATAGGAGCAGTATTATAGTAGTAGATGAAATTGTATTTAAAAAACCCTTAATTTTCTAATAAAAAACAATCCAGCGCAAGAAAATGACAATCTTACTCGTTTTTAACACATGATGCTCTCTTGCATATTGTGTGTTCAAAACGCGTCAGATTGGCATTTTCTTGTGCTGGATTGTTTTTTAATTTTTTTAAATAAAGGTTTTTCTTTATTTTATGCAATAATCATCCACTTCGAGTGCTGTATTGTAGTAGTTATATTTCTGTACATAGATGGTAGTATTATAGTAGTTACAATAGATATATAAAAATATATAAGCACACCCGTATAAAATGCCATTTTTTTCATGTACACAAATCATACCAAGAAGGATTACGGTATTTCAGAACTTTTAATGTCACAATGTGTACAACTCCAGAAAAAAATGAACTGCCATCTTTTCAGGTGGTAAAAAGAAAGTTAAAGAACTACAACAATTTGATTATATAAATCTGCACACCCTTAAATGCTTTGTTGAAGTATCCTTTGAGTTGATGACAGCATTGTCTTTTTGGTTTGGAGTCTATCAGCGCAGCACATCTAGAATTGGCAATCTTTGCTCACTCTTCCGTGCAAACCTCCAAATCTGCCAAAATGCAAGGGCATCTCCTGTGTACAGCGCCCTCTTCAAGTCACCCACAGATTTTCAATTGGACACTGGTGCGGGGGTTGGCTGGGATATTCCAAAATCTTGTTATTTTTCTGGTGAAGACATTTGTTTTGTTGATTTGGAGGTATGCTTAGGGTCTTTGCCGTGTTGAAATGTGACATTCCTCTCCATCATCAGCCTTTTAGCAGATTCCTGAAGGTTTTTTGGCAACATTAACTGATATTTGGGACTCCTCATAATTCATTTGACTAAATCTCCAGTTCCAGCTGCTGAAAAATAACTTTAAAGCATAGTGGAGCCTCCACTGTGCTTCACTGTGGGTATGGTGTTCTTCTGGTGATACGCAGTGTCGACTTTTCTCCAAACATACTTTTTTTTTTTTTTAAATTATGGCCAGAAGTTCAACCTTGGTCTCATCAGACCATTACCTGTTTTCCCACAAGCTTTTAGCAGACTTGACACAGGTATTGGAATAACAAAGCCAGACTTTTTTTTTTTTTTGGTAGGAAAATACCTCTGTCTTGCCACCTTACCCCACGGGCCAGACATATGAAGAATACAGGAGATTGTTGTCACATGTAGTACAGAACCGTACTGGATAGAAATTCTTGCCTCTATTATTATTATTATTATTATTATTATTATTATTATATTGTTATAGCGCCATTTATTCCATGGCACTTTACATGTGAGGAGGGGTATACATAATAAAAACAAGTACAATAATCTTGAACAATACAAGTCATAACTGGTACAGGAGGAGTGAGGACCCTGCCCGCGAAGGCTCACAATCTACAAGGGATGGGTGAGGATACAGTAGGCGAGGGTAGAGCTGGTCATGCAGCGGTTTGGTCTGTATGGCTGAGTGTCAGTTCACCTTCCTCCCTCCAATCCCCGAGATTGACTCGGGTTCTGCGATGTCTTCAGGGGCATATTTTCTCTTTTTTGAGACTATAGGACCCCCTGTGAATGACTGGGGGAAGGAAGCCAGGGATGACTATCTCCTGTAGTACCATCCCTCTTTCTTCATCCATCAGGGATGGTTGTTCCTCCAGGACAATTTTCTCTGTGCATAGTTGGCACAAGGCTTTTTTGTAATTGGAGGGGAGTTTTTTGTTTTTTTTTACTGCAGATGGCATACCTGCGGCTTGCAGACTTTTCCCTAGCCTTTGGTACAGGATCCTTATCTCCCTAAAAGAGAGGAGAGTTCCCATAATGGTTTCTGAACCAAAGATGGGTACCCCTTTACCAGGTATACTCTCTAGGCCAGGGTTTGCGCTGGGCTCTGCAGATGCAGCTCTCAGGGAAGACACATCCATCATTCAGACCTTAGACCTCCCTTATGGAGTCTTCCATCAGGGTTCTTATCCAGGAACCGAGATCCAGTGTCTTCCACCTCATCCAATCAAATGAGGTCTCTCCCCCTTAGTAATATGAACTTCCTGGCGCCATTCCCCCTTTTTTTTTTTTTTTTTTTAATTTCCCACCAAGATGGTGGTGCGTTCCACCGTGGAACGCAGAGCAGAAGTGACGTTGCGCCTTCTGTCTCAGCGGTGTACGTCACTTCCTACTCATGACCCGGCCTCTCCTCCTTTAATGTTCTTGTAGGTCTCTTGGCAGCCTCCCGGACCAATTTTCTTCTTCTGTGTGTTTTTTTTTTTTTATCATTTATTTTAGGAAACATCCTCTTTCTAGATAATGTCATTGTTGTGCAAAATGTAAGCCACTTCTTCAGTGTTCCATAGTACATCTAATGCCTTGGAGAAAAAAATGATATCTTTCTCTTGACTGATAACTTTCAAAAATGGGATCCTTTGCTGTGTTGTAAGCTGTTTATGCACCGTGACTTTTGCTGTTAAATGCAACTAAATAAATGTCAGTAAAATCCTCAGAATCCCTGTAAAGGATGGCATCTGTGGACTGAGAACTATTTAAAGGGAATTTGTCAGTAGGATTAACCGCGACGTTGGCTGCAGCCGATCAGCGGATGCGGATTCACTGTAGAAGTCACATAACATATAAATGTTACTAGGCTGCCGGTGTGGGAGATGGGTTGTTTATTACTTTTCTTATGGATTCTTAAGCAGTGGTTGTGCAGTAGATGCCAACCCCCTTATTGACGGACAACTTTCCTCTAAACATCTGTATCAAATAGCTTAACAAGTATAGCTTTTTCTGCATTCTGTGTCTTTTTTTTTTATGTTCATTTCCTTTTTTTGTTTTACTTTTGCTTGTGTCATAACTTGTAATTTAACGGTCGCCATGTTCTCTGCTTTATTTCCAGGACACAGTCTTGTCTGCCAGTATGAAAGCACCACAGAGACCCACTATCCAAGTGTATGACTATAGTGCGGAGAGCGCCTCGATCATTGGCTTCAAATCCAATCGAAAAAAAAACCAATAAAACAAAAACCAGTAGCCTTCTGACGAGATCACGCCAAGCATCACCTTACCATGTTGCCTTTTGGTTTTCATTTTGTGTGTGGAAGGATAGTGGGTCTTTGTGGGTCTTCCATAGCTTTGCCGCTTGGCTTACGGTGGTTTGTTAGCTTTGCCTCCTAGAACCTCGTGCCGCTGGATGTCGCGCTGCTTGCACCTCCCGGGTTCTAACTGCAGCTTCGTCTTAACGGGGTCTGGGCACACAAACACCCACTAAACCGCTCCTCCTCTTTGATGTCACATTGTCATAAATTATTTCTGCTTACAGTGACGGTATTATACAGTCATTAACTGGGACTTTCAGTCCCCGTGGTACTAAAGGAACCTTACGTTGGTTCCCTTTTCTGTAAGAAACCATGTATTTGGCTGCAACGTGAACACTAGTGCAATAGTTTTCTATGTTTTGGGGAGGTGTTATTTTGACACAGCAATGGGGGTGCAATATATTTTTGGGAAGGAAGATGTCTCAGTCAATTTTCATCTTTCGGAATCCATATAAGCTTTTGCAAAACTACAAGTCCCAACATGCCTTGACCGGACATGCTGAAAGTTGTGGTGGCTCGTACATGCTCAAAGTTGTGGGTTACATTGGGGACCACTGCTCTAAAGCATAAAGCATCTCAACCCAAGATTACAGACAAACAAACAAACAAAAAATCACCTTATTTTATCTTTTTTTATGTTGCATATCTACTTTCCCCCCCAAAAAAGCTGGGTGGTGGAGTATTGGTCAAATAGGTTGTCACCCAGTTTTCCCAGTGATTTACTGGTGACTCCATAATCATGGGTGGAAATGATGCACGTTCTGACCAAGTTTTGCATTCTGTGTTCAGATGTAATTTTAATTTTTATTTTCTCTATATCACCAAAGTTTATGCAAAATTGGTATAGAAAGGTACAATATTGCCAAAAAAAAGTATTTAGCCCAAAAAAAAGTATTAAAATCTTTTCTAGGTATTGCTTATGGAGCATTGCTGCCTCTTGCAAGAAAAAAAAAATATATATGGTGTTACATGTAGCAGAGCTGGCTGCATTATAATAAGATTGTATTCATTTTACTTGCAGTCCTAGGTAAAAACATATTTATTATAATTGTTATGGGGGAAACAAGGCCTTCTGTTTAGAAACTGCTGGCTGTTATTGCAGCTTAAAGATGTATTCTCAAGTTATTCAGTTGCTTTAATTAGAATGAAAAGAAGCAAGTTTGCAATTGACTTGCTTTTTCTGTCTGCTGTCAGTCTTCTGCAATGAGAGCTTTTATCTTTCATAGTGTACAGCTGGTTTCCGTGGTACTTGGCAACCAATGCTTGCCCAGACTGTAGCCCCAGTAGTTACATTCCAGTAGAGTGGTTAACTCTTTAATATCCCAGCCTCCTCTCTCCTACCCATTTATTCCTATACATCAGTTAGCTGCTCAACTTCCTCCTACCTTCTGATGAGCTTTTCTTATCAATCCTGTACAATCACAATCCCTGGTGCGCAGTATCAGTGCTCTCACTGTCCAGGGCTGTGTGCTTGTTCAAATGTCCTGTTATCTTTATATGTAAATATTGTGATAGCAGTGTACACTCCAGAACTAACCACTGATAGTAGAGTGTGTTACAGCAGAGCTCGTAATGTGTTACAGCAGAACTCGTGCCGAGCTTTATAGTTCTACTAATATTACTGCTCTGCTACTGAGCCGAACAGTCACTCAAGGAGGAGGAGAACCCGCCCTGACATAAACCAGGACGTATGGAGACTGCAGAGTTTCGATTTGTTCAACAGACAACTTGAGAATACCCTTTAAACCATATTAAAGTGAATTAGACTGAGCTGCAATAACAGACAAAGCCCATGGGGTGAGCGGCGCTGTTTCTAGAGGTAAAGCCAGACCCTTTTTTTTTTTTTTTTTTTTTAATGACATCTGCTTTAATATTTTGTTATCACGACAATATCAAGTTTATCAAGTTGTAAATGGTCTCTTCTATGTATTCTACTACCTATTGAATTGGAGTATTGGTTTGCACATGTTTAGATGATTCATTTTATTTTACGTTCTTTAGTGCTTTAGTACATTTGCTTCCTAGTTCGTTTTGAATCGAGGTGATTATTGTAAGATCGTTCTGCGTGAAGGAGCCATTACAGACCGTAATAGCTCTCTGCTCAATTTACTGTTTAGTATACGGTAATCTGATTAAAAAAGCCGGAATGGGATCTGCTATGATCTGCTTTAGAAATCTCACTAATATACCGTAATTGAGATGGGGACTAGTATGATTAAAAAAAAAAAAAACTTTAAAGAGCAGATTTAAACAAAAAAAAAAATCAAATTAATAAGGACAGCTGTGATGGAGACTATACGATGACAGCCAAGCTTTAGAAATCTGATTAATAAAGCAAGCAGGGATGGGGGCTGGCATGATGACAACCAAGCTTTAAAACAATCTGGGGCGTGTGCTATACCATCATATCATAACCTAGCTTTAAAAATCCGATTAATAAATCAAGCAGGGATTGTTACTATATGAGGACAACCAGCTTGTAATAATTTGATTAATAAAGCAAGCTGATGACAACCAAGCTTTCGCAATAATGGTTAAAAGGATTGCCCACGTCTTTTATATTACATAAGATAGATTATCAATATCAGATCGGTAGGGATGTGACACCCGGAACCCCCACCAATTAGCTGTTCCTGCTGCCGGGGATGGCCGGATGTCGACTTTTTCAGCAGTGCACCGCTTCATCAACTTTATAATAGCCGCAGCTGGGTACTGCACATCCGCACTAATACTAATGAATGGAAGTAGATCTGCTCTACCCCGCTGTGGCCACTGTATATTTGATGGCTTTGTACTGTTTCAGGCCTCAACTGATAACATTTGGCGGGCATTGGGAGCAAGTGATCAGTGGGGGTGTCGGGCATCGCATGCCAACTGAACTGATATTGATGACCTATGCTGAAATATAGATCATCAACAAACGAGGGGGACAGCCCCTTTAATAAAAGCTAAGATTGGGATGTTAGGATGACAACCTAGATTTAGCAATCTGATTAATAAAGCAAGCTGTTATGGGTACAAAGAAAGAAAGCTGGGATGGGTGCAGAAAGATGACAAGCAAGATTTAGGAATCTGATTAATAAAACAAGCGGGGAATGGTACAAAACTGTGAATACCAAGATTTAGGAATCTGATTAATAAAACAAGCTGGGAATGGTACAAAACGGTGATGACCAAGATTTAGGAATCTGATTAATAAAGCAAGCGGGCATGGGTACAAAACGGTGACGACCAAGATTTAGGAATCTGATTAATAAAGCAAGCGGGGAAGGGCACAAAACTATTGCAACCAAGATTTAGGAATTTGATTAATAAAGCAAGCGGGGAAGGGTACAAAACGGTGATGACCAAGATTTAGTTATCTGATTAATAAAGCCAAGCGGGGAAGGGCACAAAACTATTGCAACCAAGATTTAGGAATTTGATTAATAAAGCAAGCGGTGAAGGGTACAAAACGGTGATGACCAAGATTTAGGTATCTGATTAATAAAGCAATCTGGGAAGGGTACGAAACGGTGATGACCAAGATTTAGGAATCTGATTAATAAAGCAAGCTGGGAAGGGTACGAAACGGTGATGACCAAGATTTAGGTATCTGATTAATAAAGCAATCTGGGATGGGTACAAAACGGTGATGACCAAGATTTAGGTATCTGATTAATAAAGCAAGCTGGGAAGGGTACAAAACGGTGATGACCAAGATTTAGGTATCTGATTAATAAAGCAATCTGGGATGGGTACAAAACGGTGATGACCAAGATTTAGGTATCTGATTAATAAAGCAAGCTGGGAAGGGTACAAAACGGTGACGACCAAGATTTATGAATCTGATTAATAAAGCAAGCTGGGAAGGGTACAAAACGGTGATGACCAAGATTTAGGAATCTGATTAATAAAGCAAGCGGGCATGGGTACAAAACGGTGACGACCAAGATTTAGGAATCTGATTAATAAAGCAAGCGGGGAAGGGCACAAAACTATTGCAACCAAGATTTAGGAATTTGATTAATAAAGCAAGCGGGGAAGGGTACAAAACGGTGATGACCAAGATTTAGGTATCTGATTAATAAAGCCAAGCGGGGAAGGGCACAAAACTATTGCAACCAAGATTTAGGAATTTGATTAATAAAGCAAGCGGGGAAGGGTACAAAACGGTGATGACCAAGATTTAGGTATCTGATTAATAAAGCAATCTGGGAAGGGTACGAAACGGTGATGACCAAGATTTAGGAATCTGATTAATAAAGCAAGCTGGGAAGGGTACGAAACGGTGATGACCAAGATTTAGGTATCTGATTAATAAAGCAATCTGGGATGGGTACAAAACGGTGATGACCAAGATTTAGGTATCTGATTAATAAAGCAAGCTGGGAAGGGTACAAAACGGTGATGACCAAGATTTAGGTATCTGATTAATAAAGCAATCTGGGATGGGTACAAAACGGTGATGACCAAGATTTAGGTATCTGATTAATAAAGCAAGCTGGGAAGGGTACAAAACGGTGACGACCAAGATTTATGAATCTGATTAATAAAGCAAGCTGGGAAGGGTACAAACGGTGATGACCAAGATTTAGGAATCTGATTAATAAAGCAAGCTGGGAAGGGTACGAAACGGTGATGACCAAGATTTAGGTATCTGATTAATAAAGCAATCTGGGAAGGGTACAAAACGGTGATGACCAAGATTTAGGAATCTGATTAATAAAGCAATCTGGGATGGGTACAAAACGGTGATGACCAAGATTTAGGTATCTGATTAATAAAGCAAGCTGGGAAGGGTACAAAACGGTGACGACCAAGATTTATGAATCTGATTAATAAAGCAAGCGGGGATGGGAATAGTATCATGACCACCAACTGTTAAAGCTAACCTGAAGAGGCAGATCAAAGCTGAATTTATTAGGTAGAAAATGTCTGCGCTCATATAGAATACAGACGTGTTTACAGTATATAAGACGCTATCATTGCCCCCCACAGCAGTATACATTCAGCTCATCCCTTATGTATAGGACCATAGGGCTACGTGCTCATGTTCATATCTACCAATAAGTATCAGCAGTGGATAAATATGGGGAGATCAGGAATCGCTTATTAAACTTCAGGAAAAAAAAAAGTTTCTGTAGTAAGATTTGGGGTATTGCTGCTGTAAGAACATTATTAATACTAATTATTCATGGTAATATTGTATTATTTATAGCAGGTAAGGGTGGATAAAACACTACTTTGCTTGCCACCTTCAGCACAGACCTCCAGTTATCCCATAATCGAGAGTCCTACTCTCTAAACATTTTTCTTTAAAGGGTTTGATGAGATTTAGTTTTTCTTTAAAAAAAAATAAAATAAAATAAAAATATTCCGTATGAAAAGTCCAAGCAATTTATGAGTTAAAAGTTGTCTTTTTAGATATGGCTGTTAAATCTATAAATGTAATTCCTAAGTTTGTAGATGTCCAGGAAATAATGGTACCAGAGTCTTAAGGGGGCTCTCTACCATTTTACACCTCCCCCCGTATACAGTTATGTGTCCTGTCGCTGTTCCCCGTTTTCTTCACAGGGGAGTATATATAGCAAGACGGCCAGAAAGCAGACAGACGAGGGTTAAGGTTGCGAGGACCATTCATATTTTTATTTATTTACCTTTAAAATCAGATTATTTATGCAATTTAATAAATTAATCATTGAGATCGAAATTAGATTAATTTTATATATTTAGTGATTTTTTTTTTGTTGCACATTATAACATTTAAAAGAATATTCACTTATTTCTCTTCTGTGGTTTGAATGTAAATTAATATTAATGAATGTTTGTTTTTTTTTTTTTAAAGAGGGGGAAATAATAATGGTAAAAAATAATATATTCCAATAGAAGCAGACTTGGCGAAACCACTTCTCAGTGTCCTTTCTATCACAATGTGGCGTCTGTAGTTTTCTATTGGTGCAAATGAATTTGCTGCATTGTCCTCCAGAGAAGCTGTCCTGTCTGTAGACATGTCTGTGTTATTAAATATTTTCTATATGAACCGTCCGTGTTTCTTCCTCAGAGCTCTGCATTTAGCCGTTCCTCTGTTATTCCTCCTGGAAATGTATAAATTGGCATTTTCTTTTGTCCATGGGTCGTATCGCTTCACGCCGCTACGTCTCCTGACTTCCCCAGATGCACGAGCACTCGACTCGGCCAACGGGTAACTCCTGACTTCCCCAGATGCACGAGCACTCGACTCGGCCAACAGGTAACTCCTGTCTTCCCCAGATGCACGAGCACTCGACTCGGCCAACAGGTAACTCCTGTCTTCCCCAGACGCACGAGCACTCGACTCGGCCAACGGGTAACTCCTGTCTTCCCCAGATGCACGAGCACTCGACACGGCCAACGGGTAACTCCTGACTTCCCCAGATGCATGAGCACTCGACACGGCCAACGGGTAACTCCTGACTTCCCCAGATGCATGAGCACTCGACACGGCCAACGGGTAACTCCTGACTTCCCCAAATGCATGAGCACTCGACACGGCCAACGGGTAACTCCTGACTTCCCCAAATGCATGAGCACTCGACACGGCCAACGGGTAACTCCTGACTTCCCCAGATCCACGAGCACTCGACCAACGGATAACTCCCGACTTCCCCAGACGCATGAACACTCGACTCGGCCAACAGGTAACTCCTGACTTCCCCAGATGCATGAGCACTCGACACGGCCCACGGGTAACTCCTGACTTCCCCAGATCCACGAGCACTTGACTCGGCCAACGGGTAACTCCTGACTTCCCCAGATGCACGAGCACTCGACTCGGCCAACGGGTAACTCCTGACTTCCTCAGATGCACGAGCACTCGACTCGGCCAACGGGTAACTCCTGACTTCCCCAGATGCACGAGCACTCGACTCGGCCAACGGGTAACTCCTGACTTCCTCAGATGCACGAGCACTCGACTCGGCCAACGGGTAACTCCTGACTTCCCCAGATGCACGAGCACTCGACTCGGCCAACGGGTAACTCCTGACTTCCTCAGATGCACGAGCACTCGACTCGGCCAACGGGTAACTCCTGACTTCCTCAGATGCACGAGCACTCGACTCGGCCAACGGGTAACTGAGTTTAGTCTAATGTGTATGGGAGGAAATCACCCGGTTCGCCAGCTAGTCCTACATTTCCAGGAGGAGTAACAGAAGGTCACACAACGCAGTGATCTAAGGAAAGATTTTACAGATTTGTTGAGGAACCATGTACAAACTAAAGCAGACCTGTCCGGAGATGCTGACCGATCCTCCATCACTTCAGGGGCGCGTTTAGCTCTGTTACATCTGTATGGGTTGTTCAGGTTTTCAGCTTTTCTTCTGGGTAATTGAAAAAAATACAGGGTAAAGTGTAAGAACACGTCGTCCACTATTGATGGCACTTTTCTCTAAAATATTAGAGGTTATCTCTAGTTAGAATGAATCCTGAGACCGTGTGCGTACAAATAAATAAGTAATGCACATAGAACACTTTAATAGATAGATATAAATGGGTTCAGTTGCTAAAAAGCTGCTCCCCAGCAATGCAGGAAGGTAAAATCAAGTGGAGAGGGAAGAGGGAAATGCAGCTGCAGCCTCTTCTGCCTGTCTGGGAACAATGCTGTGAGAGGGGAGAAGGAGGGGGATGCAGCTGCAGCCTTTTCTGCCTGTGTGTGAATTATGCTGGGAAAGGAGGAGGAGGGAGATGCAGCTGCAGCCTTTTCTGCTTGTCTGGGAGCTGTGGTGGGAGGAGGGAAATGCAGCTGCAGCCTATTCTGTATGTCTGGGAACAATGCTGTAAGAGGAGAGAAGGAAGAGGGAATGCAGCTTTTTATGACTGTGTGAATTATCCTAGGAAAGGGGGAAGAGGGAGATGCACCTGCTGCTTTTTCTGCTTGTCTGGGAACTGTGTTGGGAAGATGGAGGAGAGAATGCAGCTGCAGCCGTTCCTGCCTTTATGCGGGAACCATGCTGTGAGAAGGGGGAGGGGATGAAGCTGCAGGTTTTTCTGCATGTGTGTGAATTATTCTAGGAAAGGGGGAGGAGGGAGATGCAGCTGCAGCCTTTTCTGCCTGTATGAGGGAACCATGCTGAGAGGGGAGAAGGCTGCAGCCTTTTCTGCCTGTGTGTGAATTTTGCTGGGAAAGGGGGAGAGGAGGGAGATGCAGTTGCAGCCTTTTCTGCCTGCGTGAACTGTGAGGGGAAGGAGTGAATGCAGCTTTATCAGCCTGTGGGTGGGAATCCATGTCTGACTATGGCCCGTCTGTACATATGTCGAAATCCTGTTTTGCGTAGGGAATTAATGATGTTTTAAAGGGTTTGACCTTGGGTGGACATCACCCTTTAATTGTGCGGTTCACTCCCAGGTAGTAGCTGAGATTCCTTGCAATCGGTCTCGGATAGCACATGCTTTCCCTGCAGCATTGCGATCAGTGGGGTCTGACGCTCTTTGGCTGATAGGGGTGGTACCCTTTTCTTATGGGTGTTCTTAAAGGGCATTATGGGAATGGGAGAGTACAAAGCACAGCACCTTCTAATGCTTTGCTGGGTTTTTGACTCCTATAGTGGAGTCGGCTATTGTGACCAGAGCACGAGAAACTAGACTTTTTTTTCATTCCATGCAACCTCTGAAAGGTATGGATTAAGGGTATGTGCTCACGGTGCGGATTTTGCTGTGGATCCGCAGCAGTTTTGACGCTGCAGATCGGCAGCAGTTTTCCATGAGTTTACAGTACAATGTAAACCTATGGAAAACAAAATCCGCAGTGCACATGCTGCGGAAAACAACGCGCGGAAACGCCGCGGTTTACATTCCGCAGCATGTCAATTCTTTGTGCAGATTCCGCTGCGGCTTACACTTGCTCCATAATAGGAATCTGCACAAAAACCGCGGTGAATGCGCAAGTAATCAGCAGTGCGGTTTACCTGCGGATTTACAAAAACAGGTGCGGAAAAATCCGCAGACATCCCACCTACGTGTGCACATACCCTTATAGGTGTAATGATTAAATATTTTTTTCCACATTGCGAAATTTATCCTTTATTGACCACCACACACAAGTGTACAAATTTAAGAAGGTTTTATCATCTTATATGGGTACAGTTGCACAGTACTGGTAAAAACATGCCACTTTTGCATCTTACCTCTTATTAAGAATTCTCTCTGGTCTCAACAATGGAAGGATGTTTCTATTTTTTACCTGTTAGATGTCTAGGTTAACAGGCTCCGCGATCAGAGGAGGGTGGTCTTCTAGGCAAGGAACGCTCGCTTACAAGCTCTTTGCTCTTCAGCTTGCGAGTGCTGCTCTGGAGCTGGCAGCATTGTTGGATTTGTCCAGCTTTAGTGCCCTCTGCTGGCAGCATCTGAGAAGGCACAGTTCGGGCTAGCAGCACGGCCACACTGCTGGTCCACCCTGTCAATTAAACAAGCCTCCCCTGGAGTCTTCAGAGTCGTGTTCTCTTGAGACCGAAAATGAGAAAACTACTTTTAAGCAGGATTTTACACCTTAAACCATATATGCGTGTAGCTTTGATAAAGAATAGTCTTGCAATACCAATACTGTTCTTTCATTACTGAAAAATATCCAAAAAGCTATGATAGATCTGAAGCCTCTGTCACTCCAGCTCTATTCCCCGCCGCAGCCTCCTGCTTCACTGACCATCTCCTTTGCCTGAGGTCATGCAGGAGGAGGCGGAGCTGGGCAAGGAATAGAGCTGGAGTGACAGAGGCTTCAGATCTACCATAGCTCTTCAGCCTCATTTGCATATCAATTCAAACACTGATTTCTCAGTAATGGTGGCAGGGATCGGCCATGTAAAGGTATTGCTGAACTTGTCTTTGGAAGCGATACATGCGCATATAAATAGGTTGATGCGTGAGATCCTTTCGGACCGATTTCCTTTAATAAAGGGTTTTATTTTGCTCTTTAGCCCATTAAGGTGTATTAACATTATAAAGTGTGCAACTGCTGGAGACTCTATCGACGACATCAAGACTGGACGGTTACCGTGCAGTTCAGGAGAAATGTGATCTGTCATCTCAGGCCACTGTAGTAATCAGATTTTTATTAAAAAAAAAAAACAATGAAAGAGCTTGACATGGGGAAGTTATCGTGTGTTATTTATCACTCCGCCATTTGCAAGTCATATTACGCCATTTTTATTTTTAAACATTTCAAAGGCAAAAACGTTCCATTTAATCTCCGGGCTATATTCATAGAGATAATCATCATCGCCATCTTTGCTGAACATATATATGGGAAATTTGGGAACCCTGGTGTTTATAATTTTGCGAATGTATCCCGTTGATATTGCCGCAGGCCGGTTTCACGGTGTCCGGCTTTTAGTGACGCTTCCGTGGCCTTAAATTGTGATTTTTTTTTTTTTTTTTATTTTTTTTTTTAATAATCTAGTTCTAAAAATATAATGTATGTGATGATCGCGCACTTGCAGCTTGTTCTCGGCATGTGGGAAATTGTGTTCTTGTGTATGGGGAGCTGAATGTAACTATGCAAATGTGTCTGTTTATTAAAGGATCACTTCATTGGGAATCACGTCTCCTGGTTTTGTTTCATGAGCTCCATCTTTCACTGATTCTTCTGTATTCCTGGACAGGATACACATCAGATACTAGCCAAAAGTCCATGAGCTTAAACCCAGCGGTCAGCACCTTCATATGAGTAAGGGTTCGTTAACACTGGTCAACCTGCTGCCATTATCGTCATGTTTGCTGATCATTCTGAGTGCATTGACTATAATTGTTTTTGGAAGCACATTTTCTGCTTCCACAGGATGATATGCTTTTGACAAAGATAATTTTTAGGCAAGCTTAAAAATTATTTCACCCAACGAATGGGAGTTTTGCTTATTTATCAGATGATCATCATCCAGTTAACACAATGGACGATTATCCGGAGTCGAGCGTTCGTAGGAAGTCTTGTACACGATAATCGGCTGGTGTAAATACACCTGATGTTCCAGTAACTTTCTAGCAGACAATTCAATTAATTTCAGCAACCAAGGAACATTAGCTGCTGACAGATCTAATAAAATCATAAGAATCGGGATTTTATACAAGTTATTGTTTAACCCGAGGCCTTTCAACATGACCGAAGATATGAACCAAACCGTAGTCTACTCCAAAAGAGACTAACACCTGTTTCTGGTTTGTTGCCCGTGTTAGTGCAGAGCAAGGTGCTGGTTAGCTTGGTAAGAGGGAACCTGTCACCCCCAAAATCGAAGGTGAGCTAAGCCCTTCGTCATCAGGGGCTTATCTACAGTATAAGGTGTAATGCATTCTGTAATGCTGTAGATAAGCCCCCAATGTATCCTGAAAGATGCGAAAAATACGTTAGATTATACTCACCCAGGGGCGGTCCTGCTGCGTTCCGTTTCCGATGGGTGTCACGGTCCGGTCCGGGGCCTCCCATCTTCTTACGATGACGTCGTCTTCTTGTCTTCACGCTCCGGCGGAGGCGTACTGTGTCTGCCCTGTTGAGGACAGAGCAAAGTACTGCAGTGCGCAGGCAGCGGTAAAGGTCAGAGAGGCCCGGCGCCTGCGCACTGCAGTACTTTGCTCTGCCCTCAACAGGGCAGACAAAGTACGCCTGTGCCGTAGCCGCAGAGTGAAGACAAGAAGAGGACGTCATCGTAAGAAGATGGGAGGCCCCGGACCACCCGCCCAGGTGAGTATAATCTAACCTCTTTCTCATCTTTCATGATACATTGGGGGCTTATCTACAGCATTCCAGAATGCTGTAGATAAGCCCTTGATGCCGGTGGGCTTAGTTCACCTTTGATTTTGGGGGTGACAGATTCCCTTTAATGTGGATTTAGGTTTATACTCTTTCTCCTTTGGAGACTGTTATAAGCTATAAGCCTGGCAATGTTCCCTATAAGAAGGAAAGCTGTCTCTCTAGGGTCCGCTATTGACGTTGTCGTTCTCTCTAAATTGAGGTAACGGTAGCTGTGTCCACTCTTATATTTCAGTGAATTTCGTTACTGATTCCAATTTCTCACCATAGAAATGTAGTATATTATTACAGCATGCTAAGAAAACACTCAATAGGCTGCAATTCACCTCACATCCAATCGTTAGTGATGAGCGAACGTGATTGGATAAGGTGCTAACAGAGAATCTTGGGCGTGCTGGAACAGTATGAGTCTCCCCGCCTGCCTGTCTCGCGGTTGTTCCGACAGTCGCAACGCATGCAGGGATTGCATGGCATACACATCTTTCGTCAGAGTATCACAAAATTATGTTTTTTTTCCAAAGCTGGTCATCTCGTCTGTATATTTTGGAGGATTTGAAGCCATAAGGGAAGATTCTGCTCTGCTTCAGGGGCGTTTGCCTTCTTCTGGATCAACACTTCGAATACGGAGGTTGCACTTGATGGTCCTGGCTCTGTTTTCAATGTTACTATTATGGTGGCGTAATGACTACAATTGATAGTTGTATACTCCGTTAGAGGCACCGGAAAACTAATATTTCATGGTTTATATAACCCCTTCCCGAATAATTCCACTCCTACCGCTCCGAGCTTAACTTTGCCAATTCTCAACCAAAACCACAAATCGATCCAACTAGAAATGTCCAAAGCACCGGAGTGATCCCTCAGAAAGATTTTTTTTTTTTTCACATATATCAGGCAAAACATGCAACGTTTGTACAGCCAAGGCCTACTACTAATGGCAGCAACTAGAACCAGCTCGGATCGCTGAGGTTTAACCACATAATTGCCGCGGTGGGTCAATCTCTGAAAGTGACTTTTAAGTGGCGCTATCTCGGAGTGTAGACAGGTTACCAGAGGCTGGGCTTCATAAGAGATTGTCATTTGTACTGTATACTACAATATTGTCATACTGACCGTATACTGTACAAAATCTATAAATTACTGCAGGCTCCAGTCCCCTAAAGAAATTTAAAACAATATATAATATACACACACCTGGAAGCAAAAGCGAGTTGAGTATTCTAGGGGATCTAGTATGAAATAATCAAGGTGGTATAGGACATTTAGGGACTCAAAAGTCCTCCTAGGTGGACAACCCTGGGGAATCTGTCATCACATTTGACCTATCTAAACTATTAATATGGGCATACAGGCTATAGACGGCGGATTAAAATGTCTGCCTTATATCAGATACCTAGTTGTGGAGAAATCCTCTTCTATCACTTTATATAAATGATCTCCTCCAGATCTCCTCCAGGTTCTGGGAGGATGGTGCTCAGACTATAACTCTGCCCCCAGTGAACCATTCTTAAGGTTCTAGATCCACCATCTCTGAATTCCTGGGAGTCTCAGCGTTCCGACCCCTTATTCTCTATGCTGCCGGCAGTGGATAACTTTTCTGTTGTTGATAGGAAATAACCCTATAAAAGAGCATAGAACATGTGCAAAAACTAAACACAACTGTCTGCACCAGGAGCCTCCCCCCTATTGCTCATCTAGCAGTAGGATGAAGAGATTACACCTTGCTGTCAGAGTGTTCACCGGCCAGGAATTAAATAGATTAACCCATATATTCTTTACAGGACTTCCACTAGAATGTTTAATGAACATGTAAAAAATTATAGTATGACAAAAGGTGAGGACAAAATTGTCTAGTTTTATGAATCATATTTAGGCCAGTTAATTTACAGGCAGGGCCTATGTTAATGTTTTTACTTTTGTGTCCCATCAGTAAAACGGATGGTTGGTTGATTTTTTTTTTTTTTTTTTTTGTAAATATGCTGCAGAACTGCTCTTTCTTAAAGTGGTATTTCAGAAGGTAAACGTTAGGTCACCTATTGATAAGCAATAAATTATTTATCTGTGGGGTCTGACTCCTTGGACCACCACTGATCGCCAGTAAGGGGTACTCTTATCCCACCATTTAGTCTCAAGTGGCAATCCCCAAGGCTAGATGGCCATTCTGTTTCTGTAATTCAAATTTTCCTACATCCCCAGGAAAAAATGGAGTGCCAGTCAAGCATGTGCGCAGCTGCTTCATTCTAATGGGGGTAAACCTGTTGAAAAAAGCGGTGTGTTATTAGTTGGACCCCCACGTACCTGGAAGTTTTCTTAAATCTGGAGGATAGGTGGTAACTTCTACTTACTGTAATATTCCTTTATGCTTGTAGGGAAAATTAATACCGTATTCCGCAATTTAAACGCCCGCTTGATTACCCTCAGCACCCTGGGAACCATCAATGCCAACTCGTTCTTCATAGGGTTTTTAGTAATTTTTGTTTGAGGATTTCAGCTAACATCATGCTGACGTATAAAGTAGATTTGGCGCATAAATTATAGATATTTCACAATGGTAATAAAAATGTTATGAACATATTGTATAATCATTTATTAATAATCCACATGATGTTACGTCAGGACATATTGACTTAACTTTCACTATAAATATCGCTATAATTAAATATATCAGCCATATTCTCGATGGGAGCAATGTCAGAGCACAGGATAACTCCAAGAGCGGTGGAGGTCCAACTACTAGGATCCTCACCGATTGGAAGAATGGGTCACGTACTCAACCGCAGCTCCATTCATTCCCTACGGGAGTGCCACAGAAAGCCGAGTACGGAGCGACGCTTGTGCCTGCTCACTGGCGCTCCTTTTTATTGGGAATGAAAATGCTCCATTCTAGCATTTGTTGAGGGTCCCAGTGTTCAGACTACCGCTGATCTAGAAGTTGTAGATAAATTGTAACTTGTTCCTACTTATCCCACAAGCAGTATTAATCATCTTCTATCCATAGGATAGGTGAAAGGTGATAAATGTTGGATTATTATGGGTCTTGACGAGTGGGACCCTCACCGTTCACAAGAATGGGGATCACAAAATTCTGTGTGTAAATGAAGACATGGTTGGCATGTATGACCACCATTCTTATGGACAGTTAGTGGGGCTGTGGTCGAACATGCTCATTACCCCAACATTCTCATGGACGACTTTGGAACATCCTTGGTGAATGAACCAGATTACTTAGAAAAGTATTCGGTAGAAATTCTTCCCGTTGATCGTTTACTTTCACTGGACATTGAGGGACGCTGACTTTTCACTTTGACATACTGTACCCAACGGAGCTCCAGAATGTCCTGTAGTCCTAGAGGTTTTGAAGGATGACTGTACGCCGTCACGTTGAAGTTGCCATGAGGGATGTTTCCTTGTACCGTCCTGCCAGACAGGTGCATCTGATTCATAGCGATGTTCAGGTACACGTCTGTAGCATTCCGATGGCTGGGACATCTTCCGTGTGCCAGTAATCTTCCATGAGGAGGAGCAGGGCTCTCCGGGCTCCGCCATGAAACAGATGTTCTGTATCGTGGTGGAAGACGACAGCGATGAAATGTATCGTAAGGCTTCTAGAGCAAGTGCCCATCCTTTGATCCTGCTGGAGAAGGAGGCCCTCCGGCAGTTGACTGAGAACTGGAACAGGAATGATAGAGGTTCGAGGGCAAGTCTGGACAGCTGTAAGTACTGCACCTGTCTGTCGCTCTCCGGGAGGAATGTCACTGTCCATGTTGTATCTCATGTGAACACTCTGGTATATCCAGAAGCCGATAATGACTGGAAACCAAAATAATGGGGTTCTTGCATTCTTACAAGTTAGGAAATATAAGACCAAGTAAAGTTTCTGAATGTTCTGAAGGACACAACGGAGTGATCTCGTATATCGGCTTCAGATAATTGTATAGCATAGCAGTCTCGTATCTAACTGGGGTCCCACCATCAGGACGCGTGTTCGGTTTACACTTATTTCTATAGGTTTTCTCAAATTCTCTAAATCCACACACCTCCTGATGGATTGACCCCTTTCTTCCCCGGCCAATTTTTGAACTTTTGCTTTTACTATTCCTTCTTCTAAGTCATAACTTCTTTTTATTTTTCGATGGACATAGCCATTTTCAGTGACATCATTCATTTTACGGAAAAAGAAAAAGGAGGGAAGCCGCAACTTAGTATTTTTTGTTTTGGATTTACAACATGATTCTTTAAGTCAGTACGAGTACTGTGATATCAAACGGATTTTTTTTTTTTTTACAATCTAAGAAAAAATCTGAACTTTCTTGGAAAAAAAAAATAGGTGTGTCGCCATTTTCCGAGACTTGTAACTTGTTAATTTTTTTTTTCCTTGATAGCGCTCTGTGAGTGCTTGTTTTATTGTGTTAGCTGGAGTTTTTATTGGTACCATTTCGGGGTACACAAGATATTATTGCATTTTGAGGAGAGGTGCAGATGGTGTGGTGACCGGAAAATATCAATTTTGGAGTTTTGATTTTTTTTTTTATTTACGTTTACTTTGTGGGTTCATTTTTTGTATATTTTTATCAGACTTTAGCTGACATGGCAAGACCAAATAAGTTTGTTAGGGGAAAAAAATTTCTTTTTAAAATATTTTTTACTTTAAATGTTTAGAGGAGTGATCAGAGCGAGATCAGGTTGCTGCTGTGTTAATGGCAGATCCGGCTGTATAACACAGCCGGCACCTTACATAGGATGTATGAGCAGGTCCTATGACCAGTGGGGTTAAAGGAGTTATTACTTATGTCCCTCATTCGCTACTGACCCTACGGTCATGGACAAGAGCAGTTGAATGGAGCAGCTCTCTGCATGGTTATGTCCTGAAGAAGAGGTATATCAACTTCAAAACGCGTCTATAATAAAACCGCAATTAATACAGTTCTTGTATCTCAGACTCTTTTCATCAGTTCATCAGCAGCATGGAAAAATCTAATTTTTTTTTCCTTCATCACTGCTGTCAAAGTGAAATCCACACTGTATACATTTATAGACTGGCAGAATATGGTATTTTACATGGGCACAAAACCTAAAAAATGTTATAGAACATGGTATGTTTCTTTGTTTTTGTTTTGTTTTGTTTTTTACATTATGCAGCCTAACAAAATAATAACAAAATAATAGTTATGTTTTTCAGTGCAAATTCTATAATATATATACCATTTTTTGGGGGTTTTGAACCTTCCCTCAAACTTATTAAAATAAGTCATCAAGAGTTTTTATGAAGTTTACAAAGTTCAGAATTATTATTTTTTAAGCACGAAGGCTACGTTCCGACAATGAACTATTGGTGACTTTTTTCTGTATTATTTCTGCACCTATTAATTAAATTTGATTACTTGCCTTTTTATTTTCATTGCGTCTATGTGTGTTTTTTTTTTTTTTTACATTTGTCTTGCGTTTTTGAAGCTGCAGTTTTTGTCTGTTTTTGGTTTGTATTGTTTTGAAATAAAGGTGCTTTGCTTTTCATACATCCTGATATTTGGCTTTGACAAAACCTTATTCATACAGTCCAATTTTAGCACGTTTTTTTACTTGTGGACTTATTGCATCTAATGCAGTTCTATAGGGAGTATCCGCATCTAAATCTGTCTTATTTTTGTCCCATATTTGGACTATAAAAAAAAGTTTAAAAAAAATACACACACACACACACACACACACACACACACACACACACACACACACACACACACACACACATATATTACAGAAAGTAAAAGTTTAGATCCAATGGGTACGCTATGGAGTACTGTACTCCTGCTTTTACAAGCTGTGTAATGGTATATACTGCATACCGTGCAGGAATGGAGCGTGCCCAAGTTCTTCCCCTCCCTAGAAGCATTACCCGTCCTAATTAGCACATGTTCTGCATACAGTGATTTCATCATTCTGAAATTGGTAATTGCTGTAATTAAAGTGGCAGCGTTTGTGTGAATGCCATTGAGCATAATAAAATATAAAGCTTGTAAATTCTTTTTCCTGAAGACTAAACATCTTCGTTGTGTTGGGGATGACAGTGCGGTGACACGTTGGACTTTTATTGCTTTGTATACCATTCCTAAATAAACATTAGGGTTTAGGGTTGTCACTCTGGGGGATTAAATACAGAAGCCAGCCCACACGTCTGACACAATTCCTCCTGGGTCATCCCACCGTTATACACGTTGAAAAAAAGGCTCCGGTCCATCAAGTTCATCCTTGTGATGATCACATTAGTCATGTCCACTGGAAACATGACCATAGACCATGTGGCGTTCCGTGCATCTGTTCACGTCTTGAGCCATGCATATACTCAAAGTTTCATTGGTCAAAATTTTTCCCTACTCTGGTGGGGCAAAGTCTCAGGCCTCATACAATCATGTCAAATAGTAGTCAGTGCATAGTTGCCTTCATTTAAAGTGGTTAATCAGGGATTCTGATTAACCCCATGCTAACTATAGGCATTTCTCAGTTGCATTTTCCAGTAAAAGCCATGGTCATAACAGCTCACAACACAGCAAAGGGATCTCATTGTTGAAAGTGATCAGTCAGGAGAAGGGTGCAGAAAAAAAAGTCCTAAGCACTATATATGCCATGGAATATTGGAGCGATTGACATCAAGAAGTGGCTTAAATTTGGCATAAAACTGGCATTATCTGGAGCTGGATGTTGCTCAAAAATTGATGAAAAGACCAGAAGAAAATTTGTCCGGGAGGCTTCCAAGAAGCCTACAGCAATATTAAAGGAGCTGCAGGAATTTCCATCAAGTGTTGGTTGTGTCCGGTATGTGACAACACACTCCCATGTTCTTCCCATGTCCAACCTGTTGGGTACAGTGTAAAGCTGAAATCATTTTCTTACTAAGAAAAACATTCAAGCCCAGCTGAGTTTTACCAAAACCTACATCAAGTCTGCCAAAAGTACGTGGGAAAACGTGTTATGGTTTGATGAGCCCAAGGTTGAATTTTTTGGTCAAAATTCCAAAAGGTATGTTTGGCACAAAACTAAGACTGCGCATCACCAAAAGATCAATATACACACAGTGAAGCATGGTGGAGGCAGCATTATAAAATGGGGCTGTTTTTGATTAGGTGAATTTTGCAACAAAGCCTTCTGACTAGTCATGAGCGAGTATACTCGTTGCTCGGGTTTTCCCAAGCACGCTCTGGTGATCTCTGAGTATTTGTTAGTGCTCGGAGATTTAGTTTTTGTTGACACAGATGCATGATTTACGGCTGCTTGACAGCCTGAGTACATATGGGGGTTGTCTAGTTGCTAGGGAATCCCCACATGTATTCAGCCTGTCTAGCAGCCATAAATCATGCAGCTGCATCAACAAATACTCGGACATTTCAGTTTATTTTTCTCTTGCATTGTGCATATTATTGGTGATATTAACAGAGTTTTATATTCACTGTATACATATTAATTTAGCAACTTAAACCCAATCTTTAATTTTATTTTTTTTTACAGATTTTTTCTTCTTGTCGCTAGCTTTTCTGAAACATTTTTGAATTTCCTTTGTTTTCAGTGTTTACATTTCTGATTATACTTTCCAAAGTCATTTTTTTATTTTTAATTGAAAAAAGGGAGAAGGTCAATTGAGATATTTTTACGAACTTTTTTTTCTTCTTCTTTTTTTCTTTTCTTGTCCTCTGCTCTATCATTTGATTGCTTGTACTATATACGTCTGAATTGCTTTAGTTTGCAAAAAATAGTTATGCAGCCCAGGAGTGCCAATGACATTGACAGGTGCCTTCAGTAAGCCCTTCTATCATGCCATCGGCCCCCCATGATCATGTGGTGATGTGGGGCAGTGGGTGCCCGAATGTACACCCCCATACAATTATACCACTTAAGTGCCTCTGTCAGTAATTGATGGCAGAATTTAAGGGGTTTCATAGAAAGCACATCCGTGCACCCACTACACGATGTAATGATGTAATAGTACGTTATGTCATGGGAATGCGCTGAGGAGAAGCCTCTGTCATATTGGCCTTGATTCATAAAGACTAGTGGTCTTCCCGTCTTGATGAAGGATCGGGGGGAAGTGTGAGGCACATAATAAATTAAGGGGCGCACGTCTCATATTGAATTAAGAGCATCCGGCAAGTTGCATACATCTCTATGCCCCTCACCTCCAGTCTTACTCCAGTCCTGTGCCTCTCGCCTCCAGTCTTACTCAAGTCCTGTGCCTCTCACCTCCAGTCTTACTCCAGTCCTGTGCCTCTCACCTCCAGTCTTACTCCAGTCCTGTGCCTCTCGCCTCCAGTCTTACTCCAGTCCTGTGCCTCTCACCTCCAGTCTTACTCCAGTCCTGTGCCTCTCGCCTCCAGTCTTACTCCAGTCCTGTGCCTCTCACCTCCAGTCTTACTCCAGTCCTGTGCCTCTCGCCTCCAGTCTTACTCCAGTCCTGTGCCCCTCGCCTCCAGTCTTACTCCAATCCTGTGCCTCTCGCCTCCAGTCTTACTCCAATCCTGTGCCTCTCGCCTCCAGTCTTACTCCAATCCTGTGCCTCTCGCCTCCAGTCTTACTCCAATCCTGTGCCTCTCGCCTCCAGTCTTACTCCAGTCCTGTGCCTCTCACCTCCAGTCTTACTCCAATCCTGTGCCTCTCACCTCCAGTCTTACTCCAGTCCTGTGCCTCTCGCCTCCAGTCCTGTGCCCCTCGCCTCCAGTCTTACTCCAGTCCTGTGCCCCTCGCCTCCAGTCTTACTCCAATCCTGTGCCTCTCACCTCCAGTCTTACTCCAGTCCTGTGCCTCTCGCCTCCAGTCTTACTCCAATCCTGTGCCTCTCACCTCCAGTCTTACTCCAGTCTTACTCCAATCTTGTGTTCCTCACCTCCAGTCTTACTCCAATCCTGTGCCCCTCGCCTCCAGACTTACTCCAATCTTGTGTTCCTCACCTCCAGTCTTACTCCAGTCCTGTGCCTTTCGCCTCCAGACTTACTCCAGTCCTGTGCCCCTCACCTCCAGTCTTACTCCTGTCCTGTGCCCCTCGCCTCCAGTCTTACTCCAATCCTGTGCCTCTCACCTCCAGTCTTACTCCAATCTTGTGTTCCTCACCTCCAGTCTAACTCCTATCCTGTGCTCCTCGCCTCCAGTCTTGTTCCAGTCTTGTGCCCATCACCTCCAGTCTTACTCCAGTCCTGTGCCTCTCACCTCCAGTCTTACTCCAGTCCTGTGCCTCTCGCCTCCAGTCTTACTCCAGTCCTGTGCCCCTCGCCTCCAGTCTTACTCCAGTCCTGTGCCCCTCGCCTCCAGTCTTACTCCAATCCTGTGCCTCTCGCCTCCAGTCTTACTCCAGTCCTGTGCCTCTCGCCTCCAGTCTTACACCAATCCTGTGCCCCTCGCCTCCAGTCTTACTCCAATCTTGTGTTCCTCACCTCCAGTCTAACTCCTATCCTGTGCTCCTCGCCTCCAGTCTTGTTCCAGTCCTGTGCCCACCGCCTCCAGTCTTACTCCAATCCTGTGCCTCTCACCTCCAGTCTTACTCCAGTCCTGTGCCTCTCACCTCCAGTCTTACTCCAATCTTGTGTTCCTCACCTCCAGTCTTACTCCAATCCTGTGCCCCTCGCCTCCAGTCTTACTCCAATCTTGTGTTCCTCACCTCCAGTCTAACTCCTATCCTGTGCCCCTCGCCTCCAGTCTTACTCCAATCCTGTGCCTCTCACCTCCAGTCTTACTCCAGTCCTGTGCCCCTCGCCTCCAGTCTTACTCCTGTCCTGTGCCTCTCGCCTCCAGTCTTACTCCAATCCTGTGCCCCTCACCTCCAGTCTTACTCCAATCTTGTGTTCCTCACCTCCAGTCTAACTCCTATCCTGTGCCCCTCGCCTCCAGTCTTACTCCAGTCCTGTGCCTCTCGCCTCCAGACTTACTCCAGTCCTGTGCCCCTCGCCTCCAGTCTTACTCCTGTCCTGTGCCCCTCGCCTCCAGTCTTACTCCAATCCTGTGCCCCTCACCTCCAGTCTTACTCCAATCTTGTGTTCCTCACCTCCAGTCTAACTCCTATCCTGTGCTCCTCGCCTCCAGTCTTGTTCCAGTCCTGTGCCCACCGCCTCCAGTCTTACTCCAATCCTGTGCCTCTCACCTCCAGTCTTACTCCAGTCCTGTGCCTCTCACCTCCAGTCTTACTCCAATCTTGTGTTCCTCACCTCCAGTCTTACTCCAATCCTGTGCCCCTCGCCTCCAGTCTTACTCCAATCTTGTGTTCCTCACCTCCAGTCTAACTCCTATCCTGTGCCCCTCGCCTCCAGTCTTACTCCAATCCTGTGCCTCTCACCTCCAGTCTTACTCCAGTCCTGTGCCCCTCACCTCCAGTCTTACTCCAATCTTGTGTTCCTCACCTCCAGTCTAACTCCTATCCTGTGCCCCTCGCCTCCAGTCTTACTCCTGTCCTGTGCCTCTCGCCTCCAGTCTTACTCCAATCCTGTGCCCCTCACCTCCAGTCTTACTCCAATCTTGTGTTCCTCACCTCCAGTCTAACTCCTATCCTGTGCCCCTCGCCTCCAGTCTTACTCCAATCCTGTGCCTCTCACCTCCAGTCTTACTCCAGTCCTGTGCCCCTCGCCTCCAGTCTTACTCCTGTCCTGTGCCTCTCGCCTCCAGTCTTACTCCAATCCTGTGCCCCTCACCTCCAGTCTTACTCCAATCTTGTGTTCCTCACCTCCAGTCTAACTCCTATGCTGTGCTCCTCGCCTCCAGTCTTGTTCCAGTCCTGTGCCCCTCACCTCCAGTCTTACTCGTCCTGTGCCCCTCACCTCCAGTCCATGCTGGAGTAAGACTTGAGGTGGGCGTAGAGGAAAACACCTCCGAATATGACGAGTGGCGGATACCCCCCTCTCCCCTCTGTCCCTCCTCAGTGCCACCCACTTTTTCAGAGGTGGACAAAAATGGCGTAAAAGTCAGAAAATTTTACCCGCAGCCTTAAGTTGCGACTTTTCAAGGCTTTTTACTCCAGAATTCTGGTGTTGAAGCTTTGATGGACCAGGCCCGTTATCTTTAGCCTTTCTTACAGAAGATTTATACAGCCGTCTTAGATGCTTTGCTGCCCACGGCAACCAATAGCATTGCAGCTTTCATTTTACCAAGGCTGTTTACAAGATAAAAGCTGAGCTCTGACTGGTTGCTATGGACAACAGAGAGATTTTCCCTCTCGACAAATTTAGTAAATGAGGCCCAGTGTGTTGAGCGTTGCTGTTGCATCCTCGGAGCACCGCCGTCCATGTCTGTTTGGGGGCGGGGGGGGGGCAGTCTATAATACATGGCCAGCTAACATAGCGTGATAGGGGCGATTTATCAGACTGTGTGAAAGGGAAATTGTTTTTGTTGCCAATAGTAACCAATCACAAGGCACCGTTTTTTTTGTTTACCTAAATATTTGTTCCTATTTCCGCCTAATAATGAAGTAATTAATTCTAAGACATGGCTTAGCTGCATTCCAGGACGTCACCGCTCGCGTTTCTTGTGTCAGGTCATCAAGCGTTTACGATTGTAAAATTCTGACTAATTATGGCTTATCTTCCTGTCCTCAGGAAAGTAACGATGCAGCTTATGTAATACCGACAGTGGTGATCATGCTGGGAGTTGTAGTTTCATCAGTGTCAGAGGGTCACAGAATGGTGAAAACATGAAATACCACATGAGCCCCACCACTTCATCCATTGTTTGTGACCTCCGGATGTCGCCCAGCGCTGTACTAGGATTTTTCCAATAGTCCTATAGACAATGGACGGGCCCTGTGGCGCTCGCACAAATATGGCTACATTCGGGCAGGTGGGGTCCCCAGCGATCAGCGTCCTTTAAATGAGAATATCCCTTTAAATTCTCAATCCAAGTTCCCCACTGACCGCGCCATCTAATTTACTACACTATGATGACATTTTTCTCTGTTAAAGCTTTTTGCCTTTTTGAATGACGCCATTCATTTTACCATATGCCATGTAGTGAAAAATAAGGAAAAAAATTGGAAGAGCGGTGAAATTTTGAAGAAAAAAAAATCCACAAGTGATTCTTTTGGGTTTTGTATTTTGTCGTTCATTTTGCAGTAAAAATGGGCTCTTAAAATTATTCTTCAGGTCAATAAAATTAAAAAAAAAAAAAAACTTGCACAGTTTTTTTTTCTTTATTTAGTGGCTTTAACGATCTTGAATTTTTGTAAATGAAAAAATGGCGACACCACTTTGTGATCCAAAAGTTATTATTTTTCTGAAGATGGAGCTGTATGAGGCTTGTTTTTTATTTTGAGGGCTGAACTGTATGAAGCCTTTTTTTTTTTAATTATAGTACTATTTTGGGGTACATATAACATTTTGATCATCACTTTTGTGGAATTTTTTATTGCAAAATAGCAGTCTGTTATCGGAGCATTCTCGGGTGCTAACAGAGTGTCGTCAGCGTGCTTGAATAATATGTTTGCGTCCCAGTGGCTATTTGACACCCGCAGGGATTTCCTGTTTGTTAGGCAGTCCCTGCATGCGTTGCGGCTGTCGAACAGTCACGAGACGTGCAGCCACGGGGACGCGAACATACTTTTCGAGCATGCCGAAGAAACTTAGCACCCGAGCATGCTCAGAGAACACCTCAGCCAACCACGTTCGCTCATCACTAATACCTAACTTGACATTGGTCTATGGCTTTGGTAATATCAGATAACCTTTTGTGACCGGTTGTCAAGATGGTGCGTTGTAAGTCAAGGTGACCTTTCCTACATCTTTAGTTCATTCTTCAAAACCCCTGTGATCATTAGACCTTATGTGAGGATTGTATCCTTGCAGGGTGTGCTGACCTCCAGTCGTTGGACACCATGCAGCCCATGGAGAGGAAGAGACAAGGCTATATACACGAGCTGATCCAGACGGAGGAGAGGTACATGGACGATCTGCAGCTTGTGATTGAGGTGAGGCCTGGGTTGGAGGTTTGTGTCGGGCAGCCCACAGCTCTTTTTTTTTTCCTGGCTATCTCTGGTTGGCACCTACAATATAACGTAACTTCTGGGTGCTATCATGGCCTTCTGCTAATACTTATGGATTCCTTCTAGGTCTTCCAGAAGCCGATGGCAGAATCCGGTGTTCTGAATGAGGCCGAAATGGCGATGATCTTTGTCAACTGGAAGGAGCTTATTATGTCCAACACAAAGTTACTGAAGTGAGTTTGTGTGTTTTAAACCCTTTGTATGCTGGGTCTAAAGGAGCGTCCAACCTCTTAATAATTTTTGCCAAAAGCTTAGAATGGTAGAAAATATAAATCTTTGTAAAACTCTCCTTAATGATTTGGTTGTCCCGTGCCGCCGCTTCCTGAGCCTTCTGCTGGCTTCTGTATTTTGGCCACCATTCGTGTAGTTTAGACCCAGGCATGTGATGGCTGCACGTTGACCTCAGTGGTGTCCGATGGTTTGGCCACATTCCTATGTGAAAATGTCATCATTGGAGGCCAAAAATGCTGAGATTTGAGAGTTGATAGCACAAGCCGCTAAGTATGGCTGAGCTCACTGATGAACTGTAGATACCAGAAGCAGCAGAAGAAACCCAACTTTGGACCCAGTGAGGGGGAATAAAGCTCAATTTTGTTTTTACTTTTTAACCCTGCTGTTCTGTTTGGTCTGGGGAGACCAATTTTGAACTTTGGTATTTTTTGGGGTGTTCAAGATGTGGTTCTGAAACTTGTGGTTGATTGACTTAAATGAGGATGGGTCGGTCGGCCACGGGTTTCAGAGCCGCATCTTGAATATTTTAAAGAATATTGAAGTTCAAAGTCGGTCATTTTTGACCAACAGAACAGCAGGGTTAAGCAAACGGCTCTCGGGGGACAAGGGTTTTCTTAAACGAGAGAACCCTTATAAATCTATTGGATTTTCTGGTTTAAGAAAACCCTTGTCCCCCTGGAACAGTTTGCTTAAAAAAATGTAGTCAAAATAGTACTTTACTCCCCCTGCTTGGGTCCAGAGTCCAGCACTCTGGCGGTTTACACAAGGTCTTTCAGATGACAGAGCAGCCAACAAGTTTTCCCAGGTTAAACCGCTTCAGGAAAATGCCGGTGGTCTTTTACCTGAAGCAGAATTGCCGGCAGTCTTGTGGCTCTGCCGCTGGTGTCTCTTGCTCTATACTATGAAGAATTAGCATGTATCTTCTTTTTACCAATTATATGCCAGAATTTTGCAGAGGAAAGAAGAACATGCTTTTTTTGTGAGGTGTAATGACAGCCCTGATCTCTGAAGCTACTTTGTATAGAGCAGAACTGAGTGTGATTACTTCTTCAGCTTTTATCTCCCAGCAGTCAGTGAGCAACGAGTGGAGTACAGCAGAGCTGAATTTGATTACAAACACCTGGTAGCTTTCATCTCACGGCACTCAGTGTGGGGGGAGAAAATTCAGAAGAGCTGAGTGAGACTGTGCATTCAGCTTGCAACTCATGACAGTCAGTGTGGGAGAGGTGGATTCACTGATGATGGCACTGTGAGCTGTTAGCTGCATTTGTTTTCACACTGTTTATCCTTCTCTCTCTGCCACCTGACTGACTGCTGTCAGACCAAAGCTAGAGGTGTTTGTAATCACTCTCCGACCTGCTCTACTCTTCACAGTAGCTGCAGAGAACAAGGCGGTCTGCCATTGCATCTCACAGGAGGAAACATGTTTCATGTTTTTTGACCTTCTTGGGGATTATTCTTCTTTACCCTGCACGACGCCTCTTGCTTATGATTGGTCAACGTCATGCATGTGAAAAAGTACACACCCTCAGAGGCAAATCTGGGGGAGTATCACAAATTATAACCTAAACTTTACAGGCTAAT
Organism: Ranitomeya imitator; assembly: GCF_032444005.1. Lineage (NCBI taxonomy): Eukaryota > Metazoa > Chordata > Amphibia > Anura > Dendrobatidae > Ranitomeya > Ranitomeya imitator. The sequence continues at coordinate 651,124,640 of NC_091286.1, forward strand.
ATCTCCACAACAGAGATTAGCAATTAAAATAAGAAAAAAACAAACATTTTATTCCGCTCTGCAGCCTCTATCCAATGATGTGGCCTTTTTAACATACTAAAACTAATGAAAGGTCTTATTTTAAACCGTTCTCTTTTTTGAGCAAACCCTCATCACGGAGGGCCTTGCTGCTTCATCCTACAATGATCAGCGGTGATCTGTGGATAAACCTGTTAGCAAGTATTCACTTTTACTGCAGCGCCTCCACAGGTCGACTGAAGCATTGCTTGGTGCACAGTGAAATCAATGGGCTGCAGGTGTAAGTCATTGACAAGCCATGTCCTCCAGAGATGGAGACCGTCTTTGAAGCTGTTCTATCCCTTTCCATATAGGTCATTTGAGAATATTCAGTCAAAATGACCTAAAAGTGAGGCGATAACATTGGTGAAGTCTGTGATCGAAGACCAGCACTGATTTCCAGGATTAAATGCCTTTATAGACAGAGCAAACCCATTTGGCACCACTCAGAGATTTTGGGTACTGAGTATTGACGAGCGAACGTGCTGGGATAAGGTGTTCTCCGAGCATGCTCGGGTGCTAACCGAGTGTCTTCGGCGAGGTCAAAATATGTTCTACACCCCGCAGCTGTTTGACCGCATTATCTTGAAGATCTCTGCTTGCTGTCGTATCCCTTTAACCTGCTATGCCATATTTTGAGTCTGTATATTAATGGCCTCAATATTTGCAGGGCACTGCGCGTGCGCAAGAAGACCGGAGGGGAGAAGATGCCAGTGGAGATGATAGGAGACATCTTGGTCACCGAGCTGTCACATATGCAAGCTTATATCCGATTCTGCAGCTGCCAGCTGAATGGAGCCGCCCTGTTGCAGTCCAAAACTGATGAAGGTCCTGAGTTTAAGGATTTTCTGAAGGTTGGTTTATGGTGACCCTCATTCCTTGACTGCTTAGCCTTTGATCTAGGGAGTAGCACCTTATGGAGCTCCTACTATGTGTGATACGGACACCATGGATTGCAGGGAGCGTCCTGCCATGGTGCACCAATGGGTCTCTCTAAGCTCATTACATGAGCCCCCCAATGCTGAGATTTCCTCCTTTTATATATGCATTTGTATAGCTGAAAAAGGGGGGTTTACAGTAACTAATGGAGCACATCTTGATTGATGCCTTTTCCAAGGAAATTGTTCTTTAAAAATATGGGCGGTTCCTTCTTGGCTCCTCCAGGGATGAATACAAGTTCCCCGGCTGTCTTCATAGTGATGGCAGCCATGTAATCACCAGTACAAGGAAGTTTGGTCTTTCAGCATTGAAGGGGTTAACTGATAGGATGGGATTGGGGATCACCAATTGACTATGGGAGTTCTGGCATCGTCACATGGGCATCAAATCCATCAGTACTGAAATATTCTTTAAAATTAAGTTGCAAGGGCATCCAATAGATATAAGGGAGTGTGTGAGCACAAAATGACTGTTCAAACCAAGCGCAGGTGGTCGATCGCTTACCACCTACTTGATCTCCATCTTTCTAGCTCCTGTAAAGTCAGATCTGTCAATCAAATATAAGGAGGTTGGAGATAAATGGGAAACCAGTAGTTGGGAAATTGCACTCAACTGTTCCACCACACCGGGGGTGCATGGAGCACCTGTGCTTGGTTTGAACAGTCATTTTGTGCTGACATTCTCTTTTTGGATACTGTGATTAGTTTTCTCTAAGTACGTCTTGGCCTAATATTCCTGTGTGTTTGCTCTACAGAGACTTGCTACTGACCCCCGCTGCAAGGGAATGCCTCTATCCAGCTTCTTGCTCAAACCTATGCAAAGGATAACTCGGTATCCTCTCATCCTAAAGAACGTGAGTATCCAGCCTAGTCCCTGTGTAGGCAGGATCCCCATCCTCCGCAGTCAGTGCTGATCCCAATGTCTCACCAGATCCTAGAGAACACACCGGAGCACCACCGCGACCACAGTCATCTCAGGGAGGCTCTGGAGCGCTCGGAGGAGCTGTGCTCTCAGGTTAACGAAGGCGTTCGAGAAAAGGAGAATTCTGATAGGCTGGAGTGGATGCAAGCACATGTTCAGTGCGATGGACTAACTGAGGTAAAGAAATAGCAATGGCCGAGCTGCCCTTACATGTCCTCTGGGGAAGGCATATGTGCCATTGTGCTGTGTGTTAGTAAGGTGATCCACTGTGCTTAGACGAGGAGTATGCTGCACTATGTGATAGTGAGGCATATGCTGAGTTGTATGGTAGTGAGGTGTATGCTGCACTGTGTGATAGGAGTATGCTGGGCTGTGTGATAGTGAGGAGTATGCTGGGCTGTGTGATAGTGAGGACTATGCTGGGCTGTGTGATAGTGAGGACTATGCTGGGCTGTGTGATAGTGAGGAGTATCCTGAGCTGTGTGATAGTGAGGCGTATGCTGGGCTGTGTGATAGTGAGGAGTATGCTGGGCTGTGTGATAGTGAGGAGTATGCTGGGCTGTGTGATAGTGAGGAGTATGCTGGGCTGTGTGATAGTGAGGACTATGCTGGGCTGTGTGATAGTGAGGAGTATCCTGAGCTGTGTGATAGTGAGGCGTATGCTGGGCTGTGTGATAGTGAGGCGTATGCTGGGCTGTGTGATAGTGAGGCGTATGCTGGGCTGTGTGATAGTGAGGCGTATGCTGGGCTGTGTGATAGTCAGGCATATGCTGGGCTGTGTGATAGTGAGGCGTATGCTGGGCTGTGTGATAGTGAGGAGTATGCTGGACTCTGTGATAGTGAGGAGTATGCTGGGCTGTGTGATAGTGAGGAGTATGTTGGCTGTGTGATAGTGAGGCGTATGCTGAGCTGTGTGATAGTGAGGAGTATGCTGTGCAATGTGATGGTGAGGCGTATGCTTGGCTGCTTGATGGCGAGGCCTATGCTGTGTGAGAGCGAGGCGTATGCTGGTCTGTGTGACAGCAAGGCGTATGCTGGTCTGTTTGACAGCGAGGCGTATGCTGGTCTGTGTGACAGCGAGGCGTATGCTGGTCTGTGTGACAGCGAGGCGTATGCTGGTCTGTGTGACAGCGAGGCGTATGCTGGTCTGTGTGACAGCGAGGCGTATGCTGGTCTGTGTGACAGCGAGGCGTATGCTGGTCTGTGTGACAGCGAGGCGTATGCTGGTCTGTGTGACAGCGAGGCGTATGCTGGTCTGTGTGACAGCGAGGCGTATGCTGGTCTGTGTGACAGCGAGGCGTATGCTGGTCTGTGTGACAGCGAGGCGTATGCTGGGCTGTGTGACAGCGAGGCGTATGCTGGGCTGTGTGATAGCGAGGAGTATGCTGGGCTGTGTGATAGCGAGGCGTATGCTGTGCGGTGTTATGGCGAGGCGTATGCTTGGCTGCTTGATGGCGAGGCCTATGCTGTGTGATAGAGAGGCATATGCTGGTCTGTGTGACAGCGAGGCGTATGCTGGTCTGTGTGACAGCGAGGCGTATGCTGGTCTGTGTGACAGCGAGGCGTATGCTGGGCTGTGTGACGGCGAGGTGTATACCAGACTGTGCAGTCGGTCGGCGTGCCCCTCATTTGCTCCTGGTGCTACGGCCTCCTCGCAGTAATGTGACATCCTGCACCGTCCCTGGCGCCTCTTCTGATTGGTAGGTTCAGTGTAACATTGCACATGCCTCATATGGCGACGCTGACACTGTACCCGGCCCATTTGTCAGAAGAGGCACTGGCCATCAGGTAGGAGGAGGTCCGCAGGGCTCACAGATGTGACCACAGATGTGACCACCGCACTCAGGTCTTGCGAGTCCTTTTGCTGATCTCTAGTTGTGTTGTGTCTGGCCCCCACTGACCATCAGGACCACCACGTAACGTTCTCTTCTCCCTGCAGTAGACCTTCTCCATCACAGTTTGTCTCCTGCCTTTTACAGCAGGTCACGTTTAATTCCCTGACGAACTGCCTGGGGCCCCGCAAGATCCTGCACAGCGGCAAAATGTACAAGACCAAGAGCAGCAAGGAGCTGTACGGCTTCCTCTTCAACGACTTCCTGCTCCTCACCTACATGGTGAAGCAGTTTGTGTCCTCCGGATCAGACAAGCTCTTCAGTCCTAGGAGCAGCGCCCAGTACAAGATGTACAAGACGGTGAGTGAGGGGCTACCGGCCCAGCATGGAGGGCGCAGTCACCGCTGCATGGCGGCCTCCTCACAGTCCACCATTTCTCATGGCATGTTACTTATCAAGGGTAGTCCAGGATTAGAGAGAAAAGCAACTACTTTCCCTACAACACAGCGCCTCACCTGTCCACAGGCTGTGATCGGTACTGCAGCTTGGCCCCGTTTATGTCAATGGAGCACGAGCTGCAGTACCAGACTAAACCTATGGACAGGTGTGGCGCCGGTTTTAGAATGCAGCTGCAATGCTTTTTCCTAACCATTGAGCGTTGAGCGCCGTTCCACCTTTACTATCAATATGGCGTTACAGATTTCACATTTCTTGATGTAATAGGTAATCGTTTTGGCAGCACATTGTTTGTACAATGCCTTCATCGTGACTAGGTTTCTAAAAAAGTCTTTAAGGAGACGGTTTACTGCGAGCACAGCGGCCCGAGGGCCTTAAAGGACCAAAGAAAGGACTTCATCCCTTAATTAAGACTTACAAATTTAAAGGGGTTTTCCAGGACCTGTGACAATGGTGGCCTATCTAGGCAAGATCCTCAGAGTCAGTCTGATGATGGCACCCCATTGATTAGCGAACTGAAGGGGCTTGTGGGCTTATTGTAGGGTCTCCGCCTGGTACCGGCAATGTTATAATCTCCGAAAACCCCTGTAATCCCCTTTATTGACACAGCCAATTTTAATTTTTCTGCTTTAGTTTATTTTTTTTTCATTTTTTATTTCACCATTATTTTGGATGTTTATTATTACAGCATGCCTTTTATTATAATAAAATCAAACTTTTATAGTTTGTTTTTGTTTTAATTTTCACTTTTTTTTTGTCCCTTTATGGGACATGAACTCGCAATACTTCATCTAAATAACAATCTCCTATGAGTCCCAGCCTGGCACCACATGACCACCAAAATGGTGTTGATGGGGGTGATAGATGCCCCTGTGTGAACCCCATGATTTACTATTAAATCCTACGTAAGGTGTTAAACAAGAACTTTATTATATATGGATATATCATTTTGTTAGGTTTTTGCTGTATAGTTTTTTATTTTTGTGTTAATTCTCGTATTTGCGAGTCCAGGGCTTAGAGGGCGTTTGCCTTCCTGCTTCTCTGGTCGGCGTCTCCTTTCCCTTTACAATCTGTGACTTCTTCTAGAAAACACTGCTGAGAATGACATCTCTGCAGGAAGATGGAACAAGGTGGCATAAAACGGACCCAAATTTCCAAGCAGGACCGGTTGTCATGGTCAGGACTTGTGGTGGAACTTTGTAGCTTTTCTATGACGATTTTTTTTTTTTTCTTCTTTTAGCCAATTTTCCTAAACGAAGTGCTGGTGAAGCTGCCCAGTGACCCCTCCAGCGATGAGCCGGTGTTCCACATCTCCCACATAGACCGGGTGTACACCTTAAGGACGGACAACATTAATGAAAGGTGGGCTCTAGAAGCCATGAGGGCGGCCTTGTTAGCCCCCCGGCGGCCAAACCATCCCTCCGCACCCTGCCATTAGTTTGCACAACGGGCATAAAAGGCTTTCTCAATCCGACAAACTCCTTAGATGCAGTGGTTGCTATTGATTGCAGGGCCTAAAGGGTTAAACAGCGTCCACAGCTGTTGTAACTGGGTGTCAGCTGTATATTACAGGCTCCTCCGGACATATTAAAAGGGGTTGTTCCCCAATTTTTTTTAAATACATGTATAGAATTTTTTTTGCAGTTGGGTTTCATTAAAAAAATGTTGCCTCCTCTAAGCCTGTCTATTGCCGGCTCACTGAGCGACTCGCAGAACGAGTAAACGGAGAATCATCCAGCGAGCTCCGACTGACGGGAGCGTTTGTGACTCTCTTAATCTGTCCTTTTCTGACCTCCTCTCAACTGATTTTATAGCCACAGACCACATAAAAATGGAATATACGGGGTAACAAAAAGCGCCTCTAAAAGCCACGTTTTTACTGAAATCAAATTGAAAAAAAATGATGTATAGCCCCAATTACATACATTTAAATGTCCCCTTTAAGGTTAAAGGGGTTGTCCAGGTTTGAGGCTGAAGTCTGCAGTCACTCTATGAAAGATCTCATTTTTGTCCATTGCTTTCTTTTTTTCAGAACTGCCTGGGTCCAAAAAATCAAATCCGCCTCGGAAAACTTCATCGATACCGAGAAGAAGAAAAGGGAAAAAGCGTACCAAGGTATTCCGAATATTTGTGACACTCCCCTTAATCCAGAAAGTCCAGTAATCCAGCATGACTTACCTTTTATTTGGGTCTCCTGGCTTTTCTATGTTGTTGCTCGTCCTTGTACCAACACTTTTATATTATTTTTTACGTTTTTTTTTTTTTTTTACATTTTGCTACTTTTGCTACCAGTCTGAATAGCAGCCGTATTTTTCCGTTTTTGCACCTCCTTTATAGATTATAATAGAAAAGATTATTACAGTATGGCTGACTCAATATAGAATTTAATTTTCTTCCCGCAGCGAGATCTCACAAGACTTCTGGGATTGGGCGTCTCATGGTGCAAGTCAATGAAGCGGCAGAGTTAAAAGCCTGTAAACCTAACGGTAAGTGCACAATATTGGTGGGGGTCCTAAAGAGAAGCCGTCACTATGGAAAGGATGTCATTGTGGTCTCCAGGTATTGAAGGCTACACCCGCCACATACTGCTTGTAGCACTGAGGTCTGTGTATAGCAGTATGCAGTAAGCTCTTCAGCTCCCCCTAGTGGTGGCTGCAGGCAGACAGAATTTTATCATTTAATTCAATCCCACTACTTTTTTTTGCACTTTTATTTTTTTCCTCACCTTCTTTGAGGGTTAAGTTGTTGTTTTCAATGACCCAATTCACTTGACCATATAATGTACTGAAAAATGAGACAAAAAAATTCGGTGCGGTGAATTGGTGAAAAAAAAAAAAAAACTAAATTCCGCCATTGTTATTTTTTTGAAGCTTGCTCACGTCGCTGCTGTTAGAGACATTTGCTGGCTGTATTAAACATTACAATAACGTATCATTGCACTTATTCACAATACTGCGTCACTGCACTGATTCGCTTCAATGTATCATTGCACTTATTTGCTTCAATGTATCACTGCACGGATTCGCTACAATATATCATTACACTGATTCGCTATAATGCTTCATTGCACTGATTCGCTATAATGCTTCATTGCACTGATTCGCTATAATGCATCACTGCACTGATTCGCTATAATGTATGATTGCACTGATTCGCTATAATGTATAATTGCACTGATTAGCTATAATAAATCATTGTACTGATTCTCTATAATGCTTCATTGTACTGATTCGCTATAATGCTTCATTGTACTCTATAATGGATCATTGCACTGTTTAGCTGTAATAGATCATTGCACTGATTCTCTATAATGCGTCATTGTACTGATTCGCTATACTGTATCATTGCACTGATTCGTTATAATGTATTATTGCACTGATTCTCTGTAATACATCATTGCACTGATTCGCTATAATACATCATTGCACTGATTCGCTATAATACATCATTGCACTAATTCGCTATAATACATCATTGCACTGATTCACTATAATACATCATTGCACTGATTCACTATAATACATCATTGCACTGATTCGCTATAATGTATCATTGCACTGATTCTCTATAATACATCATTGCACTGATTCGCTATAATACATCATTGCACTGATTCGCTATAATACATCATTGCACTGATTCGCTATAATACATCATTGTACTGATTCGCTATAATGTATCATTGCACTGATTCTCTATAATACATCATTGCACTGATTCGCTATAATACATCATTGTACTGATTCGCTATAATACATCATTGCACTGATTCGCTATAATACATCATTGCACTGATTCGTTATAATACATCATTGCACTGATTCACTATAATACATCATTGTACTGATTCGCTATAATGTATCATTGCACTGATTCTCTATAATACATCATTGCACTGATTCGCTATAATGTATCATTGCACTGATTCTCTATAATACATCATTGCACTGATTCGTTATAATACATCATTGCACTGATTCGCTATAATACATCATTGTACTGATTCGCTATAATACATCATTGCACTGATTCGCTATAATGTATCATTGCACTGATTCGCTATAATACATCATTGCACTGATTCGCTATAATGTATCATTGCACTGATTCTCTATAATACATCATTGCACTGATTCGTTATAATACATCATTGCACTGATTTGCTATAATGCGTCATTGTACTAATTTGCTATAATTTGAAGAACAATAGGGGTAGCCAGGGGCACAAAATATCTATAGTATATCATCTGGGAAAATTATGGTTAACGTATAAAGAAAAATACAGAGTAGTAAGCACTCCCAGATGGAATTATTATGCCCAAATAACGGATCAAGACGGTTATCAAAGAGAACATATAATGAGAGAGGGGAGGAAATAAATCCAAAAAAAGATAACCTTTTGTCTTATAATAAAATTGCTTTATTAAAGTACAAGGCAAGAGGACAGTGGTGACAACAGAACCGTCCAACAATAAATAAAAACAACTAACACACACAGGACAACTAGGAAATCTGCCTGCCGACCCATATTAACAATAGAACGCTATTTAGCATATTGGGTCCAGATAACAAGACCGGAAGGGGGCATAGCCTATGTCGAATAGATCACTAAGAGGGACCACAATATCCCATATATAACAATACAATGATTAACATACATTACAATGTAGCTATAATAAGACAAGGCTATAGAAGGCGGTAGAGAAATAGTTAATACATCACCCCAAACGGTACTTCACAGATGCAGAGTCCCGGTGTCCGCCCCAACGCGCGTTTCGGAACACCTTCGTCAGGGGGCGCTTAGTAAATTACAGAAAGTGTGCAGTATAAAAAGGCCAAGGACCGGAAGTGAACCCGAGCAGTGCCCCGGAAATGGACGCGCATATCCGAGCAGCCGCCGGCACAACAGAGGAGGGCAGCGTCATCCAGGCTGTGCGGGCCGATACACGTGGGGCCCCACGTGATCCGCTCACAGTAAACACTGGATCGCCATCCACCAAAGGGTAAGCAGGCGGGCGCATGCGCAGCAACATAGCCGAGGCCAGAACCGTCATAGAAGGTATGGGCAGAAACAAGGAACAGATCGCACTGATCTGTACTAGCGAACAAACCGCAATCAATCCAGGGGTCATTGTTGACATATGGACAATGTCTACATATACGGAACAAAGAGAGATATCGAACAGAGAAAGATAACTTGCGCCCGCCTGCTTACCCTTTGGTGGATAGCGATCCAGTGTTTACTGTGAGCGGATCACGTGGGGCCCCACGTGTATCGGCCCGCACAGCCTGGATGACGCTGCCCTCCTCTGTTGTGCCGGCGGCTGCTAGGATATGCGCGTCCATTTCCGGGGCACTGCTCGGGTTCACTTCCGGTCCTTGGCCTTTTTATACTGCACACTTTCTGTAATTTACTAAGCGCCCCCTGACTAAGGTGTTCCGAAACGCGCGTTGGGGCGGACACCGGGACTCTGCATCTGTGAAGTACCGTTTGGGGTGATGTATTAACTATTTCTCTACCGCCTTCTATAGCCTTGTCTTATTATAGCTACATTGTAATGTATGTTAATCATTGTATTGTTATATATGGGATATGGTGGTCCCTCTTAGTGATCTATTCGACATAGGCTATGCCCCCTTCCGGTCTTGTTATCTGGACCCAATATGCTAAATAGCGTTCTATTGTTAATATGGGTCGGCAGGCAGATTTCCTAGTTGTCCTGTGTGTGTTAGTTGTTTTTATTTATTGTTGGACGGTTCTGTTGTCACCACTGTCCTCTTGCCTTGCAATTTTATTATAAGACAAAAGGTTATCTGTTTTTGGATTTATTTCCTCCCCTCTCTCATAATTTGCTATAATGTATCATTGCACTGATTCGCTATAATTTGTCAATGTACTGATTCGCTATAATGCATCATTGCACTGATTAGTTATAATGCATCATTGCACTGATTCGCTATAATGCGTCATTGTACTGATTTGCTATAATGCATCATTGCACAGATTCGCTATAATGCGTCATTGTTCGCTATAATGCATCATTGTACTAATTCGCTATAATGCATCATTGCACTGATTAGCTATAATGCCTCATTGTACTAATTCGCTATAATGTATCATTGCACTGATTAGCTATAATGTATCATTGCACTGATTCTCTATAATACATCATTTCACTGATTCGCTATAATACATCATTGCACTGATTCGCTATAATACATCATTGCACTGATTCTCTATAATACATCATTGCAGTGATTCGCTATAATGCATCATTGCACTGATTAGCTATAATGCCTCATTGTACTAATTCGCTATAATGTATCATTGCACTGATTCGCTATAATGTATCATTGCACTGATTCTCTATAATACATCATTTCACTGATTCTCTATAATACATCATTGCACTGATTCTCTATAATACATCATTGCACTGATTCGCTATAATGCATTATTGTACTGATTCGCTATAATGCATCATTGCACTGATTAGTTATAATGCATCATTGTACTGATTGCTATGAGAAAAAACTTCTGTACAGATTTTCAGCATGTAATTTTGAGCCAGACTGTTAGTATTCACCGAATTGCAAGCACCGATTTATCCTCATTTGTGACGAATTGAAGCATAAAGGATATTAAGAAATAGCAGAAATGTACATTACAGATTTTTTTTGATTCGCTGGAGATATAGTATAAACCTCCATAATCATCTGAGGTTATTATGTGGGGTATTGAATCTCGGTCACATTCATATCACTGGAGCTGCACTGCAATACTGGATGTAACCTCGCTATAATACATCATTGTACTGATTCGCTATAATGCGTCATTGTACTGATTCGCTATAATGCGTCATTGTACTTATTCGCTATAATGGATCATTGCACTGATTCGCTATAATGTATTATTGCACTGATTCGCTATAATGTATTATTGCACTGATTCGCTATAATGCGTCATTGTACTGATTCGCTATAATGGATCATTGCACTGATTCGCTATAATGCATCATTGCACTGATTCGCTATAATGTATTATTGCACTGATTCGCTATAATACGTCATTGTACTGATTCGCTATAATGCATCATTGCACTGATTCGCTCTAATGCGACAATGTACAGATTTGCTATAATGGATCATTGCACTGATTTGCTATAATGTATCATTGCACTGATTCGCTATAATGCGTCATTGCACTGATTTGCTATAATGCATCATTGCACTGATTCGCTCTAATGCGTCAATGTACAGATTTGCTATAATGGATCATTGCACTGATTCACTATAATGTATCATTGCACTGATTCGCTATAATGCGTCATTGTACTGATTCGCTATAATGTGTCATTGCACTGATTAGCTATAATGTATCATTGCACTGATTCGCTATAATGTATCATTTCACTGAGTCGCTATAATACATCATTGCACTGATTCTCTATAATACATCATTTCACTGATTCGCTATAACGCGTCATTGTACTGATTCGCTATAATGGATCATTGCACTGATTCGCTATAATGCATCATTGTACTAATTCGCTATAATACATCATTGCACTGATTTGCTATAATGCGTCATTGTACTGATTCACTATAATGCGTCATTGTACTGATTAGCTATAATGCATCATTGTACTGATTCACTATAATGCGTCATTGTACTGATTCGCTATAATACGTCATTGTACTGATTCGCTATAATGTATCATTGTACTGATTCGCTATAATGCGTCATTGTACTGATTCGCTATAATACATCATTGTACTGATTCGCTATAATACGTCATTGTACTAATTCGCTATAATGTATCATTGCACTGATTCGCTATAATACATCATTGCACTGATTCGCTATAATACGTCATTGTACTGATTCGCTATAATGTATCATTGTACTGATTCGCTATAATGCGTCATTGTACTGATTTGCTATAATGTATCATTGTACTGATTCGCTATAATACGTCATTGTACTAATTCGCTATAATGTATCATTGCACTGATTCGCTATAATACATCATTGCACTGATTCGCTATAATGCGTCATTGTACTGATTTGCTATAATGTATCATTGCACTGATTCGCTATAATACATCATTGCACTGATTCGCTATAATACATCATTGCACTGATTCGCTATAATACATCATTGTACTGATTGCTATGAAAAAAAAACCTTCTGTACCGATTTTCAGCATGTAATTTTGAGCCAGACTGTTAGTATTCACCGAATTGCAAGCACCGATTTATCCTCATTTGTGACGAATTGAAGCATAAAGGATATTAAGAAATAGCAGAAATGTACATTACAGATTTTTTTTGATTCGCTGGAGATATAGTATAAACCTCCATAATCATCTGAGGTTATTATGTGGGGTATTGAATCTCGGTCACATTCATATCACTGGAGCTGCACTGCAATACTGGATGTAACCTCGCTATAATACATCATTGTACTGATTCGCTATAATGCGTCATTGTACTGATTCGCTATAATGCGTCATTGTACTTATTCGCTATAATGGATCATTGCACTGATTCGCTATAATGTATTATTGCACTGATTCGCTATAATGTATTATTGCACTGATTCGCTATAATGCGTCATTGTACTGATTCGCTATAATGGATCATTGCACTGATTCGCTATAATGCATCATTGCACTGATTCGCTATAATGTATTATTGCACTGATTCGCTATAATACGTCATTGTACTGATTCGCTATAATGCATCATTGCACTGATTCGCTCTAATGCGACAATGTACAGATTTGCTATAATGGATCATTGCACTGATTTGCTATAATGTATCATTGCACTGATTCGCTATAATGCGTCATTGCACTGATTTGCTATAATGCATCATTGCACTGATTCGCTCTAATGCGTCAATGTACAGATTTGCTATAATGGATCATTGCACTGATTCACTATAATGTATCATTGCACTGATTCGCTATAATGCGTCATTGTACTGATTCACTATAATGTGTCATTGCACTGATTAGCTATAATGTATCATTGCACTGATTCGCTATAATGTATCATTTCACTGAGTCGCTATAATACATCATTGCACTGATTCTCTATAATACATCATTTCACTGATTCGCTATAACGCGTCATTGTACTGATTCGCTATAATGGATCATTGCACTGATTCGCTATAATGCATCATTGTACTAATTCGCTATAATACATCATTGCACTGATTTGCTATAATGCGTCATTGTACTGATTCACTATAATGCGTCATTGTACTGATTAGCTATAATGCATCATTGTACTGATTCACTATAATGCGTCATTGTACTGATTCGCTATAATACGTCATTGTACTGATTCGCTATAATGTATCATTGTACTGATTCGCTATAATGCGTCATTGTACTGATTCGCTATAATACATCATTGTACTGATTCGCTATAATGCGTCATTGTACTGATTTGCTATAATGTATCATTGTACTGATTCGCTATAATACGTCATTGTACTGATTCGCTATAATGTATCATTGCACTGATTCGCTATAATACATCATTGCACTGATTCGCTATAATGCGTCATTGTACTGATTTGCTATAATGTATCATTGCACTGATTCGCTATAATACATCATTGCACTGATTCGCTATAATACATCATTGCACTGATTCGCTATAATACATCATTGCACTGATTCGCTATAATACATCATTGCACTGATTCGCTATAATACATCATTGCACTGATTCGCTATAATACATCATTGTACTGATTGCTATGAAAAAAAAACCTTCTGTACCGATTTTCAGCATGTAATTTTGAGCCAGACTGTTAGTATTCACCGAATTGCAAGCACCGATTTATCCTCATTTGTGACGAATTGAAGCATAAAGGATATTAAGAAATAGCAGAAATGTACATTACAGATTTTTTTTTTGATTTGCTGGAGATATAATATAAACCTCAATAATCATCTGAGGTTATTATGTGGGGTATTGAATCTCGGTCACATTCATATCACTGGAGCTGCACTGCAATACTGGATGTAACCTCTGCACAGGGGTGGCGCTGTTTCTGGAAGAAGGCAGCTATGATTTTCTCCTTTAATCACAAGGAAGTTTGATAACCCAGAATACAGCTGATCTTGCGATTGCCCGTTTTATTAGAAGGGAATCGTCTCTCTGGGCTTAGTAGGAATCCTGACATGTTGTATGTCTGTCACACAGGGAAGAGTAATCCGTACTGTGAGGTGAGCCTGGGCTCCCAGTGTTACACCAGCCGAGCCATCACCGATACCCTCAGCCCAAAGTGGAACTTCACCTGCCAGTTCTTCCTGAAGGATCTGTACCAGGACGTGCTGTGCATCACCGTGTTCGACAGAGACCAGTTTTCCCCGGACGGTGAGTCCTCGTCACCTGTATTCTCCGCATCCACACTACCTGCAGCGCTCTGACCTCCTGTCTGTGACATTTCTGTCAATATTTTATTATATCTTTTCATGGCACAATATTGAGGCCTGTAAGCAGTGTAAATTTGGTGTGCTCTCCAAATACCCCAACACACAGCCATTAATGTCTAAACCGATGGCAACGAAAGTGAGTACACCCTTATGTGAAAATGGCCAAATTGTGCCCGAAGTGTGAATATTTTGTGTGGCCTCCATTATTTTCAAGCACTGCCTCAGCTTTCTTGGGCATGGAGGTCACTAGAGCTTCACCGGTCGCCACTGGAATCCTCTTCCTCTCCTCCATGATGACACCACAGAGCTGGTGGATGTTACAGACCTTGCGCTCCTCCACTTTCCGTTTGGGGATGCCCCACAGATGCTCAATTGGGTTTAAGTCTGGAGACATGGTTGGCCAGACCAGCACCTTTACCCTCAGTTTCTTTAGCAAGGCAGTGGTCATCTTGGAGGTGTTCGAGGTTATCATGTTGGAATACTGCTCAGTTTCCGAAGGGAGGGCATCATGCTGTGCTTCAGTATGTCACAGTACTTGTTGGCATTCATGGTTCCATCAATGAACTATAGCCCCCCCCCCCCCACAGCTGGCAGCATTCATGCAGCCCCAAACCATGACACTCCTACCACCATGCTTGACTGTAGGCAAGACACATTTGTCTTTGTACTCCTCATCTGGTTGCCATCTCACAAGCTTGACACCATCTGACCCAAATAAGTTTATCTTGGTCTCATTAGACCACAGGACATGGTTTCAGTAATCCATGTCCTTAGTCTGCTTGTCTTCAGCCAACTGTATGCGGGCTTTCTTGTGCATCATCTTTAGAAGAGGTTTCCTTCTGGGATGACAGCCATGCAGACCACTTTGATGCAGCGTGCGGCATATTGTCTGAGCACTGACAGTCTGACTCCCACCTTTTTAACCTACATCTATTCTGAAAAGACAACATCTGGATATGACGCTGACCACGTGCACTCAACTTCTTTGGTTGACCATGTTGAGGCCAGTTCTGAGTTGAACCTGACTTGTTACACCACTGTATGGTCTTGGTCTCCATGCTGCAGCTCAGTCTCAGTGTGTTGGCAATCTTCTCTATCCTCGGCCATCTTTATGTAGAGTAACAAGTCTTTTTTTCAGATCCTCAGAGTTCTTTGCCATGAGGAGCCATGTTCAACTTCCAGTGACCGGTATGAGAGCGATAACACCAAATTTCCCACCACTGCTCCTCATTCACACCTGAGACCTTGTAACACTAATGAGCCACATGACACCGAGGAGGGAAAATGGCTAATTTGGCACAATTTGGACATTTTCACTTAAAGGTGACCACACTTTTGTTGCCAATGGTTTAGACATTAATGGCTGTAATGAGTTATTTAGAGGGCACACCTAATTTACACTATTATACAGGATGTGCACTGACAACTGTACATTATATCAAAGTGTCAGATCTTCAGTGTTGTCTTCTGAAAACATCCTACAGCAACCCCACAGGAGAAACGATGTATTACATTCTGCTCATTCACATCAATGCTGGTCAGGTCCTCCAGTGAGGAAGACACTCCTTGTAACCATTCCTCTCGTTGGCCAAGAGACAAGGATCCTGAGCAGAGGACCTCCCTCTATTAATGTTGAATTCCGTATATGTTATATAAATATCGGTGCCCTAAACCGGGAACCCCAGAGCACAGAACCAATTAGAGGGGGCGATCTGCTGCTTAGGACCCTGTCTATGAGCCAAAAATGTTCTGGTGGACACCTGCTCTTCATGTATAAAATGGCCTCTATGTAGTATTATTTTTTTTCCTCTGCAAGAACCAAGGCTTCTCCTGTCAAGATCTTTTCGGCTAAATATACACGATGACGTGTCACGTGACATCCTGATGGCGTTGCAATGTTACCTGCTGGCATTGTCACAAATGTGTCCAAATGTGTCTGTCAATTGTAGCTATCAAGTGTCTACCGCAAAAATCTACCTGTATGATGTGAAACGGTAGTCACCCAGCCAGTTGGTCAAGTGGGTACTATACAAACCCAACGTTTACTCTGCAGGATACACAAAAGTGATTTCTGAATTAGAGGGGGATATACATACGCCATAAATGTCTGGTAGAGATGGGAGCACTTTGGGGACCCATACCGGTCTCAAAAACAGGGCCCTGTCTCACACCACTGTGAATGTAAAGGGGGCCATTTATTCACTTTCTCCATTTCTATGGTGGTTTCAAATGTGGCTGAGGAAACACCTCGCCATTCTCAAGTTAGGTCCCGAAAATGAGATTTGCATCTGCTTTTAAAAAGAGTGGTCCCTCATTCATTACCCTAAGCAGAGAACTGCCGTGGAGCACTTGGCATGTGTATAGAACAGTCTGTTGATTTTACCAAACACAGTGTAATACCTCCTTTTCCCTGTGGGGGCACTGCAGGGAAATGTAACACTCACTGCTGAGGTTCCCCCTAGTTAATCACTGTAGGTCATAGCAGAATATTTTTCCCTGGAGACCCCTTAAAGGGAATCTGTCAGCAGATTTATTCTGAAAGCAGCATGATCTAGGGTCCAGAAATGTGTCATTTGCTCAGCAGCTTGCTGTAGTTTCAGTGCAATCAGTGTTTTATCAGCAGCAGATTATCACTGCAAGACTAGGTGTCACGTGCCAGTTAGTCCGGCTAATGTGTGTAACCCCGCCCCCACCACTGATTGGCAGCTTGCCGACAGTGTACACAGGAAGCTGCCAATCAGTGGTGTGGGCGGGGTTATACACAGCTCAGCATTCTGAGCTCTGCTACATCTACAGCTTAGAACACAGGGATTCCCTCTAAGCCATATTCACAGGAGAACTCAAAATGTAAATTATCATCTGGCCTCTATAAATGTAATAATCTTTTTTTCAGATTTTCTGGGCCGCACTGAGATTCCAGTAGCGAAGATCAGGTCTGAACAAGAGAGCAAAGGCCCGTCCACCAAACGTCTACTCCTACACGAGGTGCCAACGGGGGAGGTGTTCGTACGGCTGGACCTGCAGCTATTCTAACCAGCGCCCCTAACAGTCAATTGTGGGGTATACGCTAAAACTCAAGAGCGCAAAACTGTCCGCAGACTTCCCAGTCCTCTGCTACTGACCTATGCAAAATGCGGGAGACACAATCACAGTGCCTTGTGCCAAGCAGAACCGCCACGCTTCATGTTTTGCGACATTTTAAGGGTCCGTTTTAACCGTTTCTTTTCGTTGGTGCCAGGCGGGGAGGGAAACATATCGATCTTCTATGAGAGCAGACGTGGCATATATGTGGTGCCATGATAGCGAAGGTCCTCATTATTACCTACCAAGCTTCCCCATGGGAATAAGATAATTTATGATCTCTTTTTTTTTTGCATTATATTAAAGGAATTTAAAAAAAAAAATCTAAACATTTTTCTGGATTCGTAAAAACGATATGGAAATTTAGATTTGGGAAAAAAAATCTAATTTTGTAAGAATCTTGAGCGTGAAAAGAATGAAGACGTTAAGCAGCTAAAATTCTATATTTATAGTCGTGTATATATTTCTATATGACGGATACACTGGGAGAGTTTTTTTTTTATATTTATGATGTGATGAATACCATTGTCCGATATGACTTTCTCTTAAAGGGGCAGGTTTGTTTTACGTTATTTTTATGCTGATTTTGGACGGATTTCTTTATAACATATCACTTCTGGGAAGCAACGCCGGAGCTGTGCTGCTGCTGCAAGGACATGCTACAATGCATTAATTGTTAATTTTCACGTATTGGCTCATTTTACAGGTTTAGTCTGTGTGTGTGCATAACGTTTAAGTAACCTGGTAATTCATTACATTATCATACTCCATTCACATCCAGAGCTGCACTCAGAATTCTGCTAATGTGGATTAATCTGGCAAACTTTGTTTGTTTTTTTCCCCCTTGCTTTTTTCATTGCATTACGTTACGTTTGAGGCTTTGTTCACATCATGGTTAGAGCCTATAAGATGGGGAAAAGACCTCCGTGTTTATGCTAAATGTATCCATAGAGCTTCATATATCAGACGGAGGCCAAAACGGAGGTCAAAAGAGTGTTCTGTTAGTGTGTTGGCGTATGATATGTTGGTATACCCTTTTTATTTGTATTAAGGAGTAAAATGGTAAACTACTTGATCCAAATGTATAAAAATATATATATACTAGGCAGTATAATTTTTTTTTCAAGGGGCAAAGTATTCCACTGTATGTGTACATTGTGGTGAATGCGGCTTTCCATCAGAGGGAGCCTTTGGGAGACCCTCCATATCCTGGACCTAGGCTCTAAACATGACGTGAATGCGGCCGTCCCCTTACACCTATCCAGAGCGGATTTCAGAATATGATAGTTTTTTGTGTCGACGAGTTTGCAAATAATTTTCGTTGTAGTACATCATCGGCATCACTCAGCTCCAAGGCGGAAAAGAGTGACGCTAGACAACCCCTTTAAAGTGGGTTTCCGATGTTGGAAAAAAACTTTTTTTTCCCCCCCCTGGGCAGATGTTTAAAAACAACTGTGCTTTACTCACCCAGCCTGGGTCGAGCGCCGAGTCCTCCACCACTGCTCTGGTGACTCTGCGCTGGACCTGGGGAGGGGGAAGTAGAAAAGTTTATTTTTTAAAGCAAACTACTCTAGGGAGACCAGAAAACCCCTTTTGCGCGAGTATCTGCTCATAACGTCTTCTTCAGGTGCATTCCGCCTGGAACTCTCCTGAAAAAGCGCTGCAGTACTGATACAACAGTGCACATCCCGCAACAGAAATGTAAACACCACATTTCTGTGCACCCGCTGAGTCTTTTGTTCCTTCTTTTTAACCATTTTGAGGGTTTGGAGACAGTGATAAGGCTATAAGGAGAGCCATGTTCATTGTTTGGGTGGCGGCTGCCGAGTTCTAGGTTAGAGACCACCGGAGAGTCCGCCGTCGGAATGAAGATGTCGTGAGCACATACCCTTAAGGTTACAAATAATTTTCTACGCCTTTCCTGAATTAAGTCTTATACTCGAGTCACACCCTAAGCTGCATTTAGAATTCTTCTCATTTTAGATAAAGTTGATCGTACGTAATAATTAGGCGCGTTGCTCATCTTGTGCAGTTCCCGTACCCTCAAATTATGCCTTACACTCTATTCACATCACACCCAGAGCTGCAATCACAATTCTGGCCGTCTTCCTTGTAGATCTCCGCAAATGTAAGAACTACTGCTGCCCCTGGTGCATGTGTGCAGGGTATACTCATGGTCTTTTGTGGAAGATTGGGGGTTTAGTAGTGATGAGCGAACATGCTCGAATAAGGTGTTATCTGAGCATGCTCTTGTGCTAACCAATTGTCTTCGGCGTGCTCGAATAATATGTTCCAAACCCCACGGCTGCATGTCTCGCTGCTGTTCGACAGCCACAACACATGTAGGGATTGCCTAATAAACAGGAAATGCATTGTGGCTCTCGAACAGCCACGAGACCTGTAGCAGCGGGGACTCTGTATTTTTCGAGCACGCTGAAGACACTGTTAGCAACAGAGCATGCTCAGATAACACCTTATCCGAGCACGTTCGCTCATCACTAGTGTTTAGATCAGTCCTCTATGCAACTGGAGAATAAGATCTAGAATTCAAAATTAATATATTTTTTTTAACTGCAAAATGTCCAAATTAGACTAAGGTGACATGGCGAATTTTTCAGCAGCACCATTCGAGCTTCAGTCATGGCTAAAGTCGCTCTAGTAGCCCAAGTATAATTGATTGATTATTTTGTGCTTTTGTTAGATTGGGGCATTTTATGATGTTAATATATTGTATTCTATATTCTGTGGTCCAAACAGCAAAAAAAAAAATAAAAAATTATAAAATGACCACTAGGGGCGCTGTACCACTGAGCACTATTGTGCTTATTTAAAAAAAGAATATAAATCCTAAATTGTAAAAATGGGGGAAAAAAAGTGTTGTTCAGACGCGCAGAAAATAGACCCTCCCCAACCCGTGGTAGTGGTTTAATCAAAGGCAAAAGGCGCAGATTTCTTCTAGGTAGAGAAGGGTTCCTGATGCAGCAAGCTGCTTCCCAGCCAGAACCATTGGGTGACACACAATATGGAGAGAAACACGAGTGAATGAGACATAATGTCCCTTTAACCTGAAGTAACCCATAATGAGGAAGTTGATATTTTGTTTTCCTTTTTTTTTTTTTTTCAAAAAAGAAAACCCTGTAAAATCTTATACACTTCAGCCCTGTTACTGTGTGTGGCTGTAGATAGTCCCTACATTATAATAGATATTCATAGAAAATGGGAGGATGGAGTTTCAGAATGTTTAGGTGGTGACTTCTGAATATAAAATTACTTTTGTTTATCCCAAGTCATCTACTACACAAATCCCCAGTACACTTCCCTTTCAAAAAACAGTCCTCGGCCTCTCGAGTATCCCCTGTGGCAAACTGCTAATCACAGAGGCTGAAGCCACGACCAGACGGGCATTACTATAAGACTGATACTAGGTCTGGTGTTCTAAATCCGTCCTTGTATTACAGGTCTGCACCTTCTTTTGAATAACACATGCCAGTATTACAGTGTTATTCATATGTATGGACATCCTTGTAATATAAGGACAGCCGAAGTCTGCCAAAACTGAATTCATACAAAATAGCTCTTCGTTCTGCCTAATAACGGGAACATTTCTTCTTTAGTAGATCATGTTTTCATCTAACTGCTAATAATAATGCTATTTGATTATGCACAGTAGACTAGGTGATGGGTCTTGTGGGTACCCATGGCGGGACCTAAATCCCAGGCTGAAAATCCCTCTCCCACGTCTGAATAGTAAAAGGGGCTCAGTTTGTCATGTCTAAATGCATATCACCCATTGTGCCTTGTGAGACAAAAAAGAAGCATAGGACTCCAAAGGTATTGGAGAGACAGCTCCAACGCTAACCTAAGGCAATGTTTACACGGCGTTATTTGAGGCATTCAAGAACGGCGTTTTTCGAGCAGAATGCAGTTATAATCAGTACTCCAGCTTAGCTACTTTAGCGACATTCTCCGTTAGTCTTAGGTAATCTAAACCACACCTACTTCCTCATCAAGATGCTGTCCCTTATCCATGCTTTATACTGCAGCTTCTTGTTTACATATAGAATAACACAGAGAGCCAGTACATGTAAAATAGCAAAGACAAAATGATCATTATCTCGATCTAAGGCCTCTTTCACATTTTCGTTTTTTGGCATCCGTCGCAATCCGTTGTTTTGGGGAAAGAAACGGATCCTGCAAATGTGCCTGCAGGATCCGTTTTTTTCCCATTGACTTGTATTGGCGACGGATGGCCACACGTCGTGTCTGTCGTGCGACGGATCCGTCGTGTTTTGGCAGACCGTCGGCACAAAAAAATGTTCAATGTAACTTTTTTTGTGTATCGCGTCCGCCATTTTCGACGGCGCATGCGCTGCCGAAACTCTGCCCCCTCCTCCCCGGACTGCAGATTGGACAGCGGATGCGTCGAAAAACTGCATCCGCTGTCCACGTCGTGCAAAACTTTCACAACGTCCGTCGGTTCGACGGCCCGACGCATTGCGACGGACCCATACCGATGGAAGTGTGAAAGAGGCCTAAACCATTACCGCTTGTAAATTGAGAGCAGAGAGTCTTGAAATCCACTTAATGTGTTGTGACTTTAAAATGTATGAAATGCATGCAAAAAAAATAGGACTTTCTTTACTAGATTGTACATGTTACACCAAAGCAGTCAGTGCTGCACTCTACTTCCCTTAAAGGGGTTGTCTAATCTACATTTAGGATCAGGACCACTTCTCTAATCTGCTCCTGCAGATTGATAGGTCCTGAAGCTACAAGTCTGAACTGTGCACTCACATGCTGCAGCATCGAAGGAGCGCATGGAGACACATGGATCCGGGCAGCTTCAGAGCCGTGCTTGCAAGTGCACACTCCTTGGATAGGAAACCAGCCACTGATGATAGATTATAGAGGTGGCCAGTAACTTAGACAATGAGCAGTAAACTTGGAAAGTTCAAAATTCCCGTTTTCGAGAATGGCGTGGTTTTTTTTTTTTTTAATAAGGGGTAGATTACAAAGTTACTTGTTTTTAGAAGTACTTTGCAATTTTACCCATGTAACAAGCTGTGACAACCACTTTAACCTTGACTCACGTGAAGTAGTGACATCACAGAAGCAGCTGTAGACACAACTATAATACACTCAATGCTTATACATAGGAATTATAGGTAAATAAGCAAATTTTTCAATGCCACCGCTAATCTCAAAGGAAGCAAAACGGCAGACAAGAAAATTTTAACCTGGTAGAGGATTCTATGGAAATTATGTATATACATGTCTATTGCAGCTCAGTCCTTACCTTAGGGTGCACATGGACCCCTTACGGTCCCACCGCTGATATATAATATTACTGGCTACTGAGATCTGGTAATTTTACTGCCTACGGGGACTGAGCTGGGAATTTACAGATTGATGAAAACAATGTCTTGCACTTTTTGCAACTCAAACTTAATTTGAAACTTGATTCTAATGAATAGGAAGATGCGTGTAATTTTATCATATTGCACTGTGTGGTTATATGATATATAATATACGATGCCTTAACCGAGAGACTGGGATCTAATATAGTCTATAGAACGCAGTGTTCTGAACAGCGTTTCTCGCCTTTATCGGACCTGATTTAACACTGGGTAGATTAATGTATTTTTTTAACTTAATATTTTGACCGCTTCACTTGACGCTCAGGCAAAATGGTTTGAGGAACTGGGTTCAGTGAGGAATCGGTTTGTTAGATGCTGCGACATGGCAATTGTTTTTTTTCCGATGTACAATATGAATGTGTATTGCTAATCTATGATTGTTCTGCATGTTGAGATGATGCTAAAATGTATATAAAAGAAAAAAAAACTGATTTTTGGCTCCTGACTCTCTTTAGGATAAAAAAAACATTTCGTTAAGGAGAATCTGTCAATAAGATCGACATTTATGTGCATGCATCTCTTTGAAAGCTAAATCTCTTGACACCTTTATATTTCTATTTGTTGTTGCATATCCAAAAAAATTTGCATTTTTGTTCATATGCAAATGAGGCATTAAGTGCTGGAGCACTTCCCAAGCCTTTGCCTCCCCATGTTGTTTCCCTGCCTAGCACGTGCTTTAACTTGATTGATGGCTCACTTTCTCTGTGATATAAGGCAAATGCGTCAGACCGAGCGCTATCAAGAGGCTTGTTCTTGGTGGGGAGAAGACTTGGGGGGGGGGGAAGGGGAATGCAGCAACAGACCGAAGATATAAAGGTGTCGATCAAAGATCTGCATGCCCATATCTGCAGTTTACAGTGGGAGGGGGAAATTGGTTGATCTTATTGAAAGATTTCCTTTAAAGGAAACAGCTACAATATTTAAAGCTTTGATATGTGTTTTTGGCTTTGCAGAGTTAAGCACAATTTAATTCCATTTTACAGGTATTGGTTAGAGTGCATTGTATTTAATAACCCCTTTTGAGACTTCACCAAAAGCTCCATGTGTGACATTCTAGTAAATTTATAAATGTGTGCTATTTTTCCATTTGGGGGGGTCTGTATTATATGTATTTATTAGGCAAAATGGACACAATTGGCAGCCAAGAGAAATAAGGAAACCTGCCTTATACACATCAAACAGACTGAAACTACAACTGTGGTCCTTTTATGTGATAGCCAGGAAGCCATTCCTCAGGTTTTGGAGGTTTTTTTTATTGATTTTTTTTTTTTAAACTTCTTCCTTCTACACCAACACAGTAATACATTTCCCCAGTGTCTGTGACACACATCATCTATGTTGTGATGGTGTTTGGGGGCTCGGGTCCCCAGTGTTTGCAGCATGCAGGGAGGGACGATGGTCTCGCTGGAAACTTCCTCTTCTGACTGATTTTCATCTCGCATCTGACGATCTCAGGGGGATATTTGTTATCTCCCCACAGCTTGAAATCCAGACTTTCCTGGTTACAGGACCCTCTGACTCTGTGCCTGTAATACATTAGAAAGTAATGGCTCGTACTTTAATGAATCCCTACATATTACAGGAAGCCATCTTGAATTTGCAGGGGAGGGTTTACCACTATTTTCTGGACCTCTACTTTCGTTAAAACCAAACTAGCTTTCTTTGTGTATGTGGGTGTTTTGACCTTAGTATAGCTGTGGAAATATATATATATATGTATAGCTGTGGAATATATATATATATATATATATATATATATATATATATATATATATATATATATATACACACACACACACACTCACTCTATTGGGAGGGGGGGGAGCAGAAAAAAAAACTTTGAGGGGTTACTTTGCTCTGGGATCCCATGACGATCCTCACCCAGTTTGCATTGCTCTGGGATCCCATGAAAATCCTCACCTGGGTTACTTTGCTCTGGGATCCCATGAAGAGCCTCATCTGGGTTACTTTGCTCTGGGAGCCCATGAAGAGCCTCACCTGGGTTACTTTGCTCTGGGATCCCATGAAGAGCCTCATCTGGGTTACTTTGCTCTGGGATCCCATGAAGAGCCTCATCTGGGTTACTTTGCTCTGGGAGCCCATGAAGAGCCTCACCTGGGTTACTTTGCTCTGGGATCCCATGAAGAGCCTCACCTGGGTTACTTTTTCTCTGGGAGCCCATGAAGAGCCTCACCTGGGTTACTTTTTCTCTGGGAGCCCATGAAGAGCCTCACCTGGGTTACTTTGCTCTGGGATCCCATGAAGAGCCTCATCTGGGTTACTTTGCTCTGGGAGCCCATGAAGAGCCTCACCTGGGTTACTTTGCTCTGGGATCCCATGAAGAGCTTCACCTGGGTTACTTTGCTCTGGGATCCCATGAAGAGCCTCACCTGGGTTACTTTGCTCTGGGATCCCATGAAGAGCCTCACCTGGGTTACTTTGCTCTGGGTCCCATGATGAGCCTCACCTGGGTTACTCTGCTCTGGGATCCCATGATGAGCCTCACCTGGGTTACTCTGCTCTGGGATCCTATGATGAGCCTCACCTGGGTAACTCTGCTCTGGGATCCCAGGAAGATCCTCACCTGGGTAACTCTGCTCTGGGATCCCAGGAAGATCCTCACCTGCTCTTCAGCCTGATGTCACTCTCGATGTATCCTAATGGAGTCTTCAGCCACTCTGCTCCATTCATGCTCTGACGACCCAGTGGAACCCGAGGAAGCTTCTGCGAGGTCAGTTCATGGATCTCTTTGGCGGAAAACACCCGGCCTTTAAGAGGAGAATGACAGATCAAAAGACCGAGGCCTAATATGGCTAACACTGGTCACCCAGGGGCAAAAGGCTTCTCATATGTACCTCATACCCAAGTTTTGTCCCTCTCCTTAATGGGTACCCTGGGCATCTGCCTACAACTCCTCCTACACCATAAGAAAGAAAAAAAAATGACATGTAGGAGTAGGTGGTAGCCCTGATGCTTTACCTGTGTCACAGTGCATGGCTATCTTCTCCTCCTCACACCTCCTCTGAGATTGCTGGAGAAGAGGGTCCGGAAACATCTGAGTTGAAATCTGAACAAGAAATACTAATAAATGTACGATATATTTTACGTTCCAGGGGAATGTGTGTTTAGAGGAAGCAACTATTGCAAATATATTTATCTGCCATATTGTTTAATTTTCCTTACGCCATTTCAATCAACATTTAAAGGGTAGCAATCATTTTTTTTAGTTATACTCTTACATCAAAATTGCAACACCCAAGATGGAAAAGTCATAAAATTATGGAAAGCGCAGGATGGATAGACATTTTAATGATCAGCAAATTCTGAAAAAAATGGAACCAACATTTTCAAAACATCTGAATGTATTCAGTACCGAGTATGAGCCATTTGCAGAAATCACCGCACTTAAGGTACCTTCACACTGAACAATTTAACAACGATATCGCTAGCGATCCGTGACGTTGCAGCGTCCTGGCTAGCGATATCGTTGTGTTTGACACGCAGCAGCGATCTGGATCCTGCTGTGACATCGTTGGTCGGAGCAGAAAGGCCAGAACTTTATTTGGTAGCTGGATCTCCCGCAGACATCGCTGAATCGGCGTGTGTGACGCCGATTCAGCGATGTCTTCACTGGTAACCAGGGTAAACATCGGGTTACTAAGCGCAGGGCCGCGCTTAGTAACCCGATATTTACCCTGGTTACCATTGTAAATGTAAAAAAAAACAAACACTACATACTTACATTCCGGTGTCTGTCCCCCGGCGTTCTGCTTCCCTGCACTCCTGCATCCTGTGTCAGCGCCGGCCGGCCGTAAAGCAGATTACAGCGGTGACGTCACCGCTCTGCTTTACGGCCGGCACTTACACAGTGCAGGGAAGCAGAGCGCCGGGGGACAGACACCGGAATGTAAGTATGTAGTGTTTTGTTTTTTTTTACATTTACACTGGTAACGGCCCTGCGCTTAGTAACCCGATGTTTATCCTGGTTACCCGGGGACTTTGGCATCATTGGTCGCTGGAGAGCTGTCTGTGTGACAGCTCTCCAGCGACCACACAGCGGCGCTGCAGCAATCGGGATCGTTGTCTAGATCTCTGCAGCGTCGCTTAATGTGACGGTACCTCTATAGCCTTGGTTGCTATCAGGAAGGTTATTAGTCATCTGAGGAAGGTTCTGTGCCACTGAATGCACAATCATCAAGATCCGCTACTGGCAGCTCCATGTGTAATTGCCGATCAATGATGTCCCAGATATGTTCTATGGCGGACAAGTCTGGAGGTGCTGCAGGCCATGGTAACATGTTTAGGCCATGAAAGCTGCACAAAGGAGCATGAGCAACATGAGGCCTTATGTCTTAAAAAACGGCTTTGGACACTGGAGAAATAGATACACCATTGGTTCCACCACCAAATTAATGTAACGCCGAGCTGTTAGTGCCCCTGGCAAGAAAACTAGAAGGGTCCAACTAAGATACACTGTGCTACCCCACACCACAATCCTGGGAGTAGGATGTATGTGAAGTTCCCTCGTGAAGGCCTCTCCATAACGTTTCCCACATGGTCTCCAGACACCGACACCTCTACCAGTCATTACACTAGTTGCCCATCCGCTAAAGAATACAATACAATCTTATCTCTCTCACCCACAAATCTCTCCACCGTTCTGCACCACCCTTCATCTCCTCCCTCATCTCTATCACCTTACCGTTGCCCTCCGTTCTGCAGCTGATCTGAGATGAACATCCTCCATAATCCAAACCTCCCACCTCTGTCTCCAAGGCTTCTCTCGTGCTGCACCACTTTTCTGGAATGCACTACCCTGGAATATCACATTAATACATAGTCCTTACATTTTTTAAGCATGCTTTAAAAACACATCTCATTAGACAGGCTTAACACCTCAATTGACTCCCCATTCAAATTTTTCCTCAAAATCCGGTCCCTCCCATTAATCTGTTATAGATTGTAGCTGGCGAGAAGGACCCTCACGCCTTCTGTAACTTTTGCACTTTGTAATGTCTTTATTGCTTGAACATTCTCTGCTTAATTGTAAAGTGCTATAGAACATATTGGCACTAAAGAAATCAAATTATTATTAGACCAGCGGCAGGAAAGGAATTCTATCCTCTTCAGCATTGAGTCCCTCTTTTGTCTTGGACGCAACAATAGCCAGAGATTGTTCTGGAGAACACGAGGGTAATGCCATGCGGAGGCCTTCAAGAGGGAACATAGCACCAGGCCTACTCCAGGGATTATGGTGTGGAGTGACATAATACAGTACAGATCAAAAGTTTGGACACACCTCATTTAAAGATTTTTCTGTATTTTCATGACTATGAAAACTGTAAATTCACACTGAATGCATGAAAACTTTGAATTAACATGTGGAATTATATACTTAACAAAAAAGTGTGAAACAACTGAAATTATGTCTTATATTCTAGGTTCTTCAAAGTAGCCACCTTTTGCTTTGATGACTGCTTTGCACACTCTTGGCATTCTCTTGATGAGCATCAAGAGGTAGTCACCGGAAATGTTCTTCCAACAATCTTGAAGGAGTTCCCAGAGATGCTTAGCACTTGTTGGCCCTTTTGCCTTCACTCTGCGGTCCAGCTCACCCCAAACCATCTCGATTGGGTTCAGGTCTGGTGACTGTGGAGGCCAGGTCATCTGGGTAGCACCCCATCACTCTCCTTCTTGGTCAAATAGCCATTTCACAGCCTGGAGATGTGTTTGGGGTCATTGTCAAGTTGAACAATAAATGATGGTCCAACTAAACGTAAACTGGATGGAATAGCATGCTGCTGAAAGATGCTGTGGTAGCCATGCTGGTTCAGTATGCCTTCAATTTTGAATAAATTCCCAACAGTGTCAACAGCAAAGCACCCCCACACCATCACACCTCCTCCTCCATGCTTCACGGTGGGAACCAGGCATGTAGAGTCCATCCGTTCACCTTTTCTGCGTCGCACAAAGACATGGTGGTTGCAGCCAAAGATCTCAAATTTAGACTCATCAGACCAAAGCACAGATTTCCACTGGTCTAATGTCCATTCATTGTGTTCTTTAGCCCAAACAAGTCTTTTCTGCTTGTTGCCTGTCCTTAGCAGTGGTTTCCTAGCAGCTATTTTACCATGAAGGCCTGCTGCACAAAGTCTCCTCTTAACAGTTGTTGTAGAGATGTGTCTGCTGCTAGAACTCTGTGTGGAATTGACCTGTTCTCTAATCTGAGCTGCTGTTAACCTGCGATTTCTGTGGCTGGTGACTTGGGTAAACTTATCCTCAGAAGCAGAGGTGACTCTTGTTCTTCCTTTCCTGGGGCGGTCCTCATGTGAGCCAGTTTCTTTGTAGTACTTGATGGTTTTTGCAACTGCACTTGGGGACACTTTCAATGTTTTCACAATTTTTCAGACTGACTGACCTTCATTTCCTAAAGTAATGATGGCCACTTGTTTTCCTATACTTAGCTGCTTTTTTCTTGCCATAATACAAATTCTAACAGTCTATTCAGTAGGACTATCAGCTGTGTATCCACCAGACTTCTGCACAACACAACTGATGGTCCCAACCCCATTTATAAGGCAAGAAATCCCACTTATTAACCCCTTCATGACCGGGGGATTTTTTCGTTTTTCCGTGTTCGTTTTTCGCTCCCCTCCTTCCCAGAGCCATAACTTTTTTATTTTTCCATCAATTTGGCCATGTTAGGGCTTATTTTTTGCGGGACGAGTTGTACTTTTGAACGACATCATTGGTTTTAGCATGTCGTGTACTAGAAAACGGGAAAAAAATTCCAAGTGCGGTGAAATTGCAAAAAAAGTGCAATCCCACATTGGTTTTTTGTTTGGCTTTTTTGCTAGGTTCACTAAATGCTAAAAATGACCTGCCATTATGATTCTCCAGGTCATTACGAGTTCATAGACACCAAACATGACTAGGTTATTTTTTATCTAAGTGGTGAAAAAAAATTCCAAACTTTGCTTAAAAAAAAAAAAAAATTGCGCCATTTTCCGATACTCGTAGCGTCTCCATTTTTCATCATCTGGGGTCGGTTGAGGGCTTATTTTTTGCGTGCCGAGATGACGTTTTTAATGATAGCATTTCGGTGCAGATACATTCTTTTGATCGCCCGTTATTGCATTTTAATGCAATGTCGCGGCGACCAAAAAAACGTAATTCTGGCGTTTCGAATTTTTTTCCCGCTACGCTGTTTAGCGATCAGGTTAATACTTTTTTTTAATTGATAGATCGGGCGATTCTGAGCGCGGCGATACCAAATATGCGTAGATTTGATATTTTTTTTATTGATTTAATTTGATTGGGGCGAAAGGGGGGTGATTTAAACTTTTATGTTTTTTTTATTTTTTTCACATTTTTTTTAAACTTTTTTTTTTTTAACTTTTGCCATGCTTCAATAGCCTCCATGAGAGGCTAGAAGCAGGCATAGCACGATCGGCTCTGCTACATAGCAGCGATCTGCTGATCGCTGCTATGTAGCAGAATTGCACGTGTGCTGTGAGCGCCGACCACAGGGTGGCGCTCACAGCGACGGGCAATCAGTAACCATAGAGGTTTCAAGGACCTCTATGGTTACCATTCACAAGCATCGCCGACCCCCGATCATGTGACGGGGGTCGGCGATGACGTCATTTCCGGCCGCCCGGCCGGAAGCGGTAGTTAAATGCCGCTGTCTGCGTTTGACAGCGGCATTTAACTAGTTAATAGGTGCGGGCAGATCGCGATTCTGCCCGCGCCTATTACGGGCACATGTCAGCTGTTCAAAACAGCTGACATGTCCCGACTTTGGTGCGGGCTCACCGCGGAGCCCTGCATCAAAGCAGGGGAGCCGGCATCGGACGGTATAGTACGTCCGATGCCGGTAAGGGGTTAAACCTGACAGGGCACACCTGTGAACTGAAAACCATTCCCGGTGACTACCTCTGGAAGCTCATCAAGAGAATGCCAAGAGTGTGCAAAGCAGTCATCAAAGCAAAAGGTGGCTACTTTGAAGAACCTAGAATATAAGACATAATTTCAGTTGTTTCACACTTTTTTGTTAAGTATATAATTCCACATGTGTTAATTCATAGTTTTGATGCCTTCAGTGTGAATGTACAATTTTCATAGTCATGAAAATACAGAAAAATCTTTAAATGAAAAGGTGTGTCCAAACTTTTGATCTGTACTGTATATGGTAACCAGACCCCTGTAGTCTTGATTCCAGGTCTACTAACAGCTCAAAATTACATTGATTTGGTGGTGGAACCAGTGGTACGGGCATTTCTCCAAAGTGTCCCAGGAACCATTTTTCAACATGACAACGCCAGGCCACATGTTACTCGTGCTCCTGTGAGCAGCCTGTGTGGCCTAAACCTGCTACCATGGCTGCAGCTTCTCTGGACTTGTGTTCCATCAAGTGCATCTTGGATGTCATTGGTCGGTGATTACAAAAGGATCTGCCAGCAGCCGATCTTGATGATTTGTTCAAGTGAATTCAGTGAGGCAGAACATTCCTCAGACGACCATTAATAACCTCATTGATAACAGCCAAGTCTTTAAGTGCCGGGATTTCTGTAGGTGACACTCAGACTCCATACAATAAATCAAGATGTTTGGAAAATTTGTGTTCCGTTTTTCCATAATTTTCAGATTATTACCATGTCTACTGTATCCATCCTGTGATTTCCATAATTTCACAACTTTTCCGCCTTGGTGTTGCAGTTTTAATGTTGCGTTTATATCCAATGTCCCCTTACATGTTCTGCTGGTCTGTGGGAGTCCTGGTCCTGAGACTTCCACTGATAACTCAAAAAATAGCTCTGAATTGCACTGCGAAGGAGCAGGGCTGTGGAGTCGGTAAGCCAAACCTCCGACAACGACTTCTCAATTTCCAAGACACTGATGCCACCAAAAGGGGCTCCGACTCCATGACTCTGACTCCACAGCCCTGCGAAGGAGGCTCATGTGCTTAAATCCTGCAGCGCTGTACACCCCGTAGGGAACTATGGAACTGTCCATCGCTCTGGCCACAGATAGGTATAATGCCTTGAAAGAGTATCCATGCCCCGTGAACGTTTTCAAGTTACAAACAAACTTACATGAATTTTATTGGGATTTACTGTGATATACCAACACAAAAGTAGCAAGTATTTGTGAAGTGTAAAGGAAATGATATATGGTTTTCTACTTATTTAAAAAATAATATAAATCGCAAAATTGTGAAGTGCATTTGTATTCATCCTCCCTGTAGTTTGTTACTTTTAAATTAAATTCGGAGTGATCAATTGCCACCAGAAGTCACATAATTGGTAAATCGAGTCCACCTGTGTGTAAGTTATTCTCAGTATAAGTACAGATGGTCCGTGAAGGCCTCAGAGGTTTGTTTGAGAACATTAGGGTTGAAAACCAAGAAACACACCAGACAGGTTAGGGATAAAGTTTTGGAGAAGATTAAAGCAGGGTTAGCTTATAAAAAAAAAATAGCCCAAACTCTGAACATCTCACAAAGCATTGTTCAATCCATCATCCAAAATGGAAGGAGTATGGCACAACTGCAAACCTACAAAGACATGGATGTCTGCCTAAACTGACATCGTAACAAGGAAAGCACTAATTAGAGAAGCAGCCAAGAGGCCCATGGTCACTCTGGAAGAGATGCAGAGATCCACAGCACAGGTGGGAGAATCTGTCCACAGGACAACTATTGGTCATAAACTCAACAAATCTGACCGTTATGCAAGAGTGGCAGGATGTAAGCCATTTTTTAAGCAAGCCATAAGAAGTACTGTTTGCAAAAAGTTATAAAGGGGATACAGCTAGCATGTGGAAAAAGGTGCACCAATCAGAGGAGACCACAGGAGAACTTTTTAGGCTTACTGCAAAACACTGTGGCTGAAAACTAACACTGCACATGACTCTGAGAACACCATCCCCACCGTCAAACATGGTAGAGGCCGCATCATGCTGTGGGGAGGGTTTCTTCAGCAGGGCCAGGGAGGCTAGTCAGAGTTGATGGGAAGATGGCTGGCGCTAACGACAGGGCAATCCTGGGGGAGAACCTGTTAGAGGCTGTAAAAGACTTGAGACTGGGGTGTAGGTTCACCTTCCAGCAGGACAATGAAACTAAACAGACTACCAGAGCTACAATGGATGGTTTAGATCACACCTTATTCATATGTGTGAATGGCCCAGACACAGTCCAGACATTAATCCCATTGACAATCTGGGACAAGACCTGAACATTTCTGTTCACAGATACCTCCATCCAATCTCAATGAGCGAGAGCAAGTGTAAAAAGAAGGGGAGAAACTTCAGCCGTTAGATGTGCAAAGACAGACCCAAAAAAACTGGCAACAGTAATTGTAGCAAAAGGTGGTCCTTCAAAGTACTGACTCATGGGGGCTGAATACAAATGCACTTCACTATTTTCAATTTTATATTTTTTACATAATCAGAAATCAATATAATTTCCTTTAATGTCACAAACAATTACTTTGTGTTGAAATATTACATAAAATCCCAATAAATACATTTAAATTTTTGGGTATAACGTGAAAAAACTTGGATAAGTTCACGGGGTATGAATACTTTTTCAATGCACTGTACGCTTTAAAATAATAAGCAAATTTGACTTCTGCTTTACTAAGGTAAGTTCACAATGAAGGTTACGTTGTAGTGACTGGGAAACATTCCTATCATATGAATCTGTCGTGCTCCTCATTTACTGCGATGCCGTATCTAATATATAATTGCCTAGAATACTACTTCCTGCAATTTGTGCCAACTTCCGTGGCTTTGTCCGGAGCTAATGTGCGGAGATAATGTCCGGAGCTAATGTCCGGAGCTAATGTCCGGAGATAAGTGACGTCAACAGTGTCCAGTGTCTGATTGGTTGCCGCCTGTTGCGAGCGACCAATCAGAAACGTGCCGTACTGTGACACACTCCGCCCGCCATTTTGGTGTGATTTTTGAATTTTTACCTCACAGCAAGTTTCTACTGCGTGGAGGCGGGCCCAGTGACGTTGCTCTTCAAGCTCCTGCCGAATTTCGTCAAAAAAATGATAATACCATTTACCAAAACTATATATATTTAGTTGTGAAGTGGTTCAGTGACATTTTCACACCAATTTTGAACTTTTGTTTGGTGTTTTCTCCATATACTGCCTATTATTTTTGTTCTTTCTTACTATTATTTATTAATTGTATTATTCTTACATTTGAATAAATAAAGTATATATGGATTCTAGACTCCCGATTCTTTAGAATCGGGCTGCCATCTAGTTTTACATAATGGTATGTTCACTGTAGCACTGTCACCTGCAGGAGATTTCTTGCCAGGTAGTTCTCAGGACTGTGTACAAGTTAATAATGCCCTTTATTAGGCTTCTCTTACCCGGAGGTATTGTTTGTAAAGACGATTAATAAATGGATCATACTCGGAGGAGTCATAATCGTTCATAAATGCACAACCCTGGAGGAAAACAACGACATCATGTGAATATTAATCAGTCCCACAGCACCGGCCCAAATCACAAATCATCTACATGTTATTATTACTAAAAAAAAAGGATTAAATACTAAACATATATTAATAAAAATAGATCAGCAAAAGAAATATTGAAAATATTGTTTTCATGTGCAAGAGTATAACTGCAATAATACTGCCCCTATGTACAAGAATATAACTACTATAATACTGCTCCCTATGTACAAGAATATAACTAATATAATACTGCTCCTATGTACAAGAATATAACTACTATAATACTGCCCCTATGTACAAGAATATAACTACTATAATACTGCTCCTATGTACAAGAATATAACTACTATAATACTGCTCCTATGTACAAGAATATAACTAATATAATACTGCTCCTATATACAAGAATATAACTACTATAATACTGCCCCTATATACAAGAATATAACTACTATAATACTGCCCCTATGTACAAGAATATAACTACTATAATACTGCCCCTATGTACAAGAATATAACTACTATAATACGGCCCCTATGTACAAGAATATAACTACTATAATACTGCCCCTATATACAATATAACTACTATAATACTGCTCCTATGTACAAGAATATAACTACTATAATACTGCCCCTATATACAATATAACTACTATAATACTGCTCCCTATGTACAAGAATATAACTACTATAATACTGCTCCTATGTACAAGAATATAACTAATATAATACTGCTCCTATATACAAGAATATAACTACTATAATACTGCCCCTATATACAAGAATATAACTACTATAATACTGCCCCTATGTACAAGAATATAACTACTATAATACTGCCCCTATGTACAAGAATATAACTACTATAATACGGCCCCTATGTACAAGAATATAACTACTATAATACTGCCCCTATATACAAGAATATAACTACTATAATACTGCCCCTATGTACAAGAATATAACTACTATAATACTGCCCCTATGTACAAGAATATAACTACTATAATACTGCCCCTATGTACAAGAATATAACTACTATAATACTGCCCCTATGTACAAGAATATAACTACTATAATACCGCCCCTATATACAAGAATATATAATTACTATAATACTGCTCCTAGGTACAAGAATATAACTACTATAATACTGCCCCTATATACAAGAATATAACTACTATAATACTGCCCCTATGTACAAGAATATAACTACTATAATACTGCCCCTATGTACAAGAGTATAACTACTATAATACTGCCCCTATGTACAAGAATAGTAACATAGTTAGTAAGGCCGAAAAAAGACATTTGTCCATCCAGTTCAGCCTATATTCCATCATAATAAATAAATACCCAGATCTACGTCCTTCTACAGAACCTAATAATTGTATGATACAATATTGTTCTGCTCCAGGAAGACATCCAGGCCTCTCTTGAACCCCTCGACTGAGTTCGCCATCACCACCTCCTCAGGCAAGCAATTCCAGATTCTCACTGCCCTAACAGTAAAGAATCCTCTTCTATGTTGGTGGAAAAACCTTCTCTCCTCCAGACGCAAAGAATGCCCCCTTGTGCCCGTCACCTTCCTTGGTATAAACAGATCCTCAGCGAGATATTTGTATTGTCCCCTTATATACTTATACATGGTTATTAGATCGCCCCTCAGTCGTCTTTTTTCTAGACTAAATAATCCTAATTTCGCTAATCTATCTGGGTATTGTAGTTCTCCCATCCCCTTTATTAATTTTGTTGCCCTCCTTTGTACTCTCTCTAGTTCCATTATATCCTTCCTGAGCACCGGTGCCCAAAACTGGACACAGTACTCCATGTGCGGTCTAACTAGGGATTTGTACAGAGGCAGTATAATGCTCTCATCATGTGTATCCAGACCTCTTTTAATGCACCCCATGATCCTGTTTGCCTTGGCAGCTGCTGCCTGGCACTGGCTGCTCCAGGTAAGTTTATCATTAACTAGGATCCCCAAGTCCTTCTCCCTGTCAGATTTACCCAGTGGTTTCCCGTTCAGTGTGTAATGGTGATATTGATTCCTTCTTCCCATGTGTATAACCTTACATTTATCATTGTTAAACCTCATCTGCCACCTTTCAGCCCAAGTTTCCAACTTATCCAGATCCATCTGTAGCAGAATACTATCTTCTCTTGTATTAACTGCTTTACATAGTTTTGTATCATCTGCAAATATCGATATTTTACTGTGTAAACCTTCTACCAGATCATTAATGAATATGTTGAAGAGAACAGGTCCCAATACTGACCCCTGCGGTACCCCACTGGTCACAGCGACCCAGTTAGAGACTATACCATTTATAACCACCCTCTGCTTTCTATCACTAAGCCAGTTACTAACCCATTTACACACATTTTCCCCCAGACCAAGCATTCTCATTTTGTGTACCAACCTCTTGTGCGGCACGGTATCAAACGCTTTGGAAAAATCGAGATATACCACGTCCAATGACTCACCGTGGTCCAGCCTATAGCTTACCTCTTCATAAAAACTGATTAGATTGGTTTGACAGGAGCGATTTCTCATAAACCCATGCTGATATGGAGTTAAACAGTTATTCTCATTGAGATAATCCAGAATAACATCCCTCAGAAACCCTTCAAATATTTTACCAACAATAGAGGTTAGACTTACTGGCCTATAATTTCCAGGTTCACTTTTAGAGCCCTTTTTGAATATTGGCACCACATTTGCTATGCGCCAATCCTGCGGAACAGACCCTGTCGCTATAGAGTCACTAAAAATAAGAAATAATGGTTTATCTATTACATTACTTAGTTCTCTTAGTACTCGTGGGTGTATGCCATCCGGACCCGGAGATTTATCTATTGTAATCTTATTTAGCCGGTTTCGCACCTCTTCTTGGGTTAGATTGGTGACCCTTAATATAGGGTTTTCATTGTTTCTTGGGATTTCACCTAGCATTTCATTTTCCACCGTGAATACCGTGGAGAAGAAGGTGTTTAATATGTTAGCTTTTTCCTCGTCATCTACAACCATTCTTTCCTCACTATTTTTTAAGGGGCCTACATTTTCAGTTTTTATTCTTTTACTATTGATATAGTTGAAGAACAGTTTGGGATTAGTTTTACTCTCCTTAGCAATGTGCTTCTCTGTTTCCTTTTTGGCAGCTTTAATTAGTTTTTTAGATAAAGTATTTTCCTCCCTATAGTTTTTTAGAGCTTCAATGGTGCCATCCTGCTTTAATAGTGCAAATGCTTTCTTTTTACTGTTAATTGCCTGTCTTACTTCTTTGTTTAGCCACATTGGGTTTTTCCTATTTCTAGTCCTTTTATTCCCACAAGGTATAAACCGCTTACACTGCCTATTTAGGATGTTCTTAAACATTTCCCATTTATTATCTGTATTCTCATTTCTGAGGATATTGTCCCAGTCTACCAGATTAAGGGCATCTCTAAGCTGTTCAAACTTTGCCTTCCTAAAGTTCAATGTTTTTGTGACTCCCTGACAAGTCCCCCTAGTGAAAGACAGGTGAAACTGCACAATATTGTGGTCGCTATTTCCTAAATGCCCAACCACCTGCAGATTTGTTATTCTGTCAGGTCTATTAGATAGTATTAGGTCTAAAAGTGCTGCTCCTCTGGTTGGATTCTGCACCAATTGTGAAAGATAATTTTTCTTGGTTATTAGCAGAAACCTGTTGCCTTTATGGGTTTCACAGGTTTCTGTTTCCCAGTTAATATCCGGGTAGTTAAAGTCCCCCATAACCAGGACCTCATTATGGGTTGCAGCTTCATCTATCTGCTTTAGAAGTAGACTTTCAATGCTTTCTGTTATATTTGGGGGTTTGTAACAGACCCCAATGAGAATTTTGTTACCATTTTTCCCTCCATGAATTTCAACCCATATGGACTCGACATCCTCATTCCCTTCGCTAATATCCTCCCTTAAAGTGGACTTTAGACAAGACTTTACATAGAGACAAACCCCTCCTCCTCTCCGATTTTTACGATCCTTTCTAAACAGACTGTAACCCTGTAAGTTAACTGCCCAGTCATAGCTTTCATCTAACCATGTCTCGGTTATTCCCACTATGTCAAAGTTACCTGTAGATATTTCTGCTTCTAGTTCTTCCATCTTGTTTGTCAGGCTTCTGGCGTTTGCGAGCATGCAGTTTAGAGGATTTTGTTTTGTTCCAATCTCCTCACTGTGGATTGTTTTAGAAATGTTCTTACCTCCCTTCTGAGTATGTTTTCCTGGGTCGTCTT
The DNA here is from genome assembly GCF_032444005.1 of Ranitomeya imitator. NCBI lineage: Eukaryota > Metazoa > Chordata > Amphibia > Anura > Dendrobatidae > Ranitomeya > Ranitomeya imitator. The sequence goes on from NC_091286.1 coordinate 651,163,545, forward strand.
TGTTTGAGTCTAATGTTTTTCTTCCCGTCCCCTTATATAACTACTATAATACTGCTCCTATGTACAAGAATATAACTACTATAATACTGCCCCTATGTACAAGAGTATAACTACTATAATACTGCCCCATGTACAAGAATATAACTACTATACTACTGCTCCTATGTACAAGAATATAACTACTATACTACTGCTCCTATGTACAGGTGAAAGACCTGGCTATTTCTACATGCATCTGCATATTTCCCATAAGGGATGGGGGCAGTGTTCTGGATCACTGCGTTGAGAAACACGTGATGGTGTCTCCGCGGTGTTGGATGTTTTGATCTCCCCGAGGTCATTCATCCTTATGTTTATAGTCCTTTTACTAGGCACTGCTCCTAATAGCCAGTTTCCTACTCTACACTGATGAGGGGCAAATACCCCGAAACAGCTGTCTGTGGATGGATGCCATCTTTTGGCATAGGTGGTTTTCCATTTTGGATGCTGCCCTTCCCGTGGTTGTTCCTTCCCGGTGAAAGACCCCTATGCCCCCTATGTACAAGAATATAACTACTATAATACTGCCCTGTGTACATGAATAGAACTTACATAAGGATATATGCACATGTTCAGTATTTGCAGCAGAAAAATCTTCTGCAAATACTGAGTGTTGGCAGGATAAACACTGTAAATTATGAGCATTTTTTGCCCATTCATTTGTCTATAACTTTACCTTCTTATTGCAATATCGTAAGTACTGAGCCAGGAGACGTCTCCTCCGCTTTTCTATATCCTCACTGGATTGGTTATCGATGTATTTCTCGATGGCTTTCTGTATGGGATCTGCCACTCGTTCTGTCCACCTCTTGTGCTGGATCTCCCTCCTGCACTGCTCAGCCTGCTCTGTCTGTGCCACATACTCATCCACTGTCTGACCAAATGCAAAAATGTCAAAGCCAATAAACTAAAAATATAAGAAATAATATATAAAAAAAACATATGGGGTGGGGTCATCAGAACATATTGTTTTTCGATATTCTGTGACTGTACAGTAAGCACAGTACATAGAGAGGCGAGTGACTAACCCCTTCAATCAAGACAAGAACCCAAAGCTCCCCTGACTACTGTTCGAGTTGTGATGCTGACTCCCATTCCTGATGCAGGCTCCCATTCCCGACGGTGGCTCCCATTCCAGATACTGGCTCCCATTCCTGACACTGGCTCCTATTCCTGACGCTGGCTCCCATTCCTGATTCTGGCTCCCATTCCTGATGCTGGCTCCCATTCCCGACGGTGGCTCCCATTCCTGAAGCAGGCTCCCATTCCTGATGCTGGCTCCCATTGCTGATGCTAGCTCCCATTCCTGATGTTGGCTTCCGTTCCTGATGCTGGCTCCCATTCCTGATGCTGGCTCCCATTCCAGATGCTGGCTCCCATTGCTGATGCTAGCTCCCATTCCTGACGCTGGCTCCCATTCCTTGTGCTGGCTCCCATTCCTGATGTAGGTTCCCATCCCTGATGCTGGCTTCCATTCCTGACATTGGCTCCCATTCCTGATGCTGGCTCCCATTCCTGACGTTGGCTCCCATTCCTGATGCTGGCTCCCATTCCTGATGCTAGCTCCCATTCCTGGTGCTGGCTCCCATTCCTGATGTAGGTTCCCATCCCTGATGCTGGCTTCCATTCCTGACATTGGCTGCCATTCCTGATGCTGGCTCCCATTCCTGACGTTGGCTCCCATTCCTGATGCTGGCTCCCACTCCTGATGCTAGCTCCCATTCCTGATGCTGGCTCCCATTCCTGATGCTGGCTCCCATTCCTGATGCTAGCTCCCATTCCTGATGCTGGCTCCCATTCCTGATGCTGGCTCCCATTCCTGATGCAGGCTCCCATTCCTGATGCAGGCTCCCATTCCTGATGCTGGCTCCCATTCCTGAGGCTGGCTCCCATTCCTGATGCTGGCTCCCAATCCTGATGCAGGCTCCCATTCCTGATGCTGGCTCCCATTCCTGATGCTGGCTCCCATTCCTGATGCAGGCTCCCATTCTTGATGCTGGCTCCCATTCCTGATGTAGGTTCCCATCCCTGATGCTGGCTCCCATTCCTGATGCTGGCTCCCATTCCTGATGCTGGCTCCCATTCCTGATGCAGGCTCCCATTCCTGATGCAGGCTCCCATTCTTGATGCTGGCTCCCATTCCTGATGTAGGTTCCCATCCCTGATGCTGGCTCCCATTCCTGATGCTAGCTCCCATTCCTAACATTGGCTCCCATTCCTGATGCTGGTTCCCATTCCTGATGCTGGCTCCCATTCCTGATGCTGGCTTCCATTCCTGATGCTGGCTTCCATTCCTGACGCTGGCTCCCATTCCTGATGCTGGCTCCCATTCCTGATGCAGGCTTCCATTCCTGGTGCTGGTTCCCATTCCTGATGCTGGCTCCTATTCCTAACATTGGCTCCCATTCCTGATGCTGGCTCCCATTCCTGATGCTGGCTCCCATTCCTAACACTGGCTCCCATTCCTGATGCTGGCTCCCATTCCTGATGCTGGCTCCCATTCCTGATGCAGGCTCCCATTCCTGATGCAGGTTCCCATTCCTGATGCTGGCTCCCATTCCTGATGCAGGCTCCCACTCCTGATGCTGGCTCCCATTCCCGATGCTGGCTCCCACTCCCGATGCTGGCTCCCACTCCCGATGCTGGCTCCCACTCCTGATGCAGGCTCCCATTCCTGATGCAGGCTCCCATTCCTGACGCTGGCTCCCATTCCTAACATTGGCTCCCATTCCTGATGCTGGCTTCCATTCCTGATGCAGGCTCCCATTCCTGATGCTAGCTCCCATTCCTGATGGTGGCTCCCATTCCTAACATTGGCTCCCATTCCTGATGTTGCTTCCATTTCTGATGCAGGCTCCCATTCCTGATGCTAGCTCCCATTCCTGATGCTGGCTCCCATTCCTAACATTGGCTCCCATTCCTGATGCTGGCTTCCATTCCTGATGCAGGCTCCCATTCCTGACGCTGGCTCCCATTCCTGATGCTGGCTCCCATTCCTGATGCTGGCTCCCATTCCTGATGCTGGTTCCCATTCCTGATGCAGGCTCACATTCCTGATGCAGGCTCCCACTCCTGATGCAGGCTCCCACTCCTGATGCTGGCTCCCATTCCTGATGCTGGCTCCCATTGCTGATGCTAGCTCCCATTCCTGACGCTGGCTCCCATTCCTTGTGCTGGCTCCCATTCCTGATGTAGGTTCCCATCCCTGATGCTGGCTTCCATTCCTGACATTGGCTCCCATTCCTGATGCTGGCTCCCATTCCTGATGCTGGCTCCCATTCCTGACGCTGGCTCCCATTCCTGATGCTGGCTCCCATTCCTGATGCTAGCTCCCATTCCTGGTGCTGGCTCCCATTCCTGATGTAGGTTCCCATCCCTGATGCTGGCTTCCATTCCTGACATTGGCTCCCATCCCTGATGCTGGCTTCCATTCCTGACATTGGCTGCCATTCCTGATGCTGGCTCCCATTCCTGACATTGGCTCCCATTCCTGATGCTGGCTCCCATTCCTGATGCTAGCTCCCATTCCTGATGCTGGCTCCCATTCCTGATGCTGGCTCCCATTCCTGATGCTGGCTCCCATTCCTGATGCTAGCTCCCATTCCTGATGCTGGCTCCCATTCCTGATGCAGGCTCCCATTCCTGATGCAGGCTCCCATTCATGATGCAGGCTCCCATTCCTGATGCTGGCTCCCATTCCTGATGCTGGCTCCCATTCCTGATGCTGGCTCCCATTCCTGATGCAGGCTCCCATTCCTGATGCAGGCTCCCATTCTTGATGCTGGCTCCCATTCCTGATGTAGGTTCCCATCCCTGATGCTGGCTCCCATTCCTGATGCTAGCTCCCATTCCTAACATTGGCTCCCATTCCTGATGCTGGTTCCCATTCCTGATGCTGGCTCCCATTCCTGATGCTGGCTTCCATTCCTGATGCTGGCTTCCATTCCTGACGCTGGCTCCCATTCCTGATGCTGGCTCCCATTCCTGATGCAGGCTTCCATTCCTGGTGCTGGTTCCCATTCCTGATGCTGGCTCCTATTCCTAACATTGGCTCCCATTCCTGATGCTGGCTCCCATTCCTGATGCTGGCTCCCATTCCTAACACTGGCTCCCATTCCTGATGCTGGCTCCCATTCCTGATGCTGGCTCCCATTCCTGATGCAGGCTCCCATTCCTGATGCAGGTTCCCATTCCTGATGCTGGCTCCCATTCCTGATGCAGGCTCCCACTCCTGATGCTGGCTCCCATTCCCGATGCTGGCTCCCACTCCCGATGCTGGCTCCCACTCCCGATGCTGGCTCCCACTCCTGATGCAGGCTCCCATTCCTGATGCAGGCTCCCATTCCTGACGCTGGCTCCCATTCCTAACATTGGCTCCCATTCCTGATGCTGGCTTCCATTCCTGATGCAGGCTCCCATTCCTGATGCTAGCTCCCATTCCTGATGGTGGCTCCCATTCCTAACATTGGCTCCCATTCCTGATGTTGCTTCCATTTCTGATGCAGGCTCCCATTCCTGATGCTAGCTCCCATTCCTGATGCTGGCTCCCATTCCTAACATTGGCTCCCATTCCTGATGCTGGCTTCCATTCCTGATGCAGGCTCCCATTCCTGACGCTGGCTCCCATTCCTGATGCTGGCTCCCATTCCTGATGCTGGCTCCCATTCCTGATGCTGGTTCCCATTCCTGATGCAGGCTCACATTCCTGATGCAGGCTCCCACTCCTGATGCAGGCTCCCACTCCTGATGCTGGCTCCCATTCCTGATGCTGGCTCCCATTGCTGATGCTAGCTCCCATTCCTGACGCTGGCTCCCATTCCTTGTGCTGGCTCCCATTCCTGATGTAGGTTCCCATCCCTGATGCTGGCTTCCATTCCTGACATTGGCTCCCATTCCTGATGCTGGCTCCCATTCCTGATGCTGGCTCCCATTCCTGACGCTGGCTCCCATTCCTGATGCTGGCTCCCATTCCTGATGCTAGCTCCCATTCCTGGTGCTGGCTCCCATTCCTGATGTAGGTTCCCATCCCTGATGCTGGCTTCCATTCCTGACATTGGCTCCCATCCCTGATGCTGGCTTCCATTCCTGACATTGGCTGCCATTCCTGATGCTGGCTCCCATTCCTGACATTGGCTCCCATTCCTGATGCTGGCTCCCATTCCTGATGCTAGCTCCCATTCCTGATGCTGGCTCCCATTCCTGATGCTGGCTCCCATTCCTGATGCTGGCTCCCATTCCTGATGCTAGCTCCCATTCCTGATGCTGGCTCCCATTCCTGATGCAGGCTCCCATTCCTGATGCAGGCTCCCATTCATGATGCAGGCTCCCATTCCTGATGCTGGCTCCCATTCCTGATGCAGGCTCCCATTCATGATGCAGGCTCCCATTCCTGATGCTGGCGGCTCCCATTCCTGATGCAGGCTCCCATTCCTGATGCTGGCTCCCATTCCTGATGTAGGTTCCCATCCCTGATGCTGGCTCCCATTCCTGATGCTGGCTCCTATTCCTGATGCAGGCTCCCATTCCTGATGCAGGCTCCCATTCTTGATGCTGGCTCCCATTCCTGATGTAGGTTCCCATCCCTGATGCTGGCTCCCATTCCTGATGCTAGCTCCCATTCCTAACATTGGCTCCCATTCCTGATGCTGGTTCCCATTCCTGATGCTGGCTTCCATTCCTGACGCTGGCTTCCATTCCTGATGCTGGCTTCCATTCCTGATGCTGGCTCCCATTCCTAATGCTGGCTCCCATTCCTGATGCAGGCTTCCATTCCTGGTGCTGGCTCCCATTCCTGATGCTGGCTCCTATTCCTAACATTGGCTCCCATTCCTAACACTGGCTCCCATCCCTGATGCTGGCTCCCATTCCTGATGCTGGCTCCCATCCCTGATGCTGGCTCCCATTCCTGATGCTGGCTCCCATTCCTGATGCTGGCTCCCATTCCTGATGCAGGCTCCCATTCCTGATGCAGGTTCCCATTCCTGATGCTGGCTCCCATTCCTGATGCAGGCTCCCACTCCTGATGCTGGCTCCCATTCCCGATGCTGGCTCCCACTCCCGATGCTGGCTCCCACTCCCGATGCTGGCTCCCACTCCTGATGCAGGCTCCCATTCCTGATGCAGGCTCCCATTCCTGATGCTGGCTCCCATTCCTAACATTGGCTCCCATTCCTGATGCTGGCTTCCATTCCTGATGCAGGCTCCCATTCCTGATGCTAGCTCCCATTCCTGATGGTGGCTCCCATTCCTAACATTGGCTCCCATTCCTGATGTTGGCTTCCATTCCTGATGCTGGCTCCCATTCCTGATGCTGGTTCCCATTCCTGATGCAGGCTCCCACTCCTGATGCAGGCTCCCACTCCTGATGCTGGCTCCCATTCCTGATGCTGGCTCCCATTCCTGATGCTGGCTCCCATTCCTGATGCTGGCTCCCATTCCTGATGCTGGCTCCCATTCCTGATGCAGGCTCCCACTCCTGACGCTGGCTCCCACTCCTGACGCTGGCTCCCACTCCTGATGCTGGCTCCCATTCCTGACGCTGGCTCCCATTCCTGACGCTGGCTCCCATTCCTGACGCAGGCTCCCATTCCTGACGCAGGCTCCCATTCCTGACGCAGGCTCCCACTCCTGACGCTGGCTCCCACTCCTGACGCTGGCTCCCATTCCTGACGCAGGCTCCCATTCCTGACGCAGGCTCCCATTCCTGACGCAGGCTCCCACTCCTGACGCAGGCTCCCACTCCTGACGCAGGCTCCCACTCCTGACGCTGGCTCCCACTCCTGATGCTGGCTCCCATTCCTGATGCTGGCTCCCATTCCTGATGCAGGCTCCCACTCCTGATGCTGGCTCCCACTCCTGATGCTGGCTCCCACTCCTGATGCTGGCTCCCATTCCTGATGCTGTCTCCCATTCCTGATGCTGGCTCCCATTCCTGATGATGGCTCCCATTCCTGATGCAGGCTCCCATTCCTGATGCAGGCTCCCATTCCTGATGCTGGCTTCCATTCCTGATGCAGGCTCCCATTCCTGATGCTGGCTCCCATTCCTGATGCTGGCTCCCATTCCTGATGCAGGCTCCCATTCCTGATGCTGGCTTCCATTCCTGATGCAGGCTCCCATTCCTGATGCAGGTTCCCATTCCTGATGCTGGCTCCCATTCCTGATGCAGGCTCCCATTCCTGATGCTGGCTTCCATTCCTGACGCTGGCTCCCATTCCTGATGCTGGCTCCCATTCCTGATGCTAGCTCCCATTCCTGGTGCTGGCTCCCATTCCTGATGTAGGTTCCCATCCCTGATGCTGGCTTCCATTCCTGACATTGGCTCCCATCCCTGATGCTGGCTTCCATTCCTGACATTGGCTGCCATTCCTGATGCTGGCTCCCATTCCTGATGCAGGCTCCCATTCCTGATGCTGGCTCCCATTCCTGATGCTGGCTCCCATTCCTGATGCTGGCTTCCATTCCTGATGCAGGCTCCCACTCCTGATGCTGGCTTCCATTCCTGATGCAGGCTCCCATCCCTGATGCTGGCTTCCATTCCTGATGCAGGCTTCCATTCCTGATGCTGGCTCCCACTCCTGATGCAGGCTCCCACTCCTGATGCTGGCTCCCATTCCTGACGCTGGCTCCCATTCCTGATGCAGGCTTCCATTCCTGATGCTGGCTCCCATTCCTGATGCTGGCTCCCACTCCTGATGCAGGCTCCCACTCCTGACGCTGGCTCCCATTCCTGACGCTGGCTCCCATTCCTGATGCTGGCTTCCATTCCTGATGCAGGCTCCCATTCCTGATGCTGGCTTCCATTCCTGATGCAGGCTCCCATTCCTGATGCAGGCTCCCATCCTTGATGCTGGCTTCCATTCCTGATGCAGGCTCCCATTCCTGATGCTGGCTCCCATTCCTGATGCAGGCTCCCATTCCTGATGCAGGCTCCCATTCCTGATGCTGGCTCCCATTCATGATGCAGGCTCCCTTTCCTGATGCAGGCTCCCATTCCTGATGCTGGCTCCCATTCCTGATGCAGGCTCCCATTCCTGATGCAGGCTCCCATCCTTGATGCAGGCTCCCATTCCTGATGCTGGCTCCCATTCCTGATGCAGGCTCCCATTCCTGATGTTGGCTTCCATTCCTGATGCTGGCTCCCATTCCTGATGCAGGCTCCCATTCCTGATGCTGGCTCCCATTCCTGATGCAGGCTCCCATTCCTGATGCTGGATCCCATTCCTGATGCTGGCTCCCATTCCTGATGCAGGCTCCCATTCCTGATGCAGGCTCCCATTCCTGATGGTGGATCCCATTCCTGATGCAGGCTCCCATTCCTGATGCTGGCTGTGTAGTTACTGTCCCAATTGGGTACACCTTGCTGCGGTGGGACAGCTCTATGCTTTTTTGATCAAAAATAGTGTTTACTAAGAACCCTATGTTAATTATTTAATGCTTTTTTACTGATTTATTTTCATTAGGGTATATGCATGCATTGTCTTTTCTTTGGTTTTGTTTATTTCCATGGCCAGTGTGAACATGCCTTTATATAATGCATGTTTTCAAGTCATATTCTGGCTCAGTTTTTTGTTTTTCTAGAAAAAGTAAATGGACAGAACAGATTCCTTCTCGGTATCTCACCCGCCCCGAGCACGTACCTGGTTATAGAGGTTCTCGGTGTCCAGAACACACTGGGTCATTGCATTGATTTCCCGGCTTTCTTCATCCACTAATAGCTGAGAGAACAGATAGTTATTGACTGTTATTGGTAACAGAGCACCAAAAACATGCCAGACCCCCCAAAATTACCAGCCATTTTCAATGATAAATCCACCCCAAGATTAATACTAATGAGCCCAAAGTCTGTACTTTGGTATTTATTAGTTTGCTCCACACACATGCCAATCTGCATCAAGAAAGCAAGGTTTCCCATCTGCAGCACAGCACCACCAAATTTCAGCAGCGTAGTTATAATGGAATCAGTGGCAGAAACCGATGATGACCCCCTACAATTTCTGTAGCAGATTTACACTCTGAGTTGCCAAGTGTTTCACATGCGCATTAGCCGCATTCAATGGAGCTAATCTGCGTGCGCCTACAAGTCGATATGTGTCATGTCACCTTTTAAGATCCGCAGCAGAAAACGTGACAATCTACTGTGGATTTTCCATTGAAAACAATGGGAGGCGGATTGTGGGCAGATTTTTCATACAGGTTTCAACACAGAAAATGACAAAAAAAACAACAACTCTGTGAATGCACCACATGGGGGAAGATTTATTAACACTTGTGTTTTATACACTCTGCGCTAAATTTACAAAAGCCACTTATTGAATTAATGAAATATATGTTTTAGGCTGTGCGGCCCACGATAAGTTTTTTTATGCTGCATATTTTCCCTGCGTCAAAACCGCAGTGTCTTCCAGTTCCAGCAAAGTGGATGGGATTTATAGAAATCTTATTTACTGACCTGTGGTGCACATTTCACATCCGCAGCATGTCACTTTCTCTTGCCGCTATGCTGAGTTTTATATGCAGATTTTCCCATAGACTTGCATTAGATGCGGGGAAATATGCAGTTAAAAAATGCACGTGTGTTTTTAGTGTGTTTCCGAAGTTAATAAATGCATCAAAAACGCATGTGACCGGCACATATGTGTATTGAAAAAAAGTTTTCAAAGCCAAATACGGTACCAGGAAAAAAAAAACACACACAAAAAAAAACATGACATATGAAAAATAGAAGAAGCTGCAAAAATGGGATGAAAACGCACGTAAAAAAAAAAAAAAACGCAAAGAAAAAAGTAAGCTTGTTTACATAATAGGTGCCGAAAATCTGCAAAATCAAAAACTTACCAAAAGCTCATCATAGGAACATAACCTTAAAGTCAGAAAATGAAACAGACAAGGGAAGATTTGTGGCAAAATTGTAATTTTTTGAGTAAAGATGAATAAATCTGTCTAAAAGTTGCTGCCCGCATCCCTCTCTGGTGCTCCTTGACCTTTTTCAACTTTTTCAATGCCCTGTACAAAAATAAACCCGGAGATTTTGCACAATTTGTGACTTTGTGGCTAAAAACTGGCATAAACTGCTTGATAAATGTAGGACGTGTTTTTTGTGACTTGTTTGGTTTTTCCAATTGCTTTTTTAGGGTTTTTTTTTATATATAAAAAAAAAAAAAATTTGTAGAAACGCATCCAATGTATTTTTTTTTTTATTTTCGTATACGTCTGTATGCAGTGTTAATAAAGGATTAGATGATACCATACTCTGGAAATTGTGAATCTAGTGTGAGATCACTGTTCATCAGCACTGGCTCACAGCGGCCTACCGGAGGATTCCCCAGTTCCCCTGTCGGCCAGTCCAAGCCTGCAATCACCCATAGCAGCTGTCACTGCTGGGAGGACGGCCCGGATGCCACGACAGCTGCTTCATTCTCCATAGTATAAAGCATCAGAGACCATTACTGTACCTGGACGTACGGCCTGTGTGACAGCCAGTCACCGGTCTTCCTCAGAGAAGTGGTAGAAAGGCTTCTGGTTACCGGATGTGACGCCGCCATCATCTTGGGTGGGGGAAGACTGCTATGTTTTTGGAATGAATTCCTAAAAGTCACCGACTGAGAAGTAAGATAGGACCAGAATGAATCGCACACGGGAAGGAAAACAAAGGGGAAACATCCATTTAAGCTACAAAGCTGTCCTTTCATTTTACCATGTACTGAAAAGCGGGAATAAAAATAACAAGTGCAAACACAATTCCGCCATTGTTTCTTTGGGTTTCATGTCTCCGCCATTCATTGAGCAGGAAAACTGACCTGGTAACGTGATCCTCCGGGTCAGTATGATGATTACAGCAAAAACAAACTTCTATAGTGTTTTATTTTTTACATTTTCGGGGTCAAAAAGATGTATAAGTTTGTAAAAAGAAAAAAATATATATATATGTGGCTTGTGTCGCCATTTTCTGAGACTCGTGACTTTTATTTTTCCACGGCTTGTTTTTACATTAAAAAGGCAACGCGTTTTTTTGAGCACATACAACGTTTTGATTGCATTTTATTGATTTGTACACAGTAACTACAATTCTGGTGTTTGTTTGTTTTTTTATTTCTTTTGGGCTTTTAACCCCTTAAAATTGAATCTTTCTGAAGGATCAACCCTCCTAAGCCGTCTATATGGGCATTCAAGGCAAAGGAAGTTGAATAAAATGATACTTTGATATCCACGATCCGATGCCTTATTCCAGAGAAATCCACACTTTTCTTAATATGTAAATGAGCTGTCAAGATCTATGGGCCAGACATAGATCTCCCCGAAAATCTGCCTCCAGAGCTTCTTAGAAATGAATGGTGGAGTTACTCGTGTGAGACACTCAATGACTGACAGTCTGATCTCCTTATCTACATGTCTCACACTGGTAACGCCAATAAGCTCTGGAGGCAGATTCTCAGGGAGATCTAGGTTATTGCTGTTGGGTTAATATATGGTTTACATTTTTTATTTTGGTCGGCCCTTTATGGACACAACTATTTTTATTTATATTAAAACTTGGAAAATGTGGGTAAATAAAAAAACTTTTATAATTTTATTTTTTAATAATTTTTACAACTTTTTTTTTATTAGTGCCAATGTAGAATTTGAACCTGAGATTGTTCTCTTGCTTGTACTGTTTTGAGGTATACTTTAATACAGTATTATATTGCTATTGGATATTTGAGTCCATTTAATAACATGTCTTCACCCCTCCCCAAAGTCGCCTCTTGACGAAGACGTGCGAAACGCGCGTTGGGTTGAGAGGGATACACGGCCTATATTCACTTTATTTATATGCATTTCTTACTTATAGCTTTCTCTGTACAGTATATGGTAATGCAAATTGAAAAGAGGAACAGGTCCCGCAAAAATAAAATAAGAAAGAAAAACTTCATATGGCGATGTCAACAGAATAACTAAACAAATATATACGGTACATTCTGTGCAGACCAAAAGTTTGGACACACCTCCTCATTTAAAGATTTTTCTGTATTTTCATGACTATGAAAATTGTACATTCACACTGAAGGCATCAAAACTATGAATTAACACATGTGGAATTATATACTTAACAAAAAAGTGTGAAACAACTGAAATTATGTCTTATATTCTAGGTTCTTCAAAGTAGCCACCTTTTGCTTTGATGACTGCTTTGCACACTATTGGCATTCTCTTGATGAGCTTCAAGAGATAGTCACCGGGAATGGTTTTCCCTTCACAGGTGTGCCCTGTCAGGTTTAATAAGTGGGATTTCTTGCCTTATAAATGGGGTTGGGACCAGCAGTTGTGTTGTGCAGACGTCTGATGGATACACAGCTGATAGTCCTACTGAAAAGACTGTTAGAATTTGTATTATGGCAAGAAAAAAGCAGCTAAGTAAAGAAAAATGAGTGGCCATCATTACTTTAAGAAATGAAGGTCAGTCAGTCTGAAAAATTGGGAAAACTTTGAAAGTGTCCCCAAGTGCAGTGGCAAAAACCATCAAGCGCTACAAAGAAACTGGCTCACATGAGGACCGCCCCAGGAAAGGAAGAACAAGAGTCACCTCTGCTTCTGAGAATAAGTTTATCCGAGTCACCAGCCACAGAAATCGCAGGTTAACAGCAGCTCAGATTAGAGACCAGGTCAATGCCACACAGAGTTCTAGCAGCAGACACATCTCTACAACAACTGTTAAGAGGAGACTTTGTGCAGCAGGCCTTCATGGTAAAATAGCTGCTAGGAAACCACTGCTAAGGACAGGCAACAAGCAGAAGAGACTTGTTTGGGCTAAAGAACACAAGGAATGGACATTAGACCAGTGGAAATCTGTGCTTTGGTCTGATGAGTCCAAATTTGAGATCTTTGGTTCCAACCACCGTGTCTTTGTGCGACGCAGAAAAGGTGAACGGTTGGACTCTACATGCCTGGTTCCCACCGTGAAGCATGGAGGAGGAGGTGTGATGGTGTGGGGGTGCTTTGCTGGTGACACTGTTGGGGATTTATTCAAAATTGAAGGCACACTGAACCAGCATGGCTACCACAGCATCTTGCAGAGGCATGCTATTCCATCTGGTTTGCGTTTAGTTGGACCATCATTTATCTTTCAACAAGACAATGACCCCAAACACACCTCCAGGCTGTGTAAGGGCTATTTGACCAAGAAGGAGAGTGATGGGGTGCTACGCCAGATGACCTGGCCTCCACAGTCACCAGACCTGAACCCAATCGAGATGGTTTGGGGTGAGCTGGACCGCAGAGTGAAGGCAAAAGGGCCAACAAGTGCTAAGCATCTCTGGGAACTCCTTCAAGATTGTTGGAAGACCATTCCCGGTGACTAACTCTTGAAGCTCATCAAGAGAATACCAAGGGTGTGCAAAGCAGTCATCAAAGCAAAAGGTGGCTACGAAGAACCTAGAATATAAGACATATTTTCAGTTGTTTGTCACTTTTTTGTAAAGTATAATTCCACATGTGTTATCGTGTTTCCCCAATAGTAAGACACCCCCGATAGTAAGACGTAGTGGGGGGTTTAAGGGGGTCGGATAATGTAGGACGTACCCCGAAAGTAGGACATAGTGGGACTTTTGGGGGTTAAATATAAGCCATGCGGTAGTACCGGTACCTTTTGCTGCATTAACTGCGGGATGCGGATGGTAAGGGCTTGTTTCCACTTGCGCTGAGTCTCGCATGTGGAAACGAAGCTCTGGCGCCGGCACTGCAGAGCGGAGTGTGCGGCTCCATGTGTTCCTATGCAGCCGCACGCTCCGCTCTGGAGTGCCAGCGCAAGAGCTTCGTTTCCACATGCGAGACTTGGACGTACATCTCGCAAGTGGAAATAAGCCCTTAGAGCGGGATGCGGAGGGATGTGGAGGCCGCGGGAGCAGCAATGTTGCCCGGCAGTAATGTTGTCCGGCAACATACAACAACACGCAGCCTCAGTGCCCTCATGTGCAGCCGCTGGTGGCCCCTCTGATTGGCCCAGCGGCTCCTGCAAGAGGAAGAAGCCACACCTCTACCCAGCACCGCAGAGGAATTGATCGCCATTACGGTACCAAGTAAGCAAAAATGCACCATGTAAAGTTTCCTTAACTTGCGGTACACTTACATTGCATGGAGACTTGCTGCGATTGCTGTGGGATACTGTATGGGGCTGTAACCCTATGGATGGCAGGCTGTGTGGGATACTGTATGGGGCTGCAACCCTATGGAAGGCTGTGTGGGATACTGTATGGGGCTGCAACCCTATGGAAGGCTGTGTGGGATACTGTATGGGGCTGTAACCCTATGGGAGACTGTGATATGGAACCATAAGCAGTGCTTATACCATGCGCTATATTTTTGCCCCAAGACATGAGCGCTTCCGGTTCCAGTGGTAAAAGTAAGAGCTACACCGTGGAGTATAAAAAAGCGATTGTCGAAGAATCTTGGGGCAAAAATGTAGTGGAGTTCTGCAAGGAGAAAATGTTGGATCACCGACTGGTCCAAAAATGGCGTGCAGAATACACTAACCTGAGTGAAAAAGTGGAGAGCGGAATGGCTAAAAAGCGCAAGATTGGATGTGGTCGGCAACCAATGTATACAGAGCTAGAAAGCCTGGTCTCTGAGTGGGTTGCAGACAGGAGAGCAAAGACATTGGTGGTGACCAGGGCTCAGATTCAGGAGTGTGCCCTTGCAGTGGCACCACAGTTTGACATTTCCCCTGAACAATTCAAGGCATCACAGCACTGGCTGGATAGCTTTCTTGAACGCAATGACCTGTCTTTGAGAAGTTCCACAACCCTCTTTAGGCTGGAAGATGCTGAGATTGTAAAACGTGCATTTGCCTACAAGAAGTTTGTGGATGACATTGACTTCTCTAAATACAGTCTTTGCAACATGATCGCCATGGATGAAACTGCCGTGTTCATGGGCCAAGCAGCTCAAACCACCATTGATCAACCAGGTGCCTCCTCAGTGTACGTTCCCTCCACCGCTTATGAAAGTGCACGTGTCACCTGCATTTTGGCGATTCGTCTGGATGGCACTAAAGTAACACCGCTTCCCATTGCAAAGGGCAAGAAGGACAAGATTGAGCGGGTTTCTGGCATTTATGTGCTGGAAACTGAAAAAGCCTGGGCCACACAAGCTGTTATAAGGAAGTGGCTTGCTTTAATGCTGCCGCTTGTTATGCGAGGGAACAAAAGAGGGATGCTGATCTGGGATGCAGCCAGCACACACCGCGCCAAAAACATGAAAAACTTCCTTCATGAGCGGAGAATCGACCAAATCATGATTCCTGCAGGGATGACGGCTTATCTCCGAGTTTGCATCTCGGCTTTGGGAAAATGGCCGCCGCGATCTCTTCTGCGCACGCGCGGCATCCCGCGGCCATTTTCCTGAAGCCCCGTGCAGCAGAGCACTCCATCTGCGCACGCGCGGCCCCAGGAAGATGGCCGCCCCCACCGATGAAAGGGATAACGGCGCAGATCGCGCGCTGTTTCTTCACGTGCGCACAGGGAATTCGGAACTTGGACATGCGCACACCACTACGCAACCAACGGAAAGCTGGGGAAGAAAAGAGCGATGTCACCACGCCCACCTGACCAGACCAGCCTGATTGACAGGCGAAAACGGCGACTTTGGTAATGTATTTCTCAGCATAGGTGGGGAATCAGGGTACACTACATACACTATTGTAACGCACAGCGCAGGCCCTATTTAACAGTATTTATATCTCAATCTGAAAAAACGGGGTGACAGGTTCCCTTTAACAAGCCGTTCAAGGACTATCTGCGTGTGGAAATCAATGACTACATTGAAAACCGAATGGAGAGAAATGTACATGGGAACTTTGTGAAGCCAAGACTGCCAGAGATTGTGAACTGGGTTAAGAATTCCTGGGATAAGATCACTGACACCTGCGTTGCAAATGCACTGCGAGCTGGCTACCTGGACAAGACCTGCTCATTTCAGGACAGTGCCGTTGCTACCCATGAGAGATATGGGCCAATGATTCAGCAGGAAATGGAGTCCCGAGAGTCCCAAGAAAATCCACAGGAACCTCAGAGTGTGGATGTTTATGATGATGTTCCTGAAGATGATGACATGGTTGTCATGGAATAAATCTGTTTTATCTTCCAGATAACATATTCAGACTCTTCGTTCTTACCGTTTTTCATTGTTTTACATGTTATACATGGAAATACCATCATGATACGGTTGTAACAAGACATTCTTGGCATTTGCTTTTATAAAACTGTTTTGTGGTGAATACCATACTGTCCAGGTTGTTAATAAATGTTAATTTTATGGTTAAAACAAAAATGGACATTTTTTTTCCCAATATAAGACATACCCCGAAAGTAAGACATAGTGGGACTTTTGGGGGTAAAAAGAATGTAAGACACTGTCTTACTTTCGGGGAAACACGGTAATTCATAGTTTTGATGTCTTGAGTGTGAATGTACAATTTTCATAGTCATGAAAATACAGAAAAATCTTTAAATGAGAAGGTGTGTCCAAACTTTTGGTCTGTCATGTATATATTCGTAAATAAAGAAAAAAATATTAAACAGGCATAGCAGTAATTAGTAATCAGTTATAATATAACGCTGGATGCGTCCTTATGTCTGAAGCCGGTATAGACTGCCCCTGTGCAGTGTGGCTGGAGTCAGAAGGACGCAGCCAGCGTTAATACACCAGCAGTCCAGTGCGATGAGGTGGGAGGAGGAGTTAGGAGCCGAGGTCAGCACCTATCACTGGCGCCATGAGCAGGAGGCTTGGGGACGACTATGGCAACCTTGTGTCCTCTAATTCTTTCCGGCACTACACCGTCTGTCATCTGTACCCACTACACCGGGAGCCCTGGGGACTACACTTCACCTGTGGGAAGTCATACCATCCCTGCTACAGTACCATCATCCCAAGAGGACCCCTTTAAGCAGCATTGGTCACAGGTGGCGTCACGAACAAACAACTTTCATAAACTTTATTCCCCATTCACATCCCCTTTTATAGGAAGCCCAGGGCCACGGACCGGGTCACTGCCACTGTGACCACCCCTTTAAGAACAGAATCGGCCCGGTACCGAGTATCACCTAGGCCCTAGCAGGCGCTCCATTAGCATGGCGTCGGAGTCAGTGATCTCCGGCGGATGAGGCTGGAGGAGGTGGAAGAGTGTGGCGCCGGAGTCAGCGCCTATCACCGGCGCCATGAGGAGGAGGCTGGAGGACTAGTATGGCTCCAGAGTCAGCGATCTCCGGCGGACGAGGCTGGAAGAGGAGGCGGAGGAGTGTGGTGCCGGAGTCAGCGCCTATCACCGGCGCCATGAGGAGGAGGCTGGAGGACTAGTATGGCTCCAGAGTCAGCGATCTCTGGCGGATGAGGCTGGAGGAGGCGGAGGAGTGTGATGCCAGAGTCAGCGCCTATCACCGGCGCCATGAGGAGGAGGCTGGAGGACTAGTATGGCTCCAGAGTCAGCGATCTCCGGCGGACGAGGCTGGAGGAGGAGGAGTGTGATGCCGGAGTCAGCCCCTATCACCGGCGCCATGAGGAGGAGGCTGGAGGACTAGTATGGCTTCAGAGTCAGCGATCTCTGGCGGACGAGGCTGGAGGAGGAGGCGGAAGAGTGTGATGCCGGAGTCAGCGCCTATCACTGGCGCCATGAGGAGGAGGCTGGAGGACTAGTATGGCTCCAGAGTCAGCAATCTCCGGCGGACGAGGCTGGAGGAGGAGGAGGAGTGTGATGCCGGAGTCAGCGCCTATCACTGGCGCCATGAGGAGGAGGCTGGAGGACTAGTATGGCTTCAGAGTCAGCGATCTCCGGTGGAGGAGGCGGAGGAGTGTGATGGCGGAGTCAGCGCCTATCACCGGCACCATGAGGAGGAGGCTGGAGGACTAGTATGGCTCCAGAGTCAGCGATCTCTGGCGGATGAGGCTGGAGGAGGCGGAGGAGTGTGATGCCAGAGTCAGCGCCTATCACCGGCGCCATGAGGAGGAGGCTGGAGGACTAGTATGGCTCCAGAGTCAGCGATCTCCGGCGGACGAGGCTGGAGAAGGAGGAGTGTGATGCCGGAGTCAGCCCCTATCACCGGCGCCATGAGGAGGAGGCTGGAGGACTAGTATGGCTCCAGAGTCAGCGATCTCCGGCGGACGAGGCTGGAGGAGGAGGCGGAAGAGTGTGATGCCGGAGTCAGCGCCTATCACTGGCGCCATGAGGAGGAGGCTGGAGGACTAGTATGGCTCCAGAGTCAGCAATCTCCGGCGGACGAGGCTGGAGGAGGAGGAGTGTGATGCCGGAGTCAGCGCCTATCACCGGCGCCATGAGGAGGAGGCTGGAGGACTAGTATGGCTTCAGAGTCAGCGATCTCCGGTGGAGGAGGCGGAGGAGTGTGATGGCGGAGTCAGCGCCTATCACCGGCACCATGAGGAGGAGGCTGGAGGACTAGTATGGCTCCAGAGTCAGCGATCTCCGGCGGACGAGGCTGGAGGAGGAGGAGTGTGATGCCGGAGTCAGCGCCTATCACCGGCGCCATGAGGAGGAGGCTGGAGGACTAGTATGGCTCCAGAGTCAGCGATCTCCGGCAGACAAGGCTGGAGGAGGAGGAGGAGTGTGATGGCGGAGTCAGCGCCTATCATCGGCACCATGAGGAGGAGGCTGGAGGACTAGTATGGCTCCAGAGTCAGCGATCTCCGGCGGATGAGGCTGGAGGAGGTGGAAGAGTGTGATGCCGGAGTCAGCGCCTATCACCGGTGCCATGAGGAGGAGGCTGGAGGACTAGTATGGCTCCAGAGTCAGCGATCTCCGGCGGACGAGGCTGGAGGAGGAGGAGGAGGAGTGTGATGCCAGAGTCAGTGCCTATCACTGGCGCCATGAAGAGGAGGCTGGAGGACTAGTAAGGCTCCAGAGTCAGCGATCTCTGGCAGACGAGGCAGGAGGAGGAGTGTGGCGCTGGAGTGAATTTTTTTGTATATATTTATTGAACAACAGCAGTGCAGGCAGGATGAGGGGCATATACCAGGATGGGGGAGCACATACCAGGACTAGTTATTGAACCCGTTCTACGCCTGAGTGGCATTTTCATTGGTACATTTTTGTGGTATGTTAAAGGGAACTTGTCCCCAGAAATAACCTGCAGGTTAAGGCCAGTCTCAAACGTCCAGATAATTCCGGTACCAGAAAAATCGGTACCAGAATTATCCGTGTCCGTGTGCCGGTGCGTTTCTGTGGCACATCAGTGTGGCACACGTGTGCCGCCCGTGTGCCCACTGGGTACCACACGCACCGTGCCGGACACAGCGCTAAAGTTTAGCGCTGTCCCCTGCATCTGGTGCTGAAGCCCCATTCATATCTTCCCTGCAGCAGCGTTTGCTGTAGAGAAGATATGAATAATTGTGTGTAAAATCCAGATCCAGGTCCCCAACCCCCCTCCCACCCCCTGTGCGCCCCCCCGCTGTGATGAAAATACTCACCCGGCTCCCTCGCTGGCTGTCGCTGCTTCCTGTCCTGGCCGCACCTTCTACTGTATGAGCGGTCACGTGGGGCCGCCGATTACAGTCATGAATATGCGGCTCCACCTCTAGGGGTGGAGCTGCATATTCATTACTGTAAATGAGCGGCCCCACGTGACCGCTCATACAGTAGAAGGTGTGGCCAGGACAAGGGGTGCACAGGGGGTGCACAGGGGGTGGGAGAGGGGTGGGAACCTGGATTTTGATTTTACACACAATTATTCAAATCTTCTCTACAGCAAACGCTGCTGCAGGGAAGATATGAATGGCGGCTTCAGCACCAGTGGGGGGGACAGCGCTTAATGTAGCGCTGTCTCCTGCATGGCACACGGACTACACACGGACAACGTCCGTGTGCGGTACGTGTTTTACACGGACCCATTGACTTTAATGGGTCCGTGTAATCCGTGCGCTCCCACAAACACTGACATGTCTCCGTGTTTGGCACACGGAGACACGGTCCGCAAAAAATCAATGACATCTGCACAGATGCATTGATTTTTATGTGTCTACGTGTGTCAGTGTCTCCGGTACATGAGGAAACTGTCACCTCACGTACCGGAGCCACTGACGTGTGAAACCGGCCTAATACTGTTATTATGCTGCCCGCTGCCTCAGTCATGGGGCGGGGAGTTGCGGGTTCAGTCACCGCTCTGAGTATACAGCCGGTTGCTGTAACCGCACCCCGGACCCTGATTGACAGCCGGCCTCAAAGTAGGGGCCAGTGTCAGTCAGGGCCAGGGTCGCAGTTATAGCCTCTGCTTTATATTCTCAGAGCGGTGACTGAACCAGCACCTCCCGAGCCCCCATGACTGAAGCCGTCTGCTGGCGGGGAGAATAAAGATCATTTCTCCTCTCTGCATTCAGCTACGTGCAGGTGCCGGGCTGCATAATAACGTTGTTGATCTGCAGATTATCCGCATATCTGTAGGTTAATAGCATTATTTCTGGTGACAGGTTCCCTTTAATTTTATAGTACAATACTTCAATAAAATTGTGCCGGAGTCAGTGCGTGCGCATACAGAGATCTCCAGCGCCATTTTATTGAAGACACTGTATATGCAAATTCATAGACACAATGCCTTCAAAAAAAAAAAAACGGCGCTGGAAATGTACCAATAAAAATGCTCGGCACCCAGGCGGAGAACAAGTTTAATAGCTAGTGTATATATATATATATATATATATATATATAATGAGGGCTCTTGGAAGAAAGGTGAGAAGACAAGTAAATCCAAAGACAAAGTGGTGAAACAATAATTTTTTGGGTTTTTGATGATGGATTCCCTTTAATTTATTTAAAATAAAGGTTACACAGCCCCCGCATATCAGTGTCAGCCACATGATGCCCCTGTCAGTAGCGCCAGCCACATGATGCCCCCGTCAGTAGCGCCAGCCACATGATGCCCCCGTCAGTAGCGCCAGCCACATGATGCCCCCGTCAGTAGCGCCAGCCACATGATGCCCCCGTCAGTAGCGCCAGCCACATGAAGCCCCCGTCAGTAGCGCCAGCCACATGATGCCCCCGTCAGTAGCGCCAGCCACATGAAGCCCCCGTCAATAGCGCCAGCCACATGATGCCCCCGTCAGTAGCGCCAGCCACATGATGCCCCCGTCAGTAGCGCCAGCCACATGAAGCCCCCGTCAGTAGCGCCAGCCACATGATGCCCCCGTCAGTAGCGCCAGCCACATGAAGCCCCCGTCAATAGCGCCAGCCACATGATGCCCCCGTCAGTAGCGCCAGCCACATGATGCCGTCAGTAGCGCCAGCCACATGATGCCCCCGTCAGTAGCGCCAGCCACATGAAGCCCCCGTCAGTAGCGCCAGCCACATGATGCCCCCGTCAGTAGCGCCAGCCACATGGTGCCCCCGTCAGTAGCGCCAGCCACATGAAGCCCCCGTCAGTAGCGCCAGCCACATGATGCCCCCGTCAGTAGCGCCAGCCACATGGTGCCCCCGTCAGTAGCGCCAGCCACATGATGCCCCCGTCAGTAGCGCCAGCCACATGATGCCCCCATCAGTAGCGCCAGCCACATGATGCCCCCGTCAGTAGCGCCAGCCACATGATGCCCCCGTCAGTAGCGCCAGCCACATGATGCCCCTGTCAGTAGCGCCAGCCACATGATGCCCCCGTCAGTAGCGCCAGCCACATGAAGCCCCCGTCAGTAGCGCCAGCCACATGATGCCCCCGTCAGTAGCACCAGCCACATGATGCCCCCGTCAGTAGCGCCAGCCACATGATGCCCCCGTCAGTAGCGCCAGCCACATGATGCCCCCTGTCAGTAGCGCCAGCCACATGATGCCCCCATCAGAAGTACCAGCCACATGATGCCCCCGTCAGTAGCGCCAGCCACATGATGCCCCCTGTCAGTAGCGCCAGCCACATGATGCCCCCATCAGAAGTACCAGCCACATGATGCCCCCGTCAGTAGCGCCAGCCACATGATGCCCCCTGTTAGTAGCGCCAGCCACATGATGCCCCCATCAGTAGCGCCAGCCACATGATGCCCCCGTCAGTAGCGCCAGCCACATGATGCCCCCGCCAGTAGCGCCAGCCACATGATGCCCCCGTCAGTAGCGCCAGCCACATGATGCCCCCGTCAGTAGCGCCAGCCACATGATGCCCCCTGTCAGTAGCGCCAGCCACATGATGCCCCCATCAGTAGCGCCAGCCACATGATGCCCCCATCAGAAGTACCAGCCACATGATGCCCCCGTCAGTAGTGCCACCTGCTGCGCACCACTCCTCTCTGGCACAGAAGGCATGTGCACAACCACCAGAAGGCGCTCACATGCATCTGCCCAGTCCTGTTCTGCGATCATCGATCAGATCAGGAGAGGATGGATCGGAGGAGGCGGTGGTCTTACAGGTACTCTGTGTCCTGATGGGTTCACTAGGCCTCCTCTCTTATGAGCCATGCAGCCCCCTTCAGCTCCCATGGAGGTCTGCACCATGTAAACTAAAGGGGAAATGGGGAGACAACAGAAGATTACATGTAAGATTCCTGTCACCGTTCTGACAAAAGCCAGCCCTCTCTGGTTACTGCGCCATTGTCTGCCCCAGTAACTAAGCACCACACAAGAAGAACTCCTCACCATGGTGACCTTCTCTAAAGAAGAGAATTCTGCCCTGAGGTTCTCGTCGTACCTGCGGCCCGATCTGTGGACAGGGTGGTATAGAGAAGGAGAAGCTGAGCAGAAGGACCGTGGTGGACACAGCATGTGCCAGCTCACCCTGTGTACTTACACAGGGGCCCAAGAAGTCAGGGGGCCACTGCCACTTAAAAAGCAGCAAGCAGCCTCTGTTATTGGACTGTTAAGCCTGTGCCCACCCCGGCCGAATCATACACACTGTAGGTTTGTTGGAAAAGAGTCAGTGTAACTTTCATTGCCTGGTGTTTGTTTCTATAGGAGTCCAGTGGGTGGTCCTACTAGGGATTGATCTCATTTTCCACATCACATGTTCCCGTTACCTGCAGATCAGTGCACACCGCGGTTCAGCACCTGGATAGAAGAGGTTTGTCCAAAACCTGACACCACATGGACATAGACGGTCAGTTATCTCCCTGGCACCACTGCTAGTCCGTATGTCTACTCTCTACTTTGGACAATCCCTAGCTCTCCTATAGATAGGATGATCACAAACTGTGTCCCTCACTGGGACCCCCAGTGATCAGCTGTAATCAGTGGGGAAACTTGGCATTAAGTGTTTAGCTTCCTTGCAGCTCCCCCACAGGTTAATATAAGTATTACATGTCTTGTATTGAAATCAATGTGCTGTGTTCCTCACCTCTCCTGGATCCAACATCGGGCCCCGAGTTCTCCGTCCTTTGCTGCCGGTTCCCTCTGCTCCTCTGTGTGCTGATTGCTGCGGCTCCAGTGACATTCTGCCCCCTGTGCCATATCCAGGATTAGGAGGTAGGACACCATCTGTAAACTTGCCCGCTCACCTAAGCTATTCTGGTTCTCCATCACTGAATTCGTTCTGCTTCATCACTGTGGCAGCTCTGCTACTTCAAACATCCCTGCAACTCAGCTCTGCTAATCAGGTGCCTACTCCACAAATGCTGTAGAGTTGAGTTGGTCATCAGGGCGGTGCTAGCGTGATGTTTCATCGTTACAGCGATGGTAAATGGACGAATACCATAGCTCAGGGTGCACACAAGGGTTAACTACATCGTAAAGCAGGTAGGTGGGTGAGATGACGAAATCGGAGATGCCAAGATACCGAAGAAGTAATCAGACTCTTGTATAATTCATGAGGAACGGTTACCCGAGACCAAGGACCACAGGGCAAGCCAAGAAAATGACACGGATGAGAAATAGACTCGCTGATCTCTACCCTCATTGACTGCGCACCCAAATCGCTCTGCCCAATCATAGAGAGAACTGAGCATGTGCACAAGTCCAGCTGCACAGTTCTCTCCACCTCCTCCCTGCACACAGCACAGGAAACCAAATCAGTGTTCCCCCTCCTGATACAGCCAGGACAATGATGAGGGCTGGAGATGGGAGCTGTGGAGATAAGCGAATCGATGTGCAGGACCCAGGTCCAACCGCCATGACAGCTGTCCGTGGCCATCAGACAGAAGCCTTGTGAGCCGCCTCCTGCGTGCCGGAATCCCAGGTGCCTTCTGATTACATCATCTCCGTGGAGTGGGGCGCACACGTCATCGCACTGGGCCGGCTCAGAAAGACAGGAGTCGAGGATTCTATAAAGTAGGAGGCTCACAGGCTCCTGTCTGACACGTCCGATATGCCGATCCTTCTCTCTATATCAGTGGTCCCCAACTCCAGGCCTCGAGGGCCGCCAATAGTGCAGGTTTTCAGGAACCCCTGTGCAATACTAAGGAAATCCTGAAAACCTGCACCGTTGGCGGCCCTTGAGGCCTGGAGTTGGGGACCACTGCTCTATATCATCATTTGTGGGGGGAGAATCAAGAAGACCCCTCAGTGCCTCTTCTGATTAGTAGGTCGCCACGAGGTCATCAGACGTCACGGAGGTCTACTAGTCATAAGAGGGGCTAGGGATGTTGTAGGCGGGAGGAACTTTGCATCGCTCACGTCCGGCAGCCATGGACTACTGACATGGCCGCTGAACCAGGGTCCTGTGATATTTTTTAGCTCTACCCCATACACATCATATGGATGAGGGTCCTGACAAAATCAGCGGCTTCAGCTGGCATTCATCTAATGTAAACTGGGGCCTTAAAACCCCCCAGGAACACTGACTTTAACCCCTTCCCAGCCAATCTGTGCTCCAAACAAACCGATCAGCCATGACATTTAAGGCTTCTTTCACACTAGCGTCGGAATCTCCCCGTCGCAATGCGTCGGGGAGAGATTCCGACGCTAGCGTTTGCTGCATTGCACAATGGAGGCAGCGGATGCATTTTTCCGGCGCATCCGCTGCCCCATTGTAAGGTGCGGGGAGGTGGGGGCGGAGTTCCGGCCGCGTATGCGCGGTCGGAAAAAGCGGTCCGTCGGGAGAAAAAAACGTTACATGTAGGGTTTTTTTCTCCCGACGGTCCGCCAAAGCACGACGCATTCGTCACAAGACGGATGCGAAGTGTGCAAATCCGTCGCAAATGCGTCGTCAATAGAAGTGTATGGGGAAAAAACGCATCCTGCAAGCACTTTTGCAGGATGCGTTTTTTCTGCAAAACGACGCATTGTGACGGATTTAAAAAAACGCTAGTGTGAAAGTACCCTAAGAAGTCCGGTCACGGTCGGCCCCTCTGCAGTCGGCAGGCTCCATAAGGCCGATGTCCACGGCCACCTTTAGAGGGAACATTGGCATCAGACCTCTTTACCAAGCCCAGGGGCCAGCAACGGTCCATTCTCCAGCTGTTCTAAAACTACAACTCCCAGCATGTGGCCCCCTGGAGTTGTGGTTTCATAACAGCTGGAGGATGGCTGATTGTTGACCCCTGGGGAATATCAGGGACTACAAGCACGGGGGTGCGGGAGAAGAGGAACCCACCCATAACGTACATCCACAGCTCACCTTCGTCTGCTCGGGGAGCAGTTCCTTGGGCAGCGGTGCGCCGTGTATGGTGACCATTCTGTCCTTTATTGTCGGCTGCAGCGTCCCCTAGTGGTCAAAAAAAAGACGAACTCGATTTACATGGAAAGTCGCAGCATTTTGTGCCAATACGTTCAATATATTGTGACTTTTTAAGATCAATGCCTTGATGCACCTCCCCCACACCACGACCCTCCGCATGTCCCCACTAGGGCTGGAAAGTAGCATTGTAGACCTCTTACATCTAATCACTAAAAAAACTAAATAAATAATAAAAAACTGAAAAACGTTTGTATTTTGAGGGGTGCAAGGCTGAACATCAGACACGGCACAGACACGTGATGTCCCAACTATCCCAGTGCTGCAGATCAGACCAGTGCACCCAGCTGGGTACTGGGTTGGGGGGGGGGGGGGAGCTGTGGCTTTTTGACCCATGTGCAGCTTTTGCGCCCCACAACTGTGATTTCAGAAATGGCTCAGCGTGCGCCCACTTAACCCTTTCAGGCTCCATGATGTGCATCATATCTGTCATGGATAAAATCGCGGTACGTGGAGCGATCTGCTGTTTAACTCCTTACATGCTGTTGTCAATCACGACACTGTCATTTATGTTGCATTCAGAGGCCCGCTGCCCACCCGGGTCACCATGTCAGTAGGAAAACAGAAAGGAAGGAAGGAGAGTAAAAGAAAGAGAAGAAAGTGAGAATGAAAGAAACAAACAAAGGAAGGAAAGAGAAGGAAGGAGGGAAGGAAAGAAAGAAAAAAAAAGAGAAACAAAGGAAGAAAGGAAAGAAAGAAAGAAAGAAAGAAAGAAAGAAAGGAAAGAAAGAAAGAAAGAAAGAAAGAAAGAAAGAAAGAAAGAAAGAAAGAAAGAAAGAAAGAAAGAAAGAAAGAAAGAAAGAAAGAAAGAAAGAAGGGAAGGAAGGAAAGAAATTAAAAGATAGAAAGTGAGACAGAAAGAAAGTAACAAACAAACAAGGAAAGAGAGATAAAGGAAGGGAAGGATTGAAGGAAAGAAAGGCAGAAAAAAAGAAAGAGAAAGAAACAGGAAGGAAGGAAGGAAGGAAAGAGAGATAAATGAAAAAAAGAAGGGAAAGAAAGAAAGAAAGAAAGAAAGAAAGAAAGAAAGAAAGAAAGAAAGAAAGAAAGAAAGAAAGAAAGAAAGAAAGAAAGAAAGAAAGAAAGAAAGAAAGAAAGAAAGAAAAGATAAAGAAGGAAGGAAGGTGGGAAGGAAAGAAAGGAAGAAAAAAGAAAAGGTAAAGAAACGAAGGAAGGAGGGAAGGAAAGAGAGAAAGGAAAGGAAAGAAAGAAAGAAAGAAAGAAAGAAAGAAAGAAAGAAAGAAAGAAAGAAAGAAAGAAAGAAAGAAAGAAAGAAAGGCAGGAAGGAAGGAAAGAAGGAAGGAAAGAAGAAAGAAAGAAAAAGAAAGTAAGGAGGGAAGGAAAGAGATTAAAAGAAAGATAGAAAGTAACAAACAAAGGAATGAAGGAAAGAGAGATAAAGGAAGGGAAGAAAGACAGACAGAAAGAAAGAAAGAGAAGGAAGGAAAGAAAGGAAGAAAAAAGAAAGAAAGAAAGAAAGAAAGAAAGAAAGAAAGAAAGAAAGAAAGAAAGAAAGAAAGAAAGAAAGAAAGAAAGAAAGAAAAAGAGAAAGAAGGAAGGAAGGAGGGAAGGAAGGAAAGAAACGCAGAAAAAAAAAAGAAAGAGAAAGAAACAAAGGAAGGAAGGAAAGAGACGAAAGAAAGAAAGAAAGAAAGAAAGAAAGAAAGAAAGAAAGAAAGAAAGAAAGAGAAAAAGAAAGAAGAAAATGAAAGACAGAGAAGAAAGAAAGAAGGGAAGGAAGTAGGAAAGAAAGAAAGAAAAAAGAAAGTAAGGAGGGAAGGAAGGAAAGAGATTAAAAGAAATATAGAAAGTGAGAAAAAAAGAAAGTAACAAACAAACAAGCAAAGGAAGGAAGGAAAGAGAGATAAAGGAAGGAAAGACAGACAGAAAGAGAGAAAGGAAAGAGAAAGAAGGAAAGAGTAAAGGAAAGAAAGGAAGAAAAAAGAAAAGAAAGAGAAAGAAACAAGGGAAGGAAGGAAGAAAAGAAAGAGAAGAAAGAAAAAGAAAGAAAGAGGGGCAGAAAGAAAAGACAGAAAGAGAAAAAGGAAGGAAGGAAAGAAAGAAAGAGAACGAAACAAAGAAAAAGAAAAGGAAGGAAGGAAAGAGAAATTAGAGAAAGAAAGAAAATGGTGGTATTTTTAGCATAGCTCCTCTGCAAAATAAAATACAATAAAAAGCAATCTATACATTGGCTGTGGCCACAGTGTTACTCAGAAAACGACATCCTGACCTGCTAGAAAAAATAGTAAAGAATAAATGTTAGAAGTCTGGTGTCTCCGGACTCCCAGAGCACAATGTGGGTCAGGAGTTTGGTATTTCTCCCATTTCCCAGCTCTCGGTCCATTACATGGTGATGGAGTCCGGTACAGCTGGTCCCGCAATACTCACCTCCTGCAGCCCGGACCCGCCGGAGAGCACAGCGCTGGAATTACCGGCATTTGTCCCCTTTTTTGTATTACTTGCACCTACCGGCCAGGAGACCTCACACACCGCAGCACCGTCCACCGCCGCCGCAGCACCGTCCACCGCCGCCGCTGCACCGTCCACCGCCGCCGCTGCACTCATCCTTCAGCCCCGTGTCCTTCCGCTAACCGCCCATCACACTCTATAGTCCCAATCACCATTGTTCCTACCAGCTCTACACTTACTTCTTATTCTGCACTGGTGGACTGTAACACAATAGCACGTATTAGTCTCCACAGCCCGCAGCAGGCAAAGCTGCATCTCTGTAAATCCTATGTATTCACTTGTTCCTGTCTCTCACTAGCCTCCATCTTATGGACTATATCTTTACTATTCTCCGTGTTTAGTTGCTGGCCTGTTAATATGTAGACACTTCATTAACAGTAGAAGTATACAGTAGCAATAAACTTATAAAGTATTACATTTTACACTACGGGGACTATTCTACAGTAATCAGTATCACTCCGCCGCGGTGGTTGTGACAATTACCATAGCAACGCGTTGTTCCTTGTCGCCACCAGAAACACCGGGAATGACTGAGTGAGTGGCAGAAATAAGAGCCAATCAGTTGCAGGAAAATAATCGTAGGCGGGGTTATTAAAAACTTGGCTGTCCAATCGGGAGTATTGTGAGTAATAGCCACGCCTTCTGCTGGTTAACGTGGGTTGCACTGCAGATGTGAGGGGAGGGGAACAGGAGAGCAGCGAGGTGAGGAGAGGTGAGAGGTGAGCAGAGGGGAGAGAGAGGTGAGCAGAGGGGAGAGAGAGGTGAGCAGAGGGGAGAGGTGAGCAGAGGGGAGAGAGAGGTGAGCAGAGGGGAGAGGTGAGCAGAGGGGAGAGAGAGGTGAGCAGAGGGGAGAGGTGAGCAGAGGGGAGAGAGAGGAGAGGGGAGAGAGAGGTGAACAGAGGGGAGAGGTGAGCAGGGGGGAGAGAGAGGTGAGCAGAGGGGAGAGGTGAGCAGAGGGGAGAGAGAGGTGAGCAGAGGGGAGAGGTGAGCAGAGGGGAGAGAGAGGAGAGGGGAGAGAGAGGTGAGCAGAGGGGAGAGGTGAGCAGGGGGGAGAGAGAGGTGAGCAGAGGGGAGAGGAGCAGGGGGGAGAGAGAGGTGAGCAGAGGGGAGAGAGAGGAGAGGGGAGAGAGAGGTGAGCAGAGGGGAGAGGTGAGCAGGGGGGAGAGAGAGGTGAGCAGAGGGGAGAGGAGCAGGGGGGAGAGAGAGGTGAGCAGAGGGGAGAGGTGAGCAGGGGGGAGAGAGAGGTGAGCAGAGGGGAGAGGTGAGCAGAGGGGAGAGGTGAGCAGAGGGGAGAGAGAGGTGAGCAGAGGGGAGAGAGAGGAGAGGTGAGCAGGGGGGAGAGGTGAGCAGAGAGGAGAGGTGAGCAGAGGGGAGAGAGAGGTGAGCAGAGAGGAGAGGTGAGCAGAGGGGAGAGAGAGGTGAGCAGAGGGGAGAGAGAGGTGAGGGGAGAGAGAGGTGAGCAGAGGGGAGAGGTGAGCAGAGGGGAGAGAGAGGTGAGGAGAGAGGAGGGGTGAGCAGAGGGGAGAGAGAGGGGAGAGGTGAGCAGAGGGGAGAGAGAGGTGAGAAGAGAGGAGAGGTGAGCAGAGGGGAGAGAGAGGTGAGGAGAGGGGGAGGGAAAGGGGAGCAGAGAGGAGGAGAGGAGAGGGTGGGAGAGAGAGGAGAACAGAGGGAAGAGAGAGAGGTGATGAGAGGGGGAGGGAAAGGGGAGCAGAGAGGAGAGCAGAGGGGAGAGAGGAGAGGGGGGGAGAGAGAGGAGAGCAGGGGGGATAGAGAGGTGAGGAGAGGGGGAGGGAAAGAGGGGAGCAGAGAGGAGAGGGGGAGGGAAAGAGGGGAGCAGAGAGGAGAGGAGGAGAGCAGAGGGGAGAGAGAGGAGAGCAGAGGGGAGAGAGAGGTGAGGAGAGGGGGAGGAAAAGAGGGGAGCAGAGAGGAGGGGAGCAGAGGGGAGGGGGAAGGGGAGAGAGGTGAGGAGAGGGGGAGGGAGAGAGAGGAGAGCAGAGGGGAGAGAGGTGAGGAGAGGGGGAGGGAGAGAGAGGAGAGCAGAGGGGAGAGAGAGGAGGGGGAGGGAGAGAGAGGAGAGCAGAGGGGAGAGGAGAGCAGAAGGGGAGGGGGAGAGAGGAGAGCAGACGGGAGAGAGAGGGGGAGGGAGAGAGAGGAGAGCAGAGGGGAGAGAGGAGAGGGGGAGGGAGAGAGAGGAGAGCAGAGGGGAGAGAGAGGAGGGGGAGGGAGAGAGAGGAGAGCAGAGGGGAGAGGAGAGCAGAAGGGGAGGGGGAGAGAGGAGAGCAGACGGGAGAGAGAGGGGAGGGGGAGGGAGAGAGAGGAGAGCAGAGGGGAGAGAGGGGGAGGGAGAGAGAGGAGAGCAGAGGGGAGAGAGAGGTGAAGAGAGGGGGAGGGAGAGCAGAGGGGGAGGGAGAGAGAGGACAGCAGAGGGGAGAGAGGAGAGCAGAGGGGAGGGAGAGAGAGGAGAGCAGAGGGGAGAGAGAGGGAGAGAGAGGAGAGCAGAGGGGAGAGAGAGGTGAGGAGAGGGGGAGGGAGAGAGGAGAGCAGAGGGGAGAGAGGGAGAGAGAGCAGAGGGGAGAGGAGAGCAGAGGGGGAGGGAGAGAGAGGAGAGCAGAGGGCAGAGGAGAGGGGGAGGGAGAGAGAGAGAGGAGAGCAGAGGGGGGAGGGAGAGAGGAGAGCAGAGGGGAGAGAGAGGAGAGCCGAGGGGAGAGAGAGGAGAGCCGAGGGGAGAGAAGAGGGGGAGGGAGAGAGAGGGGAGGGAGAGAGAGGAGAGCAGAGGGGAGAGAGAGGAGAGCAGAGGGGAGAGGAGAGCAGAGGGGAGAGAGAGGGGAGAGGAGAGCAGAGGGGAGAGAGAGGGGGAGAGGTGAGCGAGGGGGAGAGGTGAGCAGAGAGATGAGGAGAGGGGTGCAGACAGGGAGAGGTAAACGGGTAATAGGTGAGCAGAAGGGGGAGGGATGAGCAGGGGGGAGAGGGGCAGAGGTGAGGGGGGGATAGTACCAGTTTGGGGTGATACATTGGTAGTAATGGTGTGTTTAACCTTAACCCATTCCTGGCTGGGCAACTTTTTTTTTGCGCTTTTGTTCCCTCTTTTCCCTCTTTTCTCAAGAACTTTTTTTTTCCGTCAATCTAGTTGTTATTTCATTTCACTTCACCAAATAATGGTACCAAGATAAAGGGGCTGTGTTTCCATTTTTCCTCCCCTTCTTCCCAGACACATAACTCTAATTATTCTGGCCACACACACATAGGAGTACTTAGGGGTTTTTTCGGGACGAGTTGTACTTTTGAGCGAAGCCATTCATTTTACCACATAGTGTGCTGGAAAATAGGAAAAAAATTCCAAGTGAGGAGAAACTGCGATAAAATGGCAATTCAGACATTGTTTTGGGATTCGTTGTTACATTGTACATTTTGTGGTAAAAATGACCCAGTAGTATGATTCTCATCAATATGATTACGGTGATACCCAGCATGTCCAGCTTTTTTTTTATTGTTTTAGTGGTGAAAAAAGTCAGAATTTGAATAAAAAAAATTTCCAATTTTGTCACCTTTTTCCTAGATCTATATTTTTTTTGGGCCGTGGAGCTGTGTGATGGCTTATTTTTTTTTGCAGATCGAGACAACGTTTTTATTAGTACCATTTTGGGATAAATGTGACTTTTTGATCGCTTGTTACATCATTTTTTGTGGAATTGCGGAGATCAAAATAATGTAATATTGACGTTCCTGAATTTTTTTTTTGTTTACGGTGTTTTCTGACCGGATTGTTTTTATATTTCGATAGATGGGATTTTTCTGATCCCTGCGATACCACATATGTGTATTTTCTTATTTTGATTTTAACTTTTATATTTTATTTTTTTAAATTTTCACTGTACTTGTTAGTCCCCTAAGGGGACTTGAAGCTCCGATCGTCCTATCGCTTGTGCTATTATTAGCGGCATGTCCCGGCTGTAATACACCGCAATCACCTGCCGGATATGGGACGGGCTCGCATCGAGATTCCACCATACATGTTGTGAAGGGGTTAAAAACAAATCAGACTTTTATAAAAAAGCAACTAAGTATATAACTCAGTTTGAAGGATTTTACTTTATATGGCGAGCGCATGTTTATATTGATAGGATGTTTTTATTGCATTTTTCTCCCCCATTTTTCTGGTTGATGGTGGTATTTCAATGGTTAGGCTGCACCGATCGGAGCCAGCTCGCTACTGGTATAGGCAGTGGTCAGCTTTACAACACTGTGCATGGAGCATGCTCAGCTCCTGAGCCCGCTCCATGCACTGCACCCAAGGGGTGTTGGGAGGGGAGGGATGAGTAAAAACTTCCTGTTATAATGCACTATTGGGGCTCATGGACCTCAGAGAGGCGATTTCCCACTTAGGACCCCCCCCTCCTCCTCCGTTATTCTATTGAATTCTATTGATTCAATAGAAATCATACAGTTCCACCAGTGTTCCCCGGGACTTTAGGACACGTTCGTACACAACAGAACATGCTGCAGAAAAGATATCCAGAGAAAGCCACCTGCTGCAGATCCTTTTTTTAAATCATGCAGTTGTGGTGCAGATTTGTGCATTTTTCACAGGAGATGTAGGGTGGTACAGCACTGTGGAGAGCATGGGTAAGGTGGTAGACAGATAAGGAAGGAAATGGAGGGTGGTGCAGCACTGTGGGGAGTACGGGTAAGGTGGTAGACAGATAAGGAAGGAAATGGAGGGTGGTACAGAACTGTGGAGAATACGGGTAAGGTGGTAGATGAAGGAGGAGATGTAGGGTGGTCTAGCACTGGAGAGTACGGGTAAGGTGGTAGATGAAGGAGGATATGTAGGGTGGTCTAGCACTGGAGAGTACGGGTGAGGTGGTAGATGAAGGAGATGTAGGGTGGTCTAGCACTGTGGAGAATACGGGTAGGGTGGTAGATGAAGGAGGAGATGTAGGGTGGTCTAGCACTGTGGAGAGTACAGGTAAGGTGGTAGATGAAGGAAGAGATGTAGGGTGGTCTAGCACTGTGGAGAGTACGGGTAAGGTGGTAGATGAAGGAGGAGATGTAGGGTGGTCTAGCACTGTGGAGAGTACGGGTAAGGTGGTAGATGAAGGAGGAGATATAGGGTGGTGCAGCACTGTGGAGAGTACGGGTAAGGTGGTAGATGAAGGAGGAGATGTAGGGTGGTCTAGCACTGTGGAGAGTACGGGTAAGGTGGTAGATGAAGGAGGAGATGTAGGGTGGTACAGCACTGTGGAGAGTACGGGTAAGGTGGTAGATGAAGGAGGAGATGTAGGGTGGTGCAGCACTGTGGAGAGTACGGGTAAGGTGGTAGATGAAGGAGGAGATGTAGGGTGGTACAGCACTGGAGAGTACGGGTAAGGTGGTAGATGGAGGAGATGTAGGGTGGTGCAGCACTGTGGAGAGCACGAGTAAGGTGGTAGCTGAAGGAGGAGATGTAGGGTGGTATAGCACTGTGGAGAGTACGGGTAAGGTGGTAGATGAAGGAGGAGATGTAGGGTGGTGCAGCATTGTGGTCGAGTATAGGTAAGGTGGTAGATGAAGGAGGAGATCTAGGGTGGTGCAGCACTGTGCAGAGCACGAGTAAGGTGGTAGATGAAGGAGGAGATGTAGGGTGGTCTAGCACTGTGGAGAGTACGGGTAAGGTGGTAGATGAAGGAGGAGATCTAGGGTGGTGCAGCACTGTGCAGAGCACGAGTAAGGTGGTAGATGAAGGAGGAGATGTAGGGTGGTCTAGCACTGTGGAGAGTACGGGTAAGGTGGTAGATGAAGGAGGAGATGTAGGGTGGTCTAGCACTGGAGAGCATGGGTAAGGTAGATGAAGGAAGAGATGTAGGGTGGTCTAGCACTGTGGAGAGTACGGGTAAGGTGGTAGATGAAGGAGGAGGTGTAGGGTGTTGCAGCACTGTGGAGAGCATGGGTAAGGTGGTAGATGAAGGAGGAGATGTAGGGTTGTACAGCACTGTGGAGTGTACGGGTAAGGTGGTAGACAGATAAGGAAGGAAATGGAGGGTGGTACAGAACTGTGGAGAATACAGGTAAGGTGGTAAACAGATAAGGGAGGAGATGTAGGCTGTTGCTGCCCTGTGGAGAGCATGGCTAAGGTGTTAAGGTACCTTCACACATAACGATATTGTTAACGATATCGTTGCTATTTGTGACGTAGCAACGATATCGTTAATGAAATCGTTATGTGTGACAGCGACCAACGATCAGGCCCCTGCTGGGAGATCGTTGGTCGCTGAAGAAAGTCCAGAACTTTATTTCGTCGCTGGACTCCCTGGAGACATCGCTGGATCGGCGTGTGTGACACCGATCCAGCGATGTCTTCACTGGTAACCAGGGTAAACATCGGGTAACTAAGCGCAGGGCCGCGCTTAGTAACCCGATGTTTACCCTGGTTACCATGCTAAAAGTAAAAAAAAACAAACACTAGATACTTACCTACCGCTGTCTGTCCTCCAGCGCTGTGCTCTGCACTCCTCCTGTACTGGCTGTGAGCCGGAAAGCAGAGCGGTGACGTCACCGCTCTGCTTTCCGGCTCACAGCCAGTACAGGAGGAGTGCAGAGAAGCAGAGCGCAGCGCTGGAGGACAGACAGCGGTAGATAAGTATCTAGTGTTTGTTTTTTTTTACTTTTAGCATGGTAACCAGGGTAAACATCGGGTTACTAAGCGCGGCCCTGCGCTTAGTTACCCGATGTTTACCCTGGTTACCGGCATCGTTGGTCGCTGGAGAGCGGTCTGTGTGACAGCTCTCCAGCGACCAAACAGCGACGCTGCAGCGATCCGGATCGTTGTCGGTATCGCTGCAGCGTCGCTTAATGTGAAGGGGCCTTTAGACAAGAGACGAGATGTAGAGTGGTGCAGCACTGTGGAGATGACGGGTAGAGTGGTAGACAGATGTAGGGTGATGCAGCACTCTGAAGAGTACGGGCAGAGTGATAGACAGAGAAGAGATTTAGGGCACTACTCGAGCCTACTGAAACAGACTAAGGGACCTTTCTAAACACTTAGGAAGCCTTTGCAGGTGTTTCTGTTAATTATTCTAATTTACTGAGATAATGACTTTTGGGTTTTCATTGGCTGTAAGCCATAATCATCAACATTAACAGAAATAAACATTTGAAATACATCACTCTGTTTGTAATGACTACATATAATATAAGAGTTTCACTTTTTGTATTGATCAACTGTTCTTCATAATGATGCCTCCCTAATAATAAATGATAAGCTTGAGATTCTGCGGCTCTTGCGGTACAATAATACTTATTAGTCTTCCCCCTCATGTTTCCAGCCAGTGTAAGAAGCAATGAACCAGATACAGATTCTACTGTATGACGCCCTAATAAAAACGCAACATGTGGAGAGAGCTGCTCTCGTCAAGATAAGAGACGCCACCGCCCTGACCTCACCACCGGGATTCCACGTAAGAAGGTCTATGTGGTCATGATGTGGTATAAACTTACCCGGATGGGTATCAGAGTATACAAATCTGTGTGTCTACATCTTATATGTCACTGTCCCAGCTCTGGTGGGTATACGGATGGTATTCATGGCACTGTGAATTGTCACCTTACAGCTCCAGCCTCACCACATCCATGGGATCATCGATGCTTTCAAGAAGACTCCAGTCCTAAGAAGAGAAGGCTTTAATTTTGGGGATAAGATTTACCAGTGTGTCCGTGCGGATAAGAATTCCATCTATGCTAAATGTGTGAGTGGTACGGAGTCCGGGGGTCTTGTCTGGGATCTGTTATAGACCATTAGTGGTGGTAATTGCTGAGGGTTTCCTAGTATTTATCAACTTCTCTGACACCATTGGAGAGAAGTTAAAGGGGTTGTCCAGGCTTGGTACTCAAGTGTGCAGTCACTTTATGTGACAGAGGGTGTTGTTCCCCGAGAATGGGCGGGTGTGTGACCACAATTATGCAATTTGCATACATGTGATGACATGCTGACTAGATGTGTGCGGCCTATCTCAATGCAAGTGAATTAAACACGTCTAATTGAAATGTGACTGGAAGTATGCAAATTGCATAATTGCGGTCACGTGCCCGCCCGCTCCCACCATCGGAGAATCTTGACAGCGTGCATTGTGCGCGCTGTGAGGATTCACAAGTCTACAGTCACAAAGAGTCCATTAAGGGATGATAAATTTATGATCTCCCGAAGTACACGCTAAGCATAAGAATGGGGGTCTGTGTGCACTGAATAAATGGAACTGCGGTCACCTGCCAAAATCCGTAGGGCTGACATAGATGCGTGAAGCTCTCAGCTATCGTCATTAGTCCCATATGCATAAATGAGGTAGACCATTCACTCCAAGGATCCCTATTCTTGTATCTATTGAGGGTCCCAACAGTCAGAGTCCTATTACAAATCTTGATTGATATCTTGAGATAACCTCTTTAAAGTTTCATGTCTCATTATGTTATTCTGGCATCTCTTTGAGTGGTCAGTCCAACCCCTCCCTCTCTTTATGACCTCTGCCTAACTCTCTACATCTGGTCTCCCATACCCAGCCACCTCTTCATTCACACCTGATTGTCCTTAACTGGGGATATATTCACATGCAGGCGTCTGCTCCAGACGCAGTCTGCTGCATTCATCTTTTAACTTCCATCTTTTAAATTACATCTTTTTAATTACGTTGAATTAGACTGAATTGGACTGGAATTGACTGGAAGGTAACAGAATACACAACCACTACAATGTTTCGGTTTCTTCTCACTTTTACCCCCATACTACTTTCCTTCTTACAATCTCCTGCAATCCCTCAACCTAGTAAGGGACTAGTCATTTCTTCCTCCATCCTCCCCAGCCATCTCACCTTCATCTCAGAACTGTTCCTCCACATTCAATCCTTTCTCTCCAGAAACTCACGCCCACATCATGTCCTATCCTGCTCCCACCTTCTAACGCTCTGTCTGCTACTCCTCATTGCTGGTGACATATCCCCAAATCCCGGCCCTCCCCAACACATCCCCACACTCATTTCTAACCCCTTGCCACGATCTTCTGCACGTTTTCCCAACTACAGTAACCTCATACCCATTCATCCAGCCCCCACTCCCCCGGTCCCCTTACCTGGATCACTAAGGAACGCACGCTCCATCTGCAACAAACTGCTATTTATCCATGACCTCTTCATCACCAACAAACTTTCCTTCCTCGGCATCACTGAAACCTGGCTCACCCCCTCTGACTCAGCCTCTCCAGCTGCGCTCTCCTATGGCAGATTCCACCTTTCTCATAACCCTTGCCCCAGCAACAAACATGGTGGAGGAGTTGGATTGCTCCTGTCTGACACTTGCTCCTTTACTCCAATCCCGCTACCACCCTCCGCTACTCTTCCCTCGTTTGAGGTGCACTCTGTCCGCATCTATTCCCCCTCCAACCTCCAGCTGGCTGTCATCTACCGCCCCCCAGAACTAGCCATCTCCACATATCTCGACCACTTCATTTCCTACCTGCTGACATCTCCACTATCATCATGTGTGATTTCAATATCCCCATTGACACTTCCACCTCAGCTTCCACCTCAAACTTTTATCACTGACTGCCTCCTTTGGCCTCACTTAATGGTCCTCTGAGGCCACTCACAAAGATGGCCACACGCTGGACCTCATCTTCACCCAACTCTGCTCCCTTACTAATCTCATTAACTCACCCCTCCCCTGTCTGACCACAACCTACAGACATTCTCTTCCCTCTCCTCTCCTAATGTGCAACCCCCACTCCACAAACTCCCTCGCAGAAATCTCAACTTAGGGTACCGTCACATTAAGCGACGCTGCATCGATCTAGACAACGATCCCGATCGCTGCAGCGTCGCTGTGTGGTCGCTGGAGAGCTGTCACACAGACAGCTCTCCATAGACCAACTATGCGCAGTCCCCTGTTAACCATGGTAAACATCGGGTTACTAAGCGCAGGGCCGCGCTTAGTAACCCGATGTTTACCCTGGTTACCAGCGTAAACGTAAAAAAACCCAAACACTACA
Source organism: Ranitomeya imitator (assembly GCF_032444005.1). Taxonomy (NCBI): domain Eukaryota; kingdom Metazoa; phylum Chordata; class Amphibia; order Anura; family Dendrobatidae; genus Ranitomeya; species Ranitomeya imitator. Next base: position 651,201,675 of record NC_091286.1, read on the forward strand.
TACTTACATTCCGGTGTCTGTCCTCTCCGGCGCTCTGCTTCTCTGCACTAAGCGCCGGCCGGAAAGCAGAGCACAGCGGTGACGTCACCGCTGTGCTTTCCGGCCGGCGCTTACACAGTGCAGGGAAGCAGAGCGCCGGAGAGGACAGACACCAGAATGTAAGTATGTAGTGTTTGGTTTTTTTTACGTTTACGCTGGTAACCAGGGTAAACATCGGGTTACTAAGCACAGCCCTGGTTTACCCTGGTTACCAGTGAAGACATCGCTGAATCGGCGTCACACACGCCGATTCAGCAATGTCTGCGGGAGTCCAGCGACTAAATAAAGTTCTGGACTTTCTGCGCCGACCAACGATGGCACAGCAGGATCCAGATCGCTGCTGCGTGTCAAACTCAACAATATCGCTAGCCAGGACGCTGCAACGTCACGGATCGCTAGCGATATCGTTCAGTGTGAAGGTACCTTTACAATCAATCTCGGAGTCCCTCCTCCCTCTCACAGACATAGCTTCCCTTCATGACACAGATGCTGCTGCCACTTTTTATAACACCACAGTAACAGCGACACTCGATTCGGCCGCCCCGCTCATGCATAGCAAAACTCGTACACTCAACAGGAAGCCCTGGCTGACCAGCCTGACCAAAGAACTGAGACGGGCTTCCAGGATCGCTGAACGGAGATGGAAGAGATCCCACTCCACCGAGCACTTCATCACATACAAGCAGTCCCTCACCAGCTTCAAGTCCAAGCTCACTGCTGCAAAACAAACTTATTTCTCATCTCTCATACAGGGCTGCCACTAGAAATTTTGGGGCCCCATACTGGCAAATTTTTCGGGGGCCCCCTTGAGACTCCGCCCAGGCTCCACCCCAGCCCCGCCTCCATGCTCCACCCCCCGAACTGTCCACAGTCCCACCTACTCTGTTGTAACCTATTAAATATTTGTTAAAATATGCAATAATAATAATAATAATATTTATATAGCGCCAACATATTCCGCAGCGCTTTACAGTTTAACGACCCTGCTCGTGAGAGCTTACAATCTACAATGAGCTGGGGGAGATACAAAGTACAGGTGTGTATTTACAATGAAGTATTTACAATGATGGTCCAGCCATCTTCAGGGAGTGGGTGATAGATGGAGATAGTGAATGAGCTACACACACACACAAACATAAAATGACTTTGATTACTGAATGTGATAGGCCGCTCTGAACAAATGTGTTTTGAGCGAGCGCCTAAAACTATGCAAATCGTGGATGGTCCTAATATCTTGGGGTAGAGCATTCCAGAGTATTGGCGCAGCACGGGAGAAGATTTTTTGATTCGTGAGTGGGAGGTACGGATTAGTGCAGAGGTTTGTCTAAAGTCATTTTCAGAGTGCAGTAACATAGTAACATAGTTAGTAAGGCCGAAAAAAGACATTTGTCCATCCAGTTCAGCCTATATTCCATCATAATAAATACCCAGATCTACGTCCTTCTACAGAACCTAATAATTGTATGATACTATGTTGTTCTGCTCCAGGAAGACATCCAGGCCTCTCTTGAACCCCTCGACTGAGTTCGCCATCACCACCTCCTCAGGCAAGCAATTCCAGATTCTCACTGCCCTAACAGTAAAGAATCCTCTTCTATGTTGGTGGAAAAACCTTCTCTCCTCCAGACGCAAAGAATGCCCCCTTGTGCCCGTCACCTTCCTTGGTATAAACAGATCCTCAGCGAGATATTTGTATTGTCCCCTTATATACTTATACATGGTTATTAGATCGCCCCTCAGTCGTCTTTTTTCTAGACTAAATAATCCTAATTTCGCTAATCTATCTGGGTATTGTAGTTCTCCCATCCCCTTTATTAATTTTGTTGCCCTCCTTTGTACTCTCTCTAGTTCCATTATATCCTTCCTGAGCACCGGTGCCCAAAACTGGACACAGTACTCCATGTGCGGTCTAACTAGGGATTTGTACAGAGGCAGTATAATGCTCTCATCATGTGTATCCAGACCTCTTTTAATGCACCCCATGATCCTGTTTGCCTTGGCAGCTGCTGCCTGGCACTGGCTGCTCCAGGTAAGTTTATCATTAACTAGGATCCCCAAGTCCTTCTCCCTGTCAGATTTACCCAGTGGTTTCCCGTTCAGTGTGTAATGGTGATATTGATTCCCTCTTCCCATGTGTATAACCTTACATTTATCATTGTTATACCTCATCTGCCACCTTTCAGCCCAAGTTTCCAACTTATCCAGATCCATCTGTAGCAGAATACTATCTTCTCTTGTATTAACTGCTTTACATAGTTTTGTATCATCTGCAAATATCGATATTTTACTGTGTAAACCTTCTACCAGATCATTAATGAATATGTTGAAGAGAACAGGTCCCAATACTGACCCCTGCGGTACCCCACTGGTCACAGCGACCCAGTTAGAGACTATACCATTTATAACCACCCTCTGCTTTCTATCACTAAGCCAGTTACTAACCTATTTACACACATTTTCCCCCAGGCCAAGCATTCTCATTTTGTGTACCAACCTCTTGTGCGGCACGGTATCAAACTCTTTGGAAAAATCGAGATATACCACGTCCAATGACTCACCGTGGTCCAGTCTATAGCTTACCTCTTCATAAAAACTGATTAGATTGGTTTGACAGGAGCGATTTCTCATAAACCCATGCTGATATGGAGTTAAACAGTTATTCTCATTGAGATAATCCAGAATAACATCCCTCAGAAACCCTTCAAATATTTTACCAGCAATAGAGGTTAGACTTACTGGCCTATAATTTCCAGGTTCACTTTTAGAGCCCTTTTTGAATATTGGCACCACATTTGCTATGCGCCAGTCCTGCGGAACAGACCCTGTCGCTATAGAGTCACTAAAAATAAGAAATAATGGTTTATCTATTACATTACTTAGTTCTCTTAGTACTCGTGGGTGTATGCCATCCGGACCCGGAGATTTATCTATTTTAATCTTATTTAGCCGGTTTCGCACCTCTTCTTGGGTTAGATTGGTGACCCTTAATATAGGGTTTTCATTGTTTCTTGGGATTTCACCTAGCATTTCATTTTCCACCGTGAATACCGTGGTGGAGAAGAAGGTGTTTAATATGTTAGCTTTTTCCTCGTCATCTACAACCATTCTTTCCTCACTATTTTTTAAGGGGCCTACATTTTCAGTTTTTATTCTTTTACTATTGATATAGTTGAAGAACAGTTTGGGATTAGTTTTACTCTCCTTAGCAATGTGCTTCTCTGTTTCCTTTTTGGCAGCTTTAATTAGTTTTTTAGATAAAGTATTTTTCTCCCTATAGTTTTTTAGAGCTTCAATGGTGCCATCCTGCTTTAGTAGTGCAAATGCTTTCTTTTTACTGTTAATTGCCTGTCTTACTTCTTTGTTTAGCCACATTGGGTTTTTCCTATTTCTAGTCCTTTTATTCCCACAAGGTATAAACCGCTTACACTGCCTATTTAGGATGTTCTTAAACATTTCCCATTTATTATCTGTATTCTCATTTCTGAGGATATTGTCCCAGTCTACCAGATTAAGGGCATCTCTAAGCTGTTCAAACTTTGCCTTCCTAAAGTTCAGTGTTTTGTGACTCCCTGACAAGTCCCCCTAGTGAAAGACAGGTGAAACTGCACAATATTGTGGTCGCTATTTCCTAAATGCCCAACCACCTGCAGATTTGTTATTCTGTCAGGTCTATTAGATAGTATTAGGTCTAAAAGTGCTGCTCCTCTGGTTGGATTCTGCACCAATTGTGAAAGATAATTTTTCTTGGTTATTAGCAGAAACCTGTTGCCTTTATGGGTTTCACAGGTTTCTGTTTCCCAGTTAATATCCGGGTAGTTAAAGTCCCCCATAACCAGGACCTCATTATGGGTTGCAGCTTCATCTATCTGCTTTAGAAGTAGACTTTCCATGCTTTCTGTTATATTTGGGGGTTTGTAACAGACCCCAATGAGAATTTTGTTACCATTTTTCCCTCCATGAATTTCAACCCATATGGACTCGACATCCTCATTCCCTTCGCTAATATCCTCCCTTAAAGTGGACTTTAGACAAGACTTTACATAGAGACAAACCCCTCCTCCTCTCCGATTTTTACGATCCTTTCTAAACAGACTGTAACCCTGTAAGTTAACTGCCCAGTCATAGCTTTCATCTAACCATGTCTCGGTTATTCCCACTATGTCAAAGTTACCTGTAGATATTTCTACTTCTAGTTCTTCCATCTTGTTTGTCAGGCTTCTGGCGTTTGCGAGCATGCAGTTTAGAGGATTTTGTTTTGTTCCAATCTCCTCACTGTGGATTGTTTTAGAAATGTTCTTACCTCCCTTCTGAGTATGTTTTCCTGGGTCGTCTTTGTTCGAGTCTAATGTTTTTCTTCCCGTCCCCTCTTCTTCTAGTTTAAGAAGTGTTCGGTTAGGCCGATAGACAGAAATGAGGGAGGAGATGTAAGGGGGTGCCGCACTGTGGAGAGCTTTGTGGGTGAGAACAAGTACTTTGAATTGTATCCTGTAATGAATGGGCAGCTAGTGTAACGACTGGCGAAGAGCGGACGCGTCCGAGTAACGATTAGCCAGATGGACGACCCTGGCTGCCGCATTAAGGATGGACTGGAGAGGGGAAAGTCGAGTGAGGGGGAGGCCAATTAATAGAGCGTTGCAGGAGTCCAGCGGGAGTGGATCAGGGCGACAGTGAGGGTTTTTGTTGTTTCCATGGTGAGAAAAGGGCCGATTCTAGAGATGTTCTTTAGGTGTAAGCGGCACGAGCGGGCAAGAGATTGTATATGGGATGTGAAGGAGAGATCGGAGTCAAACATAACACCCAGACAGCGTGCCTGCCGCCGGGGTGTAATTATGGTGCCACCCACGGAGAGGGAAATGTCAGATTTAGGGAGGTTAGTAGATGGCGGGAGCAGAAGTTCAGTTTTGGAGAGGTTGAGTTTCAGATAGAGAGCAGACATGATGTTGGAGACTGCGGACAGACAGTCAGTGGCGTTCTGTAGTACAGCGGGAGTAAGGTCAGGGGATGACGTATATAGTTGTGTGTCATCAGCATAAAGATGGTACTGAAAGCCAAATCTGCTGATGGTCTGTCCAATTGGGGTAGAAGAGGGAGAAGAGAAGGGGGCCAAGGACTGAGCCCTGAGGTACCCCGACAGTGAGAGGAAGAGGAGAAGAAGTGGAGCCAGAGAACAAAACACTGAAGGAGCGGTCAAAAAGGTAGGAGGAGAGCAGTGTCCTTAATGCCAAGTGACTGGAGCCTAGAGAGTAGGAGAGGGTGGTCAATAGTGTCAATACAATTTAGGTATATTTTTATTTATTTTTCAATTTTTAAAATGAACAATAATATCACATACAAGGAACAAATACCGCTACAGCATGTCAAGACCACATATTACCACCAGTGACCAAATAACATCACATACAAGGAACAAATACCACAACACCATGACCAGACACCATATATTATTACCACATAGTGACCAAATAGCACATACAAGGGACAAATACCACCGCACCATGACCAGACCACATATTACCACCAGTGACCGAATAATATCACATACAAGGAACAAATACCACGCACCATGATCAGACCACATATTACCACCACAAAGTGACCGAATACTACAGTACTGATCAGTAATAAAAAAAACACAATACCATCACCATAAGTGCCATTATACACAGGAGATCTGTACTTAGTATGCATTGTCTGTGTACAGGTAATACAGTGATCATCGGTGACATTATACACAGGACCTCTGTATATAGTATGCAGTGTATAGTGTCAGTGTATAGGTAACACTGACTCACCAGTGATGTCTCTAGGTGAAGTCCTTCATCTTTCATCCAGCACAGACCGCCATCACTTCTTCCAGCCAGGACTTGTCTCTGCAGGAAATAACACAGTTATCTCGAGCTCCGCTTGCAGAACACATTACTTAATTTTTCCCAACTTCTACATTACACCACATGAAGAAAAAAAAAGGTGACATAGTATCACTCTACACAGTAACAGGACTGGCCCCCCCCCCACCCCCCGATTTAAAACAGTATACTCAAAAAATAAAATAAATACATCACGGCAGTAATAATATCCCTTAATTAGCCCCTATGGTAATAATATCCCCCATCCTAGCCCCCGTGTGTCTCATTACTGGCTCCAGCCATATGTTCTCGCATCCTGCCCTCAGGATGTATCTATTCTGCCCCATATGATCTCCCCATCCTGCCCCATATGATCTCCCCATCCTGCCCCATATGATCGCCTCATATGATCTCCCCATCCTGCCCCATATGATCGCCCCATATGATCTCCCCATCCTGCCCCATATGATCTCCCCATCCTGCTCCATCTGTCTCCATCGTATCCATCCTGCCCCATGATCCTGCATGATCTGTCTCCAACCATGCCCCCATGTCTTTCATTCTGCCCAGTGTCTCCAGTCATGCCCGTATCTCCATTCTGCCCCCAGTGTCTCCAGCATTTCTGCCCCCAGTGTGTCCAGCATCTCTTCCCCAGTGTGTCCAGCATCTCTTCCCCAGTGTGTCCAGCATCTCTGCCCCAGTGTGTCCAGCATCTCTGCCCCAGTGTGTCCAGCATCTCTGCCCCCATGTATCCAGCATCTCTGCCCCCGTATGTCCAGCATCTCTACCCCCAATGTTCAGCATCTCTGCCCCTGGTGTGTCTAGCATCTCTGCCCCCAGTGTGTCCAGCATTTCTGCCCACAGTGTGTCCAGCATTTCTGCGCCCAGTGTGTCCAGCATCTCTGCCCCAAATGTCCAGCATCTCTGCCCCCAATGTCCAGCATCTCTGCCCGCGGTGTGTCCAGCATCTCTGCCCCCGGTGTGTCCAGCATCTCTGCCCCCTGTTATGAATAGGTAATTCAGAACCACAATGGACCTTGAAGTTCAGAGCACACAAGTAACCTGACAAAAACCACAAAACATAGGACGAGCTCTGAGACGTGGAAACTCTGCTGACCGCAATCCCTAAACCTATCAAACCACACTAGAGGCAGCCGTGGATCGCGCCTAACGCTCCCTATGCAACTCGGCACAGCCTGAGAAACTAGCTAGTCCTGAAGATAGAAAAATAAGCCTACCTTGCCTCAGAGAAATTCCCCAAAGGAAAAGGCAGCCCCCCACATATAATGACTGTGAGTTAAGATGAAAATACAAACACAGAGATGAAATAGATTTAGCAAAGTGAGGCCCGACTTACTGAATAGACCGAGGATAGGAAAGATAGCTTTGCGGTCAACACAAAAACCTACAAACAACCACGCAGAGGGGCAAAAAGACCCTCCGCACCGACTAACGGTACGGAGGTGCTCCCTCTGCGTCTCAGAGCTTCCAGCAAGCAAGCAGAACCAAAAAAGCAAGCTGGACAGAAAATATAACAACAAAAGGACACAAGCAGAACTTAGCTTATGCTGAGCAGACAGGCCACAGGAACGATCCAGGAGGAAGCAAGACCAATACTAGAACATTGACTGGAGGCCAGGATCAAAGCACCAGGTGGGCCCGCACGTCAATAGCATGCCGCAGCACCTGTAGGGGGGGCCCGGTGAGCAGATGAGATGGGGGCCCCCTCTGCCCACCGGGCCCCATACGCCAGTCAGGGCAGTAATGCCCTGATGGCGGCCCTGCTCTTATATCCTCCCTGTCTCACAACCCTAAACAGCTTTTCAACAGTTTCAATTCTCTACTCTGTCCCCCTGCACCCCCTCCCTCCCCTCTCATTTCTGCTGAAGACTTCGCCTCTTTCTTTAAACAGAAGATCAATACGATTAGAGAAAGCTTTGGCCCACAGCACCCAATGCCCCTCTTAGCTGCTCAACCCTGCTCCTCCAAAACCAGCTTCTCCACCATGACAGAAGATCAGCTCTCCACCCTCCTGTCAAGATCACACCTCACCACCTGCACGCTTGACCCGCTACCGTCCCACCTCATCCCTAACCTTTCCACGGTCTTCATCCCAACCCTAACGCACCTCTTCAACCTCTCTCTCACAACAGGTGTTTTCCCCTCATCCTTCAGACATGTCAAGATCACACCCATCCTCAAAAAGCCCTCCCTCGACCCATCCTCTGTGTCTAGCTATCGCCCGATATCTCTTCTCCCTTATGCCTCCAAATTTCTGGAGCAACACGTCCATCTTGAACTGTCCTCCCACCTCTCCTCCTGCTCCCTCAACTGAGACTGCCCTAACTAAAGTGACCAACGACCTATTAACCGCCAGGAGCAAGCGTCACTACTTTGTCCTCCTTCTCCTGGACCTGTCTTCTGCCTTCGACACTGTGGACAACTCCCTTCTGCTACAGATCCTCTCGTCTCTTGGCATCACAGACTTAGCCCTATCCTGGATCTCGTCATATCTGACAGACCGAAAATTCAGTGTCTCCCTCCCCCACACCACCTCCTCACTTCACCCCTGTCTGTCGGTGTTCCTCAAGGCTCAGTTCTAGGACCCCTACTCTTCTCCATCTACACCTTCGGCCTTGGACAGCTCATAGAATCCCACGGTATGCAGTACCATCTCTACGCCGATGACACGCAAATATACCTATCCAAACCTGACCTCACCTCCTTACCAAAATCCTGCACTGTCTGTCTGCTATCTCAGCCTTCTTTTCTGCTCGCTTTCTAAAACTGAACATGGACAAAACAGAATTCATCATCTTTCCCCCATCCCACTCTACCCCTCCACGAGACCTATCCATCAATGTCAATCGCTGCTCACTTTACCCAATCCCACACGCCCGGTGCCTCGGGGTGATCCTCGACTCTGCCCTCTCTTTTAAGCCACGTATCCAAGCCCTTGCCTCCTCCTGCCGTCTCAAACTCAAAAATATTTCCCGGATCCGCGCATTCCTTGACCGCGACACCACAAAAACACTAGTACATGCCCTTATCATCTCCCGCCTTGACTACTGCAACCTCCTACTCTCTGGACTCCCCTCTAGCACTCTGGCACCACTCCAATCCATCCTACACTCTGCTGCCCGACTAATCTACCTGTCTCCCCACTACTCCCCAGCCTCTCCCCTATGCAAAGCCCTTCACTGGCTTCCTGTCGCCCAGAGACTCCAGTTCAAAACCCTTACCACGATATACAAAGCCATCCACAACCTGTCTCCTCCATACATCTGTGACATGGTCTCCCGGTACTTACCTGCACGCAACCTCCGATCCTCTCAAGATCTCCTTCTCTACTTCCCTCTCATCTCTTCCTCCCACAACCGCATCCAAGACTTCTCCCGTGCTTCCCCCATACTCTGGAACTCTCTACCCCAACACATCAGGCTCTCGCCTATCATAGAAACCTTCAAAAAGAACCTGCAGACCTACCTCTTCCGACAAGCCTACAGCCTGCAGAGATCCTCAACCTACTGAACCGCCGCACAACCAGCTCTACCCTCTCCTAGGGTATCCTCACCCATCCCCTGCAGACTGTGAGCCCTCGCGATCAGGGTCCTCCCTCCTTATGTACCTGTTAGTGCCTTGTTTTTTGGTCATGTTTAATGTAATGTAAAGCGCCATGGAATAAATGGCGCTATAAAAATGTATAATAATAATAATAAATGGTTATTACTGCTTTCTGGTGGTACTATGGAAACATACTGGTGGCCGACACCTGGAATTATTCCCATCTTGGCTATGAAAAGCTGACATTTTTTTTCTTCTTGCAGACACCACTGGGGGGAGCTCTTTACCTACAATATTCAGTTTAATGGGAAAGCAATAAATCTGTATATAGTTACCAGCTAACCGCCATAATGGAGCCATGTAAAACTGCAGCATGCTTTCTTACCAGGGAATTCATAGCTCTAAATAATAGAATTGGAGCAGCGACCCCTGTAAATATGTAGAACTACCACATTCTGTAGACACAGGGGTGGCTGTCCGTCACTAGTGTTCCTCCTGCGAGGAGTCTTTGTAATCAGACTTTGCTGCTTGTATCATAGGAGGCAAATAAGTCACTGTCTATATTTATTCACACAGGATAATGATGGAGTCATAGTGGTAAAAACCAAGTCGAATATCCTCCTTGCTACATATCGTGACGGCATGTACCCCAGTGTGTGTGTGGAGGCCACTGAGAAGCTTGGTAGGCTCTCACTTCTTACACTTTAATTATTATAAAAGCCGATAATGTTTCACATGTTTGGAGGTGTAATGTGGAAGACCAAATCCAGTAAAAAAAACAAACCATAAATTATGTTCATATCCATGTACATAGGGGCAGTATTATAGTAGTTTTATTCTTGTACATAGGGGCAGTATTATAGTAGTTATATTCCTGTACATAGGAGGCAGTATTATAGTAGTTATATTCTTGTACATAGGGGCAGTATTATAGTAGTTATATTCTTGTACATAGGGGCAGTATTATAGTAGTTATATCCTTGTACATAGGAGCAGTATTATAGTAGTTATATTCTGGTACATAGGGGCAGTATTATAGTAGTTATATTCTTGTACATAGGGGCAGTGTTATAGTAGTTATATTCTTGTACATAGGGGCAGTATTATAGTAGTTATATTCTTGTACATAGGGGCAGTATTATAGTAGTTATATTCTTGTACATAGGGGCAGTGATATAGTAGTTATATTCTTGTACATAGGAGCAGTATTATAGTAGTTATATTCTTGTACATAGGGGCAGTATTATAGTAGTTATATTCTTGTACATAGGGGCAGTATTATAGTAGTTATATTCTTGTACATAGGGGCAGTATTATAGTAGTTTTATTCTTGTACATAGGGGCAGTATTATAGTAGTTATATTCCTGTACATAGGAGGCAGTATTATAGTAGTTATATTCTTGTACATAGGGGCAGTATTATAGTAGTTATATTCTTGTACATAGGGGCAGTATTATAGTAGTTATATTCTTGTACATAGGGGCAGTATTATAGTAGTTATATCCTTGTACATAGGAGCAGTATTATAGTAGTTATATTCTGGTACATAGGGGCAGTATTATAGTAGTTATATTCTTGTACATAGGGGCAGTATTATAGTAGTTATATTCTTGTACATAGGAGCAGTATTATCTATATACATAATTGTCTAAGGGGTACTTCCGTCTGTCTGTCTGTCCTTCTGTCACGGATGTTCATTGGTCGTGGCCTCTGTCTATCATGGAAATCCAAGTCGCTGATTGGTCGCCGCAATACAGCCACGACCAATCAGCGACGGGCACAGTCCGGAAGAAAATGGCCACTCCTTACTCCCCGCAGTCAGTGTCCCCGGCGCTCCGTTCCCCGCAGTCAGTGTCCCCGGTGCTCCGCTCCCCGCAGTCAGTGTCCCCGGCGCTCCGCTCCCCGCAGTCAGTGCCCCCGGCGCTCTGCTCCCCGCAGTCAGTGTCCCCGGCGCTCCGCTCCCCGCAGTCAGTGTCCCCGGCGCTCCGCTCCCTGCAGTCAGTGTCCCCGGCGCTCCGCTCCCCGCAGTCAGTGTCCCCGGCGCTCCGCTCCCCGCAGTCAGTGTCCCCGGCGCTCCGCTCCCCGCAGTCAGTGTCCCCGGCGCTCCGCTCCCCGCAGTCAGTGTCCCCGGCGCTCCGCTCCCCGCAGTCAGTGTCTCCGGCGCTCCGCTCCCCGCAGTCAGTGTCCCCGGCGCTCCGCTCCCCGCAGTCAGTGTCTCCGGCGCTCCGCTCCCCGCAGTCAGTGTCCCCAGCGCCCACTCCATACTCCCCTCCGGTCACCGCTAACACAGGGTTAATGCCGGCGGTAACGGACCGCGTTATGCCGTGGGTAATGCATTCCGTTAGCGCCGATATTAACCCTGTGTGTCCCAAACCTTTACTATTGATGCTGCCTATGCGGCATCAATAGTAAAAGAAAGTAATGTTAAAAATAGTAAAAAAACAAAAAACCTGCTATACTCACCCTCCGTTGTCCGCTGACCCGCTCGCGCCTGCCGCCATCTTCTTTTCCCAGCGATGCTTTGCGAAATTACCCAGAAAACCTAGCGATCTCGCGAGCCCGCTAAGTCATATGGGCAATTTCGCAATGCATCCGGGGAACGCAAGATGGCGGCAGCCGCGCGCCCATCTGCACAGCGCCGTTGGATCCCAGGAAGTGGAGAGACGGGACGCTGAGGAGCAGCGACCAGAATGGTGAGTATGTTCAACTACAAGGGGCCCTCGGATCATTAGGTGAGTATGTTTATTTTTTATTTTTTTAACCTGTGACATACGTGGCTCGGTAATATACTACATCACTGGGCAATATACTACGTGGCTGGGCAATATACTACGTGGCTGGGCAATATGCTACGTGGACATGCATATTCTAGAATACCTGATGCGTTAGAATCGGGCCACCATCTAGTAGTAGTTATATTCTTGTACATATGGGGGCAGTATTATAGTAGTTATATTCTTGCACATAGTGACAGTATTATAGTAACTATTCTATAATAGTAACTATTCGAATGTTAGGGAATAATGCTTTATTTTATGTATTAAGATCATTTATGTTGTTTCTGCCTTATATACAGTTGTGGCCAAAAGTATTGACACCCCTGCAATTCTGTCAGATAATACTCAGTTTCTTCCTGAAAATGATTGCAAACACAAATTCTTTGGTATTATTATCTTCATTTAATTTGTCTTAAATGAAAAAACACAAAAGAGAATGAAGCAAAAAGCAAAACATTGATCATTTCACACAAAACTCCAAAAATGGGCCAGACAAAAGTATTGGCACCCTCAGCCTAATACTTGGTTGCACAACCTTTACCCAAAATAACTGCGACCAACCGCTTCCAGTAACCATCAATGAGTTTCTTACAATGCTCTGCTGGAATTTTAGACCATTCTTCTTTGGCAAACTGCTCCAGGTCCCTGATATTTGAAGGGTGCCTTCTCCAAACTGCCATTTTTAGATCTCTCCACAGGTGTTCTATGGGATTCAGGTCTGGACTCATTGCTGGCCACCTTAGAAGTCTCCAGTGCTTTCTCTCAAACCATTTTCTAGTGCTTTTTGAAGTGTGTTTTGGGTCATTGTCCTGCTGGAAGACCCATGACCTCTGAGGGAGACCCAGCTTTCTCACACTGGGCCCTACACTATGCTGCAAAATTTGTTGGTAGTCTTCAGACTTCATAATGCCATGCACACGGTCAAGCAGTCCAGTGCCAGAGGCAGCAAAGCAACACCAAAAGATCAGGGAACCTCCGCCATGTTTGACTGTAGGGACCGTGTTCTTTTCTTTGAATGCCTCTTTTTTTCTCCTGTAAACTCTATGTTGATGCCTTTGCCCAAAAAGCTCTACTTTTGTCTCATCTGACCAGGGAACATTCTTCCAAAACGTTTTTTAGGCTTTTTCAGGTAAGTCTTGGCAAACTCCTGCCTGGCTTTTTTATGTTTCGGGGTAAGAAGTGGGGTCTTCCTGGGTCTCCTACCATGCAGTCCCTTTTCATTCAGACGCAGACGGATAGTACGGGTTGACACTGTTGTACCCTCGGACTGCAGAGCAGCTTGAACTTGTTTGGATGTTAGTCGAGGTTCTTTATCCAACATCCGCACAATCTTGCGTTGAAATCTCTTGTCAATTTTTCTTTTCCGTCCACATCTAGGGAGGTTAGCCCCAGTGCCATGGGCTTTACACTTCTTGATGACACTGCGCACGGTAGACATAGGAACATTCAGGTCTTTGGAGATGGACTTGTAGCCTTGAGATTGCTCATGCTTCCTCACAATTTGGTTTCTCAAGTCCTCAGACAGTTCTTTGGTCTTCTTTCTTTTCTCCATGCTCAATGTGGTACATACAAGGACATAGGACAGAGGTTGAGTCAACTTTAATCCATGTCAACTGGCTGCAAGTGTGATTTAGTTATTGCCAACACCTGTTAGGTGCCACAGGTAAGTTACAGGTGCTGTTAATTACACAAATTAGAGAAGCATCACATGATTTTTCGAACAGTGCTAATACTTTTGTCCACCCCCTTTTTTATGTTTGGTGTGGAATTATATCCAATTTGGCTTTAGGACAATTCTTTTTGTGTTTTTTCATTTAAGACAAATTAAATGAAGATAATAATACCAAATAATTTGTGTTTGATAATGAGTATTATCTGACAGAATTGCAGGGGTGTCAATTCTTTTGGCCACAACTGTACAGTGTATTTGGTACCTTAGTATAGTCATGCTTTTATGGTAATGTATTATTTTTTTTCTCTTTTTTCATTTAGGATGTTATTTCCGTGAGAAGGAAATATAACAGCAGACATTGCTCTCAGGGAATCATTATGGACATTAAGGACATCACACGAGATGCAGATTTTCATATGCTGAGCCACAGTAATTATTAAAGGCTTCTGTATTAAGCTCTGTAGTCGTCTATTTTTCCCAGCAGTCTTCCACATCACAAAATTCAGATGAGGTTCTGCACAGAGCTGGGACCTTTTCCACTTTCAGAGCCTTTAACCAGTGACACGTCCCGCTCATTGACTTTGGGAATGTTTTATTCTTTCCTTACCCCCCAAAAAAATATAAATAAATAAAATCTTCTGTTGTGATGAAACCTAGAAGACCTTGTCGGTACTAAATTGCTTCAATTTGAGGATTTTGGTGTCATTTTATATATGATCTATCAGGTTCTGCCAAAATGTTTATGGATTTAAAGGGATATCCAGTCCTGACTTTTAGGCTGCGGTCACACTAGCAGTATTTGGTCAGTATTTTACATCAGTATTTGTAAGCCAAAACCAGGAGTGGGTGATAAATGCAGAAGTGGTGCACATGTTTCTATTATACTTTTCCTCTAATTGTTCCACTCCTGGTTTTGGCTTACCAATACTGATGTAAAATACTGACCAAATACTGCTAGTGTGAAGAGGTTAAACCTTGTAAGCCTTGTAAGGATATATTCACACGTTGCGTCTTTGCAGCATTTTTTTTCTGCACCAAAAACCAGACTGCGTTTTTGCCTCATTTTTGTGCTCTTTTCACCCATTCATTTTAATAGGTGACAAACGCTTAACGTATCGACATGCTGCATCTGGGGGAAAAAAATGAAGCAAAGCTTAGAATATCCGCAGGAAAAACACAAAACACTGTGTGAATGCGATCCTAGAAATCTCATTCATTATACTGCTACAGTAAAACGCATAAAATACATGAAGTGTATTAAAGCTTCCGCTACTGCCACCTAGTGGTTACAGGCAGCGTTGCCACTGTTTCTAGTAAACCTGGCGATCGGGTGATGACTCTGGCATGGCAGATCAGCCCCGCAGTGACTAATCTGCTGGCATGGGCTCTGGAGCTCTTATACATGCCCAAAATACAGTAAAAAAGTGCCCAAAAAATGTGACGTCCTCAGGCGTCTTCAACTTTTGTTTCCTGTGCCACAGACACACAACAGAGGCTGAAACTGCAGCTGCATCCCCCTCCTCCCTGTCTAGTATTCAGTCTGATACGTAGGGAAAGGGGAGGAATATGCCACTATCCCCTAATAGAAAACTTAGGAGCAGAAAACAGCACACTATGGTCTTATCAATTAAATATTAAAAAAAAAAATAATGCCAACCTGGTCTGGTTGTGTTCACAGAACATTATTCTGGAATAGAACTGCAGAAGATCTAACGGGTCTTCATACCGAAGATTTCAAAGGAAGATTGGGGAAAATCAGCGCTGCTGGTAATCGAAATTGTAAATCCAGGACCACACAAGTGTTTTTTTTTTATTTTGGTCACCGCGTTTCGAAGTATTACTTCATCAGGACAGAAAACCTAATGAAGAAGCGTGTAATACTGCGAAACGTGATGATAAAATAAAAAGCCGCAAACTCGCTTGTGTCGACCTGGATTGACCATTTCGATCAGCAGCAGCGCGGATTTTCCACAATTTTTCTTTTCTGTGACTATCTCCTCATAACATACATTGCAGGGACCCCCAATTTTGCCTTCTGGTGGATGCCTGATGACTGCTGTAATAAGGCGAGAAGGACAAATAATGTTTCAATTTGAAGAAGAAAAATATCAGAATGATTAGAAATGGTAGTATAATTATTAATGTTACAACGTGCAATAAACATACAGATATCAGACAGTACAATATATGTTGTACAGGCTACAAACAAAGCTATTGCCAGTTCTGCATGTCTCCAGCAGGGGTCCTCAGCACACTGGCGACAGTAGGGGCGCCCATTGATGTCCCCATGGTGGCGGTATTATATCTCTCGTACATGCTGATCATATCAGTGCGGTGATTCCAGCACATTTATAACTGGCATTGTTCTGTGTCTTTGGTAACAGACATGGAATAGTCTGCTCCTAATAATAAATGGACGGGCAAATTGGGGCCCTCTCAGTCCAAGGGCCCTATAGAAGCCACATTGGATGTCTCTGATGCCAATCCCCTCGGAGTCCACTGGTCTGGGGGTCACCATATCATTACCTCCGAGAAGACGGAGAAGCTCTGAGTGTGGAATGGACATGTGACCACCAGGCGGGGGGCTTTTAGTTTTTATTTTTCTAAGCCCCCCTCTCTGTAATACTATACAATATGTGCGATTTATTCAGATCCTCCTATTCCAACTTTCGGAGGAAGCGGTGCACTCTCTCCTGCAGGGCGCTGTCCATCGATCGGTTGAGTTGCTGTCTCTTAATCTCTTTCTGTTCCCGCTGTTTCTCGACCGCCCTCATAGAAATGTTCTCTAGACAAGCAATCTGGCTGAGCTCCTTGTACGTCAGCAGCTGCCTGCCCGTTTGGGGTCTCCTTCTCTCTGATGACGCCACTGTCACTTTTCTTTCATGTTTTTGTACGTGTTCATTAGACTTTGCTTTAGCATCATCCATTCTGGTAAATCTGTCACTTGCTTCTTCTCTTCTGTCACTTGCTCCTTCTCTTCTGTCACTTGCTCCTTCTCTTCTGTCACTTGCTCCTTCTCTTCTTCTGTCACTTGCTTCTGCTCTTATTCTGTCGCTTGCTTCTTCACTTAATTTGGCTTTTCGTTGGTGGCTTGGCATTTGACCAACGCTGGGCAAGCAGAATGGAGAAGGCGGCCATTTTGAACTAATTCCATGCTCCATGTATAGCTCCGTACTTGCAGGGAGATGGCTCCTTGTGTGACCTGGACGGTGCTTATCCTTCTTGTACGTGTGGATTTCATCCATGACGTGATCCAAGGAGGACTGGTGTGTGATGGCTCTTTGGGTGAGGAGGTTCTTCCTTTGTCTGACCACATCGCTCACTGCTTGATTGAGTCGGATCAGACTTGCGTGCCGCTGGTAGTGCAGGCTGTCCAGCCTCACACACAGGCACTCATCTTCCTTCTTGTTCTGGACGTATGCATTGGTTATGACCGGAGCAGACTTGGGTCGGTGTTTCATGGGTTGCTCCATCATGGATGACGGTGCCGGCTGTTGCTGTTAGCAAAATAAAAAAAAGTGCAATGAAAAAAAATCCCACAAAAATCTCACAATCCTGTACTCTTTACGACAACTTATATCTGCCATCAAGGCCTTATTCGCACACAAGGTCTTTTTATCAAGTTTTCTAATTCTTGCAAACTGACCATTCTGTAGTCAATCATCCCATTCAGACGCACCAGATTTTGTGCCCCGATTCATTATTGCAGTAGCACTTTTTTTTTGTCTAGTTTTTTTTATATGTTTTTCACCCATTTTTATTTGCACCTTATTCTTTTTAATTTGCACATTTTTAAAGTCTATTCTATATGTATTGACCTGTTTTACTTATGTTCACCACTTTGGGCAAAATTTGGGGTCTCCGGATGTTTTTCTGGACGATTCATCCACTTTAACTTTTTAAAAAAGTGGCAATATTTTGGAACAAATTTACTTCTGTAGCCCCCCCCCTCCCCAGTGTGAGTCTGTATACACCAGATATTTTCCAACATTTTTAGCAGAAAATGCAACTTTTGGTGCTAAAACGTCGCAGAACAGATTAAAGACAAAAATAAAGAGCTTTTTTTGATTTTGCACTGAATTTATGAACTCTTGTGCCGTTTTCAAGAATTCGGTGCAAGAAATACTACAAGACAAAAAAAAGTGACTTAAAAAAAAAACCAAAGGATAAATCGGACCCTTTTATTGGCAATTTTTGGCTGCGAAATGAAGTCAATACGGACCAAACAAATTTATTAAAATGGATCAAAATAAAAAATTTTGTGATCCATTCAAGCCAAACTGTCTAAAAATAAATATAAAAAAATATATATACATATATAAATTTATAAATAAATATATATGTATATATATATATATATATATGTATATATATATATATATATAAAAGAATAAATATATATAAATATATATAGAAATAAGCAACTATATACTGTATATATATACATATATATAAATAAGAATAAATAAATATATATGTATATATATATATACATATATATATATATGTAAACAGATGGCAAAAAATGAATATGATATGCGTGTAAAAGGATCTAAAAACAGACACATATGGATGAAATACAAGCTCGAAAAGGATGACAAAATGCACTTTTTTTCAGAATGAAAATTGGATGAAGCAGCAAAATGAAGCCGCAGGGACACGAATATATTTTTCGAACACACCGAAGACACTCGGTTAGCACAGGAGCATGCTCAGATAACACCTCATCCCAGCACGTTCGCTCATCACTAATAACCAGTCATCTAACCCTTAGGTTTAGACCGGCCATGAACATGGCTGGTCAGTAGATCCCATGCAAAATGGCAGGATCATCCCACAACCCCTCGATTTTCCTCGAGAATCCACAGCCTAGAGGATTAGCAGTTTTGGAACAACTGGACATCCGTAGGTTGGGGACAGTCTGTAGTCTGCAAACAGTAAACTCTCACCCGTAGCTCTCCGGAGTGAATCATCTTGGGGATTATCTACGATTTTTGTTTCTACTGGGGCTTATATTAATTATTCAGAATATTTCAGATTATTGTTTACCTCTGAAGTTGATGTTTTATGGCAGCCCGTAATCTGCATAACGGTTCAATGTCACAAAACACCGTGCATGTGATTATTGGATATGTGATAGTAGGGGAGTTGCTATTTAAGCAGTTTTCCCATGACACTGCAGGCGATCACTTACCTGTGGAGCAGCGGAGTGAGAGGCGTCTGCACCTGAGGACGAGCTCGGCACAATGGATTGTTTGCAGAGGTCACGTCTTCCCGTTAATAAGTTGTGGGAGGTCTGTACTTTCTCACTGTTTGGGTACAGAAATATTTGCCAACTGAAAGAGGATCCTGCATTCATCTCTATGGGATGACGGGTGCTTTCCTTTATCAAGAGATGCACCAACACAAAAGACTAGTACGTATGTGTGGTGGACTATTATAGGGCGCAGTACAGACCGCGCCGCGCGGCTAGTAAATGTACATGATCAAATATGCGGTAATCTCGTCATAACTGCATGGTATACATAGATTCCTTTTACTTTTTTCGCCACCTTAATACACAATTAATCTCAGTCTCAGTCATGTTGGCCTTAAAGGGGTTTTCCATTTTTAACAATCATTTGCTGACATGTGAAATAACAAAGTCAGATAGTACTCGCCCTGCTCCGGTCCAGTGCCTGCCCCCTGACTCTACATTGTGTCTGCAGTGGGGATATCACGTCGACAGCGCGTATCACCGCTGCAGCCAATCGGTTGCTTGTACCATCTATATCAGCAGTAACTCTGAACTTGCTGATTGGTTGCAGCAGTGAAATGCACTGTTGACGTGATGTTCCCGCTCTAGCCAAAGTGGAAAACCCCTTTAACGGCTAGGATACCTTTAACATAGATGATTTACATCTGTTAGTGGTTACCTTCGGGTAATAAGTCACCCTAAGTTGAAATCTTCCTTCACAGAATATCTGTTCTGCAGTTTGAAGTCTCCTCATAGGTTCAGACTTTTCTGAGATTTCCCTCCCAGGAATACATGTTGAACACGAGTCCAGGGTGTTTCCGCCTTCACTGGCACTCCGATATTAAGAAAGTTGTTATATTTTACATTTAGATAGCAAATGAAGGAAAAAAAATAATTGCAAAGGTATGCGAAACCTTTAAAACGTACATGTCATTCCCACTGAGATAGAATTGCTCTATTTCTGGCCATTATATGACTTGTATCCTGTATTTTTCACCACTTTTTCCCTCTAATTTTGAATTGTCTTGGACTAAGTGGTTGAAGAGCGGCTGCTACTATGTCTCCTACACACAACATACAAAGACATTCGGGATTCCTGCTCTCCTGTCTCTCTATAGTACGTATTCAGAAGCAGCAGTAGCATAGAAGTCATACAACAGTGCTGAGCAGTGTAACTGTGAATCCAGCTCCAGGGTGAGATAAATCACTTACTGAAAAGCAGCAGGATCTATCTGTTTCTCTCACAATCTGCTCCTCCCTCCCTAAACTTCAATAAGCAAATATAATCTGATCTCTCAGTGATCTGGCAGTCCCTGTTGTTTTGAACAAGATGGATTTGAGTGTTCTTTCAGAGGTAATAATTAATTTATGAAGTCGTCACAGGTCTTTGAATAGTCGGTGGTAGTCTGGCCAGTGGAGCTGGCTGGCAAGAGGTGGTCGGGAAGCTGTGAAAAACCAGGAGGTACAGAACAAGAGCTGAAACGTCAGGAACGTGGAATGGTCAGACAATGGGCCAAAGGCAAAACCTAGAAGTACGAAATAGAAGCAGGAATTTCGGGCAGGTGGGATGGTCAGAATGTGGGCTGAGGTCAGATGAACATTGAACAACGAGCAGGGTAAACGTGGAAAACCAGAACTGTAAATGAGGAACTGGCATTCAGAATCTTAAATAGCTAGCAGTCCCAACCAAGGTCTTAGGCTACAAGTCTGCAGTTACTCTGTGTGACCGCAGACTTGCGAATCCTCAGATTTCACGCACAGGGCGCTGTGTGGATTCTCCGATTCCGGGAGCGGTGGGCTGGTGCCTGCAATTATGCCATTTGCATACATGTGGTCACGTGTCTACTAGACGTGTGTGGCTATGCTCCAATCAAGTCTTTTGAGAGAAGCCAGACACGTCTAGTCGGAATGTGGCTGGAAGTCACATGACCGCCAACTTCTGAAGCCGGTAATGGAGATCCCTCACAGCACACACTGTGCACGCTGCGAGGATTCACAAGTCTGCAGTCACATGGAGTGAATGATGACTTGTAGCCGAGGGCCACACAACCTCTTTAAGATAAAAGTTAACCCTCAAGGTCCTGGCCAAAATGGTACCACAATGAGGCGTAACTGTGACAGAAGTGGCTTGATGTTGCTGAGGTCCTCTACTTTGCCACCTCTGACATATGCTGATACAATTTGGTTGAATCACTTCAGTTTCCCTTGGCGTTGGCCTGACTTTTTGTTTATTCCTCTCGGCTTCCTTTATTCCCAAGACTCCGCTGGATTCCGACAGCTTTGGATAGTGGAGGTTTATAACCCAACGAGGCAGCAGCCTTCACTTGCTGGGAGGTGTTTTTTTTCTCAGCCACATTTACCACTAGTGTTGTGCCTAATCCTGCACATCTCTCTATGGTTAGCACCCTGATTTTTCTTACACTATCTGCCCAGATGATATTGGATGAAAAAACTCTCTTCCTTTTCTCTGCTTTTCTTCTAAAATAGTACTGACACAGCGATATAGTCGAGCTGAGTCCAAGGCAGAGCTTTTACAGCAACAAGGAAGGGTTACCCAGAGATGTAGCAGAGCTTGCTTCATCAGAGTCCAGGAAAGAGATGGTAAGAGAGGGTTTCACAGCTATATAGCAGAGCTGGGTTTGTCACAGAGTCCTAGGCAGAACTTGTACAGTGATAAGCCAGTGTTAGCCAGGAAGAAAACAGCTGAGTTTGTGACAGAATCCAAGGCAGAGCTTATACAGTAATAAGGTCAAGGTTACCCAGTGATGAAGCAGAGTTGGGTTTGATACCCGGTAAGTGAGGGTTTCACAGCTATATAGCAGAGCTGGGTTTGTCACAGAGTCCTAGGCAGAACTTGTACAGTGATAAGCCAGTGTTAGCCAGCAAGAAAACAGCTGAGTTTGTGACAGAATCCAAGGCAGAGCTTATACAGCAATAAGGTCAAGGTTACCCAGTGATGAAGCAGAGTTGGGTTTGATACATGGTAAGTGAGGGTTTCACAGCTATATAGTAGAGTTGGGTTTGTCACAGAGTCCTAGGCAGAACATGTACAGTGATAAGCCAGTGTTAGCCAGCAAGAAAACAGCTTAGTTTGTGACAGCATCTAAGGCAGAGCTTATACAGCAATAAGGCAGGGTTACCCCGAAATGAAGCAGAGTTGGGTTTGACACAGAGTCGTGGGCAGAGCAGATGCAACGATAAGACAGGATTACCCAGCAATGTAACAGAGCTGAGTTTGTGAGAGAATCCAAGGCAGAGCTTGTATAATAAGGCAAGATGTAGCGAGCATGCTTTGTAGTAGAGTCATGGGCATAGCTGGTACAGCGATAAGGCAGGTTTACCCAGTGATGCACAGTAGCAGAGCTTGGTTTGTCAGGTAGTTAAAACTGAGAAGCAGTCTAGGGTAGTGGCGTGGATGCCAATGACCTGAATACTCATGTGGCATTTTTACGCTACATGATCCGGCCTATAAGGCTTGAGCACAGGACACAAAAAACAGAGCTATCTGGGTGCTCCGAGTGGAGATCGCAGCACCCAACTCTTGATCCATGAGTGTTGCGTTAAATCCGGCCCACAAACGGAATAAGCTTGACTATATATGAGTAAAGACTAAATAGCTGGCATGTATACACCATCTGAGTACAGATATACGTAAACATGTAATAATGACCCATCCCCGGTATAATCCCCGGTATTCTCCACATGCTGAATAGACCTACGTGTCACAACAGCCGTCCTGCTGCCAATAGACACTTCTGGTTCCTTACAGGAAGAATCGGTTCCTTTTGTCCGTCTCTGGTAAATTGTCAAAAGAAACACATCTTGTCACCAGTGACCTGTCGGGAAATAGAATATTACCTTTCTCCTTTTGTGACGGCGATCACAATGGTCAGGGTGATTGGGGCGATGTCACATTTCAGTTCCTTGTGTTTATTGTGGATGAAACAAAAACAAAAAAAAATCACCTGGGATATAGAGAAATAATAAGGCCCCTTAGAAAAACTGGCAATGGCCTCCCCGAACACACATGAGCATACACATTGGGGTCAGAAGGGTGGGCGCAGGAGTTACAGTTACATCCAGTCACCCAGAGCCGAGGGAGGCATAAAGGGTCCCATATGACAAGACCAACACTAATAAAGGACCATGATAGGGAGATTATGCACCGGGACCACCAGTATTAAGTTATGCCACTAGTAAGTGCTCCATTTATCACAAGCATACATGCAGATTACCTTCTTCTATTCTCAGTCACAGAATTAAATGATAAACCTCCAGCTGCCTCCAGTCACCACTAGGGGGAGCTCACTGCATACAGATTTATATAGGAGCAGTGTACTCCTCCTAGTGGTGTCTGCAAGAAAACACAATGAGAATATGTCAAGAAGGCAGAGAAGCCGGTCAGTTCCTTTGTCTAAGGGCCCTATGGCATTCCCATAATCAAAGTTCAGATCGTAACAGCTTAACCGCTTAGATATTGCTGTCAATCGTTAAAAACGGGGAGAGGAGGGGTCAATTCTAGCAATGCAAATTGATGTTCTCTGTGCTTCAAACAGAACCCTGAGGCTATCACAGAGCAGGTGCATTTATACGGAGACTTGATTACACACCGGTGGATTATATTTATCATCATTAGGCATTTGGGACAACACTGGATCATTCAGAGATCCACAATGAACTTCTGGAGTGAGTTTGCTGCACTGAAAGTAAAGGGGCCGAATAATATTGCACACCCCACCTTTCAGTTTTTGAATTTCCACAAAAATTTAAAATAACCAATAAATTTCGTTCAACTTCACAACTGTGTTCCACTTGTTGTTGATTCTTCACCAAAAATTTACATTTGGTATCTTTATGTTTGAAGCATGATATGTGGGAAAAGGTTGAAAAGTTCCAGGGAGCCGAATACTTTCGCAAGGCACTGTATATACACTGCTCAAAAAAATAAGCCACATGAGGTCTGCCATTGTCCTGCATTAGGAGGAACCCAGGGCCAACTGCACCAGCATATGGTCTCACAAGGGGTCTGATGATCTCATCTCGGTACCTAATGGCAGTCAGGCTACCTCTGGCGAACACATAGAGGGCTGTGCGGCCCTCCAAAGAAATGCCACCCCACACCATTACTGACCCACTGTGAAACCGATCATGCTTAAGGATGTTGCAGGCAGCAGATCGCTCTCCATGGCGTCTCCAGACTCTGTCACGTCTGTCACATGTGCTCAGTGTGAACCTGCTTTCATCTGTGAAGAGCACAATGCGGCTGTGGCGAATTTGCCAATCCTGGTGTTCTGTGGCAAATGCCAAGCGTCCTGGTGTTGGCTGTGAGCACAATCCCCATCTGTGGACGTCGGGCCCTCAGACCACCCTCATGGAGTCAGTTTCTAACCGTTTGTGCAGACACATGCACATTTGTGGCCTTTTGGAGGTCATTTTGCGGGGCTCTGGCAGTGCACCTCTTGTCCCTTCTTGCACAAAGGCTGAGATAGCGGTCCTGCTGCTGGGTTGTTGCCCTCCTACAGCCCCCTCCACGTCTCCTGGTGTACTGGCCTGTCTCCTGGTAGTGCCTCCAGCCTCTGGACACTACGCTGACAGACACAAACCTTCTTTCCACAGCTCACATTGATGTGCCATCCTGGATGAGCTGCATTACCTGAGCCACTTGTGTGGGTTGTAGCGTCCGTCTCTGCTACCATGAGTGTGAAAGCACAACCGACATTCAAAAGTGACCAAAACATCAGCCAGAAAGCATTGGTACTGAGATGTGGTCTGTGGTCCCCACCTGCAGAACCACTGCTTGATTAAGTTTGTCTTGATGATTGCCAATAATTTCCATCTGTTGTCTATTCCATCTGCACAACAGCATGTGAAATTGATTGTCAATCAGTGTTGCTTCCTAAGTGGACAGTTTGATTTCACAGGAGTTTGATTTACTTGGAGTTATATTCTGTTGTTTAAGTGTTCCCTTTATTTTTTTGAGCAGTGTATATATATACTGTATATGGGAGATTAGGGAAGCATGATTATGATTATTGTTAATCTAATATATAAAGCTAAATGTGTGTGTGTATGTGTGTATGTATGTATGTATGTATGTCCGGGATTGGCATCTGCACCGTCGCAGCTACAGCCACTAAATTTTGCACAGTCACACGTCTGGACCCCGAGAGCGTCATAGGCTACGTTGTGAGGTGAAATTTTAACCCCGCGCTTTCCAATTCACCAAACAATTTTGACCCTATCTACATAATGGGGAAAAGTGAAAGGAAAAGTGTTGGAGGCAAATTGACAGCTGCCAGATGTGAACAAGGGGGACTTAAAGAATGAGAGCGATGGCGCCAAAGAGTATATACCGTACAGTTACTAAGGTGGAGCCCCGACATGGGATACTCACCACACACGGAGATATGAACACACACACAAAATGCGCCACAAACTACCACGTGCTTGAACACATATACCACCCTCAGCACACATTTCACCACACATACACCAACTTCGCCACATAAAAGTCGAAACACAAAAGTCGCCGCTCAAAACTCGCCACGCGCAAAACTCGCCACATGCAAAAACTAGACTCACGCAAAACTCGCCACAAGTGCAAAACTCACCTCATGGAAAACTCGCCACACGCAAAACTTGCACACACGGAAAAATTGCCACATGCACAAAATTTGCAACACATGCAAAAGTTGCCTCATACAAAACTTGCACATACTCAAAAGGCACCACACATAAAACTCGCCACGCGCAAAACTCACCATGCGCAAAACTTGCTGCACACAACTTGCTACACTAACCTGTCACATGCAACTCGACACAAAAAAAGTTGCTACACGCATGTTGCCACACAAAACTCATCTCACAAAAGTCGCTACATGCATGTCACCACACGCAACTCAGCACACACAACTTGACACATGAAACTCGCCCTAAAACACACACAAGTCTGGTATTATCCTTCAAAAATAATAATCTGATTAATAAGCAGACAAACTACGAGAGCAACAAATGTACCATATAGGAAATACGGCAGCTGTCAGTCACATGACCTGTCTATTATGTGTATGTTTGAGCTAATATATACTGCCGGGGGGGGCTTCCTGTTGGCTGGGGATTTATCAGGCTGCCAATTTAGCTTACAAATACTGAGGTAAAAATACTGAGCAAATAACGTGTGAACGAGGTCTAATACAGGAGGAGATGACATACAGGTATATACTATATACAGGAGCAGATGACACACAGGTATATACTATATACAGGGGAGCTGACACACACATATATACTATATACAGGGGAGCTGACACACACATATATACTATATACAGGGTAGATGACACAGGTATATACTATATACAGGAGGAGATGACACAGGTATATACTATATACAGGAGGAGATGACACACAGGTATATACTATATACAGGGGAGATGACACACATATATACTATATACAGGAGAGATGACACAGGTATATACTATATAGAGGAGGAGATGACATACAGGTACATACTATATACAGGAAGAGATGACATACAGGTATATACTATATACAGGAGGAGATGACACACAGGTATATACTATATACAGGGGAGATGACACACAGGTATATACTATATACAGGAGGAGATGACATACAGGTATATACTATATATAGGAGATGACATACAGGTATATACTA
Organism: Ranitomeya imitator; assembly: GCF_032444005.1. Lineage (NCBI taxonomy): Eukaryota > Metazoa > Chordata > Amphibia > Anura > Dendrobatidae > Ranitomeya > Ranitomeya imitator. The sequence continues at coordinate 651,228,493 of NC_091286.1, forward strand.
TATACAGGGGAGATGACACACAGGTATATACTATATACAGGAGCAGATGACACACAGGTATATACTATATACAGGGGAGATAACACACAGGTATATACTATATACAGGAGGAGATGACATACAGGTATATACTACAGTTAGGTCCATATATATTTGGACAGAGACAACATTTTTCTAATTTTGGTTATAGACATTACCACAATGAATTTTAAACAAAACAATTCAGATGCAGTTGAAGTTCAGACTTTCAGCTTTCATTTGAGGGTATCCACATTAAAATTGGATGAAGGGTTTAGGAGCTTCAGCTCCTTAACATGTGCCACCCTATTTTTAAAGGGACCAAAAGTACTTGGACAATTGACTCCAAGGCTATTTCATGGACAGGTGTGGGCAATCCATTCACTATGTCATTCTCAATAAAGCAGATAAAAGGCCTGGAGTTGATTTGAGGTGTGGTGTTTGCATTTGGAAGGTTTTGCTGTGAAGTAAACTTGCGGTCAAAGGAGCTCTCCATGCAGATGAAACAAGCCATCCTTAAGCTGCGAAAACAGAAAAAAACCCATCTGAGAAATTGCTAAAATATTAGGAGTGGCAAAATCTACAGTTTGGTACATCCTGAGAAAGAAAGCAAGCACTGGTGAACTCATCAATGCAAGAAGACCTGGGCGCCCACGGAAGACAACAGTGGTGGATGATCGCAGAATAATCTCCATGGTGAAGAGAAACCCCTTCACAACAGCCAACCAAGTGACCAACACTCTCCAGGAGGTCGGCGTATCAATATCCAAATCTACCATAAGAGAAGACTGCATGAAAGTAAATACAGAGGGTTCACTGCACGGTGCAGCCACTCATAAGCATCAAGAATAAAAAGGCTAGACTGGACTTTGCTAAAAACATCTAAAAAAGTCAGCACAGTTCTGGAATAACATTCTTTGGACAGATGAAACCAAGATCAACCTCTACCAGAATGATGGAAAGAGAAAAGTATGGCGAAGGCGTGGTACAGCTCATGATCCAAAGCATACCACATCATCTGTAAACCACGGCGGAGGCAGTGTGATGGCTTGGGCATGCATGGCTGCCAGTGGCACTGGGTCACTAGTGTTTATTGATGATGTGACACAGGACAGAAGCAGCCAAATGAATTCTGAGGTATTCAGAGACATACTGTGTGCTCAGATCCAGCCAAATGCAGCCAAACTGATTGGTCGTCGTTTCATACTACAGATGGACAATGACCCAAAACATAAAGCCAAAGCAACCCAGGAGTTTATTAAAGCAAAGAAGTGGAATATTCTTGAATGGCCAAGTCAGTCACCTGATCTCAACCCAATTGAGCATGCATTTCACTTGTTAAAGACTAAACTTCAGACAGAAAGGCCCACAAACAAACAGCAACTGAAAACCACCGCAGTGAAGACCTGGCAGAGCACCAAAAAGGAGGAAACACAGCGTCTGGTGATGTCCATGAGTTCAAGACTTCAGGCAGTCATTGCCAAGAAAGGGTTTTCAACCAAGTACTAAAAATGAACATTTTATTTAAAATTATTGAATCTGTCCAATTACTTTTGGTCCCTTTAAAAACAGGGTGGCACATGTTAAGGAGCTGAAACTCCTAAACCCTTCATCCAATTTTAATGTGGATACCCTCAAATGAAAGCTGAAAGTCTGAACTTCAACTGCACCTGAATTGTTTTGTTTGAAATTCATTGTGGTAATGTCTATAACCAAAATTAGAAAATTGTTGTCTCTGTCCAAATATATATGGACCTAACTGTATATATAGAAGGCGATGACATACAGGTATATACTATATACAGGGGAGATGACACACAGGTATATACTATATACAGGGGAGATGACACACAGGTATATACTATATACAGGGAAGATGACATACAGGTATATACTATATATAGAAGATGACATACAGGTATATACTATATATAGAAGGAGATGACATACAGGTATATACTATATACAGGGGAGATGACATACAGGTATATAGTATATACAGGAGATGACATACAGGTGTATACTATATATAAGGGAAATGACAAACATGTATATACTGAGGTGAAAATGAGAGGTGTGAGGTGAAAATGAAAAGGTGTGAGTGCAAAATGAGAGGAGTGAGGGAAAATAGTGGAGTGATCGGAAAATGACAGATGTGAGGTCGAAATGACAAGTGTTAGGGGGGAATGAGAGGAGTGAGGGAGAAAATGAGAGATGTGAAAGGGAAAATGAAAGATGTGATGGGGAAAATGAGAGAAGTGAGGTGCTATAACTAACCACAGATATTTACTATGCCCAGGCAACGCCGGGCTCTTCAGCTAGTAAAATATATATTTGCACTGCACTTCATATTAATGGCATATTGAATTTGCTCCCTTGGGCTCCTGGCATTCTGTACTGTGGAATTAAAACTCCTTGCACTTACTGATCTGTGATAGTGCTGTGTGTGCTGACCTGCTCCCCTTTGGTTTTAATATATGTTTTTTGTTTTTTTTATTGTGTCTTATTACTTCTTTTTAATAGTTTGTCCTTGTTTGGTGTCTATTTAATAAAATAAATTGAATATAATCAGTGATTCTTGGTAATCTGTTTTTCAACTGTTTTTTTTTCTTCGTTTTCAGTGTTTATGTGTCTACTTGAAATTCATATGATATAAGATTATTTATAATTGTTTAGGGTATTATTTTCTCCTTAATTTTTTTAATTAAATTGGATTTATTTTTCCCTTAATAATAAAGACCTTCATTTACCAAGGAAGGGGGCAAGCACTTTTTCACACCAATATATACAGTGGGGCAAAAAAGTATTTAGTCAGTCAGCAATAGTGCAAGTTCCACCACTTAAAAAGATGAGAGGCGTCTGTAATTTACATCATAGTATACACCAAAACTTCCATATTAAATAATCTTAAATGGAAACATGAAGAGATCCCACAAATGATGCAAATAAAATACAACTTTTATTATACCACATTACAAACAATTAAAAAAAGCAAAAATACCGTATAGTGGAAACCGAACAGGAAAAACCGGTGAACAAATATAAACCGGTATTATAAGCTGGCAGCAATCATATCTCATGACATAAACTCTGGCACAAAGTATATATAGTATTCCAACATAAATAAATGTCAGAATTTCAATCAATACCGCCCATATCCTAATACATAACAAAGTATAAATACAAATTTACTCAGCCATGGAGGGGGTAGCAAGGGAAATTCCTAAGCCTAATGTGTGCCCACAAAGCTACACTCTAGATATAATAACGTCATGTAAGCCAGCCTAACAAATAGAAGTAAATCGTGCTTACCGCATCTCATCTATACATCCGTTCGGCGTCCACTCACCCCGACGTACGTTTCGCCACCTGCTTCTTCCGGGGGCGTGTCAGGGTGAGCGGTAGCCGGGCTTAAATATAATGCTCCACCAATCGGGAGATAATAGGCGGGTAGAGTCCAGCGCAGCCGTAGTGCGCGCATTGCGCCTATGCCCGCCCCCTCTAATGGACACTTCCCTGGCAACGCTCAATGGCACGCAAGCAGTAAGCCTGCGTGTCATAATAAGAACGCCCAGCGAAGATCCGGGAGGTCTGGGAACAAGCGCATGCGCAATGGCTCGCAGGCAGAACTTTATAAGTCTATATCACACACGGAGGATGGAAGAAAAATGCCTGGACAGACAAATAAAGTGCTTATTATAAGCAGTACGTCGGGGTGAGTGGACGCCGAACGGATGTATAGATGAGATGCGGTAAGCACGATTTACTTCTATTTGTTAGGCTGGCTTACATGACGTTATTATATCTAGAGTGTAGCTTTGTGGGCACACATTAGGCTTAGGAATTTCCCTTGCTACCCCCTCCATGGCTGAGTAAATTTGTATTTATACTTTGTTATGTATTAGGATATGGGCGGTATTGATTGAAATTCTGACATTTATTTATGTTGGAATACTATATATACTTTGTGCCAGAGTTTATGTCATGAGATATGATTGCTGCCAGCTTATAATACCGGTTTATATTTGTTCACCGGTTTTTCCTGTTCGGTTTCCACTATACGGTATTTTTGCTTTTTTTAATTGTTTTTAATGTGGTATAATAAAAGTTGTATTTTATTTGCATCATTTGTGGGATCTCTTCATGTTTCCATTTAAGATTATTTAATATGGAAGTTTTGGTGTATATTATGATTAGAAGTGCCCTTGTTTCTATATGGGACGTCTTTTTGATGTAGTTCATTAGTATTTTTCTGTTTACGACAGATAGTCCGTTCTACCATGGATTTAAAAGCTAAAGAATTGACTTGGCGTAATAAAGCAGTGAATATTTTTAAGCAAAATACCGTTAGTGTTTCGCAAGATGCATCTGTATCTAATAGGGAATTAATGCTGAAATATAAGAATGCTCTCCACAAAAAGACCAAAATTTGGTGGAATCGTGCTTCCTTAGAAAATTATGTGGACAAAAGAATTGTTCCTCGTGGTTTAAGAGTACAAATATATCCTACGTTTGACCTGAATGATGAGGATTTGACTAATCGCTGGATTGAGACGGCTTCTGTTTGCTCTATTGATTTCATCAAAATCATCATTGAACATAATACTGCTATTTTAAAGACAATTGATGTTGAATTGGAATCTATTTATAAGAGTTTACATTCTAGTCTTACTACGGAGCAAATGGAGGCATGGATTAAGGAATTAAATAAGGAGGAGTGTAAATGGGAGGAAGAAGTGAGTCAGGGAAAATTGAAAAAATTCTTACGAGACTCTAAGGACTATGAGACAAATAAGATCTTTCGTTGGCAACAGAGGATGAGAAATGTGAAATATGGTGTACCTGGAGAAAAATTTGACTCCTCAAGTATGTCGGGGAGCGAGAGTGGTATGTCAGGCGGAGAAACCTCGTATACCAGGGATTTTCATTTACGCAGTGGAGGATGTAAGAAGTTTCCGGATATGTTTAATAAACCATCTAAGTCCAAAAAGTATGGAAACCAAATGAAGGTAATTAATCTCTCGGAACATCTTTTGTCCCCCGTACAGGAGGACCTTCTGTGTAGGGGTCTCACTTTTTCACCTTCTTCACATTTAGATGCCTTTAATGCGGTAAAAGATGTCAACCTTTTTGCCAGGAAGATTTTATTACGTAAACTTCATTTTAAACCCGAATTGGAAGTTATTTTGGAAACTGAGGAAGAGAATGAGACTTGTCGAATTTTGGAATCTCTACTTTTGGAGAATGAGACTACTGAGGTGAGTATGATCCCGGATAAATTGGTCCCGAAGTCAAAAAAATTTCCCCCTTTGGGACTATGTCCTGCGGTGGACATATTCACTAAATTGGTGACCCAGGATGTTGAAGAGTTGGCATCTAAACATGGGAGGGGTGCTAACAATCTGTCTAAAATGGAGCGAAAGGAATTGGTCGAACTTAGGAGTTGGAATGATGTAGTCTTCAAATCGGCAGATAAGGGGGGAAACCTCGTTATCTGGCCACTAGACATGTATGAAAGACAAGCATACAGATTGTTAGAAGACACCAGGTGTTATCGAAGGTTAACATATAATCCGTTATCCTCTTTTCATCAGATTCTGGTGGATATTCTGGGTAAGGCTTTGGAGGATGGTCTTATAACGAAAACCTTTTTTGAGAAGATCCGGGATTTACATCCAAGGTTATGTACCTTTTACCTTATTCCAAAGGTACATAAAGACCCAATTGATCCCCCTGGGCGACCAATTGTGGCCGGAAATGGGGGATTGTGTGAGGTAATTTCAGAGGTCATCGACTATTTTTTGAAACCCATTGTATCTTCTCTTCCGTCCTTTGTTAGGGATACCAACCAGGTGTTACAGCGTATTGATGAGTTGGAAATGGAGAAGACTATGTTACTCGTAACAGCGGACGTGGAATCCTTGTACACGTCAATCAGGCACGAGGATGGCCTGAAGGCCACGTCATGGTTTCTGAGGGAGAGTAATATGGATAACCACTTGGTGGACTTGATTATGACCCTACTGGACTTCGTTTTAAGGCACAACACCTTCATCTTTAATGGAAAGATTTATCTTCAATGCCAAGGTACGGCTATGGGGGCATCTTGTGCCCCTTCATTCACCAATTTATTTTTGGGCGCCTGGGAGCGTAAAATCTTTATGGAGGAGGACATCATCAAGATAAAGCAGGTCCATAATTGGATGCGATATATTGATGACGTCCTATTTGTGTGGGAAGGCCCAGAGGAGGAACTTGGATGTTTGATGGAGAAACTTAATAATAATGACCAAAATATACATCTCACTTTTAAATCTGGTAGGAGCCTGGATTTTTTGGACATATGGATTGATGTTTCCATTAATGGACGTTTAAAAACAGACGTTTACAGAAAGCCTACCGCCACTAATTCTTATCTTAGAGCGGATTCTGCACATCCTATGAATACAATTCGGGGAATTCCAATTGGTCAATTCCTGAGAATGAAGAAAATTTGCTCAGATAATGAATCTTTTGAGAGACAATGTACGGATCTGTCGGCTAGATTCATGGAGAGAGGATACAGCAAGAAGATGATACGGAGGGGTTACAATAGAGCAAAACGGACGCCTAGAAATAAATTGCTATATGGAAATTATGCGAAACCGAAAAATGAGGATGATAAACAGGTAAGATTTATATCAACCTATAATTCCCAATGGCAACCATTGGTTGGAATCATCCAAAAACATTGGGAGGTTCTTTTATCAGATTCTATTTTGAAACAGGTTTTGCCTGTGACTCCTCTATGTGTGGCCAGACGTTCCGCTAACCTCAAGGACCTTTTGGTCCACAGTCATTATGATCCTAAAAAAAGTAGTACATCTCGTCCTTTGGTAAAGGGGTTTTTCCCGTGCGGTCTGTGTAAGGCGTGTGCCAACTTGATAAAAGGGAAAACCTTTAAAAACTTTGATGGGTCAAGGGTGTATGAGATCCGTAAACATCTGACATGCGTCTCGAGGGCGGTTATATACCATGCCGAATGTCCCTGTGGTAAGGTCTATATAGGCCTTACCACACGGGAACTCAAAATCCGCGTTAGAGAGCACATTTTGGACATTGAAAAGGCTAAAAATGTCACTGATGATACAACATTAAAAACATTAGCTCGTCATTTTAAGAAATACCATGATTGTATTCCTCGTGGTCTCAGGATCAAGGCCATAGATCAAGTGGATCTGGGTTCACGGGGTGGCGACGTAGGCAAAAATTTGGCTAGACTTGAATGCCGTTGGATATACCGTCTGAGGACAATTAGACCATTTGGTCTCAATGAGACAATGGGATTTTCAGCATTCTTATAAATAACAGGTGCTTCTTTTTATGGGGTGGGAGGTGTCCGGTTGTATTTTATATTTGTGTTTTTATGTTGATTTTAACATTTGTTTTTTCATTCTAGTATTCCTTACATATGGTGGGAGAGGTTGTTGTCAATACTATCGTTGTCACGGAAGGAGTTGAATTTTCTGGAGACGGACATTTTCTGGACAGAATTATTTATATTAGTGTAATGTCATAAATTTTTGGACGCTGTATTTATACTATGTTTTGTATATTTATATTGTTGTTATGTAATTTATAATGAATATTTGCATTTTTTATTCACTATTATGTATGTCTGATTAGGTATTCTTGCAAGGAATTATCCATACCCATAACTATGTGTGGTTTTTAACATAAAATATTTGAAATATTATTGTGATAAAATATGGTGTTCACTATTAAGTAGGACTGGTTAGGTGTTCATGTGATATATAATCTATACTCACCACTAGGTGGTTATGTGGCATTTAACATAAAATATTATTGTGATAAAATATGGTATTCACTATGGAGGGGGTAGTATATATACAGATATTATGGTCATTAGGTGTCTGTGTTAGCGTATTTATAGGGTTTATTGATTATTATTTATTTTTTATTTTTATTTTTTCCTTTTTTTCATTTTTTCTTCTTATATGTGTGGGTAAATTTGTATTGTTTTTCTATACTCATTTAATATATTTTATGAGGTAGAATATATAGATATATATGTTTATGTGGTCATTCTGTTCTGTGACCATTCACTTTTATGTGATGTTGGCATTTATTATGGACACTTTATATTTATTTTAATAAACATCACGTGCACATCCATATATCATTAGGTTTTTCCTTTTTTCCTTCACTGGGAGTATTGCTTATAATAAGCACTTTATTTGTCTGTCCAGGCATTTTTCTTCCATCCTCCGTGTGTGATATAGACTTCTAAAGTTCTGCCTGCGAGCCATTGCGCATGCGCTTGTTCCCAGACCTCCCGGATCTTCGCTGGGCGTTCTTATTATGACACGCAGGCTTACTGCTTGCGTGCCATTGAGCGTTGCCAGGGAAGTGTCCATTAGAGGGGGCGGGCATAGGCGCAATGCGCGCACTATGGCTGCGCTGGACTCTACCCGCCTATTATCTCCCGATTGGTGGAGCATTATATTTAAGCCCGGCTACCGCTCACCCTGACACGCCCCCGGAAGAAGCAGGTGGCGAAACGTACGTCGGGGTGAGTGGACGCCGAACGGATGTATAGATGAGATGCGGTAAGCACGATTTACTTCTATTTGTTAGGCTGGCTTACATGACGTTATTATATCTAGAGTGTAGCTTTGTGGGCACACATTAGGCTTAGGAATTTCCCTTGCTACCCCCTCCATGGCTGAGTAAATTTGTATTTATACTTTGTTATGTATTAGGATATGGGCGGTATTGATTGAAATTCTGACATTTATTTATGTTGGAATACTATATATACTTTGTGCCAGAGTTTATGTCATGAGATATGATTGCTGCCAGCTTATAATACCGGTTTATATTTGTTCACCGGTTTTTCCTGTTCGGTTTCCACTATACGGTATTTTTGCTTTTTTTAATTGTTTTTAATGTGGTATAATAAAAGTTGTATTTTATTTGCATCATTTGTGGGATCTCTTCATGTTTCCATTTAAGATTATTTAATATGGAAGTTTTGGTGTATATTATGATTAGAAGTGCCCTTGTTTCTATATGGGACGTCTTTTTGATGTAGTGCAATTTACATCATAGGTAGACCTCAACTATGGGAGACAAACTGAGAAAAAAAAAATCCAGAAAATCACATTGTCTGTTTTTTTAACATTTTATTTGCAGATTATGGTGGAAAATAATTATTTGGTCAGAAACAAAATTTCATCTCAATACTTTGTAATATATCCTTTGTTGGCAATGACAGAGGTCAAACATTTTCTGTAAGTCTTCACAAGGTTGCCACACACTGTTGTTAGTATGTTAATAATAATAATAATCTTTATTTTTATATAGAGCTAACATATTCCGCAGCGCTTTACAGTTTTGCACACATTATCATCACTGTCCCCGATTGGGCTCACAATCTAGAATTCCTATCAGTATGTCTTTGGAATGTGGGAGGAAACCGGAGTGCCTGGAGGAAACCCACGCAAACACGGAGAGAACATACAAACTCTTTGCAGATGTTGTCCTGGGTGGGATTAGAACAAAATTGGCCCATTCCTCCATGCAGATCTCCTCTAGAGCAGTGATGTTTTTGGCTTTTCGCTTGGCAACACGGACTTTCAACTCCCTCCAAAGGTTTTCTATAGGGTTGAGATCTGGAGACTGGCTAGGCCACTCCAGGACCTTGAAATGCTTCTTACGAAGCCACTCCTTAGTTGCCCTGGCGGTGTGCTTTGGATCATTGTCATGTTGAAAGACCCAGCCACGTTTCATCTTCAATGCCCTTGCTGATGGAAGGAGGTTTGCACTCAAAATCTCACGATACATGGCCCCATTCATTCTTTCATGTACCCGGATCAGTCGTCCTGGCCCCTTTGCAGAGAAACAGCCCCAAAGCATGATGTTTCCACCACCATGCTTTACAGTAGGTATGGTGTTTGATGGATGCAACTCAGTATTCTTTTTCCTCCAAACACGACAAGTTGTGTTTCTACCAAACAGTTCCAGTTTGGTTTCATCAGACCATAGGACATTCTCCCAAAACTTCTCTGGATCATCCAAATGCTCTCTAGCAAACTTCAGACGGGCCCGGACATGTACTGGCTTAAGCAGTGGGACACGTCTGGCACTGCAGGATCTGAGTCCATGGTGGCGTAGTGTGTTACTTATGGTAGGCCTTGTTACATTGGTCCCAGCTCTCTGCAGTTCATTCACTAGGTCCCCCCGCGTGGTTCTGGGATTTTTGCTCGCCGTTCTTGTGATCATTCTGACCCCACGGGGTGGGATTTTGCGTGGAGCCCCAGATCGAGGGAGATTATCCCTCTTGTATGTCTTCCATTTTCTAATTATTGCTCCCACTGTTGATTTCTTCACTCCAAGCTGGTTGGCTATTGCAGATTCAGTCTTCCCAGCCTGGTGCAGGGCTACAATTTTGTTTCTGGTGTCCTTTGACAGCTCTTTGGTCTTCACCATAGTGGAGTTTGGAGTCAGACTGTTTGAGGGTGTGCACAGGTGTCTTTTTATACTGATAACAAGTTTAAACAGGTGCCATTACTACAGGTAATGAGTGGAGGAAAGAGGAGACTCTTAAAGAAGAAGTTACAGGTCTGTGAGAGCCAGAAATCTTGATTGTTTGTTTCTGACCAAATACTTATTTTCCACCATAATATGCAAAAAAAATGTTAAAAAACAGACAATGTGATTTTCTGGATTTTTTTTTCTCAGTTTGTCTCCCATAGTTGAGGTCTACCTATGATGTAAATTATAGACGCCTCATCTTTTTAAGTGGTGGAACTTGCACTATTGCTGACTGACTAAATACTTTTTTGCCCCTCGAGTATAAGCCTAGGGTTGAAAATGCAGCAGCTACTGGTAAATTTCAAACATAAAAATAGATACCAATAAAAGTAAAATTAATTGAGACATCAGTAGTTTAAGTGTTTTTGAATATCCATATTGAATCAGGAGCCCCATATAATGCTCCATGCAGTTCATGATGGGCTCCATAAGATGCTCCATATTAAAATATACCCCATATAATGCTGCACAAATGCTGATTATGGCCCCATAAGATGCTCCATACAGACATTTGCCCTGTATAATGCTCCACAAATGTGGATTATGGCCCCATAAGATGCTCCATACAGATAATTGCCCCATATAATGCTGCACATGGCCCCATAAGATGCTCCATACAGATATTTGCCCCATATAATGCTGCACATGGCCCCATAAAATGCTCAATACAGGATGAAAGATATAGGGGCGGGATTGGAGACACAGGGGGCAGGATTGGAGACACAGGGGGCAGGATTGGAGACATGGTGCGGGATGGAGACAGATCGGGCAAGATGGAGACACATGGGTGTTGTGAATTCTGCTCTTGGGCTCCCTCCGGTGGTTATGAGTGGTAGTGCTGCTGTCTTTGGATCGCAGCATTTATCAGGTGTGTCCACTTATTGCAATTTGGACTGGGCTATTTAGTCTTGCTTGATCCTTTAGTCAGTGCCAGTTGTCCATTGTTTTTGGAGGATTCACGTCCCTGACTGGTCTCTCCTGTTTTGCTGTTCTTTTCAACAAAGATAAGTTCTGGCTTTGTTTTTGCTGTCCACATGCTGTGGGCCTTATAGTTATGTGCATTTTCATGTTTTGTCTTGTCCAGCTTTGTCTGTGTAAGGATTTTTTTGCAGCCAAGCTGTATCTCTGGAGATGCAGATATACCCTCCATGTCTTTAGTCAGATGTGGAGATTTGTATTTTCTGTGGTGGATATTTTATAGTGTTTTAATACTGACCGCATAGTACTCTGTCCTATTCTTTCTTTTTAGTTAGAAAGGCCTCCTGTTGTGAATTCCGCTCTTGGGCTCCCTCCGGTGGTTGTAAGTGGCACTTTTGTGAGTTCTGCTCTTGGGCTCCCTCTTGTGGTTTCAAGTGGTATGGCTGCTCTTTGGATTTAGCTGTCAGCAGCTGCTTCCACTGATTGTCTTTTCTGCTCGGCTATTTATGCCTGGCTCTTTCCTTCAGCCAGTGCCACTTGTAAATGGTTCCTGGTTGGATTCACATCTCTTTGGATTTCCCTGTTATCCTGACCAGTTCAGCTAAGCTAAGTCCTTGCTTGCTCTTTTCTGTCCACAGATTGTGGACTTATCCGTTCTGTGCATTCAATGTTTGTCCAGCTTATCAGTATGGATTAATTCTGTGTTGCTGGAAGCTCTGGGAAACAGATTTACCCTCCACACCTTTAGTCAGGTGTGGAGATTTTTGTAAACTCTGTGTGGACTTTTGTAGTGTTTTATACTGACCGCACAGTATTCCATCTTGTCCTATCTATCTAGCTAGACTGGCCTCCTGTGCTCATCCTGGTTTCATTCTGTGTATGTCTTTTTCCCTCTCCTCTCACAGTCATTATTTGTGGGGGGCTAATCTATCCTTTGGGGATTTTCTCTGAGGCAAGATAGCTTTCCTGTTCCTATCTTTAGGGGTAGTTAGCTCTTAGGCTGTGTCGAGGTGCCTAGGGAGAGTTAGGAGCATCCCACGGCTACTTCTAGTGTTGTGTTTAGCTTAGGGACTGCGGTCAGTACAGATACCACTTCCTTCTGAGCTCGTTCCATGTTGCTCCTAAACCACCAGATCATAACAGCCTCCTTTGCTAAATCCTGATTTCAGTCTGCGTATGTCATTTCCCTCTCCTCTCACAGTCAATATTTGTGGGGGGCTGTCTATCCTTTGGGGATTTTCTCTGAGGCAAGATAGTTTTCCCGTTTCTATCTTTAGGGGAAGTTAGTCCTTAGGCTGTGTTGAGGTGTCTAGGGAGTGTTAGCTACATCCCACGGCTACTTCTAGTTGCAGTGCTAAGTTCAGGGTCTGCAGTCAGTACAGGTACCACCTTCTCCAGAGTACGTCACATGCTGCTCCTAGGCCACCAGATCATATCACATGGGGCAGGATGGAGACAAGATGGTGCAGGTTTATGGGGCAGGATAATGGGACAGATGGGGCAGGATAATGGGACAGTTGTGGCAGGATCATGGGACAGATGGGGCAGGATGGGGACGTCACATGGGGGCAGAATGGATACTCATGAGGCCAGGATGGGAGAACATATGGCTGGAGCCAGGAATGAGACACACGAGGGCTAGGATGTGGGGTATAATTACCATAGGGGCTAATTAAGGGATGTTATTACTGCAGTGATGTATTTATTTTATTTTTTGAGTATACTATTTTAAATGGGGGAGGTGGTCCTGTTGCTGTGCAGAGCGAAACTATGTCACCTTTTTTCTTCATTTGGTGTAGTGTAGAAGTTGGGAAAAAATAAGAAATGTGTTCTGCAAGCGATGCTCTAGCTAACTGCTATTTCCTGCAGAGACGAGCCATGACTGGAAGAAGTGACATCGATCTGCGCTGGATGAAGATGAAAGACTTCACATAGAGGCGTCACTGGTGAGCCAGTGCGTTACCTATACACTGATACTATACACTGTATAGCAGAAATGTCAAACTGCATTCCTTGAGAGCTGCAAACAGGTCATGTTTTCAGGATTTCCTTAGTATTGCACAGGTGATGGAATCATTCTGTGCAGGTGATTAAATTATCACCTGTGCAACACAAGGAAATCCTGAAAACATGACCTGTTTGCAGCCCTCGAGGAATGCAGTTTGACACCTCTGCTGTATAGTATATACAGCTTTCCTTTGTACAATGTCACCAGTGATCACTGTATTACCTTTACACTGACACTGCATACTAAGTACAGATTTCCTGTGCATAATGGCACATATGGTGATATTAGTATTTTTTTTTTTAATACTGATCAGTATTGTAGTATTCAGTCACAAAGTGGTGGTAATATGTTATCCGGCCATGGTGTGGTAGTATTTGTTCCTTGTATGTGGTATTATTGGTCACCATGTGGTGGCAATATGTGGTCTGGTCATGGTGTGGTGGTATTTGTCCCTTGTATGTGAAATTATTTGGTCACTGTGGTTTTAAAATGTGGTCTGGACATGGTGTGGCGGTATTTGTTCTTTGTGGTATTATAGGTCACTATGTGGTGGTAATTTGGTGTCTGGTCATGGTACGGTGGTATTTGTCCCTTGTGTGTGATATTATTGGTCATTTTAAAAAGTTTAAAATACACCTAAATTGTATTGCATATTTTACCAAATGTTTAATAGGTTAGAGTAGAGTAGGGCCCGGCCAAAATAAACTATTGTGTCATGGTGGCGGCTTAAAAAATCTCTTAGCCAAAACAAAGGCTGCTGGTTATATGTGTGATCTGGTGATGGGTACTGTTAATGTGTGATTGGTGAGAAGTGGAGTTTTTCCAAGAGAGGGTGGTGGGGCTGTGGAAAGTTCGAGGGGTGGAGGCGGGGTTGGGGTGGAGCCTGGGCGGAGTCTCAAGGGAGCCATGAAAATTTTGCCTGCATGGGACCCCAAAATTTCTTGTGGCAGCCCTGGCCACGGATACCAAGTGGAATGACCCCGCACTCCATAGTCTGTTCTTTGTGGGGCTTACAGTAAGGGTGAACGATGCTGTCACGTACCCGCTTCTCAGCACGTGACTTGGGGTTGCACCTGCAAGGTTAATCTATCTCCTCTCACTCAGTCCAGCATTCAACATCTATCCTATGCTGTAATGGGAGCATAAATCACACACCGACACAGGCCACACACCCCGCTCATACACGCTGCCACCACTCACCGAACACAACGGCGATGAGTCCCGGAAATATTACTACTACTGTCTGCCAATCATAAAGATCACACACTTTAAGGCTATGGATTCTTTAGAGCATGCAAGGTTCAGACTTATTAAAGTTTTAAGCTTTAATAGAAAAGGTACAGTGCTTACAATAAGAAAAGGGTATAAAAATATGGGAATAAAGAGTGGCATACAAATATGCAAAAATAGTTACAAAATAAAATGGAGAAAACTTACAGAAATATCAAACTTTGCATTCTGAATCTCTGTCCCTGAGGGAGGGAGAAATATGGAATAGCTCACATCATCCTCCAGGCTGCCCACACACGTGAACATATTTCTTTGTGTGTAGGCCTAATTTATAGTCAACCTGTAGGTTGAATTTCTAGACCAGCCTCTCAGGTTAATATCATAATTGCTGGTTTGTGACTGGACTGTGGCCACTCCACCAATGAAAATATTATTTTCTCTGAAACTCTTTGTGTAAAGTTTCTCATAGATAGATAGTGTCAGGCTGTAATTGACATCTCTCTTCAAAAGAGCCAGAAGGTGTGAAACGTTTCCCCTCCCTGGTTCTTAGTCAGTCCCCCTGCCGAGATTGGAGACAGGAGACTGCCTTCTCAGGATAACATATGCTTGCCCCCTGTGAGACCTGCAGTCTCAGGACAGATGTTAAATTACTGCTAGTCACACATTCATACCTATACATATTGCACTACACTTCCCGCCTTATGAACGTGCATGGGGGTTGACTTACAGGTCAGCTCCCGAGCGCGTATCTGGTTCCGCCCCACGTTGGCGAGATAGACCATCAGCAATGCCTTGATCTATTCCTTTCTTGTGCTGAATTGCAAAATCATATTGCTGTAATATCAGACTCCATCTAAGCAATTTCCCATTGTCCCCAACTACTCTGTTGAGCCAACTCAGTGGGTTATGATCTGTTATCATGATGAAGTTGCACTATGGTTGTAGTTTCTGCAGAGCCCACACAATTGATTAACATTCCTTTTCAATGGTGGCATAAGCCACTTCTCTGGGCAGGAGTTTCCTGCTTAGGTAGAGAATTGGGTGCTCCTCGCCTTGCTGGTTCACCAGCCTGAGAACCGCACCTAGCCCATAGGTGCTGGCATCTGTCTACACTACAAACCTGTGAGTGAAATCTGGGGCCTGAGGAACGGGTGAACTAACCAATGCTGACTTTAGGACAGAAAATGATTCCTCACACTGAGGACTCCAATGGACAATTTTGGGAAGCTTCCTCCTGGTCAGATCAGTTAACGGTTTGGCCAGACCACTGTAGCTTGGTACAAACCTCCTATAGTAGCCAGCTGTACCCAGGAAGGACAGTACCTGGTTCTTGGTTCGTGTGGGGTGGACAGGCCATAATGGCTTCTACCTTCCCTGGCTCAGGTTTTTGCAGTCCTCCCCCCACACGGTGTCCGAGGTATTGTACTTCCCGCATGGCTACCTGAGAATTCCCCGGCTTAACAGTGAGACCTGCAGTTTTAAGCCTTTGCAACACCTGAGAAAGATGTACAAGGTGTTCCTCCCAAGAATTGCTCAAAATGGCTATATCATCGAGATAAGCAATGGCAAAATCATCACATCCTTCCAATAAGTGATTAACCAACCTCTGGAAGGTCGCAGGGGCATTTTTCATACCAAATGGCATCACCAGGAACTCAAACAGCCCGAATGGCGTTATAAAAGCAGACCTCTCCAACGCTCCCTTGGTCAGGGGTATCTGCCAATATCCCCTACTTAAGTCCATGACGGTGAGGTACGATGCTTTAGCTATCTGCTCTAACAGCTCGTCTGTCCTTGGTGAGGGGTAGACCTCATACGTAGTCAGTAGATTTAATTTCCTGTAGTCTACACAGAACTGGGTACTATAGTCCCTTTTCAGGACAAGAACCACAGGCGATGCCCAGGAACTCTAGGATTTTTGCATTACCTTGAGGTTTAGCATCTCCTCTACCTGTTCCCTCATATGTGCCTTCTCGTCTGCCGACACCCAGTATGCAGATTGCTGTACTGGGGGATTAGTACCAGTGTCCACATGGTGAGTTGCTAAGTGAGTCCTCCCAGGCTCCCCTGTGAAGACTTCAGTGAACTCGCTGAGCACCCCAATCAGCTCAGACCTCTGACTGTGGGATAGCTCAGGGTTAAACTCTGCTGATTCCAGGAACTCCCTGTACTGAGTCCCAGCCCCCACATCTAGAAACAGATCAGCCTCCCCCTCTTCAGGCAGGCTACAGACAGGTAAGACACAGGTCTCCCTGTCATGATTAGCCTTCAACATATTTACTTGGAATACTTTCTGACGCTTTGCATGCTCATCTAGTGTCACCACATGATGAACATCATTTAGGCGCTTGTGTACAGTGTATGGTCCCTGCCGTGCGGCCTGTAATTTATTCTCTAACATAGGGACCAACACCCAAACAATCTGCCCCACCTCATAGGCCCTCAGTCTGGCATTCCGATCGTATCAGACCTTCTGGTTGATTTGGGCCTGGGTCACATTCTCATGGGCCAGGTTGCTCAGTTTTTGTATTCTTTCTCTGAGCCGCAGTACATATTCAACCACTGAGACTCCCGTAGTTTTGGGGTCACCCTCCCAACAGTCTTTAATCAAATCAAGTGGCCCAATGACCCTCCTCCCATAAACCAGTCCAAAGGGGGGGAATCCTATAGCCGCCAGGGGTACCTCTCTGTATGCAAACAACAGATGAGGGAGGTACCGCTCCCAGTCTCTCCCTTCAGTCTCCACCAGCATTTTGAGCATTTGTTTTAATGTTCCGTTAAAACACTCGCAGAGTCCTTTGGTTTGGGGATGATAGGCACTGGCCACAAAATGCTGTACTTGCATTTTTTTGCAGAGGCTTTCCATCAGACTGGACATGAATTGGGTTCCCTGATCGGTTAACATTTCCCTGGGGAAACCCACAAGAGAGAACACAGTCAGTAAAGCATCCGCCACTTTGTCTGCTCGGATGGAGGACAGTGCCACTGCTTCCGGATATCGTGTAGCATAGTCCACCACTGTGAGGATGTACTTTTTGCCAGAGCTTCTAGGGATTGCAAGTGGCCCTATGATATCCACAGCCACTGGCTGGAAAGGCTCATCGATCACTGGCAGTGGTATCAATGGAGCTTTCTGTATATTCCTGGACTTTCCAACTCTCTGAGAAACTACACAGGATCGACAGTAATTGGCAATATCTGTCCCGATCTTGGGCCAATAGAAGTTATGTGTAAGGCGATCTTTAGTATTTAGTATTCCAAAGTGTCCGGCCAGAGGAATTTTGTGAGCAATTCTCAATAATTGTTCACTAAATAGATTAGGAACGACCAGCCGCTTTTCATAGTCCCAAGGTTCTGTAGTATCCGTAGGGAGAGTCTCTTTATACAGTCTGCCCTGCTCCCAGAATATTCTCTCTTTGTCAGAAGCAAAGACATCTGAGACTCATCCTCTAATCTCTGGGGTTGAGTCTAAGCCACAGCCTGACTCCAGGTCACAGCGGCCACATACATACAGTCCTGTGCATTGGTACATTTTCCCTCCTCGCACGGGATCTCAGGTGGGTCACTTTCTTCCACCTTCTCTGCATCATTTACTTGCAAGGGAGGAACATAGTGGGACACCATCCTCCCCAAGTCTGTGACTAGCAACACATTGGTGGGAATAGCCTCTGATACTTTCACTTCTCTCAGTCCTTTCCCTGCTCCCCAGTCCAGGAACACACGGGCCATGGGCACGGCAGGGCTGACCCCTCCAATCCCTGTTATAGACATGGTCTTTCCTGGTATGATATCTGCAGGGGTTACCATTGCTGGGTGCATCAGGGTCACCTCTGCCTCAGTTTCTCTGAGACCAATGGTGACTTTATTGCCAACAGTGACAGATTGCCAATACTCATTAGCTCTCGCATCAGAGCCTGCCACAAAGAGGACAGAGTGTGGGGGCAGGAACGGCTTTGTGGTTGTGGATGGGCATTTCACCCTATCAGGGCATACAGCACTAACATGTCACTTTGTTGCAGGAGAAACATCGGCGTGCATCACCTAGAGAATGTCTAGTCCCCGGGACCCCATAGGAGGTGGGCTTGGACAGCAATGGTGTTCGTATGGCAGAGGGAGAAGGGTCCACTTTTGGCTTACCTCCCTTCCAGCTGAATCCTGAATTCCAGCGGAGCCTC
Organism: Ranitomeya imitator; assembly: GCF_032444005.1. Classification (NCBI taxonomy): domain Eukaryota; kingdom Metazoa; phylum Chordata; class Amphibia; order Anura; family Dendrobatidae; genus Ranitomeya; species Ranitomeya imitator. The sequence goes on from NC_091286.1 coordinate 651,247,438, forward strand.
AGGCATCCTGTTAGCCACATAACAGCAATCTTTGCAGCCTGATCCGCAGTTTGTGGCTCCCGATCACACACAAATTGCCGTACATCCACGGGGCACGTGTGAAGAAATTGATCTTTGACCATAAGATCCGTTAAGTCCTCAAAACTGATAACAGAAAGTCCCCTGATCCATTGGTGCAACGTGGTCCTCAAGGTGCTCACAACATCCGCATAGCTGCCCGTTGAACCACGTTGTAAGTTCGTAACTTTCTCTGATACAGGTTAAGTTGTATTTCCTGATCAGGGCCTCTTTTATGGCCTCATAGTTCCCATCTAGGTCTGGAGGGAGGCCAGCAAAAACTTCCAGGGCTTTGCCTCTCAACCCAGGGGTTAGATACTGCGCCCACTGCTCACGGGTTAGATAGTATTGCCTGCAGGTTTTTTCAAACCCTCGAAGGAGAGTATCCAAGTCCGCATCCTTCTCCATTACAGGGAAGTTTTCCAGACATGGTCTCCTTGGATTTATGTCCTGGGAGGGGGTTAGCTGAGGACTGTTACCCCTCTCTATTTGAACCATCTGAAGCTTGAAAGCTCTCTCCTCCCAGTGTTCTGCAGCCTCTCTCAGCCCGGTCCCGGCGTTCTGCAGCAGCCTGTTGGTACTGTAGTATAAGCTGCATGTGCAGATTGGGATCACTTCTTCCCAGCTGTTGTAAGTCCATTTGTAAAGTAAAGTCCATAGGCACCTCAGCACTGGCATTGCTGGGACTTCCAGAAGGTATCTCCGGTGCAGGAGCTGGCATTGCTGGGTCTCTCTGAGGTGGACTCTCTCCTTGGCCAGATGCTTCAGTACTTTGCTCTATGTCCTGCTTGACCAAGGCGCGTGTCAGCAGTTCCTTGGATTTGTCGGCCGTCTCTATTCCTCTCTGTTCACAGAGGCCTCTTTGCTCTGCTTCTTTCCCTGGGCTGCCATATCGATGAACAGCCTTTGCCAAATAAAAGATAGAAAAGAAAAACAGGAAGAGAAACTGTTTGCAAGTATGTCTAAGTAAACACTGAGTTGAACCTTGTAGAACTGGTGCACTCCTCGCAAGGATACCAATTCTTACAGGGAATAATTGACTAAACCATGCACTAATGCTCTCATAGAAATAATTCTATCCCACCACTCTGCCACCAATTTGTTACGTACCCGCTTCTCAGCCCGTGACTTGGGATTGCACCTGCAAGGTTAATCTATCTCCTCTCACTCAGTCCAGCATTCAACCTCTGTCCTATGCTGTTATTTGAGCATAAATCACACACCAACACAGGCCACACAACCCGCTCATACACGCTGCCACCACTCACCGAACTCACGGGCGATGAGTCCCAGAAATATTACTACTACTGTCTGCCAATCATAAGGACCACATACTTTAAGGCTATGGGTTCAGACTTATCAAAGTTTTAAGCTTTAATAGAAAAGGTACAGTGCTTACAATAAAAAAAAGTATAAAAATATGGGAATAAAGAGTGACATACAATTATGCAAAAACAGTTACAAAATAAAATGGAGAAAACTTACAGAAATAACAAACTTTGCATTTTGAATCTCTGTCCCTGAGGGAGGGAGAAATATGGAATAGCTCACATCATCTTCCAGACTGCCCACACACGTGAACATATTTCTTTGTGTGTAGGCTTAATTTATAGAGTCAACCTGGAGGTCGAATTTCTAGACCAGCCTCTCAGGTTAATATTATAATTGCTGGTTTGTGACTGGACCATGGCCACTCCACCAATGAATATATTACTTTCTCTGAAACTCTTTGTGTAAAGTTTCTCATAGATAGATAGTGTCAGGCTGTAATTGACATCTCTCTTCAAAAAGAGCCAGAAGGTGTGAAACGTTTCTCCTTCCTGGTTGTTAGCCAGACCCTCTGGTGAGATTGGAGACAGGAGACTGCCTTCTCAGGATAACATATGCTTGCTCCCTGTAAGACCTGCAGTCTCAGGACAGATGTTAAATTACTGCTAGTCACACATTCATACCTATACATGTTTCTCTACAGATGCCTTAGCTCTTTTTGAGACTCCTGACTCCCTTGAGGCAGCCATGTCTCTGGCGATCTGAGGTGTACGCCGTCTTTGCCAGAGAGATAGGGAGTCACCTCTGGGTGTGGGAGGTCCAGGGTCAAGGGAGGTCAGTACTGAGCCTACTGTGGAACCCATGCGGGTGGGTGCGGCATCTCAACCTGCCAAATTGTCTGTTGTCTGGTGTAAAGGGAAAGGGTGTTTCATTTATAGTGAAAAGGGCCATTTCATGGGCACATGTCCTTCCTGACCTCATAATAAAAAGATTTGATATAATTGCCATCGACTCCGCCCCCTTGAGACAGGGGCACTTTTCTCAAGTCGTCCGAGACTTGCGGCCTCAGGTTGGGGCCATGCACACTGAGGTGATGGACTGCTATGTGCTAGAGATTCTGCCTTCCCCTGTGGTACTGGGACTTCCTTGGCTAACTCTGCACAATCCTGTAGTAGATTGGCAGACTCAGGAAGTAGAAAAATGGACTGGGTATTGTCAAGGACACTGCTTGGGTACCAGTCTGTGCCTAGTTACCTGTCGGATTTTGGGGATGTGTTCTTGGAGCAGGGGTACCAAGAACTCCTGTAATGAACACCAGGGGGAGAATGGAGGGACGCAGCAATCTCACGTTGGAGCGTGCGGCCATGGCAGGGTGTGAGCCGCACGAGAGGAGGATCTGAGACACATGACATCTGGAGGAGAGCTGCAGGGGAGCAGGACTTGAGACACGTAACATTCGGGGGAGTGGCTTGGGAGACAACTCCCCTACGGGAGAGAAAATAAAAGCTGAAGTCGGCAGCGCCTGGAGAGAGGTCAGGCAAGTCAAGTTCAGTAACCAGAGGGTAACGCAGTATCCTAGGGTGCAGACAGGAGGGAACTCGAGAATACTAAGAAGTACAGAATCACAATGAAGACGCAAACCGAGGGACAAGCCGAATCACACACAGAACAAGCACACAAAGGAACAAGCGGAATACACCTACTCAGTCGAGAACGGATGTATCACTGACAGAGAACTCGGCACCAGAGCAGGTTAAAATAGTTCTCCCGCCATGCAGAGTTAACCCCAACAAGCCCAGGATGGGAAAGGAAATCCAATCCTGAGACATGACAGTACCCCCCTCCCAACGGGTGGCTACCAGACCCCCAGGCTTCCCAGGATGCCTGACATGAAACGCCCAGACTAGACGATCAGAATGTATGGAACAAGCCGGAACCCATGACCGATCCTCTGGACCAGGGGTGTCAAACTGCATTCCTCGAGGGCCTCAAACCATGCGTGTTTTCAAGATTTCCTTAGCATTGCACAAGGTGCTGGAATCATTCTCTGCAGGTGATTAAATTATCACCTGTGCAATGCAAGGAAATCCTGAAAACATGACCTGTTTGCAGCCCTCGAGGAATGCAGTTTGACACCCCTGCTCTGGACCATACCCCATCCAGTGTACAAGATACTGCAAGGTACCATGCACCCACAGAGAATCGACTATGCACCCCACTTTGTACGGCATATGACCATCCACCAAGCCCGGAGGGCACAGCAGATAAAGAACCCTCAACCACTGTTCCCCAAAGGCTTCAGAAAAGATTTGTGAAAAACATTGGAAATCTTAAAGGAGGCTGGAAGATGTAACCTAAAGGTGACCGGATTGGTAATCTCAACAATTTCATATGGACAGATAAAATTAGGACTAGTGATGGGTGAACCCCCCGATGTTCAGGATCAGCGGATTCGCACATCTTTTTTGTAAAGTTCGAGTTCGGGGCCGGACATGACACGAACTTGCGTCCGAACCCGAACTTGGACTTTACATATATGGGATGGGGAGAGAGGGCTGTAAAAAAAGCAGAAAATTAATAATAAACATTAGAATTATACTTAATGGTCCAGCAACGCGTCCTCCCGTCCCGCTGTCTCCCGGCCACATCTGCCTCCGGGTCCGCTCACTAACTGCCAGCAGTATTCACTGCACTCGGCAGTCTTTGGCTTTTTCCAGCAGTATTCGTGCAGTGATGTCACCGCAAGAACACTGCTGGAAAAAGCCGAAGACTGCTGAGTGCAGTGAATACCGGCAGAAGGTAATGAGCGGCCCGGAAGCAGATGAGGCCGGGAGACAGGATCATGGGGTGCATTAAAAGAGGTCTGGATACACATGATGAGAGCATAATACTGCCTCTGTACAAATCCCTAGTTAGACCGCACATGGAGTACTGTGTCCAGTTTTGGGCACCGGTGCTCAGGAAGGATATAATGGAACTAGAGAGAGTACAAAGGAGGGCAACAAAATTAATAAAGGGGATGGGAGAACTACAATACCCAGATAGATTAGCGAAATTAGGATTATTTAGTCTAGAAAAAAGACGACTGAGGGGCGATCTAATAACCATGTATAAGTATATAAGGGGACAATACAAATATCTCGCTGAGGATCTGTTTATACCAAGGAAGGTGACGGGCACAAGGGGGCATTCTTTGCGTCTGGAGGAGAGAAGGTTTTTCCACCAACATAGAAGAGGATTCTTTACTGTTAGGGCAGTGAGAATCTGGAATTGCTTGCCTGAGGAGGTGGTGATGGCGAACTCAGTCGAGGGGTTCAAGAGAGGCCTGGATGTCTTACTGGAGCAGAACAATATTGTATCATACAATTAGGTTCTGTAGAAGGACGTAGATCTGGGGATTTATTATGATGGAATATAGGCTGAACTGGATGGACAAATGTCTTTTTTCGGCCTTACTAACTATGTTACTATGTTACTATGTTACAGGGGGACGGGAGGATGTGTCGCTGGACAGGTAAGTATAATTCTAATGTTTATTATTAATTTTCTGTTTTTTTTTTACAGCCCGAACTAGACCCGAACTGTAACACGGGTTTCCCATTGAAACTGTGTTCGGGACCGTGTGACCGAACACTATATGTTTGGTACTGTTCTGAACTTTACAGTTTGGGTTTGCCCATACCTACTTAGGACCCAATTTAGCAGAGGGAACCTTAAGTCTAATGTTTCGAGTGGACAACCACACCTCCCCTACCCAGAAATTTTGGCCTGACACTTGCTTCTTATCCGCAGACAACTTATACCTCTTCTGAGCCTTCGTAATGTTTTGTGTTGTGAATTCTGTTATCGAACTCCCTCCTGTGGTCATGAATGGTACTTCGGCGAGTTCTGTCCATGGACTCCCTCTGGTGGCTGTGAGTGGAGCTGCTGCTTCTGAGGTTCCTTTCACAGGTGACGTAGTTTATTCTTTGGCTGGCTGTTCTATTTAACTCCACTCAGATCATTACTCCATGCCAGCTGTCAATGTTCTTGTATTGGTTCAGTTCGCTCTTGGATCTTTCTGGTGACCTGTCTACTCCAGCAGAAGCTAAGTCCCTGCTAGTTATTTATTTGTTCATTGTTTCCTTGTCCAGCTGGCTATCATGATCTTGCCCTGCTAGCTGGAAGCTCTGGGATGCAGAGTGGCACCTCCGCACCGTGAGTCGGTGCGGAGGTCTTTTTGCATACTCTGCGTGGTCTTTTTGTAGGGTTTTGTGCTGACTGCAAAGATACCTTTCCTATCCGCAGTCTGTTTAGTAAGTCTGGCCTCCCTTTGCTAAAACCTGTTTCATTTCTGTGTTTGTGACTTTCATCTTATCTCACAGTCAATATATGTGGGGGGCTGCCTTTTCCTTTGGGGAATTTCTCTGAGGCAAGGTAGGCTTTATTTTCTATCTTTAGGGCTAGTTAGCTCTTAGGCTGTGAAGAGGCGTCTAGGTCGTGTTAGGTACGCTCCACGGCTATTTCTAGTTGTGTGATAGGATTAGGGATTGCGGGATTGCGGTCGGCAGAGCTCCCACTTCCCAGAGCTTGTCCTGTGTGAGTTTAACCATCAGGTCGTTCCGGGTGCTCCTAACCACCAGGTCCATAACAGTTTTGATGCACCTCAGTCCATAACTCCTTCAAACGCTGCACAGCCCCATTAGCGCCAGGACAGCCAGAGTCCAAGCATTAAAACTCCTCAAAATGTGGATTAAACCCATAACTGGTAAAAAAGGGTGACAAACCAGTGGTCTTACTAACCCGATTGTTAAAAGCAAACTCAGCCAGAGGCAAGGTATCACACCAATTGTCCTGTCTAGTAGAGGATAAACATCGCAAAATTTGTTCCAAAGACTGATTCTTACGTTCAGTCTGACCATTCAACTCAGGGTAATATGCAGAAGAAAAGGACAGGGTAGCACATAATTTTTTACAAAACGCCCTCCAGAACTTAGCAACCACTTGAACGCCTCTGTCAGAAACCACATTCAATGGCACACCATGCAGATGCACCACATATTGCACAGCCTGGACAAGGTCTCTGCAGAGGGCAACGCAGACAAGGGTACAAAATGGGCTTGCTTAGCTTAGAGAATCTGTCCACCACCACCCACACAACAGTATTACCCCTGGATGGGGGGAGATTGGTGATAAAATCCATGGACAGGTGAGTCCATGGTCTATCAGGAATTGCCAAAGGCACCAATCCAACGGCCGGCTATGAGAGCTCTTTTAGAAGTACAAACTCCACATGCAGACACAAACTTCCTGACATTGGCAATCAGTGAGGGCCATCAAAAAACCCTAGCCACAGCCCCACCAGTGGCCGAGATCCCAGGATGTCCACTCAACATAAACTCATGGAACTCCTGAAGGAGCCTTAGGTGAAACTGTACAGGGACAAACAATTTACCAACTGGTTTGGACCTTGGAGCAAAAGATTGGGCCTCAATGATCTCTCGTTTCCACTCAGACGAGATATCATCCACAATCACCCCAGGTTGAAAAATGGAGGATGGAGGTTCGGTAGGGGACACTGGATCCAAATTCCGTGACCATGCATTGGCCTTAACATTTTTAGACCCGGGACGAAACGTAATGGAAAACTGAAACTGGGAAAAAAAAGTGACCACCGAGCCTGCCTAGGAGTTAATCTTTTGGCAGACTCAATGTAAGCTACGTTTTTATGATCAGTAATCACAGTAATGGGATGAGCCACACCCTCCAAAAAATGCCTCTACTCCTCAAAAGCCAGTTTAACTGTAAGAAGCTCTCTATTGCCCACATCATAATTTCTCACGCCTGGAGAGAACTTCTTGGAAAAGATGGCGCATGGTCTAAGATTGGTCAGAGTGGGGGCCCTGTGACAACACTTCCCCCACCCCCATCTCAGAAGTGTCCACCGCTACGATAAACCATCCGATTGCACCAGCACCGGAGCGGACATAAAGCAGTTCTTTAATGCCAAAAAATATTCCACGGCAGATGTTGACCAACTTTTTACATCAGCACCCTTAAGCGTAAGATCCGTGAGAGGCTTAACCACCTGTGAAAATCCCCTGATAAATTTCCAGTAATAATTAGCAAACCCCAAGAAGCGTTGCAAACCTTTCAAATCTCGAGGTTGAACCCAATCGATGATAGCCTAAACCTTCTTGGGTTCCATGCCAAAACCCTCCTTAGACACAATAAACCCCAAAAACAACAATTCCTGCACAAAGAACGAACATTCTTGCAACCTGGCAAAAAGTTGATTCTCCATAAGTCTCTGGGGAACGGTACGCAAATGCCCCAAATGAGCTTGTCTATCCGAGGAATAAATCAGGATATCATCAAGATATATAACCACAAAGTGACCGATTAGGTCAGAAAACACAAAATTTATAAAATTTTGAAAAACGACTGGAGCGTTTGTCACGCTAAAGGGCATGACTAGATTCTCAAAGAGACCTTCGGACGTGAGAAACGCCGTTTTCCAATCATCCCCCTCTCGAACCCTGATCAAGTTATAGGATAACTGGTTACATAGATCGTGAATGAGAGGGAGCGGGTATGTGTTTCTTACCATGATTTTATTAAGTTCTCTAAAGTCGAGGCAAGGGCGCAAACCACCATCTTTTTTTTTTACAAAAAAAAAATCTGGCTGCCACAGGAGAAACAGAAGGGCGGATATGCCCCTTACGAAGGCTCTCAGAAATGCATTCCTTCATGGCAACCCGCTCAGGACCCAAAAGATTAAATAAACGGGCCTTGGGCAATTTTGTACCTGGAATTAAATCAATGGCGCAATCAAAAGGTCGATGTGGTGGCAAAACCTCAGCCTCGCTTTTGGAGAACACGTCTTCGAAATCCTTTAGGTATTCCGAAATACCCTCCAGACTGACAGACAAAATAGACACAGAATCACAACATTGGTTAACACAATTTGACCCCATTGGACAATTTCTCTGTTTTCCCAATTAATAACAGGATTATGACATTGCAACCAGGGAAAACCCAGAAATAACCCCTCAGGTAAATTGTCAAAAACAAAACAAGTTAAATGTTCCACATGTGCAGGACCCACATTAAGCAAGAACACCTCAGAGACATGAGTGATTCCTTACTTGGTGTGTAGAGTGGAGTCAATGGCCACAACTTTCAATGGAGTCTGAAGCCTAACTGTCCCTATCTTAATATGAATCACCAGGTTAGAGTCAATCAAATTAATGGTGGAACCACAATCCAAAAAAGCCATAGTAGGGAATAGACCACCGTCTACCCCAAGCTCCACCTGGAGCAGAATTTTATCCAGACCTAGACGTTTCCCGACATCTTGGAGGACGGGGGCAAGAAGGGCAGTCCTTTCTCCAGTGTCCCGGAGCCCCACAATAGAAACAAAGTTTGTTTTCCTTGTGGCATCTCCTTTAATTCTCTTTAAATTGAACCAATCCCACCTCCATGGGTTCAACAGATGACGAGGAATCAACCTTAACAGGGTACAAGGGGGTCTCCTGTTGCATCACTCCCCTAGCACAGAATCTACTGTCCATGCGGACGGCCTGTGTTATAACTTCCTCGAAGGAGTCTGGTGGAGGATGTAAAGCCAATGCATCCTTAAGATGCTCGGACAGACCTCTGCGGAATAGTCCCCTGAGAGCTGAATCGTTCCAAGACACCTCTGCGGCCCACTGCCTGAACTCGGAACAAAACCACTCGGCTGAGTGCTTTCCCTGAGATAGACTCATAACCATGTCCTCAGCCAATCACACATGATCAGGTTCATCATAGATTTGCCCAAGGGCCTCAAAAAACCGATCCACAGACATTCTTTCAGGAGCGGTAGGGGAAATAGAGAAAGCCCAAGTCTGCGGAGCCTCAATTAATAAAGAGATAATAACCCCCACCCTTTGACCCTCATCTCCTGAAGAACGGGGTCGCAGAGAAAAAAAAACTTACACCCTTCTTTAAAGGCCCAAAACTTTTTCTTATCCCCAGAGAAAGTATCAGGTAACTTAACTGGAGGTTCAGGATAAAATAAGGAAACATCAGTAGCTCCCCTACCCTGAGCCCCAGAGAGGAGCACTCCGAATGGCATCAGCAACCTCTATCTGAACCTGCTGATGGGACTGAGCTAGAGCCCTCTGCTCTACGGATAATTTCTCCTTCATCTGGGTCAAATTAGTGACCTGCTTTGAGATAGCACGAAGAGGGTCCATAGTAAACACGAGAGAATTCAATGCCCCACACGAGGAAAAAATGTAGGGTCAGTGCTAATGTAATGAATACCAGGGGGAGTATGGAGGAAGGCAGCAATCTCGCGTTGGAGCGTGCGGCACGAGAGGAGGACCTGAGACGCGTGACCTCTAGAGGAGAGCTGCAGGAGAGCAGGACCTGAGACACGTGACCACTGGGGTAGTGGCTGGAGGGGGAGACAACTCCCTTACAGGAGAGAAAATGAAAGTGGGAGTCAGCTGCACCAGGAGCGAGGTCAGACAAGCCGAGTTCAGTAACCAGAGTGTGAAGAACATTAGGGGGGCACTATTGGAAGGTTTTACAGGGATCCAACCTCAGCCTATAAATATTAAGTACCACAAAGAACATGACGCGTGTCGTCATCCACAGTGACAAAGTCATTGCATGTATTTGCACATATTTAATCTGGGTTACGGTATAGCTTTATTATGAGCTTGTGTTATGTTCAGTCATGTCACATGTGTGACTATTTTTAATATTTTTAATGTTTTTTTGTGTGTTGTTGTGTTTCTGCAGCGCCCCAGAGTCCTGGTTCGTTGCAGTAATGTTATTCTTCCACCAGGGGGAGTGATGTTACGTCTGAAGGCAATGAAGGAGATCTTCTGTCCAGGTGTCACTAACCACACAACACATTTCACACTCCAGCCACTAGGGGGAGCAAAGAGTCTATTTACTAGGCCACTCCTCACAGTTAGGTAAAACTGGTAGTTGGAGGGAAAGTTAGAGAGTTCTTGGCTGGAGACCGACACGGAAAGGTCTCCAGGTCGAGCTGGCTGGAGTGATCTCCAGTCAGATCCAGACTGCGGTCTGAGGAGGACGAGGGTCCACGGAGATGCGCCTGTCCCACGTGCGGCAGCATCCTAAGAAAGAGTTATAGAAGAGAAGTGTATTGCAGTGAGTGAGAAACGAAGGCATAGCAACAAGTGGATACCAGAGAGGAGGGTGGCCGAAAGAAGCTGCATCCTTCTGGTGCACGATCCGGTAGCCGGAATACCGAGGGAGTAAGTGCTCTATGCCTTGCTTCAGAGACTGGCAGGGCAGGTGATTCCAAGTTGCCTGTCCACCCTTTATACACAGGAGGCAAGGTGGCAACCTTAAAGAGGCCGGGGCGTCTCTAGAGTCCCTAACCAAAGTCTCAAGTCACCGGTCATACGCGTTTGTTCTATCCGACTACGGGGAACAGTGAAAGGAGTAACAACAGTGAGGACCTTATTGGAGCTTATGCAAGTAGGGACCTACAGTGTTACTGTGCGCATAGGAAGGCTATTGAATTCCACCTGGATAAGGGGACTCTGGATTTGCCTTCAGACTGGCCAGACTCTGCCTACCCTGTGGTCCCTACCCTGGACTGTGGATGCTGAAGCCTTCAGTAAAGGTAAAGAGACTGCAACCTTGTGTCCTCGTTATTCACTGCACCTTACATCATCCACCACTCACCATCTACACTCTGGGAAGCCCTGGAGACATACTTCACCTGTGGGAAGGTATACCATCTAGCTGCCATAACATCACCCCAGCGGACCCCTAAGCAGCGTCGGTCACCCTGACCAAATACCACAGGTGGCGTCACGAACATTATCCCTTTAAAGACCTTTCCCCCATTTCATCAACGGACCTCCCGAGGGCCACGGACCAAGTCAGTCACTGTGACATCCCCCCCGAGAACAGAAGGGCCCGGATCCGAGTACCCCACGGCCCACGCGGGCGCTCCATTTCTAAATAAAGAGATTTTGATTGTACATCCATGCCTGTATGGTGATCACCGTTTTATAGCCTTTACCTGTTTTCTTGTAGTTTGCAGTAACGCAGTATCCTAGGGCACAGACAAGAGGGAAATCAGAGAACTTAGCCAAAGGTCAGAACCGGAGAATACTAAGAAGTACAGAATCACAATGCAGACACAAACCAGAGACAAGCCGAATCATACACAGAACAAGCACACAGAGGAACAAGCGGAATACACTAGGGTCACCTAGGTCAGCTACTCAGCTGAGAACGGATGCATCCGTTAATCTCGTTTCTGGTGCCAAGCTGCCCAAAAGCAGACTCTATAATATCTCTGGTCCAGAGAGACAGGCCACGTCTATCCTTGTGCCCCGTTGCCATGGGGTTCTTTTTTGTAAAGAAATAAGATGGGGGGTTAAGCCTATGCCTGGATTTCCGGGAACTCAATACGATCACTGTCCGTGATCCGTATCTGCTCCCTCTCATTCCAGACCTCTTTAACCAGATTGTAGGGGCAAAATGTTTCTCTAAGATGGACCTCAGGGGGGCATGTAATATCATCTGCAATAAAGAGGGGGATGAGTGGAAAACAGCACTCAATACGCCTGAGGGACACTGAGAATCTGGTGATGCTTTTTGAGTTGACGAACGTGAGTCGCCCGCCAGGGCCGTGGGGTACTCGGTACCGGGTCCGGTGGTGTTCACAGGGGGATGTCACAGTGGCTGCGACCTGGTCTGTGGCCTTGGGCGTCCATGTAAAAGGCAAAGGTTAAGGGAATAAAGTTTATGTTCGTGACGCCACTTGTGGTATTCGGTCAGGGTGACCGACGCTGCTTTAAGGGGTCTGCTGGGGTGATGTTATGGCAGCTAAATGGTATACCTTCCCACAGGTGAAGTATATCCCCAGGGCTTCCCAGTATGTAGATAGTAGAATGGTGAGAGGTGCAGTGAAGAATGAGGACACAGGATTGCAGTCTCTTTACCTTGTTTACTGTTGGTTTCAGCAGCCACAGTCCAGAGTACCAGATCACAGGGCAGGTAGGGTCCGGCCGGTTTGGAGGCAAATCCAGAGTCCCCTTGTCCAGGTGGAAATCAATAGCCTTCCCTTGCGCTGTAGTGGTTTAGTCCCTTACTGCTAAGCCTCTCGTACGGTCCTCACAGATGTGGTCTCTCTCATTCTCTCTCTCTCTGTCCCCCGATTAGGGTAGGGCAAAACCCGTATGACTGGTGACTTGAGCCTGTTTATAGGGTCTCTTAGATAACCCACCTCTGTGGGGTGTCACCGTGCCTCCTGGGTGTAGGTGCGGACAGGTAATGTGCAATTAGCTGTCCTGAAGGTCTCTGAAGTAAGGTGTAGAGGTCCTTACTACCTCGGTGTTCCGGCTACCGGTTATCTGCACCTCAGAAGGAGGCAGCCTGTTCGGGGCTGGTCCCCCTCTGGTTTCCTCTCCCGTGCTTTGCTTTCCTGCACACTCACTGTAACATATTCGGCTTCCTATCTGTCTCTTTCCTGTGAGCTGCAGCTCTTAGGGCGTGCACAGCTCCATGAACTCTCTCCTCTGTCTTCTAACAGGAACTCGCTCCTGCCAGGAACAGGTTCCCTGAAGGACTGACTGACTTTACCTCCAAAAACCACAATATATATATGTAGGGGAGTCACCTAGTAAAATAGGATCAAAAGCTCCCCCTTGTGGCCTGGATTGTGAATATGTTGCATGCTTGTGGTACCTGGCGACAGTTATCCTTTCTTGCCTCCAAACGTAACATCACTCTTCCTGTGAGGAAGGCGACATTACTGTGACGACCAGGACCCTGGGGCACCACAAACGCGCCTGCCATCTTTCAACACATAGTAAATGACATTTTTAGTCACCTGGTAGGCAGATTTGTTGATGTGTCTGGATGACATACTAATTTATTTACTTGACCTTGAGTAACACCATGTACATGTTAGGCAGGTCTTACATATACTCCGAGACAATAAATTATATGTCAAACCTGAGAAGTGTATGCTTACGATTGAGGAGATCCCTTTCCTAGGATATGTGTTGTCTTCCACCGTTTTTCGCATGGATCCAGCTAAAGTCCGGGCGATATTGGATTGGGATTGTCCTGAGGATTTGAAGACGTTACAAAGATATTTAGGTTTCGCCAAATACTACCGAAAGTTCTTAAAAAACTTTTCAGTAGTAGCCAAACCTCTTTCAAATATGACCAGGAAGTGGTCCAGTCCTACCAGGGAGGCATTTGTTACATAGAAAAGGTGTTTTTCTTCTGCGCCTATTCTTATACAGCCTGACGTCTCTCAGTCTTTTTATCGTTGAGGTCGAAGCATCTGAGGTGGAAGTGGGGGCTGTATTGTCACACGGTGAGCCTACTCTTAAATGGCAACCATGTGCCTATTTTTCTAAAAAACTGTCACCGGCTGAGAAAAATTATGACATTGGTAACAAGGAACTCTTAGCTATCAAATGGGCTTTTGAAGAGTGGCGTCATTTTTTGGAGGGAGTGGTTCACCCAGTGATGGTTATCACGGATCATTAGAATCTGGTATACTTGGAATTGGCAAAACGTTTAACATCTCAATAGGCAAGATGGTCATTGTTCTTTATCAGGTTTAACTTTTTGTCACTTATAGGCCAGGGAACAAAAACATTAAAGGTACCTTCACACTGAGCGACGCTGCAGCGATACCGACAACGATGTCGATCGCTGCAGCGTCGCTGTTTGGTCGCTGGAGAGCTGTCACACAGACAGCTCTCCAGCGACCAACGATCCCGAGGTCCCCGGTAACCAGGGTAAACATCGGGTTACTAAGCGCAGGGCCGCGCTTAGTAACCCGATGTTTACCCTGGTTACCAGCGTAAACGTTAAAAAAACAAACACTACATACTTACCTTCAGCTGTCTGTCCTCCGGCGCTCTGCTTTCCTCTGCACTGTCAGCGCCGGTCAGCCGGAAAGCAGAGCGGTGACGTCACCGCTGTGCTTTCCGACTGGCCGGCGCTGACAGAGGATGCAGGAGGAGTGCAGAGAAGCACAGCGCCGGGGACAGACAGCTAAAGGTAAGTATGCAGTGTTTGTTTTTTTAACGTTTACGCTGGTAACCAGGGTAAACATCGGGTTACTAAGCGCGGCCCTGCGCTTAGTAACCCGATGTTTACCCTGGTTACCAGTGAAGACATCGCTGGATCGGCGTCACACACGCCGATTCGGCTATATTAGCGGGAGATCCAGCGACGAAATAAAGTTCTGGACTTTCCTCAGTGACCAACGATCTCCCAGCAGGGGCCTGATCGTTGGTCACTGTCACACATAACGATTTCCTTAACGATATCGTTGCTACGTCACAAAAAGCAACGATATCGTTAACGATATCGTTATGTGTGACGGTACATTTAGACAGATGCCTTATCCCTGGAGGATGGAAATAAGTGTGAACTGGTACCTATTCTTCAAAAAGGAGTGGATATGGCGTCTATATGCTCCGATATGGAAAAAGAGGTTGTTGACGCTCAGGGGGACAACCCTGCTGCCTGTCTACTTGGTAAACTGTTTGTTCCGGTAAATCTCCAACTTAGAGTCCTCAGCGAACATCACGATTCATTGTTGGCCGGGCATCCTGGTAATAAAGCCAGCGCTAACCTGCTTACTCGGCGTTTTGGGTGGCCAGGTGCTCATAGGGATCTCCAAGAGTATGTAGCTACCTGCAGTGTCTGCGCGCATTCTAAGACTTCTCTTACTCGTCCGTCGATGGCTCTCCCCATTCTTGGGAGATTCCCAGCAGACCTTGGACTCATTTGTTGGTCAATTTTATCACGGATCTACCCATGTTGGCGGGGAATACTGTAATTCTGGTGGTGGTAGATAGATTTAGTAAAATGTCTCATTTTATCGCTTTGCCGGCTTTACCGAACGCCAAATCCTTGGTGCAAGTTTTCATCAGGGAAATAATTTGATTACATGGAATTCCGACTGATATTGTTTCTGATCGGAGGGTGTAGTTTGTCTCCAAATTTTGGAGGGCATTTGCACCTGTCTGGGGATCCATTTGTCATTTTCTTCCACTTTTCACCCGCAGTCTAATGGACAGACTGAACGGGTTAACCAGAATCTAGAGACGTACCTCAGGTGTTTCGTTTCTGAAAATCAAGACTACTGGGTACCTATCTACCGTTAGCCAAATTCAAGGTAAATAATCATTGTCATTGTCCCTGTGTTTTCAAAGCATATGGGTTCCATCCTCAGTTTAGTTTATTTTATTGTAATCGCCCTTCTGGATTACCGGATAATGGTTTTCATCTTCCATTTCTACCATATGGCAAGGGGTTACTAATAATTTGAGGAAGATGGGATCCAAATACAGTACAAGAGTGTGGCTGACGTTTGGTGGGTCCGGACCTGTGTGTTGGTGACTTGGTGTGGTTGTCCTCTAGGAATATTAAGCTGAAGGTTCCGTCTTGGAAACTGGGTCCCAGGTTTATCGGTCCTTATAAGATCATAGTCATCGTCAATCCCGTAGCATTTAGCCATGCCTTACCGCCTACCTTTAGGATCCATAATGTATTTCATCATTCTCTTCTCAAAAAATACATTGCACCTCGTGTACGATCACCTCTACCACCATCTCCTGTCATTGTCGATGGTAATTTAGAGTTTCAGATTGTGAAAATTTTGGATTCTCGTCTTGTTCGTCGGTCACGTCTTTATCTGGTACATTGGAGGGGATACGGTCCTGAGGAGAGGATGTGGGTATCAGCATCTGATATTCATGTGGCCAGACTGGCTTTTCACGTGGCACACCCTGATAAGCCTGGTCCTGAGATCTTGGAGGTCCCTCGTAGAAGAGGGGGTACTGTCATGGGGTTACTGTGACAGTGTGGAGCCAGAAGACCGCAGCGTCTGATTGCTCTTACTCTGGCGATGAGAAAAAGCACTTCTCCTTTAATTGGGTTTACTTCTTCTGGCAGAACAGGGGTTAGTCGGCCATGTTGGAATTCCCTGTGTTCAGCTGTGCTTGGTTAGCCACTGCTGATCCCTTTATAATCTGACATCTGTTACTAATCCTAGTCAGAGGTAGCATTTGCTGCATGGCTAACGGAGGGTGAGGAGTACATATGAGAAGGAGAGTTAGAGGAGTGAATATTTTGTATGCCTGGAGTTTTCTGTTAACCCTTGTTCGTGTTGCATTGTTTGTCGGGTTGGTGTACTACAGTGCCCCCTCTTCCCTGGGTGGGGGAGTAGAACAGACAAAGGGCTAACTCAGGAAATAAGGCAAGGTTGAAGGCCCTGTCATCTTAGCCTTCTGAAGTATTTCGGGGAGCAGGGCGAGCTAGGGCGCCCCCTAGTGTTAGGAACAGGGAAGGAGCCCCTGGTCCCGGGTCACCCGACAGCTGAGTCGTGACAGTGTGATGGTGATTGTTCTATGGGGCATCATACCGTGGTGGGGAATGTATTATGGAGCATAATACTGTGTAGTAGGGAATGTACTATGGAGCATAATACTGTGTGGTAGGGAATGTATTATGGGGCATTATACTGTGGTTGGGAATGTATTATGGGGCATCATACTGTGTGGTGGGCAATGTATTATGGGGCATCATACCGTGGTGAGGAATGTACTATGGGGCATCATACTGTGTGGTGGGGAATGTATTATGGGGCATTATACTGTGTGGTGGGGAATGTACTATGGGGTACTATACTGTGTGGTGGAGAATGTATTATGGAGCATCATACTGTGTGGTGGGGAATGTATTATGGGGCATCATACTGTGTAGTGGAGAATGTGTTATGGGGCATCATACTGTGTGGTGGGTGTTGTGAATTCTGTGGCAGAGCTCCCTCCTGTGGTCACAAGTGGTACTTCGGCTGATTCTCTCTATGAACTTCCGTTGGTGGAGGAAAGTGGTACTGCGGCTTCTGAGTTTCCTTCCTCAGGTGATGTGGTGAAGTCGTTAGGTGCTGCTCTATTTAACTCCACCTAGTGCTTTGATCCTGGCCTCCAGTCAATGTTCTAGTATTGGACTTTCTTCCTCCTGGATCGTTCCTGTGGCCTGCTGCTCTGCATAGCTAAGTTGCTCTTGTGTTATTTTTGTTTGCTGTTTTTTCTGTCCAGCTTGTTTATTTGGTTTTTCTTGCTTGCTGGAAGCTCTGGGACGCAGAGGGTGTACCTCCGTGCCGTTAGTCGGTACGGAGGGTCTTTTTGCCCCCTTTGCGTGGTTGTTTGTAGGGTTTTGTGTTGACCGCATAGTTACCTTTCCTATCCTCGCTCTGTTCAGAAAGTCGGGCCTCACTTTGCTAAATCTATTTCATCTCTACGTTTGTCTTTTCATCTTAACTCACAGTCATTATATGTGGGGGGCTGCCTTTTCCTTTGGGGTATTTCTCTGAGGCAAGGTAGGCTTATTTTCTATCTTCAGGCTAGCTAGTTTCTCAGGCTATGCCGAGTTGCATAGGGAGTGTTAGGCGCAATCCACGGCTGCCTCTAGTGTGGTTGGAGAGGATTAGGGATTGCGGTCAGCAGAGTTCCCACGTCTCAGAGCTCGTTCTATGTTTTTGGGTTATTGTCAGGTCACTGTATGTGCTCTGACTTCTATGTCCATTGTGGTACTGAATTACCAAATCATAACAGTACTGGAGGCCCAAAGTACTAATGATTCTCAATAGAGGGAAAAAAGAAGTTATGAGACCATTTTTTTTTCTCTGCACTGTGTTTTGCCTTTTTTTTCCCCTAGACATTTGGGTGGTTCAGGACACTTTGGGTGGTTCAGGTGTAGCGATGGACATTAAAGGTCTGTCTTCATGTGTGGATCAGCTCACGGCAAGAGTACAAAATATTCAAGACTTTGTGGTTCAGAATTCTATGTTAGAACCGAGAATTCCTATTCCTGATTTGTTTTTTGGAGATAGAACTAAATTTCTGAGTTTCAAAAATAATTGTAAACTATTTCTGGCTTTGAAACCTCGCTCCTCTGGTGACCCAGTTCAACAAGTCAGGATCATTATTTCTTTTTTACGTGGCGACCCTCAGGACTGGGCATTTTCTCTTGCGCCAGGAGATCCTGCATTATGTAATATTGATGCGTTTTTCCTGGCGCTCGGATTGCTGTACGATGAACCTAATTCAGTGGATCAGGCAGAAAAAAATTTACTGACTCTGTGTCAGGGTCAGGATGAGATAGAGGTATATTGTCAGAAATTTAGAAAGTGGTCCGTGCTCACTCAATGGAATGAAGGTGCGCTCGCAGCTATTTTCAGAAAGGGTCTCTCTGAAGCCCTTAAGGATGTCATGGTGGGATTTCCTATGCCTGCTGGTCTGAATGAGTCTATGTCTTGGGCCATTCAGATCGGCCGACGCTTGCGTGAGCGTAAATCTGTGCACCATTTGGCGGTATTATCTGAGCATAAACCTGAGCCTATGCAGTGTGATAGGACTTTGACCAGAGTTGAACGGAAAGAACACAGACGTCAGAATGGGCTGTGTTTCTACTGTGGTGATTCCACTCATGCTATCTCTGATTGTCCTAAGCGCACTAAGCGGTTCGCTAGGTCTGCCACCATTGGTACGGTACAGTCAAAATTTCTTTTGTCCGTTACCTTGATCTGCTCTTTGTCATCTTATTCTGTCATGGCATTTGTGGATTCAGGCGCTGCCCTGAATTTGATGGACTTGGAGTATGCTAGGCGTTGTGGGTTTTTCTTGGAGCCCTTGCAGTGTCCTATTCCATTGAGAGGAATTGATGCTACGCCTTTGGCCAAGAATAAGCCTCAGTACTGGACCCAACTGACCATGTGCATGGCTCCTGCACATCAGGAGGTTATTCGCTTTCTGGTGTTGCATAATCTGCATGATGTGGTCGTGTTGGGGTTGCCATGGCTACAAGTCCATAATCCAGTATTAGATTGGAAATCCATGTCTGTGTCCAGCTGGGGTTGTCAGGGGGTACATGGTGATGTCCCATTTCTGTCTATTTCGTCATCCACCCCTTCTGAGGTCCCAGAATTCTTGTCTGATTACCGGGATGTATTTGATGAGCCCAAGTCTGATACCCTACCTCTGCATAGGGATTGTGATTGTGCTATCGATTTGATTCCTGGTAGTAAATTCCCAAAAGGTCGACTGTTTAATTTATCTGTGCCTGAGCACACCGCTATGCGTAGTTACGTGAAGGAGTCCTTGGAGAAGGGGCATATTCGCCCGTCATCGTCGCCATTGGGAGCGGGGTTCTTTTTTGTGGCCAAGAAGGATGGTTCGCTGAGACCTTGTATAGATTACCACCTTCTAAATAAGATCACGGTTAAATTTCAGTACCCCTTGCCGCTGTTATCTGATTTGTTTGCTCGGATTAAGGGGGCTAGTTGGTTCACCAAGATAGATCTTCGTGGTGCATATAATCTTGTGCGTATTAAGCGAGGCGATGAATGGAAAACTGCATTTAATACGCCTGAGGGCCATTTTGAGTACCTAGTTATGCCATTCGGACTTGCCAATGCTCCATCAGCGTTTCAGTCCTTTATGCATAACATCTTCCGAGAGTACCTGGATAAATTCCTGATTGTATACTTGGATGATATTTTGGTCTTCTCGGATGATTGGGAGTCTCATGTGAAGCAGGTCAGAACGGTGTTTCAGGTCCTGCGTGCTAATTCTTTGTTTGTGAAGGGATCAAAGTGTCTCTTTGGTGTTCAGAAGGTTTCATTTTTGGGGTTCATTTTTTCCCCTTCTACTATCGAGATGGACCCTGTTAAGGTCCAGGCCATCCATGATTGGACTCAGCCGACATCTCTGAAAAGTCTGCAAAAGTTCCTGGGCTTTGCTAATTTTTATCGTCGCTTCATTTGCAATTTTTCTAGTATTGCTAAACCATTGACCGATTTGACCAAGAAGGGTGCTGATGTGGCCAATTGGTCTTCTGCTGCTGTGGAAGCTTTTCAAGAGTTGAAGCGTCGTTTTTCTTCTGCCCCTGTGTTGTGTCAGCCAGATGTTTCGCTTCCGTTCCAGGTCGAGGTTGATGCTTCTAAGATTGGAGCGGCGGCTGTTTTGTCACAGAGAAGTTCTGATTGCTCGGTGATGAAACCATGCGCCTTCTTTTCCAGGAAGTTTTCGCCTGCTGAGCGAAATTATGATGTTGGCAATCGAGAGTTGCTGGCCATGAAGTGGGCATTCGAGGAGTGGCGTCATTGGCTTGAGGGAGCTAAGTATCGCGTGGTGGTCTTGACTGATCATAAGAACTTGACTTATTTCGAGTCTGCCAAGCGGTTGAATCCTAGACAGGCTCGTTGGTCGCTGTTTTTCGCCCGTTTTGACTTTGTGATTTCGTACCTTCCGGGCTCTAAAAATGTGAAGGCGGATGCCCTGTCTAGGAGTTTTGTGCCCGACTCTCCGGGTTTGTCTGAGCCGGCGGGTATTCTCAAAGAGGGAGTAATTGTGTCTGCCATCTCCCCTGATTTGCGGCGGGTGCTGCAAAAATTTCAGGCTAATAAACCTGATCGTTGCCCAGCGGAGAAACTGTTTGTCCCTGATAGGTGGACGAATAAAGTTATCTCTGAGGTTCATTGTTCGGTGTTGGCTGGTCATCCTGGAATCTTTGGTACCAGAGAGTTAGTGGCTAGATCCTTTTGGTGGCCATCTCTGTCGCGGGATGTGCGTTCTTTTGTGCAGTCCTGTGGGATTTGTGCTCGGGCTAAGCCCTGCTGTTCTCGTGCCAGTGGGTTGCTTTTGCCCTTGCCGGTCCCGAAGAGGCCTTGGACACATATCTCTATGGATTTTATTTCAGATCTTCCCGTCTCTCAAAAAATGTCAGTCATTTGGGTAGTTTGTGATCACTTCTCTAAGATGGTCCATTTGGTACCCTTGTCTAAATTACCTTCCTCCTCTGATTTGGTGTCATTGTTCTTCCAGCATGTGGTTCGTTTACATGGCATTCCAGAGAATATCGTTTCTGACAGAGGTTCCCAGTTTGTTTCGAGGTTTTGGCGAGCCTTTTGTGCAAGGATGGGCATTGACTTGTCTTTTTCCTCGGCTTTCCATCCTCAGACTAATGGCCAGACCGAACGAACCAATCAGACCTTGGAAACATATCTGAGATGCTTTGTTTCTGCTGATCAGGATGATTGGATGTCCTTTTTGCCTTTGGCTGAGTTCGCCCTTAATAATCGGGCCAGCTCGGCTACCTTGGTTTCGCCGTTTTTCTGCAACTCTGGGTTCCATCCTCGTTTCTCTTCAGGGCAGGTTGAGTCTTCGGACTGTCCTGGTGTGGATACTGTGGTGGACAGGTTGCAGCAGATTTGGACTCATGTAGTGGACAATTTGACCTTGTCCCAGGAGAAGGCTCAACGTTTTGCTAATCGCAGACGCTGTTTGGGTCCCCGACTTCGTGTTGGGGATTTGGTTTGGTTGTCTTCTCGTCATATTCCTATGAAGGTTTCCTCTCCTAAGTTTAAACCTCGTTTCATTGGTCCGTATAGGATTTCTAAGGTTCTTAATCCTGTGTCTTTTCGTTTGACCCTTCCAGATTCTTTTTCCATCCATAACGTATTCCATAGGTCATTGTTGCGGAGATACGTGGCACCTATGGTTCCATCTGTTGATCCTCCTGCCCCGGTTTTGGTGGAGGGGGAGTTGGAGTATATTGTGGAGAAGATTTTGGATTCTCGTGTTTCAAGATGGAAACTCCAGTATCTGGTTAAGTGGAAGGGTTATGCTCAGGAAGATAATTCCTGGGTCTTTGCCTCTGATGTCCATGCTCCCGATCTTGTTCGTGCCTTTCATATGGCTCATCCTGGTCGTCCTGGGGGCTCTGGTGAGGGTTCGGTGACCCCTCCTCAAGGAGGGGGGTACTGTTGTGAATTCTGTGGCAGAGCTCCCTCCTGTGGTCACAAGTGGTACTTCGGCTGATTCTCTCTATGAGCTTCCGTTGGTGGAGGAAAGTGGTACTGCGGCTTCTGAGTTTCCTTCCTCAGGTGATGTGGTGAAGTCGTTAGGTGCTGCTCTATTTAACTCCACCTAGTGCTTTGATCCTGGCCTCCAGTCAATGTTCTAGTATTGGACTTTCTTCCTCCTGGATCGTTCCTGTGGCCTGCTGCTCTGCATAGCTAAGTTGCTCTTGTGTTATTTTTGTTTGCTGTTTTTTCTGTCCAGCTTGTTTATTTGGTTTTTCTTGCTTGCTGG
The DNA here is from genome assembly GCF_032444005.1 of Ranitomeya imitator. NCBI lineage: Eukaryota > Metazoa > Chordata > Amphibia > Anura > Dendrobatidae > Ranitomeya > Ranitomeya imitator. The sequence continues at coordinate 651,269,916 of NC_091286.1, forward strand.
AAGCTCTGGGACGCAGAGGGTGTACCTCCGTGCCGTTAGTCGGTACGGAGGGTCTTTTTGCCCTTTGCGTGGTTGTTTGTAGGGTTTTGTGTTGACCGCAAAGTTACCTTTCCTATCCTCGCTCTGTTCAGAAAGTCGGGCCTCACTTTGCTAAATCTATTTCATCTCTACGTTTGTCTTTTCATCTTAACTCACAGTCATTATATGTGGGGGGCTGCCTTTTCCTTTGGGGTATTTCTCTGAGGCAAGGTAGGCTTATTTTCTATCTTCAGGCTAGCTAGTTTCTCAGGCTGTGCCGAGTTGCATAGGGAGCGTTAGGCGCAATCCACGGCTGCCTCTAGTGTGGTTGGAGAGGATTAGGGATTGCGGTCAGCAGAGTTCCCACGTCTCAGAGCTCGTTCTATGTTTTTGGGTTATTGTCAGGTCACTGTATGTGCTCTGACTTCTATGTCCATTGTGGTACTGAATTACCTAATCATAACAGGTGGGGAATGTATTATGGGACATCATACTGTGTGGTGGGGAATGTATTATGGGGCATCATACTGTGTAGTGGGGAATGTATTATGGGGCATCATACTGTGTGGTGGGGAATGTATTATGGGGCATCATACTGTGTGGTGGGGAATGTATTATGGGGCATCATACTGTGTGGTGGGGAATGTATTATGGGACATCATACTGTGTGGTGGGGAATGTATTATGGGGCATCATACTGTGTGGTGGGGAAGGTATTATGGGGCATTATACTTTTGGGTTGGGGAATTTACTATGGGGCATTAAACTGTGTGGTGGGGAATGTACCATGGGGCATTATACTGTGTGGTGGGGAATGTATTATGGGGCATAATACTATGTGGTGGGGAATGTACCATGGGGCATCATAGTGTGTGGTGGGGAATGTATTATGGGGCATTATACTGTGTGGTGGGGAATGTACCATGTGGCATCATACTGTGTGGTGGGGAATGTATTATGGGGCATTATACTGTGTGGTGGGGAATGTATTATGGGGCATTATACTGTGTGGTGGGGAATGTATTATGGGGCATCATACTGTGTGGTGGGGAATGTATTATGGGGCATCATACTGTGTAGTGGAGAATGTATTATGGGGCATCATACTGTGTAGTGGAGAATGTATTATGGGGCATCATACTGTGTAGTGGGGAATGTATTATGGGGCATCATACTGTGTGGTGGAGAATGTATTATGGGGCATCATACTGTGTGGTGGGGAATGTATTATGGGGCATTATACTGTGTGGTGGGGAATGTATTATGGGGCATCATGCTGTGTAGTGGAGAATGTATTATGGGGCATCATGCTGTGTAGTGGAGAATGTATTATGGGGCATCATACTGTGTTGTGGAGAATGTATTATGGGGCATCATACTGTGTGGTGGGGAATGTATTATGGGGCATTATACTGTGTAGTGGAGAATGTATTATGGGGCATCATACTGTGTGGTGGGGAATGTATTATGGGGCATTATACTGTGTGGTGGGGAATGTATTATGGGGCATTATACTGTGTGGTGGGGAATGTATTATGGGGCATCATACTGTGTAGTGGAGAATGTATTATGGGGCATCATACTGTGTAGTGGAGAATGTATTATGGGGCATTATACTGTGTAGTGGGGAATGTATTATGGGGCATCATACTGTGTAGTGGAGAATGTATTATGGGGCATCATACTGTGTAGTGGGGAATGTATTATGGGGCATCATACTGTGTAGTGGAGAATGTATTATGAGGCATCATACTGTGTAGTGGGGAATGTATTATGGGGCATCATACTGTGTAGTGGGGAATGTATTATGGGGCATCATACTGTGTAGTGGGGAATGTATTATGGGGCATCATACTGTGTAGTGGGGAATGTATTATGGGGCATCATACTGTGTAGTGGAGAATGTATTATGGGGCATTATACTGTGTGGTGGGGAATGTACCATGGGGCATCATACTGTGTAGTGGAGAATGTATTATGGGGCATCATACTGTGTAGTGGGGAATGTATTATGGGGCATTATACTGTGTGGTGGGGAATGTACCATGGGGCATTATACTGTGTAGTGGGGAATGTACCATGGGGCATTATACTGTGTGGTGGGGAATGTATTATGGGGCATTATACTGTGTGGTGGGGAATGTACCATGGGGCATCATAGTGTGTGGTGGGGAATGTATTATGGGGCATCATGCTGTGTAGTGGAGAATGTACTATCGGATGTGATACTGTGTTTTGGGACATACTGGGAATAGAGGGACTGTGTATTCATGATTCATATGGCGGGAATGTGCAGGGGGTCATCACTATTCAGTATGTGTCCCTCTTTCATATCTTTCATAATTGTAGAAGTGAGCTGTATTGGAGAGAAGAATATTTCTGTGGTCCATGAGAGCAGTTAGTAACTGTCTGTAAAATTCCAATACTCCGGCGCATAGTCATTAGTGGTCCGCGAGGCTTAGTGCTTTGTATAGATCAAAGATATTTATTTACCGTGCTACATTAATATGAAGAGAAATGTGACCTCGCGTCTAAGGTTTCATGTCGTGTTTGTGAAAGGTAAATGGACAGTTAGAATCCGATCGTGGTACAGTCAGCGGGCGGCCGCTACTCCACCAGTCTTAGAATGTATGCCAAGGCTGAGGTAAACATGGCTTTCTACGAGTCTGGATAACAAAAGTAAGTTTAGTATAAAACCTGATCTGGAGACGTCTCAGGGAATCCTGCATACAGGGAGTAAGATGGCCGAGAGGGAGAAGGAGCCCTGCACGTCTGTGGAGCTTGGGTGACTCTGTGACTAAATGACCCAATAACATTCCTGTTGTAACGTTGCAACTTTACGCCATTATTAGTATTAGATTTGGAATCGATTACACATACTGATAGACGTAAAGCTGAAATGACTTATCTACTAGTGATGAGCGAGTATACTCGTTACTCGAGATTTCCCGAGCGCGCTCGGGGGTCCTCCAAGTATTTTTTAGTGCTCGGAGATTTAGTTTTTCTTGCCGCAGCTGAATGATTTACATCTGTTAGTCAGCTTAAGTACATGTGGGGGTTGCCTGGTTGCTAGGGAATCCCCACCTGTACTTATGCTGGCTAACAGATGTAAATCATTCAGCTGCGGCAAGAAAAACTAAATCTCCGAGCACTAAAATATAATCGGAGGACCCGACTCGAGAACGAGTATATTCGCTCATCACTATTATCTACACACTCTGCATTGGAAACTATGTACCCATTTATTGCACACCAGTCACCATGGACCAGTTTGAGTATATCAAAACACTGGAACAGGTCATGTTAACCTGCTGCTGAAGAAGAAATGCCCTTAAAATAGGTGTTTTAGCAGGACAACGACCCCAAACACACCAGCAAGTGGGCAACATCCTGGTTCCAGACCAACAAGGGTGATGTCATGAAGTGTCCCCCCAATCCCCAGACATCAATCCGATAGAGAATTTGTGAGGTGAAGTCAAAAATGCTAAGAAGGCAAAGGAAGTGTGTGGAATGTAGTCCAGTCAGAAGGGCTGGAATATCTGTCCACCGGAGTCAGATGATGTGAGTTGACTGAACACTGTACTTTAATCCAAATATTCTAATCCTGCGCGTTCTGTAAACCGCAGAGTGCGACATATAATATTACTGGTGACGTATCAAATCCAACTCATACAAATATTTGCACATCCGCAGTATTGACCCATAATTTATAATAATTAACTGCTGAGTTATAACATTAAATCAATCACCTGACAACAACACAATGGCGGCATTCATACCGTACCCTGCGTTCCTCTATCAGCAGTAATGCCAAAGCCAAGAGACACGGAACAAGGGTTATGTACCTATGAGGGGGAGATTTTTTCAGTACGGCCATGTTCCTTGTGACCATAACCCCCAACCTTCAAATAACGCAATTTATTTGTGCCAAATAAGTTTTTCCTAGGATAGGATATTAATATCACATCGTTGCGGGTTTGACTCCCAGCACCCACACTGATCAATGGATTAAACGGGTCACGGCACAGCGCCACACATTGTATAGTGGCTGTGGATGATACTGCAACTCTTTCCTATTTAAATAGTTGGTGAGATGTACCCAGATTTTGGAGACTTACCATAAGGATAAGTTATTAAACTAAAGTTCTGGATGAAAAATAATGTACATGCTAAATACGTTACATGAGATATTGGCCGATATTTCTCCTGAAATGACAATTATAGTTCTCCATAGAATTGGAGCACCCCCAAGGGCTAGGGGTTACTCGGCACCGGGCCCTTTGGTTCTCAAGGGGGATGTCATGGTGGCTAACCTGGTCCATGACCCTTCGGAGGTCCGCTGATAAAAGGGGGAGAGGTCTTTAAAGGGGAAATGTTCGTGACGCCACCTGTGGTATTCGGTCAGGGTGACTGACGCTGCTTAGGGGTCTGCTGGGGTGATGTGATGGCAGCTAGTTGGTATACTGTTGAGGGAGGATCTAAATTGATCCTTCACGGTTGACTCAGCGATTTCCAAATTAATCTACAGGGCGTTGCCAGCAACTGAAAATGACCAGACGGAGACTCATGTCTCTGTATGGGGGATCGAGCAGATCTCTGGCCCCCGTTTATTGTGTATGAGTTTTCATAGTCATAGAAATTCTACTTCAACCAATCAGCATAAGAACACGCTCACAGTTCTTAACCTATAAGAATGCAGGAAAAACTTAACCCATGAGGATACAGGAAAAATGGAAACTACAGATATGGTCATGTCTTTTTGGCATAAAAAAAAACATATTAACAGATGCCTCAGTCTTGTATAGCGATACACCCACGAGTCTCTTATCTGGCTCGGCTCGAGTTAGAATACTCAAGGTCTTTATACCAATTATAAACCATAGCCTAGTTGAATAACAAAATATTATCTTCGTGAGAAACAGGACAGAGTTACTTCATGGCAGCTGTAACCTTCTACCTAAGTAAATAACAGAATTTATCTTTAACCAACAAGAAAATGGAGTCAAAGCACAAAATGGAGAATCTAGCACAAAATGGAGAATCTTTCATAATTTGTTCCTTAACATTCCCCCCTAGATAAATTTTGTTAATTAATGTCCAGCATCAGAGATACTATCCCAAGCTATAAGCTCGAGGGGTACTGGTCTTCACATGACTGGTGCCATGTTACCAGCCATGGCTGTTGCGGCGTACCCGTCCCCCCTGTATACTAGAATTTACGAATAACAATTATTGATGACGGTGGTGGGAATCTTTTGAAGATAGCCATACGCTTGGCTTCAACATCTTCATCAGGTAACTTTGTGAAATCGGTGTAGAGAAGAGCAGGGGTGGCAACGCTTTTGGTTTCATCGTTAGTTGTCTTAGTGCAGGATTTCCTAATACATACAGAAATACACCAAAGAACAAGTTTTAGTATTACATACATGACAAGGATAAAGGCAGCGATATGTAACCAACTTTGCAAGATTCCAGCTATCCAGCCCCCAAGTCCCTCAAACCAATTGGCTGGATTAAGAAAGGAGAAGGTGTCTACAGTCTTTGTCTTTATCATATTGATCTCTGAGTCTTTTAATGTTTTCTAACTTTAACTTTAGAGTACTATTCGGTTCTGTATAATGACAGAAAGCGGGTCCAATAATCTGACGCATACCACCCTGTGCTGCGTGTAAAGTAGTCCAGTACTACAGTATATTGATTAGTGACTACGATAAGTTAGTTTTGGACAGCAACAGTAGTATAAAGTATATCCAAAATATCCCCAAATGTGATCATCTAGATAGTCTGTAGCCCTAACCAATTTATCCCATATTTGTGTAATCATAGGGTAAATGAAAATAGAACTGACAATTTTATTGGCTATACCCATCTGTACTACTAATCTTTCATGATATTGTACAAACTTATTATTCAATGATGTTGGGGAATTTAGACTGTCCCATGCGGTTACCAATATTATTAAATGGAAATACAAAAAAACTAAAACATTATGTCCCCTTATTTGCTACTAGTCTGTTTGACCAGCTTGCAGTGCGATACGTTGATCCACGTCGGCCTTCCTTCCAGCTTTACTGACATAGGAGTGATGAGGAGGACTTGGTAGGGACCGTCATACAAGGGTTCTAGTCCATGTTTTCTGATATAGCTTTTCACGACCATAAAACCACAAGGCTTCAAATTGTGACAAGTGTCGGTTTCTGCTGAATCTGGAAGGGAAGAATAAACTAAAACATGGGTGTTAGCAAGATTTTACTAAGCTGAATTACATATTGAACAGCACGGTCAGTTTCTTCTGATAACTACTGAGGCTTGAAATTTGCAACTGAGGACCTAGCACCAAACAGTATCTCATATGGGGATAGGCCATGTTTTGCAATAGGGGTAGTACGAATGTGTAAGAGCCCTGGCCATGGAGTCGTAGTCTCCTGCATCATTTTGGTCAATTGTCCATTCAGTGTGCCGTTCAGCCTCTCAACTTTCCCACTAGATTGTGGATGGTACGGAGTATGGAGGGCTACAGTGGATCCAAGCATTGTCAAAACCTCCTGATACACATGAGAAGAAAAGGCCGGGCCTTGGTCACTTTCAACAACTTCTGGAACACCATATCTGCATATGACTTCCATCACCAGTTTCTTTGCTGTGGTCTTTGCAGTCATGTTGGTAACGGGGAATGCTTCTGGCCAACTGGAGAACATGTCGACAACCACCAGACAATATTCATACCTTGCAGACTTAGGCAACGTGATGTGGTCCACCTGGAGCCTTTGGAATGGATAGTCGGGCTTAGCAAGATGCTTTGGGGGTACACGTTGAAGTTGACCGGGATTGCAGGTCTGACAGATGTTACATGCACGGTTGAGTGCTGTCAGGACTGTAGAAATACCTGGAGTCCAGTAGAATTTTTGTACCAGGGCAAGGGCCTGGTTTTTTTCCTCGATATGTGGGCCCATGTGCCCACGTGGCAATAGCAGGGTACATCCGCTTAGGGAGACACGAGTTGGTCCTTTTTCCAGAGACCATTGTCCATACATGCTCCATCAGCCTTCCACTGCTTCACTTCTTCCTTTGGAGATATTCTCTGCATCGTCAGTAAGCGGTCTCGCGGGGTCCGGCAGAAAACCTCAGTCTGTCGTGGATCATCAGGTTCCTGTAAAGTCAGTGTTTCTTGTAACTGTTTACGCTGAGAGCGTATGGTCACCATAGTTGGTATGGTCTGTTCAACGGGTAGGAGAGCAGCAGCTTTTGCTTGCATATCCGCAAAGGTGTTACCAACAGTCTGTTTACTGTTCCATAGTACCGTGCTCCTTAACTTTGACAATGACCACCTGGGTAGGTAATTTGATTGAGTCCATGAGGGTTTTAACATCTTCAGCATTCTCCACTGGAGACCCGGCAGTAGTAATAAACCCTCGATTGGCCCATAGGGCTCCAAAATCATGAGCAATACCAAATGCATACTGTGAGTCCGTGTATATATTAGCCCGCCTGTCTTTGGCCAGAACACATGCAGTAGACAGAGCCTGAAGTTCTGCTTCTTGTGCTGACTGTGAGGGAGGGAGTGCAGCTCCGGGCAATACAGTGTCTTCTGTAGTAATAGTGTATCCGGTGTGGAATCTGCCAAAATCATCACCATATCTTGAACCGTCTTTCAGGGCATTGTAGAGGGGTAGCATTATGCGGGATGCATCCGGTATCCACTGACGACAATAAGCACATAGTCCAAGAAAACGCTGGAGTTCAGTCTCATCTTTTGGGAAAGGAAGGGAGCTGACGGCTATTTTTCTTTCTTCTGTGAGGTGTCTGGCACCCTGAAGGAGACAGTGACCCAAAAATATCACTTGACCAAGGCAGAACTGAAGTTTCGAGGCCAAAACCCGACAGTTCAGATCTGCCAGATACTTGAGGAGGCTAACAGTGGCAACAATGGCTTCCTGCTCTGTCCATAAACACAAGAAAAGATCAGCCACATAGTGAAGCAGCGTGACATAGCGGTGTTCTAACTGCCAGGGTTAAAGACACTTGCCCATATTTTTGCTAACTGATTGGGACTATTTTGGGCCCCTTGTGGCATAACGGTCCATGTCAATTGTCGTCCCTGATAAATGAATGCAAACAGAAACTGGCAATCTGGGTGTAATGGAATGCTGAAGAAGGCATTGGCGAGGTCCATGACTGTGAACCAAGCAGCATCCTGAGGTATCTGGGACAAAAGAGTATATGGATTAGGCACCGGAGTTTCCAGAACAGTAGCTGCATTAACTGCCCGTAGGTCTTGTACCAGCCGGTACACAGGGGGTTGGCCGGGTGGGGTCTTTTTCTTAACGGGAAACAAGGGATGTTACATGGAGAAACACAGAGTACCAGGGCACCATTATCGAGTAACGTTTGTATTTGCCCCTTGGGGCCCCGCTCCTGATCATATTTCAAAGGGTACTGATGGACTTTGGGAAAAGGGGCACCAGATTTGAGAAACACTTACTGGTTTTACAGGCATTATTGGGGGTGGATCTGGGCCTATCAGGGCCATCATAACCGTGGGAAGGGCATGTAAGTTATACATCTCATTATGTTCATCTGCATAGGGGTTATATAACGTAAATACCATCTGGCCATCATCTTGGAATTATATTCTGGAGCGGAACTGTGATAATAAATCTGCCCCCAGTAAATTTACCGGACATGAGGGAGAGATTACGAACTGAGCAGTAACTTCAGGGAAAGGACCCACAGGGATAGGTTTTGTGAGAGTATATTTATTGGGTCTGCCATCTACTCTAATTAAAACAAGCTCTTGATCTGAGAATTAACTCAGATTCCCAGACATAGGGTTAAAAAGGGATATTGGAGTATGGGACTGGATTTGTATAAGGCAGGAGGGCTGGAGCTGGAGTCTGGGCCACTGATAAGGAACCAGCTGTGTCCTTGTAACTGTGGGGGGGGCTGAGATTGGAGCAGAAATCGCTGCGGCTACTGATTTAACCCTTGATTTCCCTGTTGATGCAGAGCGGGTTAAGTTCTTCTGAAAACTTTGTACTACTTTTAATGCATCGTCTGGAATTGAATTCTCGATGTCAGGTCTAACTGACATTATTGCCTCTTTCAATTCAGATTTAAGGCCGGACATCAAAGCTGCCACAAAAAGGTGTGAATGGGCTTTATTATACAGTGAAAACCCCAAATCTTTAAATACTACCATAAGACGCCCATAGAACTTCTCGGCAGTCTCCCCCTTGTCCTGTGTGACATCTGTGAGGGAGGTAGCTTGGTCCGCTAGTCTATCTTGTGCCCAAACCTTTAAAGCATTACAGAAATCAACATCACTCTCATAGGTTCCCCCGTTCACATTATACATTATGCCACCCTCAATAATTGGAAAATACCCCTCTCCAGCCTTCACATGGAGTAAGTGTAACAGATCTCTCCGGGGAGTGGAATAAATCTCTCTATTCGCTGCTATTTGTCTATAGAAGGCCATGGGGGATGTTTCTGAATCGAATAACTAAAGTAGGAAGGGGTGGATACTCATAACCACCAGCAATACTAAGCATAGCAGGGACTGGTGCTGGCGGTGGCTGATAATAAGTGCCGTCAGCGTTTAGCAAGGGAAAGGTGGGGGCTACAACTCCGGGTCTTCTTGCTTCACAATTGTAACAGACCTGTCTCCACTGAGAATTAGTAACTCTGCATACATCACAAATCCATCCGGCAGGATCATAGGGTGGGGGCGCACTGAGTTTTGGCAACCCAGGATATATTGGAGCTTTGGGGTTAAGGGGCACAGAGCTTACAGTCGGGAGAAGAGGCTTGATTTCCTGGGGAGGGACCATATTATCTAGCAGGGAGACCCCCTGTCCCAAATTTGTAATTGTTTGCTTTCCCAACACATTGATCTCAGTCACTTTCTCAGTTCCTTCTTACACCACAAAACATCCAGTTTTTTGTCTTAGTAATAGACAACTTTCCTTTTTCAACGTAGCAAAAACAAATCAAATCAGAATTCATTTCCTCTGTTAATCCTTAATTTGCTATATATCAACCACTCAAATTGAAGCCGGTGAATCTTTTACCAATCTTTCAATCACACTGATAACCAAGCAATCTCTTACAAGTTTCCTTCTAAAACTAGGCGCCATTTTTTACTTTAAACTTACAATATTTCCTTCTAATTCAATACAATATTGTACTATTGCTTTAAATAAAGCACAGATCTCCCAGCACATACTACACAAGGATATAAAATTCAGAGAGGATGCAGCTATGTGCCCCCTCCATACCAGAGACACAGAACAGATAAGAACATCACAGCATTCCTCAACACAAAAGAAAGCAATAGTGCAGATGTTTGACCCCTCCCATCTTGGAAATTTCACACAGAAACGGAATACAGCAGTTCTCAGACTTAATTAATTTCTACAAAACCTTCATCACACAATTCACATGCCAGAACACCTTAGAAAAAGCAATGATTGAGAATATTTTCCCCATCTTTGGGCTAACAATATCAGATTCATCACACAAATTAACAGTCTTCTCTTACTTCCATGGAAACATGATTCTCCTTTAGAGCTAAATATCCTTACTTTGTTGTGCATAGTACTAGAGCGGCCGTATATAGTCTATTCCACTGGGTCTACCTGTCCCCCGCTGGGACAACCCAAAAACGCGGTACTCAGTGAAAGGAGGTGGGCGTCTTAGACTTTCCCTCCGGATACCTCTGGATATATTTACTGTATATCATTATATACCTGAGTTACGTATCCTACCCAATCTTCGATCACCTCACCACGCCTGATTCTAACAATGATCAGGAATTCAGGATATTTTGACTATAAAGAGAATTACATCACTGGTCAATCCGGGGTGTCCGTCCCTTATGAGGTACGGTTCGAGCACTGGGCTCCCAACGGAACTACACCTCTATATGATTCCACCCAAAAATCACCCCACCATCGGGGACAAACCTCAGATCCTCTTTGCAGCACAAACACAGGAAAACCACACCAAACGGTCAGTCTGGACAGTATAACTGCCAACTTACCGTGGTTATTGTGGGGGATGATCAGTCCCAATTTTCCAGTGCCTGTGTCCGGTCCGAGGGTCCTTTGTCTTGTTGTCCTCCGGGGGGCAGAGGCGTTCCTGTTTGGGGCCCCACGTTACGGGTGCCAAGCTGTTGAGGGAGGATCTAAATTGATCCTTCACGGTTGACTCAGTGATTTCCAAATTAATCTACAGGGCGTTGCCGGCAACTGAAAATGACCAGACGGAGACTCATGTCTCTGTATGGGGGATCAAGCAGATCTCTGGCCCCCGTTTATTGTGTATGAGTTTTCATAGTCATAGAAATTCTACTTCAACCAATCAGCATAAGAACACGCTCACAGTTCTTAACCTATAAGAATGCAGGAAAAACTTAACCCATGAGGATACAGGAAAAATGGAAACTACAGATATGGTCTGTTATGACCTGGTGGTTAGGAGCACCCGGAATGACCTGATAGTTAAACCTCATACAGGACGAGCTCTGGGATGTGGGAGCTCTGCTGACCGCAAGCCCTAATCCTATCACACACACTAGAAATAGCCGTGGAGCGCTCCTGACCAGACCTAGGCGCCTCATCACAGCCTAAGAACTATCTAGCCCTAGAGATAGAAAATAAAGCCTACCTTGCCTCAGAGAAATTCCCCAAAGGTAAAGGAAGCCCCCCACATATATTGACTGTGAGTAAAGATGAAAGTCACAAACGCAGAAATGAAACAGGCTTCAGCAAAGGGAGGCCAGACTTACTAAATAGACAGAGGATAGGAAAGGTAACTTTGCGATCAGCACAAAAACCTACAAAAGACCACGCAGAGTGTGCAAAAAAGACCTCCGCACCGACTCACGGTGCGGAGGGGCCACTCTGCATCCCAGAGCTTCCGGCTAGCAAGACAAAATCATGAAAACCAGCTGGACAAGAAAACAGTGAACAAATAATGACTATCAGGAACTTAGCTTCTGCAGGAGAAGGCAGGTCACCAGAGAGATCCAGGAGCGAACTGAACCAATGCAAAAACATTGACAGCTGGCATGGAGTAATGATCTGAGAGGAGTTAAATAGAGCAGCCAACCAAAGGATAAACCACGTCACCTGTGTAAGGAACCTCAGAAGCAGCAGCTTCACTCACAGCCACCAGAGGGAGCCCATAGACAGAACTCGCCGAAGTACCATTCACGACAACAGGAGGGAGTTCGACAACAGAATTCACAACAGTGGTCATGTCTTTTTGGCATAAAAAAACATTAACAGATGCCTCAGTCTTGTATAGCGATACACCCACGAGTCTCTTATCTGGCTCGGCTCGAGTTAGAATACTCAAGGTCTTTATACCAATTATAAACCATAGCCTAGTTGAATAACAAAATATTATCTTCGTGAGAAACAGGACAGAGTTACTTCATGGCAGCTGTAACCTTCTACCTAAGTAAACAACAGAATTTATCTTTAACCAACAAGAAAATGGAGTCAAAGCACAAAATGGAGAATCTAGCACAAAATGGAGAATCTTTCATAATTTGTTCCTTCACAATACCTTCCCACAGGTGAAGTATGTCCCCAGGGCTTCCCAGAGTGTAGATGGTGGATGATGTGAAGCGCAGTGAAGAATGAGGACACAGTGGGTGCAGTCTCTTTACCTTTTTACTGAAGGCTTCAGCATCCACAGTTCAGAGCACCAGATCGCAGGGTAGGCAGAGTCCGGCCGGTCTGAAGGCAAATCCAGAGTCCCCTTATCCAGGTGGAAATCGGTAGCCTTCCTCTAGTGCCTGAGTGTTGTAGTACCTCCCTGCTGTTTGTCTCTGTAAGGTCCTCACAACTGTTGATGTTATGTCTTTCTCTCTGTCCCCCTGATGGTAAGGATGGGACAAACCCGTATGACTTATGTCCTGAGGCTTTTTACAGGGACACCATCATGCCCCAGCCCCCACACGTTGCCACCGTGCCTCCTGGGTGTAGGGTCGGGCAACTAATATGGAACTAGCTGTCCTGCCGGTCTCTGAAGTAAAGCGTAGAGATCCTTACCCCCTCGGTGTTCCGGCCACCGGCTTCTGCGCCTCAGAAGGAGGCAGCCTTTTACAGGGCAGAACTCCTTCTGGTTTTCTCTCCTTGTACTATGACTTCATTTCTCACTCTCAGCAACGCAATTCCTTTCAATGTCTCTTTCCTTGGGATGCTGCCGCATTGGTAAGCAGGCGCAGCTCCGTGTCCTTCTGTCTAGGCCTCTGACAGGATGTCACCCCTGTCAGGGACCCACTAACTGAGAGGAGTTCAGATAGCAGCTCACTGGGTGAAGCCCAGCTCGCTTCTGACTAACTTCCTGTCCAAACCACCAGTTTTACCTAATTGTGAGGAGTGCCCTAATAGATAGAAGCATGGCTCCCCCTGGTGGCCTGGAGTGTGAAGTGTGTTGTGTGGTTTGTGATACCTGGTAAAGTGATCTCCTTTATTGCCTTCAGACGTAACATCACTCCCCCTGGTGGAAGAATGACATTACTGCAACGACCAGGACCCTGGGGCGCTGCAGAATTTTATGAGCACTAACTGTCATCTCCTATCTCAGTAATGGGAAAATCTGATGTCACTGAATACAGATTGCATCTGTGAATTGAGAATTATGACAATGAACGATCAGTCCAGGAGGAGAAAGAAGATTTCTCAGATGAGATATATTACAAAGTTGTTTATTTTCATGTATCTTATTGATTTATGAAAAAATATATATATATTTTTTAAATTATTTATTTATATAGCACCATTGATTCCATGGTGCTGTACATGAGAAGGGGTTACATACAAATTACAGATATCACTTACAGTAAAAAAACTAACAATGACGGACTGATACAAAGGGGCGAGGACCCTGCCCTTGCGGGCTTACATTCTACAGGATGGTGGGGAAGGAGAGACAGTAGGTTGGGGGTTGCAGGAGCTCCGCTGTTGGTGAGGCGGTAGCGCCAAAATAAAATTAAAACAACGGTTAATCTCTAATTGTCGTTGCAGCAAATGCTGTGTGTGTCAGCGTGTCAATAAAAGGAGCTAATTTATGGGTGATAAAAGCATCATATGTCAAATATTATCCCAAGTAATGAGCAATTTTAATTATATAATTTACGCAATTACATTTATATGATTTTTTAGTGGGTGACTTTAACTTTTGGGTATTTATATATCCGTGCTCACGCCACTTTTCCATGTTCATTTCAGATGTTAAAAAAAAAAAAAAACTGTTTGGGAATTTGTCAGCAGGTTTTGCCATGTAATCTGAGAGGCTTAAACCTGATTCCAGCAAAGGGTCACTTGAATGTGGTTTTGATCAGCTTGAGGGGTGCAGTTTTTAGAATGGTGTCACTATTGCTTATTTGCTGTTATATAAGTCCTTCAAAGTCACTTCAAATGTGAGATTGTCCCTAAACAAAAACGGTTTTGTAAATGTTATAAGAATGAGAAATCGCTGGCCAACTTTTAACCCTTATAACGTCCTAACAAAAAAAAGTAAAAAAATTGTGCTGATGTAAAGATGACATGTGGGAAATGTTATTTGTTAACGAGTTTGTGTGACGCTACTCTCTGATTTAAGGGCATAAAAATTAAACATTTGAAAATTGCAAAATTTTTGCCAAATTTCCTACTTTTCGCAAGTAAACGGAAATCAAATAAATTTTACCACTATCATGCACAATATGTCACGACAAATCAATTTCACAATTAGTGGGATACGCTGAAGCGTTCCAGAGTTATAACCTCATAAAGGGACAGTGGTCAGAATTGTAAAAATTGGCCCGGTCAGGAAGGCGAAAACAGGCTTTGGGGTGAAAGGGTTGAGTGATGGGATTTCATTACCAGATACAACATTCCATGTAATACAGCAGTAATTTCTTGTGTGCTGCCCCCTACCGGACCAAATAACGCCCTCTATGTATCAATGAAATGGCAGCACCTCCTATCTAAATGACCATGGGGTCACATAATAGACCCAACTGGATTAGTCATAGTCAAGAATTTAATTAGACACCCTGAAGAGAAGAAGACAGGGAGGTTCCAACATGAAACTGGTAGCAGCCATTAAAGATGGGTTCTGGGCCTGGGCTACGTTGGGTGGACACATGCTGGACCCAGGTGCCTTTGATCCTCTTGCCTCATTCGTACTCCTCTGCCCACCTCTACTATATCTATGATTATTATGGAAGTATTGTATGAATGAAGGTTCTACACTTTAAGGATCGGCTATATCACTTAGTTCTGCACAAGTCCCCGACCTGCCTACTATACAAATCTATTTTGTATATCATACTTTCAGTGATAATATTTTATACTAATTGCGGCACCTAAGAAGCTATGCTTATTATATGTCAGAGTCTTGTATGGTGACTACATGAGGCACCAAGTTGTGTTCCTTGGAGAGGAGAACATTGTGCAGTCATGGAGACGCCTCTCCATTACTAACCCCTGGGCTTGATGTTGGCTGACAATACAAAGCTGACATCAACCCCAACCCTATTACTCCACTTACCACCACACCAGGGCAAGTGGGAAGGGCAAGGCTAAGTGGTAGATTTGGCACATCTTAGGCTGTGTTTCCATGGTCAGTAAATGCTGCAGGTTTGATGCTGTGTATATCCGCAGTGTCAAACCCGCAGCGTCCAGATGTTACAGCATAGTGGAGGGGATTTCATGAAATCCCATCTCCACTATGCGTTCAGAGACGCAGGCGGGAGACCTGCATATCCGGACATGCGGCGCGTCTTTATAGACCACAGCATGTCTATATTTACAATGCGGAGACGCTCCTTCCCCGCAGCGTAAATTTCCCATAGACTAACATTAGATGTGGTAAAACCACATCTAATGATTAGTCACATGCGTAATAACTGAGAAAACACAGCTTACTACGCATGTCTAATAATTTAAATAAGGTCTTACCTGTCACACCGCCGGAAGTCCGCATCCACTGCAGTTCTCGCGATAACTTAGCTTACAGCGAGAACTGCCGTGCACGTGACCAGGAGTTATCTCAGGTCACCCTAGGCTAGTTCTCACGGTCAGCTGACCGCGAGAACTAGAGTGTAGGTGATCGCCGGAGATCTTGTCATCTACAAGCTCTGCTATGTCTGGATGTCATGCTTCCAGATGTAACAGAGCTGGACTTGTCGTGGGACACTTGTTATTAAGGACTGCGTCAGACAGGGAGTATTTGTGTTGGTTTATTATTTTATTTTTTTTGCAGGGGATCGAGAGATTTGGGGATTAGGCGATGTTGTAAGTATGGTAAATTAAGATTATTAAAGGACTTTATTCTGGCTGTGTGTTTATTGACCATATAACTATAGGATTAGTAATGGATAGGTGTCTTATTGACACCTCTCCATTACTAAGCCGGCTTAATGTCACCTTACAATACAAAGGTAAGATTAACCCCTTATTACCCCATATGCCACCACTACAGGGCAGTGGGAAGAGAGGGGCTAAGCGCCGGAATTGGGGCATTTTAGAGATGCGCCATTTCTGGGGTGGCTGCGGGCTGGTGTTTGTAGCTAGTGGGCAGCCAATATCCATGGTATCTTCCAAGGCTATTAATATCAGCCCACAGCTGTCTGCATAGCCTTTTCTGGCTATTAATTATAGGGGGACCTCACGTCATTTTTTTTGGGGGGGTCCCCCTATTTTAATAGTAAAGACGAAGTATACAGCTGCAGACTGATATTCATAGCCTGGGAAGATCCATGGGTATTACCCGCTTCGCTGGCTTTCCCTATCTGGTGCAGAAAATTGCGCAGCAGCCCACCATTTTTTAAAATAAATTAAACAGATATTGCATTTAAGGTCGGGATCACACTTGCAAGAAACTCGCACAAGTCTCGCACCTCAGTACCCGGCACTGCCGCCGGCACTTGGACCGGAGCATTCAGCTGCATACAAATGTAGCACTCCGCTCCTGAGTGCCGGCGGCAGTGTCGGGTATTGAGTTGCGAGACTCATGCGAGTTTCTTGCAAGTGTGATCAAGGCCTAATGCAGATTTCGTGTGTATATGTTTTTATTTAAGGCCGGGATCACATATGTGAGAAACTCGGAGGAGTCTCGCATTAATACCCGGCAGTGCCGCCATCACTCTGGAGCGGAGCATTCAGCTGCATAGAAATGCATACAGCCTCACGCTCCGCTCCCGAGTGTCGGGTATTAAGATGCAAGACTCTTCCGAGTTTCTTGCATGTGTGATCCCGGCCTAATTCTTTATGTACCATTTCATTATGTTTATTGCTAAACATCGGGCTTGGTATTTATCTATCGATATATCTATCTATCTATCTTTCTATAGATCTATCTATCTATTGTCTATCATCTAGCTATCAATATATCTATCTGTGTGTAAACATTATTCTTCAATGGAGTATGTAAAACAAGAGGTTGGACAAGGAAATTACATCACAATTCTTTTTTTTTGTATATCTTTATTTATCTTACAAAACAAATACAAATCCGAATGAAAATCTGCATCAAAAACGCAGGTGACCTGCCAGTGACCTCAGATGCAGATTTTACCTGTGTCAAATTCTGAGCAAGTACTGAGCCATTCCTGACCGTGGAAACATTCCCTTACGGATCTGCCATTCATAGGGCGGTTGAGGGATTGTTTGGAAGGGGGCCAATATCCATTGCCCCTTCCTAGGCTATTAATATCAGCCTACAGTTGTCTGCCTAGCCTTTGCTGGTTATAAATTGCATGGGGGACCTCATGTTATTTTTTTTGGGGAAAAGGCCAGGTAGACAGCTGTGGGTGGATATTAAGAGCCTGGGAAGTTCCATGTTTATTACCCCCTTTCCAGACTATAAAAATCAGTCCCCAGCTATCAGCTTTCCCTCATATGATTATTAAAAATTTGGGGGACCCCACACCATTTTTTAAGTATTTAATTATGAGCTAAATACATGATAGTAAGGTGCACTGCACTGATTATATATCTCATTTACATCTATTTATCTATCTATTTCATATCTATTCATCTATCTATTGGAACGCCCCCCTGGGCCTACGGGTACTCGGTACAAGGTCCGGTACTTAAAGGGGATGTCACGGTGGCGGCTACCTGGTCCGTGGCCCTGGGCGCCCACATAAAAGAGAGTGTCCTTAAAGGGGTATTCAATAAAGTTTGTGTTCGTGATGCCACCTGTGGTTCTTGGTCAGAGGTGACCGATGCTGCTTAAAAGGGTCCACTGGGGTGATGTTATGGCAGCCTAGATGGTATGGCTTCCCACCGGTGAAGCTGGGTCCCCAGGGCAACTGGTGTATAGATGAAGATGGTGGGTAGTGTAGCAAAAAACGGAGGACACAGGTTTGCAGTCTCTTTACCTGGTTTACTGAAGAATTCAGGCAGCCACAGTCCAGGGTACCGGATCACAGGTGCAGGTATGGTCTGGCTGGCTTGGAAGTGAGTTGGGAGTCCCCCTTACCAGGTGGGGTTAGAAGCCTTCCTTCTAGTGCTATGGTATAGTCCCTTGCTGCCTTAAGCCTCACACAAGGTCCTCATGTTTTCTCTCTGTCCTCCAGGTTGGCAGGACACTACCCGTATGACAGGTAGCTCGAGCCTTTTTACAGGGTCTCTATCACGACCCGGGCTCTATGCGCTACTATGTCCTCTGGTGTAAGGGCACACAGGTGATAAATAATCCAGCTGTCCTGCCGGTTTCTGCTGTGCCATTTGGAGTACGACACAACCCGGGTCTTCCGGCTACCGGTATCTGCGCTCAGTAGGGTGGTAGCTCAGTCGCAGCTAATCCCCTAGTTCATCACTCTCCTGCGCTTCTCTTCCCCTCCATGCTCTCTGCAGCTTGTCCAGTGTTCTGTTCTATCTCTTTCCTTTCAGGAGCTGCAGCACCCTCGTGGCTGCATGGCTCCTCTTTCATACGTTGTGCCTCACACTGCTCCAGTCTGCTGTCTGGCACTCACTGACTGACTAACTTTCCCTCCAGATCAGAATATATATAGGGGAGCCACCCACAAACTGGATCAGAGATCCCCCTTCTGGCCTGGATATGAACATGTTGTATGCTTGTGTTTACCAGATAAGAGAGATCCTTCCTCGCTTCCAAGCGTGACATCACTCTCCCCGTGAGGAAAGCAATGCCACTGTGACAACCAGTCCCCCCTTTAAAGCCAGTACTCCCGGACTGGGAAAACAAAAACAGTAACAGGTTAGAAAAAGACATACATATTTTTTAAAAATGCATATAACAGGTTAAACACATATAATCTTTAGCTTCCCTTTATGGGAGGAATTGATACTTTAACGTTACCAAACTTTATTACAAGGTATAAATATAACTTTTCCTAAAATAGAACTCTCTATGATATTTAATATGAAACATTAACTAATTAAGTAACAATTACCCCTTATGGGTATATTATCTCTAGCAATACTTCCTACACTGAAGTACAAGAACATTAGCTTTACTTCGTATATATGAAACTCTCACTGACTGTACTATTCAATATTATCTGCATACTTTAACTATCTCGCATATAAAACACTATTCACTTCCCTTAAAGGGTAACACACTATCACTCTATTAAACAAGGTGCAACAAATTAAACTTTCATTTAAAAGTACATTCAATATTCAAGTCATTTAATAACATTTTAACAGCAGCAACGAAGCGGGGGACCTGTCATAAACCACCAACATAGGTTATGGGCGGGCTACAAGGCGTAGCATCCTGACCTGGTCTTCAGCCATGCCAGATGGTTTTTCTTCAGGTCACTTTAAAACAAAACAACTTTTAAGGCAAACATTAGCAAACAGTTTCTTTAACGGCTCCTTATAAAACCAGTAGAAAGCACCTAAAAGGTGCCAACTATTTACAGGGAAGTTCTGATCATGCCTAGTTCATGATTCTGTAGTTCTTTTAAACTGAAGCAACAAAAATGCAACCAACCAGGTTAATTCTTTAACTATTCACAGTCACGTAGTCTTTCTTGTCTACTTTTTCTGTTTCCATGAGCACACCTGGACATTACAGTCTCCTTGACGAGAGTTCAGGCGTATTATTATTATTATTTATTTATATATCACCATTGATTCCATGGTGCTGTACATGAGAAGGGGTTACATACAAATTACAGATATCACTTACAGTAAGCAAACTAACAATGACAGACTGATACAGAGGGGCGAGGACCCTGCCCTTGCGGGCTTACATTCTACAGGATGGTGGGGAAGGAGACAATAGGTTGAGGGTTGCAGGAGCTCTGGTAGTGGTGAGGAGGCAGCAGGGTCAGTGCTGGCTGTAGGCTTTCCTGAAGAGGTGGGTTTTCTGGTTCCGTCTGAAGGATCCGAATGTGGTTGATAGTCGGACGTGTTGGGGCAAAGAATTCCAGAGGATGGGGAATATTCGGGAGAAGTCTTAGAGGTGGTTGGGTGAGGAGCGAATAAGTGTGGAGGAGAGAAGGAGGTCTTGGGAGGACCGGAGATTACGTGAGGGAAGATATCGGGAGATTAGTTCAGAGATATGGAGGAGACAGGTTATGGATGGCTTTGTAGGTCAGTATTGGTAATTTGAACTGGATACACTGAGGGAATGGGAGCCAGTGAAGAGATTTGCAGAGGGGGAAGCAGAGGAGTAGCAAGGAGAGAGATGAATTATTCGGGCAGCAGAATTAAGGATAGGTGCAAGGGTGTTAGCAGGGAGGCAACAGAAAAGGATGTTGCAGTAGTCAAGGTGGGAGATGATGAGGGCATGCACAAGCATTTTAGTATATTTACAGTTGAGGAAAGGACGGATTCTGGAGATATTTTTGAGCTGGAGGCGACAGGAGGTGGAAAGAGCTTGGATGTGCGGTTTGAAGGACAGGACAGATTCAAGGGTTACTCCGAGGCAGCAGACTTCCGGTATGGGGGAAAGCGTGATGTCGTTAATGGCGATAGATAGGTCAGGTAAGGAAGATCTGTGAGATGGAGGAAAGATGATAAGTTCAGATTTGTCCACATTGAGTTTGAGAAAGTGAGAGGAGAAGGAGGATATGGCTGATAGACACTCTAGGATTCTGGACAGCAGAGAGGTGACTTCTGGGCCAGAAAGGTAGAGCTGAGTGTCATCAGCATAAAGGTGGTACTGTAATCCATGGGACTGTATGAGTTGTCCCAGGCCAAGTAGAGCAGTGAATAGCACAGCAGCCTTGCAGCGCTGGAGTCCTGGGTTCAAGCCCCACTAAGGACAACATCTGCAAAGAGTTTGTATGTAAGAGTTTGGGTTCACACTGGGTACTCCGGTTTCCTCCCACATTCCAAAGACATACTGATAGGGAATTTAGATTGTGAGCCCCAACGGGGACAGCAACAATAATGTGGGCAACCTGTAAAGCGCTACAGAATATGTTAGCGCTATATAAAAATAAAGATTAATAAAGATTATTATTGAGAAGAGTAGGGGTCCTAGAACAGAATCAAAAAAAGTCCAACTCACCATGGTCGGCATCCTTTGAAACTCGGAGCACGGAGTGTTATGAAAGGTAATTCAGTACCACAATGGACATAGAGGTCAGCGCACATACAGTGACCTGGCAATAACCCAAAAAAACAAGAACGAGCTCTGAGACGTGGGAACTCTGTTGACCGCAATCCCTAATCCTCTCAAACCACACTAAAGGCAGCCGTGGATTGCGCCTAACGCTCCCTATGCAACTCGGCACGGCCTGAGAAACTAGCTAGCCTGAAGATAGAAAATAAGCCTACCTTGCCTCAGAGAAATACTGACTATGAGTTAAGATGAAAAGACAAACGTAGAGATGAAATAGATTTAGCAAAGTGAGGCCCAACTTTCTGAACAGAGCGAGGATAGGAAAGGTAACTTTGCGGTCAACACAAAACCCTACAAAAACCACGCAAAGGGGGCAAAAAGACCCTCCGTACCGAACTAACGGCACGGAGGTACACCCTCTGCGTCCCAGAGCTTCCAGCAAGCAGTAAAAAACAAATTGACAAGCTGGACAGAAAAAAACAGCAAACAAATAGCAAAGAGGAACTTAGCTATGCAGAGCAGCAGGCCACAGGAACGATCCAGGAGGAAACAGGTCCAATACTAGAACATTGACTGGAGGCCAGGATCAAAGCACTAGGTGGAGTTAAATAGAGCAGCACCTAACGACTTCACCACACACCTGAGGAAGGAAACTCAGAAGCCGCAGTACCACTTTCCTCCACCAACGGAAGCTCACAGAGAGAACCAGCCGAAGTACCACTTGTGACCACAGGAGGGAGCTCTGCCACAGAATTCACAACAGTACCCCCCCTTGAGGAGGGGTCACCGAACCCTCACCAGAGCTCCCAGGACGACCAGGATGAGCCATATGAAAGGCACGAACAAGATCGGGAGCATGGACATCAGAGGCAAAGACCCAGGAATTATCTTCCTGAGCATAACCCTTCCACTTAACCAGATACTGGAGTTTCCGCCTTGAAACACGAGAATCCAAAATCTTCTCCACAATATATTCCAACTCCCCCTCCACCAAAACCGGGGCAGGAGGATCAACAGATGGAACCATAGGTGCCACGTATCTCCGCAACAATGACCTATGGAATACGTTATGTATGGAAAAAGAATCTGGAAGGGTCAGACGAAAAGACACAGGATTAAGAACCTCAGAAATCCTATACGGACCAATAAAACGAGGTTTAAACTTAGGAGAGGAAACCTTCATAGGAATATGACGAGAAGATAACCAAACCAAGTCCCCAACCTGAAGTCGGGGACCCACACAGCGTCTGCGATAGCGAAACGTTGAGCCTTCTCCTGGGACAAAGTCAAATTGTCCACTACATGAGTCCAAATCTGCTACAACCTGTCCACCACAGTATCCACACCAGGACAGTCCGAAGACTCAACCTGCCCTGAAGAGAAGCGAGGATGGAACCCAGAGTTGCAGAAAAACGGTGAAACCAAGGTAGCCGAGCTGGCCAGATTATTAAGGGCGAACTCAGCCAAAGGCAAAAAGGACACCCAGTCATCCTGATCAGCAGAAACAAAGCATCTCAGATATGTTTCCAAGGTCTGATTGGTTCGTTCGGTCTGGCCATTAGTCTGAGGATGGAAAGCCGAGGAAAAAGACAAGTCAATGCCCATCCTACCACAAAAGGCTCGCCAAAACCTCGAAACAAACTGGGAACCTCTGTCAGAAACTATATTCTCTGGAATGCCATGTAAACGAACCACATGCTGGAAAAACAATGGCACCAAATCAGAGGAGGAAGGCAATTTAGACAAGGGTACCAAATGGACCATCTTAGAGAAGCGATCACAGACCACCCAAATGACTGACATCTTTTGAGAGACGGGAAGATCTGAAATAAAATCCATAGAGATATGTGTCCAAGGCCTCTTCGGGACCGGCAAGGGCAAAAGCAACCCACTGGCACGAGAACAGCAGGGCTTAGCTCGAGCACAAATCCCACAGGACTGCACAAAAGTACGCACATCCCGCGACAGAGATGGCCACCAAAAGGATCTAGCCACTAACTCTCTGGTACCAAAGATTCCAGGATGACCAGCCAACACCGAACAATGAACCTCAGAGATAACTCTATTCGTCCACCTATCAGGGACAAACAGTTTCTCCGCTGGGCAACGATCAGGTTTATTAGCCTGAAATTTTTGCAGCACCCGCCGCAAATCAGGGGAGATGGCAGACACAATTACTCCCTCTTTGAGGATACCCGCCGGCTCAGATACACCCGGAGAGTCGGACACAAAACTCCTAGACAGAGCATCCGCCTTCACATTTTTAGAGCCCGGAAGGTATGAAATCACAAAGTCAAAACGGGCAAAAAACAACGACCAACGAGCTTGTCTAGGATTCAACCACTTGGCAGACTCGAGATAAGTCAAGTTCTTATGATCAGTCAAGACCACCACGCGATGCTTAGCTCCTTCAAGCCAATGACGCCACTCCTCGAATGCCCACTTCATGGCCAGCAACTCTCGATTGCCCACATCATAATTTCGCTAAGCAGGCGAAAACTTCCTGGAAAAGAAGGAAGGCGCATGGTTTCATGACTGAGCAATCAGAACCTCTCTGCGACAAAACAGCCCCTGCTCCAATCTCAGAAGCATCAACCTCGACCTGGAACGGAAGCGAAACATCTGGTCGACACAACACAGGGGCAGAAGAAAAACGACGCTTCAACTCTTGAAAAGCTTCCACCGCAGCAGAAGACCAATTGACCAAATCAGCACCTTTCTTGGTCAAATCGGTCAATGGTTTAGCAATACTAGAAAAATTGCAGATGAAGCGACGATAAAAATTAGCAAAGCCCAGGAACTTTTGCAGACTTTTCAGAGATGTCGGCTGAGTCCAATTATGGATGGCTTGGACCTTAACAGGGTCCATCTCGATAGTAGAAGGGGAAAAGATGAACCCCAAAAATGAAACCTTCTGGACACCAAAGAGACACTTTGATCCCTTCACAAACAAAGAATTAGCACGCAGGACCTGAAACACCGTTCTGACCTGCTACACATGAGACTCCCAATCATCCGAGAAGATCAAAATGTCATCCAAGTACACAATCAGGAATTTATCCAGGTACTCTCGGAAGATGTCATGCATAAAGGACTGAAACACTGATGGAGCATTGGCAAGTCCGAATGGCATTACTAGATACTCAAAATGGCCTTCGGGCGTATTAAATGCAGTTTTCCACTCATCGCCTCGCTTAATACGCACAAGATTATACGCACCACGAAGATCTATCTTGGTGAACCAACTAGCCCCCTTAATCCGAGCAAACAAATCAGATAACAATGGCAAGGGGTACTGAAATTTAACCGTGATCTTATTTAGAAGGCGGTAATCTATACAAGGTCTCAGTGAACCATCCTTCTTGGCTACAAAAAAGAACCCTGCTCCTAATGGCGACCTTGACGGGCGAATATGCCCCTTCTCCAAAGACTCCTTCAACGACCAACTCATGCAGATTATGCAACACCAGAAAGCGAATAACCTCCTGATGTGCAGGAGCCATGCACATGGTCAGCTGGGTCCAGTACTGAGGCTTATTCTTGGCCAAAGGCGTAGCATCAATTCCTCTCAATGGAATAGGACACTGCAAGGGCTCCAAGAAAAACCCACAACGCCTAGCATACTCCAAGTCCATCAAATTCAGAGCAGCGCCTGAGTCCACAAATGCCATGACAGAATACGATGACAAAGAGCAGATCAAGGTAACAGACAGAAGAAATTTTGACTGTACCGTACCAATGGTGGCAGACCTAGCGAACCGCTTAGTGCGCTTAGGACAATCAGAGATAGCATGAGTGGAATCACCACAGTAGAAACACAGCCCATTCAGACGTCTGTGTTCTTGCCGTTCAACTCTGGTCAAAGTCCTATCGCACTGCATAGGCTCAGGTTTAAGCTCAGGTAATACCGCCAAATGGTGCACAGATTTACGCTCGCGCAAGCGTCGACCGATCTGAATGGCCAAAGACAGACTCATGCAGACCAGCAGGCATAGGAAATCCCACCATGACATCCTTAAGGGCTTCAGAGAGACCTTTTCTGAAAATAGCTGCGAGCGCACCTTCATTCCACTGAGTGAGTACGGACCACTTTCTAAATTTCTGACAATATACCTCTATTTCATCCTGACCCTGACACAGAGCCAGCAAATTCTTCTCTGCCTGATCCACAGAATTAGGCTCATCGTACAGCAATCCGAGCGCCAGGAAAAATGCATCGATATTACTTAATGCAGGATCTCCTGACGCAAGAGAAAATGCCCAGTCCTGAGGGTCGCCACGCAAAAAAGAAATAACGATCCTAACTTGTTGAACTGGGTCACCAGAGGAGCGAGGTTTCAAAGCCAGAAATAGTTTACAATTATTTTTGAAACTCAGAAATTTAGTTCTATCTCCAAAAAACAAATCAGGAATAGGAATTCTCGGTTCTAACATAGAATTCTGAACCACAAAGTCTTGAATACTTTGTACTCTTGCCGTGAGCTGATCCACACATGAAGACAGACCTTTAATGTCCATTGCTACACCTGTGTCCTGAACCACCCAAATGTCTAGGGGTATAAAAAAAGGCAAAACACAGTGCAAAGAAAAAAAAAATGGTCTCAGAACTTCTTTTTTCCCTCTATTGGGAATCATTAGTATTTTGGGCCTCCAGTACTGTTATGAAAGGTAATTCAGCACCACAATGGACATAGAGGTCAGCGCACATACAGTGACCTGGCAATAACCCAAAAAAACAAGAACGAGCTCTGAGACGTGGGAACTCTGTTGACCGCAATCCCTAATCCTCTCAAACCACACTAAAGGCAGCCGTGGATTGCGCCTAATGCTCCCTATGCAACTCGGCACGGCCTGAGAAACTAGCTAGCCTGAAGATAGAAAATAAGCCTACCTTGCCTCAGAGAAATACCCCAAAGGAAAAGGCAGCCCCCACATATAATGACTATGAGTTAAGATGAAAAGACAAACGTAGAGATGAAATAGATTTAGCAAAGTGAGGCCCAACTTTCTGAACAGAGCGAGGATAGGAAAGGTAACTTTGCGGTCAGCACAAAACCCTACAAAAACCACGCAAAGGGGGCAAAAAGACCCTCCGTACCGAACTAACGGCACGGAGGTACACCCTCTGCGTCCCAGAGCTTCCAGCAAGCAGTAAAAAACAAATTGACAAGCTGGACAGAAAAAAACAGCAAACAAATAGCAAAGAGGAACTTAGCTATGCAGAGCAGCAGGCCACAGGAACGATCCAGGAGGAAACAGGTCCAATACTAGAACATTGACTGGAGGCCAGGATCAAAGCACTAGGTGGAGTTAAATAGAGCAGCACCTAACGACTTCACCACACACCTGAGGAAGGAAACTCAGAAGCCGCAGTACCACTTTCCTCCACCAACGGAAGCTCACAGAGAGAACCAGCCGAAGTACCACTTGTGACCACAGGAGGGAGCTCTGCCACAGAATTCACAACAACGGAGCTGCTGTGCCAGGGTGTAGAAGTATCAAAGGAATGATGAGGAATCCGGCTCAACGAGACTTGGAAAATGTGCTCAGTAGAGGATAAAAACATCAGCAATAACAGAATAAAATGCGATATCAACGCGTTTCTGCTGACCAAGCACCCTTAATCATGATCTGACTGAGCACATTTTCCAAGTGAAATAAAGAAAAGGGTTTTGTTTTCACTATCTCGTTGAGCTGGATTTCTCATCATTCCTTTGGTCCTAGAACAGAGCCTTGGGGGACTGTTGTGAATTCTGTGGTCAAGCTCCCTCCTGTGGTCATGAGTGGTACTTCGGCTGGTTCTGTCTATGAGCTTCCTCTGGTGGATGTGAGTGGGGCTGCGGCTTCTGAGTTTCCTTCCTCAGGTGACAAGGTCAAGTCGTTAGGTGCTGCTCTATTTAACTCCACCTAGTTCTTTGTTCCTGGCCTCCAGTCAATGTTCCAGTATTGGTCTTGCTCTCTCCTGGATCGTCTTGTGGCCTGTCTGCCCTGCATAAGCTAAGTTCTGCTTGTGTTACTTTTGTTTGCTATTTTTTTCTGTCCAGCTTGCAATATTGGTTTTTCTTGCTTGCTGGAAGCTCTGGGACGCAGAGGGAGCACCTCCGTGCCGTTAGTCGGTACGGAGGGTCTTTTTGCACCCTCTGCGTGGTTGTTTGTAGGTTTTTGTGCTGACCGCAAAGCTATCTTTACTATCCTCGGTCTATTCAGTAAGTCGGGCCTCACTTTGCTAAAACCTATTTCATCTCTGTGTTTGTATTTTCATCTTTACTCACAGTCATTATATGTGGGGGGCTGCCTTTTCCTTTGGGGAATTTCTCTGAGGCAAGGTAGGCTTATTTTTCTATCTTCAGGGCTAGCTAGTTTCTCAGGCTGTGCCCGAGGCGCCTAGGTCTGGTTAGGAGCGCTCCACGGCTACCTCTAGTGTGGTGTGATAGGATTAGGGATTGCGCTCAGCAGAGTTCCCACGTCTCAGAGCTCGTCCTATGTTATTAGTAACTATCAGGTCACTTTGTGTGCTCTTAACCACCAGGTCCATTGTGTTTCTGAATCACCAGTTCATAACAGGGGACTCCAACAGAGAGAGGTTGGGATGAGGAGGTAGTAGTAGTAGGAGGAGGAGTAGTTGGTCAGTACCCACTATGGGAGTCTGGATGCTCTTGCAATGCTGTTCCATTGTAGCTTGTGTAGCCCTGGAACACATTTTGGTTAGTTCTTTCTGGGCGCAGATGCAGGGATTACCTTGCTAGGTAATGGGGCTGATGGCTTAGATGTTGTTATTGGTTGCAGCTCTGGGTCACTTGCGGGTGACCTGGGTACTGTTCTTTTTGGGGCACATTTGTGCACATGCAGCGCATACCACCCTTTTTCTTCCCAGTGTCTGGTGTAAGTAATGCGGTCTCCTGGGTAGAGGTCCCTGTCCAGGTGTCTCTCTAATAGGTGGGGTTCTACATCACGCCTGGTGACAAATACTTCCAGCTGCATTCCAGGTTCTTTAATGAATCCTCAGCCGAATTTTATACGGAACACCACTACTGTCCCTTGCCTCCGTGGACCCTGTTCCTCATGGTTAATCTTTCTGGCCTGAGCCTTAGCACGCAAATTTCTTTCTTCTATGACCCTGAGCTGGAAGTCCCACTCTCTGTCCTCCTGCTCCTGTTTGAGCACCTGCTGCTGACAATATTCCTTCTGGCTGATGACTTCCAGACATTCTCCCTCAGCCTGGGCCTTCCCGGGGAACCCCATAAGGTTGGTGCCAGAGTGCTCTCACCTGAAGGTCACTCATTCTCCATGTGCTTCCTGGGTCCCCCTCGATGGCTGTAGCGGGGCTGTGGAGGTATGTGCGATATCCATGGGCTGCTCCCAATCAATTATTCTAATAATAATAATAATATTTATTTTTATATAGCGCTAACATATTCTGCAGCGCTTTACAGTTTTGCACACATTATCACACATTATTCTGCACACCCGGCCGGGTGGTAGGGGTGTCGGAGCGTTTACGGGCCCTATCAGGGTGTTCCCGCCTACCGAGACAGGGTCGGTCACCTTACCCGCCCCTGCAGTGTCTCCAGTGTCGGACTCCTCTGCTACAAGCTGGGATCCTGGAAGCAGGCTCCGCTGCTGCTCCCACACTTTTGCGGCCGAGCGGAACCAGGACTGCCAGAGCTGACAGCACAGCTCCTCCACTTCGGCTCTGTGGAGATCAGACTGAACTAAAGGAATCCATCTTATCTTCTTCCTGAGAAATCTCGCTTACAACAAGATACATTTCTGCTGACTTGACATTTCCTTTTATGGAAGTAATCATGTGTGCATTCCTTCTTTCAATAGCAGCCTTTCATTCACCTTCCAGATGATGTAACTTTCTACTGATAAAGACTGGTATAGATTGTTTATGTAAGAGATAGTGAAATATGAGCGCTTGTGCGCATGTCTGTAAAAGAATAATTATTTTCTATATAAAGGGAGGGCAAAGCCCAGAGAGAGAGATGTGCTCCTGGGCTTCCCCTGTATATGATCACACAATACCTTGTTTGCGTGTCATTTACTTAGGATCCCTACCTCTAGTAAGCCAGGGACTGAGAAGGACTTAACATTTCTTTGGCGCACCGAACAGGGACCCGAGATGAGAGTATTTGCTCGAGATTCACCTGCAGATACGGACAATGGAGATCTGGGATAATGGACGGCAAATGAACTGAAAAACCTGGCCAGGTAAGAGACATTATTAGTTCTCTTTTATCTGCCTTGTATTATCCGAAAGATCTCTATGAGCCGTGTCACGCTGGGTTAGTCTAGTAGTGAGTAGATACCTATAAAACTCGGGTTACTATATTGTATAGATTTATGAGTCCTGTCCCTGGCAGTGTGTGAACAGTGTGAAGGTTGTGGTATGTTGTGAAAGAAGAGCAAAAGTGCGTAGAAAAATAAGCCGAAATAGTTGGGGTATAAGCCTTATACACGGAAGTCAGCCTAACTGGGTCATGTGGTTGCGTCCTTTCGGGGAGACCTCCGCCCATGCTTGACTCTCATTTAAGTGCTTAACCGCCTTCATTTCTGGATAAGGTTTGATAGAATGAGCCCAGGACGCGGGTCCATGAGCCTGGGACAAGTATGCTAACTGACACAGAAAGTTTTGTGATCTGTATGGTGTTGCTGGGTCTGTTTGCGTGCATAATAGCACTTAAGTACATTCTGCACATTAGAAAGAATGGAGCAGATCAGCCCTTCAATATTTTAGCTCCCTAGGAGAGAAGGCAACGAGACATCACCTAGGATAAGTGATTGTCCAAACGTCACCTGGGGTAGAAATAGCTAATATTGAAAGAAAAAAAAAAAAGAAAAATGGGAAATAAACAGACAAAAACCGTCTTAGGACAAGTGGAAGCAGCAGATATCATACAGGAAAGATGTGGGAAGACAGTCAGAAGTCAGATTAGAAGGGTAAGAGAAAAATTGGGAATTTCAGAAGCACTTATGTTCAGTACAGAATGGGAAAAACTGAGTAAAGAACGAGGTGGAATTATCAAAGACAATGGGTGGGAAGAAATCATACACTGTATGATAGAGGTCTCAAAAACAGCTAAAGAGGAGAATTGGAAGTATGATCCAGACACTTCCAAATGGATTATGGGGAAGGGAAAAAGTTGTGACATAATCCCACCACCTTACCTAGATCCAAAAGCCCAATCATTTGTACCATCTGGAGGAGCAGAAGGAGGAAAACAATTTCCAGCCTTGTATCCCAATCTTGGTGGGGTAGGAGGATGGGTATGTTCACACTGTGGACAACAAAATCCAGATTGGAGAAATGATTGCCTAGTCTGTGGTACACCTAGACATGGCGCTGTACTTGCCCCTGTTAGGGTAGTACCAAGACCCTTTAGGGAACCTGGTGCTGACGGGGTAATGGGAACTAGATATCACCAGACCCGACAGTATTTTCCTTGGTCCCCTGCTGAAGGTATGTCCCTCCTGCATAATGCGCCTGATCCCACTCAATATCCCATCCGATTTGCACAATACATACAACAAATCATGCAGACTCATGCTGGGGTCTGGGCGGACGGGGAAGAATTATGTAGAATGAAAATGTCCCCCGGACTTTTTCAGGAATTATTGACACACCTACAGCCCAATAGACCAGTGGCAGAAGGGGGTGCCTTACAGACAGAAGCATCAGGTACCCAGTTCACAGAGGCATTAATAATTTTCATGAGAGAAAAACAGAGGGAAAGGGGATCTACGGGTGTGATTATGCAGAAATTTGGGCAAAGTATTGAAGAATATAGTCAAGAATTAGAAAATAGCTTTAGGGATGAAGGATTGGATTTGACTGATGCTTCAGTAAGGAGACTTTTTACAAAACAATTAATAGAGGGGCTAGATCCGAAAATCAGAGAAAAATTTAAATCCTCTACTCCAGATTGGAGAACAATTGAACAACCAAATATTGTGAAACAACGATGTTTAGGAATAGTCATGGATATGAGAGAGAATCGTAAGCCTGTTAGAATAGCACAAGCTAATACAGGAGGAAGAGTGAGACACAACTTTCCTTGCCACTACTGTAAAAAGCCAGGTCATTTCCAAAGAGAGTGCAGGAAGAAGTTGGCAGATATAAAGTCAGGCAAATTTGTTCCCAGAAATAACCCTCCCCAAACGGACAACCAGCAGAAATCTACCATCATAGATGGTCCCATACCAGACTCAGATTGACTCGATGTGTTACAAACTTCCCTACCAGCTAGAAGACCTATGATACAGGTGAATGTGGGGGGGAGAGAGATTCCATTTTTGATAGATACAGGTGCAACTTCCTCAATTTTGAATCAAGATTTTCTTCCGAATCCGGAAGATATTTCAGAACAAACAACTTTTGCTGAGGGTTATGATGGGGTAATTCGAACACTGCCATATACTGTGCCCCTAGAGGTCTCATTAGGACCTAAATGTTTTGCATCCAGATTTTTGTATGCCAGAGGTGCCCCAACATGTTTGTTAGGAACTGATGTCCTAAAGAAATTAGAAGCTAACATCAATTTTAGGGAAGATGGCACAGTTATACTGACTATCCCTGATGATGCAGAAACATTAGAACAATATGTTAGAATTCAGGCTTTTGAGGATTATGCTGAAGAAAAAGAGTACACCACAGATCTAGACCTCTCAATGGTCCCAGAAACACTGTGGGCACAGGGTGACACCGATGTGGGACTATTGCATATCTCTCCTGTAAAACTATCTGTGCAACCAGGAACTGTTCTCCCACAGCTCAGACAATACCCTGTGAGTGCCCAGCAGGAACTAGCGATTACAAAACAGATAGAGGGATATAAAGAGAAAGGAGTTTTGGTAGAGATACAATCACCTGCTAACACTCCTCTGTATCCAGTCAAGAAGAGAACTCTTGATAAGGGTTCTATGCCCAAATATCGTATGGTACATGATTTAAGAGAAATAAACAAAGTTCTAGATCCAATCACCCCAGTTGTACCCAATCCTCATACGTTACTATCACAGATACCAGCCAGTTCTCAAGTATTTACTGTAATAGATCTTTCAAATGCATTTTTCTCGGTTCCTTTACACCAAGATAGTTGGCATTTGTTTGCATTTACATTTAAGGGCAAACAGTTGGCGTGGACACGCCTTCCACAGGGAATGATACACTCCCCTACTCTTTATTCAAATGCCCTACAAACAGTCCTTCAGAGGTTTGAACCCGAACCACAGGTAGTAATTTTGCAGTATGTGGATGACCTACTACTTTGCTGCCCAGATCTAGAAACTGCAGAAAGGTCCACTGTGAGTTTACTATGTTTTTTAGAAAAAGAAGGGTGTAAAGTGAATAGACAAAAGCTACAAGTTTGTCAGACCAAAGTGGTCTTTCTAGGTCATTGCATTTCTCAAGGTAAAAAGCATCTTACACCACAAAGAACTGAAGCAATAAGACAGATGAATGAGCCTAGAAATCATAAACAGCTACGAGCATTTTTAGGAATAGTGTCTCATTGTAGACAATGGATTATACATGCCAGTCAACTAATGCAACCACTGTATGACTGTGTAAAAAGTGAACCTTATTTGTTGACAAAAGAAGGTCAGATTTCGTTCCAACAATTAAAAGATGCCCTTGTTTCAGCTCCAGCGTTAGGGCTACCAGACTACACCAAACCGTTTCAGCTTATGGCTGCAGAAGTTGATTCCCATGCTACAGGAGTTCTTACCCAGAAGCATGCAGGGAAACAAAGACCAATTGCATATCTTTCAGCAAGGTTAGATCCCGTAGCTAGAGCAGCGCCAACCTGTGTACGTGTAGTTGTTGCTGTCTCACTATTGTTGGACAAAGCATCAGAAATTGTCCTAGAGTATCCACTCACAGTTCAAACTACACATGATGTTTATGGGATATTAAACCAGGTCCAACCAAAACACATCTCCATGGCCAGACATTTGCGGCTACAGTGTTCTTTGCTGCTCCCCTCTACTATCACATTTGCTAGGCTTCAGACTCTCAATATAGCTACACTGCTACCTCTCGAGTCTGAAGGGGGGAATAAGGACACTGATCCACACGCAAATTTTTTCCCTACAGACACACATGATTGTACAGAGCTCATTTTACAAGAAACGGTAGGCTTACCCAATGTATCCGAAACACCACTTCAAAATCCAGATTTAGAGCTGTTTATAGATGGTAGTAGGTTTGCAGATGACACAGGTAACTTCCATACAGGGTATGCAGTTGTGTCAGAATCTGAAACTCTCAAAGCAGAACCACTTCCACCGAAACAGTCTGCACAAGAAGCAGAACTAACAGCATTGATTGAAGCTCTTAAAATAGCTGAGAACCAGACAGCTAATATATACACTGATTCTAGGTATGCACATGGTATTGTGTTTGATTTTGGAGTAATCTGGAGAGCTAGAGGTTACATGACAGCGTCAGGACAACCTGTAAAACATGCTTCTCTGATCAAACAGATCTTAGAGGCTGCACAAGAAACAAAAGAAGTAGCAGTAATCAAGGTAGCTGCACATGTGAGACTCGACACTAGGGAATCTAGGGGAAATGATAGGGCTGATAAAGCAGCCAAAGCAGCAGCAGTCAAACCCTTACAACAGGTCCATACTATAAACCTCACAGAAAATACTGAAGATAGACTGAGACAAGCACAGGAAGATGCAGGAGAAGAGGAGAGGGACAGGTGGAAAAAGGAAGGGGCAGAAGAACAAGCGGGAATTTGGAAGAAAGATGGACTAATATGTCTACCTAGAGCCTGGTATCCGATTGTAGTTGGTGGACTGCACCACCCTACTCATGTGTCTGCAAATGCAATGACACTACTGGCAAAGCAAGTCTGGTTGGCTCCAGGTTTTGGCAACTATGCAAGAGACTATTGTGCTGCATGCGCTATATGCCTGACACATAATCCCGGACAGACAGCAAAGACCCCTATGAAGCACCACGTCCGACCTCTCTACCCATTTCAGCGATTACAAATAGACTTTATCCAGCTGCCAAAAAGTAATGGGTATGAGTATGTGTTGGTATGTGTGGACATGTTCTCGGGGTGGCCAGAGGCCTATCCAGTTCGGAAGGCTTCAGCTAAAAACACTGCTGTAAAGCTAGTTGCCGAACTGATACCCCGTTACGGTCTCCCTGAAGTGATCGAGTCAGATAGGGGTACTCATTTCACTGGAGAAATATTTCAAAATGTACTGAAAATGTTGGGTGTTGAAAGTCAGTTACACACTCCGTACCATCCTCAAAGTTCTGGTAAGGTGGAACGCATGAATGGAACTTTAAAATTAAAAATACAGAAAGCCATGGCTGAAACAGGAAAGCCTTGGACAGAATGCCTTCCACTGGCCCTTTACTCAATACGCAATACCCCAAGGGGTAAGACTAAACTGTCTCCATATGAAATTTTGTTTGGCAGGACTGCCAATTTAGGATGTTATTTTCCACAGCAACTTGTGTTAAATATTGAGTCATTGACTTCTTATGTGCAAAATCTTCAGAAACAATTAACTAAGGTGCATGCACAAGTTTTTGCTTCCCTTCCAGATCCTGACAACACAGAAGGAAGTCACAAGTTGGAACCAGGTGATCAAGTCTATGTAAAAAGACACACCAGAAAGGCTCTAGAACCAAGGTTTGACGGACCCTTCCAAGTCCTGTTGACAACACCTACATCAGTCAAGCTTGAAGGAAAGGCATCATGGATACATGCAAGCCATTGCAAGAAAAGCAGTATAAACTCATGATATTGATGTTAATAATGATAACCTCAACGGAGGCGTGGGATAGACTGAATTCTCTAGCCCCTTTGAACAATAGATTCGTACAACATCATAGAAAATTAGTGCATGACTTGTTAAACAATACACAAACCCTGACAGATTGTTGGATCTGTACCCATTCACCAGTATCAGCCACAAGTATACCTTTTCTAGCAGTTCCCGTATTAGCAGAAGAAATATTCGCTTGGCCTAATTGTTCAGACAACCTGGCCAACAACCAAATTGGTAATGCTAGGCTGTGGAATACTACAATCGCCATACCAATTGTGGGATGGGTAGAATTTCCTTGGTGGCAGGGTAATCTCTCAGGGAGTAACACACATCTACAATATTTAGCATTTAGGGGAGGAAAATGGGTACCTAGAAATAAGACTGGATTAACTAATTTAGGACAGGTCCCCACAGAAAATCTACAGCTCAGTTTCAGTACAACCGTCCCCCCCTCTGATGCTTTCAAACCTGTAGTATTGGAAAGATACATACATAATAGAAAATGGGAACATTCTAAATTGTTCCCCCAAGGTGATGCAAACAGTTGTACAAGTAAGCTGGGGAACCTGGTTTGTAATAAATCCGATGAGTATATCAAAGGAATGCCTGTATGTGGGAATCCCGCAGCCGGGTACTGTAGCCCCTTGGGACAAAAACCCTCTTGGTGTATGCTTCAGAATGTATCTAGATTTGTGGACTTGGCTCACAGATTGGTATTGCAGCACTCAGCTCTATGGGATCTGCCTGAAGGTACATTTTGGATATGCGGAGAAGGAGCATATAAATGGCTTCCCGTAGGTATAAAGGGTACTTGTACATTAGGACGCCTAACCCCGGCTACATTCATAATTTCAAATAAACAAGTGAATATGCAAGCCGTGCCCAAGCACACACTGTATAAAAGAGCTGCAGATAACTCACCACGTCCCTCGGGGAGGCCACATATAGTACAAATGGGAATTCCTAACAAAATTGCTAGTACCATTTTTATTTATCCTATGTTAACACAGATGTGGGATAAATTAGTTAGAGCCACGGATTATCTAGATGATCAGATCTGGGATATATTGGATATACTAAACACTAGTATAGCTGTACAGAATCAGCTTATAATAGTCACTAACCAACATACCCTGGTATTGGATTACCTAACTGCCTCACAAGGGGGTATGTGTCAAATCATCGGACCCACCTGCTGTCATTATATAGACCCGAATAGTACTATGAGTATGAGATTTAAATTAAAGGACGTACAACGACTCAGAGATCAGTATGACAAAGACAATGACCAGAATAAGGATAGCTGGTGGTCAGATACCTTTTCTTTTCTTAACCCAGCCAACTGGTTCAGAGGAATCGGTGGGTGGGTTGCTGGGATTATGCAGAGCATAATACATATAGTTATGATTATTGTAGTCATATACGTACTATTCCAGATTGTGCTCAAGAGTATCTCAGTATGCACAGATAAACTTTGTGTAATAGATGCAAGAGTATAAAGTTTTTTTTTCCTTCTTCTCTTATGTTATCCTTTGCTAATACTGATTATTGCGCTTATTTTGCTATCCCTTTGTAATATCTGTACTTATTGCAAAACAAAGAAAAGGTTGCGAGAGTTAAACGGAAGAATTAATACTAGATTTGATTCTCTTATTGAATACAAGCATGTACATGTGTAATACCAAATAAAGGCTTTGTCTTTGGCCCTGTGGTAATAAAATAAATAAAAGAAAATGTCAAAGGGGGGAATTGTGGAGATCAGACTGAACTAAAGGAATCCATCTTATCTTCTTCCTGAGAAATCTCGCTTACAACAAGATACATTTCTGCTGACTTGACATTTCCTTTTATGGAAGTAATCATGTGTGCATTCCTTCTTTCAATAGCAGCCTTTCATTCACCTTCCAGATGATGTAACTTTCTACTGATAAAGACTGGTATAGATTGTTTATGTAAGAGATAGTGAAATATGAGCGCTTGTGCGCATGTCTGTAAAAGAATAATTCTTTTCTATATAAAGGGAGGGCAAAGCCCAGAGAGAGAGATGTGCTCCTGGGCTTCCCCTGTATATGATCACACAATACCTTGTTTGCGTGTCATTTACTCAGGATCCCTACCTCTAGTAAGCCAGGGACTGAGAAGGACTTAACAGGCTCCAAGAACCTCTAGGTGTCAAGATCCTGTCAGCACCGAAACACTGTCACGGCTGAACAGGGTGACTCACCCACACTACAGGAGGACCCGGGGTCAGATACCAAGGAAAACTCAGACAGACGGGACCTGCACAGCGTGCTGAGTATGGTAGAGAACAGGAGGACCTGCGATCATGTGACCACAGGAGGTGGAGCTTAGCGTCCTGCTGCTGGAGATGGGTGTAAAGGTACCGTCACACTTAGCGACGCTGCAGCGATACCGACAACGATCCGGATCGCTGCAGCGTCGCTGTTTGGTCGCTGGAGAGCTGTCACACAGACAGCTCTCCAGCGACCAACGATCCCGAGGTCCCCGGTAACCAGGGTAAACATCGGGTAACTAAGCGCAGGGCCGCGCTTAGTAACCCGATGTTTACCCTGGTTACCAGCGTAAAAAAACAAACAGTACATACTTACATTCAGCTGTCTGTCCCTTGCCGTCTGGTTCCTGCACTGACTGCTGGCCGTAAAGTGAAAGTGAAAGCACAGCACAGCGGTGAGTCACACAGCGGTGACTCACCGCTGTGGCTGTGCTCTGCTTTCACTTTACGGCCAGCAGTCAGTGCAGGAACCAGACGGCAAGGGACAGACAGCTGAATGTAAGTATGTACTGTTTGTTTTTTTACGCTGGTAACCAGGGTAAACATCGGGTTACTAAGCGCGGCCCTGCGCTTAGTTACCCGATGTTTACCCTGGTTACCAGTGAAGACATCGCTGAATCGGTGTCACACACGCCGATTCAGCGATGTCTACGGGGAGTCCAGCGACGAAATAAAGTTCTGGACTTTCTTCCCCGACCAGCGATCTCCCAGCAGGGGCCTGATCGCTGCTGCCTGTCACACTGGACGATATCGCTAGCGAGGACGCTGCAACGTCACAGATCGCTAGCGATATCGTCTAGTGTGACAGTACCTTGGTCTTTACAGGGAAACTAAAGTAAAGGAGAGGGGAACTCAGGTCGGACAGGCGGGGGTCATACACAGAGAGGGCGGCGCAGTACACAGGGGCAATCAGAAGAATAGTCAGGACGTAGCAATATATCAGAAAAACCAGAACGGGCAATAGACAGTACAAAAACAGCAGGCAGAAATCACAACAGTGACAGAACCAAATCAGAAACCAAACAGACAGACTAGTACTTGCACAAAGCAGAGGCACACCAGGGTCAGACACACTCAGCCAATGGTCAGAGTATAAACGACAAGGACTGACCTCAGAGTGAGGCTATAAAAAGCCTCCCAGGACCCAGAAAGAGGCCATAAGAGTTAACCCTGCAACTACCTGACCCGAGAGCACAGTAAACCATGACACTAGGTTCATTGCTGACAGCAGGTCTTCTTTCTTCTCCCATTGGCATGCTGCGATTTTACGCTTATATCGTCCGAGACTCGCCAATACAAGTCAATGGATGCGAGAAAAACTCTGACACCACACGGACCATCAGTGTAGCTTGCAACAAATACGCACGTATTTTCCTCATTTCAGCCCATTGAGCCATTAAGTTCAATGAGGAAAAGCAGTGAGAAATGTAAAGTCAAACGCATGTTATATGGATACACAGGTGCGAGGAAATCACATTGCAAACGCATTACACACATATGACCATACAGAGAACACTGGTGCGACTCTCGGCAGGGAGACTCAGACCGATTTTCCATACGGTAAGTGTGACCCCGGCCTTAGTAGGATTCTAGTTCATCCTACTGATTTATATAATATAAGCCGATCACTCTCCTTTACCCACCTGCTTTCCCTTTCTCTGCTCCTTCTCACTGCTGGCGACATGTCCCCCAATCCTGCCCCCCCGCCTCATACATCCCACTAATCCTCACCCCTATCCTTCTCACACTAAGAGAAACTACCGCAGTCCCTCACACTTAAAATCTGTGCCACTGACCTCCACCCTCCTGCTTCCTCTCTCTGGGGCACTTTGAAATGCCCGCTCTGTCTGCAACAAGCTCCACGATCTCTTTACTTCCTGCAACTTTTCCTTCCTGGCCCTCACTGAGACCTGGCTGACGCCCCCCGACACGGCCTCCCCTGCTGCACTGAGTTACGGTGGCCTCCAACTTACCCATACTCCTCGCTCTGGCAACAGACATGGTGGAGGAGTGGGTTTCCTTTCTAAAAACTGCTCCTTCAACCCTATCCAACCCCGACTCTCCCTTATTTCGAGGTTCACGCTGTCCGTATCTACTCTCCCTCTAATCTTCAAATGACTGTCATATACCGAACACCGGGCTCAGCCACTGCCTTCATCGACCAATTCTCCACCTGGCTTCACTTTCTCTCTGCTGACATCCCCACCATCATCATCGGTGACTTTAATATCCCTACTGACACCTGCCAGCCAGTAGCCTCCAAACTCCTGTCCCTTACCTCATCCTTTGGACTCACTCAGTGGTCCACCACAGCCACCCACACAGACGGACATAAACTAGATCTCATCTTTACCCGCCTCTGATCTCTATCTAATCTCACAACCTCTCCATTCCCCCTGACCACCATCTACTCACCTTCTCATCCTTGCCCTCCTCATCCGCCCCCCACAACCAGCCATTAGCACGTCCCCGCAGAAACCTTGCTCACCTAGACATTCACAAACTCTCTGACTCTCTTCTACCCCTGTCCTCCATATCTACACTCCACGACACGGACAGAGCCACCACTTTCTATAACAACACCCTCACATGAGCCATAGACTCAGTCGCCCCTCTCATGCATGGCGAAGTGCGACAAATCAATAGGCAACCCTGGCATAACAATCTCACCAAAAAACTTCGACAAGCATCCAGGTGTCGCAGAGTGGCGTTGGAAGAAAACACGCCTGCCAGACAACTTCACTGCTTTCAAACAAGCTACACTTGCCTTCAAATTAGCCCTCACCTCCGCTAAACAGACCTATTTCACAAACCTTGTACCTTCATTATCCTACAACCCAAAACAACTGTTCACCACATTCTCTTTCACCCACCACTGCCACCTCCAACTCCCCTCATCTCTTCCTAGGACTTTGCCACCTACTTCAAAAATTGACCAAACAAGGCAAACCTTTACTGTTCCACCACCCCAACCACTCCATATACCAGACCTCTGCCCTTCCCTAATGACCTCCCTCTCCAACATCACTGAAGGAGAGCTCACTCACCTCCTTTCCAAATCACACCTCACCACCTGTACACTTGACTCCATCCCTTCCCACCTGCTCCCCAACCTCACTAACACGCTCATTCCAGCCCTAACCCATCTCTTCAACCTATCGCTATCTTCTGCTATTTTCCCCTCTGCCTTCAAACATGCCACCATCACACCCATCCTCAAAAAAACAAACCTTGACCCAACTGCTATGCCCAGCTATCACCCCATATCACTGCTCCCTTTTGTTTCTTGAGCAGCATGTCCATGCTCAACTTTCCTCCCACCTAACTCTCTCCTTGACAACCTCCAGTCCAGCTTCCACCCCCACCACTCCACCGAAACTGCCCTGACCAAAATTAGTAATGACTTACTCACAGCCAAAGCCAACAGACAGTTCTCCATCCTCATCCTTCTCGACCTGTCCTCTCCAGAATCCGTCCCTTCCTCAGCCCTCAATCTACTAAAACTCTTGTGCATGCCCTCATAATCTCCCGCCTCGACTAATGCAACACCCTGTTGCCTCCCTGCTAACTCTCCTGCACCACTCCAGTCTGTCCTCAACTCTGCTTCTCGCCTAATCCACCTCTCTCCTCGCTACTCCCCTTTTTCTCCCCTCTGCAAATCCCTCCACTGGCTCCCAATTCCCCAACGAATCCAGTTCAAACTACTAACACTGACCTACAAAGCCATCTACAACCTGTCCCCTCCCTATATCTCTGAACTAATCTCCCAATATCTTCCCTCACGTATTCTTCGATCCTCCTAAGACCTCCTACTCTCCACTATACTTATTCGTTCCTCACACAACCGCCTTCAAGATTTCTCCCGAATATCCTCATCCTCTGGAATTCCATGCCTCAACAAGTCCGATTATACATCACCCTCGGATCCTTCAGACAGAGCCTGAAAACCCATCTCTTCAGGAAAGCTTACAGCCTGCAATAACCATTCTGCTGCCTCACCACCACCCGAGCTGCCGCCTAACCACCACCAGAGCTGCCGCACCCCCAACCTTCTGCCTCTTCCCCATTATCATGTAGAATGTGAGTCCTCAAGGACAGGGTCCTCTCCCCTCTGTACCAGTCTGTCATTGTAAATTCGTTTACTGTAAACAACATCTATAACTCTGTACATAACCCCTTTCTCATGTACAGCACCATGGAACTAATGGTGCTATATAAATAAATAATAATAATAATATTGATTTCAATGCACTGAAAAATAAAATAATGGGATGCATTAAAAGAGGCATAGATGCACATGAGGAGAACATAATTTTACCTCTATACAAGTCACTTGTTCGACCACACTTAGAATACTGTGCACAGTTCTGGTCTCCGGTGTATAAGAAAGACATAGCTGAACTAGAGCGGGTGCAGGGAAGAGCGACCAAGGTTATTAGAGGACTGGGGGGTCTGCAATACCAAGATAGGTTATTACACTTGGGGCTATTTAGTCTGGAAAAGCGAAGGCTAAGGGATGATCTTATTTTAAGGTATAAATATATGAGGGGACAGTACAAAGACCTTTCTGATGATCTTTTTAATCATAGACCTGAGACAGGGACAAGGGGGCATCCTCTACGTCTGGAGGAAAGAAGGTTTAAGCATAATAACAGACGTGGATTCTTTACTGTCAGAGCAGCGAGATTATGGAACTCTCTGCCGTATGATGTTGTAATGAGTGATTCATTACTTAAATTTAGGAGGGGACTGGATGCCTTTCTTGAAAAGTATAATGTTGTAATAGTATGCAGGTACTGAGCATGTCACCACGGAACAGACAGACCAACAGTTGAGGGGTTTAATAACAGGAATCAGGTTCTTCTCGCAGGGAGGAAGCAATGGAAAATAACTAGCAATAAAACAGTGCAAAAATATGGGAGTTAAACAATGTAACAGAAGTAAGCGAGATTTCTTGAGAAAAGAACACATCAGTCTGACGAGGACTTGCTTGAAGGGTCGTCTTCTCCAACGTAGGCGCCGAGAAACAGCGGCACTTGTCGTCCCTCTGTTGTCCGTAGGCTGAGTAGTCTCTAGGAGCCTGCTGCCTGGGGTTTCGTGAGTAAATGTGATATACACAGGCTCTGAGTCTTTAGCTTTTACATCACAGCCTATCCCGGGAAAACGATGGTCAGTCTATTATTAAGTCTCTCACCAGGAATCAGGGGCTCTGCACTGTTAATCTCTCACCACAAATCACAGTCTCTGTACTGATACCGCGGGTACCAGGGGGGTCACAGTCTCTGCACGGGCCAATGTCTCTACACTGGTCTGAAAGCGTCCCTCTCCAGTCACAGTAGAGTCTGCTTTCATGAACTCACACGATGCAGTCTTTCTGGGCAATCTCCCTGTATTTGTCCTCTGACCGGGAGCTCTCTCTCTCCCGGAGCGCAGCTGCACCCTGCTCTGACCGCTGCTCAGTTCCCTGCGCGCGTGCCTTTCCCGCTCTCTGCCCGGCTTCCTTCCTGTCCCAGTCTCTAAGTCTGCCCCCTGGGGAACCTGCAGCATAGCTCAATGGTTCCAGGCACAGAGCCGAGAAGGTAACCGCCCCCAGACTCTTCTTGTGTGTCACCTCCTTACAATGTTACAGGGTATATATACTAGATTCCTTGATAGGGTATTGATCCAGGTAACTAGTCTGATTGCCGTATGTGGTGTCGGTAAGGAATTTTTTCCCCCAATGTGGAGCTTACTATTTACCACATGGTTTTTTTTTGCCT
Source organism: Ranitomeya imitator (assembly GCF_032444005.1). Classification (NCBI taxonomy): domain Eukaryota; kingdom Metazoa; phylum Chordata; class Amphibia; order Anura; family Dendrobatidae; genus Ranitomeya; species Ranitomeya imitator. The sequence goes on from NC_091286.1 coordinate 651,313,335, forward strand.
TCCTCTGGATCAACATGTTAGGGCATGTTAGGTTAGGCTATGGGTTGAACTAGATGGACTTATACAGGTCCTTCTCAAAAAATTAGCATATAGTGTTAAATTTCATTATTTACCATAATGTAATGATTACAATTAAACTTTCATATATTATAGATTCATTATCCACCAACTGAAATTTGTCAGGTCTTTTATTGTTTTAATACTGATGATTTTGGCATACAACTCCTGATAACCCAAAAAACCTGTCTCAATAAATTAGCATATCAAGAAAAGGTTCTCTAAACGACCTATTACCCTAATCTTCTGAATCAACTAATTAACTCTAAACACATGCAAAAGATACCTGAGGCTTTTATAAACTCCCTGCCTGGTTCATTACTCAAAACCCCCCATCATGGGTAAGACTAGCGACCTGACAGATGTCAAGAAGGCCATCATTGACACCCTCAAGCAAGAGGGTAAGACCCAGAAAGAAATTTCTCAACAAATAGGCTGTTCCCAGAGTGCTGTATCAAGGCACCTCAATGGTAAGTCTGTTGGAAGGAAACAATGTGGCAGAAAACGCTGTACAACGAGAAGAGGAGACCGGACCCTGAGGAAGATTGTGGAGAAGGACCGATTCCAGACCTTGGGGAACCTGAGGAAGCAGTGGACTGAGTCTGGTGTGGAAACATCCAGAGCCACCGTGCACAGGCGTGTGCAGGAAATGGGCTACAGGTGCCGCATTCCCCAGGTAAAGCCACTTTTGAACCATAAACAGCGGCAGAGGCGCCTGACCTGGGCTACAGAGAAGCATATTTTGCATGTCATTCGGAAATCAAGGTGCCAGAGTCTGGAGGAAGACTGGGGAGAAGGAAATGCCAAAATGCCTGAAGTCCAGTGTCAAGTACCCACAGTCAGTGATGGTGTGGGGTGCCATGTCAGATGCTGGTGTTGGTCCACTGTGTTTCATCAAGGGCAGGGTCAATGCAGCTAGCTATCAGGAGATTTTGGAGCACTTCATGCTTCCATCGGCTGAAATGCTTTATGGAGATGAAGATTTCATTTTTCAGCACGACCTGGCACCTGCTCACAGTGCCAAAACCACTGGTAAATGGTTTACTGACCATGGTATTACTGTGCTCAATTGGCCTGCCAACTCTCCTGACCTGAACCCCATAGAGAATCTGTGGGATATTGTGAAGAGAAAGTTGAGAGACGCAAGACCCAACACTCTGGATGAGCTTAAGGCCGCTATTGAAGCATCCTGGGCCTCCATAACATCTCAGCAGTGTCACAGGCTGATTGCCTCCATGCCACGCCGCATTGAAGCAGTCATTTCTGCCAAAGGATTCCCGACCAAGTATTGAGTGCATAACTGAACATTATTATTTGATGTTTTTTTTGTTTGTTATTAAAAAACACTTTTATTTGATTGGATGGGTGAAATATGCTAATTTATTGAGACAGGTTTTTTGGGTTATCAGGAGTTGTATGCCAAAATCATCAGTATTGAAACAATAAAAGACCTGACAAATTTCAGTTGGTGGATAATGAATCTATAATATATGAAAGTTTAATTGTAATCATTACATTATGGTAAATAATGAAATTTAACACTATATGCTAATTTTTTGAGAAGGACCTGTAGTCTTCCTTCAACCTTAACCCCTCTGTGACCTTAGACGTACTATCCCGTCGAGGTGCCCTGGGCTTATCTGACCCTGGACGGGATAGTACGTCATAGCTGATCGGCCGCGCTCACGGGGGGAGCGCGGCCGATCGCGGCCGGGTGTCAGCTGCTTATCGCAGCTGACATCCGACACTATGTGCCAGGAGCGGTCACGGACCGCCCCCGGCACATTAACCCCTGGCACACCGCGATCAAAGATGATCGCGATGTGCCGGCGGTGCAGGGAAGCACCGCGCAGGGAGGGGCCTCCCTGCGGGCTTCCCTGAGACCCCCGGAGCAACGCGATGTGATCGCGTTGCTGCGAGGGTCTCACCTCCCTCCCTGCTCCCTCCAGCCCCGGATCCAAGATGGCCGCGGATCCGGGTCCTGCAGGGAGGGAGGTGGCTTCACAGAGCCTGCTCAGAGCAGGCACTGTGAAGGCTGCAGCGCTGCATGTCAGATCAGTGATCTGACAGAGTGCTGTGCACACTGTCAGATCACTGATCTGTGATGTCCCCCCTGGGACAAAGTAAAAAAAAAATTTCCAAATGTGTAAAAAAAAAAAAAAAAAATATTCCAAAATAATGAAAAAAAAAAAAAATATTATTCCCATAAATACATTTTTTCATCTAAATAAAAAAAAACCCAATAAAAGTACACATATTTAGTATCGCCGCGTCCGTAACGACCCGACCTATAAAACTGTCCCACTAGTTAACCCCTTCAGTAAACACCGTAAGAAAAAAAAAAAAAACGAGGCAAAAAACAACGCTTTATTATCATACCGCCGAACAAAAAGTGGAATAACACGCGATCAAAAGGACAGATATAAATAACCATGGTACCGCTGAAAACGTCATCTTGTCCCGCAAAAAAAGAGCCGCCATACAGCATCATCAGCAAAAAAATAAAAAAGTTATAGCCCTGAGAATAAAGCGATGCAAAAATAATCATTTTTTCTGTAAAATAGTTTTTATCGTATAAAAGCGCCAAACCATAAAAAAATGATATAAATGAGGTATCGCTGTAATCGTACTGACCCGAAGAATAAAACTGATTTATCAATTTTACCAAACGCGGAACGGTATAAACGCCTCCCCCAATAGAAATTCATGAATAGCTGGTTTTTGGTCATTCTTCCTCACAAAAATCGGAATAAAAAGCGATCAAAAAATGTCACGTGCCCGAAAATGTTTTCAATAAAAACGGCAACTCGTCCCGCAAAAAACAAGACCTCACATGACTCTGTGGACCAAAATATGGAAAAATTATAGCTCTCAAAATGTGGTATTGCAAAAAATATTTTTTGCAATAAAAAGGGTCTTTCAGTGTGTGACGGCTGCCAATCATAAAAATCCGCTAAAAAACTCGCTATAAAAGTAAATCAAACCCCCCTTCATCACCCCCTTAGTTAGGGAAAAATAAAAAAAAATGTATTTATTTCCATTTTCCCATTAGGGCTAGGGTTAGGGCTAGGGTTAGGGCTAGGGCTAGGGTTAGGGCTAGGGTTAGGGTTAGGGCTAGGGTTAGGGCTAGGGTTTGGGTTAGGGCTAGGGTTAGGGCTAGGGCTAGGGTTAGGGCTAGGGTTAGGGCTAGGGCTAGGGTTAGGGCTAGGGTTAGGGTTAGGGCTAGGGTTAGGGTTAGGGCTAGGGTTAGGGCTAGGGCTAGGGTTAGGGCTAGGGCTAGGGTTAGGGCTAGGGTTAGGGCTAGGGTTAGGGCTAGGGTTAGGGCTAGGGTTAGGGTTGGGGCTACAGTTTGGGTTGGGGCTAAAGTTAGGGTTAGGGTTTAGATTACATTTACAGTTGGGAATAGGGTTGGGATTAGGGTTAGGGATGTGTCAGGGTTAGAGGTGTGGTTAGGGTTACCATTGGAATTAGGGTTAGGGGTGTGTTTAGATTAGGGTTTCAGTTATAATTGGGGGGTTTCCACTGTTTCGGCACATCAGGGGCTCTCCAAACACGACATGGCGTCCGATCTCAATTCCAGCCAATTCTGCGTTGAAAAAGTAAAACAGTGCTCCTTCCCTTCCGAGCTCTCCTGTGTGCCCAAACAGGGGTTTACCCTCACATATGGGGTATCAGCGTACTCAGGACAAATTGGACAACAACTTTTGGGGTCAATTTTCTCCTGTTACCCTTGGTAAAATAAAACAAATTGGAGCTGAAGTAAATTTTTTGTGTAAAAAAGTTAAATGTTCATTTTTATTTAAACATTCCAAAAATTCCTATTAAACACCTGAAGGGTTAATAAACTTCTTGAATGTGGTTTTGAGCACCTTGAGGGGTGCAGTTTTTAGAATGGTGTCACATTTGGGCATTTTCTATCATATAGACCCCTCAAAATGACTTCAAATGAGATGTGGTCCCTAAAAAAAAATGGTGTTGTAAAAATGAGAAATTGCTGGTCAACTTTTAACCCTTATAACTCCCTAACAAAAAAAAAAATTGGTTCCAAAATTATGCTGATGTAAAGGAGACATGTGGGAAATGTTACTTATTAAGTATTTTGTGTGACATATCTCTGTGATTTAATTGCATAAAAATTCAAAGTTTGAAAATTGCGAAATTTTCAAAATTTTCGCCAAATTTCCGTTTTTTTCACAAATAAACGCAGGTACTATCAAAGAAATTTTACCACTATCATGAAGTACAATATGTCACGAGAAAACAATGTCAGAATCACCAGGATCCGTTGAAGCGTTTTGGAGTTATAACCTCATAAAGGGACAGTGGTCAGAATTGTAAAAATTGGCCTGGTCATTGACGTGCAAACCACCCTTGGGGGTAAAGGGGTTAATAACTATGTTACTATGTTACTGAGGCTGAATCCAGTGTTCTTGTCCTGAGCCTCCACTAGGGGGCCTGACTGCAATACCATCAATCTGCATGATGCAGCTACTGGGATGGAACAAACCATTCCAATCTAAAAGGGAAGTAACAGAAGATCAGAAGCGAGAACTTTATTCTATATATAGAAACTGTACTTTGTTGTTCTAAAATGTTTATATGGTTAGTTTATGTAAAAAAAATACTAAACATGAAACTTCTCCTCCTCCCCCCTTAATGTAGAGTGGAACATTCCTGTCAGTAATGAGCTTGTTGGACTCTGCCCACAGTGACAGGGAGTAGCATGGAGGGTGAGTGCAGAGGGGTCTCTGGCTGGTGCAGACCCTGGGTGCTTGTAGTGAGTGCAGCATTGTGTGTTTGAGAGCAGCCTGGACTCAGTCTGTCTGCACCGACACATTGTAGCGAACTGTCAGAGCAGGAGGGAGATTGCTGACACTGTGGCATGTTACTTACCTTTGATTTCCCGAACTTGTAGCAAACTCTCAGCTGTGAGAAGTAATAGGTGCAGGTATAACAAGATCTCTGCTTGCAGAATCAGAATGGAATTGGCTGTATAAAATAAAAGCTTATAACCTGACGTTAACCTAAACCACATTTCGGGGGGTTTCAGCTTTCAAAAGAATAATTTATACAACCAATGGATGAATGTAACGTCAGGTTTTATGAGCTTTTATTTACATAACATGGATAAGCGACATAACTTCTGTTAGGGAGTGTAGTGCATGGAGGCCTATGGATAGGTCATTATGTACGGAGGACTATGGCGAATGCATTGTACTGTACGGAGGACTATGGGGAGTGTACTGTACGGAGAACTGAGGAGTGTATTGTACTGTACGGAGGACTATGGGGAGTGGATTGTACTATAGGGAGGATTATGGGGAGTATATTGTATTGTATGGAGGACTATGGGGAGTGCACTGTACTGTATTGAGGACTATGGCGAATGCATTGTACTGTACGGAGGACTATGGGGAGTGTACTGTACAGAGGACTATGGGGAGTGCACTGTACTGTATGGAGGACTATGGCGAATGCATTATACTGTACGGAGGACTATGGGGAGTGTACTGTACAGAGGACTATGGGGAGTGCACTGTACTGTATGGAGGACTATGGCGAATGCATTGTACTGTATGGAGGACTATGGGGAGTGCACTGTACTGTACAGAGGACTATGGGGAGTGCACTGTACTGTATGGAGGACTATGGCGAATGCATTGTACTGTATGGAGGACTATGGGGAGTGGATTGTACTGTATGGAGGATTATGGGGGGTGGATTGTACTGTATGGAGGACTATGGGGAGTGCATTGTACTGTATTGAGGAATATGGGGAGTGGATTGTACTGTATGGAGGATTATGGGGGGTGGATTGTACTGTATGGAGGACTATGGCGAATGCATTGTACTGTATGGAGGACTATGGGGAGTGTACTGTACGGAGGACTATGGGGAGTGCATTGTACTGTATTGAGGATTATGGGGAGTGGATTGTACTGTATGGAGGACTATGGGGAGTGGATTGTATTCTATGGAGGACTATGGGGAGTGGATTGTATTGTATTGAGGAATATGGGGAGTGGATTGTACTGTGTGGGGGACTATGGGGAGTGCATTGTACTGTATGGAGGACTATGGGGAGTGGATTGTACTGTATGGAGGACTATGGGGAGTGGATTGTACTGTATGGAGGACTATGGGGAGTGGATTGTACTGTATGGGGGACTATGGGGAGTGGATTGTACTGTATGGGGGACTATGGGGAGTGGATTGTACTGTATGGGGGACTATGGGGAGTTGATTGTACTGTATGGGGGACTATGGGGAGTGCATTGTACTGTATGGAGAATTATAGGAAGTGTATTGTACTGTATGGAGGGCTATTATAGTATTTGCAGGGCTAAGTGGGCTCATAATACTTTATCTAGGGCTATATAGGGGCCATTGTAGTATATGCAGAAATTATACAGTGTTAAGGTTTGCGTAGGGTCCATCATGCTGTGGTGGGACCAAAATACTGCTTGGGGGGCCATTATAAAGTGCGCTAAGCTGTGTGGCATACTTTGCTGGTTGAGTTGAGGTGGGCTACAGTAGGGTCATCATACTATTGTGTGTGGAGGAATTCACCATGGGGGGTATCATACAGTACTTGTGGAGCACTTTTGTTGACATCATACTTTATGGGGGCAATGAAAGGGGAATCTAGGGCTTCTGCAGGAGGAATATTACATTGTAAGGACTGTAAAATTGTGAGATCTGCTCCTTTGTGACTGCGCCGAATATTATTATTTTTCGAGAGGGGGTGAAAACTTCTGCTATGGGACCCCTTGATTTTTTTTTTTGTACGCCCCTGATAACTGGGTCAGGGCCTGTGCTCCTCCCATGCTACAGAAGCAAAACTGGCTGAACTAGCAGGATCAGGGAATGCATAGTTCGGGCCGTGCCATGGTGCCGCTGGCAAAAGCTGTCAATCATCAGGCTGTGCGCTCCTTCAGGTACTAAATGAGACAACGCCTATAAACTATAAGAGCCTTTAACACCTTCGTAACCAGGCACATTTCTCATTTTTGTGCTTATTTTATTTCCCCTCCTTCTGTCTCCAAGAGCCATAACTTGTTTTTCTTTCAACATGGCAGCACGAGGACTTATTTTTTTTGTGAAACAAGTTGTTCTTGTGCGAAAATGCAATCCGACAGGGTTCTTTGGATTTAGCGTTCACAACATTCAATTGTGCTGTAAAAATAACCTGATGATTCTTAAGCTCAGTACGGCCACAGGGACTCTAAACTTCTATCATTTTGTTGCTTTTTTTTTTTTTTTTTTTTTTGCTATTTTAAATGAAAAATTATATTTTTTTTTCTACTCTCTTAATGGTTTATATCTTACTTCCTGGAGTTCTATAATTCTCGTTTTTTGTGTGTTTTGCGCGGAGGGCTGCTATCTTCTACAGTATCACTGTATAGTACATAGAAAATGATCTACACGTCATATTACATTTTTTGACTGTATCGACGCAATCCGAAAAAAATGGCATTTCTGAAGTTTAGATTTTTTTTTTTTCCTTATTAGGTTTATTGGAGGGGTTATTATTTATTTATATTAATATATTGGGCTTTTACTAACAGGATGATACCAAACGTTTATTTTTTGACATAGTAGTTAATGCTTTTGCCTTGTAGGGAAAATGTTGGCAGCGTTCTTCGATAAACCTGGAGGCCCAGAAAATCTGTACATTAAGGAGGTTCCTCGTCCCATCCCAAAGGAAGGAGAAGTTCTGGTACAAGTCCATGCAAGTGCCCTGAATCGAGCGGATTTACTACAGGTGTGTTTCTTGTTAACTCCTTAAAAAGGATCTTTCTTCAGTTTGGTCACATTGTGGAATGGTAGCTGCAGAGTTGAATAAAATGTGTATATATATATATATATATATATATATATATATATATATATATATATATATATATATATATATATATTTATATATTTTTTAAAGTTATAGTTTGTGATAACTTCAAGTGGGCGTTATTACAGACTGTCGGCGTACACTTCTTCCCCTGCATGATGCTGACCAATCATAAACAGGCAGAAATACACAGCGGAAAGAAAGACACGCCCCCATGATAGTTTAGAAGAGGCTTTCTCCTGTGTGAGATGGAATCTGCTCTACTCATTGATCTCGCTGCAGAGCTGTGTGTAATTACAAAGTGCTGTAGGTAGCGCAGTCAGTGTGGGAGGACTGTCAGTTCAGTAGAGCTGACAGCACTGTGAGGAACGCATTACAGATGTGTTTGTAATTGGCTCAGCTCTGCTGTATTTCCCCACACTGGCGGAGATGAAAAGTGCTTGTAATTGCGCTCCTCTATATTATACTCCCATCACTTCGTAATCACATACAGATAATCAGTGAAATAAGTGAGGAGAGCAGACTGTCTGTCATTACATGTCTCACACAGGAGAAACTTTCCCTATGTTACTGTGGGGTAGTGTTTTTTTTCCCCCTGTATGTTGCTGCCTGCTTGTGATTGGTCAGCCTAATGCAGAAGAAGTACACGCCTTCAGTGTCAAATATCAGGTAACGCACGCTTGAAAGGTGGCAGCAAAAATTGGGGTAGCTTTTTTAGGGGGGAAGAAAGAGGATTATGTAAAGAGCATTGCTAACCAACATTTTGTTTACAGAATGGGTGAAACATGATGCCCAGAAAATAAACAGGCGACTCCTAGAAAATGCGAATCACACACATCTACCTTCTTACGGTGCTCCTCCTTCCACTAGTCTTCCTGCTGTCATACCGTTCCTGTCTTATGCTGCTTCTCCTGTCATTAGTCCTCTTGCTGTAGCACATTTCTCTCTTATGCTGTTCCTCCTGTCTCTAGCCTTGTGACTGCATGTACTGGTATAATTACCAGTACACTGTGCCTGTAAAGCAGAGCATCATGAAGAGGGAGCAGGGAGAATTCTCCTAGCATTGATAGAGCAACTCCCAGCTAAAGCTGCTGCCTCGCATGCAAGAGGTTGTGAGTTTGAATCCTGGGAAAGACCGCACTTTAATAAAAGCAAGGAATTAATTGGAGAATGTACAGAGCACGGATATGTTTGACCCTCTTAATGTAAAATTACATATACAGTAAGTGATTGTGGGAGTGGGCCATGGTTATTACCCATTTAAATGTGACGGCTAATATCAGTGGTATTGAAGTATATAGTATAAGTGATAAAATGATCACAAGTGCAAGCCCTCTAAAACAACCAAATAATAAAGCGAAATTTTTTTTTCAAATATGAAAAAAATGAAAAGTGGAATCACACACCGCTAAAAAAACTCAAATAAAAAAAAAAACCGTATTTGGTATTGCCGCACCCACAATTGTCCAATCTGTCAAAATTTTACAATTAATTATCCCAATCAGTAAAGGCCATAACGAGAAAGTGTGTGGTTTGTTTGTTTTTTTTTTTTTTTGTTTTGTTTTTCTTGGTCACCACAACTCTCCACCCCCCCAAAAAATTTGTAAGTCAGCTCACTATGCAAAAAAAAAGAAAAAAAAAAAAAGCTATGGCTCAGGGAAGGAGTGGGAAGAAAGGGGTTAAACAAGAGTAAGTCAGTACATTTATTGGTTTTCTAGAGAAGAGGAAGATACGTGCCACCCCCTGGTGCCAGCCAGATCCTGGGCCTCGAGGCTGCGGGGACGGTGGTGACGCTCGGTCCCGGGGATGTTGGACGGTGGAAGGTTGGAGATCGGGTGATGGCGCTTCTCACTGGAGGCGGTAATGCCCAGTACGTAGCGGTGCCTGCATGCCAGCTCCTGCCCATCCCGCCTGCTATGAGTGACGCTGACGCCGCTGCCATTCCTGAAGCCTGGCTCACAGCCTTCCAGCTCCTGCACCTCGTAGGTGAGTTTCTCTGCTGACGCCACGCACTTGCTGATCGGCTTTGTCGCCGGTTCCTGATCTTTATCATGTCCGGTCTTTACAGGTAAAGTCCAGAAAGGGGAGACGGTGCTGATACATGCCGGAGCCAGTGGCGTTGGTACGGCCGCCATCCAGCTGTGCCGCTTGGCTGGAGCAGTTCCCATCGTAACGGCAGGATCTTCAGAAAAAATTGAAATCGCCAAAAAACTTGGAGCTGCGGCCGGGTTCAATTATAAAGATGAGGATTTTGGGAAAAAATGCCTGGAGGCCACAAACAGTAAGTTCATCCATACACCTGTCTCAGAAACACCCCATTCATATGCTGCAGGGTTGTTCACCTTTGGGAACAATTATGTTTTTACTTCCATACATGTATTTGGTGCTAAAAATCATCTCTACAATTGGGTTTTGTTAAAAACATTGCACCATTTGACTTTTACAGGCTCTTTTTATTATTTCCCGGTACATTCAACTTTGCTGTGGTCATAAATCAGCTGAGAGGAGCTCAGAAACAGAAAAGGATTATAAATGCTCCCAGTCAGGACAAGCTCACTGATGGATTCTCAGTTAACTCATTCTGCAGCCTGCAATAGACGGGGCATCACAGAGGCTGTAGAAGGTCAACGATGCAAAAGGTTTAATGAAAGTCACTCACAAAAATGATTTATAGCCCCAAATACATGCATTTAAGTAAAAAGAAAGTCCCCAAATGTGCACAACCCCCTTTTAAACCCTACATGTATGTCTCTCTTTAAAGGGATGTAAAACCACAAACTGTTGATCACTTATTGAAAGAATATCATTGATAGGGGTGGCACCCCAACAAACACGCAGATGGGTGCACCCTATACCGCTCTTGATTGGAGCTGTGGTCGCCCATCACTGGCTATTTTTGGTTGTGTGACCCATACTTTTTATATGGGTCGATTTTTGATCCATGCGGGTCCCATCTTTCGATGATTAAAGTAAATTGTGGTCCATCTCATTTAAAGCGTTAAGAAAAATAAAGGTTGATGGTAATGAATTTAGTACCGTGGCGGTACGTGCGGTGCGCCGCGTTCGCTCGTTTTGTCTTCTGGTAATTGGTGGCTGCTCGTTCTCTTCCTTCTGAGAACTTGTCCGTCACTTGTGTAGTACTACCATTTTTCCAAACATGTTTGCTTTGGACGTCGGAGGGTTAAACAAACCTGGTGAGTCAGGCTGCCGCCGTAGCGCATTGTGATAAGTGCAGGGAGTGGCGGTTTTCTTTCATACATTAGTAAATATGCTGCGTGGGGTTGGTGGGGGGGCATTGTAGGAGTATGAGGTAGTGATCTGGCACGGGAGGTTCTCCGCTTCTCCAGCTGCCCATTGATGGGACACATGCCCATATGTGCACCATGATAAATATACAGCACATAATTAAAGTTTCTGCAATCCAGCATGTCCGACACGGCCATGACACCTGGAGAGAAGGCAGAAGTGGCTCATCACCACCTCTGTCTTTTCCTTTGGTGGTTATATAGCATTCATTGAGCACTATGCAGCAAACAGAAGTCCCACCACCAGAAAATTACCGTAAGTGTTACTCCCAGAAAGTTATTGCAATTACACATGTTTTGTTACACCCATGTTATTTCCCTTTTTTTTTTTTTTTTGCTATTGTTGTTCCAATACACACAGAGGGAGGAAAAAAGGTACATTGGACATAATTTCCCACAAAACCCCAAAAATTAGCCCGATGAAATTGTTGGCACCCTCAACTTAATATTTGGTTGCACACCCTTTGGAATAAATAACTGGAATCAATCACTTCCTACAACCACCAACAAGCTTCTTACACCTCTCAGCTGGGATTTTGGAGCACTCTTCTTTTGTAAACTTCTCCAGGTCTCTCCTATGTGAAGGCGCCTTCTCCCAACAGCAATTGTAAGATCTCTCCACAGGTGATCAATGGCATTTAGTTCCGGACTCATTGCCGCCACTTCAAAACTCTCCAGAGCTTTGCTTCATCTATTTCTGAGAGCTTCTTGAAGTATGTTTGGGGTCATTGTCCTGCTGGAAGACCCCTGACCTAGGACACAAACTCAGCTTTCTGACATCGTGACCCAAAATCCTATGGTAATCTTCAGACTTTATGATGCCTTGGACACAGTGAAAGCATCCAGTGCCAGAGGAAGCAAAGCAATCCCAAAACATCTTTGAACCTCCACCATATTTGACTGTATGTACGATGTTCTTTTCTTTGTAGGCCTCATTCTGTATTCTGTAAATTTTAGAATGATGTGCTTTACCAAAAACCTCTATCTTGGTCTCGTCTGTCTACAAGATGCTTTCCCAGGAGGATTTTGGCTTACTCATGTACATTTTAGCAAACTGCAGTCTAGCTTTTTTTTATGTCCCAGTGTCAGCAGTGGGGTTTTCTTTGAATTTCTTTGGAACTTGATTGAGGCTGCTTATCCACCACCCGGCTTTCCTTAAACTTTCTCTGCTGTCCACATCCAGGGAGATTAGCTACAGTGCCATGGGTTGTAAACTTCTTGATTATTTGTGCACCGTGAACAAAGGAACATCAAGATCTCTGGAGGTCGACTTGTGATGTTGAGATTGTTGATATTTTTCAACAATTTTGGTTCACAAGTGCTCAGTTTTCTTCTTCACTTTCGGTTCTCTATGCTTAGTGAGAGACACAGTTCAAAGATTGTGTTAACTTCTCCCCTTTTCATCTGATTTCAGGCATGATTTTCATATTGCCTGCACCTGTTACTTGCCACCAGTGAGTTTGAATGAGCATCACTTGCTTGGAAAAAAAAGTTGTTTACCCACAATTTTGAAAAGGTGCAAACAATTTTGTCCAGCTCATTTTTGAGGTTTTATATGAAATTATGTTTAATCCCTTTCTGACCTCGGACAGGATAGTACGTCTGAGGTCAGATCCCCTGCTTTGATGCAGGGCTCCGCGGTGAGCCCACATCAAAGCCGGGACATGTCAGCTGTTTTGAACAGCTGACATGTGCCCGTAATAGGCGCGGGCAGAATCGCGATCTGCCCGCACCTATTAACTAGTTAAATGCCGCTGTCAAACACAGACAGCGGCATTTAACTACCGCTTCCGGCCGGGCGTCACATGATCGGGGGTCGGCGATGCGTCAGGATGGTAACCATAGAGGTCCTAGAGACCTCTATGGTTACTGATCACCGGTGCCTGTGAGCGCCACCCTGTGGTCGGCGCTCACAGCACACCTCCATTTCTGCTACACAGCAGCGATCAGCAGATCACTGCTATGTAGCAGAGGCGATCGAGTTGTGCCTGCTTCTAGCCTCCCATAGAGGCTATTGAAGCATGGCAAAAGTAAAAAAAAAAAGTTAAAAAAAATGTGAAAAAAATATAAAAGTTTAAATCTTTCGCCCCAATCAAAATAAATCAATAATAAAAAATCAAATCTACACATATTTGGTATCGCCACGCTCAGAATTGCCCGATCTATCAATTAAAAAAAAAGCATTAACCTGATCGCTAAACGGCGTAGCGAGAAAAAATTTTGAAACGCCAGAATTACGTTTTTTAGGTCGCCGCGACATTGCATTAAAATGCAATAATGGGCGATCAAAAGAACGTATCTGCACCAAAATGCTATCATTAAAAACGTCATCTCGGCCCGCAAAAAATAAGCCCTCAATCGACCCCAGATCACGAAAAATGAAGACGCTACGAGTATCGGAAAATGGCGCCTTTTTTTTTTTTTTTTTTTAGCAAAGTTTGGAATTTTTTTTCACCACAGATAAAAAAATAACCTAGTCATGTTAGGTGTCTATGAACTCGTACTGACCTGGAGAATCATAATGGCAGGTCAGTGTTAGCATTTAGTGAACCTAGCAAAAAAGCCAAACAAAAAACAAGTGTGGGATTGCACTTTTTTTGCAATTTCACCGCACTTGGAATTTTTTTCCCGTTTTCTAGTACATGACTTGCTAAAACCAATGATGTTGTTCAAAAGTACAACTCGTCCCGCAAAAAATAAGCCCTCACATGGCCAAATTGGCGGAAAAATAAAAAAGTTATGGCTCTGGGAAGGAGGGGAGTGAAAAACGAACACGGAAAAACGAAAAATCCCAAGGTCATGAAGGGGTTAATTTGGCGTTTTTGTTTTTTGCGTTGTTTCAATGCACACACAAAGGAAATAAATGTGTGTAATTTCAATAATTTTCTGGAAGAAATACTTCATTTTCTGGAACAATTTCCTGGTGCAAATACTTTCGATCATGGCTGTGTGTGTGTGTGTATCCTATATCTCTACAAAAAAAGAATATAATAGTTCCCACAACATAACAAAATAAATAAAATAAAAACTGTCTTTTTAGGATTCATTTTTTTTCTATAGAGGATACATTTTATTACATATAACAGGAAAAACCTACATCCATTAGATACTTTAGACGCAATTGTAATAAATCTAAAAAAAAAAAAAAATACATTCAACAGGTTGTTGTGTGAAACATTAAGGCTGTGTGCACACGTTGCGTTTTTTTTCGCGTTTTTTCCTGATTAAAAACGCTATAAAACCGCAAAAAAACCGCATACAATAAGCATCCCATCATTTAGAATGAATTCCGCATGTTTTGTGCACGTGATGCGTTTTTTTTTCTGCGAAAAAAATGCATTGCGGTAAAAACTGCATCATGTTCATAAATTTTGCGTTTTTTTTTTTTTTTTTTGCGGATTTCAAACTACAAAATGCATTGGGAAGTGTCCGGGAAAAAAACCGCGGCAAAACTGCATGCAGATTTCTTGCGGATTTATTGCAGGAAATGTCCGTTTTTTTTTCTCAGGAATTTTCTGCGGGAAATCCTGAACGTGTGCACATAGCTTAACAGTACAAAATATAAACAAATAACTTTCCTCTAAAATTGCATATGAAAAATTAATTACAGTACCCAAAAAAGTGCAAAGTTTTATTTACATAAAACCGAGCCCCATACAGCCACGACAGTGAAAAAAAATACATTGCTTCTGAAACGGGGGAAGGCAAAAACAAACAAGCAAACTAAAAAAAATCTGATCACTAAAGGGTTATATGTGAGCTGTTTAACCCCTTAACAACTAAAGACACAACTTTCTAATGGCAATTAAGGGTACTTATTCCTCAGTGCCGCTTTTTAACGGCACTGAGAAATAAGCTTATGACCCCCACCAGCATTGGAAAATCTCCGAGGACTCGGCTACTGGGGGTAGCTGAGACCCCTGAGAACATGATTCGGGTGGGTTTTTACCGTCCCCAGTGTTGAGATTGCCGTTATTCACCAAACAACGGCGACCACACAAAAAGTATTTTTATTTTTTTTCCATCTATTTCTCTCTCCTCTGATATGATCTAGCATACCAGAGGAGAGGGAAATGGGGTTCTCCCGAAACGCTCCCTATCCGGTACATCCGGTGTCCCCTGGCCCTCGGTGTTGTCTTCCGGGAAGAAAATGGTGGAGATCTGCCAGTCAGGAACAATAGATTTTTCCTATTGGTCCATTTTGATCACTGTGATAGACCCCATCACAGTGATCAAAAAAAAAGTACCATAAATCAATCTCCCCTTTATCACCCCCTTAGTTAGGTAAAAATAATAAAATAAAAAAATTTATTTATTTCCATTAGTGTTGGAGTTATGGTTCTTGTGTTAGGGTGGTGTTGGGGTTAGTATTAGAGTTAGGGTTGGGGTTAGAATTGGGGGGTTTCCACTGTTTAGGTACATCAGGGGGTCTCCAAATGCGACATGGCGCGACCATTGATTCCAGCCAATTTTGCGTTCAAAAAGTCAAACGGTTGTCCCTCCCTTCTGAGCCCTGCCATGCGCCCAAACAGTAGCTTTCCCCCACATACGGGGTATCGGCGTACTCAGGAGAAATTGCACAACAATTTGTTGTCCATTTTCTCTTTAGACCCAAACTTTTTTTTTTTTTATTTTCACAAGGGCATCAAGTAAATTTTGGGTGAAAAAAGTAAAATGTTCATTTTTTTTTTTCCCTTCCACATTGCTTTATTTCTCATGAAGCACCTGAAGGGTCAATAAGCCTCTTGAATGTGGTTTTGCGCACCTTGAGGGGTGCAGTTTTTAGAATGGTGTCACTTTTGGGTATTTTCTGTCATATAAACTCTACACCCCCCCCCCCCCAAACCCACTTCCAATGTGAGGTGGCCCCTAAAGAAAAATGATTTTGTAAATTTTGTTGGAAAAATGAGAGATCGCTGGTCAACTTTCAACCCTTATAACGTCCTAACAAAAAAGAAATTGTTTCCAAAATTGTGCTGATGTAAAGTAGACATGTGGGAAATGTTATTTATTGACTATTTTGTGTGACACCACTCTCTGATTTAATGGCACAAAATTAGAAATTTTGAAAATTGCAAAATTTTCAAAATTTTTCCCAAATTTCCGTTTTTTTCATGAATAAACGCAAGTCTTATCGAAGAAATGTTACCACTAACATAAAGTACAATATGTCACGAAAAAACATTCTCAGAATCAATGGGATACATTGAAGCGTTCCAGAGCTATAAACTCCTATAGTGACAGTGGTCAGAATTGTCAAAATTGCCTCGGTCATTAAGTGCCAAATTGGCTCTGTCACTAAGGGGTTAAACAGTATGCGATGAGCTCCTGAGCGCCCTCTAGTGGCGGCTGCAGGCAGCCCGTTGTATTGCTATTCTGCAGTGTTTCACTGGTTTATTGAACTACTAATGTGACAGACCTTTATTATTTGGGATTATCCTGACCCTTCCATTTGGCTTTATCAGATGTTGGTGCGGATATCATCTTGGACTGTGTGGGCGCCGCTCACTGGGAGAAGAACTTGGAGTGTCTGAACACTGATGGCCGCTGGGTGGTTTATGGGCTGATGAGCTCTGGAGAGATTAATGGAGACTTGCTGGCAAAGCTGCTGTGGAAGCGAGGAAGCCTCATTGGCAGCCTTCTGAGGAACCGCTCCAGTGCGGTAAGTGACCACCCGATGTCGGGGTCCTATCATGGCCATCGCTTTCCGAGCCTCCTGAACAATGCAAGCTACAGCGAGCAAAGACCAGCGACATCTGCAGATTTATATCTAGAGGCACATAAAGCAAAGAAAAAACAAATTCTGAGCAAAGAACATGTCCAACCATACAAGTGCTGTGCGTGTGGTGCAAAATGTCTGCTCCATGCTTCACTATACAAAGGGACTGTCACATAGCCGGCTCGGTCTGGCCCACCGGAGGACGGGTGAACTCCTGGTGGGCCTCACCTCTACATAAGCACTTGTACAGACAAAAGCAGCATTTCATTATCCATATATCGAACTGTCCTTGTGTATTATATAGACTCGCCATTAATGTTGTGACACTGGGTAGTATAATGCTTACATGCAGCTGAACACTGGCCCCCAATGTTTGTGACACTGTGGACCCTTGGCACCCTAGTCTGACACTGCATGCCATTATAAATGCCCGGCATATGATTGTTATATACAGTGCAGTCACATGCCCGACCATGAACGGTTTAGACACATGCCGCCCATATCCAGTACAGCCACACTCCTGATATATATCTATAATATAACGCTGGGAGCGTCACTCTGTCCGAAGCCTTTATAGACTGCGCAAGCGCCGGCGCAGTCTGGCCCCCACAGAGTGACGCTCCCAGGAGATCGCGGTATGCGTAAGCACTGAACGCATACCGCGATCTCCACCGGAGAGTCAGGGACCGCCAGGAGGGTAAGTATATTCACCTTTCCCCGTTCCAGCGCTGCGTGCGGCTCCGTCTCCCGGCTCCTCTGCTGTGACAGTTCAGAGGGCGCGATGACGCGCTTAATGCGCGCCGGCGCCGCCCTCTGACTTACCAGTCACAGGCAGAGGAGCCGGAGTGTGTCTTCAAGAAAATGGCGCCGGAAAGTGTGGACTGCGCAGGCGCCGATTCCGGCAGCAGGAGGACGAAGAAAATGGGCGGAAAGGAATGGCGTAAGTAACAAATTGCTGTGGCATGAAGCTGTGGCACTTCATGCCACAGCAATTTGTTATTTACGCCACCTGATTCCTTTCCGCCGCCATTTTCTTGGTCCTGCTGGCGGAATCGGCGCCTGCGCAGTCCGCGCTTTCCGGCGCCATTTTCTTTAAGACACACTGCACTTCATGCCACAGCTATTTGTTACTTACGCCACCTGATACGGGGCATATACTATGGAGCATCTTATGGAGCAGCGTATGGGGCATATGGATGGGAGCAGCAAATTAAAGAACGGTGCCGCAGGATGAGAGCAGCACATGACAGAACGGGGACGCAGGATGGGAACAGCACATGACAGAACGGGGACGCAGGATGGGAACAGCACATGACAGAACGGGGGCGCAGGATGGGAGCAGCACATGACAGGATGGGGACGCAGGATGGAGCAGCACATACCAGGATGGAGACCATATACCAATATAAATGCTCGCCACCCGGGCGTAGAACGGGTTCAATAGCTAATATATATATATATATATATATATATAAATCAGTGATGCAAGACACCTACCCCCATATACAGTATAGCCACATTCCTCCTAATACATTGCCTGCCTCTATAAAAAATGTTTCCAAGAAACGAGGTGTGTAGACCGGCACTAGTAACGAGCGAACGTGCTCGGGTAAGGTGTTATCTGAGCATGCTCTGGTACTGACCGATAACTTTGGCATGCTCGAATACTGTGTTCAAGTCCCCACGGCTGCATGTGTTGGCTGTTGAACAACTGCGAGACATGCAGCCGCGGGGACTCGAACATATTATTCGAGCACTTCGAAAACACCTGATCTATCCGTCCATTTTGGAACTAAAACCAACAATAGTTAGCAGAGCTTATTTCTGATAAATACCATGACTGAGACCACCCAAATGCTCACCATACCATAAAAATAAAAAGCAGAGTAAAGCAATGGAGGGCTACACATTGAAATATAGGATGTTACTTTTCCGCTTGTAGTATAAGCCTCCAAGTGCCGACTACTGTGATCTACAATAGAAATATAAAGTAACCTATATGGACAAGGGCCCTCTTATCACGTGATGACGAGGAGATCGAGTTGCATTGTGGCCCAATGCGTGTTTCGCCCTAGCTTCATCAGGAAGATAGAACTTGAGATTTGGAGGATCCTGAAGTTGGAGGAAGATGCCGCATATGATAGACCCTCTGCAGAAATGTTACTAAAGGCCCCTTCACATTAAGCGACGCTGCAGCGATACCGACAACGATCCGGATCGCTGCAGCGTCGCTGTTTGGTCGCTGGAGAGCAGTCACACAGACCGCTCTCCAGCGACCAACTATGCCGGTAACCAGGGTAAACATCGGGTTACTAAGCGCAGGGCCGCGCTTAGTGACCCGATGTTTACCCTGGTTACCATCGTAAAAGTAAAAAAAAACCAAACACTACATACTTACCTTCCGCTGTCTGTCCTCCGGCGCTCTGCTTCCTGCACTGACTGTGAGCACAGCGGCTGGAAAGCAGAGCAGTGACGTCACCGCTGTGCTCTGCTTTCCGGCTGACCGGCGCTCACAGCCAGTGCAGGAAGCAGAGCGCCGGGGGACAGACACCGGAATGTAAGTATGTAGTGTTTATTTTTTTTTTTTACTTTTACGCTGGTAACCAGGGTAAACATCGGGTCACTAAGCGCGGCCCTGCGCTTAGTAACCCGATGTTTACCCTGGTTACCAGTGAAGACATCGCTGAATCGGTGTCACACACGCCGATTCAGCGATGTCTGTGGGAGATCCAGCGACGAAATAAAGTTCTGGACTTTCTGCTCCGACCAGCGACATCACAGCAGGATCCTGATCGCTGCCGCGTGTCAAACACAATGATATCGCTATCCAGGACGCTGCAACATCACGGACCGCTAGCGATATCGTTGTGAAGTTGTTTAGTGTGAAGGTACCTTTAGCCTCCATCAGATTGTCCGGCCGAGAGTGAAATCCAGGGGGAGGTGGACAAGTGCATGTGCACATGGAGTGTAGAAGTGTCCCGTCACCTTCCAGAGGAGCGTGCCACATCTGATGGATCCTGAATGTGATCTATTCAATCATGTCAACAGCTACCATTGAAGTATCAACAAAAAAAATTATATATATTTTTTTCATATCAATGTATAATATTTTTGAGGCTAGTCGCATTGTTTTCTCGGTCTTGGTTGGTATGTTTGGCATTTTGGAACGAAGTATGAGTTGAGCGAAATATACATATTTTGGTTATTCCCACACCCCATATACATTCTCTCATATACAGTATAGCATATGCCTGACACTATATATATATATATATATATATATATATATATATATATATATATATATATATATATATATATATATATATATATATATATATATAGCATATGACCGACACTGTATATGGGGGGCATATGACCGACACTGTATATGGGGGGGCATATGACCGACACTGTATATGGGGGGCATATGACCGACACTGTATATGGGGGGCATATGACCGACACTGTATATGGGGGGCATATGACCGACACTGTATATGGGGGGCATATGACCGACACTGTATATGGGGGGCATATGACCGACACTGTATATGGGGGGCATATGACCGACACTGTATGTGTATATATATATATATATATATATATATATATATATATATATATATATATATATATATATATATATATATATATATATATATATATATATATATATATATATATATATATATATATATATATATATATATACATATACTTATACTAGCTGAAGAGCCCAGCGTTGCCTGGGCATAGTAAATACGGTGGGGCAAAAAAGTATTTAGTCAGTCAGCAATAGTGCAAGTTCCACCACTTAAAAAGATGAGAGGCGTCTGTAATTTACATCATAGGTAGACCTCAACTATGGGAGACAAACTGAGAAAAAAAATCCAGAAAATCACATTGTCTGTTTTTTTAACATTTTTTTTGCATATTATGGTGGAAAATAAGTATTTGGTCAGAAACAAACAATCAAGATTTCTGGCTCTCACAGACCTGTAACTTCTTCTTTAAGAGTCTCCTCTTTCCTCCACTCATTACCTGTAGTAATGGCACCTGTTTAAACTTGTTATCAGTATAAAAAGACACCTGTGCACACCCTCAAACAGTCTGACTCCAAACTCCACTATGGTGAAGACCAAAGAGCTGTCAAAGGACACCAGAAACAAAATTGTAGCCCTGCACCAGGCTGGGAAGACTGAATCTGCAATAGCCAACCAGCTTGGAGTGAAGAAATCAACAGTGGGAGCAATAATTAGAAAATGGAAGACATACAAGACCACTGATAATCTCCCTCGATGTGGGGCTCCACGCAAAATCCCACCCCGTGGGGTCAGAATGATCACAAGAACAGTGAGCAAAAATCCCAGAACCACGCGGGGGGACCTAGTGAATGAACTGCAGAGAGCTGGGACCTATGTAACAAGGCCTACCATAAGTAACACACTACGCCACCATGGACTCAGATCCTGCAGTGCCAGACGTGTCCCACTGCTTAAGCCAGTACATGTCCGGGCCCGTCTGAAGTTTGCTAGAGAGCATTTGGATGATCCAGAGGAGTTTTGGGAGAATGTCCTATGGTCTGATGAAACCAAACTGGAACTGTTTGGTAGAAACACAACTTGTCGTGTTTGGAGGAAAAAGAATACTGAGTTGCATCCATCAAACACCATACCTACTGTAAAGCATGGTGGTGGAAACATCGTGCTTTGGGGCTGTTTCTCTGCAAAGGGGCCAGGACGACTGATCCGGGTACATGAAAGAATGAATGGGGCCATGTATCGTGAGATTTTGAGTGCAAACCTCCTTCCATCAGCAAGGGCATTGAAGATGAAACGTGGCTGGGTCTTTCAACATGACAATGATCCAAAGCACACCGCCAGGGCAACGAAGGAGTGGCTTCGTAAGAAGCATTTCAAGGTCCTGGAGTGGCCTAGCCAGTCTCCAGATCTCAACCCTATAGAAAACCTTTGGAGGGTGTTGAAAGTCCGTGTTGCCAAGCGAAAAGCCAAAAACATCACTGCTCTAGAGGAGATCTGCATGGAGGAATGGGCCAACACACCAACAACAGTGTGTGGCAACCTTGTGAAGACTTACAGAAAACGTTTGACCTCTGTCATTGCCAACAAAGGATATATTACAAAGTATTGAGATGAAATTTTGTTTCTGACCAAATACTTATTTTCCACCATAATATGCAAATAAAATGTTAAAAAAACAGACCATGTGATTTTCTGGATTTTTTTTTTCTCAGTTTGTCTCCCATAGTTGAGGTCTACCTATGATGTAAATTACAGACGCCTCTCATCTTTTTAAGTGGTGGAACTTGCACTATTGCTGACTGACTAAATACTTTTTTGCCCCACTGTATCTGTGGTTAGTTATAGCACGTCACTTCTCTTATTTTCCCATCACGCCTCTCATTTTCCCAATCACATCTTTAATTTTCCCCCTCACATCTCTCATTTTCTCCCTCACACCTCTCATTTTCTCCCTCACTCCTCTCATTCCCGCCTAACACTTGTCATTTCGACCTCACATCTGTCATTTTCCGATCACTACACTATTTTCCCTCACTCCTCTCATTTTGCACTCACACCTTTTCATTTTCACCTCAGTATATACATGTTTGTCATCTCCCTTATATATAGGTTACATCTGTATGTCATCTCCTGTATATAGTATATACCTGTGTCATCTCCCCTGTATATAGTATATATCTGTGTGTCATCTCCTCCTGTATATAGTATATACCTGTATGTCATCTTCTATATATAGCATATACCTGTATGTCATCTCCTCCTGTATATAGTATATACCTGTAGGTAATCTGCTCCTGTATATAGTATATACCTGTGTCATCTCCTCCTGTATATAGTATATACCTGTATGTCATCTCCTCCTGTATATAGTATGTACCTGTATGTCATCTCCTCCTTTATATAGTATATACCTGTGTGTCATCTCTCCTGTATATAGTATATATCTGTGTGTCATCTCCTCCTATATATAGTATATACCTGTATGTAATCTCCTCCTATATATAGTATATACCTGTATGTCATCTCCTTCTATATATAGTATATACCTGTATGTCATCTCCTCCTGTATATAGTATATACCTGTATGTCATCTCCTCCTGTATATAGTATATACCTGTGTCATCTCCCCTGTATATAGTATATATCTGTGTGTCATCTCCTCCTGTATATACTATATACCTGTATGTCATCTTCTATATATAGCATATACCTGTATGTCATCTCCTCCTGTATATAGTATATACCTGTAGGTAATCTGCTCCTGTATATAGTATATACCTGTGTGCCATCTCCTCCTGTATATAGTATATACCTGTATGTCATCTCCTTTATATAGTATATACCTGTGTGTCATCTCTCCTCTATATAGTATATATCTGTGTGTCATCTCCCCTGTATATAGTATATACCTGTGTGATCTCCTGTATTAGACCTCGTTAACACGTTATTTGCTCAGTATTTTTACCTCAGTATTTGTAAGATAAATTGGCAGCCTGATAAATCCCCAGCCAACAGGAAGCCCTCCCCCCTGGCAGTATATATTAGCTCACACATGCACATAATAGACAGGTCATGTGACTGACAGCTGCCGTATTTCCTATATGGTACATTTGTTGCTCTTGTAGTTTGTCTGCTTATTAATCAGATTTTTATTTTTGAAGGCTAATACCAGACTTGTGTGTGTTTTAGGGCGAGTTTCGTCTGTCAAGTTGGGTGTGTTGAGTTGTGTGTGGCGACATGCATGTAGCGACTTTTGTGAGATGAGTTTTGTGTGGCAACAGGCGTGTAGCAACTTTTTGTGTGTCGAGTTGCATGTGACAGGTTAGTGTAGCAAGTTGTGTGCAGCAAGTTTTGCGCGTGGTGAGTTTTATGTCTGGTGCCTTTTGAGTAGGTGCAAGTTTTGTGTGAGGCAACTTTTGCATGTGTTGCAAATTTTGTGCATGTGGCAATTTTTCCGCGTGTGCAAGTTTTGCGTGTGGCGAGTTTTCCATGAGGTGAGTTTTGCACTTGTGGCGAGTTTTGCGTGAGCCTAGTTTTTGCATGTGGCGAGTTTTGCGCGTGGTGAGTTTTGAGTGGCGACTTTTGTGTTTCGACTTTTATGTGGCAAGGTTGGTGTATGTGTGGTGAAATGTGTGCTGATGGTGGTATATGTGTTCAAGCATCTGGTAGTGTGTGGCGCATTTTGTGTGTGTGTTCATATCCCCGTGTGTGGTGAGTATCTCATGTCGGGGCCCCACCTTAGCAACTGATCGGTATATACTCTTTGGCGCCATCGCTCTCATTCTTTAAGTCCCCCTTGTTCACATCTGGCAGCTGTCAATTTGCCTCCAACACTTTTCCTTTCACTTTTCCCCATTATGTAGATAAGGGAAAAATAGTTTGGTGAATTGGAAAGCGCGGGGTTAAAATTTCACCTCACAACATAGCCTATGACGCTCTCAGGGTCCAGACGTGTGACTGTGCAAAATTTTGTGGCTGTAGGTGCGACGGTGCAGATGCCAATCCCGGACATACAAACACACACACACACACACATTCAGCTTTATATAGTAGATGGGGGGCATATGCCTGACACTGTATGTGTATATATATATATATATATATGAAATTTGTCAGGTCTTTTATTGTTTTAATACTGATGATTTTGGCATACAACTCCTGATAACCCAAAAAACCTGTCTCAATAAATTAGCATATTTCACCCATCCAATCAAATAAAAGTGTTTTTTAATAACAAACAAAAAAACCATCAAATAATAATGTTCAGTTATGCACTCCATACTTGGTCGGGAATCCTTTGGCAGAAATGACTGCTTCAATGCGGCGTGGCATGGAGGCAATCAGCCTGTGACACTGCTGAGATGTTATGGAGGCCCAGGATGCTTCAATAGCGGCCTTAAGCTCATCCAGAGTGTTGGGTCTTGCGTCTCTCAACTTTCTCTTCACAATATCCCACAGATTCTCTATGGGGTTCAGGTCAGGAGAGTTGGCAGGCCAATTGAGCACAGTAATACCATGGTCAGTAAACCATTTACCAGTGGTTTTGGCACTGTGAGCAGGTGCCAGGTCGTGCTGAAAAATGAAATCTTCATCTCCATAAAGCATTTCAGCCGATGGAAGCATGAAGTGCTCCAAAATCTCCTGATAGCTAGCTGCATTGACCCTGCCCTTGATGAAACACAGTGGACCAACACCAGCAGCTGACATGGCACCCCACACCATCACTGACTGTGGGTACTTGACACTGGACTTCAGGCATTTTGGCATTTCCTTCTCCCCAGTCTTCCTCCAGACTCTGGCATCTTGATTTCCGAATGACATGCAAAATTTGCTTTCATCAGAAAAAAGTACTTGGGACCACTTAGCAACAGTCCAGTGCTGCTTCTCTGTAGCCCAGGTCAGGCGCCTCTGCCGCTGTTTATGGTTCAAAAGTGGCTTTACCTGGGGAATGCGGCACCTGTAGCCCATTTCCTGCACACACCTGTGCCCTATATATATATATATATATATATATATATATATATATATATATATATATATATATATATATATATATATATATATATATATATATATATATATATAGGGCATATGCCTGACACTGTATATGGGGGGCATATGCCTGACACTGTATATGGGGGACATACGCCTGACACTGTATATGGGGGGGCATATGCCTGACACTGTATATGGGGGACATACGCCTGACACTGTATATGGGGGGCATATGCCTGACACTGTATATGGGGGGCATATGACCGACACTGTATATGGGGGACATACGCCTGACACTGTATATGGGGGGCATACGCCTGACACTGTATATGGGGGGCATACGCCTGACACTGTATATGGGGGGCATATGCCTGACACTGTATATGGGGGGCATATGACCGACACTGTATATGGGGGGCATACGCCTGACACTGTATATGGGGGACATACGCCTGACACTGTATATGGGGGGCATATGCCTGACACTGTATATGGGGGGCATATGACCGACACTGTATATGGGGGGCATACGCCTGACACTGTATATGGGGGGCATATGACCGACACTGTATATGGGGGGCATATGACCGACACTGTATATGGGGGGCATATGACCGACACTGTATATGGGGGGCATATGACCGACACTGTATATGGGGGGCATATGACCGACACTGTATATGGGGGACATACGCCTGACACTGTATATGGGGGGCATATGCCTGACACTGTATATGGGGGGCATATGACCGACACTGTATATGGGGGACATACGCCTGACACTGTATATGGGGGGCATATGCCTGACACTGTATATGGGGGGCATATGACCGACACTGTATATGGGGGGCATATGACCGACACTGTATATGGGGGACATACGCCTGACACTGTATATGGGGGGCATATGTCTGACACTGTATATGGGGGACATACGCCTGACACTGTATATGGGGGACATACGCCTGACACTGTATATGGGGGGGCATATGCCTGACACTGTATATGGGGGACATATGCCTGACACTGTATATGGGGGGGCATATGCCTGACACTGTATATGGGGGGCATATGACCGACACTGTATATGGGGGGCATATGACCGACACTGTATATGGGGGGCATATGACCGACACTGTATATGGGGGGCATATGACCGACACTGTATATGGGGGGCATATGACCGACACTGTATATGGGGGGCATATGACCGACACTGTATATGGGGGGCATATGACCGACACTGTATATGGGGGGCATATGACCGACACTGTATATGGGGGACATACGCCTGACACTGTATATGGGGGGCATATGCCTGACACTGTATATGGGGGGCATATGACCGACACTGTATATGGGGGACATACGCCTGACACTGTATATGGGGGGCATATGCCTGACACTGTATATGGGGGGCATATGACCGACACTGTATATGGGGGGCATATGACCGACACTGTATATGGGGGACATACGCCTGACACTGTATATGGGGGGCATATGTCTGACACTGTATATGGGGGACATACGCCTGACACTGTATATGGGGGACATACGCCTGACACTGTATATGGGGGGGCATATGCCTGACACTGTATATGGGGGACATATGCCTGACACTGTATATGGGGGGGCATATGCCTGACACTGTATATGGGGGGCATATGACCGACACTGTATATGGGGGGCATATGACCGACACTGTATATGGGGGGCATATGACCGACACTGTATATGGGGGGCATATGACCGACACTGTATATGGGGGGCATATGACCGACACTGTATATGGGGGGCATATGACCGACACTGTATATGGGGGGCATATGACCGACACTGTATATGGGGGGCATATGACCGACACTGTATATGGGGGGCATATGACCGACACTGTATATGGGGGGCATATGACCGACACTGTATATGGGGGGCATACGCCTGACACTGTATATGGGGGGCATACGCCTGACACTGTATATGGGGGGCATACGCCTGACACTGTATATGGGGGGCATACGCCTGACACTGTATATGGGGGGCATACGCCTGACACTGTATATGGGGGGCATATGACCGACACTGTATATGGGGGGCATATGACCGACACTGTATATGGGGGGCATATGACCGACACTGTATATGGGGGGCATATGACCGACACTGTATATGGGGGGCATATGACCGACACTGTATATGGGGGGCATATGACCGACACTGTATATGGGGGGCATATGACCGACACTGTATATGGGGGGCATATGACCGACACTGTATATGGGGGGCATATGACCGACACTGTATATGGGGGGCATATGACCGACACTGTATATGGGGGGCATATGACCGACACTGTATATGGGGGGCATATGACCGACACTGTATATGGGGGGCATATGACCGACACTGTATATGGGGGGCATACGCCTGACACTGTATATGGGGGGCATACGCCTGACACTGTATATGGGGGGCATACGCCTGACACTGTATATGGGGGGCATACGCCTGACACTGTATATGGGGGGCATACGCCTGACACTGTATATGGGGGGCATATGACCGACACTGTATATGGGGGGCATATGACCGACACTGTATATGGGGGGCATATGACCGACACTGTATATGGGGGGCATATGACCGACACTGTATATGGGGGGCATATGACCGACACTGTATATGGGGGGCATATGACCGACACTGTATATGGGGGGCATACGCCTGACACTGTATATGGGGGGCATACGTCTGACACTGTATATGGGGGGCATACGTCTGACACTGTATATGGGGGACATACGCCTGACACTGTATATGGGGGACATATGCCTGACACTGTATATGGGGGGCATACGCCTGACACTGTATATGGGGGGGCATACGCCTGACACTGTATATGGGGGGCATACGCCTGACACTGTATATGGGGGGCATACGCCTGACACTGTATATGGGGGGCATATGACTTGCACTGTATATGGGGGCACGTGCCTCTCGTGTACAGTGTGGCCCGTATCCTCGTATGGCGGGCGGCTCCTCCAGCCTTTCCTCCTGAGTTCTTCCTCCATGAGCCGGCATTATGAAATGATGCTTTCACCTTATCCCAGCCCTGACTATGTCCCTTTTATAAAGCCGAGGAAACCTTATTAACCGCTTCCCGGTGGGCGATCCCGCTCGCTGTGATTCGGGTGGTGACGTTTCGGCCTCGTTACGTCCAGGTCACTGGGGAATGGCGCTCATTGCCGGGACTGTACTCCTGTAATAACTGCTTGTTCTCTCTGTGTCGCAGTATAAAGCGGAGCTGGTGCGGGCGTTTACGGAGCAGGCGCTGCCTCATTTTGCCGCCGGGAGTCCCATTCACCTGCGGCCAATAGTGGACAGTACGTTCCCTCTGCAGAAGATCGCCGATGCCCACCAGCGCATGGAAGACAACAAGAACACCGGGAAAATCGTCCTTCAGATCCCTGTGTAACAGTGGAAGAGAAAATGGCCGCCTCGTCTCCGCAGGTCACAATGTAGATCATAGTTTACTACCGACGGGTGAATGACGGGAACAGATACGCCCGCCGGTCACCGCCATATAAATGTACAGAGAACGCACTGACATGTCTGCTTCACTAACTTCCAGCCTGTCCTATGAAATCACAATGGTAAAGCTTCTTGTCTCTGATTTATGCCATTCCTCTGTTATTCCTCCTGGAAATATATATGAATTGATCTCTGTGTGTTCCCGCACCCCACACTATTGGGGAAGGTCTCCAAATGACCTCAAGAGAGGTGACATGAGCGCTTTACAAGCATCTGCTTTTTAAAGATGGTTCCCATTCCTGTTAATGGACAATAACGACCCCCAAAGACTGGTGCTACACGTGGCTTCAAAGGGTTAATCATAAATGGATATTGTCATAGTGCTTGTAAATACAAGCAATATAGCAATTTACTGCCTATCAAAATTTTCATCCATTGCTGAGATATTGACACTTTTTTTTTTCCCCCTTTTGTTTACACCTTGTTGCCTTGGAGACCGACCACTGCTGCTACACAGCGGAACATGTGCAGCGCTTACAAACTCAATTCTGTTAAGCTTGTAAGCGGTGTTTTGAAGCTGACCAGGAGGGCACGGTTACCTCCTCATCCCGTGCTCCGCTTCATTGCAGTGATTACAAACTAAACAGGAGAGGTGGTCGGTCACCTTGGAAACAATATGTAAACAAAAGAAGAAAACTGTTAATATCTCAAGAACGGCTGAAAATTTTAATAAGCAGTAAATTGCAAAAGTGCTTGTTTTTACGGGCACTAGCTGACAATACCCATCTATGAAAGCGAGCACAACCCTTAACTAGAAAATCCAGAGAAATCCGACAATCCCGTTATATATCAGCTTGAAACTTTGTGAAACTGCTGCAATAAATTCCACTGCACCTGCAGGTTCCTATATTGAGCACGTATACAATATTTTATGACTATTGCATTGGGGGTATAACTTTAAAGGGACTCTGTCACCTGAATTTGGAGGGAACAATCTTCAGCCATGGAGGCGGGTTTTTGGGGTTTTTGATTCACCCTTTTCTTACCCGCTGGCTGCATGCTGGCTGCAATATTGGATTGAAGTTCATTCTCTGTCCTTCGTAGTACATGCCTGCACAAGGCAAGATTGCCTAGCGCAGGCGTGTACTATGAAGGACAGAGAATGAACTTCAATCCAATATTGCAGCCAGCATGCAGCCAGCGGGTAAGGAAAGGGTGAATCAAAAACCCCAAAAACCCGCCTCCATGGCTGAAGATTGTTCCCTCCAAATTCAGGTGACAGTGTCCCTTTAAATTCTTGTAAATGC
This sequence comes from Ranitomeya imitator, assembly GCF_032444005.1. Classification (NCBI taxonomy): domain Eukaryota; kingdom Metazoa; phylum Chordata; class Amphibia; order Anura; family Dendrobatidae; genus Ranitomeya; species Ranitomeya imitator. Next base: position 651,343,640 of record NC_091286.1, read on the forward strand.
CCTTGTTTTGCCTGTAAATGTCCCCTTCACTGCCTAAAACATGTCTTTTAAGGAAAATTTGCACCAATTCCCGGTTAGGTTCAAAGAACCAAAATCCTAAAACCTGAGACTTGAATTTAAAGGGGACCTGTCACTTGCCATAAACATGTACTTTTTGTATCTTATCTAAATGCAGTTGTTCTGCGGAGTCTATTGTTGTTTTTTCTTTTGTCCCTGCGCTTTTCCATTCCTGAGATACGACCCCCTTCTTCTCAGTATGTAAATCTACTCTCTTTAGCCAAGTGGGCGTGGTCTTCTTGAACACCTCGCCCACTTGCTAACCATGCTGGATTTAGTTAAAGGAAAGAAGGGGCCATATCTCAGGAACGGAAAAAGAAAAAAGCCGAATTCACGAGAACGGCGGCATTTACACCTCCTAAAAAAAATATATATATATGACATCTTTTTTTGGCATATGATGAGTCTCCCTTTAAAGAGTCAGTGCTTTTCCTCGGTGTGGTAAAACAAGCCTCAAATTCAAAACTAAGCATTTTGCTACACATGGCCAGTGTATATTTAACATATCTCTCTCTTAGATGATCCTGTCGCCTTTCATTCATTCTGGTCCCATTTTTTTTTTCATCTTTACACTCCATGGAGAAATCACAGACTGCGACAGACAGTGTGTAATTAAAAGTCCCAGCCATGCTCCCTCCACTGCCCATCACACAGAAGGGATAGTCCGGTTGTAATCAGTGCTGGTCTATCTATATAGTTTTCTACAGATTACGGGAACACTATGGTGGTTGTATTTGATATACATTTCTTTTATATACTGCTATAATAATCAATAAATCTTTTCTACACCTTGCTTAAGATTTCTGTGCATAAATTGATCCTGCTTTGCACTGATGAGGGGCAAACCCCCCCGAAACATTCGTCTGCAAATGGAGTTTCTGGTTTGGCTTCTTAGCTTCTTAGTCATATGGCAAAGCTCATTAAACCGTCAATATTGACTTTTAGGATTGCTGCATCCAATAGGAGGCAATACTTTTTTTTTTTTTCCTCTCAAGAACAGATTTACACATTTAAATTTCCCAAAGATCGTTACATGCAAGGCCTATAAGTCTCCTTACGCCGGCTTGGCACTCTCCACACTTAGAAACTTTCCACCTTTAGGTACCTTTAAGTATTACTGGTTGTCTTAAGAATTTTCTGCCACAATGAGTGCACTTGGACAAATTATCAAGATCCACTGCTGGCATCTGCCAGAACAATTGCCGAATGTCTCCCATAGAGCCCATCTGGGGCGCCAAGTCCAGAGCACATTTAGGCAACACAGGCTGTGTGAGGGACCTGCGGCTTTGTGTTGTGTTGCCATGTTGTCAAATCCTTTTTTTTTTTTTTACTGCACACTGTACACCAGGAAAACAAGACCCCCCAAATGGTGGAGCAGTAGTGTTAAAAAATATTATATCAAATATATAGTTACTAATACCGGAGCTTCATACATCGGTTTTCATCCATGTTTCATTGGAGTAACTTAACATACTTGGTGCACTTTCTTTCTGTTCTTACACCAGAAATTTAAATATATGGCTGCTATTAGGATTTGTAGCTTTTGCCTCATAATTGTACCAATTTCTGGTGTAAGTAATACCAGAGAGGTGGGAAGAGTTGAAAATTGTTATGTAAAAATGGTGTAGTTTAATCCCCCGCAATAAAAAAATAAAAATAAACAGGAAAATGGCCCACAGCATTAGCAACCAATCACAGCGTAGCTTTCATTTAAATGGGTTGTCCAGCCTTCTAGTGACTGCAGACTTGTAGCCTATGTCACTGCAGACTTGTGCATTCTTACATCGTGAGGATTCATAAGTGCTGGTGGCAGGACTGGGCGGTCATGTGAGCACAAGTGTGCGATTTATACACTTCCCACCACACTACAACTAGACTGTGTCCGGCCTTGCTCAATACACGTGCATTGATTTAGGCCGCGTATGTCTAGTTGCCATGTGTCCACAGTATGCAAATCACGTGCCCGCTGCTCCCGACTATGGGGAATCCTCATGGCTAGCAGTGCATTCAATATGAGGAGTCGCACGTCTGCAGTCATAGACACTTGTAGCCTAAGGGCTTGTTTTCACTTGCGAGATATACGTCCGTGTCTCGCATGTGGAAACGAAGCTCTGGCGCCGGCACTGTGGAGCGGAGCGTGCGGCCGCATAGCAACACATGCAGCCGCACGCTCCGCTCCGGAGTGCGGGCACCAGAGCTTCGTTTCCACATGCGAGACACGGACGTGTTCCTCGCAAGTGAAAACGAGCCCTTAGGCCGGAACACTGCCTTTAAAAAAAACACTTCAGTAACATGAAACCATGCGATTGGTTGCTATATAGGCAACAAAGCCAGTAGTTCTGTCAGTTTCTGAGAAACGTCCCTCATTGTGGTCACATCACTACTTTTCATAGCTGTGTAAAATATTAGGTCAGAAAATGGTTACCCGATATGGGCTATAACTAGATAAAGGGGAGCGTAGTTCTTGGAAAATCCCTTTAAAACATTACATTATTATAACAACGATGTATAAATGACTTGGAAAGATTTTTTTTTTTTTTCAAATTAAAAATGTATATAATATCATAAAATCAATTAAAATAAAAACAAATGAAAAATCGAATCTTTTGCCCACATTAAAAATGGCCGCCGCGTAACGCGATCACGTGACATGAAGCACTTCCGGTATTGCGCGACGGATGGCTGTGAGCCCATGGTGATGACGTCACGGGTCGCAGTTTCCTTTTCCGGTTTCTCAGATTTGCTTCTATTTCGTCGTCTCCGGGAAGTTCTCTTTATCGGCGGCCACAATGGCGATGCAAGCGGCGAAACGAGCTAACGTGAGTCCTAGGGAAGGAGTGCGGGGCCGGGAGGGAAGGCGGCCATGATGATGCCCCATAATGGGGCTCTGGGGCACGTACATGCGATGTTGGGAATGGAGCTGTTTCTCTGTAGGACTTATGACACAGGAGTCTCCAGCTGGTGATGTACTACTAGTCCCAGCATTGCCGGTTCATCATTGGCACGGGGCATGCTGGGAGTTGTAGTACTGCTGCAGCTAGTCAGTCGTTTTAGGGTTTTCCTGCCCATCTGTTGTATCCTCCTGGTTGTGGCCCATCAGACCTGTGGCCCCTAGATACTGTGTCCCCCACAAGTGACACCTACACCCCCCAGACCTCTATAATAACAATAATACAAACTCTGGCAGGGAGACGGCCATTACTAGTCTCCCTCCTTGCAGATCGTAAAAATGTCAGTGCGGCTGGCACAGATGAAGGGGGCTGGCACAGATGAAGGGGGCTGGCTGAGCTGCTGATGTGAGCAGTCACTGCCTGCGGTACTCACAGCACTGACATAGAGGGATCTATGCTGTGCAGGAAGGCAGCAGTCAGTGGGGATGGAGGGGGGACTGACTGTTATATAGCCCAATGTATTTGCAGAAAACTGGAAATGCCATTTAAAGGGGTTGTCCATGTTTTGGGTATATTTTTGGCTGAGAATCCTATTTGCAATTGAGTTTCATTAAAGGGATTTTCCAGGATTAATTTTTTTTTTTTTTACTATGATCCATGAAAACTAACAGGCAGGTAGTTGAGTAGATGGCAATTGGCTGCCTGTTCTATTTGGTGGTGACTGACCGCTCCTGCTGGCGATTCTCCTGCTCCATGTCAGCAGAGCAGCCCGTCCTCTTCTGATCTGCTGACGGGGTGTGACTGCCAACGTCATGCTGATTGACAGCTGTCTGCCCCCCCGTTATGCAGCAGAGAGCCGGCAGTCACACACCACCAACAGAGCAAAACGGAATCTTTAGACCCACAGTAAAAGAAAAAATATAGTCCTGGATAACACCCTGTAAAAATTTGCACCATTTGCCTTCTACAACTCTGGGGTGCACTGTCTATTGCCGACTGCAGAATGAGTCAACTGAGAATCTGTCAGTGAGCTCGTTCTGATGGTTTACTGGGTGAGTTTTTCACTGATTTCTGACCACATCAGAGCTGAATATGCAGGGAAACGAAGAGGCTTGTAAAAGCCAAATAGAGCAATATTTATAATTAAACCGAATTGGAAAAATGTTTTTTTTTTTCTTTAGTAGTAAATATAGGCATTTAATTAAGAAAGGAAAATAAAATGTCTCCAGAAGCTAACATCATCCTGTAAATACCTAGGGTTATGTTACAGCCAGTCCCAATTCCTTACCCTCTCATGACCCCAGCACCTCCACTTACTGATTCGTTGTGGCACAGCATAGATCCCTCTTTGTCAAATCGGGGATTTGAATTTCATTAGTAATTTTTATTCAGTTTCAGGCCGGGGTCACACTTGCGAGTGCAATGCGAGAATCTCACGCACCAATACCCGGCACTTGGGACAGGAGTGTGCGGCTGCATGTATTTCTATGCCCCTGAACGCTCCCTTCCCGAGTGACGGGTATTGATTCAAGAGACTCGCGCGAGTTTCTCACATTGCACTCGCAAGTGTGACCCCGGTGTAATTTGGTTGGCAAGCAAATAACTTTGCTTTTTGTCTATTTCCCAGCCCCCTCTTCATGGACAATCACTATCATCGTCTCACTGTTTCTGAGATCTCTGCTTGCTGTTACTGAATAAGACCTTTGTCTGACCTTTGATCGCTGTCACAGCTCAGGTTCTTTCTAGTCTGGATCCTATTTGGACTCCACAATTTTGCCTGCACTGATAAAATGTAGCTAAGCTTCTTTTTCGAAATTGCCTCTCCCCCCAAAATCTCCCATAATCATCCGATTCTTCTTCTGGTCTTTTTACACTCCTCTTTCCATCATTTTTGAGAACTAATCACACTGGAAGCTGTGGCGGAGCAGCATCGCTGTAGGCTTATAGAGGAGAAACGGGCAGGACTTTATGATGAGACAGAAAGTTTGGCAGCAGAACCTCTCAGTGAGGGTATGTTCCCACAGTCAGTAAACGCTGCGGGTTGGATGCTGCGTGTATCCGCAGCGGCCAGATGTTACAGCATAAGAGTCTTCTCACCTGTTAGTGCATCTTAATTAACCACTACACTTGCCACCTGGCTTCCAGCTTGCCTCTCCTGAAGACTGACAGTTTGGACCAGTGGCATGGTTACATCACTGGCCTTAGCAGTGCGCTCTCTAAAGCGGCGAGCAGTGCGCTCTTTAAAGCGGCGAGCAGAGCCAACTTTGCCGCTGTTGCATCGGAGGAGCGCAGGGGCTTACCAATCCAGCCATTTTCAGAGCAGCACTTTAAAGCAAAACGTTTGCTTAGGAGACTGGTGACCCCTGATATGCAGCAGGACAGCTGGTAACCAAGGCAGTGAACATTAAACTATAGAATTAAAAATCCCTTAAGAATCGAGATGATTTCTTATGGAACAAGTTACATGGTTTCTTGTTTTGCAATATCACACATTTAATAAGGTGAGACCAATCCCTTTAAGGATCAGTCCTTTTTTTGGGCCTTAAACCCATAAACCCGTTCCTGGTGCTTTTACATTTTTTTTTAAAGGGAACCTGTCACCCCGAAAATCGCGGGTGAGGTAAGCTCACCGGCATCAGGGGCTTATCTACAGCATTCTGTAATGCTGTAGATAAGCCCCCGATGTTACCTGAAAGAAGAGAAAAAGAGGTTAGATTCTACTCACCCAGGGGCGGTCTCGCTGCTGGTCCGGTCGGATGGGCGTCTCTGGTCCGCTGCGGCGCCTCCCATCTTTATTCCAAGACGTCCTCTTCTGATCTTCAGCCACGGCTCCGGCGCAGGCGTACTTTGTCTGCCCTGTTGAGGGCAGAGCAAAGTACAGCATTGCGCAGGCGCCGGGCCTCTGACCTTTCCCAGCACCTGCGCACTGCAGTACTTTGTTCTGCCCTCAACAGGGCAGACAAAGTGCGCCGGAGCCGTGGCTGAAGATCAGAAGAGGACGTCTTGGAATGAAGATGGGAGGCGCCGCAGCGGACCAGAGACGCCCATCCGACCGAACCAGCAGCGGGACCGCCCCTGGGTGAGTATAATCTAACATCTTTTTTTCCTCTTTCAGGTAACATCGGGGGCTTATCTACAGCATTACAGAATGCTGTAGATAAACCCCTGATGCCGATGGGCTTACCTCACCCGCGATTTTCGGGGTGACAGGTTCCCTTTAATGGTATTAGTAGGGGCTAAAAAGAAAACATGTTCACCAGACAGACACGCACCACTCATTGTGTGTCTGCCTTTCCAAATCATTGTTTCTTCTGCTTGGATGGAAGGTCAACGCTGCAGCCGATCAAGAGCAAGAGAAAGCCAGAAGCACAGGCAGGGGACGGCAGCAGTAGAAAGGAGTAGCGCCATCTTCCCCTCCAATGTTGGAGCTTTTATGCTTGTGACTCACACACTTTGATGTGATACATCAGATATACACAAGAGTGCAAAGCCTTAGATGGCGCCTCCCGGAACCCCTGGCCTGTATTGCTAAACAGAGGCAGATAGTTCTCCGGTCCACTGGTTGATTCTACTTGCAGACTTGATTTATGCTCTGGATGATCCCCTGTGAGTATTATGTTGTTACCATATCCTTTTTTTTTTCTTTTCCAGATCCGGTTACCCCCAGAGGTGAACCGCATCCTGTATATCAGAAACTTACCTTATAAAATCACCGGGGAGGAAATGTACGACATCTTTGGGAAATATGGCCCCATCCGACAGATCAGAGTGTAAGTTGTAATGTTTTCTTACATTGATGCGGCATAAAAAGACTTAAAGGGAACCTGTCACCTGAATTTGGCGGGACCAGTTTTGGGTCATATGGGCGGAGTTTTCAGGTGTTTGATTCACTCTTTCCTTACCCGCTGGCGGCATGCTGGCCGCAATATTGTATTGAAGTTCATTCTCTGTCCTCCGTAGTACACGCCTGCGCAAGGTAATCTTGCTTTGCGCAGGCGTGTACTACGGAGGACAGAGAATGAACTTCAATCCAATATTTCGGCCAGCATGCAGGCAGCGGGTAAGGAAAGGGTGAATCAAACACCTGAAAACTCCGCCCATATGACCCAAAACTGGTCCCGCTAAATTCAGGTGTCAGGTTCCCTTTAAAAAAGAGAGGTTCCTATTCATCGATTGCAAGCAGAGATCTTGAAAATAATAATGAACTTGATACAAGAAGCAATATAGTAAGTTGACAAATTATCAAGGGGTTATTGTCACGATATATATATATATATACAGTGGGGCAAAAAAGTATTTAGTCAGTCAGCAATAGTGCAAGTTCCACCACTTAAAAAGATGAGAGGCGTCTGTAATTTACATCATAGGTAGACCTTAACTATGGGAGACAAACTGAGAAAAAAAAATCCAGAAAATCACATTGTCTGTTTTTTTATCATTTTATTTGCATATTATGGTGGAAAATAAGTATTTGGTCAGAAACAAACAATCAAGATTTCTGGCTCTCACAGACCTGTAACTTCTTTTTTAAGAGTCTCCTCTTTCCTCCACTCATTACCTGTAGTAATGGCACCTGTTTAAACTTGTTATCAGTATAAAAAGACACCTGTGCACACCCTCAAACAGTCTGACTCCAAACTCCACTATGGTGAAGACCAAAGAGCTGTCAAAGGACACCAGAAACAAAATTGTAGCCCTGCACCAGGCTGGGAAGACTGAATCTGCAATAGCCAACCAGCTTGGAGTGAAGAAATCATCAGTGGGAGCAATAATTAGAAAATGGAAGACATACAAGACCACTGATAATCTCCCTCGATCTGGGGCTCCACGCAAAATCCCTCCCCGTGGGGTCAGAATGATCACAAGAACGGTGAGCAAAAATCCCAGAACCACGCGGGGGTCCTAGTGAATGAACTGCAGAGAGCTGGGACCAATGTAACAAGGCCTACCATAAGTAACACACTACGCCACCATGGACTCAGATCCTGCAGTGCCAGACGTGTCCCACTGCTTAAGCCAGTACATGTCCGGGCCCGTCTGAAGTTTGCTAGAGAGCATTTGGATGATCCAGAGGAGTTTTGGGAGAATGTCCTATGGTCTGATGAAACCAAACTGGAACTGTTTGGTAGAAACACAACTTGTCGTGTTTGGAGGAAAAAGAATACTGAGTTGCATCCATCAAACACCACCTACTGTAAAGCATGGTGGTGGAAACATCATGCTTTGGGGCTGTTTCTCTGCAAAGGGGCCAGGACGACTGATCCGGGTACATGAAAGAATGAATGGGGCCATGTATCGTGAGATTTTGAGTGCAAACCTCCTTCCATCAGCAAGGGCATTGAAGATGAAACGTGGCTGGGTCTTTCAACATGACAATGATCCAAAGCACACCGCCAGGGCAACGAAGGAGTGGCTTCGTAAGAAACATTTCAAGGTCCTGGAGTGGCCTAGCCAGTCTCCAGATCTCAACCCTATAGAAAACCTTTGGAGGGAGTTGAAAGTCCGTGTTGCCAAGCGAAAAGCCAAAAACATCACTGCTCTAGAGGAGATCTGCATGGAGGAATGGGCCAACATACCAACAACAGTGTGTGGCAACCTTGTGAAGACTTACAGAAAACGTTTGACCTCCGTCATTGCCAACAAAGAATATATTACAAAGTATTGAGATGAAATTTTGTTTCTGACCAAATACTTATTTTCCACCATAATATGCAAATAAAATGTTAAAAAAACAGACAATGTGATTTTCTGGATTTTTTTTTCTCAGTTTGTCTCCCATAGTTGAGGTCTACCTATGATGTAAATTACAGACGCCTCTCATCTTTTTAAGTGGTGGAACTTGCACTATTGCTGACTGACTAAATACTTTTTTGCCCCACTGTATATACAGGGTGGAGCGCGGTAATTTGCTGATTTGGGAATGCAATAAAAAAATTATGATCATTAGAAAAATTTATTTTATATTTTAATTAAACTGAACAGTAATGGAATTTTTAAATTACATGGTTTTAAATAGTGTATCTGGCAAATGTCGACCTTCTCTATCCACACACTGCTGCATACGTTTTCTGAAGTTTTCATGAACTCTAACAAGCATGTCCACTGGTATTCTGCCAATTTCAGCTTCAATATTGTTCCTTAGGTCTTCCAAGGTGTTGGGACGGTTGATATACACCTTAGACTTCAGGTAACCCCAAAGGAAAAAATCGCATGGGGCTAAATCTGGTGAGCGTGCTGGCCAGTTCACATCTCCCCTCAAAGAGATAAGCCGTCCAGGAAACATTTGCCTCAAACAATTCATGGTAACCCTCGCTGTGTGTGCAGTGGCACCATCCTGTTGGAACCATGTATCCTCTAGTTCCATTGCCTCAAGAGCCGGCTGAAAATAATCAAATAGTCAAATAGTCCCATGCTGACAAATGTTGGACCACGCACATTTTATACGGGTGAAAATTCAGTTCATCATGAAGAATCCGGTGGAGAGAACGTCTTGAAATGCCAAGAGCAAATGATTGCTTCCGAGCAGAGCGTTTCGGAGATTGCAGTACTGCTGCTCTAACTCTCTCGATGTTTTGTGGTGTTGTAATCCTTCTCTCAGGTCCCCTTCGTACACATGACACATTCCCTGCTGTTCTGAATGCATTCACCCAATTTACAATTGATTGCCGTCCAGGAACACGTCTGCGTGGAGGAACAGCGAATTGTAAACGAAAAGCACGCTTCACTGCAATGATCGAGTGGGCATTTGAAAAATACGCTTCAACACAAAATGACCTCTCCTCACGTGTCCACTGCATGATGGCAACTGAAAGGCAGAGGAATACAAATCTCCCATCAGCCACTGTAAGCCACACCCACTCTCCCCTCTCTTCGACCGACAGTGCCGCCACAGCATGCAGTGCAAAAAAGCAAACTACCGCGCTCCACCCTGTGTATATATATATATAGATAGATAGATAGATAGATAGATAGATAGATAGATAGATATATACACACACACACACACACACACACACACACACACACACACACACACACACACACACACACACACACGGGGGGGGGGGGGTCGGTCAGCGGACGGCGCAACACACAAACGAGATGGAAATGGGGAGAGGAAGGCCCTTCTCATAGGGAATGGGGGATGGTCACTACCTGAGTTCAAATCTGAGCTTGTCCCTGCACTCCCCTAACGCCCTAAGTGGGTCCTCCCCCACCACCGTCAGGAACCTCGTCTTTTGCTGTCTCCTAACACTGCCCTGGCTAGTGCACTGGCCGTCAAGGGCACTAGTCTCACCACTGCAGATAGTATCACACACGGGACAGAGATAAACACGAAAGGAGAAAACACCACACTTAGCTTCCAGACTCTGCTGCCAAGCTCCACACAGCAGATGACACAGAAACAGGACTCCAAACACCAGAGAGCTGCACACTCCAGGGCTGTTCTCCATAGAGAAACTTTTATCACCAACAGTCAGCTGATGCATCAGGTGACCATGTAAAGAATGGTGGGAGTGGTCACCACCCACATCAGCTGACCCAGCAACTCTGCAACTGCAGTAGATTGCCAGTGAGGGAAAAAATAACATTAACCCCCGCTGGTCCTGAAAGGGTAAAAAAGCTACATTTAAAACAGAGTGGAACCAAAGCTGCCAAGAATCCAAAAATGGATTGTGACAGTTATAACTTGTGCAAAAGATAAGGGTCCAACTTGTGGATCAGGAGAGGGGGGATTAGACCGCTGTGTAGCTTACTGGGTACCTGAAATGGGTGAACGAGACATTGATCAAGGTGATGACTTGTCTCCAAACGTTCCAGATCCCAATCCAATCTATCATGTGTTGGATGTGCTGGAAAGCGAGGCCGATCCATGGGGGCCGCACAGATCTGCTGCTGACGTCTTGGTGGCAGATGCCATAGGACCCCTTCATGGGTCTGCTGGTATTGGCTGAGCTGTAATACCATGCACAACCTGTGGAGAAGTGTAGCGCTGTTTTGGAATAAAGCTGCCATGGTTTTTCTAATTTTAAACCACTTTTTTTATATCAGTAAAGCAAAGTGACGGGATATTGTGTGACGTGACATGGCGCTGTTCTCCAGGGACCTGTATAATCCTGGCAGGTGATCGGCCTCGGCCAGACATGAACGCGGTGTTTTGTTTTTTTTCTCCTCCGTTGTGATCGCTCTGGAGATGACAGCAATTATTTTCCCATTACTGGAAGTGATATAATGGCAGCGGCTCGGCCCCTCCTGAGCGACATTACAGGAAACTCCGTGCGTGTTGTACACAGAAGAATCCATTACACGGCCGCGCGCTGTCCTGACGGCTCTGACAGATGCAATGAGCGATTGCGTTTTAGCTTTAGTAACGATTCCAAGAAACTGCATTAAATAAAGTAATTTTCTTTATTTTTTTTTCCTCTTGCTCAAGTTATTTGTACACTCAGTAAATGCATTTAATCAGAACTAAGCATAAGACGTGAAAGACCCGACAGGGAAGTCATGGAAGCGAGGTTTATGTCTCAGCCTCCGGCATTGTAGGTACAAAGCGCCCCTTTAAATAAAAAGGAACAGACAGGCTCCTCTTCTCTGCGGCGGGTCCTCTGTCCTCCACCAGTCACCTGGTTATTAATGTAGGGGGCGTTGTGTGATGTCTCTTCCTATGAAATAGTGGTCATACGTTTTCTTTTATCTGCGAGTCAATGTGATCACAGTTTTAATAATACAACAAATATATATCATAATTTTTTTTTTACATTTGCACCTAAACATTAAGAAAAAAACAATACTGACTAGTCTCACAAAGGAACTTAAGCTGTGATCGCTCTGATACTACACTGCGGTCTCCCCACAATCACCATAGTGACGTACTGCACCTCCAGGGGACATGTAAGATAGCTTGGTACAGTTTTACACAGACAACCTCTGTCCGCATGGGCACAGGGAGTGAGATGATGTGGCCCACGTAGTCACTGATGTGGCACCACACTCGCTCACAACCCTCACATTCTGAGAGGCCCATTTACAAGCACCAGCAAAACCGAGTGCTGCCAGCCCAGTAGGACTGCCACCAGTTCCTTGTTAAATATAAGCCTAGTGCGTTAACAGGATTATGGTATATCCGGCCAGAAACCAGCCCCGGTAGCATGGCAAGTTAAACCGAGAAACTGACGTGCATTCGTGGATCGAGATAAAAGAGCAGCAAAGGAACTTAAGCTGTGATCGCCCTGATACTACACTGCACTGCTTAGTAGTACAGAGCATTATGTAGCCTATTAGACTCTGGCAGGATCTGATATGCTGAGGTTTGTGGTGGTCATATGGTCCATTGCTAGGCTTCCCACCCCATGATCGCACTGCAGAGTTGCGGATGGGCTGACAGAGGGAGCGCTGTCCTTTCACTTGCCACTGTCACATTTGATGTTAGTGTCAGAATTGGCGTACGTCCTGTCCCAGCACATGCAGCAGTCAGCTCCTGTTGCCGATGACGCGAGCACAACTCCTGAGCCCGTGCCGTCCCGCTGACATAACTGTCCGGCCGATTGCAGGAAAGCACTGGAAATCCGGACCTACAGTTACGTCATTTTGCGGGAAGAGATTTGAACCCGTTATCTGTCTTCCTGCACGTTTTGTGGAGGAGTTATAGTGGGGGTTAGAATCGGCAGTGGTGGAGTTGTAGTATCGGACCTCCACGATGAACCAGCAAGAACTTGTTCCCATTACATTCCCATTAACTTAGGATATGTTCTTTCTTAATGATCTCTGGGACCCCACTGATTCTGAGAATGAAGGGGTCACCACTCCTCAGGTTTTCCTCTGAACAAGGGCGTTAAAAGTAAATGCAGTTGAGTTCCGAGTGGATGGAAGCGCTGCTCTGAAGGGAAAAAACACAATAAAGGGGCACTTCCATTTTTTCCCCTGAGCTTTCCCTCTTTTCATAACCCTCATTATCACTCTTTTTGCGGTTTTATAGTTTTTATTTCTCTCCATCTCTTGCAGCGGGAACACGCCGGAGACCAGAGGCACCGCGTACGTCGTATACGAGGATATCTTTGACGCCAAGAACGCCTGTGATCATCTCTCCGGCTTCAACGTGTGTAACAGATACCTGGTGGTCCTGTACTACAACGCCAACAGGGTAAGTGCTGCTGTGTGTACGACATGCGGGGGCCAGTAACACAAGTGGTCTCACAAGTGCTGGGATACATCCTTGTGATGGAAAATCCTGCCTGTTATTCATGTTCACCAAGCGTTTTTAATGCTTTTTTTTTTTTTGGTGCTGAAAACATCTCAGCATTTTACAATAACAGCAAAATAAATGAGACTTCTAAAATCTTCCACACGATGCATTTTTTTTGTGTGGTTTTGACCTCTGGTGCTTTTTTTTTTTTTAAATGGCAGAAGGTCGATTATATCAGTCTTTTTGCTGCAGATCTTTTTTCCAGCGAGCTTGAAATTACTTGGCACTTTAAACAAAAAATAAAAAACAAAGCATAAAAACTACATTTAATTTTGTCATAGGTTTTCTGGCCATGCAGAAAATGAAGCATAAAAAAATGCTACATGTGAACACAACCCTAAGGCTTTGATCACTCCATACTGTGTTTTCTCTAATCCGAGATAATCACAGATTTTATCGGATGAGATGATGGGGGAAAAAAAGTCTCCATCTTCTCTGTTCTGTCAGTCTGTGAAAATCGGACCCCGCTCAGATGTCATCCAAGTGCAGTGAATATCAGATGCGACTTGTGCATTCTGCATTTTTTTTTTTTTTTGTCCTCTGAGACTCAGATTTTTCTGTTTTCACTACAACATATAAATAGGATGTTCTACTCTTATTTTTCAGGCGTTTCAGAAAATGGACACCAAGAAGAAAGAGGAACAGCTCAAGCTACTGAAAGAAAAATATGGAATCAACACCGATCCCCCAAAATAAAACTGGATTTATATTTTCTTCTTTTTTTTTTATACTTTGATGCTTTATTAGTTCCCGAGTTTTATTGTCAGGGAAGGACACATGGACTTGTATTGGGAAGGACTGAGTATTTGTTTTTTCATAATGCTGCATGACATAAGGAGCCTACCATTTTTTTTTGGTTTGAGGACCACATTGTGGATTCGGGGTGAGTGCGCCGGTTTTGTATTGGTTTCATTTTGATCATAGATACCAATAAACATCCATCAATATCTTTTTAGACTCTAAATTGCTGCTGTTTTCAGGAAACCGCACACGTACATTAGCCACATTGAGCTGACTCTTGTATAGAAGCATTTAATGAGCATGTGTGAAGGGAGGGTAGGAGCATCTGCTGTGACATCACCTATTCTGATTGGTGGATCTGTGTATAGAGGTGTTATCTATCATTGTAATCCTGCCTCTGATGATAATGAGGTTACTGAAAACTTTTCCTGAAAGGGACAGGTGTGAAGGATGGCACCAGAGAGATCAAACCGAATCCCACCCGTGCCAGCACTTGTCATGAACCAGCACCTCGCCTGACGTCGCTATTAAGTCAGATGGATCACGTAATCCGGTCTCCCCACATTCACCAAAGTGATGTTCTGCACCCCTAGGGGACATGTAAGGTAGCTTGGTACAGTTTTACTCAGACACCCCCTGTCCGCATGGGCACAGGGAGTGAGATGTGGCCCACGCAGTCACTGATGTGGCACCACACTCGCTCACAACCCTCATAGGCTGAGAGGCCCATTTACAAGCACCAGCAAAACCGAGTGCTGCCAGACCGGTAGGACTGTCACAAGTTCCTTGTTAAATATAAGCCTAGTCCGTTAAGAGGATTACGGTATATCCGGCCAGAAACCAGCCCCGGTAGCATGGAAAGTTAAACCGAGAAACTGACGTGGATCGAGATAAAAGAGCAGCGCAAGGTTAAATTATATATTTATAGTTATACATATACAATGGTCAGATGTGCAAATACAAATAAAGTATCAAATATAAATAGTAAAGCCGCACCCTATAATGGCAATGTCTCTATGGACAGCAGAGTGCACGTCCTCACCAGGGGATCCATCCCAGTAGGTAAATCCAGAAGCACATGATGAAAAGGACAGCACCACAGCAATTGTGAAAAATGAAATGCTTGAAAAAGGTCCACGGACCGAAACGTTGCAGATGGCAGAATAAACTTTGGAGCTGTCTTTTCACAATTGCTGTGGTGCTGTCCTTTTCTTCATGTGCTTGTGCAAATACAAATAGTGATAGGACAAAAAATATAAGCAGATGGATCATGTCAATTATCGGGTTGATGTTCGTCCATGTGTGCGCTGGGGCGTGGACTGCCAGCTGGCGCCTAGGTCCTTCACTGCAGGTTACTCAACTTGACCCCCTTTCGAAGTGGACCACATGCATAACAGTGAGAGAGACCACATGGCCATTCACTAGGCTTGATCCCCTTTGGGCACTCCCCTCTGTCTGATCTCAAATCACCTTGCCTTTAGAAGCTAAAAACTCCCAAAACCTAAGATGAGTCGTAACTCTTCAATGGATGGACCTAGGGAGGCTAGGATGTATAGTATCTCCATAAATTCTCATGAAATTGTTTCTAGAATGTTCTTTGGCAGCTTCAGCATGAATATTGTAAGCGAGCTTTTGTCCTGCTCTGAGTCGGCTCAAGGTGCGAGTTTCTCACAGCCTTTGGAGGCTTGACTCCGCTGCTGAGCTAGGTGCCAGCTTTCTCCTTGAAGCTTGAATAATATTGGACTTCCTGCTGAGTCCCTGCTTGACAATGGAAAGAGGGTTTTATAATTCTAGGTCAAATAGAATACAAATGATTGGCATTAAATTATATCTCCAATATTCTTCACAACAGGAAGAGAGAATCTAAAAAAGCCGAAGTGTCCATTCTGTAAATTGGAAGATTACTAATTTTTTATGTAAAAAAAATCATTACCAATTTTTTTTAATAAAATGCTTAAAAGACAAATGCATGATTTAAACAAAAGTTTATTTTCCATGATGTCCCTCCAGCCGGCACCAAGGAGGTAGTCCTTCGTATCCTTACAAGGATAGGAAACACACGAGAGGTTAAAAAAAACCCTCGCAGACCCACCCTTCAGTGTGTTCCCTGTCCCTGCGAGGATAGGCACGAGAGAAAGAGCAGACTTACCTGGTGAGACGGATTCAGTGAGATTGGGGGGGCTCAGCTTCTCCTTCCCTGTGTCAAGTGCTCTGTGGCACACACCCCCTGCAGAGGGGTTCCCCAGCACTAGTGTCACGACATGGTGAACCGGGACCAGGGGTTCCTTCCCTGATCCTACCACTAGGGGGCGCCCTAGCTCGCCCTATTTCCCGAGATACTTCTGAAGGTGAAGACTCCGGGACCTCCACCCTTGCCTTATCTCCTGAGTTAGCCCTCCATCTGTTCTCTTCCCCCACCCAGCGCTATTGTACACCGCAGTACACCAACCTGACAAACAAGGCTACACAAATAAGGGTTAACAGAAAACTCCAGGCATACACAATATTCACTCACATATAACAGGAATACACTTGGGACCTGGATGAAGAGGAATAAACAAAAATAGGGAAGAGACGGGAATTACCACACTTACAAACCACACAACAGTCACAGATAACTCCTCCAACAATCCTTCTCATATGAACACCTTTTCCTCCTGAAGCCATGCAGCAAATGCTATAAAAGAAAATAGTGGTCTGGAGGGAGCACTGATGACAGAGGCCACGGGAGTAGAGGTTGGGGATTTAAAACAGCCAATCGCTGTCTTCTTCAGGTGGCAAAAAGTAAAAGGATTGAAGAGAAGAAGGAAGTATTTAAAGGGACGGGAACCAATAGGAATTAAAGGGACTCTGTCACCTGAATTTGGCGGGCTGTGTAAATGCCTTGTGTCCGGTCCGATGGGCGGTGTTTCCTCTTCTTTCATTCACCCCTTCCTTTCCCGCTGTCCGCGATATTTTCTTGAAGTTGAGTAGGTTTCCTCCGTAGTTCATGTGTGCGCAAGGCAATCTTGCCTTGCGCACGCGCAGTATGCTTTACCCAACTGCGGGCAAAGCCGAAAAGCATTACTGCGCATGCGCCGCCACACTATGTCCCGGAAGTATTTCGCTGTGTTCCATAGTGCGGCGGCGCATGCGCAGTAATGCTTTTCAGCTTTGCCCGCAGTTTGTCCGCTCCACAGCCCTCGCCCCGTCTTGCCAGGCCACCTCGGTATGGTGGGGATCCTAAATTATGTTGCCGGTTTCTCAACCAGTGTCAACTACACTTTGAATTATCCCCGCTACTGTACCCAACTGACCGTGCTAAGGTGGCTTTTGTGGTGTCCCATTTGGAGGGCGAGGCTTTGGCTTGGGTGAACCCTCTTTGGGAGCGAGATGATCCTGTGGTTTCTCAACTTGCTCTCTTTTTAGACACCTTCCGCAAGGTGTTTGATGAACCTGGTCATCTGGTATCGACTACTGAGTCCCTTTTCAAACTTTGTCAGGGGACCCTTTCTGTAGCTCAATATGCCATCCGTTTCCGGACGCTGTCCTCTGATTTAGGTTGGAATAATGAGGCTTTGGTGGGAGCATTTTGGCGAGGTTCGTCTTCTCGTATTAAGGATGAGCTGGCAGGGCAGGATACTCCTTCTGCTTTAGATGACCTTATCTCTTTGGTGACTCGCATTGATTTGCGGTTCCAGGAGCGTTCTCGTGAGGTTGTCAGAGAGACGAGACCTCCTCGTTTTTCCTCCGTTACACGTGGTACTTCTCTTTCCCAAACCACTGCAGCTTCTTCCTCTTCTTCCCCTGAGCCTATGCAGGTTGATCGCCTCAAGCCTGCCGAACAACGCCGAAAGGAGAGACTTGCACAGGGCTTATGCTTTTATTGTGGCAGCGCTTCTCATCTTCTGCGTTCTTGTCCCCAGAAGCCGGGCAACGCCTCCGCCTAGGTCAGGTAAGAGAGGCCTCCCTAGGTAGCCATGATTCCTCTCCACCTTTGATTTTGCCTGTCATTTTACACATGGGTTCCAGTCGCTTCTCTTGAGGCTTATGTGGATTCTGGTGTGGCTGGGAATTTTGTTCAACTTGAGCTGGTCGAGAGGCTTGGGATTCCTGTCAGATCCTTGGAGGTTCCTAGGCAAATAGCTTCTGTCGACGGTCAGCATTTGCGGGGGGTTGTTTCTTCTGTCACAGAGGAGATTGAGATTCAAATTGGAGCTTTACATCGAGAAAAGTTGGCATTTTATGTTTTACCGTCTTTATCCCATGCATTTCTTTTAGGACTCCCCTGGCTAAGAAACCATGAACCTACTCTGAATTGGCGTACTGGGGATGTTCTATCCTGGGGACAGTTTTGTCAAGACAGATGCCTGCTTTCCGTCAAGCCTGCTAGTCTCTCTCCCTCGGTTCCGGAACTAGCGAGTCTACCCGCAGCTTATCACTCTTTTTCGGACGTTTTCAACAAAAAGGAAGCGGAGGTCTTACCTCCGCATCGCCCATACGACTGTCTGATAGATCTTGTATCCGGCTCTACTCCTAGATGTCGTATTTATCCTCTATCACCCTCCGAGACTTCAGCCATGTCTGAATACGTTCAAGAGAATCTGGCCAGAGGCTTTATACGGAATTCCTCCTCACCTGCAGGCGCTAGTTTTTTCTTCGTCAAGAAGGACGGTTCCCTTCGTCCCTGCATTGATTACCGTGGCCTCAATAACATCACCATTAACCCCTTCCCGACCTTTGAAAAGTCGGTGCCAATCCGACCTATGACGCCTATGTGTCGTCATGGAAAGATCGCGTCCCTGCAGATCTAGTGAAAGGGTTAACTCCAATTTCACCCGATCTGCAGGGACAGGGGGAGTGGTACTTTAGCCCAGGGGGGGTGGCTTCACCCCCCCCCCCGTGGCTATGATTGCTTTGATTGGCTGTTGAAAGTGAAACTGCCGTTCAGAGCGATTTGTAATATTTCACCTAAAAGACTGGTGAAATATTACAATCCAGCCATGACCGATGCTGCAATATCATCGGCCATGGCTAGAAACACTGATGTACCCCCACACCGCCACCGATCTCCCCGGTCCTCCGTCCGGTGCTCCGCTCCCCTCCGTCGCCCTGTCTGCTCCCCCGTCCTGCCCGCTCCCCCTGTGCTCCGATGCCACCCCCCATCCTCCGATCCACCCCCCATGCTCAGATCTCCCCCCCTCATACTTACCGGGCCTCCCGGTGTCTGTCCGTCTTCTCCCTGGGCGCCGACATCTTCCAAAATGGCCGGCAGATTCGTTCCAGGTATATTTTGATCACTGTGATATAACCTATCACAGTGATCAAAATAAAAAAAATAGTAAATGACCCCCCCCCTTTATCACCCCCATAGGTAGGGACAATAATAAAATAAAGAAAATATTCTTAAATATTCTTTCTCCACTAGGGTTAGGGTATGTGCACACGGTGCGGATTTGGCTGCGGATCCGCAGCGGATTGGCCGCTGCGAATTCGTAGCAGTTTTCCATCAGGTTTACAGTACCATGTAAACCTATGGAAAACCAAATCCGCTGTGCCCATGGTGCGGAAAATACCGTGCGGAAACGCTGCATTGTATTTTCCGCAGCATGTCAATTTTGTGCGGATTCCGCAGGTGAAATCCGCACAAAAAAACACTGGAAATCCGCAGGTAAAACGCAGTGCCTTTTACCTGCGGATTTTTCAACAATCGTGCGGAAAAATCTCACACGAATCCGCAATGTGGGCACATAGCCTTAGGGTTAGGGTTGGAATTAGCATTAGGGTTGGAAATAGGGTTAAGATTAGGCTTGTGGTTAGGGTTATGGATAGGGTTAGGGGTGTGTTGGGGTTAAAGTTGGGGTTAGGGTTGGGATTAGGGTTACGGGTGTGTTAGGGTTGTGGTTAGGGGTGTGTTGGGTTTAGGGTTGTGATTAGGGTTATCGCTACAGTTGGGATAAGGGTTAGGGGTGTGTTGGGGTTAGTGTTGAAGTTAGAATTGAGGGGTTTCCACTGTTTAGGCACATCAGGGGTCTCCAAACGCAACATGGCGCCACCATTGATTCCAGCCAATCTTGCGTTCAAAAAATCAAATGGTGCTCCCTCCCTTCTGAGCCCCGACGTGCGCCCAAACAGTGGTCTACCCCCACATATGGGGTACCAGCGTACTCAGGACAAACTGGGCAACAACTATTGGGGTCCAATTTCTCCTGTTACCCTTGCGAAAATAAAAAATTGCTTGCTAAAACATAATTTTTGAGGAAAGAAAAATTATTTTTTATATTCACGGCTCTGCGTTATAAACTTCTGTGAAGCACTTGGGGGTTGAAAGTGCTCACCACACATCTAGATAAGTTCCTTGGGGGGGTCTAGTTTCCAAAATGGGGTCACTTGTGGGGGGGTTCTACTGTTTAGGCACATCAGGGGCTCTGCAAATGCAGCATGACGCCCGCAGACCATTCCATCAAAGTCTGCATTTCAAAAGTCACTACTTCCCTTCCGAGCCCCGACGTGTGCCCAAACAGTGGTTTACCCCCACATGTGAGGTATCCGTGTACTCAGGACAAACTGGGCAACAACTATTGGGGTCTAATTTCTTTTGTTACCCTTGAGAAAATAAAAAATTGCTTGCTAAAACATCATTTTTGAGGAAAGAAAAATTATTTTTTTATTTTCACGGTTCTGCGTTATAAACTTCTATGAAGCACTTGGGGGTTTAAAGTGGTCACCGCACATCTAGATTAGTTCCATGGGAGGTCTAGTTTCCAAAATGGGGTCACATGTGGGGGAGCTCCAATGTTTAGGCACACAGGGGCTCTCCAAACGCGACATGGTGTCCGCTAACGATTGGAGCTAATTTTTCATTCAAAAGTCAAATGGCGCTCTTTCCCTTCTGAGCCCTGCCGCGTGCCCAAACAGTGGTTTACCCCCACATGTGAGGTATCCGTGTACTCAGGAGAAATTGCCCAATAAATTTTAGGATCCATATTATCCTGTTGCCCATGTGGAAATGAACAAATTGAGGATAAATGAAATTTTTTGTGAAAAAAAAGTATTTTTTCGGATCAATTTGTGAAGCACATGGGGGTTCAAAGTGTTCACTATGCATCTAGATAAGTTCCTTGGGGGGTCTAGTTTCGAAAATGGGGTCACATGTGGGGGAGCTCCAATGTTTAGGCACACAGGGGCTCTCCAAACGCGACATGGTGTCCGCTAACAATTGGAGCTAATTTTTCAATCAAAAGTCAAATGGCGCTCCTTCCCATCCGAGCCTTACCATGTGCCCAAACAGTGGTTTGTGACCACATATGAGGTATCGGTGTACTCAGGAGAAATTTTCCAACACATTTTAGGATCCATTTTATCCTGTTGCCCATGTGAAAATGAAAAAATTGAGGCTAAAATAAATTTTTTGTGAAAAATAAAGTTCTTTTTCATTTTTACGGATCAATTTGTGAAGCACCTGGGGGTTCAAAGTGCTCACTATGCATCTAGATAAGCTCCTTGGGGGGTCTAGTTTCCAAAATGGGGTCACTTGTGGGGAAGCTCCAATGTTTAGGCACACAGGGGCTCTCCAAACGCGACATGGTGTCCGCTAAAGATTGGAGCCAATTTTTCATTGAAAAAGTCAAATGGCGCTCCTTCCCTTCCGAGCCCTGTCGTGCACCCAGACAGTGGTTCCCCCCGCATATGGGGTATCGGCATACTCAGAACAAATTGTACAATAACGTTTGTGGTCCAGTTTCTCTTTTTACCCTTGGGAAAAAAAAAAAATTGTTGCTAAAACATCATTTTTGTGACTAAAAAGTTAAATGTTCATTTTTTCCTTCCATGTTGCTAATGCTGCTGTGAAGTATCTGAAGGGTTAATAAACTTCTTGAATGTAGTTTTGAGCACCTTGAGGGGTGCAGTTTTTAGAATGGTGTCACTTTTGGGTATTTTCAGCCATACAGACCCCTCAAACTGACTTCAAATGTGAGGTGGTCCCTAAAAAAAATGGTTTTGTAAATTTCGTTGTAAAAATGAGAAATCGCTGGTCAAATTTTAACCCTTATAACTTCCTAGCAAAAAAAAATGTTGTTTCCAAAATTGTGCTGATGTAAAGTAGACATGTAGGAAATGTTATTTATTAACTATTTTGTGTCACATATCTCTCTGGTTTAACAGAATAAAAATTCAAAATTTGAAAATTGCAAGATTTTCAAAATTTTTGCCAAATTTCCATTTTTTTCACAAATAAACGCAAAAATGATTGACCTAAATTCACCACTAACATGAAGCCCAGTATGTCACGAAAAAACAATCTCAGAACCGTTAGGATCCGTTGAAGCGTTCCCGAGTTATTACCTCATAAGAGGACACTGGTCAGAAATGCAAAAAATGGCCAGGTCATTAAGGTCAAAATAGGCTTGGTCATGAAGGGGTTAAAAACAAGTATCCACTTCCTATCATCCCAGAACTTTTTGATCGTCTGCGTGGAGCACGAATCTTCACTAAACTGGATCTCAGAGGAGCTTACAACTTGATCCGAATTTGTTCGGGTGAGGAATGGAAGACTGCGTTTAACACCAGAGACGGTCATTATGAGTATTTGGTGATGCCTTTCGGCTTATGTAATGCTCCTGCAGTTTTTCAATAGTTGGTGAATGATGTTTTTCGGGACCTACTTTACGCCTGTGTAGGGGCGTACTTGGACGACATCCTTGTGTTTTCACCGGATCTGCTTTCTCATAGGAGACATGTGCGGCAAGTTCTTCTCCGTCTGAAGGAGAATCGTCTATATGCTAAACTTGAGAAGTGTGCCTTCGAACAGTCGTCCCTGCCATTCCTGGGCTTCATCATCTCTGATTCTGGTCTGTGTATGGATCCGGCTAAAGTTTCTGCCGTATTCAACTGGCCACGTCCGCTTGGAGTTAAGGCAATTCAGCGCTTTATAGGATTCATGAATTACTATCGGCAATTTATTCCTCATTTTTCTCCTCCTTGTCGGCTTCCATCTCCTCTTTGATAAAGAAGGGTGCCAATCCTCATCTTTGGCCAGCAGAGGCTGAAAAGGCTTTCCACTCTCTCAAAGAAGCATTCGCCTCCGCTCCTTTACTCCATCGCCCTGAAGCTAATAAACCCTTCTTCCTAGAGGTTGACGCCTCTGCTGTCGGTGCCGGAGCTGTGCTTTCTCAGAAGTCTTCTACTGGTCGTCTTGTGCCCTGTGGTTTCTTCTCCAAGAGTTTCTCTTCTTCTGAAATGATGTACAATAACAAATTGTATTGTGGTACCGTGTTAGCCAGAAAAATCGATGTGAATACTTTTCTGCCCAATGATGACAGAAGTATTCTAGGAGTGATACCTTTATTGGCTAACCAGAAAATAATATGTTTACAAGCTTTCAGAGCACAGAGGCTCCTTCTTCAGGCAAGATTACAAATAGATTAATAAGAAAAAAGCACAATATTTAAAGAATACTACTACTACTACAGGAGGACATTTGTTAGGGGGTGGCAAGTGTGAGGAGTCCATACATAAGCCAAGATAATCAAATTAGGCATTTTCTTACAAATGGAGAGGCAGTGGGAACAATGTTCTTAGTTATCTGGAGTACTTCAGGTGGAGGTGTGAATTGTATCCATGTAGGGACTCATAAATCCAGGTGTTAAATTGAGTCCTAGTGTCAACGAATTAAACATATTCGTTAGTTTGTATTCCCAAATTTTTCTTTTCCTGTGGTCCTTAAAATTACCGTTTAGTATTAAGACTTTTAAATCTGTCATATTGTGTCCAGGTCCAGAGAAATGTTTTCCCACCGGTGTGTCCATTTCATTCCTGATTGTGTGTCTGTGTAGATTCATCCTAGTTTGTAGTCTTTGCATAGTTTCCCCTATATTCGTCCGTGTACCAAACACAAATCAGGACTACAAGGTCATGGGCTCCTTTTCTTGTACATCCTCCAACGTGGTGTACATGATACAATGTACGAGGTGCCCTGGAAGTATTTATATACAGGTCCTTCTCAAAAAATTAGCATATAGTGTTAAATTTCATTATTTACCATAATGTAATGATTACAATTAAACTTTCATATATTATAGATTCATTATCCACCAACTGAAATTTGTCAGGTCTTTTATTGTTTTAATACTGATGATTTTGGCATACAACTCCTGATAACCCAAAAAACCTGTCTCAATAAATTAGCATATCAAGAAAAGGTTCTCTAAACGACCTATTACCCTAATCTTCTGAATCAACTAATTAACTCTAAACACATGCAAAAGATACCTGAGGCTTTTATAAACTCCCTGCCTGGTTCATTACTCAAAACCCCCATCATGGGTAAGACTAGCGACCTGACAGATGTCAAGAAGGCCATCATTGACACCCTCAAGCAAGAGGGTAAGACCCAGAAAGAAATTTCTCAACAAATAGGCTGTTCCCAGAGTGCTGTATCAAGGCACCTCAATGGTAAGTCTGTTGGAAGGAAACAATGTGGCAGAAAACGCTGTACAACGAGAAGAGGAGACCGGACCCTGAGGAATATTGTGGAGAAGGACCGATTCCAGACCTTGGGGAACCTGAGGAAGCAGTGGACTGAGTCTGGTGTGGAAACATCCAGAGCCACCGTGCACAGGCGTGTGCAGGAAATGGGCTACAGGTGCCGCATTCCCCAGGTAAAGCCACTTTTGAACCATAAACAGCGGCAGAGGCGCCTGACCTGGGCTACAGAGAAGCAGCACTGGACTGTTGCTAAGTGGTCCCAAGTACTTTTTTCTGATGAAAGCAAATTTTGCATGTCATTCGGAAATCAAGGTGCCAGAGTCTGGAGGAAGACTGGGGAGAAGGAAATGCCAAAATGCCTGAAGTCCAGTGTCAAGTACCCACAGTCAGTGATGGTGTGGGGTGCCATGTCAGCTGCTGGTGTTGGTCCACTGTGTTTCATCAAGGGCAGGGTCAATGCAGCTAGCTATCAGGAGATTTTGGAGCACTTCATGCTTCCATCGGCTGAAATGCTTTATGGAGATGAAGATTTCATTTTTCAGCACGACCTGGCACCTGCTCACAGTGCCAAAACCACTGGTAAATGGTTTACTGACCATGGTATTACTGTGCTCAATTGGCCTGCCAACTCTCCTGACCTGAACCCCATAGAGAATCTGTGGGATATTGTGAAGAGAAAGTTGAGAGACGCAAGACCCAACACTCTGGATGAGCTTAAGGCCGCTATTGAAGCATCCTGGGCCTCCATAACATCTCAGCAGTGTCACAGGCTGATTGCCTACATGCCACGCCGCATTGAAGCAGTCATTTCTGCCAAAGGATTCCCGACCAAGTATTGAGTGCATAACTGAACATTATTATTTGATGGTTTTTTTGTTTGTTATTAAAAAACACTTTTATTTGATTGGATGGGTGAAATATGCTAATTTATTGAGACAGGTTTTTTGGGTTATCAGGAGTTGTATGCCAAAATCATCAGTATTAAAACAATAAAAGACCTGACAAATTTCAGTTGGTGGATAATGAATCTATAATATATGAAAGTTTAATTGTAATCATTACATTATGGTAAATAATGAAATTTAACACTATATGCTAATTTTTTGAGAAGGACCTGTAGGGGAAACTATGCAAAGACTACAAACTAGGATGAACCTACACAGACACACAATCAGGAATGAAGTGGACATACCGGTGGGAAAACATTTCTCTGGACCCGGACACAGTATGACAGATTTAAAAGTCTTAATACTAAACGGTAATTTTAAGGACCACAGGGAAAGAAAAATTTGGGAATACAAACTAATGAATATGTTTACTTCGGTGACACTAGGACTCAATTTAACACCTGGATTTATGATTACATTTCAAAAACCTGACCGGCACATCCAAACATAGACTAAGTGTGAACAGGTGCTGAACCTAGAGTCACCAACTCGTATATAGTTAAGTAAATAAGGCAGCACACTGCAGCGCTAAAACCTGCAAACTTGAAACACGAAATTTGAAATGCATTACTGCACTAGAAATATGAAAAATGAGAGCGTTTAGCACATAAAAATGGCCAATTTTATGTGTACCTGGTAACCCTTTTACGGCATCTCTCTTATACCAGGTCCTAAACTTGCCTTTTAGGACCAGGTATAAGAGAGATGCCGCAAAGGGGCTACCAGGTACACATAAAATTGGCCATTTTTATGCGCTAAACGCTCTCATTTTTCATATTTCTAGTGCAGTAATGCAGTTCAAATTTCGTGTTTCAAGTTTGCAGGTTTTAGTGCTGCAGTGTGCTGCCTTATTTACTTAATTAATTACCTGGATTTATGAGTCACTACATGGATACAATTCACACCTCCTCCTGACATACTCCAGATAACTAAAGGTACCGTCACACTTAGCGACGCTGCAGCGATACCGACAACGATCCGGATCGCTGCAGCGTCGCTGTTTGGTCGCTGGAGAGCTGTCACACAGACCGCTCTCCAGCGACCAACGATCCCGAGGTCCCCGGTAACCAGGGTAAACATCGGGTAACTAAGCGCAGGGCCGCGCTTAGTAACCCGATGTTTACCCTGGTTACCAGCGTAAAAAAACAAACAGTACATACTTAGGCCGGCTTCACACTCAGCGTATGAAAATACGGTCCGTATATTACGGCCGTAATACGCTGAAATGTCCCGAAAATAGTGGTCCGTAGCTCCTCCGTAGGCAGGGTGTGTCAGCGTTTTTTGCGCATGGCATCCTCCGTATGTAATCCGTATGGCATCCGTACTGCGTGGTTTTCTCGCAGGCTTGCAAAACCAACATACCGCTATAGAAGTGATCCATGTGTCCCAAAAAGAAAAAAAAAATATATATATATATATATATACTGTCTATATATATATATATATATATATATAATGTCAGTAGACACATATATGTATATATATTAATATTTTTTCCAGCGCTATACAGCTTGAAAGCCGGTAATTCAATTACCGGCTTTTTCCTTCTCCTTCCTAAAACCCGACATGATTTGAGACATGGTTTACATAAAGTAAACCATGTCTTCTCTCCATTTTTTTTGCAGATTCCACACTACTAATGTCAGTAGAGTGTATCTGCAAAATTTGGCCGTTCTAGCTCTTAAAATAAAGGGTTAAATGGTGGAAAAAATTGGCGTGGGCTCCCGCGCAATTTTCTCCGCCAGAGTAGTAAAGCCAGTGACTAAGGGCAGATATTAATAGCCTGGAGAGGGTCCATGGTTATTGGCCCCCCCTGGCTAAAAATATCTGCCCCCAGCCACCCCAGAAAAGGCACATCTGTAAGATGCGCCTATTCTGGCACTTGGCCACTCTCTTCCCATTCCCGTGTAGCGGTGGGATATGGGGTAATGAAGGGTTAATGCCACCTTGCTATTGTAAGGTGACATTAAGCCTAATTAATAATGGAGAGGCGTCAATTATGACACCTATCCATTATTAATCCAATTGTAGTAAAGGGTTAAATAAAACACAAACACATTATTTAAAATTATTTTAATGAAATAAAAACAATGGTTGTTTGAGTATTTTATTCTACGCCCAATCCAGTCACTGAAGACCCTCGTTCTGTGAAAGAAATAACATAATAAACCAACAATATACTTACCCTCCGCAGATCTGTAACGTCCAACGATGTAAATCCTTCTGAAGGGGTTAAAACATTTTGCAGCAAGGAGCTTTGCTAATGCAATGCTACTCCTCGCTGCAAAACCCCGGGGAATGAGTCTAAATATAGATCAATGAGCTATATTTAGCTTCATTTGCGGTGAGGCGCCCTCTGCTGGCTGTTTATAGATCGTGGGAACTTGCCTAGAAAGCCTGGGAGCTTTCTAGGAAATTTCCCACGATCTATGAACAGCCAGCAGAGGGCGCCTCACCGCAAATGAAGCTAAATATAGCTCATTGATCTATATTTAGACTCATTCCCCGGGGTTTTGCAGCGAGGAGCAGCCTGCATTAGCAAAGCTCCTTGCTGCAAAATGTTTTAACCCCTTCAGAAGGATTTACATCGTTGGACGTTACAGATCTGCGGAGGGTAAGTATATTGTTGGTTTATTATGTTATTTCTTTCACAGAACGAGGGTCTTCAGTGACTGGATTGGGCGTAGAATAAAATACTCCAACAACCATTGTTTTTATTTCATTAAAATAATTTTAAATAATGTGTTTGTGTTTTATTTAACCCTTTACTACAATTGGATTAATAATGGATAGGTGTCATAATTGACGCCTCTCCATTATTAATTAGGCTTAATGTCACCTTACAATAGCAAGGTGGCATTAACCCTTCATTACCCCATATCCCACCGCTACACGGGAATGGGAAGAGAGTGGCCAAGTGCCAGAATAGGCGCATCTTCCAGATGTGCCTTTTCTGGGGTGGCTGGGGGCAGATATTTTTAGCCAGGGGGGGGCCAATAACCATGGACCCTCTCCAGGCTATTAATATCTGCCCTCAGTCACTGGCTTTACTACTCTGGCGGAGAAAATTGCGTGGGAGCCCACTCCAATTTTTTCCACCATTTAACCCTTTATTTTAAGAGCTAGAACGGCCAAATTTTGCAGATACACACTACTGACATTAGTAGTGTGGAATCTGCAAAAAAAATGGGGAGAAGACATGGTTTACTGTATGTAAACCATGTCTCAAATCATGTCGGGTTTTAGGAAGGAGAAGGAAAAAGCCGGTAATTGAATTACCGGCTTTCAAGCTGTATAGCGCTGGAAAAAATATTAATATATATACATATATGTGTCTCACTGACATATATATATATATACCTATTCTATGTGTACACATTTATTCTACCTATTCTACTGTAAGCTGTCAGTGTGATTTTACTGTACACCGCACTGAATTGCCGGCTTTTCTCTCTAACAGCGCTGCGTATTTCTCGCAAGTCACACTGCTTGTCCGTGTGTAATCCGTATTTTTCACGCTTCCATAGACTTTCATTGGCGTATTTCTTGCGCAGTACGGTGACAAACGCAGCATGCTGCGATTTTGTACGGCCGTAGAAAGCCGTATAATACTGATCAGTAAAATACGGCAGATAGGAGCAGAGGCATAGAGAATAATTGTGCCGTATTTTTTGCGAGTTTTACGGACGTAGTTTCTGCGCTCTTACGTCCGTAAAACTCGCAAGTGTGAAGCCGGCCTTACATTCAGCTGTCTGTCCCTTGCCGTCTGGTTCCTGCACTGACTGCTGGCCGTAAAGTGAAAGCACAGCACAGCCACAGCGGTGAGTCACCGCTGTGTGACTCACCGCTGTGCTGTGCTTTCACTTTCACTTTACGGCCAGCAGTCAGTGCAGGAAGCAGACGGCAAGGGACAGACAGCTGAATGTAAGTATGTCCAATAGTAGAGAAAACATACATCCGCACTGCTCAAAGGTCCAACTCAGTGACCGTATTATAATATCGGTCTAGCACCACAGAAAGTGATACTGGCTGTATGAATCCTTTACACCTGAATCAACGGGGTGCTGCTGCCAGGAAAAATGTGTGCAGAATCCAAATGGCAAAAAAGAAAAAGTAGGCGCGCACTTACCCTGTTGCGGTGAATATCACTTTATTAGGACATATAAACAAACGGATAGCAGGGAGGGATAGGGTCAGCCACGGACAACGATCGTTTCGTGCTCTACGGAACTTCAACGGGTCCTAATGCTGAGTGGAACAGGAAGGAGTTTTATAGACCCATCTGGATCCCAGACTCCTCCCCCTGGACTCCAAACATAAACAGTGTTACATTTAAAACAAAATGGTATTAAAAACAACAATAATAAAATAGCACATGCTGAGAACTACAAATAAACCGAATACAGCTTTTAGAAACCAAGATTGAGACACTTTTATAAGAAAACCGACATGTCGACTTTGTCATTTAAACCAGATGGTCCTGCTGTGTCTGCGCGCAGGATCCATCTGGCTTCTCTGCGCAGCAGGAGGCGGCGCAAATCCCCTCCTCCCTCAGGCAACGAGACCCGCTCCAAACCCGCAAATCTTAGTACTTGGGCATCTCCTGCATGGCAAGTGTGTAGATGGTCTATTAAAGGGAACCTGTCACCCCGTTTTTTGAGATTGAGCTATAAATACTGTTAAATAGGGCCTGCGCTGTGTGTTCCTATAGTGTATGTAGTGTACCCCGATTCCCCATGTATGCTGAGAAATAACTTACCAAAGTCGCCGTTTTCGCCTGTCAATCAGGCTGGTCAGGTCGGGAGGGCGTGGTGACATCGGTGGTTCTTCCTCAGCTTTACGTTGGTGGCGTAGTGGCGTAGTGGTGAAGACACAGCGCGCGATCTGCGCTGTAATCCCTTGCATCGGTGGGGGCGGCCATCTTCCTGGGGCCGCGCGTGCGCAGATCGAGTGCTCTGCTGCACGGGGCTTCAGGAAAATGGCCGCGGGATGCCGCGCGTGCGCATTAGAGATCGCGGCGGCCATTTTCCCAAAGCCGAGATGCAAACTCGGCTTTGGGAAAATGGCCGCCGCGATCTCTAATGCGCACGCGCGGCATCCCGCGGCCATTTTCCTGAAGCCCCGTGCAGCAGAGCACTCGATCTGCGCACGCGCGGCCCCAGGAAGATGGCCGCCCCCACCGATGCAAGGGATTACAGCGCAGATCGCGCGCTGTGTCTTCACCACTACGCCACTACGCCACCAACGTAAAGCTGAGGAAGAACCACCGATGTCACCACGCCCTCCCGACCTGACCAGCCTGATTGACAGGCGAAAACGGCGACTTTGGTAAGTTATTTCTCAGCATACATGGGGAATCGGGGTACACTACATACACTATAGGAACACACAGCGCAGGCCCTATTTAACAGTATTTATAGCTCAATCTCAAAAAACGGGGGTGACAGGTTCCCTTTAACCTTGGAGCTCCTTTCCCTGTTCTAATGGAGTAAAAATGCTCCCTAATCCGAACAAACAGTGGGCACGAAACGATCGTTTCGTGGGCCGTAGAGCACGAAACGATCGTTGTCCGTGGCTGACCCTATCCCTCCCTGCTATCCGTTTGTTTATATGTCCTAATAAAGTGATATTCACCGCAACAGGGTAAGTGCGTGCCTACTTTTTCTTTTTTGCCATTTGGATTCTGCATACATTTTTCCTGGCAGCAGCACCCCGTTGATTCAGGTGTAAAGGATTCATACAGCCAGTATCACTTTCTGTGGTGCTAGACCGATATTATAATACGGTCACTGAGTTGGACCTTTGAGCAGTGCGGATGTATGTTTTCTCTACTATTGGACTTTGCATTTTGATTTTCTTTGTACACACTACCAGCACGCTTGGTCGCTCACACCCTTGCACCAGGTGATCATTAACAGACTTTTGCTTGTTAGCACTGTTTCCTTATCACATGGACTCCTAGCAGGGAGGGAAAATGTGGATGCTTATTTTTCTGAATGTGAACTACACGACAACGTTTTTTCACTTAGCACAAAGACGCTGGAACACAAACTATTTATGGCCGCAGAAAGAGAGGTAAATTTGTTTTGGACAAATAATTCTTTGAAGTCCTACATGGAGTGCGGTCGAGTACCGCGAGGACTGCGTGTCATAAAAGAAATGGCTCAATATAAAGATAATGTATCCTTCATTAAAGAGTGGGAGAAAATCTTACTACAATGCTCCCAGGAATTACTCCGCCTCGTGTTGAAGCAAAACATTATTAATTATGAAGCCACTAAAGCCGAACTTACTAAAACTAAAGAAGAATTGAGAACCAGGTTGTCTGACACACAATGGTCAACTATTGACAAAAAACTGGATACAAAACTGGTCATTTTGCAAAATGAGATAAAGCAAAGGAAAAGAGACAAATTTATAAGAGACAAAATTGATTTTGAAACAGACAGAATTTTTACTTGGAATAAAGGCAGCCTATCAGAAGGCCATCGCAGATCCCGCAACAAATGGAATCAGAACAAGGGACAAGGACGTAACAAGTCCCTGTTTAAAAAGAACAAAAATAAAAAAGATTACCTTACAACAGACTCAGACTCAAGTGCTACCGAGGATCCTTGTACATCTAAAAACCAAATGCCATTGCCACCAGCATCTATCTCAGGTGTTTCCCCTTTAGACGCAGGACGCGCCGAGGGGGTAGGAGAAATGGCAGAAGAAAATCCAAAAAAAAGGCGGCAAGTTTCGTGGCGGCCAACGAAGTAGCGGTTGTTAATTTAACCCCACGAACCTTGAGTGAAGCACATCTGTCGGTGTCAGAGGCGTAGCTAGAGCTTTTGCCGCCCGGGGCTGTTCCCGAGTTTGGCGCCCCCCCTCCCCCCCCCGGCTCAATACACACAAAGGTTACCAAAAACGGTTTTCCTGTTTTGTAGAACTTAAACTGGGCCTAATGGTGTCACCGCCACATGCCACACCTGTGACTTAATACCACCACACCATGACCAGGCCACATAGTGACCGAATAATACTACATACAAGGGACAAATACCACAACACCATTTCCAGACCACATATTACCACCACATAGTGACTGAATACTACAATACTGATCAGTAATAAAAAAAAAACCACAATACTATCACCATAAGTGCCAGTATTCACAGGAGATCTGTACTTAGTATGCAGTGTCTGTGTAGAGGTAATACAGAGATCGCTGGTGACATTATACACAGGACCTCTATATAGTATACAGTGTATAGTGTCAGTGTATAGGTAACACTGACTCACCAGTGACGTCTCTAGGTGAAGTCCTTCATCTTTCATCCAGCACAGACCGCCATCATTCCTTCCAGCCAGGACTCGTTTCTGCAGGAAATAACACAGTTATCTCGAGCTCCGCTTGCAGAACACATTACTTAATTTTTCACAACTTCTACATTACATCACATGAAGAAAAAAAGGTGATATAGTGTCACTCTGCACAGTAACAGGACCGCCCCCCCATTTAAAACAGTATACTCAAAAAATAAAATAAATACATCACTGCAGTAATAATATCCCTTAATTAGCCCCTATGGTAATAATATTCCCCACCCTGGCCCCGTTTCTCATTCCTGGCTCCAGCCATATGTTCTCGCATCCTGCCCTCATGAGTATCCATTCTACCCCATATGATCTCCACATCCTGCCCCACCAGCCTCCATCGTATCCGTCCTGCCCCATGATCCAATCCTGCCCCGTGTCTCCAATCATGCCCCGTATCTACATTCTGCCCATGCCTCAAGTCCTGCCCCCAGTGTGTCCAGCATATTACCCCCATGTTGTCCAGCAATCTGCCCCAGTGTGTCCAGCATATTACCCCCATGTTGTCCAGCAATCTGCCCCAGTGTGTCCAGCATATTACCCCCAGTGTGTCCAGCAATCTGCCCCAGTATGTCCAGCACTGCCCCCAGTGTGTCCAGCAATCTGCCCCAGTGTCCAGCCTTTCCCCAGTGTGTCCAGCAGTCTGCCCCAGTGTGTCCAGCATATTACCCCCAGTGTCCAGCATTGCCCCAGTGTGTCCAGCATATTACCCCCAGTGTGTCCAGCAATCTGCCCCAGTGTCCAGCATTGCCCCAGTGTGTCCAGAAGTCTGCCCCAGGGTCTCCAGCATTGCCTCAATGTGTCCAGAAATCTGCCCCAGGGTCTCCAGTATTGCCCCAGTGTGTCCAGCAATCTGCCCCATGGTCTCCTGTATTGCCCCAGTGTGTCCAGCATTCTGCAACATGGTCTCCAGTATTGCCCCGGTGTATCCAGCAATCTGCCCCATGGTCTCCTGTATTGCCCCAGTGTGTCCAGCATTCTGCCCCATGGTCTCCAGTATTGCCCCGGTGTGTCCAGCAATCTGCCCCATGGTCTCCAGTATTGCCCCAGTATGTCCAGAAGTCTGCCCAGGGTCTCCAGCATTGCCTCAATGTGTCCTGAAATCTGCCCCATGGTCTCCAGTATTCAGTGTGTCCAGCATTCTGCCCCATGGTCTCCAGTATTGCCCCAGTGTGTCCAGCAATCTGCCCCATGGTCTTCTGTATTGCCCCAGTGTGTCCAGCATTCTGCCACATGGTCTCCTGTATTGCCCCAGTGTGTCCAGCATTCTGCCCCATGGTCTCCAGTATTGCCCCAGTGTGTCCAGCAATCTGCCCCATGGTCTCCTGTATTGCCTCAGTGTGTCCAGCAATCTGCCCCATGGTCTCCTGTATTGCCCCAGTGTGTCCAGCAGTCTGCCACATGGTCTCCTGTATTGCCCCAGTGTGTCCAGCAATCTGCCCCATGGTCTCCTGTATTGCCCCAGTGTGTCCAGCATTCTGCCCCATAGTCTCCTGTATTGCCCCAGTGTGTCCAGCAATCTGCCCCATGGTCTCATGTATTGCCCCAGTGTGTCCAGCAATCTGCCCCATGGTCTCATGTATTGCCCCAGTGTGTCCAGCAATCTGCCCCATGGTCTCCTGTATTGCCCCAGTGTGTCCAGCAATCTGCCCCATAGTCTCCTGTATTGCCCCAGTGTGTCCAGCATTCTGCCCCATGGTCTCCAGTACTGCCCCAGTGTGTCCAGCAATCTGCCCCATGGTCTCCAGTATTGCCCCAGTGTGTCCAGCATTGCCCCAGCCCCAGACAGTCAGACATAAAGAAAAAAAAAAAAAAGTAAAATCCTCACCTCTCCCGTTCCTAGCGCAGGTCCGGTGCAGTCAGCGTCTCTCCGGCTCTGCGACGCTCAGGACAGAGAGGCAGAGCGGCGCGCACAGTGATGACGTCATCGCGCCCTCTGCTCTGAGACGTCGCAGAGTCAGAGGACGCTGCAGCTGCCGGCGCCGCAGGAACCAGGAGAGGTGAGTATAGAGCGGGGGGCGGGGGCGGGGTCCGGGGGTGGGGGGAGCTGGCCCTGGTCGTGGCGGCGGACGGCGCCGCCCGAAGATTTAAAGGGGCGTCTTTTTTTTTTTTTTTTTTTCTTCTCCTGCAGCGCCGGCCGCCCCCCGCATTGTGCCGCCCGGGGCGGACCGCCCCCCCCCCCGCACCCCTCTTCCTACGCCACTGGTCGGTGTTGTCCAAAGGATTGAATTTTTGTATAGCAGAACCATTTAACCTGGTAGATTTTAAAATCGACCTTTTCAAGGCGGTTCGCAAGATCCATTTGTTTAAGTCGTTTTCTGCAGTTAGTAACCATGCCACCCCCCGTGAAGTGTTCCCAGGTGAGTCACCTTGCCATGTGGGTCCCCTGGGCTTTTTTGTCACAGAGGACCCATTTGGTGATGTGCGGGAAGAGACCCGTGACCTTTTGGATTCTATGAGCATTACTCCGGTTTCTGCAAGTCATAAAGATAGAGTAACTGCACCTTTTACTGGAGGTAATAAATCTACCTATATGCCCCCAGTAGCCCCAGGTAATCTTGTAGATGTTTTCCAATCGCAGGTTTTAAAAGACATGGAGGCTTTAATATATGAAAAGCCCATAGAAAACCTTCTTTTAAAGGAAAAACAAGCTTTGGGTGAAATACAGGGCTGGTCTGATGTGATTGTCCGTAGTGCGGATAAAGGTGGCAACGTGGTGCTGCTTACAAGAGAATATTACAAAACAGAGGCATTGAGACAGTTGTCAGATGATACAACGTATTTGAAGCTTAAGGGGGACCCTACGGTAAAATTTAAAAATCTCTTGCGTTCGTTGCTAAGAGATTTTGTGGATAAAAAGGTGTTTTCTTGTAAACAGGCTGAAAAGCTACTACCGGATTTTCCGAGACGCCCACATTGGTATCACATACCGAAATTACACAAATCAGTGGAAGCCCCCCCCTGGCCGTCCCATAGTGTCAGGGGTTGGTTCGTTAACTGAGCCTATCTCCTCTTACATCGACTGGCTGCTGCGCCCCCTGCTGTTGGATGTCCCTTCGTTTATTAAAGACACGGGAGACTTTCTGAATGTGATTAAGGATTTTGAATGGCAGGAGTCATATGCTCTGACTTCGATTGATGTCGAAAGTCTTTATACACGTATTCCACAAAAGTTGGGGGTGGAAACAATTAGAAGCATTTTGGAGAATACTCCCACTGGTCATGACACTGTGGAGTTCATTTGTGATGGACTCTCGTTCATTTTAGAACACAATGCTTTTTCTTTTGACGGCCAGTGGTACCTGCAGACGGTGGGTACCGCTATGGGTACCCCCGTCGCATGTACCCTGGCAAACCTCTTTCTTGCGAGGTTTGAAGAGGAATATATTTATTCCAACAAAAACCCATTTCTTCGACATATCAAGCTATATGCTAGGTATGTGGATGACATGTTCATGGTGTGGGATGGGCACCAGGATGCCTTCACGGAGTTCGTGAGGTACCTGGGGACATCCAATACCATGAACATGGGGTTTACCTCGCAATTTGGAGGCACCAACTTGGTTTTTTTGGATGTCCAGTTATGCATTGAGGACGGGGGGATCTCCACTAGAGTATATCGTAAACCCTCGGCATGTAATTCTTTATTACATTATAACAGTGCTCATCCGCCATACATGAAGGGATCTCTGCCCTATAGTCAACTTCTTAGGGTTAAGAGAATCAATAGTGATCCTGCAGGTTTTGCGCAGCAGTCAGTCGACTTGATTGGAAGATTTAAGAAACGTGGGTACCCCCCATCTATTTTAAAAAATGCCTACGACAAAGCAGCAGCCACGGATGTTTCCACCACCTCCAAAAAAAGACAAAAAGAAGAAAAAAAGTTTGTCTTCAGTTTTAAGTTTGTCCCTCTTGACAACCACATCAGAACCGTCATACGTAAAAATTGGTGTATTTTACGTCAAGATACTGACCTCAAAGAAATAATAGATAGGGGACCTCTCTTTGCTAGCCGTCGCAGTACAAACATTAGAGACAGCATAGTCCGCAACCGCTTTGTCACTACCAAAAATAATTGGCTCACAGATAGTGTCCCTAAAGGCAACTTCACATGCGGGGGTTGCAACTTCTGCAAGTACCATCATACAGGTAATAGAATTAGAGTAGGTCATATCCAGCACACTGTACGGGACTTTATTTCTTGCAGGACTACCCATGTCGTCTATGTTCTTTTTTGTCCGTGCAGACGCTTCTATATTGGCAAAACCTTCCGCCCACTGTTTGTTCGGATTAGGGAGCATTTTTACTCCATTAGAACAGGGAAAGGAGCTCCAAGGTTAATAGACCATCTACACACTTGCCATGCAGGAGATGCCCAAGTACTAAGATTTGCGGGTTTGGAGCGGGTCTCGTTGCCTGAGGGAGGAGGGGATTTGCGCCGCCTCCTGCTGCGCAGAGAAGCCAGATGGATCCTGCGCGCAGACGCAGCAGGACCATCTGGTTTAAATGACAAAGTCGACATGTCGGTTTTCTTATAAAAGTGTCTCAATCTTGGTTTCTAAAAGCTGTATTCGGTTTATTTGTAGTTCTCAGCATGTGCTATTTTATTATTGTTGTTTTTAATACCATTTTGTTTTAAATGTAACACTGTTTATGTTTGGAGTCCAGGGGGAGGAGTCTGGGATCCAGATGGGTCTATAAAACTCCTTCCTGTTCCACTCAGCATTAGGACCCGTTGAAGTGCCGTAGAGCACGAAACGATCGTTGTCCGTGGCTGACCCTATCCCTCCCTGCTATCCGTTTGTTTATATGTCCTAATAAAGTGATATTCACCGCAACAGGGTAAGTGCGCGCCTACTTTTTCTTTTTTGCCATTTGAATGTAAGTATGTACTGTTTGTTTTTTTACGCTGGTAACCAGGGTAAACATCGGGTTACTAAGCGCGGCCCTGCGCTTAGTTACCCGATGTTTACCCTGGTTACCAGTGAAGACATCGCTGAATCGGTGTCACACACACCGATTCAGCGATGTCTGCGGGGAGTCCAGCGACGAAATAAAGTTCTGGACTTTCTTCCCCGACCAGCGACAGCACAGCAGGGGCCTGATCGCTGCTGCCTGTCACACTGGACGATATCGCTAGCGAGGACGCTGCAACGTCACGGATCGCTAGCGATATCGTCTAGTGTGACGGGGCCTTAAGAACATTGTTCCCATTACCTCTCCATTTGTAAGAAAATGCCTAATTTGATTATCTTGGCTTATGTATGGACTCCTCACACTTCCCACCCCCTAACAACTGTCCTGCTGTACTGTTCTTTAAATATTGTGCTTGTTTCTTATTAATCTATCTGTAATCTTGCTTGAAGAAGGAGCCACTGTGCTCTGAAAGCTTGCAAACATATTATTTTCTGGTTAGCCAATAAAGGTATCACTTCCAGAATACTTCTGTCATCATTGGGTAGACAAGTATTCACATCTTCTTCTGAAAGAAATTATTCCATTGGCAACAGAGAACTTTTGGCCATTAAATTGGCCTTACAGGAGTGGGCATATCTGTTGGAACGAGCCTTACATCCCTTTGTCATCTTTACGGATCCTAAGAATTTGTCATACATCCATTCAGCGCACCAACTGAATCCACGACAGGCCAGGTGGGCCTTGTTCTTTGCCCGATTTGACTTTGAACTTCGCTTCCTGCCTGGAGAGAAGAACTTCAAAGCTGACGCGCTATCCAGGTCCTTCTTGTTGGTGGACACTGAGGAGGAATCCTAGCACATCATTGACCCCACTAGAATCATCACACTTGCTCCAGTATCTATGACCTCTTTACCTCCGGGTAAGACTTTCATTTCAGAGAGGAACAGGAGATGTGTGTTACTCTGGGGACATGCTTCCAAGCTAGCGGGACATGTCGGTTTCAAGAAAACTCTTGATCTAATATCTCGTTAATGCTGGTGACCGACTCTTTTGAAGGATGTCCAGGCTTTTGTGGTCTCTTGTCCTTCCTGTGCCAAGAACAAAGTACCCAGGCGGCTTCCTTCCGGGCTTCTTCTTCCTCTTCCAGTGCCTACTGCTCCGTGGCAACATATTGCAATAGATTTCTTAACTGATCTGCCTCGTTCCTGTGGTTGTACCGTCATCCTCGTGGTTGTGGACCGTTTTTCTAAAATGGCACATTTCATTGCTCTTCCTGGTCTGCCTTCGGCTCCTGAACTGGCGAAGATTTTTGTTCAACATATTTTTCTCATTCATGGTCTTCCACAGCACATTGTTTCTGACCGGGGAGTTCAGTTCACCGCTCGTTTCTGGAGATCTCTCTGTAAGTCACTGAACATTTCGCTTGATTTTTCTTCGGCCTATCATCCACAGTCCAATGGCCAAGTGGAGCGTACCAATCAGATCCTGGTTACTTATCTCCGGCATTTCTCCAACGCTCATCAAAATGATTGGTCTGACTTACTAGCATGGGCCGAGTTTTCTTATAATAACCACACCAGCGAAGCTTCTACCAAATCTCCATTTTTTGTCGTCTACGGACAACACCCTGGTCTTCCTCTACCAGTTCCTCTTGTCTCTACTGTGCCGGCGGCAGATCTTCTGTCTAGAGAATTCTCCAGGGTTTGGCAGGAGACCAAGTCTGCTCTCGAACTAGCTCAGCATAGGAGGAAGAGGCATGCTGATAAAAGGCGTCTCGATTCTCCTGTGTTCCATCCTGGGGATAAGGTCTGGCTTTCTTCTAGATTTATTCGCCTTAAAATCCCTTCACATACACTGGGTCCCCATTATATTGGTCCTTTCGAGGTTTTGGTACGTATTAACAACGTCTCCTACAAACTTAAGTTACCTGCCTCTCTTCGTATCCCTAATTCCTTTCATGTATCTCTCCTTAAGCCTGTAGTTTTCAATCGGTTTCACACCTCGACTCTTTCTTCACCTTCGCCTGTTTCTGCAGACAATGTTTTTGAAGTTAAGGACATTTTGGCCATAAAAAAAATTAGAGGTAGAACTTTGTTTTTGGTCGACTGGAAGGGTTTCGGTCCTGAGGAGAGATCCTGGGAGCCTCGGGAGAATATTCAGGCTCCTCGAATTTTAGCTAAGTTTCTTTCTGGCCTAAAGAGGAAGGAGGGATGTAAAGACGGGGGTACTATCATACCGCTGCTGCCGCCTCCCCAGTCAGCGTCTCTCTCCCTGCGCTCGTTCCCGGCCTCTGGTTCTCGTGCGCGCGCACATACCAGGTTCGGTGCTGCGTGTGTGCACTTCTGATCTTCTATCGGTCCTCCTCTTCATCTCCTCTATGGTCCTGGAGGACTAGTACCCGAAAGTCGGTTCTCCTTATTGTTCTCTCTATGGTTCTGGAGGTCTGTTACCTGGAAGTGCTACCCTGCCTATAGGTATTTAAACTGCTTCCTGCCATCCCTCTGTGCCTGGTTATCATTTGTTCCTTCAGGTGTTCCTGGCCGCTCTTAGTCTCTGTGAAGTTCGTTTTCCCTCTGACTTTGGGTTTATCCTGTCTTTCCTGTATCCTGCTAGCGTCTGCGTTTCCTCAGTTCCTCCGCCAGTCCCTGTACTGCTGCAGTTTACCCATCAGTCCTGTGTCTCTGCAGTACTCTCTATAGGACTGCACTCGGGTAACATCTGAGTGCAGCCTGATTCCTATAGGCTAACACTGTGGTCCAACTATCTCCGCCTCTTCTTGGTCTTCTCCC
This sequence comes from Ranitomeya imitator, assembly GCF_032444005.1. NCBI lineage: Eukaryota > Metazoa > Chordata > Amphibia > Anura > Dendrobatidae > Ranitomeya > Ranitomeya imitator. Next base: position 651,384,051 of record NC_091286.1, read on the forward strand.
GTCCTGGTCCTCCAGCTTCGGTGGCGATAGTCCCTCACAGGCCTGCCCCTAACTCTCCCTGTATAGGGGGCGGTCTATCTGGTCAGCTTGCCCGTGAGGGGTTCGTCGTCACGGTCTAGAGGGTCCACTCTCCGTTTTCCCTCTTAGAATCGTCACACTTACTATAGGACTGCACTCGGGTGACATCTGAGTGCAGCCTGATTCTTACAGCATAACAGTGGGCACATAGCCTTAGTCAGGTTGGCCATAGCATTCATGTCTGATGTGTCTGGAGAATCAGATTTGCCTCTAGAAATAATGCCCTCTCAAATGCAGCCTTTCAGGCTTTTTGGTCAGAAACCTGGTCAGGGAATAATCAGTCTAGGAACAAGCTCTGTTCTATCCTCTTCGCAAGAGTATTCGGGCCCATACTAGATTAGATTCTAGTCAGATAGCAAGGGAGGGTTCCTAGAAGATAGGGCTAGGAGATTTCATAGGTCCCGCCCCGCCCAGAGGCAAGATTATAAGATTAAAGTCAAGCAAATGGGCCTACCTCAGAGGAGGTAGGGGTAGAGGTTCCCTTTTTGGCTCGGGACCAGGTATGGGAAGACAATGACACCATAGGTGTAGGGGGGCGGCTCCTTTGGTTCTGGGAGGGTTGGCAGGAAACTCGGAGATCAGTGGGTTCTAAAAACCATTTAATCCAGGTATATGATACAGTAGTTTGTCCAGTTTGTACCCGAAAGGTTCGTTCTAATAGATTCCCAGTCCCCAGTCGTTCTCCCTCCTATGTGGTCAGACATACAAGATCTATTAAAAACCGGAGTAACAACCCCAGTTTCTCATGTAGAAAGATTCCAGGGTCACTATTCAAGCCTCTTCTCGATCAAAAATCCCTCAAGTGAGCCCCACACGATAATACATTTGAAACCTCTGAATTGATAGATGAGAAACGAAAGGTTCAGAATGGAGTGGACATAGTCAACCATTTCCCTGATAAACAAAAACATAGTGATGTGTATATTAGATTTAAAAATTGCATACTACCACGTCCCGATTCATCGTTGCCGTCAGAAGTTCCTAAGATTTGTGGTAATGTCCGGGGTTGGATTCACCACTTTCAGTTTCAATGTCTCCCCATCGGCCTAGCCTCAGCCCCTTGGGTATTCGCGAAGCTGGTAGCCGAAATTGCAGCTTTCCTAAGGTAGGAAGGTATAATAGTCCCCTACTTATTATTATTATTATTATTATTATTATTATTATTTATTGTTATAGCGCCATTTGTTCCATGGCGCTTTACATGTGAGGAGGGGTATACATAATGAAAACAAGTACAATAATCTTAAACAATACAAGTCATAACTGGTACAGGAGGAATGAGGACCCTGCCCGCGAAGGCTCACAATCTTAGACAACTTCCTATTAATAGTCAATTCAAGAGGAGAGCTTCTAGACCATGTGGATGTCGACTCTCGATCTCTATACTTAAAAATACTGGACTGGATTATAAATTGAAAAAAATCAGACCTAGTACCAGGGATCAGGAAGAAATTACTGGGGGTTCTCTAAGAATCCTAAGAGCCTCATTCTTACCACAGGGATGCAGACATCAGTAAAAGACAAGGTTCCTCTATTCTCAAGGAATCTGTGTCCAATCAGGGGGGGTGATGAGAATTCTTGGAATACTGACAGCCTGTATCCCCTGAGTTCGATAGAGTCAATTCCATTCAAGGGAACTTCAAAAGGACGTTCTATCCACATGCGACAGACAGCAGGTAACCTTAGACAAGGAAATGTATCGTTCTCTGGCGGTGAGGAGATCTTTAGTTTGGTGGACCATTCCCCAAAACCTTCAAGTAGGTATCCCATGTATTTCCTCTCCATGTGTGATAATTACCACTGACGCATGTCAGTCAGGATGGGGTTCCCACCTGGAAGGGAAGTTTCAACAGAGAGGCTGGCCACCATAAATTCAGTCCAGTACTTCAAACTACGAGGAGCTTTGTGCTGTATGGGAAGTCCAGCAGTGAAGCCGACCTCTACTCAAGGACAGTCATGTAACATTTCTGTCTGACAATGTAAATATCATTTCAATGCTACCAAGGTTGGGGCAAGACATAATTCACTACAGTATCTAGCTCTAGTAAAATCGTCCTTTGGGCAGAGGGGATGGTTCTGTCCATTTCAATAGTCCACCTAGAGAGGCCTCAGAATCAGCTAGCGGTATTACCTAAGCAGGCGAAAGATTTGGCCTACAGAGTGAGAACTGAACGGGGAAGTGTTCCAGATGCTGTGTCATATGGAGAGCCCCTGTTTAGGCACACAGGAGCTCTCCATATGCGACATGGTGTCCACTAACGATTGGAGCTAAAATGGCGCTCCTTCCATTCTGAGCCCTGCTGTGTACCCAAACAGTGGTTTACCCCCACATATGAGGTATCGGTGTATTCAGGAGAAATTGCCCAGCAAATTTCAGGATCCATTTTATCCTGTCGCCCATGTGAAAATGAAAAAATTGAGGCTAAAAGAAAATGTTTGTGAAAAAAAAGTACTTTTTCATTTTTACAGATCAATTTGTGAAGCACCTGGGGGTTCAAAGTGCTCACTATGCATCTATATAAGTTCCTTGGGGGGGTCTAGTCTCCAAAATGGGGTCACATGTGGGGGAGCTCCAATGTTTAGGCACACAGGGGCTCTCCATATGCAACATGGTGTCCACTAACGATTGGAGCTACTTTTCCATTCAAAAAGTCAAATGGCGCTCCTTCCCTTCCGAGCCTTGCCGTGTGCACAAACAGTGGTTTGTGACCACATATGAGGTATCGGTGTACTCAGGAGAAATTGCCCAAAAAATTTTAGGATCCATTTTATCCTGTTGCCCATATGAAAATGAAAAAATTGAGACTAAAAGAAATTTTTGTGAAAAAAAAGTACTTTTTCATTTTTACGGATCAATTTGTGAAGCACCTGTGGGTTCAAGTGCTCACTATGCATTTAGATAAGTTCCTTGGGAGGTCTAGTTTCCAAAATGGAGTCACTTGTGGGGGAGCTCCAATGTTTAGGCACACAGGGGCTCTCCAAACGCGACATGGTGTCCGCTAATGATTGGAGCTAATTTTACATTCAAAAAGTCAAATGGTGCTCCTTCCCTTCCGAGCCCTGCCGTGCGCCCAAATAGTGGTTTATGACCACATATGAGGATTCGGTGTACTCAGGAGAAGTTGCCCAACACATTTTAGGATCCATTTTGTCCTGTAGCTCATGTGAAAATGAAAAATTGAGGCTAAAAGAGCATTTTTGTTGGGAAAATTAAAATGTCCATTTTTTCCTTCCACGTTGCTTTAGTTCCTGTCAAGCACCTGAATGGTTAATAATCTTCTTGACCGTAGTTTTGAGTAGCTTCAGGGGTGCAGTTTTTGGAATGGTGTCACTTTTGGATGTTTTCTGTCATATAGTCCCCTCAAAGGGACTTCAAATGTGAGGTGGTAAATTTTGCTGGAAAAATGCGAAATTGATGATAAACTTTGAACCCTTATAACTTCCTAACAAAAATGTTTGTTTTTTTTCCCCAAAATTGTGCTGATGTAAAGTAGACATGTGGGAAATGTTTATCTGGTTTAACAGAATAAAAATTCAAAATTTGAAAATTGCAAAATATTAAAAATTATTGCCAAATGTTTGATTTTTTTCACAAATAAACGCAAAAATTATCGACCTAAATTTACCACTAACATGAAGCCCAATATGTCACTAAAAAACAGTCTCAGAATTGCTAGGATCCATTGAAGCGTTCCTGAGTTATTACCTCATAGGGACTCTGGTCAGAATTGCAAAAAATGGCCAGGTCATTAAGGTCAAAATAGGCTGGGTCATGAAGGGGTTAATAAAGGCTTATGACGAAGTGCACTAAGGGTTCAAGTTTCAGCCTTGAGTGTCTTGTTTGACTTTACCTCAGTCTCTCACCCTTGGATAACTAGATTTTCTAGGGTAATACAGAGACTGAGTCCCTAGGTAAGGAAATCAGTGCCTTCATGGGATCTGAACTTAGTTACCAATGTCTAAAGCAAACATACCTACAAGCCTATAAGTGACATAATCATCAGTAGACTTTCATTTAATACAGGATCAGATAAATCTTTGCTGTAAAGGGATGATCGTAAATCTGGGATAATGGCTCTCTCTTCATGAGCCATATATGTGGTGTGTGGCTCTGCAGGTGGAGGGGTTCACTGTAAACGCCCCACGTTGCTGAGAGCCCGTCGGCTGGATGTGAATGAACGCCTCTCTCGGTCCTATGACGCCGCGATCCTGTGACTACGTTATATAGATGAAGGAGAGGCCCATCTCCCCACAGTATAGAATGAGAACAGATCTGGAAGTACAAAAGGACGTCTGGTCCCTACAATATCGGATCCTCTCAGTGTAGATCTTCTATATAAGAGAATTTTCCTGATTGAGCATCACGGATGGATAGTGACAGGAACAAGACGGCGGAGAGGATAATACACCTCACCCTAGAGATCCTCTTCCGGCTTACTGGAGAGGATTACACAGTAGTGAAGAAGATCTCTAGTGAGCGCTGCCAGACCCCTATGTCTGAGGGATGGGGAAGACCCCTCAGCCCAGTCATAGGGCCTCCACCTCACCCCCTGATACATGAAGACATCAATGACCAGAAGATCCTAGAACTCACCTACAAGATGATTGAGCTGCTGACTGGAGAGGTTCCTATAAGGTGTCAGGATGTCGCCGTCTATTTCTCCATGGAGGAGTGGGAGTATTTAGAAGGACACAAAGATCTGTACAAAGACGTCATGATGGAGGTTCCCCAGCCCCTCACTTCAACAGTTCTATCCAGTAATAGGACAACACCAGAGAGATGTCCCCATCCTCTTTTTCCACAAGACTGTAAACAAGAAGATCTCGATGTTCCTCAGGATCATCAGGGTGAAGATCTGATTCATATTAACAGTACAGAGACATACGTGAGGGGTGATGAGCGGTGTAAAGAGGAGATTCCTACAGATAACTGCAAAAATGACTGTATCAGGAGTTCAGGGGGATATCTGATATCTTCAAATTTTGAAGGCAGTGATTCTGGTATAATACAAGATACATATGAAGAGAGAGCCATTATCCCAGATTTACGATCATCCCTTTACAGCAAAGATTTATCTGATCTTTTTGAAATAATCTTATCTTCTGATTCATCAAAGACTGCTAAGCAAAGTAAATGTCCAAGAAGAGTTAAAGATCATCACAGAGCTCACACAGGGGAGAAGCCATATTCACGTCTAGATTGGGAGTTTCATTTAATACAGACTGCTTTCTTAGTAGCCATCACCTCCGCTAAAAGAATTGGGGAATTCCAGGCCTTGTCCATTAAGGATCCATACGTGTTGTTTTTAGATGACTGAATAGTCCTCAGGTTTGATCCGGCTTTTCTTCCTAAAGTGGTATCTACCCCAAATATGAACCAGGAGGTTATCCTGCCCACATTTTGTCAACATCCCAGACATCAGAAGGAGCAGTTTTTCCACTGTCTAGACGTCAGACAGTCATGTGCTACCTAGAAGTTAGCCAGGATTGGAGACAAGATACCAATTTGTTTATTCAATTTGGGGGTAGAAATAAGGGAAAGAAAGCATCCAAGTCTACCATAGCAAGATGGATCCATGATGGGACTGGCCTATTCCTCAGAAGGAAAACCCTCTCCAGAGGTCTTAAAAGCTCGTTCAACTGGGGCAGACTCCACTTCCTGGGCAGAATGAGCGGGGGCTTTGGTAGATCAAATTTGCAGGGCTGCAACTTGGTCCAGCTTGAAAACGTTTTGCAAGCACTATATATTAGAAGTGTTGTCAAGGCACCAGACTACTTTCAGTAGGAAGGTTCTCCAGGGTATCCCGCCCTAATGCCATACTCTGGTATTCTCCATGGTGCTGTCAGGAGGGATGTCCTGGAAAATGGTAATTAGTTCTACCGGTAGTTGTATTTCCAGGTTTCTGTCCGTTCCCTTTGAAATTTTCTAATACTCATGTCATTTAACATTTGTATGGCAAGAGCAGAATATTTAAAAATGGTAGACCGGTAAAGTCAATATTTTATTAATGTAGTGTTCCCATGGTGTCGTATCGAAACCTTCACTTCCCGTGATTTTTCGCTGTTGATGAGCTGAATCTTTCTGTACGAGTCGTGCTGACTTTAGGATCGGGATGATACAATAGGATGGTCTTCATGGTAACAGTCACTTTTTGTGTATTTATCTACTATATTTAGTAGTCATTTTAGTTTTATTTTTTTTCAAGGGTACGCAGAGATTATCTATTATATCCCCCCAAGTTTTATAGGGGAAGGGGTCACATTAACAAAAAAAATACCTCATGATTATAATGGGTACATTTGCAAGATGTTTCCATTTTCATTGCAAATGGGCACAATTAGGGGTCTGCTTGATCTATAATAACTCTTATGTACCTGGTGGTCCTAAATTATTATTATTATTATTATACATTTTTATAAATGACATGGTTGGACCCCTGGTAAGGCTATCCATATAAAAACATTAAAGGGAGTTATTCTCAATTACTTTAATGGGTAAAATTGTAAAGTTCTTGTAAAAACAAGCAACTTTGCAATCTCCGTTCTCAAGAACTAAGAGATATTTCATTATGTGTACTTCACTTCTCAATGTCTGATGGTCCCTGCAGTGGTGGCCGGTCTCCTGGGGTAGGAGCACAGCGCTTACAAGCTTTTCCCAATAGAGCTTGTAAGCGGCCGGCCGGCTCCAGTGCCTCTGTGCTCCCCCAATGCTGCAGAGGCAACGCTTTCTATGCTTGGAGAGTGCACAGTTCGGGCCCTCAGTACTACAATGCTGCTGGTCTGAACTGTCAATATTCAGGAGCGCATTGCCCCCCAGCAATCGGGAAGCTAGGAGAGTGAGGAACAGTGTGCTCCTGAGGAAAGAAGACAATAGGACCCCTATAAAGAGTAATCTTACCTCCTACCTAGTATATATCTACACCACATGAACAAAAGAAAGAAAAAAGAGCTACCATAAAGCCCGCACACTACACCAAATAATATATGAAAATATTTTATTGGATACACAAACACAGCAAAAAAATACATCTAAAACATAAGTAAAACCAGCAAAATAGCACCCCACTCATGGACCCCCTATAAGCATGATAACCATGAAATGCAAAATAAATGAAATAAATATAAAATTGTACCTTGTGGACCAGGGGAATTGTAGACTCTGCAGTTATGGGGTCAGCAGAGCGTTGGTGACTTTTTTTTTGCCTTCTGCTCTTCAATACTCGACCCAGCTCTTCAATGTTACTAGGTCTCCACTTCATGGCTGTGTTGCTCCAAACGTCTCATTAATATCACTCACAGGTGATGGAGGAAGATTTAGGAAGGAACTAATGGACTGACTCGTTCCCCCGGTGGCTCCTATTACAGGACGGCGCTGGTATCGGTGAGCTCTGCACCACCAGCCATTGTCATGTTAGTAAAGGCAGATGTTATACAGCTTTGGCAAGGGGCTGGATGTGACACACCGGAGGGCAATGACGCTAGCTGTTATACATCGGGGAAGTTGGGGGCGGATATAGTAAACTGGGGCACAGGGCTGGACGTTTTAGACAGGGGGCGAGGGGCTGAATGAGAAACCTGAGTTCAGTGATTAAGATGTGGGGCCCAATATATTTGTCCATATAGTGTTTCTGTGATTCTTGTGTTTCTCCAGGCCTTACAGGGTTAACTTGGAGGATACCCAGATATGATGGCTGCAGGGGAGGCTCTTACCAGGAGACACAAATAGCAGATGCACAGTTCTTTGCCAGCAAATGTCACTCAGTCATGCGAAATAAAGAAAAAACAACATAATAATTATCAGCACGGCATAGACAATGGATTTCGGGATGTCAGGAGGATCGTGCCCGGCGCTGATGTCAATGGAGATACCAGAAGCGGCCCCGCTGCCACTGATGGGAGGACGGAGTGACATAAAGGTGTGACAGAAGAGCGGCGGCACTATCATTACCGCGAGGGGCTGTCGCTGACATTCACAGCCTCCTGTGTTATTATATTGTACTGCAAACCGAATACAGGTTTAAAGGGAAAGCTCCCGAAAATGGATTGATTTACCCTATAAAAGCCAGTGCTGGCAAACGTATGACATGATGGCCAACTTTGGAGGGACATCAATGGAACATTTAAGGCACTGCACACAATTTTTGGCCTCATACTCTGCCGGTTTTTACAGCACATATCCTTAGACCTGTGGCATTTGAGTCCCAAATTATGATCCCCTAAACAATTAAAGACCACAGACCAGACCAACCCCAAAACAGGACTGTGGATTCCTGCACTCCACTCCTGGGCGTCTTCTCGCAGACACTATCCTGCACTTGCGGGAGATCTCTTCTTTTCCAGGTGTTTCCCAAATAGTCAATGAAAGTTTTTAAGCATCGATGGCTCAGTAGTTAGCACTGCAGCACTGGTATCATGGGATCAAATCCCACCAAGGAGTTTGTATGTTCTCCCCGTGTTTGCGTGGGTTTCCTCCGAGTTCTCCAGTTTCCTCCCACATTCTAAAGACATACTGATAGGGAATTTAGATGGTGAGCCCCATTGGGGACAGTGATGATAATGTATGTAAAGCGCTGTGGAATTAATGCTTTATATAAGTAAGTAAAATCAATCAATATAGCATTGTGGTAATTAATGTCAACTTCCAGTGATGTGGTCAGAGACTAACCAGCTTATATTTGCTAACAGTAAAAGGGAATCTCTCAGTAAGATCAACCCACAAAACCACATGTATGGGCATGTAGATCTTTGAAATATAAATCTACTGTATACTCCCCCCTATATCTTCTATCTGTTGATGCATTCCTAAAAAGATATACAGATGAAGCAATAAGTGCTCTGGGCGTAACAAAGCACTTCCCAAGCCTCTGTCTCCTGAGGTTGTTTGCTGGGTGGTCAAACCACCTCCGGGAAGAAGGGAGTACACTGCGTTCCAAATTATTATGCAAATTGGATTTATATGAAGCATCATAAAAATGTAATTTTTTGCTTTCCAAATAGACTCATAGATGTTATTGAGTTTTAGTCTTTGGATCATTGAAATCAATCTCAAACATCTGTGAATTAGTTTGCCAGGCGAGTCCAATTAAAGGAAAACGACCATATTTTTTAATACTATAAGACATACCTAGGTTTTAGGGTAAGTTCACACAGGGTGTTTTTGCTGCATTTTAGCCCTATCAAAGAGTATGCTGCAATCCTCCCCCATATAATATAATACAGCCCCCATAGAATATAATACAGCCCCCCATAGAATATAATACAGCCCCTCTATAGAATATAATGTAGGCCACTATGGAATATAATACAGCCCCAAGTAGAATATAATACAGCCCCCCATAGAATATAATGTAGGCCCCCATAGAATATAATACAGCTCCCCCATAGAATATAATACAGCCCCCCATAGAATATAATACAGCCCCCCCATAGAATATAATGCAGCCCCTCCATAGAATATAATGTAGGCCCCATAGAATATAATGCAGCCCCTCCATAGTATATAATTAGCCCCATCAAAGAGTATGATGCAATCCTCCCCCACAGAATATAATACAGCCCCTCATATTATATAATACAGCCCCCCATAGAATTTAATGTAGGCCCCCATAGAATATAATGTAGGTCCCCATAGAATATAATACAGCCCCCCATAGAATATAATACAGCCTGTTATGAGAGGCAATTCAGTACCACAATGGACATAGCGGTCAGAGCACATACAGTGATCTGACAATAACCCAAAATCATAGAACGAGCTCTGAGACGTGGGAACTCTGCAGACCGCAATCCCTGATCCTCTCCAAACAACACTAGAGGCAGCTGTGGATTGCGCCTAACTCTGCCTATGCAACTCGGCACAGCCTGAGAAACTAACTAGCCTGAAGATAGAAAATAAGCCTACCTTGCCTCAGAGAAATACCCCAAAGGAAAAGGCAGCCCCCCACATATAATGACTGTGAGTTAAGATGAAAAGACAAACGTAGAGATGAAATAGATTCAGCAAAGTGAGGCCCGACTTTCTTAACAGAGCGAGGATAGAAAAGATAACTTTGCGGTCTACACAAAACCCTAAAGGAAACCACGCAAAGGGGGCAAAAAGACCCTCCGTACCGACCTAACGGCACGGAGGTACACCCTTTGCGTCCCAGAGCTTCCAGCAACAAATTAGACAAGCTGGACAGAAAAAATAGCAAACAAATAGCAAAGAAGAACTTAGCTATGCAGAGCAGCAGGCCACAGGAATGATCCAGGGAAAAGCAAGTCCAACACTGGAACATTGACAGGAAGCCAGGATCAAAGCATTAGGTGGAGTTAAGTAGAGAAGCACCTAACGACCTCACCAGATCACCTGAGGGAGGAAACTCAGAAGCCGCAGTACCACTTCCCTCCACCAACAGAAGCTCACAGAGAGAATCAGCCGAAGTACCACTTGTGACCACAGGAGGGAGCTCTGCCACAGAATTCACAACAACAGCCCCTCCATAGAATATAATATAGGCCCTCATAGAATATAATACAGCTCCCCCATAGAATATAATGTAGGCCCTCATAGAATATAATACAGCTCCCCCATAGAATATAATACAGCCCCTCCATAGAATATAATGTAGGCCCCATAGAATATAATGCAGCCCCTCCATAGAATATAATGTAGCCCCATCAAAGAGTATGATGCAATCTTCCCCCATAGAATATAATACAGCCCCCATAGTATATAATACAGCCCCCATGGAATATAACACAGCCCCCCATAGAATATAATACAGCCCGCCATAGTATATAATACAGCTCCCCCATAGAATATAATACAGCCCCCCCATAGAATATAATACGCCCCCCATAGTATATAATACAGCCTCCCCATAATATATAATACAGCCCCATAGAATATAATACAGCCCCCCATAGAATATAATACAGTCCCCCAAAGAATATAATACAGCCCACAATAGTATATAATACAGCCCCCCACAGAATATAATAAAGCCCCCCATAGTATATAATACAGCCTCCCCATAATATATAATACAGCCCCCATAGTATATAATACAGCTCCCCCATAGAATACAATACAGCCCCCATAGAATATAATACAGCCCCCCATAGAATATAATGTACCCCCTCCCCCCGAGAATGGCCCCATAGTCCAGCACTCATTGACATATATTAATAAAAGCACATAATCCTCACCTCTCCTCGTGCCCCACGCTGCTCCCGGCACGGCTCCAATCTCAGGGGCTGCAGTCTGCCCAGCACACAGCAAGTACACGATGATATGATGCCATTGCACACCCGCAGTGTCAGAGGGGAATGATGGGAGAGGGAGCATCATCTGACAATCTCTCTTCCATCATTGCATTGAACTGTACCAGTGTCATAGATGCTGGTATAGTTGAATGCGTCAGCGCTGGCAGGGCAGTGATTTGGCATTGGCGGGGGAGTCGGCGCTGGCAGCAGGTGACTGGATGGGTGCCCCTGGTGGAGCGGGGGCCCTAGGCAGCTGCCTGGTTTCACTGCCGCTAACACCGGTCCTGCCAGTAAGCATGGCCATGGACTCCCTAACTGCCCACTGGTAAATGTAGGGGTGGCTGGGACAGAGGCGGAAGGCATTGTAACACATGTCCTACCACCACTGAGGATTACTGGACGTCTCTGTTCAGGTTGTCACCTACTCCTCCTGCTCCACCGCCTCCTCATCTGGTCCCAGTAAAACCTGCACCACCATCTTCAGCACAGCCAGATGGAAACGACCTGAGGCTGTTCTGAAATGTATCTGCTTGGGGGACAAATCCCAAACCACACAGGAGCTGTGGACGAGGATCAAACAGCAGATAGGTGGTTGGTGCCGGTGAACCTCAAGCCCAACCTTGTTGTGTGTGATAATGGGTGAAATTTTGTAACATCTCTGGACCTAGTCGGTTTGATGCACATCCTTTGACTTACACATGTGGTGGTACAGAGCTTTCTCAAAAATTACCCACATATATCAAAGCTGCTGATGAAAGTGTGGGCAGTGTGTGCACACTTTCGGCATTCTCACCCTGCTGCTGTTCACCTGTCTGTGCTGCCGCATCACTTCTGCCTTCCCGCTCACCGCCTTATATGCGATGCGCCAACAAGGTAAAACTTTACCTTGCTTTTGCTGGAGAGACTGTACGAGCAGCAACAGGTAATAATGGATTTTCAGCTGAAGCACGCACGGGTGAGTCATTCTGTGGAAAAGCATTACTTCACCACCGATGAGTGGACCTCCATGCGGGACGTGTGTGCTATGTTGTGCTGCTTCGAATACTCCACCAATATGGCCAGAGCAGATGCCGCCATCATGAGCGTTACTATAACACTTCTATGCCTACTGGTAAAAACACTTCACACAATGATGGATGAGGTGGTGGCTCAGCAAGATGAGGAGCAGGAGAAACAGGGACCATCCACACCATTATCAGGCCTGTCGTCCACACATGACTTGGACGGTGGGTTACTGTCCCAACAATGGCCTGGTACCCAACTGTCTAGCCAGGGGACTGTTTTGGAGGATGAAGAACCATGTTAACAGGAGGGTGGCACTCAAATCAGCTCATGGGCATCACTGGAGCATGGCTGAGAGGATGCAGAGGACCCAGACAATACACCTTCCAGTGAGGACAGCTTGTCATTACCTCTGGGCAGCCCGGCACACAGGAGCCAATACATGCTGCTGTGCCTGCACAATGACCGCCGAGTTGCCTGGATTGTTACTACTGCTGACTACTAAGTCGCCACCCTGCTGGATCCCAGCTTCAAGAACAATGTACCATCATTACTTCCATCACTTTAGCGTGATCGCAAAAAGGCATGGATACAAGCACACACTGGTAGATGCACTACTGACAGCGTTCCCACCTGACAACGGTGGCGCAGTGGAAGAACAACAAAGAGGTGGAGGAAGTTGCCAATGCAGCTGGGGCACTGTCACCACATCAGAAGGCAGGGTTAGCATGGCCGCAATATGGTAAAACTTTCTCAGCACACCAAAACATCCGGCGCCACCATCTGGTATGGTCCGTAGCAGGAGGCAGTGTTACAACAAAATGGTGGAAGAGTACATGTCCACGTGTCTCCATGTACAAACTGATGGGTCTTCCCCATTTAACTTCTGAATCTCCAAATTGAACACATGGCCTGAGCTTTTTCTTTATGCCTTGGAGGTGCTGGCCTGACCTGTGGCAAGTGTTGTATCATAACGTGTGTTTACCACTGCAGGGAATGTGATCACAGACAGACGCAACCACCTGTCCACAGCCAAAGTGGGGAACCTAACTGTTACCTACGCCGCTTCTCGGCGTCGTCGCTCCTCCGCTGCTGGGTCCGGGCGCCGCGGCTCTCGTCGCTCTGTCCCTCCTCGCTCTGCCTCCGGGTCTGATCCTGTCCGTCCTGCTCTTGCTCCTCATAGCGCCAGATCCTTCTCTGTCGCAGCGCGCCCCCGGCGTTCCACTTCCGGGTCTGCTCCTTCGGCATTTCCGGTGTCTGGGTCCTCGGCTGGTGCGCTCCCTTTGCGCAGGCGCCCTAGCTTTCCTCAAGGACGCAGGCGCTGGGTCTCCGTGACCTCTTCCTGAGGTCAATAGGTCAGTCTTCGCTATTGTCCAATCCTGTTCTTGCCTCTACTATAAGAGGCAGGCTCTCTGGTTCTCTGGTGCCAGATTGTTTTAGCTCTTTTGCTATTGCCTTTGGCTCTCCCTGGTCTTCCCTGCTTCGTGCTCTGCGTTTCTGTCCGTGGATTCGCCTTCCCTCTGTTCCTGCCCTCTTTTGGTTTTGCCCCTTTCGTTTGCTGGTCTCTCGCCTTTGTTGTTTAACCCTTTTTTGTTCTTTTGTTTTGTTCCTCAGCGTCCTGTTCGTCTCAGCTCCCAGTGTTCCGGTTTTTCCCAGCCTTCTCCTTCCCTTCTTCCTGGAGCCGTCCCTTCTGGTATCTTCACCGTGGGTAAGTGACCTCTGGGCCTGCTCCTAGCGGTCCCTGTATAGGGGTCGTTCTCTATCTTAGGTCGCTCGCCCAGGGGTAGGTCTCCCCACGGTCCAGAGGGTCCACTCTAGTTTCTTCCCGGATCGCTATACTAACATTCAATAAAATGAACCAGACGTGGATTCCACAGGGCTTGTCTATACATTTGGCTGACTAGACAACTATACCAGCCGCACACATTCATTATGATACCCTTATTTGCCATTTGTTTAACATTGGGTTATCCCCAAATAAAAACATAAGAAAAATAAAACTAAAAACAAAAGGTGTTGGCCACCTTCTCCTCTGCCTCTTCCACCTTAACTGCCATGTCCACCTCCACTTCCTCCTCATGATTCTAGATTCTTTTTTTTAAATTTTGTGTTCTTTTAAAGGGACTCTGTCACCTGAATTTGGAGGGAACAATCTTCAGCCATAGGGGCGGGGTTTTCGGGTGTTTGATTCACCCTTTCCTTACCCGCTGGCTGCATGCTGGCTGCAATATTGGATTGAAGTTCATTCTTTGTCCTCCATAGTACATGCCTGTGCAAGGCAAATTCAGGTGACAGAGTCCCTTTAAGTCAGTTTCCTAAAAAAACTAAAAATTCCCCCCCAAAAAACAAAGCTAGATGCCTCCCTCACTGTTTCTTTCACCTACACCGTCAAATCCACCTCCGCCTCCTGGTTCTAGATTTTTTTTTAAATTCTATGTTTTCTTAAGTCAATTCCCTAAAAAAAAACAAAATAAAGCATACACCCCATAAAAAAGGGGTTGATAACGCCTCTCGACTCTTCCACCTACACCGCCACATCCACCTTCGCGTCCTCCACCTCCTCTTGGACGACCATCTCCTGGTTCTATATTGTTATTTATTTGTTTTTAATTCTATGTCCTTTTAAAGCAGTTCCCTAAAAAGCAAGCAAAAAACCCCCACAAAAACAGTGTTGGATACCTCCTCCCCTGCCACTTCCATCTACACCGTCATTTCCACTTACTCCACTTACTCCACTACCTCCTCCTCCACTTGGACCTCCTGATTCAAGATCATAATTTTACATTTTTTTATTCTGCTATATTAAGTCATTTTCCTATCTACATTAGTTTGCAGGGCAATTGTCCTGCTCTTACCCCAATTTTGCCTCCCTTTGCAGCCCCCTAGCCCATACCATTTTACAGCCATTTTAAAGTTTGGGTCCCAATTGGCTTCTATTGGGTTTGGTGTCAAGTTCGGAAGCTGAACCGAACTTTGAACTACAGTTCGGCCGAACCCAACAAACCCAAACATCCACGGGTCCGCTCATTCTTAACCATGTTCTTTTCTTTCCTTCATTTTGTGTCTATGAACCTAGAGCTGATGTGATTTGCCTAATAAGTCTAGTTTTGTCTCATCTGTTCAAAGGACGCTTTGTGGCTTGTTAATATGCATTTTGGCAAACTACAGTCTTGCTTTTTTAGAAGGGTAACAAGAATTTTTTCCATGTGTGTACGTATATATGGTACTCAACATTGACATTGAAGCACAAAGTAGGAAATGTTTCACATGATCTATGGACTTGTTACTGATCTGCAAATGATGAAAAAATGGAAACTAAATTATCAAAATATCTCGATTTATTCAGTAAGGAGTATGAGTTCCATGTGCAGAAATCCCAGCACTTCCAGCTTTGGCTGTTTTCAATGAGGTTATTAAAGAGGTTGTTTGAGGAATATTCTGTCATGCACTTGGGAAAATCAACATCTGCTGCTTTTGCATTTGATGACCAATTACGTCCCAGATGTCCTCAATGGGAGACAAGTGTGGAAACGCTGCGGTCATGGTAGCATGTTTAGGCCATGCAGACTGCTCACAGAACCATGAGCAAAATGCAGCCTGGCGTTGTCATGTTGAAAAACAGTTCGTGCACCTGGAATGAAGAATAGAGGTGTCCGAACGCCATAATCCTGGGAGCAGGGACGGTGTGACGTTCCCTCCTGAAGGCTTCATCATGGGGTTGATGAGGTGGTGTCATCAGATTGGAAGAATGGTGCACACTGATCCATTCTGTACTGTAAGTAAAATTACATGTCACAATGCCACATACCGAGCTTAAATATCAAAAGACTGACCGTCACTTCCAAACAGAAAGACAAATGTGAATAGGTGCAAGCTAAGCGAGCCACTCTATATGGAACTAACAAATTAAAGTTGCACTCCGAGACTCTATAGTATGTAAACATTGACTATGACTATTGACTGTGCCCTCCACCCATCAGCCTATGGTGGTTTTAAGCGGACGTTGATCCTACCTGTCCATACGATTGTCAGCTTTTATCCTAGGAGAGGGATCATGTTAGGTCCCAAAAGAGTAGGTCGCCTTGTCGCTGGCTGTTGGGCACACATGGCTTGGCCAATTTATGCACTAACTGTCTTCATTTTTAACTTCTTTTCTACAGCAGTAATGCAATTCCAATTTTATATATTCAATGTTTACATACATAAAGAGTCTACAGATAATTTCTGGACTTTTCCCTCTTGGTGCTGCAATTTAAAAATAGAGGAGTGAATAAGCACAGCATTTGGGTCCTACTTGTAACATGGTGGGTCTTCACTTTAGGGTGCCCCTAAAACATGTGTGACCAAAGTCAAACTCATATTAAATATGGCTCCATGTGACACATTTAGAAACTCTAAATGTTCTCATTTTGAAGGCAGAGATTGGCCACCAATAATCTTTCTACGATTTTAACTAATTTTCTCCGTTTCAGCTGAAATGTGGGCTTACATCTTCCAGCAGTAGGTACCTGGTAAAAGTCACACCGGGGTTCCTCTTGCCAGGCTGACCACAACCTAAAGGGTTTGTCTCCTCCTTGTAGGACATTTTGAAAAAACAGAGGAAAAAGCTATAGAAAGAGACCACCCATCCATAAGTACGGATCGGAGTGCCACTACAAATAGTGTCTGCTCCAAAAATCCAGGTACACCGGCGAATTATGGAAAAAAGGCCAAGCAAAAAAAAAAGAAATTTGCAATAGTTTCAACAAAAGTTATAGAAAACCACAAACCACACCTACAAAGCAAAGATGATTTTTCTTAAAATTTATTCTTCTTTGTAATATATATATATAGATCTGTATATATGTAGTTAAAGGAGAGGCTCTCTTTAGATCAGCAGCAAGCAAGACTTACAGGACTGAGTCGGTGTGATACAGCAGATAACCGTTAGCTAATGCCCATTTGTTTGCAGAATGTGCCGAGAACGTCCCCCGAGGGCCTCTATTCCTAAGTGTACTGTAAGGCAGTGGGCTTTATCCTATTATTTTTATTTCTTTTTTTTGGAGTGTGAGTTACGCCACATGCAAATTAAAGGTTCTTGCTTCCAGTCGGAGCTTTAAAGTAAAAGAAAAAAAGAAATTCCATCCCCCTGTCCCCACACACTTTTTAGGGAGTCATTTTGTTTGTTGAGCCAATGTTCATGGTTGAGCAGCAGTTTTTAATGACTGAACCCTGAGAAGTGAAGTTGTTGTAGTAGTTCTTACACATGGAAAGGATGGGGGTCCCCTTGTGTCCTACTCGTTCCTTTAATCATACCCAGAAATGACAGATCAAACATAGTCGAGAGAATGTGACCTCATCCACTGACACACTTACGTAGCCAAAAATGTAACCTCATACCGATAATGGGGGTCTCTATAATAACAGTTTCCAACCGATGGAACGGTTGTCACAAAAAGTCACAAACATTTTTGGATCTTAAAAAAACAAACAAAAAAAGAAAAACAATGAGAAAAGAAAAATTTTCTCCCAAAAACATAATTGAGCTGGAATACCAAACACAACCCCAAAAAGAGGAGTGGCACAGTTTTTTAGGGGGAGAAAAATACCCTTTTTGCGTATTTTTGGTAATAGGACAGAGTGATCTTACGTTTTGGAGTTTTAGGCGCTGATTTATGTACCAAAATAACAGGAGCTTTGGCTAACTTGGTGTTTTTCATGATGATTGACTCAACATACATAATGACAACTTGTAATAAAAACCTAGTTGCAAAAAAAAACTATTTACCCCACTGGAAGGAAATGCTTAACAAAATGTACAACTTAGAGAGTGTTATAGCCAAAACAGCAGACTTGATTGTGGTTTTAGTAGTTTTTTCTTTTCTCTCTTTCCTTGTCTTCTTAGAAATCCATAAAGTTTTTAAATTTCAAGACAAAAAACACAGACACCACTTAAGAAAATAAAATGACAATAACAGCAATGGTCGCCCCTTCCTCGTCTTGAGGAGCGGATTCATTATTTTTTTGTGTATTTTTTTTAATTTCCTCACATTTTTGTTCATTTTTTTCTCTTTTTTTTACTTCTGGGCTGAGGCCAAGATCTGGGAAGATACTGTGATGAATGTATATATCTATATATAAAAAAAAAAATAATAACAGGTAGTTTTCCTTAAGTCCCTTCAAAGAGGCAGTCCCTTTTGGCAAATTGTTGGAGGTATGGTACATTTTTTGTCTTCAATGCAGTACTAAAATTTCTTAATAAAAAGTTTAAAAAATTACATGCAAAAATTTTTTTGTAATTTAACTGGACAGGGACATATTTAAGCAAATTGGCCATACTGTAAAAAAAATAAAAAATATAGAAATAAAAAACACTATACTTAGCAGAGTTTATACATGACTAGGTCCATTGGCCATGACAGGAATCTCTGACCGTAGGACTTTAGCCGTGAGACTCTTACCCGATGGCAATTGTATCTTTACTCTTGGTTAGACGGTCTGGCGCAATGTCAGATGTGTGCCATTCCGGCAAGATGACGTCACACCAGGTGGGTTAGTCAAAAAAAGAGCTACAAATGCAGTCTGGTTTGAGGTGGTTCTCACGGCTCCCGTTTGGCAGTCAGATTACTGTCATGGTCGATGGACCAGGTCGTGCGACAGGTTCCCTACCAATTCTAATATTTAGTAACATAATTATAATACAATAAATTCAATAAAAACAAAATAATATACTTTTGAAGACTTTTTTTTCTCTACTCAACTATATTTCTCGATGCCGTTTGATCTTCAATTTTTTTCGGGACTGCCTCTTTCAGCTGCCAAAGACTAGGACGACTTTAAGGATCAGCAGCAGATGGTTTTCTTTTCTGGCTTCAAACCGGACACACGAGATACATTCATATTTTACTCAATTTGGGATGAAAGTTCACTCCAGCCTTATAAAGGGCCAAAGAATGTCGCCACCAAAAGATCACAACCCTACGGACGCTTTATCAACAGTGAAAAGTTGTGTGCCGTAACTTTGAGGAATGTATGTTATTTGGAAGGTCTTCGTATATCTCGAGTATGAGCCGATTATCTGAGCATCATTGATCTAGATAAAAGAGATGTGATGGGAGATCAATGAGTCCTTCATATCTCAATGACCTTGGTAAGAGCTTGCTAAGATTGACCTAGGTTAGAAGACCATAGATTTCATAGTCCTGTCATAATGCCAGAGAAGACTGCAAAGAAATCCAATGCAGTCTGCTTTGGCCATGGTTTTTTGTGAAGACTTGTGTGGCCCCTTTCTACTGAAGTTGCCCTATTTAAGCTTGTTGATTTCTCCAGCAGTGTGGATGGTGGTGGTGGAGGTGGTCAGTTAAAGGAAGAGGTGGATAATGGTTTTGGAGATCTTGTTTTCAGCCTGCCTGCTAATACATTCACTCAATTTTCAACAGCTCCACATCAAACAGCAAGGTAGCGTTGGGCGGGATGACTCCGGGGTGTCCAGTGGCTCCATACGCAACATCCGGTGTGCAAGTCAATTTTGCTCGTTGACCCAAACTCATCTGAAAAATGGGAAAGACAAGTAAAAATTCAGTCTGTACAAGAGAAATAATTAAAGTAGATTTACAGTGGCGCCTGAAAGATTATGACCCATTCAGAATTTTTCAGATTTCAGCATAAATTTGCCTTAAAACTACATCATATTTTCACACAAGTCCTAAAAGTAGATAATCAGAACCAAATCAAAGAAATACAAAAAAAATTAGACTTTGTAATTTTTAATATTTTTAGATTATCCTAATTTTTTAAATGAGGATAATAATCCAATGTCACATGTCTATGAGTGGCAAAAGAACCTTTGATTTCAGTATTTTGTGTGACCGCCTTGTGCAATAATTACTGCATCCAAACATTTCTGATAGTTGTTCACTAGTCCTTCACATTGGCTTGGACCAATTTCGAAACCGTGATACTACCACCACCGATCTTCATAGATTTATGAGGTTTTTATGCTGTCATGCAGGGTTTTTCTTCCTCCAGACATTATTCTTGTCATTTAAACTAAACGCTGTATTTTGGTCTCATTTGTCTACAAAACATTGTTCCAATATCTTTCTGGCCTCTCCAGGTGATTTTTAGCAAACTGCAGACAGACGGCAATGATCTTTTTAGACAGCAGTGGCTTTCTCCTTGTAATCCTGCCATGTACACCATTGTGGTTTAGTGTCTTCCTGATGGTGAACTCATGAACAGTAACATTGGCCTTTAGTTGCTGAGAGGTTACCTTGGGTTCCTCTGGGACATTGCAGACTATATTAATGCTTGCTCTTGGAGTAATCTTTCTAGGCCGAACAGTCCTGGGAAAGGTAATAATGGTGTGGAATTTCTTTCATTTGTACACTCTCTGTGGATTTGTAGAATCAAAACGTTTTAGACATGGTTTTGTAACATTTTCCAGTCTGATGAGCATCAACAACTCTTCTTCTGAGTTCCTCAGAAATCTCCCTAATTTGTTCCATATTATAATTTCACAAAGGTGTTCAGACTTTTTTAGACTCCTTTACTTTAAGTAAGGGCGCATTCTGACGTCCATCCATATTAGTCTGAGATTAGACTGCAATACATAGACTTGCTACAAGTCTCATGACCTCAGTGCGACAGCTTAATAAAAATAGATGAAGCTCGGACGCATGGGTCGGGAGATCCGTGCCTGTCTGTGCAATGCGGTGCGATCTCAGACCAATTTGTAAGAACGTCTAAATGCACCCTAGATCAAGTTGCCCACTCTCACCTGATTGTCATCCCATTTATCGAAAACCCCAAACTCTATTTTCATCTTCAAATTATTTGCTAATCCTAAAGTTTTGCTTACTTTTTCCACTCACTACCTTTAGGACTTGTGGGAAAATCAAATGTAGTTTTAGGTTAAATTTATGTAGACATATGGAAAATTCTGACTAGTTTGCAAACTTTCAAGCACCACAGTATTTGTTTCCCATTGCAACCCATATAGATGATGGGTATGGGATATAGTATTTTTTGCGCACTCATAGACTTGAATAAGTATTATCTGAAATACGGAAGAGACTAGTACATGATGTAATTTTTTTTAGAGCAGATATTCAGTCAGTATAAAAAAAACAAAAAAAAACAACGGTCACATCAACAGCTCTATTGAATAAAATTGGTCCTCTTGCTGCAATTTTTTTTTACGGACCAAAATTACATTTGTGTGAACGTAGCCTTATGAAAATAAGAAATGTATCCTTTTTAAAAAAAAAGATTTTTCTGCTTTTGCACAATAAAAACACTATAGGGATAAATTCACCATGACTGGAATAACATGCACTAAATTGATTAAGAAGTGCACACCTCTTAAATACACTGCTCAAAAAAATAAAGGGAACACTTAAACAACAGAGAATATAACTCCAAGTAAATCAAACTTCTGTGAAATCAAACTGCCCACTAAAGGTACCGTCACACTAAACGATATCGCTAGCGATCCGTGACATTGCAGCGTCCTGGCTAGCGATATCGTTCAGTTTGACACGCAGCAGCGATCAGAATCCTGCTGTGATGTCGATGGTCGCTGCAGAAAGTCCAGAACTTTATTTCGTTGCTGGATCTCCCGCAGACATCGCTGAATCGGCGTGTGTGACACCGATTCAGCGATGTCTTCACTGGTAACCAGGGTAAACATCGGGTTACTAAGCGCAGGGCCGCGCTTAGTAACCCGATGTTTACCCTGGTTACCAGCGTAAAAGTAAAAAAAAAAACAAACACTACATACTTACCTTCCGCTGTCTGTCCCTCGGCGCTCTGCTTCTCTCCCCTGTGTAAGCCCAGCGGCCGGAAAGCAGAGCGGTGATGTCACCGCTCTGCTTTCCGGCCGCTGTGCTCACAGTCAGTGCAGGAAAGCACAGCGCCGAGGACAGACAGCGGAAGGTAAGTATGTAGTGTTTGGTTTTTTTACTTTTAGGATGGTAACCAGGGTAAACATCGGGTTACTAAGCACGGCCCTGCGCTTAGTAACCCGATGTTTACCCTGGTTACCGGCATCGTTGGTCGCTGGAGAGCGGTCTGTGTGACAGCTCTCCAGCGACCAAACAGCGACGCTGCAGCGATCCGGATCGTTGTCGGTATCGCTGCAGCGTCGCTTAGTGTGACGGTACCTTTAGGAAGCAACACTGATTGACAATCAATTTCACATGCTGTTGTGCAAATGGAATAGACAACAGATGGAAATTATTGGCAATTATCAAGGCACCCTAAATAAAGGAGTGGTTCTGCAGGTGGGAACCACAGATCACATCTCAGTACCAATGCTTTGGTTACTTTTGAATGTTGGTTATGCTTTCACACTTGTGGACTCTACAACCCACACAAGTGACTCAGGTAGTGCAGCTCATCCAGGATGGCAGATCAATGCGAGCTGTGGCAAGGTTTGCTGTGTCTGTCAGCGTAGTGTCCAAAGGCTGGTGGCGCTACCAGGAGACAGGCCAATACACCAGGAGACGTGGAGGGGGCCATAGGAGGGCAACAACCCAGCAGCAGGACCGCTACCTCAGCCTTTATGCAAGGAGGAACAGGAGGAGCACTGCCAGAGCCCTGCAAAATGACCTCCAGCAGGCCCCAAATGTGCATGTGTCTGCACAAACGGTTAGAAACCGACTCAATGAGGATGGTCTGAGTGCCCGACGCCCACAGATTGGGTTGTGCTCACAGCCAAAACCATGCAGGATGCTTGGCATTTGCCACAGAACACCAGGATTGTCAAATTCGCAACTGGTGCCCTGTGCTCTTCACAGATGAAAGCAGGTTCACACTGAGCACATGTGACAGACGTGACAGAGTCCGGAGACGCCGTGGAGAGTGATCTGCTGCCTGCAACATCCTTCAGCATGACCGGTTTGGCAGTGGGTCAGTAATGGTGTGGGGTGGCATTTCTTTGGAGGGATGCACAGCCCTTCATGTGCTCGCCAGAGGTAGCCTGACTACCATTAGATACCGAGATGAGATCCTCAGACCCCTTGTGAGACCATATGCTGGTGCGGTTGGCCCTGGGTTCTTCCTAATGCAGGACAATGCCGAACCTCATGTGGCTGGAGTGTGTCAGCAGTTCCTGCAAGATGAAGGCATTGAAGCTATGGACTGGCCTGCCCGTTCCCCAGACCTGAATCCGATTGTGCACATCTGGGTCATCATGTCTCGCTCCATCCACCAATGTCAAGTTGCACCACAGACTGTCCAGGAGTTGGCGGATGCTTTAGTCCAGGTCTGGGAAGAGATCTCTCGGTAGACCATCTGTCACATCATCAGGAGGATGCCCAGGCATTGTACAGTAGGGAGGTCATACATGCACGTGGAGGCCACACACAATACTGAGCATCTTTTCCTTGTCATGAGGCATTTCCACTGAAGTTGGATCAGCCTGTAATTTGATTTTCCACTGTGATTTTGAGTATCGTTCCAAATCCAGACCTCCATGGGATATTCATTTTGATTTACATTGATAATTGTTATGTTTTATTGTTCTGAACACATTCCACTATGCAATGAATACAAATTTGCAACTGGAATATTTCATTCATCCCTTTATTTTTTTGAGCAGTGTATTTTGGCACATTTAGCAGATGCTCAGAAAATGAATTCCGGCCACTGGAGTATTTTACTGATGTAATTTACGCCATTCTCTGGTGTAAATGAGAGTAAAGTAATTTTTCCTTTTTTTTAATTGACAGGGCTGGTATGAAATCATTAAAAATATAAAAAAGTGTAATGTTCTACACCAGGTTTTTTTTGTGAACAAATTATCTTCCTTTTATTTTTTTGAATGCTAAGCCCCCAAAAAGCATTTTTTGCTTTTAAATCTTGGATTTTTTTTAAACCATTTTTTTTTTGTTTTAGTTAGATGCTTTCAACACTGATTCCTCTGATCACTCATTTATTATATTATATCTGATCACTCATATATTGCACTGCAATAATTCTCTATTGCACTGTCTTATGTTTGTTACTGTAAATCTAACAGGCTGCCTATTAGACCCTGCCTTTGTCCATCCGCTGTCATCAGCATTGAAAGCAGAATCTAAGGGCTTAAACAGCAGGTGTATGAGTTCTCCCGAATCCTTGCTGCTAGAGCAAGGTGTTGGCTGTATAATACAGCAAGCACCCATAAAAGTTGGCACAGATATTACCGCCAACATGTAATAGTACATGGCTTACGGGAATTGAATAGTTCCCACAACAGCTATGGAAGGGAAGGGGATAATGGTTGAAGAAAACCCACACCAATTCCGCTATTGTTTTCTGGGGACTTCTTTTTACAGTGTTCACTTTACTATATTACTGTAACTTTATTGTGCATTTTGTTATTGCAATTTTTTAGGAACTTCACGTGGAATTTTAATTGGAAATAGTGATTTATTGCATTTTTTTCTACATTTTTACTATTTTTAATCAGCTTAATTATATTATTATCATTATTGTTATTATTAGTTAATATTATTTTGTTTCTAGTCCAACTATGCGACTTGACTGTGCAATCTTCTGATTGCCTCAGTAATACCCTGCAATACCGTTGTATTATAGTGCAGGAGACTGCAAACCCTAACAGGCGAATATAGATTATAGAAACAGGGGCTTTAGTTAGGTCTCCCCCCTGCGGTGGTAATCCAACTTCACCACCTCCCTGATTGTTTCAAGGGGTGCCAATGATGTGAAAGCGGGAGCACCCTCCCTCTGTTAAACTTCTCAGAGGCTTCTATTAACCACAACATCTAGGAGGGTTACATAACCAGGATCAGAGTTAACTCCGATCCCACCGAATGAAGCAGGGCATCAGCTGCATTTCAGAGCTATGGATGGTAGCCACACAGCTCCCGAATCCTATTGTAGTGAACCAAGACCTTACATCCCCTGCCCTGTAATGATAATGAGATGACCCTGCTGGCTCTGTCTCTGTCTACACAGCAAAGCTTAACAATGACCAATAAAAGCAGGAATCATCAGACTATCATGTCTGCTCCAGTAAGTAAAAACCTGAATATTTCAAGTTTTTTTCTGCAGATAGTCACATGAAAAAATATGCTTACAATAAAAAGAATGCTAGTTACACCATAAGAACAATTAGCCAATTTAGGCAGTTCTTTCCCACCAGCTATATTTGATCTTGTAGTTCTGACTGAAGAAATGCGTTTGGCTTTCTATAAAAAGCATCTCAGCCGCCAGTCACTCATGAATCATAGGCTTCTTATAATATCAGGAGACGTCCAGGCTATAATGAGGTCGAGATGAAAATACACATAGGCAGGACGTAACGTATTTTATGCGATGATGTAAAAATAGCAGCATCATTTATATTGGTGTCACATTGGGGGCAGGAGGCGCGCAGCCATCGCTCTATATACAGGACAAATTATAGTCTTCTCAAAGCTCAGCAAACTACGAGAATAATTGTGACACATGAAAGCCCAAGGCGAGCGACGCACTCACATCCGTCTCTAGATAACAGGATGTCAATGAACGGGGTTCAGCATTCCCTATGTAAGGGATCATGCTCGGTGTCTGGGTGCCTGTGAGGCAGGATTGCTCCTTCAATAATTAGGAATTCAATTTCCTTTTTGTGCATTATTCTACATGCCATTATACACTGCTCAAAAAAATAAAGGGAACAATTAAACAACACAATGTAACTCCAAGTCAATCACACTTCTGTGAAATCAACCTGTCCATTTCTTCGTTCTCAGCCTTTTTGGCTGTTGTTTTAGTCACTTTTGTATTGTGTCATTGCTCTTACCCCTAAAGGTACAGTAATATGAGGTGGAGTCTAGAACCTGCAGAAGTTGCTCGGGTTATGCAGCTCATCCAGTATGGCACATCAATGCGAGCTGTAGCAAGTAGGGTAGCTTTGTCTGTCAGCACAGTGTCCAGAGAATGGAGCAGATACCAGGAGACAGGACAGTACACCAGGAGATGTGGAGGGGACCGTAGGAGGGCAACAACCCAGCAGAAGGAGCAAGGAGGAACAGTGCCAGAGCCCTGCAAAATGACTTCCAGCAGGCCACCAACATCCATGTATCTGCTCAAACTGTCACAAACAAACTCCATGAGGATGGTATGAGGGAGCGACATCCACAAGTGCGTGTTGTGCTTACAGCCCAACACCGTGCAGGGCGATTGGCATTTGCCAGAGAACACCAAGATTGGAAGATTCAACATTGGCGCCCTGTGCTCTTCACGGATGAGAGCAGATTCACACTGAGCACATGTGACAGACGTGACAGTGGAGAAAGTTCTGCTGCCTGCAACATCCTCCACCATGCCCGGCTTGGCAGATGGTCAGTAATGGTGTGGGGTAGCATTCCTTTGGAGGGCCGCACGGCCCTCCATGTGCTA
The DNA here is from genome assembly GCF_032444005.1 of Ranitomeya imitator. Lineage (NCBI taxonomy): Eukaryota > Metazoa > Chordata > Amphibia > Anura > Dendrobatidae > Ranitomeya > Ranitomeya imitator. The sequence goes on from NC_091286.1 coordinate 651,410,745, forward strand.
GCCAGAGGTACCCTTACCCTGACTGCCATTAGGTACCAGGATGAGATCCTCAGACCCATTGTGAGACAATATGCTGGTGCGGTTGGCCCTGGGTTCCTTCTGATGCATGACAATGCTAAGCCTCATGTGGCTGAAGTGTGTCAGCAGTTCCTGCATGATGAAGGCATCTAATCCAATCGAGCACATCTGGGACATCATGCTCGCTCCATCCACAAACGCCATGTTGCACCACACACTGTCCAGGAGTTAACTGATGCTTTAATCCAGGTCTGGGAGGAGATCTCTCAGGAGAACATCCGCCTCATCAGGAGCATGCCCAGGCATTGTAGAAAGGTTATACAGGCATGTGGAGGCAACACAGACTACTGAGCTTCAATTCCTTGTCTTGACACATTTCCACTGAAGTTGGATCAGCCTGTAATTTGTTTTTCCACTCTGATTTTGACTATCATTCCAAATCTAGACCTCCATGGGATAATTTTGATTTACATTGATCATTTTTATGTTTTATTGTTCTCAGCGCATTCCACAATGAATAAAGATTTGCAACAAAAATATTTCACTCAGTGATTTCTAAGATGTGGTATTTAAGTGTTCCCTCTATTTTTTGAGTAGTATAGTTACCTGCCTTGTGCTTTACATAGGAAAAATCATTGTTTTCTGTTTTCAAAGACTTTGTATGAAATTGGAAAAAAAGAAAAAAGTGTCCCAAAACAGCACCATTTTTGTCCATGTTTTTCACTAGATTTTACACCGTCTGCCAAGTTACAGGTGAAATTGAAGGTTTGCAGGATGTAGCGTACCTGCGCAATACCGTCATCCCATCCTTTAATCACTTCCTGCCGTCCTAACCGAAATTTGAAAGGCTTGTTTCGGTCTCTTGATGAGTCAAACTTCTTCCCATTTTGCAGCATACCTGAAAACATAAATTTAAATTATTATTTTTTTTTAAATTTCTTTCAAAATAACCTCCTAAGCATTGAAATTGTGACACCAGGAAGAAAAAGTTGTGGAATGATGGAAATCACAAGCTGGATAGACATTTTACCGATTTGCAAATTATGAAATAATGGAAATATTTTTTTCAAAACATCTTATTTTATTCAGCATGGAGTATTAGCCAAGTGCAGAAATCCCCGCACTTACAGCCTCGGCCGCTATCACTGAGGTTACCAATGGCCATCTGAGGAATGTTCAGCTGCTAAATGCACTTGGGTAAATCATCAAGATCTGCTGCTGACAGCTCCCTCTGCTACTGCCAACCAATGATGTCCTAGATGTGAGCGATGGGAGACAAGTCTGGAGACACTGCAGACCATGGTAGCACATTTAGACCACACAGGCTGCTCATATTATCACAAGCAACATGTGGCCTGGAGTTGTTGCACTGAAAAATGGCTCCTAGGACACATTGGAGAAATGGCCATACCATTGGTTCCACTACCAAATCAATGTAATGCCGGGCTGAGTGTACCCGGAACAAAGACTAGAGGGATCCATCTACAGCTCATAATACCACCCGACAAAGAAATCCCGGGCATAAGACCAGTGAGTAGTAGTGTCACTGGTGAGAAAAAAAATCACACAATGAATACTGCCCCTATGTCCAAACATATAACTACTATAATACTGCCCCTATGTACAAGAATATAACTACTAAAATACTGTCCCTATATACAAGAATATATCCACTATAATACTGCTCCTATGTACAAGGATATAACTACTATAATACTGCTCCTATGTACAAGAATATAACTACTATAATACTGCTCCTATGTACAAGAATATAACTACTATAATAGGGCTCCTATATACAAGAATATAACTACTATAATACTGCCCCTATGTACAAGAATATACAGTGGGGCAAAAAAGTATTTAGTCAGTCAGCAATAGTGCAAGTTCCAACACTTAAAAAGATGAAAGGCGTCTGTAATATACATCATAGGTAGACCTCAACTATGGGAGACAAACTGAGAAAAAAAATCCAGAAAATCACATTGTCTGTTTTTTTAACATTTTATTTGCATATTATGGTGAAAAATAAGTATTTGGTCAGAAACAAACAATCAAGATTTCTGGCTCTCACAGACCTGTAACTTCTTCTTTAAGAGTCTCCTCTTTCCTCCACTCATTACCTGTAGTAATGGCACCTGTTTAAACTTGTTATCAGTATAAAAAGACACCTGTGCACACCCTCAAACAGTCTGACTCCAAACTCCACTATGGTGAAGACCAAAGAGCTGTCAAAGGACACCAGAAACAAAATTGTAGCCCTGCACCAGGCTGGGAAGACTGAATCTGCAATAGTTAACCAGCTTGGAGTGAAGAAATCAACAGTGGGAGCAATAATTAGAAAATGGAAGACATACAAGACCACTGATAATCTCCCTCGATCTGGGGCTCCACGCAAAATCCCACCCCGTGGGGTCAGAATGATCACAAGAACGGTGAGCAAAAATCCCAGAACCACGCGGGGGGACCTAGTGAATGAACTGCAGAAAGCTGGGACCAATGTAACAAGGCCTACCATAAGTAACACACTACGCCACCATGGACTCAGATCCTGCAGTGCCAGACATGTCCCACTGCTTAAGCCAGTACATGTCCGGGCCCGTCTGAAGTTTGCTAGAGAGCATTTGGATGATCCAGAGGAGTTTTGGGAGAATGTCCTATGGTCTGATAAAACCAAACTGGAACTGTTTGGTAGAAACACAACTTGTCGTGTTTGGAGGAAAAAGAATACTGAGTTGCATCCATCAAACACCATACCTACTGTAAAGCATGGTGGTGGAAACATCATGCTTTGGGGCTGTTTCTCTGCAAAGGGGCCAGGACGACTGATCCGGGTACATGAAAGAATGAATGGGGCCATGTATCGTGAGATTTTGAGTGCAAACCTCCTTCCTTCAGCAAGGGCATTGAAGATGAAACGTGGCTGGGTCTTTCAACATGACAATGATCCAAAGCACACCGCCAGGGCAACGAAGGAGTGGCTTCGTAAGAAGCATTTCAAGGTCCTGGAGTGGCCTACCCAGTCTCCAGATCTCAACCCTATAGAAAACCTTTGGAGGGAGTTGAAAGTCCGTGTTGCCAAGCGAAAAGCCAAAAACATCACTGCTCTAGAGGAGATCTGCATGGAGGAATGGGCCAACATACCAACAACAGTGTGTGGCAACCTTGTGAAGACTTACAGAAAACGTTTGACCTCTGTCATTGCCAACAAAGGATATATTACAAAGTATTGAGATGAAATTTTGTTTCTGACCAAATACTTATTTTCCACCATAATATGCAAATAAATTGTTAAAAAAACAGACAATGTGATTTTCTGGATTTTTTTTCTCAGTTTCTCTCCCATAGTTGAGGTCTACCTATGATGTAAATTACAGACGCCTCTCATCTTTTTAAGTGGTGGAACTTGCACTATTGCTGACTGACTAAATACTTTTTTGCCCCACTGTAACTACTATAATACTGCCCCTATGTACAAGAATATATCTAATATAATACTGCCCCTATGTACAAGAATATATCTACTATAATACTGCTTCCTATGTACAAGACTATAACTACTATAATACTGCACATAATACAGACAGCCCTGGCTCACCAGCCTGACCAAAGAACTGAGGCGGGCTTCCAGGGCTGCTGAGCGGAGATGGAAAAGATCCCACTCCAACGAGCACTTCATCGCATTCAAACAGTCCCTCACTACTTTCAAGGCCACACTCGCCACAGCTAAATAAACCTACTTCTCATCTCTCATATCCTCCCTGTCTCACAACCCGCACCTCCTCCCTCCCCACTCATCTCAGCTGAAGACTTTGCCTCATTTTTCAAGCAGAAGATTGATAATATCAGAGACAGTTTTGGTCGATAACCCCCAGAGCGCTTCCTCCCAACTGCCCAGCCCTCCACCTCCAAAACCAAAATCTCCACGATTACAGAATATCGACTCTCCACTCTACTGTCAAGATCGCATCTTACCACCTGTGCACTTGACCCAATTCCATCTCACTTCATCCCAAACCTTGCCCCAGTCTTCATCTTAACCCTAACCTATCTCTTCAACCTATCACTAACAACTGGTGTTTTCCTCTCAAGCTTTAAACATGCCTCAATCACATGTATCCTCAAAAAGACCTCTCTTGACCTATCCTCTGTATCTAGCTATCGCCCTGTATCCCCTATGCCTCAAAACTACTGGAACAACACGTCCATCTTGAACTGTGCTCCCATCTATCTTCCTGCTCCCTCTTCGACCACTTACAATCTGGCTTCCGGTCACACCACTCCACTGAAACTGCCCTAACTAAGGTCACCAATGACCTATTAACCGCCAAGAGCAAGAGACACTACTCTGTCCTCCTCCAGGACCTGCTCTCTGCCTTTGACACAGTGGACCATTCCCTATTATTACAGACCCTCTCGTCCTTTGGCATCACAGACTTGGCCCTATCCTGGATCTTGTCATAACTAACAGACCGGACATTCAGCGTCTCCCACTCACACACCACCTCCTCACCTCGCCCCCATCTGTTGGAGTCCCGCAAGGTTCAGTCCTAGGGCCCCTTCTCTTCTCCGTTTACACCTTTGGCCTGGGACAGCTCATAGAATCTCACAGCTTTCAGTATCACCTCTGTGCTGATGACACACAGATCTACATCTCTGGACCAGATATCACCATCCTACTAACCAGAATCCCTCAATGTCTGTCCCCTATTTCATCCGTCTCCTTCACTAGATTTCTAAAACCTAACATGGACAAAACAGAATTCATCATCTTTCCCTCATCTCACGCGACCCCCCCAACAGACCTACCCACTAAAGTAAATGGCTGCCCACTCTCCCCAGTCCCAAAAGCTCGCTGCCTGGGAGTAATCCTTGACACTCATCTCGCCTTCAAATGATATATCCAAGCCCTTTCCACTTCCTGCCGACTTCAGCTCAAAAATATTTCACGGATCCATACATCCCTAAACCAAGAATCTGCAAAAAACCCTAGTCCATGCACTCATCATCTCCCGCCTTGATTACTGCAACCTCCTGCTCTGTGGCTGTGAGGAAAATGTATAATATAAATATTAGTTTCTCTTGCTAGCCCATGCTGTGGGCTAAACCCCCCCCCCTTCTCTCTCTGGCTCTTTTTTTCTATGTGTGAGTGGAGCTTGTCTTCTCAATGCTCTGCCCTCCCCCCAAGCCAGAAAGGTCTAGTGCGCTGGTAGCGGCACAATTCTCTCTCCAGCTAGAGCCGGTCTGATAGCTTTCTCAAAGCCATGTGGCTCTTTGATCTGTTATAACAAGATATTGGGCCACCGATTTGGGCTAGAAAAATAATAAGTATATATTGCTAACCTCCTTGGGTGGATCTATCGGTCCCTATAAGCACTAGCCTCTAATTCCACCAGGTAACGAAATACAGATTTCTCTGGAACGGAGTGTCCCTACTAGCCCGAATTTAGTATCTATAGGGAGCAAATCTTAATACAAGATGGATGAGGGGTGTGTTATGACTCTGCCAGATTATCCAGCGAAAATATGACAATCATAAGAATTGTTGGAGAAAACTTACAGCTGAGGAAAGGAAAGGGCAATCTTAACTCAACCCCTTTAGTGATGTCACAAGCCTGGGGGTTTAAAAGTCACTACCCTTATCCCAGCCTGAGTCTAGAGTCAGCAGAGATTTACTTAAGGAGCTGTTTCTATCCAGACCTCCTGATGCACTGGGACATTTGGGGGAGCTCCGCCCACCAACATGGTTTTGCCTGATATGAACTGAGAACATGTGAGTTTTGCCTTTCTTCTTTGTTCCCTTTTATTTTATAATTACTTTGTACATATTTCAATTATCTCTTTTGTAACATCTTTATATGACTTTTTATAAACACTGCCTTAAATCTTTTATGGAGTATAATATTTAAAATACTAGATTCGTTCTTCTGCTCTAAAACGTACCCTAAGTCTTCTGAAGGGAATTACCCTACTGTTTTGGGTTAGCTTCGGACCCGTTTAATCGGAGCTGGTGGCAGCATACCGTGTGCTGGGCCTTTGGGAGTCGTTGTAGTGACTGCGGCATTAATAGTTATTGTTCCTGCCTGAGTGGGAGCAGTTATATCGTCTCGCTGCAGCGTGCCCAATAGCCAATACATAGCAGGCAGCCTTTCTGGCGACTAATTACTCTAGGTGCAGTACCTAGTCTGACCTGAGGGTGAGGGGGCGCTAGAGAGCTGCAAGTTTCAAGTGGAACTGTAAAGCGGGATATACATAAATCCCTGCAGTTCGTGGTATATTGAAGAGCAGTGGGATACCTAAAATAAGCTCCTGCTGTAAACTAAGAGGTCAATAACCTTGTGTGTGTTTTTCCATCACATTGTAGCTGGGAGGGGTAACTAAGATAAGCCCCCTGCACATGTGATAGCCGTCTGTTGGCCTAAAGTCACCCCGATCTGTGACATGGGGGTGACGGTCACAGTGTGAATCGTGACAGTGGCCTCCCCTCGAACACTCTTGCACCCCTCCAATCTATTCTAAACACTGCTGCCCGACTAATCCACCTGTCCCCCCGCTATTCTCCGGCCTCTCCTCTCTGTCGGTCCCTTCACTGGTTCCCCATTGCCCAGAGACTCCAGTACAAAACTCTAACCATGACATACAAAGCCATCCACAACCTGCCTCCATACATCTATGACCTTGTCTCCTGGTACTTTCCTGCACATAACCTCTGATCCTCACAAGATTTCCTTCTCTACTCGCCTCTTATCTCCTCTTCCCACAATTGCATACAAGATTTCTCTCGCGCATCACCCCTACTCTGGAAGCCTCTACCACAACATGACGTCGCGGTCAGGTGACCGGTCACCTGACCGCTCATGTGACCGCAACATCATTGAAGGTCCTTCACTCACTGCATTCCTTTTGAACGGAGGGAGACGCTAGCAGCGCTTTGAGCCAGGGGCCGTCCGAGGGTGAGTATATCCATGTTTTTTTATTTTTATTCTTTATTTTTTACATGAATATGGATCCCAGGGCCTGAAGGCAAGTTTCCTCTCCTCCAGACCCTGGGAACCACACGCCGTATAAGATGACTGGGCGTATAAGATGACCCCCGTCTTATACGGCGGGCATATCCCAAATTCCATATTTTATATGGAAAAGTTGGGGGTCATCTGATACGCCCAGTCGTCTTATACACCAGAAAATACGGTAACTACTATAATACTGCACCTGTGTACAAGAATATAACTATTATTTACAAGACTATAACTACTATAATACTGCCCCCTATGTACAAGAATATAACTACTATAATACTGCCCCTTTGTACAAGAATATAACTACTATAATACTGCTCCTATGTACAAGAATATAACTACGGTACTATAATACTGCTCCTATGTACAGGAATGTAAATACTATAATACTGCCTTCTATGTACAAGACTATAACTACTATAATACTGCCCCTATTTACAAGACTATAACTACTATAATACTGCCCCCTATGTACAAGAATATAACTACTATAATACTGCCCCCTATGTACAAGAATATAACTACTATAATACTGCCTCCTATGTACAAGAATATAACTACTATAATACTGCCCCCTATGTACAAGAATATAACTACTATAATACTGCTCCTATGTACAAGAATATAACTACTATAATACTGCTCCTATGTACAAGAATATAGCTACTATAATTCTGCCCCTATGTACAAGAACATAACTACTATAATACTGCCTCTATGTACAAGAATATAACTACTATGATACTGCTCCTATGTACAAGAATATAACTACTATAATACTGCCCCCTATGTACAAGAATATAACTACTATAATACTGCCCCCTATGTACAAGAATATAACTACTATAATACTGCCCCCTATGTACAAGAATATAACTACTATAATACTGCCCCCTATGTACAAGAATATAACTGTTGTGAATTCTGTGGCTGAGTTCACTTCTGTGGTCACAAGTGGTATTGCAGTCTCTGGGCTTCCTCCCTCAGGTGTTTTGGTGAGCTCGTTGGCTGCCTTGCTATTTAGCTCCACCTGAGTCTGTCTTCCTTGCTCCTTGTCAATGTTCCAGTGTTGGATCTGAGCTACTGCATCTTTCCTTGGGCCTGCTGCTCTGCTAGATAAGTGCTTCTAGTTTGTTTTCTGTTTTTTCTGTCCAGCTTGCTATTAACTTTTGCTGGAAGCTCTGAGAAGCAAAGGGGTGCACCGCCGTGCTGTTAGTTCGGCACGGTGGGTCTTTTTGCCCCTTTGCGTGGTTTTCGTTTTAGGGTTTTTTGTAGACTGCATAGTTCTCTTTGCTATCCTCGCTCTGTCTAGAATATCGGGCCTCACTTTGCTGAATCTATTTCATTCCTACGTTTGTCTTTTCATCTTGCTAACAGTCATTATATGTGGGGGGCTACCTATTCCTTTGGGGTATTTCTCTGAGGTAAGTCAGGCTTGTATTTCTATCTTCAGGCTAGTCAGCTCCTCAGGCAGTGTCGAGTTGCATAGGTAGTTATAGGCGCAATCCACTGCTGCTTATAGTTGTGTGAGGATAGATCAGGTACTGCAGTCTACAGAGATTCCACGTCTCAGAGCTCGTCCTATTGTTTTTGGTTATTGCCAGATCTCTGTATGTGCGCTGATTACTGCACGCTGTGTTGCCTGATTGCCAGCCATAACAGTACAAGGAGCCATTCCAATGATTTCCAATAGAGGGAAAAAAAAATCCTGACATCATTTTTTTTTCTTAGCTCTGTCTTCAGTCTTTTTTTTTCCCCTAGACATTAGAGTGCTTCAGGACACAGCTGTGGACATGGATATTCAGGCTCTGTGCTCCTCAATGGATAATCTCGTTGTAAATGTACAAAAGATTCAAGATACTATTGATCAGAAATCGATGCTAGAACCAAGAATTCCGATTCCTGATTTGTTTTTTGGTGACAGAACTAAGTTCCTGAGCTTCAGAAATAATTGTAAGCTATTTTTGGCCTTGAAACCTCATTCTTCTGGTAATCCTATTCAACAGGTTTTGATTATTATTTCTTTTTTGCGCGGCGACCCACAGGACTGGGCGTTTTCTCTTGCACCAGGAGATTCTGCATTGAGTAATGTTGATGCATTTTTCCAGGCGCTGGGATTGCTTTACGATGAGCCTAATTCAGTGGATCAAGCTGAGAAAAATCTGCTGGCTTTATGCCAGGGTCAGGATGATGTAGAAGTATATTGTCAGAAATTTAGGAAATGGTCAGTACTCACTCTGTGGAATGAATCTGCACTAGCGGCCTTGTTCAGAAAGGGTCTCTCTGAAGCTCTTAAGGATGTAATGGTGGGATTTCCTATGCCTGCTGGTTTGAATGAGTCTATGTCCTTGGCCATTCAGATCGGTCGTCGCTTGCGCGAGCGTAAATCTGTGCACCATCTGGCGGTATTGTCTGAGAGTAAACCTGAGCCTATGCAGTGCGACAGGACTATGACTAAAGTAGAACGGCAAGAACACAGACGTCTGAACAGACTGTGTTTCTATTGTGGTGATTCTACTCATGCTATTTCTAATTGTCCTAAACGCACTAGGCGGTTCGATAGCTCTGCCGTTATTGGTACTGTACAGTCCAAATTCCTTTTGTCCATTACCTTAATGTGCTCTTTGTCATCATATTCTGTCATGGCGTTTGTGGATTCAGGCGCTGCCCTGAATCTGATGGATTTGGATTATGCTAAACGTTGTGGATTTTTCTTGGAGCCTTTGCGGTGTCCTATTCCGTTGAGAGGAATTGATGCTACACCTTTGGCCAAGAATAAGCCTCAGTACTGGGCCCAGCTGACCATGTGCATGGCTCCTGCACATCAGGAAGTTATTCGCTTTCTGGTACTGCATAATTTGCATGATGTGGTCGTGTTGGGGTTGCCATGGCTACAAACCCATAATCCAGTATTGGATTGGAACTCTATGTCGGTAACCAGCTGGGGTTGTCAGGGAGTACATGGTGATGTTCCATTTTTGTCTATTTCGTCATCCATTCCTTCTGACATCCCAGAGTTCTTGTCGGACTTTCAGGATGTATTTGAAGAGTCCAAGTCTGATGCCCTACCTCCGCATAGGAATTGTGATTGTGCTATCGATTTGATTCCTGGTAGTAAATTCCCTAAGGGTCGTTTATTTAATTTGTCCGTACCTGAACACACCGCTATGCGCAGTTATGTGAAGGAGTCCCTGGAGAAGGGACATATTCGCCCATCGTCGTCACCATTGGGAGCAGGGTTCTTTTTTGTAGCCAAGAAGGATGGTTCGCTAAGACCGTGTATTGATTACCGCCTTCTTAATAAGATCACTGTTAAGTTTCAGTATCCCTTGCCATTGATATCTGACTTGTTTGCTCGGATTAAGGGGGCTAGTTGGTTTACTAAGATTGATCTTCGTGGTGAGTATAATCTGGTGAGAATCAGGCAGGGAGATGAATGGAAAACGGCATTTAATACGCCCGAGGGTCATTTTGAGTATCTGGTGATGCCGTTCGGACTTGCCAATGCTCCATCTGTTTTTCAGTCTTTTATGCATGACATTTTCCGTGAGTATCTGGATAAATTCTTGATTGTTTACTTGGATGACATTTTGATCTTCTCAGATGATTGGGAGTCTCATGTGAAGCAAGTCAGAATGGTTTTCCAGGTACTGCGTGCTAATTCCTTGTTCGTGAAGGGATCGAAGTGTCTCTTCGGTGTGCAGAAAGTTTCATTTTTGGGGTTCATCTTTTCCCCTTCTACTATCGAGATGGATCCGGTTAAGGTTCAGGCCATCCAGGATTGGACTCAGCCGACATCTCTGAAAAGTCTGCAGAAATTCCTGGGCTTTGCTAATTTTTATCGTCGCTTCATCTGTAATTTTTCTAGCATTGCCAGACCATTGACCGATTTGACCAAGAAGGGTGCTGATTTGGTTAATTGGTCTTCTGCTGCCGTGGAAGCTTTTCAGGAGTTGAAGCGTCGTTTTTGCTGTGCCCCTGTGTTGTGTCAACCTGATGTTTCTCTTCCGTTCCAGGTCGAGGTTGATGCTTCTGAGATTGGTGCAGGGGCGGTTTTGTCACAGAGAGGTTCTGGTTGCTCAGTGTTCAAACCATGTGCTTTCTTTTCCAGGAAATTTTCTGCTGCTGAGCGTAATTATGATGTGGGCAACCGAGAGTTGCTGGCCATGAAGTGGGCATTCGAGGAGTGGCGTCATTGGCTTGAGGGTGCTAAGCATCGCGTGGTGGTTTTGACTGATCATAAGAACCTTACTTATCTTGAGTCTGCCAAGCGCTTGAATCCTAGACAGGCCCGTTGGTCGTTATTTTTTGCTCGTTTTGATTTTGTGATTTCATACCTTCCGGGCTCTAAAAATGTGAAGGCGGATGCTCTGTCTAGGAGTTTTGTGCCCGATTCTCCGGGGTTATCTGAGCCGGCGAGTATCCTCAAGGAAGGAGTCATTGTGTCTGCCATCTCCCCTGATTTGCGGAGAGTGTTGCAGAAATTTCAGGCTAATAAACCTGATCGTTGTCCGGCCGAGAAACTGTTCGTCCCTGATAGGTGGACTAGTAAAGTTATCTCTGAACTTCATTGTTCGGTGCTGGCCGGTCATCCAGGAATCTTTGGTACCAGGGAGTTGGTTGCTAGATCCTTCTGGTGGCCATCTCTGTCACGGGATGTGCGTGCTTTTGTGCAGTCCTGTGGAATTTGTGCTAGGGCTAAGCCCTGCTGTTCACGTGCCAGTGGGTTGCTTTTGCCCTTGCCGGTCCCGAAGAGGCCTTGGACACATATTTCGATGGATTTCATTTCTGACCTTCCCGTTTCTCAAAAAATGTCGGTCATTTGGGTGGTCTGTGATCGCTTTTCTAAAATGGTCCATCTGGTGCCCTTGGTTAAATTGCCTTCCTCCTCTGATTTGGTGCCTTTGTTCTTTCAGCATGTGGTTCGTTTACATGGCATTCCTGAGAATATTGTTTCTGACAGAGGTTCCCAGTTTGTCTCGAGGTTCTGGCGAGCCTTTTGTGGTAGGATGGGCATTGACCTATCTTTTTCCTCGGCCTTCCATCCTCAGACTAATGGCCAGACCGAACGAACCAATCAGACCTTGGAAACATATCTGAGATGTTTTGTTTCCGCTGACCAGGATGATTGGGTGTCATTTTTGCCGTTGGCTGAGTTCGCCCTTAATAATCGGGCCAGCTCGGCTACCTTGGTCTCTCCATTTTTCTGCAATTCTGGGTTCCATCCTCGTTTCTCTTCAGGACAGGTTGAGTCTTCGGACTGTCCTGGTGTGGATTCTGTGGTGGACAGGTTGCAGCAGATCTGGACTCAGGTAGTGGACAATTTGACCTTGTCCCAGGAGAAGGCTCAGCTTTTCGCTAATCGCAGACGCCGTGTGGGACCCCGACTTCGTGTTGGGGATCTGGTTTGGTTATCTTCTCGTCATATTCCTATGAAGGTTTCCTCTCCTAAATTTAAACCTCGTTTTATTGGTCCGTATAGGATTTCTGAGATTCTCAATCCGGTGTCTTTTCGTCTGACCCTCCCAGACTCCTTTTCCATACATAATGTATTCCATAGGTCGTTGTTGAGGAGATACGTGGCACCTATGGTTCCATCTGTGGAGCCTCCTGCCCCTGTTTTGGTGGAGGGGGAATTGGAGTATATTGTGGAGAAGATTTTGGATTCTCGTGTCTCTAGACGGAAACTCCAGTATCTGGTCAAATGGAAGGGTTATGCTCAGGAAGATAATTCCTGGGTTTTTGCCTCTGATGTCCATGCCCCAGATCTTGTTCGTGCCTTTCATGTGGCTCATCCTGGTCGGCCTGGGGGTTCTGGTGAGGGTTCGGTGACCCCTCCTCAAGGGGGGGGTACTGTTGTGAATTCTGTGGCTGAGTTCACTTCTGTGGTCACAAGTGGTATTGCAGTCTCTGGGCTTCCTCCCTCAGGTGTTTTGGTGAGCTCGTTGGCTGCCTTGCTATTTAGCTCCACCTGAGTCTGTCTTCCTTGCTCCTTGTCAATGTTCCAGTGTTGGATCTGAGCTACTGCATCTTTCCTTGGGCCTGCTGCTCTGCTAGATAAGTGCTTCTAGTTTGTTTTCTGTTTTTTCTGTCCAGCTTGCTATTAACTTTTGCTGGAAGCTCTGAGAAGCAAAGGGGTGCACCGCCGTGCTGTTAGTTCGGCACGGTGGGTCTTTTTGCCCCTTTGCGTGGTTTTCGTTTTAGGGTTTTTTGTAGACTGCATAGTTCTCTTTGCTATCCTCGCTCTGTCTAGAATATCGGGCCTCACTTTGCTGAATCTATTTCATTCCTACGTTTGTCTTTTCATCTTGCTAACAGTCATTATATGTGGGGGGCTACCTATTCCTTTGGGGTATTTCTCTGAGGTAAGTCAGGCTTGTATTTCTATCTGCAGGCTAGTCAGCTCCTCAGGCAGTGTCGAGTTGCATAGGTAGTTATAGGCGCAATCCACTGCTGCTTATAGTTGTGTGAGGATAGATCAGGTACTGCAGTCTACAGAGATTCCACGTCTCAGAGCTCGTCCTATTGTTTTTGGTTATTGCCAGATCTCTGTATGTGCGCTGATTACTGCACGCTGTGTTGCCTGATTGCCAGCCATAACATATAACTACTATAATACTGCCCCCTATGTATAAGAATATAACTACTATAATAGTGCCCATATGTACGAGAATATAACTACTATAATACTGCCCCATGTACAAGAATATAACTACTATAATACTGACCCCTATGTATAAGAATATAACTACTATAATACTGCTCCTATGTACAAGAATATAACTACGGTACTATAATACTGATCCTATATACAAGAATATAACTACTATAATACAGCTCCTATGTACTAGAATATAACTACTATAATACTGTTCCCTATGTATAAGAATATAACTACTATAATACTGCCCCAATGTGCAAGAATATAACTACTATAATACTGCCCCTATGTACAAGAATATAACTACTATAATACTGCACCTGTGTACAAGAATATAACTACTATAACACTGCAGCTGTGTACAAGAATATAACTACTATAATACTGTCCCCTATGTACAAGAATATAACTACTATAATACTGCCCCTATGTGCAATAATATAACTACTATAATACTGCTCCTATGTACAAGAATATAACTACGGTACTATAATACTGCTCCTATGTGCAAGAATATAACTACTATAATACTGTTACCTATGTATAAGAATATAACTACTATAATACTGCTCCTATGTACAAGAATATAACTACTATAATACTGCCCCTATATACAAGAATATAACTACTATAATACTGCTCCTATGTACAAGAATATAACTACTATAATACTGCCCCTATATACAAGAATATAACTACTATAATACTGCTCCTATGTACAAGATTATAACTACTATAATACTGCCCCCTATGTACAAGAATATAACTACTATAATACTGCTCCTATGTACAAGAATATAACTGCTATAATACTGCCCCCTATGTACAAGAATATAACTACGGTACTATAATACTGCTCCTATGTGCAAGAATATAACTACTATAATACTGTTACCTATGTATAAGAATATAACTACTATAATACTGCCCATATGTACAAGAATATAACTACTATAATACTGCTCCTATGTACAAGAATATAACTACGGTACTATAATACTGATCCTATATACAAGAATATAACTACTATAATACAGCTCCTATGTACTAGAATATAACTACTATAATACTGTTCCCTATGTATAAGAATATAACTACTATAATACTGCCCCAATGTGCAAGAATATAACTACTATAATACTGCCCCTATGTACAAGAATATAACTACTATAATACTGCACCTGTGTACAAGAATATAACTACTATAACACTGCAGCTGTGTACAAGAATATAACTACTATAATACTGTCCCCTATGTACAAGAATATAACTACTATAATACTGCCCCTATGTGCAAGAATATAACTACTATAATACTGCTCCTATGTACAAGAATATAACTACGGTACTATAATACTGCTCCTATGTGCAAGAATATAACTACTATAATACTGTTACCTATGTACAAGAATATAACTACTATAATACTGCCCCTATATACAAGAATATAACTACTATAATACTGCTCCTATGTACAAGAATATAACTACTATAATACTGCCCCTATATACAAGAATATAACTACTATAATACTGCTCCTATGTACAAGATTATAACTACTATAATACTGCCCCCTATGTACAAGAATATAACTACTATAATACTGCTCCTATGTACAAGAATATAACTGCTATAATACTGCCCCCTATGTACAAGAATATAACTACTATAATACTGCCCCCTATGTACAAGAATATAACTACTATAATACTGCCCCCTATGTACAAGAATATAACTACTATAATACTGCCTCCTATGTACAAGAATATAACTACTATAATACTGCCCCCTATGTACAAGAATATAACTACTATAATACTGCTCCTATGTACAAGAATATAACTACTATAATACTGCTCCTATGTACAAGAATATAGCTACTATAATTCTGCCCCTATGTACAAGAACATAACTACTATAATACTGCCTCTATGTACAAGAATATAACTACTATGATACTGCTCCTATGTACAAGAATATAACTACTATAATACTGCCCCCTATGTACAAGAATATAACTACTATAATACTGCCCCCTATGTGCAAGAATATAACTACTATAATACTGCCCCCTATGTATAAGAATATAACTACTATAATAGTGCCCATATGTACGAGAATATAACTACTATAATACTGCCCCATGTACAAGAATATAACTACTATAATACTGACCCCTATGTATAAGAATATAACTACTATAATACTGCCCATATGTACAAGAATATAACTACTATAATACTGCTCCTATGTACAAGAATATAACTACGGTACTATAATACTGATCCTATATACAAGAATATAACTACTATAATACAGCTCCTATGTACTAGAATATAACTACTATAATACTGTTCCCTATGTATAAGAATATAACTACTATAATACTGCCCCAATGTGCAAGAATATAACTACTATAATACTGCCCCTATGTACAAGAATATAACTACTATAATACTGCACCTGTGTACAAGAATATAACTACTATAACACTGCAGCTGTGTACAAGAATATAACTACTATAATACTGTCCCCTATGTACAAGAATATAACTACTATAATACTGCCCCTATGTGCAAGAATATAACTACTATAATACTGCTCCTATGTACAAGAATATAACTACGGTACTATAATACTGCTCCTATGTGCAAGAATATAACTACTATAATACTGTTACCTATGTATAAGAATATAACTACTATAATACTGCTCCTATGTACAAGAATATAACTACTATAATACTGCACCTGTGTACAAGAATATAACTACTATAACACTGCAGCTGTGTACAAGAATATAACTACTATAATACTGTCCCCTATGTACAAGAATATAACTACTATAATACTGCCCCTATGTGCAAGAATATAACTACTATAATACTGCTCCTATGTACAAGAATATAACTACGGTACTATAATACTGCTCCTATGTGCAAGAATATAACTACTATAATACTGTTACCTATGTATAAGAATATAACTACTATAATACTGCTCCTATGTACAAGAATATAACTACTATAATACTGCCCCTATATACAAGAATATAACTACTATAATACTGCTCCTATGTACAAGAATATAACTACTATAATACTGCCCCTATATACAAGAATATAACTACTATAATACTGCTCCTATGTACAAGATTATAACTACTATAATACTGCCCCCTATGTACAAGAATATAACTACTATAATACTGCTCCTATGTACAAGAATATAACTGCTATAATACTGCCCCCTATGTACAAGAATATAACTACTATAATACTGCTCCTATGTACAAGAATATAACTACTATAATACTGCCCCCTATGTACAAGAATCTAACTACTATAATACTGCTCCTATGTACAAGAATATAACTACTATAATACTGCTCCTATGTACAAGAATATAACTACTATAATACTGCTCCTATGTACAAGAATATAACTACAGTACTATAATACAGATCCTATATACAAGAATATAACTACTATAATACTGTTCCCTATGTATATGAATATAACTAATATAATACTGTTCCTATGTATAAGAATATAACTACTATAATACAGCTCCTATGTACAAGAATATAACTACTATAATACTGTTCCCTATGTACAAGAATATAACTACTATAATACTGTTCCCTATGTATATGAATATAACTACTATAATACTGCTCCTATGTATAAGAATATAACTACTATAATACTGACCCTATGTACAAGAATATAACTACTATAATACTGCCCCTATGTACAAGAATATAACTACTATAATACTGCTCCTATGTACAAGAATATAACTACTATATACTGCCCCTATATACAAGAATATATCTACTATAATACAGACCCTATATACAAGAATATATCTACTATAATACTGCCCCCTATGTACAAGAATATATCTACTATAATACTGCCCTATGTACAAGAATATAACTACTATAATACTATGCCCTATGTACAAGAATATAACTACTATAATACTGCTCCTATGTACAAGAATACAACTACTATAATACTGCCCCTATGTACAAGAATATAACTACTATAATACTGCTCCAAGTGTTTCATTACTTAATTCTCAGGACTGACATACATTGTGAGATAAGTTAATGACAGCAGAACATGCTTTGTATAAATTGTAATGTTACCTTCCCCCAATAGGGGGCATCACTTGATAGCTTGTGGTAGTCAGCGGTCATGATGCACAGTACACATTACACTGCACTGTTTTTACAGGAGAGGGATGAATCACGTTTCGCTCACTATGAGGTTTACGTTGGAAGAGGTTATAATATCTATCACTGTACGTGTCACATTTTCCGTCACTCTGGCTCCTATCATGACGAGGACACCGCTCCTCCTTTTACTACAGTTTTTATAAGTCTGGCTGTCAGGCCAAAGAGGTAAAGCAGACAACATCTTCCTGAATAACAGACTATGAACTTTTCATCCGGGAAGTTCACCGACACAACCCAGTTACAGTAAGAGGTAGAAAGTAAACTCCGCAGTGTCTGTGCAGACGCGCTATTACAGCTCCGTTGCCCTGCTTGTTTAATACGTTTTCTTGCACACTAATTCTGATCGCATTATTATTCCTATTGAACCTAAAAGGTCATAAAGAGTCATTGTAGCAGTATGCATGCTAAAACTGCCCATAGACAACACTTAGACCACACAGTGGCACTTTGAAGTTTGTGACCCCTTTCATATTTTTTATATTTCTACATAAATTTGACCTAAAACTACATCAGATTTTCACACAAGTCCTAAAAGTAAATAAAGAAAAGCAAATCTAACAAATTAGTCCAAATTATCGGACTTTGTCATTTTTTTTATTGAGGAAAATGATCCGATTATCACATTTTGTCCTTAGTTACATAGAGGAAACTATGTATCTAGGGACAGCACTATACATAATAAGTGAGTACATTATATATTAGGGGATTGTGCTATACATAATAAATGAGTACACTATATAATAAGGGACTGTGCTATACATAATAAGTGAGTATACTATATACTAGGGGACTGTGCTATACATAATAAATGAGTACACTATATTCTAAGGGACTGTGCTATACATAATAATTGAGTACACTATATACTAAGGGACTCTGCTATACATAATAAGTGAGTATCCTATATACTAAGGGACTGCAATGGAGGTATGTCCACCCCTGATCACCACTGATATGAGGGTTTTACGCTGTAATGAAGGGTTTTTCTGTTTCTAAACATAATGCTTATCTATTAAACCAATGAACTCTTATTTTGGTCTTATCCAGCCACTAAACATTATTCCAATATCTTTCTGTTTTATCCCATAGATCTTTAGCACATGTAGATGTGCAGCAATGTTCTTTCTGGGGAGTAGTGGCCTTCTCTTTGCAATCCTGCCATACATACCATTCTGTGTCTTCCTGATGGAGGACTCCTACAGATTAAAGGCCCCGTCACACATAGCGAGATCGCTAGCGAGATCGCTGCTGAGTCACAAGTTTTGTGACGCAACAGCGATCTCAGTAGCGATCTCGTTATGTGTGACACGTACCAGCGATCAGGCCCCTGCTGTGAGATCGCTGGTCGTGTCGGAATGGCCTGGGCCATTTTTTGATCGTTGAGGTCCCGCTGACATCGCTGAATCGGCGTGTGTGACGCCGATTCAGCGATGTCTTCGCTGGTAACCAGGGTAAACATCGGGTAACTAAGCGCAGGGCCGCGCTTAGTAACCCGATGTTTACCCTGGTTACCATCCTAAAAGTAAAAAAACAAACGCTACATACTTACCTATCGCTGTCTGTCCTCGGCGCTCTGCTTCTCTGGTCTGGCTATGAGCGCCGGTCAGCCGGAAAGCAGAGCGGTGACGTCACCGCTCTGCTTTCCGGCCGCTGTGCTCACAGCCAGACCAGAGAAGCAGAGCGCCGAGGACAGACAGCGATAGGTAAGTATGTAGCGTTTTTTTTTTTTTACTTTAACGATGGTAACCAGGGTAAACATCGGGTTACTAAGCGCGGCCCTGCGCTTAGTTACCCGATGTTTACCCTGGTTACTGGGGACCTCGGGATCGTTGGTCGCTGAAGAGCGGTCTGTGTGACAGCTCTCCAGCGACCAAACAGCGACGCTGCAGTGATCCGGATCGTTGTCGGTATCGCTGCAGCGTCGCTATGTGTGACGGGGCCTTTACATTGGCTAATGTGAGAGAATCCTTTAGTTGCTTAGAGATTACCTTTGGATCCTTTGTGGAATATTATACATATAGGAAACTCTCCAAATCCTCCTCAAATCCATCTCCTTTCTACTCAGTATCCACTCAAAAAAATTCATCAGATGCAGTGTGCACATGCTGTTAACTAGTATTCCTACCCATGTAAGTTATCTACAGCTGACAACTATTACAAGACATCTGCTATCTAAACCCTAATACCTGTAGATTGTAAATGTCCCTACACATACCTTAGATTAAAACTGGCCAAACCCACAGATTTTTGTGGGGTTATCGGACCATGTAAATATAGACCTGCTAAGGCCGGCGTCACACAAGGCGTATGAAAATACAGTCTGTTTTTTACGGCCGTAATACACAGAAGTGTTCCCAAAATAGTGATCTGTATGTCATCCGTAGGCAGGGTGTTTCAGCGTATTTTGCGCATGTCATCCTCCGTATGTAATCCGTATGGCATCCGTACTGCGAGATTTTCTCGCCGGCTTGCAAAACAGACATGCGGACATACAATGGACCCATGGGCTCAAATAATCGTAAAAACATATATATACAGTCTAATATATATATATATATATATATATATATATATATATATATATATATACAGTTAGGGCCAGAAATATTTGGACAGTGACACAAGTTTTGTTATTTTAGCTGATTACAAAAACATGTTCAGAAATAAAATTATATATGTAATATGGGCTGAAAGTGCACACTCCCAGCTGCAATATGATAGTTTCCACATCCAAATCGGAGAAAGGGTTTAGGAATCATAGCTCTGTAATGCATAGCGTCCTCTTTTTCAAGGGACCAAAAGTAATTGGACAATGGACTCTAAGGGCTGCAATTAACTCTGAAGGCGTCTCCCTCGTTAACCTGTAATCAATGAAGTAGTTAAAAGGTCAGGGGTGGATTCCAGGTGTGTGGTTTTGCATTTGGAAGCTGTTGCTGTGAGCAGACAACATGCGGTCAAAGGAACTCTCAATTGAGGTGAAGCAGAACATCCTGAGGCTGAAAAAAAAGAAAAAATCCATCAGAGAGATAGCAGACATGCTTGGAGTAGCAAAATCAACAGTTGGGTACATTCTGAGAAAAAAGGAATTGACTGGTGAGCTTGGGAACTCAAAAAGGCCTGGGCGTCCACGGATGACAACAGTGGTGGATGATCGCCGCATACTTAATTTGGTGAAGAAGAATCCGTTCACAACATCAACTGAAGTCCAGAACACTCTCAGTGAAGTAGGTGTATCTGTCTCTAAGTCAACAGTAAAGAGAAAACTCCATGACAGTAAATACAAAGGGTTCACATCTAGATGCAAACCATTCATCAATACCAAAAATAGACAGGCCAGAGTTAAATTTGCAGAAAAACACCTCAAGAAGCCAGCTCAGTTCTGGAAAAGTATTCTATGGACAGATGAGACAAAGATCAACCTGTACCAGAATGATGGGAAGAAAAAAGTTTGGAGAAGAAAGGGAACGGCACATGATCCAAGGCACACCACATCCTCTGTAAAACATGGTGGAGGCAACGTGATGGCATGGGCATGCATGGCTTTCAATGTCACTGGGTCACTTGTGTTTATTGATGACATAAGAGCAGACAAGAGTAGCCGGATGAATTCTGAAGTGTACCGGGATATACTTTCAGCCCAGATTCAGCCAAATGCTGCAAAGTTGATTGGACGGCGCTTCATAGTACAGATGGACAATGACCCCAAGCATACAGCCAAAGCTACCCAGGAGTTCATGAGTACCAAAAAGTGGAACATTCTGCAATGGCCAAGTCAATCTCCAGATCTAAAGCCAATTGAGCATGCATTTCACTTGCTCAAATCCAGACTTAAGACAGAAAGACCCACAAACAAGCAAGACCTGAAGGCTGCGGCTGTAAAGGCCTGGCAAAGCATTAAGAAGGAGGAAACCCAGCGTTTGGTGATGTCCATGGGTTCCAGACTTAAGGCAGTGATTGCCTCCAAAGGATTTGCAACAAAATATTGAAAATAAAAATATTTTGTTTGGGTTATGTTTATTTGTCCAATTACTTTTGACCTCCTAAAATGTGGAGTGTTTGTAAAGAAATGTGTACAATTCCTACATTTTCTATCAGATATTTTTGTTCAACCTTTCAAATTAAACGTTACAATCTGCACTTGAATTCTGTTGTAGAGGTTTCATTTCAAATCCAATGTGGTGGCATGCAGAGCCCAACTCGCGAAAATTGTGTCACTGTCCAAATATTTCTGGCCCTAACTGTATATTAATCAGTGAGACACACACATATATATATATAAATATATATATATATATTTCATACAGCGCTAGATAGCTTAAAAGCCGGTAATTCAATTGCCGGTTTTTGCTATCTCCTTCTCAAACCCAACAGAAGTTGGGAGCTCTTTCCCGTTCTCCAACGGAGAGTCCTCATATCACCGAACAGGAAGTTATTTCTATCTTGGAGGAATTGGAGAATGAGTCCGCTGGTTCCTCTTCAGGTATTCCCCCTCCACCAATCTCGGCTAAGTCCACCACGTTTCCACCCTTGTCGCTCTGCCCACAGGTGGAAATCTTCACAAATCTAGTTGCCGCAGATTTAAGAACTATTAGTAATAAATATAAAAATGATAATCTAACATCACGTCAGAGACAGGCTCTCCGTGAGATAAAGGCACTTGAGGGTGTAGTTATTAAGCCCTCTGACAAGGGTGGAAACGTGGTGGTATGGCCCACGGACAAATATGAGAGGGAAGCTTTCAAACAGCTCCGCAATAGGGATACATATACTCTGCTTACCCAGAATCCATTATCCAGCTTTATGTCAGAGCTGGTCGAGATGCTTGAGGAAGCTTTATATAAAGGTACCATTACCAAAAAAACATTTGATGGATTGGTCGTTAAACATCCGGTTATACCCACCTTCTATCTTCTCCCCAAGGTCCACAAGGACTCTGTCAATCCTCCGGGACGTCCGATTGTCTCTGGCATAGGAGGGATGTGTGATCCTATATGTAAATTTGTTGACCATTATCTTAGGTCACAAGTTGAGACTCTCCCCTCCTATGTCAGGGACACTATGGACGTCCTGAGGAGACTGGATGGGATGACGCTTGAATCTGATATGCTGTTAGTCACGGCGGATGTAGAGACACTTTACACCTCCATCCGCCATGACGATGGCTTAGAGGCAGCCAATTTTTTCCTTGGGGCCAGCAGCATTGATCCGGAAGTTGGTGGCCTGGTGTTGAGGCTCTTGCGATTTATCCTGACACACAATTTTTTTACTTTTAAGGACCGATACTACCTCCAGAGCCGCGGTACGGCTATGGGGGCGGCGTGCGCA
Source organism: Ranitomeya imitator (assembly GCF_032444005.1). Taxonomy (NCBI): domain Eukaryota; kingdom Metazoa; phylum Chordata; class Amphibia; order Anura; family Dendrobatidae; genus Ranitomeya; species Ranitomeya imitator. Next base: position 651,434,013 of record NC_091286.1, read on the forward strand.
CCCTCCTATGCTAACCTCTTCCTGGGTTACTGGGAGAGGAGCATATTTCAGGGGGGTGCGTGCGCCTCCTCGCGGATTCTGGGGTGGTATCGGTACATAGACGATATTTTGTTTATTTGGCACGGTTCGGTGGAACAACTTAAATCGTTCATGCAGGATTTGAATCGCAACAGCCTCAACATCAGGCTCACATACAACTTTAGTTGTAGAGAAATATCTTTCCTAGATATACTGCTGCTGGTCCGAGAGGATGGCGATATACATACAGATGTCTTCAGAAAAGAAACTTCGGTCAATGCGCTCCTCCATGCCTCCTCATCTCACCTGAACTCCACGATTGGAGCTATACCGATAGGGCAGTTTCTCAGGATGAAGAGAATCTGCTCTACTGAGGAGGCTTTTGACAGACAAGCTGTGGACCTTGGGGAGAGATTCCGCGCGCGCGGATATAGCAATAGGAGTATTAAACGTGGCCTCAACCGTGCTAAAAATCAGAAGAGGTGTGAACTTCTGTCCCAATCACACAAAAGAGAGAGAGAAGAGGGGAAAATTCGATATATCTCAACATATAACCACCAGTGGGGTCTGATGAGAAAAATTCTGAGCAGACATTGGCCAATCTTAAGAACTGAACCCACACTCACGAAATATCTCTCAGACGAACCATTGATGACAGCGAGAAGGGGTAAGAACCTAAGAGATATGCTGGTTAGAAGCCACTATACAACTAAAGTCCCGGCTATTTTTGGAGCCGGCAAACAAAGGTGGGGCTTTTCCCATGTGGCGACTGTTTGGCATGTCGCAATCATGTTAGGGCAACATCGTTCACCTCGGCCGATGGCCGGAGAGAGTTTAAAATCACAGACTATATTAGCTGTAGTACCACATTTGTCGTATATTTGGCCAAATGCTCATGTGACCTGTCCTATGTGGGTCTTACCTCACGTGAACTTAGGGTCAGGACACGTGAGCATATAAGAGACATTATGGGGGCAGGAAAGGTGGATGATGTTGCCACATTAAAAACTATACCCCGCCATTTTTGACTTCACCATGGATGTAACCAAAAAGAACTTAAAATTTTCGGCATCGATCATGTGAGAAGTGGGATCAGAGGGGGAGATCTTAAGCGGACATTAGCGCAACTGGAATGCCGCTGGATAACAACACTGGGCACCATGTCCCCTCTAGGCCTTAACCCCTTAATCCCATATGACGTACTATCCCGTCCAGGTGACCTGGGACTTAATTCCCAGGGACGGGATAGTACGTCATATGCGATCGGCCGCGCTCACGGGGGGAGCGCGGCCGATCGCGGCCGGGTGTCAGCTGCCTATCGCAGCTGACATCCGGCACTATGTGCCAGGAGCGGTCACGGACCGCTCCCGGCACATTAACCCCCGGCACACCGCGATCAAAGATGATCGCGGTGTGCCGGCGGTGCAGGGAAGCATCGCGCAGGGAGGGGGCTCCCTGCGGGCTTCCCTGAGACGATCGGTGCACGGTGATGTGCTCACCGTGTACCGAGCGTCTTCTCCCTGCAGTCCCCGGATCCAAAATGGCCACCGGGCTGCATCCGGGTCCTGCAGGGAGCACTTCCGGGTCAGGATCAGGCTGCAGCTGCAGCTCTAATCCTGCCCGGCTGTATGTCAGATCACCGATCTAACAGAGTGCTGTGCACACTGTCAGATCGGTGATCTGTATTGTCCCCCCCTGGGACAAAGTGAAAAAGTAAAAAAAAAAATTTCCACACTTGTAAAAAAAAAAAAAAAAAAAAAATTCCTAAATAAAGCAGAAAAAAAAAATATTATTCCCATAAATACATTTCTTTACATAAAAAAAAAACAAAAAAACAATAAAAGTACACATATTTAGTATCGCCGCGTCCGTAACGGCCCGACCTATAAAACTGGCCCACTAGTTAACCCCTTCAGTGAACACCGTAAGAAAAAAAAAAAAAAAACGAGCCAAAAAACAACGCTTTATTATCATAACGCTAAACAAAAAGTGGAATAACACGCGATCAAAAAGACGGATATAAATAACCATGGTACCTCTGAAAACGTCATCTTGTCCCGCAAAAAACGAGCCACCATATAGCATCATAACCAAAAAAATAAAAAAGTTATAGTCCGCAGAATAAAGCGATGCCAAAATAATTATTTTTTCTATAAAATAGCTTTTATCGTATAAAAGCGCCAAAACATAAAAAAAATGATATAAATGAGGTATCGCTGTAATCGTACTGACCCGAAGAATAAAACTGCTTCATCAATTTTACCAAACGCGGAACGGTATAAACGCCTCCCCCAAAAGAAATTCATGAATAGCTGGTTTTTGGTCATTCTGCCTCACAAAAAATCGGAATAAAAAGCGATCAAAAACTGTCACATGTCCGAAAATGTAACCGATAAAAACGTCAACTCGTCCCGCAAAAAACAAGACCTCACATGACTCTGTGGACCAAAGTATGGAAAAATTATAGGTCTCAAAATGTGGAGACGCAAAAACTTTTTTGCTATAAAAAGCGTCTTTTAGTGTGTGACGGCTGCCAATCATAAAAATCCGATATAAAAAACGCTATAAAAGTAAATCAAACCCCCCTTCATCACCCCCTTAGTTAGGCTAGGTTCATATTGCGTTAATGGGTTAACGCTAACGGACAGCGTTGCACGGCGAAAATGTCACAATTAACGCCGTGCAACGGGTCCGTTAGCACAACCATTGACAGCAATGTGATTTTCTGGTGTAGCGCATCACTAGAGCGTGCCATTTTCGGCTCGCGCTAGCAAGGTGCCATTCTTTTGTGGCGCGCCTCAGACGCTGCTTGCAGCGTCCGCGGCGCGCCCGAGGTCCGATCCCCGATCTTCCAGACCGGGGACGTTAACGCGACCACTAAACACGACACCTAAAAAGACATTGCGTTAGCGCAATCCGCTAGTGCTAAACGGATTTCCCTAACGCAATGTGAACCTAGCCTTAGGGAAAAATAATAAAATTAAAAAAAATGTATTTATTTCCATTTTCCCATTAGGGTTAGGGTTAGGGCTAGGGTTAGGGCTAGGGTTAGGGTTTGGATTACATTTACGGTTGGGATTAGGGTTGGGATTAGAATTAGGGGTGTGTCAGGGTTAGGTGTGTGGTTAGGGTTACAGTTGGGATTAGGGTTAGGGGTGCGTTTGGATTAGGGTTTCATTTATAATTGGGGGGGTTTCCACTGTTTAGACACATCAGGGGCTCTCCAAACGCGACATGGCGTCCGATCTCAATTCCAGCCAATTCTGCATTGAAAAAGTAAAACAGTGCTCCTTCACTTCCGAGCTCTCCCGTGTGCCCAAACAGGGGTTTACCCCAACATATGGGGTATCATCGTACTCGAGACAAATTGGACAACAACTTTTTGGGTCCAAGTTCTCTTGTTATCCTTGGGAAAATAAAAATTTGGGGGGCTAAAAATCATTTTTGTGGGAAAAAAAAGGATTTTTTATTTTCACGGCTCTGCGTTGTAAACTGTAGTGAAACACTTGGGGGTTCAAAGTTTTCACAACACATCTAGATAAGTTCCGTGGGAGGTCTAGTTTCCAATATGAGGTCACTTGTGGGTGGTTTCTACTGTTTGGGTACATCAGGGGCTCTGCAAATGCAACGTGACGCCTGCAGACCAATCCATCTAAGTCTGCATTCCAAATGGCGCTCCTTCCCTTCCGAGCTCTGCCATGCGCCCAAACAGTGGTTCCCCCCCACATATGGGGTATCAGCGTACTCAGGACAAATTGAACAACAACTTTTGGGGTCCAATTTATTCTGTTACCCTTGTAAAAATAGAAAGCTGGGGGCTAAAAAATCATTTTTGTGAAAAAAAAAAGAATTTTTATTTTCACGGCTCTGCGTTATAACGGCTCTGCGTTATAAACTGTAGTGAAACACTTGGGGGTTCAAAGCTCTCAAAACACATCTAGATAAGTTCCTTAGGGGGTCTAGTTTCCAAAATGGTGTCACTTGTGGGGGGTTTTAATGTTTAGGCACATCAGGGGCTCTCCAAACCAACATGGCGTCCCATCTTAATTCCAGTCAATTTTGCATTGAAAAGTCAAATGGCGCTCCTTCCCTTCCGAGCTCTGCTATGCACCCAAAAAGTGGTTTACCCCCACATATGGGGTATCATCGTACTCAGGACAAATTGCACAACAACTTTTGTGGTCCAATTTCTTCTCTTACCCTTGGGAAAATAAAAAATTGGGGGCGAAAAGATCATTTTTGTGAAAAAATAAGATTTTTTATTTTTACGGCTCTGCATTATAAACTTCTGTGAAGCACTTGTTGGGTCAAAGTGCTCACCACACATCTAGATAAGTTCCTTAAGGGGTCTACTTTTCAAAATGGTGTCACTTGTGAGGGGTTCCAATGTTTAGGCACATCAGGGGCTCTCCAAACGCAACATGGCGTCCCATCTCAATTCCAGTCAATTTTGCATTGAAAAGTCAAATGGCGCTCCTTTCCTTCCGAGCTCTGCCATGCGCCCAAACAGTGGTTTACCCCCACATATGGGGTATCGTCGTACTCAGGACAAATTGCACAACAACTTTTGTGGTCTAATTTCTTCTCTTACCCTTGGGAAAGTAAAAAATTGGTGGCGAAAAGATTATTTTTGTGAAAAAATATGATTTTTTATTTTTACGGCTCTGCATTATAATCTTCTGTGAAGCACTTGTTGGGTCAAAGTGCTCACCACACATCTAGATAAGTTCCTTAAGGGGTCTACTTTCCAAAATGGTGTCACTTGTGGGGATTTCAATGTTTAAGCACATCAGGGGCTCTCCAAACGCAACATGGCATCCCATCTCAATTCCAGTCAATTTTGCATTGAAAAGTAAAATGGCGCTCCTTCCCTTCCGAGCTCTGCCATACGCCCAAACAATGGTTTACACCCATATATGGGGTATCAGCGTACTCAGGACAAATTGGCCAACAATTTTTGAGGTCCAATTTCTTCTCCTACTCTTGGGAAAATAAAAAATTGGGGGCGAAAAGATCATTTTTGTGAAAAAATATGATTTTTTATTTTTACGGCTCTGCATTATAAACTTCTGTGAAGCAATTGGTGGGTCAAAGTGGTCACCACACATCTAGATAAGTTCCTTAGGGTGTCTACTTTCCAAAATGGTGTCACTTGTGGGGGGTTTCAATGTTTAGGCACATGAGGGGCTCTCCAAACGCAACATGGCGTCCCATCTCAATTCCTGTCAATTTTGCATTTAAAAGTCAAATGGCGCTCCTTTCCTTCCGAGCTCTGCCATGCGCCCAAACAGTGGTTTACCCCCACATATGGGGTATCAGCGTACTCAGTACAGATTGTACAACAATGTTTGGCATCCATTTTATCCTGTTACCCTTGGTAAAATAAAACAAATTGGAGCTGAAATAAATTTTGTGTGAAAAAAAGTTAAATATTCATTTTTATTTAAACATTCCAAAAATTCCTGTGAAACCCCTGAAGGGTTAATAAACTTCTTGAATGTGGTTTTGAGCACCTTGAGGGGTGCAGTTTTTAGAATGGTGTCACACTTGGGTATTTTCTATCATATAGACCCCTCAAAATGACATCAAATGAGATGTGGTCCCTAAAAAAAAATGGTGTTGTAAAAATGAGAAATTGCTAATCAACTTTTAACCCTTATAACTCCCTAACAAAAAAAAATTTTGGTTCCAAAATTGTGCTGATGTAAAGTAGACATGTGGGAAATGTTACTTATTAAGTATTTTGCGTGACATATCTCTGTGATTTAAGGGCATAAAAATTTAAAGTTGGAAAATTGCGAAATTTTCTAAATTTTCGCCAAATTTCCGTTTTTTTCACAAATAAACGCAAGTTATATCGAATAAATGTCAGAATCGCCAAGATCCGTTGAAGCGTTCCAGAGTTATAACCTCATAAAGGGACAGTGGTCAGAATTGTAAAAATTGGCCCGGTCATTAACGTGCAAACCACCCTCGGGGCTTAAGGGGTTAATGAACAACTAAGCTTTGCTTCATCTCTGTAGAAGTATCTGGGTCAGATTTTAGTTTTTCTGAGTTTTCTGGATTTTAATTTTTGTGTGTTTTTTCATTCTTTATTTTTCTAGTATTGTTGTTGTGTCGTTATATCTCGTCATCTACATACTCTCAGAGCGGTCATGGACTTCAGGACGTTATACGGGATCCCCTCGTCTTCATGCAAGATTTGAAGATATCCAGGCTTTCATGGTCTTGTTCACATGTCTATTATATTTCCACATCATGTGTATCTATGGCATTTTTTGATGCCTCAATATATACAGTATATATATTTTTTTGTGATGTATTTTGGTCACCCTGTATTTTTAGGTATTTACCTGTTCCATTTTGCATGGGACGGTTTTTTATGTCACTTTTGTACATTTTTAATATATCTGCCATAATGTCCATGTGCCCAAGTTATATAGTCTTTCTGGGCAGAGTCATGTATACAGATTTGCCCCTTATAGTGGGCGGTATCACTTTGCACGTAATCACTTTAATTTTACTTTTTTCATATTAGAGGCTTGTGCGTTAGCACACCTACTGTTAGATATATATTAGCACAAATTGGATCTTAATTTCACGTACTATGTCAGCTCAGGATTACTTCTCCCTTCTTCAACTTGGCGATGGTGACACGTGCGCATAGGCAGTATGATGGGACTCAGCTTGTATCTCCCTTATAATAACCCCTCCCCTCCCGTTTTCGTCTTCTTTCACCCCCCCCCTGCTCTTGAGATATGACAGGGCGGGTTAATTACATACACTAGTATGTCCATCATAGGTGTAAACCTCTAGGCGCTATGATAATAACTTAGTTATATGCAATTTAGATTCTTATACTTCACCATTATAACGCTTTACTTGAGGGCGCTTTTGCCCTTCTCCAAAATGGTGGTCGCGGTGAGAGCGCATGCGTGGTGTGGCAGGAATCGTGATTCATCCTCTCCTGCTCTCAGGATGTGACGCGGCGGGCTTGAGACGTCATGAGGGATTTCCCTCTGCCCGTCGCGCCACAGGAAGAGCAGGATATGATGTGATACAAGCGGACCTGCGTATTGCCACGCATGCGCCATCAATCACGCCGATCATTGTAGACAGGTGCTCCCTGCATTCAAATGACCGCTCTAAACACACATACTTTCACAGCCCCCCGAGGAAGCCCAATGCTGGCGACACGCACTGGCACATGAATGCGGGTAAGATGAACGGTGTACCCTCCACTTTCGCCATGATTTAACTCTAGATGTGACAGGCAATATGTGTAGTTTGGTAGTCAGATACGGTTCAGGCTACATATAATATAATACCATATAAGACTTGCAGCACCGTATTGAGATACGTTTGATTACCTTTCATCTGAGGTCATCAGTTCATTATGCCCCATGTGTTACCACAGTGTCTGTGTCCTCTGTATTTGCACCAGTTTCTGGACCTTGTATAGTCAGTCTGTATGTTGTATATTTGTTTAATAAAGATTGTTATACGTTCCTTTTATACCTGTGTATGGGATTTTTACTCCTTGTCTTTTGTAGGATTAATATGTTTGGAGTGTCCTGGTGACTTGTATATTGTCCAGAATATATGGGATGGTATCCCGTTACTTTTCTAAGTTATGTATCAGTGGTACTTGTTCTTAGAAGTTGGGAGCTCTAGCTGTTAAAATAATGGGTTAAATCATCAGACCAAAGCACAGATTTCCACTGGTCTAATGTCTATTCCTTGTGTTCTTTAGCCCAAACAAGTCTCTTCTGCTTGTTGCCTGTCCTTAGCAGTGGATTCCTAGCAGCTATTTTACCATGAAGGCCTGCTGCACAAAGTCTCCTCTTAACAGTTGTTGTAGAGATGTGTCTGCTGCTAGAACTCTGTGTGGCATTGACCTGGTCTCTAATCTGAGCTGCTGTTAACCTGCGATTTCTGAGGCTGGTGAGTCGGATAAACTTATCCTCAGAAGCAGAGGTGACTCTTGTTCTTCCTTTTCTGGGGCGGTCCTCATGTGAGCCAGTTTCTTTGTAGCGCTTGATGGTTTTTGCCACTGCACTTGGGGACACTATAAAAGTTTTCCCAATTTTTCGGACAGACTGATCTTCATTTCTTAAAATAATGATGGCCACTCGTTTTTCTTTACTTAGCTGCTTTTTTCTTGCCATAATACAAATTCTAACAGTCTATTCAGTAGGACTATCAGTAAAACCATTCCCGGTGACTACCTCTTGAAGCCAGCTCACCATTTCCAACAGAGCACGGAACTTGATCCTGATGAGATATGAGACAATAGAAAAAACACGATGTTCCAGCTCCAGCTTGATAAAAATGAAAAAACTTTAATGAAAACCATTAAAAGCAGAATGCACAGATGCTCCATACAGACAACACCATGACCCCAGTGAGTGAAGCTTCACTCACTGGGGTCATGGTGTTGTCTGTTTGGAGCCTCTGTGCATTGTGCTGTTAATGGCTTTCATTAAAGTTTTTTCATTTTTATCAAGCTGGAGCTGGAACATCATCAAGAGAATGCCAAGAGTGTGCCACGCAGTCATCAAAGCAAAAGGTGGCTACTTTGAAGAATCTAGAATATAAGACATAATTTCAGTTGTTTCACACTTTTTTGTTAAGTATATAATTCCACATGTGATAATTCATAGTTTTGATGCCTTCAGTGTGAATGTACAATTTTCATAGTCATGAAAATACAGAAAAATCTTTATATGAGAAGGTGTATCCAAACTCTTGGTCTGTACAGTATATATGTGTCTCACTGACATATATATATATATATATACATATATATATATATATATATATATATACAGTATGTATGTTTTCATGAATATTTGAGCCCATGGATCCATTGTATGTCCGTTTTGCAAGCCGGCGAGAAAATCTTGCTGTATGGATGCCATACTGATTACATACGGAGGTTTACATGCGCAAAATACGCTGGCACACCCTGCCTACGGATTACATACGGATCACTGTTTTGGGAACATTTCTGCGTATTACGCCTGTAAAATACGGACCGTATTTCCCTACGCTGAGTGTGACTCCGGCCTTCCACTAGTGGATATCAACCAGGGATTATATTGAAGTATCTAGTGAAGATTATGGTCTCCTATGAAGTGAAGGTTATGGTCTCCTATGAAGTGAAGGTTAAGGTTTCCTATGAAGTGAAGGTTATGGTCTCCTATGAATTGAATGTTATGGTCTCCTCTGAATTGAAGGTTATGGTCTCCTATGAAGTGAAGGTTATGGTCTCTTATGAAGTGAAGGTTATGGTCTCCTATGAAGTGAAGGTTATGGTCTCCTATAAAATGAAGGTCATGCTTTCGAATGAAATGAAGGTTATGGTCTCCTATGAAGTGAAGGTTATGGTCTTCTATGAAGTGAGGGTTATGGTCTCCTATGAAGTGAAGGTTATGGTCTTCTATGAAGTGAGGGTTATGGTCTCCTATGAAGTGAAGGTTATGGTCTCCTATGAAGTGAAGATCAGGTCTCCTATGAAGTGAAGGTTATGGTCTCCTATGAAGTGAAGGTTATGGTCTCCTATGAAGTGAAGGTTATGGTCTTCTATGAAGTGAGGGTTATGGTCTCCTATGAAGTGAAGGTTATGGTCTCATATGAAGTGAAGATCAGGTCTCCTATGAAGTGAAGGTTATGGTCTCTTATGAAGTGAAGGTTATGGTCTCTTATGAAGTGAAGGTTATGGTCTCCTATGAAGTGAAGATCAGGTCTCCTATGAAATGAAGGTCATGCTCTTGAATGATATGAAGGTTATGGTCTCCTATGAAGTGAAGGTTATGGTCTTCTATGAAGTGAGGGTTATGGTCTCCTATGAAGTGAAGGTTATGGACCCCTATGAAGTGATGGTTATGGTCTCCTATGAAGTGAAGGTTATGGTCTCCTATGAATTGAATGTTATGGTCTCCTCTGAATTGAAGGTTATGGTCTCCTATGAAGTGAAGGTTATGGTCTCCTATGAAGTGAAGGTTATGGTCTTCTATAAAGTGAGGGTTATGGTCTCCTATGAAGTGAAGGTTATGGTCTCATATGAAGTGAAGATCAGGTCTCCTATGAAGTGAAGGTTATGGTCTCTTATGAAGTGAAGGTTATGGTCTCTTATGAAGTGAAGGTCATGGTCTCCTATGAAGTGAAGGTTATGGTCTCCTATGAAGTGAAGATTAGGTCTCCTATGAAATGAAGGTCATGCTCTTGAATGAAATGAAGGTTATGGTCTCCTATGAAGTGAAGGTTATGGTCTTCTATGAAGTGAGGGTTATGGTCTCCTATGAAGTGAAGGTTATGGTCTCCTATGAAGTGAAGGTTATGGACTCCTATGAAGTGAAGGTTATGGCCTCCTATGAAGTGAAGGTTATGGTCTCCTATGAATTGAATGTTATGGTCTCCTCTGCATTGAAGGTTATGGTCTCCTATGAAGTGAAGGTTATGGTCTCCTATGAAGTGAAGGTCATGGTCTCCTATGGATTGAAGGTTATGGTCTCCTATGAAGTGAAGGTTATGGTCTCTTATGAAGTGAAGGTTATGGTCTCTTATGAAGTGAAGGTTATGGTCTCCTATGAAGTGAAGGTTATGGTCTCCTATGAAGTGAAGATCAGGTCTCCTATGAAATGAAGGTCATGCTCTTGAATGAAATGAAGGTTATGGTCTCCTATGAAGTGAAGGTTATGGTCTTCTATGAAGTGAGGGTTATGGTCTCCTATGAAGTGAAGGTTATGGTCTCCTATGAAGTGAAGGTTATGGACTCCTATGAAGTGAAGGTTATGGCCTCCTATGAAGTGAAGGTTATGGTCTCCTATGAATTGAATGTTATGGTCTCCTCTGCATTGAAGGTTATGGTCTCCTATGAAGTGAAGGTTATGGTCTCCTATGAAGTGAAGGTCATGGTCTCCTATGGATTGAAGGTTATGGTCTCCTATGAAGTGAAGGTTATGGTCTCTTATGAAGTGAAGGTTATGGTCTCTTATGAAGTGAAGGTTATGGTCTCCTATGAAGTGAAGGTTATGGTCTCCTATGAAGTGAAGATCAGGTCTCCTATGAAATGAAGGTCATGCTCTCGAATGAAATGAAGGTTATGGTCTCCTATGAAGTGAAGGTTATGGTCTTCTATGAAGTGAGGGTTATGGTCTCCTATGAAGTGAAGGTTATGGTCTCCTATGAAGTGAAGATCAGGTCTCCTATGAAGTGAAGGTTATGGTCTCCTATGAAGTGAAGGTTATGGTCTCTTATGAAGTGAAGATTATGGTCTCCTATGAAATGAAGGTTATGGTCTCCTATGAAGTGAAGATTATGGTCTCCTATGAAATGAAGGTTATGGTCTCCTATGAAATGAAGGTTATGGTCTCCTATGAAGTGAAGATTATGGTCTCCTAAGAAATGAAGGTTATGGTGTCATATGAATTGAAGTTTATGATCTCCTATGAAGTGAAGAGTATGGTCTCCTATGAAGTGAATGTTATGGTCTCTTATGAAGTGAATGTTATGGTCTCCTATGAAGTGAAGGTTATCGTCTCTTATGAAGTGAAGGTTATGGTCTTCATTTGAAGTGAAGGTTATGGTTTCCTATGAAGTGAAGGTTATGGTCTCCAATAAAATGAAGGTTATGATATCCTATGAAGTGAAGGTTATGGTCTCCTATGAAGTGAAGGTTATGGTCTCCTATGAAGTGAAGGTTATGGGCTCCAATGAAGTGAAGGTTATGGTCTCCTCTGAAGTGAAGATTATGGTCTCCTATGAAGAGAAGATCATGGTCTCCTATGAAATGAAGGTTATGGTCTCCTATGAAGTGAAGATTATGGTCTCCTATGAAATGAAGATTATGGTCTCCTATGAAGTGAAGGTTATGGTCTCTTATGAAGTGAAGGTTATGGTCTCCTATGAAGTGAAGGTTATGGTCTCTTATGAAGTGAAGGTTATGGTCTTCATTTGAAGTGAAGGTTATGGTTTCCTATGAAGTGAAGGTTATGGACTCCTATGAAGTGAATATCATGGTCTCCTATGAAATAAAGGTTGTTCTCCAATGAAATGAAGGTTATGATATCCTATGAAGTGAAGGTTATGGTCTCCTATGAAGTGAAGGTTATAGTCTCCTATGAAGTGAAGGTTATGGGTGTCCTATGAAATGAAGGTTATAGTCTCCTATGAAATGAAGGTTATGGTCTCATATGAAGTGAAGATCATGGTCTCCTATGAAGTGAAGATCGTGGTCTCCTATGAAGTGAAGATCATGGTCCCCTATGAAGTGAAGACTTGAGTCTCCTATGAAGCCTGACCTGTGGCTGAGGTTCACTGAAGCACCAAGACGTTGGTGTTGGGGGCCTTCAGCAACCTTTCGGCATCCCGCTATTGCTTTGCCCCACTGGGATTGTGCCAGTTTAATGTCACTGTCAGGGATCAATGGCAGCAATTATGTGGCAGTAATGATCGGAGTAGCTCCATACACCCAATCTTCTCCATGATATAATATTACGCAATGGAATGGGAAGCGAGTACATTTCAAAAGTATATCTTTAATGGCTACCATTAGGTCAAAATGAGCTCCCATAGTCAGATTTGGCACCATCGCTTTGCTTAGCAGAGTAATAAAGAGCTCCACAATTTTCACCCTTTCACTTTGCCCACACCACCAGGAAGACCAGACTGGTGGACATTAGCCTACATTGTCAGAGCGCATTAATGAGAATGTGACAATATTATTGTCTTTCGTTATTCTTGGATCCCTTAATAGGTTTACAAGAAGCTGATAGGAATGAACGAAATGAAAAGGTGGCAAAAGACAGGAGGGGTAAAAATAGCCGAGGAATGCAGTCTGGGAATGTTTATGGAGAGCATCATGACTGACAACCACTGCGGCAACTGCACTGTGTCTTCATCTGGGACCACAGTTGTCCAGGCCAGTGTGATGAGTGAGACCACCAAGACAAGTGCTGATATCCCAAGAGAAGGCTCCAGCAGAAAGGGAGGTGGGAAAATACTGATAAGTTGGGGCTAACAGGTAATATTCTTCATGCAATTAGGTAATAACCAAAATTAAAGGACCATAAGTGAGTTACAAAATTTTTGTTTTCTTTGAATCCAAAATGTTTTATATGCTTACGTAAAGGTAAAAATGTGTATAACATAAAACTGGCCTTTATTGGCAAACTGTTTCTCATTGTAATCGAGTTGATTGGTCCCACCAGTTTGACAATGTTTCCCACTGAAATATGAGGGTATGGTCAGGTCAGTTGCTCTTGATATGGAGCTACCATAAGGTCGGCTGGCACGGTGTTCCCACCTACAGACAATCTGATGTACGTTCCTTGCCTCTCTTGCTGCTTCTATGCCCATGAGCCTGCTGATCCAGCCAAATCAGATTAGTTCCTTTTCCACAATTCAATAACGCTGCTCTTAATGTTTCTAGAAAATATGTATAATAGACACTAACGTAATTGAACAGCACTTAGGGTAGTCCAAGGAAACAGCATGACATCATTCATACACCATTAACTGGATAGTCAATGGTGAAGGGGAACAATTATATTATATGTAGGACTCCTTTGGGGAATAAAATTTTTGAAACTTTTTTATTGCATATATTACACAGGTCATGACTTGACGAGTCCTAGATGTAAAGTATCCAACATGTCGAGAACTTTGCTACCTATAAAAGGTATAAAACTCTAATTATTATGCCCCCGACGCTGAAAATGCAACATGAAGAAGAAAAAGTCATGGAATGATGGAAATCACAGGATGGATACACATGCTAATGACCTGCAAATAATGAAAAAATTGAAACAATTCTCAAAACATCTTGATTTACTCAGTCTACAGTTGAGCCACATTCAGAGGTCGTCGGAGTAAAGTTCTAAATACACTTGGACAAATCCTCAAAATCCTCCGCTGGCAGCTTCTGTGCAATTGCCGACCAATGACGTCCCAGATGTGCTCGATGGGAGACAATTCCGGAGATGCTGCAGGCCATAGTGGCATGTTTAGGCCATGCAGGCTGCTCACAGTAGCGTGAGCAACAAACATCCTGGAGTTGTTTACAACCAGCTCTTGAAACACTTTGATGTTCCCCCATGAAGGCTTCTACAACCTGCAGCTATCATTGCATCAAAGACAAAAGTGGGACTCATCCCCAAAGAGGCTAGACCTCAATTCCAGCCTCTGTTGCCATCTTGCTCTGCAACATAAAGTCAATGGACACCTGTAGCTGGACGTCTGGCACGTAGCCCAATGTTGTGCAAACACCGTCTTCTGGTTTGTGACGTTTCCACCCTGGTAGGATAATTTCAATGTTCAGGAGTGTAATAATTCCACTATTACAAGAATATAACTGCTATAATACTGATCCTATGTACAAGAATATAACTACTATAATACTGCCCCTATCTACCGGAATATAACTACTATAATACTGCCCCCTATTTACAAGAATATAACTACTATAATACTGCTCCTATGTCCAAGAATATAACTACTATAATACTGCCCCCTATGTACAAGAATATAACTACTATAATACTGCCCCTATGTACAAGAATATAACTACTATAATACTGCCCCCTATGTACAAGAATATAACTACTATAATACTGCCTCCTATGTACAAGAATATAACTACTATTATACTGCCCCTATGAACAAGAATATAACTACTATAATATTGCTCATATTTACAAGAATATAACTACTATAATACTGCCCGCTATGTACAAGAATATAACTACCATAATACTGCCCCCTATGTACAAGAATATAACTACTATAATACTGCCCCTACGTACAAGAATATAACTACTATAATACTGCCCCCTATGTACAAGAATATAACTACTATAATACTGCCCCTACGTACAAGAATATAACTACTATAATACTGCCCCTACGTACAAGAATATAGCTAATACAATACTATCCCCTATGTACAAGAATATAACTACTATAATACTACCTCTATGTACAGGAATATAGCTACTATAATACTGCTCCTATGTACAAGAATATAACTACTATAATACTACCTCTATGTACAGGAATATAGCTACTATAATACTGCTCCTATGTATAAGAATATAACTACTATAATACTACATCTATGTACAGGAATATAACTACTATAATACTGCCCCTATGTACAAGAATATAACTACTATAATACTGCCCCCTATGTACAAGAATATAACTACTATAATACTGCCTCCTATGTACAAGAATATAACTACTATAATACTGCCCCCTATGTACAAGAATATAACTACTATAATACTGCCTCCTATGTACAAGAATATAACTACTATAATACTGCTCCTATGTACAAGAATATAACTACTATAATACTGCCCCTATGTACAAGAATATAACTACTATAATACTGCTCCTATGTACAAGAATATAACTACTATAATACTGCCCCCTATGTACAAGAATATAACTACTATAATACTGCCTCCTATGTACAAGAATATAACTACTATAATACTGCCCCCTATGTACAAGAATATAACTACTATAATACTGCCTCCTATGTACAAGAATATAACTACTATAATACTGCTCCTATGTACAAGAATATAACTACTATAATACTGCCCCTATGTACAAGAATATAACTACTATAATACTGCTCCTATGTACAGGAATATAACTACTATAATACTGCCCCCTATGTACAAGAATATAACTACTATAATACTGCCTCCTATGTACAAGAATATAACTACTATAATACTGCCCCCTATGTACAAGAATATAACTACTATAATACTGCCTCCTATGTACAAGAATATAACTACTATAATACTGCCCCTATGAACAAGAATATAACTACTATAATATTGCTCATATTTACAAGAATATAACTACTATAATACTGCCCGCTATGTACAAGAATATAACTACCATAATACTGCCCCCTATGTACAAGAATATAACTACTATAATACTGCCCCTACGTACAAGAATATAACTACTATAATACTGCCCCCTATGTACAAGAATATAACTACTATAATACTGCTCCTACGTACAAGAATATAACTACTATAATACTGCCCCTACGTACAAGAATATAGCTAATACAATACTGTCCCCTATGTACAAGAATATAACTACTATAATACTACCTCTATGTACAGGAATATAGCTACTATAATACTGCTCCTATGTACAAGAATATAACTACTATAATACTGTCCCCCATATCGCATCTCTGGGAACGGAAACTGGCGGCAGGCGTGAGCGCATCGTCGGACGACGGAGGGTGAGAATAGCAGGTTTTTTGTTTTTTTATTATTTTTAACATTACATCTTTTTACTATTGATGCTGCATAGGCAGCATCAATAGTAAAAAGTTGGGGACACACAGGGTTAATAGCAGCGTTAACGGGACTAATCGGACTGTGCCCGTCGCTGATTGGTCGCGGCAGCCAGGACAGGCAGCTGGCGAGACCAATCAGCAACGCCGGATTTCCGTGACGGAAGTTGCCGACAGAAAGAAAGACAGAAGGACAGACAGAAAGACGGAAGTACCCCTTAGACAATTATATTGTAGATAATACTGCTCCTATGTACAAGAATATAACTACTATAATACTGCCCCTATGTACAAGAATATAACTACTATAATACTGCCCCCTATGTACAAGAATATAACTACTATAATACTGCTCCTATGTACAAGAATATAACTACTATAATACTGCCCCCTGTTGTGAGTTCTGCTCTTGGGCTCCCTCTTGTGGTTTCAAGTGGTATGGCTGCTCCTTGGAGTTAGCTGTCTTCAGCTGCTTCCACTGATCGTCTTTTCTGCTCGGCTATTTATGCCTGGCTCTGTCCTTCAGCCAGTGCCACTTGTAAATGGTTCCTGGTTGGATTCACATCTCTTTGGATTTCCCTGTTATCCTGACCAGTTCAGCAAAGCTAAGTTTTTGTTTGCTCTTTTCTGTTCACAGATTGTGGACTTATCCGTTCTGTGCTTTCTATGTTTGTCCAGCGTTATCAGTATGAATTAATTCTGTCTTGCTGGAAGCTCTGGGAAGCAGATTTACCCTCCACACCTTTAGTCAGGTGTGGAGATTTATAGTAAACTCTGCGTGGATTTTTGTAGTGTTTTATACTGACCGCACAGTATTCCATCCTGTCCTATCTATCAAGCTAGACTGGCCTCCTGTGCTCATCCTGGTTTCATTCTGTGTATGTCTTTTCCCTCTCCACTCAGAGTCATTATTTGTGGGGGGCTAATCTATCCTTTGGGGATTTTCTCTGAGGCAAGATAGTTTTCCTGCTTCTATCTTTAGGGGTAGTTAGCTCTTAGGCGGTGACAAGGTGCCTAGGGAGAGTTAGGAGCATCCCACGGCTACTTCTAGTGTTGTGTTGAGCTTAGGGACTGCGGTCAGTACAGTTACCACTTCCTTCAGAGCTCGTTCCATGTTGCTCCTAAACCACCACATCATAACAGTACAAGTGGCCAAAAATGAATTAAATGCATCTCAAAAGAAGGAAAAAAAAGTTCTGAACCATTTTTTTTGTGACCCTGATTTGCTCATTGTCGTCCTTTTCTGTCATGGCATTTGTGGATTCAGGCGCTGCCCTGAACTTAATGGACTTAGAATTCGCCAGGCGCTGTGGTTTTTCCTTGCAGCCTTTGCAGAGCCCTATTCCTTTGAGGGGTATTGATGCTATACCCTTGGCCAAGGATAAACCTCAGTACTGGACGCAGATGACTATGTACATGGCCCCAGCACATCAGGAAGATTGCCGTTTTCTGGTGTTGCATAACCTGCATGATGTTGTTGTACTGGGTTTTCCATGGTTACAGGAACATAATCCGGTGCTGGATTGGAAAACTATGACTGTGACTAGTTGGGGTTGTCAAGAAGTACATAGTGACGTTCCTTTGATGTCAATTTCCTCTTCCCCCTCTTCTGAGGTCCCTGACTTTTTGTCGGATTTCCAGGATGTATTTGATGAGCCCAAGTCCAGTTCCCTTCCACCGCACAGGGACTGTGATTGTGCTATTAACTTGATTCCTGGTTGCAAGTTCCCTAAGGGCCGACTTTTCAATCTGTCTGTGCCAGAGCATGCCGCCATGCCATGTTAAGGAGTCTTTGGAGAAGGGGCATATTCGGCCCTCTTCGTCACCATTGGGAGCGGGTTTCTTTTTTGTTGCTAAGAAGGATGGCTCCTTGAGACCCTGTATTGATTATCGTCTTCTTAAAAAGATCACGGTTAAATTCCAATACCCCTTGCCTCTGCTTACTGATTTGTTTGCTCAGATTAAGGGGGCTAGTTGGTTTACTAAGATTGACCTCCGAGGGGCATATAATCTTGTTCGTATTAAGCAGGGTGACGAAGGGAAAACTGCATTTAATACGCCCGAAGGCCATTTTGAATATCTTGTGATGCCATTTGGGCTGTCTAATGCTCCATCTGTGTTCCAGTCTTTCATGCATGATATTTTCCGCAATTATCTTGATAAATTCATGGTCGTATATTTGGATGATATTTTGATTTTTTCCGATGATTGGGAGTCTCATGTGAAGCAGGTCAGGATGGTGTTCCAGATCCTTCGTGATAATGCTTTGTTTGTGAAGGGGTCTAAGTGCCTATTCGGAGTTCAGAAGGTCTCTTTTTTGGGTTTTATTTTTTCTCCCTCGTCTATAGAAATGGATCCTGTTAAGGTCCAAGCTATTCATGATTGGATTCAACCCACATCTGTGAAGGGCCTTCAAAAAATTTTGGGCTTTGCTAATTTCTATCGCCGTTTCATTGCCAACTTTTCCAGTGTGGTTAAGCCCCTTACTGATTTGACGAAGAGAGGCGCTGATGTGACGAATTGGTCCTCTGCGGCTGTTGAGGCCTTTCAGGAGCTTAAACGCCGATTTACTTCTGCCCCTGTGTTGCGTCAGCCGGATGCTTCTCTTCCTTTTCAGGTTGAGGTCGACGCTTCTGAGATTGGGGCAGGGGCCGTTTTGTCTCAGAGGGAGTCTGATGGTTCTTTGATGAAACCGTGTGCCTTTTTTTCAGAAAGTTTTCGCCTGCGGAACGCAATTATGATGTCGGCAATCGAGAGTTGTTGGCTATGAAGTGGGCGTTTGAGGAGTGGCGACATTGGCTTGAGGGAGCTAAGCACCGCGTTGTGGTCTTGACTGATCATAAGAATCTGGTTTACCTCGAGTCGGCCAAGCGGCTGAATCCTAGACAGGCTCGATGGTCTTTGTTTTTCTCCCGTTTTGATTTTGTGGTCTCGTATCTTCCGGGATCTAAGAATGTTAAGGCTGATGCCCTCTCTAGGAGTTTTTCGCCTGATTCTCCTGGAGTCCTTGAGCTGGTTGGCATTCTTAAGGAAGGGGTGATTCTTTCTGCCATCTCCCCTGATTTGCGGCGGATGCTTCAGGAATTTCAGGCTGATAGGCCTGACCGCTGTCCTGTGGGGAAGCTGTTTGTTCCTGATAGATGGACGAGTAAGGTGATTTCTGAGGTTCATTGTTCAGTGTTGGCTGGTCATCCTGGGATTTTTGGTACCAGAGATTTGGTTGCTAGGTCCTTTTGGTGGCCTTCCTTGTCGCGTGATGTCCATGCTTTTGTGCAGTCCTGTGGGACTTGCGCCCGAGCCAAGCCTTGCTGTTCCCGCGCTAGTGGGTTGCTTTTGCCTTTGCCGGTCCCTGAGAGGTCCTGGACGCATATTTCCATGGATTTTATTTCGGATCTTCCTGTTTCCCAGAAGATGTCTGTTATCTGGGTTGTTTGTGACCGGTTCTCTAAAATGGTCCATCTGGTACCTTTGCCTAAGTTGCCATCCTCCTCAGATCTGGTTCCATTGTTTTTTCAGCATGTGGTATGTTTGCATGGCATTCCGGAGAATATTGTGTCTGACAGAGGTTCTCAGTTTGTCTCTAGATTTTGGCGGGCCTTTTGTGCTAGGATGGGCATTGATTTGTCTTTTTCTTCGGCGTTTCATCCTCAGACTAATGGCCAAACTGAGCGAACTAATCAGACCTTGGAGACCTATTTGAGATGCTTTGTGTCTGCTGATCAGGATGATTGGGTGGCTTTCTTGCCGTTGGCTGAGTTTGCCCTTAATAATCGGGCTAGTTCGGCTACTTTGGTTTCACCTTTCTTTTGTAATTTTGGTTTTCATCCTCGCTTTTCTTCTGGGCAGGTTGAGCCTTCTGATTGTCCTGGTGTTGATTCTGTGGTGGACAGGCTGCAGCAGATTTGGACTCATGTGGTGGACAATTTGACGTTGTCTCAGGAAAGGGCTCAACGTTTTGCTAACCGCCGTCGGTGTGTTGGTCCCCGGCTTCGTGTGGGGGATTTGGTTTGTTTGTCTTCTCGTCATGTTCCTATGAAGGTTTCGTCCCCTAAGTTTAAGCCTCGGTTTATTGGTCATTATAAAATTTCTGAAGTTATTAATCCGCTGTCTTTTCGTTTGGCTCTTCCAGCCTCTTTGTTGCGGAGATATGTGGTGCCCGTTGTTCCCTCGGTTGACCCTCCTGCCCCGGTGTTGGTTGAGGGAGAGTTGGAATATGAGGTTGAGAAGATTTTGGATTCTCGTTTCTCGAGATGGAGGCTTCAGTATCTTGTCAAGTGGAAGGGTTATGGTCAGGAGGATAATTCTTGGGTTGTTGCCTCCGATGTCCATGCCACCAATTTGGTTCGTGCTTTTCACTTGGCTCGTCCTGATCGGCCTGGGGGCTCTGGTGAGGGTTCGGTGACCCCTCCTCAAGGGGGGGAGGGGTACTGTTGTGAATTCCGCTCTTGGGCTCCCTCCGGTGGTTGTAAGTGGCACTTTTGTGAGTTCTGCTCTTGGGCTCCCTCTTGTGGTTTCAAGTGGTATGGCTGCTCCTTGGAGTTAGCTGTCTTCAGCTGCTTCCACTGATCGTCTTTTCTGCTCGGCTATTTATGCCTGGCTCTGTCCTTCAGCCAGTGTCACTTGTAAATGGTTCCTGGTTGGATTCACATCTCTTTGGATTTCCCTGTTATCCTGACCAGTTCAGCAAAGCTAAGTTTTTGTTTGCTCTTTTCTGTTCACAGATTGTGGACTTATCCGTTCTGTGCTTTCTATGTTTGTCCAGCGTTATCAGTATGAATTAATTCTGTCTCGCTGGAAGCTCTGGGAAGCAGATTTACCCTCCACACCTTTAGTCAGGTGTGGAGATTTATAGTAAAGTCTGCGTGGATTTTTGTAGTGTTTTATACTGACCGCACAGTACTCCATCCTGTCCTATCTATCAAGCTAGACTGGCCTCCTGTGCTCATCCTGGTTTCATTCTGTGTATGTCTTTTCCATCTCCACTCACAGTCATTATTTGTGGGGGGCTAATCTATCCTTTGGGGATTTTCTCTGAGGCAAGATAGTTTTCCTGCTTCTATCTTTAGGGGTAGTTAGCTCTTAGGCGGTGACGAGGTGCCTAGGGAGAGTTAGGAGCATCCCACGGCTACTTCTAGTGTTGTGTTGAGCTTAGGGACTGCGGTCAGTACAGTTACCACTTCCTTCAGAGCTCGTTCCATGTTGCTCCTAAACCACCGCATCATAACAGCCCCCTATGTAAAAGAATATAACTACTATAATACTGCCCCTATGTACAAGAATATAACTACTATAATACTATCTCCTATGTACAAGAATATAACTACTATAATACGGCGGGTCACCTATGTACAAGAATATAACTACTATAATACTGCTCCTATGTACAACAATGTAACTACTATAATACTGCTCCTATGTACAAGAATATAACTACTATAATACTGCCCCCTATGTACAAGAATATAACTACTATAATACTGCCCCCTATGTACAAGAATATAACTACTATAATACTGCCCCCTATGTACAAGAATATAACTACTATAATACTGCTCCTATGTACAAGAATATAACTACTATAATACGGCCGGCCCCCTATGTACAAGAATATAACTACTATAATACTGCCCCTATGTATAAGAATATAACTACTATAATACTGCTCCTATGTACAAGAATATAACTACTATAATACGGCCGGCCCCCTATGTACAAGAATATAACTACTATAATACTGCCCCTATGTATAAGAATATAACTACTATAATACTGCTCCTATGTACAAGAATATAACTACTATAATACTGCTCCCTATGTACAAGAATATAACTACTATAATACTGCTCCTATGTACAAGAATATACAGTAACTACTATAATACTGCTCCTATGTACAAGAATATAACTACTATAATACTGCTCCTATGTACAAGAATATAACTACTATAATACTGCCTCCTATGTACAAGAATATAACTACTATAATACTACCCCCTATGTACAAGAATATAACTACTATAATACTGCCTCCTATGTACAAGAATATAACAACTATAATACTGCCCCTATGTACAAGAATATAACTACTATAATACTGCCTCCTATGTACAAGAATATAACAACTATAATACTGCCCCTATATACAAGAATATAACTACTATAATACTGCCCCTATGTACAAGAAAATAAATACTATAATACTGCCCTCTATGTACAAGAATATAACTACTATAATACTGTCCCCTATGTACAAGAATATAACTACTATAATACTGCCTCCTATGTACAAGAATATAACTACTATAATACTGCCCCTATATACAAGAATATAACTACTATAATACTGCTCCTATGTACAAGAATATAACTACTATAATACGGCCGGCCCCCTATGTACAAGAATATAACTACTATAATACTGCCCCTATATACAAGAATATAACTACTATAATACTGCTCCTATGTACAAGAATATATCTACTATAATACGGCCGGCCCCCTATGTACAAGAATATAACTACTATAATACTGCCCCTATATACAAGAATATATCTACTATAATACTGCCTCCTATGTACAAGAATATAACTACTATAATACTGCCCCTATATACAAGAATATAACTACTATAATACTGCCTCCTATGTACAAGAATATAACTACTATAATACTGCCCCTATATACAAGAATATAACTACTATAATACTGCTCCTATGTCCAAGAATATAACTACTATAATACTGCCCCTATATACAAGAATATAACTACTATAATACTGCCCACCATGGATAAGAACAATAGTACATTTAGTGGGTATGAAAATCAAAAATGTCACAGGCATAATCCTTCTAATCCCAGCTTTTGTTCAGCAGTATGGGTTTAATGTTTAGCACTAGAGAAAATCTGGCAATTTTTGGGGCGTCCCCACGTGGCATAGCTTTGAATGGAGGTTTTATACAGTTTCAGAATAAAAAAGTCTTAACCCAAAGCAATTGGACTGTGCACGGCGGGAGCACGCTGATGCTGCCTTATTCAATATGCCGCAGCAGAGGGGGAGCATTAAAAGTGGAGAATTTCAGCATGGAAAGCATGTATCAAGCTCAGTATAATTAGCCGGTGTTCTGCGCTCTTGTTCTCTACAGGGAACACTTCTCTGAAATACTCGGCTTGTGAATAATTAGGTACACAGCATAGACCAGGAGCAGCGGGACCCAACAGTGAAATCAAAGGCTTTTGTACATTTCTCTTATTGTAAGGAACCTCACATCAGAATCTATTTTTTCCCTTTCATTTTTTTTTCTTTTGTGTCTTCTGGTACAAGAACAGCAAATTCTTATGTTAATTGTGATGTAAAATTATTTATTTATTTTTACATAAATGCATGTACTTTTGGCTAAAAATCAGTTTTGCAATTACTTTTCATAAAAATTGTGCACCATTTTGCCTTTTATAGGCTCTTTTTTTCCCTGCACATTCAACTATGATATTGTCTGTGGTCCAAAATCAGCTGCAAGGAGTTCAGAGAAAATTCTCCCTTTGGACGAGCTCACTGACCAATCCTCAGTTAACTTATTCTGCAGCCAGCAATCAGTGCTATACAGGCTATAGATGGAAAACAGTGCAAAAATTTTCATAGATCGTAATAAAAAAAAATTATTTACATATTTACATGCATTTATGTTAGAAAAAAAAATACCCAAAATGTAAACAACCCATTTAAGGTTAGAAAAAAAAAATACCCAAAATGGAAACAACCCATTTAAGGTTGGCAGGCTCGCATGTATATTGATTTGTCATTACAAAAGAAAGTTCAAATAAATATACAGGTACTTGGGTACGTTCATAAAGCCACATTTATTTGTGGTTTTTAGGACAGAAAAAGTTGATGCTCAGGACATCCATCATTTAAAAAAAAAAATAGATGAAACTAAGAAACAACAGAAAGAAAAATGACAAAAATTTTATTGAAGAGGATGAAGGAAGGACTTCCATCTACTGGAAAGTTTTCTATCAGGAGGAAACTAACAAAGTGTTAGGAATAATTGCACTTCTGCCCGTTGGTTCTCACTATGCATCTCAATGTACTGGAATTTTTTTTGGAACATTATACTAAACATTAACAGCGCCGTGATCATGTAAGCTCAGCTGTTCGATCACAAGATAATAGGGTGGTACAGTTGTCGGGGCGATTGCAGATAATTACCGCTGGCCCCTTTGTGATCTTGTTTTATAGGGACAGCCATGGGCCCAACAATGACCCCTAAATGTGTCCAACAGTTATGCCTTTCCGAGCAACATAGGTAATGTTTAACAATATTTTACATTTGCTATTAAGCATCAACATAATGCACATCTCTGAAAAGAGACCATACCTGTCACATCAGTCCCAGTCCCAATGGGGACTCACACAAATACACTAGGACCATTTTCATAGAAAGCTAATTGACCTATTTATTGATTTATTTCAAATGTGAGATAAAATCTTAGAACCCTGAGGATTTAACGCATCAGAGGAAAATAAACAAACTCCATGTAAACCTCATCATAGGTGGGATTTAGACCCAGGGCTCCAGTGCTACAAAACAAGGGTGCTAAATACAAATAACCAAATATATATATTTTTAATTTTGCAGTCCTGTTTTTATAGGCTTAAAAAGGACTGTTTGCTAACTTTTTTAAAAGTCAGAATGGCACTTTCATTTGAAAGTTTTCACTAAGGGTACCGTCACACTATACGATTTACCTACGATCACGACCAGCGATATGACCTGGCCGTGATCGTAGGTAAATCGTAGTGTGGTCGCTGGGGAGCTGTCACACAGACCGCTCTCCAGCGACCAAGATGCCGAGGTCCCTGGGTAACCAGGGTAAACATCAGGTAACTAAGCGCAGGACCGCGCTTAGTTACCCGATGTTTACCCTGGTTACAAGCGTTAAACTAAAAAAAAAAAAACAGCACATACTTACATTCTGGTGTCCGTCAGGTCCCTTGCAGTCTCTGCTTCCCGCACTGTGACTGCCGGCCGTAAAGTGAAAGTGAAAGCACAGCCGCTGTGCTCTGCTTTCACTTTACGGCCGGCAGTCACAGTGTTGGAAGCAGACTGCAAGGGACCTGACGGACACCAGAATGTAAGTATGTGCTGTTTTTTTTTTTTAGTTTAACGCTTGTAACCAGGGTAAACATCGGGTAACTAAGCGCGGTCCTGCGCTTAGTTACCCGATGTTTACCCTGGTTACAAGCGAACGCATCGCTGGATCGCATCGCTAGATCGCTAGATCGGTGTCACACACACCGATCTAGCGATGACAGCGGGAGATCCAGCGATGAAAGAAAGTTCTAAACGATCTGCTACGACGTACGATTCTCAGCAGGATCCCTGATCGCTGCTGCGTGTCAGACACAGCGATATCGTAACGATATCGCTGGAACGTCACGAATCGTACCGTCGTAGCGATCGAAATGTTATAGTGTGACGGTACCCTAAGACTTATGCTCAGAATGTGAGTGAAAGGCAGAGGTAATTAATGGGCTAGCTTCCCTCCAATTTGAGTCAGTTTCAGAGAGAAGGAGCAGCAGGTTGAAGCTGTGCATCCTGAACAGCCTGCAACTTGTAGGTGGGGGACAAGGACAGTGGACAGCTACAGTAAGGGTACCGTCACACTGAAACGACGCTGCAGCGATACGACAACGATGTCGATTGTTGCAGCGTCGCTGTTTGGTCGCTGGAGAGCTGTCACACAGACAGCTCTCCAGCGACCAACGATCCCGAAGTCCCCTGGTAACCAGGGTAAACATCGGGTTACTAAGCGCAGGGCCGCGCTTAGTAACCCGATGTTTACCCTGGTTACCAGCATAAACGTCAAAAAAACAAACATTACATACTTACCTTCCGTGTCTGTCCTCCGGCACTGTGCTTTCCTCTGCACTGTCAGCGCCGGTCAGCTGTAAAGCAGAGCGGTGACGTCACCGCTGTGCTTTCTGGCTGGCCGGCGCTGACACAGGATGCAGGAGGAGTGCAGAGAAGCACAGCGCCGGGGACAGACAGCTGAAGGTAAGTATGTAGTGTTTGGTTTTTTTTTATGTTTACGCTGGTAACCAGGGTAAACATCGGGTTACTAAGCGCGGCCCTGCGCTTAGTAACCCGATGTTTACCCTGGTTACCAGTGAAGACATCGCTGAATCAGCGTCACACACGCCGATTCAGCGATGTCAGCGGGAGATCCAGCGACGAAATAAAGTTTCAGACGATCTGCTACAAAGTACGATTCTCAGCGGGGTCCCTGATCGCAGTAGCGTGTCAGACACAGCGAGATCGTAACGATATCGCTGGAACATCACGGATCGTGCCGTCCTAGCGATCAAAGTGCCACTGTGTGACAGTACCCTAAGGTGATGCCAAGTTGTGTGACAGACAGGGCTGTGGAGTTGGAGTCCATTTTGGAGTCATGGAAATTGAGGAGTCAGAGGTTTGGCTTACCGACTCCACAGCCCTTGCTGACTCCACAGCCCTGACAGGGCTGTGGAGTCGGAGCCCATTTTTGGTGGAGTCAGAGTCATGGAAATTGAGGAGTCAGAGGTTTGGCTTACCGACTCCACAGCCCTTGCTGACTCCACAGCCCTGACAGGGATGTGGAGTCGGAGCCCATTTTTGGTGGAGTCAGAGTCATGGAAATTGAGGAGTCGGAGGTTTGGCTTACCGACTCCACAGCCCTTGCTGACTCCACAGCCCTGTCAGGGCTGTGGAGTCAGAACCCATTCTTGGTGGAGTCGGAGTCGGTGTCATGGAAATTGAGGAGTCGGAGGTTTGGCTTGAGGACTCCACAGCCCTTACTGACTCCACAGTCCTGTCAGGGCTATGGAGTCGGAGCCCATTTTTGGTGGAGTCGGAGTCATGGAAATTGAGGAGTCGGAGTCGGAGGTTTGGCTTACCAACTCCACAGCCCTTACAGACTCCACAGCCCTGTCAGGGCTGTGGATTCGGAGCCCATTTTTGGTGGAGTTGGAGTCGGTGACATGGAAATTGAGGAGTCGGAGTTGGAGGTTTGGCAAACTGACTCCACAGCCCTTACAGACTCCACAGCCTTGTCAGGGCTGTGGAGTCGGAGCCCAGTTTTGGTGGAGTTGGAGTCGGTGTCATGGAAATTGAGGAGTCGGAGGTTTGGCTTGCCGACTCCACAGCTCTGGTTACAGAGGAGAAGTTACCTCTGTAAGTGACCCTGAAGCCATGTAAAGTAAAGAGAAACTATATAAACCTCGGTATCACCTGAGAGGCTTGTGATGAATTTGTTAGTGAGAGCGTGAAACGTGGACGGTGAGAAAACAAAACAACATGTCACTGAGAAAAAATAACATTTTGTTCAAAATTGATGTAAAAAATAAAATAACAGAAATTACTGGATAATGCGGGTCACCAGCCTTGCCTTGTGTACGGATTACATCCAGGCATGGTGCTGCTAAGCATCACTTGTTATCTATTATCCAAGGTCACACAGTACACAAGCCTGCTCCATGTACATTGATTGATATTCATGCCCCATGGAGCGGCTTTCCCGAGATAAAAGGCTGTTATTAGATTTATCACCCTCATAAGATAATGTGTAATGGAGTTATATTCGTACATCACAGCACGCCCTGCCCTGCGGTGTGGCACAAAAATAAGGCTTTTGTTCTTTTTTCTCTCCTATTTTTCACAATCTCCCTCCCATTTTTTTATTTTGATCATTTTTATCTTATCGATAAATTTATTATGGATTCTGCATAATTTTTAGGTTAGGTTTTTTTTTTTGCAGGCTGTTGTTTTTTTGTTGTCACTATTAGGTTTGCTTGACATTGTTGCCGTGATTTCAATTTTCATTATCCTGATGCTTTGTTTTCTTGCTTATTCATTGCACATTCATCATCATTTGCGACTTTTCAAAATATCACAACATTTTTGCGCAGTGATACTTCTGTCGTATGGCTGACTCTGACATATAAACTGGGGGCTATTCTGGTGAATAATACGGCACATATACTGTAGGTCAGAGCGACTCTCCACCCACAAACCTAAACATGTACAGTCCGGACCCGGGTGACCTTCGTTCTGCAACCGCTACTTCTTTGCCAGTTTCGCGGCCAATTCTTCACCGGAGAGGCATTGGCGCGTCTTGAGAAGTGTAAACCACCCCTTCCATTCATTTTTTACTGCCAATAGGATGGACACAGTGCAGTAATCTTTGGGAGCGGTCCATCCCACACCAATGGAAAGACCATGGAGGCCCGGTCCAGGCTTTCCTCCGCGATCCCTCTGCCTTTCAGGCAGCCGCTTTAGACAAGAGGTCAACAGGTCGCCAAACTAACAGAGGTCAATAGATGTCGTGACGATACATGAGATAATCATATTTAGGTTCGAAGAGTTAAGAATCAGTATGCTACATACTAATGAATCCGATGTCCACCATTGACCTAGATTAGGGCTTGTCGATGCTGTGAGTGTGAGAGTCCTCTGTAGTGAGAGCATTGATCGCCTACCCTTAAAAAATGTCATTAATATCAGATTGGTGGGGGTCCGATATGCAACACATCCACCAATCAGCTGATTGAAGAGCTCAACGCTCTACATAGTTTAGTGGCCATGAGTGGTACTATAGCTATTTCTCAGTCATGGTGGAGGCTTACAGCACAAGTCACGAGGTACCCAGTCTTCAAGTTATGCCCTATCCATATGAAAGCTACTATGAGACCCATAAATTAGGGGGACTCTTTGCTAGCCGGCCCCCACCCCAGCCCAGTCCTCCTGACATCTGCCAATAGTTGGAAGGATTTGCATGGAGTGGACACCTTCTGGTAATTGCTGCTACGGGAGCCAGCCCTGATCACAGTATAACCGCTTAGATACAGTGGTGAACAGCGACCGTGGCATCTAAGCGGTTAGATAGGGTAGTAGGCATTCTGTTACCCTTTTTGGACACCGGGGAGCAATAACAGGAACCTGATGAGATAATAGCATGTCCTAAGAATTATCACATGACCGAAACAATATATTTCTATGCAGCTGAACGCTCCGGTCCAAACCGCCGGCGGCAGTGCCGGGTATTGAGACGCGAGACTCGTGCAAGTTTCTCGCAAGTGTGACCCCGGCCTAAGTGTTAGCCTATGCCGAATTTAAAGGATTCAATTTAGGGCAACAATTTAGTGGCTGATCCAACTGAGTTTATATCAGTCAATTATATGCTGTAATACGAGACACAGCCTGTGGGCAAGAGTGGCACTGTTAAAAAAAAATATATATATTTTTTTGATTTTCAGAAAGCCTTTTTTTTCTCTTATATATAACAATATATTCCTTCCAACAGGGTTTACCCGTAACGTCAGCCTCACAAAGAGAGGAAAACAGCCCCCATCTCCTATCATGGAGTGGTTAATAATGAACACTGTGCTACCGAGGAAGACAATATGTGCCGCATATAGAAACAAATTCTCTCTATACATCCAAGCGGTAAAATTATCTGCCCTCATTACGCCTATTAATTTTCTAAAAGATCATTCGGGACCCGGTTGTAAGGCACAAACCCAGAGCCGCTAATTAGCAGTAATGCGTTTTCTCTTCCAGAGGGATTAGAAAGCTTAATGTTAATATAATAACATGTGCCAAGACATGCCGAGCAGTGTGTGGGTTACAGCTTCGGAGCGAGGGGGGAAACTGATCGAACAATGGCACAGGCTGCTCGCGGCTGTCACTCGGCAGCGCTCCGACGTCACGCAGACACCTACTTGTTCAGTGACTAACAATTATGTGGGTCTGTCGTGAGGATGGCGGCAAATGTTACAGCCACCCGCTAATCCTGCGCAGATTTCTGTGCAAGCAAAAACCCCTTCACTGCTTCCTCGATGCGAGCAACATTTCCTTACCTGTGTTTTCCCATCCTATTTTCCAGGACTATGTTATTCATGCGGTATAATAGTAGTAATTTGTGATACTCTGTCGGGAGATGATTATGCTATATGTGTCTGTATTGTGGTTGTGATGAGAACTGCAGCCTGTCGAGGCTTTTGTCGGCATAGCACGATAATGTATTAAAGGAGTTATCTTCTTTTTTTTTTTTACACTGACGTGGTGTCGACAGAGCAGCTCATTCTCTTCTGCTCTGCTCTGTTGATGGGGCGTAACTGCCGATGTCATGCTGATTGACAGGCGGCTCCCTGCTGTCTAACTGTGGGAAGACAGCAGTCAATCAGCATGACGTCAGCAGTCAACAGAGCAGCCCAGAAGAGGAAGATGAAGAGCTGCTCTGTTGATGGGGCGTAACTGCTGATGTCATGCTGATTGACAGCCAGCTCCCTGCTGTCTAACTGTGGGAAGACTGCAGGCAATCAGCATGACGTCAGCAGTCAACAGAGCAGCCCAGAAGAGGAAGATGAAGAGCTGCTCTGTGGACGGGTAGCAGCTGAATCGCCGGCAGGAGGGGTTGGTGACAGGGTAAAGCAAGCAGATAGTTGTGCTTGGATAAGGTGCTATCCGAGAACGCTCGCGTCCTAATGTGTATGTGTTGCGGCGGTCAAACTGCTGCAGGGACTCGAGCATTTTTTTTCAAGCATGCCGAAAATACTCGATTAGAACTCGAGCATGCTCGGATAACACCTTATCCGATCACGCTCGCTCATCACTAGTAGTTGCCTCTGTTAGCCTGTTAGCTTTTAGGCCCATAGTAAAAAAAAAAAAACCTGGCATATTGTGTGACAAATCATAGGTTAACCACTACAAATTCTGCCAAAATGCATTTTATTGCGTATATTGACTATGCATTCAAATTAATTGGGAAAATTATCAAAAAATCTGAATAAATTGAAATATTGTGGATTTAAAGAGAACCTGTCGGCATGTTTTTACATATGGAAGTAGTGGTAAGGCTATATAGATGCTTGTCCCCCAATCAAAATGATATGTGTGTTATAGAGATCCGATACACCAGTCATGAGAAATGTAGTGTAGAAACCATATGCAAATCAGGCTGGAAGTGCACTGCGGGAGAGTCAGTGCACTTGGAACATGTATTGTGATTAGACCTGCGGCCTGTCGAGGCTTTTGTCAGCACAGCACAATAATGTATTAAAGGACTTATCTTTTTTTTTTTTTTACACTGACGTAGTGTCGACAGAGCAGCTCATTCTCTTCTGCTCTGCTCTGTTGATTGGGCGAAACTGCCGATGTCATGCTGATTGATGACAATCAGTGATCAGATTGGTTTATGGCTTCTAGATTTCTCATGACTGGTGCATCGGATCTCTACCAAAAAAAGGTGTAATATTTACAGGGGAACAAGCACCAACATAGCCAGACCACTACAGCCATACGTGACTTTTTTCTTTTCTAAGTGGAAATTCAGAGCATGCTAGTACTTGTAGTTTCAGATGCGCTACAGAGCATGAAGATATCGTGCTCTTCTACTACTCGCATGACTTCAACTCTTCCACCAAAACATACTGCATAGGGTTAAACTGGTGATGCGGATCAAAATATATATCTCTATCTTGCTGGCTGTTTAATATTTGGAAGTCTTAAAGGGGTTGTCCAACTTTGGGGACAATTTTTAGTTTTTAATTTTGCACCATTTGGTTTTTATAGACTCTTTCTTTTCCTGCACATCCAACTTTGGTCTGTGGTCATAAATCAGCTGAGGAGCTCAGAAAAAGACAGATGAAAGAGTTAGAATCTCTCCCATTGGACGGTCAGAATGAACTCACTGGTGGAATCTCAGTTAACCCATTCTGCAGGAGGCAAAAGACAAGAAAAGAGGTCAGAAAAAGACAGATAACAGTTACAAGCTCATCTTCAGACCTACCGTGCATAGCGGGCTCACTGATGGATTCTCAGTTAACTCATTTTGCAGCCAGCATTAGACACAGAGGTTAAAGAATGTAAATGGTGCAACATTTTGCATGGAACCCAATTGTAAAAATGATTTTTAGCCCCAATTGCATGCACTTAGGTAAAAAAAAAGAATGTCCACAAAGGTTGAAAACCTATTTCATGCACTTCACTGCACCATAATTTATAAGAAAATCTAGGCAAATTATTTTTCTAATCAATATAGTGGTGACAGCTCTGTTTTTTTTAGATACAGAGCTCCAATTCTCTTTAAAAAAAAATAAAAAATTTAAAACATAAAATTCTTGCTGTTATCAGCTACCACTAGAGGGAGCTCACAACATTAATTTTTTTTTACATTGATATCAAAAGTAGTAACCTGAGCTCCCTCTAGTGGCGATTTCTGGTAAGCAGAATTTATGCAGTGATTTATCCTTCAATATGATTTTGCTATAACAAAAATAGTAGTAATATAGGCAGAGTTTTAAAAGAACATAATAATGAAGAAATAGTTGATTAAAATGTCATTAAATGATTGGGGATTTTGGATTACAGCTGATTTTTTTTTAGAATTTCCTGCTGCAATGTTGGCTTGTTGATATACACATGAGACCTCTGCAGTCAATCATTAGCTGCACGGGTGACTTTGTAGAAAGGGAGCAGGAGGTAGATTAGCTGGGGATATGGGTATGCAGGACAGGAGTGACATCCCTATTAAGAAATTGCATTATTCCAAGATAGGGCATAATTATTGGTATTGGTGGCAGGGAATATACTCCACATTTTAAAAAACGGAAAAAAAAAAGATTATCTAATCTCAGCCTCTTTCTATATAACAAAATAGAGTGTAGAGACACTTCTAAAGGGTTTTCTCTGTGTCAGATCGCCAATATGAGCCTCTTGTATTGACTTATGTTGCCTCCCCATGTAATAAATGGATGTCTAATAGCTATTGATTTGAATGGCTGCATGCAATACTGCATTTCACCTTTAGTGGTCACTGTGGGGAAAAAAAGTAGCTAGCAGCAACCTTCTCGGCAAAATCGGCCGGTGATTTCTGTAGGAAATCACTAAAATTCTATCTCTTTTGTTCCCTGGCAAACTTACCTATTATTATTACTACTACTTTAAGCCATTCTGATAATATCATATTAGGAACTGCCCTTTAAAGAGAATCTGTCATCAGGTCAGAAGTGTCTAGTTTTTGCTTTTATTTTATTCCCTATGCTCCCCTGAGTATTCCCTTTTTTTCTTTTTTAAAATCCATCATACGGTTCCAGAGATATGGGCCTTTTTATTTAGTGCCAATTTTTATGGTCTAAGGAGGCGTGGCTCACAGGATTCTTTGGGGGAGTGTCTTTAGGCTGCTCTGCATAATTACCATGTGAGCCACGCCTACACTATTGAACACCATAAAAATTAGCAGTAAATAAAAAGGTCTGTATCTCTGGAACCGTATGCCGGATTTTAAAAAAGAAAAAAAAAGGAATGCTCAGGGAAGTAGGGGGAATTAAATAAGAGCAAAAACCGTACATTTTTTAACTGGTGATAGTTCCCCTTTAAGCAATTTCTTTGTAAAGTCTGATATACTGGAGCCATCACTGATGTTTTATGTTTATGGCATCGCACAGCCGCCTTGTTTAAAAAGCAAAAGGTCCTGCTGCCAGGTCCAAGGTGGGTGTTAATTCTGGAAAATAAACACGGGATTTGGGCCCATGTGAGATCATCACCTGCCATAACGTCTTATAAGACACGATCCTTCATTTGCATTGCTGCCCATGTAGCGCAGCAGAGCTGTGTGTGTAACATAATACAGCGGTAATCTGTCTGGACATTGCAAATTTAAAATATGTCTGCTGTCTACGAATCCAACCAGATTATGCCCATTAAGCAATATTACCAGCCCGATGTAACTAGAGGTGGTGGGATTCCTCTGCCCAGCTATACATAGCAATGGAAAAAAGCAACTGCATCAGAAACACTAGACCCCCGTCCATCTGCCCCTATCCTGGGACCACGTGTCTGTCTGGAAGTAAAAATACATCTGTTAATTGTCTGCACATCAGGCCTCGCTCCGTCAGACGATGACATATGTCCTGGCAGGGGTCTTTGGGGGGATATACGGCTATGATTTATGTCGTTATTTATATAGCACAAGTGTAATGTCCAGCGATATGAAAAGAAAACATCGGTATCGCTCACACTCCAATTATATACATAGGGCCACTAGGAAAACATATAGAGAAACACGGGAGATCAAAGAACTGGTTAAAACAATCTTTATTAAATATCAAAATTACAATGCTTTTAGTCTATAAACTTCTGACATGTCTCTGAATTTCCAAGCAATAATTTTTTTATTTTTTATCTGAAAAGTAGAAATGGTCAAAAATTTTAAAAGCCCCAGTGCTTTCAGGCCTCAAATATAATGCAAAGAAAACAAGTTCATAATCTCTTTAGAAACAACAATACTAATGTTTTACCTCAGAAATCAATATTTTGTGGAATAACCATGATTTTTAATCACAGCTTTTATGCGTCTTGACATGCTTTCCACCAGTCTTTCACACTGCTCCTGGTACAAAAAAAGTAAGCGGTTCTTCTTTGTTTGATGGCTTGTGACTATCCATCATCCTCTTCATTACATTCCAGAGGTATACAATGGGGTTCAGGTCTGGAGATTGGGCTGCCCATGGCAGGGTTTTGGTGTGGTGGTCTCTTAATTTTTGCCAGAGTTGTATATATATACATATAAAGTGCACAGTGCTTGTAAACTAAACATGAATAATTATAACCAGAACATAACCTAGTTTGTGCAAAGGTGCCTAGTGCTTGAGGTAGAACCAGGGGCTACATCACTTGTGTATGCCAAAATAGTAGAGCAGATGACAGACTAAGAGATTGCTTGAACCATGCGATGGTACCATTTCTGGGGGAAGTGGCACCATCACATGGTTACGGTAGCCCCTGGCTTGAACCCCACTGACTCCTTATTGTAGCTGTGTATAGGAAAGGTCACTGTCCAAGTGCATGGCCTCTACACTAAAGACTATGGGAGATATGCAGACAACCATGCCGGAGACTATCTTCAGCGAGTCTTACACATGACATGGCCATCTCATTCGGCAAACAGCTATCCTTCCTGACTTCCCCATACACATGAGCGATCTTGGCCGTCCATGAGTATTCAACGACGTTGGAGGAGAAAGCCACTGACAGACGCCTCTGGCAGAAGACTTTCACCCCGGAAAACAAAAGGATGGGGCATTGAAATTCTAACTGGTCGATTCTTCTCTCCCACAACAGATGATGTTGGAGGTTCCTCCTCATCGGCCACTATGTAATGTTTATGAGGGTCTTTAACCAAAAGTCAGAGTAACAGCCCCAAACGCTCAACTGTACCCTCTAGATAGTTTTGTAAATTGCTAATCATTATGTCCCAACTTGCAGGAACTACCGAAGCTTGGAGAGAAGGCGCACTAGGAGCCAACTGTTGATTCACCGTCAACCTCTTCCCTATGTTGCAGCCCACGCTAGAAACGTCCACATCACAAGGCTGGGAGAAAAAGGACAGATTGTCACTCCACCTCAACTGTTCTGCAAATGCTCTAAAGATAACATTTTGTTCTCCAGGAGAAGAAATCCTATTATTAAGTATATAATAACCTGTAAGTGTGAATGTTCTACGTAATTACGACTTGTGTTTTGTCACACCGCCGTTTTGGCCTGCATAATGAAGGGCACATTAGGTGGATATTCTGCTTATGGTCCATTGTTTAGCACCTATTCTGCATCAATTCTGCCGCCTCCCTTCTCACAGTGTCTGTTATGATGAGTAGCATTTGCTGCCCACACATCGCCATTACCAAATCCCAGTCATACTGTTCTACATCCTACAACATTGCCGCTGCATTATATCTTATAGTATTAATGGAATAACAAAAATAATTAAAAAAAATCTGAATTACAAATTTTTAAAAATGTGCAAAAATCCGTGCTGTTTGCAGAGAGACCATATGACTGATTAATGTGAATAGATCCAGTTTCAATACATGACTCTTTTGTTCTCAGGAACTATAAGAGCCCGGAACAGGAGTTTGGCAGCAACTTATTTTATTTCCTCTATACATTGACTTTTTTCAAGAGGCAGTGCTCTGTCACATTTGCTTAAAGTGGTGTCTGGTTTAGAAACCCATTTTTTTAAAAATACCCCATTAGGTCATACTGCTATATCTGCCAATTATATACGTTTGTTGCCTCATTCAAGACTGTGTGACCATCAAGGTCATTGTCCCATGTGAGATTGTGTGACCATCAAGCTCATTGTCCCAAGTGATACTTTGTGACCAACAAGCTCATTGTTTATGTAAGAGTGTTACCATGAAGCTCATTATCTTATGGGAGACTGTGTAACTATCAAGCTCATTGTGTATGTGAGAGTGTTACCATAAAGCTCAATGTCTCATGTAGCACGGTGTGACTATCAAGCTCAATGTCCCATGTGATACTTTGTGACCATCAAGCTCATTGTATATGTAAGAGTGTTACCACGAAGCTCATTATCTTATGGGAGACTGTTACCATCAAGCTCATTGTCCATGTGAGACTGTGTGACCATGAAGGCCATTGTCTCATATGACACTGTGTGACTATCAAGCTCATTGTCCCATGTGAAACTGCGTGACCATCAAGCTCATTGTCTCATGTGAGACTGTGAGACCACTATCCTCATTGTCTCACGTGAGACCACTAAGCTAACTGTCTCATGTGAGAATGTGTGACCATCAACGTCATCGTCTTATGTGAGACTGTGTGATCATCAAGCTCATTGCCTCATGTGATACTTTGTGACCATCAAGCTCATCATATATGTAAGACTGTTACCATCAAGCTCATTATCTTATATGGGACTGTGTAACCATTATGCTTGTTGCCTCATGTGAGACTGTGTAACTATCAAGCTCATTATATATATGCAAAATTGTTACCATCAAGCTCAATGTCTCATGTGACACTGTGTGACTATCAAGCTCATTGCCCCATGTGAGACTGTGTGACCATCAAGCTCTTTAACCATCCAGCTTATTGTGTATATGAGGCTGTGTTATCATAAAGCTGATTGTCTCATGTGAGACTGTAACTATCAAGCTTGTTGTCTCCCTGTGAGTAAAGCTGTTGTAATGACATCTGTCTTTGCCTCCATCCTTCTGGGATTCCTGAGCAGGGAACTGCTCTGTCCACAAGGGTGACTACATCTTATGTTATATTTAAAGGGGCATATCACTATCAACATTTTCCCTCTTACGTGCACCATTTAATACTTAATTTGCCCTGAAGAGGCATGGTGGGGGAGTTTAACACTTGCTGCCAAATTACAGCCGACACTGGGGTTCCTGACAGTGACAATCTTTGTGATCAGCTTATTTTTGTGTACAAAGAACAATGCTCTGGGCAGACGTGGTGTAATACATGCTGCCTGCAATGAATATTTGGTTAAAGTGGATGACCCCAGGAGGTTTAAACGTTAGTTTTTTCAGAGCTGTGAGCTGCGGCTGGATGTCATCCAATAATGCCATCCAAATGGATGTGAATTAGGTATTGATAGGTGGAATACAATAAATGTGCTAAGAACATTTCATGGAGATTGATCAATACAGACATTATCTAGTCCTCTCTCTCAGCCACCCTATTCTGCCTTTTTTTTTTTTTACTGAGGGTCCTAAAAGAATCCATTTCATATTAAAGGGTGTGACAACACAGCGTTTCTTCTTAATTATGCCAGAAGTAAATTCAGTAGGCCCAGAATCATAAACTGTTGTTTGAAGTATTGACTCTTCTTGTAGGACAAATATTTACCTGTAATATTAGTTCCTACAGTTTATTTTTTATCTTTGCAAAACAGTAAGGCATGGCCACCGAACAATGATGTTTGCTGATATGTTGATTACATACACTGTCCAGGCCAGCTGGTTTGTTGGCATTCAGAACAGAGGAAAAACTATGTAAATAGTGTACATAATCAAACATTGCAGGTTGGCCTCATTCACATCACTCTCTGACCTATGGATGCTGGTTGAAGGCCAATTGTGTACTATATAAAGATACTTTTTCATCTGGTCCAAGTGACTCTACAGGGTGTCAGCTTAGGTAACCACGGCCCCAGCTAGAAGATCACAGGACTGCTTCATTGACCAGGGACCCCTTAAAGAATCCAGGTTGGAACAATTGGGTCACCTGGCCACATATCTCACTGCTCTCAGTTAGCTTCCTAAGCTTGTTTTTATCTCCTCTCAGTGGGGGCCCCCAAAAGCGGGGAGCCATTGATGGGGGTATTTGGCCCTGGAAGAAGCTCTAATCCCAGCGAATCAGCGGAAGGGTGAGACTCTGTAATTTGCACCATTTTGGGTATTTGCTGGGACTGCTCTCTATGCTATTGTGTGTTGGTGGTTCAATAAATTATTGCCACACTGTTTTACCCTCACCCTGTGTTGCCTCAGTAGTGTTCTGCCCACAGGGAGAGAGCGCGGGCATTCAGTGGTATGAGCCCTGGTCCATGGGCGTTCAGTGGTATGAGTCCTGGTCCATGGGCATTCAGTGGTATGAGCCCTGGTCCATGGGCATTCAGTAGTATGAGCCCTGGTCCATGGGCGTTCAGTGGTATGAGCCCTGGTCCATGGGCATTCAGTGGTATGAGTCCTGGTCCATGGGCATTCAGTGGTATGAGCCCTGGTCCATGGGCGTTCAGTGGTATGAGTCCTGGTCCATGGGCATTCAGTGGTATGAGCCCTGGTCCATGGGCATTCAGTGGTATGAGCCCTGGTCCATGGGCGTTCAGTGGTATGAGCCCTGGTCCATGGGCATTCAGTGGTATGAGTCCTGGTCCATGGGCATTCAGTGGTATGAGCCCTGGTCCATGGGCATTCAGTGGTATGAGCCCTGGTCCATGGGCGTTCAGTGGTATGAGCCCTGGTCCATGGGCGTTCAGTGGTATGAGCCCTGGTCCATGCAGTCTTTCTAAAAACAGCCGGGGCAGCGGATGAGAACACCCACTGATCCTGTGTCTCTACAAAGAGCATTCCTTTAATAGACGCTTATGGCATATCCATGGATTATGACATAAATGTCTGATAGATGCAGTACCTCTGTGACCGTTTGTCTATTTGCAAAACTCCCATAGAAGTGAATAGAGAAATCTATTAATGTTTGGCCACCTCTTTATTCACCACTGCAAAAGTCGGAATACCCCTTCATGTCTAAGATAGTATGCGACGGTTACCTAGCAGAGGAACACGACAATTCTGCTGTCTCTCCAACTTGAATGGCAGCATGCAATTCTACGTTCCTCCCATAGGGGCCACTGCAGAGGAAAGCAGCCCTGACAAAATCAGCGAAACGGGTGATGATCGGGATCACCGCAGATGATCTCTTATTAAAGATTTTTTTTTCATCATAGACAAAATGGGATGAGAAAAATTATATGAAAATCTAAAAACAACAACGTCATTAATACAGCGCTGTCTTTTGTATATTCTGTGGCAATATGGCGTTACTAGTTAAAGACCCATAGAGGACTGGTTACAACCAGTGAATCATTATCGATCCAACTATAAACAGTAGGATTTATACGTCTTTCTACTGGGTAGAAATAAAACAGAATTTACAGAATTCTAAACTCTATGGGGATTTCTTGCTATAAAAACGTTTCAATTCGCGCCTCTTGTTGACTCATTAAAACTTTGCCTCCAGTACTATAGATCTATAGTCTTAGATGCGAGAAGATGCCAATTACTTTCGATGAGCGGCGGTGGCACAACATTCCCTCTTTGCACAGATTTTTATAGATAGATGATGCTTCTCAGCATAATCAATATTTTATTTATGAATGCATAAAATATTGGAATAGAAAAAAACATGGCCAATTTTATGGTGATATAGAAGTTTGTACCATTCATATCCAGTTAACCTTAACAAAGAGTTCTCTGGAAGCTGGTCGGTTTAATTATTATTTCATTAATCAATAGTTTCCAGAAAACAAACCAGTACAGAAAACAACGGGAGGCAGTGATTGACTGCAGTGGTCAAATGACTGGAGCCCATCTTCTCGCACTCTCTGCTCTTTTTTGACCACTGTAGTCAATCACTGGCTACAGCAATGATGTGATGGTCACCGCTACAACCAGTGGATTGGCTGTTCGACCAAACAAACCAGAAAGTATAGAGACCGGCAGGGGACCAAGGAAGTATTGGAACGGGAGCAGAAGGAGCTTGGTAAGGTGAACGTGACTTTTTATTATTATTTTACAGCCTTCTGAGTGTTTTTCATAATATTTTAAGTGGGCGAAATTTTTTTAAGGGAGTTGTCCAGGATTAGACAAAAAAAAAAACAGCGCTACCCCTTGATGATTTTTAGAAAAATTAGGCCACGTTTTTCCAATCCCGTATATTAAGCCAGGATATAAGATGAAAAAATCCCATTAAAACAAGTACAACAGGAACTGTAGTCTAGTTCTACTGCCTTGTTTCCGTCAGATTTACGCCCACATGGGAGATAGTAAGATACAAGGTCTCTTTATCTAGTCTCTTTTGTAGGAAAAATATCAAAAAACTCACACGGAGGCTTTAGAAAAGAACCGGTGTCATGTCCTTACATGTGAATCACAGCCATGATTTATTCATCTCTCGTGTGTCAATGCTGACAAAGAAGTGCGCACATCTCACATCAAAGCTACCACATGGAGAGATGGCGGATGATAGGCGTGGAGCCCCTGGTACAAAGTACCAATGACGAGGGATGGCCTCTTAATTGATGCCTCCTAGGAGAATCACACGTAGCTCCGAAATGTTATAAAAACTTTCCAAATAGGATTTATTCCTCTATAACGAAATCTGCGCCATCTGGAAGTCACCAGATTGCACGGATATTACCGGGTTCTTCTGTCTTGACAGATAGGGAGGATCCGTATGTGCCGGTTCTGCCGATAGTAATAGGCACAGGCTGTTTTAGGACTGATATAATAAGTTCCAAGAGTCTTCACTATATTACCTTAAGGTGGCCATGAACAGGACATTTTGGAAAGCCAAGAAAAGGTCATTTATAACATTTTCTGGAATT
This sequence comes from Ranitomeya imitator, assembly GCF_032444005.1. Classification (NCBI taxonomy): domain Eukaryota; kingdom Metazoa; phylum Chordata; class Amphibia; order Anura; family Dendrobatidae; genus Ranitomeya; species Ranitomeya imitator. The sequence goes on from NC_091286.1 coordinate 651,475,326, forward strand.
AACCAGTGTGATAAATGCAGACTGAAAGCAAATATTTAAAAAAAAATTGATCTGCCATCTGATTTTTTTTTCCGGTCGTTGTGAAGGGGCTGTGGTCCAAGGAGTATAATCCCGGGAAGCCTCAACCAGGGTTCATATCTAGTGATGAGCGAGGATACTCGTTGCTCGGGTTTTCCTGAGAACGCTCGGGTGGTCTCCGAGTATTTGTGACTGCTCGGAGATTTTGTTTTTGTTGATTCAGCTGCATGATTTACGACTGCTGGACAGCCTGAGTACATGTGGGGGGTTGCCTGGTCGCTAGGGAATCCCCACATGTAATCAAGCTGTCTAGTAGCTGCAAATCATGCAGCTGCGGCAAGGAAAACGAAATCTCCAAGCAGTCATAAATACTCGGTGACCACCCGAGCGTGCTCTGGAAAACCCGAGCAACAAGTATACTCGCTCATCACTATTCATATCACAACTGCGACTGAATAGCGATTTGTCTTCAACGGGTTATTCACAACATTTAAAGGTATCATTTATCCATGGGATAAACTACCTATTGGAAAAAAGAGCGGTGGCCAACACTGGGACCGCTGGAGATAGATGAGCAACAGGTCACACTTTTTCTGGCACATGCTCAGCCACCACTCCATTCCGATGGCGCATTTCAGAGCCCCGTTTTCTGGATCGGTATGATTGGACTCCCATTAAGCTGTACGTTTTTACCTGTCCTATGTGTATTGGATTAATAATAATGTTGGGAATAACTAGTGATGAGCGAATATACTCGTTACTCGAGATTTACCGAGCATGCTCGGGGGTCCTCTGAGTATTTTTTAGTGCTCGGAGATTTAATTTTCTTCGCCGCAGCTGGATGATTTACAGCTACTAGCCAGCATAAGTACATGTGGGGATTCCCTAGCAACCAGGCAACCCCCACATGTACTTAGCCTGGCTAATAGCTGTAAATCATTCAGCTGAGGTGATGAAAATTAAATCTCCGAGCACTAAAAAATACTCGGGGGACACCCGTGCGTGCTCGGTAAATCTCGAGTAATTAGTATATTCGCTCATCACTAGGAATAACCCTTTATGGCATTGTCATCCAAACAACAACTTTTATACACCAACAAGGAACACTAAGTGCAGAAAACAGAAGTCTGAAATCTCTGGTCAACCTCATGGTCATCTATAGAAACGGACCACACGAGGTGCTGATAGGGATAAGGTAAAGACCACCTTCTGGGTTTATGTGGGTTTTTAAGGCTCCAAAACGTTTTAGAAAAAAACACCCAACCCCAGTTTTCAGTAGAACCGGCTGACCATCTTATCTAGATGGGGGCTTCTCGAAAATTCCGATGCAACAAACTCAACCTATCTTTCCTCCAACATCATTTGTCAGGGAAAACAAGGTTTAGGGTTTTTTCTAATTTTAGTGCCCAATCTTTTACTTGTACCACTGCTATCAAACATGTAAGCGCTCCATTAGACTACATGTCCTGAGATATTTACCCAGATTGTAAAAGGTCCCCTCAAGCCCAGTGGAGCCATTGTATCTGCCTTGGTTTGCTGCATTCTGACACTATGATTTTTGCAGGACCGGCCAACCTTCTGATCCCAATTCTGCCCTGACAGATGACATTGAAGAGAGAAGGTCAGACTATGGGAATTTTAAAGTTTGATCCTTCTGCTTTCAGGGAAGAAAAGACGCTACCAGAGGTGTCTCCTCTCTCCCCATATGTGTATGGAGGTTTCAGGAGAGATATCCCATGAGTGCGGCCAGCTTAAGGATGATGGTGGCAGACAATTCTTTGTTCGACTACTGCTGACATGTTGCCTACCTGCCCGCCTGCTCTTATTGTACATTATACAATACTTTTACTGTTGTTTTTTTCCTCTATTAGTATTTTATCATAAAACAATCAAAATTAGGATACTTAAAAGGTTTTGTTCTCTGGTTCAGACAGTCCTTACTTGGTAGAATAGTTCCTTAACAATAAGCCAATCTCAGAAGTGTCTCCCTGCTGGGAAGCCCAGAGGTTAGCAGTAATCTATGAAAAAGCATTGCAGTAAGTGTTAGATTTCCCTGTAGCGCGCCCGCTGGGGAAATGATGCATTACGCAGTGTCCATTCAAATCAGAAGGTGGCTGGACAGGACAGGTCCTCCAGAGAGAGAGACGCTGTTTGTAACCATTCTCCACTTTGGTGAAGACATGAAGATCTGGAATTCCCTAATTGGTTATAAGTTGAAACCAGATTCCCCTTTTTTTAAAGAAAATAATAATAAAAAAGAAAAAATATGCCATATAACTGTTGAGAAAATTCTCTAATTGTAGACCTCCAGATGCCAGCCTCGCCAAGCTAGGGAGTTTTCCTTTCGAGGGCAACGAACCCCCTCATCAGAATTGATTAACACAGGATTTCTAGTGAACAGATCTATTAACGCCCTCTCCATTACGCCCCACAGCATCCTGTGATTGAATTGCCAATTCCCGTGTAAGCCACCATCTGTATTAAGAATAATTTATGCTCATTGTCAATGCGCACATAAAATGTGTTTATTAATATTTTATGACTTATTATAGGCATTGGAAAGATAATGGGTTTAAAAGGAACCTTAGAAGATCATTTAGTAAACCCAACCCCTCCGAAAATCAGACATGGGTTTTTTTTTATCACAGTAAATCATGCTGAATTAAAGGGGTTATCCAGGATCACATTTATCAACATGGTCATATCATAGCAAAAAAAAAAAAAGAAAAGGGAAAAGAAGATAGCACCCACACAGGCTATGCAAAAAGCGATTAATGCATGTCCATCGGGTCACCAGGATGGGTGGAAACACTGTACATTAGCACTTCTTCAAAACTCACAACGCTGCCTGAACAAAACTCAAGTGCTCTCATAAATGAAGAGTAGAGGTTGACCAGGGGAGCAGAACATGGCTGGAAAGCTGGCGGTGGCTTTTATTACAGGGACATAATGCTGAGCCAGCAATTACAGTATCGCCCAAGAGCACCCTATGAATATGATCTGGTGCCTGTAAGCTGAGCAGGTCCTGCACATACTGTAACATGACAGTGACCTCTCTCAAGTGTCCCAGATGCAAAAACCAAATGTATGAGGTATGTATATTGCTCCCTCATATATGTCTATTTATTATACAACCTCCTAGAGGTCAACTGCCTTACCATTCTGCGGTCCTTGGCCATAGCAAAAAGGAAGGAAAGAGACAACTCAAAATGACAGTCTCCAGCCAGAAAATCCATCCGATTACGGTAGTTCCATCTACACTATTTCATACAGCCAATGACTAAGAATGACTCTGTGCAACTGCATCCTTTAAGAACTTCGAAATGGCCCGAAATACAAATTAATTTTCATCCTAAATGCCTATCTATTTAATTCCATAATCTAATATATTTTCTAATATACGGTACTTTAATTAAAATTTCCCTATCCTTCCATAACTACACTATCCTACAAATTTACTTTTTTTTCCTACTTTCAATTTAATGATGGCTCATTTGAGAAATCCATTGTATTCTGGGTTGCTCAAATGAGGCGTCATCCTGCCATAGCCCCTGCTCCCTCCTTGAAACGACGCATCATTGGTGACCTTCGATTCAGAGGCTGGGCTAGTTCCTGCTCTGTCACTGTGTGATGTGCACAATGACAGTGCTCTCTGTCACTGCCTCTGATCAGTAGTAAGGAGCTGGCAACAGAGTGCATTGTAAAAATACCCGGCATGCAGAGACCAGCGCTGCTCCCAAAAGTTACGTTATTTGCAGGGCCGGCGTTGGTCTCTGCAACCTGGGTATTCTTCTTACAAAGTGCACTGACAGTGCACTTTGTTGCCGGTTCATTACTACTGAACTCAGCTAGCAAGAGAGCGCACTGTCATTCTACAGATCGCACAGTGACAGAGCAGGGACTAGCCCAGCTCCTGAAACGAAGTTCACAGATGACTCTTTATTTCATGGAGAGAGAAAATAGATTATGGCAATAAATAGATAGGCATTTAGAATGAAAATCAATTTGCATTTTGGAGCAGACCTTTAAAAGGTTATCCCCCAACATCATAAACTCGTATTGCTGGATAGTGCATGTAAAAGCAAGCACTTTTGTGATTTACTGCTTAATAACATTTGCAAACATTCTTGAGATATTAATCCTTTTCTTCTGTTTACAGCTTGTTGTCTAGGAGACCGACCACCGCAGCCTGTAAACATTGTAATTTACATTGGACAGGATTAGGAGATAACAGCACATTCCAGCGAACGTGGCCAGCTTCAACACACTGCTTACGAGCTAAGTGAAAAAGAGTTGTAAGCACTGCGCATGTTCTCCTGTCTAGCAGCGATGGTCGGTCTCCAAGACAACAAGGTGTAAACAAAAGAAAAGTGATAATATCTCAAGAACGGTTGGATGTTTTAATTAGCGTCAACTTGCAAAATTTCTTGCATTTACAAGCACTGTTCGACAATACTCATTTCTGAAAATGTGAATGACCCTCTAAAGGGGTCGTCTAATGATTCAAAATGTTCTGTTCCCTTTTTCTACTCACAGGAAATGACAGTAAATGGCCACTTACTGGCAGGGGTAAGTCACTGCTGTGGCCGGTGGAAGGCTAAACAGGCATTTCCTGAGTGATGCACAGGACACAGAATGGGAGTGGTGGAGTGACGGAGTAAGGGGGTGAGTTTTGCTTTTTTTGCAAACCTCTCTGAAGCCCATCAAAATATTTAGACATTTGTAATTTCCCTCTCAAGGACAGCCCAATCACTAGAACATCTCTCTTTTTTTAAGACTGCCTTCTTAAATTACGGATGCATTGACTTTTTGCCACAACTGTTCCAAAACACACGCAGTGTGCTCATGATAAGTGCCTCCTCCCATTGAGCCCTTATGACCAGTAATTCCAAATGCCTTTACCCGCCTAAGGAATCCTTAAAATCTCCCGAAAACTAACAAAAATGTTTCCTGTCTTTCAGGGAGCCTCTTATTTAAGTTCCAAGGAACATCAGGGACCCAGAGAACTTTGGTTTCGAAAGTTGTTCTTTTTGTAGGTGCAGGAGACACAGAGATGACAGCAGTTGAGCCTTATTGATGAAGTTGGCTCATCGAGAGGAGGTGCACATCCTTAGTAATAATTGCACATTCTCCCACCCAACATACATAAATCCATACTCAAAAATATAAATCAGAGGACGTCTTGGACATCAAAAATTAACAGTAAAGCATAGTGCGTCTTACCTGTGTAGTGGACGACGCATGTCTGACCCTTCTTGGGGAAAGTCCTTCCTAAAAATACAAAAAAAAAAATATATATTTACATGTGTTTAAGTAATTGCATTGCAAATAGTTTCTAAGAAGAATATTCAGAATGATCCCATATAATGTATGTCATGGCTTTCTACCACGGATTCCTGGTAAGGCCTCTTTCACATTTCCGTCGGTACGGGGCCATCGCAAACCGTCGGCCCGACGTACCGACGGACGTTGTGCAAATAGTGCACAACGTGGGCAGCGGATGCAGTTTTCAGACGCATCCGCTGCCCATTATGAGTTCTGGGGAGGAGGGGGCGGAGTTTCGGCCGCGCATGCGCAGTTGGAAATGGCGGTTCCGACGGATGAAAAAACGTTACATTGAACGTTTTTTCGTCACGACAGGCCGCAAAATCATGACGCATCCGTTGCATGACGGATGCGACGTGTGGCCATAAGTCGCAATGCGTTGCTAATGCAAGTCTATGGAGAAAAAATGCATCCTGCGGCCAACTTTGCAGGATGCGTTTTTTCTCCAAAATGACGCATTGCGATGTTGGCCAAACGACGAAAGTGTGAAAGAGGCCTAATGTACAGAGAGTTGCCATTTTCCCCTGTTAATAGTCTGTGCATTCATAGAAATCCCTTCCATTACCACAAACAAAAATTTGACCTCAAGAGCCCATTCTGTGCCCATGTAATATAATGGCCAGGGAGGATCACCTGACCTTGTATTATACTTCCACGGATTCCTTTCTTGCAACCTTCACATAGCTGTTGGCCAAAAACTAGTCCTTCCGACCACCCATGCATGTGTCCTTATGATTAGGGTCTCGGCCCGGGGATTCCAAACCTGTTTATCTGCCCTAGGGAGTCCTTAAAATTACCCAATCACTAATGCAACAGGTCTTCCAGGGAACCATTTTTTACGTCCCAAGGAACATCAGGATTCTACGGGACTTTGGGCTCCTAGTGACTGCTCGTATATGATATCCATAATTTCTCTGTCTTCTATCAATGTGTAGGATAGGAGCGGTCATGAGGTCACCACGAAACAAAGTCCGTGTTACACTCCGTCCCAGGTTTTTCCAAATGGTCCAAAAAAACCTTTAATAGGGATATGGTAGTTATCCCATGCCAGACACCTCCAGCAATGGCTTATCTCTCATGAGAACAAAATATTGGGCATGTAAATCTAACCTGTCCAATCCATCTACTTCCTTCAACATCATCTATCATAGTGGACAGTTGGATGGTTGGCCAGTCCAGCTGGTGTGGGCAAGGATAGCTAACTTCATTCTGAGCTCTCTATATACTGTACATCAATGTATATTATTGAGTCTTAGCATGAAATCACAATTAGGAACTATTATATGTTGCCATGACAATCAAGCTTCTCCTAACCTGTACTGGTCCTCCACCTAGACCAGAACTCATGTTTATTGTTGGTGTTGTATAGAGGGATTGGAACATGTAGGGAACAACGCATAGTGCTCAGAACTATGGTTGTCCTTTTATTCCTTCCCAGTCTTCCCCATTATTTCACATCCCTGACATTCTTTAGTGTTTCCTTCATACTTCCAGTAGGAAGGATGGGGATTTGTAGAGACTTCTGCAGAATCCTAATGATACAAATACCAAGTTCATATATCTTTCAGGTAATGCATTCTCCAGTCAACGCTCCTACGTGTTAACTGTTGCTAGGCAACAATGAGTTCTCCGAGATCATCAGGATCTGAAAGAGGAGCCCTCCACCCCAACCTGAACAAACTATGTGACCCTCACAGCCTCAGGCTGCATCATTAACACATAGGGTGAGACATTTTGTACTAATTGCTGCTCTAAAATGAAGCAGCGGGAGAAAAGAACATTAAGAGTAATGTTCTTGATAGCACAAACAGCACAAATTGCACAGGCATGCATCAGAACGAACCCGGTCTTCAAAATTTAATGCCACCTCAATACCCAATTACCAAAATGGTCATCACAGCAACCCACACCAAACATTTATCTCTAGGTCCTCCGAACTGTGTATATGACATGGAGCAGTGGTCCTGGGGACAACCTGCTGTCTTCTAGTCAGTAAAAGAACATTCAGTCACTCCAATACATGACACAGCTGATAACAGGGAACAATTTATTGCACCCAAATGACTACCAAAATACTTACCGTATATGAAAACCATCCTTCACCTGGAGCAAAAGATTCAATTACTGTATTAAAGCACTCTAGCCCCTGTAGAGTGGTTGTTTGATGCCCGTGATGATGCCCATTCTATCAAACCAATTTACTCTTTAAAGAAAGAGTGGCTGGATGATGCCCTCTATGGCACCTATGCCATTAAACCCAACGTACTCTCCAAAGTAGAGTGTTTGGTTGATGGCCTCTATGGCACCCCTGCCATCAACCCAAACTACTCGCCATGATAGAGTAGTTGGTTTATGCTCTCGATGGTACCCATACTATCAATCCAAGATACTCTTAAAAGGAAAATGGTTGGATGATGCCATCTATGGCTTTCATACCATCAACCCAAGATAATCTCCAAAGTATAGTGGTTGTTTGATGGCCTCTGTGACACCCATGCCATCAACCTAAACTACTCTCCAAAGAAAAGTGATGCCCGTGATAGAATTTATGTCATCAAACCAAAATACTCTCCAAGGTAGAGTGGTTGGTTGATACCCACAATGGCACCGATGTCATCAAGCCAAGTTATTCTTCAAGATAGAGTGATTGGTTGATGCTCTTGATGGTACTCATGACATTAGCTCAAGGTATTCTCCTGACTATACCAAAGAGAATGCGATGGGCAGAAGTGGACACTATTACTGGGATATGATATCGATAAAACTCAATGATACTACAACTTGATACTGATTTTTATGGACAGAATTGGAGTAAAATTCGAGATGCAACTTTTGCAAATTTTGACCGCCTTTTGATGCTCACACAAATTCTGCCGTCAGTTAGCACATGTAGTCACAAACACTGGGTGAGCATAGTGCTAGAGAGGACTATAGACCAACTTGCACTTCCTTCATTAATTGAAGCAATAAATGTAGAAATAATTATTTTAGTGTCATTGAATTTCAGGCATAACTACCAGGTTATCGTATACAGTATCATTCATGCATACAGTTGTCGATGTGCCATCTGGTTTTGGAGTAAAAGGCTAACCCATCTGGTGCTAAAGTGAAAGGTTTAAACATAGAAACATCCTACGCCTGACCTTTTCTGAAGTACCTCCAGCTCAGTTACACTAGGAGTACAGTGTGAATGTCATATATACACAGGAGGCTCGCAGTAGGAGCCACATTATCTCACACAGTTACTGTCTACACCAAGCAGAAAATACTACCAGAGAAAATCACCCAATTAAAAAAAAAATCTAAATCTTCAGCAACTTTTTCTTTTAATGAATGTTTCCAGTTTTGCTTATTGTCCATTATAACTGAAATGTTTATGAGTTCTTTAAGGGGTTCTTCAGTTAGACAACCAATTTCCTAGTTTATGGAGTGATCTTCTATCCAGAATCCTCTTCACAAGAGTGAAGAATAGCTCCCGAGTGTCTCTTGCTCGGGAGGATCTGCATCACACAGACAACTCACTGATTTAAATGAACACTGAGTAATGCTTATTTTCCTCTGAGGTGGCACTAAAGGAAACTTAAACCCTTACTGTTAGGTTTCGAAAAAGATTTTGATCGGTGATGTATTGATCCCAGCAGAAAGACAGTCTGTGAGGATCCTTGTAAGGTAGATTTTTACACATCTGACATTCAGGGTCCGAGAACAGTTTCGTAACTCAAACTCATAGAGATATGCCATATGTGACTGTTGATTTTGAGTCAGGAGATCCACAGCTAGTCCAGATATTGAGGTTTCTTCTTAGACCATAAATGTTGATCGTGTGGAGCTAGCCTTACAAATAGGGATTGTTCAAACTGGCAAACCCTTCTTAATCAGGTCTATCAGCTCAAATATTTTTGAAGGGTAATTCCACCCCAAAGCCTCTTCTGAGATGTAATATACCATACTTCTGAGATGTAATATACTGTAGATCTTACAACTGAGGCTCTATGAGCTGGGACTCAATTTCTAAAATGTAGGGGCCATTATAGTAAATTAACAAAATGCATGTGATAGAAATTTCTTAGGAATACTACATGGGTGAGGACTAGATAGAGTTCCAAGATTTTTCAAGTAAGTGGGTCCTAGCTCACAGATCTCATCTTCTGTGTTCACCCTATGGAAGGTAAGATGATTATTTTAGGTGGATCATTCCTCTTAAGGATATGTTGCAGTAAAACAATTACATTTTTTCTAATGATTGGTTGATACCAGCACTAGTCTGGAGAAAACAATTTTTGGACATCTTTAGGACCAAGTTCAAATTACTAAATCCTTAGGTCAGGCATGTTACATTGCACATCTAGAACAGAAGCAAAGCCAAAAGCAGCAAGAAGATTCTGAATGACCATCGAGAATGTATCTGATCTTCATGGACAATGAATGATGATGTCACCAAATATTTTTAGAGGCGCTAAGTTATATTTGCTGTCATCACCACACTTCAAAGTCTAGTGATTATTCTACTGGTTTGCCCAAGATGCAACCAACTACAATTGGTTGTCCAAAATGCAGCCAACTGCAGCCGGTTGCACAAGATGCAACCAACCATCTATCACTAATTGCAAAAGATGCACTGAACTGCCACTGCTTGTACATGATGCAACCAACTACCACTGGTTGTCCAAGATGCCTCCATCTAGGACTGATTGTCTAAGATGCAACCCACTATCACTGGTTGCATATGATGAAACCAACCACCACTAGTTGTCCAAGATTCCGCAAACTACCACTGGTCGCACAAGATCCAACCAACCAACTGTGACTAGTTGTAGAAGATGCACCGAACTGCCACTGCTTGTACAAGATGCAATCAACTACCACTGGTTGTCCAAGATGCCTCCATCTACGACTGATTGTCTAAGATGCAACCCACTACCACTGGTTGCATATGATGAAACCAACCACCACTAGTTGTCCAAGATTCCGCGAACTACCACTGGATGCAACCAACCAACTGTGACTAGTTGTAGAAGATGCACTGAACTGCCACTGGTTGTCCAAGATGCAACCAACTACCACTGCTTGTCTAAGATGCATCCATCTACTACTGGTTGTCCGCGATGCAATCAAATGCCACTGGTTGCCAAAGATGTTACCAACTACCACTAGTTGCACATGATTCAACTGACCAACTACCACTAGTTTCACAAGGTGCAACCAACTACCACTGGTTGTCCAAAATACAATCAGCTAGTACTGGTTATCCAAGATTCAAATGTTTAGCGCAGACCTATTAAACATTAGATTATTAACATTGAACTGTCTAATGTCTATGCTGTATAGCAGACTCTCATTTCCCCTTTCTGCCTTAGATAGATTTCAGACATAAGCAATGACGAGTTGTCTAACAGCCTCTTTGTTCACCTCTCTCCAAAGTGACTGAATCTAATACAACTACACACCATGCTTTGACATATAATGGAGGAACAATAGAGGCAATAGAGGAACTCTCCTTCAGTTGAAGGCAACTCAATGCCAAGGTTCTACCAAAAGGTGTTGGGAGATACCAAGTGATCTTCATGGTCCTGACAAGAGAGCACCAGTAACTTCTCCAAAGTGTACAGTTTTAGGATAGATCAGAATATAAATCTAGGTGGAATTAACCATTTCTTCACACATTTTTATGATCTGAGGGTGGGCATCACTGGTGCTCATGGTCAGCTGAATGTTTACGAACGTTCCTAAAGCCAGTAACTCCTGATGTGAAAGCGTTCCCGAGGCTATGATTATACGCTGTGCTGAACAGTATGAGTGTCAGAACTCCTAGGGCAACACATTTCTAGGTCAATTAACATCGGTCTATAGCCAAGTTTATCACGTCCCGCTGTAGGACCATGCTGGGTCTAGTAGGGTAGGTCCACCCAGGACATTTCCGATTAGGCAGAATAAATTGACAGGATGCAGATTTCTGTGCTTTTCAGTTTTCACTACAGATTTTTGCAGTGTGTTGATGCAAAATCTCTTCCACAGAGCTGGAATTGTAAGATGCAGCAGATTTTATAGGGGTTGTCCGGGTTTGGCATGAAAGTCTGCAGTCACTCTATGTGACTACAGACTGGTTAATCCTCACATCGTGCATAGCAGGTTTCTCCGGAGGCTGCGGTGAAACGGGGCGGTCTGTGATTAGCAAGGTTGTGCATGTCTAGTCTGAATGTGGCTGGGAGTATGCCTATCATATACTTATGGTCACATGTCCACCCGATTTCGCCGCTGGCACCGGAGAGTCCTGACAATGCGTGTTATACGCAAAGTGAGGATTCACAAGTCTGCACTGACAGAGAGTGACACAGAGAATGACTGGAGACTTTTGTGCCAAACCTGGACAACCCCTTCAAGGCTGGAGATCCCAGACTGAATATCCGACCAACGTGAACGAACCCTTACGTTAAAGCCAAAACTCCTTTGTGCATTTTGTGGCTGATTTTGTTTTTGATCCACAATACAATCCTCACCTGATAACTGCAGATTTTTTTTTCTGCAGATTTTGTTGTGGGTTTTTTTTTTAGAAGATTTCAACCTATGCATTGCAAAAGTGAAAATCTGAAGACAGAAGCGACATGCTAGGAAATCATCTGCAGGGTTTGGGTCAGGATTTTTTGATATCTAATTCACTTTACAGCCGCCATATTCCATTGTCGAATTATGAAACACGAATCCGGATGGAAAATCCGCAGCAAATCCGCAATGTGTCAACAAGCCCCTGGGGTTTCACAGTGACAATCTGCAGAATATAATTCTGCACTGCGGATTTGGCTGCAGATTTTCATCCTCAACATCAAATTACGCTGCAGATTTTTTTTCGCTGGGCGCGGAACAGATTTGGTCAATCTCTTCCACAATGCCGGGAATGTAGGACGCAGCGGATTGTCCGCCTGAAAATTCCGGATGTAAAATGTACAACGTACGTACACGTGTGTATATCCAACTGGAATTTGCACCGGTCGCCTGACATTCATTCCCCCACGTGCACTACCCATCCGTCTGGAGGCATACATAAGACAATGTGCCCTGAGATATGACAATATGTTTTCTTAAGAAATACCTGAGCGGAAATAACCCGCATGTGTCCATAGGAGCGTTCAGCAAGCACATGCACGCATGGAGGGCGCAACATGGGGGAAACACAAAGAATTGCAGAGATAGCGCCGAGCATACACATGAGCGGATGAATGTAATATGTGCAGGATACAGAATGGGGAACGGGGGATATTGGGGAGAAGGGAACACGTCACAACATTAATCAATGAATGAATCAAGATGTAGCAGAGCTGCGGGGAGGCTTTCAGCGAGTCCCACAGTATATTCCCTGTGCTTTTACATAGGACTGCAGGTAAACCTACTGACATCTTGCAGGAATGAAATCTATCAAATATCAAATGACCTTCACTATATCTCAAATGTAACAGAGCTAAGTTTGTCATTTAGTACTTGGGAGGGGAATATTGTTGTAAACCGTGAGTTATGGTAACTTAGTGGGATAAGACATATGAGAAACTCAACTCTGCTACATCTACATGTATGTTACAAAAAGGAGAAAATATCCGGAAGTGATAATAATAATTAATAATATCAGTAATGCATGAATTAATTTGGAATTTAAATTGTGAGACCGAATGGGGAAAGAGAGTGATGCCGTCTCTGTACAGCGCTATAGAATATGTTCACGCTATATAAATAATACATAGAGAATGATTTATTATCTTTTTATCTATTCCTTATGATACGTTACATTCTTACTGTTCGATATCATGGGTGTCTTCCACCTGATTTACTGTAACACAGATATATTAGTAATTAGATGATGGATTGAAGGTTAGATAGAAAAATAGAAGATAGATAGATAATAGATACATAGATAGATGATAGATAGATAATAGATAGATAATAGATATATAGATAATAGATAGGTAGATAGATAGATGATAGATAGATAGATAGAGATAGATAATAGATAGATAGATAGAAAATAGATAGATAATAGATAGGTAGATAGATAGATAATAGATAGATAGATAGATAGATAGATGATAGATACATAGATAGATAGATAGATAGATAGATAGAAAATAGATAGATAATAGATAGGTAGATAGATAGATAGATAGATAATAGATAGGTAGATAATAGATACATAGATAGATGATAGATAGAAAATAGATAGATAATAGATAGATAATAGATAGATAATAGATGATAGATAGATGATAGATAGATAATAGATAGGTAATAGATAATTAGGTAGTTAGATAATAGATAGATGATAGATAAAAGATAGATAATAGATATATAGATAATAGATAGGTAGATAGATAGATGATAGATACATAGATAGATAGATAGAAAATAGATAGATAATAGATAGGTAGATAGATAGATAGATAGATAGATAATAGATAGATAGATAATAGATAGATAGATAGATGATAGATAGAAAATAGATAGATAATAGATAGATAATAGATATAGATAGATAGATAGATAGATAATAGATAGAAAGATAGATAATAGATACATAATAGATAGACAGATAGATAATAGATAGTTTATAGATAATAGATAGATAGATAATAGACAGATTGATAATAGATAATAGATAGATCATAGATAGATGATAGATAGATAATAGAAAGATGATAGATAGATAATAGACAGATGATAGATAGATAATAGATAGATAGATAGATAGATAGATAGATAGATAATAGATAGATAAATAGATAGATGATAGATAATAGATAGATAGATGGATAGATGATAGATGGATAGATGAGAGATAGATGACAGATAATAGATAAATAGATAGATGATAGATGGATAGATAATAGATAGATAATAATAGATAGATAATAGATAAATAGATAGATAGATGGATAGATAGATAGATGAGAGATGGATAGATGAGAGATAGATGACAGATAATAGATAATTGATAAATAGATAGATGAGAGATGAGAGATAGATGACAGACAGACAGCGGAGTAGTGATGTGGAGGATATCTCCGGGGTCCTCAGTGCTGCGCATTAATAATATTAATATTATCCGCTACTTATGGGGCTCTGTCTTTTCCCCCCTTCTCTGATCTGTACAGGTGGTATACAGATATAGCAGAGGCCATGATGTGTTATCTGTGGTTTACATGACGCTCAGCCGCACAGAAGAATCAGCTCCATGACAAGTTCAGCTCTGCTACACCGGTGCTAGGAAAAATAACCAAAGGTCTAAAGAAAAGAATGAGCCAGAAGCGATGGGGTGAGCTATCTGGGGCACACAATGCAGGCATACCGTCTCCTGGAGTGATGGTCTCTATCTCCACTCCCATGGCTGTGCTGTGAGCTGTGGACTGGGCTTCCTGTGTGTGTGGCTCTCAGCCTGTGTGCTGGGCTAGCCCCTCTCTGTGCTGGGCTAGCCCCTCTGTGCTGGGGGCTGTCTGCTCTGCAGCCAATAGTGCAGCTGTGTGTCAGGAAGGACTGGCAGGGGCTGGATCTGCAGGCAGCAGGGAATGCTCAATGGGGGGAATGGGCTCCTGTTAACCCTGTGCAGGCTGGTGCATGCAGCCATATTGGTCAGGCTCGTTTTACCTCTTCATGTTCTGTGCTGACCGGCTATAAGTTTTTCATGAAAAACACGAATCAAGTCAAAATATGTGAGTTGCACGCGTTTCGCGTCATCAATTATCTATTTTTACATCGTTTTTATGCAGCCCGCTTTCTCTGCTGTCAATCATTTATCTTTCCCTCTTTCCGTTTTTTTTTGCGATTTTGTTTTTTTTCCACCATCTTTTTTTTTCTTTTTTATCCATTAACATAGATGTATGAGGACTTGTTTTTTCCAGGACGAGTTGTGATTTTGTATGATGGCGATCATTTTACCGCATAAGTGGAAAAAAAATTACAAGTGGGGTGAAATGACGAATAAAACACTATTACGTCATTGTCCTTTGGGTTTTGCTTTATGACTGCAGTAATAATTATTTTACAGCATGATCCTCCAGTTCGGTACGATTACGGCAACAATAAAATTATATCATTTTTTTTTAAATTCTGATGTTTGTAACAAAACAAAAAAATTGTCGCCATTTTCGGATGGAGGGGGAGAGCTCGTTATTTGTGCGCCGAGCTGCAGTTTTTATTAGGACTAACACGGGGGTACATACAATGTTGTGATCCATATGTATTGCATAAAAAAAAAGACAATAATTATAATTTGATTTGAAAAAGGAAGGAGGTGATTGGAACTTTCATAGATTTGTGCTATATACGATATATATATATATATATACATATATATATATATATATGTATATGTATACGTATATAGTAGTACATACGTATGACTCCCTTCATCAGACAACAAAATAAATACAGACCCCGACCAGACCCCATAAATACTGACCCCAGACCAAACCCCCTAAATATATACTGACCAAAGAACAGACACCCTAAATAAAGGCGATTCAAGACCAGACCCCCAAAATAAAGACTGACCAAAGACAATACCCCATTAATAAATACTGATCAAAAACCAGACCACCTAAATAATGACTGACCCAAGACCAAACCCCCTAAATAAAGACTGATCGAAGACCATACCCCATTAATAAATACCAAAGAACAGACCCCCTAAATAAAGGCTGATCCAAGACCAGACCCCCTAAATAAAGACTGACCAAACACCATACCCCATTAATAAATATCAAAGTACAGATCCCCTAAATAAAGGCTGACCCAAGACCAGACACCCTAAATAAAGACTGATCCAAGACCATAGCCCATTAATAAATGCTCAGCAAAGACCAGGCCCCCTAAAAAAAAAAATCTAAGACCATACCCCATTAACAAATACTGATCAAAGACCAGACCCCCTACATATTGACCCAAGGCAATACCCCATTACTAAAGACTGATCCAAGACCATACCTCATTAATAAATACCAAAGAACAGACCCCCTATATAAAGGCTGACTCAAGACCAGACCCGCTAAATAAAGACTGACCAAACACCATACCCCATCAATAAATACCCAGCAAAGACCAGGCCCCCTAAATAAAGACTTATCTAAGACCATACCCCATTAATAAATACTGATCAAAGACCAGACCCCCTAAATATTGACCCAAGGCAATACCCCGTTAATTAAGACGAAAGAACAGACCCCCTACATAAAGGCTGACCCAAGACCATACCTCATTAATAAATACCAAAGACCAGACCCCCTAAATAAAGACTGACCAAAGACCATACTCCATTAATAAATATTGACCAAAGATGCCTTAAGTGAACACTGATTCCAGACCAGACCCCTTAAATAAACACAAACTCTCTAAATTAATACAGATTCCTTACTAGACTCCCCCGTAATACCAACCATAAACTTGACTCCCCCTTAATATAGACCCCAGAGCAGACCAACTAAATAAATATTGACCCCACACCAGACTCCCCCTTAATAAAATACATTGAGGTGAGTAGATTTCTCTTTGGGGTTAGTATTTATTATGAGGGTCTGCAATTGTCTTGAATGAGTGGTTTTGGGGATGTGCATTAAAATAGAGGATCTGGTCTACATTAAAGGGGAATCTGGTCTGGGGTCTCTATAAGGGACTCTGGAGGGACTGTATTTATTAAGGGGTCTGTTGTGGGGTCAATATTTAGTTAGGGGGTCTGATGTGAGGTCCGTAATGATTAAGAGGGTCTTGGATTTGTGTTTGGTATGTGGTTTCCACTCTGATAGTCTGGCCTTTTGTTTTCAGCACAGAAGTGCAGCCCACCAGCGAGATTCACAAGACGCTAAGCTGAAGGCTCAGCGAGAAGCAATACAGAAGGCAGTTAGGTGCGGGCTTTGTGGCGATCATCTCACTTTCCGAATGTGGTAGACTACGGTGTGATATTGTCTATCAACACCTTTACTGTTAATCTATGGGGAACGCTCAGAATCACAAGTGTGTAATCCTACAACGTGCGACCGTGTGCGGATAAACCAGCTCAATCTGATCACCGTGTGATAATCCTGATCTGTTGCACACAAAAGGAAAGCACAGTTTAAAAAAAAAAAAAAACAGCACCTGAGAACAGGGTTTTGTGAAACCAGAAAACCACTTTAAGGCTATGTTCACATGTTACAATCTTGGTTTTTTTTTTTCGGCAGGCAAAACCTGATCTCTGGACAATAAGACACTTGCACACCACTAATCATGCTGGATCCTGGCTCTCTGGGTCCTACATCCCCGAGACTAGCCACATACCTCCTATCCAGGACTTGTCCAGCTGCACCCGTTCACACCTCTCCAAATATATTTGTATTCCTGTGTTGTTCCTATGCTCCACCCGAAACCAGAAATATTGAATGGCTAGAAACCATCATGCCACCCGGGCATTGTTCCCCTTCTTCTTCCGTATCCACCTCAGCAGGGCATGGTCAGACCGTAACCCATGTAGCCCATGATGCCGAAGAACTCTCTGACCTGATTTTTCCATAGGGGTTGTGACCAACTCTGCATCGCCACTACGTTATTTATCTGGGGTTTGGTCTTGTCCCTGCCTACAACATAACCCAACTACTTGGCTTCCTCTACATTTCTTAGGGTTGATGGAAAAGCCCACCTTCCTTAAGGCGTTAAGTATTGCCTGGACTTTGTTCAGATGACTTTCCCAATCCTGGCTGAATCTGACAATGGCATCTAGGTAGGCATTTTTTGTGGGGTGCTAAGATCCGGTCTATGGCTATCTGGAAGGTGTTCGGAGCTCCCTGAAACCCAGTTGGCGTCCTGACGTACTAGTAACATTCGTCTGGTGTCGATAAGGCATCTTCTCCTTGGCCTTCATTTGATAGGGGAATTTGCTAATAACCTTTTGTGAGGTCAAAGATGGTAATGTACGGAGATGGACCTAGCATTTCAATAAGTTCATCCACTTGGGCATTGGGTAGGTGAAAACAATAATACCAGAACAGATATCATAGTTATACAGACAATCAGAGGAAGAGGCCGTATATTATAGGTTAATAGGCCTAATGTATTATGGACACTCCATAAATACTATGCAATACATCAAAAAGGAGTAACGGTCCATTTAAGAAATTTTTTTTAACAAAGTTTTATTCAAGAGACACATATAAAGACAGTTACAGTGGGGGAAATAAGTATTTGATCCCTTGCTGATTTTGTAAGTTTGCCCACTGACAAAGACATGAACAGTCTATAATTTTAGGGGTAGGTTAATTTTAACATTGAGAGATAAAATATCAAAAATCCAGAAAATCACATTGTATAAATTATATAAATTTATTTGCATTTTGTAGTGAGAAATAAGTATTTGATCCCTCTGACAAACAAGACTTAATACTTGGTGGCACAACCCTTGTTGGCAAGCACAGCAGTCAGACATTTTTGTAGTTGATGATGATGTTTGCCCGAATGTCAGGAGGAATTTTGGTTCACTCCTCATTGCACATCTCTAAATCATTAAAATTTTGAGGCTGTCACTTGGCAACTTGGAGCTTCAACTTCCTCCATAAGTTTTTTATGAGATTAAGATCTGGAGACTGGCTAGGCCACTCCATAACCTTAATGTGTTTCTTTTTGAGCCACTCCTTTGTTGCCTTGGCTGTATTTTTTGGGTCATTGTCTTACTGGAAGACCCAGCTACAACCTATTTTTAATGTCCTGGGACATAGGACATTAAAAATAGGTTGTCACTTAGAATTTACGGTACATGGCTCCATCCATTCTTCCACTGATGCAGTGAAGTATTCCTGAGCCCTTAGCAAATAAACACCCCCAAAACATAATATTTTCACCTCCATGCTTGACAGTGGGGATGGTGTTCTTTGGGTCATAGGCAGCATTTATTTTCCTCCAATTGTCTTTCTTGACAATTGAATAAATTTTGACTAAATTCTACTCTTTCCAGTAATACCATGTATTATATTGGGATGATGTGAAATGCAAAAGCACTAGCACTTTATGATTGGCATTTTGCACTAATACAGTAGTTATTATTTCCATGGTTTACTCCCCATATCCACCATGCTTGTCGTATGGATGAGCTAATCTCTCTGTTCTAACTGTACCCTTCATATCACCTTGTCCTCATATATAGAATGAACATATACCTGTCTTTATATGTGTCTATAGAATAAAAATTTTCTTTAATGGACAATTACTCCGTTTATTGGTGTTTTGCCTCATTCAGCTTATGGTAGTCATTACTGAACTGCCATTCGCTATCTGGCTTTGGCATCAACATTATGGGACTGGATCATCCACTCTTGGATATTTCAATAACTCCCAGATTCAATATCCACTTCATATTAGGATTCAAGAAGAACCCGAGAGTGGACCCTCTGGGTCGTGGCTCTAGAGCACCTGAGGGAGAGCGGACCAGATGGAACCACACCCCCTATACAGGGATTGTTAGGAGCTGGCCCAAGGGGGATGGAGACACAACTGCTAGAGCCAAAGGGGTGACTACAAGGAGGAGAGGAAAAGAGACAGAGGACCAAAGGAAATGGATAGAAGCAGGGAAAACTGGGAGACAAGACTTGATGCCTGACTGGTACGGTTGAGGCACAGGTGCGGCACAGCAGAGACACAGGACAGATATGGCAGAGACACAGGGCGAGTGCGGCTGTGGCACAAGGCTGGCACAGTAGTGACACGTGGCAGGCACAGCAGAGACTCTGGGCAGGCACAGCAGAGACACAGGGCAGGAACGGTAGAGACACAAGGCAGGCACTGCAGAGACTCTGGGCTGGCACAGCAGAGACACAAGACTGGGATGGCAGCGACACAAGGCAGGCACAGCAGAGACTCTGGGCTGGCACTGCAGACACAGGACTGGAACGGCAGAGACACAAGGCAGGCACGGCAGAGACTCTGGGCAGGCACAGGAGCAACACAGGACTGGAACGGCAGGGACACAAGGCAGGCACGGCAAAGACTCTGGGCAGGCACGGGAGAGACACAGGAATGGAACGGCAGGGTCACAGGGCTAGAATGGAAGAGACAAAGAGGGGCCTGAGGATAAAGAGGATGCTGGCAATAAATGCAACAAAATACCCTAAGAAGCACAGGCGTCTTACCTTAGGAAGACGCCGGGAAGAAATACCCGATGAGTGCCGCCATATTGGGGAGGAGCCATCAGGTTGCGGCCTCTCGGGGAACCCAGTGGCGGAGGAGGCGTGACTCCACATGCACGAGGATACAACACGCCGAGACCCGGAGAAGACAGAGGAGGAGCGGCGAGGGACAGAGTCGGGAGCACGCCGAGGGATGAGAGAAGGCAGGTAAGTATCCGAGGTCGTGACACTTCACCTCTTTCGATTTCACCTTTTGGTGGGCTTCTGGAATCTTATAGGGCTTCAGGTTGACACAAAAATGAGGCTCTGTGAGAAACTCATGCTCTATCACCTGTGTGAGGCCTGGCAACTTCAAGAACAGGTCTCTATTTCGATGCAACAACTCCCGATATTGCTGCTTCTGGGTTTGGGACAAAGTTTCTGCCACCATGTCTTCCACATTAGCTTAGGACTTAGCCACCAGACAAAGAGCTTCCATGAGTACCCTGTTCTGCCAAGATTTGATC
Organism: Ranitomeya imitator; assembly: GCF_032444005.1. Lineage (NCBI taxonomy): Eukaryota > Metazoa > Chordata > Amphibia > Anura > Dendrobatidae > Ranitomeya > Ranitomeya imitator. The sequence continues at coordinate 651,496,297 of NC_091286.1, forward strand.
AGGTTGACATAGTAAACCTGTTGGGCTTCCTTTTCCCTGATTTATGAACTTTGTAGTTGACCCCACCAACCTTGTCTACCACTTCAAAAGGGGCCCTGTCACTTGGCCAGGAATTTGCTCTCCACTGTGGACACCAACATAAGTACCCGATCCCCAGGGTTGATACCCTGGACTGTGTCTCTTTAGCTTTGAGAAGATGCTTCTTCACAATGGACATCATGTTGGCAATCCTCTCTTGCATCTGGGCTACATGCTCTGCCACGCTTTTATAGGGCGTAACCTCAGCTTCCCAGGACTCTTTTGCCTCATCGTGGAGTTCACGAGAGTGTCAGACATTCAGGAGTTAAAATGGGGAGAAGCCTGTGGAAGCTAGGGGAACTTCCCTGATGGAGAACAGCAGATTGGGTAGAAGACAGTTCAAATCACAGTCCTTTTCTATCACCTTCTTTAACACGGCTTTCAAAGTCTTGTTAAATCTTTCCAATAAGCCATCTGTCTGCGAGTGGTACACCGAGGTCCAGAGCTGCAAAATTTTCAGGGCCTTCCATAACTCCTTCATGACACTCAACCTGAAAAGTGTCACCTGATCCATTAATACAGTTTCTCCTTCTCTATCCTATGTTTCTCTTTTTAAATCATAATGACAACCCAAAACATCCATATGACCCTGATCAAAAGTTCACATACCCCATTTTTGAATACCGTGTATTGCCCCCTCTAACATCAATGACAGATTGAAGTCTTTTGTGGTAGTTGTGGTAGTGCTTTATTTTCTCAGATGGTAAAGCTGCCCACTCTTCTTGGCAAAAAGCCTCCAGTTCCTGTAAATTCCTGGGCTGTCTAGCATGAACTGCGTGCTTGAGATCTCCCCAGAGTGGATCAATGATATTGCGGTCAGGAGACTGAGATGGCCACTCCAGAACCTTCACTTTGTTCTGCTGTAGCCAATGACAGGTCGACTTGGCATTGTGTTTTGGATCGTTGTCATGTTGGAACGTCCAAGTACGTCCCATGCGCAGCTTCCCGGCTGATGAGTGCAAATTTGCCTCCAGTATTTGCTGATAACGTGCTGCATTCATCTTTCCTTCAACTTAGACCAAGTTTCCTGTGCCTTTGTAGCTTACACATCCCCAAAACATCAGTGATCCACCTCCGTGCTTTACAGTAGGAATGGTGTTCCTTTCATCATAGGCCTTGTTGACCTCTCTCCAAATGTAATGTTTATGTTTGTGGCCAAAAAGTTCAATTTTGGTCTCATCACTCCAAATTACCTTGTTCCAGAAGTTTTGAGGCATGTCTCTGTGCTGTTAGGTGAGATACTGTGTGGCTTTTGTGCAGTAATGGCTTTCTTCTGGCGACTCGACCATGCAGCCCATTTTTCCTCAAGTGCCTCTTTATTGTGCATCTTGAAACAGCCACAACACTAGTTTTCAGAGAGTCCTGTATTTTAGTTAATGTCATTTGTGGGTTTTTCTTTGCATGCTGAACAATTTTCCTGGCAGTTGTGGACAACATTTTTGTTGGTCTATCTGACCATGGTTTTGTTTTTACAGAGCCCCCGATTTTCCATTTATTAATTACAGTTTGAACGTTGCTGACTGGCATTATCATTTCTTTGGATATCTCTTTGTATCCCTTTCCTGCTTTATACAGTTCAACTACCTTTTCCCATAAATCCACTGACAATTCTTTTGCTTTCCCCATGACTCACAATCCAGAAATATCAGTGGCTGGATGAAAGATGCAAGAGTCTGTCTGGATCCCAGAAATTCACTCAGCTTTTATGCACACACACTGATTACAAGCAAACAGGCCACAGGTGAGGATGTTACCTTTAGTAGCCATTAAAACCCATTTGTGTCAACTTCTGTGCATGTTATCAGGCCAAAATCACCAGGGTATGTGCACTTTTCATCAGGGTCATTTGGATGTTTTGGGTTGTCATTATAATTTAAAAAGAGAAAACACAGTAGATTGACAATAAATGGCTTCGCCCAACCACTAACCATGAGTGGAGAAAAAGCTTTGGTGTTATCATTCATATTCTCTGAAGAAAAGCCAAGAAAGCAAAAATTCTTCCGGGGTATGTAAATTTTTGAGCACAAATGTGTATGTTTCGGCAGGCCAGTTTGGTTCAGTTTTCAAGCGATACACTTAGCGAAGGAGTTTATTAATGGCACAGTGTAATGTAATATAAGCAAGAACGACCAATATATATTGAAATCGCTTAGTTGTATTTGCCAGAGGACCCACCAGATCCATGGCTATCCTTTCAAATGGGACCTCTATCATCCATAATGCTACTAGGGTACTGCAGATGAGGAACCATAGAGTGGCCATATAACTATGATCTCATATAGTGCTCAAATAAATAACATCCTCACAGAGTGGTATGAGTGGTGGACTGCGCTGCTGGGTTCCTACCCCTGAAAACACCAATTGCGTCAATAATGCGTTATGTGAATAATGTGGTTGATATGGTAATGTGAAGTGTAATATGCATAGTACGTGGCAGCAGTATAGGACATATTGATAGTTCACAGTATAATGATAGGACATAAGATAAGAATAGTCTTAGTACATACTGTTATAGGATAGTAACCTTAGTTAGCTCAAGGAACAGTGGCTTGTGAAAGTATTCACCCAACCTTGGCATTTTTCATGTTTTGCTACCTTACAACCTGGAATTTCACTGTTTTTTTTATGAGGGTTTGCATCAGTTCAAGTAAAGACAATGCCTACAACTGTGAACATTTGATTTTCTCTTTATTGTGAAGCAGACAGCAAATAGGACAAAATAACTGAAAACTTCAATGTGCATAATTATTCACTCCCTAAGTAAGTACATTTATGAGCCTCATTTTGCAGCCATTACAGCTGCAAGTTGCTTTGGATCAGTCTCTAAGAGCTTTCCACATCTTGCCACTGGGATTTTTGCCCATTCCTCAAGGCAAAACTGGATGGGCTCACAATTTTTGGTCAAATTTTGTGCTAAGCATCTCATGTGTTTTATCGTAAATTTTAAAAGCCATTATGCTATTCACACTTCATGTACTTCACATCGATTTTCCTTAGTGCAATTTAGTGCAACCTTGTTCTTTATTTGCTATGTGAGTTTTTTGGTATGCACTAGTTCAGACTAGTTCTTTGTTCAGTTAGTTTTCTATTACTTACTAATAGATTTGAAAGTGCTCCAAGAATCATTAGAGATTGGAATTTTTTTTTTATAACCCAACCCTGACTTGTACTTCTTGATAACTTTGTCCCTGATTTGTTTGGAGATCTCCTTGGTCTTCCTGGTGTTTGGTTAGTCGTGCCTGTTGTTAATGGTGTTTGATTAATGGTGCCTGTTGTTAACGGTGTTTGATTAATGGTGCCTCTTGTTAATGGTGTTTGATTAATGGTGCCTCTTGTTAATGGTGTTTGGTTAGTGGTGCCTCTTGTTAATGGTGTTTGGTTAGTGGTGCCTTTTGTTAATGGTGTTTGATTAGTGGTGCCTCTTGTTAATGATGTTTGATTATTGGTGCCTCTTGTTAATGGTGTTTGGTTAGTGGTGCCTTTTGTTAATGGTGTTTGATTAGTGGTGCCTCTTGTTAATGGTGTTTGATTATTGGTGCCTCTTGTTAATGGTGTTTGGTTAGTGGTGCCTCTTGTTAATGATGTTTGATTAATGGTGCCTCTTGTTAATGGTGTTTGGTTAGTGGTGCCTCTTGTTAATGGTGTTTGGTTAGTGGTGCCCCGTGTTAATAGTGTTTGATTAGTGGTGCCTCTTGTTAACCCCTTCATGACCCAGCCTATTTTGACCTTAAAGACCTTGCCGTTTTTTGCAATTCTGACCAGTGTCCCTTTATGAGGTAATAACTCAGGAACGCTTCAACGGATCCTAGCGGTTCTGAGATTGTTTTTTCGTGACATATTGGGCTTCATGTTAGTGGTAAATTTAGGTCAATAAATTCTGCGTTTATTTGTGATAAAAACGGAAATTTGGCGAAAATTTTGAAAATTTCACAATTTTCACATTTTGAATTTTTATTCTGTTAAACCAGAGGGATATGTGACACAAAATAGTTAATAAATAACATTTCCCACATGTTTACTTTACATCAGCACAAGGGATTGGCTTTTTAAATGGAAAATTAGCTCCAATCATTAGCGGACACCATGTCACGTTTGGAGAGCCCCTGTGTGCCTAAACATTGGAGATCCCCCAGAAATGACACCATTTTGGAAACTAGACCCCCAAAGGAACTAATCTAGATGTGTGGTGAGGACTTTGAACCCCCAAGTGCTTCACAGAAGTTTATAACGCAGAGCCATGAAAAAAAAAAAAAAATTATTTTCTCAAAAATGATCTTTTAGCCTGCAATTTTTTATTTTCCCAAGGGTAACAGGAGAAATTTGACCCCAAAAGTTGTTGTCCAGTTTCTCCTGAGTATGCTGATACCCCATATGTGGGGGTAAATCACTGTTTGGGCACATGCCGGGGCTCGGAAGTGAAGTAGTGACGTTTTGAAATGCAGACTTTGATGGAATGCTCTGTGGGCGTCACGTTGCGTTTGCAGAGCCCCTGATGTGGCTTAACAGTAGAAACCCCCCACAAGTGACCCCATTTTGGAAACTAGACCCCCAAAGGAACTTATCTAGATGTGTGGTGAGCACTTTAAACCCCCAAGTGCTTCATAGAAGTTTATAATGCAGAGCCGTGAAAATAATAAATACGTTTTCTTTCCTCAAAAATTAATTATTTAGCCCAGAATTTTTTATTTTCCCAAGGGTTACAGAAGAAACTGGACCCCAAAAGTTGTTGTCCAGTTTCTCCTGAGTACGCTGATACCCCATATGTGGGGGTAAACCACTGTTTGGGCACATGCCGAGGCTCGGAAGTGAAGTAGTGACGTTTTGAAATGCAGACTTTGATGGAATGCTCTGTGGGCGTCACGTTGCGTTTGCAGAGCCCCTGATGTGGCTTACCAGTAGAAACCCCCCACAAGTGACCGCATTTTGGAAACTAGACCCCGAAAGGAACTTATCTAGATGTGTGGTGAGCACTTTGAACCCCCAAGTGCTTCATAGAAGTTTATAATGCAGAGCCGTGAAAATAATAAATACGTTTTCTTTCCTCAAAAATAATTATTTAGCCCAGAATTTTTTATTTTCCCAAGGGTTACAGGAGAAATTTGACCCCAATATTTGTTGTCCAGTTTCTCCTGAGTACGCTGATACCCCATGAGTGGGGGTAAACCACTGTTTGGGCACACGTCGGGGCTCAGAAGGGAAGTAGTGACTTTTGAAATGCAGACTTTGATGGAATGGTCTGCGGGTGTCACGTTGCGTTTGCAGACCCCCTGGTGTGCCTAAACAGTAGAAACCCCCACAAGTGACCCCATTTTAGAAATTAGACCCCCCAAGGAACTTATCTAGATATGTGGTGAGCACTTTGAACCCCCAAGTGCTTCACAGACGTTTACAACGCAGAGCCGTGAAAATAAAAAATCATTTTTCTTTCCTCAAAAATTATGTTTTAGCAAGCATTTTTTTTGATTCACAAGGGTAACAGGAGAAATTGGACCCCAGTAATTGTTGCGCAGTTTGTCCTGAGTATGCTGGTACCCCATATGTGGGGGTAAACCACTGTTTGGGCACACGTCAGGGCTCGGAAGTGAGGGAGCACCATTTGACTTTTTGAATACGAGATTGGCTGGAATCAATGGTGGCGCCATGTTGCGTTTGGAGACCCCTGATGTGCCTAAACAGTGGTAACCCCTCAATTCTACCTCCAACACTAACCCCAACACACCCCTAACCCTAATCCCAACTGTAGCCATAACCCTAATCACAACCCTAACCCCAACACACCCCTAACCATAACCACAACCCTAATTCCAACCCTAACCCTAAGGCTATGTGCCCACGTTGCGGATTCGTGTGAGATATTTTCGCACCATTTTTGAAAAATCCGCGGGTAAAAGGCACTGCGTTTTACCTGCGGATTTTCCGCGGATTTCCAGTGTTTTTTGTGCGGATTTCACCTGCGGATTCCTATTGAGGAACAGGTGTAAAACGCTGCGGAATCCGCACAAAGAATTGACATGCTGCGGAAAATACAACGCAGCGTTTCCGCGTGGTATTTTCTGCACCATGGGCACAGCGGATTTGGTTTCCATATGTTTACATGGTACTGTAAACCTGATGGAACACTGCTGCGAATCCGCAGCCAAATCCGCACCGTGTGCACATAGCCTAATTCTAAAGGTATGTGCACACGCTGCGGAAAACGCTGCGGATCCGCAGCAGTTTCCCATGAGTTTACAGTTCAATGTAAACCTACGGGAAACAAAAATCGCTGTGCCCATGCTGCGGAAAAACTGCACGGAAACTCAGCGGTTTACATTCCGCAGCATGTCACTTCTTTGTGCGGATTCCGCAGCGGTTTTACAACTGCTCCAATAGAAAATCGCAGTTGTAAAACCGCAGTGAAATGCGCAGAAAAACCGCGGTAAATCCGCCATAAATCCGCAGCGGTTTAGCACTGCGGATTTATCAAATCCGCAGCGTAAAAATCCGCAGAGGACCAGAATACGTGTGCACATACCGAAACCCTAACCCTAGCCCTAACCCTACCCCTACCCCTAGCCCTAACCCTAACCCTACCCCTAACCCTACCCCTACCCCTACCCCTAGCCCTAACCCTAACCCTACCCCTAGCCCTAACCCTACCCCTAGCCCTAACCCTAACCCTAGCCCTAACCCTACCCCTAACCCTAACCCTACCCCTAACCCTAACCCTATTCTAACATTAGTGGAAAAAAAAAAATTTCTTTATTTTTTTATTGTCCCTACCTATGGGGGTGACAAAGGGGGGGGGTCATTTATTATTTTTTTTATTTTGATCACTGAGATAGATTATATCTCAGTGATCAAAATGCACTTTGGAACGAATCTGCCGGCCGGCAGATTCGGCGGGCGCACTGCGCATGCGCCCGCCATTTTGGAAGATGGCGGCGCCCAGGGAGAAGACGGACGGGACCCCGGCTGGATCGGTAAGTATGATGGGGTGGGGGGGGGATCGGAGCATGGGGGGGGGGGATCGGAGCACGGGGGGGGGGAATCGGAGTGCGGGAGGGGTGGAACGGAGCACGGGGGGCGTGGAACGGAGCACGGGGGGGCTGGAATGGAGCACAGGGGGGTGGAACGGAGCACCGGGGGGGTGGATCGGAGTGCAGGGGGGGTGATTGGAGCACGGGGGGGTGATTGGAGCACGGGGGGAGCGGACAAGAGCACGGGGGGGAGCGGAGCACTGGACGGAGGGGAGCCGGAGCAGTGTACCGGCCAGATCGGAGGGCTGGGGGGGCGATCGGAGGGGTGGGGTGGGGGCACACTAGTATTTCCAGCCATGGCCGATGATATTTCAGCATCGGCCATGGCTGGATTGTAATATTTCACCCGTTATAATGGGTGAAATATTACAAATCGCTCTGATTGGCAGTTTCACTTTCAACAGCCAATCAGAGCGATCGTAGCCACGAGGGGGTGAAGCCACCCCCCCTGGGCTAAACTACCACTCCCCCTGTCCCTGCAGATCGGGTGAAATGGGAGTTAACCCTTTCACCCGATCTGCAGGGACGCGATCTTTCCATGACGCCGCATAGGCGTCATGGGTCGGAATGGCACCGACTTTCATGACGCCTACGTGGCGTCATGGGTCGGGAAGGGGTTAATGGTGTTTGGTTAGTGGTGCCTCTTGTTAATGGTGTTTGGTTAGTGGTGCCTTTTGTTAATGGCGTTTGATTAGTGGTGCCTCTTGTTAATGGTGTTTGGTTAGTGGCTCCTCTTGTTAATGGTGTTTGGTTAGTGGTGCCTCTTGTTAATGGTGTTGTTTGGAGATCTCCTTGGTCTTCGTAGTGGTTGGTTAGTGTGATGTCTCTTGTTAATGGTGTTTGGTTAGTGGTGCCTTTTGTTAATGGTGTTGTTTGGCTAGTGGCGCCTCTTGTTAATGGTGTTTGGCTAGTGGCCCCTCTTGTTAATGGTGTTGTTTGGTTAGTGGCGCCTCTTGTTAATGGTGTTTGGTTAGTGGTGCCTTTTGTTAATGATGTTGCAGCCTCTGTGGCCTTTTTAGTAAAGGTAAAGTGTATATACTGACAGACCATGTGACACTTAGATTGCACATCGGGGACGTCCTGTCATTAAGCAGCTGACTTATGAAGATAATTGCTTGCATCAGAAATTTTTAGGGACTTCATAGCAAAAGGGGGGAATACATATGCACGTTCCAGTTTTTAGTTATTTGATCCCATAAATGTAATTTATGCCTATATTTTGCTCACTTCACTTAACCAAAGACTATTTAGTGCTGATGCATCATCATATTGGATTACTAAAATATTTAAACACAGGTTGAAATGTCATAAAATAGACAAAGGCAACTGGTAAATACTTTCACAAGCCACTTTACAGGTAAAAAGACACAGTTAATGTTTGGGACTAGCCCACGGTGGGAGGATGTTAGTAAGGTTAGACAAGGGACTCACTTCCTGATGGGTGTCAGATAGGCAGGTACAGTAACAATGTCAAATCAAAGTGCCGTGGGCTACTAAAGCCAGCATGTACCTATCATTCAAGGCAATGGGAAGCCGTATTAGAATATGTGGACATTCGGTCAACATCAGGAGCTCAAGGCCCAGTATAGTAACTAAAGGGCACATCACGTCCTCTGGCACACAGGGGAAGATGGAACCATGTGAAGGGAAGGTAGCAGATCCTGAGTGTACTGGGAGACTGGACAGGAAATCCCTGGGGCTGACAGAGCCAGTGGGTTTAGGGATAGTTCAAGATGAACAGATGGTAGGGATGAAGATGTGTAGTGCTCTATCCTACATGATACATCTCATGAACTTGAACTGTCCAGTAAACTTCTGGTTATTCAAATGAGCTTGGTGTTCCCTGAGTTGTGTGCGGCGGCTCCTGCAGATGAAGGCCTAGAAACAGCGGAGGCCTGTGGCCTACAAGTGAGTGTGATGCTCCTCATACTTGACAGCACTCTGGGACTGGGACACGTAACAGGACAGCAGCTCAGTCATGACTGCCGCATTACAAGTGCTCAAATAACTAATATTCCCATAGAGTGCTCAAATAAATAATATCCTCATAAAGTGCCCAAATAACTGTGCTAAGCAGTGGAAGAATTCTAACATGCAAATTACAGTCCTGGACTGAGGAGACCACAGTGGGTGTCATGTCTTGTCATGACTGAATTTCAATGCTTTTATTAAATAAGAGCAAAGACAGGCAACACAATACATAAGACGCCTGGAGAACTCTGCCAAGATTAAAAGGATTGACTCACCAAAAGGATCGGGAGGCAGACGACCCCTGTTCTGCAAACGTAGAACCTGGAATTATCAGACATGTATGAAATATTCTCTGTATTTGCCATAAATTTCTTTTGCAAGGTAAACCGTTTTATATTCAAGTGGTATTCTCATCTCATATTGTTAGTATATGCCATCACTTTAAGATTGGTGATTGTGCAACTTCCGAGACCCCCATCAATCCTATGGGGCTACAGTGCTGACTCAGAGGACCTCTACATACACAGCTATGAAGTGTTGCTATCCCGGGGAAAAAAAATAGTAGTTGATGGGTGTCCCGGAGGTCAGACGGTCACTGATCATAAAGGTCACTTCATATTGAATACTCAATGTCTGGTTGGTGCGGGTAAAGCCTTCCATAGCAAAACTACCGATTTTTTTTTTGTTATATAAATGAATTATGCATGTCTGAATCAGTTTTTTTTAGTTTAATCTGTTAATATGTTAAGTGTGCCGCAGATTCGCAATTATTTTCTTGTAACATCGTGTGATTGATGTGTTTTCAACTAAGCGTAAACCAATGTGTGAGAGTAGTTACTGGCACATCATAAAATTAGCACGTAAAAGAGGACTTGTCACTATGTAGACTACATTCACAAAATAAAGGGCAGAAAAAACCTTACTCGAATTCAGCAGGCCAGACATGCAGATCAGCAGCTCACCACTGGTGGAGCTGCCTTAGAAGAAGGGGTTGTCCTTGGTGGAAATCAGTTCTAGGAATTTTTTTTTTCGTTGGCTATTAAAACTGTCACTCAAATAACGTTCCAAAATAAAACGTGGCAGAAAATCCCTACTTTTTCTAAAATCTCTGGATAATAAGGTGAATTCAAAGAGTGCCCTGTTGGGATCTCCTGAGATCTGTGGGAAAATTTGGCAGTCAGTGTTCATTTTGCAGGACAGGTTCTCCAGAGTAACATAGTAACATAGTAACATAGTTAGTAAGGCCGAAAAAAGACATTTGTCCATCCAGTTCAGCCTATATTCCATCATAATAAATACCCAGATCTACGTCCTTCTACAGAACCTAATAATTGTATGATACAATATTGTTCTGCTCCAGGAAGACATCCAGGCCTCTCTTGAACCCCTCGACTGAGTTCGCCATCACCACCTCCTCAGGCAAGCAATTCCAGATTCTCACTGCCCTAACAGTAAAGAATCCTCTTCTATGTTGGTGGAAAAACCTTCTCTCCTCCAGACGCAAAGAATGCCCCCTTGTGCCCGTCACCTTCCTTGGTATAAACAGATCCTCAGCGAGATATTTGTATTGTCCCCTTATATACTTATACATGGTTATTAGATCGCCCCTCAGTCGTCTTTTTTCTAGACTAAATAATCCTAATTTCGCTAATCTATCTGGGTATTGTAGTTCTCCCATCCCCTTTATTAATTTTGTTGCCCTCCTTTGTACTCTCTCTAGTTCCATTATATCCTTCCTGAGCACCGGTGCCCAAAACTGGACACAGTACTCCATGTGCGGTCTAACTAGGGATTTGTACAGAGGCAGTATAATGCTCTCATCATGTGTATCCAGACCTCTTTTAATGCACCCCATGATCCTGTTTGCCTTGGCAGCTGCTGCCTGGCACTGGCTGCTCCAGGTAAGTTTATCATTAACTAGGATCCCCAAGTCCTTCTCCCTGTCAGATTTACCCAGTGGTTTCCCGTTCAGTGTGTAATGGTGATATTGATTCCCTCTTCCCATGTGTATAACCTTACATTTATCATTGTTAAACCTCATCTGCCACCTTTCAGCCCAAGTTTCCAACTTATCCAGATCCATCTGTAGCAGAATACTATCTTCTCTTGTATTAACTGCTTTACATAGTTTTGTATCATCTGCAAATATCGATATTTTACTGTGTAAACCTTCTACCAGATCATTAATGAATATGTTGAAGAGAACAGGTCCCAATACTGACCCCTGCGGTACCCCACTGGTCACAGCGACCCAGTTAGAGACTATACCATTTATAACCACCCTCTGCTTTCTATCACTAAGCCAGTTACTAGCCCATTTACACACATTTTCCCCCAGACCAAGCATTCTCATTTTGTGTACCAACCTCTTGTGCGGCACGGTATCAAACGCTTTGGAAAAATCGAGATATACCACGTCCAATGACTCACCGTGGTCCAGTCTATAGCTTACCTCTTCATAAAAACTGATTAGATTGGTTTGACAGGAGCGATTTCTCATAAACCCATGCTGATATGGAGTTAAACAGTTATTCTCATTGAGATAATCCAGAATAACATCCCTCAGAAACCCTTCAAATATTTTACCAACAATAGAGGTTAGACTTACTGGCCTATAATTTCCAGGTTCACTTTTAGAGCCCTTTTTGAATATTAGCACCACATTTGCTATGCGCCAGTCCTGCGGAACAGACCCTGTCGCTATAGAGTCACTAAAAATAAGAAATAATGGTTTATCTATTACATTACTTAGTTCTCTTAGTACTCGTGGGTGTATGCCATCCGGACCCGGAGATTTATCTATTTTAATCTTATTTAGCCGGTTTCGCACCTCTTCTTGGGTTAGATTGGTGACCCTTAATATAGGGTTTTCATTGTTTCTTGGGATTTCACCTAGCATTTCATTTTCCACCGTGAATACCGTGGAGAAGAAGGTGTTTAATATGTTAGCTTTTTCCTCGTCATCTACAACCATTCTTTCCTCACTATTTTTTAAGGGGCCTACATTTTCAGTTTTTATTCTTTTACTATTGATATAGTTGAAGAACAGTTTGGGATTAGTTTTACTCTCCTTAGCAATGTGCTTCTCTGTTTCCTTTTTGGCAGCTTTAATTAGTTTTTTAGATAAAGTATTTTTCTCCCTATAGTTTTTTAGAGCTTCAATGGTGCCATCCTGCTTTAGTAGTGCAAATGCTTTCTTTTTACTGTTAATTGCCTGTCTTACTTCTTTGTTTAGCCACATTGGGTTTTTCCTATTTCTAGTCCTTTTATTCCCACAAGGTATAAACCGCTTACACTGCCTATTTAGGATGTTCTTAAACATTTCCCATTTATTATCTGTATTCTCATTTCTGAGGATATTGTCCCAGTCTACCAGATTAAGGGCATCTCTAAGCTGTTCAAACTTTGCCTTCCTAAAGTTCAATGTTTTTGTGACTCCCTGACAAGTCCCCCTAGTGAAAGACAGGTGAAACTGCACAATATTGTGGTCGCTATTTCCTAAATGCCCAACCACCTGCAGATTTGTTATTCTGTCAGGTCTATTAGATAGTATTAGGTCTAAAAGTGCTGCTCCTCTGGTTGGATTCTGCACCAATTGTGAAAGATAATTTTTCTTGGTTATTAGCAGAAACCTGTTGCCTTTATGGGTTTCACAGGTTTCTGTTTCCCAGTTAATATCCGGGTAGTTAAAGTCCCCCATAACCAGGACCTCATTATGGGTTGCAGCTTCATCTATCTGCTTTAGAAGTAGACTTTCCATGCTTTCTGTTATATTTGGGGGTTTGTAACAGACCCCAATGAGAATTTTGTTACCATTTTTCCCTCCATGAATTTCAACCCATATGGACTCGACATCCTCATTCCCTTCGCTAATATCCTCCCTTAAAGTGGACTTTAGACAAGACTTTACATAGAGACAAACCCCTCCTCCTCTCCGATTTTTACGATCCTTTCTAAACAGACTGTAACCCTGTAAGTTAACTGCCCAGTCATAGCTTTCATCTAACCATGTCTCGGTTATTCCCACTATGTCAAAGTTACCTGTAGATATTTCTGCTTCTAGTTCTTCCATCTTGTTTGTCAGGCTTCTGGCGTTTGCGAGCATGCAGTTTAGAGGATTTTGTTTTGTTCCAATCTCCTCACTGTGGATTGTTTTAGAAATGTTCTTACCTCCCTTCTGAGTATGTTTTCCTGGGTCGTCTTTGTTCGAGTCTAATGTTTTTCTTCCCGTCCCCTCTTCTTCTAGTTTAACGCCCTCCTGATGAGTGTAGCGAGTCTTCTGGCGAATGTGTGTTTCCCAGGTTTGTTGAGGTGTAGTCCGTCTCTGGCGAGGAGTCCATCATACCAGTAATTCACACCGTGGTCCAGGAATCCAAATCCTTGTTGTCTGCACCATCGTCTTAGCCAGTTGTTTGCATCAAGGATCCTGTTCCATCTCCTGGTGCCATGCCCGTCTACTGGAAGGATAGAAGAAAAAACTACCTGTGCATCCAGTTCCTTTACTTTCTTCCCCAACTCTTCAAAGTCCTTGCAGATTGTCGGTAGGTCCTTCCTTGCCGTGTCATTGGTGCCAACATGTATCAGAAGAAATGGGTGGACGTCCTTGGAGCTGAAGAGCTTTGGTATCCTATCGGTCACATCCTTGATCATCGCACCTGGAAGGCAGCATACTTCTCTTGCAGTTATGTCCGGTCTGCAGATGGCTGCTTCGGTGCCTCTCAGTAGTGAGTCTCCCACCACCACCACTCTTCGTTGCTTCTTGGCTGTACTTTTTGCTGTCACTTGTTGCTGTGTGCCCTTTTCTTTTTTGCTTGCTGGTATTGCTTCATTCTTAGGTGTGCCATCTTCATCCTCTACAAAGATTTGATATCGGTTCTTCAGTTGTGTGGTTGGTGATTTCTCCATGGTCTTCTTGCTTCTTTTGGTCACATGCTTCCACTCATCTGCTTTTGGAGGTTCTCTGACACTTTTTGCACCTTCTGTGACCAGTAGAGATGCTTCTGTTCTGTCTAGAAAGTCTTCATTCTCTTTGATGAGTTTCAAAGTTGCTATTCTTTCTTCCAGACCCCGCACCTTTTCTTCTAAAAGGGCCACTAGTCTACACTTCTGACAGGTGAAATTGGATTCTTCTTCTGGTCGATCTGTGAACATGTAGCACATGCTGCAGCTCACCATGTAGGTTGTCACATCTGCCATGTTGCTCCTAGATCCTGCTGACTTGCTGTGTGTTTTCCTTCTTGTGTAATCTACTCAGCCAAGCTCTCTTGCAATAATGTCCTACAGGCAAAAATTTGCGCGCCTTAAGGCGCGCGGTTTGGTGATGCTTTCGAAGCAGCTGGTCCCGGCTGTACCCAACGATCTTCTAGCTTAGGGAGACTTCGCTTCTCCCAGAAGGCACCTGGAATATGCAAATTAGCCTCCTGAAGCTTGAATCCCTGGTTTGGTGATGCTTTCGAAGCAGCGAGAAGAGTGAGAGACACTGCTTGTATCTGCTCCACACTAATTCCTAATTTAACGATGGATTGCGCTCATTTTTTCAAAAATTAAAATAAGAACGTTTGTAATGTATCTTATTCTTGAAATCTAGTTCTTTCTCCTCCTGGACTGATCATTCAGTCTCATAAATTCTCAAATCACAGTTAAAATCTGCCTTTAGTGAACACAGATCTTCTCATTACTGAAATAGGAGATGAGAGTTGGTGCTCATAAGTTCTATGGAGATCTGCTTCTAGCTCCTCCTCCCTTTTCCATAGAATTTTAAAAGCACCAACTGTCTATTCCTATCTCAGTAATGTGACATCTGTCTTCACTGAGTACAAATTTTACTCCTGTGTTGAGAAGAAAAGATCAATCCAAGAGGAGAAAGAAGCAGATTTCTGTGATAAGAAATATTACAAAGATGCTTATTTTCATGCGTACTATTAATTTATTAGATAAAAATTAACACTTACTCCTAGAAGGATGAAAACTAGTGATGATCGAACACTGCCGAGCAAGCTCGCCCATCACTAATGAACACAAGGCCATTGATGGTTTGGTTGACAATGAGCAACCTGAAACCTCTAAAAACAATATATTTATTAAGTAATGTATTAAATACAAGGCACTTCAAAACAAATAAATCAACAAGGGCCAGAAAGCCAAAAAAGGTCAACTCATCAGGGTCATGAGAAACCAGTGCGCACCCCTTATAAGAATATTGGTCTACTGCAAGGCTTGAGAAAGGGTGAAACATGGACATAAAGGGCAACTAACTCCAATAAGTGGCACTAGAGAACCATCTTTCTTCCTACTAGTATGCTAATGTACAGACAGACTCTTTGGCCAGTGAGCATTGCCTGGCTTCTATGTCTCTCTATGCTTTTGGTGGTCTCCACAAAGAGAATTACCGTAATACCCTCAAGACCTCCTTAATACTTTGTAGACGTCTGGCCACATTCCGACTAGACGTGTCTGGCCTTGCTCAATTTATTTTCATTGAGTGAGGCCACGCATGTCTAGTCAGCACGTGACCACGTGTTAGCAAATTGCCAGAACGAGAGAATCCAGACAGCGTGCAGTGCACACTATGAGAATTCAGAAGTCTGCAGTCACATAGAATGATAGCAGACTCACCACAAACTTTGATAACCCCTTTACTGCTCCTAACATAAATAAAAATTAGAGAATTAGTCAGTATCACAAACATTATTTACATCCAGGTACCTGATAGATGATGTTCTATCTGTTATCGTTCTCTTTCATCTTTTCCAGACCCAATGATGAGTTTTCACATCCATGTCTCGTCTCTACAGACCTCCATCTTCTCCGGTCTTCTGCAGCACATTCCCACACATTGCCCTTAAAGATAGCAGTGTCATTATAATGCTCCTGAATAAAATATCTGCCCTACGCTGAGCCCCTGAATAAATAATTGCCCCCCACTATACTCGAGATAGAAGTTTTCCCCTAATACGGAGCTATTAGTATCTACTGTACCTCATGGGGTTGTCACCTTCCTCTGGATTAACATGTTAAGTTATAGGTTGAACTTGATGGACTTATTTCTACCTTCAACCTTAAAACTATGAAACTATGAGTATGGCATCATATGGAATCCAACAATAAGCCATTGTATTCTCTTCTAGGGTTGTGAAATTCCACGTCATTGCCAAGTGGCGGATTATGAGACTTTCATGCTTTTTAGGGTTCGGGATAACAATTTCTTTCTTAGTAATGACTGTTACATTTAGAGAAAACTTTATACCAGGAACAAGTGAGATCATCAGAAACCCTGAACTTCGGGCCCATTAAGACCGAAATCTCCAATATTTCCAAATATACTAGCTGAGGATCTAATTGTGCGGTATTTCATCCTGATAGCCGGAATGATCTCTACTTGGATGGGGAGCGTGACCTCTTCTATAATGCATGACTGAGAAGCTCCTCCATAATAGATGAAGACTCGGTTCCCCAAGGAGCACATCGAAGGAGCACAACATCAAAGGCCAAGTGCATGTGAACAGGTTCCCAGCTTTTGGCTACAGCATCCGTGACACACAATACGCTTGGCCCCTTGTAGGGTAAATTTCAGTATAAATCTTGCTTTATATGAGGATAAGGCCGAGGATGTGATTCATCACCTACAGACGGCAGATATTTCACCATGGGATCATCACTACACTCACAGACACATATGCTCGGGCTACAGGCTTTCGTAGTAGTTTATTACACCTTAGATCTTACAAGACATGTAGCTATACGTGGAGGGGAAAGGGTGTGCAGAAGTACCTGTAGCTCCCAGGAACTGGTGCCTGAGGGTGACCAATGGCCCGGATTTGTTTTCGGGCCTGAGGGTGCCCTGTGCCATGTAGGACCAATGGCCCGGGTTTGTTTTCGGGCCCCGCTGTAGTAATTTGCATAGAAGCCTAAAACATTTTCAGAATTTCAAAATATCTAACATTGATGTCTTCAAGAGTCCTTATTATAAGTAACGCCCACTACTGATGGCCTACAAAGAGATTGCCAGTGTTGTCCTCATAAGGTTCCTGTAACAGATATCCCCCAAAAATGCCATGATCCTAGAAAGTGCTTGCCCTTGATACAGCCAAGAATTCCTCCTGTAGATGCGTTCAGTAAGCGACGCCCCCCCATAAATTACATGCAAATGATTCCTCCATAAAATGGCTTTGACTTATGATCCCATGAAAAGGTTGCTATTGATGCCACCATAAAGTGTCTGCTATTGATGCCACCATATGAAACTGGAAGAAAGTGGGTATAAATCCGCCCTGCCAATAGTTCAGGATGTAGTAGGAGGCCAAAGGGTTTGAATGCAGTTTTTATTTGTCAACGCGTTTCGAAGTGCACATACTTCTCCATCAGGACAAACCACAATAGTTGTAATATATTTTAATTATATATAATTATTTAAACTCTACCATATATGTTGAAAAGAAAAAAAAGGACAGATTTCGTATTTACCCCAAAATGTATCAATGGAGACTACATCTCTGCACACAAAACAAAACATGCTCTCACCTAGCTCCACAGACGAAAAAAATATAAAAAAGTTATAGATCCAGGTTATTTTTAATGCATATTAAACTACGTAAAAATAAATCCTTGTTCCACCCTTTGACCATGCTTGGAATTTTTTTCCCGCTTTTCAGGATATCACGTGTTAAAGTGAAAGGTGTCGTCTAAATGTACAACTTGCCCGTCTGCCCCATAACAATCCTCATTTCAGAACAAGTAAACTTGTTTTGTGTGGCAGGTTTAGGCACCGACTTTATATTCCTAAAACATAATGATAGAACAGCGTGGTGGCGCTCATTCCGGTATTCTGCAGCACAAGGATTGTTTGTCACCATTGTAACTTGATTATCCTCAGCCAACGTATAACTTGTGCACTATGAGGATCCAACTAAGACTTTTCTCATAACAGCATGTGCTATCTCTAGTTTTCAAAACTATGGCTGCGGTCTAAGGGGTAACGTTTTTCTTTGTGTAGAGAGACATGCCTGACATGCCACTGTAAGGAGACTTATAGTCCATGCACAGGATCAATGCATTAGCTGAGAATTGGCACACCCTTAGGGCTCATACTCACATGCGAGAAACTCGGATGAGTCTCGCATGTCAATACCCGGCACTGCACCCAGCACTCAGGAGCGGAGCGTGCGGCTGCATGTATTGCTACACGGCTGCATGCTCCGATCCGAGTGTCGGGTGCAGTGCCGGGTATTGACATGAGAGACTCATCCGAGTTTCTCGCATGTGAGTATGAGCCCTTAGTGTGCTACTAGTATCATTTACATGAAGATGCAAAATTGACATTCTCAAATACTGAAAATCCATTTGGGGCCAGGATGGAAAGCATAGATTGAATGTAGACCATATAGAAAGTTGCTTAACTTTTGATTAATGATGCAATGATCAATATTAAATACAGTGCCTTGCGAAAGTATTTGGCCCCCTGGAACTTTTCAACCTTTTCCCACATATTCTTCAAACAAAAAGATGCCAAATGTAAAGTTTTGGTGAAGAATCAACAACAAGTGGAACGCAATTGTGAAGTTGAACGAAATGTATTGGTTATTTTACATTTTTGTGGAAATTCAAAAACTGAAAAGTGGGGCGTGCAATATTACTCGGCCCCTTTAACGTAATACTTTGTTGCGCCACCTTTTGCCGCGATTACAGCTGCAAGTCGCTTGGGGCATGTCTCTATCAGTTTTGTACATCGAGAGACTGAAATTCTTGCCCATTCTTCCTTGGCAAACAGCTCGAGCTCAGTGAGGTTTGATGGAGATAATTTGTGAACAGCAGTTTCAGCTCTTTCCACAGATTCTCGATTGGATTGAGGTCTGGACTTTGACTTGGAAATTCTAACACCTGGATATGTTTATTTGTGAATCATTCCAATGTAGATTTTGCTTTATGTTTGGGATCATTGTCTTGTTGGAAGGCAAATCTCCATCCCAGTCTCAGGTCTTTTGCAGAATCCAACAGGTTTTCTTCAAGAATGGTCCTGTATTTGGCTCCATCCATATTCCCATCAATTTTAACTATCTTCCTTGTCCCTGCTGAAGAAAAGCAGGCTCAAACAATGATGCTGCCACCACCATGTTTGACAGTGGGGATGGTGTGTTCAGGGTGATGAGCTGTGTTGCCTTTACGCCAAACATATCTTGTTGCCAAAAAGTTTGATTTTGGTTTCATCTGACCAGAGCACCTTCTTCCACATGTTTGGTGTGTCTCCCAGGTGGCTTGTTGCAAACTTTAAACAACACTTTTTATGGATATATTTGAGAAATGGCTTTCTTCTTGCCACTCTTCCATAAAGGCCAGATTTGTGCAGTGTGCGACTGACTGTTGTCCTATGGACAGACTGTCCCACCTCAGCTGCAGATCTCTGCAGTTCATCCAGAGATCCAGAGGGATCATGGACCTCTTGGCTGCATCTCTGATCAGTCTTCTCCTTGTTTGAGATGAAAGTTTAGAGGGACGGCCGGGTCTTGGTAGATTTGCAGTGGTACGATACTCCTTCCATTTCAATATGATCCACCAGCAAACGAAGAGATAAATGAATGCAGCACTCACCCACAGTCTTCAATAGTGTAATTGTCCTTTAATGACCATGGCACAACGTTCCAAACTTGGGACAAGACAGGCTAAGACATGAGGAGGGAGCGGTGAGGGAGTGTGCAGAGACGAGATGGACGACGGCCGTTTCGCGCACAAGCGCTTCAACGGGTCCAGTGAGTTGTGTTAGTGATGTCACATCCTTTTATAGGAGTGGACACACCACCTATCACACATATGTCCAATCAAATACAAATAAAAACAACATAACTCATACTACAATCTCAAGATTTCAAACGGATTTAGATGAATACCACCATGTCTAATTTGTCATTAAGATTCATCTGTTGTTATTGCACGCACCTCCCTATCTTCAGAAGAAGCTTGGTCCGTCTAGTCCCCTGGGTGTGTACTGCAGCTGTTTGATTTTGGGAGAGCTCGTTCAGTGCCGGTCGGCTGGTTTCTCTACTGTGACTGTGTTTACATTTCAATATGATCGCTTGCACAGTGCTCTTTGGGATGTTTAAAGTTTTGGAAATCATTTTGTATCCAAATCTGGCTTTAAACTTCTCCACAACAGTATCACGGACCTGCCTCTTTTGTTCCTTGGTCTTCATGATGCTCTCTGCGCTTCGAACAGAACCCTGAGACTATCACAGAGCAGGTGCACTTATACGGAGACTTGATTACACATGGGTGGATTATATTTATTATCATTAGGCATTTAGGACAACATTGCATCATTCAGAGATCCACAATGAACTTCTGGAGTGAGTTTGCTGCACTGAAAGTAAAGAGGCCGAATAATATTGCACGCCCCACTTTTCAGTTTTTGATTTTCCGCAAAAATTTAAAATAACAAATACATTTCGTTCATCTTCACGATTGTGTTCCACTTGTTGTTGATTCTTCACCAACAATTTACATTTGGTATCTTTATGTTTGAAGCATGATATATGGGAAAAGGTTGAAAAGTGTCAGCTATTTTTACAGCTATTTGGCATGATTCTTATTAGGACCAAGAAGAGGATAGACAATAAAAAAAAAATTATACTCACTTTGCTAGTAACATGTCCCTGCGCCGCACCTATCCACTCTGTCCTGTATAAGCTTGCTTCCTTTCTCTGGCACCAGTGTTTGTTTCTATCTTCATCCTCCTTGACTCTTCGGATCTTCCCTTACGTGCTGTCATGACTTTGCAGGATGACGCATGTCATGTTGCATGAGCCTTAATGAGCACCAGAAGTGCCAAAGGGTGGAGGAGACTAAAGACAGAAGAAAAGACTGGAGCCAGAGGAAGTAATAGAGCCAGCCAGCAGAAGTCCTGACAAAAAGTTGGGGCATCAGGACAGGTGAGGGGCGGGGTGAGTAAGTAACTCCGAAACATGCGTTGGGGTAGAGGGATGCACTGTCAGACCCTGCAGAAACACGGAGTATCTTCAAGGTTTCCTATACCAATAGGTAAAATTCCTTCCTTTTCTTGTTATTATGTCATTCCAGACATCCATATACACTAATATATAAATGGCCATGTGGCATATACCTATTAAAGGTATTTTTTAAGTAACTCCTTTCAAGTGATTATCTTTGTATGCCTCGTTTCCTTTCAGTGGATTGAGTTGAGGTCATACTTCTGATTTTTGATAGGTGTTTATGGTACCACATTACTTGGACATTTTTTAAATTTCATAACAGTAAAAAACATGTAGGGAAAATGAGACACCACAGGTAAACGTAGAAACGGGGCTCACCTGCAAAGCAGAGATTAATCCATTGAAGGAATCTTGCTATCATATATATATAAGTCATAATGGAGTATATCTAGATGTAA
The DNA here is from genome assembly GCF_032444005.1 of Ranitomeya imitator. NCBI lineage: Eukaryota > Metazoa > Chordata > Amphibia > Anura > Dendrobatidae > Ranitomeya > Ranitomeya imitator. The sequence continues at coordinate 651,517,762 of NC_091286.1, forward strand.
CACAAAAATGATAAAGTAAAATATAGGAAATAAGGCAGTCGATAGTGTTATATCTAAGTAAGCCTCCTAAGTAAGTCTCTAAGTAAGCCTCCTCCTATGAAATGAGTATAAAAAGTGAAATCAAACTTAACACGGAATAATAGATACCCACATACTGTATCTCCAAGACTGCTGCAAGGTAGTCAGGGGGTCCTACCGCACCCGACGCACGTTTTGCAAGAAAGGCTTCGTCTTGGTAACTAGAGTCATGTCCCACAACTTAAGAATCATACAGTATTGTATTGTTACTATGTAATAAGGTTTGATTTCAGAAGCTTATCCTCCCTCCTCCCTAAGTCTGAAGTCAGTAACCTCTACCTTCTTCTTCCTGGTTTTGAGCATGTCACCCATGTTATGAAGCTGGTGTCTTGCATCCATGGTCAGGTATAGTCTTTTTTACCTACTGTAATTGTGCATAACCACAAGAATTCAGTTGAAAATAAACCTTCTGGAATCTCAAAGTGTATGATGAAATCTCTTCACGTGAGTAATGGTACAGAGACAGCCAAACAGTGGCGTATCCAGGGGGGGGGGGCAGCTGGGGCATGTGCCCCAGGCCAGCCGACAGGGGGGCGCCAGCAGGCCACCTGAAGCGGAGGTCAAAGGAGGAGGCTCCCGTCGGCGGAATTCTGCCGCCACCACACTGAGATTCTTCCGTTCTCTGAGCCGGCTTTCAAATTGACAGTCGGCTCAGAGAAAGAGCTGCGCGTCTGTTCCCAAGGATGTACTAGCGTCTTCAGACGCTAGTACCCTTGATCTACGTATGCCCTGACCGCCGGCGGCGGCAGTGAAGTACCAGCAGCATGATCAGGTCACATGATCATCCTGCTAACGTCACTCGCCGGCTCTTCACAGGCAGTCTTGCGGTTTGTGGTAAGTGCTCCAGCTCCAGACAGCTGGGTAATAGAGGCTGGATCAGAAGACACCAAACTGCCTAGAAGGAGAGATGCGGGATGTGCTATATACTACTATGTGGGCAGTGCTGTGTACTACTATGTGGGCTGTCCTATATACTACTATGTGGGCAGTGCTGTATACTACTCTGCGGGCTGTGCTATATATTACTATGTGGGCAGTGCTGTATACTACTATGCGGGCTGTGCTATATACTACTATGTGGGCTGTGCTGTATGCTACTGTGTGGGTGGTGCTGTATACTATGCGGGCTGTGCTATATACTACCATGTGGGCTGTACTGTATACTACTGTGTGGGCGGTGCAGTATCCTACTATACGGGCTGTGCTATATACTACTATGTGGGCTGTGCTATATACTACTATGTGGGCAGTGCTGTATACTACTATGCGGGCTGTGCTATATACTACTATGTGGGCAGTGCTGTATACTACTATGCGGGCTGTGCTATATACTACTATGTGGGCAGTGCTGTATACTACTATGCGGGCTGTGCTATATACTACTATGTGGGCTGTGCTATATACTACTATGTGGGCTGTGCTATATACAGTACTACTATGTGGGCAGTGCTATATACTACTATGTGGGCTGTGCTATATACTACTATGTGGGCTGTGCTGTATACTACTATGCGGGCTGTGCTATATATTACTATGTGGGCAGTGCTGTATACTACTATGTGGACTGGGCTATATACTACTATGTGGGCTGTGCTGTATACTACTGTGTGGGCGGTGCTGTATACTATTTGGGCTGTGCTATTTACTACTATGCGGGCTGTGCTATATACTACTAAGTGGGCAGTGCTGTATACTACTGTGTGTGCTGTGCTGTATACTACTGTGTGGGCTGTGCTGTATACAACTATGTGGGCTCTGCTGTATACTGCTATGTGGGCTGTGCTGTATACTACTGTGTGGGCTATGCTGTATACTACTGTGAGGGCTGTGCTGTATACTGCTATGTGGGCTGTGCTGTATACTACTGTGTGAGCTGTGCTGTATACTACTGTGTGGACTGTGCTGTACACTACTGTGTGGGCTGTGCTGTATACTACTATGTGGGCTGTGCTGTATACTACTGTGTGGGCTGTGCTGTATACTACTGTGTGGGCTGTGTTATATACTACTATGTGGGCTGTGCTGTATACTACTATGTGGGCAGTGCTGTATACTACTGTGTGGGCTGTGCTATATACTACTATGTGGGCTGTACTGTATACTGCTGCGTGGGCTGGGCTGTATACTGCTACGTGGGCTGTGCTGTATACTGCTACGTGGGCTGTGCTGTATACTGCTACGTGGGCTGTGCTGTATACTGCTACGTGGGCTGTGCTGTATACTACTAAGCGGGCTGTACTGTATACTACTATGTGGGCAGTGCTGTATACTACTGTGTTCCTCATATTTCTCCAGCACATGCAACTGCACCCGGGAAGGGAGAAGATGCTGGCAGAAATCAGGACATTATGGGGGCAGAAGAAATCTGAGGACATTATGGGGCAGAAATCTGAGGGGGGCACCAAACTGATCCCTTGCCCCGGGTGCAGGAAGAGCTAGATGCACCTCTGCAGCCAAGTACCTTACATTTGGCAGCCTAGTTATGGAGTCAGAATAAATCGTGGTACAATTCTGCTTGGCCGCCTTACTGAAAGTGTGGCTACTGGAAGAAAATGAATTTATTTCCTTTCTGGAGCCTCCGGCTTTAAGTTATAGGCGTGTGTACTAGCATAGTCTGAATGGTATAATAAAAACTCACAGACCACCCGATTTTGTATTAACTCTTTGCCCAGGCAGTTGTTCTATCTAATCAGGCCAGGCAGCACCCATTAGGACAGAGCATACGATAGTCATTACATCAATATAATCCACTTTTGGAAAACTAAAACATAAGCTTAGTATCTTGTCCAGCCAAGGCTTTTGTCCTTATACGCTTCTTTGAGGGGCTTCTTTGAGGTTCCTCTTGAAGAAGCAGTAAGGGCGAAACTCTGGATTGGTCAATTTGGTTTGATCCCCAAAAGATCTGATGATGGTGGTAGTAGTAGTATGGAAAACAAAAAAAATCTTTAATAGTGCATGAGATCTTAGATATAATATGTTTTGTGAAAGAAGAGTAATTGGAATCACAGTTTAAACATGAATTTATCACCCACCTTTCTCATGCTTAATAGCTAATCTGTCTTGTTTTGCGCTCCTATCCTCCTGCGTCTGTATATGCATAATTAAGTAGATTTTGCACACAGTAATCTGGTAGAGCTAGATAACAACACCCATGATACCTATAATACCGCCATATCGATTGTTACCCGGCTTTATACGATTGTCAATGGATTTTTCGTATCATCACAAGTAAGAAGAACAGGAAAAAAATCCGCTATATCTCCCAGGCGCAATGAAGCGAGTGTAAATTCCTGAAAAGTCAGCGTATGCCGAGCCCCAACCTATCCCGACTTTCAAGGTTTTATTCTTCCCTGTCTCTTAGCAACAGTATCCTACTATACGGGCTGTGCTATATACTACTATGTGGGCTGTGCTATATACTACTATGTGGGCAGTGCTGTATACTACTATGCAGACTGTGCTATATACTACTATGTGGGCAGTGCTGTATACTACTATGCGGGCTGTGCTATATACTACTATGTGGGCAGTGCTGTATACTACTATGCGGGCTGTGCTATATACTACTATGTGGGCTGTGCTATATACTACTATGTGGGCTGTGCTATATACAGTACTACTATGTGGGCAGTGCTATATACTACTATGTGGGCTGTGCTATATACTACTATGTGGGCTGTGCTGTATACTACTATGCGGGCTGTGCTATATGGCATACACCCACTCGTGGCATACACCCACGAGTACTAAGAGAACTAAGTAATGTAATAGATAAACCATTATTTCTTATTTTTAGTGACTCTATAGCGACAGGGTCTGTTCCGCAGGACTGGCGCATAGCAAATGTGGTGCCAATATTCAAAAAGGGCTCTAAAAGTGAACCTGGAAATTATAGGCCAGTAAGTCTAACCTCTATTGTTGGTAAAATATTTGAAGGGTTTCTGAGGGATGTTATTCTGGATTATCTCAATGAGAATAACTGTTTAACTCCATATCAGCATGGGTTTATGAGAAATCGCTCCTGTCAAACCAATCTAATCAGTTTTTATGAAGAGGTAAGCTATAGACTGGACCACGGTGAGTCATTGGACGTGGTATATCTCGATTTTTCCAAAGCGTTTGATACCGTGCCGCACAAGAGGTTGGTACACAAAATGAGAATGCTTGGTCTGGGGGAAAATGTGTGTAAATGGGTTAGTAACTGGCTTAGTGATAGAAAGCAGAGGGTGGTTATAAATGGTATAGTCTCTAACTGGGTCGCTGTGACCAGTGGGGTACCGCAGGGGTCAGTATTGGGACCTGTTCTCTTCAACATATTCATTAATGATCTGGTAGAAGGTTTACACAGTAAAATATCGATATTTGCAGATGATACAAAACTATGTAAAGCAGTTAATACAAGAGAAGATAGTATTCTGCTACAGATGGATCTGGATAAGTTGGAAACTTGGGCTGAAAGGTGGCAGATGAGGTTTAACAATGATAAATGTAAGGTTATACACATGGGAAGAGGGAATCAATATCACCATTACACACTGAACGGGAAACCACTGGGTAAATCTGACAGGGAGAAGGACTTGGGGATCCTAGTTAATGATAAACTTACCTGGAGCAGCCAGTGCCAGGCAGCAGCTGCCAAGGCAAACAGGATCATGGGGTGCATTAAAAGAGGTCTGGATACACATGATGAGAGCATTATACTGCCTCTGTACAAATCCCTAGTTAGACCGCACATGGAGTACTGTGTCCAGTTTTGGGCACCGGTGCTCAGGAAGGATATAATGGAACTAGAGAGAGTACAAAGGAGGGCAACAAAATTAATAAAGGGGATGGGAGAACTACAATACCCAGATAGATTAGCGAAATTAGGATTATTTAGTCTAGAAAAAAGACGACTGAGGGGCGATCTAATAACCATGTATAAGTATATAAGGGGACAATACAAATATCTCGCTGAGGATCTGTTTATACCAAGGAAGGTGACGGGCACAAGGGGGCATTCTTTGCGTCTGGAGGAGAGAAGGTTTTTCCACCAACATAGAAGAGGATTCTTTACTGTTAGGGCAGTGAGAATCTGGAATTGCTTGCCTGAGGAGGTGGTGATGGCGAACTCAGTCGAGGGGTTCAAGAGAGGCCTGGATGTCTTCCTGGAGCAGAACAATATTGTATCATACAATTATTAGGTTCTGTAGAAGGACGTAGATCTGGTTATTTATTATGATGGAATATAGGCTGAACTGGATGGACAAATGTCTTTTTTCGGCCTTACTAACTATGTTACTATGTTACTATGTTACTATGTTACTATGTTACTATATATTACTATGTGGGCAGTGCTGTATACTACTATGTGGACTGTGCTATATACTACTATGTGGGTTGTGCTGTATACTACTGTGTGGGCGGTGCTGCATACTATTTGGGCTGTGCTATTTACTACTATGCGGGCTGTGCTATATACTACTAAGTGGGCAGTGCTGTATACTACTGTGTGTGCTGTGCTGTATACTACTGTGTGGGCTGTGCTGTATACAACTATGTGGGCTCTGCTGTATACTGCTATGTGGGCTGTGCTGTATACTACTGTGTGGGCTATGCTGTATACTACTGTGTGGGCTGTGCTGTATACTGCTATGTGGGCTGTGCTGTATACTACTGTGTGAGCTGTGCTGTATACTACTGTGTGGGCTGTGCTGTACACTACTGTGTGGGCTGTGCTGTATACTACTATGTGGGCTGTGCTGTATACTACTGTGTGGGCTGTGCTGTATACTACTGTGTGGGCTGTGTTATATACTACTATGTGGGCTGTGCTGTATACTACTATGTGGGCAGTGCTGTATACTACTGTGTGGGCTGTGCTATATACTACTATGTGGGCTGTACTGTATACTGCTGCGTGGGCTGGGCTGTATACTGCTACGTGGGCTGTGCTGTATACTGCTACGTGGGCTGTGCTGTATACTGCTACGTGGGCTGTGCTGTATACTGCTACATGGGCTGTGCTGTATACTACTATGTGGGCTGTGCTGTATACTACTGTGTGGGCGGTGCTGTATACTACTAAGCGGGCTGTACTGTATACTACTATGTGGGCAGTGCTGTATACTACTATGCGGGCTGTGCTATATACTACTATGTGGGCAGTGCTGTATACTACTGTGCGGGCTGTGCTATATACTACTATGTGGGCTGTGCTATATACTACTATGTGGGCTGTGCTATATACAGTACTACTATGTGGGCAGTGCTATATACTACTATGTGGGCTGTGCTATATACTACTACGTGGGCTGTGCTGTATACTACTATGCGGGCTGTGCTATATATTACTATGTGGGCAGTGCTGTATACTACTATGTGGACTGTGCTATATACTACTATGTGGGCTGTGCTGTATACTACTGTGTGGGCGGTGCTGTATACTATTTGGGCTGTGCTATTTACTACTATGCGGGCTATGCTATATACTACTAAGTGGGCAGTGCTGTATACTACTGTGTGTGCTGTGCTGTATACTACTGTGTGGGCTGTGCTGTATACAACTATGTGGGCTCTGCTGTATACTGCTATGTGGGCTGTGCTGTATACTACTGTGTGGGCTATGCTGTATACTGCTGTGTGGGCTGTGCTGTATACTGCTATGTGGGCTGTGCTGTATACTACTGTGTGAGCTGTGCTGTATACTACTGTGTGGGCTGTGCTGTACACTACTGTGTGGGCTGTGCTGTATACTACTATGTGGGCTGTGCTGTATACTACTGTGTGGGCTGTGCTGTATACTACTGTGTGGGCTGTGTTATATACTACTATGTGGGCTGTGCTGTATACTACTATGTGGGCAGTGCTGTATACTACTGTGTGGGCTGTGCTATATACTACTATGTGGGCTGTACTGTATACTGCTGCGTGGGCTGGGCTGTATACTGCTACGTGGGCTGTGCTGTATACTGCTACGTGGGCTGTGCTGTATACTGCTACGTGGGCTGTGCTGTATACTGCTACGTGGGCTGTGCTGTATACTACTATGTGGGTTGTGCTGTATACTACTGTGTGGGCGGTGCTGTATACTACTAAGCGGGCTGTACTGTATACTACTATGTGGGCAGTGCTGTATACTACTGTGTTCCTCATATTTCTCCACCACATGCAACTGCACCCGGGAAGGGAGAAGATGGGGGCAGAAATCAGGACATTATGGGGGCAGAAGAAATCTGAGGACATTATGGGGCAGAAATCTGAGGGGGGCACCAAACTGATCCCTTGCCCCGGGTGCAGGAAGAGCTAGATGCACCTCTGCAGCCAAGTACCTTACATTTGGCAGCCTAGTTATGGAGTCAGAATTAATCGTGGTACAATTCTGCTTGGCCGCCTTACTGAAAGTGTGGCTACTGGAAGAAAATGAATTTATTTCCTTTCTGGAGCCTCCGGCTCTAAGTTATAGGCGTGTGTACTAGCATAGTCTGAATGGTATAATAAAAACTAACAGACCACCCGATTTTGTATTAACTCTTTGCCCAGGCAGTTGTTCTATCTAATCAGGCCAGGCAGCACCCATTAGGACAGAGCATACGATAGTCATTACATCAATATAATCCACTTTTGGAAAACTAAAACATAAGCTCAGTATCTTGTCCAGCCAAGGCTTTTGTCCTTATGAGCTTCTTTGAGGGGCTTCTTTGAGGTTCCTCTTGAAGAAGCAGTAAGGGCGAAACTCTGGATTGGTCAATTTGGTTTGATCCCCAAAAGATCTGATAATGGTGGTAGTAGTAGTATGGAAAACAAAAAAATTTTTTAATAGTGCATGAGATCTTAGATATAATATGTTTTGTGAAAGAAGAGTAATTGGAATCACAGTTTAAACATGAATTTATCACCCACCTTTCTCATGCTTAATAGCTAATCTGTCTTGTTTTGCGCTCCTATCCTCCTCCGTCTGTATATGCATAATTAAGTAGATTTTGCACACAGTAATCTGGTAGAGCTAGATAACAACACCCATGAGACCTATAATACCGCCATATCGATTGTTACCCGGCTTTATACGATTGTCAATGGATTTTCCGTATCATCGCAAGTAAGAAGAACAGGAAAAAAATCCGCTATATCTCCCAGGCGCAATGAAGCGAGTGTGAATTCCTGAAAAGTCAGCGTATGCCGAGCCCCAACCTATCCTGACTTTCAAGGTTTTATTCTTCCCTGTCTCTTAGCAACAGACGAACATTAATACTGAGCAATAAATTCCAAGTCTCCTGCGGCAAATCTGCAATGTTCCAGGAGAGGCAGTCATATAGAGCGCGGCCCCTCAGCTCGGGTTTGGGTTCAATTTTTTAGATTTAAGTATGTACAATCAATGTACCAAATCTATATAATTTATAAAAGGCCATTGTTTTACGTATGTGCAGTCATTTGCATCTTTTATAGCTGAATATTCTTTCGGGGACTTTGGCTTACTGAGGGTCGGCTAATGCGATGCTGATTATACCATGCACACATATTTTGTGGCACTGTATACAGCCTTTATTCTGATGGTCTGAACGATGACTAGGAGACACTTTAATTTGGAGCTGTACCGGACAGTCCGGCTTTTTTTGGTGATCCAGCTCTCATGGCTCCATTCACCAAATGGAGCCAGCTCTTTTGGATCCTAAATGGATCCCTACTTGGTATGTGTTCACCACAGGTTTAAGGTGAATTTAAGATGAAATTAACTTGCGGAAACCCTTCTCACCCACTGCAGAGAACTCTAATATTTGTGAAAAAAAGGGACAGCTGACAGCACATCAGAAAACAAGATGCACGCTCCAAGTCCACAGACCCAATTGGACGTAGTAACTCCAAAGTAAAATATGGAACAGCATCCAGTCCGGGTGAAAGATCGGAAAAAACTTTATTCTGCCATCATACAATGTTTCGACCAAATGGTCCTGCTTGATAAAGACCATTTGGTCGAAACGGAATAAAGTTTTTTCCAATCTTTCACCTGGACTGGATTCTGTTTCATATTTTACTTTGAACCCTAATATTTGTGTCTGTTTATATTAATTTTTGTGTATATGCCTGCATGTGTATATATATCTGTATATGTGTTTGTGCATTTGTGTGTGTGGGTGTGTGTCTGCGTGAGTGTGTCTCCTGGGTGTGCATGTCTACTTGTATCGGTCTGCCTGGTTCGGCGTGTCTGTCTGTGTATGCATTTGTGTGTGTGCACACGAGCACATCTGCATGTGTTTACTTGTGCATGTGTGCGAATGTCTTTGTGTGTCCATGTGTTCATGCGTGTCTGCCTGGGTGTGTGCCCTTGTTTCTATGTGTGCATTTCTGTGTATATGTGTCAGCATGCTAGTGTGTGCATGCTTCCCTGCATGTGTATATGGGTGTGTCGATACAGTTACATTCTGCGGCAGGGCAGGGAGAATCGATCTCCCTACTCGGCGCCCGGCTGCCATGGGGTCCCTGAGCAGGCGGGGGGGGCGGTGCCAGGAGTGGGCCCCTCACCTGTCATCGTAAGGTCAGCTGTACAGACATTTAGCCGATACAGCTGATCGCATTGATGGGAGGAGCACTATGCTACTTCTCCCATCATCACTCTGCTAGCGTCTGGCGTCACCGGCGCCGACACTGGCAGCGGGCACAATGACATCACTAACCGGCGCCTGCTGTCAGGACATGAGCGGCGCTCGGAGCTGCGAAGGAACTAGTAAGAAGAGTGGTGAGTATTTATTTATTTTTGGGGGCTGTCTAAGACTACAGGGTCTGCCTATGGGGGTGCTGTTTTATGCTACAGGGTCTGCCTATGGGGTGCTGCCTTATATTACAGGGTCTGCCCATGGGGTGCTGCCTTATACTACAGGGTCTGCCTATGGGGTGCTGCCTTATATTACAGGGTCTGCCTATGGGGTGCTGCCTTATACTACAGGGTCTGCCTATAGGGTGCTGTCTTAGATTACAAGGTCTGCCTATGGGGATGTTGCCTCATACTACAAGGTCTGCCTGTGGGGTGCTGCCTTATAGTACAGGGTCTGCCTATGGGGTGCTGTCTTATACTACAGGGTCTGCCTGTGGGATACTGCCTTATACTACAGGGTCTGCCTATGGGGGTGCTGTCTTATACTACAGGGTCTGCTTGTGGGGTGCTGCCTTATACTACAGGGTCTGCCTGTGGGGTGCTGCCTTATACTACAGGGTCTGCCTATGGGGGTGCTGTCTTATACTTCAGGGTCTGCCTGTGGGGTGCTGCCTTATACTACAGGGTCTGCCTGTGGGGTGCTGCCTTATACTACAGGGTCTGCCTATGGGGGTGCTGTCTTTTACTGCAGGGTCTGTCTATGGGGGTGCTGTCTTATACTACAGGGTCTGCCTGTGGGGTGCTGCATTATACTATAGGGTTTGCCTATGGGGGTGCTGTCTTATACTACAGGGTCTGGTGGGGTGCTGCATTATACTACGGGGTCTGCTTATGGGGTTGCTGCCTTATACTACAGTGTCTGCCTATGGGGGCGCTGTCTTATACTACAGGGTCTGCCTGTGGGGTGCTGCCTTATACTACATTATCTGCCTATGGGGGTGCTGTCTTATACTACAGGGTCTGCCTGTGGGGTGCTGCCTTATACTACAGGGTCTGCCTATGGGGTTGCTGTCTTATACTACAGGGTCTTCCTGTGGGGTGCTGCCTTATACTACAGTGTCTGCCTATAGGGGTGCTGCCTTATACTACAGGGTCTGTCTATGGGGGTGCTGTCTTATACTACAGGGTCTGCCTGTGGGGTGCTGCATTATACTACAGGGTCTGCCAATGGGGTGGCTGCCTTACACTACAGGTTCTGCCTATGGGGCCGCTGTCTTATACTACAGGGTCTGCCTGTGGGGTGCTGCCTTATACTACAGGGTCTGCCTATGGGGTTGCTGTCTTACACTACAGGGTCTGCCTGTGGGGTTCTGCCTTATACTACAGTGTCTGCCTATAGGGGTGCTGCCTTATACTACAGGGCAGTGGCGTATCCAGGGGGGGCAGCCGGGGCATGTGCCCCAGGCCAGCCGACAGGGGGGCGCCAGCAGGTCACCTGAAGCGGAGGTCAAAGGAGGAGGCTCCCGTCGGCGGAATTCTGCCACCCCCACACTGAGATTCTTCTGTTCTCTGAGTCGGCTGTCAAATTGACAGCCGGCTCAGAGAAAGAGTTGCGCGTCTGTTCCCCAGGATGTACTAGCGTCTTCAGACGCTACTACCCTTGATCTACACCCTGACCGCCGCCGGCATAAGTGAAGTGCCAGCAGCATGATCAGGTCACATGATCACGCTGCTGACGTCACTCGCCAGCTCTTCACAGGCAGCCTTGTGGTTTGTGGTAAGTGCTCCAGCTCCAGACAGCTGGGTAATGGAGGCTGGAGCGGAAGACAGCAAACTGCCTAGGAGAGATGCGGGCTGTGCTATATACTACTATGTGGGCAGTGCTGAATACTACTATGTGGGCAGTGCTGTATACTACTGTGTGGGCAGTGCTGCATACTACTATGCGGGCTGTGCTATATACTAATATGTGGGCAGTGCTGTATACTACTATGCGGGCTGTGCTATATACTACTATGTGGGCTGTGCTGTATACTACTGTGTGGGCGGTGCTGTATACTACTATGCGGGCTGTGCTATATACTACTATGTGGGCTGTGCTATAAACTACTATGTGGGCAGTGCTGTACACTACTATGCGGGCTGTGCTATATACTACTATGTGGGCAGTGCTGTATACTACTATGCGGGCTGTGCTATATACTACTATGTGGGCTGTGCTGTATGCTACTGTGTGGGCGGTGCTATATACTATGCGGGCTGTGCCATATACTACTATGTGGGCTGTGCTGCATACTACTGTGTGGGTGGTGCTGTATCCTACTATGCGGGCTGTGCTACATACTACTATGTGGGCTGTGCTGTATACTACCATGCAGGCTTTGCTATATACTACTATGTGGGCTGTGCTATATACTACTATGTGGGTGGTGCTGTATCCTACTATGCGGGCTGTGCTACATACTACTATGTGGGCTGTGCTGTATACTACTATGCAGGCTTTGCTATATACTACTATGTGGGCAGTGCTGTATACTACTCTGCGGGCTGAGCTATATACTACTATGTGGGCTGTGCTGTATACTACTGTGTGGGTGGTGCTGTATACTATGTGGGCTGTCCTATATACTACTATGTGGGCAGTGCTGTATACTACTATGCGGGCTGTGTATATACTACTATGCGGGCTGTGCTATATACTACTATGTGGGCAGTGCTGTATACTATTGTGTGAGCTGTGCTGTATACTACTGTGTGGGCTGTGCTGTATACTACTATGTGGGCTGTGCTCTATACTGCTATGTGGGCTGTGCTGTATACTACTGTGTGGGCTGTGCTGTATACTACTGTGTGGGCTGTGCTGTTTACTAGTATGTGGGCTGTGCTGTATACTACTGTGTGGGCTGTGCTGTATACTACTGTGTGGGCTGTGTTATATACTACTATGTGGGCTGTGCTGTATACTTCTGTGTGGGCTGTGCTATATACTACTATGTGAGCTGTACTGTATACTGCTGCGTGGGCTGGGCTGTATACTGCTATGTGGGCTGTGCTGTATACTGCTATGTGGGCTGTGCTGTATACTGCTACGTGGGCTGTGCTGTATACTGCTACGTGGGCTGTGCTGTATACTACTACGTGGGCGATGCTGTATACTACTGTGTGGACGGTGCTGTATACTACTATGTGGGCTGTGCTATATACTACTAAGCGGACTGTGCTGTATACTACTATGTGGACAGTGCTGTATACTACTGTGTTCCTCATATTTCTCCACCACATGCAACTGAACCCGGGAAGGGAGGGGATGGGGGCAGAAATCAGGACATTATGGGGGCCAAAGAAATCTGAGGACATTATGGGGGCCGAAATCTGAGGACATTATGGGGGCAGAAATCTGAGGACTTTATAGAGGGCAAAAATCTGAGGGGGGCGCCAAACTGATTCTTTGCCCCAGGTGCAGGAAGAGCTAGATACACCTCTGCTACACAGTCTGCCTATAGGGTACTGCATTATATTACAAGGTCTGCCTATGGAGGTGCTGTCTTATACTACAGGGTCTGCCTGTGGGGTGGTGCCTTATACTACAGGGTCTGTCTATGGGGGTGCTGTCTTATACTACAGGGTCTGCCTGTGGGGTGCTGCATTATACTACAGGGTCTGCCTATGGGGTTGCTGCCTTATACTACAGAGTCTGCCTATGGGGTTGCTGCCTTATACTACAGGGCCTGCCTATGAGCGTGCTGTCTTATACTACAGGGTCTGCCTGTGGGGTTCTGCCTTATACTACAGGGTCTGCCTGTGGGGTGCTGCCTTATACTACAGTGTCTGGCTATGGGGGTGCTGTCTTATACTACATGGTCTGCCTGTAGGGTGCTGCTGTATACTTCAGGGTCTGCCTGTGGGGTTCTGCTTTATACTACAGGGTCTGCCTATAGGGGGTGCTGCATTATACTACAGGGTCTGCCTATAGGGTGCTGCATTATATTACAGGGTCTGCCTATGGAGGTGCTCTCTTATACTGCAGGGTCTGCCTGTGGGGTGCTGCCTTATACTACAGGGTCTGCCTGTGGGGTGCTGCCTTGTACTACAAGGTCTGCCTATCGGGTTCCTGCCTTATACTACAGGGTCTGCTTATGGGGGTGCTGCCTTATACTACAGGGTCGACGTATGGGGTGCTGTCTTATACTACAGGGTCTGCATATGGGGGTGCTGCTTTTTATTACAGGGTCTGCCTATGGGGTGCTGCCTTTTACTACAGAGTCTGCCTATGGGTGCTTCCTTGTGCTATAGAGTCTGCCTATGGGGGTGCATTATACAATATGAGCAGGCCTATGGGGAGTGCATTATACTATATGGAGGCTTATGGGGAGTGCATTATACTACATTTAGGACCATCTGGTGCATTATACTATATGGAGGCTATCTAGGGGGGGCATCATACAGTGTGGAGATTACAGTGAGGGGGTCATCGTACAGTGTGGGGATTACAGTGTTGGAGTCATCAAATAGTTTGGGGGCTACTAAGGGGTCAGTATACAGTGTGGTAATATACAGTGAGGGGGCATTATACTGTGTATAAGAGAGCATCATACTGTGTATAGGGAAGCTGTACAGGGGGGAGACTCGGGACATTATTAAATGTAAAGTGGGCACTTATTGTTATAGGGGAACTCAGGTTACTGTGACTATCAAAGGGGCACACAGGGCAATATTACTTTCTAGGGGGCAAAATATGGGCACTGTTGTCTAGGGCACTTGCACCCGGCATTACTATATTATAGAGGGTTGCTTTAGGATTTAGAGGGTACAGAAAACCACACAGCAGGTGCAGTAATAGGGACACATACGGCAGCAGCGGCTCAGTATTTGGGGATATCAGCAGGATGAGGAGTTTGTGCAGGTTGGGAATAGATTATGATGGGGCTGGAATATGAGAAGTGAAATGTGTCTTTGTTGTATTCTCTGCAGACGAGATGTGGCTGGAAGAAGTTGTCATGTCGGTCTGGGCCAAATGGTAAAGATGGGAAAGGTGAACGATTCCATCAGAAAGAACGTCAGCGGTAAGTCACCATCTATAACTGTGCAGTGATCTCTTATATGTTCTGTAGGACTGACCATCTGGCAGTAATATCCATATTGGTCTTTATATAGAGATTATCTTCAGTAAGAGCGCGGTCATCTGCTGAGGTTCTCCACTATTAGGGTGCGTCACCTAGTTGTAATCAAGGATACCTGGTTAGGGGTCCACTCAGAAGCTTCGCCCCCCCCCCTGAACCAAAACCCTAGCTACACCTCTAAGTGTGTCTGAATGTGCATATCTGTGTGTTTATCTGCGTGTGTCTGTGAATGACTGCGTGTATGTGTGCGTGTCTGCATTTCTGTGTGTGCATGTTGTAGTGCAGCAGGGTTGGTGCAGTACGACAGATAGGCAGGGACCACAGAAGTTCAACAGAAATGGTGGCTTTATTTTCAGAACTCAAACATAGGAGTGATGTCCTCCAGATCGCAGCTGGGTTTCCACAAACAGTCCAGAACTCAAAACCCATTGCCGTGGACACTGGCATCGCTGAGTCTTATGGGTGCGTCAGCCGCCTGGAATCCCTGTTTCTGTGTTAACTCCACACAGACCTGGGTTGCACAGAGCCTTCTGCTCTGCAGCTTGCAAACTCCAACACTCACACACACAAAGCAAAACTGACAGATTTAAATGGAATTGTGGCCATAGAGCCACTTACCATCACTGCCTCCCAATGTCTGTGAGTGTGTGTCCGTGCACGTCTGCATGTCTGTGTGTCTACATGTGTGTGTCTGCATGATTGTGTTTCTACATTTCTGCATACTGTTATGAAGATTTATCATAATTGGGGAGAGATGGAATGAAATTTGAGGAGACAGTATGGGGAGAATGTGTGAAGAAACAGTATGATGTATGGGCGCAGGAACAGAATGGTGATGGGTGATGTATGAGGAGACAATATGGAGAGCGAGGAGGGAATGCGTGAGACTGTAAGGGGGTAGAAACTTGTGAGGGGACTCAGAATAAAGACTTGGTATTGTGGGGAGAGGAATACAGAGGGGGTAGCATGGGGTACAGTGCGAGACCACAGAAAGGAGGGAACAGTATGCTCAGGTGGGGTAGTTTAATGAAGGGACACAGTATAGAGACTGGGCAGTATAAGGGGGACACAGTGTGAGAGGACATTGTCAAGAGGGGACCCAGTATAAAAAAGAGTGTGGAGTACACCTACCGTATGACGGGTAGAGTGTGGGTAATTTTCTTGTGCAGGGAGCACAGGTACTTACATTATATGGTAATCATTATGCTGTTCTTAAGGGCATCATGTCAGGATGTGCTGCTGAAGATCAGAGAAGATGGGAGTCTGCAGAAAAGAGCTATGGTTGTGAAATGTATTGTGGAGCCTCTACAAGATGGAGTCTAAATGAAAGAGAACAATCGGGTACAGGGATGCGAACATGTCACCCGAGCACCCTCGGCAAACTCGAGTAACGTGCACTTGCGCTCATTACTAGCACCATGTACTGATGGTGGTTCAGGTGATGTATTCATGTATTCATGTGTTTGTGCATATCTACGTGTTTGTGTGTGTCTGCAGATATGTTTGTGTACCTGTAATTATATGTATTTCTGTAAGATGCGTGTATGTAATAGTTCATTGTGGTGTGTAAAAACATTCATATGCTTGGGGCACATTTACTAAATCTATAAAGGGCTCTTTTACATCTTAGGCTGGTTTCACATTAGCGTTTAAAAATGCAGCGTTTGAAACCCAAACGTATGTGGTGAAAAAAACGCTGGATTTTTTAGACGCATACGTTTTTGCATGTGTTAAAACAAACGCGGCGTTTTGACGCGTTTACATGCGTTTTTTCCTGCGTTTGCGTTTTTGAAACGTATGATGAGAAGTGTGTGACAGCTGCCAATCATCAAAATCAAATAGAAAACCCACTATAAACAGAAATAGCTAGGGTTAGGGTTAGTATCCCTAGTAACCCTAGGGATCTTAACCCTAACCCTAACCCTAGGGATCCTAACCCTAACCCTAGGGATCCTAACCCTAACCCTAGGGATCCCAACCCTAACCCTAACCCTAGGGATCCCAACCCTAACCCTAACCCTAGGGATCCTAACCCTAACCCTAACTCTAGGGATCCTTACCCTAACCCTAGGGATCCTAACCCTAACCCTGGGGATCCTAACCCTAACCCTAGGGATTCTAACCCTAACCCTAACCCTAGGGATCCTAACCCTAACCCTAGGGATCCTAACCCTAACCCTAACCCTAGGGATCCTAACCCTAACCCTAACTCTAGGAATCCTAACCCTAACCCTAGGGATCCTAACCCTAGGGATCCTAACCCTAACCCTAGGGATCCTAACCCTAACCCTAGGGATCCTAACCCTAACTCTAGGGATCCTAACCCTAACCCTAGTGATCCTAACCCTAACCCTGGGGATCCTAACCCTAACCCTAGGGATCCTAACCCTAATCCTAGGGATCCTAACCCTAACCCTTGGGATCCTAACCCTAACCCTAGGGATCCTAACCCTAGGGATCCTAACCCTAACCCTAACCTTAGGGATCCTAACCCTAACCCTAGGGATCTTAACCCTAGGGATCCTAACCCTAACCCTAGGGATCCTAACCCTAACCCTAGGGATCCTAACCCTAACCCTAGGGATCCTAACCCTAACCCTAACCCTTAGGGTTAGGGTTAGGATCCCTTAGAAATTACTACATGTTGCATTTCTGCAACAAAACGCATGCATAGAAACGACGCATGCGTCGTCAAAACGCGGCAAAACGCATGCTAAAAAACGCATGCGTTTTTATGCGCAAAAACGCAGCGGCAAAAAACGCAAATGTGAAACCAGCCTTAGGGAATTCCATTTGTCCTTCCGCATTTAGGAACAGGCAAGTGAAATTTTCTAATCTTGACGTAACTGTCACATTAGGGGTGTGCTTTTATGTAGCGGGTTCAGGAGCTGAGCCTGCCACATACCAGGCAGATGTCGTATGAAATACCTATCCGGCATCTGCCTGTAACAGCAATGATCAGAGCTTGCCTTGATTGCTGCTGTTTTAAGCATTTAAATGTCCATGTCAGTCACTGACAGAAACATTTAGATGGCCGGTGCATGCACTCACCTCCACCCATCAGCCCCCTGTGACGCAGTTGTGAGTTGTTCATGGATTGTGATGTGTTGTGTTATGTTTGCTAATGACAGGTGTTATGAAGGCAATCCAGAAACACAGTGTGCTTAGCGATCAGAGCGCACACAGTGATCTGACAAATACCCAAAAATACAAGAACGAGCTCTGAGACGTGGAAACTCTGTAGACTGCACACCTGATCCTATCCTAAACACAACTAAAAGCGGCTGTGGATTGCGCCTAACAACTACCTAGGCAACTCGGCACAGCCTAAGAAACTAGCTAGCCTGAAGATAGAAAAATAGGCCTGACTTGCCCCAGAGAAATTCCCCAAAGGAAAAGGCAGCCCCCCACATATAATGACTGTGAGTAAGATGAAAAGACAAAACGTAGGGATGAAATAGATTCAGCAAAGTGGGGCCCGATATTCTAGGACAGAGCGAGGACAGTAAAGCGAACTTTGCAGTCTACAAAAAACCCTAAAGCAAAACCACGCAAAGGGGGCAAAAAAACCCCACCGTGCCGAACTAACGGCACGGCGGTACACCCTTTGCGTCTCAGAGCTTCCAGCAAAACAAAAGACAAGCTGGACAGAAAAAAAGCAACAAAAAAGCAAAAAGCACTTAGCTATACAGAGCAGCAGGTCACAGGAACAATCAGGAGAAGCTCAGATCCAACACTGAAACATTGACAAGGAGCAAGGATAGCAGCATCAGGCGGAGTTAAGTAATGAAGCAGTTAACGAGCTCACCAGAACACCTGAGGGAGGAAGCTCAGAAGCTGCAGTACCACTTGTGACCACAGGAGTGAATTCAGCCACAGAATTCACAACAGTAGCCCCCCCTTGAGGAGGGGTCACCGAACCCTCACCAGAGCCCCCAGGCCGACCAGGATGAGCCGCATGAAAGGCACGAACAAGATCGGAAGCATGAACATCAGAGGCAAAAACCCAGGAATTATCTTCCTGAGCATAACCCTTCCATTTAACCAGATACTGGAGTTTCCGTCTAGAAACACGAGAATCCAAAATCTTCTCCACAATATACTCCAATTGCCCCTCCACCAAAACCGGGGCAGGAGGCTCAACAGATGGAACCATAGGTGCCACGTATCTCCGCAACAACGACCTATGGAATACATTATGTATGGAAAAGGAGTCTGGGAGGGTCAAACGAAAAGACACAGGATTGAGAACCTCAGAAATCCTATACGGACCAATAAAACGAGGTTTAAATTTAGGAGAGGAAACCTTCATAGGAATATGACGAGAAGATAACCAAACCAGATCCCCAACACGAAGTCGGGGACCCACATGGCGTCTGCGATTAGCGAAAAGTTGAGCTTTCTCCTGGGACAAGATCAAATTGTCCACTACCTGAGTCCAGATCTGCTGCAACCTATCCACCACAGAATCCACACCAGGACAGTCCGAAGACTCAACCTGTCCTGAAGAGAAACGAGGATGGAACCCAGAATTGCAAAAAAATGGAGAAACCAAGGTAGCCGAGCTGGCCCGATTATTAAGGGCGAACTCAGCCAACGGCAAAAAGGACACCCAATCATCCTGGTCTGCAGAAACAAAACATCTCAGATATGTTTCCAAGGTCTGATTGGTTCGTTCGGTCTGGCCATTAGTCTGAGGATGGAAAGCCGAGGAAAAGGATAGGTCAATGCCCATCCTACCACAAAAGGCTCGCCAAAACCTTGAAACAAACTGGGAACCTCTGTCAGAAACAATATTCTCAGGAATGCCATGCAACCGAACCACATGCTGAAAGAACAAAGGTACCAAATCAGAGGAGGAAGGCAATTTAGCCAAGGGCACCAGATGGACCATTTTAGAAAAGCGATCACAGACCATCCAAATGACTGACATCTTTTGAGAAACGGGAAGGTCAGAAATGAAATCCATCGAAATATGTGTCCAAGGCCTCTTTGGGACCGGCAAGGGCAAAAGCAACCCACTGGCACGAGAACAGCAGGGCTTAGCCCGAGCACAAATCCCACAGGACTGCACAAAAGTACGTACATCCCGTGACAGAGATGGCCACCAGAAGGATCTAGCCACTAACTCTCTGGTACCAAAGATTCCAGGATGACCAGCCAACACCGAACAATGAAGTTCAGAGATAAGTTTATTAGTCCACCTATCAGGGACGAACAGTTTCTCTGCTGGACAACGATCAGGTTTATTCGCCTGAAATTTTTGCAGCACCCGCCGCAAATCAGGGGAGATGGCAGACACAATGACTCCTTCCTTGAGGATACCCGCTGGCTCAGATAAACCCGGAGAGTCGGGCACAAAACTCCTAGACAGAGCATCCGCCTTCACATTTTTAGAGCCCGGAAGGTACGAAATCACAAAGTCGAAGCAGGCAAAAAATAACGACCAACGGGCCTGTCTAGGATTCAAGCGCTTGGCAGACTCGAGATAAGTCAAGTTCTTATGATCAGTCAATACCACCACGCGATGCTTAGCTCCTTCAAGCCAATGACGCCACTCCTCGAATGCCCACTTCATGGCCAGCAACTCTTGATTGCCCACATCATAATTACGCTCAGCGGGCGAAAACTTCCTGGAAAAGAAAGCACATGGTTTCATCACTGAGCAATCAGAACCTCTCTGTGACAAAACCGCCCCTGCTCCAATCTCAGAAGCATCAACCTCGACCTGGAACGGAAGAGAAACATCTGGCTGACACAACACAGGGGCAGAACAAAAACGACGCTTCAACTCCTGAAAAGCTTTCACAGCAGCAGAAGACCAATTAACCAAATCAGCACCCTTCTTGGTCAAATCGGTCAATGGTTTGGCAATGCTAGAAAAATTACAGATGAAGCGACGATAAAAATTAGCAAAGCCCAGGAACTTTTGCAGACTTTTCAGAGATGTCGGCTGAATCCAATCCTGGATGGCTTGGACCTTAACTGGATCCATCTCGATAGTAGAAGGGGTAAAGATGAACCCCAAAAATGAAACTTTCTGCACACCGAAGAGACACTTTGAGCCCTTCACAAACAAAGAGTTAGCACGCAGGACCTGAAAAACCATTCTGACCTGCTTCACATGAGTCTCCCAATCATCTGAGAAGATCAAAATGTCATCCAAGTAAACAATCAGGAATTTATCCAGATACTCACGGAAGATGTCATGCATAAAAGACTGAAACACAGATGGAGCATTGGCAAGTCCGAACGGCATCACTAGATACTCAAAATGACCCTCGGGCGTATTGAATGCAGTTTTCCATTCATCTCCTTGCCTGATTCTCACCAGATTATACGCACCACGAAGATCTATCTTAGTGAACCAACTAGCCCCCTTAATCCGAGCAAACAAGTCAGATAACAATGGCAAGGGATACTGAAATTTAACAGTGATCTTATTAAGAAGGCGGTAATCAATACACGGTCTCAGCGAACCATCCTTCTTGGCTACAAAGAAGAACCCTGCTCCCAGTGGTGATGACGATGGGCGAATATGTCCCTTCTCCAGGGATTCCTTCACATAACTGCGCATAGCGGCGTGTTCGGGCACGGATAAATTAAATAATCGACCTTTAGGGAATTTACTACCAGGAATCAAATTGATAGCACAATCACAATCCCTATGCGGAGGTAGAGCATCGGACTTGGGCTCTTCAAATACATCCTGATAATCAGACAAGAACTCTGGGACCTCAGAAGGGGTGGATGACGAAATCGACAAAAATGGAACATCACCATGTACCCCCTGACAACCCCAGCTGGATACCGACATGGAATTCCAATCCAATACTGGATTATGGGTTTGTAGCCATGGCAACCCCAACACGACCACATCATGCAGATTATGCAACACCAGAAAGCGAATAACTTCCTGATGTGCAGGAGCCATGCACATGGTCAGCTGGGCCCAGTATTGAGGTTTATTCTTGGCCAAAGGTGTAGCATCAATTCCTCTCAATGGAATAGGACACCGCAAAGGCTCCAAGAAAAACCCACAACGTTTAGCATAATCCAAATCCATCAGATTCAGGGCAGCGCCCGAATCCACAAACGCCATGACAGAAAACGACGACAAAGAGCATATCAAGGTAATGGACAGAAGGAATTTGGACTGTACAGTACCAATGACGGCAGACCTAGCAGACCGTTTAGTGCGCTTAGGACAATCAGAAATAGCATGAGTGGAATCACCACAGTAGAAACACAGACCATTCAGACGTCTGTATTCCTGCCGTTCAACTCTAGTCATAGTCCTATCGCACTGCATAGGCTCAGGTTTAACCTCAGGCAGTACCGCCAAATGGTGCACAGATTTACGCTCGCGCAAGCGTCGACCGATCTGAATGGCCAAAGACAAAGACTCATTCAAACCAGCAGGCATAGGAAATCCCACCATGACATCCTTAAGAGCCTCAGAGAGACCCTTTCTGAACAAAGCTGCCAGCGCAGATTCATTCCACTGAGTGAGTAGTGACCATTTCCTAAATTTCTGACAATATACTTCTATATCATCCTGACCCTGGCACAAAGCCAGCAAATTTTTCTCAGCCTGATCCACTGAATTAGGCTCATCGTACAGCAATCCGAGCGCCAGGAAAAACGCATCGACACTACTCAATGCAGGGTCTCCTGGCGCAAGAGAAAATGCCCAGTCTTGAGGGTCGCCGCGCAAAAAAGAAATAATAATCAAAACCTGTTGAATAGGATTACCAGAAGAATGAGGTTTCAAGGCCAGAAATAGCTTACAATTATTTTTGAAACTTAGAAACTTAGTTCTATCTCCAAAAAACAAATCAGGAATAGGAATTCTTGGTTCTAACATAGATTTCTGATCAATAGTATCTTGAATTTTTTGTACATTTATAACGAGATTATCCATTGAAGAGCACAGACCCTGAATATCCATGTCCACACCTGTGTCCAGAATCACCCAAATGTCTAGGGGAAAAAAAAAAAAGTGAACACAGAGCAGAAAAAAAAAAAAAATGATGTCAGAATTTTTTCTTTCCCTCTATTGAGAATCATTAGTTTGGCTCCTTGTACTGTTATGTTTGCTAATGACAGGTGTTATGAAGGCAATCCAGAAACACAGTGTGCCTAGCGATCAGAGCGCACACAGTGATCTGACAAATACCCAAAA
This sequence comes from Ranitomeya imitator, assembly GCF_032444005.1. Lineage (NCBI taxonomy): Eukaryota > Metazoa > Chordata > Amphibia > Anura > Dendrobatidae > Ranitomeya > Ranitomeya imitator. The sequence continues at coordinate 651,540,713 of NC_091286.1, forward strand.
ATACAAGAACGAGCTCTGAGACGTGGAAACTCTGTAGACTGCACACCTGATCCTATCCTAAACACAACTAAAAGCGGCTGTGGATTGCGCCTAACAACTACCTAGGCAACTCGGCACAGCCTAAGAAACTAGCTAGCCTGAAGATAGAAAAATAGGCCTGACTTGCCCCAGAGAAATTCCCCAAAGGAAAAGGCAGCCCCCCACATATAATGACTGTGAGTAAGATGAAAAGACAAAACGTAGGGATGAAATAGATTCAGCAAAGTGGGGCCCGATATTCTAGGACAGAGCGAGGACAGTAAAGCGAACTTTGCAGTCTACAAAAAACCCTAAAGCAAAACCACGCAAAGGGGGCAAAAAAAACCCACCGTGCCGAACTAACGGCACGGCGGTACACCCTTTGCGTCTCAGAGCTTCCAGCAAAACAAAAGACAAGCTGGACAGAAAAAAAGCAACAAAAAAGCAAAAAGCACTTAGCTATACAGAGCAGCAGGTCACAGGAACAATCAGGAGAAGCTCAGATCCAACACTGAAACATTGACAAGGAGCAAGGATAGCAGCATCAGGCGGAGTTAAGTAATGAAGCAGCTAACGAGCTCACCAGAACACCTGAGGGAGGAAGCTCAGAAGCTGCAGTACCACTTGTGACCACAGGAGTGAATTCAGCCACAGAATTCACAACAGTGTTGCTACCATGTTAGTCGTTCAATGAAGCCCAGCCTGAGGTTGGGCTCATTGGAAGACGTCACAATCAAGCTGACAGGATACTATTCTAGCACTTTCACTTTGTAGTTAGCGGTGACTGTAATGACTCCCTTCTTGCACCGGCCTTATGAAAGTAAACGAGTGGTGGCAGGGAGAATAAAACTTAATTTTCTCCATGTAGCCAAAGCTTTTCCGTTAAGCCTGCTACCCAAGCTTTAACACCTTCACCACCTTGAGTTTTTCTGTTTTTCGCTCCCCTTTTTCCCAGAGCCATGACTTTTTTATTTTTCCCTGCAATATGGCCATGTGAGGGCTTGTTTTTTGCAGTATAAGTTGTACTTTTGAACAACACTATTGGTTTTACCACATATTTTACTGGAAAATGGGAAAACAAAATCAAAGTGTGATGAAATTGCAAAAAAAAGTGCAATTCCACAATTTTTTTTTATTTTTATTTTTACCATGTTTACTAAATCCTAAAACTGACCTGCCATTTTGATTCTCCAGGTCATTACGAGTTCATATACACTAAACATGTCTAGGTTATTTTTTATTTAAGTGGTAAAAAAACAAATCCAAAGTTTGCAGAAAGAAAGATGCCATTTTCCGATGCCCGTAGCGTCGCCATTTTTCGTCATCTGGGACTGGGTGAGGGCTTATTTTTTACGTGCCGAGCTGATGTTTTTATTGATACCATTATGCAGTAGTTATGATCTTTTCATTGCCCGGTATTTCATTTTAATGCAATGTTGTGGCGACCAGAAAAACAGATTTTTTTTCTAATTATCGATTGGATTAATTATTTTTATATATTGTTAGACGATTGAGAGATAGGCGAATATCGCATGGCTCACCCTCCCCCGTCATACTCACCCCATCCTGGCGTGGTCTCTTTGTTTGTCCCTGCTTCTCCCATGGTCTCCGGCGCTGGCAGCTTGTTCCTGTATTCAGCGGTCACATGGTACTGCTCATTAAAGTAATGAATATGTGCTCCACCCCTATGGGAGTGGAATCACGCCCATATTCATTACTTTAATGAGCGGTATCACGTGACCGCTGAACACAGGAAGAGCTGAGGGCACCGGGGACCATCGGAGAAGCAATGAAGCGCAGAGACAGCGCTGGGAGCAGGTGAATATGTTGTGACAGCTGCCACTCCTGCCGCTCCCCCTCCCCGCCGACCCCCTGGGACAATGACTCGAGTATGAGCCAAGAGGGGCACTTTTAGCCTAAAAAAGGGCTGAAAATCTCGGCTTATACTCGAGTATATAAGGTAATTCAATTAATTTCTCTGGCAGAAACCTTCCTCATTATGCCTTTATCTGCACAAACCTGTTTGTGCTCTCTATCAGCCACAAATCTCTTCACAGTACGATTATCACGCTTAAGTTTTCATGAAATGTCTAATGTTTTCATACCTTGTTTAAGACATTGCGCTATTTGACACTTTTTGGCAGCAGAGAGATCCCTTTTCTTTCCCTTATTGCTTGAAATCTGTGGCTGCTTCACAATGTGGAACATCCCTCTTAGTAATTTTACTTTAATTGTTCCTCACCTAGAAAATTAATTATCACAGGTGTTTGAGACTAATTTGAGTGATCCAAAGAAACCCGGGACACAAGACCACCCATGAGTTTATTTGAGAAACCAAAAATTACATCTTTACGACATTTAAATCCAATTTGCATAATTTGGAATGTGTTGTAAAATGCAGGCGCACGCAGTGTCTAGTTTTTTGTGGTTTGGATAGAATTCATGGTGGGACCACCAAACATGATGATCTAAGCTAAATAAAGATGAAAGTTGGGCGAAACCAATTGTTGGAAATTGTCCAATACTTCATTCAATCTTCAGATCTCATGGGATCAGAATTACCAGACATGGGTGTCCAAACCCAATTTTCCTCCAATTGATAGCCCAAGTTGTTCCTTGTCCTTCGTATTAGTGGGATTTTATGTGACACTGATGTGTTTATCTTTCTCCCGGTATATCACATAAAGAAGAAAAATATTCTCTCCACACCACTACTTGTATGAACACCATGAGTCATCTGTGGCTCGGGGCTAGGCTGATCTAATACAGGTTTGTTAAATGGTGTATTGGTTTGAGAAATTGTCTCGTTGATATGTTGTGATGATTGTACATTCATCGTGCTCGTAATATGAATGTTCCTCGGAGCCCATGGTGTTTTATGATCAGATGGCACTGTGTAGGATCATGCCGATATTGGTTCATTTTTCAAAAAGGGTTGCCTTCATTAAGGTCCAGCATTTCCACCCCACTCTGTGATGGTACATCAAAGGAAGTATGCCATTCCTGTGCGTTATTGTACTAGTATGCAAAATTACCTACCTAAAAAAAGATAAAAATTAACTTTTTTGTTATCTCCCGTCTTCAAAAACAAAATAAAAAGTGATCAAAAAGTTAACAAATCGTGGTCCAAATACGGTATCATGTTTTAAAAAATATCCATATATAAATATCCAAAATATTCCTTCATCTGTGAAAAAAACAAAATGTTAAAAGCAACAAGATAAACACAATAGAGTCATTACAGAGTGATCTATTTCAAGTGTTTAGTTCTGTTAATGTTGATGATTATGGCCAATGAAAACCCAAAAGTCATTATCCCAGTAAATTAAAATACTTTATAACACCAGCTTGAAAAATTATGTTAAAATCTGATATACAGTGGGTACAGAAAGTGTTCAGACCCCTTTAATTTTTTCACTCTTTGTTGTATTGTAGCCATTTGGTAATTTCAAAAAAGTTCTTTTTCTCATTAATGTACACTCTGCACCTCATCTTGACTGAAAAAAAACAGAAATGTAGAAATTTTTGCAAATTTATTAAAAAATAAAAACTGAAATGTCACACGGTGATAAGTGTTCAGACCCTTTGCTCAGACATGCATATTTAAGTCACATGCTGTCCATTTGTTTGTGATCCTCTTTGAGACGGTTCTACTCCTTCATTGGAGTCCAGCTTTGTTTAATTAAACTGATAGGACTTGATTTGGAAAGGTACACGCCTGTCTATATAAGACCTCACAGCTCACAGTGCATGTCAGACCAAATGAGAATCATGAGGTCAAAGGAACTGGCCAAGGAGCTCAGAGACAGAATTGTGGGAAGGCACAGATATGGCCAAGGTTACAACAGAATTTCTGCAGTACTCAAGGTTCCTAAGAGCACAGAATCCTCCATAATCCTTAAATCGAAAAAGATTGGGACCACCAGAAGTCTTCCTAGACCTGGCCGTCCAGCCAAACTGAGCAATTGTGAGAGAAGAGCCTTGGAGGTAAAGAAGAACCCCAAGATCACTGTGGCTGAGCTCCACAAATGCAGTAGGGTGATGCGAGAAAGTTTTACAAAGTCTACTATCAATGCAGCCCTCCACCATTTGGACCTTTATGGCAGAGTGGCCGGACGGAAGCCTCTCCTCAGTGCAAGACATATGAAAGACTGCATAGAGTTTGGTAAAACACACATGATGAACTCCCAGACTGAGAAATAAGATTCTCTGGTTTGATGAGAGGAAGATAGACCTTTTTGGTGATAATTCTAAGCGGTATGTGTGGAGAAAAACAGGTACTGCTCATCACCTGCCCAATACAATCCCAACAGGGAAACATGGTGGTGGCAGCATCTTGCTATGGGGTCTTTTTCAGCTCCAGGAAGGCTGGTTGCCATTGAAGGAAACATGAATGCGGCCAAGTACAGAGATATCCTGGATGAAAACCTCTTCCAGAGTGCTCTGGACCTCAGACCCTAAGCACACAGCTAAAATAACAAAGGAGTGGCTTCAGAACAACTCTGTGACCATTCTTGACTGGTCCAGGCAGAGCCCTGACCTAAACACAATTGAGCATCTCTGGAGAGACCTGAAAATGGCTGTCTATCAACATTCACCATCCAACCTGACGGAACTGGAGAGGATCTGCAAGGAAGAATGGCAGAGGATCCCCAAATCCAGGGGTGAAAAACTTGTTGCATCATTCCCAAGAAGACTCATGGCTGTACTACCTCAAAAGGTGCTTCTACTCAATACTGAGCAAAGGGGCTGAATACTTATGATCCTGTGACATTTCAGTTTTTCTTTTTTACTAAATTTGAAAAAAATTCTACATTTCTGTTTTCTTTTTCAGTCAAGATGGGGTGCAGAATGTACATCAATGAGAAAAATAGAAAGTTTTTGAATTTACCAAATGGCTGCAATGATACAAATACTGACAAATTTAAAGGGGTCTGAATACTTTCTGTACCCACTGTATTGGCATACTGAAATGTATGTTCAGTAAATGCATTCAATACTTGGTCGGGTTCCTTTTGCATCAATTACTGCATCAATGCGGTGTGGCATGGAGGCGATCAGCCTATGGCACAGGTTGCTTTGATAGCAGCCTTCAGCTCGTCTGCATTGTTAGGTCCGGTGTCTCTCATCTTCCTCTTGACATAGATTCTCTATGGGGTTAAGGTCAGGCGAGTTTGCTGCCAATCAAGCACAGTGATACTGTTGTTTTTACACCAGGTATTGGCACTTTTGGCAGTGTGGACAGGTGCCAAGTCCTGCTGGAGAATGAAATTTCCAACTCTAAAAAGCTTGTTGGCAGAGGAAAGCATGAAGTGCTCTAAAATTTCATGGTAGACGGCTGCACTGACTTTGGTCTTGATAAAACACAGTGGACCTACACCAGCAGATGTCATGGCTCCCGAAGCCATCACTGATTGTGGAAACTTCACAGTAGACCTCCAGCAGTTTGGATTGTGGCCTCCACTCTTCCTCCAGACTTTGGGACCTGATTTCCAAATGAAATGCAAAATTTACTTTCACATGAAAACACCACCTTGGACCACAGAGCAACAGTCCGGTTCTTTTCCTCCTCGGCCCAGGTAAGACGCTTCTGGCGTTGTCTATTGGTCATGAGTGGCTGACACAAGGAATGTGACACTTGTAGCCCATGTCCTGGATATATCTGTGTGTGGTGGCTCTTGACAGAATGTCTCCAGCAGCAGTCCACTCCTTGTGAATCTCCCCCAAATTTTTGAATGGCCTTTTCTTAACAATCCTTTCAAGGCTGCGGTTATCCCGGTTGCTTGTGCACCTTTTCTACCACACTTTTACCTTCCACTCAACTTTCCATTAATATGCTTGGATACAGCACTCTGTGAACAGCCGGCTTCTTTAGCAATGACCTTTTGTGGCTTACCCTCCTTGTGGAATGTGTCAATGACTGCCTTCTGGACATCTGTCAAGTCAGCAGTCTTCCCCATGATTGTGGAGTCTACTGAAACAGACTAAGGGACATTTATAAACGCTTAGGAAGCCTTTGCAGGTGTTTTTTGGTAATTATTCTAATTTACTGAGAAAATGACTTTTGGGTTTTCATTGGCCGTAAGCCATAATCATCAACATTAACAGAAATAAACATGTGAAATAGATTACTCTGTTTGTAATGACTCTGTTTATTATATAAGTTTCACTTTTTGTGTTGAAGAACTGAAATAAATTAACTTTTTGTTGATATTCTAATTTTGTGAGAAGCACCTGTATGTCAGCCAACATTCTGCCAAAACAATCAGACTCTGGGTTATCTCTGATCTCCGCTTAGTCAATAGCCATAGCAACGTCTATCATCAAAGATGAGGACCTCAGGCTCAGTAATGTTTTAGGCTACGAAGGATTCCAAAGCATTCTACTGATGATCCAACGATCAGTGTCCAAACAAAGTAAAACTAAAATCTATAAAATTTGAGTAAGAAAACAAAATCGTTCCCTTAAAAAGATAAATGAACAAACATGTTTTTAATGAAGCAAAAATTAAAAATAGCAAATTATACTGCTGAAATCATGGCAAGCAAAAAACAATATCCCTATATACCTATGTAATTAGACAGGAAACCAGCCCTGGACCGGTGGAGGGTGAGAGTACCTGCTGAGTTTGTTAGGTTAACCATTTTGGGACCCAATTTTATAAAAGTGGACAACCCCTTTAAGGGTTTAATTCAGAAAGGTACCAACGTCGTCTTAAGCCATGAATATCGCTCTTAAATCATTGTACATAGCTGAGCTTCTGAGAAACGAATTTTATAGTTGCATAAATCTGCGTATTTTATAGGCCCCGGATCAGTAATGGAAAATGCATTATTCATTGGGATGCAGGCAGCGCAGCCGGGGAGCGGATCCCTCGTGTTCCTGGGGCTGGAGCCACAATCCTATCACTCCCGTCTATGGGGTTTTATAATCAGGGGTTATTTGGGATGGGGATTTCCATTGCAATATATTAAGGTTCAGTTTGGAGGAGGGAATGTGGTGACCAATCCTTCACATGTTCATATATTACCATATGGAGAAGGACCTCTTACTTACCATGTGAGGTGTGATTCAGCGGCCGCCCCGCACAAGACTGCCATTTTGTGTCATATTAAAAAATGATCCTATATTGCAGTTACATACTTGTTATGGCGCCCCCTGCTGGTGCATTCCCTCTCAGAACACTCAGCAAAGCTGAGGCAGCAATCATACAGATCTCAGCTGCCGCGGAACCTCATCATACACACGTCAGATGCTGCAGAACCTCATCATACATACCTGAGCTGCTGCAGAGCCTCATCATAATAACCTCATCTGTAGCAGAACCTCATCATACATACCTCAGCTGATGCCGCACCGCATAATACACATCTCAGCTGCTGCAGAACCTCATAATACACCTCAGCTGCTGCAGAACCTCAGATGGCTCAGCCTGGAGTGTTTTATGCTCTTACAGACCTGACTTGTGACATAATTTGGTGGCGGGGCACATCACCCCTATATACGGGGCATCCTGTGCTCGTTATTATGGGCTGTATATCCACGTTTACATTGATGTATACAGGCAGCTGGTTGACTCGGCGTCCTGTGGACATCGCCGCACCCGGGACATCTCCAGAGGCAGCGCTGTAACGCACACCATTATGTCCAGAGGCTGATTGAGCTCTGCCTGCTGAGTGCTGACATTATATCCTTACTGAGCGGTAGAAATATTATATCAGGCGCCCGCTCCTCCACATGACGGCAGTCCCTGTCCTGATGACGCTAACTATTAATTGTAATCCCAATGGCTGTCTATTACAAAATAAGCAGACTTTCCATCAGGAGCTGACACAGACAGAAGAGGGTTCCGGGTAAGAACACTATATGGGCCCTTAATCCAATAGTTACCTTTTGGGGCTCTGTGCAAGTGCACAGGTTGTAGCAATTACATGTCCACCTTCTCTCCACGAAGTCCACCATAAACAGAGACAGAACAGGCCTCCTATGGCTTTTAGAAAAAAAAAGAAAAATCTTGCAATTTTCATTTTGGCTACTAGACCCTACGCCTGACTATCACTTTCTGTTATATAAAGATAAGTTTTCAGCAGACTCATTATAATCACAGAAAGGACTGTAATGAAAGGGGATACCTCTATATATAGTAGATAACACAGGATCCACCATTCACAATAGGTGATGTCACAGCTCACCTCCTCCTCCTGTACAATGACTGATAACACCTCTATATATAGTAGATAACACAGGATCCATCATTCACAGTAGGTGATGTCACAGCTCACCTCCTCCTCCTGTACAATGAATGATAACACCTCTATATATAGTAGATAACACAGGATCCACCATTCACAATAGGTGATGTCACAGCTCACCTCCTCCTTCTGCATTATGACAGATAACACCACTATATACAGTAGATAACACAGATCCACCATTCAGAATAGGTGAAGACACAGCTCACCTCCTCCTCCTGTACAATGACTGATAACACTTCTATATACAGTAGATGACACAGGATCCACCATTCACAATAGGTGATGTCACAGCTCACCTCCTCCTCCTGTACAATGACTGATAACACCTCTATATACAGTAGATAACACAGGATGCACCATTCACAATAGGTGATATCTCAGCTCACCTCCTCCTCCTGTACACTGACTGATAACACCTCTATATACAGTAGATAACACAGGATCGACCATTCACAATAGGTGATGTCACAGCTCACCTCCTCCTGTACAATGACTGATAACACCTCTATGTACAGTAGAGAACACAGGATTTCACCATTCACAATAGGTGATGTCACAGCTCACCTCCTCCTCCTCCTGTACAATGACTGATAACACCTCTATATACAGTAGATAACACAGGATCCACCATTCACAATAGGTGATGTCACAGCTCACCTCCTCCTCCTGTACAATGACTGATAACACCTCTATATACAATAGATAGCACAGGATCCACCATTAACAATAGGTAATGTCACAGCTCACCTCCTCCTTCTGTACAATGACTGATAATACCTCTATATACAGTATATACCACAGGATCCACCATTCACAATAGATGATATCACAGCTCACCTCCTCCTCCTGTACAATGACTGATAACACCTCTATATATAGTAGATAACACAGGATCCACCATTCACAATAGGTGATGTCACAGCTCACCTCCTCCTTCTGCATTATGACAGATAACACCACTATATACAGTAGATAACACAGATCCACCATTCAGAATAGGTGAAGACACAGCTCACCTCCTCCTGTACAATGACTGATAACACCTCTATATACAGTAGATAACACAGGATCCACCATTCACAATAGGTCATGTCACAGCTCACCTCCTCCTCCAGTACAATGACTGATAACACTTCTATATACAGTAGATGACACAGGATCCACCATTCACAATAGGTGATGTCACAGCTCACCTCCTCCTCCTGTACAATGACTGATAACACCTCTATATACAGTAGATAACACAGGATGCACCATTCACAATAGGTGATATCTCAGCTCACCTCCTCCTCCTGTACACTGACTGATAATACCTCTATATACAGTAGATAACACAGGATCCACCATTCACAATAGGTTATGTCACAGCTCACCTCCTCCTCTGTACAATGACTGATAACACCTCTATATACAATAGATAGCACAGGATCCACCATTAACAATAGGTAATGTCACAGCTCACCTCCTCCTTCTGTACAATGACTGATAATACCTCTATATACAGTATATACCACAGGATCCACCATTCACAATAGGTGATATCACAGCTCACCTCCTCCTCCTGTACAATGACTGATAACACCTCTATATACAGTAGATAACACAGGATCCACCATTCACAATAGGTGATATCACAGCGCACCTCCTCCTCCTGTACAATGACTGATAACACCTCTATATACAGTAGATAACACAGGATCCACCATTCACAATAGGTGATATCACAGCTCTCCTCCTCTGGTGCAATGAGTAATAACACCTGTATAGACATGTAACACCCCTTTAGGGCTACCACGGTACACTGGGTGTTATGGGGGGTCTCACCTCTCCAGGGCGCAGTGCCTCCACCCGAATCTTGATTGGAGTCCTCTCTCTGGGACTGCAGAAGGGCTATTATCTTCTGCCAGGGGCTGATTCGGGAAGCCCCTGCCACTCGCAGTACACACTCACAGGGATCAGGAGTAAAACAGTTTAACAGGTTTATTGCTATGCAGCATAAATTAGATGGATTTAAAAGAATAACATGAAATACAAATAACTGTGCTCTGTCAAGGTCATATACACATCTCACTCTAATTCTACTTCAATCCTGCAAGTATAACGTAGTAGGGTTTTTTGTTTGTTTCTTCTAGTTTAACTCAGTCCAAACGTTGGGGCCCAGTTGCCGCGGATGCAGGCGCGCAAATTAAAACAGTTGGTGCACTTAGACGAATATAACTGGCAATAGTCTGGGCTGTAATGTACTCACTGTAAATAACGCTGGAAGGACCACAAGTCTCAGAAAGTCACTCACGGCACGTCTCTAACGGTCGGATGGTTCTCTGGACACCAGCTGGGGGCGGCCGGATTCAGTCCTTTATACGGTGGGAGTGCAGGCAGAACTCTCCAAGTTCTTGATGCAACTTGCTCCAAAGGGTAAAACAAAGTCGCACTCTCTCCAGCAACACGAGTATATCCGGGAGGACAGCAACCCTGCAGCATGGGGCCAGCCAAGTCCCCCGTGCTCCGTCTCTCCCAACAAGATACCACGCTCTTTTCTTCCTCTGAATTCTTAGTTTCACTTTCTCCCCAGCTCCTGCCTCCAAGTCCCTCCTCCTCCAAGCCAAGCTGTGTCATCTGACTCAAACAAGGATCCCTGGGAATTGTAGTCCAGGGGTCCTTGGGAATTGTAGTCCACTGCAGCTCAGAGGAAAATCTGCTAATGTCTGTAGGTCCTGGTATAACAGCAGCTGCAAAGCTCTTCTTAGTGTCTGTAAATCCCAGTATACCAATAGCTGCCCTAACAGTTCCCAGTGCAGGTGTTACATACAGTAGATAAGACAGGATCCACCATTCACAATAGGTGATATCACAGCTCTCCTCCTCCGCTGCAATGAGTAATAACACCTGTATATACAGTAGATAACACACGATCCATCATTCACAATAGGTGATGTCACAGCTCACCTCCTCCTCCTGTACAATGACTGATAACATCTCTATGTACAGTAGATAACACAGGATACATAATAATAATAATAATTTTTATTTATATAGCGCCAACATATTCCGCAGCGCTTTACAAATTATAGAGGGGACTTGTACAGACAATAGACATTACAGCATAACAGAAATACAGTTCAAAACAGATACCAGGAGGAATGAGGGCCCTGCTCGCAAGCTTACAAACTATGAGGAAAAGGGGAGACACGAGAGGTGGATGGTAACAATTGCTTTAGTTATTCGGACCAGCTATAGTGTAAGGCTCGGGTGTTCATGTAAAGCTGCATGAACCAGTTAACTGCCTAAGTATGTAGCAGTATAGACACAGAGGGCTATTAACTGCATAAAGTGAATGAGAACATGATGCGAGGAACCTGATTGTTTTATTTATTTTTTTTTGTTTTTTTTTTTTAAATAGGCCACACAGGGATCGTTAGGTTAATGCATTGAGGCGGTAGGCCAGTCTGAACAAATGAGTTTTTAGGGTGCGCTTAAAACTGTGGGGATTGGGGATTAATCGTATTAACCTAGGTAGTGCATTCCAAATAATCGGCGCAGCACGTGTAAAGTCTTGGAGACGGGAGTGGGAGGTTCTGCATACATCATTCACAATAGGTGATGTCACAGCTCACCTCCTCCTCCTGTACAATGACTGATAACACCTCTATATACAGTAGATAACTGTTGTGAATTCGGCTCTTGGGCTCCCTCCGGTGGTTGTAAGTGGCACTTTTGTGAGTTCTGCTCTTGGGCTCCCTCCGGTGGTTTTAAGTGGAATGGCTGCTCCTTGGATTTAGCAGTCAGCAGCTGCTTCCACTGATTGTCTATTCTGCTCGGCTGTTTAGCCTGGCTCTTTCCTTCGGCTTGGGCCACTTGTCAATGGTTCCTGGTTGGATTCATATCTCTTTGGATTTCCCTGTTATCCTGACCAGTTCAGCAAAGCTAAGTCCTTGCTTGCTCTTTTCTGTCCACAGGTTGTGGACTTATCCGTTCTGTGCTTTCTACGTTTGTCCAGCTTGTCAGTATGAATTAATTCAGTTAAGCTGGAAGCTCTGGGAAGCAGATTTACCCTCCACACCTTTAGTCAGGTGTGGAGATTTTTGTAAACTCTGTGTGGATATTTTGTAGTGTTTTATACTGACCGCACAGTATTCCATCCTGTCCTATCTATCTAGCTAGACTGGCCTCCTGTGCTCATCCTGGTTTCATTCTGTGTATGTCTTTTCCCTCTCCACTCACAGTCATTACTTGTGGGGGGCTATCTATCCTTTGGGGATTTTCTCTGAGGCAAGATAGTTTTCCTGTTTCTATCTTTAGGGGTAGTTAGATCTTAGGCTGTGACGAGGTGCCTAGGGAGTGTCAGGAGCATCCCACGGCTACTTCTAGTGTTGTGTTGAGCTTAGGGACTGCGGTCAGTACAGGTACCACTTCCTTCAGAGCTCGTCCCATGTTGCTCCTAAACCACCAGATCATAACACTACAAGTGGCCAAAAATTAATTAAATGCATCTTAAAAGAAGGAAAAAATTCTGAGCCATTTTTTTTTCTGTGCTTTGTTTTGTCTTTTTTTTCCTCTTGACCTCTGGGTGGTTCAGGATTTATGCTCTGGCATGGATGTTCAGGGTTTGTTTTCTCGTGTGGATCAACTTGCTGCAAGAGTACAGAGTATCCAAGATTATGTTGTCCAGACTCCGGTTTTGGAGCCTAGAATTCCTACTCCTGATTTGTTTTTTGGGGACAGATCCAAGTTTTTGAACTTTAAAAATAACTGCAAATTGTTTTTTTGCTTTGAAACCCCGTTCTTCTGGTGATCCCATTCAGCAAGTTAAAATCATCATATCCTTGCTGCGTGGTGACCCTCAGGACTGTGCATTCTCCCTTGAATCAGGGGATGCTGAATGTAGACGCATTTTTTCAAGCGCTCGGATTATTGTATGACGAACCTAATTCTGTGGATCATGCAGAAAGAACCCTGTTGGCCCTGTGTCAAGGTCAGGAAGCGGCAGAATTATACTGCCAGAAATTTAGGAAATGGTCTGTGCTCACTAAATGGAATGAGGATGCTCTGGCTGCTATTTTCAGAAAAGGTCTTTCTGAAGCCCTTAAAGATGTTATGGTGGGCTTCCCTACGCCTACTGGTTTGAGCGAATCTATGTCTCTAGCCATTCAGATTGATCGGCATCTGCGCGAGCGCAAAGCTATGCACCATATGGCAGTGTCCTCTGAGCAGAGTCCTGAACCTATGCAATGTGATAGGATTTTGACTAGAACAGAAGGGCAGGAATTCAGACGTCAGAATAGGCTGTGTTTTTACTGTGGTGATTCTGCTCATGTTATTTCTGATTGCCCTAAACGTACTAGGAGGGTCGCTAGGACTGTTACCATTAGTACTGTACAGCCTAAATTTCTTTTATCTGTGACCCTGATTTGCTCATTGTCCTTCTTTTTCTGTCATGGCATTTGTGGATTCATTCGCTGCCCTGAACTTAATGGACTTAGAATTCGCCAGGTGCTGTGGTTTTTCCTTGCAGCCTTTGCAGAGCCCTATTCCTTTGAGGGGCATTGATGCTACACCATTGGCCAAGGATAAACCTCAGTACTGGACGCAGATGACCATGTACATGGCTCCAGCACATCAGGAAAATTGCCGTTTTCTGGTGTTGCATAACCTGCATGATGTTGTTGTACTGGGTTTTCCATGGTTACAGGAACATAATCCGGTGCTGGATTGGAAATCTATGTCTGTGACTAGTTGGGGTTGTCAAGGGGTACATAGTGACGTTCCTTTGATCTCAATTTCCTCTTCCCCCTCTTCTGAGGTCCCTGAGTTTTTGTCGGATTTCCAGGATGTATTTGATGAGCCCAAGTCCAGTTCCCTTCCTCCACATAGGGACTGTGATTGTGCTATTAACTTGATTCCTGGTTGTAAGTTCCCTAAGGGCCGACTTTTCAATCTGTCTGTGCCAGAGCATACCGCCATGCGGAGCTATTTTAAGGAATCTTTGGAGAAGGGGCATATTCGGCCGTCTTCGTCACCATTGGGAGCAGGTTTCTTTTTTGTTGCTAAGAAGGATGGCTCCTTGAGACCCTGTATAGATTATCGTCTTCTTAATAAGATCACGGTCAAATTCCAATACCCCTTGCCTTTGCTTTCTGATTTGTTTGCTCATATTAAGGGGGCTAGTTGGTTTACTAAGATTGACCTCCGAGGGGCATATAATCTTGTTTGTATTAAACAGGGTGACGAATGGAAAACTGCATTTAATATGCCCGACGGCCATTTTGAATACCTTGTGATGCCATTCAGGCTCTCTAATGCTCCATCTGTGTTCCAATCCTTCATGCATAATATTTTCCGCAATTATCGTGATAAATTCATGGTTGTATATTTGGATGATATTTTGATTTTTTCCGATGATTGTGAGTCTCATGTGAAGCAGGTCAGGATGGTATTCCAGATCCTTCGTGATAATGCTTTATTTGTGAAGGGGTGATTCTTTCTGCCATCTCCCCTGATTTGCGGCGGGTGCTTCGGGAATTTCAGGCTGATAGGCCTGACCGCTGTCCAGTGGGGAAGCTGTTTGTTCCTGATGGATGGACAAGTAAGGTGATTTCTGAGGTTCATTGTTCAGTGTTGGCTGGTCATACTGGGATTTTTGGTACCAGAGAATTAGTTGCTAGGTCCTTTTGGTGGCCTTCCTTGTCGCGCGATGTGCGTGCTTTTGTGCAGTCCTGTGGGACTTGCACCCGGGCCAAGCCTTGCTGTTCCCGCGCTAGTGGGTTGCTTTTGCCTTTGCCGGTCCCTGAGAGGCCCTGGACGCATATTTCCATGGATTTTATTTTGGATCTTCCTGTTTCCCAGAAGATGTCTGTTATCTGGGTTGTTTGTGACCGGTTCTCTAAAATGGTCCATCTGGTACCTTTGCCTAAGTTGCCTTCCTCCTCAGATTTGGTTCCATTGTTTTTTCAGCATGTGGTTCGTTTGCATGGCATTCCGGAGAATATTGTGTCTGACAGAGGTTCTCAGTTTGTCTCTAGGTTTTGGCGGGCCTTTTGTGCTAGGATGGGCATTGATTTGTCTTTTTCTTCGGCGTTTCATCCTCAGACTAATGGCCAAACTGAGCGAACTAATCAGACCTTGGAGACCTATTTGAGATGCTTTGTGTCTGCTGATCAGGATGATTGGGTGGCTTTCTTGCCGTTGGCCGAGTTTGCCCTTAATAATCGGGCTAGTTCGGCTACTTTGGTTTCACCTTTCTTTTGTAATTTTGGTTTTCATCCTCGTTTTTCTTCTGGGCAGGTTGAGCCTTCTGATTGTCCTGGTGTGGATTCTGTGGTGGACAGGCTGCAGCAGATTTGGACTCATGTGGTGGACAATTTGACGTTGTCTCAGGAAAGGGCTTAACGTTTTGCTAACCGCCGTCGGTGTGTTGGTCCCCGGCTTCATGTGGGGGATTTGGTTTGGTTGTCTTCTCGTCATGTTCCTATGAAGGTTTCTTCCCCTAAGTTTAAGCCTCGGTTTATTGGTCCTTATAAGATTTCTGAAATTATCAATCCGGTGTCTTTTCGTTTGGCTCTTCCAGCCTCTTTTGCCATTCATAATGTTTTCCATAGATATTTGTTGCGGAGATATGTGGTGCCCGTTGTTCCCTCGGTTGATCCTCCTGCCCCGGTGTTGGTTGAGGGTGAGTTGGAATATGAGGTTGAGAAAATTTTGGATTCTCGTTTTTCGAGGCGGAGGCTTCAGTTTCTTGTCAAGTGGAAGGGTTATGGCCAGGAGGATAATTCTTGGGTGGTTGCCTCCGATGTCCATGCCACCGATTTGGTTCGTGCTTTTCACTTGGCTCGTCCTGATCGGCCTGGGGGCTCTGGTGAGGGTTCGGTGACCCCTCCTCAAGGGGGGGTGGGGGGTACTGTTGTGAATTCCGCTCTTGGGCTCCCTATGGTGGTTGTAAGTGGCACTTTTGTGAGTTCTGCTCTTGGGCTCCCTCCGGTGGTTTGAAGTGGAATGGCTGCTCCTTGGATTTAGCAGTCAGCAGCTGCTTCCACTGATTGTCTATTCTGCTCGGCTATTTAGCCTGGCTCTTTCCTTCAGCTTGGGCCACTTGTCAATGGTTCCTGGTTGGATTCACATCTCTTTGGATTTCCCTGTTATCCTGACCAGTTCAGCAAAGCTAAGTCCTTGCTTGCTCTTTTCTGTCCACAGGTTGTGGACTTATCCGTTCTGTGCTTTCTATGTTTGTCCAGCTTGTCAGTATGAATTAATTCAGTTAAGCTGGAAGCTCTGGGAAGCAGATTTACCCTCCACACCTTTAGTCAGGTGTGGAGATTTTTGTAAACTCTGTGTGGATATTTTGTAGTGTTTTATACTGACCGCACAGTATTCCATCCTGTCCTATCTATCTAGCTAGACTGGCCTGCTGTGCTCATCCAGGTTTCATTCTGTGTATGTCTTTTCCCTCTCCACTCAGTCATTACTTGTGGGGGGCTATCTATCCTTTGGGGATTTTCTCTGAGGCAAGATAGTTTTCCTGTTTCTATCTTTAGGGGTAGTTAGATCTTAGGCTGTGACGAGGTGCCTAGGGAGTGTCAGGAGCATCCCACGGCTACTTCTAGTGTTGTGTTGAGCTTAGGGACTGCGGTCAGTACAGGTACCACTTCCTTCAGAGCTCGTCCCATGTTGCTCCTAAACCACAAGATCATAACAGATAACACAAGATCCACCATTCACAGTAGGTGATGTCACAGCTCACCTCCTCCTCCTGTACAATGACTGATAACACCTCTATATACAGTAGATAACACAGGATCCTGTTGTAAATTCTGTGGCAGAGCTCCCTCCTGTGGTCACAAGTGGTACTTCGGCTGATTCTCTCTGTAAGCTTCCGTTGGTGGAGGAAAGTGGTACTGCGGCTTCTGAGTTTCCTTCCTCAGGTGATGTGGTGAAGTCGTTAGGTGCTGCTCTATTTAACTCCACCTAGTGCCTTGATCCTGGCCTCCATTCAATGTTCTAGTATTGGACCTGTTTCCTCCTGGATCGTTCCTGTGGCCTGCTGCTCTGCATAGCTAAGTTCCGCTTTGCTATTTTGTTTGCTGTTTTTTTCTGTCCAGCTTGTCTATTTGTTTTTTTCTGCTTGCTGGAAGCTCTGGGACGCAGAGGGTGTACCTCCGTGCCGTTAGTTCGGTACGGAGGGTCTTTTTGCCCCTTTGCGTGGTAAATATACAGTAAATAACACAGGATCCACCATTCACAATAGGTGGTATCACACGTCATCTCCTCCTCCTGTACAATGACTGATGACACCTCTATATACAGTAGATAACACTGGATCCACCATTCACAATAGGTGATGTCACAGCTCACCTCCTCCATTTGTACAATGACTGATAACACCTCTATATACAGTAGATAACACAGGATCCACCATTCACAATAGGAGATGTCACAGCTCACCTCCTCCTCCTGTACAATGACTGATAACACCTCTATATACAGTAGATAACACAGGATACATCATTCACAATAGGTGATGTCGCAGCTCACCTCCTCTTCCTGTACAATGACTGATAACACCTCTATATACAGTAAATAACACAGGATCCACCATTCACAATAGGTGATGTCACAGCTCTCCTCCTCCTCCTGTACAATGACTGATAACACCTCTAAATACAGTAGATAACACAAGATCCACCATTCACAATAGGTGATGTCACAGCTCACCTCCTCCTCCTGTACAATGACTGATAACACCTCTATATACAGTAAATAACACAGGATCCACCATTCACAATAGGTGGTATCACAGTTCACCTCCTCCTCCTGTACAATGACTGATGACACCTCTATAAACAGTAGATAACACTGGATCCACCATTCACAATAGGTGATGTCACAGCTCACCTCCTCCTTTTGTACAATGACTGATAACACCTCTATATAGAGTAGATAACACTGGATCCACCATTCACAATAGGAGATGTCACAGCTCACCTCCTCCTCCTGTACAATGACTGATAACACCTCTATATACAGTAAATAACACAGGATCCACCATTCACAATAGGTGGTATCACAGGTCACCTCCTCCTCCTGTACAATGACTGATGACACCTCTATATACAGTAGATAACACTGGATCCACCATTCACAATAGGTGATGTCACAGCTCACCTCCTCCTCTTGTACAATGACTGATAACACCTCTATATACAGTAGATAACACAGGATCCACCATTCACAATAGGTGATGTCACAGCTCATCTTCTCCTCCTCCTGTACAATGACTGATAACACCTCTATATACAGTAAATAACACAGGATCCATTATTCACAAATGGCAACATACACAACATCACCTGCATTAAAGACAGCTGTCTTACGTAGTCACCTTTATAAAAGACTCGTGTCCACAGACTCAATTAATCAGTCAGACTCTAACCTCTACAACATGGGCAAGACCAAAGAGCTTTATAATGATGTCAGGGACAAGATCATAGACCTGCACAAAGCTGGAATGAGCTACAAGACCATAAGTAAGACGCTGGGTGAGAAGGAGACAACTGTTGGTGCAATAGTAAGAAAATGGAAGAAATACAAAATGACTGTCAATCATCATCGATCTGGGGCACCATGCAAAATCTCAAATCGTGGGGTATCCTTGATCATGAGGAAAGTGATAAATCAGCCTAAAACTACACAGGGGAACTTGTTAATGATCTCAAGGCAGCTGGGACCACAGTCACCAAAAAAACCATTGGTAACACATTACGCGGTAAAAGTTTAAAATCCTGCAGTGCCCGCAAGATCCCCCTACTCAAGAAGGCACATGTGCAGGTCCATCTGAAGTTTGCCAGTGAACCCCTGGATGATTCTATGAGTGATTGGGAGAAGGTACTGTGGTCAGATGAGACAAAAATTGATGTGTTTGGCATTAACTCAACTCGCCATGTTTGGAGGAAGAGAAATGCTGCCTATGATCCAAATAATATCATCCCCACTGTCAAGCATGGAGGTGAAAACATTATGTTTTGGGGGTGTTTCTCTGCTAAG
Source organism: Ranitomeya imitator (assembly GCF_032444005.1). Classification (NCBI taxonomy): domain Eukaryota; kingdom Metazoa; phylum Chordata; class Amphibia; order Anura; family Dendrobatidae; genus Ranitomeya; species Ranitomeya imitator. Next base: position 651,560,020 of record NC_091286.1, read on the forward strand.
GGCACAGGACTACTTCACTACATGGGAAAATGGATGGAGCCATGTACTATAAAATCCTGGATGACAACCTCCTTCCCTCTGCCAGGGCATTAAAAATGGGTCATGGCTGGGTTTTCCAGCAAGACAATGACCCAAAGCATACAGCCAAGGCAACAAAGGAGTGGCTAAAAAAGAAGCACATTAATGTCATGGAGTGGTCTAGCCAGTCTCCAGACCTTAATCTCATAGAAAACTTATGGAGGAAGTTCAAGCTCCAAGCGACAACCTCAAAATCTTAATGATTTAGAGATGATCTGCAAAGAGGAGTGGACCAAAATTCCTCCTGACATGTGCAAAAACCTCATCATCAACTACAAAAAACGTCTGACTGCTGTGCTTGCCAACAAGGGTTTTGCCATCAAGTATTAAGTCTTATTTGCCAGAGGGATGAAACACTTATTTCTCATTGCAAAATGCAAATAAATTTATATAATTTATATAATGTGATTTTCTGGATTTTATTTTTTATATTTTATCTCTCAATGTTGAAAGTACCCTACCCTTAAAATTATAGACTGTTCATGTGTTTGTCAGTGGGCAAACTTACAAAATCAGCAAGGGATCAAATACTTAGTTCCCCAACTGTATTGTACTTCACGTTAGTGGCAAAATTTCTTCAATATGACTTGTGTTTAGTTATGAAAAAAACGGAAATTTGGCAAAAATGTAGAAAATTTTGCAATTTTCAAACTTTAAATTTTGTGCCCTTAAATCAGAGAGTCATATCACACAAAATAGTTAATAAATAACATTTCCCACATGTATACTTTACATCAGCACAATTTTGGAAAAATCTTTTTTTTTGTTAGGATGTTATAAGGGTTAAAAGTTGACCAGCGATTTCTCATTTTTCCAACAAAATTTACAAAACCATTTTTTTAGGGACCTCCTCACATTTGAAGCGAGTTTGGGGCAGGACCGGACTGGCCATCTGGCAATTCCGCCACTTACCCCAGCAGGCCACAGGTATCATTAGAAATATTGGTGTTGTAGTAAATCTTCCTTTTCTCCATCCAGGATAACATTAGTAATATACCCCATCTGGTTCTTGGGGACGGGGACAACATGGGCTTGTGTGATTTCAAATGCCATGGTTGAATCTCAACCCCAGTACCTGGTTTGGGGGGGTCAATATAACAGAAAATGCCCATAAGCGAACCATTATAAAAAATGCACCTCTCAAGGTGCTCAAAACCTCATTCAAGAAGTTTATCAATCCTTCAGGTGCTTCACGAGAACTAAAGCAATGTGGAAGGAAAAAATGGACATTTTACTTTTTTCACAAAAAAATTACTTTGGAACCAAACTTTTTTAATTTTTACAAGTATATCTGGAGAAAATGGGCCACAAAATTTGTTGTGCAATTTCTCCTTAGTACACCGATACCCCGTATGTGGGGAAAGCCACTGTTTAGGCGCATGGCAGGTCTCAGAAGGGAGGGAGCACCGTTCTACTTTTTGAACTCAAAACTAGGTGGAATCAATGGCGGGCGCCATTTTGCGTTTGGAGACCCCCTGATGTACCTAAACAGTGGAAACCCCCCAATTCTAACTCCAACCCTAACACAGCCCTAACCCCAATCCCAACCCTAACCACAACCCCAACACTGCCCTAACCCCAACACCATAACCCTAACCCCAACACAACCCTATCCCCAACACAACCCTAACCCCAGCCTAACCCTAGTCCCATCCCTAACCTTAGCGCAACAATATCCCAAACCTACCCCTAGCTCTAACCTTAGCCCCAACCCTAGCCCAAACCTAACCCTAGCTCTAACCCCATCCCTTAACCTATCCCCAACCCTAACTCTAGCCCCAACCCTAACCCTAGCTCTAACCACAACCCTAAGCCTAAGCCTAGCCCCAACACTAATAGAAAAATACACTTTTTTATTTTATTATTTTTACCTAAGGGGGTGATAAAGGGGGGTTTGATTTACTATTTTTTTTTATTTTGATCACCGTGATAGGGTCTATCACAGTGATCAAAATGAACCAATAGGAAAAATCTCCTATTGTTGCCGGGTGCCGGTCGGCAGATCTCGGCAGGTGCACTGGGCAAGCGCCCGCCATTTTCTTTACAGAAGAAGATACTGAGGGCCAGGTGACAGAGCTGAAGGTACCAGGGGGGCTCAGGGGAATAGAGAGAGAAATAAACGGGAAATCTGACTTTTCTGAGGTCGCCATTATTCTGTGAATAATGGCGATCGCAACACTGGAGACGGTAAAAAATGACCTGAATCATGTTCTTTGGGGTTTCAGCTACCCCTGGTAGCCGAGACTCCGGAGATTTTCGAACGCTGGGGGGCTCTATACCCTTATTTCTCAGCACTGTTAAAAAGCGGCGATGAGGTATAAGTACCCTTAACTGCCGCCATTAAAAGACCTATGTCGACAGGAAAATAAAAAAGTTATGGCTTTGGAACAAGGTAAGGAAAAAACAAAACCGCGTAAATGAAAAATGTCTGGACCCTTGAAGGGTTAAGCGATAGATCTTTTTCTGGTGACACATTCACATTTTTCCGTACATTTTGTTTCTCCTCCCAGTTATACCCTAGCCGCACCACCTGTTTGGTCTTCTGGCTAGTGTGTTTGTCACATAATGCTTTCATTCAATGCAACCTCACCAGGTGCTGCAGTGGGGTCTGTGAGTGGCATCTATTCCACATCTATGGCGGGCGTAGAGGAGGCTGCCACTATTTAAATTTTGCATTGAAGTCACCAATTAACTGATAATTATCTGTGATCAATTATAATTGTAGGGGCATTATAGGAGTTGTTCGGCAGCAGTCAATTCTGCATCATCTGATGGAATAATATTTGTCAATTTGCGGCAAATCGAGCTAAAAAGAACATACCGCCCAACCAAGCAATTTTTCATGTGCTCCTCCGACCTCACGATAGGCATTTCTTTGGTGCTTTTGTGGGCATTTCTGGGTAGGAATACTCAGTCATGCCTCTGATATGACATGAACTCTGCTTTATGTGCATTTTCACATGGCCAGAAAAATGGAGCAGAAAAACCAATTATCAGGACTGTCTCACAGGATAGGTGATATGTATCTGATCTCTTGAGGTCCGTCTCTGGGACCCCTACTGATCTCAAGGAACCCGTGTGTTTCGTGTTCCGCTTCTCCATTACATGTCAACGAGAGTGATGGAGATAACTGAGTACAATGCTCTGCTACTTTTATCCACGGGATGCACCTTCCATTTAAACGGAAGAGATGGAATCTAGAACCTTTACACACCTATAACCAACCTCATTGGATAGGTAGTAAATTATAATTATGAAATAACAATTTTAAAGTTTTTTTTGGATTACATCTTCTAAAATGTTCTCTACTAGTGATGGGTAGTCCAGCTCTTTTTGGGGATCTGGCTCTCTATGCTTCGCTCACCAAAATTGTTGGCTCTTTTGGATCCTTAATGGATCCCTATTAAATTTGTGTTCACCTTGGGTGATCATATATTTAAGATGACGTTAAGATGACGTTAATGACACCGAAACCCTGCCCACTCATGAGAGAAGCCACTCCCACTTACAAATAGCCAATTAAATTGACAAATGGGCTGAATTTGGTTTGGGTGGGAGGGGTTTTGTCCACCAAACACTTGAATTTTACGCCCAGAAAGAGCCATTAAGAGAATTCCATGGCTCTCACTGGGGTGTTGGCTCCCGTCATACTCGAGTGACCCATCACTATTCTCTACTGTTAAAAGTAAGTCAAAGAGTCGTTTTCATTTTTATTTCATAAATCAATAAAACACATGAAAAAAAACTTATAATGTATCATATCAGAGAAATCTACTTCTTTCTCCTCCTGGATTCATGGATAAAATCTGTGAAATCTATATTCAGTAAAGGCAGACTTTCACATTAATGAGACAGGAGATGACAGTTGGTGTGTGACGCTAAGTCTCTTCTCACGGACAAGCCATGAGTCGGAATAGTCAAAGAGTCCGAGGTCAAAAGCCAGGACGGTACTTCATAAACAGAGGGAAGAGACTAAAATGTAGTCAGGTAATGATCCGAGGTCAAAATTCCAGGAAGATAGTGGATCAGAGCAAAGGGGTTAAACAAACAGTCAGAAAGAGGTCCAAGGTCAGCCAGCAATAGATCAACATGCAAAGCACCAGGCACAGCGAACACAAACCACACTGAGTTGAAGATACGGCTGGCAGCTATCTAGGACTACCAGTGTAAGGAGAAGACCAGGACCAGGCCTACCTACTGAGTGATGGATCCGGAACTGTCGGAATGTTACCCTGGTTTCACGGGGGAAAGCTTAAAGCCCCGGACCGACCTCTGCACCTAGGAGTAGGGGGCTAGGCTAAGATAAAAGGGCCACAGCGTGCGGCAAATCAGGTAGTTGCCATGGGAACGTGCATCACGCAGGAGGGCAGTGTCAGGGCTTCTGCGGGGGGCCCAATTGCCAGAGCGGGCAAAAACCAGCAGAGGCTAAAAGCTGTTAACAGAGGCTGCCGACAACAATGTACCTGGTCCTCGCTGACATCGCTGACCGTGAGTGACAGGACGCCCAGTCAGGACATAAGCCTGCGCACACACCAACCGGAGAATTAGTACACCCGCTGTAAGGGGTATCCCTTTGTATCTGAATCGAGTTGCTCATTGTCCCTGTACGCTGACAGAGGGAAAGACTCTGCTCTGTCTGGCTCATCGTTTCCTGACACACCAATCACCAACCAGACCACAAGGAATCACCGTCGCTGCCAGGAGCCAAGACATCATCTTTTACAGGACCATAATGGACCACGAGGAATCACCGCCAGGATCTAGGATGCCATCTTTTCCAGGACCATACAGGACCCCTTATGTGCCACTGCTTTGGCGCCAACATCCACATCCTGAACTAACCACATTCTGAAGTCATCAGACTGATACGTTTGCTATCCTTGAACTTCCTACCCTATGCTTCACACCTGCTTCCCCTGAGGTACGTCCCGTGTGTTCCTTTATACTCTTTTATCTCTTTTCTCCCTGCGAGGAGTATACCTGCTAAATTGAACCCCACGTTAATGCTTGCTCTGCCTCCAACTCGTTACTGCATCTTCCTAACTGCTCACACCAGCTCAATTAAATAGCTGAGCAATTATGGGAACTGGGAGCACCTGACGAGAGTTCAGCACCTCCAAGTCTCAGATTGGAAGGCCAAGCTGTCAATAAAAACACCGACAGCTCAGCACACTCCTGCACTAAACTGGATGACTGAGCTGTCAATCACGGTACAAACAGCTCAGCATACCCAGTACTAGACTGGACGATTGAGCTGTCAATCACTGCGTCCTAAGGCACACTGAGAGGTGGAATCATTACATGGTGCTTATAGGATTCTACGTGCAGGGGAGGAGGGAAGAGCTAGAGGCATATAAGGACATGCTACTGCAAGTTCTCCTGAAACAAGTTACATTTTAAAGTGCCCTGTGAATAACTGTGTTTTACCCTAGCTCCTCCCTCTTTCTCCCATAGAATCTTATAAGCACCAACTGTCTTCTCATATATCGGTATTGGGAAAATTTGTCTTCTCTGACTATAAATTTTACCTTTGAAATGAGATTTGAAGATCAGTCCAGGACATGAAAGAAGTGGATTTGTCTGATAAGATGTATTGCAAAGTTTCTTATTTTCGTTTGTATTATTAATTCATTAAATAAAATGTAAAACATCGGTTAATATTTAAGTTTTACATACATTTTACTATATCACATTTATACATGTCCAGCACCTATCTCATTCTGTTTAACTATATTGACAGTTGTTCAGACATAATGGCCAGACTAATCATGTTCTTCATGGATATCATCTATATATCTCAATCAAAGGAAGGATCTGCACATCATCAGTCCAGGGAAATCGGCGATATAATTATTTCTAAACCTGCCAAACACTAGATGTAAAACACTGATATTAAAAATGCAGAATAAAATGAGAGGTCAAAAGGGGCCAAAGGTCAAGACAAGAGGTCATTTGGACCCACAACAGTCCACATAAACTGCTTGGGATAATAAGGGCTATAGGGTGTTCAGAAGTTGTTGTTAAACTGAGGTAAAGCAGAGGTCAAATTCAAGGTCATGATAAATTTCTCCATTAGGGATTGTTTATTGTTTGGGTCAATTTAGAAACATTGACATGGCATGGGAACAGGCAAGATGAGTATGTGATCCGAGGTCTAGAATGAAGTGCTGGACCCTGAAGCAATATATGTACCAACCAGTGAGAAGGTCCTTGGTGCCATCAAACACCTCTGTTCCATCGAGGCAATGAATTGTCAAGACCTCTGATCATGTTCTTTGGTTATTAGTGCCAAGACATTAGTCACAGATCCTTTAATTCATGTAAGTTGCTTGGTGCAGCTTCCATGGATTGGATTTGTTTTTCCAGCATATCACACAGATGATCAACAAGATTGAGATGTGGGCAATTTGGAGACAAGTCATCTCCTTGATCTCTTTTGTCATGTTTCTCTGGAAATTTTTAAACTATCTTTGCATTGCAGTAGGGGCATTATCCTGCTGAAATAGGCACTGCCTTTAGGGAATATTGCTGCCATGATAGGGGTACTTAGTCTGCACAATGTTGGGTAAGTGGTATGGATCACAAGCACATGCTGCCAGGACCCAAGCTCTCCTAGCAGAACATTGCTCCATCACACTGCCTCTGCAGGCTTGTCTTCTTCCCATAGTGTGTCCTGGTGACATGTCTTCTCCAGATAATTGACGCACTTATACCCAGATGCCCTAATGAAAGAAAGGATGATTAATCAGACCAGGCCTCCTACTTTTGGTGCTTCAAAGACTAGTTGACATGACTATTGTGGCACATTTTGGAGCTGGAAACGGGGCAGCTGACTGTATTTTGGCTACACTGCCCCCTACACAGCAAGTAGGGTTACGCAAAAATATTTGCAGGACTCTGGTCAAACAGCCATGTCTTTAGCCCATAGCTACCAGACCAGGGTCTGGGTGACCCCCTACAATCTGCTAGCATCCCTGCACATCTTCTGATTAGTAGGTCCCACAACGTTATTACATTGTGCCACAATGCATGCATGATTTCATGCTGGACCAATAATAATAAGAGGTGCTTGGGATGCTAGCCAGTGGTAGGAGGTTCGCAAGTGGACTGGCAGCCACGGACTACTGATGTGGCCACTTTTCCAAGGTCAGCAAATCTTTTTGGGCTACTCTATCATAGCCAGCAGTACCTACATTGGCAAACAGACTATTCATTGTGCAGTTGGATCAGCAGGTTAGTCCAGGGGCAGACACGCCATTGGTGCAACCTTTGCAGTGGCACAGGGGCCCAAGAGGTAAGGGGACCACTACCATCTCCAAAGCAGGTGGAAATGTGCATTATGATGGAGTACTGGGCTACAAAAGGGCCACATGATGTTCTTGCACAGGGGCCCACTTCAATCTGTGTCCGCTCCTAAGCTTGCCTCTACTTCTATACACATCAATGAAGCTTGAACACCCAGGACCCTATTACCGATTCAGGGGTTACCCTGATACCTCTGTCCTCTCTTTTTTGTAAACTAGAGACAGTAGAAGAGAAGCGGATAAAAAAAGAGTATAGTACAGCAATAACTTAAACACAATTTAGTGAGGAAACACAAGACACCCAGTACATGACTCCTAACAGCAGCGCCCCAAACCTATGATGGTAACTGTTTAAACTGAATCAGTATTACTTATATTCTAGACCATAAATGCAGAATCCTTTTACACCTAAGTATAAGAATCTCACAATAATGTTTTCTTGTTCTAATATCTCTAATACGACATTTAGTCTCTCTCACATTCAATGCATTAGATTATATGAAAGTCACAGACAGCCCTTCTGGAGCCACAAAGTACAAGGGATGACATTTTAGATAATTCATGATATTATTCAAAGGCTATAATATATTTCAGTAAAGGTTGTGTTTGTAAAAAATATATCTATTATTTATCTATCTACAGTGGGGAAAAAAGTATTTAGTCAGCCACCAAGTTCTCCCACTTAAAAAGATGAGAGAGGCCTGTAATTGACATCATAGGTAGACCACAACTATGAGAGTCAAAATGAGAAAACAAATCAAGAAAATCACTTTGTCTGATTTGGCAAGATTTATTTTGTAAATTATGGTGGAAAATAATATTTTGTCGCCTAAAAACATGCAAGATTTCTGGCTCTCACAGACCTGTAACTCCTTCTTTAAGAGGCTCCTCTGTCCTCCACTCATTACCTGCAGTAATGGCACCTGTTTGAACTTGTTATCAGTATAAAAGACACCTGTCCACAACCTCAAACAGTCATGCTCCAAACTCCACTATGGGGAAGACAAAAAGAGATGTCGAAGAAACAACATTGTAGCCATGCACCTGCCTAGGAAGACTGAATCTGAAATAGGCAAGCAGGTTGGTGTGATGAAATCAACTGTGGAGCAATAATAATAAAATGGAAGACATACAAGACCACTAATAATCTCCCTCGGTCTGGGGCTCCACGCAAGATCTCACCCTGAGGGGTCGAAATGATCACAAGAATGGTGAGCAAAAATCCCAGAACCACATGGGGGGACCTAGTGAATGACCTGCTAGGGCTGGGACCACCGTGACAAAGGCTATCATCAGTAGCACACTATGCCGCCAGGGACTGAGATCCTGCAGTGCCAGACGTGTCCCCCTGCCTAAGCCAGTACATGTCTGGACCCTTCTGAAGTTTGCTAGAGAGCATGTGGATTATTCAGAAGAGTATTGGGAGAATGTCCTATGGTCTGATGAAACCAAAATAGAACTGTTTGGAAGAAACAAAACTCGTTGTGTTTGGAGAAGACAGAATGCTGAGTTACATCCAAAGAACACCATACCTACTGTGAAGCATGGGCATAGCAACATCATGCTTTATAGTTGTTTCTCTGCAAAGGGACCAGGACAACTGATCCGTGTGTACATGAAAGAATGAATGGAGCCATGTATCGTGAGATTTTGAGTGCAAACCTCCTTCCATCAGCAAGGGCATTGAAGGTGAAACATGGATGGGTCTTTCAGCATAATAATGATCCCAAGCACACTGCCAAGGCAACGAAGGAGTGGCTTCGTAAGAAGCATTTCAAGGTCCTGGAGTGGCCTAGCCAGTCTCCAGATCTCAACCCCATAGAAAACCTTTAGAGGGAGTTTAAAGTCTGTGTCGCCCAGTGACAGACCCAAAACATCACTGCTCTAGAGGAAATATGCATGGGGGAATGGGCCAACATACCATCAAACAGTGTGTGCCAACCTTGTGAAGACTTACAGAAAACGTTTGACTACTGCCAACAAAGTATATATAACAAAATATTGAGATTAACTTTTGTTAATGACCAAATACTTATTTTCCACCATAATTTCCAAAAATAAATCTTGCCAAATCAAACAAGGTGATTTTCTGGATTTGTTTTCTCATTTTCACTCTCATAGTTGTGGTCTACCTATGATGTCAATTACGCGCCTCTCTTATCTTTTTAAGTGGGAGAACTTGCACAATTGGTGGCTGACTAAATACTTTTCCCCCCACTATTTCTATCTATCTATTTAATATCAATCTATCTAATATCAATTTATCTGTCTCAATCTATATGTATATGTCTATATCAATTTATCTACTTTTCTCATATCTCTCTATCTATGAACAGTATCTGTCACTCATCTGTCCCTGCTCCAGGGCCTGGTTTTGCCTCCTTCCCCTATGGCTGTCTCCCTCTGTGCTGGTTTACTAGCCCAACAATCATCACTGATGTAATCATCCTAAGCCTTTTAAGGCTCGCTCAGGTGGTGGTCTACCACCTGAGTATTCAGGAAGTATTCCACGTGGTTTTCCTAGAGTTTGCCTCATTTTTCTATTGACTCTTCTCCATCCTGAAGTCTAATTATCTTCTCAGCAACTCATGTCTGCAATATAGCAACCAGCTGCTACTTCCCAGCTCAGTCCATCAATTCCTGATGCTATTGCACAACATAGGTCCCAACAGAATACAGTGGTACAGCCTGGCATTTAAGTCTCTGTTCTGCTGTCCCAGTTGGTGTGCCAAATGTCCCATAATGTGACTAGGACCCTTCCCACCAAGACCCCTCTTGTATCTGACCACGCTCCTCTGTCATCCTTTCCTTTCATCCAGCATTGTGCAATGTGAGCATGTCACTACCTTAGGCTACGTTCACATTAGCGTCCTCTGCGCCCTGTCTGTGCATCAATATGACGCATGCGTCGTAAAATGCAATACAACGCATACCGGCGCATGTCCATGCCCCCCCATGTTAAAGATAGGTATAGGGTCGGTATGCGTCGATGACGCTGCGCCCAACAATGCAAATGTGAACGTAGCCTTACTGACCTAGCACTGCCCAGCAACATTCTGATCTGACCCTGTTCCTCCATGTAGCATCTCCACTTCTGTTATGAGGAGCTGCAGTCTATTTGTTCTGTTCTTCCCTAAGAAGACAGAAAGCGGTTTAATACCACTTCTGCCTTCTTTATTGAAGAGCTCAATGTGTTCTTTACACTGAACAGAAGCATTGTCAAAGGGGATCCTTCTGTTAGACCCAGTGGTCATATAATTGCCCTAACCAAACCAAAGAATGGTAGCCATGCGGCACTAGAACCACATTTTTTCACAGGTGTGTGGATGAGCGGCGGCAGCGGCGGCTGCAACACTATCCAGAGAAAACAGCTCAGGGTGGTGCTCACAGAACAATCCACAGAGGACCAAAGGCTTCACTGACGGTATATCAGAAGAAAAAATATGGCACTCACCCCTAGAAATGCTGTGATGAAGTCCTTTATTTGCTACAAACAGCAATCAGGTACACATGGAGAGGCGGCAGGACGTGAACAGGAGAGGGTGCGGGGAACCGGTAAGGACTACGGCCGTTTCGCGCAAAGCGCTTCAACGGGTCCAGGACCTGGCAGAGCTGCTGGCTCCTAGCCGACATAGATCAGTTTTGCCAGTGACTATCTGTAATTGGACCTCCATGTTTTCCCTGTTATTGGGGCTCTTTGTTTTCCCTGTTATTAAGGCTTACAGTGGAAATCTTGCACAATAAAGAAAAACTAAACGCCTCCCTAGAGATCTTTTAGAATTTTTTAGAAAGGTTGTGGTAAATAAATAATCTAAAAAGGAGAAAATGAGAAAGATGAAAAATATGATACAATTTCTTACGTTTGTGAGTGGCAAAAGTATGTGAACCTTTGCTTTTAGTGTCAGGTGTGACCCCCTTGTGCAAAAATAACTCATCTAAACATTTCCAATAATTGATGAATGCACACCTTGGTTTGGAGGAATTTTAGCCCATTGCTCCCTAAAACAGCTTCACCTATGTTATGTTAATGTTTTCTCCCATTATCTCCTCAGTTCAGGTCTTTTCACAACATTTCTATTGGATTAAGGTCAGGACTGAGACTTGGCTATCCTAAAGCTTTGAAGAGTAGCTAAACTTTCTTCCTAATTTTTCATATTTAGCTGGCACTTGAATTGCCTTCAGATCTGTAGGGGTCCAGTCCTGAGAAACCCAACAATCATGCAATAGACCCCTGAAAAGTGCGCACCTCCACTAATAAGATTCAATACAAAGCAAAGGCTATGTGTGCACTCACAGGAGATCTCTGTGTCTTCTACAAAATGTCTTCCACAACCTTACTTTTGTAGCAGATTGGCCGTTCCTCATCCAGTTTTAAATCTCAAACACCGCTGCTTGTGTTGTCACCTGCTATAATTGGTTACGCATACACAGGCCTTGCACAAGGAATTTCAGGGCCCCATACTGACAAAATTTTCAGGCCCCCTTGAGACTGCGCCCTGGCTCCACCCCAGCTCTGCCTCCACCCCTCGAATCTTCCACAGTCCCACCACCCACTCTTGTAAAAACTCCTCTTCTGCACCACGTCCTCACTAATCACTCATTAACAGTTATTATCGAACACCAGTTCACATATATAGCCAGTAGTTTTTGCTTTTGGCCAAAACATTTTTTTAACCGCCACCATGACAAGGTAGACTCTTTTGGTAGCACCCTACTCTACTCTAACCTATTAACCCCTTCCCGACCTGTGACACAGCGTATGCGTCATGAAAGTCGGTGCCAATCCGACCTGTGACGCATATGCTGTGTCACAGAAAGATCGCGTCCCTGCAGATCGGGTGAAAGGGTTAACTCCCATTTCACCCGATCTGCAGGGACAGGGGGAGTGGTAGTTTAGCCCAGGGGGGGTGGCTTCACCCCCTCGTGGCTACGATCGCTCTGATTGGCTGTTGAAAGTGAAACTGCCAATCAGAGCGATTTGTAATATTTCACCTAAAAAAATGGTGAAATATTACAATCCAGCCATGGCCGATGCTGCAATATCATCGGCCATGGCTGGAAATACTAATGTGCCCCCACCCCACCCCTCCGATCGCCCCCCCAGCCCCCCGATCTGTGGCCCGCTCCCCTCCGTCCTGTGCTCCGCTCCCCCGTCCTCCTGTCCGCTCCCCCGTGCTCCAATCACACCCCCCCGTGCTCCAATCAAACCCCCCCGCACTCCGATCCCCCCCCGTGCTCCGAACCACCCCCCCTGCACACCGATCCCCCCCCCCTGCACACCGATCCACCCGCCCGCACACCGATCACTCTCCCCCATGCTCCGATCCCTCCCCCCCCGTGCTCCGACGCCCCCCCGTGCCCTGATCTCCCCCCCCTGTGCCCTGATCTCCCCCCCTTATACTTACCGATCCTGGCGGGGTCCGTCAGTCTTCTTCCCCGAGCGCCGCCATGTTCCAAAATGGCGGGCGCATGCGCAGTGCGCCCGCCGAATCTGCCGGCCGGCAGATTCGTTCCAATGTGAATTTTGATCACTGTGATATAATCTATCACAGTGGTCAAAATAAAAAAACAGTAAATGACCCCCCCCATTTGTCCCCCATAGATAGGGACAATAATAAAATAAAGAATTTTTTTTTTTTTTCACTAAGGTTGGAGTTAGAACTAGGGTTAGGGTTAGGGTTAGGGGTAGGGTTAGGGGTAGGGTTAGGGTTAGGGGTAGGGGTAGGGGTAGGGTTAGGGGTAGGGTTAGGGGTAGGGGTAGGGGTAGGGTTAGGGGTAGGGTTAGGGTTAGGGTTAGGGTTTCGGTATGTGCACACGTATTCTGGTCCTCTGCGGATTTTTCTGCAGCGGATTTGATAAATCCGCAGTGCTAAACCGCTGCGGATTTATGGCAGATTTACCGCGGTTTTTCTGCGCATTTCACTGCGGTTTTACAACTGCGATTTTCTATTGGAGCAGTTGTAAAACCGCTGTGGAATCCGCAGAAAGAAGTGACATGCTGCGGAATGTAAACCGCTGCGTTTCCGTGCAGTTTTTCCGCAGCATGTGTACAGCGATTTTTGTTTCCCATAGGTTTACATTGAAATGTAAACTCATGGGAAACTGCTGCGGATCCGCAGCGTTTTCCAAAGCGTGTGCACATACCTTTAGAATTAGGCTATGTGCACACGGTGCGGATTTGGCTGCGGATCCGCAGCGGATTGGCCGCTGCGGATCCGCAGCAGTGTTCCATCAGGTTTACAGTACCATGTAAACCTATGGAAAACCAAATCCGCTGTGCCCATGGTGCGGAAAATACCGCACGGAAACGCTGCGTTGTATTTTCCGCAGCATGTCAATTCTTTGTGCGGATTCCGCAGCGTTTTACACCTATTCCTCAATAGGAATCCGCAGGTGAAATCCGCAGGTAAAACGCAGTGCCTTTTACCCGCGGATTTTTCAAAAATGGTGCGGAAAAATCTCACACGAATCCGCAACGTGGGTACATAGCCTTAGGGTTAGGGTTGGGTTGGAATTAGGGTTGTGGTTAGGGTTAGGGGTGTGTTGGGGTTAGGGTTGTGGTTAGGGGTGTATTGCGGTTAGGGTTGTGGTTAGGGTTACGGCTACAGTTGGGATAAGGGTTAGGGGTGTGTTGGCGTAAGAATTGAGGGGTTTCCACTGTTTAGGCACATCAGGGGGTCTCCAAACGCAACATGGCGCCACCATTGATTCCAGCCAATCTTTTATTCAAAAAGTCAAATGGTGCTCCTTCCCTTCCGAGCCCCGACGTGTGCCCAAACAGTGGTTTACCCCCACATATGGGGTATCAGTGTACTCAGGACAAACTGGGCAACAATTACTGGGGTCCAATTTCTCCTGTTACCCTTGAGAAAATAAAAAATTGCTTGCTAAAACATCATTTTTGAGGAAAGTAAAATGATTTTTTATTTTCACGGCTCTGCGTTGTAAACGTCTGTGAAGCACTTGGGGGTTCAAAGTGCTCACCACATATCTAGATAAGTTCCTTGGGGGGTCTAGTTTCCAAAATGGGGTCACTTGTGGGGGGTTTCTACTGTTTAGGCACACCAGGGGCTCTGCAAACGCAACGTGACGCCCGCAGACCATTCCATCAAAGTCTGCATTTCAAAACGTCACTACTTGACTTCCGAGCCCCGACATGTGCCCAAACAGTGGTTTACCCCCACATATGGGGTATCAGCGTACTCAGGACAAACTGGGCAACAATTACTGGGGTCCAATTTCTCCTGTTACCCTTGAGAAAATAAAAAATTGCTTGCTAAAACATCATTTTTGAGGAAAGAAAAATGATTTTTTATTTTCACGGCTCTGCGTTGTAAACGTCTGTGAAGCACTTGGGGGTTCAAAGTGCTCACCACATATCTAGATAAGTTCCTTGGGGGGTCTAGTTTCCAAAATGGGGTCACTTGTGGGGGGTTTCTACTGTTTAGGCACACCAGGGGCTCTGCAAACGCAACGTGACGCCCGCAGACCATTCCATCAAAGTCTGCATTTCAAAAGTCACTACTTCCCTTCTGAGCCCCGACGTGTGCCCAAACAGTGGTTTACCCCCACATATGGGGTATCAGCGTACTCAGGAGAAACTGGACAACAACTTTTGGGGTCCAATTTCTCCTGTAACCCTTGGGAAAATAAAAAATTCTGGGCTAAAAGATTATTTTTGAGGAAAGAAAACGTATTTATTATTTTCACTGCTCTGTGTTATAAACTTCTGTGAAGCACTTGGGGGTTCAAAGTGCTCACCTCACATCTAGATAAGTTCCTTTCGGGGTCTAGTTTCTAAAATGGGGTCACTTGTGGGGGGTTTCTACTGTTTAGCCACATCAGGGGCTCTGCAAACGCAACGTAACGCCCGCAGAGCATTCCATCAAAGTCTGCATTTCAAAATGTCACTACTTGACTTCCGAGCCCCGACATGTGCCCAAACTGTGGTTTACCCCCACATATGGGGTATCAGCGTACTCAGGAGAAACTGTACAACAACTTTTGGGGTCAAATTTCTCCTGTTACCCTTGGGAAAATAATAAATTGCAGGCTAAAAGATCATTTTAGAGAAAATAAAATTTTTATTTTATTTTCATGGCTCTGCGTTATAAACTTCTGTGAAGCACTTGGAAGTTCAAAGTCCTCACCACACATCTAGATTAGTTCCTTTGGGGGTCTAGTTTCCAAAATGGGGTCATATGTGGGGGATCTCCAATGTTTAGGCACACAGGGGCTCTCCAAACGTGACATGGTGTCCGCTAATGATTGGAGCTAATTTTCCATTTAAAAAGCCAATTGGCGTGCCTTCCCTTCCGAGCCCTGCCGTGCGCCCAAACAGTGGTTTACCCCCACATATGGGGTATCAGCGTACTCAGGACAAACTGGACAACAACATTTGCGGTCCAATTTCTCCTATTACCCTTGGCAAAATAGGAAATTCCAGGCTAAAAATCATTTTTGAGGAAAGAAAAATTATTTTTTATTTTCATGGCTCTGCATTATAAACTTCTGTGAAGCACCTGGGGGTTTAAAGTGCTCAATATGCATCTAGATAAGTTCCTTGGGGGGTCTAGTTTCCAAAATGGGGTCACTTGTGGGGGAGCTCCAATGCATAGGCACACAGGGGCTCTCTAAACGCGACATGGTGTCCGCTAACAATTGGAGCTAATTTTCCATTCAAAAAGTCAAATGGCGCGCCTTCCCTTCCGAGCCCTGCCGTGTGCCCAAACAGTGGTTTACCCCCACATATGAGGTATCGGCGTACTCGGGAGAAATTGCCCAACAAATTTTAGGATTCATTTTATCCTATTGCCCATGTGAAAATGAAAAACTGAGGCGAAAAGAATTTTTTTGTGAAAAAAAAAGTACTTTTTCATTTTTACAGATCAATTTGTGAAGCACCTGAGGGTTTAAAGTGCTCAATATGCATCTAGATAAGTTCCTTGGGGGGTCTAGTTTCCAAAATGGGGTCATTTGTGGGGGAGCTCCAATGTTTAGGCACACGGGGGCTCTCCAAACACGACATGGTGTCCGCTAACGATGGAGATAATTTTTCATTCAAAGAGTCAAATGGCGCTCCTTCCCTTCCGAACCTTACCATGTGCCCAAACAGTGGTTTACCTCCACATGTGAGGTATCGGTGTACTCATGAGAAATTGCCCAACAAATTTTAGGATCCATTTTATCCTGTTGCCCATGTGAAAATGAAAAAAATTGAGGCTAAAAGAATTTTTTTGTGAAAAAAAAGTACTTTTTCATTTTTACGGATCAATTTGTGAAGCCCCCGGGGGTTCAAAGTTCTCACTATGCATCTAGATAAGTTCCTTGGGGCGTCTAGTTTCCAAAATGGGGTCACGTGTGGGGGAGCTCCAATTTTTAGGCACACGGGGGGCTCTCCAAACGTGACATGGTGTCCGCTAAAGAGTGGAGCCAATTTTTCATTCAAAAAGTCAAATGGCGCTCCTTCCCTTCCAAGCCCTGCCGTGCGCCCAAACATTGGTTTACCCCCACATATGAGGTATCAGCGTACTCAGGACAAATTGGACAACAACTTTCGTGGTTCAGTTTCTCCTTGTACCATTGGGAAAATAAAAAAAATGTTGCTAAAAGATAATTTTTGTGACTAAAAAGTTAAATGTTCATTTTTTCCTTCCATGTTGCTTCTGCTGCTGTGAAGCACCTGAAGGGTTAAAAAACTTCTTGAATGTGGTTTTGAGCACCTTGAGGGGTGCATTTTTTAGAATGGTGTCACTTTTGGGTATTTTCATCCATATAGACCCCTCAAACTGACTTCAAATGTGAGGTGGTCCCTAAAAAAAATGGTTTTGTAAATTTCGTTGTAAAAATGAGAAATCGCTGGTCAAATTTTAACTCTTATAACTTCCTAGCAAAAAAAAATGTTGTTTCCAAAATTGTGCTGGTGTAAAGTATACATGTGGGAAATGTTATTTATTAACTATTTTGTGTCACATAACTCTCTGGTTTAACAGAATAAAAATTCAAAATGTGAAAATTGCGAAATTTTCAAAATTTTCGCCAAATTTCCGTTTTTATCACAAATAAACGCAGAATTTATTGACCTAAATTTACCACTAACATGAAGCCCAATATGTCACGAAAAAACAATCTCAGAACCGCTAGGATCCGTTGAAGCGTTCCTGAGTTATTACCTCATAAAGGGACACTGGTCAGAATTGCAAAAAACGGCCAGGTCATTAAGGTCAAAATAGGCTGGGTCATGAAGGGGTTAAACATTTCTTAAAATGTTGAATACTCTTTTTAGGTATATTTTTCTTTATGTTTCTTTATTCTTCTAATTAGTCACATACATTTTTTAAAAGGACCAATAATACCACATACAAGGGACAAATAGCGTCAAACCATCACAATACCACATATTACCACCACAGTGTCTAAAAAATAGCACATAAACGGGAAAAATACAGTCACACCAAGACGAGACCACATATAACCACCACATAGTGACCGAATAATACCACATACAAGGGACAAATACGGTCACACCATGACCAGACACATATTACAACCATATAGTGACCAAATAATACCAGATACAAGGGACAAATACGGCCACACAATGACCAGACCACATATTACCACCACATAGTGACCGAGTACTACAATATTGATCATTAATAAAAAAACACAATACTAAAAACCGTAGTACACAGGAGCTCTGTATATATACTGTCAATGTACAGGTAATACAGTGATCACCAATGATGTTATACACAGGAGCTCTGTATATACTGTCAGTGTACATGTAATACAGTGATCACCAGTGATGTTAAACACAGGAGCTCTGTCTATAGTGCATAATGTACAGGTAATACAGTGATCAGAGGTGACATTATGCACAGGAGCTCTGTATATAGTGTACAGGTAATACAGCGATCACTAGTGACATTAAACACAGGAGCTCTGTATATACTGTCAGTGTACGGGTAATACAGGGATCACCAGTGACACTATACACAGGAGATCTGTACATAGTATACAGTGTCAGTGTACAGGAAACACACTGACTCACCAGCGACATCTCTACTTGAAGTCCTTCATCTTTCTTTTCTTTTTCATCTAGAGCAGACCGCCATCACTTCTTCCAGCCACGACTCGTCTCTGCATAAAATAACACATAGTTACCTAGAGCGCGGATTCCAGAGCATAGTAACATAGTAACATAGTTTTTAAGGTTGAAGGAAGCCTTTAAGTCCATCTAATTCAACCCATAGCCTAACCTAACATGCCCTAACATGTTGATCCAGAGGAAGGCAAAAAAACCTCATGTGGCAAAGCGTAAACGCCAAATTGGGGAAAAAATTCCTTCCCGACTCCACATACGGCAATCAGACTAGTTCTCTGGATCAATGCCCTATCAAGGAATCTAATATATATAACCTGTAACATTATACTTTTCAAGAAAGGCATCCAGTCCCCTCTTAAGTTTAAGTAATGAATCACTCATTACAACATCATACGGCAGAGAGTTCTATAGTCTTGCTGCTTTTACAGTAAAGAACCCTGTTATTATGCTTAAACCTTCTTTACTCCAGACGTAGAGGATGCTCCCTTGTCCCTGTCTCAGGTCTATGATTAAAAAGATTATCAGAAAGGTCTTTGTACTGTCCCCTCATATACTTATACATTAAAATAAGATCACCAGTTAGCCTTCATTTTTCCAAACTAAATAGCCCCAAGTGTAATAATCTATCTTGGTATTGTAGACCCCCCAGTCCTCTAATAACCTTGGTCGCTCTTCTCTGCACCCGCTCTAGTTCAGCTATGTCTTTCTTATGCAGCGCCCCAGAGTCCTGGTCGTTGCAGTAATGTCGCTCTGCCACTAAGGGGAGTGATGTTACGTCTGATGGCACTAAAGGAGTTCACCTGACCAGGTATCACACACACACTACACTTCAAACTCCGGCCACCAAGGGGGTGGTTCTATCTATCTATTAGGCCACTCCTCACACTCTGGTAAAACTGGGGGGTTGGACAGGAAGTTAGGCAGAAAGCAGCCCCGGAGAGTTCGGGAGAGGACCTGTCAGGGGTGGGATCCTGACAGCGGCCTAGAAAAAGGACAGAACGTTACGGAGCCGTGCCGGCACTACCTTGCGGCGGCATCTCATACTTAAGCCTGAGGAATCGGGTCATGTGTGCCTTGGAACTGTGATTGAACTGTGACTTATCGCAAAGACTGTGTATTGCTATTTGCCGCCAAAAATCCGCCATCGCCGCGCCGTGTGGAGCACGAGGGGAGGAGCCATAGCTTCGTGGGTGGAGCCGGCCGAAAAGAGCGCCGAGCGAGAAGACGCGGTGAGGTGCCGATCCCGGAAGAGGAACCCCGACCCTGGCAGGTTAGCAGGGGGGAGGAACGGCCATGTCGGATCCCGGAGGAGCGGAGGCGGTGGCCACAGCCGTAGACTCGGGGGCACTTCCAGACCCCGTAGTAGACGCAGCCACGGGCCTTGTATCACTGCCGGATGCCGCGGGGCTTGCCGCTCCCATCAGCCAGCCGGACACTGCCGCAGCTACGACAGCCATAATGCCCTTCTCTATGCCGTACCTACCAGGAGCCGCCTGGCTCCCGCGATATTCTGGAGAATCCCATACGTTAACTGACTTTAAAGAGGGGATTTGTAACCTGCTTGAGTTTTATCCCTTGACAGAGCCCCAGAAAGTTCATATGATAACCGGCCAACTCTTTGGGGCGGCATTGAGAGAAGTGAAGTCCTGGCCCGTTGCGGATAAGAGAACTGCGCAACAGGTCTTTGCAAAGCTTAAAACCACCTTTGACACCCGCACCGCTACAGAAATTAAATTGACGTTCTATGGGTGCAAGCAGAGGCCACAGGATAGCTTACGTGACTATGCCCTTAATCTTCAGGAGGCGCTGTGGACCATCAAGCAGAGTGACCCAAACAGCATGCAAGATGAAGATAAAGTCCTGAAAGAGCGGTTCATCGAGGGGCTCCTGTGCAGTCACCAAAGGGCCCAGCTACACTTCCTGGCCATGCAGAATCCAGACCTGACTTTTGCGCAATTCAAAGATAAAGCCATCCAGGCACTACCAGAGCGACAGCCCAGCCGTGCCGCACTTCCCAGGCGTCAAGCCCTCACGTACCACCAGGAGTTGGCGCCGGACGCGCCCGTTTCCGCTGAGGCCGATGCCCAGATCCTGGAAGGCGACTCCCCTGCAGGACTGCGCCTCCAGATACAGGAGCTGACCAAGAGTGTTGCTGCCCTAGCCCGGACCGTCCAATCCCTACAGGAGGCCCCCAAGGAGAAGATCCAGCTGGCTTCCAGACCAGAAGATGTCCCCTGGCAGCGACAGAGGAGAGTTCCGTCGACCAGAGGCAGAGACGACGATCGCTTTCATCGGGATGGACGACCTATCTGCCGCCACTGCCACCAGGTGGGCCATCTTGCAAGGTACTGTCATTTAAACGACCATCCCCCAGGAGTAGGACAATCAGGCCCGCAAATTTGGAGAGCCAAATACCTCGGAGGGCGACCAGTTCTCCCCATCGTGATCGACGGTATCCCCATGAACGCTTTGCTGGACACCGGTTCCCGGTGACGACTATGCCTTACATCCTTTATAAACGTTATTGGGAGGACACCGACATTACTCGTGGTCCCGATGATGATTTTACCATAATAGCTAGTAATGGTCAGCCACTGCCACAAGTGGGGTATAAAGAGGTCACCATTAAGGTGGGGCGGGTAGAATTGGAGGCCCAGGGAATTGTCATTGTTGATATTGACCGACGTGAATGTAACCCCATGATGACCATTGGTACTAATGTCATAGAAAATTGTCTTGCAGAAGTTATTGTCTTGTTGCAGCAGGTAGCAGAGACAGCTGGTTACAGTGAACAACGTGCCTTGCAGAAAGAAATCAGAGCCCTGATGCGGAGACAGCAGGTGGAGCTGACTGGTGGTGAAATTGGCCGGGTCACAGTGAGTGATTCGAACCCCATTGCGCTACCCCCCAGGAGTGAAATGTTAATATGGTGTCAGGCAGTCATAGGCCTCAGGGGTAAAGACTATCAGGCCCTGGTAGAAACTGTGTATGCAGATAATAGGCCTACCCTCCTGACAGCCAGAGGGGTGGTTGACATCTGCAAGGGGAGGGTACCAGTACATGTTCTTAACTGTGGGGAGGAAGAAGTCCACCTAACCAAATATGTCACACTTGCCAAGCTGTTTACTGTTAATAATAGTGTGATACAGGCACCCGGGCCCTTGGTCCTGTCCAATCCGGCGGAGAACAACGGCTCTGCAGGGCAATCGAAAGATTGGTGTCGAGAATTACATGTGGGCACTGATTCTACCCCATCTCACCAGATACAGGGGCCTACAGGGTGGTTCACGAGTATGAGCGGGTATTCAGCAAGCACCCCCTAGATTTTGGGCGGGTAAAAGTGATTCAACATCATATCCCCACAGGAGATCACCCACCCATAAAAGAGAGATACCGTCCTGTACCCCCAGCTCATTATCAGTGTGCCAAGGACATGTTGCGAGAGATGAAGGAGGCTGGGGTAGTGAGAGACAGTTGTAGCCCCTGGGCAGCTCCATTAGTCCTCGTTAGGAAGAAAGATGGCACCATGAGGATGTGTGTGGATTATAGGCAACTAAACCGCATTACACATAAGGATGCATACCCCCTGCCTAGGATAGAGGAGTCCTTGGCTGCTTTAAAGTCTGCTAACTACTTCTCTACCTTGGATCTCACCAGTAGGTACTGGCAGGTTCCCGTGGCAGAGGTAGACAAGGAAAAGACGGCCTTCACGACGCCAATGGGTCTCTGCGAGTTCAACTACATGCCCTACGGATTGTGTAACGCCCCGGGGACGTTCCAGAGGATGATGGAGGGCTGTCTGGGACACAAGAACTTTGAAACCGTGCTGCTATATCTGGACGATGTCAGTGTCTTCTCTAAGACCTATGAAGACCATTTGAAGCACTTGGCCGAGGTGTTTGAAGCTCTGTCCAACTTTGGCTTAAAGGTGAAACCGTCCAAATGCCATCTGCTAAAACCCAAAGTGCAGTACCTGGGCCATGTGGTGAGTGCCGAAGGAGTGGCCCCAGACCCCGACAAGGTCACGGTGATCAAGGACTGGCCGAAGCCCGGTAAACTCCATGAAGTCCGGCAGTTCCTCGGGTTGGTGGGTTACTACCGGAGGTTTATCAAGGACTTCACCAAGAAGGCCGCGCCGTTGCAAGACCTGTTGGTGGGCCAATCCAAGAAACCCAAGGGTAAGAATACCCCATTTGATTGGAACGATGGACTGGAAGGATCGTTCACCTGCTTAAAATCGGCGCTGACGGGAGAAGAGGTACTGGCCTACCATGAATATGACCAACCGTTTGTATTGTATACGGATGCCAGCAACATGGGGCTGGGAGCCGTGCTGTCCCAGGTCCAGAAGGGCAAGGAAAGAGTAATCGCTTACGCCAGCAGGAAACTTCGCCCCACTGAAAGGAACCCTGACAACTACAGTTCGTTTAAGCTGGAGTTCCTCGACGTCGTTTGGGCCGTGACGGAGAGGTTCAAGCACTACGTGGCCTCAGCAAAATTCACCATCTTCGCGGCTAATAATCCACTAACGCACTTGGACACAGCAAAATTCTGTGCCTTGGAGCAGCGGTGGATGGCCCGGTTGTCCAATTACGACTTCACCATCAAGTACCGGGCGGGGCACAAGAATGCGAATGCCGATGCATTGTCCCGAATGCCACACTTGCCCGAAACGGGGGAAGATCCAGAAGCATTTGAAGAGGTAGAGCTGCCCTCTTTCCATCCCCCCAAGGCAGCCCAGTGTTCCCATCAGGTGGAGAACAGGCGCAGGAATAAACAGGGTGCCCCGTTGAATCCCCTGCCCCATCACGGGTGGGCAGAGAACCAGGATGGTGACCCTGCGGTCCGTCGAGTGAAAGAGCTCCTGACGCAGGCAGGTTTGCATCCCGGCCCGGACGATCCACCAGAGGCATTACAGTTGTGGAAGGAGAGGGGCAAACTGTTTATTCACAATGGCAAGCTGTGCCGGAGGAGCATCGACCCACACACTCATGAATTGGTATGGCAGATCGTGGTCCCAAGACAAGATGTGCCAATGGTCCTGGGAGCGTACCACAATGGGGCAGGACACTTCGGATGGAGGAAGCTGGAAAGACTACTCCGTGGGAGGTTCTACTGGATTGGCATGAAGAAAGCCATCGAGAAGTGGTGTCGAGAGTGTGGCCCCTGTAGCCTACGCAGGAAGGATCGTGACAGCCAACGGTCTCCCTTGCAGCCCATCATCACCAAACGGCCGCTCGAGTTGGTCGCGCTGGATCACGTGAAGCTAACACCTAGCCGGTCAGGCTATGTTAGGGCTAGCGGAATGCACCAAATAATAAGATAGGTAGAATAAGGTGCGTTCGCAGCCCGGGGTCCACCGTGCAGAGATGGAACCTGCTGCCAAGTAATGACGGACTATATGGCAGTACAATGTGAATACACACGGGTTAACTTCACCCTGTGTGAAGGAAGCGAACCCTGTTAAGTCACAGGGCCGCGGTACCGCACACAAGAGCACAAGCAAGGAGTTTCCGAGCTCAGTCCTAAGACTTGGGATCTGAGTCTGTGTAGACTACTTGCGGTCGACACCGCAACTGGGGTGTAAGCGTGTAAGCCGCTGCCCAGCAATGGCAGAAGCTGGAAAAGCAGCAGCAACCCTATGCACAGAGTGAGACTGAGCAAGATGCTGGGACTGACGTCTCCGCTGAGCAGACTTCACTGTGGCTGGAGAAGAATGGGAGACCGCAGCAGAGATGGTTCGAGATTCCCCCTGTGCAGAGGCGGGAACTCGACACCTAACATTACCCCCCCTCTTAGGGCCTTCCCCTTGGACCTCGCTACGCTCAAAGGCAGCAATGAGCTGTGGAGCTCAAATGTGTTCAGCAGGCTCCCAGGACCTGTTCTCTGGGCCATAACCCTTCCAATCCACCAAATAGAATTTTTTGCCACGTACCACCTTGCACCCCAAAATAGCACCCAATGTTCCGGCATATGACTCAGAAAACCGGGACATGTATACGAGTTTCAAGAGGGACACATGAAAGGTGTCGGTGATACCCAGGCGTGGAGGAAGGGCCAGACAGTAGACCACAGGGTTAACCTGTTCGAGGACCTTGAAGGGACCCAAGTAGCGAGGCGCAAACTTAGTGGACTCAACACGCAGCCTGATGTTACGCGCGGAGAGCCACACTAAGTCACCAGGAGCAAAGGTCGGAGCGGGGCGCCGATGAGCATCGGCAGAGGACCTCATTCTCTTCTTAGAGGCCTGAATAGCATCCTGAGTGCGGTCCCAAATGTCCCATGCCTCCACAGCCCAGTCTGCCACCCTGGAGTTGGCGGAAGACATGGGCATGGGCACAGGGACACGCGGATGCTGGCCATAATTTAGGAGGAATGGAGTCTGACCGGTGGAGTCGGCTACGGCGTTGTTAAGCACAAACTTTACCCACGGTAGCAAGGATGCCGAGTAGTGTTGAGCGATACCTTCCGATATCGGAAAGTATCGGTATCGGTTTGGATCGGCCGATATTCAAAAAATATCGGATATCGCCGATACCGATACCCGATCCCAATGCAAGTCAATGGGACCAAAATATCGGAATTAAAATAAACCCTTTCTTTCCTTGTAGGTTCATTCTACATGAAGGAAAACAACTAAGAATAATGTAGGATGTATTGGGGGAGGTGGCGGAGACATTAAAGGCAATGAGGATTAGCCCAATCAAATAGAATAGCATGATTTTTTTTTTTTTAAAGACGTTCGGATTGAAAAAGATATTGACTATGTAAATTTTTTTTTATTTTGTCAGATATTGATGTTTCACTATTCCACGACCTTCCCCTTCTTTTTTTTCCTTTTCCCACACTTTCATCTTCATCATCATCAGCATCTTTGACATCAACTTCTTCACCTTATTCATCTTCTTCATCTTCTACCTATTTTTTTTTTTTTATTACATTCTTCATATTCATTTTCTTCAACTATTATTATTCTTCCTATTCTACATATTCTTTTTATTCCACTGTTATTATTCTTCCTATTCTACTTCTTCATCATATTCTCATTTGTGACAGGCATTCCTGTAGTTGTTATCTATAAAAGTTGGAAGATTACACCTTCCGTTCTGCCAGTCACAAAAGTTACATTTGTCCGCGTTCAGTTTGGCCTGCAGCATCAGGCTTTATCCAGGGGCACCACGAGGAGGAACGGACTCACCCCCATACACTGCTTAGTCTTCTTCTGCATATAATTTAGATAATATCTTTTGCTCTGATATTAAGTGTTATGCTTAATGTTCTTCTGCTCTTTGTTCTGCAGCCTCTTGTTCTTCTGCTTCTCGGTCTTCCATGTCGTCGTCTCCAGGGTCGTCGTCTTCAGTGTCGTCATCTCCGTCGTCGTCGTCTCCGCCGTCGTCGTTTCCGCCGTCGTCGTCTCCGCCGTCGTCGTCGTCTCCGCCGTCGTCGTCGTTGTCATCGGGGTGGTCTTCCGGGTCGTCGTCGTCGTCGTCGTCATCGGGGTGGTCTTCCGGGTCGTCGACTTTAGGGTCTTAAACTTGGAAATGTAGCAGAAGGTACAAGAAGGCTGAGAAAATGCCAAGAACCAGCTGATGGAACTGGAACTCGGATGGCTACCCGAAGGTTCAAGAGCCTATGGAACTACCGAGGACCAGCTGACGTTACTGGAACCCGGTTACTAAGCAGGAGGTACCCGTGCTAAAAAGCACTACCAAGGACCGCCTGACGTTGGCGGAACTCGGATACCCAGAAGGAGGCACCTAAGCCAAAGGCTCTGCCCGGAACCAGCTGATGTTACTGGAACCAGGATGGGGAGCAGAAGGTACAAGAGCAAAAGACACTGCCGAGAACCAGCTGACGGTACTGGAACCCGGATGGGTAGCCGAAGGTCCAAGAGCCAATGGAACTACCGAGGACCAGCTGACGTTACTGGAACCCGGTTACTAAGCAGGAGGTACCCGTGCCTGAAAGCACTACCAAGGACCACCTGACGTTGGTGGAACTTGGATACCCAGAAGGAGGCACCTAAGCCAAAGGCTCTGCCCGGAACCAGCTGACGTTACTGGAACCAGGATGGGGAGCAGAAGGTACAAGAGCAAAAGACACTGCCTAGAACCAGCTGACGGTGCTGGAACCAGGTGGTGGACCCGAAGGCCCACAGGAGAGGAGAGAACAGCTAGGCCGCGAGGCAGCCGCAGTTACCGAACCCCAACAGTCCTACAGGGGGAGCTGGGCCTACTGGCACTACAGAACCAGCCTTGACTACCAGTTCACGCAGCCCACATAGGAAGCTCCTAAACTGGAGGCACCCTGGAGTTGGCTAACTCGACCGCACCACGACGGGGCAAGCATAGGCGTTTCAGTGAGCTTGACACAACCCGGAAACAGCTGACGGTGCTGAAACCAGGCTTGGCACGAGGGAGTACCTGTGACAAGAACACTGCCGAGAACCAGCTGGCGGTGCTGGAACCCAGATGCGTTGCCCCAGTGTGCAAGAGCCAATGGCACGACCGAGGACCAGCTGACAGTGCTGGAACCCGGTTACTAAGCTGTAGGTGCCCGCGCTTAAAAGCACTACCAAGGACCGCCTGGCGTTGGCGGAACTCGGATACCCAGGAGGAGGCACCTAAGCCAAAGGCTCGGCCCGGAACCAGCTGACGGTGCTGGAACCAGGTGGTGGACCCGAAGGTCCACAGGAGAGGAGAGAACAGCTAGGCCGCGAGGCAGCCGCAGTTACCGAACCCCAACAGTCCTACAGGGGGAGCTGGGCCTACTGGCACTACAGAACCAGCCTTGACTACCAGTTCACGCAGCCCACATAGGAAGCTCCTAAACTGGAGGCACCCTGGAGTTGGCTAACTCGACCGCACCACGACGGGGCAAGCATAGGCGTCTCAGTGAGCTTGACACAACCCGGAAACAGCTGACGGTGCTGAAACCAGGCTTGGCACGAGGGAGTACCTGTGACAAGAACACTGCCGAGAACCAGCTGGCGGTGCTGGAACCCAGATGCGTTGCCCCAGTGTGCAAGAGCCAATGGCACGACCGAGGACCAGCTGACGGTGCTGGAACCCGGTTACTAAGCTGTAGGTGCCCGCACTTAAAAGCACTACCAAGGACCGCCTGGCGTTGGCGGAACTCGGATACCCAGGAGGAGGCACCTAAGCCAAAGGCTCGGCCCGGAACCAGCTGACGGTGCTGGAACCAGGTGGTGGACCCGAAGGTCCACTGGAGAGGAGAGAACAGCTAGGCCGCGAGGCAGCCGCAGTTACCGAACCCCAACAGTCCTACAGGGGGAGCTGGGCCTACTGGCACTACAGAACCAGCCTTGACTACCAGTTCACGCAGCCCACATAGGAAGCTCCTAAACTGGAGGCACCCTGGAGTTGGCTAACCCGACCGCACCACGACGGGGCAAGCATAGGCGTCTCAGTGAAGTTGACACAACCCAGAAACAGCTGACGGTGCTGAAACCAGGCTTGGCACGAGGGAGTACCTGTGACAAGAACACTGCCGAGAACCAGCTGGCGGTGCTGGAACCCGGATGCGTTGCCCCAGTGTGCAAGAGCCAATGGCACGACCGAGGACCAGCTGACGGTGCTGGAACCCGGTTACTAAGCTGTAGGTGCCCGCGCTTAAAAGCACTACCAAGGACCGCCTGGCGTTGGCGGAACTCGGATACCCAGGAGGAGGCACCTAAGCCAAAGGCTCGGCCCGGAACCAGCTGACGGTGCTGGAACCAGGTGGTGGACCCGAAGGTCCACAGGAGAGGAGAGAACAGCTAGGCCGCGAGGCAGCCGCAGTTACCGAACCCCAACAGTCCTACAGGGGGAGCTGGGCCTACTGGCACTACAGAACCAGCCTTGACTACCAATTCATGCAGCCCACATAGGAAGCTCCTAAACTGGAGGCACCCTGGAGTTGGCTAACCCGACCGCACCACGACGGGGCAAGCATAGGCGTCTCAGTGAAGTTGACACAACCCAGAAACAGCTGACGGTGCTGAAACCAGGCTTGGCACGAGGGAGTACCTGTGACAAGAACACTGCCGAGAACCAGCTGGCGGTGCTGGAACCCGGATGCGTTGCCCCAGTGTGCAAGAGCCAATGGCACGACCGAGGACCAGCTGACGGTGCTGGAACCCGGTTACTAAGCTGTAGGTGCCCGCGCTTAAAAGCACTACCAAGGACCGCCTGGCGTTGGCGGAACTCGGATACCCAGGAGGAGGCACCTAAGCCAAAGGCTCGGCCCGGAACCAGCTGACGGTGCTGGAACCAGGTGGTGGACCCGAAGGTCCACAGGAGAGGAGAGAACAGCTAGGCCGCGAGGCAGCCGCAGTTACCGAACCCCAACAGTCCTACAGGGGGAGCTGGGCCTACTGGCACTACAGAACCAGCCTTGACTACCAATTCACGCAGCCCACATAGGAAGCTCCTAAACTGGAGGCACCCTGGAGTTGGCTAACCCGACCGCACCACGACGGGGCAAGCATAGGCGTCTCAGTGAAGTTGACACAACCCAGAAACAGCTGACGGTGCTGAAACCAGGCTTGGCACGAGGGAGTACCTGTGACAAGAACACTGCCGAGAACCAGCTGGCGGTGCTGGAACCCGGATGCGTTGCCCCAGTGTGCAAGAGCCAATGGCACGACCGAGGACCAGCTGACGGTGCTGGAACCCGGTTACTAAGCTGTAGGTGCCCGCGCTTAAAAGCACTACCAAGGACCGCCTGGCGTTGGCGGAACTCGGATACCCAGGAGGAGGCACCTAAGCCAAAGGCTCGGCCCGGAACCAGCTGACGGTGCTGGAACCAGGTGGTGGACCCGAAGGTCCACAGGAGAGGAGAGAACAGCTAGGCCGCGAGGCAGCCGCAGTTACCGAACCCCAACAGTCCTACAGGGGGAGCTGGGCCTACTGGCACTACAGAACCAGCCTTGACTACCAATTCATGCAGCCCACATAGGAAGCTCCTAAACTGGAGGCACCCTGGAGTTGGCTAACCCGACCGCACCACGACGGGGCAAGCATAGGCGTCTCAGTGAAGTTGACACAACCCAGAAACAGCTGACGGTGCTGAAACCAGGCTTGGCACGAGGGAGTACCTGTGACAAGAACACTGCCGAGAACCAGCTGGCGGTGCTGGAACCCAGATGCGTTGCCCCAGTGTGCAAGAGCCAATGGCACGACCGAGGACCAGCTGACGGTGCTGGAACCCGGTTACTAAGCTGTAGGTGCCCGCGCTTAAAAGCACTACCAAGGACCGCCTGGCGTTGGCGGAACTCGGATACCCAGGAGAAGGCACCTAAGCCAAAGGCTCGGCCCGGAACCAGCTGACGGTGCTGGAACCAGGTGGTGGACCCGAAGGTCCACTGGAGAGGAGAGAACAGCTAGGCCGCGAGGCAGCCGCAGTTACCGAACCCCAACAGTCCTACAGGGGGAGCTGGGCCTACTGGCACTACAGAACCAGCCTTGACTACCAGTTCACGCAGCCCACATAGGAAGCTCCTAAACTGGAGGCACCCCGGAGTTGGCTAACTCGACTGCAACACGACGGGGCAAGCATAGGCGTCTCAGTGAGCTTGACACAACCCGGAAACAGCTGACGGTGCTGAAACCAGGCTTGGCACGAGGGAGTACCTGTGACAAGAACACTGCCGAGAACCAGCTGGCGGTGCTGGAACCCAGATGCGTTGCCTTGCCTATTAAAGATTGTCTTCCTAGAGCCCCAACTAGCGGTGTTGGAGCAAAGGGTAAGCAGGGGGAGATGAGTGTAGGCCGAAGCCTGCACTGGAGGCAGCTTTGTGTCTGCATTGCGTTTGCAGGACACTTTGCCGGCTACACACTGGGGGAACAGCTGGCGTTGCTGAACCCCACTAACACAATGGCGTGTGTTTTTCTCTGTGCAGCTAGCACTTGCGGGCAAAAACTAGCGATGTTAGAGCCCGTGTTGAAGCAGGAGGAGGAGGAGAGGAGCAGAGTGTAGGCCGAAGCCTAGTTGAACCAATTTCAAAGGAAACCTTTAACCCCCCCCTCAGGTGTTACAAAGTACAAGAGACACACCTTGTGCAGTATTAATGCTGCACAAGTGAAAGGTTGCTCTATTAATTTGTCTACTTGCACACGCTGAATGAAAGACGTACACAATTTACCCCATTCTACAGTCAAACTGTAGTGGATGCGTGACTTGGTTTTTTGATGAGACGCAGCACAGGTGTCCAAAATAACGCCTTGGTGCTTGGCGCAGCTTCCTGAGCGTTGTTATTTGCTGTACAGGAGTCTGCGCTCTTGTGTTATCCCTTGGCAATGCCCTGTTAGCGCTGCCCATCTTATGACATCATTTCATGTTGGCCGGTGCGGTTAACGATGGCCATAAATCCCAGACCCACAGTGTCTTTTCATAAAGCCACACTGCGGTGCTGGGATTCGTGGCCTTGAGCAGTAAATATTTTGGCCGCTCACACTCGTCCTTACACCTGCTTCAGACTGGGCGGCCTCTGCTGATCCCTTCTCGCATGCCGCGGCCATGAGGCTGCACAGTCTGAAGAAGGCGGAAGGAGATGAGTTAAGACAGGCGAAGATATGCACTGCTCGTGCCCATCAATCACACCCTCGCAGTCAAAATAAGTAAGACAACGAGGAGCATTTTATTCAGGCAGGGCGGACGAACAGGCGCAACTAGCCAACCAATGATGTCAGAAGACGGGAAGCGCTACCAAGGGGGGTGCTGCGTATCATTAGAAAGGAAAGTCACACCTCAGGGACAGTGGAATGGTCTCAAAGAGACGAATTTTGTACGTGTTGAGTTCCACGTGGGCAAGGAGAAAACATCAGCCACCTTGTACAAATGCAGCAGTACTGCTGTACAAGGTGGCTGTTATACATAGAAACACCTGGGGGTGGGGGCCAGGCTCCCTTCAATTTCAGTTCATGTGCCTGCGTGGCGTTTGCAGGTCACGTTGCAAGCTACACAGCAGGGGAACAGCTGGCGTTGCTGAACCCCACTGACACATTGACTGGTGTTTTTCTCTGTGCAGATCGCATGTCCGGGCAAAAACTGGCGGTGTTAGAGCCCAGGGTCAGCAGGAGGAGGAGAGGAGCAAAGTGTAGGCCGAAGCCTGCACTGGTGGCAGCTTTTGGTCGGTTGTGCCAGCGTGGCTTGTGCTGGACACGATGCCGGCTACACAGCGGGGGAACAGCTGGCGGTGCTGAACCCCACTAACACATTGGCTGGTGTTTTTCTCTGTGCAGCTAGCATTTCCGGGCAAAAACTAGCGTTGTTAGAGCCCAGGGTCAGCAGGAGGAGGAGAGGAGCAGAGTGTAGGCCGAAGCCTAGTTGAACCAATTTCAAAGGTTACCTTTAACCCCCCCTCAGGTGTTACAAAGTACAAGAGCCACTCCTTCTGCAGCATTAATGCTGCACAAGTAAAAGGTTGCTCTATTAATTTGTCTACTTGCACACGCTGAATGCAACACGTACACTATTTAGCCCATTATACTGTTAAACAGTAGTGGAGGCGTGACTTGTCTTTTTAAAGAAAAGCAGCACAGGTGTCGAAAATAACACCTTTTTGCATGGGCGCAGCTTCCTGAGCGTTGTTAGTTGCTGTACAGGAGTCTGCGCTCTTGTGATCCCTTGGCTATGCGCTGTGAGCGCTTCCTGTCTTATGACCTCATTTCATGTTGGCCGTTGCGGTTAGCGGTGGACATGAATCCCAGACCCACAGTGTTTTTTTAAAAAATCACACTGCGGTGCTGGGATTCTTGCCCTTGTGCACTAAATATGTTTGCCGCTCACACATGTCCTTACACCTGCTTCAGACTGGGCGGCCTCATCTGATCCCTTATCGCATGCCGCGGCCATGAGGACACCCAGTCTGAAGAAGGCGGAAGGAGGTGACTTAAAACAGGCGAACATATGCACTGCACATGCCCATCAATAACACCCTTGCATCCAAAATATGAGACAACGAGGGGCGTTGTGTCGGGCAGGGCGGACGCACAGGCACAGGCAGCCAACCAATGATGTCAGAAGACGGGCAGCGCTAACAATGGGGGTGCTGCGTGTCATTAAAAAGGAAAGTCACACCTCAGGGACATTAGCATTGGTCTCTAATGAGACAAATTTTGTACGTGTTGAGTTCCACGTGGGCAAGGAGAAAACATCAGCCACCTTGTACAAATGCAGCAGTACTGCTGTACAAGGTGGCTGTTATACATAGAAACACCTGGGGGTGGGGGCCAGGCTCCCTTCAATTTCAGTTCATGTGCCTGCGTGGCGTTTGCAGGTCACGTTGCAAGCTACACAGCAGGGGAACAGCTGGCGTTGCTGAACCCCACTGACACATTGACTGGTGTTTTTCTCTGTGCAGATCGCATGTCCGGGCAAAAACTGGCGGTGTTAGAGCCCAGGGTCAGCAGGAGGAGGAGAGGAGCAAAGTGTAGGCCGAAGCCTGCACTGGTGGCAGCTTTTGGTCGGTTGTGTCAGCGTGGCTTGTGCTGGACACGATGCCGGCTACACAGCGGGGGAACAGCTGGCGGTGCTGAACCCCACTAACACATTGGCTGGTGTTTTTCTCTGTGCAGCTAGCATTTCCGGGCAAAAACTAGCGTTGTTAGAGCCCAGGGTCAGCAGGAGGAGGAGAGGAGCAGAGTGTAGGCCGAAGCCTAGTTGAACCAATTTCAAAGGTTACCTTTAACCCCCCCTCAGGTGTTACAAAGTACAAGAGCCACTCCTTCTGCAGCATTAATGCTGCACAAGTAAAAGGTTGCTCTATTAATTTGTCTACTTGCACACGCTGAATGCAACACGTACACTATTTAGCCCATTATACTGTTAAACAGTAGTGGAGGCGTGACTTGTCTTTTTAAAGAAAAGCAGCACAGGTGTCGAAAATAACACCTTTTTGCATGGGCGCAGCTTCCTGAGCGTTGTTAGTTGCTGTACAGGAGTCTGCGCTCTTGTGATCCCTTGGCTATGCGCTGTGAGCGCTTCCTGTCTTATGACCTCATTTCATGTTGGCCGTTGCGGTTAGCGGTGGACATGAATCCCAGACCCACAGTGTTTTTTTAAAAAATCACACTGCGGTGCTGGGATTCTTGCCCTTGTGCACTAAATATGTTTGCCGCTCACACATGTCCTTACACCTGCTTCAGACTGGGCGGCCTCATCTGA
Organism: Ranitomeya imitator; assembly: GCF_032444005.1. Classification (NCBI taxonomy): domain Eukaryota; kingdom Metazoa; phylum Chordata; class Amphibia; order Anura; family Dendrobatidae; genus Ranitomeya; species Ranitomeya imitator. The sequence continues at coordinate 651,593,677 of NC_091286.1, forward strand.
TCCCTTATCGCATGCCGCGGCCATGAGGACACCCAGTCTGAAGAAGGCGGAAGGAGGTGACTTAAAACAGGCGAACATATGCACTGCACATGCCCATCAATAACACCCTTGCATCCAAAATATGAGACAACGAGGGGCGTTGTGTCGGGCAGGGCGGACGCACAGGCACAGGCAGCCAACCAATGATGTCAGAAGACGGGCAGCGCTAACAATGGGGGTGCTGCGTGTCATTAAAAAGGAAAGTCACACCTCAGGGACATTAGCATTGGTCTCTAATGAGACAAATTTTGTACGTGTTGAGTTCCACGTGGGCAAGGAGAAAACATCAGCCACCTTGTACAAATGCAGCAGTACTGCTGTACAAGGTGGCTGTTATACATAGAAACACCTGGGGGTGGGGGCCAGGCTCCCTTCAATTTCAGTTCATGTGCCTGCGTGGCGTTTGCAGGTCACGTTGCAAGCTACACAGCAGGGGAACAGCTGGCGTTGCTGAACCCCACTGACACATTGACTGGTGTTTTTCTCTGTGCAGATCGCATGTCCGGGCAAAAACTGGCGGTGTTAGAGCCCAGGGTCAGCAGGAGGAGGAGAGGAGCAAAGTGTAGGCCGAAGCCTGCACTGGTGGCAGCTTTTGGTCGGTTGTGCCAGCGTGGCTTGTGCTGGACACGATGCCGGCTACACAGCGGGGGAACAGCTGGCGGTGCTGAACCCCACTAACACATTGGCTGGTGTTTTTCTCTGTGCAGCTAGCATTTCCGGGCAAAAACTAGCGGTGTTTGAGCCCAGGGTCAGCAGGAGGAGGAGAGGAGCAAAGTGTAGGCCGAAGCCTGCACTGGTGGCAGCTTTTGGTCGGTTGTGCCAGCGTGGCTTTTCCTGGACACGATGCCGGCTACACAGCGGGGGAACAGCGGGCGTTGCTGAACCCCACTAACACATTGGCTGGTGTTTTTCTCTGTGCAGCTAGCATTTCCGGGCAAAAACTAGCGTTGTTAGAGCCCAGGGTCAGCAGGAGGAGGAGAGGAGCAGAGTGTAGGCCGAAGCCTAGTTGAACCTATTTCAAAGGTTACCTTTAACCCCCCCCTCAGGTGTTGCAAGGTACAAGAGCCACACCTTGTGCAGCATTAATGCTGCACAAGTAAAAGGTTGGTCTATTTAATTTGCTCCTTGCACACGATGAATAAAACACGTACACTATTTAGCCCATTATACTGTCAAACAGTAGTGGAGGCGTGACTTTCCTTTTTACGGAGATGCAGCACAGGTGTCAAAATTAACACATAGCTGCTGTGCGCAGATTCCTGAGCGTTGTTATTTGCTGTACAGGAGTCTGCGCTATTGTGTGATCCCTTGGCCATGCGCTGTGAGCACTTACTGTCTTCTGACCTCATTTTATGTTGGCCGTTGCGGTTAGCGATGGACATGAATCCCAGACCCACAGTGTGTTTTCAAAAAATCACACTGCGTGGCTGGGATTCGTGGCCTTGTGCAGTAAATATGTTTGACGCTCACACATGTCCTTACACCTGCTTCAGACTGGGCGGCCTCATCTGATCCCTTATCGCCTGCCGCGGCCATGAGGACATCCAGTCTGAAGAAGGCGGAAGGAGATGAGTGAACACAGGCAAACATATGCACTGCACATGCCCATCAATCACACCCTCGCTGTCCAAAAAAATAAGACACCGAGGGGCGTTGTTTCGAGCAGGGGAGATGCACAGGCGCAGCCAGCTAACCAATGATGTCAAAAGACGGGCAGCGCTAACAAGGGTGGTGCTGCGTGTCATTACAAAGGAAAGTCACACCTCAGGGACATTGTAATGGTCTCTAATGAGACACATTTTGTACGTGTTGAGTTCCACGTGGGCAAGGAGAAAAAGTCAGCCACCTTGTACAAATGCAGCAGTACTGCTGTACAAGGTGGCTGTTATACATAGAAACACCTGGGGGTGGGGGGCAGGCTCCCTTCAATTTCAGTTCATGTGCCTGCGTGGCGTTTGCAGGTCACGTTGCAAGCTACACAGCAGGGGAACAGCTGGCGTTGCTGAACCCCACTGACACATTGACTGGTGTTTTTCTCTGTGCAGATTGCATGTCCGGGCAAAAACTAGCGGTGTTAGAGCCCAGGGTCAGCAGGAGGAGGAGAGGAGCAAAGTGTAGGCCGAAGCCTGCACTGGTGGCAGCTTTTGGTCGGTTGTGCCAGCGTGGCTTTTGCTGGACACGATGCCGGCTACACAGCAGGGAAACAGCTGGCGTTGCTGAACCCCACTAACACATTGGCTGGTGTTTTTCTCTGTGCAGCTAGCATTTCCGGGCAAAAACTAGCGGTGTTAGAGCCCAGGGTCAGCAGGAGGAGGGGAGGAGCAAAGTGTAGGCCGAAGCCTGCACTGGTGGCAGCTTTTGGTCGGTTGTGCCAGCGTGGCTTTTCCTGGACACGATGCCGGCTACACAGCGGGGGAACAGCGGGCGTTGCTGAACCCCACTAACACATTGGCTGGTGTTTTTCTCTGTGCAGCTAGCATTTCCGGGCAAAAACTAGCGTTGTTAGAGCCCAGGGTCAGCAGGAGGAGGAGAGGAGCAGAGTGTAGGCCGAAGCCTAGTTGAACCTATTTCAAAGGTTACCTTTAACCCCCCCCTCAGGTGTTGCAAGGTACAAGAGCCACACCTTGTGCAGCATTAATGCTGCACAAGTAAAAGGTTGCTCTATTTAATTTGCTCCTTGCACACGATGAATAAAACACGTACACTATTTAGCCCATTATACTGTCAAACAGTAGTGGAGGCGTGACTTTCCTTTTTACGGAGATGCAGCACAGGTGTCAAAATTAACACATAGCTGCTGTGCGCAGATTCCTGAGCGTTGTTATTTGCTGTACAGGAGTCTGCGCTATTGTGTGATCCCTTGGCCATGCGCTGTGAGCGCTTACTGTCTTCTGACCTCAATTTATGTTGGCCGTTGCGGTTAGCGATGGACATGAATCCCAGACCCACAGTGTGTTTTCAAAAAATCACACTGCGTGGCTGGGATTCGTGGCCTTGTGCAGTAAATATGTTTGACGCTCACACATGTCCTTACACCTGCTTCAGACTGGGCGGCCTCATCTGATCCCTTATCGCCTGCCGCGGCCATGAGGACACCCAGTCTGAAGAAGGCGGAAGGAGATGAGTGAACACAGGCAAACATATGCACTGCACATGCCCATCAATCACACCCTCGCTGTCCAAAGAAATAAGACACCGAGGGGCGTTGTTTCGAGCAGGGGAGATGCACAGGCGCAGCCAGCTAACCAATGATGTCAAAAGACGGGCAGCGCTAACAAGGGTGGTGCTGCGTGTCATTACAAAGGAAAGTCACACCTCAGGGACAGTGGAATGGTCTCTAATGAGACACATTTTGTACGTGTTGAGTTCCACGTGGGCAAGGAGAAAAAGTCAGCCACCTTGTACAAATGCAGCAGTACTGCTGTACAAGGTGGCTGTTATACATAGAAACACCTGGGGGTGGGGGGCAGGCTCCCTTCAATTTCAGTTCATGTGCCTGCGTGGCGTTTGCAGGTCACGTTGCAAGCTACACAGCAGGGGAACAGCTGGCGTTGCTGAACCCCACTGACACATTGACTGGTGTTTTTCTCTGTGCAGATTGCATGTCCGGGCAAAAACTAGCGGTGTTAGAGCCCAGGGTCAGCAGGAGGAGGAGAGGAGCAAAGTGTAGGCCGAAGCCTGCATTGGTGGCAGCTTTTGGTTCCGTTGTGCCAGTGTGGCTTTTGCTGGACACGATGCCGGCTACACAGCAGGGAAACAGCTGGCGTTGCTGAACCCCACTAACACATTGGCTGGTGTTTTTCTCTGTGCAGCTAGCATTTCCGGGCAAAAACTAGCGGTGTTAGAGCCCAGGGTCAGCAGGAGGAGGAGAGGAGCAAAGTGTAGGCCGAAGCCTGCACTGGTGGCAGCTTTTGGTCGGTTGTGCCAGCGTGGCTTGTGCTGGACACGATGCAAGCTACACAGCAGGGAAACAGCTGGCGTTGCTGAACCCCACTAACACATTGGCTGGTGTTTTTCTCTGTGCAGCTAGCATTTCCGGGCAAAAACTAGCGTTGTTAGAGCCCAGGGTCAGCAGGAGGAGGAGAGGAGCAGAGTGTAGGCCGAAGCCTAGTTGAACCAATTTCAAAGGTTACCTTTAACCCCCCCTCAGGTGTTACAAAGTACAAGAGCCACTCCTTCTGCAGCATTAATGCTGCACAAGTAAAAGGTTGCTCTATTAATTTGTCTACTTGCACACGCTGAATGCAACACGTACACTATTTAGCCCATTATACTGTTAAACAGTAGTGGAGGCGTGACTTGTCTTTTTAAAGAAAAGCAGCACAGGTGTCGAAAACAACACCTTTTTGCATGGGCGCAGCTTCCTGAGTGTTGTTAGTTGCTGTACAGGAGTCTGCGCTCTTGTGATCCTTTGGCCATGTGCTGTGAGCGCTTCCTGTCTTATGACCTCATTTCATGTTGGCCGTTGCGGTTAGCGGTGGACATGAATCCCAGACCCACAGTGTGTTTTGAAAAAATCACACTGCGGTGCTGGGATTCGTGCCCTGGTGCACTAAATATGTTTGCCACTCACACATGTCCTTACACCTGCTTCAGACTGGGCGGCCTCATCTGATCCCTTCTCGCATGCCGCGGCCATGAGGCTGCACAGTCTGAAGAAGGCGGAAGGAGATGAGTTAAGACAGGCGAAGATATGCACTGCTCGTGCCCATCAATCACACCCTCGCAGTCAAAATAATTAAGACAACGAGGAGCATTTTATTCAGGCAGGGCGGACGCACAGGCGCAACTAGCCAACCGATGATGTCAGAAGACGGGAAGCGCTACCAAGGGGGGTGCTGCGTATCATTAGAAAGGAAAGTCACACCTCAGGGACAGTGGAATGGTCTCAAAGAGACACATTTTGTACGTGTTGAGTTCCACGTGGGCAAGGATAAAAAGTCAGCCACCTTGTACAAATGCAGCAGTACTGCTGTACAAGGTGGCTGTTATACATAGAAACACCTGGGGGAGAGGGGGCCAGGCTCCCTTCAATTTCAGTTCATGTGCCTGCGTGGCGTTTGCAGGACACGTTGCCAGCTACACAGCAGGGGAACAGCTGGCGTTGCTGAACCCCACTAACACATTGGCTGGTGTTTTTCTCTGTGCAGCTAGCAGTTCCGGGCAAAAACTAGCGGTGTTTGAGCCCAGGGTCAGCAGGAGGAGGAGAGGAGCAAAGTGTAGGCCGAAGCCTGCACTGGTGGAAGCTTTTGGTCGGTTGTGCCAGCGTGGCTTGTGCTGGACATGATGCCGACTACACAGCAGGGGAACAGCTGGCGGTGCTGAACCCCACTGACACATCACCTAGTGTTTTTTCTGTGTAGACAACACTTCCAGGTGTCAACTGACAGTGTTGAAACCCAGGGAATCAAAGAGGAGCAGAGTGTAGGCCGAAGCCTGCAGTGGAGCAAGTGTAAAGGGAACCTTTAACCCCCCCCCCCCCAGGCATTTGTTGCTGAAAGAGCCATCTTGTACAGCAGTAATACTGCACATGGAAAATGGTGGCTCCGAAAATAATGCTCCTTGCAAACGCTGAAGTACACACTCATATAATGTGTCCCCTCACACCGTCAAACCATCCCGGAAGTGGGACTTTCCTTTGTAATGTGACACAGCACAGCCGTCATTCCAACCCCCTTGGTGCCGTGCGCCACCTCCTCAACGTTGTTTGGTTCTGTCACGGAGCCCGCGCTGTAATGTTATCCCTTGGCCATGCACAGTTAGCGGTGCCCGTCTTCTGACATCATTTAGGTGTCAGGCTGGCAGTGCCTGTGCGTCAAAGCTGCCCGAGATCCAACCTTGCAGTGTCATCAAATGTAATCCCACTGCGGGCCAGGGATCCATGGGCATGCGCAGTGCATATCATCGCCTCTCACTCACCTCCTTCATGCTTCTTCAGACTGTGCGGCGTCACGGCCGTGGCATGCTATTAGGGATCAGCTGACGCCGCCTAGTCTGAAGAAGCATGAAGAAGGGGAATGAGAGGCTAGTATATGCACTGCGCATGGCCATGGATACCAGGCCCACTGTGGGATCACATTAGACGACACTGCGAGGTGGGATTTCGGGCAGCGTGGACGCACAGGCGCAGCCAGGACGACAACAAATGATGTCAGAGGACGGGCAGCGCAAACTGTGCATGGCCAAGGGATAACATAACAGTGCAGGGTCCATGACGGAATCAAAATATATAACAGAAAGCATGGAAAGTCTACTTCTAAAGCAGATAGATGAAGCTGCAACCCATAATGAGGTCCTGGTTATGGGGGACTTTAACTACCCGGATATTAACTGGGAAACAGAAACCTGTGAAACCCATAAAGGCAACAGGTTTCTGCTAATAACCAAGAAAAATTATCTTTCACAATTGGTGCAGAATCCAACCAGAGGAGCAGCACTTTTAGACCTAATACTATCTAATAGACCTGACAGAATAACAAATCTGCAGGTGGTTGGGCATTTAGGAAATAGCGACCACAATATTGTGCAGTTTCACCTGTCTTTCACTAGGGGGACTTGTCAGGGAGTCACAAAAACATTGAACTTTAGGAAGGCAAAGTTTGAACAGCTTAGAGATGCCCTTAATCTGGTAGACTGGGACAATATCCTCAGAAATGAGAATACAGATAATAAATGGGAAATGTTTAAGAACATCCTAAATAGGCAGTGTAAGCGGTTTATACCTTGTGGGAATAAAAGGACTAGAAATAGGAAAAACCCAATGTGGCTAAACAAAGAAGTAAGACAGGCAATTAACAGTAAAAAGAAAGCATTTGCACTACTAAAGCAGGATGGCACCATTGAAGCTCTAAAAAACTATAGGGAGAAAAATACTTTATCTAAAAAACTAATTAAAGCTGCCAAAAAGGAAACAGAGAAGCACATTGCTAAGGAGAGTAAAACTAATCCCAAACTGTTCTTCAACTATATCAATAGTAAAAGAATAAAAACTGAAAATGTAGGCCCCTTAAAAAATAGTGAGGAAAGAATGGTTGTAGATGACGAGGAAAAAGCTAACATATTAAACACCTTCTTCTCCACGGTATTCACGGTGGAAAATGAAATGCTAGGTGAAATCCCATGAAACAATGAAAACCCTATATTAAGGGTCACCATTCTAACCCAAGAAGAGGTGCGAAACCGGCTAAATAAGATTAAAATAGATAAATCTCCGGGTCCGGATGGCATACACCCACGAGTACTAAGAGAACTAAGTAATGTAATAGATAAACCATTATTTCTTATTTTTAGTGACTCTATAGCGTCAGGGTCTGTTCCGCAGGACTGGCGCATAGCAAATGTGGTGCCAATATTCAAAAAGGGCTCTAAAAGTGAACCTGGAAATTATAGGCCAGTAAGTCTAACCTCTATTGTTGGTAAAATATTTGAAGGGTTTCTGAGGGATGTTATTCTGGATTATCTCAATGAGAATAACTGTTTAACTCCATATCAGCATGGGTTTATGAGAAATCGCTCCTGTCAAACCAATCTAATCAGTTTTTATGAAGAGGTAAGCTATAGACTGGACCACGGTGAGTCATTGGACGTGGTATATCTCGATTTTTCCAAAGCGTTTGATACCGTGCCGCACAAGAGGTTGGTACACAAAATGAGAATGCTTGGCCTGGGGGAAAATGTGTGTAAATGGGTTAGTAACTGGCTTAGTGATAGAAAGCAGAGGGTGGTTATAAATGGTATAGTCTCTAACTGGGTCGCTGTGACCAGTGGGGTACCGCAGGGGTCAGTATTGGGACCTGTTCTCTTCAACATATTCATTAATGATCTGGTAGAAGGTTTACACAGTAAAATATCGATATTTGCAGATGATACAAAACTATGTAAAGCAGTTAATACAAGAGAAGATAGTATTCTGCTACAGATGGATCTGGATAAGTTGGAAACTTGGGCTGAAAGGTGGCAGATGAGGTTTAACAATGATAAATGTAAGGTTATACACATGGGAAGAGGGAATCAATATCACCATTACACACTGAACGGGAAACCACTGGGTAAATCTGACAGGGAGAAGGACTTGGGGATCCTAGTTAATGATAAACTTACCTGGAGCAGCCAGTGCCAGGCAGCAGCTGCCAAGGCAAACAGGATCATGGGGTGCATTAAAAGAGGTCTGGATACACATGATGAGAGCATTATACTGCCTCTGTACAAATCCCTAGTTAGACCGCACATGGAGTACTGTGTCCAGTTTTGGGCACCGGTGCTCAGGAAGGATATAATGGAACTAGAGAGAGTACAAAGGAGGGCAACAAAATTAATAAAGGGGATGGGAGAACTACAATACCCAGATAGATTAGCGAAATTAGGATTATTTAGTCTAGAAAAAAGACGACTGAGGGGCGATCTAATAACCATGTATAAGTATATAAGGGGACAATACAAATATCTCGCTGAGGATCTGTTTATACCAAGGAAGGTGACGGGCACAAGGGGGCATTCTTTGCGTCTGGAGGAGAGAAGGTTTTTCCACCAACATAGAAGAGGATTCTTTACTGTTAGGGCAGTGAGAATCTGGAATTGCTTGCCTGAGGAGGTGGTGATGGCGAACTCAGTCGAGGGGTTCAAGAGAGGCCTGGATGTCTTCCTGGAGCAGAACAACATTGTATCATACAATTATTAGGTTCTGTAGAAGGACGTAGATCTGGGTATTTATTATGATGGAATATAGGCTGAACTGGATGGACAAATGTCTTTTTTCGGCCTTACTAACTATGTTACTATGTTACTATGTTAAACAACGCTAAGGAGGCAGCGCACGGTGCCAAGGGGGTAGCAATGACGGCTGTGCTGCGTCACATTACAAAGGAAAGTCCCACCTCTGGGACGGTTGGACGGTGTGAGGGGACACATTACATGAGTGTGTAGTTCAGCGTTTCCAAGGAGCATAATTTCAAGAGCGACCTTTCCCTTGTGCAGTATTAGTGCTGCACATGGTGGCTCTTTCAGTAACAAACGCCTAGGGGGGGGGGGGACAGGTCCCCTTACATTTTAGTTGTGCCAGCGTGGCGGTCGCATGACACGTTGCCGGATACACAGCTGGGGATCAGCTGACGTTACTGAACCCCAATAACAGAGGAGCGACTGTTGACTGTGCACACAGCACTTCCAGGCACCAACTGGCGGTGTTAGAGCCCAGGGACAGCAGGAGGAGCAGATTGGAGGTATTACCGCACACACAGCTGGGGATCAGCTGACGTTACTGAACCCCAATAACAGAGGAGCGACTGTTGACTGTGCACACAGCACTTCCAGGCACCAACTGACGGTGTTAGAGCCCAGGGACAGCAGGAGGAGCAGATTGGAGGTATTACCGCACACACAGCTGGGGATCAGCTGACGTTACTGAACCCCAATAACAGAGGAGCGACTGTTGACTGTGCACACAGCACTTCCAGGCACCAACTGGCGGTGTTAGAGCCCAGGGACAGCAGGAGGAGCAGATTGGAGGTATTACCGCACACACAGCTGGGGATCAGCTGACGTTACTGAACCCCAATAACAGAGGAGCGACTGTTGACTGTGCACACAGCACTTCCAGGCACCAACTGGCGGTGTTAGAGCCCAGGGACAGCAGGAGGAGCAGATTGGAGGTATTACCGCACACACAGCTGGGGATCAGCTGACGTTACTGAACCCCAATAACAGAGGAGCGACTGTTGACTGTGCACACAGCACTTCCAGGCACCAACTGGCGGTGTTAGAGCCCAGGGACAGCAGGAGGAGCAGAGGAACAGAGTGTAGGCCGAAGCCTGATTGGAGCAAGTTGAAAGGGAACCTTTAACCCCCCCCCAAGACGTTTGTAGCTGAAAGAGCCATCTTGTGCAGCGCTAAGGATGCAAAAGGAAAAGGTTGCTCTTTTAATTATGCTCCTTGCAAACACAGAAGTAAACACTAAAAATGTGTCCCCTTATACCGTTAAACCGTCACGGAGGTGCGAATTTCCTTCGTAATGGGACACAGCACAGCTGTCATTCCTATCCCCTTGGTGCCGTGTGCTGCCTCCTCAGCGTTGTTTTAAGCTGTCACGGAGCCTGCGCTGTTCTGTTAGCCCTTGGCCATGCCCAATTAGCGCTGCCTGTCTTCTGACATAATTTGGTGTCAGGCTGTCAGTGCCTGTGCGTCCACGCTGCTCCAGATCCCACCTCGCAGTCTCGTCTAACGTAATCCCACTGCGGGCCTTGGATCCATGGGCATGCACAGTGCATATCCTCGACTCTCACTCCCCTCCTTCCCTCTTCTTCAGACTGTGCGTTGTCACGGCCGTGGCATGCTATTAGGGATCAGCTGACGGCGCACAGTCTAAAGAAGGCGGAGGGAAATGAGCGAGAGCCCGAGGGGAAGATATGCACTGCGCATGCCCATGGATCCCAGGCCCGCAGTGTGACTCAATCAGAAGACACTGCGAGGCGGGATCTATGGCAGCGCGGCCGCACAGGCGCAGCCAGCCTGACACCAAATTATGTCAGAAGACAGGCAGCGCAAATAGGGCATGGCCAAGGGATAACAGAACAGCGCAGGCTCCGTGACAGCTTAAAACAACGCTGAGGAGGCAGCGCATGGCACCAAGGGGGTAGGAATGACGGCTGTGCTGCGTCACATTACGAAGGAAAGTCCCAGCTCCGGGACGGTATAACGGTAACAGTGAACACATTTTATAAGTGTTAAGTTCTGCGTGTGCAAGGAGCCAAAAAAAAATATCTACCTTTTCCTTGTGCAGCATTACTGCTGCACAAGATGGCTCTTTCAGTAACAAACGACGGGGGGGGGGGGGAGGGGGGGGGCAGGTTCCCTTACATTCAGGTTGTTGTGCCAGCGTAGCGGTCGCAGGACACATTGCCGGCTACACAGCTGGGGATCAGCTGACGTTACTGAAACCCAATAACACTGGGTCGTATGTTTTGACTGTGCAGCCTGCACTTCTGAGCCGCAACTGGCGGTGTTGGAGCCCAGGAATAGCAGTTCAGGTGGTAGAAAGATGAACACAGCAGAAGACCTGGATGACACCCAATTAATTAATCAGGCAGAGGAGTGGCAAATTCCTGCGAGATCCAGGCCTGGTTCATTTTCAGGAAAGTAAGCCGGTCAACGTTATCGGAGGATAGTCGCATGCGACGGTCTGTTAGTACACCACCTGCGGCACTAAAGACACGTTCCGATAAGACACTAGCCGCAGGGCAAGCCAGCACCTCCAATGCATACTGGCTTAGCTCTGGCCATGTATTCAGCTTAGAGAAAACTTGAACGGGGAAGAGCCGTCGGGGAGTACAGTAAGAGGGCAAGCCATGTAGTCTGTCACCATCTGACGGAACCGTTGCCTCCTGCTGACTGGAGCCGCCGGTGATGGTGTAGACATTTGGGGCGGGCACACAAAAGTGTGCCAGAGTTGTGCCATACTCGGCTTGCCTTGGGCAGAGGCACTGCTTCTGCTCCCTCTTTGGGCAGAGCCTCCCCCACTGCCTCGACGCACTGAGCTGCTTTGTAAAGCACTAGCAGCACTCCTCTCAGTTGGACAGGAGAAGATGATGGAATTCACCAGTGTGTCGTGGTACTCCTGCAATTTACGCTCCCGGGTCAACGCAGGGATGAGGTTTTGGACGTTGTCCCGGTAGCGAGGATCGAGGAGGGTGAACACCCAATAATCAGGCATGTTGAGAATGTGGTCGATGCGGCGGTCGTTTCTCAGGCACTGCAGCATAAAATCCACCATGTGCTGCAGAGTGCCAACCGGCCCAGAAACGCTGTCCCCTGCTTGAGACATGATCTCTGCCCGCTCGTCATCACCCCACCCTCGCTGTACACACTGACCACTGGACAATTGTGTTGCTCCCTCCTCTGGACGGAGCTCTTCCTCGTCCATTGACTCCTCCTCATCCTCCTCACAAATTGGCCCCTGCGTACCCCTTTGTGAGGAACCACGTGGCGCTGACTCTCCAGAAGCTGATGGAAAAGGTGACTCCTCATCCTCCACCTCTTCCACCACATCATCCCTTAACCCTTGCAAAGTTTGCTGAAGCAGGCAGATAAGGGGGACAGTCATGCTGACTAGTGCATCATCTGCACTTGCCATCCGCGTGGAATAATCAAAAGGACGCAAAACCTGGCAGACGTCCTTCAGAGTGGCCCACTCTGTGGTTGTGAAGTCTGATCGGCGCTGACTGCGACTTCTTTGCGCCTGATGCAGCTGGTACTCCATAACTGCTTGCTGCTGCTCACACAACCGCTCCAACATATGTAACGTGGAATTCCACCGGGTAGGTAGGTCACATATGATGCGGTGTTCCGGAAGGCGGAATCTGCGCTGCAGAGCAGCAATGCGGGATCTGGCCAAGCTGGAACGCCGCAAGTGAGCACACTCTAGGCGGACCTTGTGCAGCAGGGCATCAAGATCCGGATAGTCCCTCAGAAAACTCTGCACAACCAAATTGAGCACGTGTGCCAGACATGGGATGTGAGTGAGGTTGCCAAGGGCCAAAGCTGCCACCAGATTTCGGCCATTGTCACACACTACCATGCCTGGCTGGAGATTCGCTGGCAGTAACCACACATCGCTCTCCTGCTTGATGGCATTCCAGAGCTCCTGCACTGTGTGGCTTCGATGCCCCAATGAAACTAGTTTCAAGACGGCCTGCTGACGTTTGGCCACGGCTGTGCTCATGTCGGTCATAGGTAAACGTTCACGGGTCCATGTGGGGGTGGACTGTGACGGATCCTGCAGAGAGGAATCAGAGGAACTGGTGTAAGAGGAGGAGTCGATGCGTACAGACTGGATTCCTGCAATCCTTGGAGTGGGCAGGACACGTCCTGCGCCACTCGCACGATCTGTACCTGGCTCAACAACATTAACCCAATGGGCAGTGAGGGAAACATATCGCCCCTGTCCATGCTGACTGGTCCACGCATCGGTGGTGAGGTGGACCTTGCTACTGACGGCGTTCAGTAGCGCATGTTTTATGTTTGCCTCAACATGCCTGTGCAGGGCAGGGACAGCCTGCCTGCTGAAGTAAAAGCGGCTGGGCACCTTGTACTGTGGGACTGCCAATGCCATCAAGTCACGGAAGCTGTCAGTCTCCACCAGCCTGAACGAGAGCATTTCCAGGGACAACAGTTTGGCAATGCCTGCATTCAGAGCCTGTGCTCGGGGGTGGTTGGCCGAGAATGCCCGCCTTTTCTCCCATGCCTGTACTACCGATGGCTGTAGAGTAGACTGGGAGTGTGAGGATGACTGGGAAGGTGGTGCTGTGGGTGGAATTACACAAGGTCTCTGGGAGGAAGCCAAACCAGCTGTGCGTGAGCTGGAGGAAGAGGCAACACGAGCTGAAGAGGTGGTAGCTGCCGCTGTTGGTTGGCCTACATCTTCAGTGTGTTTCTGTAACTCCACCGCGTGCCTGGTCCGCACATGTTTCCACATATTTGTGGTATTGAGGTTGCTGACATTTTTCCCTCTTTTTACTTTCTGATGACACAGCTTGCATTTGACAAAACAAATGTCATCTGCAACTGTGTCAAAAAAGGACCAGGCACTGCAAGTCTTGGGAGCGCCCTTTTTGGCTTTGGAAAGAGACAGGCTCCTAACGGGTGCCAAAGTGGAGGCTACAGGCTCCGCAGTCTTCCTCCTCCCTCTCCCTCTTTGGCCCGTAAGAGGAAGCTCTTCCTCTGAGCTGCTCCCACTACCTTCCTGTTCCTCACGCCACGATGGGTCAAGGACCTCATCATCTCCACTACCCTCTGCCACCAACTGCTCCTCCTGGGTAGTCTCAGCAGCACAGTACGCACGAGAAAGCGGCACCTGAGTTTCATCATCAGATGCGTACTGCGCTGTGGTCACCGGAGGCACTGGCCCACCTGCCTCTTCAGAGTCAGAGAGAAAAAGGTGTTGGGCATCACTGCACACTGCCTCTTCTTCCATTTCTCCAATGCTGCTTGGCTGGCCCCCTGTTTCCAAGCCAAGAGATTCAGAGAACAGAAGTAGAGACGGCTCCTGTCCTGGGCTCTCTGACTGCCTGGCCAATTTGGCAGGTGGTGAAGAGACAGATGGCTGCTCTCCAGTGCTCTGTGCCTGAGAGGATGTGGCACTAACTGAAGTCGATGCCAAGGCGTTAGCTGCCATCCACCCGACAACGGCTTCAATTTGGTCTTCACGCAGCAGCGGTGCACGGCGCTCTCCGACAAAGCTGCGCATGAAGGACTGTTCCCTGCTGAAACTGAGTGACGACGAGTCACCGGCGCCCGCAGCAGGCACAGAATCACCACGTCCTCTCCCTGCTCCTCTCCCTGCTCCGCGCCCACGCCCACGTGCCTTACTCCCTGCCCTCTTCATCTTGGTTGACAGATAAAGATAAGCAGAAAAGTACTAAGGCCTTAGTGTGCTTATTCCTGAAATGCTCCTCCTAACAGGTGTAAGAAACACTAATGTTGTAAATTGTGGACTAAACTTTATTATTTTTCAAATGTGGCCTACACAAGTGTTAAGTTGTGTTTGGTGAACTTAACTTTTTTTTTGGTGCAGATCGGGCTACAGAGCTAGTTTAAATCACACGGAGACCGTGCAGACAGCCGTAAACGGCGCTGCAAGGCCAAAAAACCCTCCTCTAGGTTATCCTATATAGTGTTTTTCCACTATTTAGCTGGATACAAGTGGAAAGACACTAATAGGAATTTTTTTTTTCAAATTTTAAACTGGCTGCACTATTTGAAAAAAAGGAAATTGTTTTTCAAGGTATGAGGCAGTAACGCACCCTGAGCTGAATCCAACCGGCTATGGCTGCACACAGACTACAGGGCGAGCTGCGCTCACACAGAGACCATGCAGACAGCCGTAAACGGCGCTGCAAGGCCCAAAAAAACCCCTCTAGGTTATCCTATGTAGTGTTTTTCCACAATTGAGCTGGAGGCTGGTGGAAAGACACTAATAGGAATTTTTTTTTTTCAAATTTTAAACAGGCTGCACTATTTCAAAAAAAGGAAAATTTTTCTCAAGGTATGAGCCAGTAACGAACCCTGAGCTGAATCCAACCGGCTATGGCTGCACACAGACTACAGGGCGAGCTGGGCTCACACGGAGACCGTGCAGACAGCCGTAAACGGCGCTGCAAAGCCAAAAAACCCTCCTCTAGGTTATCCTATATAGTGTTTTTCCACTATTTAGCTGGATACGAGTGGAAAGACACTAATAGGATTTTTTTTTTTTCAAATTTTAAACAGGCTGCACTATTTGAAAAAAAAGGAAAATTTTTCTCAAGGTATGAGCCAGTAACGAACCCTGAGCTGAATCCAACCGGCTATGGCTGCACACAGACTACAGGGCGAGCTGGGCTCACACGGAGACCGTGCAGACAGCCGTAAACGGCGCTGCAAGGCCAAAAAACCCTCCTCTAGGTTATCCTATATAGTGTTTTTCCACTATTTAGCTGGATACGAGTGGAAAGACACTAATAGGAATTTTTTTTTTCAAATTTTAAACAGGCTGCACTATTTGAAAAAAAGGAAAATTTTTCTCAAGGTATGAGCCAGTAACGAACCCTGAGCTGAATCCAACCGGCTATGGCTGCACACAGACTGCAGGGCGAGCTGGGCTCACACAGAGACCGTGCAGACAGCCGTAAACGGCGCTGCAAGGCCCTAAAACCCCCCTCTAGGTTATCCTATGTAGTGTTTTTCCACAATAGAGCTGGAGACTGGTGGAAAAACACTAATAGGAAATTTGAGAAAAAATGTGCAGCAGGCTGCACTAAGAGCAAAAAAGAACAACTGTGTGAGGCAGTGTGAACCCCCCCTGAGCTGAATACAACCGGGTATATGGCTGCACACAGACTACAGAGTGAGCTGCACACACACACACACACAGAGACCTTGCAGAACGCTGTTAAAACAGCGCTGCAAGGCAAGAGCAAGGTGAACAGTGAAGAACACACAGCGTTTTGCTAAATTAGCCTTTGGAAAGGAAAATAAAGCAATTAGCAAGCTCAACTGGCCCTCAGTTAGAACACAGCGTCCTGTCCCTAACTGAACTTTCTTGAACCAGGGATTCAAGCTTCAGGAGGCTAATTTGCATATTCCAGGTGCCTTCTGGGAGAAGCGAAGTCTCCCTAAGCTAGAAGATCGTTGGGTACAGCCGGGACCAGCTGCTTCGAAAGCATCACCAAACCAGGGATTCAAGCTTCAGGAGGCTAATTTGCATATTCCAGGTGCCTTCTGGGAGAAGCGAAGTCTCCCTAAGCTAGAAGATCGTTGGGTACAGCCGGGACCAGCTGCTTCGAAAGCATCACCAAACGAATTTTTGCCTGTAGGACATTATTGCAAGAGAGCTTGGCTGAGTAGATTACACAAGAAGGAAAACACACAGCAAGTCAGCAGGATCTAGGAGCAACATGGCAGATGTGACAACCTACATGGTGAGCTGCAGCATGTGCTACATGTTCACAGATCGACCAGAAGAAGAATCCAATTTCACCTGTCAGAAGTGTAGACTAGTGGCCCTTTTAGAAGAAAAGGTGCGGGGTCTGGAAGAAAGAATAGCAACTTTGAAACTCATCAAAGAGAATGAAGACTTTCTAGACAGAACAGAAGCATCTCTACTGGTCACAGAAGGTGCAAAAAGTGTCAGAGAACCTCCAAAAGCAGATGAGTGGAAGCATGTGACCAAAAGAAGCAAGAAGACCATGGAGAAATCACCAACCACACAACTGAAGAACCGATATCAAATCTTTGTAGAGGATGAAGATGGCACACCTAAGAATGAAGCAATACCAGCAAGCAAAAAAGAAAAGGGCACACAGCAACAAGTGACAGCAAAAAGTACAGCCAAGAAGCAACGAAGAGTGGTGGTGGTGGGAGACTCACTACTGAGAGGCACAGAAGCAGCCATCTGCAGACCGGACATAACTGCAAGAGAAGTATGCTGCCTTCCAGGTGCGATGATCAAGGATGTGACCGATAGGATACCAAAGCTCTTCAGCTCCAAGGACGTCCACCCATTTCTTCTGATACATGTTGGCACCAATGACACGGCAAGGAAGGACCTACCGACAATCTGCAAGGACTTTGAAGAGTTGGGGAAGAAAGTAAAGGAACTGGATGCACAGGTAGTTTTTTCTTCTATCCTTCCAGTAGATGGGCATGGCACCAGGAGATGGAACAGGATCCTTGATGCAAACAACTGGCTAAGACGATGGTGCAGACAACAAGGATTCGGATTCCTGGACCACGGTGGGAATTACTTGTACGATGGACTCCTCGCCAGAGACGGACTACACCTCAACAAACCTGGGAAACACACATTCGCCAGAAGACTCGCTACACTCATCAGGAGGGCGTTAAACTAGAAGAAGAGGGGACGGGAAGAAAAACATTAGACTCGAACAAAGACGACCCAGGAAAACATACTCAGAAGGGAGGTAAGAACATTTCTAAAACAATCCACAGTGAGGAGATTGGAACAAAACAAAATCCTCTAAACTGCATGCTCGCAAACGCCAGAAGCCTGACAAACAAGATGGAAGAACTAGAAGCAGAAATATCTACAGGTAACTTTGACATAGTGGGAATAACCGAGACATGGTTAGATGAAAGCTATGACTGGGCAGTTAACTTACAGGGTTACAGTCTGTTTAGAAAGGATCGTAAAAATCGGAGAGGAGGAGGGGTTTGTCTCTATGTAAAGTCTTGTCTAAAGTCCACTTTAAGGGAGGATATTAGCGAAGGGAATGAGGATGTCGAGTCCATATGGGTTGAAATTCATGGAGGGAAAAATGGTAACAAAATTCTCATTGGGGTCTGTTACAAACCCCCAAATATAACAGAAAGCATGGAAAGTCTACTTCTAAAGCAGATAGATGAAGCTGCAACCCATAATGAGGTCCTGGTTATGGGGGACTTTAACTACCCGGATATTAACTGGGAAACAGAAACCTGTGAAACCCATAAAGGCAACAGGTTTCTGCTAATAACCAAGAAAAATTATCTTTCACAATTGGTGCAGAATCCAACCAGAGGAGCAGCACTTTTAGACCTAATACTATCTAATAGACCTGACAGAATAACAAATCTGCAGGTGGTTGGGCATTTAGGAAATAGCGACCACAATATTGTGCAGTTTCACCTGTCTTTCACTAGGGGGACTTGTCAGGGAGTCACAAAAACATTGAACTTTAGGAAGGCAAAGTTTGAACAGCTTAGAGATGCCCTTAATCTGGTAGACTGGGACAATATCCTCAGAAATGAGAATACAGATAATAAATGGGAAATGTTTAAGAACATCCTAAATAGGCAGTGTAAGCGGTTTATACCTTGTGGGAATAAAAGGACTAGAAATAGGAAAAACCCAATGTGGCTAAACAAAGAAGTAAGGCAGGCAATTAACAGTAAAAAGAAAGCATTTGCACTACTAAAGCAGGATGGCACCACTGAAGCTCTAAAAAACTATAGGGAGAAAAATACTTTATCTAAAAAACTAATTAAAGCTGCCAAAAAGGAAACAGAGAAGCACATTGCTAAGGAGAGTAAAACTAATCCCAAACTGTTCTTCAACTATATCAATAGTAAAAGAATAAAAACTGAAAATGTAGGCCCCTTAAAAAATAGTGAGGAAAGAATGGTTGTAGATGACGAGGAAAAAGCTAACATATTAAACACCTTCTTCTCCACGGTATTCACGGTGGAAAATGAAATGTTAGGTGAAATCCCAAGAAACAATGAAAACCCTATATTAAGGGTCACCAATCTAACCCAAGAAGAGGTGCGAAACCGGCTAAATAAGATTAAAATAGATAAATCTCCAGGTCCGGATGGCATACACCCACGAGTACTAAGAGAACTAAGTAATGTAATAGATAAACCATTATTTCTTATTTTTAGTGACTCTATAGCGACAGGGTCTGTTCCGCAGGACTGGCGCATAGCAAATGTGGTGCCAATATTCAAAAAGGGCTCTAAAAGTGAACCTGGAAATTATAGGCCAGTAAGTCTAACCTCTATTGTTGGTAAAATATTTGAAGGGTTTCTGAGGGATGTTATTCTGGATTATCTCAATGAGAATAACTGTTTAACTCCATATCAGCATGGGTTTATGAGAAATCGCTCCTGTCAAACCAATCTAATCAGTTTTTATGAAGAGGTAAGCTATAGACTGGACCACGGTGAGTCATTGGACGTGGTATATCTCGATTTTTCCAAAGCGTTTGATACCGTGCCGCACAAGAGGTTGGTACACAAAATGAGAATGCTTGGTCTGGGGGAAAATGTGTGTAAATGGGTTAGTAACTGGCTTAGTGATAGAAAGCAGAGGGTGGTTATAAATGGTATAGTCTCTAACTGGGTCGCTGTGACCAGTGGGGTACCGCAGGGGTCAGTATTGGGACCTGTTCTCTTCAACATATTCATTAATGATCTGGTAGAAGGTTTACACAGTAAAATATCGATATTTGCAGATGATACAAAACTATGTAAAGCAGTTAATACAAGAGAAGATAGTATTCTGCTACAGATGGATCTGGATAAGTTGGAAACTTGGGCTGAAAGGTGGCAGATGAGGTTTAACAATGATAAATGTAAGGTTATACACATGGGAAGAGGGAATCAATATCACCATTACACACTGAACGGGAAACCACTGGGTAAATCTGACAGGGAGAAGGACTTGGGGATCCTAATTAATGATAAACTTACCTGGAGCAGCCAGTGCCAGGCAGCAGCTGCCAAGGCAAACAGGATCATGGGGTGCATTAAAAGAGGTCTGGATACACATGATGAGAGCATTATACTGCCTCTGTACAAATCCCTAGTTAGACCGCACATGGAGTACTGTGTCCAGTTTTGGGCACCGGTGCTCAGGAAGGATATAATGGAACTAGAGAGAGTACAAAGGAGGGCAACAAAATTAATAAAGGGGATGGGAGAACTACAATACCCAGATAGATTAGCGAAATTAGGATTATTTAGTCTAGAAAAAAGACGACTGAGGGGCGATCTAATAACCATGTATAAGTATATAAGGGGACAATACAAATATCTCGCTGAGGATCTGTTTATACCAAGGAAGGTGACGGGCACAAGGGGGCATTCTTTGCGTCTGGAGGAGAGAAGGTTTTTCCACCAACATAGAAGAGGATTCTTTACTGTTAGGGCAGTGAGAATCTGGAATTGCTTGCCTGAGGAGGTGGTGATGGCGAACTCAGTCGAGGGGTTCAAGAGAGGCCTGGATGTCTTCCTGGAGCAGAACAATATTGTATCATACAATTATTAGGTTCTGTAGAAGGACGTAGATCTGGGGATTTATTATGATGGAATATAGGCTGAACTGGATGGACAAATGTCTTTTTTCGGCCTTACTAACTATGTTACTATGTTACTAACTGAAATCACAGCAGAGTGAGCGCAAAATGGCGGCAGCGCTTTTTTATAGTGCAGAGTGACATCATTTCAGCAGCCAATCCCAGCCTTGCCAGTACTTACATGCCCACCATGCTAAACAGGATGTGCCCACACTTTCATTCATTCCTCATTGGCTGCTGCGTTCAATTTGAATTCTGGGAACTTCCGATTCCGGTATCCGATACGCGGGAAGTATCGGAATTCGGTATCGGAATTCCGATACCGCAAATATCGGCCGATACCCGATACTTGCGGTATCGGAATGCTCAACACTAATGCCGAGTCATCCTGCCTGGCAGAAACAAAATGTCGTAAATATGTGACCAGGGTCTGGTTGGCCCTCTGTACCAACCCATTCGTCTCGGGATGATATGCCAAAGAGAGATTCAACTCAATACTGAGTAGACGACAAAGCTCTCTCCAGAATCGAGACGCAAACTGGGGACCCCGGTCACTGACAATTTTGTCTGGCATACCGTGTAGGCGAAAGATATGCTTGATGAACAGCACAGCCAGAGCCCGTGCAGAAGGTAGCCGTGGAAGAGGCACCAAGTGCACCATTTTGGAAAAATGGTCGGTGATCACCCAGATAATGGTGCAGTTACGAGACTTGGGTAAGCCCACCACAAAATTCATCCCGACCATCTCCCAGGGCCTGTCCACCACCGGCATGGGGTAAAGCAACCCAGCTGGCCGTTGCCGAGGAGACTTGTTCTTGGCGCAGGAAACACATGCCCGAACATAGTCTGTGACGTCACGAGCCATATGCGGCCACCAGTACGTCGTCGCCAAGAGCTCAGATGTCCTCTTGGTCCCAAAGTGTCCACCCACCTGTTATGAATAGGTAATTCAGAACCACTATGGACCTTGAAGTTCAGAGCACACAAAGTGACCTGACAATAACCAAAAAACATAGGACGAGCTCTGAGACGTGGGAACTCTGCTGACCGCAATCCCTAATCCTATCACACCACACTAGAGGTAGCCGTGGATTGCGCCTAACGCTCCCTATGCAACTCGGCACAGCCTGAGAAACTAGCTAGCCCTGAAGATAGAAAAATAAGCCTACCTTGCCTCAGAGAAATTCCCCAAAGGAAAAGGCAGCCCCCCACATATAATGACTGTGAGTTAAGATGAAAATACAAACACAGAGATGAAATAGATTTAGCAAAGTGAGGCCCGACTTACTGAATAGACCGAGGATAGGAAAGATAGCTTTGCGGTCAACACAAAAACCTACAAACAACCACGCAGAGGGGCAAAAAGACCCTCCGCACCGACTAACGGTACGGAGGTGCTCCCTCTGCGTCTCAGAGCTTCCAGCAAGCAAGAAAAACCAATATAGCAAGCTGGACAGAAAATATAGCAAACAAAAGTAACACCAGCAGAACTTAGCTTATGCTGGGCAGACAGGCCACAGGAACGATCCAGGAGGAAGCAAGACCAATACTAGAACATTGACTGGAGGCCAGGATCAAAGCACTAGGTGGAGTTAAATAGAGCAGCATCTAACGACTTAACCTCATCACCTGAGGAAGGAAACTCAGAAGCCGCAGTACCACTCACATCCACCAACGGAAGCCCATAGGCAGAATCAGCCGAAGTACCACTTGTGACCACAGGAGGGAGCTCGACCACAGAATTCACAACAGTACCCCCCCTTGAGGAGGGGTCACCGAACTCTCACCAGAGCCCCCAGGCCGACCAGGATGAGCCATATGAAAGGCACGAACAAGATCGGCAGCATGGACATCAGAGGCAAAGACCCAGGAATTATCTTCCTGACCATAACCCTTCCACTTAACCAGATACTGGAGTTTCCGTCTCGAAACACGAGAATCCAAAATCTTCTCCACTATATACTCCAACTCCCCCTCCACCAAAACCGGGGCAGGAGGATCAACAGATGGAACCATAGGTGCCACGTATCTCCGCAACAATGACCTATGGAATACGTTATGGATGGAAAAAAAATCTGGAAGGGTCAAACGAAAAGACACAGGATTAAGAACCTCAGAAATCCTATACGGACCAATGAAACAAGGCTTAAACTTAGGAGAGGAAACCTTCATATGAATATAACGAGATGACAACCAAACCAAATCCCCAACACGAAGTCGGGGACCCACACGGCGTCTGCGATTAGCGAAACGTTGAGCCTTCTCCTGGGACAAGGTCAAATTGTCCACTACATGAGTCCAAATCCGCTGCAACCTGTCCACCACAGTATCCACACCAGGACAGTCCGAAGACTCAACCTGCCCTGAAGAGAAACGAGGATGGAACCCAGAATTGCAGAAAAACGGCGAAACCAAGGTAGCCGAGCTGGCCCAATTATTAAGGGCGAACTCAGCCAACGGCAAAAAGGACACCCAATCATCCTGATCAGCAGAAACAAAACATCTCAGATATGTTTCCAAGGTCTGATTGGTTCGTTCAGTCTGGCCATTTGTCTGAGGATGAAAAGCCGAGGAAAAAGACAAATCAATGCCCATCCTAGCACAAAAGGCTCGCCAAAACCTCGAAACAAACTGGGAACCTCTGTCAGAAACGATGTTCTCTGGAATGCCATGTAAACGAACCACATGCTGGAAGAACAACGGCACCAAATCAGAGGAGGAAGGTAATTTAGACAAGGGTACCAAATGGATCATCTTAGAGAAGCGATCACTAACAACCCAAATGACCGACATTTTTTGAGAGACGGGGAGATCCAAAATAAAATCCATAGAGATATGTGTCCAAGGCCTCTTCGGGACCGGCCAGGGCAAAAGCAACCCACTGGCACGAGAACAGCAGGGCTTAGCCCGAGCACAAATCCCACAGGACTGCACAAAAGAACGCACATCCCGCGACAGAGACGGCCACCAAAAGGATCTAGCCACTAACTCTCTGGTACCAAAGATTCCAGGATGACCAGCCAACACCGAACAATGAACCTCAGAGATAACTTTATTCGTCCACCTATCAGGGACAAACAGTTTCTCCGCTGGGCAACGATCAGGTTTATTAGCCTGAAATTTTTGCAGCACCCGCCGCAAATCAGGGGAGATGGCAGACACAATTACTCCCTCTTTGAGAATACCCGCCGGCTCAGGCAAACCCGGAGAGTCGGGCACAAAACTCCTAGACAGGGCATCCGCCTTCACATTTTTAGAGCCCGGAAGGTACGAAACCACAAAGTCAAAACGGGAGATAAACAGCGACCAACGAGCCTGTCTAGGATTCAACCGTTTGGCAGACTCGAGATAAGTCAAGTTCTTGTGATCAGTCAAGACCACCACGCGATGCTTAGCTCCTTCAAGCCAATGACGCCACTCCTCGAATGCCCACTTCATGGCCAGCAACTCTCGATTGCCAACATCATAATTTCGCTCAGCAGGCGAAAACTTCCTGGAAAAGAAGGCGCATGGCTTCATCACCGAGCAATCAGAACCTCTTTGGGACAAAACAGCCCCCGCTCCAATTTCAGAAGCATCAACCTTGACCTGGAACGGAAGCGAAACATCTGGTTGACACAACACAGGGGCAGAAGAAAAACGACGCTTTAACTCTTGAAAAGCTTCCACAGCAGCAGAAGACCAATTGACCACATCAGCACCCTTCTTGGTCAAATCGGTCAATGGTTTAGCAATACTAGAAAAATTACAAATGGAGCGACGATAAAAATTAGCAAACCCAAGGAACTTTTGCAGACTCTTCAGAGATGTCGGCTGAGTCCAATCATAAATGGCCTGGACCTTAACAGGGTTCATCTCGATAGTAGAAGGGGAAAAAATGAACCCCAAAAATGAAACCTTCTGAACACCAAAGAGACACTTTGATCCCTTCACAAACAAAGAATTAGCACGCAGGACCTGGAACACCATTCTGACCTGCTTCACATGAGACTCCCAATCATCCGAGAAGACCAAAATATCATCCATTTATACAATCAGGAATTTATCCAGGTACTCTCGGAAGATGTCTTGCATAAAGGACTGAAATACTGATGGAGCATTGGCAAGTCCGAATGGCATAACTACATAACTAGGTACTCAAAATGGCCCTCGGGCGTATTAAATGCAGTTTTCCATTCATCGCCCCGTTTAATACGCACAAGATTATATGCACCACGAAGATCTATCTTGGTGAACCAACTAGCCCCCTTAATCCGAGCAAACAAATCAGATAGTAGCGGCAAGGGGTACTGAAATTTGACCGTGATTTTATTTAGAAGGCGGTAATCAATACAAGGTCTCAGCGAACCATCCTTCTTGGCCACAAAAAAGAACCCTGCTCCCAATGGCGATGACGACGGGCGAATATGACCCTTCTCCAAGGATTCTTTTACGTAACTCCGCATAGCGGCGTGGTCAGGTACAGATAAATTAAACAGTCGACCCTTAGGAAACTTACTACCAGGAATCAACTCGATAGCACAATCACAATCCCTATGCGGAGGTAGGGCATTGGACTTGGGCTCATCGAATACATCCCGGTAATCAGACAAGAACTCTGGGACCTCAGAAGGGGTGGATGATGAGATAGACAGAAATGGAACATCACCATGTACCCCCTGACAACCCCAGCTGGACACAGACATAGATTTCCAATCTAATACTGGGTAATGGACTTGTAGCCATGGCAACCCCAACACGACCACATCATGCAGATTATGCAACACCAGAAAGCGAATATCCTCCTGGTGTGCAGGAGCCATGCACATGGTCAGCTGGGTCCAATATTGAGGCTTATTCTTGGCCAAAGGCGTAGCATCAATTCCTCTCAATGGAATAAGACACTGCAAGGGCTCCAAGACAAACCCACAGCGCCTAGCAAACTCCAAGTCCATCAAATTCAGGGCAGCGCCTGAATCCACAAATGCCATGACAGAATAGGAAGACAAAGAGCAGATCAAAGTAACGGACAAAAGAAATTTCGACTGTACCGTACCAATGGTGGCAGACTTAGCGAACCGCTTAGTGCGCTTAGGACAATCGGAGATAGCATGAGTGGAATCACCACAGTAGAAACACAGCCCATTCTGATGTCTGTGTTCTTGCCTTTCAGCTCTGGTCAAAGTCCTATCGCACTGCATAGGCTCAGGTTTATGCTCAGATAATACCGCCAAATGGTGCACAGATTTACGCTCACGCAAGCGTCGACCGATCTGAATGGCCAAAGACATAGACTCATTCAGACCAGCAGGCATAGGAAATCCCACCATGACATCCTTAAGGGCTTCAGAGAGACCCTTTCTGAAAATAGCTGCCAGCGCACATTCATTCCATTGAGTGAGCACGGACCACTTTCTAAACTTCTGACAATAAATCTCTATCTCATCCTGACCCTGACACAGAGCCAGCAAATTTTTCTCTGCCTGATCCACTGAATTAGGTTCATCGTACAGTAATCCGAGCGCCAGAAAAAACGCATCAGTATTACATAATGCAGGATCTCTTGGCGCAAGGGAAAATGCCCAGTCTTGAGGGTCGCCACGTAATAAAGAAATAATGATCTTAACTTGTTGAACTGGGTCACCAGAGGAGCGAGGTTTCAACGCCAGAAACAGTTTGCAATTATTTTTGAAACTCAGAAATTTAGCTCTATCTCCAGAAAACAAATCAGGAATAGGAATTCTTGGTTCTAACATAGAATTCTGAGCCACAAAGTCTTGAATATTTTGTACTCTTGTCGTGAGATGATCCACACATGAAGACAGACCTTTAATGTCCATCACTACACCTGTGTCCTGAACCACCCAAATGTCTAGGGGAAAAAAAAGGCAAAACACAGTGCAAAGAAAAAAAAATGGTCTCAGAACTTCTTTTTTCCCTCTATTGAGAAGCATAGTACTTTGGGCCTCCAGTACTGTTATGAATAGGTAATTCAGAACCACTATGGACCTTGAAGTTCAGAGCACACAAAGTGACCTGACAATAACCAAAAAACATAGGACGAGCTCTGAGACGTGGGAACTCTGCTGACCGCAATCCCTAATCCTATCACACCACACTAGAGGTAGCCGTGGATTGCGCCTAACGCTCCCTATGCAACTCGGCACAGCCTGAGAAACTAGCTAGCCCTGAAGATAGAAAAATAAGCCTACCTTGCCTCAGAGAAATTCCCCAAAGGAAAAGGCAGCCCCCCACATATAATGACTGTGAGTTAAGATGAAAATACAAACACAGAGATGAAATAGATTTAGCAAAGTGAGGCCCGACTTACTGAATAGACCGAGGATAGGAAAGATAGCTTTGCGGTCAACACAAAAACCTACAAACAACCACGCAGAGGGGCAAAAAGACCCTCCGCACCGACTAACGGTACGGAGGTGCTCCCTCTGCGTCTCAGAGCTTCCAGCAAGCAAGAAAAACCAATATAGCAAGCTGGACAGAAAATATAGCAAACAAAAGTAACACCAGCAGAACTTAGCTTATGCTGGGCAGACAGGCCACAGGAACGATCCAGGAGGAAGCAAGATCAATACTAGAACATTGACTGGAAGGCCAGGATCAAAGCACTAGGTGGAGTTAAATAGAGCAGCACCTAACGACTTAACCTCATCACCTGAGGAAGGAAACTCAGAAGCCGCAGTACCACTCACATCCACCAACGGAAGCCCATAGACAGAATCAGCCGAAGTACCACTTGTGACCACAGGAGGGAGCTCGACCACAGAATTCACAACACCCACCATGGACGAGTGAGCCCAAGAGAGAACCTCTGGCAAATTAGATGGAACGAAAGTCTTGCCTGGGGGCACAGACTCTAGCAAAACCGGAGCCACCGTTCTCAGGCTCTCTGAAGGGACAATAAGCCGAGGCTTCTCCTCCTCCTCCACAGATGACACAACGGAGCGAGAGAGAGCATCGGCCCGAATGTTCTTCTCCCCAGAAAGAATATGGAGGGTGAAATGAAACCAGGAGAAGAACAAGGACCATCTGGCCTGGCGAGAATTTAACCGCTGGGCTGTCTGCAGGTACACCAAATTTTTATGATCTGTGAAGACTTGGAAGGGAAAATGAGCTCCCTCCAAGAGATGTCTCCACTCCGAGAGAGCCAACTTCATGGCTAGCAACTCCCTGTCCCCGATGGAATAATTCCTCTCTGCTGGTGAGAAGGTCTTAGAAAAGAAGAAGCAAGGATGCTTCCGACCTTGAGCATCCTTTTGGAAGAGGACTGCTCCAGCACCAACAGATGAGGCATCCACCTCCATGATAAATGGCTTATCTACATCGGGGCGATGTAGGATGGGAGCGCCAGCGAAGTTTGACTTTATGGAGTTAAAGGCCTTGGAGACCTCCTCAGACCACAATTTGGGATTTGCCCCCTCTTGGTGAGGGCAACCAAGGGAGCTACCACAGTTGAGAAGTGCGGAATGAACTGGCGATAATAATTAATGAACCCCATAAAGCACTGCATCGCTTTAAGAGAATGGGGTTCCTGCCAGTCCATCACAGCCTGTAGTTTGGCAAGATCCATAGCCAATCCCTGGGCGGAGATGATATAGCCTAGGAATGGTAAGGACTCCTGCTCGAACATACACTTCTCCAACTTGGCGTAGAGGGAGTTTGCCCGTAGGAGGTCGAAGACTTTGCAAACATCTCTCCGGTGGGAGTCAATATCTGGAGAGTAGATGAGATTATCATCCAGATAGACTACGACCGAGGTGGAGAGCATATCCCAGAAGATGTCGTTCACAAAGTCTAGGAAAACAGAGCTCGAGGGGCATCACCAGATATTCATAGTGCCCATCCCTGGTGTTAAAAGCCTTCTTCCATTCGTCCCCCTCACTGATGCGAATCAGGTTGTAAGCACCCCGCAGATCTAATTTAGTAAATACTTTTGCTCCCCGAAGCCTATCAAAGAGCTCAGATATCAAGGGCAAAGGATACTTATTCTTAACGGTGATGGCGTTAAGACCCCTGTAGTCTATGCATGGACGCAATTCCCCATTCTTCTTCTGCACGAAGAAGAACCCTGCCCCAGCAGGTGACACTTGCTTCCTAATGAATCCTCTTGCCAGATTTTCCTGGATGTACTGTGACATTGCCTCCGTCTCCGGGAGAGATAACGGATAAACTCGACCCCGGGGAGGCTCAGCACCAGGCAAGAGATCAATAAGACAGTCATAGGGGCGATGGGGCGGAAGGGTCCCCGCCGCCTTTTTGGAGAACACATATGCATAAGACCAATATTGCTTGGGGAGAGAGGATAAATCTGCGGGTACCTCTGTAGTAGCAACCTGAACGCACTCCCTCTGACACCTACCCCCACAAGATTCACCCCATCCCAGAATTCTGCCTGAGGACCACTCGATATGAGCAGAGTGGTACCGCAGCCAAGGTATTCCCAACAGGACCTCATCAATTCCCTCAGGAATGACGAGCAGAGATATAATCTCCTGATGGGATGGCGACTTGGACAGAGTAAAAGGGATGGTCTGGTGTGTTATCTGTGAGGGCAGTGTCGACCCATTTACCACTCGTACCATTACTGGTTGAGCAAGCATAACCAGGGGTATTGCATGACGTTGGGCGAAGGCAGAAGACATAAAATTGCCCTCCGCCCCAGAATCCACGCAGAGCTCTACCGAGTGAGTTAGGCTACGTTCACATTAGCGTCATGCGACGCTGCGTCGTCGACGCACGACAACGCATGCGTCATGCGCCCCTATCTTTATCATTGGAGACGCATGCGTTGCGTTGTCGTGCGTTTTCGGTAAAACGCACGACGCATGCGTCGTTTCACCGCACCTGGGTGGCGTCGGAAACGCTACATGTTGCATTTTTGTAGCGTCAAAAAAACGCACGCGTCGCACTGGCGTCGCTCGTGCATCGTCATTGCGTTACAATTTCCCATTGAAACCTATTGACAACGCACTTGCGTCGCGTGTGTGCGTCGTGCGTGCGTTGTGCGACGCATGCGTCGTTAGATAAAATTAAACAAAAAAGTGTCTAGACAGTGTCTAGACAGTGCAAACAGTGATAAAAACATCCCCCATATATAAAGAAAACGTTGGATTGTTTGTCACTTCTGCTGCAGCATCTAGAGGCAAGACATCACACCAGACGACTTCTACTTTATCCGCTGTCCAGAGATGTAAGTATAGAATGATTCTGTGCATTTTCTACATGTTTTTTAAAATTGTTTTTGCAAGTTGTGTATTATATTCTGCACTGTGGTTGTTTAAAGATATTTTTGTATTTTTAGTCTGGTTGTGATGTATGGCGTTGTATAGGATGGCGTTTCATTGTCTGCGGCCTTGATTATTGTTCTTTCCAGGATAGATTTTTCTTTTCCATTTTTTGGTTTGGTGGTGTTTTTTGTATTCAGTTGTGATGTTTTATTCTTGCGTTATATGATGGCGTTTAATAGTCTCCGGCCCTGTCGGTTTTATTGTAAAGTATGATAGTATACAATGATTCTGTGCCCTTTTATTAAATGTAATAATTTATATTGCAAGTTGTGTATTATGTTCAGCACTGTGGTTGTGTAAAGACATTGTTGTATGTTTCTGGTTGCGATGTATGGCGTTGTATGGCCTTTTAATTTATCCGTCCCTGTCGGTTTTATTGTAAACCGACGGTGTGTTATTGCCGTTTCTGCCCTTAATTTTTGGGTGTTGTTAATTTTTTCCTTTCAAAAATCTATTGTGTTTTTTGGGTTGCTCCATGCATACTGTACTTTTTAAAAAAAAAAAAAAAACTCTCTTTTGGGATTACTACATAGGGTCTGTTGTAGATTAGTTTTCTTATCTTTAGGCTTTTGTACTCTGGCATTGGGTTGTCTCTGCCATTGTTTCTTTTAATCAATGTGGCAGTGTTGTTTGCTCAGCGTTAGTTCAGTTGGAGTGCAATGTTCTTTGTGGCTGAAATGAAAATGTTTTTTGTTTTTTTTTATATTGCTGGATTGTGCATAGGAGCATAGGATCAATGTTATTTTGTTCTTTTTTTCAGAATCAGAATTGCATTATGGCCAGCGATTCCAGCAACACCCCACCGCAGAGGAGTCCGGTGAGCACATGATCTACTATTGCTTACTATGCTGTCATTTGTAGATGGGTCACTCAACTTTTTGGTAAACTATTTTGCAGGCTTCTTCAAGTGAGGAGGAGAACCAGGAGGAACAGAGGGAGCAGGAGCAGAGACCACGGGGCCAAGCTGTGGTTGCAGGACGGAGAGTAAGTTTTTATTTCAAACCTATTCCTTCTTTTTAGTTAATTTTTTTGTTTTTGCGGGTATGGGGGGTGGTGGGAGGGGGTGGTGGTGTGTGTGGTAGGTGGCGGTGGAGGAGATAGGGACAACATTTTTTTATCTTGCAAACATTAATATTTTCAATTTATTCTAGGTTTCACAACGGGCCCTGGATGACCCACTGGATATCGATATGATGGTGGCGTCCATAGAAGCACGGGCCCCGTTGTGGGACAGCCGTGACCCCCGGCACGCGGACCAGGGCATATTGCGCCGTTTGTGGATAGAGGTGGCACAATCGCTGTGGGATGGCTTCGACAGCGCTCCCCCCAAGGACAAAGCTAGTTTTCGTAAGTATTTCCAAAATGCTGCTGTGACTAGTGTTGAGCATTCCGATACCGCAAGTATCGGGTATCGGCCGATATTTGCGGTATCGGAATTCCGATACTGAATTCCGATACTTCCCGCGTATCGGATACCGGAATCGGAAGTTCCCAGAATTCAAATTGAACGCAGCAGCCAATGAGGAATGAATGAAAGTGTGGGCACATCCTGTTTAGCATGGTGGGCATGTAAGTACTGGCAAGGCTGGGATTGGCTGCTGAAATGATGTCACTCTGCACTATAAAAAAGCGCTGCCGCCATTTTGCGCTCACTCTGCTGTGATTTCAGTTAGGGACAGGACGCTGTGTTCTAACTGAGGGCCAGTCGAGCTAGCTAATTGCTTTATTTTCCTTTCCAAAGGCTAATTTAGCAAAACGCTGTGTGTTCTTCACTGTTCACCTTGCTCTTGCCTTGCAGCGCTGTTTTAACAGCGTTCTGCAAGGTCTCTGTGTGTGTGTGTGTGTGCAGCTCACTCTGTAGTCTGTGTGCAGCCATATACCCGGTTGTATTCAGCTCAGGGGGGGTTCACACTGCCTCACACAGTTGTTCTTTTTTGCTCTTAGTGCAGCCTGCTGCACATTTTTTCTCAAATTTCCTATTAGTGTTTTTCCACCAGTCTCCAGCTCTATTGTGGAAAAACACTACATAGGATAACCTAGAGGGGGGTTTTTGGGCCTTGCAGCGCCGTTTACGGCTGTCTGCACGGTCTCCGTGTGAGCCCAGCTCGCCCTGTAGTCTGTGTGCAGCCATAGCCGGTTGGATTCAGCTCAGGGTTCGTTACTGGCTCATACCTTGAGAAAAATTTTCCTTTTTTTCAAATAGTGCAGCCTGTTTAAAATTTGAAAAAAAAAATTCCTATTAGTGTCTTTCCACTCGTATCCAGCTAAATAGTGGAAAAACACTATATAGGATAACCTAGAGGAGGGTTTTTTGGCCTTGCAGCGCCGTTTACGGCTGTCTGCACGGTCTCCGTGTGAGCCCAGCTCGCCCTGTAGTCTGTGTGCAGCCATAGCCGGTTGGATTCAGCTCAGGGTTCGTTACTGGCTCATACCTTGAGAAAAATTTTCCTTTTTTTCAAATAGTGCAGCCTGTTTAAAATTTGAAAAAAAAAAAAATTCCTATTAGTGTCTTTCCACCAGTCTCCAGCTCAATTGTGGAAAAACACTACATAGGATAACCTAGAGGTTTTTTTGGGGGCCTTGCAGCGCCGTTTACGGCTGTCTGCACGGTCTCTGTGTGAGCGCAGCTCGCCCTGTAGTCTGTGTGCAGCCATAGCCGGTTGGATTCAGCTCAGGGTGCGTTACTGCCTCATACCTTGAAAAACAATTTCCTTTTTTTCAAATAGTGCAGCCAGTTTAAAATTTGAAAAAAAAATTTCCTATTAGTGTCTTTCCACTTGTATCCAGCTAAATAGTGGAAAAACACTATATAGGATAACCTAGAGGAGGGTTTCTTGGCCTTGCAGCGCCGTTTACGGCTGTCTGCACGGTCTCCGTGTGATTTAAACTAGCTCTGTAGCCCGATCTGCACCAAAAAAAAGGTTAAGTTCACCAAACACAACTTACACTTGTGTAGGCCACATTTGAAAAATAATAAAGTTTAGTCCACAATTTACAACATTAGTGTTTCTTACACCTGTTAGGAGGAGCATTACAGGAATAAGCACACTAAGGCCTTAGTACTTTTCTGCTTATCTTTATCTGTCAACCAAGATGAAGAGGGCAGGGAGTAAGGCACGTGGGCGTGGGCGCGGAGCAGGGAGAGGAGCAGGGAGAGGACGTGGTGATTCTGTGCCTGCTGCGGGCGCCGGTGACTCGTCGTCACTCAGTTTCAGCAGGGAACAGTCCTTCATGCGCAGCTTTGTCGGAGAGCGCCGTGCACCGCTGCTGCGTGAAGACCAAATTGAAGCCGTTGTCGGGTGGATGGCAGCTAACGCCTCGGCATCGACTTCAGTTAGTGCCACATCCTCTCAGGCACAGAGCACTGGAGAGCAGCCATCTGTCTCTTCACCACCTGCCAAATTGGCCAGGCAGTCAGAGAGCCCAGGACAGGAGCCGTCTCTACTTCTGTTCTCTGAATCTCTTGGCTTGGAAACAGGGGGCCAGCCAAGCAGCATTGGAGAAATGGAAGAAGAGGCAGTGTGCAGTGATGCCCAACACCTTTTTCTCTCTGACTCTGAAGAGGCAGGTGGGCCAGTGCCTCCGGTGACCACAGCGCAGTACGCATCTGATGATGAAACTCAGGTGCCGCTTTCTCGTGCGTACTGTGCTGCTGAGACTACCCAGGAGGAGCAGTTGGTGGCAGAGGGTAGTGGAGATGATGAGGTCCTTGACCCATCGTGGCGTGAGGAACAGGAAGGTGGTGGGAGCAGCTCAGAGGAAGAGCTTCCTCTTACGGGCCAAAGAGGGAGAGGGAGGGGGAAGACTGCGGAGCCTGTAGCCTCCACTTTGGCACCCGTTAGGAGCCTGTCTCTTTCCAAAGCCAAAAAGGGCGCTCCCAAGACTTGCAGTGCCTGGTCCTTTTTTGACACAGTTGCAGATGACATTTGTTTTGTCAAATGCAAGCTGTGTCATCATAAAGTAAAAAGAGGGAAAAATGTCAGCAACCTCAATACCACAAATATGTGGAAACATGTGCGGACCAGGCACGCGGTGGAGTTACAGAAACACACTGAAGATGTAGGCCAACCAACAGCGGCA
Source organism: Ranitomeya imitator (assembly GCF_032444005.1). Taxonomy (NCBI): domain Eukaryota; kingdom Metazoa; phylum Chordata; class Amphibia; order Anura; family Dendrobatidae; genus Ranitomeya; species Ranitomeya imitator. The sequence continues at coordinate 651,627,404 of NC_091286.1, forward strand.
GCTACCACCTCTTCAGCTCGTGTTGCCTCTTCCTCCAGCTCACGCACAGCTGGTTTGGCTTCCTCCCAGAGACCTTGTGTAATTCCACCCACAGCACCACCTTCCCAGTCATCCTCACACTCCCAGTCTACTCTACAGCCATCGGTAGTACAGGCATGGGAGAAAAGGCGGGCATTCTCGGCCAACCACCCCCGAGCACAGGCTCTGAATGCAGGCATTGCCAAACTGTTGTCCCTGGAAATGCTCTCGTTCAGGCTGGTGGAGACTGACAGCTTCCGTGACTTGATGGCATTGGCAGTCCCACAGTACAAGGTGCCCAGCCGCTTTTACTTCAGCAGGCAGGCTGTCCCTGCCCTGCACAGGCATGTTGAGGCAAACATAAAACATGCGCTACTGAACGCCGTCAGTAGCAAGGTCCACCTCACCACCGATGCGTGGACCAGTCAGCATGGACAGGGGCGATATGTTTCCCTCACTGCCCATTGGGTTAATGTTGTTGAGCCAGGTACAGATCGTGCGAGTGGCGCAGGACGTGTCCTGCCCACTCCAAGGATTGCAGGAATCCAGTCTGTACGCATCGACTCCTCCTCTTACACCAGTTCCTCTGATTCCTCTCTGCAGGATCCGTCACAGTCCACCCCCACATGGACCCGTGAACGTTTACCTATGACCGACATGAGCACAGCCGTGGCCAAACGTCAGCAGGCCGTCTTGAAACTAGTTTCATTGGGGCATCGAAGCCACACAGCGCAGGAGCTCTGGAATGCCATAAAGCAGGAGAGCGATGTGTGGTTACTGCCAGCGAATCTCCAGCCAGGCATGGTAGTGTGTGACAATGGCCGAAATCTGGTGGCAGCTTTGGCCCTTGGCAACCTCACTCACATCCCATGTCTGGCACATGTGCTCAATTTGGTTGTGCAGAGTTTTCTGAGGGACTATCCGGATCTTGATGCCCTGCTGCACAAGGTCCGCCTAGAGTGTGCTCACTTGCGGCGTTCCAGCTTGGCCAGATCCCGCATTGCTGCTCTGCAGCGCCGATTCCGCCTTCCGGAACACCGCATCATATGTGACCTACCTACCCGGTGGAATTCCACGTTACATATGTTGGAGCGGTTGTGTGAGCAGCAGCAAGCAGTTATGGAGTACCAGCTGCATCAGGCGCAAAGAAGTCGCAGTCAGCGCCGATCAGACTTCACAACCACAGAGTGGGCCACTATGAAGGACGTCTGCCAGGTTTTGCGTCCTTTTGATTATTCCACGCGGATGGCAAGTGCAGATGATGCACTAGTCAGCATGACTGTCCCCCTTATCTGCCTGCTTCAGCAAACTTTGCAAGGGTTAAGGGATGATGTGGTGGAAGAGGTGGAGGATGAGGAGTCACCTTTTCCATCAGCTTCTGGAGAGTCAGCGCCACGTGGTTCCTCACAAAGGGGTACGCAGGGGCCAATTTGTGAGGAGGATGAGGAGGAGTCAATGGAGGAGGAAGAGCTCCGTCCAGAGGAGGGAGCGACACAATTGTCCAGTGGTCAGTGTGTACAGCGAGGGTGGGGTGATGACGAGCGGGCAGAGATCATGTCTCAAGCAGGGGACAGCGTTTCTGGGCCGGTTGGCACTCTGCAGCACATGGTGGATTTCATGCTGCAGTGCCTGAGAAACGACCGCCGCATCGACCACATTCTCAACATGCCTGATTATTGGGTGTTCACCCTCCTCGATCCTCGCTACCGGGACAACGTCCAAAACCTCATCCCTGCGTTGACCCGGGAGCGTAAATTGCGGGAGTACCACGACACACTGGTGAATTCCATCATCTTCTCCTGTCCAACTGAGAGGAGTGCTGCTAGTGCTTTACAAAGCAGCTCAGTGCGTCGAGGCAGTGGGGGAGGCTCTGCCCAAAGAGGGAGCAGAAGCAGTGCCTCTGCCCAAGGCAAGCCCAGTATGGCACAACTCTGGCACACTTTTGTGTGCCCGCCCCAAATGTCTACACCATCACCGGCGGCTCCAGTCAGCAGGAGGCAACGGTTCCGTCAGATGGTGACAGACTACATGGCTTGCCCTCTTACTGTACTCCCAGACGGCTCTTCCCCGTTCAAGTTTTGGGTCTCTAAGCTGGATACATGGCCAGAGCTAAGCCAGTATGCATTGGAGGTGCTGGCTTGCCCTGCGGCTAGTGTCTTATCGGAACGTGTCTTTAGTGCCGCAGGTGGTGTACTAACAGACCGTCGCATGCGACTATCCTCCGATAACGTTGACCGGCTTACTTTCCTGAAAATGAACCAGGCCTGGATCTCGCAGGAATTTGCCACTCCTCTGCCTGATTAAGTAATTGGGTGTCATCCAGGTCTCCTGCTGTGTTCATCTTTCTACCACCTGAACTGCTATTCCTGGGCTCCAACACCGCCAGTTGCGGCTCAGAAGTGCAGGCTGCACAGTAAAAACATACGACCCAGTGTTATTGGGTTTCAGTAACGTCAGCTGATCCCCAGCTGTGTAGCCGGCAATGTGTCCTGCGACCGCCACGCTGGCACAACAACCTAAATGTAAGGGAACCTGTCCCCCCCCCCCCCCGTCGTTTGTTACTGAAAGAGCCATCTTGTGCAGCAGTAATGCTGCACAAGGAAAAGGTAGCTCTTTTTTTTTAGCTCTTTGCACACGCAGAACTTAACACTTATAAAATGTGTTCACTGATACCGTTATACCGTCCCGGAGCTGGGACTTTCCTTCGTAATGTGACGCAGCACAGCCGTCATTCCTACCCCCTTGGTGCCATGCGCTGCCTCCTCAGCGTTGTTTTAAGCTGTCACGGAGCCTGCGCTGTTCTGTTATCCCTTGGGCATGCCCTATTTGCGCTGCCTGTCTTCTGACATAATTTGGTGTCAGGCTGGCTGCGCCTGTGCGGCCGCGGTGCCCGAGATCCCGCCTCGCAGTGTCTTCTGATTGAGTCACACTGCGGGCCTGGGATCCATGGGCATGCGCAGTGCATATCTTCCCCTCGGGCTCTCGCTCATTTCCCTCCGCCTTCTTTAGACTGTGCGCCGTCAGCTGATCCCTAGCATGCCACGGCCGTGACACCGCACAGTCTGAAGAAGAGGGAAGGAGGGGAGTGAGAGTCGAGGTTATGCACTGTGCATGCCCATGGTTCCAAGGCCCGCAGTGGGATTACGTTAGATGAGACTGCGAGGTGGGATCTGGAGCAGCGTGGACGCACAGGCACTGACAGCCTGACACCAAATTATGTCAGAAGACAGGCAGCGCTAATTGGGCATGGCCAAGGGCTAACAGAACAGCGCAGGCTCCGTGGCAGCTTAAAACAACGCTGAGGAGGCAGCGCACGGCATCAAGGGGATAGGAATGACAGCTGTGCTGTGTCCCATTACGAAGGAAATTCGCACCTCCGGAACGGTTTAACGGTATAAAGGGACACATTTTTAGTGTTTACTTCGGTGTTTGCAAGGAGCATAATTAAAAGAGCAACCTTTTCCTTTTGCATCCTTAGTGCTGCACAACATGGCTCTTTCAGCTACAAACGTCTTGGGGGGGGGGGTTAAAGGTTTCCTTTCAACTTGCTCCAATCAGGCTTCGGCCTACACTCTGTTCCTCTGCTCCTCCTGCTGTCCCTGGGCTCTAACACCGCCAGTTGGTGCCTGGAAGTGCTGTGTGCACAGTCAACAGTCGCTCCTCTGTTATTGGGGTTCAGTAACGTCAGCTGATCCCCAGCTGTGTGTGCGGCAATACCTCCAATCTGCTCCTCCTGCTGTCCCTGGGCTCTAACACCGCCAGTTGGTGCCTGGAAGTGCTGTGTGCACAGTCAACAGTCGCTCCTCTGTTATTGGGGTTCAGTAACGTCAGCTGATCCCCAGCTGTGTGTGCGGCAATACCTCCAATCTGCTCCTCCTGCTGTCCCTGGGCTCTAACACCGCCAGTTGGTGCCTGGAAGTGCTGTGTGCACAGTCAACAGTCGCTCCTCTGTTATTGGGGTTCAGTAACGTCAGCTGATCCCCAGCTGTGTATCCGGCAACGTGTCATGCGACCGCCACGCTGGCACAACTAAAATGTAAGGGGACCTGTCCCCCCCCCCCCCCTAGGCGTTTGTTACTGAAAGAGCCACCATGTGCAGCACTAATACTGCACAAGGGAAAGGTCGCTCTTGAAATTATGCTCCTTGCAAACGCTGAACTACACACTCATGTAATGTGTCCCCTCACACCGTCCAACCGTCCCGGAGGTGGGACTTTCCTTTGTAATGTGACGCAGCACAGCCGTCATTGCTACCCCCTTGGCACCGTGCGCTGCCTCCTTAGCGTTGTTTGATTCCGTCATGGACCCTGCGCTGTTATGTTATCCCTTGGCCATGCACAGTTTGCGCTGCCCGTCCTCTGACATCATTTGTTGTCGTCCTGGCTGCGCCTGTGCGTCCACGCTGCCCGAAATCACACCTCGCAGTGTCGTCTAATGTGATCCCACAGTGGGCCTGGTATCCATGGCCATGCGCAGTGCATATACTAGCCTCTCACTCCCCTTCTTCACGCTTCTTCAGACTAGGCGGCGTCAGCTGATCCCTAATAGCATGCCACGGCCGTGACGCCGCACAGTCTGAAGAAGCAGGAAGGAGGTGAGTGAGAGGCGATGATATGCACTGCGCATGCCCATGGATCCCTGGCCCGCAGTGGGACTACATTAGATGACACTGCAAGGTTGGATCTCGGGCAGCTTGGACGCACAGGCACTGCCAGCCTGACACCTACATGATGTCAGAAGACGGGCACCGCTAACTGTGCATGGCCAAGGGATAACATTACAGTGCGGGCTCCGTGACAGAACCAAACAACGTTGAGGAGGTGGTGCCCGGCACCAAGGGGGTTGGAATGACGGCTGTGCTGTGTCACATTACAAAGGAAAGTCCCACTTCCGGGATGGTTTGACGGTGTGAGGGGACACATTATATGAGTGTGTACTTCAGCGTTTGCAAGGAGCATAATTTTCGGAGCCACCATTTTCCATGTGCAGTATTACTGCTGTACAAGATGGCTCTTTCAGCAACAAATGCCTGGGGGGGGGGGTTAAAGGTTCCCTTTCAACTTGCTCCACTGCAGGCTTCGGCCTACACTCTGCTCCTCTTTGATTCCCTGGGTTTCAACACTGTCAGTTGCCACCTGGAAGTGTTGTCTACACAGAAAAAAACACTAGGTGATGTGTCAGTGGGGTTCAGCACCGCCAGCTGTTCCCCTGCTGTGTAGTCGGCAACGTGTCCAGCACAAGCCACGCTGGCACAACAGAACAAAAGCTGCCACCAGTGCAGGCTTCGGCCTACACTCTGCTCCTCTCCTCCTCCTGCTGACCCTGGGCTCAAACACCGCTAGTTTTTGCCCGGAAGTGCTAGCTGCACAGAGAAAAACACCAGCCAATGTGTTAGTGGGGTTCAGCAACGCCAGCTGTTCCCCTGCTGTGTAGCCGGCAACGTGACCTGCAAACGCCATGCAGGCACAGGAACTGAAATTAAAAGGGAACCTGGCCCCACCCCCCCAGGTGTTTCTATGTATAACAGCCACCTAGTACAGCAGTACTGCTGCATTTGTACAAGGTGGCTGACTTTTTCTCCTTGCCCACGTGGAACTCAACACGTACAAAATGTGTCTCATTGAGACCATTCCACTGTCCCTGAGGTGTGACTTTCCTTTGTAATGATACGCAGCACCCCCCTTGGTAGCGTTTCCCGTCTTTTGTCATCATGGTTAGCTGGCTGCGCCTGTGCATCCGCCCTGCTAGAAACAACGCCCCTCGTTGTCATATTTATTTTGTCAGCGAGGGTGTGGTTTATGGGCACGAGCAGTGCATATGTTCGCCTGTCTTAACTCATCTCCTTCCGCCTTCTTCAGACTGTGCGGCCTCCTGGCCGTGGTAGGCGATAAGGGATCAGCTGAGGCCGCCCAGTCTGGAGCAGGTGTAAGGACATGTGTAAGCGGCAAACCTATTTACTGCACAAGGCCACGAATCCCAGCCACGCAGTGTGATTTTTTGAAAACACACTGTGGGTCTGGGATTCATGTCCATCGCTAACCGCAACGGCCGACATGAAATGAGGTCAGAAGACAGGAAGCGCTCACAGCGCATGGCCAAGGGATCACAATAGCGCAGACTCCTGTACAGCAAATAACAACGCTCAGGAATCTGCGCCCAGTACCTAGGTGCAAATTTTGACACCTGTGCTGCGTCTCGTTAAAAAGACAAGTCACGCCTCCACAACTGTTTGACAGTATAATGGGCTAAATAGTGTACGTGTTTTAGTCAGCGTGTGCAAGGAGCAAAACAAATAGAGCAACCTTTTACTTGTGCAGCATTAATGCTGCACAAGGTGTGGCTCTTGTACCTTGCAACACCTGAGGGGGGGGTTAAAGGTAACCTTTGAAATTGGTTCAACTAGGCTTCGGCCTACACTCTGCTCCTCTACTCCTCCTGCTGACCCTGGGCTCAAACACCGCTAGTTTTTGCCCGGAAATGCTAGCTGCACAGAGAAAAACACCAGCCAATGTGTTAGTGGGGTTCAGCACCGCCAGCTGTTCCCCTGCTGTGTAGTCGGCAACGTGTCCAGCACAAGCCACGCTGGCACAACCGACCAAAAGCTGCCACCAGTGCAGGCTTCGGCCTACACTTTGCTCCTCTCCTCCTCCTGCTGACCCTGGGCTCAAACAACGCCAGTTTCTGCCCGGACATGCTAGCTGCACAGAGAAAAACACCAGCCAATGTGTTAGTGGGGTTCAGCACCGCCTGCTGTTCCCCCGCTGTGTAGCCGGCATCGTGTCCAGCACAAGCCACGCTGGCACAACCGACCAAAAGCTGCCACCAGTGCAGGCTTCGGCCTACACTTTGCTCCTCTCCTCCTCCTCCTGCTGACCCTGGGCTCTAACACCGCTAGTTTTTGCCCGGACATGCAATCTGCACAGAGAAAAACACCAGTCAATGTGTCAGTGGGGTTCAGCAACGCCAGCTGTTCCCCTGCTGTGTAGCTTGCAACGTGACCTGCAAACGCCACGCAGGCACATGAACTGAAATTGAAGGGAGCCTGCCCCCCACCCCCCCAGGTGTTTCTATGTATAACAGCCACCTTGTACAGCAGTACTGCTGCATTTGTACAAGGTGGCTGACTTTTTCTCCTTGCACACGTGGAACTCAACAAGTACAAAATGTGTCTCATTACAGACCATTACAATGTCCCTGAGGTGTGACTTTCCTTTTTAATGACACGCAGCACCCCCATTGTTAGCGCTGCCCGTCTCCTGACATCATTGGTTGGCTGGCTGTGCCTGTGCGTCCCCCCTGCCCGACACAACGCCCCCCGTTGTCTCATATATTTTGACTGCGAGGGTGTGATTGATGGGCACGAGCAGTGCATATGTTCCCCTGTTTTCACTCCCCTCCTTCCGCCTTCTTCTGACTGTGCGGCCTCATGGCCGCGGCATGCGATAAGGGATCAGCTGAGGCCGCCCAGTCTGAAGCAGGTGTAAGGACATGTGTGAGCGGCGAACATATTTACTGCACAAGGCCACGAATCCCAGCACCGCAGTGTGACTTTAGGAAAAGCCACTGTGGGTCTGGGATTTATGGCCATCGTTAACCGCACCGGCCAACATGAAATGAGGTCATGAGACGGCCTGCACTAACAGGGTATTGCCAAGGGATAACACAAGAGCGCAGACTCCTGTACAGCAAATAACAACGCTCAGGAATCTGCGCCCAGTACCTAGGTGCAAATTTTGACACCTGTGCTGCGTCTCGTTAAAAAGACAAGTCACGCCTCCACAACTGTTTGACAGTATAATGGGCTAAATAGTGTACGTGTTTTAGTCAGCGTGTGCAAGGAGCAAAACAAATAGAGCAACCTTTGACTTGTGCATCATTAATGCTGTTCAAGGTGTGGCTCTTGTACCTTGCAACACCTGAGGGGGGGGTTAAAGGTAACCTTTGAAATTGGTTCAACTAGGCTTCGGCCTACACTCTGCTCCTCTACTCCTCCTGCTGACCCTGGGCTCAAACACCGCTATTTTTTGCCCGGAAATGCTAGCTGCACAGAGAAAAACACCAGCCAATGTGTTAGTGGGGTTCAGCACCGCCAGCTGTTCCCCTGCTGTGTAGTCGGCAACGTGTCCAGCACAAGCCACGCTGGCACAACAGAACAAAAGCTGCCACCAGTGCAGGCTTCGGCCTACACTTTGCTCCTCTCCTCCTCCTGCTGACCCTGGGCTCAAACAACGCCAGTTTCTGCCCGGACATGCTAGCTGCACAGAGAAAAACACCAGCCAATGTGTTAGTGGGGTTCAGCACCGCCAGCTGTTCCCCCGCTGTGTAGCCGGCATCGTGTCCAGCACAAGCCACGCTGGCACAACCGACCAAAAGCTGCCACCAGTGCAGGCTTCGGCCTACACTTTGCTCCTCTCCTCCTCCTCCTGCTGACCCTGGGCTCTAACACCGCTAGTTTTTGCCCGGACATGCAATCTGCACAGAGAAAAACACCAGTCAATGTGTCAGTGGGGTTCAGCAACGCCAGCTGTTCCCCTGCTGTGTAGCTTGCAACGTGACCTGCAAACGCCACGCAGGCACATGAACTGAAATTGAAGGGAGCCTGCCCCCCACCCCCCCAGGTGTTTCTATGTATAACAGCCACCTTGTACAGCAGTACTGCTGCATTTGTACAAGGTGGCTGACTTTTTCTCCTTGCACACGTGGAACTCAACAAGTACAAAATGTGTCTCATTACAGACCATTACAATGTCCCTGAGGTGTGACTTTCCTTTTTAATGACACGCAGCACCCCCATTGTTAGCGCTGCCCGTCTCCTGACATCATTGGTTGGCTGGCTGTGCCTGTGCGTCCCCCCTGCCCGACACAACGCCCCCCGTTGTCTCATATATTTTGACTGCGAGGGTGTGATTGATGGGCACGAGCAGTGCATATGTTCCCCTGTTTTCACTCCCCTCCTTCCGCCTTCTTCTGACTGTGCGGCCTCATGGCCGCGGCATGCGATAAGGGATCAGCTGAGGCCGCCCAGTCTGAAGCAGGTGTAAGGACATGTGTGAGCGGCGAACATATTTACTGCACAAGGCCACGAATCCCAGCACCGCAGTGTGACTTTAGGAAAAGCCACTGTGGGTCTGGGATTTATGGCCATCGTTAACCGCACCGGCCAACATGAAATGAGGTCATGAGACGGCCTGCACTAACAGGGTATTGCCAAGGGATAACACAAGAGCGCAGTTTCCTGTACTGCAAATAACAACGGTAAGGAATCTGCGCACAGCACCTAGGTGTAAATTTGTACACCTGTGCTGCGTCTCCTTAAAAAGACTAGTAGTCACGCCTCCACTACTGTTTGACAGTATAATGGGCTAAATAGTGTACGTGTTTAATTCAGCGTGTGCAAGGAGCAAAATTAAATAGAGCAACCTTTGACTTGTGCATCAATAATGCTGTTCAAGGTGTGGCTCTTGTACCTTGCAACACCTGAGGGGGGGGTTAAAGGTAACCTTTGAAATTGGTTCAACTAGGCTTTGGCCAACACTCTGCTCCTCTACTCCTCCTGCTGACCCTGGGCTCAAACACCGCTAGTTTTTGCCCGGAAATGCTAGCTGCACAGAGAAAAACACCAGCCAATGTGTTAGTGGGGTTCAGCACCGCCAGCTGTTCCCCTGCTGTGTAGTCGGCAACGTGTCCAGCACAAGCCACGCTGGCACAACAGAACAAAAGCTGCCACCAGTGCAGGCTTCGGCCTACACTTTGCTCCTCTCCTCCTCCTGCTGACCCTGGGCTCAAACAACGCCAGTTTCTGCCCGGACATGCTAGCTGCACAGAGAAAAACACCAGCCAATGTGTTAGTGGGGTTCAGCACCGCCAGCTGTTCCCCTGCTGTGCAGCTTGCAACGTGACCTGCAAACGCCACGCAGGCACATGAACTGAAATTGAAGGGAGCCTGGCCACCACCCCCAGGTGTTTCTATGTATAACAGCCACCTTGTACAGCAGTACTGCTGCATTTGTACAAGGTGGCTGACGTTTTCTCCTTGCCCACGTGGAACTCAACACGTACAAAATGTGTCTCTTTGAGACCATTCCACTGTCCCTGAGGTGTGACTTTCCTTTCTAATGATACGCAGCACCCCCCTTGGTAGCGCTTCCCGTCTTCTGACATCATTGGTTGGCTACTTGCGCCTGTTCGTCCGCCCTGCCTGAATAAAATGCTCCTCGTTGTCTTAATTATTTTGACTGCGAGGGTGTGATTGATGGGCACGAGCAGTGCATATCTTCGCCTGTCTTAACTCATCTCCTTCCGCCTTCTTCAGACTGTGCAGCCTCATGGCCGCGGCATGCGAGAAGGGATCAGCAGAGGCCGCCCAGTCTGAAGCAGGTGTAAGGACGTGTGTGAGCGGCCAAAATATTTACTGCTCAAGGCCACGAATCCCAGCACCGCAGTGTGGCTTTATGAAAAGACACTGTGGGTCTGGGATTTATGGCCATCGTTAACCGCACCGGCCAACATGAAATGAGGTCATAAGATGGGCAGCGCTAACAGGGCATTGCCAAGGGATAACACAAGAGCGCAGACTCCTGTACAGCAAATAACAACGCTCAGGAAGCTGCGCCAAGCACCAAGGCGTTATTTTGGACACCTGTGCTGCGTCTCATCAAAAAACCAAGTCACGCATCCACTACAGTTTGACTGTAGAATGGGGTAAATTGTGTATGTCTTTCATTCAGCGTGTGCAAGTAGACAAATTAATAGAGCAACCTTTCACTTGTGCAGCATTAATACTGCACAAGGTGTGTCTCTTGTACTTTGTAACACCTGAGGGGGGGGTTAAAGGTTTCCTTTGAAATTGGTTCAACTAGGCTTCGGCCTACACTCTGCTCCTCTCCTCCTCCTCCTGCTTCAACACGGGCTCTAACATCGCAAGTTTTTGCCCGCAAGTGCTAGCTGCACAGATAAAAACACACGCCATTGTGTTAGTGGGGTTCAGCAACGCCAGCTGTTCCCCCAGTGTGTAGCCGGCAAAGTGTCCTGCAAACGCAACGCAGACACAAAGCTGCCTCCAGTGCAGGCTTCGGCCTACACTCATCTCCCCCTGCTTACCCTTTGCTCCAACACCGCTAGTTGGGGCTCTAGGAAGACAATCTTTAATAGGCAAGGCAACGCATCCGGGTTCCAGCACCGCCAGCTGGTTCTCGGCAGTGTTCTTGTCACAGGTACTCCCTCGTGCCAAGCCTGGTTTCAGCACCGTCAGCTGTTTCCGGGTTGTGTCAACTTCACTGAGACGCCTATGCTTGCCCCGTCGTGGGGCGGTCGAGTTAGCCAACTCCAGGGTGCCTCCAGTTTAGGAGCTTCCTATGTGGGCTGCGTGAACTGGTAGTCAAGGCTGGTTCTGTAGTGCCAGTAGGCCCAGCTCCCCCTGTAGGACTGTTGGGGTTCGGTAACTGCGGCTGCCTCGCGGCCTAGCTGTTCTCTCCTCTCCTGTGGGCCTTGGGGTCCACCACCTGGTTCCAGCACCGTCAGCTGGTTCCGGGCCGAGCCTTTGGCTTAGGTGCCTCCTCCTGGGTATCCGAGTTCCGCCAACGCCAGGCGGTCCTTGGTAGTGCTTTTAAGCGCGGGCACCTACAGCTTAGTAACCGGGTTCCAGCACCGTCAGCTGGTCCTCGGTCGTGCCATTGGCTCTTGCACACTGGGGCAACGCATCCGGGTTCCAGCACCGCCAGCTGGTTCTCGGCAGTGTTCTTGTCACAGGTACTCCCTCGTGCCAAGCCTGGTTTCAGCACCGTCAGCTGTTTCCGGGTTGTGTCAACTTCACTGAGACGCCTATGCTTGCCCCGTCGTGGGGCGGTCGAGTTAGCCAACTCCAGGGTGCCTCCAGTTTAGGAGCTTCCTATGTGGGCTGCGTGAACTGGTAGTCAAGGCTGGTTCTGTAGTGCCAGTAGGCCCAGCTCCCCCTGTAGGACTGTTGGGGTTCGGTAACTGCGGCTGCCTCGCGGCCTAGCTGTTCTCTCCTCTCCTGTGGGCCTTGGGGTCCACCACCTGGTTCCAGCACCGTCAGCTGGTTCCGGGCCGAGCCTTTGGCTAAGGTGCCTCCTCCTGGGTATCCGAGTTCCGCCAACGCCAGGCGGTCCTTGGTAGTGCTTTTAAGCGCGGGCACCTACAGCTCAGTAACCGGGTTCCAGCACCGTCAGCTGGTCCTCGGTCGTGCCATTGGCTCTTGCACACTGGGGCAACGCATCCGGGTTCCAGCACCGCCAGCTGGTTCTCGGCAGTGTTCTTGTCACAGGTACTCCCTCGTGCCAAGCCTGGTTTCAGCACCGTCAGCTGTTTCCGGGTTGTGTCAACTTCACTGAGACGCCTATGCTTGCCCCGTCGTGGGGCGGTCGAGTTAGCCAACTCCAGGGTGCCTCCAGTTTAGGAGCTTCCTATGTGGGCTGCGTGAACTGGTAGTCAAGGCTGGTTCTGTAGTGCCAGTAGGCCCAGCTCCCCCTGTAGGACTGTTGGGGTTCGGTAACTGCGGCTGCCTCGCGGCCTAGCTGTTCTCTCCTCTCCTGTGGGCCTTGGGGTCCACCACCTGGTTCCAGCACCGTCAGCTGGTTCCGGGCCGAGCCTTTGGCTTAGGTGCCTCCTCCTGGGTATCCGAGTTCCGCCAACGCCAGGCGGTCCTTGGTAGTGCTTTTAAGCGCGGGCACCTACAGCTTAGTAACCGGGTTCCAGCACCGTCAGCTGGTCCTCGGTCGTGCCATTGGCTCTTGCACACTGGGGCAACGCATCCGGGTTCCAGCACCGCCAGCTGGTTCTCGGCAGTGTTCTTGTCACAGGTACTCCCTCGTGCCAAGCCTGGTTTCAGCACCGTCAGCTGTTTCCGGGTTGTGTCAACTTCACTGAGACGCCTATGCTTGCCCCGTCGTGGGGCGGTCGAGTTAGCCAACTCCAGGGTGCCTCCAGTTTAGGAGCTTCCTATGTGGGCTGCGTGAACTGGTAGTCAAGGCTGGTTCTGTAGTGCCAGTAGGCCCAGCTCCCCCTGTAGGACTGTTGGGGTTCGGTAACTGCGGCTGCCTCGCGGCCTAGCTGTTCTCTCCTCTCCTGTGGGCCTTGGGGTCCACCACCTGGTTCCAGCACCGTCAGCTGGTTCCGGGCCGAGCCTTTGGCTAAGGTGCCTCCTCCTGGGTATCCGAGTTCCGCCAACGCCAGGCGGTCCTTGGTAGTGCTTTTAAGCGCGGGCACCTACAGCTCAGTAACCGGGTTCCAGCACCGTCAGCTGGTCCTCGGTCGTGCCATTGGCTCTTGCACACTGGGGCAACGCATCCGGGTTCCAGCACCGCCAGCTGGTTCTCGGCAGTGTTCTTGTCACAGGTACTCCCTCGTGCCAAGCCTGGTTTCAGCACCGTCAGCTGTTTCCGGGTTGTGTCAACTTCACTGAGACGCCTATGCTTGCCCCGTCGTGGGGCGGTCGAGTTAGCCAACTCCAGGGTGCCTCCAGTTTAGGAGCTTCCTATGTGGGCTGCGTGAACTGGTAGTGAAGGCTGGTTCTGTAGTGCCAGTAGGCCCAGCTCCCCCTGTAGGACTGTTGGGGTTCGGTAACTGCGGCTGCCTCGCGGCCTAGCTGTTCTCTCCTCTCCTGTGGGCCTTGGGGTCCACCACCTGGTTCCAGCACCGTCAGCTGGTTCCGGGCCGAGCCTTTGGCTAAGGTGCCTCCTCCTGGGTATCCGAGTTCCGCCAACGCCAGGCGGTCCTTGGTAGTGCTTTTAAGCGCGGGCACCTACAGCTCAGTAACCGGGTTCCAGCACCGTCAGCTGGTCCTCGGTCGTGCCATTGGCTCTTGCACACTGGGGCAACGCATCCGGGTTCCAGCACCGCCAGCTGGTTCTCGGCAGTGTTCTTGTCACAGGTACTCCCTCGTGCCAAGCCTGGTTTCAGCACCGTCAGCTGTTTCCGGGTTGTGTCAACTTCACTGAGACGCCTATGCTTGCCCCGTCGTGGGGCGGTCGAGTTAGCCAACTCCAGGGTGCCTCCAGTTTAGGAGCTTCCTATGTGGGCTGCGTGAACTGGTAGTCAAGGCTGGTTCTGTAGTGCCAGTAGGCCCAGCTCCCCCTGTAGGACTGTTGGGGTTCGGTAACTGCGGCTGCCTCGCGGCCTAGCTGTTCTCTCCTCTCCTGTGGGCCTTGGGGTCCACCACCTGGTTCCAGCACCGTCAGCTGGTTCCGGGCCGAGCCTTTGGCTAAGGTGCCTCCTCCTGGGTATCCGAGTTCCGCCAACGCCAGGCGGTCCTTGGTAGTGCTTTTAAGCGCGGGCACCTACAGCTCAGTAACCGGGTTCCAGCACCGTCAGCTGGTCCTCGGTCGTGCCATTGGCTCTTGCACACTGGGGCAACGCATCCGGGTTCCAGCACCGCCAGCTGGTTCTCGGCAGTGTTCTTGTCACAGGTACTCCCTCGTGCCAAGCCTGGTTTCAGCACCGTCAGCTGTTTCCGGGTTGTGTCAACTTCACTGAGACGCCTATGCTTGCCCCGTCGTGGGGCGGTCGAGTTAGCCAACTCCAGGGTGCCTCCAGTTTAGGAGCTTCCTATGTGGGCTGCGTGAACTGGTAGTCAAGGCTGGTTCTGTAGTGCCAGTAGGCCCAGCTCCCCCTGTAGGACTGTTGGGGTTCGGTAACTGCGGCTGCCTCGCGGCCTAGCTGTTCTCTCCTCTCCTGTGGGCCTTGGGGTCCACCACCTGGTTCCAGCACCGTCAGCTGGTTCCGGGCCGAGCCTTTGGCTTAGGTGCCTCCTCCTGGGTATCCGAGTTCCGCCAACGCCAGGCGGTCCTTGGTAGTGCTTTTAAGCGCGGGCACCTACAGCTTAGTAACCGGGTTCCAGCACCGTCAGCTGGTCCTCGGTCGTGCCATTGGCTCTTGCACACTGGGGCAACGCATCCGGGTTCCAGCACCGCCAGCTGGTTCTCGGCAGTGTTCTTGTCACAGGTACTCCCTCGTGCCAAGCCTGGTTTCAGCACCGTCAGCTGTTTCCGGGTTGTGTCAACTTCACTGAGACGCCTATGCTTGCCCCGTCGTGGGGCGGTCGAGTTAGCCAACTCCAGGGTGCCTCCAGTTTAGGAGCTTCCTATGTGGGCTGCGTGAACTGGTAGTCAAGGCTGGTTCTGTAGTGCCAGTAGGCCCAGCTCCCCCTGTAGGACTGTTGGGGTTCGGTAACTGCGGCTGCCTCGCGGCCTAGCTGTTCTCTCCTCTCCTGTGGGCCTTGGGGTCCACCACCTGGTTCCAGCACCGTCAGCTGGTTCCGGGCCGAGCCTTTGGCTAAGGTGCCTCCTCCTGGGTATCCGAGTTCCGCCAACGCCAGGCGGTCCTTGGTAGTGCTTTTAAGCGCGGGCACCTACAGCTCAGTAACCGGGTTCCAGCACCGTCAGCTGGTCCTCGGTCGTGCCATTGGCTCTTGCACACTGGGGCAACGCATCCGGGTTCCAGCACCGCCAGCTGGTTCTCGGCAGTGTTCTTGTCACAGGTACTCCCTCGTGCCAAGCCTGGTTTCAGCACCGTCAGCTGTTTCCGGGTTGTGTCAACTTCACTGAGACGCCTATGCTTGCCCCGTCGTGGGGCGGTCGAGTTAGCCAACTCCAGGGTGCCTCCAGTTTAGGAGCTTCCTATGTGGGCTGCGTGAACTGGTAGTCAAGGCTGGTTCTGTAGTGCCAGTAGGCCCAGCTCCCCCTGTAGGACTGTTGGGGTTCGGTAACTGCGGCTGCCTCGCGGCCTAGCTGTTCTCTCCTCTCCTGTGGGCCTTGGGGTCCACCACCTGGTTCCAGCACCGTCAGCTGGTTCCGGGCCGAGCCTTTGGCTTAGGTGCCTCCTCCTGGGTATCCGAGTTCCGCCAACGCCAGGCGGTCCTTGGTAGTGCTTTTAAGCGCGGGCACCTACAGCTTAGTAACCGGGTTCCAGCACCGTCAGCTGGTCCTCGGTCGTGCCATTGGCTCTTGCACACTGGGGCAACGCATCCGGGTTCCAGCACCGCCAGCTGGTTCTCGGCAGTGTTCTTGTCACAGGTACTCCCTCGTGCCAAGCCTGGTTTCAGCACCGTCAGCTGTTTCCGGGTTGTGTCAACTTCACTGAGACGCCTATGCTTGCCCCGTCGTGGGGCGGTCGAGTTAGCCAACTCCAGGGTGCCTCCAGTTTAGGAGCTTCCTATGTGGGCTGCGTGAACTGGTAGTCAAGGCTGGTTCTGTAGTGCCAGTAGGCCCAGCTCCCCCTGTAGGACTGTTGGGGTTCGGTAACTGCGGCTGCCTCGCGGCCTAGCTGTTCTCTCCTCTCCTGTGGGCCTTGGGGTCCACCACCTGGTTCCAGCACCGTCAGCTGGTTCCGGGCCGAGCCTTTGGCTAAGGTGCCTCCTCCTGGGTATCCGAGTTCCGCCAACGCCAGGCGGTCCTTGGTAGTGCTTTTAAGCGCGGGCACCTACAGCTCAGTAACCGGGTTCCAGCACCGTCAGCTGGTCCTCGGTCGTGCCATTGGCTCTTGCACACTGGGGCAACGCATCCGGGTTCCAGCACCGCCAGCTGGTTCTCGGCAGTGTTCTTGTCACAGGTACTCCCTCGTGCCAAGCCTGGTTTCAGCACCGTCAGCTGTTTCCGGGTTGTGTCAACTTCACTGAGACGCCTATGCTTGCCCCGTCGTGGGGCGGTCGAGTTAGCCAACTCCAGGGTGCCTCCAGTTTAGGAGCTTCCTATGTGGGCTGCGTGAACTGGTAGTCAAGGCTGGTTCTGTAGTGCCAGTAGGCCCAGCTCCCCCTGTAGGACTGTTGGGGTTCGGTAACTGCGGCTGCCTCGCGGCCTAGCTGTTCTCTCCTCTCCTGTGGGCCTTGGGGTCCACCACCTGGTTCCAGCACCGTCAGCTGGTTCCGGGCCGAGCCTTTGGCTTAGGTGCCTCCTCCTGGGTATCCGAGTTCCGCCAACGCCAGGCGGTCCTTGGTAGTGCTTTTAAGCGCGGGCACCTACAGCTTAGTAACCGGGTTCCAGCACCGTCAGCTGGTCCTCGGTCGTGCCATTGGCTCTTGCACACTGGGGCAACGCATCCGGGTTCCAGCACCGCCAGCTGGTTCTCGGCAGTGTTCTTGTCACAGGTACTCCCTCGTGCCAAGCCTGGTTTCAGCACCGTCAGCTGTTTCCGGGTTGTGTCAACTTCACTGAGACGCCTATGCTTGCCCCGTCGTGGGGCGGTCGAGTTAGCCAACTCCAGGGTGCCTCCAGTTTAGGAGCTTCCTATGTGGGCTGCGTGAACTGGTAGTCAAGGCTGGTTCTGTAGTGCCAGTAGGCCCAGCTCCCCCTGTAGGACTGTTGGGGTTCGGTAACTGCGGCTGCCTCGCGGCCTAGCTGTTCTCTCCTCTCCTGTGGGCCTTGGGGTCCACCACCTGGTTCCAGCACCGTCAGCTGGTTCCGGGCCGAGCCTTTGGCTTAGGTGCCTCCTCCTGGGTATCCGAGTTCCGCCAACGCCAGGCGGTCCTTGGTAGTGCTTTTAAGCGCGGGCACCTACAGCTTAGTAACCGGGTTCCAGCACCGTCAGCTGGTCCTCGGTCGTGCCATTGGCTCTTGCACACTGGGGCAACGCATCCGGGTTCCAGCACCGCCAGCTGGTTCTCGGCAGTGTTCTTGTCACAGGTACTCCCTCGTGCCAAGCCTGGTTTCAGCACCGTCAGCTGTTTCCGGGTTGTGTCAACTTCACTGAGACGCCTATGCTTGCCCCGTCGTGGGGCGGTCGAGTTAGCCAACTCCAGGGTGCCTCCAGTTTAGGAGCTTCCTATGTGGGCTGCGTGAACTGGTAGTCAAGGCTGGTTCTGTAGTGCCAGTAGGCCCAGCTCCCCCTGTAGGACTGTTGGGGTTCGGTAACTGCGGCTGCCTCGCGGCCTAGCTGTTCTCTCCTCTCCTGTGGGCCTTGGGGTCCACCACCTGGTTCCAGCACCGTCAGCTGGTTCCGGGCCGAGCCTTTGGCTAAGGTGCCTCCTCCTGGGTATCCGAGTTCCGCCAACGCCAGGCGGTCCTTGGTAGTGCTTTTAAGCGCGGGCACCTACAGCTTAGTAACCGGGTTCCAGCACCGTCAGCTGGTCCTCGGTCGTGCCATTGGCTCTTGCACACTGGGGCAACGCATCCGGGTTCCAGCACCGCCAGCTGGTTCTCGGCAGTGTTCTTGTCACAGGTACTCCCTCGTGCCAAGCCTGGTTTCAGCACCGTCAGCTGTTTCCGGGTTGTGTCAACTTCACTGAGACGCCTATGCTTGCCCCGTCGTGGGGCGGTCGAGTTAGCCAACTCCAGGGTGCCTCCAGTTTAGGAGCTTCCTATGTGGGCTGCGTGAACTGGTAGTCAAGGCTGGTTCTGTAGTGCCAGTAGGCCCAGCTCCCCCTGTAGGACTGTTGGGGTTCGGTAACTGCGGCTGCCTCGCGGCCTAGCTGTTCTCTCCTCTCCTGTGGGCCTTCGGGTCCACCACCTGGTTCCAGCACCGTCAGCTGGTTCTCGGCAGTGTCTTTTGCTCTTGTACCTTCTGCTCCCCATCCTGGTTCCAGTACCGTCAGCTGGTTCCGGGCAGAGCCTTTGGCTTAGGTGCCTCCTTCTGGGTATCCAAGTTCCACCAATGTCAGGTGGTCCTTGGTAGTGCTTTCAGGCACGGGTACCTCCTGCTTAGTAACCGGGTTCCAGTAACGTCAGCTGGTCCTTGGTAGTTCCATTGGCTCTTGGACATTCGGCTACCCATCCGGGTTCCAGTACCGTCAGCTGGTTCTCGGCAGTGTCTTTTGCTCTTGTACCTTCTGCTCCCCATCCTGGTTCCAGTAACGTCATCTGGTTCCGGGCAGAGCCTTTGGCTTAGGTGCCTCCTTCTGGGTATCCGAGTTCCGCCAACGTCAGGCGGTCCTTGGTAGTGCTTTTTAGCACGGGTACCTCCTGCTTAGTAACCGGGTTCCAGTAACGTCAGCTGGTCCTCGGTAGTTCCATAGGCTCTTGAACCTTCGGGTAGCCATCCGAGTTCCAGTTCCATCAGCTGGTTCTTGGCATTTTCTCAGCCTTCTTGTACCTTCTGCTACATTTCCAAGTTGAAGACCCTAACGTCGACAACCCGGAAGACCACCCCGATGACGACGACGCGGAAGACCACCCCGATGACGACGACGACGACGACGACGGCGGAGACGACGACGGCTGAGACGACGACGGCGGAGATGACGACACTGGAGACGAAGACCCTGGAGACGACAACATGGAAGACCGAGAAGCAGAAGAACAAGAGGCTGCAGAACAAAGAGCAGAAGAACATTAAGCATAAGACTTAATATCAGAGCAAAAGATATTATCTAAATTATATGCAGAAGAAGACTAAGCAGTGTATGGGGGTGAGTCCGTTCCTCCTCGTGGTGCCCCTGGATAAAGCCTGATGCTGCAGGCCAAACTGAACGCGGACAAATGTAACTTTTGTGACTGGCAGAACGGAAGGTGTAATCTTCCAACTTTTATAGATAACAACTACGGGAATGCCTGTCACAAATGAGAATATGATGAAGAAGTAGAATAGGAAGAATAATAACAGTGGAATAAAAAGAATATGTAGAATAGGAAGAATAATAATAGTTGAAGAAAATGAATATGAAGAATGTAATAAAAAAAAAAATAGGTAGAAGATGAAGAAGAAGATGAATAAGGTGAAGAAGTTGATGTCAAGGATGCTGATGATGATGAAGATGAAAGTGTGGGAAAAGAAAAAAAAAAAAAAGAAAAAAAAGAAGGGGAAGGGCGTGGAATAGTGAAACATCAATATCTGACAAAATAAAAAAAATTTACATACTCAATATCTTTTTCAATCCGAACTTCTTTAAAAAAAAAAAAACATGCTATTCTATTTGATTGGACTAATCCTCATTGCCTTTAATGTCTCCGCCACCTCCCCCATACATCCTACATTATTCTTAGTTGTTTTCCTTCAGGTAGAATGAACCTACAAGGAAAGAAAGGGTTTATTTTAATTCCGATATTTTGGTCCCATTGACTTGCATTGGGATCGGGTATCGGTATCGGCGATATCCGATATTTTTTGAATATCGGCCGATCCAAACCGATACCGATACTTTCCGATATCGGAAGGTATCGCTCAACACTAGCTGTGACCCATCATGCCAGGATTACACAACCGTCTGTGATGTCTTCTATTGGGATTGCACATGGTTGCGTAATCGTTTTCAATATATTCTCTAAAACCTTTTTTATTTTTTTAATTTATACACAGTTAAACAATTGAAGACCAGATGGCGCTCCATGAAGGACCGTTTCAGGAGGGGCCTGAAAAAGGAGGGACAGACCCGTAGTGGTGCTGCAGCTTCAAGGACCTCTGTGTACAAATACAACTGTATATTGCAGTTCTTGCGACCGGTCCTTGAAAGCAGAGAGTAAGTATAGTACCTATGCACACACCTAGTTTTTACAACATGCATATTCACCTACTATATTCCAGCCACGTAGCTTATTGCCCAGCCATTTATTTTGGCACGTACAAAGTATAGAAATGAAGAAAAAAAAGGCAAGCTCACCGAGGCGTGAAAAGTAAAAAATACATACTTTTATCCTCTTCAATCATAAGCAGAGGATGAAACATCAGCACAATACAATAGACACTATCTACGCGTTTCAGGTGACAGGGAACATCAGACCTGAAACGCGTAGATAGTGTTTTTATTGTATTGTGCAGATGTTTCATCCTCTGCTTCTGATTGAAGTGAATAAAGTATTTAGTTTTTACTTTTCACGCCTCGTTGACCTCGAATTTTTTATTCATTTCTGGTCTTCTCACACTTGACACAGCGGCTCCCTTCTGGGATTACAACAATGGTGAGCTTGACTTACTAGTTATTTCCCTGAAATCAGAAGTATACAGAACACAGAAAGATAGTAGATTGGCCATGCCCAGGCAATATTTCATAGTGGAGACACAAAAGAGAATAGTAAAACCAAAAACACTCAGTTTGAAAAAATGTTGCAGTAATCCGCAAGTGCTAGTAAAAGATGTAAAAAACAGGGTATTTGGTTGATACGTTTTTTGCAAAAAATGTATACTAAGCTGCTCTACCAATCTTCACGGTATACCCTTATCAGACCAGTCCTAACTAATGTATGCAATCCCTATCTGATGTATTTAAAAACCTGATCATCTGTATATAACCTGTGTGAACAGGGTTCAGAGAGGAAAAATCCATGTGTGCATACAGGGTAGAACAGCTTTTGTGCAGATAGCCCAAGAGGAGTGGTGGAACTCCCCAGTCTTGTAGACACAAGAGAACAATTATGGAAACAGGAACACATGGGCTACTTGCACAGTGAACAAGTCTGTATGATCATGTTCACACACCACCAAGAAACCTGAAGACACAAAAGAGAATAGTAAAACCAAAAACACTCAGTTTGAAAAAATGTTGCAGTAATCCGCAAGTGCTAGTAAAAGATGTAAAAAACAGGGTATTTGGTTGATACGTTTTTTGCAAAAAATGTATACTAAGCTGCTCTACCAATCTTCACGGTATACCCTTATCAGAGCAGTCCTAACTAATGTATGCAATCCCTATCTGATGTATTTAAAAACCTGATCATCTGTATATAACCTGTGTGAACAGGGTTCAGAGAGGAAAAATCCATGTGTGCATACAGGGTAGAACAGCTTTTGTGCAGATAGCCCAAGAGGAGTGGTGGAACTCCCCAGTCTTGTAGACACAAGAGAACAATTATGGAAACAGGAACACATGGGCTACTTGCACAGTGAACAAGTCTGTATGATCATGTTCACACACCACCAAGAAACCTGAAGACACAAAAGAGAATAGTAAAACCAAAAACACTCAGTTTGAAAAAATGTTGCAGTAATCCGCAAGTGCTAGTAAAAGATGTAAAAAACAGGGTATTTGGTTGATACGTTTTTTGCAAAAAATGTATACTAAGCTGCTCTACCAATCTTCACGGTATACCCTTATCAGAGCAGTCCTAACTAATGTATGCAATCCCTATCTGATGTATTTAAAAACCTGATCATCTGTATATAACCTGTGTGAACAGGGTTCAGAGAGGAAAAATCCATGTGTGCATACAGGGTAGAACAGCTTTTGTGCAGATAGCCCAAGAGGAGTGGTGGAACTCCCCAGTCTTGTAGACACAAGAGAACAATTATGGAAACAGGAACACATGGGCTACTTGCACAGTGAACAAGTCTGTATGATCATGTTCACACACCACCAAGAAACCTGAAGACACAAAAGAGAATAGTAAAACCAAAAACACTCAGTTTGAAAAAATGTTGCAGTAATCCGCAAGTGCTAGTAAAAGATGTAAAAAACAGGGTATTTGGTTGATACGTTTTTTGCAAAAAATGTATACTAAGCTGCTCTACCAATCTTCACGGTATACCCTTATCAGAGCAGTCCTAACTAATGTATGCAATCCCTATCTGATGTATTTAAAAACCTGATCATCTGTATATAACCTGTGTGAACAGGGTTCAGAGAGGAAAATCCATGTGTGCATACAGGGTAGAACAGCTTTTGTGCAGATAGCCCAAGAGGAGTGGTGGAACTCCCCAGTCTTGTAGACACAAGAGAACAATTATGGAAACAGGAACACATGGGCTACTTGCACAGTGAACAAGTCTGTATGATCATGTTCACACACCACCAAGAAACCTGAAGACACAAAAGAGAATAGTAAAACCAAAAACACTCAGTTTGAAAAAATGTTGCAGTAATCCGCAAGTGCTAGTAAAAGATGTAAAAAACAGGGTATTTGGTTGATACGTTTTTTGCAAAAAATGTATACTAAGCTGCTCTACCAATCTTCACGGTATACCCTTATCAGAGCAGTCCTAACTAATGTATGCAATCCCTATCTGATGTATTTAAAAACCTGATCATCTGTATATAACCTGTGTGAACAGGGTTCAGAGAGGAAAAATCCATGTGTGCATACAGGGTAGAACAGCTTTTGTGCAGATAGCCCAAGAGGAGTGGTGGAACTCCCCAGTCTTGTAGACACAAGAGAACAATTATGGAAACAGGAACACATGGGCTACTTGCACAGTGAATAAGTCTGTATGATCACACAGGTTATATACAGATGATCAGGTTTTTAAATACATCAGATAGGGATTGCATACATTAGTTAGGACTGCTCTGATAAGGGTATATCGTGAAGATTGGTAGAGCAGCTTAGTATACATTTTTTGCAAAAAACGTATCAACCAAATACCCTGTTTTTTACATCTTTTACTAGCACTTGCGGATTACTGCAACATTTTTTCAAACTGAGTGTTTTTGGTTTTACTATTCTCTTTTGTGTCTTCAGGTTTCTTGGTGGTGTGTGAACATGATCATACAGACTTGTTCACTGTGCAAGTAGCCCATGTGTTCCTGTTTCCATAATTGTTCTCTTGTGTCTACAAGACTGGGGAGTTCCACCACTCCTCTTGGGCTATCTGCACAAAAGCTGTTCTACCCTGTATGCACACATGGATTTTTCCTCTCTGAACCCTGTTCACACAGGTTATATACAGATGATCAGGTTTTTAAATACATCAGATAGGGATTGCATACATTAGTT
This sequence comes from Ranitomeya imitator, assembly GCF_032444005.1. Classification (NCBI taxonomy): domain Eukaryota; kingdom Metazoa; phylum Chordata; class Amphibia; order Anura; family Dendrobatidae; genus Ranitomeya; species Ranitomeya imitator. The sequence continues at coordinate 651,651,010 of NC_091286.1, forward strand.
AGGACTGCTCTGATAAGGGTATACCGTGAAGATTGGTAGAGCAGCTTAGTATACATTTTTTGCAAAAAACGTATCAACCAAATACCCTGTTTTTTACATCTTTTACTAGCACTTGCGGATTACTGCAACATTTTTTCAAACTGAGTGTTTTTGGTTTTACTATTCTCTTTTGTGTCTTCAGGTTTCTTGGTGGTGTGTGAACATGATCATACAGACTTGTTCACTGTGCAAGTAGCCCATGTGTTCCTGTTTCCATAATTGTTCTCTTGTGTCTACAAGACTGGGGAGTTCCACCACTCCTCTTGGGCTATCTGCACAAAAGCTGTTCTACCCCGTATGCACACATGGATTTTTCCTCTCTGAACCCTGTTCACACAGGTTATATACAGATGATCAGGTTTTTAAATACATCAGATAGGGATTGCATACATTAGTTAGGACTGCTCTGATAAGGGTATACCGTGAAGATTGGTAGAGCAGCTTAGTATACATTTTTTGCAAAAAACGTATCAACCAAATACCCTGTTTTTTACATCTTTTACTAGCACTTGCGGATTACTGCAACATTTTTTCAAACTGAGTGTTTTTGGTTTTACTATTCTCTTTTGTGTCTTCAGGTTTCTTGGTGGTGTGTGAACATGATCATACAGACTTGTTCACTGTGCAAGTAGCCCATGTGTTCCTGTTTCCATAATTGTTCTCTTGTGTCTACAAGACTGGGGAGTTCCACCACTCCTCTTGGGCTATCTGCACAAAAGCTGTTCTACCCTGTATGCACACATAGATTTTTCCTCTCTGAACCCTGTTCACACAGGTTATATACAGATGATCAGGTTTTTAAATACATCAGATAGGGATTGCATACATTAGTTAGGACTGGTCTGATAAGGGTATACCGTGAAGATTGGTAGAGCAGCTTAGTATACATTTTTTGCAAAAAACGTATCAACCAAATACCCTGTTTTTTACATCTTTTACTAGCACTTGCGGATTACTGCAACATTTTTTCAAACTGAGTGTTTTTGGTTTTACTATTCTCTTTTGTGTCTTCAGGTTTCTTGGTGGTGTGTGAACATGATCATACAGACTTGTTCACTGTGCAAGTAGCCCATGTGTTCCTGTTTCCATAATTGTTCTCTTGTGTCTACAAGACTGGGGAGTTCCACCACTCCTCTTGGGCTATCTGCACAAAAGCTGTTCTACCCTGTATGCACACATAGATTTTTCCTCTCTGAACCCTGTTCACACAGGTTATATACAGATGATCAGGTTTTTAAATACATCAGATAGGGATTGCATACATTAGTTAGGACTGCTCTGATAAGGGTATACCGTGAAGATTGGTAGAGCAGCTTAGTATACATTTTTTGCAAAAAACGTATCAACCAAATACCCTGTTTTTTACATCTTTTACTAGCACTTGCGGATTACTGCAACATTTTTTCAAACTGAGTGTTTTTGGTTTTACTATTCTCTTTTGTGTCTTCAGGTTTCTTGGTGGTGTGTGAACATGATCATACAGACTTGTTCACTGTGCAAGTAGCCCATGTGTTCCTGTTTCCATAATTGTTCTCTTGTGTCTACAAGACTGGGGAGTTCCACCACTCCTCTTGGGCTATCTGCACAAAAGCTGTTCTACCCTGTATGCACACATGGATTTTTCCCCTCTGAACCCTGTTCACACAGGTTATATACAGATGATCAGGTTTTTAAATACATCAGATAGGGATTGCATACATTAGTTAGGACTGCTCTGATAAGGGTATACCGTGAAGATTGGTAGAGCAGCTTAGTATACATTTTTTGCAAAAAACGTATCAACCAAATACCCTGTTTTTTACATCTTTTACTAGCACTTGCGGATTACTGCAACATTTTTTCAAACTGAGTGTTTTTGGTTTTACTATTCTCTTTTGTGTCTTCAGGTTTCTTGGTGGTGTGTGAACATGATCATACAGACTTGTTCACTGTGCAAGTAGCCCATGTGTTCAATATTTCATAGTGGAGTAGTATAGTGCCCATCCAGGTGTATCCCAGTTTTTTTATACACAAAAAATTAAAATATATTAGACACGGCATACCTTCTACTGCAAGGCAGGTTATGTTCCCATGGTTGCTCAGCTCGCAGGACCTGTGATGACGTCTCGGTCACATGACCGTTACGTCATGGCAGTTCCAACGTAAGCATAATTGTCTGGCGTTACAAACCGCAAACCATGGGTGACTATTTTGAATTAAATAAATGCATTTTTTTTTAATATTGATGGTGCATATGCAGTGTCAATATTAAAAATAGGTTAATATTAACGGCGGCAATGGATACCGGCGGTAAAGTTAATTAATGACGCATGTGAAATGTTATATTTAGTATACTAATGGTTTCCTTATGTTTTCACAGAACACACAGCAGCACCCGTGAGACTGTCCGACCCTCTGGAGCGGTCCTTTGTGAAGCGCCATCTGAACTGTCGCAGCCATCCCACAGCGAGAGCAGGTCTGCACCACCACAATCTGTCGAACCGGCAGCCGGTCCATCAGATGTTCCCCTGGCCGAGGCCTCTGGCGCTCCTTCCTTCGGGTCTTCCCGACAGCGTCAGCGGGCCTCGGACAGGGCGGTCATGCCCGAACTTTAACATTTGAGCACCGTATTTCAGAATGGTTTCAAGGCGCTGTGCGATAAAATGTCCAATATCGACCGGCGTCTTGAAAACATCGAATCGGAGCTCTCGAGGCCGGCCAAACATTTTTTAGTGCCATTCACAAGGGCATGGTTGAACATCTTACGCCGGAACTCCAGATTTCGGTCATGCAGGGCTGCAATAACGCATATGTCACTGCTCTGCAGCAGGCTCGGGTCATGCAGTCAGCGACAAATGTGCCCGCAGTACCATCGCTGGCTGCCATGACTCCGACTCCTGCTGCAGAGCACCACCACAGAGCTCCGCGTGCCGAGGGCCACCGCCACCACAGAACAGAGCCCCAAAGTTATGATCATGCCAGGTCTTCAAGGGCACACAGACGGGAAGCCGACCCACACCCAGAGGGAGAGAGGAGGAAAAAAAAGAAGAAGACGATGACAAGCACTACAACCTTGGCTATGGCTGCTCCCAAAACAACCACCAGTACACAGCCTGGGTCGACCCGGAGCACTCCAAGTACCCAGCCTGGGTCTACACGGAGTACACCCAGTACCCAGCCTGGGTCTACAAGGAGTACACCGAGTACACAGCCTGGGTCTACCCGGAGCCGGAGTAGCCAGCCAAGGACACTAGTCGTCCCTCCTCCTCCCTCACCTCCTGCTTTGGCAGTATCGCCACCGTCAACTGGCTGGATTGATGTCGGCATCCCGTCTAGTGTCATAGACTATGCTGCTTCCTCCCCCTCGTCCTCCTCCTCGGTCTCCTCAACACCCCCCAAAAGTGAGGGATATCAATCCCCCTTAATTGCTGATATCGATACCCCCTAACATTTCTCATTTCTTTTTTTTGTGTCCCTAATAAAATTATTTTTTTTTTTTTAATTTATTTTTTATTGTCTCAAATAAAGTTTGCACCAAATCACACCGTGCGCCATATAAACAAATCTTGTCTTTGTAACAACTGATGTGCAATGTCTGACAATATTTTATACATTTTTTTTTTCATTATTTTATAGGGCTGTCGTTCATTGTACTATGAGATGTTACAAACACAAACAGCATTGCTCAATATGTCAAGTTTAAAATGTACCATCACACAACGATTTCAGTAACGATATAGTTGGTTTTTGTGTGTAACCAACGTTATCTTTTCTGAAATCGTACAACGATTAGGCCCCTGCTGTGAGATTTTTGGTGTCAGCGAATGATTAGGAATTTCTTGGGGTAACTGATCACACGCTGTCATTGTTGGATCGGCGTGTTTGACACCGATCCAGCAATGTCTTTGTTTTAAACAAGGGAATATTGGGTTACTAGCGCAGTGTTTTAAACACTCAAATAAGTGAACAATACCCCCCCCCCAAAAAAAGGTGTCAACCACGTCCCTCGCCGTCATCTTTCCGCAGTCACTGACACTGTTTCCCGCCCGGAAAGCAGAGCACACCGTTGACTTAAACGCTGTGCTTTGCTTTAGGGATGGCACAGTACGGAAAGCTGACGGCGATGGACGTGTCACACACTGTAATGAAAGGTTTTTTCTATTTTTTTATATTATATTTACAATGGTAAACAGGGAAAACATCGTGAGTGCGGCCATGCGCTTCATAACATTACCCAGATTACACGGGGACTTGCTCTTTTTTGGTCGCTGGAGAGCTGTCTGTGTGACAGCTCTCCAGCAACCACGCAACGACTAAACAACGGTCACGGTCCGGTCGTATCACTGGTCGGTATCGTTGGATAATCGTTTTATTAATGTACCTTAAGATTATTGGTCAGGTGAGGTGGTAGCAATGTTCACAGTGTCGCCACTATTTGACTCTGGACGTATTCCAGCATCCTGAGTGCAATAGTGTTAACTCTGTAGAGTTTTGCAAACATGATCGTCTCCCTCCTTGTCAAGCCAGGTTCCATATGCAAATAGTCTGCAGGATTAAAAATGGTTGACAAGGTGGGAGCCGATTATGTTATACGTCAAAACTATGGAACACACGGCTGAAATATTTTTTTGTTTTGTCACAGTCCATTTGGGTACTGGTGCTCACATAAATTTTGTGGGACACACATTACTTTACATAACATTGGATTTTACAATTTGATTTCTATGGAAAAACATATGGGAGATTTTTTTTGTGAAAACGGAAAGGCAAAAGAACTTTATTTCAAAACACAACGCATTAGACAATCAGGGGACATTATAACAAAAACCTTACATAGGATGGTTAAATGACATGGACTCCACAGTGTTTACATGACATCATAATAACAAGAAGAATTAAACCATTTGATCTTGCCATGAAACACGGCCAACATCTGAAACAAAGTATGCAGCAAATTGGTCCCTCATATGAGCAATCTCCACAGTTGTCCGCAGAGGATGATCTTGATAATCAGGCAATGGATTTGGTATGGGTTCATCGAGTTCCACGTTGACTCTCTCTTTATCAATAATAAAATTGTGGAGAACCACACACGCCTTCACCACCTCATCCACTGTCTCAATTTTCAAATTTATAGCGGATCCTAAGATACGCCATTTGGAGACAAGGATTCCAAAGGCGCACTCCACAGTTCTTCTGGCCCTGTACAGTCTATAATTAAATATACTTTTGGTGCGGTCCAACCCCCGACTGGAGTACAGTTTAAGTAGGTTGCCACTCATTTGAAAAGCCTCATCCCCAACAACAACAAATGGCAGGGCCGGGCCTTCGGTGTTGGGAAGAGGTCGTGGATGGGGGAAATTAAAATTGTTATCGTACAATCTTCGGCCCATATCAGACTCCTTAAATGTCCGTGAATCATTTGCACGGCCAAACGCTCCAATGTCCACAGCGAGAAACCTGCAGTCCGCACCTGCAATTGTCATCAGCACGGTGGAAAAGTATTTTTTATAATTAAAAAACAGAGATCCACTTCTTGAAGGCTTGGTAATCCTAATGTGCTTCCCATCCACGGCTCCAATACAGTTAGGGAAAGAACACACTTGTTCGAATTTTTGGGCATTGGCCTGCCATAATTCTCTTGTAGGGATAGGTAAAAATTCCTCCCGGAGGTTGTCCCACAATGCGCGGCATGTGTCGGCAATGATATCAGACAGTGTGGAGACTCCAATCCGAAACTGGAAATGCAGTGATCTCAAGGTCTCTCCAGTAGCAAGGAAACTGACAAGAAGAAAAATAAATAAATTAAATTAATTAAATTGTTATGAAAGAATTTTTCATTCTTAATTACAATCCCCCACCCCACAAAACCAAAACACGTTAGTTACTTGAAAAAATGGCAAGAACATATAATTACGTACCGTAGAGTCACCAGCAGACGTTCCTCGGGGGAAATCGATTTACGGAGCTGCGTGTCCTGCCTGGCAATGGTTCCTTCCACCAGACGCAGCAGATATCGGAAGCTGTTTTGTGACATCCTGGTGTATTCAAAGTATTTCTCCTGGTTCTCATTTAATTCGCCAAACAGACAATGGTAGGCTCCACGACTCTCTCGGACTTCCACTATAGGGTGTAGCCAAAAACGCCGACGACTCCTTCTCCGTAGTTTGTCTCTTTTCCTCTGTTCATGACAGGCAATAGCATAAGCAATAGCAAGGGCTAATTCGAGCTCAAAATTGAGGTAGATACTCTCCATGGGATGATCCATCTTGATGCTGTATGGTTGGAAATAATCTATGCCGGGGTATATATACCACTATTACATTAATACCCACCCTCATCTACCCATTGGTGGCATTATCTATTGTCTAGACACTAGACCCACCCTCTTCTATTCATTGGTGGTGTTATCTACTGTCTAGACACTAAATTGTGTGTAAAGATATAATCATTGTTTGACAACGCATGCGTCATAAAACGCTGCGTTTTTTGTAAAAACGCAACAAAAACGCACAAAAAACGCTGCGTTTTACGACGCATCCGTCCGACGCTTGCATCAAAAAAGGTGCGTTTTTGCCTGCGTTTCTGATCCGTCGTGCGTTGCGTCGGCGACGCAGCGTCGCATGACGCTAATGTGAACCTAGCCTTAATGAGCCTATTGTTATTGTCCCCTTAAAGGACAATTTGGAGGCAAACGTCGCCGTGTCTAGTGTACCTCCACCTACAACCACTAGACGTTTCCTCGACCGCTGGGAACATCTGGTGGCAAGATGTCCTGACTGCTGGCAAACATGACAAACCTGGAGTGCACGAGCGGTCCGGGACTTAGATCCCGCATGTGACACTTCCATAGCCTCATGTGACTCAGGGGCCTGGACTGGAGATTCCAAAGGTTTGGCGAAGGTGGGAGCCAGCCGAAACCTCTGCCTACACTGGGCTCGCTCTAACCTCCGCTCGTGAAAACGGAGGTCAATACGAGTGGACACAGCTATTAACTCCTCCAGTGTGGTGGGAATCTCCCTAGTGGCCAGGGCGTCCTTCACGTCGTCAGCCAGCCCCCTCCAAAATATCGGAATTAGGGCTTTATCCGACCACTCCAGTTCAGATGCTAGGGTGCGGAAGTGGACGGCAAAATGGCTGACCAAGGACGAGCCCTGAGTCAATGCCAACAGTTGGAGCGCCGTATCATGGGTAACACGAGGTCCTAAAAAGACCTGTTTCAGAGTGCTCAGGAAAAACGAAGCACTCTGCACCACATGATCGCCACGCTCCCACAGCGGCGTAGCCCACTCTAACGCCCTGTCCGACAGGAGAGACAGAATAAACCCCACCTTTGCCTGCTCTGTAAGGAAACGAGAGGCCAGAAGCTCGAGATGTATAGAGCACTGACTCATGAAACCCCTACAAGACTTACTATCACCAGAACATTTTTCTGGCAGCGGGAGGCGTGATAGAGTCGGTACAGGGGTGGCAGTGGACAAGGTTGCTGCAGCCACGCTAGCAGCTTGAACAGCAACTGCGGTTACATCCACAGCTGAGGCTGTGCGCTCGACAGCCGCCAACCTACCCTCCAGCTGCTAGATGTACTGCAAGAATTGCTGTTTGTCCGTCATTACTAGCCAGACCCTGGCGCTAGTGTAATGTTGGGGCTAGCGGAACGCACCAAATAATAAGATAGGTAGAATAAGGTGTGTTCGCAGCCCAGAGTCCACCGTGCAGAGATGGAACCTGCCGCCAAGTAATGACGGACTATATGCCAGTACAATGTGAATACACACGGGTTAACTTCACTCTGTGTGAAGGACGCGAACCCTGTTAAGTCACAGGGCCGCGGTACTACACACAAGAGCACAAGCAAGGAGTCTCCAAGCTCAGTCCTAAGACTTGGGATCTGAGTCTGTGTAGACTTCTTGCGGTCGACACCGCAACTGGGGTGTAAGCGTAACCAAAATAATAACAAAGGAATGCACGAGAGTGCATGCGGTGCCGCACTGGCGGACGCCACTAACCACCCAGGCTTGGGTCAGGAAAGCGCTGTGAAAGCGCACGGCGCCGCACTGGCGGACACAGCAACTAGACGCTGTATTAGTGTGTAAAGTGCTGTTGGATAAGTCGGGCGCTAAATAGCAATCATACACCTTCCGCGAACAGTCATCCAATAGGGAGGGTTATTTAAAGAGCGACTTTCACTCACAACACACACACGTTTACAAATGTACACTAGCGCATGGCCGTGTGCGGCCATGCGAGCCTTAAATAGCTGCAGCACGTATAGGACCTTTCAAAAGAAGGACCAATGGAATTGCTGCAGTACCTGAGCATGTGACCCTAGATCTCCACTGAGAGATCTTGCCCTGGGCATGCTCAGTGTGCAAAGCAGAACTTAGTCCTAGTACCTACAGGACCTTCCGTGAGAAGGACCAATGGAAGTCGCTGCAGTACCTGAGCATGTGACCCTAGATCTCCACTGAGAGATCTTGCCCTGGGCATGCTTAGTGTGTGCAAAGTGGGACTTAGTCTCAGAAGCGTCTGCTCACCGCTGCCCACCACTGGCTTCAGTGGCAGAAGCTGGAAAAGCAGCAGCAACCCTATGCACAGAGTGAGACTGAGCAAGACGCTGGGACCGACGTCTCCACTGAGCAGACTCCACTGCGGCTGGAGAAGAATGGGAGACCGCAGCAGAGATGGTTCGAGATTCCCCCTGTGCAGAGGCGGGAACTCGACACCTAACAGGCTATATCTACGCTCTCACCATCGTGGACCACTACTCCAGATTCCTGGTAGTCGTGCCCGTCAAAGATCTAACGGCTAGGATGGCTGCCAAAACCTTCCAGCAGTACTTCTGTAGACCCCATGGGTACCCGGAGAAGGCGCTGACCGATCAGGGACCAGCATTTGAAGCGGAGGTGTTCCAGGAGTTCTGCAATTTGTATGGGTGTAAGAAGATCAGAACCACACTGTACCATCCACAAACCAACGGGATGTGTGAGAAGATGAACCAGGTGGTGATCGACTTACTGAAGACCTTACCAGTAGAGGAACGGAACTTGTGGCCCACAAAGTTACCAGACTTGGTAGATATGTACAACCACATCCCAGTGAATTCCACCAACTGCACTCCAGCGTACCTGATGCGAGGAAGGTCTAGCAAGTTACCTGTCGATCTGGACATGGGGGTCCTGACCCCTGAAGATATATCGCCAGATGCGGATTGGGATACAGAGAGACAGCAAAGGTACCGCAAAGTACAGGAATGTGTAGAAAGAAGTCTCGCCCAAGCCAGACAAAAACAAGAAAGGGACTACAACCAGCATGCTCCCGCGACTCCCTTGTCACCTGGTGAGCAGGTACTCAAACGGAAGAGGAGACTACACAAGCTCAATGACCAATGGGAAGCGGAACCGTATACCATTCTGTCCTCCGATTTCGACAATACGAAGGTCTGTCTCATTAGCAAAGATGGAGGGGAAACCTCAACGGCAATATCCAGAGACCACCTTAAAATATGCCCTGATAAGCTGAGAGATGGGGAAACAGACCTCGGGATTTCTCCACCCGTGGAAGAGGAGAAGATGATACACACTGTTCTTGGCGATTTTCCCCAGTCTTGGACTCAAATAAATAAGGCCATTGTGGTACCTGTCTTAACGTTTCGTCAACTGAAACCGCCAAAACTAAATGTGGTGCCAGGTCATCCGGGCCCGCAAGCACAGCCGACCCCACCAGAAGATGCGATGCCAACAGTTGAACCGGCAAGCCCTCCCTCTATCGGTGAATCTGCCATGCCCACCATTAGTAGTGGCAGCCCTGAGAGCTCCAGCATGCCAGTGCTGCCCAGACTCACTAGAAGTGTAGATAGAAGACCACTACGATAGGAAGCGTAGTGGGCCCTGTCAGGCCAATAGCAACCCCTGCACTGCGGAGGTCTACGCGTAGTACCAAGAATCAAACTCCACTTCGCTACAAAACTTGGAGATACTAACGATAGTTGCTATTTGGTTGAAAATGTTTGTGTAAATATCTTTGTTACAGGTTTAAAAATGGACAATGGAGTGATGGACAGTGAATCGCTCCAAATCTTTCACAGGGACCCCTTTGTTTACCCGGGGTCCCTGCTGTTTCAAGGTTGCATCTACTGAACTTGGAGTCATGAACTATGCATGACCAACCATTTGCAACGTTCAAGCGTCCTCACCTCCCATAACGGGAAGCAGTGTTATATTTACTTGTTTATAGTATTTAAAAATTTTGTGTGTTTTCTACTAACATGTATTGTTATTCTTCTTTTCCCAGTTCAGGAGTACTGGATTTAACCAAGGGGGGGGGGAAGCGGGGGAGTGCAGCGCCCCAGAGTCCTGGTCGTTGCAGTAATGTCGCTCTGCCACTAAGGGGAGTGATGTTACTTCTGATGGCACTAAAGGAGTTCACACACACACTACACTTCACACTCCGGCCACCAGGGGGTGGTTCTATCTATTAGGCCACTCCTCACACTCTGGTAAAACTTGGGGGTTGGACAGGAAGTTAGGCAGAAAGCAGCCCGGGAGAGTTCGAGAGAGAACCTGTCAGGGGTGGGATCCTGACAGCGGCCTGGAAAAAGGACAGAATGTTACGGAGCCGCGCCGGCACTACCTTGCGGCGGCATCTCAAGAAAGGACATGAAGCAAAGTATATTGTGGAGAAGTGAGAAGCGAGATCATAGCACGAAGGAGATAGAACCAGAAGGAGTCATGCCCCCAAGACCGTGGCAACATCCTTCTGAGGCGCGTAGCCGGTGGCCGGAGCACCGAGGAAGTAACAGACTCTACACATTACTTCGAACCGCGGCAGGACAGTTAATTATAGGTTGGCTGTCTCACCTAAATCACCTAAACAGACATAGGAGGCAATTGTGGGAGAGGGGCGTCTCTAGAGTCCCAGAATAACTCCAGGCCTACCCATCATACGGGTGCGTCCCAGCAATATCATCTGGGGGATGGATAGAGAGAGAACATCGACAACAGACACGACAGTTGTGAGGACTATCCCGTGGTGCTCAGCAAGGAAGGTAGGTAGGCACTGATTTCCACCTGCAAAGGGAACTCTGGATGTGCCTTCGGACCGGCCGGTCTCAGCCAGCCCTGTTAGCAGTGCTCTGGATTGCGGATCCCAAAGCCTTCAGTAAAAAGGTAAAGAGACTACAACCCTGCGTCCTCGTTATTCATCGCGTCTTGCAGCACGCACCATCACCTTTCATTGGACGCCCCTTAGCAGGGTCACGGACCGGGTCTAGCCACCGTGACAACCCCAGGACCGAGATAGAGAGGCCCGGTACCGAGTATCCTGCGGCCCTGCGTCTGGAGGCGCTCCAACTTATACACTGGAGACCAGAACTGTACACAGTATTCTAAGTGTGGTCGAACTAGTGACTTGTATAGAGGTAAAATTATATTCTCCTCATAAGCATCTATGCCTCTTTTAATGCATCCGATTATTTTATTTGCCTTTGTAGCAGCTGCCTGACACTGGCCACTAAATATGAGTTTGTCATCCACCCATACACCCAGATCTTTTACATTGACGGTTTTGCCCAGAGTTTTAGAATTAAGCACATAGTTATACATCTTATTACTTCTACCCAAGTGCATGACCTTACATTTATCCCCATTAAAGCTCATTTGCCATATATCAGCCCAAGCTTCTAGTTTACATAAATCATCCTGTAAAATAAAATTGTCCTCCTCTGTATTGATTACCTTGCAGAGTTTAATGTCATCTGCAAATATTGAAATTCTACTCTGTATGCCCCCTACAAGGTCATTAATAAATATGTTAAAAAGAAGAGGGCCCAATACTGACCCCTGTGGTACCCCACTGCTAACCGCTACCCAGTCCGAGTGTGCTCCATTAATAACCACCCTTTGTTTCCTATCCCTGAGCCAGCTCTTAACCCACTTACACATATTTTCCCCTATCCCCATTATTCTCATTTTATGTATCAACCTTTTGTGTGGCACCGAATCAAAAGATTTTGAAAAGTCCATATACACTACATCCACTGGGTTCCCTTGATCCAGTCCGGAACTTACCTCTTCATAGAAACTGATCAAATTAGTCTGGCATGAACGGTCCCTAGTAAACCCGTGCTGATACTGGGTCATGAGGTTATTCCTCTTCAGATACTCCAATATAGCATCCCTTAGAATGCCCTCCAGGACTTTACCCATAGTAAAGGTTAAGCTTACTGGCCTATAATTTCCGAGTTCAGTTTTTGTCCCCTTTTTGAATATTGGCACCACATTTGCTATACGCCAGTCCCGTGCAGGTACGGACTGGGGCTGAAATTCAGTCCTGGCATTTGACATCACACAGGCCCATGTTGTTCCCATCCCCATGAACCACATGGGATATATTACTAATATTACCCTCGATGGAGGAAAGGAAGATTTTCTACAAGACCATTATTTCTAATCATATCAGTGGCCTGCTGGAGTAAGTGACGGAGTCAGCAACTTTGTGCTTCGTCACAACTCTTAACAGTATGGGTGTCCTGAGAAAACCAATTCTGTTAACAAAGTAACAGACAAAGCAGCCCATGACCAGACAGGCCCTTCTGGCATTTGCCAGAATTGCCAGATGGCCAGTCCGGCGCTGGTCCCGTGGTACAGACCCTGTTATTATGGAGTCTTAACCAAAATGTCCAGAGGGCGGAGGGAGCTGGAGCTGCGCAGCCATGCAGGTTAGATGGTTGTGGAGTGCCGAGAAAAGCTCCCACTGCCGCTGTGTGTGCCATGCATAGTATTTCATTACACCATGGGGCCTGGTGAGCAGAAGAATATGAGGCAGGGCCCAGACTGGGCCCAGGTCCCCCTCTGTTCCCCCATACAGCACTGAGGGCAAAATCACAGACTCTGTGAAGACAAAGGGAGGTCACCAAATATTAATGGTATTCAGATTTCTCTTTTGTTCATTTATTTTGCCTTTTGTTAATCGTTAATGGTTTATCTTTAACGCTTGTATTTTTTAAATCATTCTTATTTTGCAGCAATTTTTCTACACCTGCCTAAAACTTTGCAAAGTCGTGCATATATCATATTTATCTACATGTCAGTCTGCCTTCCTATAGGTTAAGCTATCCGAGCGCGATTCAACAAAACATCTGATCGCACTCGGACCAATATTATGCAATGGGAATGTGTGCATGTCCGATTTTTTTCCTCAGACTGAGTATGTTTGAGGGAAAAATCATGACATATCAATGTTTGATCCGATATTCGTAATTTGTACTCTACCATACAAGCCAATGAGTCTGTGGAAAATATCTGACTGCATTCGGGTGACATCTGACTGACAGAAAGGAGAAGATACGAAAATTGTTTTTTTCCATCTTCTCCACATCAAAGAAAATTTGTTCACACTCTGATCAAACTCTGATCAGAGTCCAGCATAGCAAAATTGTTCTGATTCTCTCAAATGTACGCTGTTGTGACTTTAACCTAAATGTCAATCTGTTTATCTCATAGATAGATACACAATAAGCCGAAAGCAGGACCATACCAATAGTATTAATGGAGCGTTCTCTTTGATCCATACAATGTGAAAAATAGTAGCGGTAAAATCCAATTCGATTAAATAGACGTAGAATTTTACTGCTTTTTCTAACTAGATACTGCACATAAATAAATAGATCTTTTTTAAGTTTAGGAGTGAGCACTCACTGAACTCTGTAGAACTTCTGAAATTGAGTTTTATCTTGAAGCGGAGGATTAATTCTTGACCTCTTTTGCTAATTTAATTGAAGAACTAAAAGGGATCTACATGCAAACTCACATAACACCCTGACTTCTGCTGGTAGGTTATGTCATAATCTGTTATCTTCTTCCAAGAAGAGGTTAATGTATTAAAAAGTTATATTTAGAGAGGGGCAGACAGCTTTGCTTCCTAAGTAAGACGTAATAAGCTAAACCTTCTTTGAATCTTCGGGGTTTAAGTCTTCCAGGGATAAACGTAAACACGGTAGAATATGCTGGCAAGGAGGTTGACTCTGCAGTAGTCATGGTGGCTTTTTACAAGACAACATGGGACATGGTACTTCTACTTAACAACTGAAGATCTCAGGAATTCAGACATCAACTTCCTTCAATGAAATGAAACCTTAAATATTCTTGCATCTTTTCACTTTGGTACAAGGACGAGACATGGACTTGGGGCGAGCAAAGCTCTTGAGATGTGGCATGAATGCTCTTCATCAGGCCATTCACACCATCCATGGTTTAGCCTGGACAGATGGAAAACAGGTCATCCTCACAGCTCTGCACCTCCAAAAGGATGAAGCAGAATTTGGCAGCTCGGTGGTCATCGGACAGTTTGAACATGTTCATGGCCTATTTTGGGCACCTGCAAATGATACTCCAGCTTTGCTGGCTGTTCAACATAAGAAACATGTCACTATATGGCAACTTTACTACAACCCACTGGAAAAGAATAAACTGGTTGTCTCTCAAACCTGTGAGTATGGAGATCCTCTCCCTGTTCTACCACAAGGATCCATATGGCACCCAAAAAAAGACATCTTAGGTGTTGTAACTAAAAAGGATGTCACTGTTTTGTATACAGTCTCTAATAGCAGTAACAGCATTAAGGCGGACATTACATGTAGTAGTGTCATTCGATCTGCTTGCTGGACAAAAGACGGTAGTCGCGTGGTGGTAGCCATGGAGGACTCTCTTTACTCTTACATTTGGAACGATGACCAAAAGACATTAAGTCCTTGTTCTTTTTGCCCTGTATTTAATATCGATGCTACAATCGTTGCACTTCAACCCATTATGGATTACCAAGTGGTTGTGACTACTGAGACTTCAGTGAAAACTCCATACATCCAAAACAAGGACCCTGAAGGATCTACCTTCCAATCTTCTCTGCTTATGTTGGATGAAGAATTAAACAGGAACAACAGGAGGATCTCTATAGACTCAGGGAAATCTGAGCCAGTCGACATGCTAAAGGTCACATCATTGATGCCATCAGAAATGTCCCAGATCCTTGCAAGACATCGTAAGTCTGATCCCAGTCCACTCATTAACTTAAAACAGAAGAGCATATCAGTTGAAAACAGGTCAGAATTGTCCAATCTCTTGCTTATAACATTTGAGAAGAACTCAACAACCACCAGAAAAGTGGCAATACCAGGTATTTCCTCACCAGACATCATAGCTCTCGATTCCCGTTGTGAAAGAGTTGCAGTAGCATCTAACGCTTGCAACCTGGTGTTGATTTATCCCATTGCACCATCTTGTATGCCCAATATTCAACAAATTCGTCTTGAAGAGAACGAAAAAGCCAAAGGACTATGTTTTCTTACCGATATGTTGCTACTAATTTTGGTTGGAAGACCAAAGACCAGTGATTTAGGGTTTGTGCATATGTTGGTTTCTGAAAAATACACCGTGCACTTAGCGACTAGACAAATAATGCCCATTGAATATGTACCCTCACGACTAAACTCTGGCCAGAACTTGAGTTCAGATCAACCTAGTTTGACCATTGGTGGTTACAAACCATTTGGTGATGAGCTTAATGTTGGCAAAGAGTTTTGGATGCCAAACCACATTGGCAATAAATCTCCACGTATGAGGCGGAAAATTAGAGATCTTGTTCGTGGGACAAGTGGTGAGGAAAGCCCAACATCAAGTCTGGATGACAATGATGACAGCAAGGTAGCTGAATGTACCATAACTGTAGAGACTCTGAAGGCTGAGCCAACAGTTCGCAGGCCGGTAAAGGGAATGACCACCAAGATATTACACAGATCATTTTCTCAGAGATCAAACAATGACCTTCAAGAAACAAACGAGAATAATTTTTCAACAGTCCCCAAGGATGATACTGAGGGCATGACACATTTTCAAGTTCATCCTTCAGGAGCAAAAGATTCTTTGAAGATGTACTCTAAAGTTTTGCCGTATCCATCTTCTGATGACCCACCTTATATTACTATAAGTCAGCAGGTATTCCTTATATTCTTATAATGTTATGATAATAGTTTCATATCTTAATTATTTATGGAAAATACTGTTATATAGTCAATTTACCTTGTACCAGACCTGGGCTACACAGTAATATAAATCTGAGGCAAGTAATGGTTGCCTGATGGCCATAGAAGTGCATCAAATGGCAATATTGCATGAGCATAACAGGTGTTTTAGCAAACATGCCATAAATGTGAGATGATTAAGGACTGTGGCTGCTGAAAATAAAGGGATAAAAGTTTTGGTCCAAATGTGTCCTCAATCCATGAACTGGAATGAGTTCTGTTTAGTAAAGTTTTTATAGTACTATAACCATATCAAAACTTGACTGATGACAATTCTTGTAGAAGGTGTCCTGGGGAATCTAAATAACATCATCTGAAATGTAATAATTGGTATAGATTTGAGTTCATGGATTGAAGACATATCCAGTCATGCAAGGTTCTTGGGGTATTATGTTCATACTGAGGGGTTTTTTTTAGGATTTTTTTTGCATGAAATTAGGAGAAATCCAACTCAAAATACTTGTGTTTCTTGATGAGGTTTCCAGGTGTGGGATTTTTAACCCCTTCATGACATGAGCAGTACATGTACTGCTCATATCGTGTCTCCCCCTTTGATGTGGGCTCCGGCGGTGAGCCCACATCAAAGTCGCGACAATAGCGGCGGGTGAAATCGCTATTCACCCGCCGCTATTAATCTGTTAAATGCCGCTGTCAAACACAGACAGCGGCATTTAACTACCGCATCCGGCCGGGCGGCCGGATATGACGTCATCGCCGACCCCCGTCACATGATCGGGGGTCGGCGATGCATCAGGAAGGTAACCATAGAGGTCCTTGAGACCTCTATGGTTACTGATGCAGGTCTGCTGTGAGCGCCCCCCTGTGGTCGGCGCTCACAGCATACCTGCATTTCTGCATTTCTGATGATCGCTGCTATGTAGCAGAGCCGATCAGGCTATGCCAGCTTCTAGCCTCCCATGGAGGCTATTGAAGCATGGCACAAGTAAAAAAAAAATGTTTTTAAAAATATGAAAAAAATATAAAAAATATAAAAGTTTAAATCACCCCCCTTTCACCCCATCCTAAATAAAACAATTAAAAAAAAACCAAACCTACATGTATTTGGTATCGCCGTGTTCAGAATTGCCCGATCTATCAATTAAAAAAAAGCATTAACCTGATCGCTAAACGGCGTAGCGAGAAAAAAATCCGAAACGCCAGAATTACGTTTTTTGGTCGTCGCGACATTGCATTAAAATGCAATAACGGGTGAGCAAGAGAACATATCTGCGCAAAAATGGTATCATTAAAAACATCAGCTCGGCACGCAAAAAATAAGCCCTCACCCGACCCCAGATCACGAAAAATGGAGACGCTACGGGTATTGGAAAATGGCACTTTTTTTTTTTTTTTTAGCAAAGTTTGGAATTTTTTTTCACCACTTAGATAAAAAATAACCTAGTCATGTTAGGTGTCTATGAACTTGTAATGACCTAGATAATCATAATGGCAGGTTAGTTTTAGCATTTAG
Source organism: Ranitomeya imitator (assembly GCF_032444005.1). Classification (NCBI taxonomy): domain Eukaryota; kingdom Metazoa; phylum Chordata; class Amphibia; order Anura; family Dendrobatidae; genus Ranitomeya; species Ranitomeya imitator. Next base: position 651,668,574 of record NC_091286.1, read on the forward strand.
TGAACCTAGCAAAAAAGCCAAACAAAAAACAAGCGTGGGATTGCACTTTTTTTGCAATTTCACCGCACTTGGATTTTTTTTCCCGTTTTCTAGTAAAATACATGGTAAAACCAATGGTGTCTTTCAAAAGTACAACTTGTCCCGCAAAAAATAAGCCCTCACATGAACATATTGACGGAAAAATAAAAAAGTTATGGCTCAGGGAAGGAGGGGAGCGAAAAACGAAAACGCAAAAATGAAAAAGGGCCGCGACTTGAAGACAACCTTTTATTGGATTATTACGGTAGTTAATCTCAACTGAGTATCTGCTAGAATTGGTGCTGTTGTACCGATTCTGGAACATTTTTCTTTTTCAACTTTGGTCCTCCATTCCAAAGTTATGTCCCTGGTAATAATAGTGCAATTTTCCCTTCAACCAATTGGGCATATGCCACATAACTTCCTTGTGGGTGCAGCCATGTTATAATTGGCTAGCAGCATAGGAGAAAACGCAAACGCCCATAAAGTGGTAAACACCCAGTTGGCTGAAGGGAAAATTTGCACTATTTTTAGTGGGAGGTATAACTTTGGATTGATGGGGCACAGAAGAAAAAGAAAAACTGTGGCAGGTACTCCATTTTTTGCAGTCTTTTGACGTTGGTGTCAAGTTTGGTCAAGAATTCACAAATGTCTTCTTTTATTTCCATAGTGAGGTTTTCAAAAATTGTAGGAAAAAACTTTGCTGTATGAAGCTCAATGTGAATTTCTGATTCAAGTCAATAGTGAGAATATCTGAAGTGGGTTTTGATCTGGAGTTTGGAAGAGATCCACTTAAATATCCACGTGAGCTTTATAACCTGTGCTGCTACATCACACAGTTCACATTGCTCACCACCAATGAATGACCTTGGCCCGGGAACCTGAAGGCTGTTCCCATGTCAATAGAAGGTGTACAGTTTAGGCTAAGATCTCAGACATCACAGACCCCATGAACAGATGTATATTTTACCAATGTATGATAATAACTGTGATGATGATAACTGTTGGTCCATGATGAACTTCTCACAGCCAGTGAAACATCTGGAAACATGAATTAGAGGGATAGAAGATCATCGAGTGTAATTCTAGCCATACAATGTGAAGAATTCCATCTAAAGCCACCACTTATGACATGACTAAGCAACCATCCAAAGTGTATGTCGTCTTGACTCTAATGGAAGATGTCAGAAGGGTCAAACAAATTTCAACATGCACGATCCTTTTATTCTTAAGCATGATCGTCCGCCAGTTTTGATTACCAAAGGTGTATTACTCTCCCCTCCCTAGTAAGTTCACATGCATGCTCAGCTGAGTTTCAGCGATGCCCAGCTTGTATGCCTACAAAGTGCCCTTCTCATGGGGTCCCCATTCTGTAATGTGCCCAGTCTCACATCTGTGAATAGGTTCATCTCTGCTGTTTTGTAAAACATGTTTTGCACTCTTATTGGGTGTCTCATCATTGCGACAAAGCCGGTGTGTTTCTGTAAAAAAGTGTTGAGGTTGCACCTTGATTAGAAAAATTGAACCACAAAAACCCTAAAGCGTTTTGGTAAGTGAATTTTGTTAGTGGGTCTTGGACTCACCGTATCATCAGGGTCTTTTCCAATGCCTCTTTTGGTGGCATGTTCATCTGTTATTTATGATTTGTTGGTGCCTCCACCAATGTACTGATGCTTGGTATTTGTTGCAAAAAAATTATAGAAGACCCATGGTTGAATTTACAGGGAATGTGGCAGCAAAAAACATAGTAGTAAATCATAGAATCACAGAATCCTAGAATGTTAGAGTTGGAAGGGACCTCCAGAGTCATCTGGTCCAACCCCCTGCTCAAAGCAGGATTCACTGAACCATCTCAGACAGATGTCTGTCCAGCCTGTTTAAAGACTTCCATTAAAGGAGAACTCACCACTTCTCGTGACAGCCTGTTCCACTCATTGATCACCCTCACTGTCAAAAAGATTTTTCTAATATCTAATCTGCGTCTCCTCCCTTTCAGTTTCATCCCATTGCTTCTCATGTTTCCATGTGCAAAAGGCAAAATCTGAAAATCTCTTCACCCTTAGACTATTCTTTTAACCACAAATGTTGATTTTCTTTTTAAATGTTAACCCCTTTCTGACCTCGGACGGGATAGTACATCCGAGGTCAGATCCCCTGCTTTGATGCAGGGCTCCGCGGTGAGCCCGCATCAAAGCCGGGACATGTCAGCTGTTTTGAACAGCTGACATGTGCCCGTAATAGGCGCGGGCAGAATCGCGATCTGCCCGCACCTATTAACTAGTTAAATGCCGCTGTCAAACGCACACAGCGGCATTTAACCACCGCTTCCGGCCGGGCAGCCGGAAATGACGTCATCGTCGATCCCCGTCACATGATCGGGGTCGGCGATGCGTCAGGATGGTAACCATAGAGGTCCTAGAGACATCTATGGTTACTGATGACCGGTGGCTGTGAGCGCCACCCTGTGGTCGGCGCTCACAGCACACCTCCATTTCTGCTACATAGCAGCGATAAGCAGATCGCTGCTATGTAGCAGAGGCGATCGAGTTGTGCCTGCTTCTAGCCTCCCATGGAGCCTATTGAAGCATGGCAAAAGTAAAAAAAAAAAGTTAAAAAAAATGTGAAAAAAATAAAAAAAATATAAAAGTTTAACCCCTTAAGCCCCGAGGGTGGTTTGCACGTTAATGACCGGGCCAATTTTTACAATTCTGACCACTGTCCCTTTATGAGGTTATAACTCTGGAACGCTTCAACGGATCTTGGCGATTCTGACATTGTTTTCTCGTGACATATTGTACTTCATTTTAGTAGTAACATTTATTCGATATAACTTGCGTTTATTTGTGAAAAAAACGGAAATTTGGCGAAAATTTTGAAAATTTCGCAATTTTCCAACTTTAAATTTTTATGCCCTTAAATCACAGAGATATGTCACGCAAAATACTTAATAAGTAACATTTCCCACATGTCTCCTTTACATCAGCACAATTTTGGAACCAAAATTTTTTTTTGTTAGGGAGTTATAAGGGTTCAAAGTTGACCAGCAATTTCTCATTTTTACAACACCATTTTTTTTTAGGGACCACATCTCATTTGATGTCATTTTGAGGGGTCTATATGATAGAAAATACCCAAGTGTGACACCATTCTAAAAACTGCACCCCTCAAGGTGCTCAAAACCACATTCAAGAAGTTTATTAACCCTTCAGGGGTTTCACAGGAATTTTTGGAATGTTTAAATAAAAATGAATATTTAACTTTTTTTCACACAAAATTTATTTCAGCTCCAATTTGTTTTATTTTACCAAGGGTAACAGGATAAAATGGATGCCAAACATTGTTGTACAATCTGTACTGAGTACGCTGATACCCCATATGTGGGGGTAAACCACTGTTTGGGCGCATGGCAGAGCTCGGAAGGGAAGGAGCGCCATTTGACTTTTAAATGCAAAATTGACAGGAATTGAGATGGGACACCATGTTGCGTTTGGAGAGCCACTGATGTGCCTAAACATTGAAACCCCCCACAAGTGACACCATTTTGGAAAGTAGACACCCTAAGGAACTTATCTAGATGTGTGGTGACCACTTTGACCCACCAATTGCTTCACAGAAGTTTATAATGCAGAGCCGTAAAAATAAAAAATCATATTTTTTCACAAAAATGATCTTTTCGCCCCCAATTTTTTATTTTCCCAAGAGTAAGAGAAGAAATTGAACCTCAAAAATTGTTGGCCAATTTGTCCTGAGTACGCTGATACCCCGTATATGGGTGTAAACCATTGTTTGGGCGTATGGCAGAGCTCGGAAGGGAAGGAGCGCCATTTTACTTTTCAATGCAAAATTGACTGGAATTGAGATGGGATGCCATGTTGCGTTTGGAGAGCCCCTGATGTGCCTAAACATTGAAATCCCCACAAGTGACACCATTTTGGAAAGTAGACCCCTTAAGGAACTTATCTAGAGGTGTGGTGAGCACTTTGACCCAACAAGTGCTTCACAGAAGTTTATAATGCAGAGCCGTAAAAATAAAAAATCATATTTTTTCACAAAAATAATCTTTTCGCCACCAATTTTTTATTTTCCCAAGGGTAAGAGAAGAAATTAGACCACAAAAGTTGTTGTGCAATTTGTCCTGAGTGCGACGATACCCCATATGTGGGGGTAAACCACTGTTTGGGCGCATGGCAGAGCTCGGAAGGAAAGGAGCGCCATTTGACTTTTCAATGCAAAATTGACTGGAATTGAGATGGGACGCCATGTTGCGTTTGGAGAGCCCCTGATGTGCCTAAACATTGGAACCCCTCACAAGTGACACCATTTTGAAAAGTAGACCCCTTAAGGAACTTATCTAGATGTGTGGTGAGCACTTTGACCCAACAAGTGCTTCACAGAAGTTTATAATGCAGAGCCGTAAAAATAAAAAATCTTATTTTTTCACAAAAATGATCTTTTCGCCCCCAATTTTTTATTTTCCCAAGGGTAAGAGAAGAAATTAGACCACAAAAGTTGTTGTGCAATTTGTCCTGAGTGCGACGATACCCCATATGTGGGGGTAAACCACTTTTTGGGTGCATAGCAGAGCTCGGAAGGGAAGGAGCGCCATTTGACTTTTCAATGCAAAATTGACTGGAATTAAGATGGGACGCCATGTTGGTTTGGAGAGCCCCTGATGTGCCTAAACATTAAAAACCCCCACAAGTGACACCATTTTGGAAACTAGACCCTCTAAGGAACTTATCTAGATGTGTTTTGAGAGCTTTGAACCCCCAAGTGTTTCACTACAGTTTATAACGCAGAGCCGTTAAAATAAATTTATTTTTTTTTCGCAAAAATTTTTTAGCCCCCAGTTTTGTATTTTCACAAAGGTAACATAATAAATTGGACCCCAAAAGTTGTTGTCCAATTTGTCCTGAGTACGCTGATACCCCATATGTGGGGGGGAACCACTGTTTGGGCGCATGGCAGAGCTCGGAAGGGAAGGAGCGCCATTTGGAATGCAGACTTAGATGGATTGGTCTGCAGGAGTCACGTTGCATTTGCAGAGCCCCTGATGTACCCAAACAGTACAAACCCCCCACAAGTGACCCCATATTAGAAACTAGACCTCCCATGGAACTTATCTAGATGTGTTGTGAGAACTTTGAACCCCTAAGTGTTTCACTACAGTTTATAACACAGACCCGTGAAAATAAAAATTCTTTTTTTTTTCACAAAAATGATTTTTTAGCCCCCAGCTTTGTATTTTTACAAGGGTAACAGAATAAATTGGACCCCAAAAGTTGTTGTTCAATTTGTCCTGAGTACGCTGATACCCCATATGTGGGGGGGAACCACTGTTTGGGCTCATGGCAGAGCTCGGAAGGGAAGGAGCGCCATTTGGAATGCAGACTTAGATGGATTGGTCTGCAGGCGTCACGTTGCATTTGCAGAGCCCCTGATGTACCCAAACAGTAGAAACCACCCACAAGTGACCCCATATTGGAAACTAGACCTCCCATGGAACTTATCTAGATGTGTTGTGAAAACTTTGAACCCCCAAGTGTTTCACTACAGTTTACAACGCAGAGCCGTGAAAATAAAAATCCTTTTTTTTCCCACAAAAATGATTTTTAGCCCCCCAAATTTTTATTTTCCCAAGGATAACAAGAGAACTTGGACCCAAAAAGTTGTTGTCCAATTTGTCTCGAGTACGCTGATACCCCATATGTTGGGGTAAACCCCTGTTTGGGCGCACGGGAGAGCTCGGAAGTGAAGGAGCACTGTTTTACTTTTTCAATGCAGAATTGGCTGGAATTGAGATCGGACGCCATGTCGCGTTTGGAGAGCCCCTGATGTGTCTAAACAGTGGAAACCCCCCAATTATAAATGAAACCCTAATCCAAACGCACCACTAACCCTAATCCCAACTGTAACCCTAACCACACACCTAACCCAGACACACCCCTAATTCTAATCCCAACCCTAATCCCAACCGTAAATGTAATCCAAACCCTAACCCTAGCCCCAACCCTAGCCCTAACCCTAACCCTAACCCTAACCGGAAAATGGAAATAAATACATTTTTTTTAATTTTATTATTTTTCCCTAAGGCTAGGTTCACATTGCGTTAGGGAAATCCGTTTAGCACTAGCGGATTGCGCTAACACAATGTCTTTTTAGGTGTCGTGTTTAGTGGTCGCGTTAACGTCCCCGCTCTGGAAGATCGGGGATCGGACCTCGGGCGCGCCGCGGACGCTGCAAGCAGCGTCTGAGGCGCGCCACAAAAGAATGGCACCTTGCTAGCGCGAGCCGAAAATGGCACGCTCTAGCGATGCGCTACACCTGAAAATCACATTGCTGTCAATGGTTGTGCTAACGGACCCGTTGCACGGCGTTAATTGTGACATTTTCGCCGTGCAACGCTGTCCGTTAGCGTTAACCCATTAACGCAATGTGAACCTAGCCTAACTAAGGGGGTGATGAAGGGGGGTTTGATTTACTTTTATAGCGAGTTTTTTAGCGGATTTTTATGATTGGCAGCCGTCACACACTAAAAGACGCTTTTTATAGCAAAAAAGTTTTTGCGTCTCCACATTTTGAGACCTATAATTTTTCCATATTTTGGTCCACAGAGTCATGTGAGGTCTTTTTTTTTGCGGGACGAGTTGACGTTTTTATCGGTTACATTTTCGGACACGTGACAGTTTTTGATCGCTTTTTATTCCGATTTTTTTGTGAGGCAGAATGACCAAAAACCAGCTATTCATGAATTTCTTTTGGGGGAGGCGTTTATACCGTTCCGCGTTTGGTAAAATTGATGAAGCAGTTTTATTCTTCGGGTCAGTACGATTACAGCGACACCTCATTTATATCATTTTTTTTATGTTTTGGCGCTTTTATACGATAAAAGCTATTTTATAGAAAAAATAATTATTTTGGCATCGCTTTATTCAGAGGACTATAACTTTTTTATTTTTTTGGTTATGATGCTATATGGCGGCTCGTTTTTTGCGGGACAAGATGACGTTTTCAGAGGTAACATGGTTATTTATATCCGTCTTTTTGATCGCGTGTTATTCCACTCTTTGTTCAGCGTTATGATAATAAAGCGTTGTTTTTTGGCTCGTTTTTTTTTTTTTTTCTTACGGTGTTCACTGAAGGGGTTAACTAGTGGGCCAGTTTTATAGGTCGGGTCGTTACGGACGCGGCGATACTAAATATGTGTACTTTTATTGTTTTTTTGTTTTTTTTTATGTAAAGAAATGTATTTATGGGAATAATATTTTTTTTTTTCTGCTTTATTTAGGAATTTTTTTTTTATTTTTTTTTTTACAAATGTGGAAATTTTTTTTTTTACTTTTTCACTTTGTCCCAGGGGGGGACATCACAGATCACCGATCTGACAGTGTGCACAGCACTCTGTTAGATCGGTGATCTGACATACAGCCGGGCAGGATTAGAGCTGCAGCTGCAGCCTGATCCTGACCCGGAAGTGCTCCCTGCAGGACCCGGATGCAGCCCGGCGGCCATTTTGGATCCGGGGACTGCAGGGAGAAGACGCTCGGTACACGGTGAGCACATCACCGTGTACCGATCGTCTCAGGGAAGCCCGCAGGGAGCCCCCTCCCTGCGCGATGCTTCCCTGCACCGCCGGCACACCGCGATCATCTTTGATCGCGGTGTGCCGGGGGTTAATGTGCCGGGAGCGGTCCGTGACCGCTCCTGGCACATAGTGCCGGATGTCAGCTGCGATAGGCAGCTGACACCCGGCCGCGATCGGCCGCGCTCCCCCCGTGAGCGCGGCCGATCGCATATGACGTACTATCCCGTCCATGGGAATTAAGTCCCAGGTCACCTGGACGGGATAGTACGTCATATGGGATTAAGGGGTTAAATCACCCCCCTTTCGCCCCAATCAAAATAAATCAATAAAAAAAAAAAAATCAAATCTACACATATTTGGTATCGCCGCGCTCAGAATTGCCCGATCTATCAATTAAAAAAAAGCATTAACCTGATCTCTAAACGGCGTAGCGAGAAAAAAATTAGAAATGCCAGAATTACGTTTTTTAGGTCGCCGTGACATTGCATTAAAATGCAATAACGGGCGATCAAAAGAACATATCTGCACCAAAATGCTATCATTAAAAACGTCATCTCGGCACGCAAAAAATAAGCCCTTAACCGACCAAAAATGGAGACGCTACGAGTATCGGAAAATGGCGCAATTTTTTTTTTTTTTAGCAAAGTTTGGAATTTTTTTTCACCACTTAGATAAAAAATAACCTAGTCATGTTAGGTGTCTATAAACTCGTACTGACCTGGAGAATCATAATGTCTGGTCAGTTTTAGCATTTAGTGAACCTAGCAAAAAAGCCAAACAAAAAACAAGTGTTGGATTGCACTTTTTTTGCAATTTCACCGCACTTGGATTTTTTTTCCCGTTTTTTAGTACACGACATGCTAAAACCAATAATGTCGTTCAAAAGTACAACTCGTCCCGCAAAAAATAAGCCCTCACATGGCCAAATTGACGGAAAAATAAAAAAGTTATGGCTCTGGGAAGGAGGGGAGTGAAAAACGGACACGGAAAAACGAAAAATCCCAAGGTCATGAAGGGGTTAAGCACTGTGAACAGAGTGTGACACACCACATGCAGGGTGATGATTGAATGTGCCACCTGTAGTGTGATGACATGTAAGAAGTGATGACTGGGCACATCACATAAGAGGGTAATAAATGGGCTCAAAACGCACAAGATGATGACTGGGCACAAAATGCACAAGTTGATGACTTGGCACATCACATAAGAGGGTTATAAATGGGCGCAAAATGCACAAGGTGATGACTGGGCACAAAACGCACAAGATGATGACTGGGCACATCACATAAGAGGGCGATAACTGGACAACGCACAAGGTGATGACTGGGCAGATCACATAAGAGGGTGATAACTGGACACAACACACAAGGTGATGACTGGGCACAAAACGCACAAGGTGATGACTAGACACATTACATAAGAGGGTTATAAATGGGCACAAAACGCACAAGATGATGACTGGGCACAAAATGCACAAGTTGATGACTTGGCACATCACATAAGAGGGTTATAAATGGGCGCAAAATGCACAAGGTGATGACTGGGCACAAAACGCACAAGATGATGACTGGGCACATCACATAAGAGGGCGATAACTGGACAACGCACAAGGTGATGACTGGGCAGATCACATAAGAGGGCGATAACTGGACACAACGCACAAGGTGATGACTGGGCACAAAACGCACAAGATGATGACTGGGCACATCACATGACAGGGCGGTAACTGGACACAACGCACAAGGTGATGACTGGGCTCAAAATGCACAAGATGATGACTGGGCACATCACATAAGAGGGCGATAACTGGATATAACACACAAAGTGATGACTGGGCACAAAACGCACAAGGTGATGACTAGACACATTACATAAGAGGCTTATAAATGGGCACAAAACGCACAAGATGATGACTGGGCACAAAATGTACAAGGTGATGACTTGGCACATCACATAAGAGGGTGATAACTGGACACAACGCACAAGGTGATGACTGGGCACATCACATAAGAGGGTTATAAATGGGCACAAAACGCACAAGGTGATGGCTGGGCACAAAACGCACAAGGTGATGACTGGGCACATCACATAAGAGGGCGATAACTGGACACAACGCACAAGGTGATGACTGGGCACATCACATAAGAGGGTTATAAATGGGCGCAAAATGCACAAGGTGATGGCTGGGCACAAAACGCACAAGGTGATGACTGGGCACATCACATAAGAGGGCGATAACTGGACACAACGCACAAGGTGATGACTGGGCATATCACATAAGAGTGCAATAACTGGACACAACGCACAAGATGATGACTGGGCATATCACATAAGAGGGCGATAACTGGACACAACGCACAAGGTGATGACTGTGAATATCACATAAGAGGGCGATAACTGGACACAACGCACAAGGTGATGACTGGGCATATCACATAAGAGGGCGATAACTGGACACAACGCACAAGATGATGACTGGGCATATCACATAAGAGGGCGATAACTGGACACAACGCACAAGGTGATGACTGGGCACATCACATAAGAGGGCGATAACTGGACACAACGCACAAGGTGATGACTGGGCATATCACATAAGAGGGCGATAACTGGACACAACGCACAAGGTGATGACTGGGCATATCACATAAGAGGGCGATAACTGGACACAACGCACAAGGTGATGACTGGGCATATCACATAAGAGGGCGATAACTGGACACAACGCACAAGATGATGACTGGGCATATCACATAAGAGGGCGATAACTGGACACAACGCACAAGATGATGACTGGGCATATCACATAAGAGGGCGATAACTGGACACAACGCACAAGGTGATGACTGGGCACATCACATAAGAGAGTTATAAATGGGCACAAAACGCACAAGGTGATGACTGGGCACACAATGTACTCGTGGATGACTCCGCATTCTGCATACATAGTAATAATGGGGCACAGCACATACAGGGGGATGACTAGGTACACAATATACAAGATTACACCGTGCACTATATATTGGCCACAGCACTGAAGATTGGAGAGAAAAAGCCAGGTTTACATACAAAATTAAAGGGGTATTCACATCTCCAAATTCTATCCCAATATGTAGTAGATGTAATATTAATATTATTAGCAAACACCTCCGATTAGAAATATAGCATAGTTTTTCTGATTCGCTATGTCTCTTTCCTCATGTGCAGGCATTATAGGACCTTGGGTATCCATGGTTACGACCACTGATATAGTGACAGTTAGTTAGCTAGTTGCTAGTGCTCGAAACCATGGATACCTAAGGTCCTTCAATGCCTGCACATGAGTAAAGAGACATAGCGAATCAGAAAAACTACACTATGTTTCTAATTGGAGTTATTTGCTAATATTATTATTATAGCTACTAGATATTTGGATTGGATCTTGGAGATGGGAATACCCCTTTAAGTGTTGGCAATTTCTCACATTTGTCTTACTTAAATTCACTTGCCCACAGCAACCAATCACAGCACAACTGTCATTTTTCCAGAGCAGTTTACTAAATGTTTGCTGAGCTCTGATTTGTTGCTATGGACGACAAGGCCAGGTTACAGGTTGATAAATGAGGGCCAATGAATGATAATCCAGGTATGGTGAGTACAGAATTATGTTCTGCGCCTAATTCACCAAGTGGCTACTGTACGTGTTGCATCACATGTATCAGCAGTTAAAGGGGCAGATTCACGAAAAGTGTCCCAAGGAAAAACTGAGTTTGTTGTCCATAGTGACAACAAAATATACTAAACTAAGGTTATTTTTACCCCTTTCCGACGCTGGACGTAAATTTACGCTGACGTCTGACACCCTCCCTTTGATGTGGGCTCCGGCGGTGAGTCCACATCTTTTCCAGGACATGTTAGCTGTTTTGAACAGCTGACATGTGCCCAGAATAGCTGTGGTCGGAATTGCGATCCACCCGCGGCTGTTAACCCATTAAATACCTCTGCAAAACTCTGACAGTGGCATTTAACAAGCACTTCCGTCAATCGCACCAGAAATCCGCCCACCGGTGTGGATCCTGTGTTATTTACTTTATATATAGGTGTTTTAGTCATTGCATGGAAGGAGGGGGTGAGCTGTGATATCACCTTTTATGTATGGTGTATCCTGTGCTATCAACTGTATATCATAGCTCACCTCCTCCTCATCCTATACAATGTCTGATAACACCTCTATATACAGTAGATAACACAGGATCCACCATTCACAATAGGTAATGTCACAGCTCACCACCTCCTCCTGTACAATGACTGATAACACCTCTATATACAGTAGATAACACAAGATCCACCATTCACAATAGGTGATGTCACAGCTCACCTCCTCCTCCTGTACATTGACTGGTAACACCTCTATATACAGTAGATAACATAGGATCCACCATTCACAATAGGGGATGTCACAGCTCACCTCCTCCTCCTGTACAATGACTGATAACACCTCTATATACAGCAGATAACACAGGATCCACCATTCACAATAGGTGATGTCACAGCTCACCTCCTCCTCCTGTACAATGACTGATAACACCTCTATATACACTAGATAACACAGGATCCACCATTCACAATAGGTGATGTCACAGCTCACCACCTCCTCCTGTACAATGAATGATAACACCTCTATATACAGTAGATAACACAGGATCCACCATTCACAATAGGTGATGTCACAGCTCACCTCCTCCTCCTGTACAATGACTGATAACGCCTCTAAATACAGCAGATAACACAGGATTCACCATTCACAATAGGTGATGTCACAGCTCACCTCCTCCTCCTGTACAATGACTGATAACACCTCTATATACAGTAGATAACACAGGATCCACCATTCACAATAGGTGATGTCACAGCTCACCTCCTCCTCATGTACAATGACTGATAACACCTCTATATACAGTAGATAACACAGGATCCACCATTCACAATAGGTGATGTCACAGCTCACCTCCTCCTCCTGTACAATGACTGATAGCACCTCTATATACAGCAGATAGCACAGGATCCACCAACGACTATAGGTGATGTCACAGCTCACCTCCTCCTGTACAATGACTGATAACACCTCTATATACAGTAGATAACACAGGATCCACCATTCACAATAGGTGATGTCACAGCTCACCTCCTCCTCATCCTATACAATGACTGATAACACCTCTATATACAGTAGATAACATAGAATCCTATGTTATCTAAAATCTGTACCAAACAGGAAACGTGAGTCTAATGACAGGCCTCGTGACTAGTGTGAAAATTGCAAGATTTTTTTATAATATAGATAGTGATATTGAAAGAAAACAATATAAAAATAAAGTAAATTAAACATACAAATATGATATTACAAATGAGTAATTTTTTTTATTATAAATTTCCATTAAAGGCACAGAAGGAGCTTGGTTAAGCATTCCCTAGAAACAAGACATACCCTTTACGGCCGGTTTCACACGCCAGTGGCTCCGGTACGTGAGGTGACAGTTTCCTCACGTACTGGAGACACTGACTCACATAGACACATTAAAACCAATGTGTCTCTGCACATGTCAGCGTGTTTTCACGGACCGTGTGTCCGTTTGGAAAACACGGAGACATGTCAGTGTTCGTGGGAGCGCACGGATCACACGGACCCATTAAAGTAAATGGATCCGTGTAAAACACGTACCGCACACGGATGTTGTCCGTGTGAAGTCCGTGTGCCGTGCAGGAGACAGCGCTACTGTAAGCGCTGTCTCCCCCGCGTGTGGTGCTGAAGCCGGTATTCATCCCTTCTTCCCAGCAAATGGATGAATAATCTTTTTTTAAAATTTATTTTAGTTTTTAAAATAAAGTTGCCGGTAATCTGCCCCCTCCCACCCCCTGTGCCCCTCCCCGCTGGCTTTAAAATACTTACCCAGCTCCCTCGGCACTTACATCCTTTCAGCGTCGCTGCTTGTCCTGTATGAGCGGTCACGTGGTGCCGCACATTACAGTGATGAATATGCGGCTCCACCTCCCATAGGGAGGTAATAATAACTCTAGCGCTGTCTCCTGCACGGTCCGTGTGGTCCTCAGTCGGCACACGGGCGGCATTATCTGGACGTGTGAGACTGGCCTAAAGGAAACCTGTCATGTGCCCAAATGCTATTAAATTGTAGCTATAGGGTAAAACTGCAGGTTAATAGTGGCTATCCGGCTGCTTCATTGAAAGTACGGCTACTGGGAGAAAATTAACTTTCTTCCTCTTGGGAGCCGCCAGCTTTTAGTCATAGATGCATTCTCAGAGTAGCTTCCGTCACCTCTCAGTACATTGTCAGCAGCAGCTGGAAGCAACACCCCAGGACGTTGATTGACAGCTGGCTCTGTAGCGCATCTGTGCAGAGCAAGTTGTCATGAAAGTGCTGGGCATGCAGCTGCTGCTGACCGTGTACTGAGTGGTCACTGAAGCTGTTCTGTGCATGCCTGTATTACTGAAAGCCGGCGGCTCCCGAGAGGAATAAAGACATTTTCTACCATTTTTTACACTTTCAGTAAATAGGACATCTTTATAATGGTATTAGATTTTAGGATAACCCTGTATCTGTGAGTTAATAGCTTTTTGGGGGACATGACAGGTTATATTGGAGACTTCAGTTAGCACATCAATGTTTCAGAGCATATAGCATTACTACATTTTGGAAAGGGTCCTTCCTCCGGCTAGGATTACAAATGTCTTTACAGCTGAAACCAGAAGTTTCCATAAACTATATAAAAGACACTTCTGCATGTTTTTCTCAATATCTGACATGAAATCAGAATAAACCTTTCCCATTTTAAGTCAATTAGGATTATTATAATCTATATATAAGAGGCATCGTGATTACTCACTAATCCCGCCCCCTGCACACACAATCCCGCCCTACACCACATCACCACACATAATCCTGCCCCCAACACATCACCACACATAATCCCACCCTACACCACATCACCACACATAATCCCGCCCCCAACACATCACCACACATAATCCCACCCTACACCACATCACCACACATAATCCCGCCCCCAACACATCACCACACATAATCCCACCCTACACCACATCACCACACATAATCCCACCCCCCACCCCATTACCACACACAATCCTGCCCCCTACCCCATTACCACCCACAATCCGGCCCCCCGCCATATCACCACACATAATCCCGCCCCCAACACATCACTACACATAATCCCACCCCCCAATACATTACCACACATAATCCCACCCCATTATTGCATTACAATACCGCACCCCCACCCCATCACCACCCATAATCCCACCCCCACCCCATCACCACCCATTATCCTGCCCCCACCCCATCACCACCCATAATCCCGCCCCCCCACCCCATCACCACCCATAATCCTATCCCCCCACCGCATCACCACCCATAATCCTGCCCCCCACCCCATCACCACCCATAATCCCGCCCCCCACCCCATCACCACCCATAATCCCACCCCCTCATCCTATCACCGCCCATAATCCCACCCCCACCCCATCACCGCCCATAATCCCACCCCCACCCCATCACCACCCATAATCCTGCCCCCCACCACATTACCACCCATAATCCCGCCCCCCACCACATCACCACATAATCTCGCCCCCCACCACATCACCACACATAATTCCGCCCCCCCACCCCATCACCACACACAATCCCACCCTCCACCCCATCACCACGCATAATCCTGCCCCCACCCATCACCACGCATAATCCCGCTCCCCACCACATCACCACACATAATCCCGCCCTCCCACCACATTACCACAGATAATCCCGCCCCCACCACATTACCACACATAATCCCGCCCCACCACCACATCACCACACATTATCCCACCCCCCACATCACACTCGCTAATCCTGCCCCCTGCACAGTAGCTCCACCCCCACCACATCACCACACATAATCCCGACCCCCAACACATCACCACACATAATTCCGCCCCCTCACCCCATCACCACACACAATCCCGCCCCCATCCCATAACCACACATAATCCCGCCCCCACCCCATTACCACACAATCCCGTCCCCCACCCCATTACCACACATAATCCCATGCTTCCACCCCATCACCACCCATAAGCCCACCCCCCACCCCATCACCACCCATAATCCCACCCCCCCACCCCATCACCACCCATAAACCCACCCCACCACCCCATCACCACCCATAATGACACCCCCCCACCCCATCACCACCCATAATCCCACCCCCCCACCCCATCACCACCCATAATCCCACCCCCCCACCCCATCACCACCCATAATCCCACCCCCCCACCCCATCACCACCCATAATCCCACCCCCCCACCCCATCACCACCCATAATCCCACCTCCCCCACCCCATCACCACCCATAATACCGCCCCCCCACCCCATCACCACCCATAATTCGGCCCCCCCACCCCATCACCACCCATAATCCGGCCCCCCCACCCCATTACCACCCATAATCCCGCCCCCCCACCCCATCACCACCCATAATCCCATCCCCACCCCATCACCACCCATAATCCCACCCCCCACCCCATCACCACCAATAATCCCACCCCCCCACCCCATTACCATCCATAATCCCACCCCCCACTACATCACCACACATAATCCCGTCCCCACCACATCACCACATAATCCCGCCCCCCAACACATCACCACACATAATTCCACCCCCCCACCTCATAACCACACACAATCCCGCCTCCCACCCCATTACCACACATAATCCAGCCCCCCAACACATCACCACACATAATCCTGCCCCCCACCCCATCACCACAGATAATCCCGCCCCCCACCACATTACCACACATTATCCCGCCCCCCAACACATCACACTCACTAATCCTGCCCCCTGCACAGTAGCTCCGCCTCCACCCCATCACCACACACAATCCCACCCCCCAACACATCACCACACATAATTCTGCCCCTCCACCCCATCACCACACACAATCCCGCCCCCACCCCATCACCACACATAATCCTGCCCCCACCATATCACCACACACAATCTCACCCCCCACCCCATCACCGCACATAATCCCGCCCCCCACCCATCACCACACATAATCCCGCCCCCAACACATCACCACACATAATCTCGCCCCCACCCCATTACCACATATAATCCCGCCCCCCCAACCCATTACCACACATAATCCCGCCCCCCACCACATCACCATGCATAATCCCGCCCCCCACCACATCACCACACATAATCTCGTCCCCCACCACATTACCACACATAATCCCCCCACCACATTACCCCACAATTCCGCCCCCACCACTTCACCACACATAATCCCTCCCCCCACAATATTACCACACATAATCCCGCCCACCACATTACCACACACAATCCTGCCCCCCCACCACATTACCATACACAATCCCGTCCCCACACATTAAATTGTATCTGGTAGAAGTCAAGGAAAGATCTTTGAAAATGATGAAAATGACTATACATTTAATTGTGTTTACAGAGAAATTTTAACTTAATTTGTGTTTCGTTATGAAATTTGTTTAGATGCTGGAATGCTGGGTCGGCTCCAGGTTTTTGAGGGCCCCGGGCAAAAGAGTCTCAATGGGCCCCCCCTTTAACACATACCACGATTCATGATCGCATATAAACTCAGCCATGTAGTACATAACACAGCCCACGTAGCATATAACACAGCCACGTAGTATATAGCACAGCCCATATAGTATATAGCACAGCCACATAGTATATAACACGGCCCACGTAGTTTATAGAACAGCCATGTAGTATATAGAGACACTAGCCCCATATAGTGCTGCTCAAACGTTATTGCCCCATAGATGCTCCATACAGACACTTGCCCCATATAGTGCTGCACAAACGTTATGGCCCCATAGATGCTCCATACAGACACTTGCCCCATTTTCTGTTGCTGCGATAAAAAAAAATAATCACATACTCACCTCTCCGTCGCTCAGGCCCCCGGCACTTTCAATATTCACCTGTCCTCGTTCCAGCCGCCGCTCCATCTTCTTCAGCATCTTCTGCACTGACGTTCAGGCAGAGGGCGCGCACTAACCACGTCACCGCGCCCTCTGACCTGAGCGTCACTGCTGAAGATGTTGAAGACGGAGCGGCGGCTGGAACGAGGAGCAGGTGAATATCGTGCAGTGCTGCGCTCCCCTCCCCATTATACTCACCTGCTCCTGGCGCTGTGCAGTCCCTGCTTCCTGGCGCCGGCAGCTTCTTCCTGTATTGAGCGGTCACCGTTACCGCTCATTACAGTAATGAATATGCGGCTCCACCCTTATGGGAGGTGGATCCACATATTCATTACTGTAATGAGCGGTACCATGTGACCGCTCAGTACAGGAGGAAGCTGGGGAGCCGGAGACCTGCAGGGACCGCACCAGCCACCAGGAGTAGGTGAGTATAATTAGACAGCCCCCCTCCCCTGCCAAGTCAGCTCCGTGATGTGCCGCTAGCTGAGGGCCTCTGGGGGAGTGGTGGTCCTAGGCACTGGCAGCTGCCTGCCCTTAATGCCGGCCTTGAATGGGCCCCCTGTCTCCCCAGGGCCCCGGCACTTGCCCGGGTACGCCGGGTGCAGATGCAGCCCTGCTGGAATGAATAAAAAACGCACATCTTACTGAATCCAGTTTGTTTTTGATTTTACACTGTGAATAAAATGTATTATTAGTATTACTAGATGATGGCCCGATTCTAACGCATCGGGTATTCTAGAATATGTATTTATGTATGTACATAGCAGCCACGTAGTATATAGCACAGGCCACGTAGTATATAGGAGCCATGTAGTATATAGCAGACAAATACTCGTGGCCTGTGCTATATACTATGTGGCTGCTATATACATACATATTGTAGAATACCCAATACGTTAATACAGGCCACGCAATATATAACAGTGGCCACGCAGTATATAACACAGCCACGCACTATAAAACACAGCCGACGCAGTGTATAGCAGCCACGCAGTATATAACACAGGCGACGTAGTATATAACACAGGCCACGCAGTATATAACACTGGCCACGTAATATATAGCACAGCCCACGCAGTATATAACAGCCACGCAGTATATAACACTGCCCACGCAGTATATAACAGTGGCCACGTAATATATAGCACAGCCCACAGAGTATATCACACAGCCCACGAAGTATATAACACTGCCTATGTAGTATATAGCAGACACGCGGTATCTAACACAGCCCACGTAGTATACAGCAGTGTGGGCACCATATCCCTGTTAAAAAAATAATTAAAATTAAAAATAGTTACATACTCACCCCCTGGGATCCAGTGAATCTCCGGTGATACGCGCGTGGCTGCCGCCATCTTCCGTTCCCAGGATGCATTGCGAAATTACCCAGATGACTTAGCGGTCTCGCGAGACCGCTAAGTCTTCTGGGTAATTTCGCAATGCATCGCTGGGAACGGAAGATGGCGGCAGGCGCGAGCGCATTGTTGGACGACGGAGGGTGAGAATAGCAGGTTTTTTGTTTTTTCATTATTTTTAACATTAGATCTTTTTACTATTGATGCCGCATAGGCAGCATCAATAGTAAAAGTTGGGGACACACAGGGTTAATAGCAACGGTTACGGAGTGCGTTACCCGCGGCATAACTCGGTCCGTTACCGCCGGCATTAACCCTGTGCGAGCGGTGACTGGAGGGGAGTATGCGGGCGCTGGGCACTGACTGCGGGGAGTAAGGAGCAGCCATTTTCCCGCCGGACTGTGCCCGTCGCTGATTGGCCGTGGCTGTTTTGCCGTGACCAATCAGCGACTTGGATTTCCATGACAGACAGAGGCCGCGACCAATGAATATCCGTGACGGACAGACAGAAGGACAGACAGACAGAAAGACGGAAGTGACCCTTAGACAATTATATAGTAGATTCAGATTTTTAATGATTATTATTGTTATTAACTTCATTTTATGCTAATTTACCACCTGCATAAGCGCTATTGAATGTTGTCAATATTTACTTTAGTTTAATCATCATCAGCGTTAATTAGATAGCAATGAGCGTGCCGAGCATTAGCTGGCTGGAAACAGCTAGTTATTGATATTTGCCAAATGCCAGAATAACGAGAGAGAATGTTTTAAGGCATTTTTATTACTTACTGCAAAGTCAAAATTTTACATACATTTCATTAGTGTTTGGTACCATTGCCCTTAAACTGAATGACTTGGGTCAAATGTTTGGGATATCCTTCCTCAAGCCTCTCACAATAGTTGGTCGGAATTTGGGCCCATTCCTCCTGACAAAACTGGTATAACTGATCCCGGTTTGTAGGCCGCCTTGCTTGCACCGGCCTTTTCTGCTTTGCCCATAAATTTTCAATAGGATTGGGATCATCCTTAAGCCACTTTGTTAAAATTTTGGCAGCATGCTTGGGGTCATTGTCCAATTGGAAGACCCATTTCCGCCCAAGCTTTAGCTTCCTGGCTAATGTCTTGAGATATTGCTTCAGAATTGCCACATAATCTTCTTTTCTCATGATGCCAACTATTTTGTGAAGTGTACAAGTCCCTCTTGTAGCAAAACAACCCCACAACATGATACTGCCACCCCCATGTTTCACAGTTGGGATGGTGTTCTTAGGCTTCCAAGATTCTCCCTTTTAACTCCAAACGTATCGATGGTCAATATGCCCAAAAAGTTCAATTTTAGTTTAATCAGACCACAGAACATGTCTCCAAAAATTAAGGTCTTTGTTCCTGTGTGCATTTACAAACATTAATCTGGCTTTTTTATGTTTCTTTTGGAGTAATGGCTTCTTCCTGCCAGAGTGGCCTTTCAGGCCTTGTAGATACAGTACTTGTTTCACTGTGGATATTGATTACCAGCTTCTGCCATCATCTTCTCAATTTTTTTTTGCCTTTGTCCTTGGGTTGATATGCACATTTAGGACCAAAGCACATTGATCTCTGGGACACAGAACCCATCTCCTTCCTGAGCAGTATGATGCCTGGACATTCCCATCTTGTTTGTACTTGCATACAATTTTTTGTACAGATGAACAAGGCACCTTCAGGTATCTTGAAATTGTACCCAAGGATGAGCCACATTTGTGCAAGTCCACAATTCTCTTCCTGATATCCTGGCTGATTTCTTGAGACTTTCCCAGTATGCTACACAAAGAAGCGGTGTGTTTCAGGTGTGCATTAAAATACATCCACAGGTGGATGTATCAGAAGCTTCCAAACACATGACATCATCATATGGGCAGTCCAGAATTGTCTACAGGCATAGTAATCTTAATGTATGTAAACTTTTGACATTGCAGTAAGTAATAAAAAATACCTTAAAACATTCTCTCTTTCTCTCTCTCATTATTCTGTCATTTGGCAAATATTAATAATAATAATTATGGTAATCCTAATTGACCCAAAACGGGAAAGGTTTATTCTGATTTCACGTCAGATATTGAGAAAAACATGCAGATGTGTCTTTTTATATAGAGTATGGAAACTTCTGGTTTCAACTGTATATACAAGCATACGTGGTATCATTTGGTGCTTTTTCGCTGATAATTTTATTTCTCTATTTATTCCAAGAACTCATCAAATTGTGAAGTAAATGAAGCCCGAGCCGTACTTCTGTGTCATGGAAAACTTCATCTGAGAACGTTACAGGAGATCTTCCACTTTAACACCATTGAAATGAAGTTTGGTAACATTTCTGATTATCGATTATTGGCTCAGAATTTGACATTTGACAACCGCGTCTGTCTGTGTCGGGTATGTGCACACGACGCCTTTTAAACTCAGGCAAACCCACCAAGTTTTTAAAGCAGAAAACGCTTCTGGAAACTCTGCCTTTATTTCCTGAAGTGTCTTTTTTTTCAATTCATTTCCTGAGCATTTTTATTCACAGTTTTGGCAGTCGGCGTATTTTTTTTTTAGGGCATTCCCACATGGTTTTTTGTGACATCTTTTTTACTGTACGTTTTGAGTCGTTTTGTGCACCCTTGTGATTAATGAAGGAACTAAACCCATTTTTTTCAGCAAAAACAATGGCAAAATGCTGTAGAAGACATTCAGGCGCCGTCCTTTAAGCTTTCCCATTGACTTGTCCTGTAAAGTCTTCCAAGCGGAAAATGCCAGAAGAACGGTACGGTCGTTACTTGTAACCACTTGGCGTTTTTAGAAATCTCAAGCAGTTAAAAGACGTCCAAAATCCTGAAAATAGGAACCGCAAGTCATTTTTACATAGAAATGCTTATGTTCATGCTTTTGAGTGTTTTCTAATAGGTTTTTCAGGAGGTTTCTTCGGCAGAATCTGCACGAAAAAGACATTGTGTGCACATACCCTTAAAAGGGCTTTCTGTTTTTGGATAACCCCCCGCAGATTGTTAAAAAAAAAAGAAAAAACAGAATCTGCTTTAATCACCCTTTAATCTCAGGAGTCTTGAGGGCAACTCTTAAATTATATTTGCTTGAGATTTTTGGACCCTGGATATGTACAGTTAACTGCACAAATAAAATCAATATATTTTCCAGGATCTCTCTAAAATACATTGTTCTTATCTCTAGGTTCAAAATGGCTGATCCTCACCGAAGACAGAGAGGGCTTTGTCCCAGTTACCTTCAGAGCTAACCAAGAAGTTGTGATTAGGGAGGTAACAGAAAACTCCGGAGATCCAACTCATGAACATATGGAGCCCTAGTGGGCCACGACCTACAATAGCAATCTGTTGTGATCACCATCTTTTATACTACATGTCCAGTGCTATATTCAAGCATGTCCTGGGCTAAGATTTCTTGTACGTAATGCTGGGACGCTTTGTCATCAGATGGAGCCCTAGCATCCAAACGCTCATTAAAGGGGCAGATAATGGGGCATGTGAGGGAATGGATAGAAGGTGGAGGAAAGTGTTGGAGGAAGGGGTATGGTCATTGAGGTTTGGAGGTAGGGGTATGGTCATTGAGGTTTGGAGGTAGGGGTAGGGTTATGGAGGCTTGGAGATAGGGGTATGGTCATGGAGGCTTGGAGGAAGGGGTATGGTCATGGAGGCTTGGAGATAGGAGTATGGTCATGGAGGCTTGGAGATAGGGGTATGGTCATGGAGGCTTGGAGATAGGGGTATGGTCATGGAGACTTGGAGGAAGGGGTATGGTCATGGAGGCTTGGAGATAGGAGTGTGGTCATGGAGGCTTGGAGATAGGGTTATGGTCTTGGAGGCTTAGAGGAAGGGGTATGGTCATGGAGGCTTGGAGGAAGGGGTATGGTCATGGATATGGCATATACATATATTGTCTTGTGACTTAGCCAGTTCTAAGATTATGAAATTGATTTGGGAAGAAATTTAACCTTCCTATTGTTATTCAATTATTTCCTCTGTCTTGACTTTTCTTAAAATATTTGTCCCATAATTTGTCAACCATGCTAAAATGTAACTTTAGTGAATAAATTGATTCTCCTCTTTGGATTCCTTTGTTGTTTTTACAAAAAGTTATTATTAAAGGAGTTTTCCAGCAAAACTAAGTCAGATAAATTATATTTAAATATACGTATTTCAAGAGTGAAGAATGGGGCTATATTTGTGTAATTACGGTAATTATTTATTTGAGTGACCACTCGACACTCAGTAAGACACAATCTGAATGGGTTTCAACTCACAAACACCAGAGATGTTTTCCAGAAGGTATCGTCTGAGACAGACATTGCTCTTGATGCTCACGCTTAGGAGGTTGTAGCTTTGTAGCAGTAATGTTGTCTATAAATTAAAATAGCTCTACATGGCGTGATATTGGAGAAACATTTAATCGTTGAGCACATAACAGTTATTACACTCACAAACAATCATTAAATAAAGGTATGTGACAAAAATATTCTTGGCACAGCACTGAGTATTTATTCCCACATAGGGGTTTCACTTTTCTAGCTTTTTCAAAGGGCGTAATTTCAGAAGAAGATGTTTGTGAACTGAAACCGTTTGAAATTATATTCTACTGAGTGTTGAGCGGTTATGTGAAAAATATTTTAAACATTTTTTATTATTGAGGAACTTTGTTTACAGGCTTTCTCTTTTAGATTAGCTTCTCCACAAAATGTCTTTTGGGAATTTACACCTGTTTTTTTTTAAAGCAACTTGTATGTAATTTTAATTTTGAACTTTTGTTTATTTTGTTATCTATTGCCCGGTTTTAGAATCTTTCTATTTAGCGAAATTAGTAGTCAACCAGACCCCTTTACACATCACTCACAGTCTGAGGCTGGAAATACTGTTCCATGTTGACCACATGACTAGAAGAGCACTGAATGGGTCCCGAGATGCAGCAGCTAGGGGAGGAACTGCTGCTAATTACTTCAAAGGTGAATCTAGGTTTTCCTGCGCTGACGGCAAAATTTTTTAGTAGTTGTCATGTGACCACTCATATGCAGTTTGCGTACTTACTGTCTTCCTAATTCTCCCAATGTTTTGGGAAATGCTACAGGGCCCAACTTCACTGGGAGAAGCAGGATGAGCATCTAGTTGGTACACGACGGTAAGTATCAAAATGAAATATAAGTGGTCATGTGATCACAACTGGTACCGGCAAGCAGAACCAAATCATGACATTGAGAATATTTAAGGTTTGCCGTGCCTAATTTTAAAATGAATGCTCCTAACATAAATAAAGATGTACCAACCCTTAGCTTGTTGGATGCCACAATACATTATTAACATAGCCATGACAAGTTATGGATTGCTACATGTGTGCAGGATCAGAACCAATAAAAGTACAGGAACAGAACACCAGGAACACCATCTGTACACGATTGCAACACCTGAACCAACATCAGTATATGGATACATCATCAGAACCATCATCAGTACATAAATACAGCACCCGGACCACAATCAGTACATGAATGAAACACCAGAACCAACATCAGGTCATGAATACATTGTCAGAATAATCATCAGTAAATTAATACAGAACCAAAACCACCATCAGTACATGAATGCAGAGCCAGAATCACCATCAATACATTATTACAGCACTAGAATCACTAACAGTACATTAACATGGCACCAGTACCACAATCACTACATGAATACATAATCAGAACTAACATCAGTACAGGAATACATTACAAGAACCACCATTAGTACATTAATATATTGCACTGTCAGATCAGCCCTATCCACAGTAGTACTGCATGAACCTACAACTGCCAGCACAGTATATCCTTACCAATGGTAAGGAAATGCTCTGAGTTCTTGTAAACATCCATCATCAGACTGTGGATCATACAGGAACCACAGTACGGATGAGACATAGTATCACAAATAAAAATTTACATCTAGGTACCTTAGGTTAGGTTCACATTGCGTTCATTGACTACGTTAAATGGACTACGTTACACCGCGGCATAACGCGGTGTAACGTAGTCCGTTAACGCCGCCATTGAATGCAATGGCGAACGCATCGCTAGCGCACGCCCACAATGGGCGTGCTCTAGCGATGTGACGTCATTTGAGTGACGGACCCGAGACGCTAGCTGCAGCGTTTCTGGGTCCATCACTGCTAGCGCAGATGGAGCTAGCAGATGCTCCATCTGCGCTAGCGTGATGTAGCGCAGGCACTTGCACTAGCAGCAGCCCGTTAGCGTATGTGCTGAACGGGCTGCTGCTAACGCAATGTGAACCTAGCCTTATAGTTGAGGTTCTCTGACTGGAGCCTTTCTTTCTTTTCTTCTCCATGTTCTTTTCCAAACACATTATCACTTTTCACATCCACAGGTCATTTCTGCAGACTTCTATCTTCTCCATTCGTTCTTTGGCAGTATACCCTGACACGGTGCCCTTAAAAATATCATAGTCATTCTAATGCTCTTGGATAAAACTATCTGCCCTATGATATGCCCCTGAATAAATAATTACGCCTCACTGTGCTCTCTGCACAAAATATGATCCCCACACTATGCTTCTTATGGTACATGGTCTCTCCACTGTCCTCTCCTATAAAATATTGCCTCCAAACTATTCGCCCTTATGAACTACTAGATGGTGGCCCGATTCTAACGCATCGGATATTCTAGAATATGCATGTCCACGTAGTATATTGCACAGCCCACGTAGTATATTGCCCAGCCACGTAGTATATTGCCCAACCACGTAGTATATTGCCCAGCCACGTAGTATATTGCCCAACCACGTAGTATATTGCCCAGCTACGTAGTATATTGCCCAGCCACGTAGTATATTGCCCAGCCACGTAGTATATTGCCCAGTCACGTAGTATATTGCCCACTCACGTACCATATTGCCCAGCTACGTAGTATATTGCCCAGTGACGTAGTATATTGCCCAGCCACATAGTATATTGCCCAGCCACGTAGTATATTGCCCAGCCACATAGTATATTGCCCAGTGACGTAGTATATTGCCCAGCCACGTAGTATATTGCCCAGCCACGTAGTATATTGCCCAGTCACGTAGTATATTGCCCACTCACGTACCATATTGCCCAGCTACGTAGTATATTGCCCAGTGACGTAGTATATTGCCCAGCCACATAGTATATTGCCCAGCCACGTACTATATTGCCCAGCCACGTAGTATATTGCCCAGTCACGTAGTATATTGCCCACTCACGTACCATATTGCCCAGCTACGTAGTATATTGCCCAGTGACGTAGTATATTGCCCAGCCACATAGTATATTGCCCAGCCACGTAGTATATTGCCCAGCCACATAGTATATTGCCCAGTGACGTAGTATATTGCCCAGCCACGTAGTATATTGCCCATTCACATAGTATTTTGCCCAGTCACGTAGTATATTGCCCAGTGACGTAGTATATTGCCCAGCCACGTAGTATATTGCACAGCGACGTAGTATACAGCACAGAGCCGCATAGTATATTGCCCAGTCACGTGGTACATTGCCCAGTCACGTAGTATATTGCCCAGTCATGTAGTATATTGCCCATTCACATAGTATTTTGCCCAGTCACGTAGTATATTGCCCAGTGACGTAGTATATTGCCCAGCCACGTAGTATATTGCACAGCGACGTAGTATACAGCACAGAGCCACATAGTATATTGCCCAGTCACGTGGTACATTGCCCAGTCACGTAGTATATTGCCCAGTCATGTAGTATATTGCCCAGTGACGTAGTATATTGCCCAGCCACCTAGTATATTGCCCAGCCACGTAGTATATTACCCAGTCACGTAGTATATTGCACAGACACGTAGTATACTGCCTAGTCAAGTAGTATATTGGCCAGTCATGTAGTATATTGCCCAGCTACGTAGTCTATTGCCCAGTCACGTATGAAACAGGTTAAAAAATAAACATATACTCACCTTCCGAGGGCCCCTTGTAGTCCTGTCACCTGTGTGCGGTGCACGCGGCAGCTTCCGGTCCCAGGGTCGGTATGAGCACAGGACCTGTGATGACGTCGCGGTCACATGACTGTGACATCATAGCAGGTCCTTCTCGCATAGCATCCTTAGCACCGGAACCTGCCGCTTGCACTGCCGAGGACAGGACGCGACGTTGGAGGGTGAGAATAACTTTTTTTAAAATTATTCTTATTTGTAACATTAGATCTTTTTACTATTGATGCTGCATATGCAGCATCAATAGTAAAAAGTTGGTCACACAGGGTTAATAGCTGCGTAACCGGAGTGTGTTACACCACGCTCCGGTAACGCTGGCATTAACCCTGTGTGAGGGCTGACTGGATGACTGGAGGGGAGTATTGAGCGGGCACTGATTGCGGGGAGGAAAGAGCGGCCATATTGACGCTGGATTGTGGCCGTCGCTGATTGGTCGTGGCAATGGTCGTGGGCGTTTTGCCACGACCAATCAGCGACTTGGATTCCACGACAGACAGAGGCCGCGACCAATGAATATCCGTGACAGAAAGACAGAAGGACAGACAGACAGACAGAAAGACGGAAGTGACCCTTAGACAATTATATAGTAGATTCAGTTTTCCCTGAGTAGCTATAACCACCTCACTGTCCGCCTTTATTAGTTATAATCGTCACACTGCCCCAACCTTATGTGTCCCCCCCAAGCTGCCCCTTTTTCATATTGAGTCCCCTTCTTACACATTCCCCCACTTTACCACTATACTTTCCCACAATATGTGCAGTTATGCTGTCAACTCTGTATTCTGTGCCTCATACTGTCCATCACACTGTGTCCCTAGAATACTAACCCGTCGCTACAGTGTCCTCCCTCCTCACACTTTTCCCCTTTCTGCATGATGTCCCCGCCATACTGTGCCCTCACATTGTCCCCCAACATTGCTTTTTCTTTATTCTGTGTCTCATACTGTCTCCTCTTACAATGTCTCCCCCACTCTGCTTGGTTTCTATACTGTCCCTCTTTCTTACACTTTATTTCTCATAACGTTCCCTCACACTATTTTCCCCTTCCCCAGTAAAACTCCCCCATATCTCTTAGGAGCGCTTACCTTCCTGCCATTTTCTCCACCTCTGTGGCGCAGGAGTGGACTCTGCAGTGTGATCAACTGACCTCATAGCGCTGCTGTATGCCGCCTTGACCCAGAAGTGCCTGGGGTCAGAGTTTAAATTTTATTCACATCTAAAAGCCTCATGTACAATTGACAGCAGCGAGTCCGCCAGTTAATTGTTCTCTGAGTTGGCTGTTAGTTTATAGAACTCACTGGTTTAAAAGAGTTCTAGAATTTGGACAATCTTTTTGTTAGGTCCCCTAAAATTAAACTGATCCCAACATATCCAGCTGCAGAGAACCAAAGCAATCAACTGTGATGTGCAAAGAATCCAGGTGCAACTATTCAGTTCTTCTTCTGCGCCACCACTGGAGAAATGAAGCATTACATGGTGTCCACTGAAATAAATAAACACTTTTTGTTTGTACTGTGCAGAATATGAGATAGAATTTCATGCCAATCGCCTGTATCATATCCGGTCCGAGATTATAGACCTCAAAATGTGAAGCGGAGACAGGCCACCTGGCTCAGAAGGTGGTCCAGCTTCAAAAGCTAAAAGTGGAAAAGCTCACATCCCTACCAGCCTCACTGGGACCAAGTCCTTTCTAGCAGGATGAACCATTTTGGGAGCCCAAGCTTCTTAACTGCTTCAAAGAACACCCCTCTAGACCGAGACTATCATGTGCTTCTCCCTTGATTAGAAAACGGTTATAACCTATGAATACTAAAAAGTGTACGGTTAAAGTGTTGTTATAATATGCGGATAACTCAATGTGTTCTAATAAATGTTTTAGATGAAGAGAAAGTATAACATTAGTACATAGGATGTAGGTTAAGAGTTAGCAAAAAGATAGAATTGAGTATAAAGCAGTGGCGGGCTTAATATGTTCAGTAAGCAGACAGGTTTAGGACAGAAACAGTTAATGTGTTTAGGAACAGCCCCAGTGTAGGAGGGGCAGGGCCAGTTAACAAGAGGAACCCTTCTTGGTTAGTGCAGACAGAGTAAGTGATAAGATGGAGAGAGCAGTAATTGGAGCTCTGAGGGCACTAGGAGCACGGGCTGTTCAGCAGCAAGAGAATGTCAGGCAAAAACTCAGAATGGACATTCCTGGAATGTTCGGGGCCTACGGTACAACTGAGGCACTGAAAAGCATGTCTCAATATCTTCCTAGGAGAGAAAATTGGATGGGGAATGGCATAAGGGAGTTGTGACGAGACTCATGGAAGCTAAACTTCTTTATTATAAAATCAATTTGATGTCCCTTAAAGGGAACCTGTCACCCCGAAAATCGCGGGTGAGGTAAGCCCACCGGCATCAGGGGCTTATCTACAGCATTCTGTAAAGCTGTAGATAAGCCCCCGATGTTACCTGAAAGAGGATAAAAAGACATTAGATTATACTCACCCAGGGGCGGTCCCGCTGCTTTTCAGGACTCCTACTCCCAGGAAATCCAACACAGGTTGTTCAGTGTGCTATTCAGGACTCCTACTCCCAGCTCCTCTCGCTTCAACCGGGTATCCACTTCAGGCCCCACTCCTTTGGTGGCCTCCTCTTCACTGTACTCCCTTACTTCCTCAGAGTCACAGTCACCCTCATAGTCTATATCACACCCGACAATATGAGGTCCCCGACAGTCACTCGCTATCTGGGTGACAGCTCCACTCTGTTTAACCACCCCATCCTTATCTACCAGATCCCTACCAGTCACATCGTAGCACACATCAGGTGACATGTCCGTAAGTTGGGGCCGTCCACCATTTTCCTTGGTCATGCCCAACTTAGGACTGCCAACTCTAGGGGGGGGGGCATTCTCAACACTACTACCTCCCACACACTTTATTTCCACAAACACTTCACCCTTTTTCCACCAGTCCCACAGTGCTTCAAAATCTTGTCCTATTACCATAGGACATGGCAAGTTTGGGACTACAGCCACCTCATGGTACGTGGAAACCTCAGCTGCGACAATATAGAGAGTGGCTACCTGAAGACCTTTAGTGTCCCCAACTATGCCACCCACTGTCGCCTTTGTCCCAGGTGACACAGAACTTTCAGGAAGGGTCCTCAGAAAAGACGCTTCCCTCTCCGGGTCTAACAACCCCTGCACACGCTCTCCATGCAGCCAAAAAGGATACAGTCGTGCCTCGTCACTGATTGCCGGCCCTTTTTTTTGCTCTGCCCCACTTCGGGTTACCACCCCTTTTTGGGACTCCGCCCCCTTTTGGGCAACCATACCCATTTGAGTCACCGCCCACTTTTAGGGATACCTTCTCTTTTAGGGACACCACCCCTTCCCTGGGGTACACCCCGTGGACTCCCCCACAGCACTCAGGCCACAGTTCGCACAGTACACCACTATGTCTCTGGGCTTGTAATGGCCCTTTAAGAGTCTGCACGATCTGGGAGGAAAGAGAAAAATTTTTTTTTTCTTTTTACATGTCACTTCACTAGCTCCTGCTGGTACTGCCTCAGCTCCCGCTGCAGATACATATAACCGGCACCTCCGGCTGCCAACGACAAGCCACTGCCACTGCAGCTCTGGCTGCTGCGGAACCTCTTGCTGCAACTGCAGCTACGCTCCACACGGCTCTGCACGGCTCCACCGCAAACTTCGTGGACCCGCCGATCCACAGCAAGCCGCCTGTCACCTTCATGGACCCGCCGATCCACAGCAAGATGCTTGTCACCTTCATAACCCCGCCGACTTACAGGCATTAACTCCGCACGTTCGTCCTGGATCGTTGCCCGCGTTCTCCACCATATGTAAGATTGCTCTCACTAAGTGTATTGGGGGACACTCGCTTGGCACGGGATTAATGTAGTCAGGCACAATTTTTGACTTAAACACAGTCTATACAGTTTATTACAGTGTCATAAACCGGGTTATGCACAGTTCACATTTACATTTCATCAAACACAACAGGCACCAACTGGTGATATTAACTTGCAGCTTTGTCTTCAACACTTCATTTATGGCTTTGGTTCACAGACACTAAACATGCTGGACCTCTCACTTCGCCCAGTTACCATGGGTGTCTGTACGCCGTACTCTTCACCAATGTCCCAAGTCACATACAGCGCATTTGACACTGGGTCGCAGTCTCTAGACATGCCGAACCTCACTCCGTTCAGTCACCGTGGGAGACCACACAGTTCATAGAACATTACAAGCACCAACAGTCTGTATAGGTACCTGACGGGAGCTCCTGCTCCACCTGCTGACTCCTTGTCAGTCCACTCCTCTGGGAAAGCTGCCTCACAGGGATCACCAACTTGCCTAGCGACATATCTTAGTCAGTCCAGACCCACCGAAGGACGGTAGCTTCCCCACATAGATCATTCAGAATCATAGTCTTTCTGTGCGCTATTCAGGGATCCGGTCCTACTCCCAGGACCTCCCAACACACCAGCATGAGCTCTTCAGGATTCCTACTCCCAGGTCTCCCAACACAGGTTGCCCAGTGTGCTATTCAGGATTCCTACTCCCAGGAAATCCAACACACTGGCCTCTCCTCCTCACATGAACTGCACATGTGACCTGTCCAGGTGCTATTCAGGACCTCGTCCAACACCCCAGGCATATGACCTGTCCAGGTACTATTCAGGAACTCGTCCAACACCCCAGGCATATAACCTGTCCAGGTGCTATTCAGGACGTCAGACCAACACCCCAGGCATATGAACTGTCTAGATTCTATTCAGGACGTCAGACTAACACCCCAGGCCACCAGAAAGTCCAAAGCCCCACCATGTGCTTTTCAGGACTCCTACTCCCAGGAAATCCAACACAGGTTGTTCAGTGTGCTATTCAGGACTCCTACTCCCAGGAAATCCAACACACCAGCATGTGCTCTTCAGGACTCCTATTCCCAGGAAATCCAACACATTAAAATGTGACCTGTCCAGGCGCTATTCAGGACCTCTGTCCAACACCCCAGGCCACCAGGTCCAAAGCCCCACCACGTGTTCTTCAGGACTCCTACTCCCAGGATATCCAACACAGGTTGTTCAGTGTGCTATTCAGGGATCCGGTCTTACTCCCAGGACCTCCCAACACACAGGCTCTCCAGGACCTTCCACTGGAACCACACAGGAACATGTGACCCACACCCTGGTCACATTATATACCCTTAACCACTCCCCTGGGTGGGAGTGTGGATGTGTGGCTAGTTTGTCTCGCCCATCTCACACAACTAGCCTAGTAGGTCTCCCTTACAACTACAGCATACATATACACACTCTTGAGGGACTATAGGTCCCAGAACAACAACATTGCATCAGACTTACTACGCAGACTCCCTCTGCGACACATATCGGCCATTCACAATTCTGCCAGTGACTGTTTCACCATGATTATCACAATAGATATGCCTCCATGCACATCCCAAGGAGCACTCATAGCGCCCCCTAGCTGTCACAGGGGTCACTGCATCACAGTGGTTATAACTCTGGAACGCTTCAACCAATCCCACTGATTCTGACATTATTTTCTCGTGGCATGTTGTACGTCATGATAGTGGTAAAAATTCTTTGATATGACTTGTGTTTATTTGTGAAAAAATGGAAATTTGACAAAAATTTAGAAAATTTCACAATTTTCCAACTTTGAATTTTCATGCCCTTAAATCACAGATATGTCAAACAAAATACTTAATAAGTAACATTTCCCACATGTCTACTTTACATCAGCACAATTTTGGAACCAAATTTTTTTTTTCTTAGGAAGTTATAAGGGTTAAAATTTAAACAGCGATTTCTCATTTTTACAACACCATTTTTTTAGGGACCACCAGACATTTGGAGTCACTTTGAGGGGTCTTATATGATAGAAAATACCCAAAAGTGAACACACGCTAAAAACTGCACCCCTCAAGGTGCTCGAAAACACATTCAAGAAGTTTATTAACCTTTCCAGTGCTTCACAGGATTTTTGGAATATTTAAAACAAAATGAACATTTAACTTTTTTCACTAAAAATTTACTTCAGATCCATTTCTTTTTTAATTTTATCAAGGGTAACAAGAGAAATTGGACTCCAAAAGCTGTTGTCCAATTTCTCCTGAGTACGCTGATACCCCATATATGGGGGTAAACCACTGTTTGGATGCATGGCAGAACTCGGAAAGGAAGGAGCACGGTTTGACTTTTCAATGCAAAATTGGCTGGAATTGAGATCAGATGCCATGTCACGTTTGGAGAGCCCCTGATGTGCCTAAACAGTGGAAACACCCCACAAGTGACACCATTTTGGAAACTAGACCCCCCAAGGAACTTATCTAGATGTGTGGTGAGCACTTTGAACCCCCAAGTGCTTCACAGAAGTCTATAATATAGGGTCATGAAAATAAAAAATCATATTTTTTCCACAAAATGATCTTTTTGCTCCAAATTTTTATTTTACCAAGGATAACATGAGAAATTGGACCCCAAAATTTGTTGTGCAATTTGTCCTGAGTACACTGATACCCCATATGTGGGTTTAAACTACTATTTGGGCACATGGAAGAGCTCGGAAAGGAAGGAGCGCCGTTTGACTTTTTCAACTCAAAATTTGCTGGAATTAAGATCGGACACCATGTCGCGTTTGGAGAGCCCCGATGTGCCTAAATAATGGAAACCCCCCACAAGTGACACCATTTTGGAAACTAGAACCCCTCAGGGAACTTATCTAGATATGTGGTGAGCACTTTGAACCCCCAAGAGCTTCACAGAAGTTTATAACATAGAGCCGTAAAAATAAAAACTATTTTTTCCACAAAAATGATCTTTTTGCCCCCAATTTTTTATTTTATCAAGAGTAACAGGAGAAATTGGACCCCAAAAGTTGTTGTGCAATTTCTCTTGAGTAGGCCGATACCCCATATATAGTGGAATACTATATTTGAGGCACAGTGCAAAGCTCAGATGGGAAGAGGCACCATATTGGAGTTCAGATTTTGCTGAAATGGTTTGAGGGTGCCATGACACATTGGCAGAGCCCCTGAGGTGCCAGAACATCAGAAATCCCACATATGTGAACTCATTCTAACTACACTCCCCAATGAATTCATCTAGTGATCATATTAACACCACATGTGCCTCACAGAATTTTATACCACTGAGCGGTGAAGAAAGAATACATTACATTTTTACTACTAAAATGTTGTTTTAGCCCCAAGTTTTTAATTTTTCTTAGGGCTAATAGGAATTTTTTTTTTACAACAAATTGACATCCATTTTTTCCTAAGTGTTGCAATACCCTACATGTAATCGGGAAATATTTTTCAGGCACAGTGCTAAGCTCAGAAGGCAAGAAGCCCCAGATTTTACTGTTATGATTTGCAGGTGCCATGACCGCCTGGGAGAGCCCATGAGGTGCCAGAACAGCAGAACCCCCATAAGTGACCCCATTTTATGAAACTACACTTCTCAATGAATTCTTCTAGGGGTGCAGTGATTATATTGACACCATGGGTGTGTCTCAGAATTTTATACCATCGGGAAGTGAAGACAAAATAGCTACATTTTTACCACCAAAATTTTGTTTTAGCCAAAGATTTAACATTTTCACACAAGAAGTGGGTAAAAATGGCACCAAAATTTGTCCCACAATTTCTGCTGAGCGTGGCAATACCCCATATGTGGCTGTACAGTACTGCTTAGTCATACGGAGAGAATCGGGAGGAATGGAGCGCTATTTGCCTCTTCAAGTGAATAGGTCTGTGCACATGTCAGTGTGTTTCCATGGACTGTGTGTCTGTGGGCAAAACACGCTGACATGTCCATTTTTTAATGTCAGCACTGGCCACAAAACGTCCTGCACACATGCATACGCATAACACACATGGATGTCAGCCGGGTGCTGAACATCATTCTCCCCTGCTCTGCCGGCGATGGGCACCAGCAGGGGAGAATGAAGAGAGTTACATTTAAGTGATAAAAGAGACAGCAGGCAGAGGCTGATGGGACTATTACTCGCATTGGCCTACCTCTGCTGCTGATAATAACAGTCACAGCAGGAGCAGCTGATAAGCGTATTCATCAGCCGCCGCCTGCGCTATAAATAAATGAAAAAAACGTCGTGGGTTCCCCTGTAATTTTCTATAACCAGCCAGGCAAAACTCACAGCTGGGAGCTATCAAGAATAGAGGGGTACCCATGCTGTTTTTTTTAAATGATTTAAATAAATAATTTTAAAAAAAGAAGTGAGGTCCCCCCCATTTTTGACAACCAGCCTTGCTAAAGCTCACAGCTGGGGACTGGTATTCTTAGGGTGGTAAGGGGCCATGGACAAAGTCCCCCAGCCTAAAAATAGCTGCCCGCAGCTGCCCAGAAAAGGCACATCTGTTAGATGCACCAATTCTGGCACTTTGCCCGAATCTTCCCACTTGCCCTGTAGCGGTGGCAAGAGGGGTGATAGTTGGGGGGTTGATGTCACCTTTGTATTGTCAGGTGACATCAATCCCATGGCTTAGTAACGGAGAAGCATCTGAAAGGCACCTATCCATTACTAGTCCTATAGTTGCATCTATATATATAATCATCTAAGGGGTACTTCTGTCTGTTTGTCTTTCTGTCTGTCTGTTTGTCTGTCTGTCACAGAAATCCCACGTCGCTGATTGGTCGCGAGACCGCTACGTCATCATCTCATGAGACCGCAATGCATTCTTGGGACCAGAGCGTCGTGAGGAGCATCGGTAAATGCCTGGGCTGGATCCGGGGCCAACGGAGGGTGAGTATATAACTATTTTTTATTTTAATTCTTTTTTTAACAGGGATATGGTGTCCACATTGCTATATACTACGTGGGCTGTGTTAGATACTGCATGGGCTGTGTTATATACTACGTCTCTGTGCTATATACTACGTGGCTGTGGTATACAGTGGGGCAAAAAAGTATTTAGTCAGTCAGCAATAGTGCAAGTTCCACCACTTAAAAAGATGAGAGGCGTCTGTAATTTACATCATAGGTAGACCTCAACTATGGGAGACAAACTGAGAAAAAAAAATCCAGAAAATCACATTGTCTGTTTTTTTAACATTTTATTTGCATATTATGGTGGAAAATAAGTATTTGGTCAGAAGCAAACAATCAAGATTTCTGGCTCTCACAGACCTGTAACTTCTTCTTTAAGAGTCTCCTCTTTCCTTCACTCATTACCTGTAGTAATGGCACCTGTTTAAACTTGTTATCAGTATAAAAAGACACCTGTGCACACCCTCAAACAGTCTGACTCCAAACTCCACTATGGTGAAGACCAAAGAGCTGTCAAAGGACACCAGAAACAAAATTGTAGCCCTGCACCAAGCTGAGAAGACTGAATCTGCAATAGCCAACCAGCTTGGAGTGAAGAAATCAACAGTGGGAGCAATAATTAGAAAATGGAAGACATACAAGACCACTGATAATCTCCCTCGATCTGGGGCTCCACGCAAAATCCCACCCCGTGGGGTCAGAATGATCACAAGAACGGTGAGCAAAAATCCCAGAACCACGCGGGGGGACCTAGTGAATGAACTGCAGAGAGCTGGGACCAATGTAACAAGGCCTACCATAAGTAACACACTACGCCACCATGGACTCAGATCCTGCAGTGCCAGACGTGTCCCACTGTTTAAGCCAGTACATGTCCGGGCCCTTCTGAAGTTTGCTAGAGAGCATTTGGATGATACAGAGGAGTTTTGGGAGAATGTCCTATGGTCTGATGAAACCAAACTGGAACTGTTTGGTAGAAACACAACTTGTCGTGTTTGGAGGAAAAAGAATACTGAGTTGCATCCATCAAACACCATACCTACTGTAAAGCATGGTGGTGGAAACATCATGCTTTGGGGCTGTTTCTCTGCAAAGGGGCCAGGACGACTGATCCGGGTACATGAAAGAATGAATGGGGCCATGTATCGTGAGATTTTGAGTGCAAACCTCCTTCCATCAGCAAGGGCATTGAAGATGAAACGTGGCTGGGTCTTTCAACATGACAATGATCCAAAGCACACCGCCAGGGCAACGAAGGAGTGGCTTCGTAAGAAGCATTTCAAGGTCCTGGAGTGGCCTAGCCAGTCTCCAGATCTCAACCCTATAGAAAACCTTTGGAGGGAGTTGAAAGTCCATGTTGCCAAGCGAAAAGCCAAAAACATCACTGCTCTAGAGGAGATCTGCATGGAGGAATGGGCCAACATACCAATAACAGTGTGTAGCAACCTTGTGAAGACTTACAGAAAACGTTTGACCTCTGTCATTGCCAACAAAGGATATATTACAAAGTATTGAGATGAAATTTTGTTTCTGACCAAATACTTATTTTCCACCATAATATGCAAATAAAATGTTAAAAAAACAGACAATGTGATTTTCTGGATTTTTTTTTCTCAGTTTGTCTCCCATAGTTGAGGTCTACCTATGATGTTAATTACAGACGCCTCTCATCTTTTTAAGTGGTGGAACTTGCACTATTGCTGACTGACTAAATACTTTTTTGCCCCACTGTATATTACATGGCTGGGCAATATTCTTCATCGCTGTACTCTATACTACGTAGCCTGTGTTATATACTGCATGGGCTGTGTTATATACTGCGTGGCCTGTGTTATATACTATGTGGCTGTGTTATATACTACGTGGCTTTGGTATATATTACATGGCTGGGCAATTTACTACATCACTGTGCTCTATACTACTTAGCCTGTGTTATATACTGCATGGGCTGTGTTATAATAATAATAATCTTTTATTTTTATATAGCGCTAACATATTCCGCAGCACTTTACAGTTTGCACACATAAAAAAACCCCGGAGTACCCAGAGGAAACCCATGCAAACACGGAGAGAACATACAAACTCAGGACTCCAGCGCTGCAAGGTTGCTGTGCTAACCACTGCGCCACCGTGCTGCCCTATATATACTACGTCTCTGCGCTATGTACTACGTGGCTGTGCTATATACTACGTGGCTGTGCAATATATTACGTGGCTGTGCAATATATTACGTGGCTGGGCAATATACTACGTGTCTGTGCTATATACTAAAGGGGCTGTGCTATATACTACGTGGCTGGGCAATTTACTATGTGGGCTGTGTTATATACTACGTGGGCTGTGTTATATTCTACGTGGGCTGTGTTATATTCTACGTGGGCTGTGTTATATACTACGTTGGCTGTGCTATATTTCTCTGCTGTATCTGTGCATCATGAATCATGGTATGTGTTAAGGAGGGCGGCCCACTGAGACTCTTTCGCCTGGGGCCCTCAAAAACCTGGAGCAGGCCCTGGCTTCACTGATTGTTTGCGGCCGGGCGTGACCAATCAGCGACAGGAATTTGAACCATGCTTCGCTAATTGGTCGCGCCTGGCCAGCCGAACTCTGTGTATAAATTGCATTATTCTGATAACTTCATAAATAAACTACATACATATTCTATGTATGTTTGACCTCACTGTGCTCTTTTGTGTCTTTAGATACCACACAATATACCCTTATTTTATCCACATATTTATATATTCGGCCATATATCCAGAAAAATAATGTGAAATAACTTGGTAATTAGGGTGTACTGTGAAAAAACGACAATGGAAACCACTGCAAAGAGACAACCAGAAACCGAATCACCATGGAACATGAAATCACCAGATATAAAATAAAAACTTCCGCAAGGACTGGATTCAATAATCCTACTCAGCCAAGTAGCCCCCAATAATAAAAAATATATAGTTTTTCATTGTTACTATGCACTTCTTGGCACTTTTTATATAAAGTTTCTGAGCTTCTCTTTTGCAAAATTTTGCACTTATATTGTTAGCTAGAAAAAAACACGTTTATGGAAATATTTTCACTTTATCTGATACCTTTTTGCACTTTATGATACGTACAATGAAAAACTATATATTTTTTATTATTGGGGGCTACTTGGCTGAGTAGGATTATTGAATCCAGTCCTTGCGGAATTTTTTTTTTTATATTATACCATTTTTAACATTTTTTGTATTGTTGCCATTTTGATAAATAAAGGCATATTTTGTAATACTCCCATGTTCTTTGACTATCTGGTGATTTCATGTTCCATGGTGGTTCGGTTTCTGGTTGTCTTTTGTGTCTTCAAGTTTCTTGGTGGTGTGAACATGTTCCTACAGACTTGTTCAATGTGCAAGCAGCCCATGTGTTTCTGGTTCTATAATTGTTCTCTTGTTTCTACAAGACTGGGGAGTCCATCACTCCTTTGTGGGTCATTTGCACTAAAGCTGTTCCATCTAGCAGGTCCACATGGATATTCCCTCTCTGAACCCTGCTTATACAGGTACTATACAGATGATCAGGTTTTTAAATACATCAGATAGGGATTATATACATTAGTTAGGACTGCTCTATATGGGTATACCTTGACGACTGGTGGAGTAGCTTAATATACATTTTTTGCAAAAAAAGTATCAACTAAATACCATGTTTTTTTCCATCTTTTGACTAGCACTTGCTTATTACTGTGACTTTTTTTTTTACAACAGAGTATTTTTTACCTCACTGTGCTCTTTTGTGTCTTCAAGTTTCTTGGTGGTGTGAACATGTTCCTACAGACTTGTTCAATGTGCAAGTAGCCCATGTGTTTCTGGTTCTACATACATATTCTAGAATATCTGGTGCGATACAATCGGGCCACCATCTAGTGTTAAATAAAGACACAGCCAGAATAAAGTCTTTTATTAGAAATAAAACAAACACAGTTTTACGTTTTTATTTAAAAATAACAAACACAGCGATACTCACCTAATGCCTCTTCCACCGAAGCACCCATTCTCTTGTAATAAAACTAAAATAAAAAGCCAACAGTATACCATTCCTGTCTGTCATTCTGTCCCACGCCATAATCCATGTTTGGGGATAATTAGTTTTCAACCTGGATGGTGCCAAGATGTGACCGTCCAGGCTGAGAACTACTGGTGAATGAGCTGCTGGGAACGCAGCGTCAATGACCAGGGATGACATCACAGAGGTTTCCTCCATATTTTGAGAGCTATAATTTTTCCATATTTTGGCCCAAAGAGTCATGTGAGGTCTTGTTTTTTGAGTGACAAGTTGATGTTTTTATTGGTACCATTTTTGGCACATGACATTTTTTGATTGCTTTCTATTCTGATTTTTGAGAGGCAGAATGAACAAAAAACAGCAATTCATGAATTTCTTTTTTGGGGGCTGATTTATGCCATTCCGTGTGTGGTAAAATTAATAAGGCAGTTTTATTCTTTGGCTCAGTACGACTACAGCGATACCTCATTTACATTTTTTTATGTTTTGCCACTTTTATGTAATAAAAACAATTTTACAGAAAAAATAATTACTTTTGCATCACTTTATTCTGAGACCTATAACTTTTTTATTTTTACACTGATGACGCTGTATGGGGGCTTGTTTTTTGCGGGGCAAGATGAGATTTTCAGTGGTAGTATGTTGATTTATATCTGTCTTTTTGATCTAGTTTTATTCCACTTTTTGTTCGGCGGTGTGATGATAAAGCATTGTTTCTTGCCTTGTTTTTTTTTCTTTTATGGTATTCACTAAAGGTATTAACTAGTAGGACAGTTTAATAGGTCGGGTTGTTACGGATACCAAATATGTGTACTTTTTTGGTTATACATTTTTTTAAATTCAAATATTTCTTTAGAGGTAGAATATATATTGATTTTTTAATTCTTATTTTTGATTTTTTTTTTATATTTTTACAATTATTTAAAAATTTTTTTACTTTTTTACTTTTTTCTAACTTTTTTTTTACTTTGTCCCATTAC
This sequence comes from Ranitomeya imitator, assembly GCF_032444005.1. Classification (NCBI taxonomy): domain Eukaryota; kingdom Metazoa; phylum Chordata; class Amphibia; order Anura; family Dendrobatidae; genus Ranitomeya; species Ranitomeya imitator. The sequence continues at coordinate 651,709,429 of NC_091286.1, forward strand.
GGGACAAGCATCTTTTGCAGGCTGATTGCTTCTGTACAATGCAGATGAAGCAGCATCTGCATGCTATAGAAGCTGGCTGCGCTGCACTGACAAACAAACTTGCCCATCAAGAACTGCGCATGATCATCAAGTTACTTAGCTCAGGTGACCCGGATGTCATCATGACAACATCGGGTCATCATGGCAACGATCGGGACCACGCGTCATGCTGCAGGGTCTCCGATCCAAAGGCAGAAAGGCTATAAGGCTTATATCTAATGAGAAACTGGTGATTGTTCTACTGGGCTGGCAAGACTCTGTTTTCACTGGTGCTAGTGGAAAGGGTCTCTCAGCCTGTCAGGGTTGTGTGTGAGTGTTGTGCCACGCCAGCGGTCGAGTGGGACACCCTTTCTAACTGCCCGTGTCTCCCTGTGCCCGTATGGATAGGGGGTGTCTGTGTAAAACTGTACCAAGCTGACCTCATGTGTCCCTAGGGGGTGCAGGACATCACGTTGGTGAAAGGCGGGAGACCGTACCATTCAACCCCTCACCTATTAGTGACATCAGGTGGGGCTGCGAGGTGCGGTTCTTCCTTATCTTAAGAGGTGCGGTTCTTCATGTACTATCTCTGACTCTAGACTGTACACTGACATCAATATCTACCACTATGTGTAAAATGTGAATTGTTCTCCTCCAAATTTTTATTGATTCTTAACAATTTTAGTTATATTTGCTTCCCTTTTGATTTAAAAAAAATTGAAACCGGTAAGTACCAGTAACTTAGCAAAATGGTGTCCATACACATGTGAGTCTGGTACTACCCTGCTCACTTAAAGGGGGTTGTCCCATCTGGGACATTATTGGCATATGTTGGAAAAATGAGGGTCCCAAAGCTGGGACTAGCATTTATCTTGAAGAGCTGCCCTCTATTGATTCATTTTTGCTCAGTTTTCAGAGCACATGCCCTCTGTTCCTGTCCACTTCTTTACTCTGCTTCAACCAATGCTGGTCTCACCCACTTGACCACATTAGGATACAGGACACTTAGCTGGGCGATTCAGCCTTTGCCAGGATATCTGAGATCAGTACAAGAAAACGATGAACATTTATAATATAGAATTGGATGTTTTGATATTTACAGTATTTGTATCTTTGTCAAGAGCAAATGACGACAAAGGCTTTTTAAAATGACCTGGGTAAAGAAACCCTGTAAATGGCGCGATAAATAAGTGCACCATTAATAGTAGATCATGTCCATAAGCAGCTAACAGCGCAGATGTCAGAATTTATAGGTTAATTGCTTTGCACACTGTATAATATTATATAAATGTCATCATAAATAATGCTCCATCCTACATTAACAAAGTCTGTATCATAGGTCAGGCTGATGGTATTGATTGTGCACAAAGCTGATTACTCAGAAGTTGGATCATTAAAGTCCTGGACCAGGAGCTGTCAGGTCATAGGCACAATATACGCATTGCAAACTATAAAGCTGTTAGTTGATAAAGGTCTATTCAGTGGGGGGTCCTAGTGCTGGGACCCCAGAAAACAGGGGTCCTGAGCCATTAAATTCACCCTTCAAATCATAGGAAAACTCATATTTCAGATATCATGGGAAAGCAAGAAGAAAGTGACTTTCTAGTCCACACTGAAGAAACTTTTTATTCCAGGAAGTCAAAATTCAGAACTTTGCAAAGTAAATAATTGGTTTGCGTCATCATTTTTCCATTGATAGAACTGTGTGAGAGTGTGTTGCTTGCATTTGCTGGGGAACAAATGATATTTTGATCACCTTCATAAGCACTTTTTTGAAGGAAGTGGGGTGAATTTGGGCATTTCGATTTTTCTTATACGGCGTTTAAATATTTGAATTTTTTTGACATATTAGTAGGGTTGAGCGACTTTTGTTTTTATAGGATCGGGTCGGATTTCACGAAACCCGACTTTTTCAAAAGTCGGGTCGAGTGAAATTGGCCGATCCTATAGAAAAGTCGGGGTCGGGGTCGGCCGAAACACGAAACCCAATGCAGTGCATTGGGTTTCTAATGGTTCCCAGGGTCTGAAGGAGAGGAAACTCTCCTTCAGACCCAGCGATCCATATTAATGTGTAAAATAAAGAATAAAAATAAAAAATATTGCTATACTCACCCTCGGATGCGCCCTGGTTGTAACCGGGAGCCTTCCTTCCTAAGAATCAGCGCTTGTAGGACCTTTCGATGACGTTGCGGCTTGTGATTGGTTGCGTGAGCGGTCACATGGGCGTCACGCGACCAATCAGAAGCCGTGACGTCATCAAAAGGTCCTTCAAGCGCTGATTCTTAGGAAGGAAGGCTGCGGGTTACAAGCAGGGCGCGTCCGAGGGTGAGTATATACCTATTAGGAATATACTCACCCTCGGACGCGCCCTGGTTGTAACCCGCAGCCTTCCTTCCTAAGAATCAGCGCTTGAACGACCTTTCGATGACGTCACGGCTTCTGATTGGTCGCGTGAGCGGTCACATGGGTGTCACGCGACCAATCAGAAGCCGTGACGTCATCGAATGGTCCTTCAAGCGCTGATTCTTAGGAAGGAAGGCTCCCGGTTACAACCAGGGCGCGTCCGAGGGTGAGTATAGCAATATTTTTTATTTTTATTCTTTACTTTACACTTAAATCTGAATTCCGATACCAATTCCCGATATCTTAAACATATCGGGAATCGGTATCGGAATTCCGATTCCAGATTCAGAAGATCGCCGACTTCATGGCTGACCCCACACAGGGGTCGGGTCGGGTTTCATGAAACCCGACTTTGCCAAAAGTCGGCGACTTCTGAAAATGGCCGACCCGTTTCGCTCAACCCTACATATTAGCCATTGGTGGACATGGTGATACCAAATATGCTTATTTTTAAATCTCTATTTTTTTTGAGAACGGAAAGGATTGATTCAATTGTCTTTGTTTTTCTTAAACTTCTTTAAAATTTTAGAAACTTTGAAATATTTTTTATTATTATTTTTCAGTCTCCCTAGTGGAATTAAACACATCTTCACAAGTGTACCAAGATGGTGGTGACTTGGCAATAAATTGGCATCCTACAATTAGGATAGATTCTTCTATTTTTCTATTATAGTTTCTTTAAAATCAAATACATGTCAATTCTGATCATAAAGACTGTCAGAGTGGTAGTCATTTTGTATGTGCTTGTACTCCATTTTGTATGCTATTATTATTTTTATTAGTGTAGAGCTTTTCTTTTTTGGCATAACACAGTTGTATTATTTTGTAAGAAATTGTTGAGATTCAAGGCCATATACACAAAGGAAAAAATCATTCAACTCTTGTCTGAATAGCAAAAATAGCAGATTCACTAATATTACCAATATTAAAGTTCATTTATTTGCAATTTCACATTAAGAAATTAGTTATGTGACTTATTCACTACATAATCATATAGTACTCAATAAAGTTTGGAGACACCCTTATTCTTACACCTGACTTTTGTGTGTGTGAGTTTTGTTCTCTCCGGTTGCAACTGCTCTCTGTTTATAGGGAATGAGACTGCTGTAATACAAGGAAGGTTAAACTGGCAAAGACATAAAAAGACATATACATTGCCTTGAAAAAGTATTCATGCCCCGTGACCTTGTCCACATATTTTCCCATTACACACAAAAAAATGAAATGTATATTATTGTGATTTTATGTGATACCAACACAGTCTGACAAGTATTTGTGAAGTGTAAAAGAAATGGTACACGGTTTTCTAATTATTTTAAAAATATAAATTGGAATATTGTGACATGCATTTATATTGAGACCCTCCCCCGTAGTCTGATGCTCCAAAAATAAAATCGTGAGTTAGTAATTGCCCCAGAAGTCACATAATTATAAAATGAAGTCCACTTGTGTGTAATTTGTTCGCAATATAACTACAGTTGTTCTGTGGAGGCCTCAGAGGTTTGTGTGAGGATATTCGGGACCAAACGGCATCCGGAAAACCAGACACACCAGACAGGTCAAGGATAAAGTTGTGGAGAAGCGTAAAGAAGAGTTAGGTTATAAAAAAAAATAGGCCAAGCTCTGAACATTTCTCAGAGCACTTTTCAATCCATCATTCAAAAATTGACAGAGTATTGCACAACCCACCAAGACATGGCTGTCCATCTAAACTGACATCCCAAGCAAGGAGAACAATTGTTAGAGAATCAGCCAAGATGCCCTGGTCCCTCTGTAGGAGCTGCAGAGATCCACAGCTCAGGTGGGAGAAACTGTCCTCAGGACAACTATTAGTTGTATACTCCCCAAATTTTGCCTTTGTGAAATAGTGGCACTAGGAAAGCCATTTTTAAAAGCAGTTTGCAAAAATTCATGTAGGGGATACAGAGAGCATGTAGAAGAAGGTGCTTTGGTCATATGAGACCAAAGTAGAACTCTTTGGGCTAAATGCAAAACACTATGTGTGACAGAAAACTAACACTGCACATTACACTAAAAACACCATCCTCACCGTCACACATGGTGGTGGCAGCATCATGCTGTGCAGATGCTTTTCTTCAGTGAGGATGAGGAGGGCGGTGAAAGTTGATGGGAAGATGGATGGAGCTAAATACAGGGCAATCCTGGAGGAAAATAAGTTAGCGGTTCCAAAACACTTGACTGAGGCATAGGTTCACCTTCCAACAAGTCAACAACTCTAAACATCCTGCCAGAGCTACAATGGATGGTTTAGATCAAAGCATATTCATGTGTGTGAACGGCCCAGTCACAGTCCAGACAGAAATACCATTGAGAATCTGTGACAATAAATTAAAATTGCTGATTAGGTTTGAGCGACTTTTACTTTTTCAGGATTGAGTCGGGTTTCGCGAAACCCGACTTTGTGAAAAGTCGGGTCGGGTGAAATCGGCCAATCATTGCGAAAAGTTGGAGGGCCGACTGAAACACGAAACCCAATGCAAGTCAATGGGGAATAAAAGTCGGCAGTGAGTGGAGGACAGAAAAACACCTACAGAGCCCATTTTAATGTCAAAAACATCAATTCTTGTTACTTAAGCTTGTCAATCTTAATTAACCTTATAATAATAGTTAGGTATTGAAAATTGGGCGTCATTTGGTTAAAGTTGTGGGGGGGGGGGCTAGCTCAATTTTTTCTTGGGCCCAGGAAATGTGGAATACGTCACGGCGGTGGAGCAGGGAGAGGTAAGTATTTCAACTTTGCAAGTGCTGTGATCCAGAGCAAGCAGGGGGGCCCACTCGTTCGCATTGGCACTGACACAGGGCCCCTCAAAGTACGGCGTTGTGTTTGACGGCGGGGGCGCCTCCCACCGGCAGTGACACTTTTGCGTACTATGACGGGCCCTGTGACAGTGACGTCGCCAACGAGTATGCCCCCCCACCTGATGAAGGAACCTGCACTTTCATATGCACCTTCCTCTTTGTCCCCGTGTAAGGTGGTATAGTATGCGGGAAGGGGGACCTGACTTTCAGCAGGGTCAGATTCTGGCTGTGTAGAGTGCAAGGGGAATGTAGTGGTCTGGGTCAATGTACCAGCAGACCCATCAAGCAGTGGCTGGGTAATAGGCACGATGAGGAGGAAACACAGATATAGGCCCAAAATAAAAAAGGAGGCTAAAAGCAGAAAAAAATTGGTAATAGGAGTAAACAGGCAGCATTTCTTTGTTCAGTGGAGGACAACAACAAGCAGCAGCAGACACTGTTAGTAGGGCCCAACCAAACTAGTAGGGCAAATACAGTTTCAAATTCTAAATACAAGCCGAAAGCCTGTAGATTGAAACTCAGCTTTGTTTCTTTGAGGAAACCAAGAGGCAGCAGCAGACGTGACTAGGCCCAAACCAAGAAGCAGGCCAAATGCAGTTTCATATTGTTGATAGAGGCCGAAAGCCTGTAGATTGAAACTCAGCTTTGTTTCTTTGAGGAAACCAAGAGGCAGCAGCAGACATCTCTAGGCCCAAACCAAGAACCAGGCCAAATGCAGTTTCATATTGTTGATAGAGGCCGAAAGCCTGTAGATTGAAACTCAGCTTTGTTTAGTAGAGGTAGAGTGGGTGCACCCACCTGTCCAGGCAAACGGCACTTGCACGGGTGCTTGCGCCAAGTGGTGACCACGGTCCTGTGGGGGGAGTCAGCCCATTTAGGGAGGTATAAAAATGGCCTATGGTGGACATTCAGCAGCTGCAAATGGAGGAATTGGCAAAGTCAGTAAGAGGAGGGCAAAAGCGAGTCATTTATCACCCAAGCTACGTGTCAGCAGGGGAAGGTGGGGCAAAAGAATTGGCAATCCATGATTGGTTCATTTTAATGAAGGTTAGATCATCTACATTTTGGGTAGCCAGACGTGTCCTTTTTCGGTCAGTATTGAACCAGCAGCACTGAAGACTCATTCTGAAAGCACACTGGCAGCAGGGCAAGCAAGCTCCTGTAATGCATATTCTGCCAATTCAGGCCAGGTGTCTAGTTTAGATGCCCAGTAATCAAAGGGGAATGACCTGTGAGGGAGAACATCGATAAGGGATGAAAAATAGTTTGTAACCATAGTGGACAAATGCTGTCTCCTGTCACTTTGAATAGATGCAGCAGTCCCTGTTGTGTCAGCGGTCATTGAAAAATCACTCCACAACCTTGTCAGAAAACCCCTCTGTCCAACGCCACTTCGGATTTCTGCACCTTTAGCACCTCTGCCATGTTGCCCCCTACAGCAAGTGTGAGGACCATCACAACCTCTGTGTGCTGGGAATGCCTGAACCAAACGGTCTACAAGAATTGCTTGTTTGGTAGCCAATATTTGCTCAAGGTTCTCATGTGGCATGATGTTTTGCATTTTCCCTTTATAGCGTGGATCCAGGAGGCAGGCCAACCAGTAATCGTCATCGGTCATCATTTTGACAATGCGGGGGTCCCTTTTTAGAATACGCAAGGCATACTCAGCCATGTGGGCCAATGTCAATTCACTGTCAATTGCTGGTGTCAATTCACTGGTCCTGCTGGGTTGAGGAGCACTTTCTTGGAAATCCACATCACAAGTGTCCTGCAAGAAACCTGTACCTGACCTTGCAACACCACCAGTTTCAAGTGGCCCCTGAGAAGCATCCTCCTCCCATACATAGTCATCCCCATCATCCTCCTCCTCATCCTCTTCGACCGCTACCTCGTCCTGGACAGTTCCCTGACCAGACAATGGCTGACTGTCATCAAGGATTCCCTCCTCCTCGGCTGCAGACGCCAGCTCCTTGATGTGCGTCAAACTTTGCATCAGCAGACACATAAGCGGGATGCTCATGCTTATGATGGCGTCGTCTGCACTTGCCAGCCATGTGCATTCCTCGAAACACTGAAGGACTTGACAGAGATCTTGTAGCTTGGACCACTGCACACCAGACAACTCCATGTCTGCCATCCAACTGCCTGCCAGTGTATGCGTATCCTCCTACAAATACACGACAGCACGCCTCTGTTCACACAGCCTCTGAACCATGTGCAATTTGGAGTTCCACTTTGTTGCAACGTCGATAATTAGGCGGTGATGTGGAAGATTGAGCGATCGCTGATGGTTCAGCATACGGCTGGAGTGTATGGGCGACCGGCGGATGTGCGAGCAAAGTCTTCGCACCTTCTGGATCAGGGCTGGTAACTCTGGATAATTTTTAAGAAAGCACTGCCCCACCAGGTTCAAAGTGTGAGCCAGGCAAGGTATGTGTTTGAGTTGTGAAAGGGCTATGGCAGCCATAAAATTCCTTCCATTATCACTGACTACCTTGCCTGCCTCAAGATGTACACTGCCCAGCCATGACTGAGTTTCTTGCTGCAAGAACTCGGCCAGAACTTCCGCGGTGTGTCTGTTATCGCCCAAACACTTCATTTCAAAAACGGCCTGCTGACGCTTCCCACTAGCTGTTCCGTAATGTGACACCTCGTGTGCAACACTGGCAGCTGCAGATGGAGTGGTCGTGCGACAGCGCTCTGTGGATGAGCTTTCACTTCTGGAGGAGGAGGAGGAGGTGGGGTGGCGAACGTCTGCAGCCAACTGTTTCCTAGATTGTGGGCTAGGCAGAACTGTCCCACTATTGCTGTCCCCTGTGGACCCTGCATCCACGACATTAACCCAGTGCGCCGTGATGGACACGTAACGTCCCTGGCCATGCCTACTGGTCCATGCATCTGTTGTGAGGTGCACCTTCCCACTGTCAGACTGCCTCAGTGCATGGAATGGACAATGCGGTCTTTGACATGCTGGTGGAGGGCTGGGATGGCTTTTCTCGCAAAGAAGTGGCGACTGGGTAGGTCATAGCATGGTACTGCGTAGGCCATCAGGGCTTTGAAAGCTTCACTTTCAACCAACCGGTAGGACATCATCTCTAACGAGATAAGTCTGGCAATGTGGGCGTTCAAACCCTTTGTACGCGGATGACAGGATGAGTACTTTCGTTTCCTAACAAGTGTCTCTTCTAGGGTGAGCTGGACTGGAGAGCTGCCTATGGTGGAACTAGCGGTGGTGGTGGTTGTGGACATGGCAGATTGAGAGTGAGTTGGTGATGTTGGCCTACATACAGTGTTTCCTACGAATAACCTTCTGACTCCCTGACTGCTTTGGCCTAGCGACGATCCCTCCACATTTGCTGCTGGTGTCCTAACCGGTGGGCTTACAGTGAGGGAAGCAATGTTGCAGTGTTGACTACCTTCATTCAGACCTGGTGCACCAACGGTACAGGACGTTAGGTAGTTAGTCCAGGCTTGCGAGTGCATGCTGTTTAAATGTCTACGCATGCATATTGTATTTAAATTGTTAAGAATCTTCCCTCTGCTAAAGGTCTTTGAGCATTTTTTACAGATCACTTTTGACTGATCATTGGGATCTTGGTCAAAAAAATGCCACACTGCACTCTTCCTACTATGGAATTCCTTTTCAGGCATTGCACTCTGTGCAACTTTCACAGGATGGCCACGCTGTCCTAAAACTGGTTTTGTCAAACGTTTTTTGCCAGATGACAGCTGTTGCGATGTAGATTGGTGCTGCTGTGGATAACCCTCCTCCGCTTCTGAGCTAGTGGCAGCGCCACCCTCTTCCCCCAATGGCTGCCAATCTGGGTCAACAACTGGGTCATCTATCACCTCCTCCTCCTCAATGTCATGTGCACCTTCCTCAGTGTCACCATGTAAGGTGCTATAGCATTCGGGACAGGGCACCATAGTCTCATCAGGGTCAGATTCTGGCTCAGCAAACTGCAATGGCAATGTAGTGATCTGACTCGATGGAACAGCATCATAATCTAGCTGTGGCTGTGCATCAGTGCACTCCATGTCCGATTCTTCTTGTAATGGGCAGGGTACAATTTCCCTTTCTAACCCAGGCACGGTATGTGTAAAGAGCTCCATGGAGTAACCTGTTGTGTCGCCTGACGCATTCTTCACTTTTGGTTTGGGAGAAGGACACAAGGAAACGTCTTGTTCCTGACCAGGAGCATCCACTGACGACTGGCTGCTGTGACATTTTGAACTTTGGGAAGAGGAGGCCAAAGAGCTAGAGGCTGAGTCAGCAAGGAAAGCCAAAACTTTTTCCTGCTGCTCCGGCTTTAAAAGCTGTTTTCCTACTCCCAGGTAAGGGAGCCTTCGAGGACTTGTGTAGCCAGACGATGACGCAGGCTCAACACCTCCAGCCTTAGGTACTACTGTGCTTTTGCCACTACCACCAGATGCAGCACCACCATCAGTACCAGCTGACAACCCCCGCCCACGGCCTCTTCCACCAGACGTCCTCATTTTTTGGGGGGAGACACAGAACCACAACTCTGGCCCTGTGGTATAACAGTAAACTATGAACGTGGCAGAAAGTGGCTGCCTGATATATACGACACACTAGCAGTACAGCAGAATATACACTGTGTGCGAATTTTAATCTCCCTTTTTTTGGGGGGGAGACACAGAAGCACAACTCTGGCCCAGTGGTATAACAGTAAACTATGAACGTGGCAGAAAGTGGCTGCCTGATATATACGACACACTAGCAGTACAGCAGAATATACACTGTGTGCGAATTTTAATCTCCCTTTTTTGGGAGGGAGACACAGAAGCACAACTCTGGCCCTGTGGTATAACAGTAAACTATGAACGTGGCAGAAAGTGGCTGCCTGATATATACGACACACTAGCAGTACAGCAGAATATACACTGTGTGCGAATTTTAATCTAGTAATGCCATTCGGACTTGCCAATGCTCCATCAGTGTTTCAGTCCTTTATGCATGACATCTTCCGAGAGTACCTGGATAAATTCCTGATTGTGTACTTAGATGACATTTTGATCTTCTCGGATGATTGGGAGTCTCATGTGAAGCAGGTCAGAACGGTGTTTCAGGTCCTGCGTGCTAATTCTTTGTTTGTGAAGGGATCAAAGTTTTTCTTTGGTGTTCAGAAGGTTTCATTTTTGAGGTTCATCTTTTCCCCTTCTACTATCGAGATGGACCCTGTTAAGGTCCAAGCCATCCATAATTGGACTCAGCCGACATCTCTGAAAAGTCTGCAAAAGTTCCTGGGCTTTGCTAATTTTTATCGTCGCTTCATCTGCAATTTTTCTAGTATTGCTAAACCATTGACAGATTTGACCAAGAAAGGTGCTGATGTGGTCAATTGGTCTTCTGCTGCTGTGGAAACTTTTCAAGAGTTGAAGCGTCGTTTTTCTTCTGCCCCTGTGTTGTGTCAGCCAGATGTTTCGCTTCCGTTCCAGGTCGAGGTTGATGCTTCTGAGATTGGAGCAGGGGCTGTTTTGTCGCAGAGAAGTTTTGATTGCTCGGTGATGAAACCATGCGCCTTCTTTTCCAGGAAGTTTTCGCCTGCTGAGCGAAATTATGATGTGGGCAATCGAGAGTTGCTGGCCATGAAGTGGGCATTCGAGCAGTGGCGTCATTGGCTTGAAGGAGCTAAGCATCGCGTGGTGGTCTTGACTGATCATAAGAACTTGACTTATCTCGAGTCCGCCAAGCGGTTGAATCCTAGACAAGCTCGTTGGTCGTTGTTTTTTGCCCGTTTTGACTTTGTGATTTCTTACCTTCCGGGCTCTAAAAATGTGAAGGCGGATGCTCTGTCTAGGAGTTTTGTTCCCGACTCTCCGGGTGTATCTGAGCCGGCGGGTATCCTCAAAGAGGGAGTAATTGTGTCTGCCATCTCCCCTGATTTGCGGCGGGTGCTGCAAAAATTTCAGGCTAATAAACCTGATCGTTGCCCAGCGGAGAAACTGTTTGTCCCTGATAGGTGGACAAATAAAGTTATCTCTGAGGTTCATTGTTCAGTGTTGGCTGGTCATCCTGGAATCTTTGGTACCAGAGAGTTAGTGGCTAGATCCTTTTGGTGGCCATCTCTGTCGCGGGATGTGCGTACTTTTGTGCAGTCCTGTGGGATTTGTGCTCGGGCTAAGCCCTGCTGTTCTCGTGCCAGTGGGTTGCTTTTGCCCTTGCCGGTCCTGAAGAGGCCTTGGACACATATCTCTATGGATTTTATTTCAGATCTTCCCGTATCTCAAAAGATGTCAGTCATTTGGGTGGTCTGTGATTGCTTCTCTAAGATGGTCCATTTGGTACCCTTGTCTAAATTGCCTTCCTCCTCTGATTTGGTGCCATTGTTTTTCCAGCATGTGGTTCGTTTACATGGCATTCCAGAGAATATCGTTTCTGACAGAGGTTCCCAGTTTGTTTCGAGGTTTTGGCGAGCCTTTTGTGGTAGGATGGGCATTGACTTGTCTTTTTCCTCGGCTTTCCATCCTCAGACTAATGGCCAGACCGAACGAACCAATCAGACCTTGGAAACATATCTGAGATGCTTTGTTTCTGCTGATCAGGATGACTGGGTGTCCTTTTTGCCTTTGGCTGAGTTCGCCCTTAATAATCGGGCCAGTTCGGCTACCTTGGTTTCACCGTTTTTCTGCAACTCTGGGTTCCATCCTCGTTTCTCTTCAGGGCAGGTTGAGTCTTCGGACTGTCCTGGTGTGGATACTGTGGTGGACAGGTTGCAGCAGATTTGGACTCATGTAGTGGACAATTTGACTTTGTCCCAGGAGAAGGCTCAACGTTTCGCTAATCGCAGACGCTGTGTGGGTCCCCGACTTCGGGTTGGGGACTTGGTTTGGTTATCTTCTCGTCATATTCCTATGAAGGTTTCCTCTCCTAAGTTTAAACCTCGTTTTATTGGTCCGTATAGGATTTCTGAGGTTCTTAATCCTGTGTCTTTTCGTCTGACCCTTCCAGATTCTTTTTCCATACATAACGTATTCCATAGGTCATTGTTGCGGAGATACGTGGCACCTATGGTTCCATCTGTTGATCCTCCTGCCCCAGTTTTGGTGGAGGGGGAGTTGGAGTATATTGCGGAGAAGATTTTGGATTCTCGTGTTTCAAGGTGGAAACTCCAGTATCTGGTTAAGTGGAAGGGTTATGCTCAGGAAGATAATTCCTGGGTCTTTGCCTCTGATGTCCATGCTCCCGATCTTGTTCGTGCCTTTCATATGGCTCATCCTGGTCGTCCTGGGAGCTCTGGTGAGGGTTCGGTGACCCCTCCTCAAGGGGGGGGTACTGTTGTGAATTCTGTGGCAGAGCTCCCTCCTGTGGTCACAAGTGGTACTTCGGCTGATTCTCTCTGTGAGCTTCCGTTGGTGGAGGAAAGTGGTACTGCGGCTTCTGAGTTTCCTTCCTCAGGTGATGTGGTGAAGTCGTTAGGTGCTGCTCTATTTAACTCCACCTAGTGCTTTGATCCTGGCCTCCAGTCAATGTTCTAGTATTGGACCTGTTTCCTCCTGGATCGTTCCTGTGGCCTGCTGCTCTGCATAGCTAAGTTCCTCTTTGCTATTTGTTTGCTGTTTTTTTCTGTCCAGCTTGTCAATTTGTTTTTTTCTGCTTGCTGGAAGCTCTGGGACGCAGAGGGTGTACCTCCGTGCCGTTAGTTCGGTACGGAGGGTCTTTTTGCCCCCTTTGCGTGGTTTTTGTAGGGTTTTTTGTTGACCGCAAAGTTACCTTTCCTATCCTCGCTCTGTTCAGAAAGTTGGGCCTCACTTTGCTAAATCTATTTCATCTCTACGTTTGTCTTTTCATCTTAACTCACAGTCATTATATGTGGGGGCTGCCTTTTCCTTTGGGGTATTTCTCTGAGGCAAGGTAGGCTTATTTTCTATCTTCAGGCTAGCTAGTTTCTCAGGCCATGCCGAGTTGCATAGGGAGCGTTAGGCGCAATCCACGGCTGCCTTTAGTGTGGTTGGAGAGGATTAGGGATTGCGGTCAACAGAGTTCCCACGTCTCAGAGCTCGTTCTTGTTTTTTGGGTTATTGCCAGGTCACTGTATGTGCGCTGACCTCTATGTCCATTGTGGTACTGAATTACCTTTCATAACAAGTGTCCCTTTAAAGACGCAATGCTCCGCAAGGAGAAACTATAATTCTTGGATATCAGTCAGACGCCTCTCACTCAGCCAAGCCAGATCTCCGCTTTGCACTGACGAGGGGCAGTACCCCGAAACACAGTGTCTGCAAATTAAGATTCTGGTTTGGCTTTTATCCTAAGTCATGTGACAAGGCTCGTTAAAGGGTCGACATTGGCTGTTAGGATTGCTACTTCCAATAGGTGGCACTAGAGTTCTAGTCCTCTTCCTCTCTGAAGAGACAATTTGCAAGTCACTGTATATAACATATAATCCTTTTAATTGAAAAATTATGTAAGATGCTTTGAAAATTAAGAAACAAATGTTGGAATTTTTGCACATTTTATGTAAAATAAATGCTAAGAAAAGTATAAAAAAAAATACTTGAATTGCAAAAAAAATGGAGCTCTCACAGAGAAATCAAAACGTTATGGAGTCAAAAAGAGAAAAAAAGTTGCATCCTCAAACCATAACAACCGTAGAAGGTTAAATAGAGAAAGAAGATGCATCATGTGAGTAATCGAGTAATATTCCACTTTGCAGAAGGAACATGAGCTAACAGGCAGGACTGATACACAATAAGCACATACTTCTGCCCAGCGCTATACATTGAATGTGTTTTCGCATTGTACAGTCATCGTTCGCTACGTTTTCGCTATTTGCATCGCCCTCTCCTTGGCTCCAGATGTCAGGGCTTATAAAACCTGCACAGATGTCTTTATTTCATCTCCTTGGGAATAAACATAATTTGGAAAAGCAGCCTTCATCACACAATATAACCAGACTGCTTTGTACACATCAAGGTTGGAGATTAGCGACGAGGACCTGTGTCATCGAGCATCCATTATGCATACATACTGTATATGTACACGCGCTGTACAAAATTCATATGTAAAACAAATATTTTTCCTCAGGATTTAAAGGCCCACTCTTCCACCACAGTAACTACTTACATCCTGAAGGTGGGACCTTGAATTATGGCATATGTAGGAGATAAAAGAAGATAATGACACTATAGCCTGTAAACGGCATAGCATCAGAAAAGAACCAAACATTTATATCAGGTTTTTATGTTATTTTATTTTTTATTGGTTTTATTTTCCTACAAAAATAAAAAAAAACCTTTGTAATCTATTGTATATGGAGGTATTATCAGACATTGTACAGGGGGAGGTGAGCTGTCACAACACACAATAGACAAGGAACGCCGTGTGGCTGATAGACCTTACGATTGTAGACCAAAGGTTGCAAGGACAATGAATAATTGACTCAGGCCTTTAATGTCATGGGCTGCGTCATGGGCCAAAAGAACCCTGAGCTTTGCACTTTTTGCACAGAGATGTTTATTTACCTTGAAACCATCTATAATTCTTACAAAGCTCGAGGTGGTAGCACCTGGTGGCATTGCGATGAGGAGTTTAGAAGGCTTTTGTATCTTCAGCTACATTTGGGTGGCTCATGGCTTCGACTAATGATGGCCCAGAAGGCTTCAGCTTTCTTTCAGTCAGCGGCCCCCTGGTCGCTCTGCTGGCACACAGACCAGACACATGCTGGCTCTTCAACGAGGAACACTGCCGTTTTTATGCACTTTGCATATACAAGCATGAGTGCTCCTCTTCTGGAGCCCCCCATGCAGCCGTTAAGTGTCTTTGCCACTCCACAAAGTTACCAACAAAGCACCCAGGTCAACCGGACAATAAGGACCCCAGTGAGCCTGTCCGTGATGGGGTCTGGGCTCGACCTGTATCAAAATAAAGAAATGGGAGCCCAACTACATTTCGGCTTCACTTTTGGTTTCTTTATTCCTTTCACTGTCAGCAGGCATCTGATCTTTGCTTCAAACCTCAAATATGACAGCGCATTCCCTGAGGTACTGTTAAAAAAGTTACAAAAGGAAATATCTTTGAGACGATTTGTTGGTCCTTTTTCAACCCCCCTTTTCACAACTTACGGGTTTCTCCACTAGGTATCATTCTAAATAAGGAAAGTGGAAAGTTCCACTTAATTCATCATCTTCCACACCCTATAGGTTCCTCGGTGAACAACGACATTTTCAAAAGTGACACATCCTTTACTTATGTTTCTTTTGATAGAGCAGTTACCTTAATTAGAGAAGCTGGTCAATAGGCCTTAATGTCAAAATCTGACATCGAGCAAGCTTTTAGGCTTTTGCTGGTCCATCCAGACTGCCACCACGTCTAAAGGTACCGTCACATTTAGCGACGCTGCAGCGATCTAGACAACGATCCCGATCGCTGCAGCGTCGCTGTGTGGTCGCTGGAGAGCTGTCACACAGACAGCTCTCCAGCGACCAACGATGCCGAAGTCCCCTGGTAACCAGGGTAAACATCGGGTTACTAAGTGCAGGGTCACGTCACACACGCCGATTCAGCGATGTCTGCGGGAGTCCAGCGACGAAATAAAGTTCTGGACTTTCTGCTTCGACCAACGATGGCACAGCAGGATCCTGATCGCTGCTGCCTGTCAAACTCAACGATATCGCTAGCCAGGACGCTGCAACGTCACGGATCGCTAGCGATATCGTTCAGTGTGAAGGTGCCTTTAGGTTGCTTCGTGGCTGGTCAATACTTCTAAGATATCTGTCTTCCTATGGGATGTACAATTTCATGTCATTATTTTGAATTATTCAGCTCCTTCCTCGAATGGGTCACTCAGTAAGTATGAAAAGGGATCTTTTTCCATCATTCACTATCTTGATGATTTCCTGTTTACAAGGCCATGAGAGTCAATGTCTTGCTAATTTTTTATTGGACACCTTCTGTTCCTTCATGTAACATTTTGGTGTCCCCTTTCAAGCGAAAAAGCTGTTGGTCCAGTGAGTACTTTATCTTTCCTGGACATTGAAATTGATTCTTAAGAAATGGTTTTTCGTCTCCTTGAAGAAAAGATTTCAAAATTGATATTACTCATTGAGGGTTTTTTCTTGCAGTTCAAAAAGTCACATTTCGGCAGATGCAGTCCCTTCTGGGCCTCCTAGGTTTTTCATGCCGGTTTAAACCCTAGGGCAGAATTTTTCCCAATGTTGGTCCCTTCCTACTAAAGGTATAAAGCTTCCCCATCATCGGATCCATATAACTCCCTCATTGCGTACTGATTTAGCTGTTTGGAGAGAGTTCCTCTCTTCTTATTGCCACACTTGTTTCCAGTTGTCTGACTCTTCTAATGAGGACTTGTCAGTTTCTTTTTCTGATACTGCAGGTTTGTCCAGTTTTGGTGTCATTTTTGGAGAGCAGTGGTGTGCAGAAAGATAGGTGGAGTTTTGGCACTCCATGGGTTGGGTAAAAAATTTCAAATTGTTGGAATTGCTTCCCATTGGCATTGCCATTTCCATCCGGGGTCCATATTTGAGCGATAAACGCATTTACTTCTGGTCTGACAACATGAGCATTATTCATGTTATAAATCATCTAGCATCCTCATCCATTCCAGTTATAAAGTTAATCAGATTCTTGGTATTAAAATGTTTGTTGTTTAACATTTTGTTTCGGGCACGCCATATTCCAGGTTCCAATAATATTGTTGTTGATGCTCTTTCTCATTTTGATTGTCAGAGATTCAAGCAGCTGTGTCTCAGTGCCCAAGCGAAGGGACTTCTATGTCCAACCATTATGTGGGAGGTAGTGGAAAAAAACTGACGTCACTGCTGAGGTCTTTGGTGGCTCCATTGACTTAGCAGTCCTATGGTAAGGCATAAAATGAGTGGCATGAGGTTGTAGGTGTCAAATTGGTCTCTTCCTCTGATTAGGCTTGCTTAGAAGTTACTTTACAATATTTGCTTCTCCTTCTCAATATGGATGTTTCGGGAGGAGTCGCACAGAGTCATTTATCAGGTTTATCCTTTCATTTTAAGCTTCAGGAATGGGTAGATATTACAAAGATTTTATAATTCATTGTGTCGCTAGGGGCTGGAGAAGGAGTCATGTCTGGGAGGAGAGCAGATGGCCTATTTCTTTCCAATTTGCTTAAGCGCCTCATTGAGCACACTCCTTCCCTCTGCTCCTCTACTTTCGAGGTGTCTCTTTTTTCAGCCACTTTTGGTGTTGCATTCTTCGTGCCTTTCATATTAGTGAGTTGGTTTCTTCTGCAAAACATAGTCCTGGTGGTGTTTGTCACTATGATGTTTCCTTGACAGGAGATTTCGTATTCCCATCCGAAAGTCTAAGACGGACCCTTCTGGTTTAGAGTCATGGGTTCCCTTGTTTTCTATTCCTGGTCCAATTTGCCCGCTAATTTAGGCATTTTGGTCATTATTATTATTTATTATTATAGCACCATTTATTCCATGGCGCTTTACATGTGAGGAGGGGTATACATAATAAAAAAAAAGTACAATAATCTTAAACAATACAAGTCACAACTGGTACAGGAGGAGAGAGGACCCTGCCCGCGAGGGCTCACAATCTACAAGGGATGGGTGAGGATACAGTAGGTGAGGGTAGAGCTGGTTGTGCAGCAGTTTGGTCGATCGGCGATTACTTCAGGTTCTAGGCTTGTCGGAAGAGGTGGGTCTTCAGGTTCTTTTTGAAGGTTTTTGATGGTAGGCGAGAGTCTGATAAGTTGTGGTAGAGAGTTCCAGAGTAGGGGTGATGCGCGAGAGAAATCCTGTATGCGATTGTGGGAAGAGGAGATAAGAAGGGAGTAGAGAAGGAGATCTTATGAGGATCGGAGGTTGCATGCAGGTAAGTACCGGGAGACGAGGTCACAGATGTATGGAGGAGACAGGTTGTGGATGGCTTTGTATGTCATGGTTAGGGTTTTGTACTGGAGTCTCTGGGCAATGGGGAGCCAGTGAAGGGATTGACAGAGGGGAGAGGTCAGGGAATAGCAGAGGGACAGGTGGATTAGTCGGGCAGCAGAGTTTAGAATAGATTGGAGGGGTGCGAGAGTGTTCGAGGGGAGGTCACAGAGCAGAACAGACATTGAGGGATCAATTAATTTTTATCCTATGAAGACGGTTCTTCTCTTACAATATTCTAGTTTCAATCCCTACTTCGTTAAGGTCTATTGTTGCTAGGGCGTCCCCCAAAGGACTTTGGCACTTATTCATTTAGGATCGGTGCAGCTACAGAAGCTGGACGTGCAGGTTTGTCCAGTTCTGAAATTCAACTAATTGGCAGGTGGCGCTCTTCTTGTTTTGCTAGGTATGTTAGACTAAATTTGTTGCTTAAGTAACATTGTTTTTCCTCCTTCATGTTTCCAGACTGACAGTATGGATTCTCGGTCACTCATAGATTTTTTGGGGAGCCCAAAAACCGGAGAGTGGTCCTGGAGGAAGAGGCCTTTGTTTTCGGGGTTTGGAGGTGTTCTGGAAGGATGTCCAAGGTTTAGCCTGGTCTTGTGTCCTGCTGGAAGTCATTCGAATCACGCAGGTGGTCTCTTCTTTTGACATCCTAGGTTCTCTTTGCTTGCAGGAATGACCTTTTCTCCTTCCGTTTAGCAGAGCTGTTTACGATGATGTTGTCCGATGTGGACAAGTTCCACGGCTTCTTCTTGGAGCTTGTGCTAGTTTGGTCAGAGGTCACTCCTTGGGTTGCTTCACAGGGTGCTAGGGAGGCAGCGGCTGTTGAGAGTTCTCGGCATATGCTCAATGCTCACATGTCTCACTTTGTGTGTATCAAAGGTGGCATTGTTGTTTGACATCACCAACTTGAGGGGGATAATTCCTGGCTCATGCTTCCCGATGGTGTACATCTGACCGATATTGGCCTGGACATTTTTCTATCCAGCCTTCAAGATGGCATTAAACAGGCTTTGTTGTTAATGGGTGGGGGTGGGGGGAAGGGGGTATTGGAGCGCAGTTTAGCTACTATGCTCCTACTTGGCAGCCAGTTTTTCCTGTAAGAAGGACTGATGTTCGCCGTAAGTCCGGCTGCTTGCAAACATTTTGTGCAAAATATTGTATCAGAAGGTGCCTTATATGTTTATGCTGTGACCGAACTTCGTCCATTCAAAGAAAATAGTTTTAAGGTTAATTGTGTGATGTTTTATTTATTCATGGTAATTGTGTGCTGTAGGTTATTTGGGTTGCATCAGTCTCAGTTTCAGAGTGCAAGGCAGCTGCTTTTTGGCACAAGGTTAGAGGAGACTGGGTTTTTATAAAGCTGGTAACATAGAAAAAACTCAGAAAAAATACATACCATGAGATACGGCTTTCCCAAAACCCTGTCTGATGACAAATGCACACTTAGCAGGATGCAGCAGGCCTCCACTGATAAAGGTTAGGAGCGGCACAGGTGCAAACTACTTGATAAAAACAGCCACCCCAACCAAACATTGCAGGGGGTTGGCTGCCTAGCAGAAAAAATGCACATTGATAAAGCTTACATAGGACGCCAGTCACACTGATAGGTGTGGTGCACAGTGTCTGGTATGCAACCTGTTAATGACGCCCCTTGTATTAACAGGCGGGCTGCCCAGCACTAAAAAATGCAGCACACAGTGACAGACGCCCCAGAAAAACCTAGCCAACCTAGCCTTTATCAGTGGAGGCCTGCTGCATCCTGCTAAGTGTGCATTTGTCATCAGACAGGGTTTTGGGAAGGCCGTATCTCATGGTATGTATTTTTTATAAAGCTGGGAAATTTACATCACCTAGACTTTCCTAATGATGATGGTGACAGGCTAATAAAGGTCTGAAACCTTGGTCAAAGTTATCTGAGCCTACAAACCTCAATGGGTGTCCAAACTATTTCATCGGCCCAATTTACGTTTAGTAATTTTTTAAATGTAAAAGATGAAAAAAAGTAAATACAGTGCCTTGCGAAAGTATTCGGCTCCCTAGAACTTTTCAACCTTTTCCCACATATCATGCTTCAAACATAAAGAAACCAAATTTAAATTTTTGGTGAAGAATCAACAACAAGTGGAACACAATTGTGAAGTCGAATGAAATTTATTGGATATTTAAAATTTTTGTGGAACTTCAAAAACTGAAAAGTAGGGCGTGCAATATTATTCGACCCCTTTATTTTCAGTGCAGCAAACTCACTCCAGAAGTTCATTGTGGATCTCTGAATGATCCAATGTTGTCCTAAATGCCTAATGATGATAAATATAATCCACCGGTGTGTAATCAAGTCTCCGTATAAATGCACCTGCTCTGTGATAGTCTCAGGGTTCTGTTTGACGCACAGAGAGCATCATGAAGAGCAAGGAACACAACAGGCAGCTCCGTGATACTGTTGTGGAGAAGTTTAAAGCCGGATTTGGATACAAAATGATTTCCAAAACTTTAAACATCCCAAGAAGCACTGTGCAAGCGATCATATTGAAATTGAAGGAATATCATACCACTGCAAATCTACCAAGACCCGGCCGTCCCTCTAAACTTCCATCTCAACCAAGGAGAAGACTGATCAGAGATGCAGCCAAGAGGTCCATGATCACTCTGGATGAACTGCAGAGATCTACAGCTGAGGTGGGACAGTCTGTCCATAGGACTACAATCAGTCATACACTGCACAAATCTGGCCTTTATGGAAGAGTGGCAAGAAGAAAGCCATTTCTCAATGATATCCATAAAAAGTGTTGTTTAAAGTTTGCAACAAGCCACCTGGGAGACACACCAAACATGTGGAAGGTGGTGCTCTGGTCAGATGAAACCAAAATCGAACTTTTTGGCTACAATGTCAAACTATATGTTTGGTGTAAAGGCAACACAGCTGATCACCCTGAACACTACCCCCAATGTCAAACATGGTGGTAGCAGCATCATGGTTTGGGCCTGCTTTTCTTCAGCAGGGACAGGGAAGATGGTTAAAATTGATGGGAAGATGGATGGAGCCAAATACAGGAAGAAAACCTGTTTGAGTCTGCAAAAGACCAGAGACTGGGATGGAGATTTGTCTTCCAACAAGACAATGATCCCAAACATAAAGCAAAATCTACAATGGAATGGTTCACAAATAAACGTATCCGGGTGATAGAATGGCCGAGTCAAAATCCAGACCTCAATCCAATCGAGAATCTGTGGGAAGAGCTGAAAACTGCTGTTCACAAACGATCTCCATCAAACCTCACTGGGCTCGAGCTGTTTGCCAAGGAAGAATAGGCAAGAATTTCAGTCTCTCGATGTACAAAACTGATAGAGACATACCGCAAGCGACTTGCAGCTGTAATCACAGCAAAAGGTGGCGCAACAAAGTATTAAGTCAAAGGGGCCAAATAATATTGCACGCCCCACTTTTCAGTTTTTGAATTTCCACAAAAATTTAAAATAACCAATAAATTTCGTTCAACCTCACAATTGCGTTCCACTTGTTGTTGATTCTTCACCAAAAATTTACTTTTGGTATCTTTATGTTGGAAGCATGATATGCATAAATTTAGTGTTTGCAATAACAGTAATTTTGACCAGGGTAGTCGAAACTTTTGCATGTCACTGTAGCTAGTGAAATGGAAAAAACATTGTAAAATTAAAAATATACTGTATATTAATAAACATAACAACTTGATTTAAACAATAGATTTTTTTTGTAATGCACATTCCTTGTAAATTGTTTTTAGATGAATTATGCATTTTTTCCATGCTATTTTGAAAAAAGAAAACAAAACAAAAACAAAATAAACCAATGACGTATCTTTAAAAATGGAATATGCTCCCTTGATTCCACTGTGGAATGACTGACGGTAGTACTGTACAGGAGGCCGCTTATAAACTGTTTGCAGGACATTATGAAGAAAAACAAGATTTCCATATGTTTGGTAGAAAAGTAACATAAGCCTGCTGAGAGGTGACCTACATGCAGCACTGCTGGGTTAGAAAACCTTGGCTTGATTTTTGCAGAACTTGTCATCTGCTTCTATTACTGTTTCTATTTAATGGCTAATGTGGACAATTACTGCTGGAAGTTTTGTAATGCAGGCCTACAGCAGGAAAAAATAGGAATATCTGGAAATGTAAAAAATAAAAATAAAGGGGGATTCCATCTTGTAGGATATATTATCTTCGGGGATCAGTAGTGCTCTTATAATTATTTAGCATTGATTCTTGTAATTAAAGGAATTTCTAAAAGGCCTTAAATTACTATTTTGTGGCACATACAAGTTAAAACTTTGTTAAAGAGCAATGGTTGTTTTAATTTTTATTTAATTACAGTAATTAATAGCACAAAAAAGAAGATAAGAAAATAAGAAACTAATATATCTTATCAGGAAAACCTGCTTCTTTCTCCTCCTGGGTTGATTTTTCACACTGTAAACTTTATATTCAGAAGAAAAATTTGTATTCCGTAGAGACAGATTTTCCCATTACTGGTGTTGACAGTTGATGCTTATAACATCTTATGGAGAAGGGAAAGGAAGGAGAATAGAGGAGCCAGGGGCAGACTCAAACATTCTGATCAGCGTGAGCAGGGGAGAATGTTGAGAGTTGTGTTCAACTGATAACAGCGAGAGCAGTTGGTGGCTGATGAGAGTATTCATCAACCGCCACCTGCTCTATAAATAAATAAAAAGACATGGGATTTTCCTGTATTTTTGAAAAACCAGCCAGGCAAAAGTGACAGATGCGGGCTGCAACTCTCAGTTGTCAGGTTCAGCAAGAGTGATTATCAAGAATAGAGGGGTCCCCATGCTGTATTTTTTAAATTATTTAAACAAATAATTAAAAAAATGCAGTGTGATGTCCCAACCCAATTTTTGACAACCAGCAAAGCTAAAGCAGATAGCTGGGGACTGGTAAGGGTCCATGGATATTGCCCCCAACAGCCTAAAAATAGCAGCCAGCAGCCACCCTGAAAAGGCACATCTATTAGATGCACCAATTCTGGCGCTTTGCCCAGCTCTTCCCACTTGCCATTTCCACAGGTCTAAGCGGGAAGAGCCAAACAAAGCCCCAGAATTGGTACATCTAATAGATGCGCCTTTTCTGGGCAGCTACGGGATGCTACTTTAAGGCGGGAGGACAATAACAATGGCCCCTTACCAGCCTCTGAATACCAGCCCCCAGCTGTCTGCTTTAGCTTTACTGGCTATCAAAAATGTGGGGTGCCCCACATTTTTTAAATTATTTATTTAAAAAATTTAAAAATATGGTGTGGGGGCTCCACTATTCTTGATAACCAGCCTAGCTACAGCTGACAACTGAGGGTTGCAGCCTGCAGCTGTCAGTTTTGTCTGATATACAAGGGAACCCCATGACTTTTTTTATTATTATTTATTTGTTCATCACTTAGACAGCGGCTGATTATTACTCTCATCAGTCGCTGCCTGCTCTCGCTGTTATCAGTCGAATGCAACTCTCAACTCTCTGCTGATCGAAGTGCGAGCAGGGAAGAATGATGAGAGCGGGGAATAGTGCGAACAGTACCGTTGCTTCCCAGGTGCCGATACGTATGATACTGATGCGAAACACGGGTGGCACACAGTTGACACACATATGCCACAAGTATTACACACATGGACACTGATATCTCTCGGACTGTTTTGTACGGTACCGGAAATATCCGGAACGTGTGAAAGAGCTCTAACTGTGTATAACAAGGCTGTAGGTGAAATTGACATTATCATTATATTCAAGCAACCCATAGGTCCTCTTTTCCTACCTGCAGGCACCTGTTATAGGCTCAGAAATCTCATCAGACATCAAAGAATATTACCTGCAATAATACAGTAAATAGAAGACAGGGCGGAGGGGGATGCAGCTGCAGATTCTGAAAAAAAGATTGTGAGAGGGAAGTAAGTAGGAGGGAAGATTATGTTACAGTTTCTATCCCTAAGCCTGTGTGAGAGGTGATGGGGACAAAGAAGAGAGAAGCAGGTCTGACATCATGAAAAGAAGAGCCCATCCAACCAGTAGGCATGTAAAAAGAAAGGTAGACGCACAATTCCTTGCTGCACTATGTCTAATACATTGATTGATATGTGCAGCACTTCTTTAGCCACTCAAGTGATTACAATAGCTTTCTGCACAGATAGAAATCAACAGCTAATAGTGAAGGCATTCAGGTTCATTACCATGTCTCACAGTTCCATCATTCAGATAATTGGTCGGAGTCCAGGCTCACGAACCCAACTCGTTATAGCAGAAGAGAACTATAAGTAGAAACAACTTTGAAGACTCGTCGTGAGCCATAATTACCCTACTCCCACCTCAATTTCTGTAAAATAAATAACAATTCCCTCAATGTAATTATCAGAATTGCTTCTATTACTACAAGTGCTAGGTCTGTCACGGAATATCTAGTGAACAGTCTACTGGCCCATTATGGAGTGAAGGCTCCCCATCACATATCTTCAGGTCTGTCGTGTTCTCTTGACTTCAGTAGTAGATTTAGCAGGAATCTTCTGCTTTATGGTAAAGGAATACAAGGTCAGATTGTTGGGGCACTTGTCCGGGAGAGCTGTGCTGTCCGATGCCTTAGCATCAAGCAACTGAACATATATGAAATGACTTACCATACCTTACTAATAATACTGAGATTTTATTTCTTGATTTGGCCAAGCTCCGTTTTTATTCGCAAAAGGCATTAGCACTATGATGATCCATATTAGATTTCTTCTGCACTACGTGTGAGCGCATCTTTGTCAAAACTAAGATGACCCCCACCCAACGTTTTGCCCAGTAGACTCCAAAAATAGTGAACTAGTCCAGAATGAACATGAAGCTTGGGAGAGAACAGTCTACCCTTCAGGCCGGCGTCACACTAGAGGGTTTTACGGACTTATGAGAGGCGCAAAAACAACGCATTGCACACAGACCAATGATTCTCTATGGGGCAGCTCCTATCTGCCGTATATTTCTCAGCCGTATTTTACGGGCATAGAAAATCGCAGCATGCTGTCAGCGTATTGCGCAAAAAATTCGCCAATGAAAGTCTATGGGGGGCGAGAAAAATACGGATTACACACGGACCACACATGTGATTTGCGAGAAATACGCAGCGGTGTTCTAGAGAAAAGCCAGCAATTCACTGCGGTGTACAGTAAAATCACACTGACAAGTTAGAATAGAATAGATAGAATAAATGTCTACACATAGTATAGGGATATATGTAGATATATATATATATATATATCATTGCGACACATATATATATTTATATTTTATACAGCGCTAGATAGCAGAAAAGCCGGTAATTCAATTGCCGGCTTTTGCTATCTCCTTATCAAACTCAACAGGATATGAGACATGGTTTACATACAGTAAACCATTTCATATCCCTTATTTTTTTACATACTCCTCACTAATAATGTAAGAAGTGTCTGTGTGTAAAATTTTGTGAGTCTAGCTGGTAAAATAAAGGGTTAAATCACGGAAAAAACTGGCGTGTGCTCCCGCGCAATTTTCTCCACCAGAGTGGTAAAGCCAGTGACTGAGGGCAGATATTAATAGCCTGGAGAGGGTCCATGGTTATTGGCCCCCCCCCAGCTAAAAACATCTGCCCCCAACCACCCCAGAAAAGGCACATCTGGAAGATACGTCATTGAAAGACTTTTTTCCAAATGTGTGTGTTTTTTTAACCCTTTATTAGTATTGGATTAATAATGGATAGGTGTCATAATTGACGCCTCTCCATTATTAATCTGGCTTAATGTCACCTTACAATAGCAAGGTGACATTAACCCTTCATTACCCCATATCCCACCGCTACACGGGAATGGGAAGAGAGTGGCCAAGTGCCAGAATAGGCTCATCTTACAGATGTGCCTTTTCTGGGGTGGCTGGGGGCAGATGTTTTTAGCCAGGGGGGGCCAATAACCATGGACCCTCTCCAGGCTATTAATATCTGCCCTCAGTCACTGGCTTTACTACTCTGGCGGAGAAAATTGCGCGTGAGCACATGCCAATTTTTCCGTGATTTAACCCTTTATTTTAACACCTAGAGCCCCCCAAATTTTGCACACACACTCTACTAACATCATTAATGAGGAATATGTAAAAAAAATAAGGGATATGACATGGTTTACTGTATGTAAACCATGTTTCATATCCTGTCGGGTTTGATAAGGAGATAGCAAAAGCCGGCAATTGAATTACCGGCTTTTCTGCTATCTAGCGCTGTATGAAATATAAATATATATATATATATGGGTCTCACTGACATATACATATATATATATATATATATATATATATATATATAATAGACGTGAAGCTATATGCCATGACATTACATGAAAATTTTTATTGATACAATATTAAAAGATTCAACGTAAAACCAGTTAGTATGGGGACAGCAATATGGAGAAAAAACAGCCAAAAAAAGTACACAGATTACAGGTGAATCATCACCTTTAAGAATGGAGCTGCTATTAGAATTGGAGTGAAGATTAAATATTCATAAATTTGTGGAGCAATGAAGCTTCCAAAAATCTTTTTTATATATCACGCATAGTGAAGTAGTCCAAATATAACAAGCCCCATGACATTGTTTGTAGTATCCTTAGATACTGTATATTCCATTGTCAATCCCTATAATGGTAACTGTCTCCATTTGATTCAGCCACAGAAAAAGTATGAAAAAGTTTTCAAATAGTGCCTAATTAAGGTGTATACAGCAAAAAAAAGGGGGCATGATAGTAAGGAACAGGGATAGGAAACCTTAGGGATGGAAGTAAAAATAGTGAGTACTGTACCTTTAAATGACTGTGGCACCCCTGACGCGCGTTTCGCGTTTAAGCTTTTTCCAAGGGAGTGTGCATGATTGATGGCTCTTTCTAAGTGTTCTTATATAGTGTTCATTACATTGGCGACAGCGGTTTGATTACAGCGCTTCCACATGCAAACCTGCATGAGGCCGGCAAGGGTCAGCGTCGTATATATATATATATATATATATCTATATATATCTATATATCTATCTATCTATATATATATATATATATATAGACTGTATATATGTTTTCACGAATATTTGAGCGCATGGATGCATTATATGTCCATCTTGCAAGGTTGCGAGAAAAAAACAGTATGGATGCCATACGTATTACATACGGAGGATGGCATGCGTAAAATATGCTGACACACCCTGCCTACGGATGACATACGGATCACTGTTTTGGGATCATTTCTGCGTATTACGCCTGTAAAAAACGGGCCGTATTTGCATACGCTGAGT
This sequence comes from Ranitomeya imitator, assembly GCF_032444005.1. Classification (NCBI taxonomy): domain Eukaryota; kingdom Metazoa; phylum Chordata; class Amphibia; order Anura; family Dendrobatidae; genus Ranitomeya; species Ranitomeya imitator. Next base: position 651,736,886 of record NC_091286.1, read on the forward strand.
GTGACCCCGGCCTCATTCTGATGATCACTAGTTTCCTTTCTGTCCACATTTCCCTACAGGCCATACAATAGGTAGACTCAGGCCATATAGTCTAAAGTTGTCCATACAAGAGACAACTGTCAGCCAAATGAACAGCTGGCTATCCCGACTCCCCCATATGCATGGGCACGGCGGACTATTATTCACGTGTTTCTAAAGTGGCGACCACTCAAAATTAAAAGAATCGATCACTAAAACTGTGTCGACATTTATTAAATTAGATTGAGAGCAGATTTTATTCAATTATATATATTAAATATATTATCATATTATATATTATTAAATATATAATCAAAAATATATTTAAAAAAAAAACATTTTTTGACCATTTTTTTCTATTATACATTATTTCTATCCATCCTTTAGTGCCCGGTGACTCTCTTCATTCCAGTAAATATAACATACTCCGCTGACAGGTGCTCGGTACAGAACTTGGGCGTCAATTAGAGAGGGCTCCATATGACTCAACCGTGGAGCAAACCGTGAGTAACCCACACTGAAGAGATGCCATGGCGTCTGTGCTAGGATGTGAGACTGGTACAGTATGTGGGAGGAGGAGAGGAAATACACGTCGCACACTTCTGTGCCAATGAATCTGACGATTTTAAACATCTCTACCGTGGACTCAGCACTGCAGACTCGGACTGTGAATCCGATATTACTTTTACATGCTTCATTCTAGATTCAAGAAAGTAACATTACCTTCACAATGCAGGTCTTCTGGGCATGTGACAGTAATAGAATACCCCCCCCCCCCCACAAAGAAAAAAAAATCTGGAAAAAGGGGAGACCTATCAAGCTCCAGAAAGACTCAATAGTGCCCCTGAAGCATCTGGGTTATGGCGCTCATACACATTAGATTAATATCGGCTGAACCCGCCAATATCAACAGGTACGGCCAATGGTCTAAGTTGTATGGGGGCACTGGCTAAATGATTGTTTCCCTTCACAATCAACTTTGACTTGATCAGCTGAGAAGAGATAAAAAAAAGGCAGACAAAAGAGTTACAACCTTTCCGTCAGATCATCAGAATGAGCTCACCGACAGAATCTCAGTTACGGTAACTCAATCCGCAGCAAGCAATAGACAGTTGAATGACGTTTTGGCACCTGTTTGTTGGTCCCGTCGAGGATTACGTCTGAACCCCCCATAAAAGGGATTCAGGAGTATGCGTCCACGAGCCCATAGACTAAAATGGTGCTGACAGAGTGAACGTGCGCTCTGTCGTGCATCATTTTCAGGCATGCAAGCCTACTAGAGACGGACACCCAGACGCACATCCAGTAGGCGTACTCGCCTTAAAATGATGCACGACAGAGCACACATTCACCTTGTCGGCCCTATTTCAGTCTATGGCTAGAATTATTCCATTTTATTAGATCAGTTCTGCATGCGGTGATACCAAATACAGTATTTTTTCAGTTAAAATTTTTAGAATGACTAAATACTTTATATAAAAGACATAGCTTACGTAAAATTTGCATGCAATATTTTTTTCCTACGTATATTAGTACAGTATGAATATTCAGCAGAGCTGTCTCCTGATCTAGAACGGATGACAGTCCCAGCTTTCAATATTTCCTCGTCACCTTCCAAGAGGCCTACATTTTTATTTATTGGAAACATTTTGGGGTCTGTGCGACATTCTGATCTTTTTTTATTCCATTTTTTTTGGGGGGGGGGCAAAGGGACCAAAAAACAGTGATTTTGCTATTTAGATATTCTGCTATCAATTCGACTGTCACTTCATAGGCTAAAAATGATGATACATTATTAGTTTGGACAGTTACGCTTGCTCCAATGCCAAATATTTTTATTATTTTTTAAGATTATATTTATGTTCTGGGGAAAATTGGGTGATTTGAACTTTTTATTTAGTTATTTTTATAGTTTCTCATAGTTTTTTTTTAATCAGTGCTGTCATCATTTGTACAATATGCTGCAATACTGTGGTACGGCAAGCAGCGTAAGTTGAAGAGAACCACTGGCCTGGTTGCTGTGGGCCGGAACTCGGTTCTCTTTGCCCAGAAACCCCTCTCCTAAACAGGAATGAGTCATGAGATTGTAAGTTCTCCTTCAATGGAAGTCTTCAAACAAAGACTGGGCAGACATCTGTCCAAGATGGTTTAGTGACTCCTGCATTGAGCAGGGGGTTGGACACGATGACCCTTGAGGTCCCTTCCAACTCTATCGTTCTAGGATTCTATGATTCTGTGAGTGTGATGTGCTGTGGGATTCCTTCAGTACTCACTGGTAGTTCGGGAGTCCTTATTACCTCCCTGTCTGTGGGACCTGTATTCAGCTGCACACATGACAGGAGACCTTGGGTCCAGTTCAACAGGTTTGATTTTAATGTGCAATTTGGATACATGTGGTTGCAGCACACAGAGTGAGACAGAATCCCCTTCGGATGATGTTCCCTTTGTCCAGTGTACTATCAGTCCTTGACTCCGTTCTGCCCTACCTGCTCCTGGTGGTACCAGGAACCTTCCATCCGGCATAAGAATTTCCCTGAGACCCAACATCTTTCCCTATAGCTGTAACCCAACCGCCAACCTCCTCACGGGGCACCCAATCCCTCTTTTGGGCTCGTAGGCCTGTGACTGCCCTGGGATCTGTACAAGACTTAAGATGTGTCCTCATACTGTTTGGAGACTTCTGCAATCACCTGACTTTCAACTTGACTGACTGAACTGGACTCACTAGATGCAGGAAGCGCTTCCCCTTCTCATCTGAGCTAATCCCTCCCCATATGCGGGCTAATCCCAAGCTGTTAACTATATACTACTCTTAGTGATGCAAACTATATCCCTATGCCTTGTAATGGTTCCCTTATGGACAAACTTCCTCAATCCCCAAGGACGACCTTGAGGTAGAACCTCTAGGAAAACCGAGACGCAAACTGGACATAAGGATAAAATGCAAATAATTTATAAAACACATATAACTATAAAAATATTCATATTCAGTATTGTTCACATTAACTTTTTTTGACTCCACGTCTTTTCCCCCCCCCTACAAGCTGGCACATGAAAACAAATGTCATAACATGATTGTAGTTCGGATGAAATCAGGCCATTCGTGTCTGAAGGAGCAGTTGTAACACCCCAGGTAACCGGCTATTACAGTGGTATTGCCTTCCTCATGGGGAGGGTGATGCCATGCTTGGAAGCGAGGAAGGATCCCTTTAACAGGTAACCAGTGCATGCAACACTGTTCTGACTCCAGGCCAGAAGGGGGAGCTTGAGACCTGGATTTAGGGGAACTTCCCTATATATTCTAGCTGGAGGAGGAGTTAGAGGGCAGTCTGTCAGAGGGACAGAGGAGAGAGGAAGCAGACAAAGAGAGTCTGAGAGAGGAAAGCTGGGGCATTGTAGACAAGTGTGCTGCAGCTGCTGGAAGGAGGAAAGAGAAATAGAGCAGTCTGTAGGAGACTGAAAGGGGAAGAGAAGCAAAAGGAGAGTGAAGATCTAGAAGAGAAGCTGCGACTGAGCTTCCTCCACGCTGAAGCGCAGGAAGCGGTGGCCGGAAGACCAAGGCTGTGTGGGACTAAATGCCCCACAGAAGAAACCGGCGGACAGCAGATTGCAAGTCGCCTGTCCTCCATTAACACCCGAAGGCACAGCAGCACATAGAGCCTGGAGTCATCTGAGAGACCCCTGTAAAAAAGGCTTGAGTTGCCTGCCATGTGGGTAGTGTCCTACCAAAAGGGACAGAGAGAAAGTGAGGACCTTGTGTGAGGCCTAAGGCAGCAAGGGACTACAACACAGCGCAGAGAGGAAGGCTCTCAACCCCATCTGGCTAAGGGCATTCCCAAATCGCTCCAAGCTGGCCAGACCACATCAGCACCTGTGATCCGTACCCTGAACTGTGGCTGCCTTACATCAGTAAAAAGGTAAAGAGACTGCAACTCTGTGTGCTCTGGTTCTTTCTACACCACCTACCACCTGTCCCTACTGCACCGGGAGCCCTGGGGATCCAAATTCACCGGTGGGAAGTCATATCCCTGCTGCAGTACCTTCATTCCCAGAGGACCCCTTTAAGCAGCGTCGGTCATCCCTGACCGAATACCACAAGTTGCGTCACGAACAAACTTTATTCTTTATTCCACAACCCCTTTAAAGTCCTTTCTCTTTTACTTGGATGCCCAGGGCCACGGACCGGGTCACTGCCACCATGACACATCCCTTTAAGAACCAGCTCTGTTCCGAGAACCCATAGGCACTGGCAGGAGCTCCACCATCATGATTGATTCTGTGTGCTCGTGTACATTGCGGACAGATGCAGGGGCTGCAATCTAGTGCATACACTATTCTGGTCTGTAACATGGAAAAGACCAGTGCCTGCTGTGACATCTGTCTATGTCAAAAATCACTAATGCGCACAGGCCCATTGGCTAAAATTATTCAGTGTGCAGTCAGCTGCACACACGGACGCCACAAAGATTAAAACCATGCTGGCCCGAGTAAGACTCTACATGCTCATCGTCACAGATATTTCACTCCTCAACATGTAATCTTTATCATTTTCTATCTCTATGCTCTCTCATTCTTGCTCTCTCTTCCTTCCTCATTTTCTCTTCATTTCTCTTTGTTCCTCCTTCTATCTTTATTTCTCTATCCTTCCTTCATCTGTTTTTGTCATGAGTGTGTCACACCAACCTGGGAGATCTGAGGGTAGAAGATCACTGCTTGTTATGAATAGCAGGTCTTCCATTTAGTCTGTGTATTTGGATCCCATGTTAAATGAATTTGGTTTCCTTTGGTGCTGCAGAGATTAACAACCCTTTCTATGCTGGTCAGAAACATACAGCTCCATTTCAGCTGTTTCCTATAAAATCTGGCCAGTGAAAATGTCATGCTATGACGGTCTTTGGTAGTCGAGGGGGGCTTCAACTTGTCCCTGGAGCTGGGACCCTAACTATCCCTGTCCCAGAGTACTCTTGATGGTAGAGAGGCCTGAGTCCTCCAACCTCACTATGCTCCTGTTAATCCCTGGTCTGTCCTCTCCCCCACCCCATGGGGCCTGAGGCAGAAATGTAATGTGAACAAGATACACAAGACAAAACAGGGAAAACAGAAAACCTCTATCATACAAAAGCCTCAACTAACAATAGGAAGGAGGATAGGGACAGGGAGGAACAAACTAAACCTGAAACAGGGACCAGGAGATAAACACACATGTACACACATGTACAACAGAACACCTCTACAGCGTTTCTCCAAAACAGTTAGCTTAAGCACAACACAGAGGAAGACAAATTTGCAAAAGCAACAATGAACTCCTATTCAGCACAGTGTCTCCCAAGAGCAAGGAAGCAGAGCTTTCACTGGCAAGGCAAAGAAGGTTTGGCCAGGTTTTGTAGGAAGAGTTAACGACCGGATGGGCCAATGATCCTGCTCTTAGGAGTCATTTTTGTCAGGAGCTGTCTGAAAGACTAACAGACGCACTAGCGCTGAGTTGGAAGTCGCCATGGCTCTGGCCATATGCATTAGTAGACACCTCAGGGTTAGACCTGTTGTGACCCTGCTCCCAATGGTACCTCCTAAAATTGTGGTTCTCCCTGTGTGAGCTGAAGAACTGATACAGTTAGGAGGGGCCTCCTCTCGATATTAGTCTCTTACGGTTCGCCCAAAACGAAGTGTTTTTCTGTGGTCAAAAGCAGCATTTTATTGGGGCCTGTCAACGGCACAAAAAGCCTTGGAAAACTTCTTAACCCAGGTTGTGTGAAGGATAACAACCTGGGTGTATATATCTCCTCTGCATGTGTTTCTCAGTTTTTCTTACCAGTAGAAGTGGTTATTGGTATAAAAACTTAGAAAATATCAATCCTCTTGGTTAGTAAGGCGGGAGTCTATATGGTGGATGCTCGGTTTGAATGGGATCTTGGTTTTTCCTTTTGCACTCTGGCGAAGCCCGTCCCTATACTTGCAATTGACTCTGCGCCTCTCTGTCAGGGAAATTTTGCCCAAGTAGCGAATGGTGTGAACCTGCGCATAGGGGCTCTTTGCATTGAGCTCCTTTCTTGTTACAAGTGCTTCTCACAAAATTAGAATATCATCAAAAAGTTAATTTATTTCAGTTCTTCAACACAAAAAGTGAATTTCATATATTATATAGAGTCATTACAAACAGAGTGATCTATTTCAAGCGTTTATTTCTGTTAATGTTGATGATTATGGCTTACATGTAGCCAATGAAAACCCAAAAGTCATTATCTCAGTAAATTAGAATTATTAACAAAAAACACCTGCAAAGGCTTCCTAAGTATTTAAAAAGGTCCCTTAGTCTGTTTCAGTAGCTCCACAATCATGGGGAAGACTGCTGACTTGACAGATGTCCAGAAGGCATTCATTCACACACTCCACAAGGAGGGTAAACCTCAAAAAGCCATTGCTAAAGTAGCTGGCTGTTCACAGAGTTCTGTATACAAGCATATTAATGGAAAATTGAGTGGAAGGAAAAAGTGTGTTAGAAAAAGGTGAACAAGCAACCGAGATAACTGCAGCCTTGACAGGACTGTTACGAAAAGGCCATTCAAAAATTGGGGGAGATTGACAAGGAGTGGACTGCTGATGGAGTCATTACTTCAAGAGCCACCACACACCAACGTATCCAGGACATGGGCTACAAGTGTCGCATTCCTTGTGTCAAGCCACTCATGACCAATAGACAACGCCAGAAGCGTCTTACCTGGGCAAGGAAAAAAAGAACTGGACTGTTGCTCAGTGGTCCAAGGTTTTGTTTTCAGATGGAAGTAAATTTTGCATTGCATTTGGAAATAAAGGTCACAGAGTCTGGAGGAAGAGTTGAGAGGCCCCAATCCAAGCTGCTTGAGGTCTGGTGTGAAGTTTCCACAATCAGTGATGGTTTGGGGAACCATGTCATCTGCTGGTGTAGGTCAACTGTGTTTTATCAAGACCAAAGTCAGCGCAGCCGTCTACCAGGAAATTTTAGGGCGCTTCATGCTTCCCTCTGCCGACAAGCTTTTTGAAGATGGAAATTTCATTCTCCAGTAGGACTTGACACCTGTCCACACTGCCAAAAGTATCAATACCTGGTATATAAACAACAGTATCACTGTGCTTGATTGGCAGCAAACGCGCCTGACCTTAACCCCATAGAGAATCTATAGGGTATTGTCAAGAGGAGGATGAGAGACACCAGAAACCAACAATGCAGATGAGCTGAAGGCTGCTATCAAAGCAACCTTGGCTTCCATAACATCTCAGCAGTGCCACAGGCTGTTCGCCTCCATGCCACACTGCAATGGTGCAGCAATTGATGCAAAAGGAGCCCCGACCAAGTATTGAGTGCATTTACTGAACAGACATTTCAGTAGGCCAACATTTCGGATTTTAAAATCATTTTTCAAGCTGGTGTTTTAAAGTATTCTAATTTACTGAGATAATGACTTTTGGGTTTTCATTGTCTGTAAACCATAATCATCAACATTAACAGAAATACACACTTGAAATAGATCACTCTGTGTGTAATGACTATATAATATATGAGTTTCACTTTTTGTATTCAAGAATTGAAATAAATTAACTGTTTGATGATATTCTAATTTCATGAGAAGCACCTGTATGTCTTGGAAAGTCTCCCTGCTCCTTTTGTGCTGGAGCAGATAACAAGGGAACAGAGCTAGATCCCTTTGTGTGATAACTGAAACTGTGAGTATATATAGTTATAGTGTATAGTATATAGTGCCCACACAACTCAAAAAAGGATCGGATTATATGTGTTTTCATAGGACAGTTGGTATTGAACACGAGAAGGACTAGGAAGCGGATTTGACCATAAAGTCCCAATATGTGAGATAATGAAAAAATCTATTTATTTTATTTTAAATCAGATGATAAATAGTGTGATAACAAAACAATGCCTAAAGATATATAAAACCATGTAATAAAAACAAGGGGCGCAGATGGGTATAGATAAGTATCCAGAGGAAGAGCGTTACATAAAAAATTCAATACCAGACAGGTAGCATATAATCCTCACAAATTTGCACAGTATAAATCTCATGTGCCCATTAATCATACCAGATATTTGTTAGACAAAAGCTGTAACTATGATAGTAGGTAGATAAAGTGCAAATGCAATAGAGATTCAATGATAATGTATGGTATCATTTGTTATTTCCTGGTGGGTAAGGCTATAATTAATATCTTATATAATACCAATTACATATAAAACCTACAAGAAATAAAGTAAACAAAAACCCAGCTGTAACCAAGTAAATAAAAAGCAACAAAGTGCATTTAAATAACACAGTGTTTTTAGTATTACTTTTTTAAATAAAAAAATAGCATAAAAGCCATCCCACCACGACAAGGTAACTCTGATCGGGACAGTCCTACACTGTCTATCATTAAAACCTTATCATGTGTCAATGTTGACCTCCGTGTGAATAAGGGCAGACAAAAGGACTGGGTCCAACCAGTGGAACACCAGTCTGGGTGTCATGAGTTGGTGCATGTGTACCAACTCAAGTCAAGATCTATTTTTGTGTTTTTTCTTTGTATTATTGCATACTGTGCAAGCTTGGATGTGGCCTCCCTTTTCTGAGCTGGAAATTGTATATAAGGCTTCCCCAGACTTGTGTTGGGCCAAGTCCTTTTGTCTGCCCTTATTCACACTGAGGTCAACATTGAAACATTGACACATGGTAAGATTTTAATATTAGACAGTGTAGGCCTGTCATGATCAGAGTTATCTTGTCATAGTGGGATGGCTTTTATGTTATTTTTTGATCAATAAAAGTATTGATCTGTTATTTAAATGCAGTTTTTTGCTTTTTTTACTTTGTTCACTTTTTCTCTTGTACGTTTCATATGTTTTGTGGCCAATGTGAACATGCGTTTAAGTTCTGCATGTGTACCAACTCAAGTCAAGCTCTATTTTTGTGTGTGTTTTTTTATAATTCCAATTACATGAAGGTGGCTCCTAGGCAGAAAAATCATATACCCTATGGCATGTAAGTTCTATATAGGCAAGTATTAACCACTTATGGTGTGTGCCATCATAGTAACTAAAGTGCCTAGAGCGATATTGCAAAAACTTGCACTGTCAAGCTTCATCTTCCGAGTGGCGTCAACCCTGAAGAAGCAGAGCGAAACGCGCATCGTGGCAGAGGGATGCCATTATATCGTTACGATCCACACATCCATCTAAAAAATGTTCCACTGTTATGCCTATTCATTGTATACTCCCAGTTACCTGAAAGGAATGCACCTTAGAAATACCATCAGGTGTTAGTCCATTATATGCAACAGGTCTTAGAAGGGGCAGGAAATGAAGAGACTTAGCAAGCACTACAAAGTTGCTTTATATGCCAAGTTTTGCTGATGCAATATTAGCTAGCTGCGTATAAAAAAGAAAAGAATGTAACAAAGCCCAGAAGGAGTGAAGAGATGAAGAGAAGATTGAACGCTTATGTAACAAGGTGGCACGGGGTGGTAGTCATGGGCATGTCCACTAAGCACAGTCAGTGGGCACCCCGGCCCCTTGCACATAGAAAGACAGATAAAGTCCCAGCCCAGTGGCAAAGTTGATTACCTCCAGCACACGGTAGCTCTCCTTACTAGAACGGCATCCTCCGGATGCGCCACATGCCACACTGCAGTTCCTACAGTAGCAAACAGTTTATAAAGATGAGATGAATGAGGTAACATTTCCTGCACTTTCCCTATCAAAATATGCAGTATCGTCGGCTCTCCTCCGGTCTTGGAGAAACAACGGAGGGCCCTTCCACAGTCCCGATGCCCGTTCCCACTGCCCGGCAGTCCTTGGCATATTCTATTCCCCTCCAGGGGTATACTCTGCTCCCAACATTGAAGCAAGTCTTGTCTCGGGCAAGCCTGCCCAGACTATGCTCCAGAAACAGGAAAACCTTTTCCTGTAAGCCTGCTGGGCCGGCCCCTTTATTTAACACCTTCTATCCCTAGTCTCAACATGTGCAACAGATAACGTACTCAGTACAGTTTACACAATACAGGAACATACACAGCACATTGCATTTAGTAACACATTAATACATAACATTTAGACGTTAACACAGGGGTGGACCATCAGGGGCCGCATTCAGCACACGTGCCCGCCATATAAGAGAGAGGAGGCACGAGAGGGTCCCTGCCACCTCCTTACACTTACATGCTATAGATGCTAGTTTCTTCACATCATATGTACCAACAGATTTCAGTAAAAAGCAGGTATATAAAATGTCCAGAATGTTCAGATGGTTAAATACCTGCTAGAGGACTGGCACTGTTGGACTGTGCGGTAGGGCCAGCTGCCCGACGAGCGACATTTCGCAAGATTGCTTCTTCCGGGGGCGTGACGCACTAATACCTTTTCCCTGTGTTTTATGGATGTAAAAGTGGCAATTATTGTGGATTTTTAATATATATGTTATCCTGATTGCAATCATAATCTATGTAAAAATGCAGTATTTTATCCAAATGGGCATGGTCATCAGAAGATATGAGGACTACGCCCACTTAGATAACAAGACTAGATTTGCATACAGGGAAAAGAAGGCTATTCTGCCGCCTCACCAACCACCCGAGCTGTCGCCTCAACAACTACTTGAGATGCCGCCTCACCAACCACCGGAGCTGCCACCTCACCAACCACCCGAGCTGCCCCCACTTCACCAACCACCTGAGCTGCTGCGTCGCCACCGCCAGAGCTGCCGCCTCACCAACCACCCGAGCTGCCGCCACTTCACCAACCACCTGAGCTGCTGCGTCGCCACCGCCAGAGCTGCCGCCTCACCAACCACCCGAGCTGCCCCCACTTCACCAACCACCTGAGCTGCTGCGTCGCCACCGCCAGAGCTGCCGCCTCACCAACCACCCGAGCTGCCGCCACTTCACCAACCACCTGAGCTGCTGCGTCGCCACCGCCAGAGCTGCCGCCTCACCAACCACCCGAGCTGCCCCCACTTCACCAACCACCTGAGCTGCTGCGTCGCCACCGCCAGAGCTGCCGCCTCACCAACCACCTGAGCTGCTGCGTCTCCACCGCCAGAGCTGCTGCCTCACCAACCACCCGAGCTGCCGCCTCACCAAACACCCGAGCTGCCTCCATGTCACCAACCACCCAAGCTGCCACCTCACCACCACCAGAGCTGCACCCCCCACGACCTCCTGTCTCTTTCCCATTATCCCATTATCTGTCTTTGTAAATTACTGTTAACGATATTTATAACCCTGTATGTAACCTCTTTACTCATGTACAGCACCATGGAATTAATGGGGCTATATAAATAAATCATAATAATAATCTCAGGATCAGAGAGGCGCAGGAACGAGAAAAAAGCATCGCCGGATTCAGGAGAACAGCGGCATTTATGCCACATAAGAAAAGTGAGATGTTTATGATCAATCTTGATATTTACCACAGCTCCTGTTTAATAACGCTGCACTGACAAACCCGGCTGTGCTGTTCCCTGATTCCCCACATCTCGGCCCATATCTGCTCTGCTTACTTCTTAGAAGAACTCTTGAATTCTTGCTCGCCTTGAGAAATGGGAAAAGCAGTTTTAGCAGAGCGGTTAATCAGCAATAATGATTCCTGACCCTGGGGGAAAAAATGATCTTTCCCTTACTTTCAGCAGAATAAATGGCGGAGATGATATTTCCCTGTTTATCGAGTCGTTTCTTACCTGCCTGTGGTGAATATGTTCAAATGAACAATAAAACCTGACAGCGTGAGACACAATTATGGGGGACGTGCGCTGAATGTGTACATTCCATTACAGCGGATCAGCGCGGGTGGGGGGGTTGGTTGCGGGAATAGATAAATAACGCCATGAATTGAGACATATGGCTGATGAATGCCGGGCTCGCCACGCTCCGACGGGTTTTATATTGATTAAAGAGCAGTAAGGAAGCAAAAATCACATTCCTCATATTACCACGCACTTGTTACGCTGGTTTGTAACACGCAGAGCATAAGTGACCCATCATAAGCCAGGGATAGTACGTAAGTTCGGGAGGGGTATTTGAGCACTGTATGACGGTATTTACAATTCGATTACTGTATGTGTGGATTATTTGAGCACTGTATGACGGTATTTACAATTCGATTACTGTATGTGTGGATTATTTGAGCACTGTATGACGGTATTTACAATTCGATTACTGTATGTGTGGATTATTTGAGCACTGTATGGCGGCATTTACAATTCGATTACTGTATGCGTGGATTATTTGAGCACTGTATGGCGGTATTTACAATTCGATTACTGTATGTGTGGATTATTTGAGCACTGTATGGCGGCATTTACAATTCGATTACTGTATGTGTTGATTATTTGAGCACTGTATGGCGGCATTTACAATTCGATTACTGTATGTGTTGATTATTTGAGCACTGTATGGCGGCATTTACAATTCGATTACTGTATGTGTTGATTATTTGAGCACTGTATGGCGGCATTTACAATTCGATTACTGTATGCGTGGATTATTTGAGCACTGTATGACGGTATTTACAATTCGATTACTGTATGCGTGGATTATTTGAGCACTGTATGGCGGTATTTACAATTCAATTGCTGTATGTGTGGATTATTTGAGCACTGTATGGCGGCATTTACAATTCGATTACTGTATGTGTTGATTATTTGAGCACTGTATGACGGTATTTACAATTCGATTACTGTATGCGTGGATTATTTGAGCACTATATGGCGGCATTTACAATTCGATTACTATATGCGTGGATTATTTAAGCAATGAATGGCGGTATTTGCAATTCGATTACTGTATGTCTGGATTATTTGAGCACTGTATGGCGGCATTTACAATTCGATTACTGTATGTGTGGATTATTTGAGCACTGTATGGTGGGATTTACAATTCGATTACTGTATGTGTGGATTATTTGAGCACTGAATGGCGGTATTTACAATTCGATTACTGTATGCGTGGATTATGTGAGAACTGTATGGCGGTATTTACAATTCAACTACTCTATGTCTTGATTATTTGAGCACTGTATGGCGGCATTTACAATTCGATTACTGTATGTCTGGATGATTTGAGCATTATATGGCGGCATTTACAATTCGATTACTATATGCGTGGATTATTTAAGCAATGAATGGCGGTATTTGCAATTTGATTACTGTATGTCTGGATTATTTGAGCACTGTATGGTGGAATTTACAATTCAGTTACACTATGTCTTGATTATTTGAGCACTGTATGGCGGCATTTACAATTCGATTACTGTATGTCTGGATGATTTGAGCACTGTATGGCGATATTTACAATTCGATTACTGTATGTCTGGATGATTTGAGCACTGTATGGCGGTATTTACAATTCGATTACTGTATGGTTGGATTATTTGAGCACTATATGGCGGCATTTACAATTTGATTACTGTATGTGTGGATTATTTGAGCACTGTATGGCGGCATTTACAATTCAATTACTGTATGTGTGGATTATTTGAGCACTTTATGGCGGCATTTACAATTCGATTACTGTATGTGTGGATTATTTGAGCACTGTATGGCGGCATTTACAATTCAATTACTGTATGAGTGGATTATTTGAGCAATGTATGGTGGCATTTACAATTCGATTACTGTATGTGTTGATTATTTGAGCACTCTATGATGGTATTTACAATTCGATTACTGTATGTGTGGATTATTTGAGCACTGTATGGCGGCATTCACAATTTGATTACTGCATGTCTGGATTATTTGAGCACTGTATGGCGGTATTTACAATTCAATTACTCTACGTCTTGATTATTTGAGCATTGTATGGTGGCATTAACAATTCAGTTACTGTAAGTGTGGATTATTTGAGCGTTGTATGGCGGCATTTACAATTCGATTACTGTATGCGTGGATTATTTGAGCACTGTATGGCGGCACTTACAATTCAATTACTGTATATGTGGATTATTTGAGCACTGTATGGCGGCATTTACAATTCGATTACTGTATGTGTTGATTATTTGAGCACTGTATGACGGTATTTGCAATTCGATTACTGTATGCGTGGATTATTTGAGCACTGTATGGCGGTATTTACAATTCGATTACTGTATGTCTTGGTTATTTGACCACTGTATGGCGGCATTTACAATCTACTACTTGTTTGTTATTTTAGCAACATAATCTATCATTAGTAGTGTAACACTGGTATCAGATTGCTTTAAATATGGAGTTTTTGCTTGGTCTTTGAATGTTGGTGTTACTGTGCACTTTCTGGCAGTATGTACAATGTGTGGCACTATTACATAGGCACTGTACAGTATTGTATTTTTGCAATGTACTGTATTAGTAGTGTAGATTCACTGTTAATTAGCTACTTTATGAATGGAGCAATTTTTTGGTCATTGATTTGTGATATTATCTGAGCACTGTATGGCAGTATTTACAGTTTACTATTTCTTAGTCTGTGGACAGTATAGTACTTTTGCAGTATAGGAGTGTAGCATGGTTATTAGATTGCTTTAAGCATGGAGCTTATTTTGTTCATTGTATGTTGGTATTATGTGAGGGCTATATGGCAGTATTTGCAATGTGCCGTACTGCTACTTAGGCACTGTACTGTGTTTTACAATGTACTGTATTATATAAGTAGTGTACTAACTGCTTTTTACATTAAAGTATTGGATCATTGTATATTGGTGTTATTTGAGCACTGTTTGGCGGTATTTACAATATGTGGTACTACTAGTTAATACTTTACAGTATAGTAAGTTTGCAATATACTGTATTATTAGTAGTGTAACACTTAATATATTGCTTTTTATATGAAGTTGTTATTTGGTCAATGAATGTTGGTGTTATCTGAGCGCTGTAGGGCGGTATTTACAATCTGTGGTATCACTACTTAGGCTCTGCGTGTATTATATTAGCAATATACTGTATTAGTAGTGTAGTTGTAGCACTATTATTTGATTCCTATATGTGTGGAGCTGTTATTTGGCCATTGCATGCTGGTATTATATGAGCACTCTATGGGGGCATTTACAATGTATAGTACTATTACTGCTATATTATTTTTGCAGTGTAATGTATTATTAGTAGTGTAGCTCTGTAAATAGATTACTTTATGTACAGAACTATTATTTGGTCATTATATGTTGATATAATTGAAGCACTATAAGGCGGTATTTACTGGTTTCATACTGCTACTTAGTATATTATTTTTTCAATATTCTGTATTATTAATAATGTAGCACTGTTTTTTTATTTTATTCATTGAGCTATTATTTGGTCATTGTATGTTGGTACAGGAGCTTCTCAAAAAATTAGAATATCATCAAAAAGTTAATTTATTTCAGTTCATCAATACAAAAAGTGAAACTCATATTATATAGTGTCATTGCAAAGAGAGTGATCTATTTCACGTGTTTATTTCTGTTAATGTTGATGATTATGGCTTACAGCCAATGAAAACCCAAAAGTCATTATCTCAGTAAATTAGAATACTTTATAACACCAGCATGAAAAATGATTTTAAAATCTGAAATGTTGTCCTACTGAAATGTATGTTCAGTAGATGCACTCAATACTTGGTTGGGGCTCCTTTTGCATCAATGCGGCGTGGCATGGAGGCGATCAGCCTGTAGCACTGCTGAGGGGTTATGGAAGCCCAGGTTGCTTTGATAGCAGCCTTCAGCTCGTCTGCATTGTTGGGTCTGGTGTCTCTCATCTTCCTCTTGACAATACCTCATAGATTCTCTTTGGGGTTAAGGTCAGGCGAGTTTGCTGCCAATCAAGCACAGTGATACCGTTGTTTGTAAACCAGGTAATGGTACTTTTGGTAGTTTGTAAAGACTCCATATAATATTTGAGTTTTGTATTGAAGAACTGAAATAAATTAACTTTTCGACAATGTTCTAATTTTGTGAGAAACACCTGTAGTATGTGTGCACTGTATGGCGGTATTTACAATTCGACGTGTCATACTGCTACTGTCACACCGTTTATGGCGATAAAGGAGCAGGACGGCGTACTGGGACCTGCACCTGTCCCTGCCACTATAAAGGGGCCCTGTCTTTCCCTTATGTCAGGGGTACCTATAATGGTTAGGGGGCCTGAGCCGCCAGTGTATCCCTGTCTCCTGTGCAGGCCCTATCAGTGGCCCCCTCTTCCCCCCAAGGGAGGTGGACTGCACCAGTGAATAAATATGACAAGTAAACAGGGTATGCAGACAAGGTAACTAAAATCTCAAACTCACCAAATGCTCACATAGCCACAGAGGAAACACAGAGAAGGGAAGAGGGGGGAAAAAACTAGGAAGGAAAACAGGTTTAACATGCAACCAAAACAGCAGGCAACAATCTCTGTAAATAAACCTCCAAGCTCCTAATACCACTGCTCCTTCACACTTCAAGCCAGGCAGCAGAACTGATCACTGACAACAGTTGTAGACAAAGCTGAGTCTATATAGGAGCGGAGATTACAAAAACCAAATCAGCTGAGAGACCCAGCTTTCAGTAACTTCAGTAACCAGGTTTAACTCCTGCCCTGCTTGCACAAGACAGCCAGGTCAGAATTCAGGAGAAGAGCTTCTGTTCATCCTGTGTGAACGAGGCCCAGAGCGCTGCGGTTCTCTGGAACCTCTCTGTCGCGGTAGCCCCGTGACAGCTACTACAAGCACTCTACAATGTATTATTTTTTATTTTTTTCAATGTACTGTATTATCAGTGTAGCACTGTTATTTGACTGCTTTATTTTTCAGCTATTATTTGGTCATTGCATGTTTGTATTAGTTGAGTACTCTGTGGCGGTTCAAGGTATGTTACTACTTTGGCACTGCACAGTATATTGTTGCAATGTACTGTATTAGTGGCATAGCACTATTATTTGATTTCTTTATGTATGGAGCTACTGTATTATTTATCCTGTGTATGTTGGTATTAGTTGAGCAGTGAACGGCGGTATTTAGAAAGTGAGGTACTACTACTTGTAGATCATTTTTGCCATGTATTGTGTTATTAATGGTGTAGCACTTACATTAGATTACTTTACGTATGGTGCTATTATTTGCTCATTGTTTGTTAGTGTTATGTAAACACAGCATGGCGGTATATTTGTGTTTTACAGCTTATTAAACACTGTATAGTATACTATTTTTGCAATGCACTGTTTTAATAGAAATTGGTGCAGAAATGTTATCATATTGCTTTATTTATGAAGCTATCATTCGGCCATTGTACATTGGTGTCATATGAGCAGTGTATAGCGGTATCTACAGTTTGTGGTATTACTACTACTATGTTATTTTTGCAATGTAATTTATTATTAGTATCAGTGTAGCATTAGATTGCTTTATATAGAGAGCAATTAGTCATTGTAGGTTGGTATTATTTAAGCACTATGTGGCAGTATTAACTATATGTTGCATTTGTACTTAGGAACTATACTGTGTATTATTTTTTTTATTATTAGTATATCCTGTATCATTAGACGTGTACCACTGGTTTTAGATGTATTTCTATACAGAGCTATTATTTGGTCATTGTATATTAGCATAATTTGAGCACAGTATGGCAGTATTTACTTGCATCCTGCTACTGCACGGTATATTACTTTTAGAATGTGTTTTAATGGAGCACTGTTATTGGATTGTTTTATGCATGTAGTTGCTGTTTAGTTGCTGTATGTCAGTATTATTTATGCACCGCTTAGTGGTATTTAATTGTGTGGCACCTCAACTTTAGGCATTTGAACAAACTTATTTTGAGGGGGGATTGGTGAGGGTCCCAGCAGTAGGATTAAAAAGGTATCACGTATTTTGTGGATATTTAACGACTTGCTGGGTCATCATCATAATATCAGACTAACCTTGATAGCCCCTCTTCATCGCTGGAGACCGGACGTCACTTTCCCCTTTATTCAGAACATTACACTGCAGTTAATTGGGCCAACTCATTGAGAACTGTACACGGAGATCTGCACGTGTCACTCAGTATTGCTAAGCAACTGCCGAAATATATTCACGGCTTTGCAAACAGCACAGACAGAGGATTATTCTTTGGGAAATCTAAAGTGCTCGTTCTCAGAAATGAAAAGTCCACTGAGAAACTCCAATGCTTGTCCACGTGTTGTCCATCTTCTGGCTCTGTGCTCCACATGTGACAACTAGGGACGAGCGAGCGTGCTGGGATAAGATGTTCTCCGAGCATGCTCGGTGCTAACCAAGTGTCTTCGGCGTGCTCGAATAAGATGTTCGAGTCCCCGCGGCTGCATGTCTCGAGGCTGTTCAACAGCCGCAACACATTGGGGGATTGTCTGTTTGTTAGCCTTGACACATGCAACCGCAGGGACTCAAGGGACCTAGATGAGCACGTCCAGTGGCGTAGGAAGAGGGGTGCGGGGGGGGGTCACCGGGCCACGGCCGGCACAGGCTGAAGATATACTCCGGATTATCGCTGGAGCCTGGCAGCGGCCATTATCCAGAGGCCGCGCATGCGCAGATGGCATCCCGTGGCCATTTTCCTGAAGCCCCGGGAAGCCTAGAACTTTCCGGGGGTTCAGGAAAATGGCCGCGGGATGCTATCTGTGCACGCGCGGCCTCCGGAAGATGGCCGCCGCCAGGCTCCAGCGATAATCCGGGGTATATCTTCAGCCTGCGCCAGCCGCGGCCCGGTGACCCACCCCCCGCCCCCGCATTGTGCCGCCCCCCCCACACGCCCTTCCTACGCCACTGGACGTGCTCATCTAGGTCTGGAGGAACTCTCGCTTCTGCATAGCGCCGGGCGCTCAGAAGCGAGAGGAACATGTGAATTGCGGCGGGGGCCGGGTAAAAGGGATTTTCACCGTTTTTTTATAGTCCGGCCCTCCAACGGTCTGAGGGACAGTGGACTGGCCCCTGTGTAAAAAGTTTGGGGACCCCTGTTTCAGTCTATGGAGTTGTGTGGTGGCTTATTTTTTGCAGGGAAGGTGTAGTTTTTATATATACCATTTTGGGATTGATCTGACACTTTTATCACTTGATACAGCATTTTTTGTGGTACTGCAGTGAGAAAAACACATAATTTTGGCGTTCTTGAACGTTTTCTGTTTATAATGTTTATCGATTGAGTTAATTATTTTTATATTTTAATAGATCTGACTTTTCCGAAAGTGGTGATGGATCGCCCCCCCGTGTAGGGCAATGGGGTACTCGGAGCCGGGGATATCACGGTGGCTGACCCTGTCTGTGGCCCTAGGGGGTGTCCGTTGTAAATTGGGGAAAGGTATTTAAAGGGATAGTGTTCGTGACGCCACCTGTGGTATTTGGTCAGGGTGCCCGATGCTGCTTAGGGGTCCACTGGGGTGATGTTACGGCAGCTAGATGGTATACCTTCCCACAGGGGAAGTATGTCCCCAGGGCTTCCCAGAGTGTAGATGGTGGATGGTGGATGATGTAAGGCGCAGTGAATAACGAGGACACAATTTTACAGTCTCTTTACCTTTTTACTGAAGGTGTCAGCATCCACAGTCCAGGGCACCAGACCACAGGGTAGGCAGAGTCCGGCCGGTCCAAAGGAAAACCCAGAGTCCCCTCATCCAGGTGGAAACCAGTAGCCATCCTCTAGCGCCTGTGTGTTGTAGTACCCCCCTGCTGAGCTTCTCGGTAAGGTCCTCCCAACTGTTGTAGATGTTCTAGATGTTATGTCTTTCTCTCTCTGTCCCCCAGATGGTATGGATAGGACAAACCCGTATGACTGGTGGCCTGAGGATTTTTACAGGGACCCTACGATGCCCCACCCCTCACAAGTTGCCACGGTGCCTCCTGGGTGTAAGGTCGGGCATCTAATGTGGAATTAACTGTCCTGCTGGTCTCTGAAGCAAGGCTTGGAGACGATTGCTTCCTCGGTGTTCTGGCCACCGGCTTCTGCGCCTCAGAAGGAGGCAGCCTTTTACAGGGCAGAACTCCTCCTGGTTTTCCTCTCCTTGTGCTATGACTTCGTTTCTAACCCTCTGCAATACAATTCTCTTTCGTGTCCGTTCTTAGGATGCTGCCACACATGGGGCAGGCGCAGCTCCGTGACCCTCTGTCTACGCCTCTGGGAGGATCCCACCCCTGTCAGGGACCTCTCTGTCTGCAGCTCTGTGATGTTCCTCCTTCCCCTCTGTCTGCCTGACAGGGACTGACTGGGTGAAGCCTAGTCAGCGTCCTATCCAAACCAACAGTTTTACCTAATTGTGAGGAGTACCCTGTCATGATATGGTATGAAATATCATATAAGTTTAGTTGCTCTTCAGCTCATGAGGTGGGCTAAACCCCCCCTTCACTAGCTGACTCTACTTGTTTCTCTCTGGGCTACAGACTGTATGCTAGAAGGGGTTTTTATTGCCCTGGGGTCATAAATTCCAGGCTCAGAGGAAAGTCCCTCACCCCTCCCACCTTCACCAGTTAGAAATGGAAAAGTGGCTCCAAAAATTCATGAAAGATTCTTTGTTTAGTTTTTGTTAGATATTAGGCAAACGATTTAAGCTAGAAATACGAAAATATATATTCTTATCCTCACTCGGTGTATCTACCCATCCCTTGAAACTCGGGCTTCTAACTCCGTCTGGTAAAGAAGTAGAGTTTTCTCTGTAAATATGTATCCCAGATAGGACATATTTGATCTCATTAGAATGCTCACGTTAATCCGAGATGAATGATAGGTTTGGTCTGACTCTGTCATGGGTTGTAGCGAAGTTATAGCAAGTAGATAAATTTAAGATTGAAGTACTCAGAATGTAGAGAGAGGAGGGTCTGGAAAAGCCAGCCCTTCTGTGATGTCAAAGCCTTAAGGTATTAAGTGTCTGGCAGGCTCCCCAGCTCAGTCTCTCTGCTTGATTTCTTCTTCTGGACTTCTTGTCCTATTGTCCTGGAAGAGCTGAGTACATCCCATGGACTGGGATGTATGGAAACTGCACTAGCCTGGGGTGTCCGCCATGCTTTTAACATGTGAGTGTTATCTTTTCTCATTTATTCCCTTTATGTTATAATTACCCATGTACATATTTGCAATTGTCTCATTTGTAACATCTTTATAAAATATTTTTGATAAAGCACTGCCTAATTTGTTAATGGGATATCCTATTATATGTTAGTTCAGTTCTCCATGCTCTAAAAGCCGTACCCTGTCTCTTGAAGATACTAACGCTACAGACCCGTTTAATCGAAGCTGGTGGCAGCGAGAAGTGTGCAGACTTTTGGGTTATGTTGTAGCGGCTGCGGCGTTAATAATTATTGTTCCTGCCTGAGTGGGAGTAGTTATCGCGTCGCTGCAGCGTGCCCAATAGCCAGTACATAGCAGGCAGCCTTTCTGGCGACTAATTACCCAGGGTGCAGTACCTAATCTGACCTGAGAGTAAGGGGGGCGCCAGAGAGCTGCAAGTGTTAAGTGGAACTGTAAGCGGGATATACATAAATCCCTGCAGTTCGTGGTATATAGAAAAGCAGTGGGATACCTAGAATAAGCCCCTGCTGTAAACTAAGAGGTCAATAGCCTTGTGTGTGTTGTTTCATCACATTGTAGCAGTGGAGGGATAACTAAGATAAGCCCCCCTGCACATATGATAGCCGTCTGTTGGCCTCAAGTCACCTCAATCTGTGACGTAGGGGTGCCGGTCACGGTGGGAATCCTGATCAATTGGTGACAGCGGTCAGGGGAATCGTGACAATTGGTGGCAAGGCGGTGGGATATCTTAGAGCATTAGTGATTTGGTTTGAGTAATCATTCCTCTCACTAAAAACTTGCAGAAAGTTCTTGCAAGGACTCTGCGCAAATAAGTTTGGAGAACGAACTCAGTGCTTTTTAGTTGTGAGACAATTGCGTACTGGTAATTATCCCTTCCCTTTCTCTTCGTTTTTCTATCCTATCTTTTATTTGGCAACCATGGCTGCGAAAGGGGAAGCCTGGTACAACCAGCAGAAGAAGGACATTCTTGCTGGGATATGCATGTACCATGGCCTGAACCCCCAGGACAAGTCCAAGGCTCAAATGGTCGCTGACCTGGTGCAATTCGAAGCAGACCAAGCCAGGTCACAGAGCCCAGAGGCCGCAGAAGCCAGCACCAGCGAACATGGTGCTGCAGCAGAGGTCCAACCACTGAATGCCGGCCCTGTTAGCAATCCGGGCGAATTGGACCCCCACCTGCAGGCGGCCTTGAAAGAATTCCCTATTGATGACCATGAGGGACGTCGGCAGCTGATTCAGCAATACCGGCAGGAGGCCCAGGCCCAGCAAGCCGAGAGAGAGGCCCGAGCTGAGAGAGAGGCCCGAGCTGAGCGTGAGGCCCAGGCCCAACGAGCCGAGCGGCAAGCAGAGCGGGAGTACCAGCTGCAGTTAGCCCAACTGCAAATGCAGGGGTTGTCCCAGACCAACCGTGAGCCCAGCAGCGCTCAGACACCGAAGCCCCGGCCCGATCACTTCCCTGTTATGGAGAAGGACGGAGACTTGGACACTTTTCTGCGGGCCTTTGAGAAAGCCTGCAGACAGTACCGGCTGCCTACAGATGAATGGGCACGATACCTGACACCAGGGCTGAGAGGTAAAGCTCTGGAGGCGTTTGCTGCCCTCCCTCAAGAACAAGATGGTGACTATGAGGCCATCAAGCAGGCTCTGATAGCCAAGTACCAGCTTACACCCGAGGTGTACCGTAGAACGTTCCGGACCCTCCAACGTGGCCCACACCACAGTTACAGTGATGTGGTGCATGGACTGGGGACCCACTTTGACCAGTGGACCCAAGGACTGTCAGTGACCACCTTTGCACAGCTGCGAGACCTGATGATCAAAGACCAGTTCTTTCATCTTTGCCCAGCTGAGGTGCGACAGTTCGTGATGGACAGAGAACCCAAAGACGTGACGAAAGCAGCGCAGATTGCCGATGCCTATGAGGCCAACCGTAGATCGGAAGTGCGGAAGCCAGTCACCACCAGCTAGAGAGGGGGTAAGCCTGCAACCAACGCCAGTACCCCTGCCAGCCAACACACCAGAGGTCCTGGCCCCGTGGCCAACAGCACCAGACCTACCACCGAACCTCGCAAGTGTTTCACCTGCCATCAGACTGGTCATATCAGTCCCTCCTGCCCAACCAAGCAGAAGAACCCCCCAGCCAAGGCCCCAGGGCCTAATGCAGCAGTTCTTTTGGTGGGTGGTGTGGTTGGGAGGGTGTGTGACAACGTACAGCCCGTCACTGTGGGAGGCCATGTTGCTACAGGCCTCAAGGACACCGGGGCTGAACGAACCCTCATCCGACCCGAACTGGCGGCCCCTGAAGAAATCATTCCGGGGAAAACCCTAACTGTCACTGGGATTGGGGGCATCAGCTGTTTCTTACCGATGGCCCGGGTTTTTATTGATTGGGGTGCCGGGAGCGGGGTGAAGGAAGTGGGGCTGTCTGATAATTTGCCCACTGATGTTTTGTTGGGGACTGATTTGGGGAGGATGGTTGCATACTACGTCATTGATACCCCTCCCCAATCTACTAATAAGGGTAAAGTTAACCCTGATGATGATGATGATGGGAAATCACATGTGTTACCTGACCATGCTTTATCTTGTAATGATGCATCTATTAACCATTTTTTTCCTAGGATTGATGGTGAAAATGTTGTACCTGTGCCAGCTGAACCTGATAATGATTTTTCTGTGAAGGTTAATGTGTCCTTAGGTACAGGCGTGCCCAGCCACGTCGCTCTGCGGAGTGAGACGGCTGAGGAACCCCTAACAGGGGCAAGTGTCGGTGCTACAGGAAATGGGGAGATGCATGGGAACCGTGAGGAAGGTGACGCCATGAAAGTGACCAGTGCCACCGAGGAAGGTAACTGGCCCATAAGTAGCACAGCCCCTGGAGTGTTGGGGGTGGATGGGGAGGTAGAGCCCATAGCAGCGCCGGCTGATGGGTCTGTAGAAACCCCCGGGGAGACAGCCTACGTAGCTGCTGTCACCCGCAGTCAGAGTGCCCGGAACGCAGATAACTGTCTGCCTTCCGGACCCTCCTCAGTCATCACTGTGACTGAACCAGAGGTGGACCCAGAGCAGGTCCAAGAGGGTTCCCGTGGGGAAGGGACCCTGACGTCGCTTTTGGCTTCCCCTAGCCAGGAGTTTCAGGCCGCTCTGCACACAGATGCGAGCCTAGAGAGTTTGAGACAACTTGCCGGGACGCACTTCTCCGAGACTGATAAGGAGAGGGTGTTCTGGGAACAAGGAAGGTTGTACCGGGAGACAGTACCCGGAGAATCACAAAAGGAGTGGTTGAGGGAAAGACAGCTGGTCATCCCACAGCAATTCCGGGGTGAGTTGTTGCGGATTGCCCATGAGATCCCGCTAGCTGGACACTTGGGGATCAGAAAAACTAAGGCCCGGCTGTCTCAGCACTTCTATTGGCCTAAGATGGGGACAGATGTGTCAAACTACTGCCGCTCCTGTACCACTTGTCAAAGAGTGGGGAAGGCGGGGCCTGCTCTTAAGGCTCCCCTGATCCCTTTGCCAGTGATAGAGGAGCCTTTCCAGAGGATCGCGGTGGACATTGTGGGCCGCTGGCCATCCCCAGCAGCTCTGGAAAGCAATACATCCTTACTGTGGTAGACTACGCTACCCGGTACCCAGAGGCAGTAGCTCTGTCCTCAACTAGGGCAGATAAGGTGGCAGATGCCCTGTTGGCCATCTTTTCACGTGTAGGATTTCCCAGGGAAATGCTTACTCATCAAGGGACCCAATTTATGTCTCGCCTAATGGAGGCTCTCTGTAAGAGAATGCAGGTGAAGCACCTGGTATCGAGTGCGTATCACCCACAGACCAATGGCTTGTGTGAACGCTTCAATGGTACCCTCAAACAGATGCTACGCATGCTGGTTGAGACTCAAGGGCGCGACTGGGAGCGGTACCTCCCACACCTGCTGTTCGCTTACCGAGAGGTTCCGCAGGCTTCGACGGGGTTCTCCCCCTTCGAGCTCCTGTACGGCAGGCGAGCTCGGGGACCCCTTGGGTTGGTAAGAGAATCCTGGGAAGAGGAGCCGAACCCTTCTGAAGTGTCCATAGTGGAGTATGTCATGCGCTTCCGTGACAAGATGCAGACCTTGACGCAGTTGGTGCATGACAACATGACGCAGGCTCAGGCTGATCAGAAGCACTGGTACGACCAGAACGCCCGGGAGCGGACCTACCACGTGGGTCAAAAGGTGTGGGTGCTGGTCCCCGTACCAACGGATAAGCTTCAGGCAGCCTGGGAGGGCCCGTACGTCGTCCACCATCAGCTCAACCCGGTCACTTACGTGGTCACGCTTGACCACACTCGGGGTAGGCGAAAGGCCTTTCACGTCAACATGATGAAGGCTCATCACGAACGTGAACCTTTCATCCTACCGGTCTGCAGCTTGCCTGAAGACGGTGAGGAAGACACCCTCCTGGACTTGCTGGCCCAAGCCAAGGCCAATGGGTCCATCGAAGGATATGGAGGTAAGCGCCTCGTTAACTGAACCCCAGCGGGTGCAGTTGCAAACCACACTGGAACCCTTCCGGGTCGTGTTCTCCAACCGACCTGGGAGGACTGAGCTAGCAGTCCACGAGGTGGACACCGGGAATCACGCCCCACTACGGCGAACACCCTATCGAATCTCTGACCAGGTGCAGCAGATTATGCACCAAGAGATCGATGAGATGTTACAGCTGGGGGTGATTCGACGGTCAAAGAGTGCGTGGGCCTCACCTGTAGTTCTCGTGCCAAAGAAGGACCGGACCACCCGGTTCTGCGTGGACTACAGGGGGCTCAACGCCATCACAGCCTCGGATGCGCACCCAATGCCGCGCATCGAGGAGCTGCTTGAGAAGTTAGCTGGCGCAAATTACCTAACAATAATGGATCTGAGTCGAGGATACTGGCAGATTCCCCTGAGCCCCGAGGCGCAGGAGAAGTCCGCCTTTATCACACCCTTTGGACTGTACGAGTCCACGGTCATGCCCTTCGGCATGAAGAATGCCCCTGCCACTTTCCAGCGGATGGTCAACCTCCTGCTTCAGGGGCTGGAGAAGTACGCCGTGGCGTACTTGGATGACATTGCCATCTTCAGTTCCTCCTGGGAGGAACACCTGCAGCATCTCGAGGAGGTGCTCAGGCGAATTCACCAAGCAGGACTGACTATCAAGCCGGGAAAGTGCCAGATGGGCATGAGTGAGGTTCACTACCTGGGGCACCGGGTAGGCGGGAACACCCTGAAGCCAGAGCATGGCAATGGTGATGGGTTGGCCCACCAGGGTGAACCTGCTGAGGTGCGCATGGAGGAGAACCATCAGGTCCTGCCTCCCTAGCGCACACCAAAAGGGGGAGGTGTCACGATATGGTATGAAATATCATATAAGTTTAGTTGCTCTTCAGCTCATGAGGTGGGCTAAACCCCCCCTTCACTAGCTGACTCTACTTGTTTCTCTCTGGGCTACAGACTGTATGCTAGAAGGGGGTTTTATTGCCCTGGGGTCGTAAATTCCAGGCTCAGAGGAAAGTCCCTCACCCCTCCCACCTTCACCAGTTAGAAATGGAAAAGTGGCTCCAAAAATTCATGAAAGATTCTTTGTTTAGTTTTTGTTAGATATTAGGCAAACGATTTAAGCTAGAAATACGAAAATATATATTCTTATCCTCACTCGGTGTATCTACCCATCCATTGAAACTTGGGCTTCTAACTCCGTCTGGTAAAGAAGTAGGGTTTTCTCTGTAAATATGTATCCCAGATAGGACATATTTGATCTCATTAGAATGCTCACGTTAATCCGAGATGAATGATAGGTTTGGTCTGACTCTGTCATGGGTTGTAGCGAAGTTATAGCAAGTAGATAAATTTAAGATTGAAGTACTCAGAATGTAGAGAGAGGAGGGTCTGGATAAGCCAGCCCTTCTGTGATGTCAAAGCCTTAAGGTATTAAGTGTCTGGCAGGCT
Source organism: Ranitomeya imitator (assembly GCF_032444005.1). Lineage (NCBI taxonomy): Eukaryota > Metazoa > Chordata > Amphibia > Anura > Dendrobatidae > Ranitomeya > Ranitomeya imitator. Next base: position 651,763,838 of record NC_091286.1, read on the forward strand.
CCCCAGCTCAGTCTCTCTGCTTGATTTCTTCTTCTGGACTTCTTGTCCTATTGTCCTGGAAGAGCTGAGTACATCCCATGGACTGGGATGTATGGAAACTGCACTAGCCTGGGGTGTCCGCCATGCTTTTAACATGTGAGTGTTATCTTTTCTCATTTATTCCCTTTATGTTATAATTACCCATGTACATATTTGCAATTGTCTCATTTGTAACATCTTTATAAAATATTTTTGATAAAGCACTGCCTAATTTGTTAATGGGATATACTATTATATGTTAGTTCAGTTCTCCATGCTCTAAAAGCCGTACCCTGTCTCTTGAAGATACTTACGCTACTGTGTTGGGTAAGCTTCGGACCCGTTTAATCGAAGCTGGTGGCAGCGAGAAGTGTGCAGACTTTTGGGTTATGTTGTAGCGGCTGCGGCGTTAATAATTATTGTTCCTGCCTGAGTGGGAGTAGTTATCGTGTCGCTGCAGCGTGCCCAATAGCCAGTACATAGCAGGCAGCCTTTCTGGCGACTAATTACCCAGGGTGCAGTACCTAATCTGACCTGAGAGTAAGGGGGGTGCCAGAGAGCTGCAAGTGTTAAGTGGAACTGTAAGCGGGATATACATAAATCCCTGCAGTTCGTGGTATATAGAAAAGCAGTGGGATACCTAGAATAAGCCCCTGCTGTAAACTAAGAGGTCAATAGCCTTGTGTGTGTTGTTTCATCACATTGTAGCAGTGGAGGGATAACTAAGATAAGCCCCCCTGCACATGTGATAGCCGTCTGTTGGCCTCAAGTCACCTCAATCTGTGACGTAGGGGTGACGGTCACGGTGGGAATCCTGACCAATTGGTGACAGCGGTCAGGGGAATCGTGACATACCCTAATAGTTAGGAGCGTAGCTCCCCCTGGCGGCCTGGAGGGTGAAGTGTGTTGTGTGGTTTGTGATACCTAGTAAGTAGATCTCCTTTATTGCCTCCATACATAACATCACTCTCCCTGGTGGGAGAATAACATTACTGCAACGACCAGGACTCTGGGGCGCTGCAGTGATACCACATATTTGTATTTTTTGTTAAAAATGTATTATCTTTATTTTTAATGGAGGAAAAGGGGGATGATTTGAACTTTAACAGTCATGGCCTAAAGTGTTGGCACCCTTGACGTTGTTCCAGAAAATGAAGTATTCCTCCCCGAAAATTATTGCAATTACACGTTTCATTATACACATGCTTATTTCCTTTCAGTGCATTGGGCAACAACATGAAAAAAAGAAAAAAAAACGGCAAATTGAACATAATTTGACACAAAACCTCAAAAATTGGCTGGACAAAGTTGTTGACACCCTCAACTTAATATTTGGTTGCCCCTTTGGAATAAATAACTGCAATCAATCTCTTCCTATAATCATCCACAAGCTTCTTACTTCTCTCAGCTGGAATTTTTGACCACTCTTCTTTTGCACACTGCTCCAGGTCTCATATTTGAAGGCTCCTTCTCCCAACAGCAATTGTAATTGTAAGATCTCTCCACAGGTGTTCAATGAGAGTATAATACACTGCTCAAAAAAATAAAGAGAACACTTAAACAACAGAATATAACTCCAAGTAAATCAAACTTCTGTGAAATCAAACTGTTCACTTAGGAAGCAACACTGATTGACAATCAAGTTCACATGCTGTTGTGCAAATGGATTAGACAACAGATGAAAATTATTGGCAATTATCAAGACACATTCTGCAGAGTGGTTCTGCAGGTGGGGACCACAGACCACATCTCAGTACCAATGCTTTCTGGCTGATGTTTTGGTCACTTTTGAATGTTGGTTGTGCTTTCACACTCGTGGTAGCATGAGACGGACTCTACAACCCACACAAGTGGCTCAGGTAGTGCAGCTCATCCAGGATGGCACATCAATGCGAGCTGTAGACAGAAGGTTTGTTGTGTCTGTCAGCGTAGTGTCCAGAGGCTGGAGGCACTACCAGGAGACAGGCCAGTACACCAGGAGACGTGGAGGGGGCCATAGGAGGGCAACAACCCAGCAGCAGAACCTCTACCTAAGCCTTTGTGCAAGTAGGAACAGGAGGAGCACTGCCAGAGCCCTGCAAAATGACCTCCAGCAGGCCATAAATGTGCATGTGTCTGCACAAACTGTTAAAAACCGACTCCATGAGGATGGTCTGAGTGCCCGTCGTTCACAGATGGGGGTTGTGCTGACAGCCCAACATCGTGCAGGACGCTTGGCATTTGCCACAGAACACCAGGATTGGCAAATTCCCCACTGGCACCCTGTGCTCTTCACAGATGAAAGCAGGTTCACACTGAGCTCATGTGACAGAGCCTAGAGACACCGTGAAGAGTGATCTGCTGCCTGCAACATCCTTCAGCATGACCGGTTTGGCAGTGGATCAGTAATAGTAACATAGTAACATAGTTAGTAAGGCCGAAAAAAGACATTTGTCCATCCAGTTCAGCCTATATTCCATCATAATAAATCCCCAGATCTACGTCCTTCTACAAAACCTAATAATTGTATGATACAATATTGTTCTGCTCCAGGAAGACATCCAGGCCTCTCTTGAACCCCTCGACTGAGTTCGCCATTACCACCTCCTCAGGCAAGCAATTCCAGATTCTCACTGCCCTAACAGTAAAGAATCCTCTTCTATGTTGGTGGAAAAACCTTCTCTCCTCCAGACGCAAAGAATGCCCCCTTGTGCCCGTCACCTTCCTTGGTATAAACAGATCCTCAGCGAGATAGTGTGGGGTGGCATTTCTTTGGAGGGCTGCACAGCCCTCCATGTGCTTGCCAGAGGTAGCGTGACTGCCATTAGGTACCGAGATAAGATCCTCAGACCCCTTGTGAGACCATATGCTGGTGTGGTTGGCCTTGGGTTCCTCCTAATGCAGGACAATGCTGGACCTCATGTGGCTGGAGTGTGTCAGTATTTCCTGCAAGATGAAGGCATTGAAGCTATGGACTGGCCCGCCCATTCCCCAGACCTGAATCTGATTGAACACATCTGGGACATCATGTCTCGCACCACAGACTGTTCAGGAGGTGGCGGATGCTTTAGTCCAGGCCTGGGAGGAGATCCCTCAGGAGACCATCCGCCTCCTCATCAGGAGCATGCCCAGGCACTGTAGGGAGATCATAAAGGCACGTGGAGGCCACACACACTACTGAGCATCATTTCCTTGTCTTGAGGCATTTACACTGAAGTTGGATCAGCCTGTAACTTCATTTTCCACTTTGATTTTGAGCATCATTTCAACTCCAGACTTCCGTGGGATATTAGTTGTGAATTACGTTGATCATTTTTAGGTTTTATTGTTCTCAACACATTCCACTATGTAATGAATAAAGATTTCAACTAGAATATTTCATTCAGTGATATCTAGGACATGGGATTTTAGTGTTCCCTTTATTTTTTGAGCAGTGTATATAATACCTATACATTTTTAGCAAGATTTTTGAGGCTTATATTGCAACAAAATGTACCCAAGAAGATGTATTACCATATGGGTGAGCAATATAATACAGATACATTTTGAACCAGTGTTCTGAGGCTTATATAGCAATGAAGTATACTCAAGAAGATGTAATACCCAATGGGTGAGCAATATAATACCAATTAATTTTGAGCAAGTTTTTTGAGGGTTAAACACCAGCGAAATGTACTCCAGACGACGGAATTGTCTATGCGTGAGCAATATAATATCAAAACATTTTAACTTGTTTTAAGAGATATATTTCAAGGAAATGTACTCTAGACCATGGAGTAGTGTATGGGTGATCAATACAATAACGATAAAATTTTGAACAAGTTTTTTGAGGGTTATATACCAACAAAATGTTCCCACAAAACAAGTAATAATGTATGGCTGAGAAATGTAATACAGCAATGGGTAAGAAATGTATGGTTAAGAAATGTGAATAAACAATCAACATTTTCAAACACTTTTTTCTACTGTTATACTGTATACCATCAAAATGTGACAGAAACCACGTAATACTGTATGGATGAGTAATCTAATTCTGAAATATTTTTCTACGCTTTTTGTAAGATTTACATATTACTGTAATGCAACAATAGCCATGTTACACTGTATGAATGAGTCATTGAATCCATAAAATTTTTTTGAACGAAAATATTTTGAAAGTGTGGTTGATATACTTATACAGTCATAAAGGTTTTGCAGAAATTGCAAAGCCAGACAGAAATTATGTGGAGGGTCATCCATAGACACCTGAAAGGCAATGAATTGTGGGTCTCATTAAAATATTGAGTATTACAAACACTTTATGTACTGCTGTCATCTGAAGGTGTGGAAAAGTGTGGGCTAATCCTGGCTTTGTTCATTTTTATAAGAGTGAGCCTGTCTACATTCTCTGACAGGCAAAAGTGCCTGTCTGTTATGACACCCTGGCAGCACTAAAAACTCTCTCAGACAAGACACTAACGGCAGGTCAGCACAACACCTCCAAGGCATAGAGGGACAACTCATGCCAGGTGTTCAGCTTTGAGTCCCAGTAGTTGAAGGTAGCAGATTAATTAGGGTGTACACTGGTTTGGTCAGCCAGCATTACTTGAATATCTTTAAAAACTTTTCCCTCCTTGTAAAAAATAACCGGTCATGAGGCCCTGGGTACTGGGCTGGTGTCATGAAATTGCCCCATGCCTTTGACAGTGTATCCCTTCCTCTGTTGTGTGTCTCCTTGGTCTCTCCTCCTTGGTTGGGCAAGAAAGCTTGCCCCCTGCCACTAGTGTTGTCTGTTGGGAATGGAGACCTCTCCACCTCAGGAACAAGAGATGCAAAGTTCTCTTTGTAGTGTTGGGATATAAGGGTGAAACCAGCAGTCTTAACAAGATGAATGTTACGTGAGTGTCATGGGAAAGGCAGCTGTACAAAAAGTCAGCCCATATTTGCCGAGCTCCATACAGCCAACACTTCCCTGTCTCCACCATGATAATGACTCTCCATCTCCTCCTCCTCATCCTCCTTCTCTTCCTCATTCCCATCCTCAGCCGATTAACACAGGAGAGATGGTATGAAGGTTATGTTGCACTAGCCACCAGCTCCTGTTCCTCTTCTTGCCAAGCTTCACAGATGTCACCAGGTTACACCCATTATCACATACGGCCATGCCTGGTTGGAGGTTCAGCGGCAAAAAACACAGATGTGTCTGGTCTGTTATTCCTTTAAGTAACTCTACTCTGGTGTGCAGTTTGTCTCCTAAACAAATTAGCTTCAGCAGAGTCTGTTGCCGCTTCACTGAGGCTGTGCAGCCGAGCTTCCAGCTTTCGGCTGATGTGAACGACGTGCTCTGAGATACCACATCGGAGATGGAGGATGAGGAGGAACAGGAGGGTGTGGGGGAACTTCAGTAGGAGGTGGAGGAATCCCTGATAGAAGTAGAGCCGGCAATCCTTGGCATCGGGAGCACATGCACCATGCCAGGGTGTGACTCGGCCCCAGCCACCACAATGTTCACCCAGTGTGCTGTCAGGGAAATGTAGCATCCTTGGCCACAAGCGCTTGTCCAAATGTCGGTGGTTAAGTGGACAATGCCAGTAAGGGCACCAGTGATATTCCTGGACATGTGTTGGTACAGGGCATGGACACCACATGGGAGAAAAAGTGTCTGCTAGGGACCAAATACCGAGGGACGAATACCGCCATGAATCGACAGAAGTCCTCCTTATCTACCCGCCTAAATTTCAACATTTCCACGGAAAGCAGCCTGGATATATCCAGTTTAGCATTTGGCCTCTGGTGGCTGGAAACTTTCTTTTTCATTCAAACACCTTGGGCAGGGACAGCTGAACACTGGGCTGGGACAAGGATTTGAAAGTGCCTGATGATGGCAAGTCAGAATGTGCAAGGATAAGTGCACAGCAGGAGGCATCTGCTCCAGTGTTTTGGACAGGAGCTTGGGAAGCACCTAGCACAGGGGACGAGGCAGTGGTGTCACCTGATGGCACCAATTGTGGACCCAGGCGTTTGGCCCACAGAGTCGGGTGCTTAGATGACATGTGCCTCATCATGTTGGTGGTGGATAGATTCTTACTGGTCAGGCCCCTGCTGATGTTTATATGGTACAGGTTGTAAATGGCCATTTTGTTTGTCTCAGAACTCTATTTCAAAAAGTCCCAGAATGGGGAACAACTTGATGGAGAAATTCAGGAGTGTCAGTGCAGCGCCCCAGAGACCTGGTCGTTGCAGTATGGCGCTCTGCCGCTAAGGGGAGCAGCGGTACGTCTGATGGCACTAAGGAGTTCTCCTGACCAGGTATCACCAGAACACATTACACTTCACACTCCGGCCACTAGGGGGAGAAAAAGGCTTCATTTACTGGGCCACTCCTCACACTGGTAAAACTAGGGGCTGGGGAGGAAGTTAGTTAGAAGCTGACTGGGTTGGAACCAGGCAACATCCCGTGGCAGGGGGTGTTGCAGGGAGAAGGCATAGGGGGGTCCCTGTCAGGCATGGGAACCTGGCAGGTGCCTAGCGAACAGAACAGAACGTAACGGAACCGCGCCTGCACACCCTGCGGCGGTATCCAGGAGAGAGACACGAAGGGAAGGATATTGTGGAACAGTGTAAACGAGATCAGCACAAAGGATAGCCAGTAAGAGTCGTGCCGAGAGAGAAAGGCAACATCTTACTGAGGCGCGTAGTTGGTGGCCGGATCACCGTAGGAGTAACTGACTTCAGGCCTTACTTCATATTCCGCTGGACAGTTAATCATAGGTTTGCTGTCTACCTTTTACACCTACGAAGACATAGGGGGCAACATTGGGAGAGGGGCGTCTCTAGGGTCCTGGAAGACCTCCAAACCTTCCCGTCAAACGGGTGGCGTCCTAGCCATAACATATCTGGGGGACGTTAGAAACTAGTAACATCTGGAACCAAAGAACGAGAGAGAGAAAGAAAGCTGTAGAGAACGAACGAACAAGAGCAGCAGTTGTGAGGACTATTCCGAATGCTCAGCAGGGTAGGACTACAACACACAGGCGCTATTGGTAGGCAACGATTTCCATCTGCGAGGGAAACTCTGGATGTGCCCATCGGACCGGCCGGTCTCTAATAGCCCGGTTGAACGTGCTCTGGACTGAGGATATTGAAGCCTTCAGTAAAGAGGTAAAGAGACTGCAACCTTGTGTCCTCGTTATTACCTGCACCTCACACCATCACCATCTACCTTACTGGGAAGCCCTGGGAACATACTTCACCTGTGGAAAGGTATACCATCCAGCTGCCATTCCATCACCCCAGCGGACCCCACAGCAGCGTCGGTCACCCTAACCGAACACCACAGGTGGCGTCACGAACCCCTGACAGACTGTACTATCACCTTTATTGGACGCCCCTTAGCAGGGTCACAACCAGGTCCAGCCACCGTGACAACCGCATAACTGAGCAGAAAGGACCGGTACCGAGTGACTCGTGGCCCTGTGTCTGGGGGCGATCCATCAGTGCTCTGCGGAACAGTTGCCAGACTTCTCCCTCTGGTCACAGCAATACATTTTCCTGTCTGTTTTGGTGCTGCCAATCTCCCCCCCAGCGCTGCTGGCCTTGCTCTGCATGCCAGCTTCCCAGGTTGGGTTGTGACTTCATTATTCATCACCTCGACTTCCACCACCGCACCCTGGTCCTCTTCTTAACTTTGTGACTTAACAGGAAGACTTAACGGCAACTGTGACTCATCATAATCTTCCTCTTTATCCCAAACTTGACATACCCAATCGTCAAGTTCTTGTGGCTCTAAGGTTTGTACCTCACTAAACATCATGTCTTCCGGTCCCTCTTGGAGCATGCAGGTTGAGAAGCCACGATCGAGAAATGATGTTGCAAAGAGCTCCTCGGAGTGTCCTAATGTGGAATCACTAGTCTCCTGGGACTCAACATGGCAGGAGGAAAGAAGATCAGGGTAAGGATTAAGTGATCCAGTGGTGACACTGGACCTTGTGGGAGACTGTGTTATACTGCCAAACCTGCTGGAACATTATCTGCTATCCAACTGACCAACTGTTCGCACTGATCTGGCTTCAGGAGTGGTGTTTCCTGCCTCCATGCAAAGTGGGACAGGAGCCTATGTGTCCTGGATGGGCGTGTTTTGTGTGCTTCAGCAACAGGCGTAGTGACACTTGCCCCATATCCTCAGTATCTGCGTGCACCATCATCAGTACTTCCACTTTCCCGTCCCTTAACGCACACCTTACACATTTTGTAATTGCTTGAAACCAAGTTTATTTTTAATAAAATAAAAAAAATGGTCGCCTGCAGCAATCAAAATAGTTTTGTGAGTTTACTCCACAGTAATGTAACAGAAACAATGCAAAAATGTATGGATAACAATCAAACTCAATCCAGAAAAATGTTTCAGTGCTTTTACTCAGTTTTAGAAATCACCAAAATGCAGTGGCGTAGGAAGGGGGGTGCGGGGGGGGCGGTCCGCCCCGGGCGGCACAATGCTGGGGGCGGCCGGCGCTGCAGGAGAAGATAAAAAAAAAAAAAAAAAAAAAGACGCCCCTTTAAATCTTCGGGCGGCGCCGTCCGCCGCCACGACCAGGGCCAGCTCCCCCCACCCCCGGGTCCCGCCCCCGCCCCCGCCCCCCGCTCTATACTCACCTCTCCTGGTTCCTGCGGCGCCGGCAGCTGCAGCGTCCTCTGACTCTGCGACGTCTCAGAGCAGAGGGCGCGATGACGTCACTACTGTGCGCGCCGCTCTGCCTCTCTGTCCTGAGCGTCGCAGAGCCGGAGAGACGCTGACTGCACCGGACCTGCGCTAGGAACGGGAGAGGTGAGGATTTTACTTTTTTTTTTTTTTCTTTATGTCTGACTGTCTGGGGCTGGGGCAATGCTGGACACACTGGGGCAATACTGGAGACCATGGGGCAGATTGCTGGACACACTGGGGCAGTACTGGAGACCATGGGGCAGAATGCTGGACACACTGGGGCAATACAGGAGACCATGGGGCAGATTGCTGGACACACTGGGGCAATACAGGAGACTATGGGGCAGATTGCTGGACACACTGGGGCAATACAGGAGACCATGGGGCAGATTGCTGGACACACTGGGGCAATACAGGAGACCATGGGGCAGATTGCTGGACACACTGGGGCAATACAGGAGACTATGGGGCAGATTGCTGGTCACACTGGGGCAATACTGGAGACCCTGGGGCAGATTGCTGGACACACTGGGGCAATACTGGAGACCCTGGGGCAGATTTCTGGACATACTGGGGCAATACTGGAGACCATGGGGCAGATTGCTGGACACACCGGGGCAATACTGGAGACCATGGGGCAGAATGCTGGACACACTGGGGCAATACAGGAGACCATGGGGCAGATTGCTGGACACACTGGGGCAATACTGGAGACCCTGGGGCAGATTGCTGGACACACTGGGGCAATACTGGAGACCCTGGGGCAGATTTCTGGACACATTGAGGCAATGCTGGAGACCCTGGGGCAGACTTCTGGACACACTGGGGCAATGCTGGACACTGGGGCAGATTGCTGGACACACTGGGGGTAATATACTGGACACACTGGGGCAATGCTGGACACTGGGGGTAATATGCTGGACACACTGGGGCAGACTGCTGGACACACTGGGGAAAGGCTGGACACTGGGGCAGATTGCTGGACACACTGAGGGCAGATTGCTGGACACACTGGGGGTAATATGCTGGACATACTGGGGCAGATTGCTGGACACACTGGGGGTAATATGCTGGACACACTGGGGCAGATTGCTGGACAACATGGGGGTAATATGCTGGACACACTGGGGCAGATTGCTGGACAACATGGGGGTAATATGCTGGACACACTGGGGGCAGGACTTGAGGCATGGGCAGAATGTAGATACGGGGCATGATTGGAGACACGGGGCAGGATTGGATCATGGGGCAGGACGGATACGATGGAGGCTGGTGGGGCAGGATGGGGAGATCATATGGGGTAGAATGGATACTCATGAGGGCAGGATACGACAACATATGGCTGGAGCCAGGAATGAGATAAACGGGGCCAGGGTGGGGAATATTATTACCATAGGGGATAATTAAGGGATATTATTACTGCAGTGATGTATTTATTTTATTTTTTGAGTATACTGTTTTAAATGGGGGGGCGGTCCTGTTACTGTGCAGAGTGACACTATATCACCTTTTTTTCTTCATGTGGTGTAATGTAGAAGTTGTGAAAAATTAAGTAATGTGTTCTGCAAGCGGAGCTCGAGATAACTGTGTTATTTCCTGCAGAAACGAGTCCTGGCTGGAAGGAATGATGGCGGTCTGTGCTGGATGAAAGATGAAGGACTTCACCTAGAGACGTCACTGGTGAGTCAGTGTTACCTATACACTGACACTATACACTGTATACTATATAGAGGTCCTGTGTATAATGTCACCAGTGATCTCTGTATTACCTCTACACAGACACTGCATACTAAGTACAGATCTCCTGTGAATACTGGCACTTATGGTGATAGTATTGTGGTTTTTTTTTTATTACTGATCAGTATTGTAGTATTCAGTCACTATGTGGTGGTAATATGTGGTCTGGAAATGGTGCGGTGGTATTTGTCCCTTGTATGTAGTATTATTCGGTCACTATGTGGCCTGGTCATGGTGTGGTGGTATTAAGTCACAGGTGTGGCATGTGGGGGTGACACCATTAGGCCCAGTTTAAGTTCTACAAAACAGGAAAACCATTATTGGTAACCTTTGTGTGTATTGAGCTGGGGGGGGGATGGGGGGGGGCGCCAAACTCAGGATCAGCCCCGGGCGGCAAAAGCTCTAGCTACGCCTCTGCCGAAATGTTCATAAACACTGTATGTCTGAGAAATGGAAGCCTACAAAATCATAATTTTTAAAAGCTTTTTTGAAGTTTTACAGATCACAGAATTGTTCGCAGACAACATAAAACTGTATGTCTGAGAAATGGAAAGGTACAACATTTTTTAAATCTTTTTAGCAGCTTTACAATAACAGAAATGTTAAGGCCACATAACACTGTATGTCTGAGAAATGGAAGCCTATAACATTTTTTAAAGATTTTTAGCAGTTTTGGAAATTACAGAATTGTTCACAGACCACTTAACATGTGTATTTCTGAGAAATAGAAGCCTACAAAATGTTTAAACGCTTTTGTTCACTTTTAGAAATCACAGAAATGTTTACAGACCATGTAGCACTATATGTCAGAGAAATGGAAGCTTACAAATTTTTTAAAAGCTTTTTAGCAGTTTTACAGATTACACTACGGAATAGTGTATATCTGAGAAATGTAGCCCAGGAAAATGTTTCAACAATTTTTTTTGGTGTGTTATATAACACAAAAAAGGATCTCAAAGCAAGTAATACTTAATGGATCAAAATATATTACATTTTTTCAGCCCCCACAAAAAACTGCGGCTATATATTTGCCAACGTACTGCACAGGCCTATCTCTCCTCTCTAGGTTAAATGCAGATTTTATGTGCCTCAAATGATTAGCCCTTAGATGGGCTGTTCATATGATGTCTCAGCTTGAGCACCAGTAACAACACTACAGGCCTCTGATTCATTATATGGCGAACACGGGCCTGGACAAACACTCTCTCCCTTCAATGGAAAGGGTCACAGAGCTGTGCAATCTGTGCATCAGTGTGACAAGCCGGCTGGCACGTGTCCTTTTATAATCCCTTATGATTTAAAACAGCCAGAAAAGATGGTTGCGGCATAACAGTGACAGATAGACAATCCCCGCATGCTTTTTGGCTACGTAATCAATACCAAAGATGTAAGGCGGAGATTTGAGTTTTAAATTGAGTACCGCCCACTACTCGCCAAGTAACGAGCACTTCCGCTCACCGTGATACTCAGGTGATAACCAAGTATCACATGTATCACCGAGCACGTTCGCTCATCCCTAATAGACATTGATATGGAAAGAAAACAATACAAAAAAATAAAGTAAATTAAACATACAAATGTGATATTACAAATAGCTAGTTTTTTTTATTAAAAAATTCCCATTAAAGGAGCACGGTATAAGTATTCCATAGTGTAACACCCCAAGAAGCCGGTTGTTACAGTGGTATTGCCTTCCTCATGGGGAGAGTGATGGCATGCCTGGAAGCGAGGAAGGATCCCTTTAACAGGTAGCATGTACATACAACACAGTTCTGACTCCAGGCCAAAAGGGGAGCTCTGATCCAGTTTGTGGGTGGCTTCCCTATATATTCTGGCTGGAGGAGGAGTTAGTTCAGTCAAGAGGAGAGCTGGAGCCGTGCTGACATGGTTCTGCAGCTCCTGACAGATCAGTCTGTCGGAGACTGTGAGGGATGAAGAAGCAAAGGAGAGGAAAAATACTGGGAGTGGAGCTGCGAGAGGGCTCACTACAGAAACAGTGCAAAAAAATGGAGTCTGGAAGTCCGAGATTGTGGGGGTAACTGTATGCCCCACAGCAGAAACTGGCAGGCAGGAGATTTCAAGTCAACTGTCTACCATTACACCCAAAGGCACAGCAGCATATAGGGTCCGAAGTCACCATGAGAAGGGACACCTGTAAAAAGGCTCGAGTTGCCTGCCATTTGCGTACTGTCCTACATATACGACAGAGAGAGATAGGACCTTGTGTGAAGCCTCAGGCAGCAAGGGACAAACACTACAGCGCAGTAAGGAAGGCTTCCAACCCCACCTGGCTAGGGGGATTCCGAATCGCTTCCAGGCTGGCCGGACCTCACCATCATCTGTTACCGGTACCCTGGACTGTGCATGCATACTACCAGTAAAAGGTAAAGAGACTGCACTCTTGTGTCCTCCACTTCTTTCTGGCACTACACCATCTATCATCCTTGCCACTACACCGGGAGCCCTGGGGACTAAGCTTCACCTGTGGGAAGCCATACCATCCCTGCTGCAATAACATAATCTCCAGTGGACCCCTTTAAGCAGTGACGGTCATCCCTGACCGAATACCACAGGTGGCGTTTAGACCCGTTGAAGCACCGAGTCGCGCAAAATGGCCATCGTCTTACACCAGCTCGCACATCCCAGCAACCTGTTCCTCTGGCCATAACATTTTAAAGTTTGAATAAAGGATGAAGTTTTAAGGACCGGTGAGTGCTATCTGCATTTTTCTTTTTTCTGCATATATTCTGTTTTGACATGAGCACCCGGAGTCCATAGAGGCACTCTCCATCCGGAAAGCATTCCATTCAGCATATGGTTGTCTGGCCCCACAGCAGTGCCGTCAAACGTCTTTTTCTTTTCTATGTGGATTGTTAACATATTTACTTTAACAGAAATATACTCCACGCAGGGAGATAAAACAGTTCAACAGGGGTAATGAGGGTAATATGAAATAGAGGATATGCGGGGTGGGGGTAATGCAGGTTCACAATAGCAGTAAAAGTTCTTAAGGTGCAACGTATTCGTTCACATGACTTCTAAATTGTAGAGTTCACGAAACAAGCAGTGGCACCAACAACGGTCAGCGCGGAGTTGATCCGGTGTAGTCCTGAAGAAAACAAAGAGCTGGGTCTTGGCGGCAGCGGTTATTCTCTAATGCCCTGTGCGGGGTCATTAGTCCAGGGGTAGTTGTGATGAGGGGTAAGGCACTGACCACAACAGTGTAGGGGCCCAACGTGGCCTGACAAATATGCACCGGGAGGTGAGGGTACAGTTCACGGTCACACATCCAGTGCTTCTCAGGCGGTATGCGTGCAGCAGTCACGGGCCCAGGGCATCTTGCACTTTGCTTTGCGGGGGCCAACGGGTGAATTGTGCGGCTCTGCTCACGGTCTCTGCGGGTGATGGCAGGGATATACGGGCGCTAGCCTGTGCGAATATGGTGCTCGGAGGACAGAGCACTCACATCCCCCTGCTGTGTGCTGTCTGTTCCCGCCAAGTTTGCCTGCTTCCGTGCGCTTTCTCTTTTTATCCTCAAACACGCCCCCTGCTGCCAAGTGCATAAGGTTGGTCCGGTTCTTTCAGCTTTCCCCCGGACAACAGGGGAGACAGCCCCGACAGTTCATGATCCGGCGCAAGAAAGGTACCCCCAGCCCGGTCCTTCTGCTTACACTAGTAATGGGCGCTTTACACCAACCACAGTTGTTAGAGGCAGGTACTGGCTGTAACACACAGCCAATACCTGCAATGTATGGGATGAGTTCACCTTGTGAGCCTGTGCCATACAGCCACTACCGACTTGTGCCATACATGTACAGCGGATGTTGGTACAGCATAGGACCAGAAGGACATCTGGCCAGATAAAAGTATTTTAGTATTTTATACATTTTTATAGGAACATGGTGGAACATAATTTTTTTTTTTAGTGAACAACCCTTTTAAGGGCCCTGAAATATAACTATGTATCACTGTCTAATGCGTATGCGCATAAAGTAATCAACTACATATTTATTAGTAATATAGTATATAGAAGCCTAAACGGCATTTTGAAGTTCCTGGTCCCATGCAAAATCAGTACCAGCTGCCGCTCAACTATCATCTGTGATTTACAAGATTGGTCTCCTCATAAGAAGGTCCTGTGGGCTCCTTTCATTATGTAGACCAGGTGCAGCTGCAGACAGGGGCATAACAATCGCGGTTGCAGAGATTACGACGGCAACCAAGCATATGCGGGTGGGGTCCTGTGCAGGTGAGTGGTCCACTGACGCCAGCAGAAACTTCAACTGGATGTGGGTCTTTGAACGCACAACCAGTTAAAGTGTTGTCACAACACAGCTGTCGGGTGACCCGGGACCAGGGGCTCCTTTTCCTAACACTAGGAGTCACCCTGGCTCACCCTGTTCCATGGGATACTTCAGATGGTCAAGATGCCGGGGCCTTCGCCCTTGCCTTATCTCCTAAGTTAGCCCTCCGTCTGTTCTCTTCCCCCACACAGGGAAGAGGGGGCGCTACTGTGCACCTCAGTAAACCAACCCGACAAAAAGGGCAACAAAGACAAGGTGTTCTGCCCATCTTAATGTGCAGAGAGTTAATTATCATGTTATTCAAGTTGTGGCCATTGGAGGTCATCAGTTGCCTACTTTTCATGTTGTTTACCAACCTTTCCCTCAAAGGTCAAATTAGAGTGGTATTCGACTCAAGTGCCAAATGCGAAGACGTGTCATTGAATGATGTCTTACTGTCGGGCCCAGACCTCAACAACAGACTTCTGGAAGTATTACTCTGTTTCCGTAGAGATTCAGTGGCATTTATGGCCGACATACAACAGATGTTCCACTGTTTTCTCATCAAAGAGGAACACAGAAACTACCTGAGGTTCTTCTGGTACCGTGACAACGACCCGGACGAGACATCGCAGAGTACCGGATGAGGGTACACATCTTTGGGAACAGTCCTTCCCCAGCGGTCGCAATCTACGGCCTCCGACAGTCTGCCAAAAAGGGTGAAGAAGAGTATGGCTCGGACGTCAGGTCCTTTGTGGAAAAGGATTTTTACGTGGATGACTGTTTGAAGTCCACACCGACAAGTGAGGCCGCAATCAGTCTACTAAAGAGGACTTGTGACATGCTCGCTCAGTCTAACCTAAGGTTACACAAGATTTCTTCCAACAGCCGAGAGTTGATGGAAGCCTTTCCCTCTGAAGACTATTCCAGTGATCTAAAGGATTTAGACCTCAGCATCGACCCCCTTCCTATGCAGCGGAGCCTTGGATTGCTGTGGGACCTGAAGACAGATACCTTCACCTTTCAGATCAGCAAGGATGAGAAACCCTTCACGCGCAGAGGAGTTCTTTCCTTCGTGAATAGTTTATACGACCCCTTGGGGTTCGTAGCTCCAGTAACCATCCAAGGAAAGCTGATGCTCAGGGACTTCACCCAAGACACTACTGATTGGGATGATCCACTTCCAGCGGGAAAGGCTGACCTGTGGGCAGAGTGGAGGAAGTCTCTTGAAGCCCTGACCAACCTTCGTGTGAAACGACCGTATGCTCCTGTGCCATCCACAGAGGTCAAAACGCAAACACTTTGTATTTTCTGTGATGCATCAGTCAAAGCGATTGCAGCAGTAGCGTACCTCAAATCCACAGACGTAAGCGGACAATGCCATATCGGGTTCGTTATGAGCCGGACGAAATTAGCGCCACTTCGTGAACACACGATACCCAGACTGGAACTCTGTGCTGCTGTCCTCGCAGTTGAGTTGGCCGAGCTGGTCTCGGATGCGATGGGCCTGAAGATCGGGGATGCAGAGTTCTACACCGATAGCAAGGTGGTACTGGGGTACATCTGTAACGAGACACGACGCTTCTACGTCTATGTCAGCAACCGGGTACTTCGGGTAAGAAGATCCACCGACCCTAATCAGTGGAACTACGTACCTACTCATCACAATCCTGTGGACCACGCGACTAGATCCGTTGCACCCAGTCATCTGAAGGACACTTCATGGTTCACAGGTCCTACCTCTTTGTACCGTTCGATGTCCCACATCAGCAGGCCTGAAACTTTCGAACTAGTGGGTCCAGACACAGATGAAGAGATCCGACCTCAAGTGCCTGCTCTACATACAGAGATTTCAAGCTGCCACCTCGAATCTCACCGGTTCAGCAGGTTCTCCACATGGAAGTCACTTGCTCGAGCTATAGCTTGTCTATTTCATGTAACCCAGTCCTACAAGACAGCACTTTCTAGTGATTCTGGAGATCCATCCATCCTTACTCCTGCAATGTTACTTACACAGAAAACCTGTGTCCCGAAAGCTCCACTCAGAGTATTCAATGACAAAGACCTCTACAGACGACAATGGAGGCAAGTACAAAGCGTGTCCAACGTCTTCTGGAATAGATGGAGGAAACAGTATCTCTCCACTCTGCAAAGCAGGACAAAGTGGCAGAAAGACCGCACAAACATTCAATCTGGCGATGTTGTACTCGTCAAAGACAGTCAGTCACATCGGAACGAGTGGCCACTCGGCCTAGTCATTAAGACCCTGCCCAGTAAAGATGGGAAAGTGCGGAAAGTAGAGGTCAGAGTGTGCAAGCTTGGAGAAAACAAAGTGTTCCTCAGACCCGTTACCGAGCTTGTATTATTATTTTCCCCAAAAGAACCTAATTGTGGCATCTGTTGACGCCAAGCGGGGAGTGTTCTGCCCATCTTAATGTGCAGAGAGTTAATTATCATGTTATTCAAGTTGTGGCCACTGGAGGTCATCAGTTGCCTACTTTTCATGTTGTTTACCAACCTTTCCCTCCTAAGAGCAATGTCTTATGGGTTAGTTCCGCCCACATTCTTCTTGTGAAGACAAGCTTCAGTAGCCATTTTTCCTGAGATCTGCAGAGAGGCACACGTGCTCCTGTCTCGCTTACTTTCTTACCCCTGTCCTAACAGATCTCGGTACGTTTGTAAAGGTTTAATGCATCTTATGTTTGTGTTAGTATTTAAGCCTTATGCAGCTCCTATAGTCAGATATAGTTAGGCAGATGTGCTTTGCAGCTTGCAGTTAGGTTAATGTGTACTCTGCATTTAGATAGATGCATTCTTGTATAGAATAGGGCAGTGCTGTTAGAATTACTGTGTAATGCACTCTGTATAATTCTTGCTGTTATGTCCCAGTTATTTATGTGATTGCACCCTGTATGTGCATATACTGAAATGCTGTTATTCTTTACAGTTTTTCACCAGTCATCCACTATGATCAGTCATCCACTATGATCAGTCATCCACTATGATTATTCACTGAACATCCACTTTGTACATCAACATCATTCACTATTCGATCATCTACTATGAACACTGTCCACCATTGTTGTTCAACGTTATAGTTTTGGTTATCATCACCCTAATAAATTAGACTTAAGCATCAACACAGTCTGTTTACTGGGATGTGGATGAAGGTTTAGCCGTATGTTGGAATCCACACAGCATCCTACGTGGAGGAAGACAGAACACAAGGGGTAACTGAAAACTCCACACACACAAAATATTCACTCACATATAACAGAGGAATCCACCAGGGTGTGTAGGAAAAAAAACAAAATAAGGAAGGATAAGGAATTATCAAGCATACAAACCAAACAACAGTCGCTTATAACTCCTCCAGCACTGCTTCTCATATCAACTTCTCTCTCTCCTTTAGTCATGCAGCAAAAGCTAACTCTGACGAGGATTAGTAATAGAGCCCAGATTATAAAGGGAAAAGGAGTGGCCAACCGAGCACAGCAGAGAACAGGGATTTCCAACATGGCCGATTAACCCCTGTTCTGCCAGAAGAAATAAACACGTTTAATAACATGGAGAAGTGCTTCTTCTCAGCTCCAGAGTAGTAGCCACCGCTTCTGCAGTCTTCTGGCTTCACTCCGTCGTGGTAACCCCGTGACAAGTCTATTGCGGCGCAAAGATCTGTTGGGTCCATGCGTGGCAATACACGGTGCCGTTCAATGGGGTCAGCAGCTGACATTGGCGTGCACGTGACTGGGGACGCCTGGCAGTGATGTCATGCTCTCCAATTGCTTGCTCGCTGAAGTCAGCTGCCGGCTTCAGAAGGTGTTTACAAGCGGTGGGGGAGCAGAAGGAAGGTAAGAAGAATTGTTTATTATTTCTATGCATTAATGAACAGTGTCCATGTACCAGCATGGGGTCCAGGATAAGTGAAATATTACTAGGATAAGGGACATATTACCAGGATGGGGATACTGTATATCAGGATGAGGTTCAGGATAAGTGACATATATATGGGATATATGGGGGATATGTCCCATACATATGCCCAGAATAGGGGATATATATACCAGGATGGAGGACATGGAGTGACTTGTAAAAGTATTCTCCTCCCTGCTACCTTACAACCTGGAATTTCACTACTTTTTTTGAGGGTTTTCATCAGTTCATGTAACATGAACATGCCTACAACTGTGAACATTTGATTTGCGTTTTGTTGTGAAGCAAAGAACTAATATTACAAAATAACTGAAAACTTCAGTGTGCACAACTATTCACACAATGAAGTCAGTACTTTGTAGAGCCTCCTTTTACGGCAATTAGAGCTGTAAGTTTCTTTGGATAAGTTTCTATGAGCTTTCCACATCTGGCCACTGGGATTTCTGCCCATTCCTCAAGGTAAAACTGCTCCAGCTCCTTCAAGTTAGATCGTTTCCTCTGGGAAACAGCAAATCTTGCTCCTCGGACTCAAGTTATGCCAATGACTGCAGATTTTTAATTTCTTCTCATTTTCACAATATGAAAGGACTTATTTCTAGTATAAAAAAAAACCTTGTGAGATAAATAAAATATCACAAAAAATGAAAGTAAGCCCTGGGGATTTACATCTTCTTGATGCTGGCTAATCGCCTCAAGACTGCCAAGTTTAGGTCTTCATTTAGATAATGGGATTATGTGCTTCTATTAGAAATGGGCATCTGCCTGACCCGCAATTACATTACTCAGGCCTGAGACACTAAATTATAAATGATATGAAATCACTTTCCTCTGAGGACTTTTTGCAGTGAATGAAGAAAAATGGGATCCAGGTCACAATATAGAACAGAATATGGGTTGTGAACGCACATTAAAGAGGACTTCTCACCAGCGCAAAAGTGCCCAGTTTTAGCTCCTATGTTATTCCTGCTGCTTCCCTGAATTTTCTATTTTTGGTTTCTTTTTTTTAAATCCACCATACTAGAGGTATAAGCCTTTTCGGTTTAGCACACCTCCCTCTTTCACAAACTATATCGTTACTGCTTACTAAATATCTGAAGGCTAGTGCAGCGCCCCAGGGTCCTGGTCGTTGCAGTAATATCATTCTCCTCTAGGGGGGAGTGATGTTACGTTGGAAGGCAATAAAGGAGATCTCTTTACCAGGTAACACAAACACACAACACATTTCATACTCCAGTCCACCAGGGGGAGATATGCTCCTATTTATTAGGGCAATCTTCACACTTAGGTAAAACTGGTGGCCTGGATAGGAAGTTAGGCGGTTGCTAGCTGAGTTTGGCTCAGGTAGTTGGTCCCAGACAGGGGTGGGAGCCTGTCAGAGGCTGAAACAGAGGGACATGGAGCTGCGCCTGCCCTGAGTGCGGCAGTTCCTAAGAAAGGACACGAAAAGAGAACTGTATTGTAGAGAATGAGAAGAAGTCATAGCAAAAGGAGTAAAAACCAGAAGGAGTTCTGCCCTGCACAGGCTGCCTCCTTCTGAGGCGCAGGATCCCGGTAGCCGGAACACCGTGGGAGCAACAGTCCTTTATGCCTTGCTCCAGAGACCGGCAGGACAGCTAATTGCAAGTTACTGATCCGCTCCATACCCAGGAGGCAAGGTGGCACCCAAGAGAGGCCGGGGCATGATAGAGTCCCTGTAAAAAGCCTCAAGCCACCGGTCATACGAATTTATCCTATCCATCTGGGGGACAGAGGGAGAGACATAACATCTGCAACATCTACAACAGTTGTGAGGACCTTATTAGAGGCTTAGCAGTAAGGTACTACAACACACAGCGCTAGAGGAAGGCTACTGATTTCTACCTGGATACGCGGACTCTGGATTTGCCTCCAAACCGGCCAGACTCTGCCTGCCTTGTGATCTAGTGATCTGGACTGTGGATGCTGAAGCCTTCAGTAAAAGGTAAAGCGACTGCAATCTTGTGTCCTCGTTATTCACTGCACCTCACACCATCCACCATCTACACACTGGGAAGCCCTGGGGACATACTTCACCTGTGGGAAGGTATACCATCTAGCTGCCATAACATCACCCCAGCGGACCCCTTAAAGCAACATCGGTCACCCTGACCGAATACCACAGGTGGCATCACGAACATATCCCTTTAAAGACCTTTCCCCCTTTTACAACGGACGTCCCAGGGCCACGGACCGGGTCAGCCACTGTGACATCCCCCCAAGAACCGAAGAACCCGGTAGCGAGTACCCCACTGCTCTTGGGGGCGATCTACTAGGGCTCGGCACCACAGTAAAAGAAACCATGAGGAGTAGTCAATTGGATCTCTCTACTATTTGCAGATTACTACACTCATTTTCTTCATTGATGCCGTTGGAGAACAACATTTCTGTCTGAAGTATTTTTAGCTAGGAGTTTTAGCCTACTGTCCTAAATCACCCTAATATGGCTGCTGCATTCCTTGCCTTGGCTTTTATACAGCCTATTATAGTTACTTCAGATTGGCTGCACTATACCATGTGATATGATAGCTGCAACGCATTATAGGGTAGCCAGCACGACTGCACCTAAGGTCATGTAAAGTTTCTGTGGCTGATACATTCTTTTACAAAGCCTAAAATCAATGGTGTAACTAGAGTCCGATGGGCTCAGATGTGACACAATACACTTCAACTGGATAGACGTCCGAGGACACACATCCAGTTGAAGTTTCTGCTGGCGTCGACGGAGCGCTCACAAGCATGGGCCCGGTCGTTGTTGCGACCACTGCGACCGTGGTTATGACATCTGTGACTGTGGCTGTTATGCCCCTGTGTAAAGTGACAGCAGGCATTTTTTTCTAGTATTGGCGCAAATCAAATCGTAAATTGTTTGAATTTGCTGGCACTACCGAATTTCACAGTGTTCAACACAAATTTGATTCACATCGAATCGATTCGCTCATCTCTAGTTCCTGAAAAGTTGTCAAGTGAACTATTAAACCAACAGTGAGCATTACAGCCATTCCAGGAACATTTTAATGACTATATAAAAGCACACAAAGCAATGAATGTGCTCGGTCTCCAAGTTCTATGTCACTTTGTAACAACGTTAAAAAATATCTATTCATTTCGTGCATCACTAAACAATAGATGTAACGCCAAGTGAAGTATGAAATAATTATATATGGAGAGTGATTACCCTCAGATACATACAGAAACACACAAAGCTGAGCAGAAGTAATGCGACAATAGAGCCATTTACCGTACGTGAAGCGGCAATCTGTAGGAGGGAGATTTATATGTTCAAAGTTCATGGCACACAGTCATATATATATATATATATATATATATGTATATACACACAGATATATACAGTGGGTGAAAAAAGTAGTGAACACGTCACCAATTTTCTAAGTAAATATATTTCTAAAGGTGATATTGACATGAAACTCTAAGCAGATGTAAGGAGCAATGTATCCAATCCACACACAGGCAAGCATAAATTAAAGGTAATCAGTCACCCCCTCGGGACGTATATGACCTATTAATATTGGCATACAGGTAATAGAAATGTTACATTAGTCCTACATGTATGCCTCAAAATAATGGTCTTGTTGCTGAGAAATGTTATATTTTGTCTTCATGTTAATGATTTCTTCTAGGCTCCGAGGCGTGCGGTGGCTGGAAGAAATCCCTGTCTCCTGTCCTCACTATAATAATACCCACTTCCCATCAGCGTCAGTTACAACCCTGGAATCCCACGTCTGCACCCTACACTCCCTCAGAAATACATACCTCATCCTCCCTACTATGGGCACTGCATTCAGGGATCTTCTGCACAAGCGTCAGCGAGTCACTCGCTAGGAACCATGTGCACATGGCGATGACTATGCAGCGAGGATGTAGGTAGAGCACCTTATCGGTGCGCACGCCGGTGGTCACTGGAGTGGAAGTCACCGTTGCCTGTGTAGAAGATCCCTTAATGCAGTGCCCACAGAAGGTAGGATAAGGTATGCACTTCTGAGGGAGTGCAGGGCGCCATAACTGACGTGCATGGGGGGGGGGTGTAGTATTACAATGAGGAGAGGAGGCAGAGATTTCTTCCAGGCACCGCACGCCCCAGAGCATGGAAGAAATCGTTAATGAAAAGAAAGAATATAACATTTCTCAGCAACAAAACCATTAATATGACGCATAAAGGTAGGACTAGCTTAGCATTTCTACTACCTGTATGCCCATATTAATACGGTAGGTCATATACTTCCCAGGGGATGACAGATTCCCTTTAAGTTATAAGAATGATAAATTGTGAGAGGAAGAAATAATTCCCCTGAAGAGCCCTGACCATAGTGAGGAAATACTGCTATCTGCTGACCCGGTGCAATCAGATGGAACCAATTTGTACTGGAAGAATTGCACGGAGAGCAACTTCATGTGCTGGACCTTGTCAGGTGACTCGCAGGGCAGCGTCCCAGGATATAAAATCTCTGCTCACCAAACCACAGGCAGATTTGTCGCCAAGAGAGAGAGAAAGAAGCAGATATGGACCAGGGATGGTACTGAGGCCAGCTTGACAGGCCTCAGTGGGAAGTCTGTGCTTCCAGTGTGCCGGTCACCCCCTGACAAGAATCAGACTATATCCCGGAAGACTCACAATTCCATCTGTGTCAGTAAAGACCAGGACCTGTGCCCTACGCAAGTCAAGACCCAGAGACAAGACGTTGCCTGTCAAGAGCCAAGCCATAATTCTCTCCACTTCTGGACTAGAGAGGCATGCTTGCGATTGAGGAGAGACAGCATGAATGACCAGGGTTGTCACTTCTAGTTTTAACATACGGTACCGGGGCTGGCTGGGGTCAACGAAAACAGATTGGGAGTGGGCTTGTTGGTTCGTGGAAAGCTTTAACGAGCCTCATCACATGACAGGATAAGAGCCAAACCAGATCTCAATTTGCAGACACTGTGTTTCGGGGTAATGCCCCTCGTCAGTGCAAAGTGGAGATCTGGTTTGGCTGACAGAGAGGCGTCAGACTGGGATCCAAGAAGTATTGTTTCGGGTCTTTAAGGAGGGATGCAAGTTGTTTTTTGAATTGCATCCCAAGGCCTCTGGAAATGAAAGGCAGAGGGTGGGGGTCGTAATGTCCTTGTTATGGTGGGCTCCACAGGCATGGGCTTTCTCTCTCTCTTCCTCTGCTCCTTAACGTACAGTATGTCTGTGAACCTGTTCTTTGAGGCTTTGGGGCACATTTATGATGTGCCTGATAGAGTCCCTCTGGCAGAGGGTTTTGTGATGAGTGTGACACAGGGAAGGCACTCCGCTAAATGATTCTGGTCATAGTTTAGGCATTGGGCAGCCGAAGTATCTTGGAACAACGATGCCCTGAGGTGGTTGTTCCGCAGAGGCCTGTCTGACTGTTTATAGGACGCTCTGGCATTACATCCTCCTCCTGATACCCTGGAGGATGCCATGACACAGGCGGTCCGTTTGTATCAGAGACTCTGTGCTAGAGGAGTGATGCAACAAGAGACTCTCTTGTACTACAAATAGTGTGACACTACACCCGTACCTGAGCCCATGGAGATTTGGGCTATCTCTTCAGTGAAAGCGTCGGAAAACGACTGAGTCTGGGCAACAATCGAGGAGGTTGTCCAGACTCCAAGGTACATTTTTCCTCGCTTGCTAAAATTGTGCTCCAGGTGGAATTGGAACTTGCCGGTGATCCTGTCGTGACCACCGCCTTTGTTGACTGCGGTTCCTCCATTAATCTGATTTATGCCCAAGTTCTGACACATAATAAGATAGGGACAGTCAGGCTGAAAGACCCTGTTAAAATGATGGCTGTTGATTCGTCCCCTCTTACCCGGGATGGCATTTGTTTCATGACTGATGTCTTTTCTCTGAAAGTGGGTTCCACTCACGTGGAAAGATTAAGTTGTTTCATTATGAATAATCTGCCTGCAGGACTGTTACTGGGGATGCCCTGGCTGCAACGCCACAATCCTGTCATTGATTGGGTGATGGGGAAGATCACTAAATGGGGATGTAAGGATAATGGTTCATGTTGTAACCTGGGACCTTTTGTCAACCCGGTAAAATCTGTATCTGTGTCATCTGTTGGTCTGGAGGGCGGTCCGTATGTATCGGAGACTCCGTGCTAGAGGAGTGATGCAACAAGAGACTCTCTTGTACTACATATAGTGTGACACTACACCCGTACCTGACCCATGGAGATTTGGGCTATCTCTTCAGTGAAACTGTCAGAAAACGACTGAGTCTGGGCAACAATCGAGGAGGTTGTCCAGACTCCAAGGTACATTTTTCCTCGCTTGCTAAAATTGTGCTCCAGGTGGAATTGGAACTTGCCAGTGATCCTGTCGTGTCAACCTGGTAAAATCTGTATCTGTGTCATCTGTTGGTCTGGAGGGTATTCCGGGAATACCTTAAGGATTTCAAAGCCGTGTTCTCCGAAAGTGAGGCTGAGGCGCTTCCACCACATCGACCTTTTGATTGTGCCATTGATTTAGCCCCAGGAGCCAAATTACCCAAGACTCGTCTGTTTAATTTGTCCGGGCCTGAGCACCAAGCCATGAAAGAGTACATCTCAGAGAGCCTCCGCAAGGAGCATATTCGGCCTTCTGTCTCACCTGTGGCAGCAGGGCTTTTCTTTGTAAAGTAAAAAGGGTGGTGGTTTGCGGTCATGCTTTGACTTTTGGGAACTGAACAAAATTACTGTAAAGAACATGTACCCTCTCCCTCTGATTACCGATTTATCCAACCAACTCACGTGGGCCAAATGGTTCTCTAAGCTCGATTTACGTGGGCTTATAACCTTATTAGAGTCCGGGAGGGGGAGGAATGGAAAACAGCATTCCTGATGACCGAGGGTCTGTTTGAAAACCTAGTAATGCCTTTCGGTCTCACTAATGCCCCTGCTGTTTTCCAGAATTGTATTAATGTTATTTTTTCTGACCTAATTGGGCGTTATGTAGTCATCTACCTGGATGGCATTCTGATCTACTTAGAGGGCAGTCAGTCTCATTTACACCATCTGTGTATGGTTCTCAGGAGACTCAGGGAGAACCACTTATATGCTAAACTGGAGAAATGCTCGTTCTTTGTGCAGGAACTGTCTTTTCTGGGATTAATTATATCAGGGGAGGGGTTCCACATGGATCCTGGGAAGGTTCAGGCCATTATGGATTGGGTGTAGCCTCATGACCTAAAGGGGTTGCAGCGATTCCTGGGCTTCGCTAATTTCTATAGGAAGTTCATTAAAGGGTTTTCGCAGGTGGTGAAACTCTTGACGGACCTCACTCTCAACGGGGCAGATGTAAAAAATTGGTCCGTGGTTGCAAAAAATTCCTTCCTGACATTGAAGAAATGTTTTACTTCAGCCCCTGTGTTGGTACAACCCGATCCGTCGAGACCTTTTATTCTAGAGGTCGATGCTTTTGAGGTGGTGGTGGGGGCAGTGTTTTCCCAGGACCCTCCCACCCTCACTAACCTCAAACCCTGCACCTTTTTCTCTAAAAAATTCTCTTCGGCTGAGAGAAATTATGACGTCGGCAACAAGGAATTCTTGGTGGTTAAATTAGCCTTTGAAGAATGGAGGTATTTTTTGGAGGGAGCCAGGCAACCCATTAAGGTCATCACTGATCATAAAAATTTGGCCTATATTGAGTCCGCTACGTGATGGACTCCCAGACAGGCTCGGTGGGCACTTTTTTTTCTCAATTTCATTTTACCATTATGTTCCAACCAGGGTCTAAAAATGTAAAGGTGGATGCCTTATCCCAAAGTTTTGATTCTGTGTCCCCTCCAGAACCTCCTTCCTACATTCTTCAACCAGGAGTGGTTTTGGCAGAAGTCTCATCTGAGTTACAGAGAGAGATTCTGGAAGCACAAGCATGTGCTCCCAGGAAGAAACCCCCTGATAAATTGTTTGTACCTGAATACTTCCGTCTCACACTCCTGCAGGAGTTTCATGATGCTGTGTTAAGTGCACACCCTGGAATTCCAGCTACCCGTGGGGGCAGTGGCTAGGGGTTTTCGGTGGCCTTCTATGGTTGCTGATATCAAAAAGTTTGTGAATACTTGTTGGTAGGGTTGAGCGAAACGGATCGGACAAATTCAAAAATCGCCGACTTTCGGCAAAGTCGGGTTTCATGAAACCTGACCTGATCCTAGTGTGGGATCGGCCATGAGGTCGGCGATCTTCGCGCCAAAGTCGCGTTTCGTATGACGCATTCAGTGCCATTTTTCAGCCAATGAAGGAGGACGCAGAGTGTGGGCAGCGTGATGACCTAGGTCTCGGTCCCCACCATCTTAGAGAAGGGCATGACAGTGATTGGCTTGCTTTTTGCAGCGTCACAGGAGCTATAAAGGGGCGTTCCCGCCGACCGCCATCTTACTTCTGCCAATCGTAGCATAGGGAGAGGTTGCCGCAGCTTCATCAGAAGAAGGGATATAGTTAAGGAGGGAAGATTAACCCCGAAACTGCTTGTGCTGTAGCGATTTCCACTGTCCAACACCACCTTTTGTTTGCAGGGACAGTGGAGGCTACTTTTTTTTTCCTCAGCTCTGTAGCTTATTAGGCTGCCTGTAAGGCTCCCTGATAGCTGCATTGCTGTTTGGACGCTGCTGTGCAAACCAACTGCTTTTTTAAAAGCAAAAATCCTGTTGATCCTTTCTGCACAGTTATCTTGTTTATTTGTCCACACTTTTGTGTGCAGCAGTCCTTTTTATTGTTGCCATACTTTTCCTGAGATCATTGTAGGGAGATTGAAATTGTACTACATTCCTTGTATTTTTTCATATATCTTCCAGCCACTTTCTGCCACTTAGATTGAGTTGTATTATACACTGGGCCTGAGTTTTGATTCAGTCTCCCCCCCAAAAAGGGAGTTTCAAATTCTCACAAAGTGGATCTACTGCAGTCCTGTTAGTTTGGTGTATGTCAGCCAGCCACTTTCTGCCACTTAGATTGCGTTGTTATATACACTGGGCCTAAGTTGTGGTTCAGTCTCCCCAAAAAAGGGGAGATTCAAATTGTCACAAAGTGGATATACTTGTGTACTGTTAGTTTGTCGTATATCAGCCAGCCACTTTCTGCCACTTACATTGTGTTGTTTTTTGCACAGGGCCTGATTTTTTGTTCAGTCTCCCCCAAAAAAAGGGAGATTTAAAATCTCAACACGTTTATATACACCTTCTACCTTGCTTTACAGTAACATATAACGGTTGTTATTTTGGTTAAATTTTCCAAAAAATTAGGAAGTCAGGTGGAAAAGGCCGTGGGCGATGGTTGCCAGCTGGTGCTGATGGTGGTGGTGGTGCATCTGGTGGTAGTGGCAAAAGCACAATAGCACCTAAGGCTGGAGGTGTTGAGCCAGCATCATCGTCTGGTTACACAAGGCCTCGAAGGCTCCCTTATCTGGGAGTAGGAAAACGGCTTTTAAAGCCAGAGCAGCAGGAAAAAGTTTTGGCTTTCCTTGCTGCCTCTGCCTCTAGCTCTTTCGCCTCCTCTTCAGAAAGTTCCAAATATAAAAGCAGCAAGTCGTCAGTGGATGCTCCCGGTCAGGAACAAGTTGCTTCCTTGTGTCCTTCACCCAAACCAAAAGTGAAGGATGCGTCAGGCGACACTACAGGTTACTCAATGGAGCTCTTTACACATACCATGCCTGGGTTAGAACGGCAAATTGTTAACTGCCCATTACAAGATGAATCGGACATGGAGTGCACTGATGCACAGCCACAGCTAGATTATAATGCTGTTCCATTGACTCAGATCACTACATTGCCCTCGCAGTGTACTGAGCCAGAATCTGACCCTGATGAGACTTTGGTGCCCCGTCCCGAACGCTATAGCACCTTACACGGTGACACAGAGGAAGGTGCACATAACATTGAAGAGGAGGTGATAGATGACCCAGTTGTTGACCCAGATTGGCAGCCATTGGGGGAAGAGGGTGCCGCTGCCAGTAGCTCTGAAGCGGAGGAGGATGATCAGCAGCAGCCATCTACATCACAATAGCTGTCATCTGGCAGGCCCGTATCAGGCCAAAAACGTTTGTCAAAAACAAAAACAGTTTTAGGACAGCGTGGCCATTCGGTGAAAGTAGCACAGCGTGCAATGCCTGAAAAGGTATTCCATAGTAGGAAGAGTGCAGTGTGGCAATTTTTTAACCAAGATCCGAATGATCAGTCAAAAGTTATCTGTAAGAAATGCTCAAAGACGTTTAGCAGAGGGAAGAATCTTCAAAATTTAAATACAACGTGCATACTTAGACATTTAACCAGCATGCACTTGCAAGCCTGGACTAACTACCAAACGTCCCGTACCGTTGGTGCACCTGCTCAGAATGAAGGTAGTCAGCAACGCTACAATGCTTCCCTCACTGTAAGCCCACCGGTTAGGACACCACCAGCAGCAAATGTGGAGGTATTGTCGCAAGGCCAAAGCAGTCAGGGAATCACAAGGTTCTTGGTAGGAAACACTGTATGTAGGCCAACATCGAGAATACCATCACCAACCCAGTTTCCAGCCCTGCTCCTGAAGGTGCGAAGATTTTGCTCGCACATCCGCCGGTCGCCCGTACACTCCAGCCATACGCTGAACCATCAGCGATCGCTGAATCTTCCCCAGCACCGCCTAATATTCGACGTTGCAACAAGGTGGAACTCCACACTGCACATGGTTCAGAGGCTGTGCGAACAGAGGCGTCCTGTAATTAATTTGTGGGAGGATACACATACACGGGCAGGCAGTTGGATGGCAGACATGGAGTTGTCTGGTGTGCAGTGGTCGAAGCTCCAAGACCTCTGTCAAGTCCTTCAGTGTTTTGAGGAATGCACACGGCTGGTAAGTGCAGACGACGCCATCATAGGCATGAGCATCCCACTAATGCGTCTGCTGATGCAAAGTTTGACGCACATTAAGGAGCTGGCGTCTGCAGCCGAGGAGGAGGGAAGCCTTGATGACAGTCAGCCATTGTCTGCTCAGGGAACTCTCCTGGACGAGGTGGTGGACGAAGAGGAGGAGGATGATGGGGATGAATATTTATGGGAGGAGGATGCTTCTCAGGGGGCAATAGAAACTGGTGGCGTTGCAAGGTCAGGTACAGGGATTTTGCGGGACACAAGTGATGTAGATTTGCAAGAAAGTGCTCCTCAACCCAGCACAAGCAGTGAATTGACACCTGGAACATTGGCCCACATGACTGAGTATGCCTTGCGTATCCTAAAAAGGGACCCCTGCATTATCAAAATGATGACTGATGATGATTACTGGTTGGCCTGCCTCCTGGATCCACGATATAAAGGAAAATTACAAAATATCATGCCACATGAGAACGTTGAGCAAATATTGGCTACCAAACAAGCAACTCTTGTAGACCGCTTGGTTCAGGCATTCCCAGCACACAGCGGCGGTGATGGTTCTCACACGAGCCATAGGGGGCAACATGGCAGAGGTGTTAGCGGTGCACAAATCCAAAGTGGTGTTGGACAGAGGGGTTTTATGACCAGGTTGTGGAGTGATTTTGCAATGACCGCTGACACGACAGGTAGTGCTGCATCGATTCAAAGTGGTAGGAGACAGCATTTGTCCAGTATGGTTACGAACTACGGTACTTTTCCTCCCTTATCAATGTTCTCCCTCAAAAGTCATTCCTCTTTGATTACTGGGCATCTAAAATAGACATATGGCCTGATTTGGCAGAATATGCATTACAGGAGCTCGTTTGCCCTGCTTCTAGTGTGCTATCAGAAAGAGTCTTCAGTGCTGCTGGTTGAATACTGACCGAAAAAAGGACACTTCTGGCTACCCAAAATGTTGATGATCTAACCTTCATTAAAATGAACCAATCATGGATTTCAAATTATTTTGCCCCACCTTCCCCTGCTGACACGTCTGCTTGTCTGAAAAATGTCTTGATTTTGGCCTCCTCTTACTGACTTCTCCATTTCCTCCATTTGCAGCTGCTGAATGTCCGCCATAGGCCATTTTTATATCTCCCTAAATGGGCTGACTCCCCCCACAGGGCCGTGGTCACCACCTGGCGCAAGCACCCGTGCGAGTGCCGTTTGCCTGGACAGGTGGGTGCGGCCACTCTTGGGCGACGGCACTGGCACAGGGTCCCTCATAGTACAATGAAGTGTCTCTGACGGTGGTGGTGCACAACCAACGTCAGACACACCATCGTAATATGAGGGGCCCTGTGCCAGGACCGCCGCCCACGAGAGAGTGTATCCCCCCAGCTCGAACAGTGCTCTACCACTTGCAATACTTACCTCTCCCTGCTCCACCACTGTGCAATCTGTGCTGTTAAATCCTTCAATGGCACTGCCAATACAAATTTGTTGAAATGATAGATGATAGTTAAAATATACAGGGGCGCTGGCCTCCATTTAGACCAGTTAATACTTTGCGCCTACTACTACTGTCTGCTACTCAGCAGAGGAGCCCACCCCAGTACCTTTCTATGCCGCCTGTTTAGTCCTGTTACCAATTTTGAACTGCTTTTAGCCTACTTTTGTATTTGGGCCTACTAACTGTGTCTGCGCCACTCATTACAATTGTCCTCCACAGAACAAAGCTATGCCGCCTGTTTAGTCCTGTTACCAATTTTGAACTGCATTTAGCCTACTTTTTTATTTTGGGCCTACTAACTGTGTCTGCGCCACTCATTACAATTGTCCTCCACAGAACAAAGCTATGCCGCCTGTTTAGTCCTGTTACCAATTTTGAACTGCATTTAGCGTACTTTTGTATTTGGGCCTATATCTGTGTTTCCTCCTCATCCTGCCCATTGCCCAGCCACTGCTAGATGAGTTTGCTGGTACATTGACCCAGACCACTACATTCCCCTTGCACTCTACATAGCCTGAATCTGACCCTGCTAAAAGTCAGGTTCCCCTTCTCGCATACTATACCACCTTTCACGGGGACAAAGAGGAAGGTGCAGATGAAAGTGCAGGTTCCTTCATCAGGTGGAGGGGCATACTCATTGGCACTGGCACAGGGCCCCTCATAGTATGCAAAAGTGTCTCTGGCAGTGGGAGGTGCCACCCGCCGTCAAACACACCGCCGTACTATGAGGGGCCCTGTGCCAGTGCCAACTAGTAGGCACCTCCTGCTTGCTCAGGATCACAGCACTTGCAAAGTTGAAATACTTACCTCTTCCTGCTCCACCGTCGTGACGTATTCTGCATTTCCTGGGCCCACGAAAATCTTGAGCCAGCCCCACCCCCCACAACTTTAGCCAAATGACCCCGTTTTCAATGCCTAACTATTATTATGAAGTAAATTAAGATTGACAAGCTTAAGAAATAAAAATTTTTTTTTTTTTAGCATTAAAATGGGCACTATATGTGTTTTCCTGTCCTCCATTCACTGCCGACTTTGATTCCCCATTGACTTGTATTGGGTTTTGTGTTTCGGTCGGCCCCCAACTTTTCGCAATAATCGCCCGATTTCACCCAACCCGACTTTTGAGAAAGTCTGTGTTAGGAGTCGAGTTTCCTCTGCTGCACAGGGGGAATCTCGATCCGTGTCTGCTGCGGTCTCCCATTCTGCATCGGCCACAGTGGAGCCTGCTCAGTGGAGACATCGCTCCCAGAGTCTCACTGAGACTGATACTGTGCAAAGGGTTACTGCTGCCTCTCCAGGCTCTGCTATTGTACCCTGCACTTATCTGCGGCGAGCAGGCTTTTCTGGGACTAAGTCCTGCTTTGCACACACTGAGCATGCCCAGGGCAAGATCTCTCAGTGGAGATCTAGGGTCACATGCTCAGGTACTGCAGCAACTTCCATTGGTCCTTCTTGGAAGGTCCTGTAGATGCTAGGACTAGGTGCTAGGACTAAGTCCTGCTTTGCACACTGAACATGCCCAGGGCAAGATCACTCAGTGGAGATCTAGGGTCACATGCTCAGGTACTGCAGCAACTCCATTGGTCCTTCTTTGAAAGGTCCTGTACGTGCTGCAACTATTTAAGGCTCGCATGGCAGCACAGCCATGTGCTAGTATCTTCTTGTGTTACGTGCTTTGCGCCAGTGTGGTCATGTGTTTGTATGTGTTCAGGGACCCGGCTGAAATAAGCCCCTAGAATGCTGGCACCTCCGGCGAGGAGATTGTGTTTATGTGTGTTCAGGGACCCGGCTGAAATAAGCCCCTAGAATGCTGGCTCCTTCGGCGAGGAGTTTTGTGTGCATGCATGGCCACTGACTGCTCTCATTTGGGTAGTTAGCCTGTGCCTCTGTGAAAGTCAAACAGGGCACAGAGCCTTGCCTTCTCGGCTGCTCTGTGAAGCTAACAGAGCTGGTTCATACCGCCATATAGTGCCGCCATTTCCTTAGCAGCAGGTTCTTTCCTGCACGGTGGATCCTGGGTTGCGAACGCACCAATCTCACGTAATAAATATATTCGGTGCTTTCCGCCAACCCTAACAGTCGGGTTTTGCGAAACCCGACTCGATCCTAAAAAAGTAAAAGTCACTCAACTCTACTTGTTGGGTATGTGCTTGCTCTAAATGCTCTCAGGTCCGGCCGGCCAGGGACGGATAAGGGCCGGCCTTTGCCAATTCCGGATAAGCCATGGACACATCTGTCCATGGACTTTATCGCTAATCTTCCTCTTTCCGAGGGCAACTCAGTAGTATGGATGGTGGTTGATAGGTTTTCTAAAGAAGCCCATTTTGTACCGTTACCCACGTTTCCGGCTGCTGAAACCTTGGCCCACCTATTTATACAGCACATAGTTAGGTTCAGGGCTGGACTGGCCATCTGGCAATTCTGGCAAATGCCAGAAGGGCCTGTCTGGTCGTGGGACACCTTGTCTGCTACGTTGTTAACAGAATTGGTGTTCCCAAGAAACCCATACTGTTAAGAGTTGTGATGGAGCACAAAGTTGCTGACTCCATCACTTACAGCTAACATAGAAAAAACTCAGAAAAAATACATACCATGAGATACGGCCTTCCCAAAACCCTGTCTGATGACAAATGCACACATGGCAGGATGCAGCAGGCCTCCACTGATAAAGGCTAGGAGTGGCACAGGTGCAAACTACTTGATAAAAACAGCCACCCCAACCAACCATTGCAGGGTTTGGCTGCCTAGCAGAAAAAATGCACATTGATAAAGCTCACATAGGACGCCAGTCACACTGATAGGTGTGGTGCACAGTGTCTGGTATGCAACCTATTAATGACGCCCCTTGTATTAACAGGCGGGCTGCCCAGCACTATAATATGCATAACACAGTGACAGACGCCCCAGAAAAACCTAGCCAACATAAAGAGGCCTGGCTACATCCTGCAAAAAAGGATATGATATAGTGCAAAAAAATGCATGCGTATGATAAACACATACACTATATGAGGTATTGGTTTAATATTTTGGCCAAAATAAAGCAAGCCCGCAACCCAACGTCAAGGGTCCCCATAATATTGCGGGTCCTACCACTAATATCAAAAACAGCTAACATAGAAAAAACTCAGAAAAAATACATACCATGAGATACGGCCTTCCCAAAACCCTGTCTGATGACAAATGCAGAAAAAATGCACATTGATAT
Organism: Ranitomeya imitator; assembly: GCF_032444005.1. Classification (NCBI taxonomy): domain Eukaryota; kingdom Metazoa; phylum Chordata; class Amphibia; order Anura; family Dendrobatidae; genus Ranitomeya; species Ranitomeya imitator. Next base: position 651,798,038 of record NC_091286.1, read on the forward strand.
AACTCACAAAGGACGCCAGTCACACTGTGCACCACACCTATCAGTGTGACTGGCGTCCTATGTGAGTTATATCAATGTGTATTTTTTCTGCATTTGTCATCAGACAGGGTTTTGGGAAGGCCGTATCTCATGGTATGACTCCATCACTTACCCCAGCATGCCATGGGTCTCATTAGAAATATTGGTCTTGTAGTAAATCTTCCTTTCCTCCATCCATGGTAACATTAAGAAAATGCAAAAACACCCTAACGAAGGTAGAAACTATAAATTAGTTATAAACAATTCATTATATAAATCAGTGATAACAGCTACCATTGGTGTTAAAGCAAAAGATTAAAAAGTGCAACCACTCACAATCAGAAACCAAACCAACCACCAGACCCAGGGATGCACCAGGAAGACCAGACTGGATCATATAAAATAATACCCTTATTAATTAATAGCAGCGATACAGAAATATAAAAACAATAGATTAGCAAATTGTGTGCAAAACAGGACGGTGTGTATTAGATAAAAAGGAAAACCCTTGAGCACAATTAGTGTAATGATCATTCATATATCTGTGCAAGGTAATCAATTCCCAGAATTGAGGTAAATAGTTCCCTGAAATTATTATATAAAAGAAATATAAATAATATAATTGCCAAGTGGAAAAACAACTTTATAATAACAAGTGAAACTCCCATAATAATGTGCAATATTGCAAAAAAGTGCTTAAGTGCAAAATAAGTAAACTGCATATAGTGAATAATCTAGGGACAATATTAGTAATGTTACCTTAGGGCACCACAACCTCCTGAGTACGCACACACACCCGACGCGCGTTTCGGAACTAAATTCCTTCCTTCCCTGTCGAATGAATTTAGTTCTGAAACGCGCGTCGGGTGCGTGTGCGTACTCAGGACGGTGTGGTGCCCTAAGGTAACGATTATTAATATTGTCCCTGGATTATTCACTATATGCACTTAGCACTTTGTTTTGGAGTAGCACTGTGTAGTCTGAGGGAAGCTCTTATGTATGTGAGTGGACCCGTTCCCTAGTTTACTTCTTTTGCACTTAAGCACTTTTTTGCAATATTGCACATTATTATGGGAGTTTCACTTTTTATTATATATTTGCACACAATTTGTTAATCTATTGTTTTTATATTTCTGTATCGCTGCTGTTAATTAATAAAGATATTATTTTATATGATCCAGTCTGGTCTTCCTGGTGCATCCCTGGGTCTGGTGGTTGGTTTGGTCCATGGTAATATTACTAATATATCCCTACATCCAAGAAAAAAGTGTAAAGCTGCACAGCCGCTTATACTACCAGTTGTAGTAACCTCGTGGTGGTATAATGGAAAAAACCTGATCCTCCCAACAGCGGTGCTCGCATGAAGATAAATGATAAGTCCAGGACAAATAGAAGAAAAAATGCGGCAGCACTCACCGAAGGTTGCGTGGTCCGAATAATTTATTGCAGACACTTACACTGCAAGTAGCATGCTGACGGCACGGGGGAGCAGGAAAGATGAGGAGGTGAGCAGGGAAAAGACAACGGCCGTTTCGCGCCGACGGTAGCGCTTCAACGGGTCTCAGGTGTCAGGAAATGACGTGGGCAAGATAAAGGTGGGTAAACACACCCTCCCCTCACGCCTCCAATCCCTGACACCTGACAAAATACAATAGCTTCTATGGTGACTAGTGCAACACATAAACAGACAAAATACACAAGGCTGGAAGCCAAATGTCTGTGAATTAAAACAAGATTTTTGCTGATGAATCAATACAAATATAACAATGGAGATATAAATATCATTATTTAAATAAAGAACGGAGATAATCCATGGAATAAAAATAGTAATACTCCTGCAACAATAATTACTAGCGATGTATCACATACTAACCATAGCACGAGTTTTAACACTATTTTGTATGTATATGCGATTTTTTTTATATACGATTTTTTTCTGCGATTTTTTTAATAGAAATAACAAACAATTTTTTCCCCTCAAAAAGCGGCTTGAAATTTAATCACACCAAACGGGGAACACCAGGAAACAGAAAAATATATACTAGCCGGCAGATGACAGTAAATCTCTGCGGGGATCACAGAAACACAGCCATATCAACTCTATCGTTTAACCCCGCAGATCCTGTGGCCTGAGTGCGTATAATCCACCTAGCTTCCTGTCTAAGCAGTAGCTTATGTAGATCTCCCCCTCTGGCGGGTAAAGTAACCCTTTCTAAGCCGGCAAAAGAAAGGACTGATGGATTCCCCGCATGTGCCTCCCTAACATGGGTGATGAGTCTAGGCACCCCTTTGCCTGTCCGAACTGACCTGACATGTTCCCTAAAGCGTATAAATAACTGGCGAATGGTCTTTCCCACGTAAAAACGTTTACAGGGGCAGAAAACTACGTAGACCACGTACTCAGTTTTACAAGTAATAAAATGCTGGACAGTATGTTTAATGGGACCCACTTGTATACTCCGCCCTGTAACATGGTGTGCACAAAAATTACATTGGCCACAACGAAAATTTCCTCTCGGGGCAGAATGTTCCAACCATCTGATTTGAGGATTTGGCATATAATTTCGCACCAAAACATCTCTAATGCGTGTACTACGCCTATTGGAAATTAGGGGCCCTTCAGCTGCCTTCCCTGCCAAGTCCCTATCTCTTTCAAGGATATGCCAGTGCCTTCTAATAGCAGCCCTTATCTCTTGGTCCATTGGACTGTAACGAAAACAAAAGGTGAACCGCGGTGTCATTGATACGGCCCTGGGACTATCCCGTTCACCAGAATAACCCCTGACCCGATCCATTGCTGTCTGTAGAAGAGCACTGGGATATCCTCTATCCTGAAGCCTGCCACACAACTCGCTGGACTGACGTTCAAAACCATCTTGAGTACTATTCACTCTTTTTGTCTGCAAAAGCTGGCTATATGGAAGGGAACGTCTGACATGGGCTGGATGAAAGCTATTGTAATGTAGGACAGAGTTTGACGCGGTAGGCTTGCGATGAATAGTAGTGCAAATATTATCATCCTGGATAGTCACCAACACATCCAAAAATTCTAATCTGTGACCTCCAAAGATGGAAGTAAAGGACATACCCATATTGTTAGACCTATTTAAATAATCCACAAACGAACCAAACTCTTCCTCCGTTCCGTCCCACACCAGAAACACATCATCAACATATCTCAAAAAAAGCTTTATATGCTGAAGAAAACGATTTTTCGTAGAATAAACAAAATCCTCCTCTAGTACTGCCAAAAATAAATTGGAAAAAGTACATGCAACCGGGGTCCCCATGGCAGTCCCAGTAGTCTGAAGATACCAGGTGTCCAAAAAAGTAAAGGCATTATGGGTAAGTATGAAGTTTAACCCATTGCAAACAAAATCAATGAAAGCGTCACCCCTGCCAGACACACTTAGAATGCGCCTGACAGTGTCCACACCCGTTGTCTGCGGGATACTGGTATAAAGGTTGACTACATCAATGGATGCCATGGAGAACCCCGGCTGCCAAACAAAATCACGAATATAATTCAAAAAGGAGGTTGTGTCTCTGGTGTAGGATGGAACGGATCGGAGTAATGGATGTAGCAACCATTCCAAGTATTGGGATAAGGGTTCAGTTAACGATCCAACCCCCGACACAATAGGTCTACCGGGGGGTTGGGTTACAGATTTGTGCACCTTAGGAAGATAATACCAGTAAGGTTTGGTGGGAAACTCTGGCAAAAGCTTCTCTGCTTTTTTCTGTGTTAATACCTGACGCTCTACAGAAACTCTCAGGAATGACCGTAACTCTTTTTTGAATCTACTTGTCGGATCCTGTGATAACTTATGATAAGTATTTGTGTCTGACAATTGTCTAGTGGCCTCCTGAATGTAGGTCTCCTTGGTCATTACCACCGTCTTACCACCCTTGTCGGCTGGGCGTATAATCACGTCAGCCCAACCGGCCATCTCCCTTAGGGCTATCCTTTCAGGATTATTAAGGTTATGTGCTGCTTCTTTATAAATTAAAGCCTCCATGTCCCTTAGGACCAAGGTTTCAAAAAGGTCAACCAAATTCCCAGGGGAGGTGGTGGGCATAAAAGTAGACGGAACCCCACCGACAAAAGGGGCAACGTGGGTAGACTCTGTTTCATTTAAAGTAACCGTAGGATCACTCAAACTAGATAAAAGGGCGGCATCATTACGTATATCGGCTAATGCTTCACCAGAGGACCCTGCCAAAAAACCGAGGGGACCTATAGTACAGGGTTGTTCCCCTTCCAAGGTCGAAGTACTGGTAGCTCTAGGCAAAAAGGTTTTATAAAGATGGATCTTCCTGATAGCCTTAAACAGGTCTATCCGGAACTCTGTGAAATCAAATCTGTTAGGAACACAATAATTGAGACCCTTAGCCAACAAAGTCAGATGTGCTGGTTCTAACGTGCGGTCTGTCAAATTAATAACACAATCTGTGGGTGATGATCCTATTATCGTCCCTGTCTCCAAGAGACGCTCTTTCTCTTGCGTCTCCAGCCGGGAACGAGACCTCCGCTTCCCCCTTCTAGTGCGTCTCCTAAAGGGTGTACAATAGCTGACGCAGTCTCTGAAGGTGAACCCTCCGTAACATCCATGCTGCCAGTCAGACCTTCACTCAAGCTTGAGTCAGACTCTGTGGTGAGATAGTCATTACGGCGAGGCTGGTTCCGTTTAAATTTCCGTTTTTTATTGCTAGATTTTGATGTCTGGAAAAAAGGCACAAAACTATCCTTTTTAGATTTTTGCCAAGAAAAAATTTGGCCAGAATCATAGTCGTTCTTGTCCCGAATGAATTTATCCCTTTTCCTCTGTTTTATTTCAGCCTGGATAGGGATTAACTTATTGTCCAGCTTCTTATTAAAGGTGACCCATTGGCTTTCAGTGAGCCTGCTCTTAAGTTCAGATTGGGTTTTAATAATTTCGGTATTAAGAGTTTCATAGTTTTGTATGTTTGATTTTAAAACCAATGCCAATGTCCTGGACTTATCATTTATCTTCATGCGAGCACCGCTGTTGGGAGGATCAGGTTTTTTCCATTATACCACCACGAGGTTACTACAACTGGTAGTATAAGCGGCTGTGCAGCTTTACTTTTTTCTTGGATGTATAGTTATTGCTCTTTTTAAGCTAGCACGCCGGTTACCAGTTTGGTGTCAGTGGATTATATTGTCACGGAACCCTTTCTGCATGATTATTGGGGTTGCGATTAGCAACATTGTGACATGGATCCTGAAGTTTCCTCTGTACGCGTGAGTCTACAAGCTGGCCGGGAGGATGCCTCCAACTATTTTAAGGAGTGTGAGCAGGTGGATCAAGTACATATGCTTAGTACTAAATCCTTGGAATTTAAGCTGATGAATCTTTCGGAGAGGGAAATTAGACTTTTCTGGACCAACAATTCTCTCCAATTCTACATTGACAATGGACGAGTACCTAGAGGACTCAGAGTTTGGAAGGAGATTTCTCATTTTAATAGCGATGGAACCTTTAAAGCGGAGTGGGAACAGATCATGCTCAGGAGTTCTCAAGAGTTATTGGCATTGGTTTTAAAATCAAACATACACAACTATGAAACTCTTAATACCGAAATTATTAAAACCCAATCTGAACTTAAGAGCAGGCTCACTGAAAGCCAATGGGTCACCTTTAATAAGAAGCTGGACAATAAGTTAATCCCTATCCAGGCTGAAATAAAACAGAGGAAAAGGGATAAATTCATTCGGGACAAGAACGACTATGATTCTGGCCAAATTTTTTCTTGGCAAAAATCTAAAAAGGATAGTTTTGTGCCTTTTTTCCAGACATCAAAATCTAGCAATAAAAAACGGAAATTTAAACGGAACCAGCCTCGCCGTAATGACTATCTCACCACAGAGTCTGACTCAAGCTTGAGTGAAGGTCTGACTGGCAGCATGGATGTTACGGAGGGTTCACCTTCAGAGACTGCGTCAGCTATTGTACACCCTTTAGGAGACGCACTAGAAGGGGGAAGCGGAGGTCTCGTTCCCGGCTGGAGACGCAAGAGAAAGAGCGTCTCTTGGAGACAGGGACGATAATAGGATCATCACCCACAGATTGTGTTATTAATTTGACAGACCGCACGTTAGAACCAGCACATCTGACTTTGTTGGCTAAGGGTCTCAATTATTGTGTTCCTAACAGATTTGATTTCACAGAGTTCCGGATAGACCTGTTTAAGGCTATCAGGAAGATCCATCTTTATAAAACCTTTTTGCCTAGAGCTACCAGTACTTCGACCTTGGAAGGGGAACAACCCTGTACTATAGGTCCCCTCGGTTTTTTGGCAGGGTCCTCTGGTGAAGCATTAGCCGATATACGTAATGATGCCGCCCTTTTATCTAGTCTGAGTGATCCTACGGTTACTTTAAATGAAACAGAGTCTACCCACGTTGGCCCCTTTGTCGGTGGGGTTCCGTCTACTTTTATGCCCACCACCTCCCCTGGGAATTTGGTTGACCTTTTTGAAACCTTGGTCCTAAGGGACATGGAGGCTTTAATTTATAAAGAAGCAGCACATAACCTTAATAATCCTGAAAGGATAGCCCTAAGGGAGATGGCCGGTTGGGCTGACGTGATTATACGCCCAGTCGACAAGGGTGGTAAGACGGTGGTAATGACCAAGGAGGCCTACATTCAGGAGGCCACTAGACAATTGTCAGACACGAATACTTATCATAAGTTATCACAGGATCCGACAAGTAGATTCAAAAAAGAGTTACGGTCATTCCTGAGAGTTTCTGTAGAGCGTCAGGTATTAACACAGAAAAAAGCAGAGAAGCTTTTGCCAGAGTTTCCCACCAAACCTTACTGGTATTATCTTCCTAAGGTGCACAAATCTGTAACCCAACCCCCCGGTAGACCTATTGTGTCGGGGGTTGGATCGTTAACTGAACCCTTATCCCAATACTTGGAATGGTTGCTACATCCATTACTCCGATCCGTTCCGTCCTACACCAGAGACACAACCTCCTTTTTGAATTATATTCGTGATTTTGTTTGGCAGCCGGGGTTCTCCATGGCATCCATTGATGTAGTCAACCTTTATACCAGTATCCCGCAGACAACGGGTGTGGACACTGTCAGGCGCATTCTAAGTGTGTCTGGCAGGGGTGACGCTTTCATTGATTTTGTTTGCAATGGGTTAAACTTCATACTTACCCATAATGCCTTTACTTTTTTGGACACCTGGTATCTTCAGACTACTGGGACTGCCATGGGGACCCCGGTTGCATGTACTTTTTCCAATTTATTTTTGGCAGTACTAGAGGAGGATTTTGTTTATTCTACGAAAAATCGTTTTCTTCAGCATATAAAGCTTTTTTTGAGATATGTTGATGATGTGTTTCTGGTGTGGGACGGAACGGAGGAAGAGTTTGGTTCGTTTGTGGATTATTTAAATAGGTCTAACAATATGGGTATGTCCTTTACTTCCATCTTTGGAGGTCACAGATTAGAATTTTTGGATGTGTTGGTGACTATCCAGGATGATAATATTTGCACTACTATTCATCGCAAGCCTACCGCGTCAAACTCTGTCCTACATTACAATAGCTTTCATCCAGCCCATGTCAGACGTTCCCTTCCATATAGCCAGCTTTTGCGGACAAAAAGAGTGAATAGTACTCAAGATGGTTTTGAACGTCAGTCCAGCGAGTTGTGTGGCAGGCTTCAGGATAGAGGATATCCCAGTGCTCTTCTACAGACAGCAATGGATCGGGTCAGGGGTTATTCTGGTGAACGGGATAGTCCCAGGGCCGTATCAACGACACCGCGGTTCACCTTTTGTTTTCGTTACAGTCCAATGGACCAAGAGATAAGGGCTGCTATTAGAAGGCACTGGCATATCCTTGAAAGAGATAGGGACTTGGCAGGGAAGGCAGCTGAAGGGCCCCTAATTTCCAATAGGCGTAGTACACGCATTAGAGATGTTTTGGTGCGAAATTATATGCCAAGTCCTCAAATCAGATGGTTGGAACATTCTGCCCCGAGAGGAAATTTTCGTTGTGGCCAATGTAATTTTTGTGCACACCATGTTACAGGTCGGAGTATACAAGTGGGTCCCATTAAACATACTGTCCAGCATTTTATTACTTGTAAAACTGAGTACGTGGTCTACGTAGTTTTCTGCCCCTGTAAACGTTTTTACGTGGGAAAGACCATTCGCCAGTTATTTATACGCTTTAGGGAACATGTCAGGTCAGTTCGGACAGGCAAAGGGGTGCCTAGACTCATCACCCATGTTAGGGAGGCACATGCGGGGAATCCATCAGTCCTTTCTTTTGCCGGCTTACAAAGGGTTACTTTACCCGCCAGAGGGGGAGATCTACATAAGCTACTGCTTAGACAGGAAGCTAGGTGGATTATACGCACTCAGGCCACAGGATCTGCGGGGTTAAACGATAGAGTTGATATGGCTGTGTTTCTGTGATCCCCGCAGAGATTTACTGTCATCTGCCGGCTAGTATATATTTTTCTGTTTCCTGGTGTTCCCCGTTTGGTGTGATTAAATTTCAAGCCGCTTTTTGAGGGGAAAAAATTGTTTGTTATTTCTATTAAAAAAATCGCAGAAAAAAATCGTATATAAAAAAATCGCATATACATACAAAATAGTGTTAAAACTCGCGCTATGGTTAGTATGTGATACATCGCTAGTAATTATTGTTGCAGGAGTATTACTATTTTTATTCCATGGATTATCTCCGTTCTTTATTTAAATAATGATATTTATATCTCCATTGTTATATTTGTATTGATTCATCAGCAAAAATCTTGTTTTAATTCACAGACATTTGGCTTCCAGCCTTGTGTATTTTGTCTGTTTATGTGTTGCACTAGTCACCATAGAAGCTATTGTATTTTGTCAGGTGTCAGGGATTGGAGGCGTGAGGGGAGGGTGTGTTTACCCACCTTTATCTTGCCCACGTCATTTCCTGACACCTGAGACCCGTTGAAGCACTACCGTCGGCGCGAAACGGCCGTTGTCTTTTCCCTGCTCACCTCCTCATCTTTCCTGCTCCCCCGTGCCGTCAGCATGCTACTTGCACTGTAAGTGTCTGCAATAAAGGATTCGGACCACGCAACCTTCGGTGAGTGCTGCCGCATTTTTTCTTCTATTTGTCCTGGACTTATTATTTATCTTCATGCGAGCACCGCTGTTGGGAGGATCAGGTTTTTTCCATTATACCACCACGAGGTTACTACAACTGGTAGTATAAGCGGCTGTGCAGCTTTACTTTTTTCTTGGATGTATAGTTATTGCTCTTTTTAAGCTAGCACGCCGGTTACCAGTTTGGTGTCAGTGGATTATATTGTCACGGAACCCTTTCTGCATGATTATTGGGGTTGCGATTAGCAACATTGTGACATGGATCCTGAAGTTTCCTCTGTACGCGTGAGTCTACAAGCTGGCCGGGAGGATGCCTCCAACTATTTTAAGGAGTGTGAGCAGGTGGATCAAGTACATATGCTTAGTACTAAATCCTTGGAATTTAAGCTGATGAATCTTTCGGAGAGGGAAATTAGACTTTTCTGGACCAACAATTCTCTCCAATCCTACATTGACAATGGACGAGTACCAAGAGGACTCAGAGTTTGGAAGAAGATTTCTCATTTTAATAGCGATGCGACCTTTAAAGCGGAGTGGGAACAGATCATGCTCAGGAGTTCTCAAGAGTTATTGGCATTGGTTTTAAAATCAAACATACAAAACTATGAAACTCTTAATACCGAAATTATTAAAACCCAATCTGAACTTAAGAGCAGGCTCACTGAAAGCCAATGGGTCACCTTTAATAAGAAGCTGGACAATAAGTTAATCCCTATCCAGGCTGAAATAAAACAGAGGAAAAGGGATAAATTCATTCGGGACAAGAACGACTATGATTCTGGCCAAAAAAAATTTTTCTTGGCAAAAATCTAAAAAGGATAGTTTTGTGCCTTTTTTCCAGACATCAAAATCTAGCAATAAAAAACGGAAATTTAAACGGAACCAGCCTCGCCGTAATGACTATCTCACCACAGAGTCTGACTCAAGCTTGAGTGAAGGTCTGACTGGCAGCATGGATGTTACGGAGGGTTCACCTTCAGAGACTGCGTCAGCTATTGTACACCCTTTAGGAGACGCACGAGAAGGGGGAAGCGGAGGTCTCGTTCCCGGCTGGAGACGCAAGAGAAAGAGCGTCTCTTGGAGACAGGGACGATAATAGGATCATCACCCACAGATTGTGTTATTAATTTGACAGACCGCACGTTAGAACCAGCACATCTGACTTTGTTGGCTAAGGGTCTCAATTATTGTGTTCCTAACAGATTTGATTTCACAGAGTTCCGGATAGACCTGTTTAAGGCTATCAGGAAGATCCATCTTTATAAAACCTTTTTGCCTAGAGCTACCAGTACTTCGACCTTGGAAGGGGAACAACCCTGTACTATAGGTCCCCTCGGTTTTTTGGCAGGGTCCTCTGGTGAAGCATTAGCCGATATACGTAATGATGCCGCCCTTTTATCTAGTTTGAGTGATCCTACGGTTACTTTAAATGAAACAGAGTCTACCCACGTTGCCCCCTTTGTCGGTGGGGTTCCGTCTATTTTTATGCCCACCACCTCCCCTGGGAATTTGGTTGACCTTTTTGAAACCTTGGTCCTAAGGGACATGGAGGCTTTAATTTATAAAGAAGCAGCACATAACCTTAATAATCCTGAAAGGATAGCCCTAAGGGAGATGGCCGGTTGGGCTGACGTGATTATACGCCCAGCCGACAAGGGTGGTAAGACGGTGGTAATGACCAAGGAGGCCTACATTCAGGAGGCCACTAGACAATTGTCAGACACGAATACTTATCATAAGTTATCACAGGATCCGACAAGTAGATTCAAAAAAGAGTTACGGTCATTCCTGAGAGTTTCTGTAGAGCGTCAGGTATTAACACAGAAAAAAGCAGAGAAGCTTTTGCCAGAGTTTTCCACCAAACCTTACTGGTATTATCTTCCTAAGGTGCACAAATCTGTAACCCAACCCCCCGGTAGACCTATTGTGTCGGGGGTTGGATCGTTAACTGAACCCTTATCCCAATACTTGGAATGGTTGCTACATCCATTACTCCGATCCGTTCCGTCCTACACCAGAGACACAACCTCCTTTTTGAATTATATTCGTGATTTTGTTTGGCAGCCGGGGTTCTCCATGGCATCCATTGATGTAGTCAACCTTTATACCAGTATCCCGCAGACAACGGGTGTGGACACTGTCAGGAGCATTCTAAGTGTGTCTGGCAGGGGTGACGCTTTCATTGATTTTGTTTGCAATGGGTTAAACTTCATACTTACCCATAATGCCTTTACTTTTTTGGACACCTGGTATCTTCAGACTACTGGGACTGCCATGGGGACCCCGGTTGCATGTACTTTTTCCAATTTATTTTTGGCAGTACTAGAGGAGGATTTTGTTTATTCTACGAAAAATCGTTTTCTTCAGCATATAAAGCTTTTTTTGAGCTATGTTGATGATGTGTTTCTGGTGTGGGACGGAACGGAGGAAGAGTTTGGTTCGTTTGTGGATTATTTAAATAGGTCTAACAATATGGGTATGTCCTTTACTTCCATCTTTGGAGGTCACAGATTAGAATTTTTGGATGTGTTGGTGACTATCCAGGATGATAATATTTGCACTACTATTCATCGCAAGCCTACCGCGTCAAACTCTGTCCTACATTACAATAGCTTTCATCCAGCCCATGTCAGACGTTCCCTTCCATATAGCCAGCTTTTGCGGACAAAAAGAGTGAATAGTACTCAAGATGGTTTTGAACGTCAGTCCAGCGAGTTGTGTGGCAGGCTTCAGGATAGAGGATATCCCAGTGCTCTTCTACAGACAGCAATTTATCGGGTCAGGGGTTATTCTGGTGTACGGGATAGTCCCAGGGCCGTATCAATGACACCGCGGTTCACCTTTTGTTTTCGTTACAGTCCAATGGACCAAGAGATAAGGGCTGCTATTAGAAGGCACTGGCATATCCTTGAAAGAGATAGGGACTTGGCAGGGAAGGCAGCTGAAGGGCCCCTAATTTCCAATAGGCATAGTACACGCATTAGAGATGTTTTGGTGCGAAATTATATGCCAAGTCCTCAAATCAGATGGTTGGAACATTCTGCCCCGAGAGGAAATTTTCGTTGTGGCCAATGTAATTTTTGTGCACACCATGTTACAGGGCGGAGTATACAAGTGGGTCCCATTAAACATACTGTCCAGCATTTTATTACTTGTAAAACTGAGTACGTGGTCTACGTAGTTTTCTGCCCCTGTAAACGTTTTTACGTGGGAAAGACCATTCGCCAGTTATTTATACGCTTTAGGGAACATGTCAGGTCAGTTCGGACAGGCAAAGGGGTGCCTAGACTCATCACCCATGTTAGGGAGGCACATGCGGGGAATCCATCAGTCCTTTCTTTTGCCGGCTTAGAAAGGGTTACTTTACCCGCCAGAGGGGGAGATCTACATAAGCTACTGCTTAGACAGGAAGCTAGGTGGATTATACGCACTCAGGCCACAGGATCTGCGGGGTTAAACGATAGAGTTGATATGGCTGTGTTTCTGTGATCCCTGCAGAGATTTACTGTCATCTGCCGGCTAGTATATATTTTTCTGTTTCCTGGTGTTCCCCGTTTGGTGTGATTAAATTTCAAGCCGCTTTTTGAGGGGAAAAAATTGTTTGTTATTTCTATTAAAAAAATCGCAGAAAAAAATCGTATATAAAAAAAATCGCATATACATACAAAATAGTGTTAAAACTCGTGCTATGGTTAGTATGTGATACATCGCTAGTAATTATTGTTGCAGGAGTATTACTATTTTTATTCCATGGATTATCTCCGTTCTTTATTTAAATAATGATATTTATATCTCCATTGTTATATTTGTATTGATTCATCAGCAAAAATCTTGTTTTAATTCACAGACATTTGGCTTCCAGCCTTGTGTATTTTGTCTGTTTATGTGTTGCACTAGTCACCATAGAAGCTATTGTATTTTGTCAGGTGTCAGGGATTGGAGGCGTGAGGGGAGGGTGTGTTTACCCACCTTTATCTTGCCCACGTCATTTCCTGACACCTGAGACCCGTTGAAGCGCTACCGTCGGCGCGAAACGGCCGTTGTCTTTTCCCTGCTCACCTCCTCATCTTTCCTGCTCCCCCGTGCCGTCAGCATGTTACTTGCACTGTAAGTGTCTGCAATAAAGGATTCGGACCACGCAACCTTCGGTGAGTGCTGCCGCATTTTTTCTTCTATTTGTCCTACTAATATATCCCTTCTTGTGCTTGGGACGGGGACAGCATGGGCTTGTGTGATTTCAAATGCCAGGGCTGAATTTCAACCCCAGTCCGTACCTGGTTCGGTTGCATGGGGTACCAGTGAATGTGGTGTCGGACAGGTGTATGCAATTTGTGGCCATGTTTTGGAGAGCCTTTTGTAAGAAGCTGGGGGTCACGTTATCATTCTCCTCTGCTTATCACCCGGAATCTAACAGACAGACTGAATGCACAAATCAGTCGTTGGAGCAAATTCTGAGATGCCTGGCCTCATCCAGACAGGAAGACTGGTGTGAGGTATTACCCATGGCAGAATTTGTGTTCAATTGTCGCATTAATCAGGCTACTGGAAAGTCTACCTTTCAGGTAAATTATGGGTTTATCCTGCAGTTTGGGTAATTTTATCGCATGGATTCAGGATGTATTGGTGCTGAGGCCATGGTACAACATTTGAGAACCCTTTGGAGGGAGGTCCAGGGGAACATCTCTAAAGCCCACAAAAGGTACAAACGATTTGCAACAGGAGGAGGGGGTCAGCTCCCGTGTTGGAAGTGGGGAGAAGGTGTGGTTGTCCACCCGTAACATCAAGCTTAAGATACTCTCTATGAAGTTGGTCCCCAGGTTTATAGGTCTGTACAAAATTGTGGAGGTGCTTAACTCGGTGGCCTATAGATTACAGTTGCCCACCTCCTTCAAAATATCTAATGTCTTCTACAGGTTCTTATCAAAACCTGTGGGGATGGATAGAGAAGATTCCTCATCCAATGTTCCACCAGTGTTGGTAGGCGGTCAGCTGGAGTATGAGAGTGCATCATTGATTCACGGTGGGTGCACCGATGGCTTCAGTACCTAATACATTGGAAGGGATATTCCCTTGAGATCGGTCCTGCGTTCCGGCCAGTTCTGTGCACGCTGAACGACTAGTGCGGGTTTTTCATGCTAAATACCCTAAGAAGCCTGGGCATCCAGTGGCCCCCGTCAGGAGGGGGGTACTGTCATGGTATAGTACATGGTTCATGTCCTGCTCTCTCAGGGTTAATATTGCTGGCCTCTCTTTGGATTTGGGAGGGGAATTTATACTCACTCCAGACTAGAATTCCCTGTCAGCTATACTTTCCTTTAAGCCCCCATCACACAAAGCGAGATCGCTAGCGAGATCGCTGCTGAGTCACAAGTTTTGTGACGCAACAGCGACCTCAGTAGCGATCTCGCTATGTGTGACACGTAGCAGCGACCAGGCCCCTGCTGTGAGATCGCTGGTCGTGTCGGAATGGCCTGGACCTTTTTTTGATCGTTGAGGTCCCGCTGGGTAGCACACATAGCTGTGTTTGACACCTTACCAACGACCTCGTTGACAGGACGTCCCTCATTGAGGTCTGAATCGTCATGAAATAGCTGCCATGTGACATCGTTGTACAGGTCGCTACAGGTCGCCGCATCGCTGCTGCGTTGTTGGGGAGATCTCACTGTTTGACATCTCACCAGCGACCACATAGCGACGCAGCAATGATCCCTGACAGGTCGTATTGTTGTCGGGATCGCTTTAGCGTCGCTAAGTGTGACGGGGCCTTAAGTCTGTGTGTCTGGCCCCTGGAGTGTGTGCTCAGTTGCATTTGTTTGCTTAGCGCTTCGTGCTTTACTCTGCTTGTTTGTTCTGCTGGTTTTCTGACCTTTGGCTCCCTTTCTGACTATCCCTCTGCCTCACCCTTGGTTACCTCATTATCTCCTGGTTTCATCTTGGCACGTTTAACTACTCCCCAGTGTACATTGTCTCCTCTGCACTCCGGTGTCTGGCGCCGCCCTCAACCACCTCTTTCACTTTCATGTGGTTCAGGTCCTGTTTGCTACCCGGTGAGTTCCACACCGCTTTGCTCTCAGCTCCCTTGCTGTGGCGCACAGCTCTCCTAGCAGCAGTAATACCCGGGAGTCATGACACTGTGAATGCTTCACTGTTACAATTGTTGCAGATCCTGGAAGAGGACAAGAAAATGAAGTAGCCCAAATTCGTGTCTGAGTTGGTGTGGGTCTATAAAAACCGAGTCCACGCAACTGCTGGTTACAATCCCTATATGCTGTTTGGGTGAAGCAGATGAGAGATTACTGAACTGGAGCTCGATTCAGAGGACCCCTGTCCTGGCAGTAATCCAAGTATCTGGATCCGAGAACACCGACTCGTGGTAGTAAGAAAGTTGGTCAAGCAGAAATTTTGGGAGGTGAAACACTCAGGTTCACCCCCAATGTCGGGTTGACAGCTCCAGCCAGGCGAACGTGTTCTGGTGTGAGCCAAGGGACCCAAAAACAAGCTCGATCACCGCTGAGAAGCAGTACCCTACCAAGCAGCAAGAAAGATTCACCCGGATAACTCAGTCTATGAGGTAAGGCCTGAGGACGATGATGGAGCATTGCGCAGGGTGCTGCACCACAATTTGCTGTGGCCCAATTCCTCAGAAGCAGAGGAATGTTCCAAGGCCAGGTCCCCAACTGGCGTGGCCGAAGTTCCCTATAGGGGAGTCTCAGAGAAGTAGTAAGGATGGATTACAGTGCCGTTAAGTTCACTGGAGATGCCGATACTGCTTTCAAATGGGACTGAGAATGAACCAGGAGTCGACTCGCAATCTACGGTAGCTGAGAATCCAAGCGCTCCAGAAGTGCCATTACAGGAAGAGCCTCTCGGGACTGATAAGGGCAACACCGGAGTTCCCCCTAAACCATATGCCAAAGATCAATTTGTCTGGTTACATATACAGCAGAAAACCCGGGCATGTGCTCACTGTTGGTTGGTTGTACTTGGGTTACTTGTGGGGAAACTTCGAACATGCAAAGATTCCACTCACCCGAGAACTGGCGAGCTAAAAGGGGGGAGGAATGTAAGAGAATGCAATGATTCCACTGAAGAGTGATCAACGTGAGGAAAGACTGCCATTTGCTGGCCAGGCGCAAGCAGCTGGAACTAATTTGTATTGGAAAAATTGCAGAGGGAGCAGCTTCGTGTGCTGGACTTTGTAAGGTGACTCCCAGGACAGAGTCCTGGGATATAAAGCCCTGTGCACCAAACCGCTGGCAGATCTGGCCCCAAGAGAGAGAAAGGAGCAG
Organism: Ranitomeya imitator; assembly: GCF_032444005.1. NCBI lineage: Eukaryota > Metazoa > Chordata > Amphibia > Anura > Dendrobatidae > Ranitomeya > Ranitomeya imitator. The sequence goes on from NC_091286.1 coordinate 651,814,489, forward strand.
ACGAGGACCAGGGCTTATGCTGAGGCCAGAGTGACAGGCCTCAGCAGGAAGTCTGCACCACCAGGGTGCCAGTCATCGCCTGACAAGGATTAGACTATGTCCAGGAAGACCCAGAGTTCTGATTGTGCGGTCAAGACAAGGACCTGCACCCTCCGCCAGTCAAGACCAAGAGACCAGATGTTGCCTGTCAAGAGGGGAGCCCCAGTCATCTCTGATCCAGGCCTAGCAGATGTTCGCCAATAGTCAAGCAGTGAATATACGCGAGGAGATGACGACTAGAGAGGCATGCATGTGACAACGCGAATGAAAACGGGTGTATTGTTATTTGGTTTATTGTTTGATTTGCCTTGCTATCACCCGCTGTTTAGAATTACTGTAAATTACTATTGTAATTAAATAGAATTATATCATTCAATGACTGTTCTTGCCTTGTGTTATCTGTGTGTTGCATCCAGTCACCTGCTTTACAAAATTACACAGAGAAAAAGACTGTAAAACACAGGCGGCTTCTGCACATCTCCTGTGTGCACACCATAACTGTAATGTACAATTATGGCAGTCAAAATGTACAATTATGGCAGTCGGTCTCCTAAAAAGTAAATTATATTACAGTAGTAATATTCCCTAATTGGCCCCTACAGTAATTATGTTCCCCACCTGACACCATAAACTAATAATGTATGTTCCTTCTTTTGGCCTCCATACAATAATTGGGTCCCTCATCCTGACACGCTTTATTTAATATTGTGCCCCATCTTAGGCCCCATATGTCCATCCTGGCCCACATATGTCCCTTGCCCATTCTGTCCCCATATATGTCTATCTTGGCCTCTAAATGTCCCTTGTCTAACCTGGCCCCCATATGTCCAGCCTAGCCTCCATATGTCCCTTGTCGATCCTGGCCCTCATATGTCCATCCTGGCCCCCATAAGTCCCTTGTTCATTCTGGTCTGAATTTGTCCATCCTGGCCCCCATTTGTCCTTTGTCCATCCTGGCCCCCATATATCCATCCTGGCCCCCATATGTCCCATGTCCATGCTGGCCATCACCTATTCATCCTGGCCCCCATATGTCCATCCTGGCCTCCATATGTCTATCTTGGTCCCCATATGTCTATTGTGGACCCCATATGTCCATTCTGGCTCCCATATATCTATTCTGGCCCCATATATCCATTCTGGCCCACATGTATTCATCATGACCCCCATATTTCCATCCTGGCCCCCACATGACCATACTGGCCCTCACATGTCCCTTGTCCTGGCACCCACATCATGACACTCCCGTGCCGCCCTCTTCTTGCAGATCTGGTTTTTCCACCAACATAGAAGAGGATTCTTTACTGTTAGGGCAGTGAGAATCTGGAATTGCTTGCCTGAGGAGGTGGTGACGGCGAACTCAGTCGAGGGGTTCAAGAGAGGCCTGGATGTCTTCCTGGAGCAGAACAATATTGTATCATACAATTATTAGGTTCTGTAGAAGGACGTAGATCTGGGTATTTATTATGATGGAATATAGGCTGAACTGGATGGACAAATGTCTTTTTTCGGCCTTACTAACTATGTTACTATGTTACTATGTTACTCATGTTAAAATGGCCACCGAACCAGCAGTGGCCTGTCGCAGGCAGTGTATGATAGAGACATCATACACCAGTTATATCATGTAGAACAAGATTTCCCTAATGTATGTAGGGAAATAAAGGTATAAACACTAGAGCTAAAAATTGAAAAAACTTTATTAAATACCACATAACAATAAAATGCCATGAAACAATAAACAAATAGTGAACAAAATAATAAAAACAAATCAAGCACAGGAGTAGCACGATAAGCACCTCACAATACCAGACATGAATATAAATTGGCATGCGTGAATAGCATATAACTGTAGTCTAGACACCGAAGGTGTAGCTATATATTCTAATGTATTGGACAAAAGGCTCCATAACTCGAAGTATATGGCTACCCTATACTGCAACTAAGTATATGGGCAAAACAATCCACATTAGTCATTTGGGTTTCAAAAGCGGCATACAGCTACCACTATATACTCATATGAGTCGTAATCAGCTGGAAAATTAGTGCTGCTTAAGCCATGCCTATATCAAACAACAAAATTGCATAGAATGAACTCAATGTGCATTGCCTATCACTACAATAGCTGCCCTCAGTCACCATTCCATTGGTATGTTAAAAGTAATGGACCATATCTGTACTTCCATACAACAAAGCATTGGTGGTGAACTTACAAGGAAATTTGCAGGAGGTGCCGTGCGTCTGTGCTGAGACCCCGACAGCGCCGTTTCGCCACTTCAGGCTTCTTCCTAATGGGGGCGAGTGTTCATGACTTGTGACGCTGCGGTTCAGGTAATGAACACTGTGTGCATATACTCTGCCTGCAATTTTAAAGGGCTCATGCCCCTATAAACCACAGGTTTTTTTCCATCTATCTCTCTTGTCCATAGCAAGGGACCATCGCGGATTTTCCCAATATCCGGCCAGGCCAGTCCAATCCTGCCTATAAGTATGTGCCTTATTACCAAGGTGCCACACAATAAACATCTCATGAAGGGTAAACCCAGTGAGCTGTCTCAAGACCATTGCCACCTTATTTCTGCAAAACATACTGATAGCATTGATTAAGGAAGAATTTATAAACTACTGAAAGGTCCAGTGAGCACTGTTAGGGTCATAATCCAGAGATGGAAAGAACATAATTTCTCCATAAACCAAACATGACCAGGTGCTCCCTGCAAGATTTCAGATTGGAGTGAAAAGAATTATGAGAATAGTTGTCCAAGAGCCAAGGACCACCTCTGAAAAGCTACAGAAAGACCTAGAAACAGCAAATACAAATTATTTCAAAGAAATCTAAGTAATGCACTCAGCCACCATGGCCCGCATGCACGCTCACCACATAAGACTCCATTGGTGAACAAAAAGCATGTTCAAGCGTGTTTGAAGTTTGCTCAACAACATTTAAACAAGCCTGGGAAATACTGGGAGAATATAGTCTGGTCAGATAAAACCAAAGCTGAACTCTTTGGAATCCATAATACACACCGTGTTTGGAGACCAAAAGGCACTGCTTGTCACTCCAAAAACACCATACCAACAGTGACGTTTGGCAGTGGGAACATCATGGTGTGGGGCTGTTTTACAGCACTGGCAAACTTCACATGGCTGAAGGAAGAATGAATGGATAAATGTAGCAAGATATTCTTGTTAAAAATTTGCTGCCATCTACCAGTATCATGAAGATGAAACTAGGGTGAACATTTCAGCAAGACAATGATCCCAAACACACAGCCAAGGAAACTCTTGATTGCAGAGAAAGAAAATAAAGCTTCTAGAATGGCCCAGCCAATCAATGGACCTGAAGCAAATAGAAAATTTATGGCAGGAACTAAAGCTCAGAGTTATTCAAGGGACCTTCAGGATGTGAAGACTAAAGAGTTTTTGTGGAAAAATGGGCCAAAATCACACCTAAGCAATGCACATCTTGAAGCTGTCATCACCAACTTTAATTTTGTACGAAGTATTTAGTAAATTTCAGTGAGCATGTTCAATACTTTTTCCCTGTGTTATTTCTCATTTTTACACATAACTTAATTTATGGACATCTATGGTGATTTTTTGCCTGTGTTGATTGGATGGACTGCTCTGCAGCCTTTCAACAAGCTTTATTAGACTGGCAAACCTGAACAGGAAACCGGCAGACGTACAGTAAAAAGTCCGTGTTCAGGGTATGGTACCGGACACCAGGTGTCCGGTACAGACCCTGAACTTTAGCGTTCGAGTTTGCTCATCCCTAGTGGTTGCAAAAGAAGCCCAAATCATCACCCATCCACCACTGTGCTTGACAATTGGTATCGGGAGGTTTGTACTGATAAGATATTTGGCTCGAAAATGGAAAACTTATTAATCCCTGTATCTTGTATATGAATAAACTATTCCATTATTAATGAAAACAGTTTTATACTGTATTATATTTTAATGCTTTCTTATAGAATGGATTCAGTACATTATTAGATTTGCTCAACTCTTGGGCATAAAAAGGTAAACTTACAATCAAAAGTGCATTAATGTTTTTATTTGGTAGGGTAGGGGGACCTCAAACTGAAACTCCAGCTCTCCCTGTCCCAGGGGTACTCTTGATGGTAGAGATTCCTGAGTCTCCGACCTCACTCTGCTTCTTTTAACCCCTGGTCTGTCCCCTCACCCACCACATGGAGCCTGGGACAGAAATGTAATGTGAACAAAACACAGAAGAGAAAACAGGGATAACAGAAACCCTCTATCATACAAAAGCACCAACCAGCAATAGGAAGGAGGATAGGTACAGGGAGGAATAAACTAAATGGGAACAAGGACCAGGAGATAAACACACATGTATAACAGAAGACCTCTGCAACAACTTCTCGCCAAAACACTTAGCTTTAGCACACAGCACAGGAAGGCAAATCTCCAATAGCTGCAGCAAACTCCTATTCAGCACAGTGTCTCAAGGAAGCAGAGCTTTCACTGGCAAGACATGGAGGGTCTGACCAGGTTTTATAGGAAGAGTTAACAACCAGATCAGAAGCAGCTGAAATGGAGCTGCATGTATCTGAACAACATAGAAAGGGTCACCAACCTCTTCAGCGCCAAAGAAAGCCAAATTAATTTAATATGGGATCCAAATACACAGGCTAAATGGAAGATCTAAATTTCATAACACGCAGTGATCTTCTACCCACAGATATCCCAGGTTGGCGTGACTCAATTGTGACAGTGTTCTCCATTCTACGAAGGGCCCCAGGAACCTTGGGGTCGGGTTTACCCAGCTGGGCCAAATGAAAGGACCATATCAACCTATCAGCATTAACCTCAGATGCCGGCACCCACATACTCTCCTCCATACCATATCCTTTCCAATGTACAGTACAGAGCGGCGAACCATACGGGAATCGATGATTTTCGCTACCTGAAATTCTAAATTGCCATCGACAATAAAGATGACGGTTCCTTCCACAGGCGCAACAATTGTTTTGAACAAAGAACTGTGAAAAACATTATGGATCTTGAGAGGTACAGAGTTGATTACGGTGACCACCTTGTAAAGACCAATAAACCTAGGACCAAATTTCCAAGAATAAACTTTCAGTTTAATATTTTTGATGGACAGCCATACTAAATCATTCACACCCAAGTCTAGACCTGACAATTGTTCTTAACAGCAATTCATTTGTATTTTTCCCCTATGATCTTTAAATTATTCTGAACACCTTCCCACACAAATGAAAGTGAAGAAGACAATTGTTCCTCGTCAGGAACATCTTTACTGTAGGTATAGAATTTTAGATGGTAACCATATGCGCCAAAAAATTACAACTTACCAGTGGACTCACTACAACGATTGCTTAACGCAAACTCAGCCAGTGGTAGAAAAGAAGACCAATCCTCCTGGTTATGCGAAACAAAACATCTGAGTATATCAATATTGGGATGTCTGTGGATATTATCCGCGGTGCTGAATACAAATGAGCTGTAGATTCAGGTTTGATGAACTGAAAGATGGTGTTTATTCAACGCGTTTCGAAATAGAAGGTTACTTCTTCATCAGGAAATTACCACATGTATACAGGAAAAAAGGAGGTTGCTGTTTAAATAGGTTTATCTTTTGAATATGGGCGCCAATTGAGCCACATGACAAAAAAGTGTCAGAGTTAAAACAAACATCACATGGTACGGCACATGATACACATAGAAAAAAATGTACATATACACATATAGATTCACATAATTTTGAGATATGACAATACATAAATCTGTTTTACAGCAGGAGTTCCTAATGGGGGAGAAAAAAAAAAAAGAAGAAAAGAAAAGGAAAAAGAATAATAACTGTAAAACAGATTAATGCATTGTTATATCTTAAAATCATGTGAACTGTCAGAATAAGCTTCACATAGCCTCATATATACAGTATGAGCACTACACAGCCTCCATATAAACAGCAGGAGCCATTATGTAGCCTGCTTTATACAGTATGAGCCCCCAAACAGCCTCAATCATACAGTATGAGCCCCAACATGGCCTCTCTATATACAGCATGAGCCCCCACATAGCCCCCTATATAAAGGACTAGCTGAAGAGCCCGGCGTTGCCTGGGCATAGTAAATATCTGTGGTTAGTTACAGCACCTCACTTCTCTTATTTTCCCATCACGCCTCTCATTTTCCCCCTCACATCTCTCATTTTCAACCTTGCACCTCTCATTTTCCCCCTCACTCCTCTCATTTTCCCCTCACTCCTCTCATTCCCCCCTAACACTTGTCATTTCAACCTCACATCTGTCATTTTCTGATCACTCCACTATTTTCCCTCACTCCTCTCATTTTGCACTCACACCTTTTCATTTTCACCTCACACCTCTCATTTTCCCCTCAGTATATATGTGTTTGTCATCTCCCTTATATATAGTATACACCTGTACGTCATCTCCTGTATATAGTATATACCTGTATGTCATCTCCCCTGTAAATAGTGTATATACCTGCTGTAAGTCATCTCCTCCTGTATATTGTGTATACCTGTATGCCATCTCCTCCTGGCTGTCAATTTACCTCCAACACTTTTCCTTTCACTTTTCCCCATTATGTAGATAGGGGCAAAATTGTTTGGTGAATTGAAACGCGAGGGGTTAAAATTTTGCCTCACAACATAGCCTATGATGCTCTCGGGGTCCAGACGTGTGACTGTGCAAAATTTTGTGGCTGTAGCTGCGACAGTGCAGATGCCAATCCCGGACATACACACACACACACACACATACATACACACACATTCAGCTTTATATATTAGATTAGCCCTCACATAGCCTCCTATATACAGTACGAGCCCCCACATACAGTGGGAAAAAAGTATTTAGTCAGCCACCAATTGTGCAAGTTCTCCCACTTAAAAAGATGAGATGCCTGTAATTGACATCATAGGTAGACCACAACTGTGAGAGTCAAAATAAGAAAACTAATCCAGAAAATCACCTTGTCTTATTTGGCAAGATTTATTTTGCAAATTATGGTGGAAAATATGTATTTGGTCACCTAAAAACATGCAAGACTTCTGGCTCTCACAGACCTGTAACTTCTTTAAGAGGCTCCTCTGTCCTCCTCTCATTACCTGTAGTAATGGCACCTGTTTGAACTTGCAATCAGTATAAAATACACCTGTCCACAACCTCAAACAGTCACACTTCAAACTCCACTATGGTGAAGACCAAAGAGCTGTTGAAGGACACCAGAAACAAAATTGTAGCCCTGCACCAGGCTGGGAAGACTGAATCTGCAATAGGCAAGCAGCTTGGTGTGATTAAACCAACTGTGGGAGCAATAATAAGATAGTGGAAGACATACAAGACCACTGATAATTTCTAGTGATGAGCAAGTGTACTGGTTGCTCGGGTTTTCCCCAACACGCTCGGGTGATCTCCGAGTATTTGTTAGTGTTCGGAGATTAAGTTTTCATCGCCACAGCTGAATGATTTTCAGCTACTACCCAGCCTGAGCACATGGGGGGGGGGGGTTGCCTAGTTGCTAGGGAATCCTAAATCATTCAGCTGTGGCGATGAAAACTTAATCTCCGAACACTAACAAATACTCGGAGATCACCCAAGCGTGCTCGGGAAAACCCGAGCAACGAGTATACTCGCTCATCACTAATAATCTCCCTTGATTTGGGGCCCCATGCAAGATCTCACCTCGTGGGGTCAAAATGATCACAAGTAAGGTGAGCAAAAATCCCAGAACCATACGGGGGACCTAATGAATGACCTGCATAGAGCTGGGACCACCGTAACAAGGCCTACCATCAATAACACACTAGACCGCCAGGGGCTCAGATCTTACACTGCCAGACGTGTCCCCCTGCTTAAGCCAGTACATGTCCGGGCCCTTCTGAAGTCTGGTAGAGAGCATTTGGATTATCCAGAAGAGCACTGGGAGAATGTCATATGGTCTGATGAAAGTAGAACTGTTTGGTAGAAACAAAACTCGTCGTGTTTGGAGGAGACAGAATGCTGAGTTGCATCCAAAGAACACCATACATGAATCATGGGGGTGGCAACATCATCCTTTGGGGCTGTTTCTCTGCAAAGGGACCAGGACAACTGATCCGTGTACATGAAAGAATGAATGGGGCCATGTATCGTGAGATTATGAGTGCAAACCTCCTTCCACCAGCAAGGACATTGAAGATGAAACATAGATGGGTCTTTCAGCATGATAATGATCCCAAGCACACCGCTGGGCCAACAAAGGAGTGGCTTCATAAGAAGCATATGAAGGTCCTGGAGTGGCCTAGCCAGTCTCCAAATCTCAACCCCATAGAAAACTTTTGGAGGGAGTTGAAAGTCTGGGTTCCCCAGCGACAGGCCCAAAACATCACTGCTCTAGAGGAGATCTGCATGGAGGAATGAGCCAACATACCACCAACAGGGAGGCCAACCTTGTGAAGACTTACAGAAAACATTTGACCTCTGTTATTGCCAACTAAGGATATATGACAAAATATTGAGATTAACTTTTGTTAATAACTAAATACTTATTTTCCACCATAATTTGCAAAATAAATCTTGCCAAATCAGACAAGAAGATTTTCTGGATTTGTTTTCTCAATTTTTACTCTCATAGTTGTGGTCTACCTATGATGTCAATTACAGGCCTCTCTCGTCTTTTTAAGAGGGAGAACTTGCACAATTGGAGGCTGACTAAATACTTCCCCCCCCCCACTGTAACCCTATATATACAGGATTAGCCCCCACATAGCTTACAATATACAGTGTGAGCCACCACATAGCCTCCAATATACATCAAGGGCCCCCACATAGCCTCCTATATACAGTACGAGCCACCACATAGCCTTCAATATACATCATGGGCCCCCACATAGCCTCCTATATACAGTATGAGCCACCACATAGCCTCCAATATACATAATGGGCCCCCACATAGCCTCCTATATACAGTATGAGCCACCACATAGCCTCCAATATACATCATGGGCCCCCACATAGCCTCCCATATACAGTATGAGCCACCACATAGCCTCCAATATACATCATGGGCCCCCACATAGCCTCCTATATACAGCATGAGCCTCCAATAAACAGTATGAGCCTCTATATAGCCTCCACTATGTTGATGGATCTTGTAGGATGTGAAATCTCATGAAGATGACTCCAATTTATGATGGTTCCTCCAGTTTTTGAGGATCTCTGGAAGCAGAGGACAGTCAGTGTACATTTTTTCTAAGATGTTCTACCATCATACCTTTCTGGGGTAATGCAACTGAACATTATATAAAGAGTAATGAGGCTTACCACATTTTTTTTTCGAAGCAGTGTTACTTTTTACACACAAAGATGAATGGATGGCCTACAGTAATACACCGATATGATGTATGGAGGCAACAATATAATACCTATAGGTTTCTCGTTCTTTATTTCCATTGATTTTCTGCCATATCTTGATGAAAACATCAATGAAATGATAAAGATTCTTCTCATATTTCTGAGCGTTTGTTGGGTCGACGTTGGATGTAACACAACATTAGTATTTATGAAGACGCATGGGACCCGCCTGACATTAATCTCCTAGGGGACAGTGACAAATGCCTAAGCGTTTCCTGCCTGACATATCGGAATGATTTACATGCATGTCATCTATCATGTGCGAAAGTGTATGGAAACAGGTCAAAATAAGTAATGCAATACTGTCACTATATGGGAAGATACGTAGCCGAGGAGCTCATTACCGAGTCACTTAACAGATGTAACTACTTACATTGGAATCTACATTGAGGAAACAATGGAAGTCCAGCAGAAAAACACATTAATGTTCCACTGTCCGGTGACACATGTATCAGGGTTAGGGAGTTTGTGAGGACCGGAATACATTTTCGGTCATTTATTCAAAGGAACATCAAAACTTATCACCATAATAGTGTCCAAGAATGTGGAGCTGAATGGATAGAAAAAATACCCTCCAATCTGTGTGTGTTTGCTTTACAGGAGCTTTTCTTCATGCTATCATCTCTCTTATCATTTACTGCCTGTACAATTTCCATTGAACAAAGGGAACAATGAATACACTATAATAACTGTTCTCAATGTTATCTCACTTCATTCCAATTTCAGTATGTTATTTTTATCCCTCCTTCCTATAGCTTCTCATGACCCAGGAGGAAGAAAGGGGGAATGTCAGGAACTTTTCCTCACATTATCAAACTTCTTAACAATAGTTCTGTTATTGTCATCTCTCACTCTGTACAGCCTTCGATGACCTTCCGTTAGTTGTTGGACTGGCAAGTGGGATACAGAAACTCTTTTTCTTGCTATCAGATCTGATACTATTATCAGGGTATTGTTAGCATCTTTCCTCCTTCCACATTCCTCCTTATACAGCTCTGCAAAATGTTCAGTTTGTCTGATTTTTCTCTTTATAGGTATATTTTTGATTAAAATGTAAATTGTTCTTTTATTCTATAAACTTCTGACAACATGTCTCCGAATTTCCAAGCAATAAATTTTGTATTTTTTTTCAGACAAAGAAAAATGGTCAAAGTTAAAAAAAAACCCCAGTGCTTTCAGACCTCAAATAATGCAAAGAAGACAGCTTCATAATCATTTAGAAACAACAATACTAATGTTTTAACTCAGGAAGAGTTCAGAAATCAATATTTTGTGGAATAACCATGATTTTTAATCACAGCTTTCATGCGTCTTGGCATGCTTTCCACCAGTCTTTCACACTGCTTTTGGTGTGGTGGTCTCTTAATTTTTGCCAGAGCTTTAGCTTCCAATGACCCTGGAAGGGGATACAGGAACTCTTCTTCATGTTATCAGACTTCTTGACAATCACAGACTCTTACTGTCATCTCTGAGGCCGGCTTCACACTCAGCGTATGAAAATACGGTCCGTATATTACGGCCGTAATACACTGAAATGTCCCGAAAATAGTGGTCCGTAGCTCCTCCGTAGGCAGGGTGTGTCAGCATTTTTTGCGCATGGCATCCTCCGTATGTAATCCGTATGGCATCCGTACTGCGTGGTTTTCTCGCAGGCTTGCAAAACCAACATACCGCTATAGAAATGATCCATGTGTCCCAAAAAGAAAAAAAAATATATATATATACTGTCTATATATATATATATATATATATATATGTCATTAGACACATATATGTATATATATTAATATTTTTTCCAGCGCTATACAGCTTGAAAGCCGGTAATTCAATTACCGGCTTTTTCTTTCTCCTTCCTAAAACCCGACATGATTTGAGACATGGTTTACATACAGTAAACCATGTCTTCTCTCCATTTCTTTTGCAGATTCCACACTACTAATGTCAGTAGTGTGTATCTGCAAAATTTGGCCGTTCTAGCTCTTAAAATAAAGGGTTAAATGGCGGAAAAAATTGGCGTGGGCTCCCGCGCAATTTTCTCCACCAGAAGAAGTAAAGCCAGTGACTGAGGGCAGATATTAATAGCCTGGAGAGGGTCCACGGTTATTGGCCCCCCCTGGCTAAAAATATCTGCCCCCAGCCACCCCAGAAAAGGCACATCTGGAAGATGCGCCTATTCTGGCACTTGGCCACTCTCTTCCCATTCCCGTGTAGCGGTGGGATATGGGGTAATGAAGGGTTAATGCCACCTTGCTATTGTAAGGTGACATTAAGCCTAATTAATAATGGAGAGGCGTCAATTATGACACCTATCCATTATTTATCCAATTGTAGTAAAGGGTTAAATAAAACACAAACACATTATTTAAAATTATTTTAATGAAATAAAAACAATGGTTGTTGGAGTATTTTATTCTACGCCCAATCCAGTCACTGAAGACCCTCGTTCTGTGAAAGAAAAAACATAATAAACCAACAATATACTTACCCTCCGCAGATCTGTAACGTCCAACGATGTAAATCCTTCTGAAGGGGTTAAAACATTTTGCAGCAAGGAGCTTTGCTAATGCAATGCTACTCCTCGCTGCAAAACCCCGGGGAATGAGTCTAAATATAGATCAATGAGCTATATTTAGCTTCATTTGCGGTGAGGCGCCCTCTGCTGGATGTTCATAGATCGTGGGAACTTTCCTAGAAAGCCTGGGAGCTTTCCTAGCTTCTAGGAAAGTTCCCACGATCTATGAACATCCAGCAGAGGGCGCCTCACCGCAAATGAAGCTAAATATAGCTCATTGATCTATATTTAGACTCATTCCCCGGGGTTTTGCAGCGAGGAGTAGCATTGCATTAGCAAAGCTCCTTGCTGCAAAATGTTTTAACCCCTTCAGAAGGATTTACATCGCTGGACGTTACAGATCTGCGGAGGGTAAGTATATTGTTGGTTTATTATGTTTTTTCTTTCACAGAACGAGGGTCTTCGGTGACTGGATTGGGCGTAGAATAAAATACTCCAACAACCATTGTTTTTATTTCATTAAAATAATTTTAAATAATGTGTTTGTGTTTTATTTAACCCTTTACTACAATTGGATTAATAATGGATAGGTGTCATAATTGACGCCTCTCCATTATTAATTAGGCTTAATGTCACCTTACAATAGCAAGGTGGCATTAACCCTTCATTACCCCATATCCCACCGCTACACGGGAATGGGAAGAGAGTGGCCAAGTGCCAGAATAGGCGCATCTTCCAGATGTGCCTTTTCTGGGGTGGCTGGGGGCAGATATTTTTAGCCAGGGGGGGCCAATAACCGTGGACCCTCTCCAGGTTATTAATATCTGCCCTCAGTCACTGGCTTTACTACTCTGGCGGAGAAAATTGCGCGGGAGCCCACGCCAATTTTTTCCCCCATTTAACCCTTTATTTTAAGAGCTAGAACGGCCAAATTTTGCAGATACACTCTACTGACATTAGTAGTGTGGAATCTGCAAAAAAAATGGAGAGAAGACATGGTTTACTGTATGTAAACCATGTCTCAAATCATGTCGGGTTTTAGGAAGGAGAAAGAAAAAGCCGGTAATTGAATTACCGGCTTTCAAGCTGTATAGCGCTGGAAAAAATATTAACCCCTCTGTGACCTTAGACGTACTATCCCGTCGAGGTGCCCTTGGCTTATCTGACCCTGGACGGGATAGTACGTCATAGCCGATCGGCCGCGCTCACGGGGGGAGCGCGGCCGATCGCGGCCGGGTGTCAGCTGCTTATCGCAGCTGACATCCGGCACTATGTGCCAGGAGCGGTCACGGACCGCCCCCGGCACATTAACCCCTGGCACACCGCGATCAAAGATGATCGCGATGTGCCGGCGGTGCAGGGAAGCACCGCGCAGGGAGGGGGCTCCCTGCGGGCTTCCCTGAGACCCCCGGAGCAACGCGATGTGATCGCGTTGCTGCGAGGGTCTCACCTCCCTCCCTGCTCCCTCCAGCCCCGGATCCAAGATGGCCGTGGATCCGGGTCCTGCAGGGAGGGAGGTGGCTTCACAGAGCCTGCTCAGAGCAGGCACTGTGAAGGCTGCAGCGCTGCATGTCAGATCAGTGATCTGACAGAGTGCTGTGCAAACTGTCAGATCACTGATCTGTGATGTCCCCCCCTGGGACAAAGTAAAAAAGTTAAAAAAAAATTTTTCCAAATGTGTAAAAAAAATTAAAAAAAATATTCCAAAATAATGAAAAAAAAAAAAAAATATTATTCCCATAAATACATTTCTTCATCTAAATAAAAAAAAAAAAACAATAAAAGTACACATATTTAGTATCGCCGCGTCCGTAACGACCCGACCTATAAAACTGTCCCACTAGTTAACCCCTTCAGTAAACACCGTAAGAAAAAAAAAAAAAAATGAGGCAAAAAACAACGCTTTATTATCATACCGCCGAACAAAAAGTGGAATAACACGCGATCAAAAGGACAGATATAAATAACCATGGTACCACTGAAAGCGTCATATTGTCCCGCAAAAAACGAGCCACCATACAGCATCATCAGCAAAAAAATAAAAAAGTTATAGTCCTGAGAATAAAGCGATGCAAAAATAATTATTTTTTCTGTAAAATAGTTTTTATCGTATAAAAGCGCCAAACCATAAAAAAATGATATAAATGAGGTATCGCTGTAATCGTACTGACCCGAAGAATAAAACTGATTTATCAATTTTACCAAACGCGGAACGGTATAAACGCCTCCCCCAATAGAAATTCATGAATAGCTGGCTTTTGGTCATTCTTCCTCACAAAAATCGGAATAAAAAGCGATCAAAAAATGTCACGTGCCCAAAAATGTTTTCAATAAAAACGTCAACTCGTCCCGCAAAAAACAAGACCTCACATGACTCTGTGGACCAAAATATGGAAAAATTATAGCTCTCAAAATGTGGTATTGCAAAAAATATTTTTTGCAATAAAAAGGGTCTTTCAGTGTGTGACGGCTGCCAATCATAAAAATCCGCTAAAAAACTCGCTATAAAAGTAAATCAAACCCCCCTTCATCACCCCCTTAGTTAGGGAAAAATAAAAAAAAATGTATTTATTTCCATTTTCCCATTAGGGCTAGGGTTAGGGCCAGGGTTAGGGCTAGGGTTAGGGCTAGGGTTAGGGCTAGGGTTAGGGCTAGGGTTAGGGCTAGGGTTAGGGCTAGGGTTAGGGTTAGGGCTAGGGTTAGGGCTAGGGTTAGGGTTAGGGCTAGGGTTGGGGCTACAGTTAGGGTTGGGGCTAAAGTTAGGGTTAGGGTTTAGATTACATTTACATTTGGGAATAGGGTTGGGATTAGGGTTAGGGGTGTGTCAGGGTTAGAGGTGTGGTTAGGGTTACCGTTGGAATTAGGGTTAGGGGTGTGTTTAGATTAGGGTTTCAGTTATAATTGGGGGGTTTCCACTGTTTCGGCACATCAGGGGCTCTCCAAACACGACATGGCGTCCGATCTCAATTCCAGCCAATTCTGCGTTGAAAAAGTAAAACAGTGCTCCTTCCCTTCCGAGCTCTCCTGTGTGCCCATACAGGGGTTTACCCCAACATATGTGGTATCAGCGTACTCAGGACAAATTGGACAACAACTTTTGTGGACCAATTTCTCCTGTTACCCTTGGGAAAATACAAAACTGGGGGCTAAAAAATAATTTTTGTGGGAAAACAAAAAGATTTTTTATTTTCACGGCTCTGCGTTATAAACTGTAGTGAAACACTTGGGGGTTCAAAGTTCTCACAACACATCTAGATAAGTTCATTGAGGGGTCTAGTTTCCAATATGGGGTCACTTGTGGGGGGTTTCTACTGTTTAGGTACATTAGGGGCTCTGCAAACGCAATGTGACGCCTGCAGACCAATCCATCTAAGTCTGCATTCCAAATGATGCTCTTTCCCTTCCGAGCCCTCCCATGCGCCCAAACGGTGGTTCCCCCCCACATATCGGGTATCAGCGTACTCAGGACAAATTGGACAACAACATTTAGGGTCCAATTTCTCCTGCTAACCTTGGAAAAATACAAAACTGGGGGCTAAAATATAATTTTTGTGGAAAAAAAATATTTTTTATTTGCATGGCTCTGCGTTATAAACTGTAGTGAAATACTTGGGGGTTCAAAGCTCTCACAACACATCAAGATGAGTTCCTTAGGGGGTCTACTTTCCAAAATGGTGTCACTTGTGGGGGGTTTCTACTGTTTAGGTACATTAGGGGCTCTGCAAATGCAATGTGACGCCTGCAGACCATTCCATCTAAGTCTGCATTCCAAATGGCGCTCCTTCCCTTCCGAACCCTCCCATGCGCCCAAAAGGTGGTTCCCCCCCACATATGGGGTATCAGCGTACTCAGGACAAATTGGACAACAACTTTTGGGGTTCAATTTCTCCTGTTACCCTAGGGAAAATACAAAACTGGGGGCTAAAAAATAATTTTTGTGGGAAAAAAATTTTGTTTTATTTTTATGGCTCTGCATTATAAACTTCTGTGAAGCCCTTGGTGGGTCAAAGTGCTCACCACACATCCAGATAAGTTCCTTAGGGGGTCTACTTTCCAAAATGGTGTCACTTGTGGGGGGTTTCAATGTTTAGGCACATCAGTGGCTCTCCAAACGCAACATGGCGTCCCATCTCAATTCCTGTCAATTTTGCATTGAAAAGTCAAACGGCGCTCCTTCCCTTCCGAGCTCTCCCATGCGCCCAAACAGTGGTTTACTGCCACATATGGGGTATCAGCGTACTCGGGACAAATTGGACAACAACTTTTGAGGTCCAATTTCTTCTCTTACCCTTGGAAAAATAAAAAATTGGGGGCAAAAATATAATTTTTGTGAAAAAATATGATTTTTTATTTTTACGGTTCTGCATTATAAACTTCTGTGAAGCACTTGGTGGGTCAAAGTGCTCACCACACCTCTAGATAAGTTCCTTAGGGGGTCTACTTTCCAAAATGGTGTCACTTGTGGGGGGTTTCAATGTTTAGGCACATCAGTGGCTCTCCAAACGCAACATGGCGTCCCATCTCAATTCCTGTCAATTTTGCATTGAAAAGTCAAATAGCGCTCCTTCCCTTCCGAGCTCTCCCATGCGCCCAAACAGTGGTTTACTGCCACATATGGGGTATCAGCGTACTCAGGACAAATTGGACAACAACTTTTTGGGTCCAATTTCTCCTGTTACCCTTGGTAAAATAAAACAAATTGGAGCTGAAGTAAATTTTTTGTGTAAAAAAGTTAAATGTTCATTTTTATTTAAACATTCCAAAAATTCCTATTAAACACCTGAAGGGTTAATAAACTTCTTGAATGTGGTTTTGAGCACCTTGAGGGGTGCAGTTTTTAGAATGGTGTCACACTTGGGCATTTTCTATCATATAGACCCCTCAAAATGACTTCAAATGAGACGTGGTCCCTAAAAAAAAATGGTGTTGTAAAAATGAGAAATTGCTGGTCAACTTTTAACCCTTATAACTCCCTAACAAAAAAAAAATTGGTTCCAAAATTATGCTGATGTAAAGGAGACATGTGGGAAATGTTACTTATTAAGTATTTTGTGTGACATATCTCTGTGATTTAATTGCATAAAAATTCAAAGTTTGAAAATTGCGAAATTTTCAAAATTTTCGCCAAATTTCCGTTTTTTTCACAAATAAACGCAGGTACTATCAAAGAAATTTTACCACTATCATGAAGTACAATATGTCACGAGAAAACAATGTCAGAATCACCAGGATCCGTTGAAGCGTTTCGGAGTTATAACCTCATAAAGGGACAGTGGTCAGAATTGTAAAAATTGGCCTGGTCATTGACGTGCAAACCACCCTTGGGGGTAAAGGGGTTAATATATATACATATATGTGTCTACTGACATATATATATATATATACCTATTCTATGTGTACACATTTATTCTACCTATTGGACTGTAAGCTGTCAGTGTGATTTTACTGTACACCGCACTGAATTACCGGCTTTTCTCTCTAACAGCGCTGCGTATTTCTCGCAAGTCACACTGCTTGTCCGTGTGTAATCCGTATTTTTCACGCTTCCATAGACTTTCATTGGCGTATTTCTTGCGCAGTACGGTGACAAACGCAGCATGCTGCGATTTTGTACGGCCGTAGAAAGCCGTATAATACTGATCAGTAAAATACGGCAGATAGGAGCAGGGGCATAGAGAATAATTGTGCCGTATTTTTTGCGAGTTTTACGGACGTAGTTTCTGCGCTCTTACGTCTGTAAAACTCGCAAGTGTGAAGCCAGCCTGACTCTGTACCACTTTCAATTAGTTCCGGGGTGGGTGTGCACTTTTCTGCCAAGGCAATGAGAATAGAGGAGCCTTTCTTCATGTTATTAAAGGGAATCTGTCACCTCCCGGGATGTACAGTATATGACCTATTACTATGGGAATACAGGTAATAGAAATGTTACATTAGTCCTACCTGTATGCCATTGCCTCATATGTATTAACGGTCTTGATGCTGAGAAATGTTATATTCGGTCTTTATGTTAATTATTTCTTCCAGGCTCTGGGGCGTGCAGTTCCTGCCTCCTGTCTTCAGTGTAATACTTACCCCCTCCCATCAGCGTCAGTTACGTTCCCGGAATCCTGCACCTGCGCCCTGTACTCTCTCAGAAATACAAACCTCATCCTCCCTTCTTTGGGTGCTGCATTCAGGAATCTTCTACGCAGGCGCCGGCAAGTCACTGTGACCTCTGGTGTGCGCCCCGATAATATGCTCTCCCCACTTCCTGTCATCGCTAGGATCCATGTGTACAGGGCGATGACTATGCAGGAAGGAAGTGGGGAGAGCACTGGAGCGGAAGTCACCAGCGCCTGCGCAGAAGATCCCTGAATACAGAGCCCACAGAAGGGAGGATGAGGTATGTATTTCTAAGGGAGTGCAGGTGCATAAAGAAAGAATAGAACATTTCTCAGCATCAAGACCATTAATATGAGACACATAGGTAGGACTAGTGCAACATTTCTGTTGTATGCCTATATTAATAGGTTATATATCTCCTAAGGGGGATGTGACAGATTCCCATTAACTGTTATCCATTACAGCCTGGCACTGTTCCCTCTACCTTTGCACGGCTTCCCGTGATCCAAGTAGGATATAGAAACTTTTCTTCATGTTATTACACTTCTTACCAATTTTAGCCTTTCTCACATCCCTGTAAAGTTTCCAATGACTCCAGAGGGGACACAGGAACTTTTCATCATATTATCAGACTTCTTCACAATCTCACTCTGCTGGCTTCGTTTATGTCAGGGATGGTTGGAGAAATCAGGAACTTGTTTTCATGTTATCATACCTTTTCTTCATGTTCTTCTTGTCAATAGCAGCCTGTTATCTCCATCTCTGTAGAGCCTTCACTTACCTTAGCAGTGGTTTGAGGATGCTGGTAAGCGAGATGCAGGAACTTTTCTTCATGTTACTGTAAGCAGATGTAGTGAATGCAACAGCGGAGACACCAGGCGGGAACAACAATTGACTTTATTCACCTAACAGAATTATACAGGGGAAGAAGGTTATTGTTAAGGGCAAATCACACAGGAATAATTGTTCTGGCACCTTCAACTTTGTGCTTAAGAAAAGCGAGTTGACAGACAGCTAAACTCTTTCCTATCGATGCATTGAGGTAGACGCAGGCGGTTCCTTTTATTAATAGGATAGTGTAAAACTATAAGAAAAAATGAAAGCACTCAGACCAAGGCACACAACATATCTAAATACATAGCATTATGTATGGTACAGGACATTCACAGTGTAATTGCACAACATGGCGGTAGTATAAACATCTGTAATATCAAAATACTATATAATACAACATGGTGAGCTCTAACAAGGGGAAAATAACTCACTGACTGTGCTACGTGGAGATAAACAACCAGATGGCCTCAAAATCAGGGCGAGATAATCAGCAAGTCAGCATCCACGAGGCCAAAATGGCTGCTGATGAAGGGGGCAAGGCTAATGCAGGCTGATGGGAACCTACGGAAATTGAATTGCACTGTAAGCAATGAAACAGAAAGCAAACTACAATGAAACTTTGTCAATAAATGGCTCTGTTGGATAAGTTATCACAATACACCACATTTCAATAATAAAAATCATTGTAAACTGATTATATGCATTTGTATAAAGGCATGACAACAATATTCATGGAATTACTGGCAAAAACAATTATACAGAATTAGATATGTTGGTTAGTACACAATAAAGAATCTCGAGATTAGCCATGGGTCTGCAGTCCAATAATTGGCTAGTTCTAGTTGGGAGAGGAGAAAATACCGTATTTGGCAGGAACAGTCCTTAGGAGCATCCATGACTTTCTGGATACTTACAAAAGCCTCTGTTCTGTCTCATGTTTTTCTAACCAAGTCTATCAGCACTTTCTGGGCCACTTTAGTGTCAGCTGGACCCCGTCTGGCCTGCAGCCTTCCTCATGCCTACACCTGGTACCGTACGTTTTTGTTGAATGTGATGGCCCGCCTCACACGTTTTCCCAGATCAATGGCCAAGGCTTGAGTCTTTGGAAAGCTATCCTTAGGGCCTCTTTGGTACTTGACTGTTGATGAGTGTCTCCTTGATCTGTATCGATGGAGGCTGGTCTTTGACAGTTGACCGGCATAATTCGGGTCTTCGGTGCTTGACTGTGGAAGGGTGAAATCTAGACCTTGACTTGCTTACGTCTGGTCTTTGGTGCTTGAATGTTATTGTCTGAGTCTGGGCTTTTCTGGTACAAGTCACTGTGGCCTGCTGTCTCAGCCACTGGAGCTGCAGCGGGAGCACCTCTTATCTTATTAGTGTCAAACCTGCTTCCGTTTTGGCATACTGGCCTTTTATAATGGAAGCTGACTTTGTCACAATCACCTGACCTGGAGTACTGCCTATTTATGTCCCTCCTGTAACTTTTCTCCTTCAGATCACTTCCGCAGGTTTTGTTCAGGCCTAGAAGCCGCAGGGCATTGCATTTTATCTCTTGTGCTCTGTTCTCCTATCAATTATTTTCCCTCTACATCTATCAAGTAAATCCCCCAGGTAAGTACATGAACTTTCCTTCATTATCATGCTTCTAACCAATCAAAGCCTGTTAGTTTCCTCTTGCCCCCGTACAATCTTTTAATGATGTTCCTGGTGTGGGAAGGGGGGGAGGGAGGGGATACAGGAACTTTTCTTCATTTTATGATGCATGTTACCAATCACAGTTAGTATAATGTCTAGTAGTAAAGACTGTGACTCCCAATGTCCATGTCTGTCTGTATCTGGTTTTCGGCGTGACAATGCATGACTTTGCTTTAACCATTTGCTCCTCTCCCCCTAATTGAGCAGGGATACTGTTGGCTGTTACCTGTATGGAGCCTTCTCAGTTCCCTGCTCTACTGCATGACCATCCGCTTGTGTGGTCCCTGGTTGCCGCTGTGGAAGCTGTCGCGGGTTGCGAGGTCATTTGCAGCTGGTGCATGACTTTCCACATGTGTCAGTGCGTGCAGTCACAGCCAGGTGCTCTGAGCCTCAGTTCCTGCACTGATTGTGCTGTAATGGTTTCTGTTTGTGCTAATGTCGTGTGCGCGGCCACACCTCCCTTGCTTTTATCAGGGTTAGTGTGTGTACTTGAAATGCTGTCCCCAGCCAATTGCTGAAGGGCAGCTCCTATATAAAGTTCCCCTGCCCTATTGGCGGGGCCTGAGCTACTCACAAAGCTCCTGAACTTTGCTATGTGTGTTTGTGTTCCTGCACCTCTCCTGTCTATGTTTTGGTACCAAAGTCCTTGCCTTGATTCCTGTTTTGTCCAGTTCTGGCGCCTGTCCTGGAGGCGGTATATCCAGTCACGAATCCTTGATCCTGTACCTGTCCTGTACCTGAACCTGTCTGAACTGTGTCTGCTGTGATTATGTTCCTGGAATCCCTCTGCATCTAGAGCTTCACATCTTGTGACTTTGAGTCTCTTGTAACCGGTGTTTCTGCTAAGTATCTACTCTGTGCTCTGGATACCATGCGTTGCTAGCTCCAGGCAGGCCCAGCAATCCTGCGGATCTAGCACCATCCCACTTGAGTTCCTTCCTACGTCCGATGCCCAGAGCCTGTTGACCGCAGTCTGAAACCTGATGATCGCTGTCTGGAGCTTGGAGCCTGATGACTGTGGTGGTGCCTGTAGGTCGTGTCGGATGTCCGGAACCGAACGACTCCTGTCTGTCTGCTGGTGACCCTGGGTCCAGATGTCCTGATGTCCTGCCTGTACCCTGATGTCATGCCTGCGTCCTGATGACCTTGGGTGTCCTGATGTCCTTCCTGTGTCCGATGACCTGATGTAACTTATGACCTGGGCTGCTACGCCAGTGTCCCAGATGTCTATCCGATATTCCTGATGTCCTACCTGTGTCCTGACGTCCTTCCTGTGTCCGATGTCCTGAGTTAACTGATGCCCTGGACTGCCACGCCAGTGTCCCAGCCAATGCCATGGGCTGCCACGCCAGTGTCCCAGATGGCTATCCGGTATTCCTGATGTCCAGATGCCCTGCCTGTGTCCTGATGTCCTTCCTGATGTCCTGTCTGTACCCTGACATCTTGCCTGTGTCCTAATGACCTTGTTTTACCCTGATGTCCTGCCTGTGTCCTGATGTCCCACCTATATGTGCCTCGGTGATCTGTTGGTGCCTTGGGGTCCACTGGGTGGTACCTTTCTGGAGGTGTGGAATCGGGAGCCTGGCATAGTCATGTTTGGTTTATGCACTGTGTGACTTTACTTTAGTAAACTTTACTTTCTCAATGCCTGAAGTTGTGCGGTGTAATCTAGTCCTACGTGTCTCTTCCTTGTCCTCATGCTCAGCTGCCACAGAACCCCGGTCTCTGCCCTCCCCTAGTTCGGGTAGGCCTGGGTCCCCTTCTGCGGTATAAAGGGTCCGTATTGCGTCCCCGGGGGATGTGCGCCCCGCGCCTCCTAAGGTCGGTCAGCTTGGGGGCGTCTATGGGCTGGGCCGCATCAGGGGCTGCAGCTGACCGTGACAGTCCAAAGCACCAAAGAGCCAACGCTCAGGGCATTGAGCATGTAGTAAATGCAGGGAGATTTAGATTCTGTAGAATTGTGATTTCAGCTCTGTTCTATAATAAAGTCTGTAGCAACATAGAGCTTGCACTAGGGAGCCAAAGCTTATTGATTAGATTTATGGAGATTGTGGAATTTTATACCTAGCAATACTTGCTATAGGGAATGTATGGCAGCTACATTATTAGTCATAAAGTTTGCCATACAGTTTTCTCAGATACAAAAAAATGTATAACGTGTGTGTGTATATAAGTAGTACAATCTGCTGCACGAAAAAAATATATAAATTGCATAAATATATCAAGATTAGAATTATATACGATATAAAAATAGGAAGTGGGTTGAGCCTTCAGAAATGATAGCCTTGACATGGAGAGACAAGTCTAGCAATCAGTGGGGGGGATGCACAAATGGCTCCTCTTTCGAAAGACACCTGTCACTCCTGCTGCCTAGGAAAAAGATGAGAGAGATGAAAAATACATGAGCGTATGATGTTTTTCATTCCTTCAGATCTGTTTGCAGCTCAATCGCATTCACCCATGACCGGCGAGGAGCATTGACTCATCCTAATCTGTCAACTCCCACTCCTCCAGCCTGAGCTCCTGCAGTTTAATCTAACATTTATGTCATTAACAAATTAGATAACATTTGTAGCTATTGCTTTATCACAAGTGTTATTAACATCCTAATGTGTCTGCTGTGAAGAGCTGCATTATTTAACCTCCTCTGATTCAAGGGTATTGCTTTATTAATCATTGCCGGCAGGAAAGTCATTGAAACCGGGAAGAATCTGGTTTCAGCACAATGACTACCTTCTGTACAAGTTCTCATTCTTTACCAATGCCATTTCTTCTACACTTTTTATTAAAGGGAATCTGTCAGCTGGTTTTTGTTATATAATCTGAGAGCAGCATGATGATGGGGCCGAGAGCCTGATTCCAGCGATATAAGGCTTACTGGGCTACTTGGTGCTGTATTTATAGAATCTCGCTTTACTTTCCTCTAGATGTATCAGTGGTCAGAATGCTGAGCTCTGTAAAACCCCGCCCACACCACTGATTGGCAGCTTCCTAGGTACACTGTACATTGCTACCAATCAGTGGTGGGGGCGGGGTTATACAGAATAGACTGACTGTCTTCCACATAACACCTAGTCCTCAAGTGATAATCTCCTGCTGAAATATCACTGATTTTATTGAAACTACAACAAGCAGCTGAGCAAGTAACACCTCCTTGTAATAAGGATCTCAGTCCCTACATCATGCTGCTTTAAAATGACATAGCAAAACCTGTTGACAGATTCCCTTTAACAAGATGCAACCACAACCCAGTTGAAGACAGTGCCATCTGTAGGTGGCCTTAATGAAAAATAATAGCTCTGTCTGCACAATCCCCTGTACTATTTTACACCAACACCTCAGACTACTAGATGGGACCATAGATAACTCTGACACCTAAGTAGTTTTACAGAAAAAGGGGTTGTCTTCCTTTGTAAGTTAGTTGTCATTTCCATAACATGACCTTGGGAGGACAGGGAGTATTAGAAGGTCCCCAGGTTTGCCCTATGCACAAGCCTATAAAGACTTTAAAATACTGATTGTGCAATGAAAGATAACACCTCTATATTCAGTAAATTTTTATACAGACGATCTTTATACAGTAGATAAAGGATCCACTATTCATAATAGGTGATGTAAAAGCTCACCTCCTCCTCCTGTACAATGACTGATAACACCTCTATATACAGTAGATAACACAGGATCCACCATTCACAATACGTGGCATCACAGCTCACCTCCTCCTCCTGTGCAATGACTGATAACACCTCTATATACAGTAGATAACACAGGATCCACCGTTCACAATAGGTGATGTCACAGCTCACCTCCTCCTCCTGTACAATGACTGATAACACCTCTATATACAGCAGATAACACAGGATCCACCATTCACATTAGGTGATGTCACAGCTCACCTCCTCTGCCTGTACAATGACTGATAACACCTCTATATACAGTAGATAACATAGGATCCACCATACATAATAGGTGATGTCACAGCTCACTTCCTCCTCCTGTACAATGACTGATAACACCTCTATATACAGTAGATAACACAGGAGCCACCATTCACAATAGGTGATGTCACAGCTCACCTCCTCCTTCTGTACAATGACTGATAGCAACTCTATATACAGTACACAACACAGGATCCACCATCCACAATAGGTGATGTCACAGCTCACTTCCTCCTCCTGTACAATGACTGATAACACCTCTATATACAGTAGATAACACAGGATCCACCATTCACAATACGTGGCATCACAGCTCACCTCCTCCTCCTGTACAATGACTGATAACACCTCTATATACAGTAGATAACACAGGAGCCACCATTCACAATAGGTGATGTCACAGCTCACCTCCTCCTTCTGTACAATTACTGCTAACACCCCTATATAGAGTAGAAAGGAATGATCCCCTACTCTTAATAAGTGACGTTACAGCTCACCTCCCCTCTTCTTTGCACACATTAGAGCATGCCCATACTACTCTCCCCTAGAAGTCACTGAACATCTCCAAAATGACTGTCTGTGGTCACAGCTTATTTTCTTTAGCAATGCACAGCCGCTCAAACATTTCTGCTCTAAGCAAAAAATTGTGCAGATTAAATGAGTATTTCCATTATATAATATTATAATCCTGCCATTACACAGTGACCACTGGGGTTCAAGCCCCTGGGAACCATATTGAGGTGATCAGGGAAAACGCTGTGTCTATGGATCATAGAGAGCGCACCAGCACAACCTCATCAATTAATAGCTCATTTTTGTGACTTGTCAGCATCGACACTAAAAATGTGAAAAAAAAACTTTAAACAGGTGGTTTTTATCTATAATTATATATTTTATTCCTGACCCAGACCTGAAATTCATTATCCATAGAGGAAGATCATGGCCTCTAGTGAGGGGGGAAGGCATTAAACTTCTGGCCATTGGCTGATCGCCATCACATTTCAGTTTTAAGATTTGGGCAGAAAATCCTTTGTGTCCACCATCTCGAAACATTCCGAAATGTAAGTGGTGCAAACAAAGAGAAGCAACTCAATTGGTTGTAATAGAAAAAAACGGTAAAAACAAACCGTCCTTGAAATTATTTTTCAAGATGAAAAATGTACCCTCCAAAAGAGAAAAATATTTGTAATACCTTCGACTATAATGCCAAACCCGTACTGAGTCACCACTTAAAATACTTCGCGGAACAGCTGTGAAGCCCACATATATATTCAAATTTTCTCTATTTTTTTTACAACTCATCTATTAAAACTATTTTCAACTATGAGTTAAAACCCTTCACTGGAAGGGATATGTTATCATGACTGTATTTTATCATTATTATTGGCAACCTAAAAATGTGCCAATTATTTCACCTATTTTCGAACCACCCATTAAAATCCGTCCATGTTTTCATGTCGCTGACACCATCACAGCTGTTGGTGGGATTTCAGACACAGGTGGCATGGGAAAACCATTAAGGGGACTCAATTTATTATTATTGCTATACATTTTTATAGCGCCTTTATTCCATGGTGCTTTACACATGAGAGGGGCAGATATAGACAAGTACAATAAGTATGAGTAAAACAATTCACACACAAGTACAGGAGGAGAGAGGACCCTGCTCGCGAGGGCTCACAGTCTACAGGGGATGGGTGAGGATACACTGGGAGAGGGTAGAGCTGGTCAGGCGGCGGTCCACTAGACTGAGGATCACTGCAGGTGCAGCTTGTCGGAAGAGGTGGGTCTTCAGGTTCTTTTTGAAGGTTTCCGTGGTAGGCGAGAGTCTGATTTGTTGTGGTAGAGAGTTCCAGAGTATGGGGAAGCACGGGAGAAGTCTTGTATGTGGTTGTAGGAAGAAGAGATGAGAGGGGAGTAGAGAAGGAGATCTTGAGAGGATTGAGGGTTGCGTGTAGGTAGGTACCGGGAGACCATGTCACAGATTTATGGAGGAGACAGGTTGTGGATGGCTTTGTATGTCATAGTTAGGGTTTGGAACTGAAGCCTCTGGAAAATAGGGAGCCATTTACCAATTTACTGGAAAAAAACTTTAGTTAGTTTTTAGTAAGTACTTGAAGGCTTGGTGGAATGTTGAATGGAATGAGGGAGAAAATTCGAGAGCAGAGTGGAAGCACGGGAGAAGTCTTGAGTAAGAGGAAGGGATTTGAGAAGAAGAGTCAATTAACATATTACCAAAGTACTAGAGGAAAAATAGTTCCAAACAGGCAATAATTAGGCTTTGTAAACATCTATGGTGTGATTTATTTGCCTGTGTGGATTGGACAGGCGGTTACCGACATCTGGTAAGAATTTCATCTCAATAGCATCTTTAGAAAAAGATTTACTTTAGAAAATTAGTGACATGTTCATTACTTATTTCACCCACTGTACAAAGCATATACAGTGGGTATGGAAAATATTAATACCCCTTTACATTTTTCACTCTTTGTTTCATTACAGCCATTTGGTAAATTCAAAAAAGTTCATTTTTTACACTCTGCACCCCATCTTGACTGAAAAAAAAACAGAAATGAAGTCATTTTTGCAAATGTATTAAAAAAGAAAAACTGAAATATCACATGGTCATAAGTATTCAGACCCTTTGCTCAGTATTGAGTAGAAGCACCTTTTGAGGTAGTACAGCCATGAGTCTTCTTGGGAATGATGCAACAAATTTTTCACACCTGGATTTGGGAATCCTCTGCCATTTTTCCTTGCAGATCCACTCCAGTTCCGTCAGGTTGGATGGTGAACGTTGGTGGATGGCCATTTTCAGGTCTCTCCTGATATGCTTAATTGGGTTTAGGTCAGGGGTCTGGCTGGGCCAGTCAAGAATGGTCACAGAGTTGTTCTGAAGCCACTCCTTTGTTATTTTAGCTGTGTGCTTAGGGTCATTGTCTTCTTGGAAGGTGAACCTTCGGTCAAGTCTGAGATTCAGAGCACTCTGGAAGAGGTTTTCATCCAAGATATCTCTGTACTATCATGTTTCCTTAAATAACAACCATTCGTCCTCTCCCTGCAGCTGAAAAACACTCCCATAGCATGATGCTGCCACCACCATGGTTCACTGTTGGGATTATATTGGGCAGGTGATGAGCAGTGCCTGGTTTTCTCCACACATACCTCTTAGAATTATCACCAAAAGGTCTATCTTTGTCTCATCAGACCAGAGAATCTTATTTCTCATAGTCTTTTATAGTTTTTTAGCAAACTCTATGTCTTGCACTGAGGAGAAGCTTCTGTTAAGCCACTCTGCCATAAAGGCCTGACTGGTGGAAGGTTGCAGTGATAGTTGACTTTGTGGAACTTTCTCCCATCTCCCTACTGCAAATCTGGAGCTCATCCACAGTGATCTTGGGGTTCTTGTTTACCTCTCTCACCAAGGCTCTTCTACCATGATTGCTCAGTTTGGCTGCATGGCCAGAGTCTAGGAAGACTTCTGGTGGTCCCAAACTTCTTCCATTTAAGGATTATGGAGGCCGCTGTGCTCTTAGGAATCTTGAGTACTGCAGAAATTCTGTTGTAACCTTGGCCATATCTGTACCTTGCCACAACTCTGTCTCTGAGCTCCTTGGTCAGTTCCTTTGACCTCATGATTCTCATTTGGTCTGACATGCACTGTGAGCTGTGAGGTCTTATATAGACAGGTGTGCGCCTTTCTAAATCAAGTCCTATCAGTTTAATTAAACACAGCTGGACTCCAATGAAGGAGTAGAACCATCTCAAGGAAGATCACAAGGAAACGGACAGCATGTGATTTAAATATGAGTGTCTGAGCAAAGGGTCTGAATACTTATGACCATGTGATATTTCAGTTTTTCTTTTTTATTAAATTTACAAAAATTACTACATTTCTGTTTTTTTCAGTCAAGATGGGGTGCAGAGTGTACATTAATGTGAAAAAAGAACTTTTATGAATTTACCCAATGGCTGCAATGAAACAAAGAGTGAAAAATTTAAATAGATCTGAATACATTCCGTAACCACTGTAAAAAGATATAAAAGTTTGGTGTTGCTGTAATCTTACTGACCTGAATAATCATGTTAACAGGAACACATGGGCTACTTGCACAGTGAACAAGTCTGTATGATCATGTTCACACACCACCAAGAAACCTGAAGACACAAAAGAGAATAGTAAAACCAAAAAACTCAGTTTGAAAAAATGTTGCAGTAATCCGCAAGTGCTAGTAAAAGATGTAAAAAACAGGGTATTTGGTTGATACGTTTTTTGCAAAAAATGTATACTAAGCTGCTCTACCAATCTTCACGGTATACCCTTATCAGAGCAGTCCTAACTAATGTATGCAATCCCTATCTGATGTATTTAAAAACCTGATCATCTGTATATAACCTGTGTGAACAGGGTTCAGAGAGGAAAAATCCATGTGTGCATACAGGGTAGAACAGCTTTTGTGCAGATAGCCCAAGAGGAGTGGTGGAACTCCCCAGTCTTGTAGACACAAGAGAACAATTATGGAAACAGGAACACATGGGCTACTTGCACAGTGAATAATCATGTTGCCAAGAAATTTTTACTGAACAAATGGCACTGTAATAATGAAGCCCAGAAAGCCAATGACACAATTTTGTTTGTCTCTTTTTTTTTTTTAGCAGCCTTCGGCAACTTGATAGATGAACGCTCAGTAGGAAGATCGATCTTGTGCAAACCTAGATACAGGTGCTTCTCATAAAATTAGAATATCATCAAAATTTATTTCAGTTCATTAATACAAAAAGTGAATCTCATATATTATATAGAGTCATTACAAACAGAGTGATGTATTTCACGTGTTTATTTCTGTCAACATTGATGATTACGGCTTACAGCCAATGAAAACCCCAAAGTCATTATCTCAGTAAATTAGAATACTTTATAACACTAGCTTTAAAAATGATTTTAAAATCCGAAATGTTGGCCTACTGAAAAGTATGTTCAGTAAATGCACTGAATACTTGGTCGGGGTACTTTTACATTAATTACTGCATCAATGCGGCGTGGCATGGAGGCGATAAGCCTGCAGCACTGCTGAAGTGTTATGGAAGCCCAGGTTGCTATGATAGCAGCCTTCAGCTCATCTGCATTGTTGAGTCTGGTGTCTCTCATCTTCTTGACAATACAAGGTCAGGCAAGTTTGCTGCCAATCAAGCATAATGATACTATTGTTTTTAAACCAGGTAATGGCACTTTTGGCAGTGTGGACTGGGGCCAAGTCCTGTTTGAGACTGAAATTACCATCTCCAAAAAGCTTGTCGGCAGAGGGTAGCATGAAGTGCCCTAAAATGTCCTGGTAGACGGCTGCTCTGAGTTTGGTCTTGATAAAACTCAGTGGCCCTACACCAGCAGACAGGTACGGACTGGGACTGAAATTCAGCCCTGGCACTTGAAATCACAGAGGCCCATCCTGTCACTGTCCCCAAGCACCAGATGGGATATACTACTAATATTACTCTGGATGGAGTAAAGCAAGATTTACTACAAGACCAATATTTCTAACTAGATGGTAGCCCGATTCTAACGCATCGGGTATTCTAGAATATGTATGCATAGTGTATAGCACAGCCCATGTAGTATATTGCACAGCCCACGCAGTGCATTGCGCACCCCACGTAATACATTGCGCAGCCCACGTAGTACATTGCCCAGCCCACGTAGTATATTGGGCAGCCCACGTAGTATATTGGGCAGCCCACGTAGAATATTGCGCAGCCCACATAGTATATTGCGCAGCCCACGTAGTATATTGCGCAGCCCACATAGTATATTGAGCAGCCCATGTAGTATATTGCGCAGCCCACGTAGTATATTGCGCAGCCCATGTAGTATATTGCGCAGCCAATGTAGTATATTGCGCCGCCCACGTTGTATATTGCGCAGCCCACGTAGTATATTGCGCAGCCCACGTAGTATATTGCCCAGCCCACATAGTACATTGCGCAGCCCACGTTGTATATTGTGCAGCCCACGTAGTATATTGTGCAGCCCACGTTGTTTATTGCGCAGCCCACGTAGTATATTGCACAGCCCACGTAGTATATTGCCCAGTCCACATAGTATATTGCCCAGCCCACGTAGTATATTGCGCAGCCCACGTAGTATATTGCACAGATCACGTTGTATATTGCGCAGCCCACATAGTATATTGCCCAGCCCACGTAGTACATTACGCAGCCCACGTTGTATATTGCGCAGCCCACGTTGTATATTGCGCAGCCCGCATAGTATATTGCGCAGCCCACGTTGTATATTGCGCAGCCCACGTTGTATATTGCGCAGCCCATGTTGTATATTGCGCAGCCCATGTTGTATATTGCGCAGCCCACGTTGTATACTGCGCAGCCCACGTAATATATTGCACAGCCCACGCAGTATATAGCAATGTGGGCACCATATCGCTGTTAAAAAAAAAATTAAAATAAAAAATAATTATATACTCAACCCTGGGATCCAGCGAAGCTCCGGCGATACGCGCACGGCTGCCGCCATCTTCCGTTCCCAGGATGCATTGCGAAATTACCCAGATGACTTAGCGGTCTCGCGAGACCGCTAAGTCTTCTGCGTAATTTCACAATGCATCGCCGGGAACGGAAGATGGCGGCCGGCGTGAGCGGCTCGGCGGACAACATTTTATTACTATTGATGCCGCATAGGCAGCATCAATAGTAAAAAGTTGGGGACACACAGGGTTAATAGCAGCGGTAACGTTACCCGCGGTATAACGCGGTCCGTTACCGCCGGCATTAGCCCTGTGTGAGCGGTGACCGGAGGGGAGTATGCGGGCGTCGGGCACTGACTGCGGGGAGTAAGGAGCGGCCATTTTCTTCCGGACTGTGCCCGTCGCTGATTGGTCGTGGCTGTTTTGCCGCGACCAATCAGCGACTTGGATTTCCATGACAGACAGAGGCCGCGACCAATGAATATCCGTGACAGAAAGACAGACGGAAGTGACCCTTAGACAATTATATAGTAGATGGTACCCTTGGCATGCTGGAGTCACAACTCTCGACAGTATGGGTGTCTTGAGAACATCAATTCTGTTAACAAAGGAGCAGACAAGGCAGCCCATGACCAGACAGGCCCTTCTGGCATTTGCCAGAATTGCCAGATGGCCAGTCCGGTCTTGCCAGCAGATGACATGGCTGTTAGGGCTGGAGGAACGCACCGAGTATATTTAGATATACTTATTGGTGCATTCGCAGCCCGGGGTCCACTGTGCAGGAAACGAATCTGCTGCTAGCAAATGGCGGCACAATATGGTGGTATAAGCGAACTCTGTTAATTCTCAGTCGCACGGAAGGGAAAATGCTGTGCCCTGTTAGCGTCACAGGGGAACACAGCTGCCTAACAGAGCAAAAGCAATCAGTGGTCAGGGAGTAGCAAGCACACAAACACCTCCTCTCCGGTGGAGCCAGAATTCTAATGGCTTTACGCCAGCCCTGAATTCACCATACAAAACTCCTCACCGGAGGGGCGGGTATTCTTGTGGCTTATTTCAGCCAGACCCTGACCACAAGCAGACAATACCACTGAATGGCAAAAGCTCATGACATAAGCTGATCCTAGCGCATGGCCGTGCGGCCATGCAAACCTTTTGACCCCTGAACCCCAATGAGAGGTCTTACCTTGGGCATGCTCAGAAGGGGAAAAGCAGGACATAGTCCCAGAGACGTCTGCTCACCGCTGACCAGTACTGGCTACAATGGCTGAGCCTGGAAAGGCAGCAGTAACCATCCGCACAGTATCAGGCTGAGCCAGACGCTGAGACTGACGTCTCCGCTGAGCAGGCTCCACTGCCGCTGGAGAAGAATGGGAGACGGCAGTGGAGATGGTTCGAGACTTCCCCTGTGCAGAGGTGGGAACTCGACCCCTAATATTACCCCCCTCATAGGCCCCCCTCCTTGGACCTCGCTACGCTCGAAGGCCGCAATGAGCTGCGGAGCTCGAATGTGCTCAGCAGGCTCCCAAGACCTGTCCTCTGGGCCATTACCCTTCCAGTCCACCAAATAAAATTTCTTGCCACGTACCACCTTGTACCCCAAAATAGCGTTCACCTAGTAATCGTCCGTAGATGAACCCGATGTCCCGGCAGATGACTCGGAAAACCGGAACATGTAAACGGGCTTGAAGAAGGACACATGAAAGGTGTCAGTGATACCTAGGCATGGAGGAAGGGCCAGACGGTAGACCACAGGGTTAACCTGTTCGAGGACCTTGAAGGGTCCCAAGCAGCAAGGTGCAAACTTAGTGGACTCAACTCGCAGCCTGATGTTATGGGTAGAGAGCCACACTAAGTCGCCAGGAGAAAAGGTCGGAGCGGGACGCCTGTTATGATCAGGCGGCCTTGGAACAACATGAAAAAACCTTCGCTGGAGTAGTGGTAACTATACAGACCGCTAACCCTGAACTTATCAATGACACTAGAAGTGTGCCTATCCAGACCTAGACACCTCGACACAGCCGGAGGACTAATTATCCCTAAAGATAGAAAATAGGAAAACTGACTTGCCTCAGAGTAGACCCCCAAAGGATAGGCAGCCCCCCACAAATAATGACGGTGAGTAGGAGAGGAAAAGACACACGCAGGCGGAAAACAGATTTAGCAAAGGAGGCCACTACTACCTAGATAGGAAAGTATAGTACAGGATACTGAGCGGTCAGCACAAAATCTACAAAATATCCACAGCAGAAAAATACAAAAACTCCACCACCTAATTAAAGGTGTGGAGAGTATATCTGCAACTCCAGCGAATCCAACCAGACTGAGAAAACAACAGGACAGTCGAAGCTGGAACAAAATAGAAACTATGAACAGGACTGAAAAATAGACACACAGCCTGTGAGCCTAAGAAACAGAATCAGACACTTATCTTTAGCTGAAATGGCAGCAGGCAGGAGAGGCCAGGCAGAGAACCATTACTGGCAATAGAATATTGACAACTGGCAGGGACTAATGAGTCCTGCAAAGCTAAATACCCCAGTCAGCTTTGCAATTAGCAGATACACCTGTCCCATACTGCAGTCCAGGCACAACTGCATTACCATCTACAGCCACCGGAGGGAGCCCAAAAGCAGAATTCACAACAGGCGCCGATGTGTATCGGCGGAAGACCTCATTCTCTCATTGAAGGCCCGGATGGCATCCTGAGTGCGGTCCCAAATGTCCCGTGCTTCCACAGCCCAGTCTGCCACCCTGGAGTCTATGGAAGACACGGGCATAGGCACAGGATGCTGACCGTAGTTAAGAAGGAATGGGGTCTGCCCAGTGGAGTCGGCTACGGCGTTGTTCAGCGCAAACTCCGCCCACGGTAGCAAGGATGACCAGTCATCCTGCTTGGCTGAAACAAAATGTTGCAGATATGTGACCAAGGTCTGATTGGCCCTCTCTCAACCCATTCGTCTCGGGATAGTATGCTGAATAGAGATTCAACTCGATGCTGAGTATACGACAAAGCGGTGGTAGCGGTGGAAGCGGCACCAAGTGCACCATTTTAGAAAAATGGTCGGTGATTACACAAATGATGATGCAGCCAAGGGACTTGGGTAAGCCCACCACAAAGTCCATCCTGACCATCTCCCAGGGCCTGTCTGCCACCGGCAGAGGATAAAGTAACCCAGCTGGCCATTGTCGAGGATACTTATTTTCGGCGCAGGAGACACATGCCCGAATATAATGTATATGTAGAAAAGGACAGCACCACAGCAATTGTGAAGAAACAGCTCTCGTGTTTATTCTGCCATCTGCGACGTTTCGGTCCGTGGACCTTTTTCAAGCATAGTGAAAAGACAATACAACCACCATTATATACCCTTAGGCCAAACCCATTCATTAGCTAACAACCAATGGTATGGCCCTAAACACCTAGAAAAAATCACAACATAGTATTACACACATATACAAATATAAAAACAGTCCCACATTAACAGCCCCCTGCATACACTAACCGATAACATAGTCCAACTGCCTCTGATCGCTCGCCGCTATTAGATCGCGCTCATAAATCCCCAATAACTCCCCGAAGTCCACAATGTAAACAAATACCGCCCCCACCAATCTGAGTACTGCATCCACGATTGTCATGGCATTGTGGGCGTATTACAGACAGGAACAGTCCAATCAATTCATGAATCTTAGATCATGTGATCGCCGAATGTCCAGCATGCAGCGCTCTTCACCGCGCTTGTTCATAGGCTGATAGCCCACATGTCAGTTCCAAACAAACACCGCCCACTTCTATCCAATAGTGCGCATGACCATGACATCATCCTCATCCATGGCTCTTATGCGCAAGTCACAGAACCGGAATCAAGCAAAATCGGTAACTGCGCATGTCCGAAGTATACTCCAGCTATTACTTCATTATAGATGGCTTCAGTGAGCGGTCACATAGCGCTACAATCAGCGCATATGGGAAGATCCAAGCGCATATCCAAGTAAAGTATCTCTTCACTCCAGGACCATATTATATAATAGCATGAGTGCCATCTTTTACAAAGACGTTTTAACATCAATAAAGGCTATTTCAACCAAATACTTTCCATATCATATGGTCCGTCATTTTTAATTGCCATATCTACGCCTCTTTATATGGACCTGTAATGAGAGACAATATATACAGGGAAAAACAGACATCTTGATACATTAAATTCAGCAAATCTAACATCTGTTATAAAGGCATACATAAACACCCATGGTGATCCATAAATACATGTCCCCATATCATAAGAAAAACCAATCAGGACAAAAAGAGGGGGGGACACAAATCACAATATAAAATCGCAATTTGTCAGCAAGAGGTAGATTAGGGTAAATGCCAGTCAAACAGCATCAATATGTACATAATACATCAAACCGATCAAGAGGCTTTATATGTATATACAGGACAGAAATAAAGGACAATAATTATACAACTACCCCAATTGAAAAAGCAATATAAAGCAGTATATAATAGAGATAAAAACAATACTACACCGAATATAGTCTCCGACATCACAGGCCATATGCGGCCACCAGTACGTCCTCGCCAGAAGATAAGATGTCCTTTTGGTCCCAAAGTGTCCACCCACCCTGCACGAGTGAGCCCAAGAGAGAACCTCCGGTCGCAAATTTGATGGCACGAAGGTCTTGCCCAGGGGCACAGACTCTAGCGAAACCGGAGCCATGGTCCTCAGGCTCTCAGAAGTGACAATAAGCCAAGGTTTCTCCTCCTCCTCCTCCACTGATGACACTACGGAGCGGGAGAGAACGTCGGCACAAATGTTCTTCTCCCCGGGAGAAAATGGAGGGTGAAATGGAACCGGGAGAATCAAAGGGACCATCTGGCCTGGCGAGAATTTAGCCGCTGTGCAGTCTAAATATAGACCAAGTTCTTGTGGTCGGTGTAAACTTGGAAGGGAAAGCGAGCCCCCTCCAGGAGGTGTCTCCACTCCGAGAAGACCAACTTCATAGCAAGCAACTCCCTGTCCCCGATGGACTAATTCCTCTCCGGCGGTGTGAAGGTCTTAAAGAAAAAGAAGCAAGGATGCTTCCGACCCTTGAGCATCCTTTTGGAATAGGACAGCTCCAGCACCGACAGATGAGGCATCCACCTCCATTATGAAAGGTTTATCTACATCGGGGCGATGTAGAAAGTGGGACTTAATAGAGAGGAAGGCCTTGGAGACCTCCTCCGACCACAATTTGGGATTTACTCCCTTTTTGGTGAGGGCAACCAAAGGAGCTACCAAAGTTGAGAAGTGGGGAATGAACTGGCGATAGTAATTAATGAACCCCATAAAGCCCTACACCGCTTTGAGAGAATGGGTTTCCTGCCAGTCCATCACAGCCTGTAGCTTGGCGGGATCCATAGCCAATCCTTGGGCCGAGATGATATAGCCCAGGAAAGGCAAAGACTCCAGCTCAAACACACACTTCTCCAAATTGGTGTAGAGGGAATTTGCCCGTTGGAGGTCGAAGACTTTGCAAGCATCTCTCCGGTGGGAGTCTATATCTGGAGAGTAGATGAGAATATCATCCAGGTAGTACTGCAGTACCTGAGCATATGACCCCTGACCTCCAATGAGAGGTCTTACCTTGGGCATGCTCAGAAGGGGAAAAGCAGGACTTAGTCCCAGAGACGTCTGCTCGCCGCTGACCAGTACTGGCTACAATGGCTGAGCCTGGAAAGGCAGCAACCATCCGCACAGTATCAGGCTGAGCCAGATGCTGAGACCGACGTCTCTGCTGAGCAGGCTCCACTGTGGCTGGAGAAGAATGGGAGACCACAGCAGAGATGGTTCAAGACTCCCTCTGTGCAGAGGTTGGAACTTGACCCCTAACAATGGCTCCCCAAACCATCACTGATTGTGGAAACTTCACACTACACCTCCAGCAGCTGGGATTGTGGCCTCTCCTCTCTTTCTCCAGACTCTGGGACCTTGATTTCCAAATGAAATGCAAAATGTACTTTATCTGAACACAACACCTTGGAACACTGAGCAATAGTTCAGTTCTTTTTTTCCTTGGCCCAGGTAAGATGCTTCTGGCATTGTCTGTTGGTCATGAGTGGCTTGACACAAGGAATGCGACACTTGTAGCCCATGTACTGGATACGTCTGTGTGTGGTGGCTCTTGAAGCAATGACTCCAGCAGCAGTCCACTCCTTGTGAATCTCCCCCTAATCTTTGAATTACCTTTTCTTGACAATTTTTTCAAGGCTGCAGTTACCCCAGTTGCTTGTGCCCTTTTTTCTACCATACTTTTTCCTTCCACTCAACTTCATTAATATGCTTGGATATAGCACTCTGTGAACAGCCAGCTCCTTTAACAATGACCTTTTGTGGCTTACCCTCCTTGTGGAGTGTGTTAGTGACTGCCTTCTGGACATCTGACAAGTTAGCAGTCTTCCCCATGATTGTGGAGCCTACTGAAACAGACTAAGGGACCTTTTAAAAAGCTTAGGAAGCCTTTGCAGATGTTATTTGTTAATTATTCTAATTTACTGAGATAATGACTTTTGAGTTTTCATTGGCTGTAAGCCATAATCATCAAAAGTAACTGAAGTAAACACTTGAAATAGATCACTCTGTTTGTAAAGACACTATATAATATATGAGTTTCACTTTTTGTATTGAAGAACTGAAATAAATTAACTTTTTGATTATATTCTAATTTTATGAGAAGCACCTGTAGGTCCACCAGGGTCTTCTCCTCTGTTATCTGGATTGTATCAAGCCATGGAGTTGCTGGTCTTCCTCTTCACCTTGTTCCTTCTATTCTGCCGACCATGATGTCCTTCTCCAGAGATTGCTATCCATTTTATCCAATGTGTTGCTTTCAAATTGTCTATCAGTACACTATAAGGTAACATGAATGGTGCTGTTCAAAACTGCAACTTGTCCAGCAAGAAACTGTGATTAATAAAAAAAAAGTTATGTCTCTTGGATGAAGGGGGAGCTGAAAAATTGAAAGCACAAAAAAGGAAAAATGGCCAGTCATGAAGGGGTTAAGAGAAGTTTTTCGCCTCTGAAAGTAAACAGGAAACTTATTTTTCCGGACAGCTAGCGGAGCTCCAAATTGGCACGTAAAATGTATCAGAACGTTAGACTTATTTACAAAATCCGCATTACCCTTAAGCGATAACTTTACAGTCAGACAGATAACACAATGCGCTGTGATAAATGTCAGAATTAGCGCTGCCGCATCTGTATATAACCACCAATTATATTATCGCAGAATATAATGGAACCAGCTCATTGGTAACCAAGGCAACAAGCGTACGCTCGCCCATGCCGAAGTCAAATATAAGAAGAAACAACACACACATGACAATGAAAACGGTATGTGACAAACAAATCCATCAACAATACTGCACTGTACATTGTTCTAGAAGCTACAGGGAAAAAAGAGGAATCCAAAGCACAGATGTCAGTGCTAAAAAAAGCCCGAAATCCATACACCCGCGTCCGATCTGTGCCATACATGCACGCTGCATGTCGGGAAGGAGTTAAAAGCCCTTTTACCCGAGCCTATGCAAACAGTACGAGGATGAACGAACATTAAAAGGGTTGTCTACTTTCAAGAAAGTGTCCCCCAAATTCTCTAAAATACCTAAAAAAACAACCAATGCAGGCACTCACCCTTCCCGGGTGTAGCACCGGCTCCCCCCCGCCGATGTTCTGGTCTTGGTGTTTTGGCTGCAAGAATATGACGTCACATCGACAGCACGCATCACCACGTAGCCAATCACTGAGCTGAAGATAACATGAGCTGTTGAGCTCAGTGATTGAATGTAGGGGTAATGCGCACTGTCGCCATGACGTCAACAGGCCAAGAAGCGAACAGCAGCAGGTAGCCGGCGCTGGACTCAAGGACGGTGAGTATCTGCTCTATTTGTTATTTAGCAGAACATTCTCCATGGCATCTCCAGACTCTGTCATGTCTGTCACATGTGCTCAGTGTGAACCTGCTCTCATCTGTGGCAAGCACAGGGCGCCAATGTCGAATCTTGTACATTGTGAACCCTCATGGGTGGGATCTTCTCTCCTGTACCTGTCATGACTTTTATTGTTTAAGATTACTGTAATTGTTTTTTTTTTTTAAGCATACCCCTTCTTTTCACATGTAAAGCACCAAGGAATAAATGGCGTTATACTAATAAATAATAATAATCTGCCAATCGAAGTGTTCTCTGACAAATGCCAATCGCCTTGTACGGTGTTGCACTGTGAGCACAACACGCACTTTTGGATGTCGGGCCCTCATACCACCTTCATGGAGTCTGTTTCTGACAGTTTTAGCAGACACATGGATGTTAGTAGCCTGCTGGAGGTCGTTTTGTAGGGCTCTGGCACTGCTCCTCTTGTTCCTCCTTGCAAAAAAGGAGGAGGTAGTGGTCCTGCTCCTGGGCTGTTGCCCTCCTATGGCCCTCGTTACGTCTCCTGGTATCTGCTCCATGCTCTGGACACTGTGCTGACACACACAGCAAACCTTCTTGACGCAGCTCGCATTGAGGTGTCATCTTGAATGAGCTGCATCACTTGAGCAACTATTGTGGGTTGTAAACACCACCTCATGCTACTGTACTGTACCTCTAGGTATGAGCGGAAAGACATATATTTATATATTTTATATATATGCTGTAAGGAGGCTAATGGCCGCGTAGTCAATTGGAGGTACGTGTCACAGAGATAATAATAATTTTAATAATAATTTTTATTTATATGGCGCCAACATATTCCGCAGCACTTTACAATTAAGCGGGGACATGTACAGACAATAAATTCAGTACAAGTTAAGACAATTTAAACAGTGACATTAGGGGTGAGGTCCCTGCTCGCAAGCTTACAATCTACAAGGAAATGGGGGGGACACAATAGGTGAAAAGTACTTGTTATTTCACATCTGGCAATTATAATAAATAGGGATTTTCATATAAAGCTGCATGATCCGGTCATCAGCCCGTGTGTTTAAGTGCAATAGTCAAGTATCAAGTGCAGTTATCGTGTGCATGGAGGGTGTGGAGACAGATGAATAGTAGGGTGCAGATTCACATGCAGATAATATTTGGAAGGAGGGAACAGGACAAAGTTAGTTTACGGAAGAGTTGATGTGGTAGGCTTGTTTGAAGAGATAGGTTTTTAAAGCGCGCTTGAACAGGTCGGGGCTAGGTATCAGTCTGATCGTCTGGGGAAGTGCATTCCAGAGAGCTGGCGCAGCACAAGAAAAGTCTTGGAGATGGAGGTGCGAGGTTCGGATTACGGGGGATGTTAGTCTTAGATCGTTTGTAGAACAGAGGGCACGTGTAGGGCAATAGACAGAGATGAGAGAGGAGATATAAGGCGGTGCAGAACTGTGGAGAGCTTTGTGGGTGAGAGAGATGAGTTTATACTGGACCCTGTAGCAAATGGGTAGCCAGTGTAATGACTGGCACAAGATGGAGGCATCGGTGAAGCAGCTGGACAGAAATATGACCCTGGCTGCTGCACTCAAGATTGATTGGAGAGGAGAAAGTTTGGAAAGAGGGAGACCGATCAGAAGAGAGTTGCGGTAGTCCAGACGAGAATGAATAAGAGCGACAGTAAGAGTCTTAGCAGTTTCAAAGGTGAGAAAAGGTCGGATTCTGGAGATGTTTTTAAGATGCAGGTGACAGGAGCGAGTGAGTGATCGGATATAGGGATTAAAGGAAAGTTCGGTGTCGAATATGACCCCAAGACAGCGGGCATGTTGTTTGGGAGTTATGGTTGAACCCTCCAGGGTAATTTCGATGTTAGGTAGAGTGAGGTTAGTAGAAGGGAGAAGCACAAGTAGTTCAGTTTAGGATATATTTAGTTTCAGATAGAGGGAGGACATGATGTTAGAGACAGCAGACAGACAATCCTTGGTATTTTGAATTAGGGTAGGGGTGATGTCGGGGGAAGAAGTGTATAATTGGGTTACGTCAGCATAGAGATGATACTGGAACCCAAATCTGCTGATTGTTTGTCCAATAGGGGCAGTGTATAGAGAGAAGAGGAGGGGGCCCAGGACTGAGCCCTGCGGAACCCCGATAGTAAGGGGACGAGGAGAAGAAGAGGAGCCGGCAAAAGATACAGTGAAGGAGCGGTCAGAGAGGTAGGAGGAGAACCAGGAGAGGGCTGTGTCCTTGAGGCCTATGGAGTGGAGCATAGTGAGAAGGGGCTGGTGATCCATAGTGTCAGATGCGGCAGATAGATCCAGGAGAATCAGCAGGGAGCAATGACCTTTGGATTTAGCTGTTATTAGATCATTAGAGACTTCAGTGAGGGCAGTTTCAGTGGAGTGTAAAGAGCGGAAACCAGATTGTAAGGGGTCGAGAAGAGAGTTATCTGAGAGATAGCAGATTAGACGGGAGTGGACCAAGCGTTCCAGGAGTTTAGAGATGAAGGAAAGGTTAGAGACAGGCCTGTAGTTAGCAGTACAGTTCTGGTCCAGGGATGGCTTTTTAAGTAGAGGGGTTATGATGGCATGTTTAAATGAGGAGGGAAAGATACCTGAAGAAAAAGAGTGGTCAAATATTTTAGTCAGGTGAGCGGTGACCACTGGTGAGAGAGACTGCAGGAGATGTGAAGGAATGGGGTCACTGTTGCAGGTTGTAGGCTGAGCAGGTGCGAGGAGCTTGGAAACTTCTTCTGAAACAGGCTCAAAGATGTCTAGTGAGCTTGAGGTGCGGCAAGGAAGGGGATCCAGGCACTGAGGAGATTTGGCTGAGATACCCTGATGGATGTGGTTGATTTTTTCTAGGAAATAAGTGGCCCGATACTCACCGCTGAGGTTGGTGATGGGGGCCTGTACTTTAGGTGGCTGCTCTCTGTGATGTAACCCGGAGAATTTTCTCTAGTGCACAAAAGTATTAGGAGGTTCTTTGGTGCACCTGGGACAGGGATGCGGGTAGCTATCAGAGATGCTCGGGTCTGGCTACCCACATACCTCACCTCTGGGTGTGGTTAACAGTCTCTATAATGGAGGCAGTCATTTGGCACTTGGTTTTGTGTGTTGGGATGGAGAAGCCTTCCTGTGTGTTTGGCTCCAGACCGAGCCGGACTACTGGACACTACCCCAGCCTGTGTGCCCACACACCTGGCGGAGCAGAGCCCTGCTTTGGACATTTGTATTTTCTTTGCCTGATCTAAATGCTGTTTGCTTTCTTTTTTTTGCATCTGGGGTTTATGAAGGAAAAAACCCACATGAACTTTTAAAGGAACTAGCCTCCTGTTTTCCACCCAAGTGAGTAAAATCCCTACAATACACACAGTGGGTTGCGGAAGTATTCACCCCTTGGGTTTTTACCTACTTTGTTACATTACAACCTGTGTTTAAATATCTTTGTAATCCGATTTGTGTGTTATTCATTAGTACTAAATAACCTAAGTTGGTAAAGTGAAGTGAGAAAAATATAGGGCTAAA
Organism: Ranitomeya imitator; assembly: GCF_032444005.1. Classification (NCBI taxonomy): domain Eukaryota; kingdom Metazoa; phylum Chordata; class Amphibia; order Anura; family Dendrobatidae; genus Ranitomeya; species Ranitomeya imitator. The sequence continues at coordinate 651,856,963 of NC_091286.1, forward strand.
TATAGGCATGCATTTGATTTATGGGATCAAATAAACAAAAATTGGCTTGTGCATATGTGTTCACCCTTTTTTAGATGAAGCCCTTAAACAATTCTGGTGCAAGCATTTACCTTCATAATGCTTAGTGAAAGGAAGTCCATCTGCGTGCAATCTAAGTGTCACATGGTCTGACAGTTTAAAGCCTTCAATTACACAGAATTTGGAAGGCTCATTTTTGAGTTTGCCAAAAGACATTTTGAAGACCCCTCAAATGTATAGAGAAAGGTACTGTGGTCTGCTGACACCAAAATGTAACTTATTGGTCACCAAAGTAAATGCTATGTCTGGTGCCAACTGTTATGGACCTGGTGGTTAGGAGCACCCGGCACGACCTGATAGTTAAACTCACACAGGACAAGCTCTGGGATGTGGGAGCTCTGCTGACCGCAGGCCCTAATCCTATCACCACAACTAGAAATAGCCGTGGAGCGTTCCTGACTCTCCCTAGACGCCTCTTCACAGCCTAAGAGCTAGCTAGCCCTAGAGAGAGAAAATAAAGCCTACCTTGCCTCAGAGAAATTCCCCAAAGGAAAAGGCAGCCCCCCACATATATTGACTGTGAGTAAAGATGAAAGTCACAAACGCAGAAATGAAACAGGTTTCAGCAAAGGGAGGCCAGACTTACTAAACAGACAGAGGATAGGAAAGGTATCTTTGCGGTCAGCACAAAAAACTACAAAAGACCACGCAGAGTGTGCAAAAAGACCTCCGCACCGACTAACGGTGCGGAGATGCCACTCTGCATCCCAGAGCTTCCAGCTAGTAAGGCAAAATCATGATATCCAGCTGGACAAGGCAACAATGAACAAATAATAACTATCAGGAACTTAGCTTCTGCTGGAGAAGACAGGTCACCAGAAAGATCCAAGAGCGAACTGAACCAATGCAGGAACATTGACAGCTGGCATGGAGTAACGATCTGAGTGGAGTTAAATAGAGCAGCCAACCAAAGGATAAACCACGTCACCTGTGTAAGGAACCTCAGAAGCAGCAGCTTCACTCACAGCCACCAGAGGGAGTCCATGGACAGAACTCGCCGAAGTACCATTCACGACCACAGGAGGGAGTTCGACAACAGAATTCACAACAGCCAACCCAACACAGCTCATCGCCCCAAGAATACCATCCCCACAGTGAAACATGGTGATGGCAACATCATGCTGTGGGGATGTTTTTCAGCAGTAGGGATCGGGAAAATGGTCAGAGTTGAGGGGAAGATGGATGGTGCGAAATCCAGGGATACTCGAGCAAAACCTATTTTAGTCTGTCAGTGATTTGATACTGGGATGGAGTTTCACCTTTCAACAAGACAATAACCCAAAGCATACTGCTAAAGCAACTCTCGAGTGGTTTCAGGGGAAACGTGTAAATATTTTGGCATAACCTAACAAGATGTGTAAAGCTCATAGAGACTTTTCCAAAGCAACTTGCAGATGTAATTGCCTCAAAAAGAGGCTATACAGAGTACTGACTTTAACCCCTTTAACTCCCTCTCTTTGATGTGGGCTCTGACACTGAGCCCACATCTTTTCCGGCACATGTCAGCTGTTTTGAACAGCTGACATGTGCCTCTAACAGCCGTGCGTGAAATCGCAATCCACCCGCGGCTGTTAACTAGTTAAATGCCGCTGTCAATCTCATGACAGCGGCATTTAAAGCGCTCTTCCGGAAATCCCGCCCATAGGTGACCCTGTCATGTGATCGCGAATCACTGATGGGTTGGCATAACAACCCACCCGATCTATCAATATAAAAAAGAATGAACCCGATTACTAAACAGTGTAATGAGAAAAAAAGTCAAAATGCCAGAATTACTTTTTTTTGGTTGCCACAACATTGCATTAAAATGCAATAACGGGCGATCAAAAGATCGTATCTGCACCATAATGGTATCGTTAAACACATCAGCTCGGCACGCAAAAAATAAGCCCTCACCCAACACAAGATCACGAAAAATAGAGATGCCAAAGGTATCAGAAAATGGTGCAATTTTTTTTTTTTAACTAACGTTGGAATATTTTTTAGCCACTTAAAAAAAGCCTATATATGTTTGGTGTCTATGAACTTGTAATGACCTGGAGAATCATAATGGCAGGTGAGTTTTAGCATTTAGTGAACATGGGGAAAAAAAAAACAACTGTGGGATTGCACTGTTTTTGCAATTTCACTGCACATTTTCCGGTTAATGATATGTTAAAACCAATTACGTTTTTCAAAAATACAACTCGTCCCGCAAAAAACAATCCCTCACATGGCCATTTTGACCAAAAAATAAAAAAGTTATTGCTCTGGGAAGAAGGGGAGCAAAAAATGAAAATGCAAAAACAAAAGTACCTCTGGTCATTATGGGGTTAAGGAGGTGAATAATTATGCACACTGAAGATTTCAATTATTTTGTTATATTTGTTGTTTGCTCCACAACACAAAGATAACCAAATGATGAAAACTCTCAAAAGAACAGTTAAATTCAAGGTTGTGATATAAATATATAAATATACAAGATGGTGGCCCGATTCTAACGCATCGAGTATTCTGGAATATGCATGTCCACGTAGTATATTGCACAGCCCATTTAGTATATTGCCCAGCCACGTAGTATATTGCCCAGCCACATAGTATATTGCCCAGCCACATAGTATATTGCCCAGCCACGTAGTATATTTCCCAGTCACGTACTTTATTGCCCAGCTACGTAGTATATTGCCCAGTGACGTAGTATATTGCTCAGTCACGTAGTATATTGCACAGCCACATAGTATATTGCCCAGCCACATAGTATATTGCCCAGTCACGTACTTTATTGCCCAGCCACATAGTATATTGCCCAGTGACATAGTATATTGCCCAGTCACGTAGTATATTGCCCAGCCACGTAGTATATTGCCCAGCCACGTAGTATATTGCCCAGTCATGTACTTTATTGCCCAGCTACGTAATATATTGCCCAGTGACGTAGTATATTGCCCAGCCACATAGTATATTGCCCAGCCACGTAGTATATTGCCCAGTCACGTAGTATATTGCCCAGGCACGCGGCAGCTTCCGGTCCCAGGGCTGGTATGAGCGCAGGACCTGTGATGACATCGCGGTCACACGACTGGTGACGTCATGGCAGGTCCTTCTCGCATAGCATCCTTGGCACCGGAACCTGCCGCTTACACTGCCGAGGACAGGGCGCGACGTCGGAGGGTGAGAATAAAGTTTAAACATTAGATCTTTTTACTACTGATGCTGCATACGCAGCATCAATAGTAAAAAGTTGGTCACACAGGGTTAATAGCTGCGTTAATGGAGTGCGTTACACCGCGGTCCATTAACGCTGGCATTAACCCTGTGTGAGGGCTGACTGGAGGGGAGTATGGAGCGGGCACTGACTGCGGGGAGGAAGAAGCGGCCATTTTGCCGGCGGACTGTGCCCGTCGCTGATTGGTCGTGGCAATGGTCGTGGGCGTTTTGCCACGACCAATCAGCGACTTGGATTTCCATGACAGACAGAGGCCGCGACCAATGAATATCCGTGACAGACAGACAGACAGAAGGACAGACAGAAAGACGGAAGTGACCGTTAGACAATTATATAGTAGATACACTATGGGTATGAAAAGAAATCATACCCCTTTAAATTTTTCATTCTTTGTTTCATTGCAACCATTTGGTAAATTCAAAAAAGTTAATTTTTTCTGATTAACGTACACTGTGCACCCCATCTTGACTAAAAAGAAACAGAAATTTAGCAATTTTTGCAAATTTATAAAAAAAAGAAAAACTGAAATATCACATGGTCACATCTATTAAGACCCTTTGCTCAGACACTCATATTTAAGTCACATGCTGTTTATTTCCTTGTGATCCTCCTTGAGACGGGTCTACCCCTTTATTGGAGTCCAGCTGTGTTCAATTAAACTGATAGGACTTGATTTTGGAGGTGCACACCTGTCTATATAAGACCTCACAGCTCACAGTGCATGTCAGACCAAATGAGAATCATGAGGTCAAAGGAACTGGCCAAGGAGCTCAGAGACAGAATTGTGGCAAGGCACAGATCTGGCCAAGGTTACAACAGAATGTCTGCAGTCAGGACCGTATTTGCCACTAGGCACTCAAGGGCACGTGCCTAGGGCGGCGACATTGCGGGGGGGGGCGGCACCTGGGCAAGGATTTTTTTTTTTTTTTTTAGTCACAAACGCGACCGACCGCAAAACCCCGCCCCCCCCGTCTGCCTCCCCGCGCCCCCCCGCCTCCGCATCCCACCCACCCTCCTTGAAGACGATACTCACCTGCTCCAGCCTCCAGCGATGCCTGTTCTCACCCTCTGTAGCGCGTTCTGAGTGAGCGGTCACATGGTACCGGTCATTAAGGTCATGAATATGCGCATATTCATGACCTTATTGAGCAGTATCACATGACCGCTCACTCAGGAAGAAGGCGCTGCGGCGGGACAGAGCGCCAGAGGGATGTCGGCGGCTGCAGCGCGCACGGTGTGTGGGACAGGCAGCTGAGCTGACAGGTGAGTATGAGGACGGATGGGGGGCGATGTTCTGCAGGGAGGGAGGGGGGCGATGTTCTGCAGGGAGGGAGGGGGGGCGATGTTCTGCAGGGAGGGAGGGGGGGCGATGTTCTGCAGGGAGGGAGGGGGGGCGATGTTCTGCAGGGAGGGAGGGGGGGGGCGATGTTCTGCAGGGAGGGAGGGGGGCGATGTTCTGCAGGGAGGGAGGGGGGGCGATGAAGTTCTGCAGGGAGGGAGGGGGGGCGATGAAGTTCTGCAGGGAGGGAGGGGGGGCGATGAAGTTCTGCAGGGAGGGAGGGGGGGCGATGAAGTTCTGCAGGGAGGGAGGGGGGGCGATGAAGTTCTGCAGGGAGGGAGGGGGGGCGATGAAGTTCTGCAGGGAGGGAGGGGGGGCAATGAAGTTCTGCATTGAGGGAGGGGGGTTGATGAAGTTCTGCAGGGAGGGAGGGGGGGCGATGAAGTTCTGCAGGGAGGGAGGGGGGCGATGAAGTTCTGCAGGGAGGGAGGGGGGGCGATGAAGTTCTGCAGGGAGGGAGGGGGGGCGATGAAGTTCTGCAGGGAGGGAGGGGGGGAGATGAAGTTCTGCAGCGAGGGAGGGGGGGCGATGAAGTTCTGCAGGGAGGGAGGGGGGGCGATGAAGTTCTGCAGGGAGGGAGGGCGGGCGATGAAGTTCTGCAGGGAGGGAGGGGGGGCGATGAAGTTCTGCAGGGAGGGAGGGGGGGCGATGAAGTTCTGCAGGGAGGGAGGGGGGGCGATGAAGTTCTGCAGGGAGGGAGGGGGGGTGATGAAGTTCTGCAGCGAGGGAGGGGGGGCGATGAAGTTCTGCAGGGAGGGAGGGGGGGCGATGAAGTTCTGCAGGGAGGGAGGGGGGGCGATGAAGTTCTGCAGGGAGGGAGGGGGGGGGCGATGTTCTGCACCTGTCGCGGTCCTGTAGAGTTATCGGACATGTTTGTCTTCTCTGTTGGGCGCAGATGGAGCAGATAACGGCAGACGACCCCCATCCTCCGCGGAGTCCCGTCCACACTGGGAGATCCCGCGTCCGCAGTCGCTTGTGCCGGTGTCACCCGCGCGGATCAGCGCCGTCCTCCCGCGGAAATATCCGGTGATCAGACAGCGAGGCTTCTACTATGATATTCTGACCTATAGCGCCGCTCCTCTGGTGAACGTGAGTGCAGGCGTCACATGACCGGCAGCCGCATGCTATACTGCACGTGTCCACGGCTACAGAGCGCTCTGTCCCCGCCGTTCTCCGGTGTCTCCTGGTGCTGCAGCTTCAGCCGCAATTTCCATTATATTGCAGGATGTCAGCGCCGGACCGAGCGTTCAACCGAATCTCCTGAGACAAGTGGACGAGGAGCGCAACACCCCGAAAGGTGAGCGGAGGATACTTGTAACAAACACAGGAAGGTAGACCCCGGCAACCAGATCCAACAGTCACAATAGGAGATGTCACAGCTCACCTCCTCCTCCTCCTTAAAGGGAACATGTCACCCCCAAAATCGCGGGTGAGGTAGGCACACCGGCATCAGGGGCTTATCTACAGCATTCTGGAATGCTGTATATAAGCCCCTGATGTATCCTAAAACATGAGAAAAAGACGTTATATTATACTCACCCAGGGGCGTTCCCGCTGTTCGTCCGGGTCCGGCGCCTCCCATCTTCATCAGATGACGTCCTCTTCTGGTCTTCACGCTGAAGCTCCGGCGCAGGCGTACTTTGCCTGCCCTGTTGAGGGCAGAGTAAAGTACTGCATTGCGCAGGTGCCGGGAAAGGTCAGAGAGGCCCGGCGCCTGCGCACTGGTGTACTTTGCTCTGCCCTGAACAGGGCACCCGCGATTTTGGGGGTGACAGGTTCCCTTTAACACCCTCCCATAGAAGTGAATGGTCCCCACAATACAGTCTGATGTTACTTACATATTACAGTGTCACCCGGGCTCAGTACATGGGGTGTCGCGCCCGTCACCCGAGCTCAATACATGTGGTGTCTCACCCGTCACTCGGGCTCAGTACATGTGGTGTCTCGCCCGTCACTCGGGCTCAGTACAGTTATGGTCAAAAGTATACTGTTTCTTCCTGAAAATGATTGCAATCACAAATTCTTTGGTATTATTATCGTCATTTAATTTGTCTTAAATGAAAAAACACAAAAGAGAATGAAGCAAAAAGCAAAGCATTGATCATTTCACACAAAACTCCAAAAATGGGCCAGACAAAAGTATTGGCACCCTCAGCCTAATACTTGGTTGCACAACCTTTAGCCAAAATAACTGCGACCAACCGCTTCCGGTAACCATCAATGAGTTTCTTACAATGCTCTGCTGGGATTTTAGACCATTCTTCTTTGGCAAACTGCTCCAGGTCCCTGATATTTGAGGGGTGCCTTCTCCAAACTGCCATTTTTAGATCTCTCCACAGGTGTTCTATGGGATTCAGGTCTGGACTCATTGCTGCCACCTTAGAAGTCTCCAGTGCTTTCTCTCAAACCATTTTCTAGTGCTTTTTGAAGTGTGTTTTGGGTCATTGTCCTGCTGGAAGACCCATGACCTCTGAGGGAGACCCAGCTTTCTCCCACTGGGTCCTACATTCTGCTGCAAAATTTGTTGGTAGTCTTCAGACTTCATAATGCCATGCACACGGTCAAGCAGTCCAGTGCCAGAGGCAGCAAAGCAACCCCAAAACATCAGGGAACTTCCGCCATGTTTGACTGTAGGGACCGTGTTCTTTTCTTTGAATGCCTCTTTTTTTCTCCTGTAAACTCTATGTTGATGCCTTTGCCCAAAAAGCTCTACTTTTGTCTCATCTGACCAGAGAACATTCTTCCAAAACGTTTTAGGCTTTTTTAGGTAAGTTTTGGCAAACTCCAGCCTGGCTTTTTTATGTCTTGGGGTAAGAAGTGGGGTCTTCCTGGGTCTCCTACCATACAGTCCCTTTTCATTCAGACGCCGACGGATAGTACGGGTTGACACTGTTGTACCCTCGGACTGCAGGGCAGCTTGAACTTGTTTGGATGTTAGTCAAGGTTCTTTATCCAACATCCGCACAATCTTGCGTTGAAATCTCTTGTCAATTTTTCTTTTCTGTCCACATCTAGGGAGGTTAGCCACAGTGCCATGGGCTTTAAACTTCTTGATGACAATGCGCACAGTAGACACAGGAACATTCTGGTCTTTGGAGATGGACTTGTAGCCTTCAGATTGCTCATGCTTCCTCACAATTTGGTTTCTCAAGTCCTCAGACAGTTCTTTGGTCTTCTTTCTTTTCTCCATTCTCAATGTGGTACACACAAAGACACAGGACAGACGTGGCCATTATACAGTATGGAGCACTGTGTGGCCATTATACAGTATGGAACATCATGTAGGGCCATTATACAGTATGTGGAGCACTGCATAGCCATTGTACAGTATGAAGCACTGCGTGGCCATATTTTTTTTTGCTTTAATGTATATGAAACAGTGTGATCAGCAGTGCTAAATGGGTGTGGTTGGGACTTGGATATGGGTGTGATTAGTTGTGAAATGGGTGTGGTCAGAGGCGTGGCCTAAAATTTGACGCGGCGCACTACGTGCACCGCAACCTTTAGACCTTTTTCCCTTCAAAAGTTGGGAGGTATGGCACCGCATTTCCCAGATCACACCAAGTACCGCAAATCCCATAGGGAATGAATGAAACCAAACGCAGTGTTGCCGTAAGTGATCCGTTACGTGGCAGATGCAGAAAAACTGCCTGATCTGCTGCAAACGGCTACTTTCACATCAGCGATTCTTCCCAAAGTCACTGCCGATAGTGTCATACTCACCAGAGGGGCAGGCAGCGCTAAAAGTGCCTAGGGCAGCAGAAACTCTAAATACGGCCCTGTCTGCAGTACTCGAGGTTCCTAAGAGCACAGCGACCTCCATAATCCTTAAATGGAAGAAGTTTGGGACCACCAGAAGTCTTCCTAAAAATGGCCATCCAGCCAAACTGAGCAATCATGGGAGAAGAGCCTTGGTGAGAGAGGTAACGGATATCCTGGATGAAAACCTCTTCCAGAGTGCTCTGGACATCAGACTTGGCCGAAGGTTCACCTTCCAACAAGACAATGACCCTAAGCACACAGCTAAAATAACAAAGGACTGGCTTCATAACAACTCTGTGATCATTCTTGACTGGCCCAACCAGAGCCCTGACCTAAACCCAATTGAACATCTCTGGAGAGACCTGAAATTGGCCGTCCACCAACGTTCACCATCCAACCTGATGAAACTGGAGAGGATCTGCACGGAAGAATGGCCGAGGATCCCCAAATCCAGGGGTGAAAAACTTGTTGCATCATTCCCAAGAAGACTCATGGCTGTACTTGCTCAGAAGGTGCTTCTACTCAATACTGAGCAAAGGGTCTGAATACTTATGACCATGTGATATTTCAGTTTTTCTTTTTTAATACATTTTCAAAAATTTCTACATTTCTCGGTTCCTTTTTCCAGTCAAGATGGGGTGCAGAGTGTACAGTAGTAAGAAAAAAATTAACTTTTTTGAATTTACCAAATGGCTGAAATGAAACATAGTGAAAAATGTAAAGGGGTCTGAATACTTTCCATATCCACTGTACAATGCATTGCAGTGCAATATGCCCGCAATCATACTAATAAACGTTAAAGTCCCACAGAGGGACTAAGTAAAAAAGTTATTTAAAATAATTGAAAAAAAATGAAAAAAAGATTATATCAATAAATAAGTATATTTATGTAAAACCTAAAACACAAAAAGTACGCAAATTTACAGTAGTATCGTTGAGTCAGGAACAATAAAACTGTCTCACTGGTTAAACCCTTCAGCGGACACCATAAAAAATAAGTGGCAAAAAACCTGATGCTTTGTAATCCTACTGCTGAACAAAAGTGGAATAAAACGCAATCAAAAAGTCAAATTGAAATAAAAATGGTACCTCTGAAAAAAACATCTTGTCTGGCAAAAAACAAGCCGACATACAGGTCCATCAGTGGAAAAATAAAAAACTAACGCTCTCAGAATAAAGTGATGCAAAAATAATTATTTTTTTCTATAAAATAGTTTTTATTCTGTAAAAGCGACAAAACATAAAAAAACAACGATAAAAAGGGGTATCACTGTAATCATACTGACCTGAAGATCAATTTTACGACATGGTCAACAACAATAAAAAAAAACAATTCCTGAATCGCTGATTTTTGTTAGTTTTGCCTCCCAAAAATCGAAATAGAAAACAATCAAAAAAAGTCATGTGTCTGAAAATGGTACCAATAAAAATTCCATTTCATCTCTCAAAAACAAGCCCTAACATGCCTCTGTCAGACAAAATATAGAAATATTATAGCTCTCAAAATAAGGCAAAACAGTAGTTTCCCACTAAATACGCATACCCAGGAGAAATTACACAACCAGTTGTACAGTCCATGTTCTCCTGTTACCCTTTTGAAAATGCAAAATTTGGAGCTAAAATGATATTTTTGTGGGAAAATGTAAAATTTTCATTATTTCCTTCGCACATTGCGTTAATTCCGGTGAAGCCCCTAAAGGTGCCCTAAAGGGCTAATGAGCTTCAAGAATGTGATTTTAAACATTTTCAGGGCTGTAGTTTTTAACCCCTTCATGACCAAGGGGTATACTCGTTTTTTTGTTTTCGTTTTTCCCTCCCCTCCTTCCCAGAGCCATAACTTTTTTTTTATTTTTCTGTCAATATGGCCACGTAAGGGCTTATTTTTTGTGGGACGAGTTGTGCTTTTGAACGACACCATTGGTTTTACCATGTTTTGTACTAGAAAACGGGAAAAAAATTCCAAGTGTGGTGAAATTGCAAAAAAAGTGCAATCCCACACTTGTTTTTTGTTTGGCTTTTTCGCTAGATTCACTAAATGCTAAAACTGACCTGATATTATCATTCTCCAGGTCATTATGAGTTCATAGACACCAAATATGTCTAGGTTGTATTTTATCTAATATAGTGACAAAAAATTTCAAACTTTGCTAAAAAAAAAAAAAAATTGCGCCATTTTCCGATACCCGTAGCGTCTCCATTTTTCGTGATCTGGGGTTGGGTTTATTTTTTGCGTGCCAAGCTGACATTTTTAATGATACTATTTCGGTGCAGATACGTTCTTTTGATAGCCCGCTATTGCGTTTTAATGGAATGTCGCAGCTACCAATAAAAAGTAATTCTGGCATTTCAAATTTTTTTCTCGCTACGTCATTTAGCAATCAGATTTTTTTTATTGATAGATCGGGCGATTCTGAAAGCAGCAATACCAAATATGCGTAGGTTTGATTTTTTTTATTGTTTTATTTTGAATGGGGCGAAAGGGGGGTGATTTAAACTTATATTTTTTTTATTTTTTCATATTTTTTAAAACATTTTTTTTCTCTTTTGCCATGCTTCAATAGCCTCCATGGGAGGCTAGAAGCTGGCACAACTCGATCGCCTCTGCTACATAGCAGCGATCATCAGACGCTGACGCATCGCTGACCCCCGATCACATGGCGGGGGTCGGCGATGCGCTCATTTCCGGCCTGATGGACGTAAGCGCTAGTTAAATGCCGCTGTCAGCGTTTGACAGCGGCATTTAACTAGTTAATAGCGGCGGGTGAATTGCGATTCCACCCGCCGCTATTGCGCGCACATGTCAGCTGTTCAAAACCGCTGGAGCCCGCATCAAAGCAGGGGATCTGACCTCGGATGTACTGTCCTGTCCGAGTTCAGAAAGGGGTTAAAATAGCATCCCTTTTGGGTATTTTCTGTCACACAGGCCCCTCAACCTCACTTCAAGTGTGATGCGTTGCCCAAAAAAGTTGGTTTTGTAAATTTTGTTGGAAAAATGGTCAACTTTTAAGCATTCTAATATCGTAACAAAATAAATTATAGTTAAAAAATCACGCTGATGTGAAGTTGACATGTGAGAAATGTTATTTATTCACTATTTTGTGTCGTATATCTGTCTGGTATAAGGGCATCAAAATTCAATTTTTGTTAAATTGCAAAATTTTCAAATTTGTCATCAAAATTTTCATATTTTCATAAATAAACGCAAATCGTATTGGCCAAAATTTACAATGTCTCAGGGGGTATAAAAAAAATTGAAAAAATTTGGCCCGATCATGAAGGTGAAAACAGGCTGGGAGGGGTAAAGGGGTTAACCAAAAATGTTTTGGAATCTGTAAGTCTGCCCTCTTTCTGTCATTTTACAATTAGAAATGAAACCTTATAAAGTGACCCCCCCTGTTTCATACTGTGGCCCCCTTATGTGTCCCAGGAAACTTTTAGTTTTAAAGATCTATTTTTACGGTGACAATGAAGAGATCTGAAAACGGGAACGGAATTGTCACTGCAGAATGTGACATTTGGCGAGAAACCATCTGCAAGTTAGTTGGAGCCAAGCACGCCCACTCCGCGAGCTGTACCAGGACACGTAACACATGTGCTTCCAGATCGTTTCATACAAAGTCGTTTCGTTGTGACAAGCCTGAATTGTGAGCCGGGTTCTGTATTGTCACCGAGAAAAAAAAAAAAGCTAGACTATGTACCGTGTCCAAAAATAACACGGCTGTTTTTCCTAACTAGAACAATTATTAGAAATCAGTTCTCTTTAATGCTCCAACCAATAAAGTAAAAAATCAAGCAATAAATATATATATAAAAATCACTAAGAGCATCCATCAATTACTGCAGATTGTATTCTCTTTCTTGCTTTTGTAAACCTCTTGTGTGATTTTCATCATTGTTTCGTCAATCTCCACTTTGACTATCGGTGTGGTACCCACTATTCTAGTAAAAAAATACAATAAACCAATACATCTCCATGACTAAATCGTATAAATGGACACACTCGGATGACCCATGGGTTGTATCAGATTGCTGTTTTATCATGGACTCATTGACAAGTTTGAGCAGTGACTCTGATAAAAAAAATAGCAAGTTTCCGGTCAGCAAAAACACATGGACATGTGAACTGGACCATAATGGGTACGTAATCTCTCTGTGAAAATCAGAGATAAAACATGTACATGAAACACAAACATTTCAATGAGGACTTATTTATTGAATGTAGGGTTTTCATGCAGTTCCATCACCTACGGTGTAAGACATCTGGCCCTTGTCACCGGTATAACATCCGTCCCCAATGCAAACAATCTGTAACAACTGGCCCCTTTCCGGCCCGGCCCCCCCCCCCGGGTGTATAACATCATGTCCCATCTACCCCGGTGTATAACATCCTGCCCCATTTCCTCTTGTGTATAACATCTGGCTCTCTTCGCCCCCATTGTATAACATCTGTCCCCTAGCCCCTGGTGTTAAACATCCGACCCCAACGCTCCCCAGATTGAATAATAATCTTTATTTTTATATAGATCGCTAACATATTCCGCAGCGCTTTACAAGGTGTAACACATTATCATGTGCACACATTATCATCACTGTCCCCGATGGGGCTCACTATCTAAATTCCCTATCAGTATGTCTTTGTAATGTGGGAGCAAACTGAAGAACCCGGAGGAAACCCACGCAAACACGGAGAGAACATACAAACTCCTTGCAGATGTTTTCCAAGGTGGGATTAGAACCCAGGACTCCAGCGCTGCAAGGCTGCTGTGCTAACCACTAAGCCAACGTGCTGCATGTATAAAACATCTGGCCCATTGTCCCAGGTGTATAACATCCTTCGGCCACTCGCCTTCCCCCCCCCCCCATGTATAACATCTGGCCCTATTGACGCCAGTGTATAACGTTTGGCCCCATCACCCAAAGTTTATAACATCTGGTCTCATCATCCTCGGTGAAGGCATTCAGCCCCAACAACCCCTGTATATAACATCTGAGTCCATTGCTCACTGTGCATAACATCCGGCCCCATCACCCCAGTGTATAACAGCTGGCCCCATTTCCCCCAGTATATAACATCAGGCCCTTCACCCCTGGTGTATTACATTCAGCCCCCCACCTTACCGTCTGCCTTTAATGTGACACATTGGCTGGTTCAGAGCCTTGAAATAGGTGACTCCGGGGACCACGACCACCCATGACATTTCTTGCTCCTTAAACTTCCCCATCACCAATGAGTGATACTATTGAGAAGTTGGATGATAGCAGCAACTCAGCCATGAAGTGGAGGCCCCGTAACGTTACAGAGCGAGGGGCCGAGTGCTGAGGAGCAGAGGGCAGATAATTTGCCAATGTTCTGTTGACTGAGCTTACATAGGTTTTAAAAAAGAAACTGGGCCATCAAGTTCAACCAAACATTACCGTATCTATCTCGAGATTAAAACCCACAATGCTATTAAATATGACAAAAGCATTCAGCCCTTTTATAAATGCTGTCATCTACCATTACTACCTCTTGTGATCAGGCGTTCCCAGGGGTGGATTAAGGGTAGCCTGGGCCCTGGGCTGTTCAGACACTGTGGGCCCCCCCGGTCATGTGACGGGGGTCATGTGACTGGGGTCATGTGACGGGGGTCATGATATACCCGAACTAGATTATTCCAGAAAAATGGCCGGGCCCTACTCTACTGTAACTTATTAAATATTTGTTAAAATCTGCAATGCAATTTAGGTATATTTTGACCAATAATATCACATACAAAGAACAAATACCACCGCACCATGTCAAGACCACATATTACCACCACTTGGTGACTAAATAGCACATACAAGGGACAAATACCACAACACCATTTCCAGACCACATATTACCACCACATAATGACTGAATATTACAATACTGATCAGTAATAAAAACAAAACAAAAAAAAAACACAATACTATCACCATAAGTGCCAGTATTCATAGGAGATCTGTACTTAGTATGCAGTGTCTCGTTTCTGCAGGAAATAACACAGTTATCTCGAGCTCCGCTTGCAGAACACATTACTTAATTTTTCACAACTTCTATATTACACCACATGAAGAAAAAAAGGCGATATAGTGTCACTCTGCACAGTAACAGGACCGCCCCCCCATTTAAAACAGTATACTCAAAAAATAAAATAAATGCATCACTGCAGTAATAATATCCCTTAATTAGCCCCTATGGTAATAATATTCCCCACCCTGGCCCCGTGTGTCTCATTCCTGGCTCCAGCCATATGTTCTCGCATCCTGCCCTCATGAGTATCTATTCTGCCACATATGATCTCCCCATCCTGCCCCATCTGTCTCCATCGTATCCATCCTGCCCCATGATCCAATCCTGCCCCATGTCTTTCATTCTGCCCTGTGTCTCCAATCATGCCCCGTGTCTACATTCTGCCCATGCCTCCAGTCCTGCCCCAGTGTGTCCAGCATATTACCCCCAGTGTCCAGCAATCTGCCCCAGTATGTCCAACAATCTGCCCCAGTATGTCCAGCATATTGCCCCCAGTGTGTCCAGCAATCTGCCCCAGTGTGTCCAGTATTGCCCCCAGACAGTGTCCAGCAATCTGCCCCAGTGTGTCCAGCAATCTGCCCCAGTGTGTCCAGCATATTGCCCCAGTGTGTCCAGCAATCTGCCCTGGTATGTCCAGCATTGCCCCCAGTGTGTCCAGCAATCTGCCCCAGTAAGTCCAATTGTCCAGCATTGCCCACAGTGTGTCCAGCATTGCCCCAGTGTCTCCAGCATTGCCCCAGTGTCTCCAGCAATCTGCCCCAGTGTGTCCTCCAGCATTGCCCCAGTGTGTCCAGCAATCTGCCCCGCCCCAGTGTCTCCAGCATTGCCCCAGTGTCTACAGCATTGCCCCAGTGTCTCCAGCAATCTGCCCCAGTGTGTCCTCCAGCATTGCCCCAGTGTGTCCAGCAATCTGCCCCAGTGTCTCCAGCATTGCCCCAGTGTCTCCAGCATTGCCCCAGTGTCTCTAGCAATCATCTGCCCCAGTGTGTCCTCCAGCATTGCCCCCAGTGTGTCCAGCAATCTGCCCCAGTGTCTCCAGCATTGCCCGTGTCTCCAGCAATCTGCCCCAGTGTGTCCTCCAGCATTGCCCCAGTGTCTCCAGCAATCTGCCCCAGTTTCTCCAGCATTGCCCCCAGTGTGTTCAGCAATCTGCCCCAGTGTCTCCAGCATTGCCCCAGTGTCTCCAGCATTGCCCCAGTGTGTCCTCCAGCATTGCCCCAGTGTCTCCAGCATTGCCCCAGTGTCTCCAGCATTGCCCCAGTGTGTCCTCCAGCATTGCCCCAGTGTCTCCAGCATTGCCCCAGTGTCTCCAGCATTGCCCCAGTGTCTCCAGCATTGCCCCCAGTGTGTCCACAGTTAGCTTATCAAAAAACAAAACAAAAAACAAACAAACAGAGTCTCCTCACCTGACCAGCGCTCCAGGCGGCGAGCTCCCTCCAGCAGCTCACACTCGCCGGCGACTGACAATGACGTCAGACGCCGGCGACGTGCGCGCTGCGGCCGACTTCAGTTGCCAGTCTCCAATTGGCTGGCGGCTGTTGTTAACTATTGACGTGTGGGCGCGCGCCCGCACGTCAATAGGAAACCGCCGCAGCGCCGGAAGTGGCCCGGTGAGCAGATGAGAAGGGGCCCGATGCGATGTGCGATGCACATAAATGCCAGCGGGCATTCACAGTCACACTTGGGCGGATTATCAGAGGGTCAATCTGTGCGGTAGCCCAAGGCCCCCCCACACCACTGGGTCCTGGGCTACTGCCCATACTGACCCTCTGATAATCCGCCCCTGGGCGTTCCACAGTCTGACTGCTCTAACTGTAAAGAACCCTTTCCTATTTAAATAGCAGAATCGCATTTCGTCCACACGTAATGAATGTCCCCTGATCCTTTGTAAGGTCCTCTGTAGGAATGAGTTATGTTCCAGTCCTTTGTATTGACCACATACTGTATGTATTTATTCATATAAATGAGATATCTTTTAAAGCGTCAGAGCATCCTTTTTCTAGGCTACAAAAGCCCAATTTTCCAACCTTTCCTTATATGAGAGGCCTCAATCCCATGTACTAATCTAGTTGCTGCCTTTGAACTGATTCTAACTTCTCAATATCTGTTTTAAAATTTGGAGTCCAAAACTGGATTTCATATTCTAGAAGTGGCCGTATTTTAATATAACTTTTTATACACCCTACAATCTTGGTTGCTTTTGCAGCTGCTTCCTAGCACTGAGTACTCCTGCTTCAGCTTACTTATAACCAGAATACATGTTCTGTTCTGTAGTCCCAAGTATATTTCCATTCAATGTATACGCAGCAATACGATTACGATACTCTACATTTATCAACATTAAACCTCATCTGCCATGTGTTTGCCCATACAGACATCTTATCCAGATCATTTTGTAAAATTATACTGTCAAGTTCAGTTTTTATTGTCTAAGAAAGTTTTATGTCATCAGAAAAGACTGACACATTACTCTCAATCCCATCCACAAAGTCATTAATAAAATGATTTAAAATAATTGGTTTTAACACATATCCTTGTGTTCCCGACACCTCCCAGTACAGATCCTTGTGGTCTCCACTCCTCCCAGTACAGATCCTTGTGGTCCCCACTGCTTCCGGTACCTATCCTTGTGATCCCCACTGCTTGTGGCAAACACTGCTCCTGACGAAGCCCATCGGGCGAAACGCGCGTCGAGGTGCCTGGCAGCACGGCAGCAGGGGATAGCCACCTTCCATAGACCAACCATGGCTACAGGTATAGTGTGACTATATACAAATTTTAGGACATATTATTCTTTCTGGACTAATAATAGAGCCGGGATATTTATTTCTCCCATAGACAAATGCAGCGCCCCAGAGATCTGGTCGTTGCAGTATGACACTCTGCCGCTAAGGGGAGTGATGGTACGTCTGATGGCACTAAAGGAGGTCTGACCAGGTATCACAAACACACATGACACTTCACACTCCGGCCACCAGGGGGAGTGGTTCTATCTAGTAGGCCACTCTTCACACTCTGGTAAAACTGGGGGTTGGACAGGAAATTAGACAGAAAGAGCCCGGGAGAGTTCGGGAGAGGACCTGTCAGGGGTGGGATCTTGACAGCGGTCTAGAAAGAGAACAGATCGTTACGGAGCCGCGCCTGCACTACCATGCGGCGGTATTCTAAGAAAGGACACAAAGCAAAGTTGATTGTGGAGAAGTGAGAAACGGGATCACGGTGTAAAGGAGAAAGGGCCAGTAGGAGTCGTGCCGTGAGACCGAGGCAACATCCTTCTGAGGCGCATAGCGGTGGCCGGAGCACCGAGAAAGTAAGAGACTTTACGCATTACTTCAACACGGCAGGACAGTTAATTATAGGTTGGCTGTCTCACCTAAATCACCTAAGCAGACAAGGGAGGCAACTGTGGGAGAGGGGCGTCTCTAGGGTCCCAGAATAAATCCAGGCCTACCCGTCATACGGGTGTGTCCCAGCCATATCATCCGGGGGACGAAGAGAGAGAGAAAGAACAACGAACACAGACACAACAGTTGTGAGGACTATCCCGTGGTGCTCAGCAGGGAAGGACTACAACACACAGGCGCTAGTGGGTAGGCACTGATTTCCACCTGCAAGGGGATAGATAGAGTATGGAAAACAGGGGTTAATGAGGATTTAGGGAAGTGAATAGGAATAATAAATGTGCCAATGGTGTCAAGTGATTGACGGTGAATGCAACAATTCTTGCTACAAAATGCATGAATTAGAGACTTTGATGTCAGTCACAGATTATGATTATGTCACGGAGTTGGTTTGTGGAAGCAATGTGCCATGGACCGTGGAGAGCCTGTCGGGGCATGACTAAGTGAACACCTGACTGTTCACTAGAGCCTCTGATGGTGAGGTTAGACTTGGCTCCTGATGAACGCCAGGTGCCACTCCAGGACAGACCAACGGACGCACAGCAGCTAGACCCAGGGGACAGACTGGAGGGAGCGCCTGGCAGGGTTTGTATTAAATAATAATCTTTATTTTTATATAGCGCTAACATATTCCGCAGCGCTTTACAGTTTGCACACATTATCATCACTGTCCCCGTTGGGGCTCACAATCTAGAATCCCTATCAGTATGTCTTTGGAATGTGGGAGGAAACCGGAGTGCCCGGAGGAAACCCACGCAAACACGGGGAGAACACACAAACTCTTTGCAGATGTTGTCCTGGGTGGGATTAGAACCCAGGACTCCAGCGCTGCAAGGCTACAGTGCTAACCACTGTATTAGAATACAGCAGACAGTTCGCATCCGAGTGCAGCAGGCAGAGCTCGGACCTGAATGCAGCGGACAGGGTTTGTATCAGAGTACAGCAGTCAGGATCTGCATCAGAGTGCAGAAGGCAGGGTCTGCAGTAGAGTGCAGAAGGCAGGGTCTGCAGTAGAGTGCAGCAGGCAGAGCTCGCACCTGAATGCAGCGACAGGGTTTGTATCAGAGTACAGCAGGCAGGATCTGCATCAGAGTGCAGAAGGCAGGGTCTGCAGTAGAGTGCAGCAGGCAGAGCTCGCACCTGAATGCAGCGGACAGGGTTTGTATCAGAGTGCAGCAGGCAGTGTTTGTATCAGAGTACAGCAGTCAGGATCTGCATCAGAGTGCAGAAGGCAGGGTCTGCAGTAGAGTGCAGAATGCAGGGTCTGCAGTAGAGTGCAGCAGGCAGAGCTCGGACCTGAATGCAGCGGACAGGGTTTGTATCAGAGTGCAGCAGGCAGTGTTTGTATCAGAGTACAGCAGTCAGGATCTGCATCAGAGTGCAGAAGGCAGGGTCTGCAGTAGAGTGCAGAAGGCAGGGTCTGCAGTAGAGTGCAGCAGGCAGAGCTCGCACCTGAATGCAGCGGACAGGGTTTGTATCAGAGTACAGCAGGCAGGATCTGCATCAGAGTGCAGAAGGCAGGGTCTGCAGTAGAGTGCAGCAGGCAGAGCTCGCACCTGAATGCAGCGGACAGGGTTTGTATCAGAGTGCAGCAGGCAGTGTTGGTATCAGAGTACAGCAGTCAGGATCTGCATCAGAGTGCAGAAGGCAGGGTCTGCAGTAGAGTGCAGAAGGCAGGGTCTGCAGTAGAGTGCAGCAGGCAGAGCTCGCACCTGAATGCAGCGGACAGGGTTTGTATCAGAGTACAGCAGGCAGGATCTGCATCAGAGTGCAGAAGGCAGGGTCTGCAGTAGAGTGCAGAAGGCAGGGTCTGCAGTAGAGTGCAGCAGGCAGAGCTCGCACCTGAATGCAGCGACAGGGTTTGTATCAGAGTACAGCAGGCAGTGTTTGTATCAGAGTGCAGCAGTCAGGATCTGCATCAGAGTGCAGAAGGCAGGGTCTGCAGTAGAGTGCAGAAGGCAGGGTCTGCAGTAGAGTGCAGCAGGCAGAGCTCGCACCTGAATGCAGCGACAGGGTTTGTATCAGAGTACAGCAGGCAGGATCTGCATCAGAGTGCAGAAGGCAGGGTCTGCAGTAGAGTGCAGCAGGCAGAGCTCGCACCTGAATGCAGCGACAGGGTTTGTATCAGAGTACAGCAGGCAGGATCTGCATCAGAGTGCAGAAGGCAGGGTCTGCAGTAGAGTGCAGCAGGCAGAGCTCGCACCTGAATGCAGCGGACAGGGTTTGTATCAGAGTACAGCAGTCAGGATCTGCATCAGAGTGCAGAAGGCAGGGTCTGCAGTAGAGTGCAGAAGGCAGGGTCTGCAGTAGAGTGCAGCAGGCAGAGCTCGCACCTGAATGCAGCGACAGGGTTTGTATCAGAGTACAGCAGGCAGGATCTGCATCAGAGTGCAGAAGGCAGGGTCTGCAGTAGAGTGCAGCAGGCAGAGCTCGCACCTGAATGCAGCGACAGGGTTTGTATCAGAGTACAGCAGTCAGGATCTGCATCAGAGTGCAGAAGGCAGGGTCTGCAGTAGAGTGCAGCAGGCAGAGCTCGCACCTGAATGCAGCGGACAGGGTTTGTATCAGAGTACAGCAGGCAGTGTTTGTATCAGAGTACAGCAGTCAGGATCTGCATCAGAGTGCAGAAGGCAGGGTCTGCAGTAGAGTGCAGAAGGCAGGGTCTGCAGTAGAGTGCAGCAGGCAGAGCTCGCACCTGAATGCAGCGACAGGGTTTGTATCAGAGTACAGCAGGCAGTGTTTGTATCAGAGTACAGCAGGCAGGATCTGCATCAGAGTGCAGAAGGCAGGGTCTGCAGTAGAGTGCAGAAGGCAGGGTCTGCAGTAGAGTGCAGCAGGCAGAGCTCGCACCTGAATGCAGCGATAGGGTTTGTATCAGAGTACAGCAGTCAGGATCTGCATCAGAGTGCAGAAGGCAGGGTCTGCAGTAGAGTGCAGAAGGCAGGGTCTGCAGTAGAGTGCAGCAGGCAGAGTTCGCACCTGAATGCAGCGACAGGGTTTGTATCAGAGTACAGCAGGCACGATCTGCATCAGAGTGCAGAAGGCAGGGTCTGCAGTAGAGTGCAGCAGGCAGAGCTCGCACCTGAATGCAGCGGACAGGGTTTGTATCAGAGTGCAGCAGGCAGTGTTTGTATCAGAGTACAGCAGTCAGGATCTGCATCAGAGTGCAGAAGGCAGGGTCTGCAGTAGAGTGCAGAAGGCAGGGTCTGCAGTAGAGTGCAGCAGGCAGAGCTCGCACCTGAATGCAGCGACAGGGTTTGTATCAGAGTACAGCAGGCAGGATCTGCATCAGAGTGCAGAAGGCAGGGTCTGCAGTAGAGTGCAGCAGGCAGAGCTCGCACCTGAATGCAGCGACAGGGTTTGTATCAGAGTACAGCAGTCAGGATCTGCATCAGAGTGCAGAAGGCAGGGTCTGCAGTAGAGTGCAGCAGGCAGAGCTCGCACCTGAATGCAGCGGACAGGGTTTGTATCAGAGTACAGCAGGCAGTGTTTGTATCAGAGTACAGCAGTCAGGATCTGCATCAGAGTGCAGAAGGCAGGGTCTGCAGTAGAGTGCAGAAGGCAGGGTCTGCAGTAGAGTGCAGCAGGCAGAGCTCGCACCTGAATGCAGCGACAGGGTTTGTATCAGAGTACAGCAGGCAGTGTTTGTATCAGAGTACAGCAGGCAGGATCTGCATCAGAGTGCAGAAGGCAGGGTCTGCAGTAGAGTGCAGAAGGCAGGGTCTGCAGTAGAGTGCAGCAGGCAGAGCTCGCACCTGAATGCAGCGATAGGGTTTGTATCAGAGTACAGCAGTCAGGATCTGCATCAGAGTGCAGAAGGCAGGGTCTGCAGTAGAGTGCAGAAGGCAGGGTCTGCAGTAGAGTGCAGCAGGCAGAGTTCGCACCTGCATGCAGCGACAGGGTTTGTATCAGAGTACAGCAGGCACGATCTGCATCAGAGTGCAGAAGGCAGGGTCTGCAGTAGAGTGCAGCAGGCAGAGCTCGCACCTGAATGCAGCGGACAGGGTTTGTATCAGAGTGCAGCAGGCAGTGTTTGTATCAGAGTACAGCAGTCAGGATCTGCATCAGAGTGCAGAAGGCAGGGTCTGCAGTAGAGTGCAGAAGGCAGGGTCTGCAGTAGAGTGCAGCAGGCAGAGCTCGCACCTGAATGCAGCGACAGGGTTTGTATCAGAGTACAGCAGGCAGGATCTGCATCAGAGTGCAGAAGGCAGGGTCTGCAGTAGAGTGCAGCAGGCAGAGCTCGGACCTGAATGCAGCGACAGGGTTTGTATCAGAGTACAGCAGGCAGTGTTTGTATCAGAGTACAGCAGTCAGGATCTGCATCAGAGTGCAGAAGGCAGGGTCTGCAGTAGAGTGCAGCAGGCAGAGCTCGCACCTGAATGCAGCGGACAGGGTTTGTATCAGAGTGCAGCAGGCAGTGTTTGTATCAGAGTACAGCAGTCAGGATCTGCATCAGAGTGCAGAAGGCAGGGTCTGCAGTAGAGTGCAGAAGGCAGGGTCTGCAGTAGAGTGCAGCAGGCAGGGTCTGCAGTAGAGTGCAGCAGGCAGGGTCTGCAGTAGAGTGCAGCAGGCAGGGTCTGCAGTAGAGTGCAGCAGGCAGGGTCTGCAGTAGAGTGCAGCAGGCAGGATCTGCAGTAGAGTGCAGCAGGGACAGGTACGCAATCTTACACAACTTAGACTGCGAACAGGAAGGTTGCTCAGGCACCTCCCCATTGGGGAGGAAGCAATATATACATAAAACAGGAAATAGCAAGTGCACGCGCTGACTCTTTAAGAGGGCGGGTGTGCATGCACACATACTCTAAGGACATGGCTAGAGGACCGGCTGGAAGCAAGCAGAGCATGGGGAAGGGAAGAACTGACCGCAGCATGGGTGAATGAAGAGACACACCGGGGACCCTGCCTGTCAGAGCAGCTCTCCGGTGTGGTGCTAACAGATTACAGAAATCTGGCTGGAACAGATTCATTACTGGGCGACAAATGTGGAGGGTCAGAGGCATAACTATAATAGGTTCAAGGACTTCAGACGCACCTGGGCCCTGGAGCCTAGGGGGCCCAAAAGATCTTATTCTCCCATGTGAAAAGATAATTACGATTAAAGGGAACATGTCACCAGGTTATCCCAATATAAACTATGTTCATCACCTTTACCACCTCTTTTACAGTAGCAACAGTACCAACCTGCCTATTATCCTGCCAACCCCCTCTGCATAGCCCAAAATTATATTTTATAAACCCCTCATACAGGGCGGTCCACTCAGATGGGCATTACTGGTGTTGCTTAGTGCCTCCTCATGCACCATCCACATGAAGCAGGGCAAGAGGATGGCAATTACAGGGAGAGAAGAGGCACTGAGCAAGACCAACGACGCCCATTGGAACGTGTGTATGAGGGGATTATAAAAGGTATTTTTGGGGACTATCCAGAGGGGATAAAAGATTATATGCAGATTTTGAAACTATTGTAAAAAAAGGCATTAAAGGTAGTGGTTATAGTTTATATTGGGAAAACAAGGTGACAGGTTCAATTTAAACACCTATGATAGTTGGGGGTCCTGTTGGAAATTTAGTATTGGGACCAACAACTATTACGTTGCTCCACTGTGGAGTTACACCATATTTACCCAATAGACATTTGCTAAACCCATTGATATCATAGAATCATAGAATGGTAGAGTTGTAAGGGACCTCCTGGGTCATCTGGTCCAACCCCATGCTCAAAGCAGGATTCACTAAATCATCCCAGACAGATGTCTGTCCAGGCTCTGAAGACTTCCATTGAAAGAGAACTCACCACCTCTTGTGGCAGCCTGTTCCACTAATTTATCACCCTGTCAAAAAGTGTTTTCTAATATCTAATCTGTGTCTCCTCCCTTTCAGTTTCATCCCATTACTTCTAGTCTTTCCTTGTGCAAATGAGAATAAAGAAGACCCTTCTACAATGTGACAGCCCTAGAGATATTTGTAGACAGCTATTAAGTCTCCTCTCAGTCTTCTTTTTTGCAAGCTAAACATTCCCAAATCCTGTAACCGCTCCTTATAGGACATGGTTTGCAGACCGGTCACCATTCTGGTCGCTCTTCTCTGAAGTTGCTCCCGTTTGTTGAATGTCTTTTTTAAAATGTGCCCAAAACTGGACACAGTATTCCAAATGAGGTCTGACCAAACAGGAGTAAAGGGTAATAATGACTTCACGTGATCTAGACTGTGAGCTTCTGTTAATACATCTCAGAATTTGTAATTTTTGCTGCTGCATCACACTGTTGACTCATGTGCAGTCTGTGATCTATTAGTATACCCAAGTCTTTTTCACATGTGCTGTTGCTTAGCTCTATTCCTCCCATTCTGTATATGCTTTTTTTCAGATGTAGTACTTTGCATTTTTCCCTGTTAAAAACCATTCTGTTAGTTGCTGCCCACTGCTCCAGTTTATTTATATCTTTTCGAATCCTCTCTCTTCTCTAGTATTAGCTATCCTTCCTATTGATGGGTTCGGTCGACAATCTAACCATGTTTTTGTGGGTGTCTGAAAAAGACAAATACTTCTATTACAGAGGCCAGACAGTGTTCACAGTGAAAGGTAAGAAGGTGGATCAAGGCAACTACCATCCGGTAAGTCTGACATCAGTAGTGTGCAAAGTTTTTGGAGGACATGATAATAAATGAACTGCAGAAATATATTGCAGAGAATAAAATAATAACTGACAACCAGCATGGATTCATGAAAGACAATTTGTGTCTAACTCTATGAAGAGATAAGTTGAAATCTGGATGCTGGTCATGAGGCTGATGTGATGTATCTGGACTCTGCATTGATTGTGAACCATACCAGATCCTTGTATTGAAGCTCCAAAAGCAGTATGTTACGTTAAATGTAGATAGGTAAAAATTAAGGGACAGGACACGGAGTCATAAATGGTACATTCTGTAAATGAACTAAAGTCACCATTGGGGACCGCAAGGACCTGTAGTGGAAGGAATGGGGACCACAAACATCTGTACTGGGAGCAGTGGTGACCAGAAGGATCTGTACTAGGAGCAGTGGGGACCACAAGGATCTGTACTGAGAGCAGTGGGGACCACAAGGATCTGTACCGGAAGCAGTAAAGACTTCATGACGAGGTCAGCACAGTTCAAGCTCAGTGTCTTCACAGCATATCACTGTGAAAAATTCTCATGGTGATCTGCTGTGAAGACAGACACTGAGCTTGAACTGCAGTGACCTCATCACTTACTTTTTCCCACTGTGCTGAGGTCACCGCAGTTCTGCCCTGCTGGGAACGCAGCCTCACTGACCGGCGGTAACCATGATGATGTTACCGCTGGTCACTGAGGCTGCTCTTGCTCCAGCTCATTCACCAGAGGTTTTCAGCCTGGACGGTTGCATCATGGCACTGTCCATGTTGAAGACTATTTATCCCCCAGACAAAGATTATGGCATGGGACAGAACGACAGACAGGAGAGGGATATTGTATTTTTTTTATTTTTGTTTTCTTACATGAGACGAGGGAGTTAGTGGAATTAGGCGATAGGTGAGCATGACTGTGTTTGTTATTTTTAAATAAAAATGGAAAGATGTGTGTTTTGTTTTATTTCTAATAAAGGACTTCATTCTGGCTGTGTCTTTATTTGCAATATAACTATAGGATTAGTAATGGATAGGTGTCTTATAGACACCTCTCCATTAGTAATCCGTGGGCTTGATGGTACCTGACAATACAAAAATGAAATTAACTCTACAAATATAAATCCCACTTACTGCCGCTACCCTGCAAGTGGGAAGAGACGGGCCAGAATTGGCGCATCTAATAGATGCAACTTTTCTAGGCAGCTGCGGGCTGCTATTTTTAGGCTCGATATAGATCAATATCCATGGTCCCTTACCAGCCTGAGAATTCCAACCCCCAGCTTTAGCAAGGCTGGTTGTCAAAAATGGGTGGGACCCCACGCCGTTTTTTTAAATTATTTATTCAAATAATTAAAAAATCAGTGTGGGGACCCCTCTATTCTTGATAACAAGCCTTGCTGATGCTAACAGCTGAAGGTTGCATCCCCTAGCTGTGAGTTTTGCCTCTCTGGTTATAGAAACTAGAGGGGAACCCATGCAGGATTTTTTCATTTATTTATGGCACAGGTGGTGGGTGATGAATACTCCTATCAGCCACTCCTGCTCTCACTGTTATTAGCAGCAGCAGGTGCAGGCTGATGGGAGTGATAGTCCCATCAGCCACCGCCTGCTTTCACTGTTATCACTTGAATATAACTCTCATCATTCTCGCCTGCTCACGCTCATTGCCGGCAAAGCAGGGGAGAATGATGAGAGTTGTCTTCAGCACCCGGCGCAGGGGAACAGCGCTAACTGTAGTGCTTCTTCTCTTGTGTGCCGCCAGTATTACACACATGGATACTGACATCTCCGGTACCATTTTTCCGGTACCGGAAGTATCAGGATGTGTGAAACTGGCCTAAAGGTAGATCACTAGGAAAACTGCGATTTCCCTATATACTGCTATACTGTTGTAGTAGTATAAGTGATCAAATTATGGCAGGTTCTAGTCCCCTATGGTGACTAAAAAATAAAGTATAAATAAGAAAATATGTTTAAAAAATATAGAAATTTGAATTAGCTCTATTTGGTGTTACAAAAAGTCTAGTTTATCTAAACAAAAAATTATTGAAACCATATGTTAAACGCAAAAAAGAAGAAAAAATTGAAAAAACAAAACTGTGGTTTGAAAACACCAATCAAAATCAAAACAAGCGATCAAAACATTTTGCGGATTTGACTGCGGATCCGCAGCGGATTGGCCGCTGTGGATTCGCAGCAGTTTTCCATGTGGTGTACAGTACCATGTAAACCTATGGAAAACCAAATCCGCTGTGCCCATGGTGCGGAAAATACCACGCGGAAACGCTGCGTTGTATTTTCCGTAGCATGTCAATTCTTTGTGCGGATTCCGCAGTGTTTTACACCTCCTCCTCAATAGGAATCCGCAGGTGTAAAACCGTAGGTGAAATCCGCACAAAAAACACAGTGCGTTTTACCTGCGGATTTTTCAAAAACGGCGCGGAAAAAACCGCACACGAATCTGCAACGTGGGCACATAGCCTTTATGTATCCCAAAATTGTATCGATAAACACTGGCTCAGTCCATGAAAAACAAGTTCCGATACAGCACTATGGACTGAAAAGTTAAACAGTTACAGGTCTCAGAAAATTATGTTTTTTTTTACAGATTTTAGAATTACTTGCCCGATGACCAGTGGGCTTGATACTTAACCCCAGGGCTACGAGGTGTTCACTGCTCTTCATTGAGACCATGATTGAGACTATGAGGCCATCAAACAGGCCCTGATAAGGAAATAATAGATTCCAGACCCTCCAATGTGGACCACAAAACAGCTACGGTGATGTGGTGGATGGACTAAAGGTACCGTCACACTTAGCGACGCTGCAGCGATACCGACAACGATCCGGATCGCTGCAGCGTCGCTGTTTGGTCGCTGGAGAGCTGTCACACAGACCGCTCTCCAGCGACCAACGATGCCGGTAACCAGGGTAAACATCGGGTAACTAAGCGCAGGGCCGCGCTTAGTAACCCGATGTTTACCCTGGTTACCATCCTAAAAGTAAAAAAAACAAACACTACATACTTACCTACAGCCGTCTGTCCTCCAGCGCTGTGCTCTGCTCTCCTCCTGTACTGTCTGTGTGAGCACAGCGGCCGGAAAGCAGAGCGGTGACGTCACCGCTCTGCTTTCCGGTTGACCGACGCTCACAGACAGTACAGGAGGAGAGCAGAGCACAGCGCTGGAGGACAGACAGCTGTAGGTAAGTATGTACTGTTTGTTTTTTTTACTTTTAGGATGGTAACCAGGGTAAACATCGGGTTACTAAGCGCGGCCCTGCGCTTAGTTACCCGATGTTTACCCTGGTTACCAGTGAAGACATCGCTGAATCGGTGTCACACACGCCGATCCAGCGATGTCAGCAGGGAGTCCAGCGACGAAATAAAGTTCTGGACTTTCTTCCCCGACCAGCGACAGCACAGCAGGGGCCTGATCGCTGCTGCCTGTCACACTGGACGATATCGCTAGCGAGGACGCTGCAACGTCACGGATCGCTAGCGATATCGTCTAGTGTGACGGTAACATTAGAACCAACTTCGAGCAGTGGGTCCAGGGACTATCGGTTACGACCTTCAAGGTGTTGAATAACCTGAGGTGCGACAGTTCATGATTGACCAGGAACTTGAGGAGTCAGCCAAGGCCATACAGATTTTGGTAACTATGAGGCCAACCAGTCGTGACCTGGAAAGAGAGTTGCTCCATTTTAGAGTACCGGCCTGCATCTAACTCCCGCCAGTACTTCACCTGGAGCCAAACCCCGCTTCCAAGTACCATTGGCCAGCAAGGCTGGAATTGAGCAGGTTAATCTTTGCGAAGGACGTATAAATCAAGCCACATACAAGGTTATCCTGGAAAAACAGTTGATTTCTTCTGCTCAGGCAATGTTCCCCAACTCTGAGGACTGTTTTTTCCAGCAGGACAATGCACCATGCCACACAGCTAGGTCAATCAAGGTGTGGATGAAGGACCACCACATCAAATCCCTGTCATGACCAGCCCAATCTTCAGACCTGAACCCCATTGAAAACATCTGCAATGTAATCAAGAGGAAGATGGATAGTCACAAGCCATCAAACAAAGAACTGCTTACATTTTTGTACCAGGAGTGAAATAAGGTCACCCAAAAGCAGTGAGAAAGACAGGTGGAAAGCATGCCAAGACGCATGAAAGCTGTGATTAAAAATCATGGTTATTCCACAAAATATTGATTTCTGAACTCTTCCTCAGTTAAAACATTACTATTGTTGTTTCCAAATGATTATGTATTTGTTTTTTTTTATTATTATTGTTTGAGGTATGCAAGCAATGCATTTTTTTCTTATTTTGACCACTTCTCTTTTTCAGAAAATAAATACAAAATTTATTGCTTGGAACTTCGGAGACATGTTGTCAGTAGTTTATAGAAGAAAAGAACAGTTTACATTTTACTTAAAAATATACCTACAAAGAGAAAAATCAGACAAACTGAACATTTTGCAGTGGTCTCTTAATTTTTGCCAGAGCTGTATATGTATTCTATGAGTTGAAATCGGACACGTATATACTATACGCTCACTGTGAGTTCCCCAATAACTGGCCTAGTAGTAAATGCAGAAGCAGCCTCATCCATCACTCGTCAAATCAATTGTGCAATTGTCTTGAGGATTGGAGGCGGCAGAATGTTGTTCCCTGACAAATTGATACTAGCCGGGAGATCTGCGTGATTTCCCGGTATCCTTGACAAATTGTTGGGATCTGCGTAGTCACTCTTGGCTGCTGTCCTTGACAGCGTGGGTCTGATATTTGAGATTTCTACTGATCAGCACAATGAAGGGACTGCAGCTCTTATATGTTGCAATGTCACCTTTTCTGTTTACATACATTATGCACAAGTGGTTCTTAAATGTAAAAGCAGCTTATTCATTTTCACTGTATACGAATTGTAGGGACTCTGTGTGACTGTACAGGCACCAATATAGTTTATTTTCACAGTTTTGAGGTTGTGAGAAGATACAAGTCCACTGAGTTAAAACTATGCTGTAAGCCTCCTAACATATCTAAAGAGAAAAGTGAAGATTTGGCTCCCACTGACCAAACTTTGAAGGCCTAATCTAAAGAGAAATCATTAGTGTCCATGTGTAAGGTGCGTAGGGCGATAGTCATGGTCGAGGGACTATGTATCCACACCCTGGCACCCCACAAATAAAGTGTCCCTGTCCATCAATGTCACGCTGTGTGCAGTGCGGTGTACTCACTTTCAGGCAAGAGGACTGTGCTGCATCCACGTTCTCTGGTCTAGAATCAGACACACACAAATCAGGGGACACTCTTTTCTTATCAAACAGTCCCAACTTTACTTAACAGTCCAAGTTCAATTGATGTTACAGCACAGTATGTTTCCATATTCTCCGTTTGTTCAGTCTGAGCTTTGTGTCATCAGCAAATTTAATCAGTGTACACTCAATTCCTTCATCTAAATCATTGATAAAGATGTTGAACAATACAGGGCCCTGTGGTACCCCACTTGAGACATTCTACCAACTGGATGTGCAGCCATTTACGACCACTCTTTGGGCCTGATCACTAAGCCAGTTATGAATCCACCTAACAGTTGCCTTGTCCATTCCATACTTTTCATTTTTCAATAAGGATTGTGTGAGATACTTTGTCAAATGCTTTGCTGAAGTCAAGATATACTATATCTACAGCATTTCCTTGATCCACCCAGTCAGTGATTCTGTCGTAGAAGGAAATTAAGTTAGTCTGCTATGACCTATTGGTTACAAACCCATGCTGACTCTGTTTAATCACTTGATTCTTATCCAGGTACTTACATACATGTTGTTTAATTTTTTGTTCAAAGATCTTTCCTGGTATAGAAGTCAGATTCACAGGCCTATAGTTCCCTGGGTCCACCTTCTTCCCTTTTTTGAAAATAGGAACAACATTTGCTCTTCTTCAGTCTTCTGGGACTTCTCCTATTCTCCAAGAACTCCTGTTAACAATTTATCTCAAACTAGATGGTGGCCTGATTCTAACGCATCGGGCATTCTAGAATATGTACGTCGCACTTAGCACAGCCACGTAGTATATAGTACAGCCACGTAGTATATAACACAGACAGCCACGTAGTATATACCACAGCCTCGTAGTATATAGCACAGCCACATAGTATATAGCACAGCCACATAGTATATAGCACCGCCACTTAGTATATAGCAGCCACATAGTATATAGCAGCCACATAGTATATAGCACGGCCCATGTAACACAGACAGCCATGTAGTATATAGCACAGCTACGTAGTATATAGCACAGCCACGTAGTATATAGCAGCCACATAGCATATAGCAGCCACGTAGTATATAGCACAGCCCACGTAATATATTGCACAGCCCATGCAGTATATAACACAGGCCACGTAGTATATAACACAGCCCACGCAGTATATAACACTGCCCACTTAGTATGTAGCAGCCAGGCAGTATATAACACAGCCCACGTAATATATAGCACAGCCCTCGTAGTATATAACATGCATCTGGTATTCTAGAATATGTATGTATGTATGTATGTATGTCGTGCATAGCACAGCCACGTAGTATATAGCACAGCCACGTAGTATATAACACAAAAAGCAAAAAAAGAATATCCAGCTCAACGAGACAGTGAAAAGTAAAAACTTGGTACTTTATTCACTTCATATAGAAGCAGAGGATAAAAACAGAGGATAAAAACATCAGCACAATAAGGATAAAAACACTATCTATCTACGCGTTTCAGGTGGCAAAGCACCCTTAATCATGATATCTAGTGTCTGGCCTGTTCCGTGCTTTTTATGTAAGAATCCATTGAACACACCGGTGCAATGATCAGGTGGAAAAGTAATCCACTGAGAATGAAAACACCTGGTGGTGAATGTGAACCAGTAATTGGCCACATGAAACAAAAAGTTCACGGAATAGGCAGAAATAGAAAAAAAAAAAAAAAAGTATATAACACAGCCACGCAGTATGCAGCACAGCCACGTAGTATATAGCAGCCACGTAGTATATAGCAGCCACATAGTATATAGCACAGCCCGTGTAACAGAGAGCCACATAGTATATAGCAGCCACATAGTATATAGCAGCCACGTAGTATATAGCACAGCCAACGCAATATGTAGCAAAGCCCACGCAGTATATAACAGACAGCCACGTAGTATTTACCACAGTCACACAGTATATAGCACAGCCACGTAGTATATAGCAGCCACATAGTATATAGCAGCCACATAGTACATAGCAGCCACATAGTACATAGCCAGGGCAGGCGTCAGCACCCTGTGTACCCAGGCAAGTGCCGGAGCCGGGGCCCTGGCGTGAAAGGGGGGCTCATTCAGGGCCGGCATTAGGGGTAGGCAGCTGCCTAGGGCCCCCGCTCCCCCAGGATCCCTCAGCCGCTATGGGGCCTCTGAGGCAGGGGGGCCCGCCTGTCGCCAGTGCCAACTCCCCTGCCGCATTGAACTATACCAGCGTCTGCCGGTAAAGTTCAAAGCAAATGATGGAGGAGAGAGCATCACCTGACGCTCCCTCTCCCATCATTCCCCACTCTGCCTCTGACACTGCCGCTGCGGGTGCGTGATGACATCATCGCGCACTCGCTGTGTGTCAGGTAGTGCAGTAGCAGCTGCCGAGACTGGAGTAGGGAGCAGCGCAGGCACGTTGAGAGGTAAGGAATGTTTTTTTTTGTAACTATAACAGTGAGTACTGGACTATGGGGCCATTCTTGGGGGGATGGGGGCTGTTGTAGTGAATTCTGTTGTCGAACTCCCTCCTGTGGTCGTGAATGGTACTTCGGCGAGTTCTGTCTATGGGCTCCCTCTGGTGGCTATGAGTGAAGCTGCTGCTTCTGAGGTTCCTTGCACAGGTGACGTGGTTTATCCTTTGGTTGGCTGCTCTATTCAACTCCTCTCAGATCGTTACTCCATGCCAGCTGTCAATGTTTTTGCATTTGTTCAGTTCGCTCCTGGATCTCTCTGGTGACCTGCCTTCTCCTGCAGAAGCTAAGTTCCTGATAGTCATTATTTGTTCACTGTTTTCTTGTCCAGCTGGTTATCATGATTTTGTCTTGCTAGCTGGAAGCTCTGGGATGCAGAGTGGCCCCTCCGCACCGTGAGTCGGTGCGGAGGTCCTTTTTTGCACACTCTGCATGGTCTTTTGTAGGTTTTTGTGCTGATCGCAAAGTTACCTTTCCTATCCTCTGTCTATTTAGTAAGTCTGGCCTCCCTTTGCTGAAACCTGTTTCATTTCTGCGTTTGTGACTTTCATCTTTACTCACAGTCAATATATGTGGAGGGCTTCCTTTACCTTTGGGGAATTTCTCTGAGGCAAGGTAGGCTTTATTTTCTATCTCCAGGGCTAGATAGTTCTTAGGCGCCTCATCACAGCCTAGGTCTGGTCAGGAGCGCTCCACGGCTATTTCTAGTGTGTGTGATAGGATTAGGGCTTGCGGTCAGCAGAGCTCCCACATCCCAGAGCTCGTCCTGTATGAGGTTTAACTATCAGGTCATTCCGGGTGCTCCTAACCACCATAGCCACATAGTATATAGCACGGCCCATGTAACACAGACAGCCATGTAGTATATAGCACAGCTACGTAGTATATAGCACAGCCACGTAGTATATAGCAGCCACATAGCATATAGCAGCCACGTAGTATATAGCACAGCCCACGTAATATATTGCACAGCCCATGCAGTATATAACACAGGCCACGTAGTATATAACACAGCCCACGCAGTATATAACACTGCCCACTTAGTATATAGCAGCCAGGCAGTATATAACACAGCCCACGTAATATATAGCACAGCCCTCGTAGTATATAACATGCATCTGGTATTCTAGAATATGTATGTATGTATGTATGTATGTCGTGCATAGCACAGCCACGTAGTATATAGCACAGCCACGTAGTATATAACACAAAAAGCAAAAAAAGAATATTATTTGTTCACTGTTTTCTTGTCCAGCTGGTTATCATGATTTTGTCTTGCTAGCTGGAAGCTCTGGGATGCAGAGTGGCCCCTCCGCACCGTGAGTCGGTGCGGAGGTCCTTTTTTGCACACTCTGCATGGTGTGTGATAGGATTAGGGCTTGCGGTCAGCAGAGCTCCCACATCCCAGAGCTCGTCCTGTATGAGGTTTAACTATCAGGTCATTCCGGGTGCTCCTAACCACCAGGTCATAACAGTACAGCTGGCCCAAAGTATTAATGCATCTCAATAGAGGGATAAGAGAACTTCTGAGACCATTTTTTTTTCTTTGCACTGTGTTTTGTCTTTCTTTTCCCCTTGACCTTTGGGTGGTTCAGGACACAGGTGTAGATATGGACATTCAAGGTCTGTCCTCTTGTGTGGATCATCTCACTGCAAGGGATTTTGTGGTTTAGAATCCTATGTTAGAGCCTAGAATTCCTATTCCTGACTTATTTTCTGGGGATAGATCTAGGTTCTTGAATTTCAAAAATAATTGTAAACTGTTTCTAGCTTTGAAACCCCGCTCCTCTGGTGACCCCATTCAACAGGTAAAAATCATTATTTGTTTGTTGCGTGGTGACCCTCAAGACTGGGCATTTTCCCTTGCGCCAGGAGATCCTGCATTGCGTGATGTTGATGCGTTTTTTCTGGCGCTTGGATTGCTTTATGACGAACCAAATTCAGTGGATCAGGCAGAGAAAATCTTGCTGGCTTTGTGTCAGGGTCAGGATGAAGCGGAGGTTTACTGTCAGAAGTTTAGAAAGTGGTCTGTGCTTACTCAGTGGAGTGAATGTGCCCTGGCGGCAATTTTCAGAAAGGGTCTTTCTGAAGCCCTTTAGGATGTCATGGTGGGATTTCCCACGCCTGCTGGTCTGAATGAGTCTATGTCTTTGGCCATTCAGATCGATCGGCGCATGCGTGAGCGCAAAGCGGTGCACCATCTGGCGGTGTTCTCTGAGCATAGGCTTGAGCCTATGCAGTGTGATAGGACTTTGACCAGAGCTGAACGGCAAGAACACAGACGTCGGAATGGGCTGTGTTTTTACTGTGGTGAATCCACTCATGCTATCTCTGATTGTCCTAAGCGCACTAAGCGGTTCGCTAGGTCTGCCATCATTGGTACGGTACAGTCTAAATTTCTTTTGTCCGTTACTCTGATTTGCTCTCTGTCATCCTATTCTGTAATGGCACTTGTGGATTTAGGCGCTGCCCTGAATTTGATGGACTTGGAGTTTGCAGGCGCTGTGGTTTTTTCTTGGAGCCCTTGCAGTATCCTATTCGATTGAGAGGAATTGATGCTACGCCTTTGGCCAAGAATAAGCCTCAGTACTGGACTCAATTGACCATGTGCATGGCTCCTGCACATCAGGAGGATATTCGCTTTTTGGTGTTGCATAATCTGCATGATGTGGTCGTTTTGGGGTTGCCATGGCTACAGGTCCATAATCCAGTGTTTGGATTGGAAATCTATGTCTGTGTCCAGCTGGGGTTGTCAGGGGGTACATGATGATGTTCCATTGCTTTCAATTTCGCCTTCCACTCCTTCTGAAGTCCCTGAGGTTTTATCAGATTACCGGGATGTATTTGAAGAGCCCAAATCTGGTGCCCTACCTCCTCATAGGGATTGCGACTGTGCTATCAATTTGATTCCTGGTAGTAAGTTTTCTAAGGGCCGTCTGTTTAATTTATCTGTGCCAGAGCACGCCGCTATGCGGAGTTATATAAAGGAATCCTTGGAGAAGGGGCATATTCGCCCGTCGTCATCACCATTGGGAGCAGGGTTCTTTTTTGTGGCCAAGAAGGATGGTTCTTTGAGACCTTGTATTGATTACCGCCTTCTTAACAAGATCACGGTCAAATTTCAGTATCCTTTGCCATTGGTTCACCAAGATAGATCTTCGTGGTGCGTATAATCTTGTGCGAATTAAACAGGGTGATGAATGGAAAACGGCATTTAATACGCCCGAGGGCCATTTTGAGTACCTGGTTATGCCATTCGGGCTTTCTAATGCTCCATCTGTGTTTCAGTCCTTTATGCATGACATCTTCCGAGAGTACCTGGATAGATTCATGATTGTATATTTGGATGACATTTTGGTCTTTTCGGATGATTGGGAGTCTCATGTGAAGCAGGTCAGAATGGTGTTCCAGGTCCTTCGTGCGAATTCCTTGTTTGTGAAGGGGTCAAAGTGTCTCTTTGGAGTTCAGAAGGTTTCAGTTTTGGGTTTCATTTTTTCCCCTTCTACTATCGAGATGGACCCTGTTAAAGTTCAGGCCATTTACGATTGGACTCAGCCGACATCTGTGAAGAGCTTGCAGAAATTCCTGGGCTTTGCTAATTTTTATCGTCGCTTCATCGCTAATTTTTCCAGCATTGCTAAACCGTTGACTGATTTGACCAAGAAAGGTGCTGATGTGGTCAATTGGTCCTCTGCGGCTGTAGAGGCTTTTCAGGAGTTGAAGCGTCGTTTTGCTTCTGCCCCTGTGTTGTGCCAGCCAGATGTTTCGCTCCCTTTTCAGGTTGAGGTTGATGCTTCTGAAATTGGAGCAGGGGCTGTTTTGTCGCAAAGAAGTTCTGATGGCTCGGTGATGAAACCCTGTGCCTTCTTTTCTAGAAAATTCTCGCCTGCTGAGCGCAATTATGATGTGGGCAATCGGGAGTTGATGGCCATGAAGTGGGCATTTGAGGAGTGGCGAAATTGGCTTGAAGGAGCTAAACATCGCGTGGTGGTCTTGACGGATCACAAGAATTTGACTTATCTCGAGTCTGCCAAACGGTTGAATCCTAGACAGGCTCGATGGTCGCTCTTTTTCTCCTGTTTTGATTTTGTGGTTTCATAACTTCCGGGATCTAAGAATGTGAAGGCTGACGCCCTGTCGAGGAGTTTTGTGCCTGACTCTCCGGGTGTTCCGGAGCCGGCGGGTATTCTTAAAGAAGGGGTAATTTTGTCTGCCATTTCCCCTGATTTGCGGCGTGTGCTGCAAAAGTTTCAGGCTGATAGACCTGACCGTTGTCCTACGGAGAAACTGTTTGTCCCTGATAGATGGACTAGTAGAGTTATCTCTGAGATTAATTGTTCAGTGTTGGCTGGTCATCCTGGAATCTTTGGTACCAGAGATTTGGTGGCTAGATCCTTTTGGTGGCCTTCTTTGTCACGGGATGTGCGTTCTTTTGTGCAGTCCTGTGGGACTTGTGCTCGGGCTAAGCCCTGTTGTTCTCGTGCTAGTGGGTTGCTTTTGCCCTTGCCGATCCCGAAGAGGCCCTGGACGCATATTTCCATGGATTTTATTTCTGATCTCCCTGTTTCTCAAAAGATGTCGGTCATTTGGGTGGTTTGTGATCGCTTCTCTAAGATGGTCCATTTGGTACCCTTATCTAAATTGCCTTCCTCCTCTGATTTGGTGCCTTTGTTTTTCCAGCATGTGGTTCGTTTGCATGGCATTCCAGAGAACATCGTCTCGGACAGAGGTTCCCAGTTTGTTTCGAGGTTTTGGCGGTGCTTTTGCGCTAAGATGGGCATTGATTTGTCTTTTTCTTCGGCTTTCCATCCTCAGACTAATGGCCAAAACGGACGAACTAATCAGACTTTGGAGACATATCTGAGATGCTTTGTTTCTGCTGATCAGGATGATTGGGTGTCCTTCTTGCCTCTGGCTGAGTTCGCCCTTAATAATCGGGCCAGCTCGGCTACTTTAGTTTCTCCTTTTTTCTGTAATTCTGGTTTCCATCCTCGTTTTTCTTCAGGGCAGGTGGAGCCTTCGGACTGTCCTGGTGTGGATGCGGTGGTGGACAGGTTGCAGCAGATTTGGACTCATGTGGTGGACAATTTGACATTGTCCCAGGAGAAGGCTCAACGTTTCGCTAACCGCCGGCGTTGTGTTGGTCCCCGACTTCGTGTTGGGGATTTGGTTTGGTTGTCATCTCGTCACGTTCCTATGAAGGTTTCCTCTCCTAAGTTTAAGCCTCGTTTCATTGGGCCATATAAGATTTCTGAAGTTCTTAATCCTGTGTCATTTCGTTTGGACCTTCCGGCTTCTTTTGCCATCCATAATGTGTTCCATAGGTCGTTGTTGCGGAGATACGTGGCGCCTATGGTTCCCTCCGTTGATCCTCCTGCCCCGGTGTTGGTCGAGGGGGAGTTGGAGTATGTGGTGGAGAAGATTTTGGATTCTCGTGTTTCGAGACGGAAACTCCAGTACCTGGTCAAGTGGAAGGGTTATGGTCAGGAAGATAATTCCTGCGTTTTTGCCTCTGATGTTCATGCTGCCGATCTTGTTCGTGCCTTTCATTTGGCTCATCCTGATCTGCCTGGGGGCTCTGGTGAGGGTTCGGTGACCCCTCCTCAAGGGGGGGTACTGTTGTAAATTCTGTTGTCGAACTCCCTGCTGTGGTCGTGAATGGTACTTCGGCGAGTTCTGTCTGTGAATGGTACTTCGGCGAGTTCTGTCTATGGGCTCCCTCTGGTGGCTATGAGTGAAGCTGCTGCTTCTGAGGTTCCTTGCACAGGTGACGTGGTTTATCCTTTGGTTGGCTGCTCTATTCAACTCCTCTCAGATCGTTACTCCATGCCAGCTGTCAATGTTTTTGCATTTGTTCAGTTCGCTCCTGGATCTCTCTGGTGACCTGCCTTCTCCTGCAGAAGCTAAGTTCCTGATAGTCATTATTTGTTCACTGTTTTCTTGTCCAGCTGGTTATCATGATTTTGTCTTGCTAGCTGGAAGCTCTGGGATGCAGAGTGGCCCCTCCGCACCGTGAGTCGGTGCGGAGGTCCTTTTTTGCACACTCTGCATGGTCTTTTGTAGGTTTTTGTGCTGATCGCAAAGTTACCTTTCCTATCCTCTGTCTATTTAGTAAGTCTGGCCTCCCTTTGCTGAAACCTGTTTCATTTCTGCGTTTGTGACTTTCATCTTTACTCACAGTCAATATATGTGGAGGGCTTCCTTTACCTTTGGGGAATTTCTCTGAGGCAAGGTAGGCTTTATTTTCTATCTCTAGGGCTAGATAGTTCTTAGGCGCCTCATCACAGCCTAGGTCTGGTCAGGAGCACTCCACGGCTATTTCTAGTGTGTGTGATAGGATTAGGGCTTGCGGTCAGCAGAGCTCCCACATCCCAGAGCTCGTCCTGTATGAGGTTTAACTATCAGGTCATTCCGGGTGCTCCTAACCACCAGGCCATAACAGGCTGTGCTGTATACTACATGTCTGTGCTATATACTACATGGCTGTGTTATATACTACGTGGGCTTTGCTATGTACTATATGGGCTGTTATATGCTCTGTGGGCTGTTCTATATACTACATGGGCCGTGTTATATACTATGTGGCTGTGCTATATACTATATGGGCTGTTATATGCTACGTGGGCTGTGCTATATACTACATGGCTGTTCTATATACTACGTGGGTCGTGTTATATACTATGTGGCTGTGCTATATACTATATGGGCCGTTATATGCTACGTGGGCTGTGCTATATACTACATGGCTGTGTTATATACTACATGGGCTGTGTTATATACTACATGGCTGTGTTATATGCGATCATGAATCGTGGTATGTGTTAAAGGGGGGGGGGGGCCACTGAGACTCTTTCGCCCGGGGCCCTCAAAAACCTGGAGCCGGCCCTGTAATATAGCACAGCCCATGTAATATATAGCACAGCCCATGCAGTATATAACACAGGCCACGTAGTATATAACACAGGCCACGCAGTATATAACACAGGCCACGCAGTATATAACACAGGCCACGCAGTATATAACACTGCCCACGTAGTATATAGCAGCCAGGCAGTATATAACACAGGCCACATAATATATAGCACAGCCCAAGTGGTATGTAACAGCACACATAATATATAGCACAGCCCAAGTGGTATGTAACACAGCCCACGTAGTATATAACACAGGCCAGTATAACACTTGCAAGACTGCTAAGTCATCTGGGTAATTTCGCAATGCATCTCTGGTAACGGAAGCTGGCAGCAGCATCGCGTGCATGGATGGACGTCGGAAGGTGAGAATAGCACA
This sequence comes from Ranitomeya imitator, assembly GCF_032444005.1. Taxonomy (NCBI): domain Eukaryota; kingdom Metazoa; phylum Chordata; class Amphibia; order Anura; family Dendrobatidae; genus Ranitomeya; species Ranitomeya imitator. The sequence goes on from NC_091286.1 coordinate 651,896,446, forward strand.
ATTTTTTATTTTTTAAAATTATTTTTAACATTATAACTTTTTATTATTGATGCTGCATGGCGGAATCAATAGTAAAAAGTTGGTCCGGGATGGGGTGACACACTGGCACTGACTGGAGAGTAGGGAGGGGCCAATTCGCGGCCGGACTAAGTATGTCGCTGATTGACAGCGACCCGGGATTTCCGTTACTGACAAACAGACAGACAGACGGAAATTACAAACAGACGGAAGTACTCCTTCGCCCATTATATAGATTTATCTCCAACACTATCTAACTAGGAAGTGCTTCCATGTTTCATATGACCTACCCCCTCCCATGCTGAACTGGACCCAAACATTTTAACTGTATATTAGCCTGCAACCCCACTTCCTATATCTAGTATGCCACAACTGAACCTTTCCCATTCCTAATCTAAACTGGGCCGTATCCTGTACCTGTTGCTCTAAAATTAATCCTGTACTTTCCCTATATGCTACACATAAATTGCATTATTCACTAATCACAATACATTGCATTAGCCGAGTACACTAGTGCCTATAAAATGCTATGCTGTTTGACGTATCATAACAATCACAAAAATGCAATAAAATCAAACTTTGTACAAACACTGTGTTAAGAGCTAGAGGCACATGACGGCCCCATTACACATGCTCCAGGGAACTTTTAAAGTTCCTTTGTCAGTAGAGTACAAGGCTGTTGGAAACGATAACGTCACCTCTCCTCGCTCCAGCACATTTAACCTGGCTCAGGCGGTGAGACCTGAGAATTCAGGTAGTTGGTGTCCGCTACTATTACTGTCCAGCATCCTTCAGTGCTCCATTTATTTCCAACCCTGCTCTGCCGCCTCATTGAGCCATCCAACAAATCGAGCTGATATTTTGCCACAGTGCGATACACAACAAATCCAGCTATGCTATTCCACCAGTGTGAGCTATCCAGAAAAACCAGCCCTGCTATTCCACCAAAGTAAGCCACCCAACAATACCAGCTCTACTATACCATCACACTGCGTCACCAAAAACAAACAGGTGGTCCAGCTTCTACAAGTCTCCAAATGCCAACTCCACCATGTCCTCAGTCTGAGCCTTGTACGCCGCCTGCTCTTTCAGTATTCATCTTGTCGTGTGACACATAGCAAGTCTACAGGTGAAATAAAGCGATTTACACTTTTTTGGAACCAATTTTTATGCAATAGGGAGCGACTCTGCTTTCTTACCGGATTACTAATTGGTGTGAGAGTCATTGTTAGTTAGCACTGAAGTTCTCTAGTGAGCTTCATAGTTGATGTTTACCATGGAGGTCGGCAACCTTGCAGTCTTTTTTCCTAATGAAAGAGGTCAAAAGGTGATGAACACCGATGTGCAATATTGGCGAAACAGCTGTATCCACAAGCGACTCTGAACTAACCTCCGGGATCATTTTGCTTACAGTACCGGCCATAATGTAGGTCAATATTTGGCCAATTTACCATTCTGGGCTTCTGAAAAAAATGGAGTACACAGTGTCTGACTAATGTATCGTGTTTTAGACGCGTTTTGCGCCTATGAGGAATGGAGGCCGCTATTGACCTTTAGGACGGGACTAAATAAACCTCTGGCTTTATGTGGCACAGTTATCTGAAGAGGTCCTCATGAAGAGCAAGTTTTAATAAGGGCTAGTACCACGTTCATGTCAACTCCAGGCATATACAGTGCCTTGAAAAAGTATTCATACCCTGTGAACTTTTCCACATTTTTTCGTGTTACACCACAAACTTAAATGTATTTTATTGGGATTTTCTAAAATATACATTTGAAAACAGTGATGTGTCATTGAGTCAATACTGTGTAGGACCACCTTTCCGTAAAATTACTGCTGTAAACCTTTAGAGGTCTGTCTCTGCCAGCTTTGCATGTGTAAAGGCTGAATTTGTTCACCTTTCTTCTTTGCACACTTGCTAAGTGAGATTGGATGGAGACGTCTGTGATCAGCAACTTTCACGTATTGACGCAGATTATAATGGGATTTTGGTCTGGACTGTGACTGGGCCGTTCACACACATGAATACAGTGGGGCAAAAAAGTATTTAGTCAGTCAGCAATAGTGCAAGTTCCACCACTTAAAAAGATGAGAGGCGTCTGTAATTTACATCATAGGTAGACCTCAACTATGGGAGACAAACTGAGAAAAAAAAATCCAGAAAATCACATTGTCTGTTTTTTTAACATTTTATTTGCATATTATGGTGGAAAATAAGTATTTGGTCAGAAACAAATTTTCATCTCAATACTTTGTAATATATCCTTTGTTGGCAATGACAGAGGTCAAACGTTTTCTGTAAGTCTTCACAAGGTTGCCACACACTGTTGTTGGTATGTTGGCCCATTCCTCCATGCAGATCTCCTCTAGAGCAGTGATGTTTTTGGCTTTTCGCTTGGCAACACGGACTTTCAACTCCCTCCAAAGGTTTTCTATAGGGTTGAGATCTGGAGACTGGCTAGGCCACTCCAGGACCTTGAAATGCTTCTTACGAAGCCACTCCTTCGTTGCCCTGGCGGTGTGCTTTGGATCATTGTCATGTTGAAAGACCCAGCCACGTTTCATCTTCAATGCCCTTGCTGATGGAAGGAGGTTTGCACTCAAAATCTCACGATACATGGCCCCATTCATTCTTTCATGTACCCGGATCAGTCGTCCTGGCCCCTTTGCAGAGAAACAGCCCCAAAGCATGATGTTTCCACCACCATGCTTTATAGTAGGTATGGTGTTTGATGGATGCAACTCAGTATTCTTTTTCCTCCAAACACGACAAGTTGTGTTTCTACCAAACAGTTCGAGTTTGGTTTCATCAGACCATAGGACATTCTCCCAAAACTCCTCTGGATCATCCAAATGCTCTCTAGCAAACTTCAGACGGGCCCGGACATGTACTGGCTTAAGCAGTGGGACACGTCTGGCACTGCAGGATCTGAGTCCATGGTGGCGTAGTGTGTTACTTATGGTAGGCCTTGTTACATTGGTCCCAGCTCTCTGCAGTTCATTCACTAGGTCCCCCCGCGTGGTTCTGGGATTTTTGCTCACCGTTCTTGTGATCATTCTGACCCCACGGGGTGGGATTTTGCGTGGAGCCCCACATCAAGGGAGATTATCAGTGGTCTTGTATGTCTTCAATTTTCTAATTATTGCTCCCACTGTTGATTTCTTCACTCCAAGCTGGTTGGCTATTGCAGATTCAGTCTTCCCAGCCTGGTGCAGGGCTACAATTTTGTTTCTGGTGTCCTTTGACAGCTCTTTGGTCTTCACCATAGTGGAGTTTGGAGTCAGACTGTTTGAGGGTGTGCACAGGTGTCTTTTTATACTGATAACAAGTTTAAACAGGTGCCATTACTACAGTTAATGAGTGGAGGAAAGAGGAGACTCTTAAAGAAGAAGTTACAGGTCTGTGAGAGCCAGAAATCTTGATTGTTTGTTTCTGACCAAATACTTATTTTCCACCATAATATGCAAAAAAAATGATAAAAAAACAGACAATGTGATTTTCTGGATTTTTTTTTCTCAGTTTGTCTCCCATAGTTGAGGTCTACCAATGATGTAAATTACAGACGCCTCTCATCTTTTTAAGTGGTGGAACTTGCACTATTGCTGACTGACTAAATACTTTTTTGCCCCACTGTATGCTTTGACCTAAACCATCCATTGTAGCTCTGGCAGGAAGTTTAGGGTCCTTGTCGTGCTGGAAGATGAACCTTATGCCCCAGTCTCAAGTCTTTTGCAGCCTCTAACAAGTTTTCGCCCTGTATTTAGCTCCGTCCATCTTCCCATCAACTCTGATCAATTTCCATGTCCCTGCTGAAAAAAGCCTCCCCGCAGCATGATGCTGCCACCACTATGTTTGACAGTGGGGATTGTGTTTTTTTTAAGTGTGATGTCACACATAGCCTTCCGTCACACACAGCGTTTTGTATTTAGCCCAAAAAGTTCTACTTTGGCATCATCTGACCAGAGCACCTTCTTCCACATGCTCACCGTGTCCCTGAAAATGGGACTTTTTTGGCTTGCTTTCAGAAATGGCTATCTTCTTGCCACTCTTCCACAAAGGCCAGATTTTTTGAGTATATGACTAATAATTGTCCTGCTGACGACTTCTCCAACTTGAGTTATGGATCTCTTCAGCTCCTCCAGAGTGACCATGGGCGTCTCAGCTGCTTCTCCAATTTGTGTTCTTGCTTGGGATGTCAGTTTAGATGGACGGCCATGCTTTGGTAGGTTTACAGTTGTGTCATACTCCTTCCATATTTGGATGATGGATTGAACAGTGCTTCATAAAATCCATTTAAGTTTGTGAGTGTTGTACATGGCAATCCCGTAGATCAGGGGTCCCCAACTCCAGTCCTCAAGGCCCACCAACAGGTCATGTTTTCAGGATTTCCTTTGCATTGCACAGGTGATGCAATTATTACCTGGGCAAGACTAAGGAAATCCTGAAAACATGACATGTTGGTGGGCCTTGAGGACTGGAGTTGGGGACCCCTGCCGTAGATGATACAAGTGCTTCTCACAAAATTAGAATATCATCATAAAGTTAATTTATTTCAGTTCTTCAATACAAAAAGTGAAACTCATATATTATATAGTCATTACAAACAGACAAACTATATATGTTCACTCTGTGAACAGCCGGCTTCTTTAGCAATGACCTATTGTGGCTTACCCTTCTTGTGGAGTGTGTCAATGATACCTTCTGGACATCTGTCAAGTCTGTAGTCTTCCCCATGATTGTGGAGCTACTGAAATAGACTAATGGACCTTTTTAAATACTTAGGAAGCGATTGTAGGTGTTTTTTGTTAATTATTCTATTTTACTGAGATGACTTTTGGGGTTTTCATTGGCTGTAAGCCATAATCATCAACATTAACAGAAATAAACACTTGAAATAGATCACTCTGTCTGTAATGACTCTATGTAATATATGAGTTTCACTTTTTGTATTGAAGAACTGAAATAAATTAACTGTTTGATGATATTCTAATTTTGTGAGAAGCAACCGTAAATGGTGTGCATGTGCATTGGATACCACTGAGAACGCTTTCAGATATCATCTGATCACTGGGGGGCCACTGTATATCCCCAAAAAGTTGATTTTGGTTGGGACAGCCATGCTAATCCGGACATTTACAAATGTAGTACTCGATGGACACCATTGAGACGGATGGCTGTGCATGTAATACATAGTCCGGTCACAGATTCCCGTGTCAGCTCGTTATCAGGGTAGTGTGAGAAGTACGCTGGTTGACCGATTCATTTTGAAAGCCCACCTCCTTCTCACAAAGACCAAGAAGCAGTCAGCCTGCCTCCTTCACATGCAGCAGTGGTCATGGGGCGACAAAGGAAACTCCAATGTTGAGCACCAGACTGAGCTCGCAATAAGTGGGGCTACCTGCTGATCCGGGTACCGTGCAAAACTAAAGTATGTTAAAAACGTACATAACTTACAATTTTCGGGCATTTTTGTACACATTCAATTGTCAAACTTCGTCGAATTGCTGATTTTCTCTGCTAATAATTTTTTTCGATGTTGGAGGATTAAGCCTTGTCTGAATAGGAACATCCATAAAATGTGACATTTCGAGGGCTTGACTTCTAAAAGGCAATGATTTAATGCTTCAATTAACACTTGAAACCAGCAAATTAAGCTCAGTGGGAGGCATTGCACAGAAGGTACCAAGGGAACATAAAACTGCGAGCGAGAACGCGGGGCTCGTCCTACTTCTTAACGATGAATTATAACCTCGACTGAAATAATGTTTAATAATTGCAGCACTTTACTGAGAAAGTTACCGTGACATGAGGCAGGAGCCGCTTTAATATGGAATTATTTCATCCCATACTGGGGTGACCTGAGCGGCAACGAAAAGTCGCTTTCTCTCCTTGTCTTCACAGAGTATTCCCATCTTATGGCACATCGTTAGCAGAAGCCATAACGCGGGGGCGGCCATTCTACTGTCAGCGAGTGATGTTACGGATGTCACTGCGAGGCTGTCATTGCTATAGGAACACTGTGGCTGTCACTTTATGGGGGATATTGGCTGCTAGTATTTGGGGGCACTATGTTTGCAACTTCCATGAGTTCTATGACTAGCACGATTATGGGGGGCTATAGTATTGATGGTTATCTGGAGACTCGCTGTCACTGTGAGGAGGTTATTGCAGTTGTCACTATTATTGTGGTATGTGGCTGTTTTGGGGGGACTGGATGGCACGGTTATGGTAGGTACTGAGCTGTAGCTATTATGGGGTACAGTGATGGTCACTCTTATGGAGTATAGTGACAGTCACTATTATGGGGGTACTGAGGCTGTCTATTATGGGGGTTCTGTAGCTGTCACTATTATGGGGCTACTGTGTTGATCACTATGAGGGTGCTGTGGTGGTCACTATTATGGGGGTACTGTCACTATTATGAGGTTACAGTGATTGTCACTAATATGGGGCACAGCGGCAGTAACTCTTATGGGGATGCAGTGGCTGTCACTATTATGGGGACACAGTGGCTGTCTATTATGGTGCACAATGACGGTCACTGTTATGGGGGCACAGTGGCTGTCTATTATGGGGCACAGTGACGATCACTATTATGGGGCATAGTGACAGACACTATTATGGGGGCACAGTGGCTGTCTATTATGGGGCACAGTGACGATCACTATTATGGGGGCATAGTGACAGACACTATTATGGGGGCATAGTGACAGACACTATTATGGAGGCACAGTGGCGGTCACCATTATGGGGGTTCTGTAGCTGTAACTATTATGGGGCTACTGTGGCAATCAATAATATGGGGGTACTGTGGTAGTCATTATTATGGAGGCACAGTGACAATCGCTATTATGAGGGTACTGTAGTGGTCACTATTATGGGCGCACAGTGATGGTCACTATTATGGGGTACGATGACGGTCACTATTATGGGGGCACAGTGACGGTCACTATTATGGGGGCTCAGTGACGGTCACTATTATGGGGTACAATGACGGTCACTATTATGAGGTACAATGACGGTCATTATTATGAGGTACAGTGGCAGTTACTAGTATGGGGTAGAGTGGCGGTTATTATTATGGAGCACAGTGATTGTCACTATTATGGTGGTTCAGTGACGGTCACTATTATGGGGTACAATGACGGTAACTATTATGGGGGTTCAGTGACAGTCACTATTAACACCACTAAAAAGATCCGGCAACTGTCCAGGGTTGCAGAGAGGCATTGGAAGAAAACACATTCGCAAGACGACTTCACTGCATTCAAACAGGCAAAACTCGCTTTTAAATCTTCGCTCACCTCTGCTAAACAGGCGACTTCACAACCCTCGTATCTTCCCTATCCTACAACCACAGTTATTCAAAACCTTTAACTCCCTCCTCCGCCACCCACTGCCCCCTCCAACCTCCCTCATCTCTGCTGAGGACTTTGCCACACACTTTAACCCCTTTACCCCCAAGGGTGGTTTGCACGTTAATGACCAGGCCAATTTTTACAATTCTGACCACTGTCCCTTTATGAGGTTATAACTCCGAAACGCTTCAACGGATCCTGGTGATTCTGACATTGTTTTCTCGTGACATATTGTACTTCATGATAGTGGTAAAATTTCTTTGATAGTACCTGCGTTTATTTGTGAAAAAAACGGAAATTTGGCGAAAATTTTGAAAATTTCGCAATTTTCAAACTTTGAATTTTTATGCAATTAAATCACAGAGATATGTCACACAAAATACTTAATAAGTAACATTTTCCACATGTCTCCTTTACATCAGCATAATTTTGGAACCAATTTTTTTTTTTGTTAGGGAGTTATAAGGGTTAAAAGTTGACCAGCAATTTCTCATTTTTACAACACCATTTTTTTTTAGGGACCACGTCTCATTTGAAGTCATTTTGAGGGGTCTATATGATAGAAAATGCCCAAGTGTGACACCATTCTAAAAACTGCACCCCTCAAGGTGCTCAAAACCACATTCAAGAAGTTTATTAACCCTTCAGGTGTTTAATAGGAATTTTTGGAATGTTTAAATAAAAATGAACATTTAACTTTTTTACACAAAAAATTTACTTCAGCTCCAATTTGTTTTATTTTACCAAGGGTAACAGGAGAAATTGGACCCAAAAAGTTGTTGTCCAATTTGTCCTGAGTACGCTGATACCCCATATGTGGCAGTAAACCACTGTTTGGGCGCATGGGAGAGCTCGGAAGGGAAGGAGCGCTATTTGACTTTTCAATGCAAAATTGACAGGAATTGAGATGGGACGCCATGTTGCGTTTGGAGAGCCACTGATGTGCCTAAACATTGAAACCCCCCACAAGTGACACCATTTTGGAAAGTAGACCCCCTAAGGAACTTATCTGGATGTGTGGTGAGCACTTTGACCCACCAAGTGCTTCACAGAAGTTTATAATGCAGAACCGTAAAAATAAAAAATCATATTTTTTCACAAAAATTATATTTTTGCCCCCAATTTTTTATTTTTCCAAGGGTAAGAGAAGAAATTGGACCACAAAAGTTGTTGTCCAATTTGTCCCGAGTACGCTGATACCCCATATGTGGCAGTAAACCACTGTTTGGGCGCATGGGAGAGCTCGGAAGGGAAGGAGCGCCGTTTGACTTTTCAATGCAAAATTGACAGGAATTGAGATGGGACGCCATGTTGCGTTTGGAGAGCCACTGATGTGCCTAAACATTGAAACCCCCCACAAGTGACACCATTTTGGAAAGTAGACCCCCTAAGGAACTTATCTGGATGTGTGGTGAGCACTTTGACCCACCAAGGGCTTCACAGAAGTTTATAATGCAGAGCCATAAAAATAAAACAAAATTTTTTTCCCACAAAAATTATTTTTTAGCCCCCAGTTTTGTATTTTCCCTAGGGTAACAGGAGAAATTGGACCCCAAAAGTTGTTGTCCAATTTGTCCTGAGTACGCTGATACCCGATATGTGGGGGGGAACCACCGTTTGGGCGCATGGGAGGGCTCGGAAGGGAAGGAGCATCATTTGGAATGCAGACTTAGATGGATTGGTCTGCAGGCGTCACATTGCGTTTGCAGAGCCCCTAATGTACCTAAACAGTAGAAACCCCCCACAAGTGACCCCATATTGGAAACTAGACCCCTCAATGAACTTATCTAGATGTGTTGTGAGAACTTTGAACCCCCAAGTGTTTCACTACAGTTTATAACGCAGAGCCGTGAAAATAAAAAATCTTTGTTTTCCCACAAAAATTATTTTTTAGCCCCCAGTTTTGTATTTTCCCAAGGGTAACAGGAGAAATTGGTCCACAAAAGTTGTTGTCCAATTTGTCCTGAGTACGCTGATACCCCATATGTTGGGGTAAACCCCTGTTTGGGCACACAGGAGAGCTCGGAAGGGAAGGAGCACTGTTTTACTTTTTCAACGCAGAATTGGCTGGAATTGAGATCGGACGCCATGTCATGTTTGGAGAGCCCCTGATGTGCCGAAACAGTAGAAACCCCCCAATTATAACTGAAACCCTAATCTAAACACACCTCTAACCCTAATTCCAACGGTAACCCTAACCACACCTCTAACCCTGACACACCCCTAACCCTAATCCCAACCCTATTCCCAACTGTAAATGTAATCTAAACCCTAACTTTAGCCCCAACCCTAACTGTAGCCCCAACCCTAACCCTAACCCTAGCCCTAACCCTAACCCTAGCCCTAGCCCTAACCCTAACCCTAGCCCTAACCCTAACCCTAGCCCTAACCCTAGCCCTAACCCTAGCCCTAGCCCTAATGGGAAAATGGAAATAAATACATTTTTTTTTATTTTTCCCTAACTAAGGGGGTGATGAAGGGGGGTTTGATTTACTTTTATAGCGAGTTTTTTAGCGGATTTTTATGATTGGCAGCCGTCACAAACTGAAAGACCCTTTTTATTGCAAAAAATATTTTTTGCAATACCACATTTTGAGAGCTATAATTTTTCCATATTTTGGTCCACAGAGTCATGTGAGGTCTTGTTTTTTGCGGGACGAGTTGACGTTTTTATTGAAAACATTTTTGGGCACGTGACATTTTTTTATCGCTTTTTATTCCGATTTTTGTGAGGAAGAATGACCAAAAGCCAGCTATTCATGAATTTCTATTGGGGGAGGCGTTTATACCGTTCCGCGTTTGGTAAAATTGATAAATCAGTTTTATTCTTCGGGTCAGTACGATTACAGCGATACCTCATTTATATCATTTTTTTATGGTTTGGTGCTTTTATACGATAAAAACTATTTTACAGAAAAAATAATTATTTTTGCATCGCTTTATTCTCAGGACTATAACTTTTTTATTTTTTTGCTGATGATGCTGTATGGCGGCTCTTTTTTTGCGGGACAATATGACGCTTTCAGCGGTACCATGATTATTTATATCTGTCCTTTTGATCGCGTGTTATTCTACTTTTTGTTCGGCGGTATGATAATAAAGCGTTGTTTTTTGCCTCGTTTTTTTCATTTTTTTCTTACGGTGTTTACTGAAGGGGTTAACTAGTGGGACAGTTTTATAGGTCGGGTCGTTACGGACGCGGCGATACTAAATATGTGTACTTTTATTGTTTTGTTTTTTTTATTTAGATGAAGAAATGTATTTATGGGAATAATATATTTTTTTTTTTTTTCATTATTTTGGAATATTTTTTTTTATTTTTTTTACACATTTGGAAAATTTTTTTTTTACTTTTTTACTTTGTCCCAGGGGGGGACATCACAGATCACTGATCTGACATGCAGCGCTGCAGGCTTCACAGTGCCTGCTCTGAGCAGGCTCTGTGAAGCCACCTCCCTCCCTGCAGGACCCGGATCCGCGGCCATCTTGGATCCGGGGCTCGAGCAGGGAGGGAGGTGAGGAGACCCTTGCAGCAACGCGATCACATCGCGTTGCTGCGGGGGGCTCAGGGAAGCCCGCAGGGAGCCCCCTCCCTGCGCGGTGCTTCCCTGCACCGCCGGCACATCGCGATCATCTTTGATCGCGGTGTGCCAGGGGTTAATGTGCCGGGGGCGGTCCGTGACCGCTCCTGGCACATAGTGCCGGATGTCAGCTGCGATAAGCAGCTGACACCCGGCCGCGATCGGCCGCGCTCCCCCCGTGAGCGCGGCCGATCGGCTATGACGTACTATCCCGTCCAGGGTCAGATAAGCCCAGGGCACCTCGACGGGATAGTACGTCTAAGGTCACAGAGGGGTTAACCCCTTAGCGACCGCCGATACGCCTTTTAACGGCGGCCGCTAAGGGGACTTAAACCACAGCGCCGTTAATTAACGGCGCTGTGGAAAAAGTAAATAGTGCCCCCCAGAGTCGGATTTTCTCCGGGGTCTCGGCTGCCGGGGGTAGCCGAGACCCCAGAGAACATGATTCGGGGGTTTTTTTACCCACCCCGCATTTGCGATCGCCGGTAATTAACCGTTTACCGGCGATCGCAAAAAAAAAACAAAAAAAAAAACGCGATCTCTTTTTAATTTCTCTGTCCTCCGATGTGATCGCACATCGGAGGACAGAGAAATGGGGTCCCAGGTAGCCCCCCAATACTTACCTATCTCCCCTGGTGCTCCTCGTGGCTCCTGGTGGGCGCCGGCCGGCCCCGCGAGGATCTTTGGGGTCTCGGCTGCCGGGGGTAGCTGAGACCCCAAAGAGCATGATCGGGGTCGGTTTTACCGACCCCTGTTTTGCGATCGCCGGTAATTAAAGGGACACTGTCACCTGAATTTGGAGGGAACAATCTTCAGCCATGGAGGCGGGGTTTTGGGGTTTTTGATTCACCCTTTCCTTACCCGCTGGCTGCATGCTGGCTGCAATATTGGATTGAAGTTCATTCTCTGTCCTCCATAGTACACGCCTGCGCAAGGCAAGATTGCACCTTGTGCAGGCATGTACTGCGGAGGACAGAGAATGAACTTCAATCCAATATTGCAGCCAGCATGCAGCCAGCGGGTAAGGAAAGGGTGAATCAAAAACCCCAAAACCCCGCCTCCATGGCTGAAGATTGTTCCCTCCAAATTCAGGTGACAGTGTCCCTTTAATTGTTTACCGGCGACCGCAAAAAAAAAAAAAAAAAAAGTAACATCAGAGGACAGAGAAATAGGGGGATTCGGGGACCCTATCATACTCACCTGTTGTTAAGGACTGGCGGAACGCACCAAGTATAGATGATATGAAACTAGGTGCGTTCGCAGTCCGAGGTCCACCGTGCAGGTAAAAACCCTGCTGCTAGTAAGACGGACTATATGGCGGTACTAAAAGTATACACGCACGGGTTAACTTCACCCTGCGTGAAGGAAGCGATCCTGTTGAGTCACAGGACCGCGGTACCGCACATAGAGCGCGAACAAGAAGTCAGCGAACACAACCCCAACACAGGATTGAAGTCCGATTAGACCACTTGCTGGCACAACACCGCAACTGGGTGTGTAAGGAAACTATTAAAATAGTATATAAAGGCACGAGAGTGCATGCAGTGCCGCACTGACGAACGCCACTAACCACCCAGGCTTGGGTAAGGAAAGCGCAGAGGAAGCGCACGGAGCCGTACAGGCGGTCACAGCAACTAGACGCTGTTATGTGTGTAACGTGCTGTTGGATAAGTCGGGCGCTAGATAGCAAACATACACCTTCCGCGAACAGTCATCCAATAGGGAGGGTATTTTAAAGAGCGACTTTCACACACAACACACACACATATTATCAAGACAATACTAGCGCATGGCCGTGCGGTCATGCGCAGTTTATATAGTTGCAGCACAGGAAGCTGCTACTTAATTTTTGCCCTTTCAGGACCTTCCTGGAGGACCAATGGAATGTGCTGCAGTACCTGAGCATGTGACCCTCGATCTCCAACGGGAGATCCTGCCCTGGGCATGCTCAGTGTGTGAAAATAAGGACTTAGTCCCAGAGAAGCCCGCTCGCCGTAGATCAGTGCAGGATACAACAGGAGAGCCAGAAAAGGCAACAGTAACCCTTTGCACAGAATCAGTCCCAGCAAGACGCTGGGAGCGACGCCTCCGCTGAGCAGGCCCCACTGCGGCCAGTACAGAATGGGAGACCGCAGCAGACAGGGATCGAGATTCCCCCTGTGCAGCAGAGGAAACTCGACTCCTAACATTACCCCCCCCTCCTAGGGCCCCCCCTCCTTGGGCCTCGCTACGCTCGAAGGCAGCAATGAGCTGCGGTGCCCGAATGTGCTCAGCAGGCTCCCAGGACCTGTCCTCAGGACCATAACCCTTCCAGTCCACCCCAAAAAAATTTTTGCCACGTACCACCTTGCACCCCAAAATAGCATTCACCTCATAATCGTCCGAAGACGAACCCGATGTCCCAGCAGATGACTCGGAAAACCAGGACATGTACATGGGTTTCAGGAGGGACACATGAAAGGTGTCGGTGATACCCAGGCGTGGCGGAAGAGCCAAGCGATAAACCACAGGATTAACCTGTTCGAGCACTTTGAAGGGACCCAAGTAGCGAGGAGCAAACTTAGTGGACTCAACTCGCAGCCTGATGTTACGGGCGGAGAGCCACACCAAGTCGCCAGGAGCAAAGGTCGGAGCGGGGCGCCGATGAGCATCGGCGGAGGACCTCATTCTCTCCTTAGAGGCCCGAATGGCATCCTGAGTGCGGTCCCAAATATCCCGTGCCTCCACAGCCCAGTCTGCCACCCTGGAGTCTGCGGAAGACACGGGCATAGGCACAGGTACCCGTGGATGCTGACCATAGTTGAGGAGGAATGGGGTTTGTCCAGTGGAGTCGGCTACGGCGTTGTTCAGCGCAAACTCTGCCCATGATAGCAAGGATGCCCAGTCATCCTGCCTGGCTGAAACAAAATGTCGCAGGTATGTGACCAAGGTCTGGTTGGCCCTCTCTACCAATCCATTCGTCTCGGGATGATAAGCGGAAGAGAGATTCAACTCAATACTGAGAAGACGACAAAGCTCTCTCCAGAACCGAGACGCAAACTGGGGACCCCGGTCACTGACAATTTTGTCAGGCATACCATGTAGGCGGAAGATGTGTTTAATGAACAACGCTGCCAAGGCCCGTGCAGAAGGTAACCGTGGTAGCGGCACCAAATGCACCATTTTTGAGAAATAATCAGTGATGACCCAAATGATGGTACAGCCGCGAGATTTGGGTAAACCCACGACAAAGTCCATCCCGACCATCTCCCAGGGCCTATCTGCCACCGGCAAGGGATAGAGCAACCCAGCTGGCCTTTGACGCGGAGATTTATTTTTGGCGCAGGAGACACACGCCAGAATATAATCCCTGACATCCCGGGCCATATGCGGCCACCAGTACGTCCTCGCCAGTAGCTCAGATGTCCTCTTTGTCCCAAAGTGTCCACCCACCCTGGACGAATGAGCCCAAGAGAGAACCTCCGGTCGCAAATTAATGGGCACAAAAGTCTTGCCCGGAGGCACAGACTCCAGCGAAACTGGCGCTACGGTTCTCAGGCTCTCGGAAGGGACAATAAGCCGAGGCTCCTCTTCCTCCTCTTCAGTTGACATAAGGGAGCGAGAGAGAGCGTCAGCACGAATATTCTTCTCCCTGGCGAGAAAATGAAGAGACAAGTGGAACCGGGAAAAGAACAAGGACCATCTGGCCTGACGAGAATTTAGCCGCTGGGCTGTTTGCAAATAGACCAAATTTTTGTGGTCCGTGTAAACTTGGAAGGGAAAGCGTGCACCTTCCAGAAGATGTCTTCACTCAGAAAAGGCCAATTTCATTGCTAGCAGCTCCCTATCCCCGATGGAGTAGTTTCTCTCCGCTGGCGTGAAGGTCTTAGAGAAGAAGCATGGATGCTTCCGACCTTGAGCATCCTTTTGATAAAGGACTGCTCCAGCACCAACGGATGAGGCATCCACCTCCATTAGGAATGGCTTATCCACATCGGGACGATGTAAGATGGGAGCGCTAGCAAAGTGGGACTTAATAGAAGTGAAGGCCTTGGAGACCTCTTCCGACCACAATTTGGGATTCGCTCCCTTCTTGGTGAGGGCTACCAAGGGAGCTACCAGAGTTGAGAAGTGGGGAATGAACTGGCGGTAATAGTTAATGAACCCCATAAAGCGCTGCACCGCTTTAAGAGAATGGGGCTCTTGCCACTCCATCACAGCCTGTAGTTTGGCAGGATCCATAGCCAATCCCTGGGCGGAGATGATATAGCCCAGGAAAGGTAAGGACTCCTGCTCAAACATACACTTCTCCAACTTAGCATAAAGAGAGTTTGCCCGTAGGAGGTCGAAGACTCTGCCAACATCTCTCCGGTGGGAGTCAATATCTGGAGAAAAGATGAGAATATCATCCAGATAGACTACAACTGAGATGGAAAGCATATCCCGGAAGATGTCGTTGACAAAGTCTTGGAAAACGGCTGGGGCATTACAGAGCCCGAAGGGCATCACCAGATACTCATAGTGCCCATCTCTGGTGTTAAACGCCGTTTTCCATTTGTCCCCCTCACGGATGCGAATCAGGTTATAAGCACCCCGCAGATCTAATTTAGTAAAAACTCTAGCTCCCCAAAGCCTATCGAAGAGCTCGGATATCAAGGGCAAAGGATACTTGTTCTTAACGGTGATAGCGTTAAGACCCCTGTAGTCTATGCATGGACGTAATAACCCATTCTTCTTCTGCACGAAGAAGAACCCTGCCCCAGCAGGTGACACTGACTTCCTGATGAACCCTTTTGCCAGATTCTCTTGAATGTACTGAGACATGGCCTCCGTCTCCGGGAGAGATAATGGATAAACTCGACCCCGGGGAGGCTCCGCACCTGGCAAGAGATCGATAGGACAGTCATAGGGGCGATGGGGCTAAAGGGTCTCCGCCGCCTTTTTGGAGAACATGTCTGCATAAGACCAATATTGCTTGGGAAGAGAGGAAAGATCTGTGGGTACCTCAGTAGTAGCAACCTGAACGCACTCTCGGTGACACCTACCCCCACATGATTCACCCCATCCCAGAATTCTGCCTGAGGACCACTCGATGTGAGGAGAGTGGTACCGCAACCAAGGTATCCCCAACAGGACCTCATCAATCCCCTCAGGAATGATGAGCAGAGATATAATCTCCTGATGGGATGGTGACATGGACAGAGTAAAAGGGATGGTCTGATGTGTTATCTGTGCGGGGAGTGTCGACCCATTCACCACTCGTACCGTTACTGGTTGAGATAGCATAACCAGGGGTATTGCGTGACGTTGGGCGAAGGCAGAAGACATAAAATTGCCCTCCGCTCCAGAATCCACGCAGAGCTCCACCGAGTGGGAGGATGAGCCAAAAGTTATTGTCCCCTTAAAGGACAATTTGGAGGCAAACGTCGCCGTGTCTAGTGCACCTCCACCTACTACCACTAGACGCTGACGTTTCCTCGACCGCTGGTGACATCTGGTGGCTAGATGTCCTGACTGTTGACAAATATGGCAAACCTGGAGTGCACGAGCGGTCCGGGACTTAGATCCTGCTCGTGACACTACCTTAGGTTCATGAGACTCAGGAGCCTGGGCTGGAGATTCCAAAGGTTTGGCGAAGGTGGGAGCCAGCCGAAACCTCTGCCTACACTGGGCTCGCTCTAACCTCCGCTCGTGAAAACGGAGGTCAATACGAGTAGATACTGTTATTAATTCTTCCAGTGTGGCGGGAATCTCCCTAGTGGCCAAAGCGTCCTTAACGTGGTCAGCCAGCCCCCTCCAAAATATGGGAATAAGGGCTTTATCCGACCACTCCAGCTCAGATGCTAGAGTGCGGAAGTGGACGGCAAAATGGCTGACCAAGGACGAGCCCTGAGTCAATGCCAACAGTTGGAGCGCCGTATCATGGGTGACACGAGGTCCTAAAAAGACCTGTTTCAGAGTGCTCAGGAATAACGGAGAACTCTGCACCACATGATCGCCACGCTCCCACAGCGGCGTAGCCCACTGCAACGCCCTGTCCGACAATAAAGATATGATAAAGCCCACCTTAGCCCGCTCTGTAGGGAAACTAGAGGCCAGAAGCTCGAGATGTATTGAGCACTGACTCACGAAACCCCTACAGGACTTACTGTCACCAGAAAATTTCTCTGGTAGCGGGAGGCGAGATAGCGTCGGTACAGGGGCCGCAGTGGACAAGATAGCTGCAGCCACGCTTGCAGCCTGAACAGCGACAGCAGTAACATCCACAGCTGAGGTTGAACGCTCAAGAGCCGCCAACCTTCCCTCCAGCTGCTGGATGTACCGCTGTAAACGCTGATCCGTCATTACTAGCCAGACCTTGGCGCTAGTATTCTGTTAAGGACTGGCGGAACGCACCAAGTATAGATGATATGAAACTAGGTGCGTT
Organism: Ranitomeya imitator; assembly: GCF_032444005.1. Taxonomy (NCBI): domain Eukaryota; kingdom Metazoa; phylum Chordata; class Amphibia; order Anura; family Dendrobatidae; genus Ranitomeya; species Ranitomeya imitator. Next base: position 651,913,811 of record NC_091286.1, read on the forward strand.
CGCAGTCTGAGGTCCACCGTGCAGGTAAAAACCCTGCTGCTAGTAAGACGGACTATATGGCGGTACTAAAAGTATACACGCACGGGTTAACTTCACCCTGCATGAAGGAAGCGATCCTGTTGAGTCACAGGACCGCGGTACCGCACATAGAGCGTGAACAAGAAGTCAGCGAACACAACCCCAACACAGGATTGAAGTCCGATTAGACCACTTGCTGGCACAACACCGCAACTGGGTGTATAAGGAAACTATTAAAACAGTATATAAAGGCACGAGAGTGCATGCAGTGCCGCACTGACGAATGCCACTAACCACCCAGGCTTGGGTAAGGAAAGTGCAGAGGAAGCGCACGGCGCCATACAGGCGGTCACAGCAACTAGACGCTGTTATGTGTGTAACGTGCTGTTGGATAAGTCGGGCGCTAGATAGCAAACATACACCTTCCGCGAACAGTCATCCAATAGGGAGGGTATTTTAAAGAGCGACTTTCACACACAACACACACACATATTATCAAGACAATACTAGCGCATGGCCGTGCGGTCATGCGCAGTTTATATAGTTGCAGCACAGGAAGCTGCTACTGAAGTTTTGCCCTTTCAGGACCTTCCTGGAGGACCAATGGAATGTGCTGCAGTACCTGAGCATGTGACCCTCGATCTCCAACGGGAGATCTTGCCCTGGGCATGCTCAGTGTGTGCAAATAAGGACTTAGTCCCAGAGAAGCGCGCTCGCCGCAGATCAGTGCAGGGTACAACAGGAGAGCCAGAAAAGGCAACAGTAACCCTTTGCACAGAATCAGTCCCAGCAAGACGCTGGGAGCGACGCCTCCGCTGAGCAGGCCCCACTGCGGCCGGTACAGAATGGGAGACCGCAGCAGACAGGGATCGAGATTCCCCCTGTGCAGCAGAGGAAACTCGACTCCTAACACCTGTGTCCCTGAATCCTCCTGCTGCTCCTCCTGGCCGCCGGCAAAAGAAAATGGCGGGCGCATGCGCAGTGCGCCCGCCATTTGTCTCCATCTGCTGGCCGGCAGGAGAACAGCAGTTGGGGGTAAAATTAGGGCTAGGGTTAGGGCTAGGGTTAGGGCTAGGGTTAAGGCTAGGATTGGGGCTAAATTTAGGGTTAGGGTTGGGGCTAAATCTAGGGTTAGGGTTGGGGCTAAATTTAGGGTTAGGCTTCTTTCACACTTACGTCGGTACGGGGCCGTCGCAATGAAAATTGTGCACAACGTGGGCAGTGGCTGTAGTTTTTCAACGCATCCGCTGCCCAATCTATGTCCTGGGGGGGAGGGGGCGGAGTTACGGCCACGCATGTGCGGTCAGAAATGGCGGATGCGACATACAAAAAAACATTTCATTGAACGTTTTTTTTGTGCCGACGGTCCGCAAAAACACAACTGATCCAGTGCACGAAGGGCGCGACGTGTGGCCATCCGTCACGATCCGTCGGCAATACAAGTCTATGGGCAAAAAACCCATCATGCGGGCACATTTGCAGGATCCGTTTCTTGTCCAAAACGACGGATTGCGACGGATGCCAAACGACGCAAGTGTGAAAGTAGCCTTAGGGCTAGTGTTAGGGTTGGGGCTAAAGTTAGGGTTAGAGTTGGGATTAGGGTTAGGGTTTGGATTAGGGTTGGTATTAGGGTTAGGGTTGGCATTAGGGTTACGCTTGGGATTAGGGTTAGGTTTGGGATTAGGGTTATGATTAGGGGTGTATTGGGATTAGGGTTAGCTTTGAGGTTAGGGTTGAGATTAGGATTAGGGGTGTGTTGGATTTAGGGTTTTGATTAGGGTTATGGTTAGGGTTGACATTAGGGTTGTTTTGGGGTAAGGGTTGTGATTATGGTTAGGGTTAGTGATTAGGATTATGGATCAGGTTGGGATTAGGGTTAGGGGTGTGTTGGGGTTAGGGTTGGAGCTAGAATTGGGGGGTTTCCACTGTTTAGGTACATCAGGGGGTCTCCAGACACGAAAGCCAATTTTACGCTCAAAAAGTCAAATGGTGCTCCCTCCCTTCTGAGCTCTGCCGTGCGCCCAAACAGTGGGTTACCCCCACATATGGGGCATCAGCGTACTCGGGATAAATTGGACAATAACTTCTGGGGTCCAATTTCTCTTGTTACCCTTGTGAAAATAAAAACTTGGGGGCTACAAAATCTTTTTTGTGGAAAAATATATATATATTTTTTTATGACTCTGCATTATAAACTTCTGTGAAGCACTTGGGCATTCAAAGTTCTCACCACACATCTATATAAGTTCCTTGGGGGGTCTAGTTTCCAAAACAGGGTCACTTGTGGGGGGTTACTACTGTTTAGGTACATCAGGGGCTCTGCAAACGCAACATAACGCCCACAGACCTGTTATGAATAGGTAATTCAGAACCACAATGGACCTTGAAGTTCAGAGCACACAAAGTGACCTGACAATAAGCAAAAAACATAGGATGAGCTCTGAGACGTGGGAACTCTGCTGACCGCAATCCCTAATCCTATCACACCACACTAGAGGTAGCCGTGGATTGCGCCTAACGCTCCCTATGCAACTCGGCACAGCCTGAGAAACTAGCTAGGCCTGAAGATAGAAAAATAAGCTAAGCCTACCTTGCCTCAGAGAAATTCCCCAAAGGAAAAGGCAGCCCCCCACATATAATGACTGTGAGTAAGATGAAAGTACAAACACAGAGATGAAATAGATTTAGCAAAGCGAGGCCCGACTTACTGAATAGACCGAGGATAGGAAAGATAGCTTTGCGGTCAACACAAAAACCTACAAACAACCACGCAGAGGGGCAAAAAGACCCTCCGCACCGACTAACGGTACGAAGGTGCTCCCTCTGCGTCTCAGAGCTTCCAGCAAGCAAGAAAAAACAAATTAAAGCAAGCTGGACAGAAAATATAGCAACAAAAGTAACACAAGCAGAACTTAGCTTATGCAGAGCAGACAGGCCACAGGAACGATCCAGGAGGAAGCAAGACCAATACTAGAACATTGACTGGAGGCCAGGATCAAAGCACTAGGTGGAGTTAAATAGAGCAGCACCTAACGACTTAACCTCATCACCTGAGGAAGGAAACTCAGAAGCCGCAGTACCACTTGTGACCACAGGAGGGAGCTTGATCACAGAATTCACAACAGTAACCCCCCCTTGAGGAGGGGTCACCGAACCCTCACCAGAGCCCCCAGGCCGACCAGGATGAGCCATATGAAAGGCACGAACAAGATCGGCAGCATGGACATCAGAGGCAAAGACCCAGGAATTATCTTCCTGACCATAACCCTTCCACTTAACCAGATACTGGAGTTTCCGTCTCGAAACACGAGAATCCAAAATCTTCTCCACTATATACTCCAATTCCCCTTCAACCAAAACCGGAGCAGGAGGATCAACAGATGGAACCATAGGTGCCACGTATCTCCGCAACAATGACCTATGGAATACGTTATGGATGGAAAAAGAAACTGGAAGGGTCAAACGAAAAGACACAGGATTAAGAACCTCAGAAATCCTATACAGACCAATGAAACGAGGCTTAAACTTAGGAGAGGAAACCTTCATAGGAATATAACGAGATGACAACCAAACCAAATCCCCAACACGAAGTCGGGGACCCACACAGCGTCTGCGATTAGCGAAACGTTGAGCCTTCTCCTGGGACAAGGTCAAATTGTCCACTACATGAGTCCAAATCCGCTGCAACCTGTACACCACAGTATCCACACCAGGACAGTCCGAAGACTCAACCTGCCCTGAAGAGAAACGAGGATGGAACCCAGAATTGCAGAAAAACGGCAAAACCAAGGTAGCCGAGCTGGCCCGATTATTAAGGGCGAACTCAGCCAACGGCAAAAAGGACACCCAATCATCCTGATCAGCAGAAACAAAACATCTCAGATATGTTTCCAAGGTCTGATTGGTTCGTTCAGTCTGGCCATTTGTCTGAGGATGGAAAGCCGAGGAAAAAGACAAATCAATGCCCATCCTAGCACAAAAGGCTCGCCAAAACCTCGAAACAAACTGGGAACCTCTGTCAGAAACGATGTTCTCTGGAATGCCATGTAAACGAACCACATGCTGGAAGAACAACGGCACCAAATCAGAGGAGGAAGGCAATTTAGACAAGGGTACCAAATGGACCATCTTAGAGAAGCGATCACAAACTACCCAAATGACCGACATTTTTTGAGAGACGGGGAGATCCGAAATAAAATCCATAGAGATATGGGTCCAAGGCCTCTTCGGGACCGGCAAGGGCAAAAGCAACCCACTGGCACGAGAACAGCAGGGCTTAGCCCGAGCACAAATCCCACAGGACTGCACAAAAGAACGCACATCCCGCGACAGACGGCCACCAAAAGGATCTAGCCACTAAATCTCTGGTACCAAAGATTCCAGGATGACCAGCCAACACCGAACAATGAACCTCAGAGATAACTTTATTCGTCCACCTATCAGGGACAGTTTCTCGCTGGGCAACGATCAGGTTTATTAGCCTGAAATTTTTGCAGCACCCGCCGCAAATCAGGGGAGATGGCAGACACAATTACTCCCTCTTTGAAAATACTCGCCGGCTCAGGCAAACCCGGAGAGTCGGGCACAAAACTCCTAGACAGGGCATCCGCCTTCACATTTTTAGAGCCCGGAAGGTACGAAACCACAAAGTCAAAACGGGAGAAAAACAGCGACCAACGAGCCTGTCTAGGATTCAACCGTTTGGCAGACTCGAGATAAGTCAAGTTCTTGTGATCAGTCAAGACCACCACGCGATGCTTAGCTCCTTCAAGCCAATGACGCCACTCCTCGAATGTCCACTTCATGGCCAGCAACTCTCGATTGCCAACATCATAATTTCGCTCAGCAGGCGAAAACTTCCTGGAAAAGAAGGCGCATGGTTTCATCACCGAGCAATCAGCACCTCTTTGCGACAAAACAGCCCCAGCTCCAATTTCAGAAGCATCAACCTCAACCTGGAACGGAAGCGAAACATCTGGTTGACACAACACAGGGGCAGAAGAAAAACGACGCTTTAACTCTTGGAAAGCTTCCACAGCAGCAGAAGACCAATTGACCACATCAGCACCCTTCTTGGTCAAATCGGTCAATGGTTTAGCAATACTAGAGAAATTACAGATGAAGCGACGATAAAAATTAGCAAAGCCAAGGAACTTTTGCAGACTCTTCAGAGATGTCGGCTGAGTCCAATCATAAATGGCCTGGACCTTAACAGGGTCCACCTCGATAGTAGAAGGGGAAAAAAATGAACCCCAAAAATGAAACCTTCTGAACACCAAAGAGACACTTTGATCCCTTCACAAACAAAGAATTAGCACGCAGGACCTGGAACACAATTCTGACCTGCTTCACATGAGACTCCCAATCATCCGAGAAGACCAAAATATCATCCAAGTATACAATCAGGAATTTATCCAAGTACTCTCGGAAGATGTCATGCATAAAGGACTGAAATACTGATGGAGCATTGGCAAGTCCGAATGGCATAACTAGGTACTCAAAATGGCCCTCGGGCGTATTAAATGCAGTTTTCCATTCATCGCCCCGTTTAATACGCACAAGATTATATGCACCACGAAGATCTATCTTGGTGAACCAACTAGCCCCCTTAATCCGAGCAAACAAATCAGATAGCAGCGGCAAGGGGTACTGAAATTTGACCGTGATTTTATTTAGAAGGCGGTAATCAATACAAGGTCTCAGCGAACCATCCTTCTTGGCCACAAAAAAGAACCCTGCTCCCAATGGCGATGACGACGGCCGAATATGACCCTTCTCTAAAGATTCTTTTACATAATTCCGCATAGCGGCGTGCTCAGGTACAGATAAATTAAACAGTCGACCCTTAGGAAACTTACTACCAGGAATCAACTCGATAGCACAATCACAATCCCTATGCGGAGGTAGGGCATTGGACTTGGGCTCATCGAATACATCCCGGTAATCAGACAAGAACTCTGGGACCTCAGAAGGGGTGGATGATGAGATAGACAGAAATGGAACATCACCATGTACCCCCTGACAACCCCAGCTGGACACAGACATATATTTCCAATCTAATACTGGGTTATGGACTTGTAGCCATGGCAACCCCAACACGACCACATCATGCAGATTTTGCAACACCAGTAAGCGAATATCCTCCTGGTGCGCAGGAGCCATGCACATGGTCAGCTGGGTCCAATACTGAGGCTTATTCTTGGCCAAAGGCGTAGCATCAATTCCTCTCAATGGAATAAGACACTGCAAGGGCTCCAAGACAAACCCACAGCGCCTAGCAAACTCCAAGTCCATCAAATTCAGGGCAGCGCCTGAATCCACAAATGCCATGACAGAATAGGAAGACAAAGAGCAGATCAAAGTAACGGACAAAAGAAATTTCGACTGTACCGTACCAATGGTGGCAGACTTAGCGAACCGCTTAGTGCGCTTAGGACAATCGGAGATAGCATGAGTGGAATCACCACAGTAGAAACACAGCCCATTCTGACGTCTGTGTTCTTGCCTTTCAGCTCTGGTCAAAGTCCTATCGCACTGCATAGGCTCAGGTTTAAGCTCAGGTAATACCGCCAAATGGTGCACAGATTTACGCTCACGCAAGCGTCGACCGATCTGAATGGCCAAAGACATAGACTCATTCAGACCAGCAGGCATAGGAAATCCCACCATGACATCCTTAAGGGCTTCAGAGAGACCCTTTCTGAAGATTGCTGCCAAAGCACATTCATTCCATTGAGTGAGCACAGACCACTTTCTAAACTTCTGACAATAAATCTCTATCTCATCCTGACCCTGACACAGAGCCAGCAAATTTTTCTCTGCCTGATCCACTGAATTAGGTTCATCGTACAGTAATCCGTGCGCCAGAAAAAATGCATCAATATTACATAATGCAGGATCTCCTGGCTCAAGGGAAAATGCCCAGTCTTGAGGGTCGCCACGTAATAAAGAAATAATGTTCTTAACTTGTTGAACTGGGTCACCAGAGGAGCGAGGTTTCAACGCCAGAAACAGTTTGCAATTATTTTTGAAACTCAGAAATTTAGCTCTATCTCCAGAAAACAAATCAGGAATAGGAATTCTTGGTTCTAACATAGAATTCTGAGCCACAAAGTCTTGAATATTTTGTACTCTTGCAGTGAGAAGATCCACACATGAAGACAGACCTTTAATGTCCATCACCACACCTGTGTCCTGAACCACCCAAATGTCTAGGGGAAAAAAAAGGCAAAACACAGTGCAAAGAAAAAAAAATGGTCTCAGAACTTCTTTTTTCCCTCTATTGAGAAGCATAGTACTTTGGGCCTCCAGTACTGTTATGAATAGGTAATTCAGAACCACAATGGACCTTGAAGTTCAGAGCACACAAAGTGACCTGACAATAAGCAAAAAACATAGGACGAGCTCTGAGACGTGGGAACTCTGCTGACCGCAATCCCTAATCCTATCACACCACACTAGAGGTAGCCGTGGATTGCGCCTAACGCTCCCTATGCAACTCGGCACAGCCTGAGAAACTAGCTAGGCCTGAAGATAGAAAAATAAGCCTACCTTGCCTCAGAGAAATTCCCCAAAGGAAAAGGCAGCCCCCCACATATAATGACTGTGAGTAAGATGAAAGTACAAACACAGAGATTAAATAGATTTAGCAAAGCGAGGCCCGACTTACTGAATAGACCGAGGATAGGAAAGATAGCTTTGCGGTCAACACAAAAACCTACAAACAACCACGCAGAGGGGCAAAAAGACCCTCCGCACCGACTAACGGTACGAAGGTGCTCCCTCTGCGTCTCAGAGCTTCCAGCAAGCAAGAAAAAACAAATTAAAGCAAGCTGGACAGAAAATATAGCAACAAAAGTAACACAAGCAGAACTTAGCTTATGCAGAGCAGACAGGCCACAGGAACGATCCAGGAGGAAGCAAGACCAATACTAGAACATTGACTGGAGGCCAGGATCAAAGCACTAGGTGGAGTTAAATAGAGCAGCACCTAACGACTTAACCTCATCACCAGAGGAAGGAAACTCAGAAGCCGCAGTACCACTTGTGACCACAGGAGGGAGCTTGATCACAGAATTCACAACACAGACCATTCTATCTAAGTCTGCATTCCAAAACGGCGCTCCTTCCCTTCCGAGCTCTACCGTGCGCCCAAACAGTGGTTTACCCCCACATATGAGGCATCAGCATACTCAGGATAAATTGGACAACAACTTTTGGGGTCCAATTTCTCTTGTTACCCTTGTGAAAATAAAAACTTGGGGGCTACAATATCTTTTTTGTGAAAAAAAAAATATTTTTTATTTTCACGACTCTGCATTCTAAACTTCTGTGAAGCACTTGGGCATTCAAAGTTCTCACCACACATCTAGATAAGTTCCTTGGGGGGTCTAGTTTCCAAAATGGGGTCACTTATGGGGGGTTACTACAGTTTAGGTACATCAGGGGCTCTGCAATTGCAACATAATGCCCACAGACCATTCTATCAAAGTCTGCAATTCCAAAAAGGCGCTCCTTCCCTTCCGAGCTCTGCCGTGCGCCCAAACAGTGGTTTACCCCCACATATGGCGCATCAGCGTACTCGGGATTAATTGGACAACAACTATTGCAGTCCAATTTCTCCTGTTACCCTTGTGAAAATAAAAACTTGGCTACAATATCTTTTTTGTGGAAAAAAAATATTTTTTATTTTCACGACTCTGCATTCTAAACTTCTGTGAAGCACTTGGGCATTCAAAGTTCTCACCACACATCTAGATAAGTTCCTTGGGGGGTCTAGTTTCCAAAATGGGGTCACTTGTGGAGGGTTTCTACTGGTTAGGTACATCAGGGGCTCTGCAAACGCAACATAATGCCCGCAGACCATTCTATCAAAGTCTGCATTCCAAAACGGCGCTCCTTCCTTCCGAGCTCTGCCGTGCGCCCAAACAGTGGTTTACCCCCACATATGGGGTACCAGCATACTCAGGACAAATTGGACAACAACTTTTGGGGTCCAATTTCTCTTGTTACCCTTGTGAAAATAAAAACTTGGGGGCTAAAAAATCTTTTTTGTGGAAAAAAAATTTTTTTTTATTTTCACGACTCTGCATTATAAAATTCTGTGAAGCACTTGGGCATTCAAGGTTCTCACCACACATCTAGATAAGTTCCATGGGGGGTCTAGTTTCCAAAATGGGGTCACTTGTGGGGGATTTCTACTGTTTAGGCACATCAGGGGCTCTCCAAACGCGACATGGCGTCCAATCTCAATTCCAGCCAATTCTACATTGAAAAAGTAAAACGGCACTCCTTCTCTTCCAAGCTCTGCGGTGCGCCCTAACAGTGGTTTACCCCCACATATTGGGTATCAGCGTACTCAGGAGAAATTGCACAACAACTTGTGTGGTCTAATTTCTCCTGTTACCCTTGTGAAAATAAAAATTTGTGGGCAAAAAGATCATTTTTGTAGAAAAAATGCGATTTTTTTTTTTCACGGCTCTACATTATAAACTTCTGTGAAGCACATGGGGGTTCAAAGTGCTCACCACACATCTAGATAAGTTCCTTAAGGGGTCTAGTTTCCAAAATGGGGTCACTTGTGGGGGGTTTCCACTGTTTAGGCACATCAGGGGCTCTCCAAACGCGACATGGCGTCCAATCTCAATTCCAGCCAATTCTACATTGAAAAAGTAAAACGGCGCTCCTTCACTTCCAAGCTCTGTGGTGCGCCCAAACAGTGGTTTACCCTCACATATGGGGTATCGACGTATTCAGGAGAAATCGCACAACAACTTTTGTGGTCTAATTTCTCCTGTTACCCTTGTGAAAATAAGAATTTGTGGGCGAAAAGATCATTTTTGTGTAAACAAAAGCGATTTTTTATTTTCACGGCTCTACGTTATAAATTTCTGTGAAGCACTTGGGGGTTCAAAGTGCTCACCACACATCTAGATAAGTTCGTTAAGGGGTCTAGTTTCCAAAATGGTGTCACTTGTGGGGAGTTTCCACTGTTTAGGCACATCAGGGGCTCTCTAAACGTGACATGGCGTCCGATCTCAATTCCAGCCAATTCTGCATTGAAAAAGTCAAACGGCGCTCCTTCACTTCTAAGTTCTGCGGTGCGCCCAAAAAGTGGTTTACCCCCACATATGGGGTATTGGCGTATTCAGGAGAAATTGCATAATAAAATTTATGGTTACATTTCTGTTTTTACACTTGTGAAAATAAAAAAAATGGTTCTGAATTAAGATGTTTGCAAAAAAAAGTTAAATGTTCATTTTTTTTCCTTCCACGTTGTTTCAGTTCCTGTGAAGCACGTAAGGGGTTAATAAACTTCTTGAATGTGGTTTTGAGAACCTTGAGGGGTGCAGTTTTTAGAATGGTGTCACACTTCATTATTTTCTATCATATAGATCCCTCAAAATGACTTCAAATGTGATGTGGTCCCTAAAAAAAAAATGGTGTTGTAAAAATGAGAAATTGCTGGTCAACTTTGAACCCTTATAACTCCCTAACAAAAAAAAATTTTGTTTCCAAAATTGTGCTGATGTAAAGTGGACATGTGGGAAATGTTATTTATTAACTGTTTTTCGTGACATATCTCTCTGATTTAAGGGCATAAAAATACAAAGTTTGAAAATTGCAAAATTTTAAAAATTTTCGCCATATTTGTTTTTTTCATAAATAATCGCAAGTAATATCGAAGAAATGTTACCACTATCATGAAGTACAATATGTCACGAAAAAACAATCTCAGAATCAGCGGGATCCGTTGAAGCGTTCCAGAGTTATAACCTCATAAAGTGACAGTGGTCAGAATTGCAAAAATTGGCTCGGTCATTAAGTACCAAATTGGCTCTGTCACTAAGGGGTTAAAAATAAGATCGACCAAACAAAGCAAGTCTTCATTGTTCAACCACCACAACCCCTTTGTATACCAGACCAATTCGAACAAAGTTCAACTCACCATGATCGACATCCTTGGAAACTCGGAGCACGGAACCGCTGTGTTAAGGCGTGGAGAAGTCAGGGAAGCAATGAGGAATCCAGCTCAACGAGATAGTGAAAAAACTCTTTTCTTTATTCACTTGAAAAATGTGTTCAGTAGAGGATAAAAACATCACCCATTACAAAGAATAAAATGCGATATTAACGCGTTTCTGGTGATCAAACACCCTTAGTCATGAAGACCAATGCCCAAACCCATAACCTCCCTATCCAACATCACTGAAGGGGGGCTTAATTGTCTCCTCTCCAAATCGCACCTCACCACCTGTGCGCTCGACCCCATCCCATCCCACCTCCTCCCCAACACTCCTATCCCATCCCTAACCCATCTCTTCAACCTATTACTAACTTCTGGCACCTTCCCTTCTCCTTTCAAACATGCCACAATCGCGCCTATGCTTAAAAAGCCAACCCTCGACCCAACCGCTATGTCCATGTTGCCCGATATCGCTGCTCCCATTCACTTCCAAACTCCTGGAGCAGCACGTCCACGCTGAACTTCCCTCCTTGCTCTTTCACAATCTACAATCTGGTTTCCGCCCCATCACTCAACAGAGACTGCCCTGACCAAAATTACTAACGACCTACTTACAGCCAAAGCTAACGGACAATACTCTGTACTCCTCCTTCTAGACCTGTCCTCTGCTTTCGACACAGTTGACCACTGCCTCCTACTACAGATCCTCTCCTCCTTTGGCAGCAAAGACCTCGCCCTATCCTGGATCTCCTCATACTGTACCTTTCCAACCGCACATTCAGCGTCTCCCACACTACCTCTTCAGCCCAACCTCTCTCTGTTGGAGTCCCGCAAGGCTCTGTTCTAGGACCTCTACTCTTCTCAATCTATACACTTGGCCTGGGACAACTTATAAAGTCCCATGGATTCCAGTACCACCTTTATGCTGATGACACTCAGATCTACCTTTCTGGCCCAGACGTCACCGCTCTGTTGTCCAGACTTCCAGAGTGTCCCAGCCATATCCTTCTTCTTCTCCTCTCGCTTCCTCAAACTCAATGTGGACAAATTTGAACTCATCATTTTTCCTCTATCCTATAGATCTTCCTTACCTGACCAATCGCAATTAACGACATCACGCTTTCCCCCCGTACCGGAAGTCCGCTGCCTCGGAGTAACCCTTGACTCTGCCCTGTCCTTCAAACCGCACATCCAAGCTCTCACCACCTCCTATCGCCTCCAGCTCAAAATTTCTCCAGAATCCGTCCTTTCCTCAACCGTCAATCTACTAAAATGCTTGTGCACGCCCTCATCATCTCCCGCCTTGACTACTGCAACATCCTTTTCTGTGGCCTCCCTGCTAACACCCTTGCACCTCTCCAGTCCATCATTAACTCTGCCGCCAGACTAACTCATCTCTCTCCTCGCTACTCCTCAGCGTCCCCTCTCTGCAAATCTCTTCACTGGCTCCCATTCCCTCAACGTATCCAGTTCAAATTACTAATACTGACCCACAAAGCCATCCACAACCTGTCTCCTCCATATATCTCTGAACTAATCTCCCGATATCTTCCCTCACGTAATCTCCAGTCCTCCCAAGACCTCCTTCTCTCCTCCACACTTATTCGCTCTTCACCCAACCGCCTCCAAGACTTCTCCCGAATATCCCCCATCCTCTGGAATTCTTTGCCCCAACACTTCCGACTATCAACCACATTCCGATCCTTCAGACGGAACCTGAAAACCCATCTCTTCAGGAAAGCCTACAGCCTGCACTGACCCCACTGCCTCCTCACCACTACCGAAGCTACCGCCTCACCAACACCGAAGCTCCTGCACCCCCGACCTACTGTCTCCTTCCCCATAATCCTGTAGAATGTAAGCCCGCAAGGGCAGGGTCCTCGCCCCTCTGTATCAGTCCGTCATTGTTAGTTAGTTTACTGTAAGTGATATCTGTAATTTGTATGTAACCCCTTCTCATGTACAGCACCATGGAATCAATGGTGATATATAAATAATAAAAATTATGGGGCACAGTGACGGTCACTATTATGAGGTACAATGACTGACACTATTATGGGGGTTCAGTGACAGTCACTATTATAGGGGCACAGTGACGCTCACTATTATGGGATACAGTTAGTCACTATTATGGGGCACAGTGATAGTCACTATTATAGGGGCACAGTGACAGTCACTATTATGGGGTACAGTGATGGTCACTATTATAGGGGCACAGTGACGGTTACTATTATAGGGTACAGTGATGGTCACTATTATGGGGGCACAGTGACAGTTACTATATGGGATACAGTGACGGTCACTATTATGGGGGCAGAATGACGGTCACTATTATGGGGCAGAGTGACGGTCTCTGTTATGGGGGCACCACAGTGATGGGTCACTATTATGGGGGCACAGTGACGGTCACTATTATGGGGGCACAGTCACGGTCACTATTATGGGGGCACAGTCACGGTCACTATTATGGGGGCACAGTGACGGTCACTATTATGGGGGCACAGTGTTGGTCACTATTATGGGGGCACATGTTATGCTGTGCTATCAGGCAACACAGCGTGCAGTAATCAGCGCACATACAGTGATATGGCAATAACCCAAAAACAATAGAACAAGCTCTGAGACGTGGAATCTCTGCAGACTGCAATACCTGAACCTATCCTCACACAACTAAAAGCAGCAGTGGATTGCGCCTATACTACCTATGCAACTCGGCACTGCCTGAGGAGCTGACTAGCCTGAAGATAGAAATACAAGCCTGACTTACCTCAGAGAAATACCCCAAAGGAATAGGCAGCCCCCCACATATAATGACTGTTAGCAAGATGAAAAGACAAAACGTAGGAATGAAATAGATTCAGCAAAGTGAGGCCCGATATTCTAGACAGAGCGAGGATAGCAAAGAGAACTATGCAGTCTACAAAAAACCCTAAAGCAAAACCACGCAAAGGGAGGCAAAAAGACCCACCGTGCCGAACTAACGGCACGGCGGTGCACCCTTTGCGTCTCAGAGCTTCCAGCAAAAGAGAATAGCACAGCTGGACAGAAAAAACGGAAACAAAAACAAAGTAACACTTATCTAGCAGAGCAGCAGGCCACAGGAAAGATGCAGTAGCTCAGAACCAACACTGGAACATTGACAAGGAGCAAGGAAGACAGACTCAGGTGGAGCTAAATAGCAAGGCAGCCAACGAGCTCACCAAAACACCTGAGGGAGGAAGCCCAGAGGCTGCAATACCACTTGTGACCACAGAAGTGAACTCAGCCACAGAATTCACAACAGGCACAGTGACGGTCACTATTATGGGGGCACAGTTACAGTCACTATTATGGGGCACAGTGACGGTCACTATTATGGGGGCACAGTTACAGTCACTATTATGGGGCACAGTGACGGTCACTATTATGGGGGCACAGTTACAGTCACTATTATGGGGCACAGTTACGGTCACTATTATGGGGGCACAGTTACGGTCACTATTATGGGGATACAGTGACAATCACTATTATGGGGGCACAGTGATGGTCACAATTATGGGGGCACAGTCACGGTCACTATTATGGGGGCACAGTGACAGTCACTATTATGGGGGCACAGTGACGGTCACTATTATGGGGGCACAGTGATGGTCACAATTATGGGGGCACAGTGACGGTCACTATTATGGGGGCACAGTGACGGTCACTATTATGGGGGCACAGTTACAGTCACTATTATGGGGGCACAGTGACGGTCACTATTATGGGGATACAGTTACGGTCACTATTATGGGGGCACAGTGACGGTCACTATTATGGGGGCACAGTTACGGTCACTATTATGGGGATACAGTGACGGTCACTATTATGGGGGCACAGTGACGGTCACTATTATGGGGGCACAGTGACGGTCACTATTATGGGGGCACAGTGACGGTCACTATTATGGGGGCACGGTCACTATTATGGGGGCACGGTCACTATTATGGGGGCACGGTCACTATTATGGGGGCACAGTCACTATTATGGGGGCACAGTCACTATTATGGGGGCACAGTCACTATTATGGGGGCACAGTGACGGTCACTATTATGGGGGCACAGTGACGGTGAGTTATGGGGGCACAGTGACGGTCACTATTATGGGGGCACAGTGACGGTCACTATTATGGGGGCACAGTGACGGTCACTATTATGGGGGCACAGTGATGGTGAGTATTATGGGGGCACAGTGATGGTGAGTATTATGGGGGCACAGTGATGGTGAGTATTATGGGGGCACAGTGACGGTCACTATTATGGGGGCACAGTGACGGTCACTATTATGGGGGCACAGTGACGGTCACTATTATGGGGGCACGGTCACTATTATGGGGGCACGGTCACTATTATGGGGGCACGGTCACTATTATGGGGGCACGGTCACTATTATGGGGGCACAGTCACTATTATGGGGGCACAGTCACTATTATGGGGGCACAGTGACGGTCACTATTATGGGGGCACAGTGACGGTGAGTTATGGGGGCACAGTGACGGTCACTATTATGGGGGCACAGTCACTATTATGGGGGCACAGTGACGGTCACTATTATGGGGGCACAGTGATGGTGAGTATTATGGGGGCACAGTTACAGTCACTATTACGGGGGTAAGCGGAAATCCACACTATGAGAATCTTTGCTCGGTCTGAGCCCTGGTTTCTCTCAGCCTCCGGCATTACGCCGCTGATCCCCACACTTGGAGCATAGCCAGCAGCACGGCCGGCTCTGCGACTCTCTCTTCCGCCATCGAACTCGGTCGCTGTTGACAACATCACAACGGGTCGCAATAAAGTTGAGTGAAGACGTCGCCCGTTGCTAGGACGCGGGGTTGAGGACGCCTCTGTACGGAAGATGAGTGGGCGACGGTCCAACGAGCCAATCAGGAAGCTCCGTGGGCCTGGTGACGTCACTGCCCGGGAAGCAGTCGTACGGACGGTGGCGGTGTCCGGAGAGCAGGTGAGGTGGGCGCTGGGGGTCTTCGTTTGCCTGTAGCGATCGCTGTGTAGGGAGGGGGCATTAGTACTACAACACTCAGCATGCCTCACAGCGGTCGGGCTAAATGGCGACAACCCATCTGTGTATATACATTGAGGAGGGTCCCAGATCTCCCATCACTGGTCCCGGTCCCAGCCTCCAGAGGATGTGATGAGGCCACACCGGCAGGCGGACATTATGTGACGCCCCCTTCTTGTGGACCCCTGGGCAGTTGGATCCGTCCTTGGTGGCAGACACACCAGGCCAGCTGGGCCCCCATTGATTGCAGACCCCCTGGAGCATGTGATCCCCCCCATTTTGCGGACTCCCCAGAGCAGGTGGTCCCCCCTACTTGTGGATTCCTTAGGGCAGACTTCTCAGTCCTACTGTTGGAGGACACCCTGGGGCAGCAGGTTCCCTCTGTTAGCAGACCCCTCGGGGCATCCGATACCTTCCCTTCATATTTGTGGACCCCCTGGGAGAGCCGGTCCCCCTGTTTGCAGATGCCACCGCCCCAGTTCAGCCAGCCCTTGCTCCTGTTTGCAGACCCCCTGGTAGAGCCAATCCCCCACTTTGCAGACTTCTTGCGAGCCCCCCACAGTGTCCACCCCCCAACCCCCCCCCCCCCCAGATTTGTAGATGCCTAGGGCAGCCGATTCCCTCCTGTCATGTTTGCAGACCCCCTGGGAGAGCCAATCCCCCATTTTGCAGACTTCTTGCGAGCCCCCCACAGTGTCCAACCCCCCCCCCCCCCCCCCGATTTGTAGATGCCCGGGGCAGCCGATTCCCTCCTGTCATGTTTGCGGACCCCCTGCGAGAGCCAGTCCCCCTCTTTGCAGCCCCCCCCCCCCCCCCCCGGTTAGCTGCTCTTTTTTCCTGTGTGCAGACCCTCCAGGACAGCTGTTCCCCACGCCTATAAATAGGGATCTTCCAGTTTGTCTCCAGTCTTTTCTTCCATGAGGGGGGAGCCGGTAAGTTTGTCTTAGAATGTTAGGTACAGCAGCCTGGTGCCCCCGGTGCCGGTATTGTTCTCCTCATCGCCCCTCCCTGAGAGGACAATCCACAGATGGCTAAAGAGCTTAGTGCCTCCTCCCAGAGTGAGCAAGCAGACTTATCGCCGGCCATAATGACCGACCTGCAGGAGTCGGCAGCGCTCTCCGACACCGGCCACAGTCCCGAGTGGTGGGTAAGTGCCCTGTGCACATGGGGGGTCTGCTGTGATGGTAGTAGAGCTACAGTGCTGGGTGGGGGGCAGCAGCCTGTGCCTGGGAATCTTCAGTAGGAGTACTAGTAATAATAGGAGGAGGACTAATAATAGGAGGAGGAGTATTAGTAGTAGAAGGAGGAGGAGTAATAGGAGGAGTAATAATAGGAGAAGTAATAGGATGAGCAATAATAGGAGGAGGAGGAGTAATAGGAGGAGTAATAATAGGAGAAGTAATAGGAGGAGAGGAGGAGTAGTAATAGGAGGAGTAGAAGTAGTAATAATAGGATGAGCAATAATAGGAGGAGTAATAATTGGAGTAATAAGAGGAGGAGTAATAGGAGGAGTAATAATAGGAGGAGCAGTAATAATAGGAGGACGACGTGAAATGCCGCTGCATCTTGATCCTGGGATGGTGACACTGGGGCTCCCTCTACCAGCGCTCATTTCCCACAGAGGTACAGCACTGAGGAGTGAGCGCTGTCAGCACTTGCAGCGGCACAATTAACTCCTTACATGCCTCGGTGAATGGTGACTGCTACATGTAAGGAGTTTGACAGAGGGAGATTGCTCCCTCTGTCACTTCGTCGCCTCCCCGCAGTGCAATCCCTGGGTGCTGATGGCTCTTGTGGCATCTCTAGGCCTAACAATGGTTTCTGGGCCTGCCATAGTCCACAGCCTAGGATGCTGTGCAGGAGGCATGGTCTATTAGGCGGCCGGGCAGTATAAGGCTGGCGGGATGGATGACGCACCGCACTCTAGAGGTAGTGTACACAATGCTGGACTAGGATTCTTATTCGGCAATTTCTTTTTTTTTTTTTTTCTGTTTTTTACAGGTTTAACGACAATAATAAAATACAATGCAGCGCGGGGCACTGATGTGAATACTCATTAAAGCATCCGAAAATAGTGGGCACTGAAGGGCGTTATTGAAAGGGTTAAATGGCTTTGGGCCACTGATCTCACCCCACCATTACCCAGATAGTGACGGGCCGCATCAAAGTCAGGTCACTGTAGCCTGGAGCAGATCTGTGAAAATTGACTGTTGGCCCAATTTTCTGCCCAGAACAGATTTGGGCCAGGCTGGAGGGCCCGTCACTATCCGTGTAATGGTGGGGGGAGGTCAGTGGCTCAAAGTCATTTAACCCATTCAATAACGCCCTTCAGTGCCCACTTTGATGCCCATTTTTGTGCCAGTTTTATCACTTTTGTAGCTGTTTTTTAAGTGTATTCACACCAGGGCTCCTCGCTGCATTGTACTTTATTCTATTTTTTTATTTTTCTTGTTATGACTTAAAAAATACAACAACAAAAAAATAGAAACTGCGGAATAAGAAATCAAGTCCAGCATCGTGTAGTGTGAGGTATTATGTATACAGCCGGAGGATCACGTGTACCAGCAGGGCTGTGGGGTCGCTAAGCTAAACCTCCAGCTCCACAGCCCTGTGCACAAGTCCCCCTGTGGGGCTAGTAAATATTGTGTGTGTATATACAGTGGGGCAAAAAAGTATTTAGTCAGTCAGCAATAGTGCAAGTTCCACCACTTAAAAAGATGAGAGGTGTCTGTAATTTACATCATAGGTAGACCTCAACTATGGGAGACAAACTGAGAAAAAAAAATCCAGAAAATCACATTGTCTGTTTTTTTAACATTTTATTTGCATTTTATGGTGGAAAATAAGTATTTGGTCAGAAACAAACAATCAAGATTTCTGGCTCTCACAGACCTGTAACTTCTTCTTTAAGAGTCTCCTCTTTCCTCCACTCATTACCTGTAGTAATGGCACCTGTTTAAACTTGTTATCAGTATAACAAGACACCTGTGCACACCCTCAAACAGTCTGACTCCAAACTCCACTATGGTGAAGACAAAAGAGCTGTCAAAGGACACCAGAAACAAAATTGTAGCCCTGCACCAGGCTGGGAAGACTGAATCTGCAATAGCCAACCAGCTCGGAGTGAAGAAATCAACAGTGGGAGCAATAATTAGAAAATGGAAGACATACAAGACCACTGATAATCTCCCTCGATCTGGGGCTCCACGCAAAATCCCACCCCGTGGGGTCAGAATGATCACAAGAACGGTGAGCAAAAATCCCAGAACCATGCGGGGGGACCTAGTGAATGAACTGCAGAGAGCTGGGACCAATGTAACAAGGCCTACCATAAGTAACACACTACGCCACCATGGACTCAGATCCTGCAGTGCCAGACGTGTCCCACTGCTTAAGCCAGTACATGTCCGGGCCCGTCTGAAGTTTGCTAGAGAGCATTTGGATGATCCAGAGGAGTTTTGGGAGAATGTCCTATGGTCTGATGAAACCAAACTGGAACTGTTTGGTAGAAACACAACTTGTCGTGTTTGGAGGAAAAAGAATACTGAGTTGCATCCATCAAACACCATACCTACTGTAAAGCATGGTGGTGGAAACATCATGCTTTGGGGCTGTTTCTCTGCAAAGGGGCCAGGACGACTGATCCGGGTACATGAAAGAATGAATGGGGCCATGTATCGTGAGATTTTGAGTGCAAACCTCCTTCCATCAGCAAGGGCATTGAAGATGAAACGTGGCTGGGTCTTTCAACATGACAATGATCCAAAGCACACCGCCAGGGCAACGAAGGAGTGGCTTCGTAAGAAGCATTTCAAGGTCCTGGAGTGGCCTAGCCAGTCTCCAGATCTCAACCCTATAGAAAACCTTTGGAGGGAGTTGAAAGTCCGTGTTGCCAAGCGAAAAGCCAAAAACATCACTGCTCTAGAGGAGATCTGCATGGAGGAATGGGCCAACATACCAACAACAGTGTGTGGCAACCTTGTGAAGACTTACAGAAAACGTTTGACCTCTGTCATTGCCAACAAAGGATACAGGTCCTTCTCAAAAAATTAGCATATAGTGTTAAATTTCATTATTTACCATAATGTAATGATTACAATTAAACTTTCATATATTATAGATTCATTATCCACCAACTGAAATTTGTCAGGTCTTTTATTGTTTTAATACTGATGATTTTGGCATACAACTCCTGATAACCCAAAAAACCTGTCTCAATAAATTAGCATATCAAGAAAAGTTTCTCTAAACGACCTATTACCCTAATCTTCTGAATCAACTAATTAACTCTAAACACATGCAAAAGATACCTGAGGCTTTTATAAACTCCCTGCCTGGTTCATTACTCAAAACCCCCATCATGGGTAAGACTAGCGACCTGACAGATGTCAAGAAGGCCATCATTGACACCCTCAAGCAAGAGGGTAAGACCCAGAAAGAAATTTCTCAACAAATAGGCTGTTCCCAGAGTGCTGTATCAAGGCACCTCAATGGTAAGTGTGTTGGAAGGAAACAATGTGGCAGAAAACGCTGTACAACGAGAAGAGGAGACAGGACCCTGAGGAAGATTGTGGAGAAGGACCGATTCCAGACCTTGGGGAACCTGAGGAAGCAGTGGACTGAGTCTGGTGTGGAAACATCCAGAGCCACCGTGCACAGGCGTGTGCAGGAAATGGGCTACAGGTGCCGCATTCCCCAGGTAAAGCCACTTTTGAGCTACAGAGAAGCAGCACTGGACTGTTGCTAAGTGGTCCCAAGTACTTTTTTCTGATGAAAGCAAATTTTGCATGTCATTCGGAAATCAAGGTGCCAGAGTCTGGAGGAAGACTGGGGAGAAGGAAATGCCAAAATGCCTGAAGTCCAGTGTCAAGTACCGACAGTCAGTGATGGTGTGGGGTGCCATGTCAGCTGCTGGTGTTGGTCCACTGTGTTTCATCAAGGGCAGGGTCAATGCAGCTAGCTATGAGGAGATTTTGGAGCACTTCATGCTTCCATCGGCTGAAATGCTTTATGGAGATGAAGATTTCATTTTTCAGCACGACCTGGCACCTGCTCACAGTGCCAAAACCACTGGTAAATGGTTTACTGACCATGGTATTACTGTGCTCAATTGGCCTGCCAACTCTCCTGACCTGAACCCCATAGAGAATCTGTGGGATATTGTGAAGAGAAAGTTGAGAGACGCAAGACCCAACACTCTGGATGAGCTTAAGGCCGCTATTGAAGCATCCTGGGCCTCCATAACATCTCAGCAGTGTCACAGGCTGATTGCCTCCATGCCACGCCGCATTGAAGCAGTCATTTCTGCCAAAGGATTCCCGACCAAGTATTGAGTGCATAACTGAACATTATTATTTGTTGGTTTTTTTGTTTGTTATTAAAAAACACTTTTATTTGATTGGATGGGTGAAATATGCTAATTTATTGAGACAAGTTTTTTGGGTTATCAGGAGTTGTATGCCAAAATCATCAGTATTAAAACAATAAAAGACCTGACAAATTTCAGTTGGTGGATAATGAATCTATAATATATGAAAGTTTAATTGTAATCATTACATTATGGTAGATAATGAAATTTAACACTATATGCTAATTTTTTGAGAAGGACCTGTATATTACAAAGTATTGAGATGAAATTTTGTTTCTGACCAAATACTTATTTTCCACCATAATATGCAAATAAAATGTTAAAAAAACAGACAATGTGATTTTCTGGATTTTTTTTTCTCAGTTTGTCTCCCTTAGTTGAGGTCTACCTATGATGTAAATTACAGACGCCTCTCATCTTTTTAAGTGGTGGAACTTGCACTATTGCTGACTGACTAAATACTTTTTTGCCCCACTGTAATATAGTATTATTTTTTACATTAAAGTCACTTTAATCCAATAAAAACCAGCGCCTCACATTAAATTAACCCCTTCACCACCTGCGCCGTATATGTATTGCGCTGCGCGAGCTGCGTTCCCACACGGCGATATATACATGCGGTGACCGAGTGAAGATCGCCCCCATGGGCTGTACTGCCCCTCCTCTTCCCACATCGGCGATCGCTGGGATTGGCTGGTCAGAATTGATCAGCCAATCACAGCAATGTCACAGTGGATGGGGCGGTCGCGACGTCACCTCGCCCGATTAACCCTTTTGGAGCTGATTGGTCAGTAACTATTGTTTAGCCAAATCGGCATCTAAAGAGTTAATCTAAAATAGCCGTCACCGCTCTGCACCACATTTTTACCTCAGAGTGGTTCTATAGCCCCTTTGTTACCTGATAGAGAGAAATTCATTGGTGGCCAGTGCAGTCCTCCTGCCCGTAACAGCTAACAATCTACAATAAGGTGGAGGGGGGACACAAAATACAGGGGTGTAGTTACAGTGAGGGTGCAGCCATCTTCAGGGAGTGGAGGATGGATAAAGGCTGCATGAGCTAGTCACCGGCCAATATGTGTGGCCGTGTGTGTGGTGGAGTTTGATGGAGAGTTAATTTCAGATAACTAATGAATGAGTCACACGCACGCACGCATGCACATATATATACACACATATACATACACACACACATGTACACACATATACATACACCCACACACGTACACACATGTACGTACACACATGTACGTACACACACATGTACACGTACACACACCCGTACACACATGTACACGTACACACACGCATACACGTACACACACGCGTACATACATCCGTACACACATGTACACGTACACACACACATGTACGTACACACACACACATGTACATACACGTACACACACATAGGCTGCTGTAAACAATGTGTTGTTTTTAAAACTCTGCAAATTGTGGATGGTCCTAATATCTTGGGGTAGAGCATTCCAGAGGATTGGCGCAGCACGGGAGAAGTCTTGGAGTCGGGAGTGGGAGGTACGGATTAGTGCAGAGGTTAGTCTAAAGTCATTTTCAGAGCGCAGTGGTCGGTTAGGCCGATAGACAGAAATGAGGGAGGAGATGTATGGGGGTCCCGCACTGTGGAGAGCTTTGTGGGTGACGCCACGTCACAGGACCATGGCCGATAGTCTTGGCTCATATGGCGGTCATTCAGCTGAGCTGCGTATCACAAATTATTTACCACTTGTTACATGCATCAAATACATCATGTTCTAACCAGGATATTCTGTGTCTCTTATTTGTATCTACAGATGTTTTGGGTGAAAAGCAATGGAGTTAGGAAAGGGTAAACTCCTGAGAAGTGGCCTCAATGCCTTGTACCAGGCCATACATCCGGTGCACGGCTTAGCCTGGACAGATGGCAAACAAGTCATTCTAACCACCTTGCACCTTCACAATGAAGACCCCAAATTTGGCAGCTCTGTGGTGATCGGACAATTTGAACATGTCCACGGCCTCTACTGGGGTCCAGCTCATGCCAGTGACATACCCGCACTCCTGGCCGTCCAACACAAAAAACACGTGACCGTCTGGCAGCTGTATTACAATAATTCAGAGAAGAACAAGTTGGTTGTTTCTCAGACCTGTGAAGTCGGGGACCCCCTGCCTGTTCTCCCGCAGGGCTGTGTGTGGCACCCAAGCAAAGACATCTTGGTTATTTTAACCAAACGGGACGTTTCTGTCTTGTATTCCGCACGCTCGGAAAATGCTAGCGTTAAGGCGGACATCAAAAGCACGGGGGTTGTTCATTGCGCTTGCTGGACTAAAGATGGAAGCCGTTTGGTTGTCGCCATCAGTAGCGCACTCTACTCTTATATTTGGGACAGCAAGCACAAAATGTTAAATCCCTGCACTTTTTGCCCCATATTTGATGTCGGTGGGTACATTTGTGCTATCGAATCTACGGTTGACTCTCAGGTGGCTGTCGCTACAGAGCTTCCCCTAGATAGGTTATGTGCATTAAATTCTGGCATTGCATTCGACATGCCCGCAACCTCCGAAACGACTCCCTCCGTCCAACCAGCCCTGCTGCTCATGGACGAAGAGTTCTCCTTAGACGTGGGGCGAAAATCAACTGATTCTGGGACTTCCCTATCTACAGATTCACCGGTTACTTCACCCGGGACTGTGGACCTAACCCATATCTTGATCAATCGCTCTAAATCTGACCTGAGTCCGCTTCTCAACTTGAAACGTAAGGACTATATAACAGGAAGCGGACAAGACTCCTCACATCTGATCCTTGTAAATTTCGAGAAGAAAGTGACGTCCACAAGGAAGGTCAGCATCCCTGGGATTCTTGTCCCGGACATCTTGGCATTCGATCCTGGTGCGCATATCGTAGCCGTTGCTTCAAATACGTGTAGCCATGTTCTAGTCTACTCACTGACGTCTACTAACATGCCCAACATCCAGCAAATCCAACTTGAGAAGAACGAGCGGCCTAAAGGTTTGTACTTTCTGACTGATAAGATGCTCTTAGTGCTGGTTGGGAGGCAGAAGACGTGCGACCCAGCTTTCCTTCCCTCTTCCAGCTCCGATAAGTATATAATCCGTTTGATGGTGAAAGAGGTTATGTTTGACGACGACTCCGAGATCCCGAGCGCACACTCGAGCTTTGACTCCTCAGCTTTATTACAAGGAAGGAAGAAGTATGTGGACTCTTTATACAAAGATGAGCAGTCTCCCACGTGCCGTGAGCTTTTGATCCCGGGAAGTTCCTCCGGACGTCAGTCTTTAAGTAAAAAGCAGCTCATAGAAGAGATCCGTGGTTACAACTGCGATCAAAGCCCTTCGTCCAGCGCCAGCGATTTCGAGGATAAAAAGACCACGATCACTTTACACAACTTAGACACCGAGCCAAAAAATCGGTCTGTACTGTTAGGTCTAGAGGCACATCGGAAGCCTTCCAGTAGACCGGCATCTCCAAAACTGCAATCCCAAGTGTGCAAGAACCTATCGAAGAACGCCACCTCAGTCCCTGACCATGATATTCTACATGTGTCCCGCAACCTGGAGCGACTTTGCTGCAACATGTCTAATCTCCAACAACGCCTATCAGATCTGACAGACCTGGCGCAGAACGGAAGGAAGTCCTATCTGTCCTACCCATCCTTTAGAGAGGCTCCGTTTGTTACCATCATATGCCAGGTATTTCCCTTGTTTTACTCATGGGTTCTATTGCTAAAAATGTAGTTCCATCCAAAACTTAAAAATGACCAACATTGTCCCTCACCCTTCTGGAATCTCAAACATGAGGTCTGCATGGTAGCAGATGATCTCCTGTGGTAGCCGTGTTGGTATGCCTTAGAAGCCTTACAGGGTGGACTTCATAGAAGACAATTCTATTAGCTATCTACCGTACAGTATATAGAATTAATCATAGGCTCAAGTAATCTTAAGGAACGTAGAAAAAAAGAGAGCTGTTAAAAATATAAAAATTGAAAAATCTACACATATTCAAATCCAATTTCCCCACCCTCATTAAAGAGGATGTCCACTACTTTATCATTGATGACCTAGCCTAAAGGTACCTTTACACTAAACGACTTACCAACGATCACGACCAGCGATACGACCTGGCTGTGATCGTTGGTAAGTTGTTGTGTGGTCGCTGGGGAGCTGTCACACAGACAGCTCTCTCCAGCGACCAACGATCAGGGGAATGACTTCGGCATCGTTGAAACTGTCTTCAACGATGCCGAAGTCCCTGGGTAACCAGGGTAAACATCGGGTTACTAAGTGCAGGGCCGCGCTTAGTAACCCGATATTTACCCTGGTTACCATTGTAAAAGTAAAAAAAAAAAAAAAAACACTACATACTCGCATTCTGATGTCTGTCACGTCCCCCGCCGGTGTCCACAGGGTTAAAACTGCTTTCGGCAAGAGCGCTGCTAATGCACGCGCTGCTGCCGAGAGTTTCCCTGCACTGTCAGCGCCGGCAGTAACAGCGGTGACGTCACCGCTGTGCTCTGTTTTACGGCTGGCGCTGACAGTCAGTGTAGGGAAACTCTCGGCCGGAGCGCGTACATTAGCAGCGCTCTTGCCGAAAGCAGTTTTAACCCTGTGGACGCCGGGGGATGTGACAGACATCAAAATGTAAGTACGGTATGTACTGTTTTTTTGTTTTTAACTTTTACAATGGTAACCAGGGTAAATATCGGGTTACTAAGCGCCGCCCTGCGCTTAGTAACCCGATATTTACCCTGGTTACAAGTGAACACATCGCTGGATCGGCGTCACACACGCCGATCCAGCGATGACAGCGGGTGATCAGCGACCAAAAAAAGGTCCTGATCGTTGGTCGCTGTCACACATAACGAGATCGTTAGCGGGATCGTTGCTACGTCACCAAAAGCGTGACGTTGCAACGATATAGTTAACAATATCGTTATGTGTGACGGTACCTTTAGGATAGGTCATCGATGTCTGATTGGTTAGGGTCCGACACTCCCGCCGATCAGCTGTTCTTATTGCCGGTGGCCGCCGGCTGGGAATGCGCATTTGCGGAGTTGCTTCGTCTTCTGATGGTGGCTGTGACTATGTACTGCACGCTTCCTGTTGATTCGAAAAGGAGGTGGATGTGCAGTATCCAGTCGCGACCACTATCAGATGATGGAGCTGCTCCGCAATTCAGCATTTCCGGCCACCGACACCAAGCACAGCTGATGAACTGGGTTACCAAGTGTCGGACCCCAACCGATTAGACATTGGTGACCTTTCCTAAGGATAGTTCATCAGTGATAAACCAGTGGACAACCTCCTTAAATATATATAAACATTAAACCAAATTTTAATACTCAGTATCATCCACGGAAGTCCGATCTATCAAAATGTAAAATATAAATTTAATATAACTTGTACTGTAAACTACATAATGGACAAGTAGAAACTCCAGAAATTGAGCTGTATAACCTCTGAAAAAAATCACACAGCTCCATCAACAGAAAAGTGAAAAAGTTATGGGTCTCCGAAAATGCCGATATATATATACAGTGGGGCAAAAAAGTATTTAGTCAGTCAGCAATAGTGCAAGTTCCATCACTTAAAAAGATGAGAGGCGTCTGTAATTTACATCATAGGTAAACCTCAACTATGGGAGACAAACTGAGAAAAAAAAATCCAGAAAATCACATTGTCTGTTTTTTTTATCATTTTTTTTGCATATTATGGTGGAAAATAAGTATTTGGTCAGAAACAAACAATCAAGATTTCTGGCTCTCACAGACCTGTAACTTCTTCTTTAAGAGTCTCCTCTTTCCTCCACTCATTACCTGTAGTAATGGCACCTGTTTAAACTTGTTATCAGTATAAAAAGACACCTGTGCACACCCTCAAACAGTCTGACTCCAAACTCCACTATGGTGAAGACCAAAGAGCTGTCAAAGGACACCAGAAACAAAATTGTAGCCCTGCACCAGGCTGGGAAGACTGAATCTGCAATAGCCAACCAGCTTGGAGTGAAGAAATCAACAGTGGGAGCAATAATTAGAAAATGGAAGACATACAAGACCACTGATAATCTCCCTCGATCTGGGGCTCCACGCAAAATCCCACCCTGTGGGGTCAGAATGATCACAAGAACGGTGAGCAAAAATCCCAGAACCATGCGGGGGGACCTAGTGAATGAACTGCAGAGAGCTGGGATCAATGTAATAAGGCCTACCATAAGTAACACACTATGCCACCATGGACTCAGATCCTGCAGTGCCAGACGTGTCCCACTGGTTAAGCCAGTACATGTCCGGGCCCGTCTGAAGTTTGCTAGAGAGCATTTGGATGATCCAGAGGAGTTTTGGGAGAATGTCCTATGGTCTGATGAAACCAAACTGGAACTGTTTGGTAGAAACACAACTTGTCGTGTTTGGAGGAAAAAGAATACTGAGTTGCATCCATCAAACACCATACCTACTGTAAAGCATGGTGGTGGAAACATCATGCTTTGGGGCTGTTTCTCTGCAAAGGGGCCAGGACGACTGATCCGGGTACATGAAAGAATGAATGGGGCCATGTATCGTGAGATTTTGAGTGCAAACCTCTTTCCATCAGCAAGGGCATTGAAGATGAAACGTGGCTGGGTCTTTCAACAGGACAATGATCCAAAGCACACCGCCAGGGCAACGAAGGAGTGGCTTCGTAAGAAGCATTTCAAGGTCCTGGAGTGGCCTAGCCAGTCTCCAGATCTCAACCCTATAGAAAACCTTTGGAGGGAGTTGAAAGTCCGTGTTGCCAAGCGAAAAGCCAAAAACATCACTGCTCTAGAGGAGATCTGCATGGAGGAATGGGCCAACATACCAACAACAGTGTGTGGCAACCTTGTGAAGACTTACAGAAAACGTTTGACCTCTGTCATTGCCAACAAAGGATATATTACAAAGTATTGAGATGAAATTTTGTTTCTGACCAAATACTTATTTTCCACCATAATATGCAAATAAAATGTTAAAAAAACAGACAATGTGATTTTCTGGATTTTTTTTTCTCAGTTTGTCTCCCATAGTTGAGGTCTACCTATGATGTAAATTACAGACACCTCTCATCTTTTTAAGTGGTGGAACTTGCACTATTGCTGACTGACTAAATACTTTTTTGCCCCACTGTATATATGTGTGTGTGTGTGTGTGTGTGTGTGTGTGTGTGTGTGTAAGGTTGTTTGTTTGTTTTTTTTATTTTTTTTTTACAAATTTCTGAATTCATTATACAAGTTTTGCATCACCACAATCTTATTGATTTGGAGAGTCGTGCTGCCGAAACAATTTTTACCGTACAAAATACGCTGTCAAAACAAACCCCGAAACCAATGATGGAATTGTGTTTTTTTTTTTTGTTTGTTTGTTTGTTTGTTTTTTTGCAATTTCACCCCTCTTGGAATTTGTGTTTTTGTTTTTCGGTACATAAAATCGTAAATTGAAAGGCTTCAATCGAAAGATACGACATCACGCAAAAAAAAAAAAAAAAAAAACTATGGAGACAGAGGAATAAAATAGTAATGATTCTTGGTAGAAGGTGAGGATAAACTAAGGAGCAAAAAGAAAACATAGCAGTAGCAGAAAAGGGGAGCAAAAGTGATAAAATATCAAAATAAACTGGACTTTGCGGGCGATCCAGTTCTGACCTGCAGTCTTCGTTTACTAGTGGTCACAATGTGACCCCTGCAGCCAATCAGTGGCCTCAGTGTTAATGCAGCATCTGACTGCCACGGTCACTGATTGGCTGCAGCCATCACATGTGCTGGCTCTACCAAGGTAGAAGCAAGCGGGATCAATTTTGTTATTTTGCTAACTTTAGATCCTCTCATAGCGCAGAGTAACTTTGCAAATTCTTTTTTTTTCACGAGACGATCTTGAGTAAAGGTACCTTCACACTGAACGATATCGCTAGCGATCCGTGACATTGCAGCGTCCTGGATAGCGATATCGTCCAGTGTGACAGGCAGCAGCGATCTGGAACCTGCTGTGACATCGTTGGTCGGAGCAGAAAGGCCAGAACTTTATTTCGTCGCTGGATCTCCCGCAGACATCGCTGAATCGGCGTGTGTGACGCCGATTCAGCGATGTCTTCACTGGTAACCAGGGTAAACATTGGGTTACTGAGCGCAGGGCCGCGCTTAGTAACCCGATGTTTACCCTGGTTACCAGCGTAAACGTAAAAAAAAAAAAACACTAAAACACTACATACTTACATTCCGGTGTCTGTCCCCCGGCGCTCTGCTTCCCTGCACTGTGAGCACCGGCTGGAAAGCAGAGCACAGTGGTGACGTCACCGCTGTGCTTTCCGGCCGGCGCTCACAGTCAGTGCAGAGAAGCACAGCGCCAGGGACAGACACCGGAATGTAAGTATGTAGTGTGTTTTTTTTTTTTTTTTTTTTTTTTACGTTTACGCTGGTAACCAGGGTAAACATCGGGTTACTAAGCGCGGCCCTGCGCTTAGTAACCCGATGTTTATCCTGGTTACCAGGGGACTTCGCATAGTTGGTCGCTGGAGAGCTGTCTGTGTGACAGCTCTCCAGCGACCACACAGCGACGCTGCAGCTATCGGCATCATTGATGGGAGAACTACAATACCCAGATAGATTAGCGAAATTAGGATTATTTAGTCTAGAAAAAAGACGACTGAGGGGCGATCTAATAACCATGTATAAGTATATAAGGGGACAATACAAATATCTCGCTGAGGATCTGTTTATACCAAGGAAGGTGACGGGCACAAGGGGGCATTCTTTGCGTCTGGAGGAGAGAAGGTTTTTCCACCAACATAGAAGAGGATTCTTTACTGTTAGGGCAGTGAGAATCTGGAATTGCTTGCCTGAGGAGGTGGTGATGGCGAACTCAGTCGAGGGGTTCAAGAGAGGCCTGGATGTCTTCCTGGAGCAGAACAATATTGTATCATACAATTATTAGGTTCTGTAGAAGGACGTAGATCTGGGGATTTATTATGATGGAATATAGGCTGAACTGGATGGACAAATGTCTTTTTTCGGCCTTACTAACTATGTTACTATGTCTAGATCGCTGCAGCGTCGCTAAATGTGACGGTACCTTAATGCTTGTAACCTCAGTAACTTTCACCTGTTCCCGACACATGATGTCCTATATATGGTCCCCTTCTTTGATGCAGGCTCAGGAGCTGAGCATCTCGATTTTCCCAGCAGATGATGACTGTTACACAGTCATCACCTGTCTCTAACAGCAGCTCACCCCGTGCCTGTTAACCACTTACTGGCAATTTGACTGCGGCATTTACACTGTGTGTACAAGGGGGCGCTATTTGTGGGTTGAGATGGCAGCTGCGGGACACTGAGGTTTCTAATAATTGCCATAATGGTGCTCCATTGAAACCCTGGCGCTTGTACAAGACTGCGATTTATTTATTTTTTATTTTATTTGTATTTTTTTTGTATTATTATTATTATTTGTAGTGTATTTATATTTTTTACATGTAGTATAGTACAAGCGATTAGACAACTGCAGGTTCTAGTCCCCTAGGGGGACTAATAAATATAAGTTTTTACAATTATAAAAATTCTAATCACTTCCACTATTAAAAATTAAACATTTGGTATCGCTACGTCCGTCACAGTCCTATCTATCGAACACGTAATTCACCTGATCAGCAAATGACATAACAAGAAGAAAAAAAAATCTAACAAGCCAGAAATGAAATCTTTCAGTCACCGGAACGCTACAAAAACTGCAGCAAGAAGCGATCGAAAACACTATAACTACCCCAAAAATGGTGTCAATAAAAACTTAAAATAAAAAATGTATTTTTTTTTCTTAAATTTCTGAATTTTTTTTTTTTTTTTTTTTTTTCCACCACATAAATAAGAAAAGAGAAAAAAAATGGTATCACTGTGATTTGTACCGACCTGGAGAATCGTGTTCCCACCTAATTTTTACCATATAAAAGAATGACATAAAAGCCAAACCCAAAAAACATTAGCAGATTTTTTTTTCACAATTTAAAGGCTCTGAGATTTTTTTTTTTTTTATACCAGATGAACAGTAAAATAAATGGTGAAATTAAAAACTACAGCTCATCCCGCTAAAAAAAAATTATGTTGTCAACCATGTCTTTTCCCTGAATTTTTAAAGTGACGGCAGATGACAGAGGCGATTTAGTTGCCTAGCTCTTAGCTTCCACATCAGTTTGTGTAATGCAAAACCAGGAGGGGAACAATCAGAGGAAAAGTATAATAATAACGCGTCACCACTTCTGTATTTATCACCCACTCCTGGTTTCAGCTTACAAATACTGATGTAAAATACTGACCAAATACTGAGCGTGTGAACGTGGCCTGAAAGCGAGAACGCCCTTCTAGTCCCAAATTGAAAATCCCAGTAAACTCCAATTCCAGCTCTTCTGTCCCCAATATCCTAAAAGTAAAAGTTTTAGGATAAAGGTACCGTCACACTCAGCGACGCTGTTTAGGTCGCTGCAGAGATGTCAAACACGGCAACAGCAGAACTATGCAGGAGCGATCCAGTGACGTAACGGCGACTCACTTATCGTTCTCGCTCCATGTAAAACTTTGCAGGCATCGTTGCTTTTGCTGTCAAACATGACGATACACGCCGACCTGACGACGAAATAAAGTTCTGGACTTTCTGCTCCGACCAGCGATGTCACAGCAGGATCCAGATTGCTGCTGCGTGTCAAACACAACGAGATCGCTATCCAGGACGCTGCAACGTCACGGATTGTTGTCGTTCTCGTTGTAAAGTTGCTGAGTGTGAATGTACCTTAAAGGTACCTTCACACTGACCAACTTCACAACGATATCGCTAGCGATCCGTGACGTTGCAGTGTCCTGGCTAGCGATATCGTTATGTTTGACACGCAGCAGCAATCTGGATCCTGCTGTGCCATCGTTTGTCGGAGCAGAAAGTCCAGAACTTTATTTCGTCGCTGGATCTCTCGCAGAAATCGCTGAATCGGTGTGTGTGACGCCGATTCAGCGATGTCTTCACTGGTAACCAGGGTAAACATCGGGTTACTAAGCGCAGGGCCGCGCTTAGTAACCCGATGTTTACCCTGGTTACCATGCTAAAAGTAAAAAAAAAACAAACAGTACATACTTACCTACCGCTGTCTATCCTCCAGCGCTGCGCTCTGCTTCTCTGCTCTCCTCCTGTACTGTCTGGGAGCCGGAAAGCAGAGCGGTGACGTCACCGCTCTGCTTTCCGGCTCACAGCCAGTACAGGAGGAGTGCAGAGCACAGCGCTGGAGGACAGACAGCGGTAGGTAAGTATGTACTGTTTGTTTTTTTTTTACTTTTAGCATGGTAACCAGGGTAAACATCGGGTTACTAAGCGCGGCCCTGCGCTTAGTAACCCGATGTTTACCCTGGTTACCAGTGAAGACATCGCTGAATCGGTGTCACACACGCCGATCCAGCGATGTCTCCAGGGAGTCCAGCGACGAAATAAAGTTCTGGACTTTATTCAGCGACCAACGATCTCCCAGCAGGGGCCTGATCGTTGGTCGCTGTCACACATAACGATTTCATTAACGATATCGTTGCTACGTCACAAATAGCAACGATATCGTTAACGATATCGTTATGTGTGAAGGTACCTTAAGAAGGCAGGGGAAGGGTTCAGGGAAGGTAATGGCTGATTCACAGGAGGTCCGGCTTCCTGCAAAGATTACTGTCTAACAAGATTAGCGGAGACTGCTCCGTTATCTCTGGAATTACCAAGACGCTAACATTTAAAGAACACTCCTTAAAGTGAACGTTTTGGTAAAAATTGTTGTCTAAACTTTTTTTTTTTAGCATATTTGGTGATTTCTATTTTTTTTTTTTTTTTTTTTTTTTTTTTTTTTAAGGTTTCCTTGCATTATTAAAATAATCCAGAAATTTTGTAGTTTTCTTTCTGACCACTAAGCCTTATGACCCTTCCTGTTTTGTATAGAATAGTTTTCAACAGTCTCTTTAAGGCTACGTTCACATTAGCGTTCCGCTAATGTGCGTCGCTGTTGCGTCGGCGACGCGCCCCTATGTTTAACATGGGGGACGCGTGCGTTTTTTTTGTTGCGTTTTCCGAAACGTGCGTCGTTTCCGACGCTAGCGTCGGACGCAAGAAAATGCAACAAGTTGCATTTTTCGTGCGTCCGATTTTCGTCAAAAAATGACGCACACGTCGCAAAACGCAGCGTTTTTGCGTGCATTTGCGCGCGTTTTTTTGTGCGGCGTGCGTTGCCGACGCAGCGGCGCGCAACGCTAATGTGAACGTAGCCTTATAATCACAGAGTCTACAATGACTGATAACACCTCTATGCACAGTAAATAATACAGGATTTACCATTCACAATAGGTGATGTCACAGCTCACCTCCTCCTGTACAATTACTGATAACACCTCTATATCTACTATATAATTGTCTAAAGGTACCGTCACACTAGACGATATCGCTAGCGATCCGTGACGTTGCAGCGTCCTCGCTAGCGATATCGTCCAGTGTGACAGGCAGCAGCGATCAGGCCCCTGCTGTGATATCGCTGGTCGGGGAAGAAAGTCCAGCACTTTATTTGGTCGCTGGACTCCCCGCAGACATCGCTGAATCGGCGTGTGTGACGCTGATTCAGCGATGTCTTCACTGGTAACCAGGGTAAACATCGGGTAACTAAGCGCAGGGCCGCGCTTAGTAACCCGATGTTTACCCTGGTTACCATCGTTAAAGTAAAAAAAAAACAAACACTACATACTTACCTTCCGCTGTCTGTCCCCGGCGCTCTGCTTCTCTGCTCTGGCTGTGAGCACAGCGGCCGGAAAGCAGAGCGGTGACGTCACCGCTCTGCTTTCCGGCTGCCCGGCGCTCACAGCCAGACCAGAGAAGCAGAGCGCCGGGGACAGACAGCGGAAGGTAAGTATGTAGTGTTTGTTTTTTTTTTACTTTAACGATGGTAACCAGGGTAAACATCGGGTTACTAAGCGCGGCCCTGCGCTTAGTTACCCGATGTTTACCCTGGTTACCGGGGACCTCGGGATCGTTGGTGGCTGGAGAGCGGTCTTTGTGACAGCTCTCCAGCGACCAAACAGCGACGCTGCAGCGATCCGGATCGTTGTCGGTATCGCTGCAGCGTCGCTTAGTGTGACGGTACCTTAAGGGTCACTTCTGTCTGTCTGTCACTGATATTCATTGGTCGCGGCCTCTGTCATGGAAATCCAAGTCTCTGATTGGTCGTGGCAAAACGCCCACGACCATTGCCACGACCAATCAGCGATGGCCATATTCTGGCAGCGAAATGGCCGCTGCCTCTATATACAGTAGATAACACAGGATCCACCATTCACAATAGGTGATGTCACAGCTCACCTCCTCCTCCTGTACAATGACTGATATCACCTCTATATACAGTAGATAACACAAGATCCACCATTCACAATAGGTGATGTCACAGCTCACCTCCTCCTCCTGTACAATGACTGATATCACCTCTATATACAGTAGATAACACAGGATCCACCATTCACAATAGGTGATGTCACAGCTCACCTCCTCCTCCTGTACAATGACTGATATCACCTCTATATACAGTAGATAACACAGGTTCCACCATTCACAATAGGTGATGTCACAGCTCACATCCTCCTCCTCCTGTACAATGACTGATAACACCTCTATATACAGTAGATAACACATGATCCACCATTCACAATAGGTGATGTCACAGCTCACCTCCTCCTCCTGTACAATAACTGATAACACCACTATATACAGTAGATAACATAGGATCCACCATTCACAATAGGAGATGTCACAGCTCACCTCCTCCTCCCCAGTGAGATCTGTAGAGTTCTGTGGTGTGTATGGCATGTCTCTGAATGCTGTGCAGTGTGAGATAACAGGTTAGTCAGAGACTTGCAGTGTTGTTTGCCCTGTTTCTTTGTTCTTCATTACATTAATGACATGCAGGTCTTAGTATTATTATCTATACGTTCTCTCCTTATGTCTGCAGAGGAATCACTCGGACAGTTTACCAGTGAAGAAGTCTGTGTTGCTGTGTGATAACAAGCTGCGTCTGGGCACCATCCAGGAGCTGTTCTGTCTGTCACTGGTGGAAATGCTGCTGGGTGAGTTACTATCTGGTCCTGTCCGTTATCAGTAGGTAGATCTTAGACCCCCCTGATGTCTTTCTTTTTTTTGTTTTTCAGACAGGGCCATTTTTCAGTATTTTCTTAAACACCATCACACCATGTTAAGTGTTCTAAAACAGTGCTCTTTAATCTTCTTCCCGTTTTTTTTTTTTTAAGTGTCTGTTTTTCACAATTTTTCTTTAATTCCAAAGCACCACTAAAATATATGTTCCCCATTTTATAACAATTATTTGTTACATAAGAAAAAACCTGTTGATATAAGTGCATCGTGTAGGTGCACATTTATTTACTTTCTGCTGGGTATTTGCTCATTGTTTGTTTGTATCATAGGTTTTAATTATTTTTTTAAAATAAATTAGACACTTGGTTTTTTTTTTTCTTATCAACAGGGGCAGTGCCAGAAACAGCGATTGTTACTGGCACCATCTGCATGTTTTTATTTATTTTTTATTGTTTATTATACTTACTCTTTAATTTATTTCACACATTGTGCCCCCCCCCCCCCAGAAGGTCATAAGATCTTTGGAGCACATTATATATATATATATATATATATATATATATATATATATATATATATATATATATATATATATATACAGTACAGACCAAAAGTTTGGACACACCTTCTCATTCAAAGATTTTTCTGTATTTTCATGACTAAGAAGATGGTACATTCACACTGAAGGCATCAAAACTATGAATTAACACATGTGGAATTATATACTTAACACAAAAGTGTGAAACAACTGAAAATATGTCTCATATTCTAGGTTCTTCAAAGTAGCCACCTTTTGCTTTGATTACTGTAGTCATCAGAAGCGCAGCATATTGTATCTGGCACTCCATTATAATCCTAATTGTTTCCCTTCTCTTCTTTTCAGGTTCTTCCTGTTGGATTACTCTGACCGCCGATAACGAAGGCTTCGTCCCTTTAACATTTTCAGCCAATCAGGAACTATTCATCAGAGACGCCAGGGGGCCACCAGCATCCCCGATAAGCTCCGCTAGCTTCCGTCCAGCAGAGCCTCCCAGTAGCATTACATAGTGTGCAGCAGAGCCATTTCGCTCATCGGCTTTACCGTATGCACTGGGGTTGAGGCTTCATCGCCTTTTTTTTTTTTTTTTTTTTTTTTCCTTATAATGCTCATTTCCAATCAGACTGTTGTGAGGATTCCTTACCTCTCTCTGGTGCTGTCAGGAGAATATCCTGGTATTTTGTGCAATACACGCCCTGAATCTGGGGCTCCCATCACCCATACGAGGGCGCCCAGCATCAGGTCCATAAGGTTAGAGGAAGCATGGACGTTCAGGAGAAGATGCCGGCGTGGGAGGAGGGACTTCTGTATTCTCATAGTGAATTGTGTCTCTGGTGATTGTACCGGCGCCCGTCAGTATTTGCAGTACTTATTGCTAGGTGTCGAAGTCCTGGCCGACATGCATGAGGAATGTATATTTTGTTATTGCATGTTCCGGCTCTGATCGTATCTATAGTGTGTGCGCGACATATTAGATACAAGTCTGTATGACGGCTCGTGTAGGCGCCGCGGCGCTATATGGAACGGTGTGATGACAGTTGTGCATTTTATTTGCATTGATGTAGATATTCAACACCTAAAATTATTATTATTATTTATTATTATTTTAAATCTGACTAATAACGCAGACTGAGATGGGAAATGACATAATGTAGCTGCTGACAGTAGTCACAAGGCTGTGGCCAAACTCCATGGTCCTAGTAACCAGCATTTTTCGCTAACTAGATTTTTGTACAATTATTTTGGTTACATATTGGATGGCTGGCAGATCTGGCATTTTAGGCAGTGATCTAATATATGGAAGACTGCCAATTTATTGGGGAGACAATAGGTGAAATTAAAGAAGCCTTCTACCATCGAAGTTTTCATCCTCTTAATATATTGCAATCATCATCGCACTTTGTACTTACAATTGCTCCTTTTGCCTTTCTACCCAGCTAATTCTTCTCTTTCTTTGCTCTATGTCGAAACAGGAAGTCTCTTTTTCCCTGAAATATTTATCATCCCCCTCCTCAATTCCCTTCTCCCCCTGCCAGGGACTTTTTCAGTGATGACTCATGCAGGGAAAATTGACCTCCTGTTTCTACATGGAGCTTAGAAGGATTCAGCTCGTCGGTTCTTAATCTCGTGATGTTGTAGACCTAGTGGAAAAGAGAAGACTTTTTCAGGTAGAAAGGCAAAATGAGCAATTGTAAGTTCACAGTGCTAAATAATATAATAACTACAATATATTAAGAGCATAAAAATTTTGATGGGTGGAGGGCTTTTCTAAAAGGGTTCATTTTTTAAAAAAAACAAAAACTTATTCCATGGGTTTTCCCCTCCAAAGATCAGCGGCACAGACGTATCCAGTTGATTCTCCTTTTTTTCCCTCTTATGTTTTTATTTGTAATTAACGATAATTAAAGGGAGAATAGGAAAATTAAAAATAATGGGAAGAAGTGGGGGAATAAAGTGAGGGATGTGTTTTTTTATTTTATTTTTTTTTTTTACCTTTCTGATTTATTTTCATTGTGCTGTTCTAATATTATAACCTAATGTACAAGGGGAAAAGAGAAAAAAAAATTCCCTTTAGTAAAAAAAAAAAAAAAAGTCCATATTCTTTAAGGCTAGGACTACACGCCAGCTTCGCATTAAAGCCATTAGCATAATGTAAGGGGATAGGGTCGTAGCTGACCTCGACGTATACACGACTTTTACAAAATTACATCAATAAACCACCCGCCTGCCCTAAAACGGCAATAAAAAATGTATGTTTATTAATGTTGGCCTGATGTCATCCCGGCATCGCTTCTCCCACCCCATCTCGCACTAGGCATGGTTTTAGGACGAGGTGCTTATGCTTAGATTAGTAGGGTGCAGTGTTGTGTATCTGGTGGTTAGTCCACAAAATTGCTGCCTTTCGTAGAGGTAGATCTCAGGAACAGTCCAGAAATGTGACTCGTAGCGGAGTATGCAAGGTTATAGGACTGCCGTGCATTAGAGGGGTTGTCTATGACACATTTGGAGACTCCACCTATTGTCCATGTAGGAGAATAGCTATGAAAGTTAATTTCCCGCTCTGGATGGCCTGATCAAATTGTGCATGTATTGTCACTTGCCATGCCTCATTTCACCAGCGGTGGTGCTGCGTGGGAATTATACACTTGCTGCATGGTTTCCCAGTAGTAGCAGATGATTGGGGGTCAGCAGCCCTACACCTAGTGATCAGCTTTTAGGTTGAGGGTGACAACATTGTTTTACAAGATTGTTGGAAACCTGAATGTGATTTCTGATTTCAGTGGCCCTGGTACCTTCATCTCCCTTATTGGGGGGGCTATACTCCTGCCATTTAGATCCACCAGCAATGGATTATGGTGGCCAGAAGACTTGCATGCTGGGTTTTATGTCATGAAGAACCAACAGGATGGATTTATTTTGTAAAGTGCTCCTCCCACTCCTGAGATCTGCTATGTCTGAAGGGTCTGAAAGTTTCTCATTTCTCACTCTCCTTTATGTTAAAGGGTATCTAGCAGCAGGTTTTTACTATGTAATTTCACCCCAGTATGATGTAGGGACAGAGACCCTGATTCCGGTGATGTATCACTTAGTTTACTGGGTGCAGCAGTTGTGATAGAATCACAGTTTTCTCTGGAGCTGTGTATAACTCCGCCCACATCACTGAGTGGCCACTTTCTGTCACTGTGCATTATACACAGCTGCCAATCAGTAGTGGGGGCGTGGTTGGACTAGAAGGCATGAAACGCCTAGTCCTGTAGTGATAATCTTCTGATTATAAAACACTAATTGTATTGGAACAGCAAAACACAGCCTAGTAAGTGACACATTGCTGGAACAGGGTCTCGGTCCCTTACAGTATGGTGCTTTCAGATTACATAACAATATCTTGCTCATTGATTCCTTTCAAACAAGCAAATTTGGGGGTTTTGGCTTCTTTTTTTTTTTTCTTCTTCCGGCAGTTACTGGATGTAAATGAGCTTCGGGTGGTGGAGTTTTAGTGGCAGTGCTTCATAGGAAAATTGTGGCTGTAGAATGTAGAAGTGGCTACCCTGTAAGTCAAGACCGTTTTAAAGAGCTTTGCAACATGACTAAGGATAGAAGCCAGCTACTGACAGATATTCTGGGGTATCTGCCCCTTATCAGGATTTGGAGGGGGAAATCTGGCTTTCCTTAGGGAGAATATTTAAGTAAGGCCATGATCTACGGGAAAACAGGCAAATTAGCTCCCTCCTGGAAGGAAATAAGACTTTTGTTTGTTCCACCTAGTGTTGCACATCAACTTACAGAGAAGATACCACTACTAGGTGGCACTAGGGAGATAGAGAAACCTATTTTGCAGGATGTAAAGGACCAGCTTTGTGTCCTCATAATGGTGCTTCAGCTGCAGAAGTTATGTTATGAGTTCTCACCGCCAGGACTGGGATTACGTCATTGATTGTAATGCTGGATACGGAAGCAAAGATTTACCTGCCAGTGTAAATGATGATCATTTTTGCTAATAATCGTAAACGGAGCCGGACTCTCATCAACAAGCTAGGACTTGGTGCACCAAAATGTCCAATGGGCATCTTACATCTACAGTAACATGTCGAGTACTCTGTCCACCAAAACTGCTGATGGACTTCTCAAGCCAACAGTAATATGTCGAAGACTTGGTGCACCAAAACTGCCGATGGGCTTCTCACATCTACAGTAATATGTCGAGGACTCTGTCCACCAAAACTGCCGATGGGCTTCTCACATCTGCAGTAATATGTCGAGGACTCTGGCCACCAAAACTGCCGATGGGCTTCTCACATCTGCAGTAATATGTCGAGGACTCTGTCCACCAAAACTGCCGATGGGCTTCTCACATCTGCAGTAATATGTCGAGGACTCTGTCCACCAAAACTGCTGATGGACTTCTCAAGCCAACAGTAATATGTCGAAGACTTGGTGCACCAAAACTGCCGATGGGCTTCTCACATCTGCAGTAATATGTCGAGGACTCTGTCCACCAAAACTGCCGATGGGCTTCTCACATCTGCAGTAATATGTCGAGGACTCTGTCCACCAAAACTGCCGATGGGCTTCTCACATCTGCAGTAATATGTCGAGGACTCTGTCCACCAAAACTGCCGATGGGCTTCTCACATCTGCAGTAATATGTCGAGGACTCTGTCCACCAAAACTGCCGATGGGCTTCTCACATCTGCAGTAATATGTCGAGGACTCTGTCCACCAAAACTGCCGATGGGCTTCTCACATCTGCAGTAATATGTCGAGGACTCTGGCCACCAAAACTGCCGATGGGCTTCTCACATCTGCAGTAATATGTCGAGGACTCTGTCCACCAAAACTGCCGATGGGCTTCTCACCTCTGCAGTAATATGTCGAGGACTCTGTCCACCAAAACTGCCGATGGGCTTCTCACCTCTGCAGTAATATGTCGAGGACTCTGTCCACCAAAACTGCCGATGGGCTTCTCACATCTGCAGTAATATGTCTACTTCTGGTTGTTAAAGTTTATTATTAGGAGAAAATTGAAGAAAATCTGCACTGCCCATTCAGTTCTGTCTGTGTCCAGCAGAAAAACCCCGAATGTAAACTTTTTATTCTTGGGTCGGAAACGGTATATAAGAATGTCAGTGAATGTAGCAGTCGTGTGACGCTCTTACAGTTGTGTATTTCTTGTCTTCCACTGTAACATATCTCCTCACCCCTGAACTTGTCCAAGAAATAAATACCCTATAATGGGGCAAATCTTAATGCCATATTGTCATTATTACCTTTGAGACCAGCGAGTTGGTAAAACTTGGCACCATACTATTCTAACCCTGAAATAATTGAAATCCAGATACTTTTCTGTTTTCAATCAAAGGATATGGACATTTTCACAGCCTTTTTTATTTTTTATACTTACCGGTAAATGTATGTATAATTTTAATTCCATAAAAATTTGGGACACTGTGTAAAATGTAAAGAAAATGAGAATGAAACGATTTGGAAATCTCTCATAGTCCTATTTTATTCTTTTCAGAACAAAGTGAACGTTGGACATTTTTTTCCATTTGGAAAAATTAACTCCTTAAAAGATTGGTAACAGTGACACCTCTCAACAAAGTTGGAGGAGGCCATGTCCACCATTGTGTAGCATCTCCTTTCTTTTCACAACAGTCTAAATATCTTGGAAGTGAGGAGACAATTGCTGGAGCTTTGGGAGAGGAACGTTGTCCCGTTTTTGTCTGATGTCAGCTGCTCCACAGTCTGGCGATATTGCCGGATTTTTCATTTAATAACGCGACAACTGTTTTCTTTTGTTAAAGCCCCAGCATGCAGGCAGCCAGTTCATCTCCAGAACTCGTCTTCTCTGATGCCATGCTACTGTGATGAATGCAGTATGTGGTTTAGCGTTGTCTTGCTAAAATATGCAAGGTCTTCTCTGAAACAGATGTTTTGATGGAGCATATGCTGTTCTAAAACCTCTATATGATGCTCAGCATTGATAGCTTCTTTAATGTGTGAGCTGTTCCTGCCATATGCACTAATGCAGCCCCAGCCATCAGAGATGCAGGAAATGTGTGCTGATAACAAGCTGGATACTCCCTCTCCTTGATAACAAGCTGGAAGGCCCCTCTCTTTGATAACAAGCTGGAAGGTCCCTCTCCTCGATAAGCTGGAAAATCCCTCTCCTCGATAATAAGCTGGAAGGTCCCTCTCTTTGATAACAAGCTGGAAGGTGCCTTTCCTTGATAACAATATGGAAGGTCCCTCTCCTCGATAATAAGCTGGAAGGTCCCTCTCTTTGATAACAAGCTGGAAGGTCCCTTTCCTTGATAACAAGCTGGATGGTCTCTTTCTTCCTGAGACCACAAGACAAGTAAAGAAAAAGTTATACCAGATCACTAATTGTCATAGTCCAGTTTGCAGAGAAATCACGATTTCAATATTCGTGTAACTATGAAAAAATATTTGGTAAAAAAGATATTTCCAGCTCCTGGTAAAATTTCTTTAAGCTTTATTCCATCATAGGTTAATCTATGATGGAATAAAGCATAAAGAAATTTTACCAGGAGCTGGAAATATCTTGTTTTCCAAATTTTTTGTCCGCAAGACAAGGCATCTGATTTTTTCCATAAAAAAAAATTGCATTTTGATTCATCTGACTACAAAACCATTTTCCATTTTGCCTCAGTCCATTATAGATGAGCTTTGGCCCAGAGAAGATGACAGAGTTGTTGGGTTGTGCTTATATATGGCTTCTTCTTTCCATGATAGAGCTGTCACTTGCATTTGCGCATTACACAGCAAACTGTGTTCACAGACAAAGATTTCTGGAAGTATCCCTGAGCCCATGCAGTGATTTGCATTTCCGAATTCTGCCTACTTTAAAGCAGTGTCACCTGAAGTCCATAAATTATTAACATCCAATATTTTCATCTTGACCCTTGTGTACATTAATTTCTCTAGAACCTCTTAATCTTT
This sequence comes from Ranitomeya imitator, assembly GCF_032444005.1. Lineage (NCBI taxonomy): Eukaryota > Metazoa > Chordata > Amphibia > Anura > Dendrobatidae > Ranitomeya > Ranitomeya imitator. The sequence goes on from NC_091286.1 coordinate 651,956,857, forward strand.
TGATGCTATGTGCTGTAGATGGTGGGATATTCAATGTATTTGCGATTTTACATCAAGGAACATTTTTTTGGAAATTATTTCACAATTTTTATATGCACCTGTTCATGAAGTGGTGACCTCCGACCATCTTTGCTTCTAAGAGACTCTGCCTCTCTAATATGCTCTTTTTGTACTGTCAAGTGACTTAGTTGAAAATCAACCCTCCAGTTGTTTTTCTTTAATACCAAGCACTTACGTTTTCGGCCTCCTGTAAACCCTGTCACGCCTTTTGAGATGTGACGCTGCCACCAATTTCTAAATGAGTTAATTTTCTTCAAATTAAACTGAAAAATGTCCAACAATCAACTTCTGATTTGTGTTCTATGTTCTTTTATGGATAAAACAGTTAAAAGAGATTTCCAAATTATTGTGTTCTTGTTTTGTTTGCATTTTACATATCATTTCAACTTTTGGGGAATCGGAGTATTTTGGGCTAAAAAATAAATATTTTCCACCGTTTGGCTTTCACAGGCTGCACTTTGGTGACTGCAGAATGATTTAACCTAGAATCTGTCAGTGATCTTGCCCTGATTGGAGAATTAGTTTCTCTTATTTGGCATTTTCTGAGCTCCTCTCTGCTGGTTCATGCTATAGTCTAATGCAATGTTCTCCAAGTTTTGTTCTCGAGCCACCAACAGGTCATGTTTTCAGGATTTCCTTAGTATTGCCCAGGTGAGAATTCCATGATCTAGACAGGCAAAAATTCCATCACCTGGGCCATACTAAGGAAATCCTGAAAACACGACCTGTTGGAGGCTCTTAAGGACTGGAGTTGGGGAACACTGGTCTAATGTCATGGGGGTGGAGCCACTCTTTTGAAGAGTCGTGCACCACCATCCTCCAAGGCTGATTGATGTCCCACAGGCCGGATACCTTATCCAGCGTCTTCCAGAGGTAATCCAGGGCATGTGCAGAGGAGGCCAAGGCAAGTACACATCACACCAATGTGTATGCGCCAGCTGCTGCTAATGGCGGGTATTGTTAACACCAGGCCTATGGAACGAGAGGAGGTTCAGCCAATAGCTCCACCCTCATGACTCCTTACAGGTGCTTTAAGCAGGCAACACCATTGGATCACCAAATCTCCATAATGATCTTAGTATTTCCCCAGAGAAGATGGAAGCCTTTCCACAATGCGGAAATCAGGAACACAGCTTAGATTTTTTTTTTTGTTTTGGTTCCTTTTTAATAGAAAGGAGGACGTACATGGATGATATCAGTCTTTGCTCTTTGATTTCTTTGTGTAAAGGTCTCGTCTCTTTTTCTACAATTGGATTTAAATTAGGAAACAAGCGAGATCCCATTAGTGTGCTATCTTAAGAGTGGAAAGGGGCTTGTTAGGAAGCATATAAAGGGATCAATAAATACGTGGTGGTGATTTGGAGGCCTGGGGAAGGTGACAGGTTCTCTAATGTCCCGCACGTACCGCCTCAGGACAGACCGATTCTCTTTTCGGCTATATAGAGAGAGATCTGGCAAAAATGAACAGACCACTGCGAAATTTACAGTATGTCTGATTTTTCTCTTTATAGGTATATTTTTGAGTAAAATGTAAATTTTAGCAGTTCTTCTTTGTTTGATGGTTTATGACTATCCATCTTCCTCTTGATTACATCTCAGAGGTTTTCAAAGGGGTTCAGGTCTGGAGATTGGGCTGGCCATGACTGGGATTTGATATGGTGGTCCTTCATCCAAACCTTGATTGACCTAGCTGTATTGCATGGCGCATTGTCCTGCTGGAGAAAACAGTCCTCAGAGTTGGGCAACATTGCCTGAGCAGAAGGAATCAACTGTTTTCCCAGGATAACCTTGTATGCGGCTTGATTCATACGTCCTGTGCAAAGATTAACCTGCCCAATTCCAGCCTTGATGAACCATCCCCAGATCATCACTGATCCTCCACCAAATTTCAGTGGGTGAGAGACACTGTGGCTTGCATGACCTAGCTGTGTGGCATGGTGCATTGTCCTTTTTTGGGTTTTGATGTGGTGGTCCTTCATCCACACCTTGATTGACCTAGCTGTGTGGCATGGCGCATTGTCCTGCTGGAACAACCAGTCCTCAAAGTTGGGGAACATTGCCCGAGCAGAAGGAATCAAATGTTTTTCTCGTTGCTTCAATGAGAAGCAAAGGAGAGCCAGGCTGAAGTTTCCCAAAGACCATAAGGATTGGACCATAGAGGACTGGAGTAAGGTAATCGTCTCTGATGAGTCTAATTTTCAGCTTTGCCCAACACCTGGTCATCTAATGGTTAGATGGAGACCTGGAAAGGCGTACAACCCACGATGTCTTGCACCCACTGTGAAATTTGGATGCTTCTGCCAGGCTGGAATTGGGCAGGTTGTTCTTTGCGAAGGACGCTTGACTCAAGCCACATACAAGGTTATCTTGGAAAAACCGTTGATTCCTTCTGCTCAGGCAATGTTCCCCAACTTTGAGGACTGGTTGTTCCAGCAGGACAATGCACCATGCCACACAGCTAGGACAATCAAGGTGTGGATGAAGGACCACCACATCAAAACCCTGTCATGGCCAGCCCAATCTCCAGACCTGAACCCCATTGAAAACCTCTGGAATGTAATCAAGAGGAAGATTGATAGTCACAACCCATCAAATAAAGAAGAACTACTTACATTTTTGTACCAGGAGTGGCATAAGGTCACCCAAAAGCAGTGTGAAAGACTGGTGGAAAGCATGCCAAGACACATGAAAGCTGTGATTAAAAATCATAGTTATTCCACAAAATATTGATTTCTGAACTCTTCCTGAGTTAAAACATTAGTATTGTTTATAAATGATTATGAACTTTTTTTTTGCATTATTTGAGGTCTGCAAGCACTGCATTTTTTGTTATTTTGACCTTTTCTCATTTTCTGAAAATAAATGCAAAATTTATTGCTTGGAACTTCGGAGACATGTTGTCAGAGGTTTATAGAATAAAAGAACAATTTACATTTTACTCCAAAATATACCTATAAAGAGAAAAACCAGACAAACTGAAAATTTTGCAGTGGTCTCTTAATTTTTGCCAGGGCTATATACTATATAATTTCTTTTACAGATATGACAAAATACTGGACAAAATACGACAGTACACCCCATGGGTATAGGCTCACCTGTTAAGGTGGATTCTTTAAGCCATAGGTCAGGGTGAGCAACATGGACCGAAGGTGATGGAGAGTTTCAGGACTTTCCAAAAGGGAGGTAGGTCAGTGAAGACCAGGACAGCTGGATATGCAGGATGACAAGGATGATAGGCAGAGAAGCAAAGCAGGAAACACCAGAAGACACACAGCCGGGAATGTAGACACACACAGGAATTGTAGGCAGTCTGTCTAGTACTTACAGCAAACAAATAGTTGAAAATAGAGTTGTATGTTAATAGCAAACAGATGGTCCTTGGCAAAGGTGAAGGCAGCAGTGATGAACAGGCAAACAGAATACTTGATTGTAGCGAAAACTCACACGGTTGTTGCAGAGTTTGTAGTGTGAAAAAATATCAGCAAAGTGGTTTTTTATGATTGCGGTAGATGACGGTTTAATCAACAGATCTGAGCCCGGAAATAACTGCAGAAAGTAGAGAAACAAACAAGAGTTTTCTGAAGAGATGATTGCCAGCAGAGAGAGAGAGAGAACTGGATGGTAGCAAACTCCAAAGCATATGGTAACTGAACAAAAACATGTTAGACTCACCAGGTGAGGTGGCTTATCTAAGCCCAAGGTCCAGGTGGGCCCATGGACCAAGGGCGTCGGTGCAGCAGGTTGGTCAGTAGAGGGACTAGAAACCATAAGTGGGGGGTGACGTCATGAAAACACAGGCAGGTGGAGAACGTCCGGAAACTTCAGGCAAGCAGAGGAGGTCAGAAAGCTGCAGGCAAGCAGGTGTAGTGCAGGAAACAGCAGACAGACATGCAAAGGATGTCAGGTAACCACAGGCAGGCGGTGGACATCAGGCAGCAGATAACACTCTGGGGTAACGGTAAAGTCAGCAACTAAGGAAGCTGCACACAGCCAGGAAGACATTCTGAAAACCGCAGTTGGACACAGAGAAGATCTCCAGGAGACCCGGGGACAGGTAGCCGACAGATCTCCGGTATTTACTAGATGTCGCAGACAAGTAGGAGGAAGTGCAAGAAGCTGCTCGTCTACAGGAGATGACCTGCATGCCACCGCTAAGCTGCTGTGCACACACAAACTGGTAGGCAGCCAAAGATCCAATACCAAGGCTGATGTGTGTGACTTTAAATAAGTTCAGGCAGTTCATCACATGGAAACACGTCAGGCCACCTGCAAAAGTCTGACGTGAAGCACCAGAAAGTTCAATGGATCGGTGCATATGGAGCAGAGCCAATGCCAGAGACAGATGTGTAACAAACAGCTGTCAGAATCGGCCTTTTAATGCCTCGTTTAATGATGTCACAGGCAACTTGAGAAAACCAGCATGGACCACAGCAAGTTGCTCCGGGCTTAAGGAAACTGAGCCTAAATAAAGGAGTAACACCTATTGAGCATGCAATCAGCAGCCCATAATGTTCATATTGCCACCAATATAGGTGCATAGGCCGATATCCAGCTTGTTGTGAGGATTGAGAGTACTCATATCACATTGGCTGGTCATAGGGGACCTTGAGGTGGAGATGGGGTGGACAATTCTAGATGGCCAGGAATTAATGGTTCGTGAGGGTAATGGTAATTATTGGACTCCCGCCTTTGCTTATAGGTGGCAATTCCCAAGGTATGGAACAACTGGGTTGTGTTTTTATGAGGAGTGATGGCCTTTGGATGTGGATAGATGGACTGGATGCTGCCAATTTGCCCAACTGGTCATCATCCACAAGCTGGTCAAAAAATGTCATACAGTACAGAACAATATTCCAATATTGCTACAAGACTATTGCCTTATGGCAAAATTACCATTGTATATGAAATTACCATATTCCAATATTCCTACATAAATTTGAACTACTATTGATCATGTCACCTCCACCAGAAACAGCCGAAAGATAAAAAAAAAAAATAGCATTTATGGTAATGCAAATTATATTGTGAAGCTAGGTTGCATTGATACAAGGGTGTGTGTACGGTATTAGCAGCACAATTAGAGACACCTGGCAGAATTGGAAAAATTTGGGGCAAATTAGGTGCATGTTGCCCCAGAGGTCTGGATTCTTCAGGACCACACTGATACGCTCATCATTGATACAGGAAAGAAATATATCTTGGTACCGTGTTAGCCAGTGGATAGAAAAATATTTAGAATTGAGAGTCCTCAGTGGTTGATACCTTTTAATGGCTAACTGAAAAGATGGTAACAAATTGCAAGCTTTCGAGACTACACAGGTCTCTTCATCAGGCAAAGACTAAAACAAATTCTGAAGAATCACATATTTATGCACAACATAGTATAGGGAAAAAAAAAAAGGGAAAAAAAAACCATGGATAAGCCAGGTGACATGAAGCAGAACGCTCATCATTGTTAATTTTGGGCATTGTACTACGGCAGGCAGATATCCAAACTCTAATCTTTTCTGCTGCTGGGCCTCAAGAAGAGGTGTCCATGTGTTTTCGAGCAATCAGCTTATAAAAAGCAGACATCACTCAGCCATCTCTGCACTGCCTGTCTTTTTCACAGACTTATTTACTTTATTGAGTTCTAAGAAGACACTTTTCTCAAGCAGTGGTACAGGAGAAAGTCCGCATTTTTCAAGAACACCATGACTTTTTGGCAGGACAATGCTCCATCGCAGCATCGAAGTCTCCACTGCTCAGGCCCAGCAAAGGCCTTAACTCCTTGATGCCATTTTACATAAGTTTACATCATGGTGATCACGGGGGCACAAGAGCAGCGCCCTACTATCTCCACCATGAGCTCAGCTTAAAACCGAGCCCAGCTGTTACAGCCTGGAGTGGTGCCCGCACTGCCAGGGGCCATTTAACCCTGTTAGTGTTGCGATCAATCGTGATCACAGCATTTGGAAAGGTGGGAGAGAGAGGGGGCACCCTATCCATTCCGATCGGTGCCCCCACAACATCATTACTAGCAGGGAAGGTTTTAGAAAAAGTGGAGCCCTGGGCAAAAGATTATGGTGGGGCCCCAAATGCTAACATATAGCACCATCGCACAGAAACATGTCGGTTGTATTTACATGTGTTGAGTTCAGACCGTTAAGCAAATGTTATCGACAATGTTGAAGTTGTTCAGCGCTTGTTCTCGAATTTCTTTACACCGGCTAAGTAAGAATGATGGGTACAGATAGTCCTCGATACAGTATAATGCAGATCCCATAGAGTATAATGCACTCCCCATGGTCCTTGATAGAGTATAATGAAGCTCCCTTCAGGGTAAACTGCAGCCCCCCTTAGAGTATACTGCAGCCCTCCCTCAGAGTTTAATGCAGCCCCCCTCAGAGTATAATGCAGCCCCCACACACAGTTTAAAGGGACTCTGTCACCTGAATTTGGAGGGAACAATTTTCAGCCATAGAGGCGGGGTTTTCCGGTGATTGATTCACCCTTTCCTTACCCGCTGGCTGCAATATTGGATTGAAGTTCATTCTCTGTCCTCCATAGCAGAGGTGTCAAACTGCATTCCTCGAGGGCTGCAAACAGGTCATGTTTTCAGGATTTCCTTAGTATTGCACAGGTGATGGAATCATTCTGTGCAGGTGATTAAATTATCACCTGTGCAACACAAGGAAATCCTGAAAACATGACCTGTTTGCAGCCCTCGAGGAATGCAGTTTGACACCTCTGCTCCATAGTACACGCCTGCGCAAGGCAAGATTGCCTTGTGCAGGCATGTACTATGGAGGACAGAGAATGAACTTCAATATTGCAGCCAGCATGCAGCCAGCGGGTAAGGAAAGGGTGAATCAAACACCCAAAAACCCCGCCACTATGGCTGAAAATTGTTCCCTCCAAATTCAGGTGACAGAGTCCCTTTAATGTAGTCCCCTCATAAAGTATAATGCAGCCCCCCCCAGAGTAAAACACAGCCCCCCTCAAAGTATAATGCAGCCCCACACACAGTATAATGTGTAATGCAGCTACACACACACACACTATACTGCAGCCCCTCCCCCTCACACACACACAGTATAATGCATCTCTCTCAGAGTACAGTGAATACAAAAAGTATTCAGACCCCTTTACATTTTTCACTCTTTGTTTCATTGCAGCCATTTGGTAAATTCAAAAAGTTCATTTTTTTCTCATTAATGTACACTCTGCACCCCATCTTGACTTAAAAAAATTGAAAATGTAGTAATTTTTACAAATTTACTAAAAAATAAAAACAAATATCACATCGTCATAAGTGTTCAGATTCTTTGTACAGCCACGAGTCTTCTTGGGAATGATGTACAAGTTTTTCACCCCTGGATTTGGGGATCCTCAGCCATTCTTCCTTGCAGATCCTCTCCAGTTCCGTTAGGTTTAATGGTGAACGTTGGTGGACAGCCATTTTCAGGTCTCTCCAGAGATGTTCAATTGAGTTTAGGTCAGGGCTCTGGCTGGGCCAGTCAGCAGTTGTCACAGAGTTGATCTGAAGCCACTCCTTTGTTATTTTAGCTGTGTGCTTAGGGTCTTTGTCTTGTTGGGAGGTGAACCTTGGACCAAGTCTGAGGTCCAGAGCCCTCTGGAAGAGGTTTTCATCCAAGATATTTCTGTACTTAACTGCATTCATGTTTCCTTCAATGACAACCAGTCGTCCTGTCCCTGCAGCTGAAAAACACCCCAATAGCATGATTCTGTCTCCACCATGTTTCACTGTTGGGATTGTATTGGACAGGTGATTAGCAGTGCCTGGTTTTCTCCACACATACCGCTTACAATTATGATATCACCAAAAGAAGTCTATCTTTGTCTCATCAGACGAGAGAATCTTATTTCTCATAATCTGGGAGTCCTTCATGTGTTTTTTTTGCAAACTCAAAGTGGGTTTCCATATGTCTTGCACTGAGGAGAAGCTTCCTTTGGGCCACTCTGCCATAAAGGCCCGACTGGTAGAGGGCTGCAGTGATAGTTGACTTTGTGGAACTTTCTCCCATCTTCTGGTGGTCCCAAACTTCTTCCATTTATGGATTATGGAGGCCACTGTGCTCTTAGGTTTGGCACTCGTATAGGTGTGTTGAAGAACGTATTTATTGAGTGAAGAATTTCCAGAAATAAATGAGATGACCAGAATTTCCTGTCTTAGTAGTGGATGCTGCAGACTCCCACACAGCATGCTACCACACAGATCTCCTCTATCCAGATGACTGATGAAGGTCAGGTATTGACCGAAACGTCTCATTTTTGGAAATTCTTCACTCAATAAATAAGTTCTTCAACACATCAATACAAGTGCCAAGTTTTTCTACATCACAGCTAACGGATTTGGTTATCCTACTTGTACACCACCAGAATTCCAGAAGTTCCGTGTTTTCCTAATTACTGTGCTCTTAGGAACCTTGAGTACTTTTCCTTGCCACAATTCTGTCCCTGAGCTCCTTGGCCAGTTCATTTGACCTCATGATTCTCATTTGGTCTGACATGCATTGTGAGCTGTGAGATCTTAGGTATAGACAGGTGTGCGCCGCTCCAATTCAAGTCCTATCAGTTTAATTAAACACAGCTGGACTTCAATGAAGGAGTAGAACCATCACAAGGAGGTTCACAAGGAAATGGACAGCATGTGACTTAAATATGAGTGTCTGAGTAAAGGGTCTGAATACTTATGACATGTGAGATTTCAGTTTGTCTTTATTAAATTTGCAAAAATTTCTACATTTTTATTTTGTCAGTCAAAATGGGGTGCAGAGTGTACATTAATGTGAAAAAAATGAACTGTTCTGAATTTATCAAATGGCTGCAATGAAACAGAGTGAAAAATTTAAAGGGGTCTGAATACTTTCCATACCCACTGTATAATTCAGCCCCCTCATAGAGCATAATGCACCCCCCTCAGAGTATAATGCAGCCACACACTGTATAATGGAGGCCCCTCATGAAGTATAATGCAGCCCCCCACAGAGTATAATGCAGGCCCCCTCAGAGTATAATGCAGCCCCCTCATAGAGTATAATGCAGTCACAAACAGTATAATGCAGCATCCTCATAGAGTATAATGCAGCCCCCACACACAGTGTATTGCAGCCCCCTCAGAGTGTAATGCAACTCCCTCAGAGTATAATGCAACCCCTCCAGAGTATACTGCAGCCCCCCTCAGAGTATAATGCAGCCCCTCATAGAGTATTATGCAGCCACAAACAATATAATGCAGCCTCCTCAGAGTATAATGCAGCCCCCCACAGTGTAATGCAGCCCCCTCATAGAGTATAATGCAGCCACACACTCACACTATGTTAGCCCCCTTAGAGTATAATGCAGCCCCTTCAGAATATACTGCAACCCCCCTAAGAGTATAACTCAGCTTCCTGTCAGAGTATAATGCAGCCCCCTCATAGAGTATAATGCAGCCACCTCATTGAGTATAATGCAGACCCACAAGCACAGTATAATGCAGCCCCCTCATAGATTATAATGCAGCCCCTACACAGTATAATGCAGCCCCCTCTTAAAGTATAATGCAGCCACACCCACCCACACTATAGTGTAGCCCCCACAGAGTATAATGCAGCCCCTTCAGAGTATAATGCAGCCCCTTCAGAGTATACTGCAACCCCCATCAGACTATAATCCAGCACCCCATCAGAGTATAATGCAGCCCCCCCACACAGTGTAGTGCAGCCCCCTCATAGAGTATAATGCAGCCACACACCCACACTATAATGTAGCCCCCTTAGAGTATAACTCAGCCCCTTCAGAGTATACTGCAACCCCCCTCAGAGTATAACACAGCTCCCCATCAGAGTGTAATGCAGCCCCCTCATAGAGTATAATGTAGCCCCCTCATAGAGTATAATGCAGCCACCTCATTGAGTATAATACAGACCCACATACAGTATAATGCAGCCCCCTCATAGATTATAATGCAGCCCCTACACAGTATAATGCAGCCCCCAATTAACCCCTTACCGGCATCGGACGTACTATACCGTCCGATGCCGGCTCCCCTGCTTTGATGCAGGGCTCCGCGGTGAGCCCGCACCAAAGCCGGGACATGTCAGCTGTTTTGAACAGCTGACATGTGCCCGTAATAGGCGCGGGCAGAATCGCGATCTGCCCGCACCTATTAACTAGTTAAATGCCGCTGTCAAACGCAGACAGCGGCATTTAACTACCGCTTCCGGCCGGGCGGCCGGAAATGACGTCATCGCCGACCCCCGTCACATGATCGGGGGTCGGCGATGCTTGTATATTGTAACCATAGAGGTCCTTGAGACCTCTATGGTTACTGATTGCCCGTTGCTGTGAGCGCCACCCTGTGGTCGGCGCTCACAGCACACGTGCAATTCTGCTACATAGCAGCGATCAGCAGATCGCTGCTATGTAGCAGAGCCGATCGGGTTGTGCCTGCTTCTAGCCTCTCATGGAGGCTATTGAAGCATGGCAAAAGTTAAAAAAAAAAGTTTAAAAAAATGTGAAAAAAATAAAAAAAACATAAAAGTTTAAATCACCCCCCTTTCGCCCCAATCAAAATAAATCAATAAAAAAAATATCAAATCTACGCATATTTGGTATCGCCGCGCTCAGAATCGCCCGATCTATCAAATAAAAAAAAGTATTAACCTGATCGCTAAACAGCTTAGCGGGAAAAAAACTCTAAACGCCAGAATTACGTTTTTTTGGTCGCCGCGACATTGCATTAAAATGCAATAACGGGCGATCAAAAGAACGTATCTGCACCGAAATGCTATAATTAAAAATGTCATCTCGGCACGCAAAAAATAAGCCCTCAACCGACCCCAGAGCACGAAAAATGGAGACGCTACGAGTATCGGAAAATGGCGCAATTTTTTTTTTTTTTAGCAAAGTTTGGAATTTTTTTTCACCACTTAGATAAAAAATAACCTAGTCATGTTTGGTGTCTATGAACTCGTACTGACCTGGAGAATCATAATGGCAGGTCAGTTTTAGCATTTAGTGAACCTAGCAAAAAAGCCAAACAAAAAACCAATGTGGGATTGCACTTTTTTTGCAATTTCACCGCACTTGGAATTTTTTTCCCGTTTTCTAGTACACGACATGCTAAAACCAATGATGTCGTTCAAAAGTACAACTTGTCCGGCAAAAAATAAGCCCTCACATGGCCAAATTGACGGAAAAATAAAAAAGTTATGGCTCTGGGAAGGAGGGGAGTGAAAAACGAACACGGAAAAATGAAAAATCCCCCGGTCATGAAGGGGTTAAAGTAGAATGCAGCCACCCACACCCACACTATAGTGTAGCCCCACACAGTATAATGCAGCCCCTTCAGAGTATAATGCAGCCCCTTCATAGTATACTGCAACCCCCATCAGAGTATAATCCAGCTTCCCATCAGAGTATAATGCAGCCCCCCTCAGAGTATAATGCAGCCCCCCACACCGAGTATAATTGTCACGATCCATTTTTGGATTTATGGCAGATTTGGTTTCGTTAACTTAAAACTTTTTTCCTTTCAGGCCTGCGGGTGTTAATGTCAGCTTCTCCCAGCTGGCCTGCTGGTGTAATTGCATTGCTGCTGGGTCAGCTGATGTGGGCAGTGACCACTCCCACCATCCTTTAAAAGGTTACCTGATGCATCAGCTGACTGTCGGTGTTGGAGCAATCTGCAGTGACCAAGCTGTAGTAAATGAGCTTTCTGGGCGCAGTGGTGCTTCAGCTGAATATGTTTATCTGGTGTCTTTATCCTACTGTGCAGTGCTTTGCAGTAGAAAGCTAAGTGTCGTATGTATTTTTGTTACCTCGTCCCTTCAGTGTCTTTCCCTTCCCTGTGTTTCTTACCTGCAGTAGGTGCTGCTACTGCCCATCCCCCGCTAGTGCACTAACTAGGGCAGTTATAGGTGACATTTAGGGACAAGGTATCCTGATGTCGGCAGGGGGAAGGGTGTTAGATGAGATGAGGGACAGGCTCAGGTCTGAGCTCAGGAGGTGACCGTCCCTGATTCCCTAGTGTCAGGGCCTTCTGCATAGATGTCAGTATGCAAACAGTTCACTTTGTTAAAACGAACATACAAACTGGTTCCTCCAGTGGATTCCATGGTCAGGTTATCCTGTTACTATTGTGGTTGGAATCCAATGGCCGGAGACACACGATCAGGAATGGCAAGTGTAGTTGGAATTCTTGGTTGTTGGAATGAAGATTGTAAGAAAAAACCTAGAGAGCAGTGGCACTAGTCTGGGTAAGGGTACCATCACACTATAACATTTCGATCGCTACGACGGTACGATTCGTGACGTTCCAGCGATATCGTTACGATATCGCTGTGTCTGACACGCAGCAGAGATCAGGGATCCTGCTGAGAATCGTACGTCGCAGCAGATCGTATGGAACTTTCTTTCATCGCTGGATCTCCCGCTGTCATCGCTAGATCGGTGTGTGTGACACCGATCTAGCGATCTAGCGATGCGATCCAGCGATGCGTTCGCTTGTAACCAGGGTAAACATCGGGTAACTAAGCGCAGGACCGCGCTTAGTTACCCGATGTTTACCCTGGTTACAAGCGTTAAACTAAAAAAAAACAAACAGCACATACTTACATTCTGGTGTCCGTCAGGTCCCTTGCCGTCTCTGCTTCCCGCACTGTGACTGCCGGCCGTAAAGTGAAAGCAGAGCACAGCGGCTGTGCTTTCACTTTCACTTTACGGCCGGCAGTCACTGAGTGCGGGAAGCAGACTGCAAGGGACCTGACGGACACCAGAATGTAAGTATGTGCTGTTTGTTTTTTTTTAGTTTAACGCTTGTAACCAGGGTAAACATCGGGTAACTAAGCGCGGTCCTGCGCTTAGTTACCCGATGTTTACCCTGGTTACCCAGGGACCTCGGCATCGTTGGTCGCTGGAGAGCTGTCTGTGTGACAGCTCCCCAGCGACCACACTACGATTTACCTACGATCACGGCCAGGTCATATCGCTGGTCGTGATCGTAGGTAAATCGTATAGTGTGACAAAAAACTAAGACAGCTCTAGGAGTTGGAAACTGGAACTAGACAGAAGGCTAGACACATACTCAAGCAATGAGTGAATGCTCCAGGTAGATTTAAGTAGGCCCAAATAAACATCGACCATCTTATTAAAAGGCGATTGCAGAACACAATAACATCATCGAGTGGTTGGGAATTAAATTGCATCAAAATTGCTGTATATTTCAGAAGGACAACAAAATCCTGTAGTGGTATTATTATTATTTATATAGCACCATTAATTCCATGGTGCTGTACATGTGAAAAGGGGTTATGTACAGGGTAATAGATATCGTTAGCAGTAAACAAATTTACAATGACAGACTGGTACAGAGGGGAGAGGACCCTGTCCTTGCGGACTTACATTCTATGGGATAATGGAGAAGAGACAGGAGGTCGGTGTGGTGCCAGCTCTGGTGGTGGTGAGGTGGCAGCTCGGGTGGTTGGTAAGGCGGCAGCTCTGGCGGTGGCGACGCGGCAGCTCGGGTGGTTGGTGGGGCGACGCCGCAGCTCGGGTGGTTGGTAGGGCGGCGGCAGCTCGGGTGGTTGGTGAGGCGGCAGCTCGGGTGGTTGGTGAGGCAGTAGAATGGTTATTGCAGGCTGTAGGCTTTCCTGAAGAGATGGGTTTTCAGGTTCCTTCTGAAGGATCCGAGGGTGGTGGATAATCGGATGTGTTGCGTGGAATTCCAGAGGATGGGGGATATTCGGGAGAAATCTTGGGGGCGGTTGTGTGAGGAACGAATGAGTGTGGATGAGAGTAGGAGGTCTTGGTAGGATCAAAGAATTATCGAGTCACTGTATGATGGTGTTATCCAGTCACTGTATGGTGATATTATCTAGTCATGGTATGGTTGTGTTATCCAGTTTTTGTAGGGTGGCGTTATTCAGTTGCCTTATGGTGGTGTTATCCATTCACGATATGGTGCTATTATCCAGTCATTGTTGAGTGGTATTATCCAGTCACTGCAAAATGGGCTTATCTAGTCTCTTTATGGTAGTGTTAATAAGGCTACTTTCACACTAGCGTCGGAATTCGGCCTGTCGCATTGCGTCGGGCCGAGATTCCGACGCTAGCGTTGTTTGCGCCGCACAACGGGTGCAGCGGATGCATTCTCTGGCACATCCGCTGCCCCATTGTGAGGTGCGGGGAGGTGGGGACGGAGTTCCGGCCGCGCATGCGCGTTCGAAAAAAGCGGTCCGTCTGGAGCAAAAAACGTTACATTTAACGTTTTTTGCTCCTGGCGGTCCTCCACAACATGGCGCAACCGTCGCACAATGGTTGTGACGTGTGGCAATGCATCGCTAATGTTAATCTATGGGGCAAAAACGCATCCTGCAAACAACTTTGCAGGATGCGTTTTTTGCCATAAACGACGCATTGCGACGTATTGCAAAAAACGCTAGTGTGAAAGTAGCCTAAGTCATGGCTTGGTGGTGTTATTGCATCACGGTATGGCGGCATTATCCAGTCACTGTACGGTGATGTTATTCAATCACTGTATGGTGGTCTTAACTAGTCTCTGTATGGTGGTGTTATCCAGTCACTGTATGGTGGTGCTATCCTGTCACGGCATGGTGGTATTATCCAGTCACAGTATGGTGGTGACATCCAGTCACTGTATGTTGATGCCAGGGCCAGGACAAGGTATTTTGGTGCCCTAGGCTGATGAGTATTGTAATGCTTCCCTCTCTCCCATGCGCTGTGCTTCTCCACTCACACACACACCGCAATCATAGAATCATAAAATGTTAGAGTTGGAAGGGACCTCAAGGGTCATCAGGGCCAACCCCCTGCTCAATGCAGGATTCATTAAACCATCTAAGATAGATGTCTGTCCAGCCCCTGTTTGAAGACTTTCATGGAAGGAGAACTCACCACCTCTTGTGGCTGCCTGTTCCACTCATTGATCACCCTCACTGTCAAAAAGTTTTTCTAATATCTAATCTGTATCTTCTCCCTTCCAGTTTCATTCCATTGCTTCTTGTACTTCCATGTGCAAATGAGAATAATGATGATCCCTCTACACTGTGACAGCCCTTCAGATATTTGTAGACAGCTATTAAGTCTTCTCTTAGCCTTCTTTTTTTGCAAGCTAAACTTTCCCAGATCCTACAGCTTGTCGAATAAGAGGGAATCTGAGCAAATTCGCTCAACACTAGTCCTGATCAAGTAGGAGTAGAGGGGGATAATCACTTCATGTGATCTAGACTCTATGCCTCTCTTCATACATCCTAGAACTGTGTTTGCCTTTTTCCTGCTGCATCACACTGTTGACTCGTGCAGTCTGTAATCTATTAGTATACAAAGTCTATACTAAGCAACGTGCTGTTGCTTAGTTCTATTCCTCCCATTCTATAGATGTAATTTTAGTTTCTCTTGCCCAGATGTAGAATCTTGCATTTCTCCGTTAAATACCATTCTATTATTTTCTGCCCATTGTTCAAGCTTATCTAGAACCTTTTCTGCTGCAAATTCTGAGTATGTGCACTTAACCTAACACATTGTTTAGAATTTGCAGCAGACATTTCTGCACCAAAAATGTGCCAATTGGCAGGAAATCCACTGCATAAAAAATACACGTTTTTTTATGCGTTTTTTTCCCACTCATTGGAATACGTGAAATGGTGAATGGACATACTGCAGATATGAAACGGCTTCAAATATAGGTAACCAGCGTGTGCATGACATTTCAGAGATCTCATTCACTTTGCTGGCGTCAGGAATCCCTTCAGGTTTTGTGACAAATCTGGGCTGAAAAATCTGTGACAATCTGCAACGTATGCAAAGACTCTGACACATACAGGATAAAATATCACTGGCATCAGATATCCTGTCATACAGTATACACATTGTATGTATGTATATACAGATATATGGCAGTGTGTTCACTGTATAACAGAGGATGTCTGCATTAAGGCTATGTGCACACGTTGCGGATTTGACGCTGCGGATCTGCAGCACTTTTCCATGTGTAGTACGGTACCATGTAAACGTATGGAAAACTAAATCCGCAGTGCACATGCTGCGGAAAAAAAACACGCGGAAACATAGCAGTGTTCTTTCCGCAGCTTGTCAATTCTTTGCGCGGATTCCGCAGCGGTTTACACCTGCTCCTCAATAGGAATCCGCAGGTGGAATCTCGCGGGTAATCCGCAGTGCGGTTTACCTGCGGATTTTGCAAAAACAGCGCGGAAAAATCCACACACCAATCCGCAACGTTTGCACATAGCCTTAATCTCTGTACTATAGCAGTATACTATGTGCACAGATATACAATGTTATATACACTGGATTGATCAATCCTGCACCTGACATAGGACATACATAGTATTATATACAGTACTAGATATACAGGACCATATATATAACATGTGATGTCCTGTACCCAGTATTGTGTCTCTGGTCACTCTGTGGTATAGGGACGGATATTTATTACCGCAGACTGAACTTTCCTGGGGATATGGTGATGCTGGCGCCGATGACCTGGCACTGACAGAGCGGCCCGGAAAGTTCAGACTCCGGCAATAAATCTCACTGAAAATCAGCAGAGCGGCTACAGACATAATACATGACTTGGCCCGGACTTATCAGGAGGCGAGAAGCCTCCTGCCACCTCCTCACGGCACAGAGCGCAGACGCTCGTACTCACTGAGCCTCCTGTCTGATCCGTCAACAAGCTCCTTTCCGGCAGGAAGAAGGTGCAGTCTGCTCCCTCTACCTCAGCATAAGAGGGCCCCTGCGCAAGAACAATATATGGGCCCTTTGCAGTCCAATAGTTCATTATAATGCACATTCCCACCTGCTTTTGAGGTAGAAGTGGCCCCCTTACCTCTTAGGACCCTGTATGACTGCACAGGTCGCACCAATGGTATAACTAACCCCCAAACTGAATACAATAGAGTAGCCATTGTGTAATTGAGCATCACCACCAATTACGTAGGATATAACGTTGGGTAAAGTTATGTCTTGTGGTTAATTTGCTAAAGCCTTAACAAACGTATAGACGGAGTCCCTTTAAGTGATAACATCAGCACCACTGACATTGGAATTCTTGTAATTCATGTTTTTTTTCCCTTTGTTAGGATCTGTGTGAGGATTGGTTGGTCCCATCCTTTTTGGGTGGGTGTATATATGGCATTCCTTACAGGTGTCTCAGTAGTGACTTAGTACAGAGTAGAAGACAATGGAGGGGATGCGGTTGGCGTTGTTGCTGTGTTTGGCCGGCCAGGTTCTGCCCAGACCGGTAAGTCAGGATCCACTCGCCTGGGTTTCTTATATATTTCCCTATGACTTTGGAGTGCTACGACTTATACAATGCTTGCACATACCAAATCGTAATACATGGATCCATGCCAAGATTATTTTCTGGAATATCTTCAACTTTATTTAATTCTAAGACCTAATGGTCCCTTTTTTCATCCTCTTACAGATAAATGAACCTCATATTCTAGGTAAGTTCTCCATATTTTTAGAGTATTATTGTCAGCATATAGTGTTATCTCTAACAGATGTCGTAGAGATGAAATTATGTGTACCCTTCCTTAATAAAATTCTACTGAGCCCACCCCTTTGTGATATTGTTAGACGACACACCATGATCTCCAGGATCGCCGTGAAGGAAAATGAGACCCCAAGTAACAAGCAACATAGGGTGGCCTCGTCACAACTGCTTTTCACTCCCAAGATTACTATTTCCAATCAATAGCACTAGAATTCCTGTCCACTTCCTCTGTGAAGAGGATACATGCAAATTAAAATTCCCCGGGGAACATTTCATGGCTTAAATGTCTCCCTCAACCAATCTGGCACTCCTTACTCCATAGACCTTCTGTTATAGGCATCTCACCCGATCAACTGATTCACCTGCTTTGTAATGATGTGAGGACAAACATCGGAAAACACATTTTTAGCTTCTTATCCTGAGTTTATGGCAAAGCACTTTCAAGGGTCGATATTGACTTTTAGGATTGGTACATCCTCTTCGAAGAGGCTATTTACATAACCCTAGGGCAAAGGCATTATTAATGGTTTATTCCCTGGTGGTCTAGGCCAGTGATGGCTTTATTTTTAAATTTTGTTTGATAATCCTTTGGCGATCGGCTATGACCTGTTCAGCTCTTCCCAATGTGACCACTGAATATAACCAACTGAGCTTTGATTTGTAATATGTGGCCAATCCAGATGGTACATTTCTATATACTGTACATCAAGAAATATTCTACAAATATTCCAACAAATCTGTATGGGCTCTTCACATTATCCCGTATTCATAGCAATGGTGCCTTGTCCTCATGTACTTTATCTCTACAGATGACAGCATTTTGGGCACGGATCGCACTGTATTTGAAATCATCCAGGCTGCAAACAAAGGTAAAGATGTCAAAATGACTCCAAAAGTTGGCTTTCTGTATGTCTTGTCAGTTGAGTTCCTTAACCCCTTTACCCCCAAGGGTGGTTTGCATGTTAAGGTACCTTCACACTGAACAACTTAACAACGATATCGCCATCAATCCGTGACGTTGCAGCGTCCTGGCTAGCGATATCGTTGTGTTTGACACGCAGCAGCGATCTGGATCCTGCTGTGACATCGTTGGTCGGAGCAGAAAGGCCAGAACTTTATTTCGTCGCTGGACTTCCTGCAGACATCGCTGAATTGGCGTGTGTGACGCCGATTCAGCAATGTCTTCACTGGTAACCAGGGTAAACATCGGGTTACTGAGCGCAGGGCCGCGCTTAGTAACCCGATGTTTACCCTGGTTACCAGCGTAAACGTAAAAAAAAACAAACACTACATACTTACATTCTGGTGTCTGTCCCCCGGCATTCTGCTTCCCTGTCAGCGCCGGCCGGCCGTAAAGCAGATTACAGCGATGACGTCACCGCTCTGCTTTACAGCCGGCGCTTACACAGTGCAGAGAAGCAGAGCGCCGGGGGACAGACACCGGAATGTAAGTATGTAGTGTTTGTTTTTTTTTACGTTTACGCTGGTAACCAGGGTAAACATCGGGTTACTAAGCGCGGCCCTGCACTTAGTAACCCAATGTTTACCCTGGTTACCAGGGGACTCGGCATCGTTGGTCGCTGGAGAGCTGTCTGTGTGACAGCTCTCCAGCGACCACACAGCGACGCTGCAGCGATCGGCATCGTTGTCTAGATCGCTGCAGCGTCGCTAAATGTGACGGTACCTTTAATGACCGGGCCAATTTTTACAATTCTGACCGCTGTCTCTTTATGAGGTTATAACTCTGGAACGCTTCAACATATCCCGGTGATTTTGACACTGTTTTCTCAGGACATATTGTACTTCATGATAGTGGTAAAATTTATTTGATATGACTTGCGTTTATTTGCGAAAAAAATGGAAATTTGGCCAAAATTTTGAAAATTTAGCAATGTTCCAACTGTGAATTGTCATGCCCTTAAATCACACAGATAAGTCACAAAATACTTAATAAATAAAATTTCCCACATGTCTACTTTACATCAGCACAATTTTGGAATCAAAATTTTTTTTTGTTAGGGAGTTATAAGGGTTAAAAGTTGGGTTCTAATCCCACCTTGGACACCTTCTGCAAGGAGTTTGTATGTTCTCCCCGTGTTTGCGTGGGTTTCCTCCGGGCACTCCGGTCTCCTCCCACATTCCAAAGACATACTGATAGGGAATTTAGATTGTGAGCCCCATCGGGGGACAGTGATAATATGTGCAAACTGTAAAGCGCTGCGGAATATGTTAGCGCTATATAAAAAATAAAGATTATTAAAAGTTGACCAGCAATTTCTCATTTTTACAACACCATTTTTTTCAGGGACCACATCACATTTGAAGTCACTTTGAGGGGTCTATATGATAGAAAATACCCAAAAGTGACACCATTCTAAAAAATGCACCTCTCAAGGTGCTCAAAACCACATTCAAGAAGTTTATTAACCCTTCAGGTGTTTCACAGGAATTTTTGGAATGTTTAAAAAAAAATGAACATTTAACTTTTTTTCACAAAAAATTGACTTTGGATCCAATTTGTTTTATTAAACCAAGGGTAACAGGAGAAAATGGACCCCAAAAGTTGTTGTGCAATTTGTCCTGAGTATGCTGATACCCCATATGTGGGGGTAAACCACTGTTTGGGCTCATGGCAGAGCTCGGTAGGGAAGGAGCGTCGTTTGACATTTCAATGCAAAATTGGCTGGAATTCAAATTGGATGCCATGTTGCGTTTGGAGAGCCCCTGATGTGCCTAAACAGAGGAAACTCCCCACAGTTGACAACATTTTGTAACGTAGACCCCCTAAGGAACTTATCTAGATGTGTGGTGAGCACTTTGAACCCCCAAGTGCTTTACAGAAGTTTATAATGTAGAGCCGTAAAAATAAAAAATCATATTTTTTCACAAAAATGATCTTTACGCCCCCAATTTTTATTTTTCCAAGGGTATCTGGAGAAATTAAACCCCAAAAGCTGTTTTGCAATTTGTCCTGAGTACGATGATACCCCATATGTGGGGGAACCACCGTTTGGTGCATGGCAGGGCTCAGAATGGAAGGAGCGCCGTTTTGGAATGCAGACTTTGATGGAATGGTCTGCGGGCGTCATGTTGTGTTTGCAGAGCCCCTGATGTACCTAACCAGTAGAAACCCCCCACAAGTGACCCAATATTAGAAACTAGACCTCCCAAGGAACTTATCTAGATGTGTTGTGAGAACTTTGAACCCCCAAGTGTTTCACTCAAGTTTTTGTAATGCAAAGCCGTGAAAATAAAAGATATTTTTTTTCCACAAAAATGATTTTGTAGCCCCAATTTTGTATTTTCACAAGGGTAATAGGAGAAATTGGACTACAAAAGCAGAGCTCAGAAGGGAAGGAGCACTGTTTGACTTTTTCAACGCAGAATTGGCTGGAATTGAGATCGGACGCCATGTCGCGTTTGAAGAGCCCTTCATGTGCCTAAACAGTGGAAACCCCCAATTTTACCTCCAACCCTAACCCCAACACAGCCCTAACTATAACCCTAACCACACTCCTAACCCAAACACACCCCTAACCTTAATCCCAACCCTAACCACAACCCTAAGCCCAACACACTCCTAACCCCAACACACCCCTAACCCTAATCCCAACCCTAACCATAACCCTAACCCTAACCACACCCCTAAGCCTAATCCCAACCCTAATCCCAACTGTAAACGTAATCCCAACCCTAAAGGTACCTTCACACTGAACGATATCGCTAGCGATCTCTGACGTTGCAGCGTCCTGGCTAGCGATATCGTTCAGTTTGACAGGCAGCAGCGATCAGGATCCTGCTGTGCCATCGTTGGTCGGTGCAGAAAGTCCAGAACTTTATTTTGTCGCTGGACTCCCTGCAGACATCGCTGAATCGGCATGTGTGACACCGATCCAGCGATGTCTTCACTGGTAACCAGGGTAAACATCGGGTTACTAAGCGCAGGGCCGCGCTTAGTAACCCGATGTTTACCCTGGTTACCAGCGTAAAAGTAAAAAAAAAAAAACACTTCATACTTACATTCCGCTGTCTGTCCCCCAGCGCTGTGCTTCTCTGCACTGTGTAAGTGCCGGCCGGAAAGCAGAGCACAGCGGTGACGTCACCGCTGTGCTTTCTGGCCGGCGCTCACAGTCAGTGCAGGAAAGCTCAGCGCCGGGGGACAGACACCGGAATGTAAGTATGTAGTGTTTGTTTGTTTTTTACTTTCACGCTGGTATCCAGGGTAAACATCGGGTTACTAAGCGCGGCCCTGCGCTTAGTAACCCGATGTTTACCCTGGTTACCAGGTGACCGGCATCGTTGGTCGCTGGAGAGCTGTCTGTGTGACAGCTCTCCAGCAACCAAACAGCGACGCTGCAGCGATCGGGATCGTTGTCTGGATCGCTGCAGCGTCGCTAAATGTGACGGTACCTTTACCCTAATCCAAACCCTAACTTTAGCCCCAACCCTAACTCTACTTTAGTCCTAACCCTAACTGTATTGGGAAAATGGAAATAAATACATTTTTTAATTTTATTATTTTTCCCTAACTAACTAAGGGGCTGATAAAGGGAGGTTAGATTTAGTTTTATAGCGGGTTATTTAGCGGGTTTTTATGTTTGGCAGCTGTCACAAGCTAAAAGACGCTTTTTATTGCAAAAAATAGTTTTTTGCGTCACCACATTTTGAGAGCTATAATTTTTCCATATTTTGGCCCACAGAGTCACGTGAGGTCTTGTTTTTTGCGGGATGAGTTGATGTTTTTATTGGTACCATTTTTGGGCACATGACATTTTTTAATCGCTTTTTATTATGATTTTTGGGAGGCAGAATGAACAAAAACCAGCAATTCATGAATTTCTTTTGGGGGGTCTTTATACCGTTCAGCGTGTGGTAATATTGATAAGGCAGTTTTATTTTTCGGGTCAGGACGATTACAGCGATACCTCATTTATATCTTTTTTCATGTTTTGGCGCTTTTATACAATAAAAACTGTTTTATATAAAAAATAATTATTATTGCATCGCTTTAATCTGAGAGCTATAACTTTTTTATTTTTTCGCTGATGACGCTGTATGGTGGCTCTTGCGGGACAAGATGACGTTTTCAGCGGTACCATGGTTATTTATATCCGTCTTTTTGATCGCGTGTTATTCCACTCTTTGTTCGACAGTATGATGATAAAGCGTTGTTTTTTTGCCTTGTTTTTTTTATGGGGTTCACTAAAGGGGTTAACTAGTGGGACCGTTTTATAGGTCGGGTCTTTACAGACGCGGCGATACTAAATATGTGTACTTTTATTTGTTTTTTATTTACATAAAGAAATATATTTATTGGAAAAATATTTTTATTTATTTAGGAATTTAAAAAATATATATTTTTACACATGCTAATATTTTTTTTTACTTTGTTACATAGTCCCAGGATGGGACATCACTATATAACGTCAGATTGCTGATCTAAGGGTACCGTCACACAGTGGCATTTTGATCGCTACGACGGCACGATCCGTGACGCTCCAGCATCGTAACAATATCGCTCCAGCGTCGTAGACTGCTGTCACACTTTGCAATGTACGATGCTGGAGCGATAATTTCATGACGTATGTGCGATGTAGAAGCTGTTGGTTACTATGCGCACATCGTATACAATATCGTGCATACCTTTGTTACACCATGCGATCATGCCGCCACAGCGGGACACTAGACGACGAAAGAAAGTTTCAAACGATCTGCTACGTGTGCCGGTACCCTTACACTTTGCACTGCACTGTATCAGATCAGCGATCTGATAGGCAGTGAAGGAGGCATGCCGCTGCCTGCTTTCAGCAGGCACTGAGAAGCCACCTCCTTGAAGGACCCCGCGGCCATCTTGAAGTTGGAGGTCTGAAAGGAGAACCTCAGGACAATGCGATCACATTGCGTTGTTAAGAGGGAAGCATGCAGGGAGCCCCCTCCCTGCACGATGCTTCTCTATGCCACCGGAACACTGCGATCTTGTTTGTTCGCAGTATTTCGGGGGTTAAAGTGCAGGGAGCCATCCGTGACCGCTCCTGGCACTTAGTGCCGGGTGTCAGCTGTGAGAATCAGCTGACACCAGGCCCTGATCGGCCGCACACCACCTGTGTGCGCGGCCGATCGGCTTCGACATACTATCCCATCCATGGTCAGACAGGCCCAGCCCACATGGACGGGATAGTACGTCGGATGTCAGAAAGGGGTTATATATGTAACTAGACCTTGGTAGACTGATAGACTACATGGAGGATAATATATTGCACAGTATTAAAGTAGGATTCTAATCAAGTCATCCTCTTTTTCAGAAGCCCCACAATTTGAGGGGAACTGTGGCTGATCATGGATTTCCCCTGCAGCACCTACTGCAGGTGAAATGAAGTATCACACAATAGCACATCAAATACATGGATAGACTGGCTCTGAAAGAGTGACATAATCTTTGTAAATTCTAGGGTCGTACATTCAGCACAAGGAGTCAGGTTAAAATCCAAAAACTTCATATAACACATATTTTAAAAATACAATTGTCAGTAGCACCAAGGCCAACACATTTAGAACAATGCTCTTCTTAGTCATGGCTGTAGCGCTATGACCGGCGCCCCAGCATGGTGTCCCCTTCCCACTTCATGCAGAGACACATGCATCCTCACCACCCTGGCCCCATGGCATGGTTCCATGGCTTACTCCTGCTTCCTGCTGTGGTGCACTTGTGAAGGAAGGACAGGGCCGTAGTCATGGCTGAGGCTAATGGCTCTTGCGTGCCCTGGTCTCCCTTCACATAAAAACAAGGTTCTTTAATGAGGGTACTTGCCTCTCTGTTATCTGTACCTTCCAGAACCCTTCCCAGCTGTTGCAGGCTCTGTTCACACGAATTCCCACAAATTGAGACACAGTCCAGCTTTAACTTCAAACATATAACTTTACTTGTCATTGTTCACACATCCTTCTCAGTTAGGGTACCTTCACACTGAGCGAGTTTGTAACGATACCGATCCGTGACGTTGCAGCGTCCTGGATAGCGATATCGTTGTGTTTGACACGCAGCAGCGATCAGGATCCTGCTGTGACATCGTTGGTCGGAGCAGAAAGGCCAGAACTTTATTTCGTCGCTGGATCTCCC
Source organism: Ranitomeya imitator (assembly GCF_032444005.1). NCBI lineage: Eukaryota > Metazoa > Chordata > Amphibia > Anura > Dendrobatidae > Ranitomeya > Ranitomeya imitator. The sequence goes on from NC_091286.1 coordinate 651,981,561, forward strand.
GGTGACATCGCTGAATCGGCGTGTGTGACGCCGATTCAGCGATGTCTTCACTGGTAACCAGGGTAAACATCGGGTTACTAAGCGCAGGGCCGCGCTTAGTAACCCGATATTTACCCTGGTTACCAGTGTAAATGTAAAAAAAAACAAACACTACATACTTATATTCCGGTGTCTGTCGCGTCCCCCGGCGTTCTGCTTCCCTGCACTGTGTCAGCGCCGGCTGGCCGTAAAGCAGAGCACAGCGGTGACGTCACCGCTCTCCTTTACGGCCGGCGCTTACACAGTGCAGGGAAGCAGAGCACCGGGGGACACGACAGACACCGGAATGTAAGTATGTAGTGTTTGCTTTTTTTTACATTTACACTGGTAACCAGGGTAAACATCGGGTTACTAAGCGCGGCCCTGCGCTTAGTAACCCGATGTTTACCCTGGTTACCAGGGGACTTCGGGCATCGTTGGTCGCTGGAGAGCTGTCTGTGTGACAGCTCTCCAGCGACCACACAGCGACGCTGCAGCGATCGGCATCGTTGTCTAGATCGCTGCAGCGTCGCTAAATGTGACGGTACCTTTACAGTTATAGCAGCGGGTACGAAAAATTCCACATTGCTCACTTTCCCTGTTTCTTCTCTTTCGGCCTCGAGTACTTTCCCGGGTCGTACTGCTTCTGGCGGTAACTTACCATTCTCCCTGTTTACACTCACTCTGGGGGTGTTTCAGGGCTCCTTCACCCACGGGGACGCAGAACAGTCCCATAATCCTTACTGATGCAATGAGCACAACTTAATAAATGGTTTTTTTTGTAGCAAACTCAGTGTTCAACCGTCCTCATCCCGTACTCCTTTATTCCTCTGGGGACTCCACGCCCATGTTCGGGCCGACGACTCTGCAGCCGCAGATGCCGTGGGTTGCCAGGATGTGGCAGTAGCAATGTGGGGCTGAGAGGTAGGCAAGTCATAGGGCACCGACCGTTCTAGGTCCTGGCTCGCATACAGATTCATTTCCCCCTCTGTACATAAGGTAGCTGCCACCACAAAATAGCCCCTGGAGCAGTCCTCTTTGTAGAAGGAGACCCAGTCCCCTTCATCCACGGGTCTTCCAAACTTTATAGAGGCGGCATTAACGTAAATCTTATCATTAGTTTCCCACTCACGAATAAAGTCGTATCCTCTTTCTGTGTTAGTGTACAAAAGCTGGCCATAAGTCCAGCGTCCAGCCATTGCGCCCCCTCCTGTTCAGCGCAGCTCCGCCCAAATCTCCTTCTCCCTCTGCTTCTTTTTCTCGATAACTCCTGAGATCCAGGTGGACTGCCTGGGGAATGGAAATGGGCCCTCCACTGACTGGTGAAAACCGGAGGCACCCAGGGATGCCCCAACATTGACCGCAGATCTGGCCTCCTGAGCATGTTGGCCGTGAGACAAATCTAGGGGACCCGGGTCACTGCACAGATACTCACTCCCTGGGATACCAGACTGGGAACCCGACTGGCCTTCTGAGGTGAGGGAACAGGGTGGGGACCATCCCTCCGGTGTCAAAGGCTGGGGTGTACTCACCACCCCTGGTCTCAACAGCCCATCCATGTCCATCCCGCGAATGTGTGATTTTTCTGCGGCGACTGCGCAGTCTGGTTCCTGAGGATGTAGTCCCAGCTCGGCCTTCACTTCTGGCACATGTGCCTCCAGGGCAGTCGGTGTTTCCTGTTCGCCGGCCTCCAGCTGTCGATGATGTCGTTCCACCTTTTGGCGATGCTCCGGCTCCTGTTGACAGTGTTCTGGCTTAAGGTAAAGTGGGTCCAGCTCCTGAAGAGGATGTTCCATCTCTTGGCGACATTCTGGCTCTGGCAGCCGACGGTCCTGCTCCTGTCGAAGCTCTGGAAAACGGTCAGCCCAGAACTCGTCCGCTACTCCTTTCTGTCATCCGGGTCGGGTCCTTTCCTCTTCCTGCCACCACTTTAGCTCCATGCGGCCTACGCCTTTGCATTGATGAGTGCAAGAGTGGTCCATCGCTGCCGGTGCCGTGTCTCGAAATGACACCGTGCAGCAGTACGCAGGGTTTTCTTGTGGTTCCCGCCCGTTCCAAGAAGGTGGAGTCAAGCCCGGCCATTCCACCCATTTCCTAGCAATCTTTCCCAGGGGCAGATTCCATGATTATGCCACAGTCTTTGCCAGAAAGTTTCTCGCACCATTTCTCCATCAGGATGCCCACGAAGGGTGGGATCAGAGCTGTTGTCGTCCATTTGCGCGCCATCCTCTGCCATTTACAAAGCCGCCATTTTGGCCACCACAGTATCATTCACATTCAAAGTTTTAGTCAAGTCCAGCATTTGAAGCACATCCACATTCTCTTCACTCTTTCTTTCCACTTCAGCAATATCTTTCGCGGTGTTTCCCCATGGCACGGTTGCGGCATCCTGCCGAATACGCCAAGTGTAAGGGAAGGATAGAGCCATAGTCCTGGATGATGCTAATGGCTCTTTCGCGCCCTGGTCTCCCTTCACATAAAAACAAAGTTCTTTAATGAGGGTACTTGCCTCTCTGTTATCTGTACCTTCCGGAACCCTTCCCAGCTGTTGCAGGCTCTGTTCACACGAATTTCCACAAATTGAGACACAGTCCAGCTTTAACTTCAAACATATAACTTTACTTGTCATTGTTCGCACATCCTTCTAAGTTACAGTTATACCAGCGGGTACAAAACATTCCACATTGCTCACTTTCCCTGCTTCTTCTCTTTCGGCCTCGAGTACTTTCCCGGGTCGTACTGCTTCTTGCGGTAATGCAGCATTCTCTTCTGTTCACACTCACTATGCCTGGGAGTTCCCTCAGTTGTTTCGCAACGGATCTGAAGTTGCCACATTATGGAGCCACCTGCATCCCCATACTGTTCTGGCCCTGCTTCCATGTGCCAATTCTTTACTACTGCCAGTCTGCTGCACTGCTATATTTCTAGCCGGTGTTCCCTTGATAGCTGGGCACTGCACTTCAAAGTTGCGCAGCTGCTGTGTAGCATGGGCTCTGGCGCTGACCAAACTGCCTGGGCACCCTGGCCCCAACTAAAGCTCACTAGGAAGCTGTTCCTATCTTACCCCAGCTAGCTCCTCCTACAATTGACTATATGCACTGTCTATACATTAAGATTTCATGTACCCCATCTAGTGACTGATTCCGGTACTAGACTTTCCCTACATAACCATTCTAAACTGACAGCACATATATATACGGTTATACATTAAGGAAGGAAGCGGGGTATTACAGTCCCGGTACACCCCTTACACACTCTGCAACTCCAGGTGGAGCGTCTAGTATGTGCTCGCTCCCCTGCTCTTAAAAAGGCAGCACGTGCATATTGCTAAATGCCCTCAGCCTGTTTCTGGGAGGCATTTAGCATAGTGTGTACAGCTGCTGGATGGCTTTCAGCCAATTTCTGGGAGTCATCCTGTATAAAAGACCTCCTCTCCCTTAAGTAGTCAACCAAGCAACAAGTTTGGCTAGCGTGGTGTTCTACCAGTGCAGTCGTGAGGTCCCCTGGTCCTGATGCATCCAGCGTCCTGAACCCAAATTCCTGGTCCCAGTGCGGCCAGTATCCTGTACCCGAATCCCTTGTTCCGGTGCGGCCAGTATTCTGAACTCGAATCCCTTGTCCTAGTGTGGCCAAAATCCTGAACCCGAAACCCTGGTCCCAGTGGGACCAGCGTCCTGAACCTGAATCCCTGGTCCCAGTGGAGCCAGAGTCCTGAAGCCGAATTCCGTGTCCTGGTACGGCCAATGTCCTAAACCTGCATCACTGGTCCTAGTGCAGCGAGAGGTGAACATTGTCCCCTGGTCCCAGTGCGGCCAGTGTCTGAATATTGTCCCCCGGTCTATGTACAGCTAGTCCCTGATTCAGTATCCTAGACCACTGTGTCTGAATATAGCCCTAGTGTGTGTCAGCAAACCTGACCCCTGGGTCAGCAGCTGCAGTACTGGGATCTGCCCAGGAGTGGTACCTTACAGCCACCTGTAGCCCCGACTGTCTCCACCATCAGGAGTGCCAGCGAACACTAGGTAGCCACTTAGCTATGCCCCTTCCTGGGCAGGCCCGGTCCTGGGGTACAGTGGGTCCACAAATCCACTTGCACCGCTACTGGGCATAACAATGGCTACTGCCTGTGTGACACAAGCAATATTTTTAATCAATTGTGAACCGGTTTGTGTTTTTGCTGTAGGACACCTCTATCTTTATCTTTTTGCTTTACAACAATTGGAAAACAATCATGATCAAGCTTCCCAGGGCCATTTTCCATTTTTTTGTTTTCATTTTCTCCTCCCCTTCTTCCAAGAGTTATAACTTTTTTATGTTTCTGTCAATTTGGTCCTTTGAGGGCATGTTTTTGCGGGACAAGTTGTACTTTTGATTGGCAGCATTGATTTTTCACATCGTGTACTGGAAAACGGGAAACAAATTCTAAGTGCGGTGAAATCGCAAAAAAAAGTGCCATTCCACAATTTTTTAAAATTTATTATGTTCACTATATGGTAAAACTGACCTGGCAATATGATTCTCCAGATCAGTACGAGTACGCAGACACCAAACATGCATAATTTAATTTTTATTTAAGTGGCGAAAACAAACATCTGAAATTTGTACAAATAAAAGTTTTTGTTTTTGTCGTCATTTTTCAAGACTGTAACATTTTCAATTTGCGGGAGATGTAGCTGGGTGATGGCTTATTTTTTGTGCCCTGAGCTGACACTTTTATTGATCCCAATTTGGGGCAGATAGGATGTTTTGATTGCCTCTTGTTGCCATTTTGCGATAAAAAAACGTAAATCTTTTAGGTTTTTTTCTCGTTACGCTGTTTATTGATCGGAATAATTTATTTTACATTTTGATAGATCGGAAATTTCTGAAAGCAGTGATACAAAATATGTGTATTTTTTATTGTTTTATTTTCAACAGTGCAAAATGGGGGTGATTGGAACTTGTGTTTTATTTTTTTTTTTTCATATTTTTTAACCCCTTCCCGACCCATGACGCCACGTAGGCGTCATGAAAGTCGGTGCCATTCCGACCCATGACGCCTATGCGGCGTCATGGAAAGATCGCGTCCCTGCAGATCGGGTGAAAGGGTTAACTCCCATTTCACCCGATCTGCAGGGACAGGGGGAGTGCTAGTTTAGCCCAGGGGGGGTGGCTTCACCCCCTCGTGGCTACGATCGCTCTGATTGGCTGTTGAAAGTGAAACTGCCAATCAGAGCGATTTGTAATATTTCACCCATTATAACGGGTGAAATATTACAATCCAGCCATGGCCGATGCTGAAATATCATCGGCCATGGCTGGAAATACTAGTGTGCCCCCACCCCACCCCACCGATCGCCCCCCCAGCCCTCCGATCTGGCCGGTACACTGCTCCGGCTCCCCTCCGTCCAGTGCTCCGCTCCCCCCCGTGCTCTTGTCCGCTCCCCCCGTGCTCCAATCACCCCCCCGTGCTCCAATCACCCCCCCCTGCACTCCGATCCACACCCCCCGGTGCTCTGTTCCACCCCCCCGTGCTCCATTCCAGCCCCCCCGTGCTCCGTTCCACGCCCCCCGTGCTCCGTTCCACCCCTCCCGCACTCCGATTCCCCCCCCCATGCTCCGATCCCCCCCCCGTGGTCCCCCCCCACCCCATCATACTTACCGATCCAGCCGGGGTCCCGTCCGTCTTCTCCCTGGGCGCCGCCATCTTCCAAAATGGCGGGCGCATGCGCAGTGCGCCCGCCGAATCTGCCGGCCGGCAGATTCGTTCCAAAGTGCATTTTGATCACTGAGATAGATTATATCTCAGTGATCAAAATAAAAAAAATAATAAATGACCCCCCCCCCTTTGTCAACCCCATAGGTAGGGACAATAAAAAAATAAAGAATTTTTTTTTTTTCCACTAATGTTAGAATAGGGTTAGGGTTAGGGTTAGGGGTAGGGTTAGGGCTAGGGGTAGGGGTAGGGGTAGGGTTAGTGGTAGGGTTAGGGCTAGGGGTAGGGTTAGGGCTAGGGGTAGGGTTAGGGTTAGGGCTAGGGTTAGGGTTTCGGTATGTGCACACGTATTCTGGTCCTCTGCGGATTTTTCCGCTGCGGATTTGATAAATCCGCAGTGCTAAACCGCTGCGGATTTATGGCGGATTTACCGCGGTTTTTCTGCGCATTTCACTGCGGTTTTACAACTGCGATTTTCTATTTGAGCAGTTGTAAAACCGCTGCGGAATCCGCACAAAGAAGTGACATGCTGCGGAATGTAAACCGCTGCGTTTCCGTGCAGTTTTTCCGCAGCATGGGCACAGCGATTTTTGTTTCCCGTAGGTTTACATTGAACTGTAAACTCATGGGAAACTGCTGCGGATCCGCAGCGTTTTCCGCAGCGTGTGCACATACCTTTAGAATTAGGCTATGTGCACACGGTGCGGATTTGGCTGCGGATTCGCAGCAGTGTTCCATCAGGTTTACAGTACCATGTAAACATATGAAAAACCAAATCCGCTGTGCCCATGGTGCGGAAAATACCGCGCGGAAACGCTGCGTTGTATTTTCCGCAGCATGTCAATTCTTTGTGCGGATTCCGCAGCGTTTTACACCTGTTCCTCAATAGGAATCCGCAGGTGAAATCCGCACAAAAAACACTGGAAATCCGCGGAAAATCCGCAGGTAAAACGCAGTGCCTTTTACCCGCGGATTTTTCAAAAATGGTGCGAAAATATCTCACACGAATCCGCAACGTGGGCACATAGCCTTAGGGTTAGGGTTGGAATTAGGGTTGTGGTTATGGTTAGGGGTGTGTTGGGGTTAGGGTTGTGGTTAGGGGTGTGTTGCGGTTAGGGTTGTGTTTAGGGTTATGGCTACAGTTGGGATTAGGGTTAGGGGTGTGTTGGGGTTAGTGTTGGAGGTAGAATTGAGGGGTTACCACTGTTTAGGCACATCAGGGGTCTCCAAACGCAACATGGCGCCACCATTGATTCCAGCCAATCTCGTATTCAAAAAGTCAAATGGTGCTCCCTCACTTCCGAGCCCTGACGTGTGCCCAAACAGTGGTTTACCCCCACATATGGGGTACCAGCATACTCAGGACAAACTGCGCAAGAATTACTGGGGTCCAATTTCTCCTGTTACCCTTGTGAATCAAAAAAAATGCTTGCTAAAACATAATTTTTGAGGAAAGAAAAATGATTTTTTATTTTCACGGCTCTGCGTTGTAAACGTCTGTGAAGCACTTGGGGGTTCAAAGTGCTCACCACATATCTAGATAAGTTCCTTGGGGGGTCTAATTTCTAAAATGGGGTCACTTGTGGGGGTTTCTACTGTTTAGGCACACCAGGGGCTCTGCAAACGCAACGTGACACCCGCAGACCATTCCATCAAAGTCTGCATTTCAAAAGTCACTACTTCCCTTCTGAGCCCAGACGTGTGCCCAAACAGTGGTTTACCCCCACTCATGGGGTATCAGCGTACTCAGGAGAAACTGGACAACAACTTTTGGGGTCCAATTTCTCCTGTAACCCTTGGGAAAATAAAAAATTCTGGGCTAAATAATTATTTTTGAGGAAAGAAAACGTATTTATTATTTTCACGGCTCTGCATTATAAACTTCTATGAAGCACTTGGGGGTTCAAAGTGCTCACCAAACATCTAGATAAGTTCCTTTCGGGGTCTAGTTTCCAAAATGGGGTCACTTGTGGGGGGTTTCTACTGTTTAGGCACATCAGGGGCTCTGCAAACGCAACGTGACGCCCGCAGAGCATTCCATCAAAGTCTACATTTCAAAACGTCACTACTTCAATTCCAAGCCCCGGCATGTGCCCAAACAGTAGTTTACCCCCACATATGGGGTATCACCGTACTCAGGAGAAACTGGACAACAAATATTGGGGTCAAATTTCTCCTGTTACCCTTGGGAAAATTAAAAAATTCTGGGCTAAATAATTATTTTTGAGGAAAGAAAACGTATTTATTATTTTCACGGCTCTGCATTATAAACTTCTATGAAGCGCTTGGGGGTTCAAAGTGCTCACCACACATCTAGATAAGTTCCTTTCGGGGTCTAGTTTTCAAAATGCGGTCACTTGTGGGGGGTTTCTACTGTTAAGCCACATCAGGGGCTCTGCAAACGCAACGTGACGCCCACAGAGCATTCCATCAAAGTCTGCATTTCAAAACGTCACTACTTCACTTCCGAGCCCCGGCATGTGCCCAAACAGTGATTTACCCCCACATATGGGGTATCATCGTACTTAGGAGAAACTGGACAACAACTTTTGGGGTCAAATTTCTCCTGTTACCCTTGGGAAAATAAAAAATTGCAGGCTAAAAGATCATTTTTGAGAAAATAATTTTTTTTTTTTTTCATGGCTCTGCGTTATAAACTTCTGTGAAGCACTTGGGGGTTCAAAGTCCTCACCACACATCTAGATTAGTTCCTTTGGGGGTCTAGTTTCCAAAATGGTGTCAATTCTGGGGGATCTCCAATGTTTAGGCACACAGGGGCTCTCCAAACGTGACATGGTGTCCGCTAATGATTGGAGCTAATTTTCCATTTAAAAAGCCAAATGGCGTGCCATCCCTTCCGAGCCCTGCCGTGCGCCCAAACAGTGGTTTACCCCCACATATTGGGTATCTGCGTACTCAGGACAAACAGGACAACAATATTTGGGGTCCAATTTCTCCTATTATCCTTGGCAAAATAGGAAATTCCAGGCTAAAAAATCATTTTTGAGGAAAGAAAAATTATTTTTTATTTTCATGGCTCTGCGTTATAAACTTCTGTGAAGCACCTGGGGGTTTAAAGTGCTCAATATGCATCTAGATAAGTTCCTTGGGGGGTCTAGTTTCCAAAATGGGGTCACTTGTGGGGGAGCTCCAATGTTTAGGCACACAGGGGCTCTCCAAACGCGACATGGTGTCCGCTAACAATTGGAGCTAATTTTCCATTCAAAAAGTCAAATGGCGCGCCTTCCCTTCCGAGCCCTGCCGAGTGCCCAAACAGTGGTTTACCCCCACATATGAGGTATCGACATACTCGGGAGAAATTGCCCAACAAATTTTATGATCCATTTTACCCTACAGCCCATGTGAAAATGAAAAAATTGAGGCGAAAAGAATTTTTTTGTGAAAAAAAAGTACTTTTTCATTTTTACAGATCAATTTGTGAAGCACCTGAGGGTTTAAAGTGCTCACTAGGCATCTAAATAAGTTCCTTGGGGGGTCTAGTTTCCAAAATGGGGTCACTTGTGGGGGAGCGCCAATGTTTAGGCACACAGGGGCTCTCCAAACGCGACATGGTGTCCGCTAACGATGGAAATAATTTTTCATTCAAAAAGTCAAATGGCGCTCCTTCCCTTCCGAGCCTTACCATGTGCCCAAACAGTGGTTTACCTCCACATGTGAGGTATTGGTGTACTCAGGAGAAATTGCCCAACACATTTTAGGATCCATTTTATCCTGTTGCCCATGTGAAAATGAAAAAATTGAGGCTAAAAGAATTTTTTTGTGAAAAAAAAGTACTTTTTCATTTTTACGGATCAATTTGTGAAGCACCTGGGGGTTCAAAGTGCTCACTATGCATCTAGATAAGTTCCTTGGGGCGTCTAGTTTCCAAAATGGGGTCACTTGTGGGGGAGCTCCAATTTTTAGGCACACGGGGGCTCTCCAAACGTGACATGGTGTCCGCTAAAGAGTGGAGCCAATTTTTGATTCAAAAAGTCAAATGGCGCTCCTTCCCTTCCAAGCCCTGCCGTGCGCCCAAACAGTGGTTTACCCCCACATATGAGGTATCAGCGTACTCAGGACAAATTGGACAACAACTTTCGTGGTTCAGTTTCTCCTTTTACCATTGGGAAAATAAAAAAATTGTTGCTAAAAGATAATTTTTGTGACTAAAAAGTGAAATGTTCATTTTTTCCTTCCATGTTGCTTCTGCTGCTGTGAAGCACCTGAAGGGTTAATAAACTTCTTGAATGTGGTTTTGAGTACCTTGAGGGGTGCAGTTTTTAGAATGGTGTCACTTTTGGGTATTTTCAGCCATATAGACCCCTCAAACTGACTTCAAATGTGAGGTGGTCCCTAAAAAAAATGGTTTTGTAAATTTCGTTGTAAAAATGAGAAATCGCTGGTCAAATTTTAACCCTTATAACTTCCTAACAAAAAAAAATTTTGTTTCCAAAATTGTGCTGATGTAAAGTAAACATGTGGGAAATGTTATTTATTAACTATTTTGTGTCACATATCTCTCTGGTTTAACAGAATAAAAATTCAAAATGTGAAAATTGCGAAATTTTCAAAATTTTCGCCAAATTTCCGTTTTTATCACAAATAAACGCAGAATTTATTGACCTAAATTTACCACTAACATGAAGCCCAATATGTCACGAAAAAACAATCTCAGAACCGCTAGGATCCGTTGAAGCGTTCCTGAGTTATTACCTCATAAAGGGACACTGGTCAGAATTGCAAAAAACGGCAAGGTCTTTAAGGTCAAAATAGGCTGGGTCATGAAGGGGTTAAAACTTTTTTTTTTCACTTTTTACTATATGTAATAGTCCCCATTAAGGTACTTGAAGCTGCAATAATCCAATCGCCTGTGTTGTACATAGCAGGGCTTTACCACGGCAATGTATAGCAAAAATCACGATCCCATATGAAAGCCGGACAGGAGCTGGCATTCACAGGGGTATCATAATGACAGGCATGGGGGTCTTGGGTATCATAATAACAGGTATGGGGGTCTTCTGCAGACCCCCGGCTGTCATGACAACCCATAGGAGCATTGCGATCATGTCTCAGGCCCCCTGATTGAAGCGTAAAATGACGCATGCTCCGCCGGCGCTTGTTAAATCCTGCTGTCAGAGATTGACAGTAGGATTTAAAAGATTGACAGCCCTGGGAGGAGCTCCACTCCACCCGCGGCTGTTAAAGGCACATGATAGCTGATTAAATCAACCATCATATGCTGGGAAAGATGCGAGCTCAGCAATGGAGCGTGCATGAAAGTACACTACATATGACGTAGATTATATGTCATGAGGTTAAAAGCGCTGGTTTCATGATTATCTTGCCATCTAAATCACTCAATTAATGCTCTTCATCGGGTGAAATTATCTTTTGTGCATCCTATGTAAACAGAATTTGTGCTGCTGAGAACTATGCCAGCCTGTGCACACCGAGCGATCAAGCATAGATTGCTCAGAGCACATTAATTCCTTTAGGGTATGAGCACACGTTGCGGATTCTCTGCGGATCCGCAGCGTTTTTTGCGGTGCAGAAACGCTGCAGATCCGCAATTGATTTACAGTACAATGTGAATCAATCAGAAAAAAAAAATGCTGTGCACACTTTGCGGAAAATCCGCTGCAGAAACGCTGCGGTTTAAAAGAAGTAGCATGTCACTTCTTTTTTGTGAATCTGCAGCGTTTTTGTACCCACTCCATTATAGAGAACCGCAGGGGTAAAAAACGCAGCAAATCCGCAAGAAAAGTGCAGCACAAAAAACGCTGCGGAGCTGCACAAAAAATGTGACAAATCCGCAGGTGCGTTTTCTGTCAGGAGAGGCAAAATCCGCACCAGAAATTCCTAAGCCTAATCCGCAACGTGTGCACATAGCCTTAGGCTACTTTCACACTTGCGTTGTGCACTGCACATCGCTATGCGACGTTGCGGCGCACCGACACAAGCAGTGAAAGCGCCGCACAACGGGGGCAGCGGATGCTGTTTTTCCACACATCTGCTGCCCCATTGTGAGGTGCGGGGAAGCGGGGGCGGAGTTCCGGCCGCGCATGCGCAGTCAGAAATGGCGGGCACAGCGCAGTAAAAAACGTTACATGTAACGTTTTTTGCTGCCGGCGGTTCGCCACAACACGACGGTTGCGACGTGTGTCAATGCGTCCCAATGCATCGCTAATGCATCGCTAATGTTTTTTCCCCTAAACGACGCATTGCGACGTATTGAAAACGACGCTAGTGTGAAAGTAGCCTAAGTGAAACAAGAAAAGAACACAGTGCGGCACTCACCCTGTTTGAAGCTGTGATATCGTGCTCTTTATTTAGTGTTGTCCACACTCCACCTCCGCACCCTCCTGCTGACCTGATGTCCTTACGGATGTTTTAAATATTTTTCTACAATAAAGAGCACGATATCACAGCTTCAAACAGGGTGAGTGGCGCACTGTGTTCTTTTCTTGTTTCATTTAATATACTGTGGATTGCTTATCAGTGCAGAGCACCGTATACCCAGAGCGGTCGTACCACCTGTGTGTTTTTCGGATATCCTTCAATGAGTCAAAGGTCCATACTGATTTGTGCTTCTCTAGTGCCGTCCACTGTTCATTCTATGTCTTGGTTGAAAGTAGCCTAAGTCACCCTGTGTAAACAGGTATTCAAATAGCACCGATCGTCAAATGTATTGTGCTGCCAGTCGTTCCATGTAAATAAGTCTTAAAACTCTGTTGAACATTGATGGCACAATCCAATACAGGGAAAAAAAGGCTGGTAACCCAGGGTCGATAATGCTACTATAATGCTGTAGATAAACCCCCGGTCCGACCTTAAAGATAATAACAATAAGTTTTATTATACTCACCAGCAGGGTGGTCTGGTCTGATGGGTGTCGCAGGTCTGGGTCCGGCACCTCCCATCTTCTTATGATCGCTGCCCTCCTGCTTGCTTCATGGCTCCCCGACATCGCGCTCCAGCGCAGGTATACTTATCTACCCTGTTGAGGGCAGACAAAAAGTACTGCAGTACGCAGGTGCCGGGCCTCTCTGACCTTTCCCGGCGCCTGCGCACTGCAGTACTTTGCTCTAAATAAATGCTTTAACCTGGAACAAATATAACATCAATCAAAAGTCTTTGAAGGCACGTACAGTGGGTACGTAAAGTATTCATACCCCTTTAAATTTTTTGCTCTTTGTTTCATTGCAGCCATTTGTTAAATTCAAATAAGTTCATTTTTTCACATTAATGTACACTCTGCACCCCATCTCGACTGAACAAAAACAGAAATGTAGACATCTTTTTGCAAATTTATTAAAAAGAAAAACTGAAATATCACATGGTCATAATTATTCAAACTAGTGATGAGCGAGTGTACTCGTTGCTTGGATTTTACTGAGCATGCTCTGGTGGTCTCCGGGTATTTTGGCGTGCTTGGAGATTTAGTTTTTGTTGCGGCTGCCAGACAGCCTGAATACATGCGGTGGTTGCCTGGTAATTCCCACATGTATTCAGCCTGTGAAGCAGTCGCAAATCATGCAGCTGAGGCGACGAAAATTAAATCTCTGACCATGCCAAAATATTCGGAGACCACCCGAGCATGCTCGGGAAAACCCGAGCAACGAGTATACTCGTTCATCACTAATTCAAACCCTTTGCTCAGTATTGAGTAGAAGCACCTTTTGAGCTAGCACAGCCATGAGTCTTCTTGGGAATGATGCAACAAGTTTTTCACCCCTGGATTTGGGGATCCTCTGCCATTCTTCCTTGCAGATCCTCTCCAGTTTCATCAGGCTGGATGGTGAACGTTGGTGGACGGCCAATTTCAGGTCTCTCCAGAGATGTTCAATTGGGTTTAGGTCAGGGCTCTGGTTGGGCCAGTCAAGAATGGTCACAGAATTGTTCTGAAGCCACTCCTTTGTTATTTTAGCTGTGTGCTTAGGGTCATTATGTTGTTGGAAGGTGATCCTTCAGCCAAGTCTGAGGTCCAGAGCACTCTAGAAGAGGATTTCATCCAGGATATCTCTGTACTTGGCCGCATTCATGTTTCCTTCAATAGCAACCAGTCGTCCTGTCCCATCAAATTAAAAACACCCCCATAGCATGATGCTGCCACCACCGTGTTTCACTGTTGGGATTGTATTGGGCAGGTGATAATCAGTGCCTGGTTTTCTCCACACATACCGCTTAGAATTATCACCAAAAAGGTCTATCTTCATCTCATCAGACCAGAGAATCTTATTTCTTATAGTCTGGAAGTCCTTCATGTATTTTTTTTAGCAAACTCTATGCGGGCTTTCATATGTCTTGCACTGAGGAGAGACTTCCATCGGGCCACTCTGCTATAAAGGCCTTTGTGGAACTTTCTTCCATCTCCCTACTGCATCTCTGAAGCTCAGCAACAGTGATCTTGGGGTATTTCCTTACCTCTCTCACCAAGGCTTTTCTCCCACGATTGCTCAGTTAGTCTTCCATTTAAGGATTATGGAGGCCACTGTGCTCTTAGGAACCTTGAGTACTGCAGAAATTCTGTTGTAACCTTGGCCAGATCTGTGCCTTGCCACAATTCTGTCTCTGAGCTCCTTGACCACTTCCTTTGACTTCATAATTCTCATTTGGTCTGACATGCACTGTGAGCTGTGAGGTGTTATATAGACAGGTGTGCGCCTTTCTAAATCAACTCCTATCAGTTTAATTAAACACAGCTGGACTCCAATGAAGGAGTAGAACCATTTCAAGGAGGATCACAAGGAAATGGACAGCATGTGACTTAAATATGAGTGTCTGAGCAAAGGGTCTGAACACTTATGTGATATTTCAGTTTTTCTTTTTTAATATATTTGCAAAAAATTTCTACATTTTTGTTTATAATAGTCAACATCGGGTGCAGAGTGTACCTTAGTGTAAAACAATGAACTTTTTTGAATTTACCAAATGGCTGCAATGAAACAAAGAGTGAAACATTTAAAGTGGTCTGATACTTTCTGTACCCACTGTAGCTTAAACGTTGCATAAAATGAAGGAAATAGTAACATAGTAACATAGTTAGTTAGGCGGAAAAAAGACATTTGTCCATCCAGTTCAGCCTATATTCCATCATAATAAATCCCCAGATCTATGTCCTTCTACAGAACCTAATAATTGTATGATACAATATTGTTCTGCTCCAGGAAGACATCCAGGCCTCTCTTGAACCCCTCGACTGAGTTCGCCATCACCACCTCCTCAGGCAAGCAATTCCAGATTCTCACTGCCCTAACAGTAAAGAATCCTCTTCTATGTTGGTGGAAAAACCTTCTCTCCTCCAGACGCAAAGAATGCCCCCTTGTGCCCGTCACCTTCCTTGGTATAAACAGATCCTCAGCGAGATATTTGTATTGTCCCCTTATATACTTATACATGGTTATTAGATCGCCCCTCAGTCGTCTTTTTTCTAGACTAAATAATCCTAATTTCGCTAATCTATCTGGGTATTGTAGTTCTCCCATCCCCTTTATTAATTTTGTTGCCCTCCTTTGTACTCTCTCTAGTTCCATTATATCCTTCCTGAGCACCGGTGCCCAAAACTGGACACAGTACTCCATGTGCGGTCTAACTAGGGATTTGTACAGAGGCAGTATAATGCTCTCATCATGTGTATCCAGACCTCTTTTAATGCACCCCATGATCCTGTTTGCCTTGGCAGCTGCTGCCTGGCACTGGCTGCTCCAGGTAAGTTTATCATTAACTAGGATCCCCAAGTCCTTCTCCCTGTCAGATTTACCCAGTGGTTTCCCGTTCAGTGTGTAATGGTGATATTGATTCCTTCTTCCCATGTGTATAACCTTACATTTATCATTGTTAAACCTCATCTGCCACCTTTCAGCCCAAGTTTCCAACTTATCCAGATCCATCTGTA
Source organism: Ranitomeya imitator (assembly GCF_032444005.1). Taxonomy (NCBI): domain Eukaryota; kingdom Metazoa; phylum Chordata; class Amphibia; order Anura; family Dendrobatidae; genus Ranitomeya; species Ranitomeya imitator. The sequence goes on from NC_091286.1 coordinate 651,997,169, forward strand.
GCAGAATACTATCTTCTCTTGTATTAACTGCTTTATATAGTTTTGTATCATCTGCAAATATCGATATTTTACTGTGTAAACCTTCTACCAGATCATTAATGAATATGTTGAAGAGAACAGGTCCCAATACCGACCTCTGCGGTACCCCACTGGTCACAGAATGTGGGGCTTTTATATATCAGTCGCTTGTAGTGGGCTATCTTCTCATTTAAGTGTCCCAATTAAAGTACATAGAGCAAAACTCAGTCATTCAAGGTATCTTGCTGACAAACGGCCTTTGGTCACTCTCTCTGGCCTTCTAAATGTGTCTCTTGTGATACCTGATGAGAACTTATGCTCAAGGGATTAAGAATCAATATTTTCAGTGGGGGGGGGGGGTGGCTGTGAGTCAACAATTTCATACTGTGGGTAGACATGTTGTGGGATAGACCACTGCAAACAAGGAAACAACAAATGGCCATCTAATAGGAAACGCATTACCTTTACCTTCTGGAGCTGTCGCTGACATTTTGTCAGGGGATAAATGACCTGGTGGACATTCCCTGCAGGATTCTTCCTGGAATCAGCTCTGAAGTCATCTGTCGGATGGTTGGCGATGTCATCTCCGCTGTCATCTCTGGAGAGATCTTGAATGTCATCGGTTAGGCAATGCTTCAGCTTGGTACAGTGCACCAACTTGGCGGTCTCTTCATTCTCTCTAGAGGTCTTGCAGATTTCTACTCCAGACAGAGGGATAGCTCAAACGATGTATGGGCAAGTCTCCCACTTCTCATCTAATTTGCTGGTGCGATGATTCTTCTTAAGCCATACTCGATCTCCTACTGCTTTGGCATTCAAGTTGTGGTTCTCTTCTTGTCTCTGATGAATGACTTTCATTCTCTTTCCACAATGACATTATCTTCTTCTAGTCTTCACTGATGCTGTGAGACCCAATCAGTTTGTGGTAGAGAGATAACTGCCTTTGGAACTTGCACTTCCAAGGCAACATCTGCTGGTAGTCTTCCTTGTCTACCAACATCAGGTAATAAGGCGTACACCCTGTAGAAAAATGGACAATGGACGTTGTTATTGTAGAGGTAGACCAATTCTGGTCAATCAGTTCTCTGCTGAGCAGTTATTGCACATATCATGTCAATTAGAGTCTGGTTCATCCATTCGCACGAACCGTTACACTATGAATGATATGCAGTGGTTCTCATTTTCTTAGAGCCATAGAGGGTACACAGTTCTTGGAACTATTCAGATTCAAATGTTGCACCTCTATCAGTTAGGATCTTTTCTGGAAATCCATAAGGTTCTACAAAAGTCTTCCAGAAGATTTTGGCTGTCGTTTTCACTGTAAGATCTTTCACTGGCACTGCCACAGCAAACTTTGTATAGTAGTTGATGATAGTCAAGGCGTAGGAGACTCCAGTCGAACTAGGCTGTAGTTTCACATGATGCTTTTTGGTTAAAGTTTTCTCCACGTCTCAAGGTACAAGCGGTACATTCATGGCACCGTTTTTCTATGTCATTTCTCATCCCAATCCAATAGAATCTCTTTTGGATGTTGGCCTCAGTTTTGTGGCAGCCAAAATGTCTAGATTGGTTATGGTAGGCTTCTAAGACTATGCTGGCATCTTGCCTTGGTACGACGATCTGGATTACTCAATCATGGGTAGCTGAATCAATGGTTCTTCAAACCAGCAGTCTTTTTTCAGTGAATAGCCATTTCCACTGTCTCAAGATTCTACTCAACTCAGGGTTCCTGTAGTTGTAGCTGCCCTGAACTTAATGAAGTCCGTTCCTTGTAGTGAGGCGGTTCCTTAGAGTATTCAGCACTCTACTCTTTTTCTAGATACGGATCCATTGGACTCTGCCAATTTTGCAGCTGTTGCTTATGCTGATCAGATAAAGGCTGGAGATTTCGTCTTCACACACGGGCTCTTTGCTTAACAGGTAGTTGATGGAAATCTGGCATATCCACTTCTTTCCAATCATCACGTTCAGGCTCTTTACAAGTAGGAAGCCAGGACAACTGATGGTCCCAACACCATTTATAAGGCAAGAAATCCCACTTATTAAACCTGACAGGGCACACCTGTGAAGTGAAAACCATTCCCGGTGACTACCTCTTGAAGCTCATCAAGAGAATGCCAAGAGTGTGCAAAGCAGTCATCAAATCAAAAGGTGGCTACTTTGAAGAACCTAGAATATAAGACATAATTTCAGTTGTTTCACACTTTTTTGTTAAGTATATAATTCCACACGTGTTAATGCATAGTTTTGATGCCTTCAGTGTGAATGTACAATTTTCATAGTCATGAAAATACAGAAAAATCTTTAAAATGAGAAGGTGCGTCCAAACTTTTGGTCTGTACTGTATATGATCTGTGTAAGGAGATGGACATATTGCTTAAGTTCCCCCTTGAATAATATGTAAATTGTTGTAATGTGTAATGTGAACTATAATGTATAATGTGAATTGTGACTTATGTTAGTAATGTTGTTAGAGAGAAATGCCTGCCAGTAGGGATGGCAGTAGTTAATGTTTGCGACTAGCCCAGAGTGGGAGTGGATAGACTGAAGGGAAGTTGACAGTTTCCTCTGAAGAAAACAGACAGGACCTGTATTGTATAGAAAGTGGACCTAAAGTCCAATGTAAGAAATGCTGCATTCTCAGGTGTTCAGAGTGAGCGGAAACCAGATGAAAGGGATAGCGAGATCCGAAGCAGAAGTTACTGAGAGACAGAGTGATTTTCCCGGGACAGTTCCTGGAAAGGGACGCTTAGCCACAAGGCCCAGAGTTTATAACTCCACGAGATAACAGCCTGGACAGGACTGAGCATGTGAGACGAGTAGAGTATCCATCAGAAAAGATAAGTATTAGCCATACTGGCACCATAGATCCCTTGTGGGGAGAGAAGACTTGGTACTGCGGACTGAGTAAAAGACTTTTGCTGAACAGGACTGTAGTGCTGATCTGGGAAACAGAGGACAAGTAGAGAGAGCAAACAGGAAAGGTGAAGATAGAGAAAAGAAAGAAGGAAACCGTGTGGAAAATGTTTCGAGCTGTGAAGAAAATGTTCATAAGACTGTGTACCTGCTACCTTTTCTATATATTCCCTACCAAGTTCTCGTTCAGTAAAAAGATAATTTTTGACTGTTGGTCAACATCTGGTCAACATCTGGTCCTGGCAAAGTAGCAACATTGTTTACATGTAGCCTGCATAGGTGTAGCGCCCTTACAGCACGAGTCCTCACACCAAGCCAGGACCTCGACCTTCATGTAACGTGCCGGGCGGTAAGAGATAAGTTCCTCACCCACGGCTACCGCCCCGTGCCACATTACATATGTATACATAAAAAGTAGATTTTTTTAACCAAAAATTAATGCAAAAACATCAATAATGAGAAAATTCATGTTTTCCATCTTAGAAATTTATGGCTTGATGAAAGAAAGTGACATAGCCATTGAACTTAACCGCAATGCTAGAAAATGTAATGCATGCAAGTGGCCGAAGAACGCCAATGGAATCGTCCCGGTACCATATACCATAGGTCCTCAGTACTGTAAGTGCCTCCTATTTGTTTTCTCATTGTGCTGTTTGGGATACTTTGTTTAAAATAATTTTGATAAAAAAAATGTAAAAGCTATCCCACCACGTCATGGTGACCCTATTCGGGCTATTTATTTATTTACTGCAGTGTATTCGCTCTTTTTTTTTTTTCACAGGGTGATGTAGACTTTTTATATCCACTGTATGGAGACAACTGTACCAGGATGCTGTTTAAAGCAATTTTGTCACCAGATGTTACTGCAGATATTACTTGATGAGGTGGGTGTACTTACTATGAAAATCTATGTAAGAATGACTGTATAATCCTTGGTCAAAGGTTAATCAGTATTTTACAGCCATTCTTACTTGAATTTTTCAACGTAACTACAGTAGTCTCATCAGGACTAAGATATAATTTTTTATTATGCAGTTTCTATTGTGAAATCCGGTGACAAATTTACTTTAAGCTCCCTTGCTATGGAGTTTACAAAGGTTTATGGACTTATTCTCTATATTGGCACCTTCATAGGTAATCATTTAGGGCCTTTCCTGAAAAAAAAAAATTTAAGTCTTTTGCATTGGATGCCATTAAATAGAGGACTATCTCTGTCATACAGTGCCTTTAGTAGTCAGTATACGGGAGCACTCAGAGTTCCCACACAGTCGCTCAGCCCTGTATGTAATACTAAAGGCGCCAAGTACATGGCTCTTCCTGCTTTTACTGATTCTAAAACTGACTCTGAACTCCTCCTCTTCAGCGGCATCAGAAGCAAATTTGATTATTGAAGCCTTGATGGAATTTGAAGCGATGACCTGTGTGCAATTTGTGAACCGGAACTCGGAAGCGGATTATCTCAGTATAGAGCCTGGAACGGGGTAAATGTTTATGTTTATATACAGTATATATATAGCTGAGTGTATGTATGTGTGTGCATGTATCAAGCCATGCCTACTCCACATAGACCCGCCCAATCCGCATAGCCACACTCACTCCACACGCAAAGTCCCGTCCACACGGCCCACATTGTTAGCGCACACGGGCGGAGACACATTCACCTCGAAAGCAACCCTGCAAAACTCACCGGCTGCGACGTCCCAGCCACTGCGAGCTAAAATCAGGGCCACCGCCTTCAGAGTATCAGTGCGCGGCAGGCACAGGCCACATCTAGCTCCGTTGTGTCTAAAATGGAGTTGCTCCTGAGAGGCATGACGTCAGGGGAAAGGGAGGAGCCTCATGGATTACACCGCTTTGCTCATAACAGGAAGTTGCTGTGCACGTGTGAGGGGAAAATGAGAGGAGTGAGGGGAAAATGAGAGGAGTGAGGACAAACTGAGAGGAGTGAGGGGAAAATGAGAGGAGTGAGGGGAAAATGAGAGGAGTGAGGGGAAAATGAGAGGAGTGAGGGGAAAATGAGAGGAGTGAGGGGAAAATGAGAGGAGTGAGGGGAAAATGAGAGGAGTGAGGGGAAAATGAGAGGAGTGAGGAGAAAATGAGAGGAGTGAGGGGAAAATGAGAGGAGTGAGGGGAAAATGAAGAAGTGTGAGTGGAAAATGAGAGGAGTGAGGAGAAAATAGTGGAGTGATTGGAAAATGAGTAGTGTGAGGTCAAAATGACAGGTGTGAAGGGGGAAGATGGAGGAGTGAGGGGAAAATGAGAGATGTGAGGAGTAAAATAAGAGATACTTGTGTAATCATTTAGTAAATCTGTAGTGTTGAATGTATGATGTGAAATGTTTTCATGTGCAATATAATCATTATAATTTGTTATAACTAACCACAGTTAGTTACTATGCCCGGGCAACGCCGGGCTCTTCAGCTAGTATTTACATAAAGAAGACCTGTCACCATGTAACATGTAAAAAGTGGCCAGTTTGTGTGCTTATTTTATCTCCGCTGCTCCCCTTAGTATACCATTTTTTGGATCTTTTTAATCCACCAGACCATTCCACAGATATGAGCCTTTTCAGCTTGTGCTCCTAGTATACAAATTTGTATGTTTTGTTTACCGAGGTGGCATTGCTCACAGGGTAATTATGCAGAGCTGCGATAATTATGCAGAGCAACCTAAAGATAGGCCCCCATCCTGTAAGCAACACCCACTTGGCAAAGATCATAGAAATTAATACTACATATTGGATGGTCATCTTGTCTTTATACTTTGACAATGTCACTAGTAAAGTACTGGAGGGGAGATATGTGTCACTGCAGTTAATGGTGTCAGTAATGTGAAACTCAGAGTACTTTCATTCAGCACACTATGTGCTGTGAGGGGCTAAGCTAATTTTCTTAATGGGCTGACTTTCATGTGGACATCCATACAGCAGGTGGGAGGATGTCCACATTATCTCCACCCCAGGGTGTTGTCTAGGGCTTAAATAACTGGCCTCCAGAGGTAGTCTGGGTTCAGCAGGACTGGAGAGAGGATCTCCAGTTGTTTGTGTCATGAGGAGGAATGACTGAACCAGTGTTGCTCCAGAGTGGGCTGCTACCCGCAAATGTATAGACTGTGTTACAGCATATTGCTTTCTTAGTTGTTTTTCCTGTTTTTGCCTGAAGGGCTGTGGTTTACTTTCCCCTTCTTTTTGGTTTATGCTGCCATATCATAAACCAACCGGAGATTTAAAGACACAGTGTTCCTGTTTTCTACCTCCGCTTACCGCCAAGAGAGTTGGCCATTTTCCAGTTTTTTGTTTTTGTTTTTTTCCCTCCCTTTTTTCCAAGAACCATAACTTTTTTTTTTATATTTACATTAATACAGCTGGGAAATATCACTAATCGCCATCATCCCCAGTTTTCAGCACAGCTCTTGTCCTCTTTTAGGTCACGTGATGGTTACTTTGAATTTCCGGCTCACATTGGTCTCTAGGTGTGAACTGGAAGTCACATTTACAATATAAGCCAATGGAAACTTGTTCTCAGGCTCCAAAGGCTTAAATTGTAAAAGCTATATCCGGCTCATCCATAAACCTCAGTGTGAGCCCGCAAGTGGGAATAGCTGTCACGCGAGAAGAGGACTGAAGCGGTGCTAGAAATCGGTTAAAACTATGATTGGTGAGTATATTATTTTACCTACGCTACACTATATATGCATTTACACACGCTTAACTGATAACAAATTTAATGGGATTGATTCTTTAAAACTTCAATTTTTTATAAAAATTTGCACATGACAGTTTTTCTATAACTACATATTTTTATAGTTTTTTGTCCCAGAGTTGGACTTTTAGGCTGGAGTCACACTTACCGTATAAAAAATCGGTCTGACTTTGACGGCCGAGAATCGCACAAATATTCCCTGAACAGTGATCCGTGCGTAATCCATTTGCAATGCGAGGATGCGATTTTCTCACATTTAGTAACAGTGTGACATCCGTATGGCATCCATATGCAATGCAATTTTAACATGAGCTTTTACATACAGCAATTCTCTCTATGTAAAAGCTCATGTTAAAATCACATTGTAAAACACAACTGTAAACATCGTTTTGATACCAAATAATCTTCAAAACATATCTATATATCTATATACATATATAGATATAGATAGATTAAAAGCCAGCAAATGATCTGCCGCGTACAGAATAGAATAGAATAGGTTACAATAGAATTGATAGAATAGATATATACACGTAAATAGGTATATATATATATACACATATGTATATATATGTAATATATAAAGCTGAATGTGTGTGTGTGTATGTGTGTGTGTGTGTGTGTGTATGTCCGGGATTGGCATTTGCACCGTCGCAGCTACAGCCACAAAATTTTGCACAGTCACACATCTGGACCCCGAGAGCGTCATAGGCTATGTTGTGAGGCAAAATTTTAACCCCGCACGTTCCAATTCACCAAACAATTTTGCCCCTATCTATATAATGGGGAAAAAGTGAAAGGAAAAGTGTTGGAGGCAAATTGACAGCTGCCAGATGTGAACAAGGGGGACTTAAAGAGTGAGAGCGATGGCGCCAAAGAGTATATACCATACAGTTGCTAAGGTGGGGCCCCGACATGGGATACTCACCACACACGGGGATATGAACACACACAAAATGCGCCACACACTACCACGTGCTTGAACACATATACCACCCTCAGCACACATTTCACCACACATACACCAACCTCGCCACACAAAAGTCGTAACACAAAAGTCGCCGCTCAAAACTCGCCACGCGCAAAACTCGCCCCATGCAAAACTAGGCTCACGCAAAACTCGCCACACGTGCAAAACTCACCTCATGAAAAACTCGCCACACGCAAAACTTGCACACGCGGAAAAATTGCCACATGCACAAAAGTTGCAACACGTGCAAAAGTTGCCTCACACAAAACTTGCACATACTCAAAACGCACCACACATAGAACTCACCACGCGCAAAACTCGCCATGCGCAAAACTTGCTGCACACAACTTGCTACACTAACCTGTCACATGCAACTTGACACACAAACAGTTGCTACACGCATGTTGCCACACAAAACTCATCTCACAAAAGTCGCTACATGCATGTCACCACACGCAACTCAACACACACAACTTGACACATGAAACTCGCCCTAAAACACACACAAGTCTGGTATTATCCTTCAAAAATAAAAATCTGATTAATAAGCAGACAAACTACAACAAATGTACCATATAGGAAATACGGCAGCTGTCAGTCACATGACCTGTCTATTATGTGTATGTGTGAGCTAATATATACTGCCAAGGGGACGGCTTCCTGTTGGCTGGGGATTTATCAGGCGGCCAATTTAGCTTACAAATACTGAGGTAAAAATACTGAGCAAATAACGTGTGAACGCGGTCTAATACAGGAGGAGATGACATACAGATATATACTGTACTATATACAGGGGAGATGACACACAGATATATACTATATACAGGAGGAGATGACACACAGGTATCTACAGTTAGGTCCATATATATTTGGACAGATACAACATTTTTCTAATTTTGGTTATAGACATTACCACAATGAATTTTAAACAAAATAATTCAGATGCAGTTGAAGTTCAGACTTTCAGCTTTCATTTGAGGGTATCCACATTAAAATTGGATGAAGGGTTTAGGAGTTTCAGCTCCTTAACATGTGCCACCCTGTTTTTAAAGTGACCAAAAGTAATTGGACAATTGACTCCAAGGCTATTTCATGGACAGGTGTGGGCAATCCCTTCGTTATGTTATTCTCAATTAAGCAGATAAAAGACCTGGAGTTGATTTGAGGGGTGGTTCTTGCATTTGGAAGGTTTTGCTGTGAAGTAAACATGCGGTCAAAGGAGCTCTCCATGCAGGTGAAACAAGCCATCCTTAAGCTGCGAGAACAGAAAAAAAACATCCAAGAAATTGCTACAATATTAGGAGTGGCAAAATCTACAGTTTGGTACATCCTGAGAAAGAAAGAAAGCACTGGTGAACTCATCAATGCAAAAAGACCTGGGCGCCCACAGAAGACAACAGTGGTGGATGATCGCAGAATAATCTCCATGGTGAAGAGAAACCCCTTCACAACAGCCAACCAAGTGACCAACACTCTCCAGGAGGTAGGCGTATCAATATCCAAATCTACCATAAAGAGAAGACTGCATGAAAGTAAATACAGAGGGTTCACTGCACGGTGCAAGCCACTCATAAGCATCAAGAATAAAAAGGCTAGACTGGACTTTACTAAAAAACATCTAAAAAAGCCAGCACAGTTCTGGAAGAACATTCTTTGGACAGATGAAACCAAGATCAACCTCTACCAGAATGATGGAAAGAAAAAAGTATGGTGAAGGCGAGGTACAGCTCATGATCCAAAGCATACCACATCATCGGTAAAACACGGCGGAGGCAGTGTGATGGCTTGGGCATGCATGGCTGCCAGTGGCACTGGTCACTAGTGTTTATTGATGATGTGACACAGGACAGAAGCAGCCGAATGAATTCTGAGGTATTCAGAGCCATACTGTGTGCTCAGATCCAGCCAAATGCAGCCAAACTGATTGTCGTCGTTTCATACTACAGATGGACAATGACCCAAAACATAAAGCCAAAGCAACCCAGGAGTTTATTAAAGCAAATAAGTGGAATATTCTTGAATGGCCAAGTCAGTCACCTGATCTCAACCCAATTGAGCATGCATTTCACTTGTTAAAGACTAAACTTCAAACAGAAAGGCCCACAAACAAACAGCAACTGAAAACCACCTCAGTGAAGGCCTGGCAGAGCGTCAAAAATGAGGAAACACAGCGTCTGGTGATGTCCATGAGTTCAAGACTTCAGGCAGTCATTGCCAACAAAGGGTTTTCAACCAAGTACTAAAAATGAACATTTTATTTAAAATTATTGAATCTGTCCAATTACTTTTGGTCCCTTTAACCCCTTTCTGCCATCTGACGTACTATTGCGTCCATGTGGGGTGGGCCCTACTTCCCAAGGACGCAATAGTACGTCATGCCCTTTAATGCGACACTGCGACTTAAGTCGCAGTGATCGCATTAAAATTCCGACGCCATCTTACCTGCAGGAAGATGGTGTCGGCATCCTAGGGCCTGTCGCCGCCCCCCCGGCCTCCCGATCGCTGTGATTGGCTGCTCAATTCTGAGCAGCCAATCGCAGCCTTTCTCATTGTTTCAGCCAATCAATTTGGCTGAAACAGTGAGGTCCCAGCCTAGGATCGAGTACCGATGTACTCGATCCTAGGCCAGTGCCTGGCAATGCCAGGCATGGGCCCAAACCCCCCCGGGATTGGCGCGATCGCGATAGATCGATCGCGCCAATCGCAGGGCACAGCGGCGGTGTTACCGCTCTGTGCCCTGCCCCTATCTGCGCACTCTGCAGCCCCGGGCCATGGCTCCGGATCTCCTGCCATGGCTCCGGAGCATTCAACTCTGATTGGCGCGATCGACGATCACATCGATCGCGCCAATCGCAGGACACAGCGACGGTGTTACCGCCGCTGCTGTGTCCTGCCTACCTGCGCGCTCTGCAGCCCCGTGTTCCCAGTCTGATTGGCGCGATCGATGTGATCGTCGATCGCGCCAATCACAGGGCACAGCAGCGGTGTGACCGCGCTGTGCCCTGCCGGTGACCTGCCGGTCACCTGCCTGTCACCTGCCTGTCACCTGCCTGTCACCTGCTGGTGACCTGCCGGTGACCTGCCTATGATCGGAGCTGTGAGCTCCGATCATAGGCTGGTGCATAGCAACACCAGCGTCACCAGGGCCTTCTTTGATTGGTGGGATCGATGTGATCATCGATCCCACCAATCACAGGTCACAGCAGCGGTGTGATAGCTCTGTGACCTGTCTCACCTGCCCCTGACCTGTGTAACTGCTCTGAAGGAATCCTCACACTTGGTGAGGATTCCTTCAGAGCGGTCACGCTTTGAGATCCCCTCCTGTGCTGAGACTTGTGGTGCCACAGTAGCCTGTGACACCACAATTCTAGCTAAAGAAAGAAGAGAGAAGAAAGAAGAGAGACTACAAACCGTAAGTGTTGATACCCCGATCCCGGCCCGATCTCTATTCATCCCCCCTTCTCCCGTCCCCCCTTCTCCCATCCCCCCTTCTTCCATCCCCCCTTCTCCCATCCCCCCTTCTCCAATCCCCCCTCCTTGCGCCGTATCCGTGCCCAAATTTAGCAGCCGCCGAGCGTTGATTGGTGACGCAGTTCACCTATCAACACTCGTGCTCGCTTTTTTTTTCCCCATCCCCGTGCGCTCCCCCAGCCGCCGCGTCTAATCTGTGCCTTCCCTTTTCTTTTTTTTTTTTCTTTCCCCATCTCCGTGCGCTCCTCCAGCCGCTGCGTCTAATCCGTGCCTTTTCTTTTTTTTTTCCCCCATCCCCTTGCGCTCCCCCAGCTGCCGCGTCTAATCTGTGCCTTCCCTTTTCTTTTTTTTTTCTTTCCCCATCTCCGTGCGCTCCTCCAGCCGCTGCGTCTAATCCGTGCCTTTTCTTTTTTTTTTCCCCCATCCCCTTGCGCTCCCCCAGCCGCCGCGTCTAATCTGTGCCTTCCCTTTTCTTTTTTTTTTCTTTCCCCATCTCCGTGCGCTCCTCCAGCCTCTGCGTCTAATCCGTGCCTTTTCTTTTTTTTTTCCCCCATCCCCTTGCGCTCCCCCAGCCGCCGCATCTAATCTGTGCCTTCCCTTTTCTTTTTTTCTCTTTCCCCATCTCCGTGCGCTCCTCCAGCCGCTGCGTCTAATCCGTGCCTTTTCTTTCTTTTTTTTCCCCCATCCCCTTGCGCTCCCCCAGCCGCCGCATCTAATCTGTGCCTTCCCTTTTCTTTTTTTTTCTTTCCCCATCTCCGTGCGCTCCTCCAGCCGCTGCGTCTAATCCGTGCCTTTTCTTTTTTTTTTCCCCCATCCCCTTGCGCTCCCCCAGCTGCCGCGTCTAATCTGTGCCTTCCCTTTTCTTTTTTTTTTCTTTCCCCATCTCCGTGCGCTCCTCCAGCCGCTGCGTCTAATCCGTGCCTTTTCTTTTTTTTTCCCCCATCCCCTTGCGCTCCCCCAGCCGCCGCGTCTAATCTGTGCCTTCCCTTTTCTTTTTTTTTTCTTTCCCCATCTCCGTGCGGTCCTCCAGCCTCTGCGTCTAATCCGTGCCTTTTCTTTTTTTTTTCCCCCATCCCCTTGCGCTCCCCCAGCCGCCGCATCTAATCTGTGCCTTCCCTTTTCTTTTTTTCTCTTTCCCCATCTCCGTGCGCTCCTCCAGCCGCTGCGTCTAATCCGTGCCTTTTCTTTCTTTTTTTTCCCCCATCCCCTTGCGCTCCCCCAGCCGCCGCATCTAATCTGTGCCTTCCCTTTTCTTTTTTTTTCTTTCCCCATCTCCGTGCGCTCCTCCAGCCGCTGCGTCTAATCCGTGCCTTTTCTTTTTTTTTTCCCCCATCCCCTTGCGCTCCCCCAGCCGCCGCATCTAATCTGTGCCTTCCCTTTTCTTTTTTTTTCTTTCCCCATCTCCGTGCGCTCCTCCAGCCGCTGCGTCTAATCCGTGCCTTTTCTTTTTTTTTTTCCCCCATCCCCTTGCGCTCCCCCAGCCGCCGCGTCTAATCTGTGCCTTCCCTTTTCACATCCCCGTTCGCACACCCAGCAGCCACCGAACTCTGAAAAGTGAACCGTGTCACTTAGAGCTCTCGTGCCTGGCGTTTTTTCCACATCCCCGTTCGTACACCCAGCAGGCGCCGAAATTTGACGCGGTTCACTTATCAGAGCTAGGGCCTGCTGTTTTAGACTTTTCCTTTCACAGGTATTTTTTTCTCCCCTTTACTTTTTCTTTCCCTTTAGCTTTTTCTTTTAAGAATAGTTTGCACCAAACACTATCCCCCCACACGTACACATAGTTCCCAATAAATTACACCCAAGCACCATACTCATAAAAAAAATGTCCCGCTCGTCCCGTTCGTCCCAACAGCGCTATTCAGCGGAGGAGGCATATGCTTTCCTTGCCTCCGACACTGATAGCGAGGGAGAGGATCCCACTTTTCATTATTTTTCTGATTCTTCCTCATCCTCTTCCTCCTCCTCATCTTCCTCCTCCGGCCCTGCGGAACCGCCACGCAGACGCCGCAGGACAGAAGAAGTGCCCATCATTCATGAAGATGAAGATGAGGCAGGGCCCACTCCTGAAGATGAACCAGCGCGCCCCTCTTCGGACCCCGTATGGACCTCGCCCCCCGAAAATTACGAGCCACTGATTCCTGATTTTGTGGCAGAATCAGGAATCAGTTTTGACACCACCGGCCTCACAGAAATAGACTTTTTCAAAGTCTTTTTCTCTGAGGATTTTGTTAACCTCATGGTGGAGCAAACTAATTTGTATGCTCGTCAATTTTTGGAGCAAAACACCAGTTCATCATATTCTAACTGGTCTCCTGTAGACGCAGTTGAAATGATGCAGTTTTGGGGCCTGATGCTTCATATGGGGCTCCTGAAGAAGCCAGAAGTTCGGCAATATTGGAGTGTTGATATTTTATTCAACACTCCAGTGTTCCGAATGGTCATGGTCCGAACGCGTTTTGAGGCCATCCATAAATTCCTGCATTATTCCGATAATGCACAGTGTCCCGCACGAGATGACCCCAACTTTGACCGTCTGTTCAAAGTTCGGCCTGTCATCGAACACTTCAACAAAAAGTTCGGTGAAGTGTACGTGCCCAAAAGGGACATCTGCGTGAATGAGTCCTTGGTTCATTTTAAGGGGCGGCTCAGATTCCGTCAATACCTGCCCAGCAAGAGGGCCAGGTACGGAATCAAACTCTACAAGCTGTGTGAGAGTACCTCAGGGTACACCTACAGCTTTAGAGTCTATGAGGGGAAGGACAGCAGGATTGAACCGCCTGAGTGTCCCCCTGTCCTGGGAGTGAGTGGGAAAATAGTGTGGGATTTGGTGCACCCACTGCTGGATAAAGGTTATCACCTCTATACTGATAACTTTTATACCAGCATCCCACTCTACAAATCCCTCTCTGCGCGAGGTACCGCAGCCTGCGGTACTGTCCGCAAAAATCAGAGAGGCCTCCCAAAGACGCTACTTGGGCAGATGCTCAGAAAAGGTGAGAGCAGAGCCCAATGTAGCGACCACTTGCTGGTGGTCAAGTACAAGGACAAGAGGGATGTCCTTCTCTTGACCACCATACACGGTGATGGCAGTGCCCTCAGCACTGTACGGGGTACCTCTACACAGGTCTGCAAACCGGACTGTGTACTGGGGTACAACAAAAGCATGGGGGGCGTTGATCTCTCCGATCAGCTCCTCCAACCGTACAGTGCTTTGAGGAAGGCCAAGGTGTGGTACAAAAAGCTGTCCGTGTACATCGTACAAATGGCAATGCTCAACGCTTTCCTGCTGTCACAATGTGCACGCCACAGCGATACGTCGTACCTTCAGTTCCAGGAGGTAGTGGTTAAGGCCCTGTTATTTGGCACGAGGGAAGGAGCGGGCCCCAGTACTTCCGGAACTGAAGGTGCTCGTATCGTACCAGGTCAGCATTTCCCGGGGGAGGTCCCGCAAACTGCAAAAAGAGGTAGGTCGCAAAAAAGGTGCCGAGTGTGTTACAAAAGGGGAATACGCAAGGACACCACTTATCAATGCGACACCTGCCCCGAAAAACCTGGCCTGTGTATGAAGGATTGCTTCAGATTGTACCACACCTCCATGCACTACTAATTTACTTTACAGGAAACAGTAGATTAGTTCCAAAAAGGGGGCACATCTATGTAAGTTCATTGGGGGTCTAGTTTACAAAATGTCACTTGTGGTTTTTTTTTTTACTGTTTGGGCACATCAGGGGCTGTGCAAACGGAACATGATGTCCGCGTACCATTCCATCAAAGTCTGCTTTTCAAAGCGTCACTACTTCCCTTCCGAACCCCGAAGTGTACCCAAACAGTAGTTTTCTCCCACATGTGGGGTATCAGCGTACTCAGGACAAATTGGACAACAACTTTTGGGGTCCAATTTCTCCTGTTACACTTGGGAAAATTAAAAATTGGGGACTAAATGATCATTTTTGTAGGAAAAAATAGGATATTTTATTTTCACGCCCGGGCGTTATAAATTTAAGTGAAACACTTGGGGGTTCAAAATTCTCACCACACACCTAGATAAGTTCCCAGTTAGGTCTAGTTTCCAAAATGGGGTCACTTGTGGGGGATTTCTACTGTTCAGGCACATCAGGGGCTCTGCAAACGGAACATGATGTCCGCGTACCATTCCATCAAAGTCTGCTTTTCAAAGCGTCACTACTTCCCTTCCGAACCCCGAAGTGTACCCAAACAGTAGTTTTCTCCCACATGTGGGGTATCAGCGTACTCAGGACAAATTGGACAACAACTTTTGGGGTCCAATTTCTCCTGTTACACTTGGGAAAATTAAAAATTGGGGACTAAATGATCATTTTTGTAGGAAAAAATAGGATATTTTATTTTCACGCCCGGGCGTTATAAATTTAAGTGAAACACTTGGGGGTTCAAAATTCTCACCACACACCTAGATAAGTTCCCAGTTAGGTCTAGTTTCCAAAATGGGGTCACTTGTGGGGGATTTCTACTGTTCAGGCACATCAGGGGCTCTGCAAACGGAACATGATGTCCGCGTACCATTCCATCAAAGTCTGCTTTTCAAAGCGTCACTACTTCCCTTCCGAACCCCGAAGTGTACCCAAACAGTAGTTTTCTCCCACATGTGGGGTATCAGCGTACTCAGGACAAATTGGACAACAACTTTTGGGGTCCAATTTCTCCTGTTACACTTGGGAAAATTAAAAATTGGGGACTAAATGATCATTTTTGTAGGAAAAAATAGGATATTTTATTTTCACGCCCGGGCGTTATAAATTTAAGTGAAACACTTGGGGGTTCAAAATTCTCACCACACACCTAGATAAGTTCCCAGTTAGGTCTAGTTTCCAAAATGGGGTCACTTGTGGGGGATTTCTACTGTTCAGGCACATCAGGGGCTCTGCAAACGGAACATGATGTCCGCGTACCATTCCATCAAAGTCTGCTTTTCAAAGCGTCACTACTTCCCTTCCGAACCCCGAAGTGTACCCAAACAGTAGTTTTCTCCCACATGTGGGGTATCAGCGTACTCAGGACAAATTGGACAACAACTTTTGGGGTCCAATTTCTCCTGTTACACTTGGGAAAATTAAAAATTGGGGACTAAATGATCATTTTTGTAGGAAAAAATAGGATATTTTATTTTCACGCCCGGGCGTTATAAATTTAAGTGAAACACTTGGGGGTTCAAAATTCTCACCACACACCTAGATAAGTTCCCAGTTAGGTCTAGTTTCCAAAATGGGGTCACTTGTGGGGGATTTCTACTGTTCAGGCACATCAGGGGCTCTGCAAACGGAACATGATGTCCGCGTACCATTCCATCAAAGTCTGCTTTTCAAAGCGTCACTACTTCCCTTCCGAACCCCGAAGTGTACCCAAAGAGTAGTTTTCTCCCACATGTGGGGTATCAGCGTACTCAGGACAAATTGGACAACAACATTTGGGGTCCAACTTCTCCTGTTACACTTGGGAAAATTAAAAATTGGGGACTAAATGATCATTTTTGTGGGAAAAAATAGGGTTGTTTTTTTTCACGCCCAGGCGTTATAAACTTTCGTGAAGCACTTGGGGGATAAAAGTGCTCACGACACATCTAGATAAGTTCCTTAGGGGGTCTAGTTTCCAAAATGGGGTCACTTGTGGGGGTTTTCCACTGTTTAGGCACATCAGGGGCTCGCCAAACGTGACATGGCGTCCGATCTCAATTCCAGCCAATTTTAGATTGAAAATGTCAAACGGCGCTCCTTTCCTTCTGAGCCCTGCCATGCGCCCAAACAGTGGTTCCCCCCCACATATGGGGTATCAGCGTACTCAGGACAAATTGGACAACAACTTTTGGGGTCCAATTTCTCCTTTTACCCTTGAGAAAATAAAAAATTGGGGACTAAACGATCACATTTGTGGAAAAAATAGGATTTTTTATTTTCACGCCCAGGCATTATAAACTTTCGTGAAGCACTTGGGGGATAAAAGTGCTCCCGACACATCTAGATAAGTTCCTTAGGGGGTCTAGTTTCCAAAATGGGGTCACTTGTGGGGGTTTTCCACTGTTTAGGCACATCAGGGGCTCGCCAAACGTGACATGGCGTCCGATCTCAATTCCAGCCAATTTTAGATTGAAAATGTCAAACGGTACTCCTTTCCTTCTGAGCCCTGCCATGCGCCCAAACAGTGGTTCCCCCCCAAATATGGGGTATCAGCGTACTCAGGACAAATTGGACAACAACTTTTGGGGTCCAATTTCTCCTTTTACCCTTGAGAAAATAAAAAATTGGGGACTAAACGATCACGTTTGTGGAAAAAATAGGATTTTTTATTTTCACGCCCAGGCATTATAAACTTTCGTGAAGCACTTGGGGGATAAAAGTGCTCACAACACATCTAGATAAGTTCCTTAGGGGGTCTAGTTTCCAAAATGGGGTCACTTGTGGGGGTTTTCCACTGTTTAGGCACATCAGGGGCTCGCCAAACGTGACATGGCGTCCGATCTCAATTCCAGCCAATTTTAGATTGAAAATGTCAAACGGTACTCCTTTCCTTCTGAGCCCTGCCATGCGCCCAAACAGTGGTTCCCCCCCAGATATGGGGTATCAGCGTACTCAGGACAAATTGGACAACAACTTTTGGGGTCCAATTTCTCCTTTTACCCTTGAGAAAATAAAAAATTGGGGACTAAACGATCACGTTTGTGGAAAAAATAGGATTTTTTATTTTCACGCCCAGGCATTATAAACTTTCGTGAAGCACTTGGGGGATAAAAGTGCTCACGACACATCTAGATAAGTTCCTTAGGGGGTCTAGTTTCCAAAATGGGGTCACTTGTGGGGGTTTTCCACTGTTTAGGCACATCAGGGGCTCACCAAACGTGACATGGCGTCCGATCTCAATTCCAGCCAATTTTAGATTGAAAATGTCAAACGGCGCTCCTTTCCTTCTGAGCCCTGCCATGCGCCCAAACAGTGGTTCCCCCCCACATATGGGGTATCAGCGTACTCAGGACAAATTGGACAACAACTTTTGGGGTCCAATTTCTCCTTTTACCCTTGAGAAAATAAAAAATTGGGGACTAAACGATCACGTTTGTGGAAAAAAATAGGATTTTTTATTTTCACGCCCAGGCATTATAAACTTTCGTGAAGCACTTGGGGGATAAAAGTGCTCACGACACATCTAGATAAGTTCCTTAGGGGGTCTAGTTTCCAAAATGGGGTCACTTGTGGGGGTTTTCCACTGTTTAGGCACATCAGGGGCTCGCCAAACGTGACATGGCGTCCGATCTCAATTCCAGCCAATTTTAGATTGAAAATGTCAAACGGTACTCCTTTCCTTCTGAGCCCTGCCATGCGCCCAAACAGTGGTTCCCCCCCACATATGGGGTATAAGCGTACTCAGGACAAATTGGACAACAACTTTTGGGGTCCAATTTCTCCTTTTACCCTTGAGAAAATAAAAAATTGGGGACTAAACGATCATGTTTGTGGAAAAAATAGGATTTTTTATTTTCACGCCCGAGCATTATAAACTTTCGTGAAGCACTTGGGGGATAAAAGTGCTCATGACACATCTAGATAAGTTCCTTAGGGGGTCTAGTTTCCAAAATGGGGTCACTTGTGGGGGTTTTCCACTGTTTAGGCACATCAGGGGCTCGCCAAACGTGACATGGCGTCCGATCTCAATTCCAGCCAATTTTAGATTGAAAATGTCAAACGGCGCTCCTTTCCTTCTGAGCCCTGCCATGCGCCCAAACAGTGGTTCCCCCCCACATATGGGGTATCAGCGTACTCAGGACAAATTGGACAACAACTTTTGGGGTCCAATTTCTCCTTTTACCCTTGAGAAAATAAAAAATTGGGGACTAAACGATCATGTTTGTGGAAAAAATAGGATTTTTTATTTTCATGCCCGGGCATTATAAACTTTCGTGAAGCACTTGGGGGATAAAAGTGCTCATGACACACCTAGATAAGTTCCTTAGGGGGTCTAGTTTCCAAAATGGGGTCACTTGTGGGGGGTTTCCACTGTTTAGGCACATCAGGGGCTCGCCAAACGCGACATGGCGTCCGATCTCAATTCCAGCCAATTTTAGATTGAAAATGTCAAACGGCGCTCCTTTTCTTCTGAGCCCTGCCGTGCGCCCAAAAAGTGGTTCCCCCTCACATGTGGGGTATCAGCGTACTCATGACAAATTGAACAACAACTTTTGAGGTCCATTTCATCTTTTTACCCTTGGGAAATTAAAAAAATTATTGCTGAAAGATCATTTTTGTGACTAAAAAGTAAAATGTTAATTTTTTCCTTCCATGTTGCTTCTGCTGCTGTGAAACACCTGAAGAGTTAATCAACTTCTTGAATTTGGTTTTGCGCACCTTGAGGGGTGCAGTTTTTAGAATGGTGTCACGTTTGGGTATTTTCTGCCATATAGACCCCTCAAAATGACTTCAAATGTGAGGTGGTCCCTAAAAAAAATGGTTTTCTAAATTTTGTTGTAAAAATGAGAAATTGCTGGTCAAATTTTAACCCTTATAACTTTGTAGAAAAAAAAAATGTTGTCTCCAAAATTGTGCTGATGTAAAGTAGACATGTGGGAAATGTTTTTCATTAACTATATTGTGTCACATATCTCTCTGGCTTAACAGAATAAAAATTCAAAGTTGGAAAATTGCGAAATTTTCAAAATTTTCGCCAAATTTCCGTTTTTTTCACAAATAAACGCAAGTTATATCGAAGAAATTTTACAACTATCATGAAGTACAATATGTTACAAGAAAACAATGTCAGAATCACCGGGATCCGTTGAAGCGTTCCAGAGTTATAACCTCATAAAGGGAGAGTGGTCAGAATTGTAAAAATTGGCCCGGTCCATAACGTGCAAACCACCCTTGGGGGTAAAGGGGTTAAAAACAGGGTGGCACATGTTAAGGAGCTGAAACTCCTAAACCCATCATCCAATTTTAATGTGGATACCCTCAAATGAAAGCTGAAAGTCTGAACTTCAACTGCATCTGAATTGTTTAGTTTAAAATTCATTGTGGTAATGTTTATAACCAAAATTAGAAAAATGTTGTCTCTGTCCAAATATATATGGACCTAACTGTATATACAGTTAGATCCATATATATTTGGACAGAGACAACATTTTTCTAATTTTGGTTATAGAAATTACCAAAATTAATTTTAAACAAAACAATTCAAATGCAGTTGAAGTTCAGACTTTCACATTTCATTTGAGGGTATCCACATTAAAATTGGATGAAAGGTTTAAGAGTTTCAGCTCCTTAACATGTGCCACCCTGTTTTTAAAGGGACCAAAAGTAATTGGACAATTGAGTCCAAGACTATTTCATGGACCGGTGTGGGCAATCCCTTCGTTATGTCATTCTCAATTAAGCAGATAAAAGGCCTGGAGTTGATTTGAGGTGTGGTGCTTGCATTTGGAATGTTTTGCTGTGAAGTAAACATGCGGTCAAAGGAGCTCTCCATGCAGGTGAAACAAGCCATCCTTAAGCTGCGAAAACAGAAAAAACCCTTCCGAGAAATTGCTACAATATTAGGAGTGGCAAAATCTACAGTTTGGTACATCCTGAGAAAGAAAGAAATAGCACTGGTGAACTCAACAATGCAAAAAGACCTGGGCGCCCACGGAAGACAACAGTGGTGGATGATCGCAGAATAATCTCCATGATGAAGATAAACCCCTTCACTACAGCCAACCAAGTGACCAACACTCTCCAGGAGGTCGGCGTATCAACATCCAAATCTACCCTAAAGAGAAGACTGCATGAAAGTAAATACAGAGGGTTCACTGCACGGTGCAAGCAACTCATAAGCATCAAGAATAAAAAGGCTAGACTGGACTTTGCTAAAAACCATCTAAAAAAGCCAGCACAGTTATAATAAATAATAATAATTTTTATTTATATAGCGCCAACATATTCCGCAGCGCTTTACAAATTATAGAGGGGACTTGTACAGACAATAGACATTACAGCATAACAGAAATACAGTTCAAAACATATACCAAGAGGAGTGAGGGCCCTGCTCGCAAGCTTACAAACTATGGGGAAAAGGGGAGACACGAGAGGTGGATGGTAACAATTGCTTTAGTTATTCGGACCAGCTATAGTGTAAGGCTCAGGTGTTCATGTAGAGCTGCATGAACCAGTTAACTGCCTAAGTATGTAGCAGTACAGACACAGAGGGCTAATACTGCATAAAGTGTATGAGAACATGATGCGAGGAACCTTTTTTTTTTATTATAAATAGGCCACACAGGGATCGTTAGGTTAATGCATTGAGGCGGTAGGCCAGTCTGAACAAATGAGTTTTAGGGCACGCTTAAAACTGTGGGGATTGGGGATTAATCGCATTAACCTAGGTAGTGCATTCCAAAGAATCGGCGCAGCACATGTAAAGTCTTGGAGATGGGAGTGGGAGGTTCTGATTATTGAGGATGCTAACCTGAGGTCATTAGCGGAGCGGAGGGCACGGGTAGGGTGGTAGACTGATACCAGGGAGGAGATGTAGGGTGGTGCTGAGCCATGGAGTGCTTTGTGGATGAGGGTAGTAGTTTTGTACTGGATTCTGGAGTGGATGGGTAGCCAGTGTAATGACTGGCACAGGGTAGAGGCATCGGTGTAACGGTTGGTGAGGAATATGATCCTGGCTGCAGCATTCAGGACAGATTGGAGCGGGGAGAGTTTTGCAAGAGGGAGGCCGATTAGTAGAGAGTTACAATAGTCCAGACGAGAATGAATAAGTGAAACAGTCAGAGTTTTTGCAGAGTCGAAAGTAAGAAAAGGGCGAATTCTAGAAATGTTTTTGAGATGCAGGTAAGAAGAGCGAGCCAGTGATCGGATGTAGGGGGTAAATGAAAGGTCAGAATCAAGGATGACCCCAAGGCAGCGGGCATGTTGCTTTGGAGTAATGGTGGAACCGCACACGGAGATGGCAATGTCAGGCAAAGGTAGGTTAGTAGAGGGAGAGAACACGAGGAGTTCAGTTTTTGACAGGTTTAGTTTCAGATAGAGGGAGGACATGATGTTAGAGACAGCGGTAAGACACAGTTCTGGAAGAACATTCTTTGGACAGATGAAACCAAGATCAACCTCCACCAGAATGATGGAAAGAGAAAAGTATGGTTAAGGCGTGGTACAGCTCATGATCCAAAGCATACCACATCATCTGTAAAACACGGCGGAGGCAGTGTGATGGCTTGGGCATGCATGGCTGCCAGTGGCACTGGGTCACTAGTGTTTATTGATGATGTGACACAGGACAGAAGCAACTGAATGAATTCTGAGGTATTCAGAGCCATACTGTGTGCTCAGATCCAGCCAAATGCAGCCAAACTGATTGGTCGTCGTTTCATACTACAGATGGACAATGACCCAAAACATAAAGCCAAAGCAACCCAGTAGTTTATTAAAGCAAAGAAGTGGAATATTCTTGAATGGCCAAGTCAATCACCTGATCTCAACCCAATTGAGCATGCATTTCACTTGTTAAAGACTAAACTTCAGACAGAAAGGCCCACAAACAAACAGTAACTGAAAACTACCAAAGTGAAGGCCTGGCAGAGCATCAAAAAGGAGGAACCACAGCGTCTGGTGATGTCCATGAGTTCAAGACTTCAGCCAGTCATTGCCAACAAAGGGTTTTCAACCAAGTACTAGAAATGAACATTTTATTTACAATTATTGAATCTGTCCAATTACTTTTGGTCCCTTTACCAACAGGGTTGCACATGTTAAGGAGCTAAAACTCCTAAACCCTTCATCCAATTTTAATGTGGATACCCTCAAATGAAAGCTGAAAGTCTGAACTTCAACTGCATCTGAATTGTATTGTTTAAAATTCAATGTGGTAATGTCTATAACCAAAATTAGAAAAATGTTGTCTCTGTCCAAATATATATGGACCTAACTGTATATATATAAGAGGCATCGTGATTACTCGCTAATCCCGCCCCACTTGCACAGAAGCTCTGCCTCCCACATCACCACACATAATCCCGCCCCCACCACATCACCACACACAATCCCGCCCCCCACCCCATCACCACACACAATACCGCCCCCCACCCCATCACCACACACAATCCCGCCCCCCACCCCATCACCACACACAATCCCGCCCCCCACCCCATCACCACACACAATCCCGCCCCCACCACATCACCACACATAATCCCGCCCCCCACCCCATTACCACACACATTCCCGCCCCCCAACACATCACCACACACAATCCCGCCCCCACCCCATCACCACACATAATTCTGCCCCACGCCCCATCACCACACACAATCCCGCACCCACCACATTACCACACATAATCCCGCCCCCCCACCACGTCACCACACATAATTCCGCCCCCACCCCATTACCACACACAATCCTGCCCCCCACCCCATTACCACACACAATCCTGCCCCCCACCACATCACCACACACAATCCCGCCCCCCACCACATCACCACACATAATCCCACCCCCCACCACATCACCACACACAATCCCACCCCCCACCCCATTACCACACACAATTCCGCCCCCCCACCACATCACCACACACAATCCCGCCCCCCACCACATCACCACAAATAATCCCGCCCCCCACCACATCATCACACATAATCCCGCCTCCCACCCCATCACCACAAAAAATCCCGCCCCCACCACATCACCATGCATAATCCCGCCTCCCCACCACATCACCACACATAATCCCTCCCCCCACCACATCACCACAAATAATCCCGCCCCCCACCCCATTACCACACACAATCCCGCCCCCCACCCCATTACCACACACAATCCCGCCCCCCACTCCATTACCACATACAATTCCGCCCCCCACCCCATCACCACACACAATCCCGCCCTCCCACCCCATCAGCACACACAATCCCGCCCTCCCACCCCATCACCACACACAATCCCGCCCTCCCACCCCATCACCACACACAATCCCGTCCCCCACCCCATCACCACACACAATCCCGCCCCCCACCCCATCACCACACACAATCCCGCCCCCCACCCCATCACCACACATAATTCCGCCCCCCACCACATCACCACACATAATCCCGCCCCCCACCACATCACCACACATAATCCCGCCCCCCACCATATCACCACACATAATCCCGCCCCCCACCACATCACCACACATAATCCCGCCCCCCAACACTTCACCACACAAAATCCCGCCCCCACCGCATTACCACACATAATCCCACCCCATTACCACACACAATCCCGCCCTCCCACCCCATCACCACACACAATCCCGCCCTCCCACCCCATCACCACACACAATCCCGTCCCCCACCCCATCACCACACACAATCCCGCCCCCCACCACATCACCACACATAATTCCGCCCCCCCACCACATCACCACACATAATCCCGCCCCCCACCACATCACCACACATAATCCCGCCCCCCACCACATCACCACACATAATCCCGCCCCCACCACATCACCACACATAATCCCGCCCCCCAACACTTCACCACACATAATCCCGCCCCCCACCGCATTACCACACATAATCCCACCCCATTACCACCCATAATCCCGCCCCCTGCCCCATCATCACCCATAATCCTGCCCCATCACCACCGATAATCCCGCCCCGGCCCCATCACCACCCATAATCCCGCCCTCCCACCCCATCACCACCCATAATCTAGCCCTCCCACCCCATCACCACCCATAATCTAGCCCTCCCACCCCATCAAAACCCATAATCCCACCCTACGACCCCATCACCACCCATTAATCCCGCCCCCCGCCCCATCCCCACCCATAATCCCGCCCCCCGCCCCATCACCACCCATAATCCCGCCCCCCGCCCCATCACCACCCATAATCCCACCCCCCATCACCACCCATAATCCCTCCCCCCACCCCATCACCACCCATAATCCCACCCCGCCACCCCATCACCACCCATAATCCCACCCCCCCACCCCATCACCACCCATAATCCCACCCCCCCACCCCATCACCACCCATAATCCCACCCCCCACCCCATCACCACCCATAATCCCACCCCCCATCACCACACATAATCCCACCCCCCACCACATCACCACAAATAATCCCGCACCCCACCCCATTACCACACACAATCCCGCCCCCACCCCATTACCACACACAATTCCGCCCTCCACCCCATTACCACACACAATTCCGCCCTCCACCCCATTACCACACACAATTCCGCCCCCCACCCCATCACCACACACAATCCCGCCCCCCACCCCATCACCACACACAATCCTGCCCCCCACCCCATCACCACACACAATCCCGCCCCCCACCCCATCACCACACACAATCCCGCCCCCCCACCCCATCACCACACACAATCCCGCCCCCCCACCCCATCACCACACACAATCCCGCCACCCCATCACCACACACAATCCCGCCCCCCACCCCATCACCACTCACAATCCCACCCCCCACCCCATCACCACTCACAATCCCGCCCCCCACCCCATCACCACACACAATCCCGCCCCCCACCACATCACCACACATAATTCCGCCCCCCCACCACATCACCACACATAATCCCGCCCTCCCACCCCATCACCACCCATAATCTAGCCCTCCCACCCCATCAAAACCCATAATCCCGCCCTACGACCCCATCACCACCCATTATCCCGCCCCCCGCCCCATCACCACCCATAATCCCACCCCCCATCACCACCCATAATCCCACCCCCCCTTCACCACCCATAATCTCACCCCCCACCCCATCACCACCCATAATCCCGCCCCCCGGCCCCATCACCACCCATAATCCCCCCGCCACATCACCACCCATAATCCCGCCCCCTGCTCCATCACCACCCATAATCCCGCCCCTCGCAACATCACCACCCATAATCCCGCCCCCCGCAACATCACCACCCATAATCCCGCCCCCCACCCCATTACCACCCATAATCCCGCCCCCCGGCCCCATCACCACCCATAATCTCGCCCCCCGGCCCCATCACCATCCATAATCCTGCCCCCCACCCCATCACTACCCGTAATCCCGCCCCCCATCACCACCCATAAAAAATCACCACCCATAATCTTTCCCCCTTACCCCATTATCACCCATAATCCCGCCCCCCACCCCATTACCACCCATAATCCCACCCCCCACCCCATTACCACCCATAATCCCACCCCCACCCCATTACCACACATAATTCCGCCCCCCACCCCATTACCACACATACTCCCGCCCCCCCACTCCATTACCACACATAATCCCGCCCCCCACCACATTACTACACAAAATCCCGCCCCCCAACACATTACTACACATAATCCCGCCCCCCCACCACATTACCACACATAATCCCGCCCCCCCACCACATTACCACACATAATCCCGCCCCCCCACCACATCAACACACATAATCCCGCCCCCCCACCACATCACCACACAAAAAAATAATGATGGGAGATGCCCCATAGATTAACATTGGAACTCTTCCGAATTCCTCTCTAGTGTGACTACAGCCTTATATTTAAATTATACCATTTTTATAGATATTCATACTGAAATGCAATACTGCCTCCCTAGGAGCATAGGCAACTGTTAGGTCAAAACATTCAGTAGGTATACTATTACATGAATGTCTCCTAATTTTGAAAAACATGAAAGACAGGCAAATACTGTGAAGCGCAGAATGGCAATTTCTATTTATTTTTATGCCCCACCGTCCCTCCAATGCAGTATCATTCCCCTCCACAGTGGCTCCTATAGCCACCCTGAATAGAATGATGCACCACCCACACAGTATGATGCTCTACAGTCCCTTCACACACAAAAAAAATACAAACATTGAGCTTGGTTTAAGTTGGTATACATGCAACACATAAACGCATGTTCACATTGGCCACAAAGCATACAAAACCTACCAGAAACAAAATGAGCAAAAACCCAGCTGTAACTAAATAAGTAAAAAGCAAAAGTGCATTTAAATAACAGGGTTTTTAGAAATACTGTTTTTGAACAAAAATAGCATAAAATCCATCCCACCGTCGACAAGATGACCCTGATCGGGACGGTCCTACGCTGTCTAATATTAAAAACCTTACCATGTGTCAGAGTTGACCTCAGTGTGTGAATAAGGGCAGACAGAAGGAACGGGTCCCGACCTGTGGACACCAGTCTGGGGAAGCCTTTAAATGTAATTTCCAGCTCGGGAGAGGGAGGCCACACTCCGGCTTGCAGAGAATGCCAAAATACAAATAAAAAACACAAACATTTAGCTTGTTTTAAGTTGGTATACATGCAGCACAGAAACGCATGTTCACGTTGGCCATAAAGCATACAAAACCTACAAGAAACAAAATGAGCAAAAACCCTGCTGTAAGTAAATAAGTAAAAACCAAAAGTGCATTTAAATTACACAGGGTTCTTAGTAATACTGTTTTTGATCAAAAATAGCATAATAACCATCCCACCATCGACAAGGACACACTGATTGGGATGATCCTACGCTGTCTAATATTTAAAACCTTACCATGTGTCAGAGTTGACCTCAGTGTGTGAGTAACGGCAGAATAAAGGACCGGGTCCCGACCTGTGGACATCTGTCTGGAGAAGCCTTTAAATGTAATTTCCATCTAGATCATTGCAGAGGATTGGCCTAATTCGGGAGAAATCTTGGAGCCGGGAGTGGGAGGTATGGATTAATGTGGCTGTTAGTCGAAAATCACCTGTGGAGTATAGAGGTATATAGGTAGGCTGATAAACAGAAATGAGGGAGGAGACGTAAGGGGGTGCCACACTGTTTAGAGCTTAATGGGTGAGAATTTAAATTGAATCCTATGTATGGGCAGCCAGCTGATGGTCTATGCAATTGGGGCCATGTAGAAAGAGAAGAGGGCCAAAGACTGAACCCTGAGGGACACCAATAGTGAGAAGAAGAGGAGAAGAAATTGAGCCAGTGAATGATACACTGAGGGAGCGGTCAGAAAGATAGGAAGAGAACCAGGAGAGAGCAATGTCCTTTATGCCTATTGATTAGAGCATAGAGAGTAGAAGAGGGTGGTCAACAGTGTCGCAAAATGCAGAGAGGTAAAAAAGAATAAGCAGAGAGTGGTCACCATTACGTTTTGCTGTCTAAAAGTCATTGGTCATTTTGATGAGTGCAGATTCTGCAGAATATAAGGGGCGGAAGCCAGGCTGTGTTGGATCTAGGAGAGTGAGCGGAGAGATAATGGTTAAGGAAGGAGTAGACCAGGCGCTCCAAGAATTTAGAGATGAAAGGGAGATTTGAAACTGGTCTGTAGCCATTTGTGCAGGATGGATCAAGAGGGTATTTTTTTAGTAATGAAGTAATGACAGTGTTTGCAGGAGGAGAGGAAAATACCAGAAGAGAGGGAAAGATTGAAGATTTTAGTTAGGTGAATAATGATGACTAGAGAGAGAGACTGGAGGAGATGTGATGGAATGTGGTCAGTAGAGCATTTAGTAAGACGAGAAGAAGAGAGGATCTTGGAAGCTTCTTCTGTGATGGGATCAAGTGTGGAGAGTGAGCCAGAGGAGATGTGGGGAGGGATGGGAGTCATGGCACTTAGCTGGGAGATGGTTTCCTGATGGATATTTTTTATTTTCTCTTTAAAGTGGGAGGCCAAATCATCAAAGTAAATGTCTATGATAGGGGCCTATGCTTTTGGACTGAGGATAGAGTGAAAGGTGTTGAAGAATTTTTTTGGATTGTTGGATAGTGAGGAGATCAGGGTGGTAAAGTAGGTCTATTTGGCAAGGGAAAGGGCAGAGATATAGGTTTCTAACATAAATTTATAGTGGATGAAATTTTCTGGTGTGCGAGTTTTCCTCCATAGGCATTCGGCACTCCTAGAGCATCGCTGGAGAAATTGAGTTTGCGATGTGAGCCAGGACTTTTTAAGTCTGTGATTGGAGGTTCTGAGGGTGAGGGGCGCTAATTGGTCCAGAGAGCTTCTGTGAGTGTCATTGTAGTGATTTGCAGCCAGAACAGGACAGGAAAAAGAGGAGATTGCAGACAGTGATGAGTGTAGGGAGTCTGTAAGTGTACGAGGGTTAGCAGCTTGTAGATTTCTGAATGTGTGATAGGTAGGAGTGTGCTGGGGTAGGTTAATATTTGTAAGTGTGAAGGAAAAAATGTTGTGGTCAGAGAGGGGAAGAGGTTAGTTAACTAGGTAGGAGATTGAACAAAGCCTGACAAAGACCAGATCAAATGTGTTACCGTCTTTGTGTCTCTCAAAGGTTGAGAGCTGTGAGAGGCCAAGAGAGTAGTTAGAGATAGAAGCTGGGATGCATATGGGGAGGTGTGTTGAGGGAGGATCTAAAGTGACCCTTCACGGTTGACCTTAGGGATTTTTAAATTAATAAGGCGTTGCCGGCAACTGAGAATGACCAGACGGTAGCTCTGTTTGGGAGAATCAAAGGAGATTCCTAACCCCTGTTTATTGTGTTGCAGTTTTATCATGTTAGCAAATTCTACTTCAACCAATAGTATAAAAACACACTTTCAGCACTTAACCTATAAAAATGCAGGAAAAACTTAACCTATGAGGATACAGAAAAAACGAAAACTACATATATGGTCGTGTCTTTTTGGCATAGAAGAACATATTAACAAGTGCCTCAAAGTCTTATCTAGCGATACACCCCCCGAGTTCCTTCCCTGGCTTGAGTTAGAACACTCAAGGTCTTTATACCAATTATAGCCTAATTAAGTAACAAAATGTTATCTTCGTGAGAACCAGGACAGAGTTACTTCATGGCAGCTGTAACCTTTTACCTAATTAAATAACAGAATTTATCTTTAACCAACAAGAAAATGGAGTCAAAGCACAAAATGGAGAATCTTTCATAATTTGTTCCTTCACATTCCCCCCTAGGTAAATTTTGTTAATTATTGTCCAGCATCAGAGGTACTATCCCAAGCTACAAGGTCGAGGGGTACTGGTCTTCACATGACTGGTGCCATGTTACCAGCCATGGCTGTTGCAGCGTACCCATCCCCCCTGTATGCTAGAATTTACGAATAACAATTATTGATAACAGTGGTGGGGATCTTTTGAAGATAGCCATGCGCTTGGCTTCAACATCTTCATCAGGTAACTTTGT
Source organism: Ranitomeya imitator (assembly GCF_032444005.1). NCBI lineage: Eukaryota > Metazoa > Chordata > Amphibia > Anura > Dendrobatidae > Ranitomeya > Ranitomeya imitator. The sequence goes on from NC_091286.1 coordinate 652,027,402, forward strand.
GAGATCGGTGTAGAGAAGAGCAGGGGTGGCAACGCTTTTGGTATCATCATTAGTTGTCTTAGTGCAGAATCTCCTAATACATACAGAAATACACCAAAGAACAAGTTTTAGTATTACATACATAACAAGGATAAAGGCAGCGATGTGTAACAAACTTTGCAAGATTCCAGCTATCCAGCCCCCAAGTCCCTCAAACCAATTGGCTGGATTAAGAAAGGAGAAGATATCTGCCCACCAACTGTCCTTATTACAGTCATTGTCTTTATCATATTGATCTCTGAGAGCTGTGAGAGGCCAAAGAGTGGTTAGAGATAGAAGCTGGGATGCAGATGGGGAGGTGGAGCTGTTTATGGGGATGTTGAAGTTTCCCAGGAAAGGGTTGGTAATTTGGTGGACATGAATTGCAGCAGCCAGGCCAAAAGAATGGTCAAGGAACTGGGTAGGTAAGTTGGAAGGATGGTATATGACCACTACTCTGAGGGAGAGGGGATGGAAGTGTGTGATGGTGTGGACCTCAAAAGAAGGGAATGAGAGTGATGGAATTGTGGGGATCACCTGGAAAGTGCATTGTGGGGACAGGAGTATGCCGACTCCACCACCAAGTCTGTTTGTGGGTCTCAGGGAATGGGAAAACTAAGCTGCCATGAGAAATAGCAGCAGGGGAGACTATGTCAGAATCCTGAATCGAGGTTTCAGTGAGGGCCAAGAGATTAAGAGAGTTCAGAACGTAGTTTTGCAGGAAAGGAAGCTTATTGCATACAGACTGTGGATTCCAGAGTGCACAATTAAAAGAAAAAGATGGAGTGTTACTAGCCTAATGTTAATTAGGCTAGTAAGATTTTGATGTGAGGTGGGGGAGGGGTTAAAGTTGATGGAAGGTTGACCGGGATTGGGAGAGATATTCCCTGAAATAAGTAGCAGTAAAAAGAGAAAGAGCAGCAAGTAGTTATTGGATTTGTGACATGGTTTATTGTGCAATATCTTTGGGCAAGATGGACTGAGATTTTTCAGGAAGGTGAAAAGAGCATGGGAGCTGTACATGGGAGAGGGAAAGAGAGAGGGGCTGATATGGAATAGTGATGAGGGAGGGGGATGGGGCAGTGAATGTGGTTGACAAAAGCACACAGAAAGATAGACGTAGAAATAAAGCACATGGTTAAAAGCGAGTACGAAATGTGGGTTACCTGACTCCTGCACTGACTAACTTCCATTGAAATAACTGCCAGTTCTGGATACTTGGCTGTGAGGATACGTTGCTTAAGGAGACACATGCATACACCCCACACATAATATGATATCCCCATAGTTCCTTTACATGCTGTATGATACCTCCATAGCCTACCACACACTGAATGATGCTACACAGTCCACCAGTTTGTTGCCCTCAAAGTCCCCATACTTCTAAAAATGATGCATCCCACAGTCCCATCAACACAGTATTATTTTCCCCAGTTCCTCTACACATTATGCCCTACAGTCCCTAACGCATGGTATGTTTCCCCTCACAAAAAATGCTCCCACAGTCCCTTCCACACAGTATGATGTCCTTATAGTCCCTTCACACGGATTGATGTCCTTACAGTCCCCTCCACAGTATGATCTCTACAGTCACAAACCATACAGTATGATATCTTCAAAGCACCACCACACAGTATGATGTCCTCACAGTCCATCAAGACAGTATGATGTCCTCGTAGTCCCCCCACACAGTATAATGCCCCAAAGTATGATGTCCTCAAAGTTCCCCCTACCCAGTATGAAGTTCATAAAGTCCCCCTTCCACACATTGTGATCTCCTGACAGACGTGTTACATTTTCCTATCACATCCCTGCTTGCTGCTCCTGTGTTACTAGTCTCTAGGAGTAAGAACACTTGTCATGACTTGCAAGTCTTGACTTGCAGGACATTCAGGTTCTACCTAGATGTAATGGTGTCTGGTGAAACAATGATCTGCTAGTTCCCTACTGTGCTCTGAGGACACAGATGTAGTTTATGTCTTGACATACCCTCAACCTTTCAGAATATTGGGATAGCCCCCAAAATTAGTTAGCTTCTGGTGATGCCAGAATCACTATTAGGATGCATCATTTGAAAATGAATCAGACACAATCGCAAATTGCAGACACAAATGGGTCAATGGTCACCTCCGTGTGCTTGCCTGCATCAGGTATGGGTGCTCAAGCTGCCTTTTTATTTCATGCATTATTCTTTTCTATAAAATAGACCAGATTAGTACATTTTACTTTTTTTTCCCAATCAATGTTCTGCATGGATAATAGGCCATATGCCCTGGCACCCTGCTAGTAATGAGTCCATGAGAGGTCTGTCGTGGTGCACATGGACAGCAGATGGGCCAATTATAATTTGACCAACATATAATTATATGCTTACCTGAATTACCTATTATTCTCAGATTTGCTTTAATTAAGGATTCAGATGAGTATTTTTTAATTTTCCAAACTGAAGTAATATAAATTTTTGATCAAACTTACCATTCAGATGTCTTGGATTTTAGAAGCCTACCTTGAAATGTAAGAAGAAACATAATTGGTTCAACTGTTCCACTTTCTGTTTGAACCAATTTTATAAATCTATTGAAGTTTTTGCTATCATTTTCTGGCATGTTGTATTTAGTGCAGGATAAGATGTGTAACATCTTCCAAGATAAATATTCATTTAATCAAAATTGTAATCTGAAATATATATATATATATTCTTATTCATAGCTGCTGGTCTTACATTGGGAAAATTTCAGGCAAACAGACTGTAAGCTTGGCCAGGCCAAGCTGTATGGCCTACGGTGTGGTACAACATGAAGCTATGCACAATATTGGTTTCTTCCATGAACATACCAGAATGGACCGGGATGACTACATTGACATCTTATGGCAGAACATGGATCAAGGTGAGAAGTTTTACAAATGTTGATGGTCAGTCCTCTGTTGATTTTGGTTGTAGGAACCTCATACTTAAAGCTACTCACTATCTCTTGAGAGAAGCTGCTGAATCCTCGCATTCGGTTGCATTTATATATGATACCATGATTCTAATCTCTTCCAGTTAACTGGGATAATTTTGAAATCAGTTATGGAAACACGTTTAACCTTCCCTATGATTATACATCAGTGATGCATTACCACAAGTAAGTCCAGATGATAGATGTTCCTTTTTGAACCTTATTCCAGCTACTGTTATTTTTTACTACTCTGTCATGCATTGATATTTTTTCTTGTCTAAATTTTTTAGGAAAATTAAACTGCTGTATTCATGGTATTTTTAGAATTATTTCTTAGGAGGGTACAAAGCACAGGTGTAGGTTTGCAAAATTTGAGCTAGCATTAAGTTTGTATCTAAATTCCCCGGTCGGGGGTCAGTGACTTGTTGGCAACCCCTTGGTACATAATTATTGCATTGTTAGTAGCTAGTTTGTTACATGACCTATTTAGTCTCTTGAGCCTTCAGTATTCTATCATCTTAGGGTGACCAATCAAAAAATTCCAACTCACATCCTATGTCGTAATCCTAATTACAGTGGCATCACCTACTTTTATAAATACTCTCTGTGTAAGGTATACAGTTTTAGTATTTCTTAGCTCAGTTTCTTAGCATATTAACATGTTTCTATATGTTTTTTCAGATATGTCTCGTTCTTGCGTTAAAAAAGTATATTGTTTTTACTACATATGCAGAGAAGTCACTTTTGCGTCACAAAGGTGAAACTTGACTACCGTGATAATGAAAGCCTACAACCTGTATTTTGGCTGCAGAATCGGAGATCAAGGCAAGAGATGGCTCCTCACATACGCTGCAATAGATGTACATCACATCTTACCCAATGGTTGCATGAGAAGAGGCAATCAATGCCTTTTGTAATCCCAATGATCTGGAGAGAGTTAACTGATCACACTATCAACTGCTATTTCTGCATGGTGCCCCCATTAGGAAAGGAGTTTCAAAGAGGAAGTGGATTTTACAGTATCCAAACATTCCATTTGCAATACGCCCAGTACCATATAAAGAAAAGCTGCCAGTTCTAAAAGCACCAGGAAACATTTTCAGTCGAGTCAAGTGAGGAAGAAGAGGGCACTTGGTGTCATGAAGTATTTTCCTCTAACGACCAGGACTTTCTGTCAGCAACCTCAACTGAACCACACGTTATAACACAAAGTGAACTGAGCGATCTTGTTAGAGATTTGGATCTGCCCAAGAGTAAGGCTGAGCTCTTAAGGCTGAGTCACACATAACGATATCATTAACGATATTGTTGCAATGTCACGCTTTTGGTGACGTAGCAACGATCCCGCTAACGATCTCGTTATGTGTGTCAGCGACCAACGATCAGGCCCCTGCTGTGAAATCGTTGGTCATTGGGGAATGATCAGGACCTTTTTTTGGTCGCTGATCACCCGCTGTCATCGCTGGATCGGCGTGTGTGACGCCGATCCAGCGATGTGTTCACTTGTAATCAGGGTAAATATCGGGTTACTAAGCGCAGGGCCGCGCTTAGTAACCCGATATTTACCCTGGTTGCCATTGTAAAAGTTAAAAAAAAACAAACAGTACATACTCACATTCTGATGTCTGTCACGTCCCCCGGCGTCCACAGGAAACTGCTTTCGGCTGACTGTGTTAGCGCCAGCCGTAAGGCAGAGCACAGCGGTGACGTCACCGCTGTTACTGCCGGCGCTGACGCAGTCAGTGCAGGGAAGCTGACGGCGGGGGACGTGACAGACATCGGAATGTGAGTATGTAGTGTTTTTTTTTTACTTTTACAATGGTAACAAGGGTAAATATCGGGTTACTAAGCGCGGCCCTGCACTTAGTAACCCGATGTTTACCCTGGTTACCCGGGTGCTGCAGGGGGACTTCGGCATCGTTGAAGACAGTTTCAATGATGCCGAAGTCGTTCCCCTGATCGTTGGTCACTGGAGAGAGCTGTCTGTGTGACAGCTCCCCAGCGACCACACAACGACTTACCAACGATCACGGCCAGGTCGTATCACTGGTCGTGATCGTTGGTAAGTTGCTCAGTATAAAGGTACCTTTAGGCTCCCAGCTACAGCAGTGTAATCTCCAAGCAGGCGGTGGCTATATTTCTTTGTTCCACAACCGCAATAAAAATCTTATCCAATACTTCTTCATGTAGGGGGATCTTGTGGTATGCAAGAACATCAACAGTTTAACGTAAGCTCTGAAGATAAGTCACAATCGAGAGGAATGAAGGCTCTTCATATATTTATCCTAAACAAGCCTAAAAACCATGTTGCTGCACAATGGTAGTGCTCTACCTTCAATTCCAGTTGATTATGCTGTCCACAAGAAAGAAACCTATGACAGCTTGAAACAGCTGTTGATGTGCCTGAACTATGACCAACATTTGTGTCCCCTCTGTGGTGACTTAAAGGTGGTTGCCCTCTTACTTGATTTCCAGGGTGGATACACAAAATACTGCTGCTCTCTGTGTGAGTGGGATAGTCATGCAAGAGAATATCACAGCAATAAAAAAGACTGAGCTCACCGACAATCACTTCAGCCAGGGAGTAAAAATGTCCTGCGTTCATCACTTGTTGACAGACATAAGATTTCTTTACCACCATTACATATCACGCTGGGCCTAATTAAGAACTTTGTAAAAGCAATGGATAAAAATGAAAAAGCATTCAAGTATCTCATTGATAAATTTCCAAGATTTAGTGAAGCAAGAATAAAGGAAGGAGTCTTTATCGGACCTCAGATTCCTAATCTTCTTCAAGATGAGGAGTTTCTCTCTTTGTTACATGGCAAGGAAAAGGCTGCATGGGTAGCATTCACATTAGTGGTAACTAATTTTTGGGAAACTCAAAAGCAGATAACTATGAAGAGTTGGTGGAAAATCTTCCCAAAACATATATAGCTCTGGCAAAAATTAAGAGACCACTGCGCAGTTTTATAAAAAAAAACGCTTCTCTACATGTCTGACAGCCATTCCATTCCAGTGTCAGTTGAGTTACAACCAGAGTACACCTCATTCTACTTAATGTGCTTCTGATTAGGTGATCACCTGAACCAAATGTTATTTAACGAAGGAAAGTATAAAAAAACACCCTGCTGTAGTGTTCACAATTCTCTAGCAATAGGACAAGCTGGATGGCAAAACAAGTGCTAGTAATATCCCAAACGTAATAGGAATGAAAAAATAACTTTTAACCATGTCAGAGGAGTTGAAAAGAAAAGTCTTGAGTGAGGAAAAGAAGGGCTCAATTCTGGCTTTACTAGCAGAGGGACAAAGTGAGCGTCATGTTGCCTCCATCCTTAAAATTTCTAAGATGGCAGTCCATTACAACAAGGTCAAGCAGCAGACATTGGTGACAACAAAGCTACAGACCCGCAGAGGATGAAAATGACTCCACTGACCGGGATGACCGTCATCTTATTCGAATGTCACTCAGCAACTACAAGATGACATCAAGTGACCTACAAAAGGAATGGCAAATGGCAGCTGGGGTGAAGTGCACGGCAAGAACAATTTGTAACAGGCTTCTAGAGTTAGGACTCAAGTCATGTAAAGTTCTAAAAAAGCCTTTAATCAATAAGAAGAAAAGGAGAGCCAGGCTGAAGTTTGCCATGTGAGCGTCATGTTGCCTCCATCCTTAAAATTTCTAAGATGGCAGTCCATTGCATAAGATCATAAGGATTGGACCATAGAGGACTGGAGTAAGGTAATCTTCTCTGATGAGTCTAATTTTCAGCTTTGCCCAACACCTGGTCATCTACTGGTTAAACGAAGACCTGGAGAGGCGTACAAGCCACAGTGTCTTGCGCCCACTGTGAAATTTGGTGGAGGATCGATGATGATCTGGGGATGGTTCATTAAGGCTGGAATTGGGCATGTTAATCTTTGCAAAGGACGTATAAATCAAGCCGCATACAAGGTTATCCTGGAAAAACAGTAGATTCCTTCTGCTCAGGCAAAGTTCCCCTACTCTGAGAACTGGTTTTTCCAGCAGGACAATACGCCATGCCACACAGCTAGGACAATCAAGGTGTGGATGAAGGACCACCACATCAAATCCCTGTCATGGGCAGCCCAATTTCCAGACCTGAACCCCATTGAAAACCTCTGGAATGTAATCAAAAGGAAGATGGATAGTCACAAGCCATCAAACAAAGAAGTACTGCTAAATTTTTGTACCAGGAGTGGCATAAGGTCACCCAAAAGCAGTGTGAAAGACAGGTGGAAAGCACACCAAGACGCATGAAAGCTGTGATTAAAAATCATGGTTATTCCACAAAATATTGATTTCTGAACCCTTCATGAGGTAAAACATTAGTATGGCTGTTTCTAAATGATTATGAACTTGTTTTTTATTAGATTATTTGAGGTCTGCAAGCACTGCATTTTTTTGTTATATTGACCATTTCTCATTTTCAAAAAATAAATACAACATTTACTGCTTGGAACTTTGGAGACATGTTATCAGAAGTTTATAGAATAAAAGAACAATTTACATTTTACTCAAAAAAATACCTATAAAGAGAAAAATCAGACAAGCTGAACATTTTGCAGTGGTCTCTTAATTTTTGCCACAGCCGTATATGGATCTTGGTTGTAACATATCCTTAAAGATTAATTTCTTACATTTGCATCTAGACTTTTCTCCACCAAACTGCGGAGCAGTGAGCGATGAGAAAACATTAAGTTACTCCCTTAATTGCTAAGAATGATAACTTTAGAAAATTGAAACTGCATTACTGCCATAGAAAATAGGAAAATGCTACATTATGTACATATGGAATATTGGAAAAAATGAAACTGAAATATTGCTATGAAAAAAAAGAAGGTATTTAGCGCATAGATTGGTCAATATATGTGAGCCCTACAGCCAGCATCAAGGCATCCTTCATTGTTGGGTGCCTGTCCTGATAAGACACCTCTCCTGGGCAAGAAACTTAGAATTTATGGGGCAGGAATGAAGTGAGCGACGAGCGCGGTGAGATATTGCGGCTATGGAGAAAAGATATTATTGCGGCTATGGAGAAAAGATGTCAAGGAAAATGGAATCCATCAATGCTTGCAGATTACTGTTGGACCATTGTAAGAGATGATCTGATGCAGGAGTACAAGAGACAAGCAAAAAAGAGTTGTTACTGAATGACGACCACATTGTGTAGTACAATTTCTGTAACTTTATAATTCGCAATAGTGTTTAGACACGCTTTAGTTATTTCAATTGTTGCTAAGTTTTCTCTAAATAAGTATCAGAAAATTGTCATAACAATATATTCTGCATCTCTATATTTGCAAAAATAATAATGTTCCAAAGTACTGAAACTTTTATGCATTAATTATATGTAGCAGTAGAAGAAAAACTCTTTGATATCATATAAACAAGAGGCAACTAAAAATTTTCAATGTCAGATTTGAATTTAGAAGATCAAAATCATTAAGAAATGGCTCATTTTGCGCATTCTAGGACCAATAACCTTTTTTTTTTACTTTAGTGCTGAAGCAGCGATGAGGGTGACTAGCTTTTCAATAGATAGGTTGTAGTTTTTATTGAGGCACACAGTTTATTGATTAACTTTTCATAATTTTGTAGGGATAATTAAAAAAAAAAATCTGCAATTTGCATTTACCGTATATACTCGAGTATAAGCCGAGATTTTCAGCCCATTTTTGGGGCTGAATGTCCCCCTCTCGGCTTATACTCGAGTCATACCCAGGGGTCGGCAGGGGAGGGGGAGCGGGGACTGTCTAATTATACTCACCTGCTCCTGGTGCGGTCTCTGCACGTCTTTTCCCCAGTGCCGGCAGCTTCTTCCTTTACTGAGCGGTCACATGGTACCGCTCATTACAGAAATTAATATGCGGCTCCACCTCCCATAAGGGTGGAGCCGCATATTCATTACTGTAATTAGCGTTAACGATGACCACTCAGTAGAGGAAGAAGCAGCAGTGCCGGGGAAGCAGGGACTGCACAGCGCCAGGAGCAGGTGAGTATAACGGGGAGGGGAGCGCTGCGCAACATTCACCTGCTCCTCGTTACAGCCGCCGCTCTGTCTCTTCAGCGTCTTCTGCAATGATGCTCAGGTCAGAGGGAGCGGTGACGTGGTTAGTGCGCGCCCTCTGCCTGATTGTCAGTGCAGAAGATGGAGCGGCGACGGAACGAAGTCAGGTGAATGTTGAAAGTGTCGGGTGCCTCAGCGATGGAGAGGTGAGTATGTGATTTTTCTTTTTTTATCGCAGCAACAGCAAATGGGGCAAGTGTCTGTATGGAACATCTTATGGGGCCATGATGTTTGTGCAGCACTATATGGGGCAAGTGTCTGTATAGAGCATCTTATGGGGCCATAACGTTTGTGCAGCACAATAAGGGGCAAGTGTCTTTATGGAGCATCTTATGGGGCCATAACGTTTGTGCAGCACTATAAAGGGGCAAGTGTCTGTATGGAGCATCTTATGGGGCCATAACGTTTGTGCAGCACTATAAAGGAGCAAGTGTCTGCATGGAGCATCTTATGGGGTCATAATGTTTGTGCAGCACTATAATGGGGCAAGTGTCTGTATGGAGCATCTTATGGGGCCATAACGTTTGTGCAGCACTATAATGGGGCAAGTGTCTGTATGGAGCATCTTATGGGGCCATAATGTTTGTGCAGCACTATAATGGGACAAGTGTCTGTATGGAGCATCTTATGGGGCCTGTTATGAAAGGCAATTCAGTACTACAATGGACATAGCGGTCAGAGCACATACAGTGATCTGACAATAACCCAAAATCATAGAACCAGCTCTGAGACGTGGGAACTCTGCAGACCGCAATCCCTAATCCTCTCCAAACAACACTAGAGGCAGCCGTGGATTGCGCCTAACTCTGCCTATGCAACTCGGCACAGCCTGAGAAACTAACTAGCCTGAAGATAGAAAATAAGCCTACCTTGCCTCAGAGAAATACCCCAAAGGAAAAGGCAGCCCCCCACATATAATGACTGTGAGTTAAGATGAAAGGACAAACGTAGAGATGAAATAGATTCAGCAAAGTGAGGCCCGACTTTCTTAACAGATCGAGGATAGAAAAGGTAACTTTGCGGTCTACACAAAACCCTAAAGAAAACCACGCAAAGGGGGCAAAAAGACCCTCCGTACCGAACTAACGGCACGGAGGTACACCCTTTGCGTCGCAGAGCTTCCAGCAACAAATTAGACAAGCTGGACAGAAAAAATAGCAAACAAATAGCAAAGAAGAACTTAGCTATGCAGAGCAGCAGGACACAGGAATGATCCAGGGAAAAGCAAGTCCAACACTGGAACATTGACAGGAAGCCAGGATCAAAGCATTAGGTGGAGTTAAGTAGAGAAGCACCTAACGACCTCACCAGATCACCTGAGGGAGGAAACTCAGAAGCCGCAGTACCACTTCCCTCCACCAACAGAAGCTCAGAGAGAGAATCAGCCGAAGTACCACTTGTGACCACAGGAGGGAGCTCTGCCACAGGATTCACAACAGTACCCCCCCCCTTGAGGAGGGGTCACCGAACCCTCACCAGAGCCCCCAGGCCGACCAGGATGAGCCACATGAAAGGCACGAACAAGATTGGGAGCATGGACATCGGAGGCAAAAACCCAGGAATTATCTTCCTGAGCATAACCCTTCCATTTAACCAGATACTGGAGTTTCCGTCTAGAAACACGAGAATCCAAAATCTTCTCCACAATATACTCCAATTCCCCCTCCACCAAAACCGGGGCAGGAGGATCAACAGATGGAACCATAGGTGCCACGTATCTCCACAACAATGACCTATGGAATACGTTATGTATGGAAAAAGAATCTGGAAGGGTCAGACGAAAAGACACAGGATTAAGAACCTCAGAAATCCTATACGGACCAATGAAACGAGGTTTAAACTTAGGAGAGGAAACCTTCATAGGAATATGATGAGAAGATAACCAAACCAGATCCCCAACACGAAGTCGGGACCCACACGGCGTCTGCGATTAGCGAAACGTTGAGCCTTCTCCTGGGACAAGGTCAAATTGTCCACTACATGAGTCCAAATCTGCTGCAACCTGTCCACCACAGTATCCACACCAGGACAGTCCGAAGACTCAACCTGTCCTGAAGAGAAACGAGGATGGAACCCAGAATTGCAGAAAAATGGCGAAACCAAGGTAGCCGAGCTGGCCCGATTATTAAGGGCGAACTCAGCCAAAGGCAAAAAGGACATCCAGTCATCCTGATCGGCAGAAACAAAGCATCTCAGATATGTTTCCAAGGTCTGATTGGTTCGTTCGGTCTGGCCATTAGTCTGAGGATGGAAAGCCGAGGAAAAAGACAAGTCAATGCCCATCCTACCACAAAAGGCTCGCCAAAACCTTGAAACAAACTGGGAACCTCTGTCAGAAACGATATTCTCTGGAATGCCATGTAAACGAACCACATGCTGGAAGAACAATGGCACCAAATCAGAGGAGGAAGGCAATTTAGACAAGGGTACCAGATGGACCATCTTAGAAAAGCGATCACAGACCACCCAAATGACTGACATCTTTTGAGAAACGGGAAGATCAGAAATAAAATCCATAGAGATATGTGTCCAAGGCCTCTTCGGGACCGGCAAGGGCAAAAGCAACCCACTGGCACGAGAACAGCAGGGCTTAGCCCGAGCACAAATCCCACAGGACTGCACAAAAACACGCACATCCCGCGACAGAGACGGCCACCAAAAGGATCTAGCCACCAACTCTCTGTTACCAAAGATTCCAGGATGACCAGCCAACACCGAACAATGAACCTCAGAGATAACTTTATTGGTCCACCTATCAGGGACAGTCTCTCCGCTGGACAACGATCAGGTTTATTAGCCTGAAATTTTTGCAGCACCCGCCTCAAATCAGGGGAGATGGCAGACACAATTACTCCTTCCTTGAGGATACCCGCCGGCTCAGACAAACCCGGAGAGTCGGGCACAAAACTCCTAGACAGAGCATCCGCCTTCACATTTTTAGAGCCCGGAAGGTACGACATCACAAAGTCAAAACGGGCAAAAAACAGCGACCAACGAGCCTGTCTAGGATTCAACCGCTTAGCAGACTCAAGATAAGTCAAGTTCTTATGATCAGTCAATACCACCACGCGATGCTTAGCTCCTTCAAGCCAATGACGCCACTCCTCGAATGCCCACTTCATGGCCAGCAACTCTCGTTTGCCCACATCATAATTTCGCTCAGCAGGCGAAAACTTCCTGGAAAAAAAAGCGCATGGTTTCATCACTGAGCAATCAGAACCTCTCTGCGACAAAACAGCCCCTGCTCCAATCTCAGAAGCATCAACCTCGACCTGGAACGGAAGAGAAACATCTGGTTGACACAACACAGGGGCAGAAGAAAAACGACGCTTCAAGTCTTGAAAAGCTTCCACAGCAGCAGAAGACCAATTGACCAAATCAGCACCCTTCTTGGTCAAATCGGTCAATGGTTTGGCAATACTAGAAAAATTGCAGATGAAGCGACGATAAAAATTAGCAAAGCCCAGGAACTTTTGCAGACTTTTCAGAGATGTCGGCTGAGTCCAATCATGGATGGCTTGGACCTTAACAGGATCCATCCCGATAGTAGAAGGGGAAAAGATGAACCCCAAAAATGAAACCTTCTGCACACCAAAGAGACACTTTGATCCCTTCACAAACAAAGAATTAGCACGCAGGACCTGAAAAACTGTTCTGACCTGCTTCACATGAGACTCCCAATCATCCGAGAAGATCAAAATGTCATCCAAGTACACAATCAGGAATTTATCCAGGTACTCTCGGAAGATGTCATGCATAAAGGACTGAAACACTGATGGAGCATTGGCAAGTCCGAATGGCATCACTAGATACTCAAAATGACCCTCGGGCGTATTAAATGCAGTTTTCCATTCATCTCCTCGCCTGATTCGCACCAGATTATACGCACCACGAAGATCTATCTTAGTGAACCAACTAGCCCCCTTAATCCGAGCAAACAAATCAGATAACAATGGCAAGGGGTACTGAAATTTAACAGTGATCTTATTAAGAAGGCGGTAATCTATACAAGGTCTCAGCGAACCATCCTTCTTGGCCACAAAAAAGAACCCTGCTCCTAATGGTGACGATGACGGGCGAATATGCCCCTTCTCCAGGGATTCCTTCACATAACTGCGCATAGTGGCGTGCTCAGGCACGGATAAATTAAACAGTCGACCTTTTGGGAATTTACTACCAGGAATCAAATTGATAGCACAATCACAATCCCTATGCGGAGGTAGGGCATCGGACTTGGGCTCATCAAATACATCCCGGTAATCAGACAATAACTCTGGAACCTCAGAAGGGGTGGATGACGAAATTGACAGAAATGGAACATCACCATGTACCCCCTGACAACCCCAGCTGGACACCGACATGGATTTCCAATCTAATACTGGATTATGGGCTTGTAGCCATGGCAACCCCAACACGACCACATCATGCAGATTATGCAACACCAGAAAGCGAATAACCTCCTGATGTGCAGGAGCCATGCACATGGTCAGCTGGGTCCAGTATTGAGGCTTATTCTTGGCCAAAGGCGTGGCATCAATTCCTCTCAATGGAATAGGACACTGCAAGGGCTCTAAGAGAAACCCACAACGCTTAGCATACTCCAAGTCCATCAAATTCAGGGCAGCGCCTGAATCCACAAATGCCATGACAGAATACGATGACAAAGAGCAGATCAAGGTAACGGACAGAAGAAATTTTGACTGTACCGTACCAATGGTGGCAGACCTAGCGAACCGCTTAGTGCGCTTAGGACAATCAGCTAGCATGAGTGGAATCACCACAGTAGAAACACAGCCCATTCAGACGTCTGTGTTCTTGCTGTTTAACTCTGGTCAAAGTTCTATCGCACTGCATAGGCTCAGGTTTAAGCTCAGGTAATACCGCCAAATGGTGCACAGATTTACGCTCACGCAAGCGTCGACCGATCTGAATGGCCAAAGACATAGACTCATTCAAACCAGCAGGCATAGGAAATCCCACCATGACATCCTTAAGGGCTTCAGAGAGACCCTTTCTGAACATAGCTGCCAGCGCAGATTCATTCCATTGAGTGAGCACGGACCACTTTCTAAATTTCTGACAATATACCTCTATCTCATCCTGACCCTGACAAAGAGCCAGCAAATTTTTCTCTGCCTGATCCACTGAATTAGGTTCATCGTACAGCAATCCGAGCGCCAGGAAAAACGCATCGATATTACTCAATGCAGGATCTCCTGGCGCAAGAGAAAATGCCCAGTCCTGAGGGTCGCCGCGCAAAAAAGAAATAACAATCAAAACCTGTTGAACTGGATCACCAGAGGAGCGAGGTTTCAAGGCCAGAAATAATTTACAATTATTTTTGAAACTCAGAAACTTAGTTCTATCTCCAAAAAACAAATCAGGAATAGGAATTCTTGGTTCCAACATAGCTTTCTGATCAATAGTGTCTTGAATCTTTTGTACTCTTGCCGAGAGCTGATCCACAAATGAAGACAGACTTCTAATGTCCATCGCTACACCTGTGTACTGAACCACCCAAATGTCTAGGGGAAAAAAAAGGCAAAACACAGTGCAAAGAAAAAAAAATGGTCTCAGAACTTCTTTTTTCCCTCTATTGAGAATCATTAGTACTTTGGGCTTCCTGTACTGTTATGAAAGGCAATTCAGTACTACAATGGACATAACGGTCAGAGCACATACAGTGATCTGACAATAACCCAAAATCATAGAACGAGCTCTGAGACGTGGGAACTCTGCAGACCGCAATCCCTAATCCTCTCCAAACAACACTAGAGGCAGCCGTGGATTGCACCTAACTCTGCCTATGCAACTCGGCACAGCGTGAGAAACTAACTAGCCTGAAGATAGAAAATAAGCCTACCTTGCCTCAGAGAAATACCCCAAAGGAAAAGGCAGCCCCCCACATATAATGACTGTGAGTTAAGATGAAAGGACAAATGTAGAGATGAAATAGATTCAGCAAAGTGAGGCCCGACTTTCTTAACAGATCGAGGATAGAAAAGGTAACTTTGCGGTCTACACAAAACCCTAAAGAAAACCATGCAAAGGGGGCAAAAAGACCCTCCGTACTGAACTAACGGCACGGAGGTACACCCTTTGCGTCCCAGAGCTTCCAGCAACAAATTAGACAAGCTGGACAGAAAAAATTGCAAACAAATAGCAAAGAAGAACTTAGCTATGCAGAGCAGCAGGCCACAGGAATGATCCAGGGAAAAGCAAGTTCAACACTGGAACATTGACAGGAAGCCAGGATCAAAGCATTAGGTGGAGTTAAGTAGAGAAGCACCTAACGACCTCACCAGATCACTTGAGGGAGGAAACTCAGAAGCCGCGGTACCACTTCCCTCCACCAACAGAAGCTCACAGAGAGAATCAGCCGAAGTACCACTTGTGACCACAGGAGGGAGCTCTGCCACAGAATTCACAACAGGGGCCATAACGTTTGTGCAGCACTATAATGGGGCAAGTGTCTGTATGGAGCATCTTATGGGGCCATAACGTTTGTAAAGCACTATAATGGGGCAAGTGTCTTTATGGAGCATATTATGGGGCCATAACGTTTGTGCAGCACTATAAAGGGGCAAGTGTCTGTATGGAGCATCTTATGGGGTCATAACATTTGTGCAGCACTATATGGGGCAAGTGTCTTTATAGGGCCATAATCAACGTTTGTGCAGCGCCATATGGGGCAAATATCTTTATGGAGCATCTTATGGGGCCATTTGTGCTGCATTTGTGCATATGCCATAGGCCATATGCCATAGGCCATATGCTGCATTTGTGCAGCATTATATTGGGCAAATGTGTCTATGGAGCATCTTATGGGGCCATTATTAACCTTTATGCAGGATTATATGGGGCATATTTTAATATGGAGCATCTTATGGGGCCATCATAAACTTTATGGATCATTATATGGGGCTCCTGATTCAATATGGATATTCAAAAACACTTAACCTACTGATGTCTCAATTAATTTTACTTTTATTGGTATCTATTTTTACTTTTGACATTTACCGGTAGCTGCTGCATTTCCCACCCTAGGCTTATACTCGAGTCATTAAGGTTTCCCAAAATTGGGGGGGTCGGCTTATACTCGGGTCAGCTTATACTCGGGTCGGCTTATACTCGAGTATATACGGTATTTCTCTTTAAGCGAAAGTAAACATTTCTATAGTTACAAAGGCATTAGGCATACTTTAAATTTTTATGCACTGAATTTTTAAAAAAGCAAAATTATTTAATTGAAAAATGGATTTAAAAATGTTGTATATATTTTTTTTAAGGAGACTTTTTACATTAATATCCACTCTGCTGCTTCCTTATAATTACTGATTAATCTGTACAGTTTCCTTTCTGTTCCCGTTTTTGCTATATAACCATACAAACATTAGCATAATGCGTTTAGCTAGTCAATTTACTTGTTAGCTTGGGTTTTGCATGCGTTGCTAGCATTGTGATTTTGCAATATGTCAACCTAGTTTGGATTTTCAGAAAAACGTTAATTCGTTAGTGGTACACCTCTCTAACCCCATGTCACAGCATCAGCCAAGCTTACACCCTTCCTCAAACTAGGTGACTTTCCCAGATACTCCATGTTTACAGTGGATATAAAAAGTCTACAAACCCCTGTTAAAAAGCCAGGATGTTGTCATGTAAAAAAAAATCCTACCAAGAAGAATCATTTCACAAATTTTTCCACCGTTAATGGCTCCCATAATCTGTACAAATCCATTGAAAAATTGTCTGACATTATTTTTTTAAGTGGGGGAGGGGAAATAAAAATAACAATACTAAAATAGTGTGGCTGCGTAAGTGTTATCATTTACAGGGATTCCGATAAACCTCAAATAAAGTTTAACTGTTCTAGCCAATGTCCAGACCTGAATCCAATTGTTAACCTGTGGGTGGTCCGAAGAGGGCGCTGTACACAGGAGATCACAATCTGACAGATTTGGAACTACTGTAAAGACGAGTGGGAAAAGATTGCCTACCTAAAAAGACTTAATGCTGTCATCAATTCAAAGGGAACTTACACAAAATGTTAGCTTAATGATGTGCATAATTATGCAATCACATTATTTTGTTTTTGTTTTGTTTTTTACCACCCACATTGAACTGTACAAAATATGCTTGACATTAAAGGAGGAAAACGTTCTGAAATTATTCTTTGTGCTATGATTTTTTTTTTGTACATAATAAAAAATTGTCTGTAATGAAAAGAAATCTAACGAATATATGTTTCCGGTCATTTTTTTATATCAACTATTAAATACATTTTTGTGAAAACCTGCAAAAAATTACAATCCCATTAAGATTGCAAAAAATCTTCGTTTATACTCTCTACAGGTTTGCCTTTTCCAAATTGTCTTTGCCTACTATACTCCCGAAACCTGATCCTAGTGTGCTTATTGGACAGAGATCGGGAATGAGTAATGTGGACGTGATGAAAATTAATGCCAACTATGGCTGCAGTAAGTTATTTTTGCCTGATGTCTTCTCTGAAATCTTAATTCTTTTTAACTCTTTTATTTAATGTGAACTTTAGACTCCTCTCTAACGTTGTCCATTTATATCATCACAAAAAGACCCTTGTAGGACAAAGCTGGTGACGACCACAGGATCTCTATCCGGAAACAGTGTCTTGGCAAATCAAGGTGGTGGAAACTGCCTGTGGCTTATTCAAGTCCCATACTTGAAGGTGAAATTCATGAATACAGATAACATAAAAAACTAACAAAAACAAACATACCAATTAGATATTTTTAACATAAAGAAAACCTCAGCTTAAGCAGAGGTTGCCAATACAATCCAGTAAGAGAAAAGCCAGCATTCCGTCTTTTTTGAGAAAATTCCGTGTTTATTATAACTTTATTCCATATGTGTTAAAACCACTGAGCAGAGATTGTCAAACCTCTGAGGCAATTTGGAAGTAATTTTCCTTATTCATAGCTTAGCTAAAGAAGTTTACTTCCAAAACGCGTCAGATGTTTGTTCAGGAGTTTTAATACGTTACAATAAAGTTACAATAAACAAGGAACTTTCACAAGAAAGGCGGAGTACTGTCGTTTCTCCTACTGAATTAGATACTTTTGGATTTTTTTTGCAGCTTCTTCCAAACTAATTGCACTTTTTGGTTTTATCTTAGGTTTTATTGCAGTTTGTCTATCTTGACATCGCTTCCACTGACTATGTTAAAGTGTACGATGGTCTGACTAAATCATCACCTGTCCTACTGGGGCAGACCTACGGGCTTGGGCCAATCTTACCTCTGATTTCATCAACGCGCAACATGCTTGTAGAGTTTGTGAACACAGCTGGTTCCCTAAACAGTAAATTTTCTGCCATTTATATCACTTGTAAGTGTCTAACATTCATCCTGAAATGACCAAAAATATTTATCCAATGGAAAATGAATGGTCTTGACTTCCTGATCAAAATGAACAATTACCTCGGCCTATCACATTATCTAGCATCTTCTGCTTCTCCAGAGGCTCTTTGGATAAGGGGATAAGTGGTAGTCGAACACATCTGGCACTGCTTATCCATAATTTCTTGGACATGTAAAAATTGAACTTATGGTGCCCAAAAGGAAAGACTTGCCATTGTTAAAAAGACAGAAACCATCAGCTCGCCCAAGGTAGGAAGTCATCATTGCACAGAGAACCTTGTAGTACGTCAAGTATCCTAATAGCAAATACAGAAAAAACAATCCTTAAAAAAATTGAAGTTTATTGAACATCAATTAAAATCCAAACCATCACCTTGAAAAAGCAGACGCATTTCAGACGTCTTTAATCATTGCATGCATTGATTAAAGACGTCTGAAATGCGTTTTCGGTTTTCAAGTTGATGGTTTGGAATGTAATGGATGTTTTCATTAAACTTCGATTATTTTTAAGGATCCTTTTTGCTGGATTTGCTATTCTTTTCTACCGAGATTTGCCATTCCCCCATAAATATTTGATGGGGTCCACTACAATACCCCACTACAATAAATCCAGTGAAACTAATTGGAAAGTAGTGAAAGGATAGTAGCAGTGATCATGAGCAATACCACTTCATTCACACAAGGGATTTTAGTACCCCTATTCTACTGATTATTATGTTCCATGCGGTATTGCCCCTAACAATTATAGATGTATACCCTTCTAGATAAGTGGCCAATTTATCTGTAACCAATAAAGAATAGGACCTGGATAAGATGCCGTGAGAAGTTAGGTTCAAAAATTGGATTCTACCTAAAGATATAACTGAAAACATTTTTTTTTATATTTTATTGTTCCTAATTGTTTGTTCTTTACTTTTCAGCAATTTAAGGCATTGGAAAATGAAATAATCCATGACCGTCACCAGCAGATAACGAGGAGGATATACTTATACTTGTTCAATTTGAACCCTTCATTTTGTAAATTGTCGTAGATGCTGTTATTTGATTAATTGAAACACCTAAAGGCTGCCCGGCATCTATTGACATCTTCAAGTGGAGGGATGATTTCAAAATTATTAAATTAGACAAGCTCATAGACAATAACTTCACATGGATCTAGAGCAGGCCACATTGATGCTCCATTCTTAGGTCAACTGACTGTGAGGTCTATAATTGGCTGCAGTGGTCAGGTGAGTGGAACACCATCCAAAGCACAGCCAATGAATCTCCTTTCAATCACCTGACCGCTGCAGCCAATTATATGCCTCATAGATCAGGTGGCTGAATAATGGGACATAAATTCTTCCTGTCTTGACGCAGACCACCGATGCTGCCTCTAGTGAATTCAAGGTTAGATCCAGCTTTTATTTGATATCATCCCTTCCACTTAGAATTTCTTTCTTTGGAGATTGGACAACTCATTTAACATGTCTGTTGTTTTTAATTTAATAAACCACAAGATTTTGAAACCATTTTTTTTAAAACTTCCATGCACTCTTACAAAAGCTTAGTCTAAGGCAAAAAAAATCAGAGGTGTAACTCGGAGCTCCAGATCTTTAGTTTACATTCTGTAATTTCTCCCACCTATTAATAAATACCGGAGTTTTCTAATGTTTAGGTGCTATAGAGTGTAACCTCCCATAGTTTGATAATATAGTATGTCCGTGCAGCAAGTAAGGGAAGAGTTGCACTGACCGTCCTAAAATTTCACTTTATTTTGGCAATTTTAAAACATCCAGGTCAGGAGAGTAATCAGTGGAGCAAACAACTGGACGACGATCGTTTTGCGCACAAGCGCTTCAACAGGTCCCTAAGACGGTGAGTGCTGCTCTTCCCTTACTTGCTGTGTAGGAAGCTAGCAGGTGCATAGGATGCAGTGACACAGGAGGCAGAGCAACTGTTAACAGGTTCTTTATTTATATAAACAGTAATGGTACAAGCAGGGGGATAAGGGATGTAGATAGGATGATGGGGAAAGTCAAATGCAAAAGAAGATAACAAGTTAACTTATCAGTCTCTGTGCACTGGAAGAGGATGGCTGCAAAATCCCTCGGCGGTGCCGCAGGCGGCACGAGATGTCTCTGATCCGGTCACATACATGAGCGATGCACTTTCTCCTTGCAGCGATGAGTCCTCGGCACGTGATCTCCTGATCCGTGCCCACGGTGGGGTAGCGTTGATGGTAAGCGGCACAGAAGAAGCAGACAGTTCAGCCAGCAAGGCCGCAGTAGTAGCACACAGTCCAGCAGACACAGCCACAGGCAAGGGCCGGTCCTCAGCGGGCACCGCAAGGATGGGACTAATCGATGCCTCTGCGGTGGCAAGCGGAGCCAAGGAATGCACTGTCTCTTGGCCACTACCCGGTGCGCGAGTCTCGCTAGGCTCAGGGTGGTTGGTATCAGCAGTCTCGCTGGCCAGTTGTGCAGTCACAGATAGCTGGCATGGGCGCGTTGAGAGGGAGTCAACCGTCTCACTACTCACAGGCTCACTTCCTGCCAAGTGTCCCGTCTTCCTGCTCAGACTGCTATTTAAGTCAGGCCTGCCCCCATCAGTCAGATGTCCTGAACTGCTCCTGTCAGACATCTCTTCCCCCTGAATCAATGGTGACATTTCCGGCCCAGAAGCGCAAAAGGAACCATTAGCCTGGTTTTCCTCCCTACAGCTGCATGGACATTTGTTTTGTTTTTTCATGAGTTGGCACCCAGGAGTCCGATTTGGGCAGCCATTAAGAAGATTTGATGTTCACTAATAGCTGTGCACATGTGTTGCAGTGGTGCAGATCATTTTGTCGGAATTGATTATATAGTACTAGCTATTGAACCCGTTCTACGCCCGGGTGGTGAGCATTTATATTGGTATATGGTCTCCATCCTGTCATGTGCTGCTCCATCCTGCGTCCCCATCCTGTCATGAGCTGCTTCATCCTGCGTCCCCATCCTGTCATGTGCTGCTCCATCCTGCGTCCCCATCCTGTCATGTGCTGCTCCATCCTGCGTCCCCATCCTGTCATGTGCTGCTTCCATCCTGCACCCCCGTTCTGTCATGTGCGGATCCTGTGCACATGCTACCTGATTCCTTTCTGCCGCCATTTTCTTGGTCCTCCTGCTGCCGGAATCGGCGCCTGTGCAGTCTGCGCTTTCCGGCGCCATTTGTGCTGCTCCATCCTGCGCCCCCATCCTGTCATGTGCTGCTCCATCCTGCTTCCCCATCCTGTCATGTGCTGCTCCATCCTGCGTCCCCATCCTGTCATGTGCTGCTCCATCCTGCGCCCCCATCCTGTCATGTGCTGCTCTATCCTGCGTCCCCATCCTGTCATGTGCTGCTCCATCCTGCGTCCCCATCCTGTCATGTGCTGCTCCATCCTGCATCCCCATCCTGTCATGTGCTGCTCCATCCTGCGTCCCCATCCTGTCATGTGCTGCTCCATCCTGTGCCCCCATCCTGTCATGTGCTGCTCCATCCTGCTTCCCCATCCTGTCATGTGCTGCTCCATCCTGCGTCCCCATTCTGTCATGTGCTGCACCATCCTGCGTCCCCATCCTGTCAGGTGCTGCTCCATCCTGCTTCCCCATCCTGTCATGTGCTGCTCCATCCTGCGTCCCCATCCTTTCATGTGCTGCTCCATCCTGCGTCCCCATCCTGTCAGGTGCTGCTCCATCCTGCGTCCCCATCCTGTCATGTGCTGCTCCATCCTGCGTCCCCATCCTGTCATGTGCTGCTCCATCCTGCGTCCCCATCCTGTCATGTGCTTCTTCCATCCTGCACAACCGTTCTGTCATGTGCGGATCGTGTGCACACGCTACCTGACTCCTTTCCGCCGCCATTTTCTTGGTCCTCCTGCTGCCGGAATCGGCGCCTGCGCAGTCCACGCTTTCCGGCGCCATTTTCTTGAAGACACACTGCCCAAACAGCATGCCAACTTCCCATGAAGCAGAAGTCATTCTTCCCACCAACATTTAGAATAGAACATTTGAGACACTTAAACACTACCCCCAAGGAACACCACCAAAATAATCATTTTTGCATGTAGTTTTGCTAAAGTCCACGTCTGTTGTGTTCTGGGTTGCGAGTCTTATACTGATAAGTATGACAAATACAATTATCCAGCACAGTGTCACTTTGTCTAATCCTCTCCCGTTAAACATTTGTATCCAAGGATCAATATAGAATTGAAAAAATGCCAGAAAAATAAAGGGTAATGTTCCTTGTAAGGTATACGTTATGCATGCATTTAGTAATACACAGGTGTTAGAACAGTGGTTCTCAACCTTTCTAATGCCGTGACCCCGCAATACAGTTCCTCATGTTGCGGTGACCCCCAACCCAAAAAATAATTTTGGTGGCTACTTTAAAACTGTAATTTTATTAGTTATGATTCGGAATGTAAATATCTGATATGCATTATGTATTGTATTCTCATTGCTACAAATCAAACATAATAAATAATCACAAAAAAAATTACCGTATATACTCGAGGAGGCTGCGGCACCGAAGATCAGCTGTCCGGGGGAAGGAGCGGGACGCCGGGAGCAGGTAAGTATGTCATATTTACCTTCCCTCGTTCCACACGCCGGGCGCCGCTCCATCTTCCCGGCGTCTCTCCGCACTGACTGTGCAGGTCAGAGGGCGCGATGACGCATATAGTGTGCGCGCCGCCCTCTGCCTGATTAGTCAGTGCAGAGAGACGCCGGGAAGATGGCGCCGAGGAGCTGCAAGCAAGAGAGGTGAGTATGTGTTTTTTTATTTTTTTATTGCAGCAGCAGCAGCACAGATTTATGTGGAGCATCTATGGGGCAATGGTGCAGAGCGCTATATGGCAGAGCTATGGGGCAACGGTGCAGAGCACTATATGGCACAGCTGTGGGGCAATGGTGCAGAGCACTATATGGCAGAGCTATGGGGAAACAGTGCAGAGCACTATATGGCACAGCTATGGGGCAACGGTGCAGAGCACTGTATATATGGCACAGCTTTATGTGGAGTATCTATCTGGGGCAACGGTGCAGAGGGGGGCCTCCCATAACTGTCTCAGTGTCTCAAACTATGCTGCAGGCTGCCTGCAGGCATATTTTACTTACACCTTACTGACTGGCTGCGATCATCCAAAAAAATGTGACGTCCCTCAGCTCCAGGCAGCCTCCAATCATAGTATTGCAGACAGTCCGCGCGCCTGTGTGCCTGACCTGTGGTGTGCTGCTTGGGCAGGAGGACAGATGACCAATCACAGCACAGCTCATTGAGGTGTGCTGTGAGCTGTGAGGTCACACAAAGAAAACTAATGCTGATTGGCTGCTCCTGCCTGCATCTGTCAGCCAATCAGCATTAGAATACACCCTTAGTCCAGACTCCAGTCAGACCACAGAGTTTTATTGATGAAGAGGCGGAGTCAAGGGCGGGCAAAGTAACAATAAACAGGTCGGTGATGATGAACAGTGCAGACTCAGTGCAGACAGTGCGTCGTGCGGGTGCGTGTGTCCCTCCCTGTCTTCTCCTCTCTGACTCTGAGTCACACAGTCAGCTGTTTTTCTCGGACTGTGCTGTGTGCTGGCTGAAGTCAGTGAGGTCGGCACTCGCACCACGCTGCGCACGGGCCGCTCTTATCAAGAGCCTCTGAGCACAGACTCGGCGTCGCAGTCGCAGGCCAGTGCGAGATGAGTGTGTGTGATCATTTCAGATGTGAAGGAGCGAGCAGCTGCTGCGCGGCTGCTTTCACAGCACTTCACATTCTTCAATACAGCATGTGCGCCGACCGCCGGCTATAATAATAAACTGTGCACCGCCGCATGCAGGGCAGGGACAAATGAAGGAGGCAGGGGCTGGGGGCGGGCGGGGCCCACCGGAGGATTCTCCGGTGTCCCGGTGCCCCAGTCCGAGCCTGCATACGGGGGAAGGTGGATGGGGAGGTGAGAGAGGTGGCGACCCCTGTGTTTTGGTCGTTCGACCCCCCTCGGGGTCGTGACCCCCAGGTTGAGAACCGCTGTGTTAGAATAAGGAAGGAGTTAATGTCTTCAGGCCTGCCAAATTTCACAGTTGTGGCTCATTCAGATGTAATGTCTTGTATGAGTTCATTACATGCCTAATATAGTATTTGGCGCTGTTTATGTCAGTATATTTTTGTGGACTGTATGGTACACACAAAATCACATAGAGAGGTCTTATTTTAATCTGAGTCATTGACCAAAATCGCCAATGCAAGCCTACCGGCATATGAAACACAATCAGACGGCACATGAATTCCATACGTGTTCTGTCTGTTTTCACGGACTGTTTTCTAGGAGAAGCTTGAGAAACCTTCATTTTTTTTAGTACTCTAAGTAACCATGGTGCTCCTGGTTTGTTGACATGAAGTGTGCCTCGTGTACTGATGAAATCTACACGTTCCATATTGCTTGCCTCACTGACAAGGTTGTTACCATCTCTCTTTGCTATAGAATGCAGTGCCTGCCCACAAGACCCTCTCAATGTACTCATGCATAGATGACCTCCAAAACCGCTTGCTCATCCACTACCCAAGTATCTGAGCTTTGAGTTCCTATAGTCTTTTACGCCCTACTCACCCTCATTCATGATGTAACGGTGCCCGAGGTTGTAGCCATAGGCAAGTGGCATGAGATCGACACCCCAGCACATTACCGAAAAAAAAAAGAGTTCTGGATGTGTGTGTGCATGCATGCCGTGTTGCTATGGGTGCCTTCATCTTTAGGCCGGTGCCGTTCCACTCCTCACCAGTTCCATTAGACTTCAAGACAAGGACACCCGTTGTGTTCATAAAAACAAGGCACTCTACTTGGCATTGGCAACACACTTAGGTACACAAGGCAGAAGCAGTACACTGTACAACCTCTCCAGCCTTATACAGAGGTACGTTCTTACCGGTATTAAACACCAGAACTTTACATGTGGATGGTAAACAAGCAGAGACACATGCGTCAATATGTTACGGTGTGAAACCTGCACTCAAACAGCAGTCTGTGATCCGTTAACGATGGCCTCTACAGTGCCCTCAGCTGAGCATGACCCTTCATTATAGGGCCTCCCACGTCTGGCCAATACTGGACTCACTTCATCCTTTAATTTCTCCCACAAATAGATTTCATCCGCTGTTATTTGCCTTTTTGTCCTTTTTTGATATTATTATTTAATAAAGTTTATTCATGTTTGCATTTATTCCCTTACTTTATTGGGTCTTTGTTTGAATGGTTATATTTATACACAATATTTTTAGTAGTTATTCTTATTTCATTTTTTTTGATCCATACTTTTTTCGGTGTTGTTAGAGTTCACCCACTTGCCTGCTGAGCTGCATCTCAGTCACCTTAAAGGGAACCTGTCACCCCGTTTTTTGAGATTGAGCTATAAATACTGTTAAATAGGGCCTGCGCTGTGTGTTCCTATAGTGTATGTAGTGTACCCCGATTCCCCACCTATGCTGAGATATAACTTACCAAAGTCGCTGTTTTCGCCTGTCAATCAGGCTGGTCAGGTCGGGAGGGCGTGGTGACATCGCTGGTTCTTCCTCAGCTTTACGTTGGTGGCGTAGTGGTGAACAAGCAGCGCGCGATCTGCGCTGTAATCCCTTGCATCGGTGGGGGCGGCCATCTTCCTGGGGCCGCGCGTGCGCAGATCGAGTGCTCTGCTGCACGGGGCTTCAGGAAAATGGCCGCGGGATGCCGCGCGTGCGCATTAGAGATCGCGGCGGCCATTTTCCCAAAGCCGAGATGCAAACTCGGCTTTGAGAAAATGGCCGCCGCGATCTCTAATGCGCACGCGCGGCATCCCGCGGCCATTTTCCTGAAGCCCCGTGCAGCAGAGCACTCGATCTGCGCACGCGCGGCCCCAGGAAGATGGCCGCCCCCACCGATGCAAGGGATTACAGCGCAGATCGCGCGCTGCTTGTTCACCACTACGCCACTACGCCACCAACGTAAAGCTGAGGAAGAACCAGCGATGTCACCACGCCCTCCCGACCTGACCAGCCTGATTGACAGGCGAAAACGGCGACTTTGGTAAGTTATATCTCAGCATAGGTGGGGAATCGGGGTACACTACATACACTATAGGAACACACAGCGCAGGCCCTATTTAACAGTATTTATAGCTCAATCTCAAAAAACGGGGTGACAGGTTCCCTTTAAAGGTCCTTGCTGCCTTGTGCCTCTCAGTTAACTTCTCACTAACTCTGTTCCTCTCCGGATTTTTGCACACTCTCTACTCTTTTCGTATTTCACTAACTTCCTGTTTTCTGAAACTAACCAGAGATTCCCAATCTTCCTCCCCACTATGGGCCGGCCTTACAGTTAACACTGACACTGTCCCTGCTGTCTGATGCTGGACAGACTCAACCTTTCATCTACATTCCATACAAGAGTAAAAAGGAAGACAGGAAAGATAAATATCTTGGTACCGTGGTGGCCGGTAGATAGAAAAATATTTAGAATTGAGAGTCTTCAGTGGTTGATACCTTTTAATGGCTAACTGAAAAGATGGTAACAAATTGCAAGCTTTCGAGCCTACTCAGGTCTATGCCTGATGAAGAGACCTGAGAAGTCTCGAAAGCTTGCACTTTGTTACCATCTTTTCAGTGAGCAATTAAACGTATCAACCACTGAGGACTCTCAATTCTAAAGGAAGACAGTGAAATCTTGTGGCCGTTGATTATTACTGCAGCCCACAGGGAAATTGTCACTGGAGTGTTTCTGGAGCTGCAGAATGTTGCAGATTCCCTAGAGTCAGTACATTGGGTATACTTATAATGATGGAAGAAAGGTTTTAGAACATAATAATTACCGTATATACTCGAGTATAAGCCGAGATTTTCAGCCCAAATTTTTTGGGCTGAAAGTGCCCCCCTCGGCTTATACTCGAGTCACGGTAGCGGTGGGGTCGGCAGGTGAGGGGCTGAGGGCGCTGGGGTATACTTACCTAGTCCCAGCGATCCTCGCGCTGTCCCTGCCGTCCCACGGGCTTCGGCGCTGCAGCTTCTTCCTCTCTTCAGCGGTCACGTGGGACCGCTCATTACAGAAATGAATAAGCGGCTCCACCTCCCATAGGGGCGGAGCCGCTTATTCATTTCTCTAATCAGCGGTGCCGGTGACCGCTGATAGAGAAAGAAGCTGCGGCACCGAAGACAGGAGGGGACAGCGCGAGGATCGCCAGGACTAGGTAAGTATAGCATATTCACCTGTCCTCGTTCCAGCCGCCGGGCGCCGCTCCATCTTCCCGGCGTCTGCGCTCTCTGACTGATCAGGCAGAGGGCGCGATGACGCATATAGTGTGCGCGGCGCCCTCTGCCTGATCAGTCAGAGAGCGCAGACGCCGGGAAGATGGAGGCGCCGGAACGAGACGCCGGGAGCTGCAATCAAGGGAGGTGAGTATGTGTTTTTTTTTCTTTATTGCGGCAGCGGCGGCACAAATTTATGTGGAACATCTATGGGGCACAGTGAACGGTGCAGAGCACCGTATATGGCACAGCACAGCTATGGGGCACAGTGAACGGTGCAGAGCACCGTATATGGCACAGCACAGCTATGGGGCACAGTGAACGGTGCAGAGCACCGTATATGGCACAGCTATGGGGCACAGTGAACGGTGCAGAGCACCGTATATGGCACATCTATGGGGCACAATGAACGGTGCAGAGCACCGTATATGGCACAGCTAGGGGGCATAATGAACGGTGCAGAGCACTATATGGTTCACACCTATGGGGAAATATGAACGGTGCAGAGCACTATATGGCACAGCTATGGGGAAATAATGATCTATTTTTATTTTTGAAATTCACCGGTAAATGCTGCATTTCCACCCTAGGCTTATACTCGAGTCAATAAGTTTTCCCAGTTTTTTGTGGCAAAATTAGGGGGGTCGGCTTATACTCGGGTCGGCTTATACTCGAGTATATACGGTAGTCCTAGAAACCCCACATAAATGGACAAATTTTGGGGCTAAAAATAATTTTTGGGTTGCATTAAAAATATTCCATCGTTTGGCTTTTTATGGTATAAGCAAATTGGGTATTTTAGGCTATGTTCACATGTTGTGTTGTTTTGCAACATTTTTCATGGAAACTAAAAGCTGTTTTTTACAGGACCAGCAAAATCAGTGAGATTTCAGAAATCTGATTTCAGAAATCTGATGCAGACACATTGTTTTTTTTTCCTGATTGAATTGGAAAATTGCTGCAGTAAAACTGTAGTATGTTACTTCTTTCAGTGTTTTTGCAGTGTTTTTTTCACCCATTGAAAGCAATCGATAAGTGCAAAAAAGAAGCAAAAAGGTAGGTATCAGGTTTTGCTGCATTTTTTGGTGGAGAAAACTCAGGAGCAACAGGCACTAAAATCTATTAGCATGTAAAACACAGCAAAAAAACTGAAACAAAAAAAGAGTACGAGAAACATCACTCACATCTGAATGAGACTTTATTCTGCTCATCACAAAGGTTCTTCTACTTGCTTTTGTGGTTAGGATTAAAGAATCATTAGTTAAGAAATAAGACAAAGGCCAAAATGTAAAATAGCAAAATAAAACAGATAGGAATAATGGAGTATTAAAAACAATTATATTCAAATTGTACATTTTCCGAGTTGAAAACAAAAGTCTGCAGTCAATTTGTTGAATCTAGACCGCTGAATCCTGACAGTTTGTCATGTACACGCTGTCACAATTCCCCTGTATACAATTTGCATGCATGTGGTTACGTGCCGAATGGATGGGCGCTGCCTCACTCAATACAAGTGTATTGAGGCCATCGACTTCGAGTCATAATGTGGCTGCAAGTTTCAAATTGCTGACTTGCGGTCTCTTGACTGTGTGCACTGTGAGGATTCGCAGGTCCGCAAATCACAGACTTGTGACTGCAGACTTGTACCCCAAGCGTGGACAACCATTTTAATTTTTACTCCTCTTACTCCTCTTACCTTTTGCTTACCGGCTACATTCTGGTCAGATCCCCTGAAGCAGAGCTTAAAGACCATTTCCCAGTCGAACTATAGCTTTGCACATTTTTAGACAATGTACTTGGCTGTTTACTTTTTAATTTGGAAATCATACATATCAGGATAAAATTCTGCCTAGATAAGTCTTAATGAGGACTTATCACTTGTCATAAATACCGGTATGTACTTTTTACCCAATGTAAATGCCACTGTTCTCCTGAATCTGGCGGCGTATCCACTCTATGGATGTCCACATAAAAACCAGCTCATTATGCCCATTAGCTTAATCCTTTCAACACTTAGTGTGCTGGAGGAAAAACGCTGGGTTATATGACTGACACCATTAGGTGTAGTGAAACATATCTCCCCTTCTATCTATTTATCTCATATCTATCTAGAGGTGCTTCTCACAAAATTAGAATATCATCAAAAAGTTAATTTATTTCAGTTCTTCAATACAAAAAGTGAAACTCATATACTATATAGAGTCATCACACACAGAGTGATCTATCTCAAGTGTTTATTTATGTTAATGTTGATGATTATGGCTTACAACCAATGAAAACCCATAAGTAATTATCTCCATAAATTTGAATAATTAACAAAAAACACCTGCAAAGGCATTCTAAGCATTTATAAAGGTCCTTTAGTCTGTTTCAGTAGCTCCACAATCATGGGGAAGACTGCTGACTTGACAGATGTCCAGAAGGCAGTTGTCATGCCGTTGCTGCCGCCGCCTCTCCCCACTGCAGCTCGCCGGGTGCGCGCGCGCGTCGCATTCAGCTCTGCGCGTGCGCACATCTGATTCCTCTGTTGGCGCTCTTTCCTGTCCTCTCCGTCATCCTGGAGGACTGTAACCCGGAAGTAGCTCCCATGCTGCTATGTAAACTGCTTCCTGCTGCTTCTCTGTGCCTGATGTTCATTTGTGTTTACAAGTGCTTCTGGCCACCTGTGGTCTCTGTGCGTTCCTAGCTCTCTGACTTTGGGTCTCCTCCGCCCTCTGCAGTGCCTGCCTGTTTCCTGTGTTCCTCCCTTGTTCCTTTAGTTCCTTTCTGTTCCCTCTTTCCCTTTGTGCCTGCTGTGTTCCCATCTGTTCTCAGTCGACCCTCCAGCTTCCGTGGCGATAGTCCCTCACGGGCCTGCCCCTAACTCTCCCTGTATAGGGGGCGGTCCACCTGGTCAGCTCGTCCGAGAGGGGTTCGTCATCACGGTCCAGTGGGTCCACTCTCCGTTTTTCACTGTTTGAATCTACATGCTCTAATAGGACTGCACTCGGGTGACATCCGAGTGCAGCCAGATTCTTACAGCGTCACAGCAGTCATCGACACACTCCACAAGGAGGGGAAGCCACAAAAGGTCATTGCTAAAGAATCTGGCTGTTCACAGAGTGCTGTATCCAAGCATATTAATGGAAAGTTGAGTAGAAGGGAAAAGTGTGGAAGAAAAAAGGTGCACAAGCAACCAGGATAACCACAGCCTTGAAAGGATTGTTAAGAAAAGGCCATTCAAAAATGTGGGGGAGATTCACAAGGAGTGGACTGCTGCTGGAGTCATTGCTTCAAGAGCCACCACAGACGTATCCAGGACATGGGCTACAAGTGTCACATTCCTTGTGTCAAACCACTCATGACCAATAGACAACGCCAGAAGCATCTTACCTGGGCCAAGGAGGAAAATAACTGGACTGTTGTCAGTGGTCTAAGGTCTTGTTTTCAGATGAAAGTAAATTTTGCATTTCATTTGGAAATCAAGGTCCCAGAGTCTGTAGGAAGAGCGGAGAGGCCACAATACAAGCTGCTTGAGGTCTAGTGTGAAGTTTCCACAATCAGTGATGGTTTGGGGAGCCATGTCATCTGCCGGTGTAGGTCCTCTGTGTTTTTGCAAGATCAAAGTCAGCGCAGCCGTCTACCATGAAATATTAGAGCACTTCATGCTTCCCTCTGCCGACAAGCTTTTTGGAGATGGAAATATCATTCTCCAGCAGGACCTGGCCCCAGTCCACACTGCCAAAAGTACCATTATCTGGTTTCCAAACAACAGTATCACTGTGCTTGATTGGCAGCAAACTCGCCTGACCTTAACCCCAAAGAGAATCTATGGAGTATTGTCAAGAGGAAGATGAGAGACACCAGATCCAACAATGCAGACGAGCTGAAGGCTGCTATAAAAGCAACCTGGGCTTCCATAACCCCTCAGCAGTGCCACAGGCTGATCGCCTACATGCCACGCCGCATTGATGCAGTAATTGATGCAAAATGAGCCCCGACCAAGTATTGAGTGCATTTACTGAGCACACATTTCAGTGGGACAACATTTCAGATTTTAAAATCATTTTTCAAGCGGGTATTATACAGTATTCCATTTTTCTGAGATAATGACTTTTGGGTTTTCATTGACTGTATGCCATAATCATCAACATTAACAGAAATAAACACTTGAAATAGATCACATGGTTTGTGATGACTCTATACAGTGGGGAAAATAATTATCTGATCCCTTGCTGATTTTGTAAGTTTGCCCACTGACAAAGACATGAACAGTCTATAATTTTAAGGGTAGGTAACTTTAACATTGAGAGATAGAATATACAAAAATAAAATCCAGAAAATCACATTGTGTACATTATATAAATTTATTTGCATTTTGCAGTGAGAAATAAGTATTTGATCCCCTACCAACCATTAAGAGTTCTGGCTCTTACAGGTCAGTTAGACGCTCCTAATCAATTAATTACCTGCATTAACCCCTTCATGACCGTGGGATTTTTCGTTTTTCCGTGTTCGTTTTTCACTCCCCTCATTCCCAGAGCCATAACTTTTTTATTTTTCTGTCAATTTGGCCATGTGAGGGCTTATTTTTTGCGGGACGAGTTGTACTTTTGAACGACATGGTTTTAGCATGTCGTGTACTAGAAAACGGGAAAAAAATTCCAAGTGCGGTGAAATTGCAAAAAAAGTGCAATCCCACACTTGTTTTTTGTTTGGCTTTTTTGCTAGGTTCACTAAATGCTAAAACTGACCAGCTATTATGATTCTCCAGGTCAGTACGAGTTCATAGACACCTAACATGACTAGGTTATTTTTTATCTAAGTGGTGAAAAAAAATTCCAAACTTTGCTAAAAAAAAAAAAAAAAATTGCACCATTTTCCGATACTCGTAGCGTCTCCATTTTTCGTGATCTGGGGTCGGTTGAGGGCTTATTTTTTGCGTGCCGAGATGACGTTTTTAATGATAGCATTTTGGTGCAGATACGTTCTTTTGATCGCCCGTTATTACATTTTAATGCAATGTCGCGGCGACCAAAAAAACGTAATTCTGGTGTTTCGAATTTTTTTCCCGCTACGCTGTTTAGCGATCAGGTTAATGCTTTTTTTTAATTGATAGATCGGGCGATTCTAAGCGCGGCAATACCAAATATGTGTAGATTTGATATTTTTTTATTGATTTATTTTGATTGGGGCGAAAGGGGGGTGATTTAAACTTTTATATTTTTTTTATTTTTTTAACATTTTTTTTCAACTTTTTTTTTTTACTTTTGCCATGCTTCAATAGCCTCCATGGGAGGCTAGAAGCAGGCACAGCACGATCACCTCTGCTACATAGGAGCGATCTGCTGTTTGCTGCTATGTAGCAGAAATGGAGGTGTGCTGTGAGCGCCGACCACAGGGTGGCGCTCACAGCCACCGGTCATCAGTAACCATAGAGGTCTCAAGGACCTCTATGGTTACAATGGAGACGCATCACCGACCCCCGATCATGTGACGGGGGTCGGCGATGACGTAATTTCTGGCCGCCCGGCCGGAAGCGGTAGTTAAATGCCGCTGTCTGCGTTTGACAGCGGCATTTAACTAGTTAATAGGTGCGGGGCAGATCGCGATTCTGCCCACGCCAATTACGGGCACATGTCAGCTGTTCAAAACAGCTGACATGTCCCGGCTTTGATGCGGGCTCACCGCGGAGCCCTGCATCAAAGCAGGGGATCTGACCTTGGACGTACTATCCCGTCCAAGGTCAGAAGGGGGTTAAAGATTTACATAGTCTTACATAGTCACCTTTATAAAAGACTACTGTCCACAGACTCAATTAATCAGTCAGACTCTAACATCTACAACATGGGCAAGACCAAAGAGCTTTATAAGGATGTCAGGGACAAGATCATAGACCTGCACAAAACTGTAATGGGCTACAAAACCATAAGTAAGACGCTTGGTGAGAAGGAGACAACTGCTGGTGCAATAGTAAGAAAATGGAAGAAATACAAAATGACTGTCTATCGACATTGATTGGGGCACCATGCAAAATCTCACCTCGTTAGGTATCCTTGATCATGAGATAGGTGAGAGATCCACGTAAAATCACACGGGGGGAATTTGTTAATGTGATTTAGCACATTAGAGGAGAGAGAAATTGGGTCTCCTGAGTCCCCCAGTACCTCTAGTGTCCCTGGACCCTCTTGCCTCCCCTGGTCCTGTTCCCCGGCCGCCAGCCTCTTCGTCTTTGCAGTGCGCCTGCCAGCACCTGGCAACAATAGGAAATTTTTCAGATTGGTTCATTTTGATCACTATGATAGACCCTACCACAGTGATCAAAATATAAAATAGTAAATCAAACCCCCCTTTATCACCCCCTTATGTTAAAATAATAAAATACATTTTTTTATTTATTTTCATTTTCCATTAGGGTTATGTTTGGGCTAGGTCTAGTGCTGGGGTTGGGGCTAGGGTTAGGGTTATGTTGTGAATTCCGCTCTTGGGCTCCCTCCGGTGGTTGTAAGTGGCACTTTTGTGAGTTCTGCTCTTGGGCTCCCTCTTGTGGTTTCTAGTGGTATGGCTGCTCCTTGGAGCTGTCATCAGCTGCCTCCACTTATTGTCCGCTATTTAAGTCTGGCTCTTTCTTCAGCCTGTGCCACTTGTCAATGTTCCTGGCTGGATTCACATCTCTGCTTGGATTCTCCTGGTTTCCTGACCAGTTCTGCAAAGATAAGTTCTGGCTTTGCTCATTTCAGTCCACATGTTGTGGACTTATTGTTCTGTGCATTCTATATTTGTCCAGCTTGTCAGTATGGATTTTTTCTGTTAGCTGGAAGCTCTGGGAAGCAGATTTACCCTCCACACCTTTAGTCAGGTGTGAAGATTTTGTAAACTCTGTGTGGATTGTTTTGTAGTTTTTATACTGACCGCACAGTATCCTTTCCTGTCCTATCTATCAAGCTAGACTGGCCTCCTATGCTAAAATCTGATTTCATTTCTGCGTATGTTATTTTCCCCTCCTCTCACCGTCAATATTTGTGGGGGGGCTATCTTTCCTTTGGGGATTTTCTCTGAGGCAAGATAGGTTTCCTGTTTCCATCTTTAGGGGAAGTTAGATCTTAGGCTGTGCCGAGGGGTCTAGGGAGCGTCAGGTACCCCCCACGGCTATTTTTAGTTGCGCTGCTAGGTTCAGGGTTTGCGGTCAGTACAGATACCACCTCCTTCAGAGCTTGTCTCATGTTGTTCCTAAACCACCAGATCATAACAGTGCAAGTGGCCAAAAATGAATTAAATGTATCTCAAAAGAAGGAAAAGAAAGTTCTGAACCATTTTTTTTTCTGTGCTCTGGTTTGTCTTTTTTTTTTTCTTCTTGATATCTGGGTGGTTCAGGATATATGCTTTGGCATGGATGTTCAGGGTTTGTTTTCTCGTGTGGATCAACTTGCTGCAAGAGTACAGAATATCCAGGACTATGTTGTCCAGACTCCGGCTTTAGAGCCCAGAATTCCTACTCCTGATTTGTTTTTTGGGGACAGATCCAAGTTTTTGAACTTTAAAAATAACTGCAAATTGTTTTTTGCTTTGAAACCCCGTTCTTCTGGTGATCCCATTCAGCAGGTGAAAATCATCATATCCTTGCTGCGTGGTGATCCTCAAGACTGGGCTTTTTCTCTTGAATCAGGGGATCCGGCATTGTTGAATGTAGACGCATTTTTTCAAGCGCTCGGATTATTGTATGACGAACCTAATTCTGTGGATCATGCAGAAAAGACCCTGTTGGCCTTGTGTCAAGGTCAGGAAGCGGCAGAGTTATACTGCCAGAAATTTAGAAAATGGTCTGTGCTCACTAAATGGAATGAAGAGGCTCTGGCTGCTATTTTCAGAAAAGGTCTTTCTGAGACCCTTAAAGATGTTATGGTGGGCTTTCCTACACCTGCCGGTTTGAGCGAATCTATGTCTCTAGCCATTCAGATTGATCGGCGTCTGCGCGAGCGCAAAGCTGTGCACCATATGGCAGTGTCCTCTGAGCAAAGTCCTGAACCTATGCAATGTGATAGGATTTTGACTAGAATGGAACGGCAGGAATTCAGACGTCAGAATAGGCTGTGTTTTTACTGTGGTGATTCTGCTCATGTTATCTCTGATTGCCCTAAGCGTACTAAGAGAGTCGCTAGGTCTGTTACCATTAGTACTATACAGCCTAAATTTCTCTTATCTGTGACCCTGATTTGCTCATTGTCGTCCTTTTCTGTCATGGCATTTGTGGATTCAGGAGCTGCCCTGAACTTAATGGACTTAGAATTCACCAGGTGCTGTGGTTTTTCCTTGCAGCCTTTGCAGAGCTCTATTCCTTTGAGGGGCATTGATGCTACACCCTTGGCCAAGGATAAACCTCAGTACTGGACACAGATGACTATGTACATGGCTCCTGCACATCAGGAAAATTGCCGTTTTCTGGTGTTGCATAACCTGCATGATGTTGTTGTACTGGGTTTTCCATGGTTACAGGAACATAATCCGGTGCCGGATTGGAAAACTATGTCTGTGACTAGTTGGGGTTGTCAAGGGGTACATAGTGACATTCCTTTGATGTCAATTTCCTCTTCCCTCTCTTCTGAGGTCCGTGAGTTTTTGTCGGATTTCCAGGATGTATTTGATGAGCCCAAGTCCAGTTCCCTTCCTCCACATAGGGACTGTGATTGTGCTTGATTCCTGGTTGTAAGTTCCCTAAGGGACGACTTTTCAATCTGTCTGTGCCAGAGCATGCCGCCATGCGGAGCTATGTTAAGGAGTCTTTGGAGAAGGGGCATATTCGGCCCTCTTCGTCACCATTGGGAGCGGGTTTCTTTTTTGTTGCTAAGAAGGATGGCTCCTTGAGACCCTGTATTGATTATCGTCTTCTTAATGAGATCACAGTCAAATTCCAATACCCCTTGCCTCTGCTTACTGATTTGTTTGCTCAGATTAAGGGGGCTAGTTGGTTTACTAAGATTAACCTCCGAGGGGCATATAATCTTGTTCGTATTAAACAGGGTGACGAATGGAAAACTGCATTTAATATTGCGTCAACCAGATGTTTCTCTTCCTTTTCAGGTTGAGGTTGACGATTCTGAGATTGGGGCAGGGGCCGTTTTGTCTCCGAGGGACTCTGATGGTTCTTTGATGAAACTGTGTGCTTTTTTTTCCAGAAAGTTTTCGCCTGCGGAACACAATTATGATGTCGGCAATCGGGAGTTGTTGGCTATGAAGTGGGCGTTTGAGGAGTGGCGACATTGGCTTGAGGGAGCTAAATACCGCATTGTGGTCTTGACTGATCATAAGAATCTGATTTACCTCGAGTCGGCCAAGCGGCTGAACCCTAGACAGGCTCGATGGTCCCTGTTTTTCTCCCATTTTGATTTTGTGGTCTCGTATCTTCCGGGATCTAAGAATGTTAAGGCTGATGCCCTCTCTAGGAGTTTTTCGCCTGATTCTCCTGGAGTCCTTGAGCCGGTTGGCATTCTTAAGGAAGGGGTGATTCTTTCTGCTATCTCCCCTGATTTGCGGCGGGTGCTTCAGGAATTTCAGGCTGATAGGCTTGACCGCTGTCCTGTGGGGAAGCCGTTTGTTCCTGATAGATGGACAAGTAAGGTAATTTCTGAGGTTCATTGTTCAGTGTTGGCTGGTCATCCTGGGATTTTTGGTACCAGAGATTTGGTTGCTAGGTCCTTTTGGTGGCTTTCCTTGTCTCGCGATGTGCGTGCTTTTGTGCAGTCCTGTGGGACTTGCGCCCGGGCCAAGCCTTGCAGTGTTGGTGCTAGAGTTAGGGTTGGACTAGGGTTAGGGTAGGGTTAGGGTTGGGGCTAGAGTTATCGTTGGGCTAGGGTTCGGGTTAGGTTTAGGGTTGGGGAGAGGGTTGGGGTTAGGGTTGTGTTTGGGGTTACGGTTGTGATTAGGGTTATGGTTGCGGTTATGGTTGGGATTGCAGTTAGAGTTTAGATTAGGGTTAGGGGTGTGGTTAGGGTTATGGTTAGGGTTGGGATTAGGGTTAGAGGTGTGTTGGGGTTAGGGTTGCGGTTAGGGTTGGGAATAGGGTTAGGGGTGTGTTGGGGTTAAGGTTAGAGTTAGAATTTGGGAGTTTCCACTGTTTAGGTACATACGTGGTATCGGTGTATTCAGTAGAAATTTCACAACAAATTTTGTGGCCGATTTTCTCCTGATATCCTTGTGAAAATAGAAAAAATTGGTCCCAAAGTAATTTTTTTGTGAAAAAAGTAAAATGTTCATATTTTCCTTCCACATAGCTTTAGTTCTTGGGAAGCACCTGAAGGGTTAATAAACTTCTTGAATGTGGCTTTGCGCACCTTGAGGGGTGCAGATTTTAGAATGATGTCACTTTTGGGTATTTTCTGTTATATTGACCCCCCCAAAACTAACTTTAAATGTGAGGTGGTTGCTAAAAGAATGGTTTTGTAAATTTTGTTGGAAAAATGAGAAATCATTTGTCAACTTTTAACCATTATAACGTCCTATTAAAAAAAATCATGTTTACAAAATTATGCTGTTGTTAAGTAGACATGCGGGAAATGTTATTGATTGACTATTTTGTGTGACACAACTCTCTGATTTAAGGGCACAAAATTTTAAATTTTGAAAATTGCTAAATTTTCTAAATTTTTTTGCCAAATTTTCTGTTTTTTTTCATAAATAAACGCAAGTTATATCGAAGTAATGTTACCACTAACATGAAGCACAATATGTCATGAAAAAAACATTCTCAGAATCAATGGGATACGTTGAAGTGTTCCAGAGCTATAACCTCATAAATTGACAGTGGTCAAAATTGTTAAAATTGGCTTGGCCATTAAAGGGAACCTGTCAGAAGAATTGTGCATAGTAGCCTACACACAGTGTCAGGTTAGCACCATTATACTGAATCAAATAATACCTTGGTTTTTTGCTAATTTTGTTTATTGTAGATTTTATATGCTTTACATGCATTTATGTGCTGCATGTATACCAACTTAATCCAAGCTCAATTTTGGTGTTTTTCTTTGTATTTTTGTATTTTGGGCAAGCTGGGGTGTGGCCTCCCTTTTCTGAGCTGGAATTTACATGTAAAAGCTTCCCCACACAGTGTCCATAGATTAGCACCCGATCCTTTGTCTGCCCTTATTCACACACTGAGGTCAACTCTGACACATGGTAAGGTTTTCAATATTAGACAGCGTAGGACCGTCCCGATCAGGGTCACCTTGTTGATGGTGGGATGGCTTTTATGCTATTTTTGATTAAAATAACAGGATTACTAAGAGCCCCAAATTATTTAAATGAACTTTTGCTTTTCACTTATTTAGTTTCAGCTGGGTTTTTTGCAAATTTTTTTTTCCTGGAGGTTTTGTGCGCTTTATGGCTAATGTGAGCATGTATTTATGTGCTGCATGTATAGCAACTTAATCCAAGCTCAATTTTTGTGTTTTTTCTATACATTTCAGTAGGCCAACATTTCGGATTTTAAAATCATTTTTTTCAAGCTGTTGTTATAAAGTATTCTAATTTACTGAGATAATGATGTTTGGGTTTTCATTGGTTGTAAGCCATAATCATCAACATTAACAGAAGTAAACAAACAAATACTAAATTAGGCTGCCGAACTAATAACACAATGCAATAGGACTGTGGTCCCAAAATAGTCCAGGGGATGGCACTTACTTCTGAGTGCCCGGAGATGTGATTGTCCAAATCGTCTGTTGGTCTACATAGAGGTCCGATCTTCAGATGTAGTCTGGAAATAGGGAGCGTCCTCCCGTTCACAGCAAATACCCCCTTGTTCCTGTCTCAGAGCTCCGGCAGTCAGCCTCGGCCGATGGCACCGCTGTGTAGTAGCGTGAGGAGCGGGGGCGTGATTAGCGAGTTGGGGGGCGTGGTTAATGGTGACGTCACCTGTCCATGAATGACCGACATGC
This sequence comes from Ranitomeya imitator, assembly GCF_032444005.1. Taxonomy (NCBI): domain Eukaryota; kingdom Metazoa; phylum Chordata; class Amphibia; order Anura; family Dendrobatidae; genus Ranitomeya; species Ranitomeya imitator. Next base: position 652,067,013 of record NC_091286.1, read on the forward strand.
ACAAAGGGCCAATCCCGTTTCGAGGGACCCGTCCCTCTTTCTCAAGGTATGGCTCCAGTGCTACCGCTGTCCTTTTATAACCATGCTTCCCTCACACAACCTTTCATTGGTCCGCTGATAAAATATGCGGCATATGCCGGAGCTCTGAGACACGAGCAAGGGGGTATTTGCTGTGAACGGGAGGACGCTCCCTATTTCCAGACTACATCTGAAGATCGGACCTTTATGTAGACCAACGGACAATTTGTACAATCACATCACGGGCACTCAGAAGTAAGTGCCATCCCCTGGACTATTTTGGGACCACAGTCCCATGCATTGTGTTATTAAGGTGGCAGCCTAATTTAGTAATTGTTTGCAGAAGTGGTATTTCAGGCAGAGTTGCACACTTTATCTGCCGGGTTGCCAGCGGCTTTTAGCAAAAGGATTTGGAATTTAGCGCCAGTGTGATTTATATTTTTTAGAAATAAGCAAACAATTAAAATAGATCACTGTTTGTAATGACTCTACATAATATGAGTGTCACTTTTTGTATTGAAGAACTGAAATAAATTAACTTTTTGATGATATTCTAATTTTGTGAGATGCACCTGTATCTATCTATCTATCTATCTATCTATCTATCTATCTATCTATCTATCTATCTAAAAATAAAAATGGAAAGCAGAACTCCAAAGCTTTCAAAGTAAGGTGGACTTTATTGGGTCCACATGGTGTGGCGACGTTTCGGCTTCAAAGTCTTGAGAAAGGCTTTTGAAGCAGAAACATCGCCATGCCACGTGGACCCAATAGAGTCCACCTTACATTGAAAACTTTGGAGTGCTTTCCATTTTTCCTTTTTTGATTATTGGCAAGTATATGGATTAATTGCTGGGAGGCTCTGCACCCATTCATTACAAGTGCTGTTCCGTTTTTTTCTATCTATCTATCTATCTATCTATCTATCTATCTATCTATCTATCGATTACCTATCTATCATCTATCTATTATCTATCTATCTGTTATCTATCTATCTATCTATCTATCTATCTATCTATCTATCTATCTCTATCTATTTATCATCTATTATCTATCATCTATCTATTACCTATCTATCATCTATCTATTATCTATCTATCTATCATTTATTATCTATCTATCATCTATCTATTATCTATCTACTATCTATCTATCTATCTATCTATCATCTATTATCTATCTATCATCTATCTATTATCTATCTACTATCTATCTATTATCTATCTATCTATCTATCTTCTATAATCTATCTATCTATTATCTATATATCTATTATCTATCTACTATCTATTATCTATCTATCTATCTATCTTCTATCATCTATCTATCTATCTATCTATTGTGACGCCCAGGAGACCGGGATACCCAGCACCGGACCAATGGGGTCTGTCTCTTGAGGGGGATGTCACGGGTGTCTTGACCCGGTGCTGTGGCCTCAGGCAATGCACAGTGTAAGGGGTATCATGAGGGAACAGGCACTTACTTGATCAGCAGCAGGTTCTCCCAGCGGTGATGATCCCAATCCTGGATAGATGGCTATTGTCCAAATGAAAGACTGAGGCACTGAAACGTTTAACCAGTTTACTTTAACAAAAAAGGATTTACAACCAGTCCTGTCACCGAAGTCTGTATGGGAACTCTGAGTTACTTTGACCCTGCCGGGGTCTTCGCCTCTTATTGTACGCAGTTTCTGTGTGGCCCTGCTGCTGTATGTGAACTGGCTGCCGGCCCAATCTGTCCCCTCCGGGTCCTGGTTCGACGGGCAACCCGAGTCCTTTTATCGGCTTACCCCCTCCGGGAGTACCGCTGAACTCTGTGTCTGTTGCTGCGTCCGACCCTAGTGAAGCTGATATCACCTCACGTTTTTCCGGTTGCTGTATTATATGTAATAAATACAGCCACGGATCCGGTATCCGTCTTTGCGCCTGTTCTGGGTAGTGATTAATGCTACCCGGTTCTCACAATGTCCTTTTTCTCTGTCCCTCTTCTCCTCAGGCCGGTGATTTGGGCCTGGAAACCGTCACAGGGCTGTTAGAAATTCAGCTGTATGACCTCTCACTTTCAGCTCCTTAGCCCAACTGCCAGTTCTTCTCTCAGACCAGAATGGATCAAGGGGAGTCTCTGGAGCTCCCCCTTCTGGCCGGAGGAGGTAGTGCAGTCTTGCTATTTTAGTATTTGTATTCAGTGTCAGTAACTATATTTGTGGCAAATACCTCTAGGGGTGCCACATTCCCCCTTAGTTAAGAACAGTACTCCGGGACTGTGGGACGATAACATTTTAAAATAACAATTAATATGTACAGAGTCTTAAAAATGAAAAGTTACAAAAACCACTCAAGGAAACAAAAATAGAGTTCTGTAAAAAGTCACTTCAAATAGCGTCCATTAATACAGTTCTATCCTTGAAGGTACTAGGAAAGGCACTGCACTTTGTGTCCAGGAATTTAGTTCCATTTTCCAACGGAGTTATCAATATAACGTCTAAAGAAAGTTTAAAAAGAGCAAAAAGCAAAGTTCAAAAAGCAGTCTTTCCGGAGCTTTGATTTAGTGCCTCCGGGCTGATAAAAAGTTCAAGAATATGCAAGAAGTTCATACAGACAAGTCTCTGTAGGTACTGGGCTTAAACGTTGCAGAATGATAACAATGACTATAGTTTTATAGTTGGTAATCTGCATACCTGGCCGGTAATTGACCCTGGGTACTACGCTGTGATCTACGTAAGAGCGGTATCTCTCCATGTGGTGTACTACTGTCTACTGCGGATGTAGTATCTGCCCGCTCTGCTAAAGATAATTCCACGACTATGGAGTTGGCAAGTCCACCGTGAATGGGATCACTCTGATCAGGAATCTGTTCTTCCTGGCCTGGAATCTCCTGTAGTACGGGGTCAGCCTCTTCCTGTCTTGGGACTTCTGGTATTGGGTTCGGTGTTGGGTAAAAGGCCACCATGGGAACCACTACTGCACCATGGTATGTTAGTAGGGTTTTGGGAAAGTCTCCTATACAGGTGTGATACATTTCCTCTTCTTTTTCCTTTACTGGTTGGACCTGCATGGGTTGAATTACTTCTGGTTCTGGCTGGACAACTTCTGTCTCTTTCTATGCTTCTGGACATAATTTAAGATTGTTTCTTGACACTAGTACAGATGATAAGCCCCCGTTTTTGCTAATGAGACACATTTTAGGATTATCCATTCTTGTTGGTAAAACTGTGTAGGGTACGGCTTCCCACTGATTGTTTAGTTTATTGGTTCGACGATTTCTCTTGAGCACTTGGTCACCCGGTCTTAATGGGGTCGCTAGAGCATTCTGGTTGAAAGTTCGCTCTTGTCTTTCTCTAGTTTGCTGAAGGCTTCTTTCCACACTCTCTTGCACTTGGCGATACTGCTTTTGCCGTATGATATCCCAATTGGAGTCTTGGACTTCTGCGTCTGGTTTCAGAATTCCCATTTCTAGATCGATTGGTAATTGGCCGGGTCTTGCACGCATAAGGTAAGCTGGGGTGCAATTGGTGGAACTCACCGGGACATGATTATACAGATCCACCAAGTCAGGCAATTTCTCTGGCCATTGATTCCTTTCTGCCTCAGGTAGTCTTTAGTAGTTCTATTACAATATGGTTCATCTTCTCGCATAAGCCGTTTGTTTGTGGATGATAGGCCGCCGTCCAGATCTTTTTGCAACCATACATATTACAGAATTCTCTGAAGATCTCTGATTCAAAGGCTGTACCTTGGTCGGTGAGAACCTGTTCCGGATATCCTTGGGGTCTACAAAAGTACGTTTGGAACGCTTTGGCTGCTGTTTTTGCTGTCAGATCTTTTACGGGTACTACTACCAAGAAGCGTGAATAATGGTCCACGATGGTCAAGGCATAGACATAGCCGGACCGGCTTGGTGTCAACTTCACGTGGTCCATGGCTACAAGTTCAAGTGGTTGTTTGGTGATTATGGGCTGCAGTGGTGCTCTTTGGTTCTTTTGATCGTTTCTTCTGAGGTTGCACGGGCCACAATTTCTGCACCACTGTTCGATTGATTTTCTCATCCCGCCCCAATATAATCTTTCTCTTAGAAGTACTTCTAACTTTTTCCAACCGAAGTGACCAGCACCATTATGGTAAGCTTCGAGGACCATCTTGACATCTTGTTTAGGCACGATAATCTGCCAAACCAATTCATGTGTTTTCGGATTGATGTACCTTCTACAGAGCTTCCCTTGATACAGGAACATTTTGCCTCTCTCTTTCCAGAGTTGATGCGTCTCTTCTGGGGCATCCTCATCGGGATATGCACTTTGCTCAGTTAACAGTTCCTTCACCAACTTCACAGCCGGATTGCTGTCTTGGGTGTCAGCCCATCTATGGTGTGCTAACGGATTAAAATTCACCTCTTGTTGTTTCTGATAGGTACTTGACTGATGATGTTTTGCCTTGGGATGATGGAAGGCTGGTAGTTCAATTTCTTCAAGCTCCCCCGTTTCTTCTTCTACATCTCTCAAGTGTGGCATCCGGGATAGGGCATCGGCATTTCCATTCTTGCGACCTGCTCGATACTTGATCTTCAAGTTGTAATTAGATAACCGGGCTATCCATCGCTGTTCTAACGCACCTAATTTGGCTGTGTCCAGGTGGGTCAATGGATTGTTGTCAGTATAGACAATAAATTCTGCAGCAGCCAGATAGTGTTTGAAACGTTCAGTCACAGCCCAAACTACTGCCAGTAGTTCCAATTTGAAGGAGCTATAATTTTCTGGATTTCTTTCAGTAGGCCGGAGCTTTCTACTTGCAAAGGCGATGACTTTCTCCCGACCTTCTTGCTTTTGTGACAGCACCACTCCTAGTCCCACATTACTGGCATCGGTGTAGAGGATGAAAGGTTGTTGGTAATCTGGGTATGCCAGAACCTCTTCTCCGGTTAGTGCCTTCTTTAGTTGTTCAAAGGAGTCTTCCCTTTCATCGCTCCACTGAAAAGGAGGGTTTCGGTTTGAAGGTTTCTTCGTCTGCCCTACCAAGGCGTCTTGCAAGGGTGCTGCCAATTTGGTAAATCCTTTTATAAATCTGCGATAGTAACCCACCAATCCCAGGAATTGCCTCACTTCTTTTGCGTTGGTAGGTCTTGGCCAATCCCTTATGGCGCTTATTTTCTCGGGATCCGGTGCTACTCTCTCCGAACTCACGATGTGTCCCAGGTACTGTACCTTTGGCTTGAGAAGGTGACATTTGGATGGCTTGATTTTCATGCCATACCTGGATAAGGCTTCGAACACTTCTGCCAGGTCTATTAAGTGTTGTTCGTAAGTCTTTGAGTAGACGATCACATCATCTAGGTACAGGAGGACGGTCTCGAAGTTCTTGTGTCCGAGGCAGCATTCCATCAGCCGCTGGAAGGTACCGGATGCGTTGCAGAGTCCGAATGGCATGCGATTAAATTCACATAGACCCATTGGTGTGGTGAATGCCGTCTTTTCCTTATCTCTCTCAGCCACAGGGACTTGCCAATACCCGCTTGTTAAGTCTAAGGTGGAAAAATAATTAGCAGATTTCAAAGCAGTCAAGGACTCTTCTATCCTAGGCAAGGGGTAGGCGTCTTTATGGGTGATGTTATTAATCCGCCGGTAGTCTACGCACATTCTCATGGTTCCGTCCTTTTTTTTTTTACAAGCACTAGAGGGGCCGCCCAGGGGCTACAGCTGTCTCTTATTACCCCGGCCTGTTTCATCTCCCTCAGCATATCTTTTGCACATTGATAGTGAGCGGGCGGTATGGGTCTATATCTTTCTTTTATTGGGGGATGGTCACTGGTGGGGATTGTGTGTTCTACCCCTTCTATCCGTCCGAAGTCCAATGGGTGTTTACTGAAGACTTGTTCATATTCCGTCACTAGCCTATACACCCCTTGTTTTTGATGGGTAGGTGTTGAATTTATGCCCACGTGTAGCTGTTGACACCAATCCTCCAATTCTCCGTCTGAGCCGTTGCCTTCCACCTGACAGGTTGGTTCTAAGGGCTCAATGGTTGTGATGGCATTGTTGTCAACAGTATATAGCTTTGCCACTGTAGCATACCTTGGCAAAGTGACCTCTTCCTCTCCACAGTTCAAAAGTCGTACCGGCACTCGTCCCCGGTGTACCTCGACTACCCCTCGTGCTGTGAGTATAGTGGGCCTGCTGTCGGTGTACACTGGTTCTATTAAGGCTTGATAATCTCGTCCCTTAGTACCAATGGCTGCTCTACACCATACCAGCATTTCTGTTTTTGGTGGGATTACAATAGATGTTGGATCACTTACCCTCACACTGCCGATTTCTCCACCTGCAACTTCTACCTGTTGCCTTAACATCAATACTTTTATTTCCCTTTGGAGAACTCTCTGCTGGCAGGATTGGGCAGTTTCAGCAATCTGCTGTAAGGCAGAAATAACTTCGGAAAAGCAGTTCTCTAACACATTCATTCCTATCAATACAGTTGGTTCACAGTTCCGCCGGTCAACATCAACAACAATTATACCCTGTTTCTTCAATTCTACTTTACCAATCTTTATGGTCATCTCCCTGAATCCTAGTTTCGGTACCAACTTACCATTACTGGCCCATATATCTAGTTCAACATCAGAGGGCCCTTTATCAATATCTGCATCAGCCCAGTACCTCTTATAAAGGATATACGGTATAGATGAAATCTGGGAACCTGTGTCCAGCAAAGCGTTGAGGGGAATTCCGTCCAGCACGATAGGGATAATGGGTCATCCTCCGATGTACCTGTCGTGCCAGGGTGTTGTGCCTTGAAAGTTCATTCCTGCGAAGCGGCCCGCATTCACAGGGGATTCCCGTTTAAATCACAATCTCGTGCAAAGTGGCCTGGCTGCTGGCAACGGCGGCAAATGGGCTGTCCATCCGGTTGGTAGCGGTCGCGGGGTCGTCCTCTCCATGTCGGGTATCTCCGGGGTCTCATCCATGGAACATCCTCTCTACGGTTTGCCAACTCCATCTTGGGTCCTCTCATCTCCTGCATGGTTTTAGCCATTGAAGCAACAACATCAGTTAAAGAGTCAAGCTTTTGTTGAAGAGCCTCATTAGTACTGGGCCCCAGGGGCTTAGCAATGGCCCCGGACATAGCTGATGTCACTGGCACTCCCTGTTGTTGAGGTGCCTCTGCCATAGGTTGCGCAGGATCCTGATCCCGAGGTGCCTCTGCCAGCTGGAGACGTATAGCGCTCTCCTTTAATTGAGCAAATGTCAATTCAGGGTTCTTAAAAACAAGCATGCTCACATGCCCCCGGTGAGAAGGGGTGTAGAGTCCCTCAATAAATTGATCTCTTAGCAGTTTATCCGCTCCGGTGTTAAAAATGGGTTCAGCCAGTGTAAGTGATTTAAGGGCCTCCTGCAGGTTTAAGGCAAAGTCTCTCATGCCCTCATTAACTTTTTGTTTGCAATTAAAGAATCGTATTTTAGCTTTGCTGCTGGCAGTGGTTTCAAATGTAGCTTTTAATCCAGCAAATATGCGTTCAACAGTGCCTTTTAGATCAGCTGCCATGCTGTGACTTCTCGCTTAGCATGGCCACTTAACTGCATCATCAGGAGACTAACACGCTGAACTTCACCCACGGGGAACATGTTAAAATGGGCCAGCATCTTTTCTCTGAAATCGTCAAGGGTATTAGGCTCACCTTCATACATTGGAAGCCACGGGCCACCTGGGGTATATGGCATCAGCACCGGCATGATGGGCGTCACTCCTTGCACCGCTGTGCTACCGGACTCTCTATCGACACTCTGTCTTTCAGCTGCATTAGCGCCGCCGGGTGCTGCGACGTCTCCGTGCTGCGACATACTGTGCCCCCTTAGTTAATCCGGACCCTTCCAGTCCTCCGCTTCCGTCGGGATAGTGTAGATTCATTCCGCTGCGCAGCAGGATTGGTTTTCCCCTTGCTCTGACGTCAGAGCGCTCAGCTTGGTGCCGCCCACAATGACACGCCCCCTGCTGCTCCCGCCCGCCGCGCGCTCTGTAATGGCGGATTCTGAAGTTTTTCAGTTAGACTGGGGCTCAGGTAATGGCGTAGCTCAATTAACAGTCTCGCGCCTAACGGTTATGAGGTGATTACCTCAGGGGATGGCGGCCATCTTTACTCCATTATAACCAATGGGGAAATGGAATTTTCTTTAATAAAGTCAATTTTCACGATTTTTCATCCAAGTTTTCAAAGTTTTGGGCTCCAATCACGGCACACAATACCCGGTATATGGGCTGGCTCTATCCTGTTCATGACGCCAATTGTGACGCCGAGAGACCGGGGTACCCAGCACCGGACCAATGGGGTCCGTCTCTTGAGGGGGATGTCACGGGTGGCTTGACCCGGTGCTGTGGCCTCAGGCAATGCACAGTGTAAAGGGTATCATGAGGGAACAGGCACTTACTTGATCAGCAGCAGGTTCTCCCAGCGGTGATGATCCCAATCCTGGATAGATGGCTATTGTCCAAATGAAAGACTGAGGCACTGAAACGTTTAACCAATTTACTTTAACAAAAAAAGGATTTACAACCAGTCCTGTCACCGGAGTCTGTATGGGAACTCTGAGTTACTTTGACCCTGCCGGGGTCTTCGCCTCTTATTGTACGCAATATCTGTGTGGACCTGCTGCTGTATGTGAACTGGCTGCCGGCCCAATCTGTCCCCTCAAGGTCCTGGTTCGACGGGCAACCCGAGTCCTTTTATCGGCTTACCCCCTCCGGGAGTACCGCTGAACTCTGTGTCTGTTGCTGCGTCCGACCCTAGTGAAGCTGATATCACCTCACGTTTTTCCGGTTGCTGTATTATATGTAATGAATACAGCCACGGATCCGGTATCCGTCTTTGCGCCTGTTCTGGGTAGTGATTAATGCTACCCGGTTCTCACAATGTCCTTTTTCTCTGTCTCTCTTCTCCTCAGGCCGGTGATTTGGGCCTGGAAACCATCATAGGGCTGTTAGAAATTCAGCTGTATGACCTCTCACTTTCAGCTCCTTAGCCCAACTGCCATTTCTTCTCTCAGACCAGAATGGATCAAGGGGAGTCTCTGGAGCTCCCCCTTCTGGCCGGAGGAGGTAGTGCAGTCTTGCTATTTTCGTATTTGTATTCAGTGTCAGTAACTATATTTGTGGCAAATACCTCTAGGGGTGCCACACTATCTATCATCTATCTATCTTCTATCATCTATCTATCTTGTATTATCTATCTATTATCTATCTATCTATAAACAAAAAAAGGAACAGCACAGTATAAATACTTATCTTCGGGTGCAAGGCCCCTAGACAATCCGTCCAATGATTATCCAAACTTCATAGAATTCCAAAAAAGAGGCAGCACTCCATTGTTTCTCAAGGCTTGAGAAAGGCTCATTTTGTAGCCGAAACGTCGCCCAGCAATGGAGTGCTACCTCTTTTTTGGAATTCTATCTATCTATCTATCTATCTATCTATCTATCTATCTATCTATCTATCTATCTATCTATCTATCATCTATCTATTATCTATCTATCTATCTATCTATCTTCTATAATCTATCTATCTATTTCCTATCTATCTGTCTTTCTGTTTATCTATCTATCTATCTATCTATCTATCTATCTATTATCTATCTATGTATGTATGTATCTATCTATTATCTATCTATCTATCTATCTATCTATCTATCTATCTATCATCTATTATCTATCTATCTATCTATCTATCTATCTATCTATCTATCTATCTATCTATCTATCTATCTATCATCTATCTATTATCTATCTATCCCATATCTTTCTATCTATCTATCTATCTATCTATCTATCTATCTATCTATCTATCTATCTATCTATCTATCTATCTATCATCTATCTATCTATCTATCTATTATCTATCTATCTATCTATTATCTATCTATCTATCATCTATCTATTATCTATCTATCCCATATCTTTCTATCTATCTATTATCTATCTATCTATCTATCTATCTATCTATCTATCTATCTATCTATCTATCTATTATCTATCTATCTATCTATCTATCTATCTATCTATCTATCTATCTATCTATCTATCTATCTATCATCTATCTATTATCTATCTATCCCATATCTTTCTATCTATCTATTATCTATCTATCTATCTATCTATCTATCTATTATCTATCTATCTATCTATCTATCTATCTATCTATCTATCTATTATCTATCTATCTATCTATCTATCTATCTCTATCTATTATCTATCTATCTATCTATCTCTATCTATCTATGTATCTATCTATCTATCTATCTATCTATCTATCTATCTATCTACCTATCTATCCCGTATCTTTCTATCTATCTACACACGTGGTCAAAATTGTAGGTGCCCCTCATTTAATGACAGAAAAACCCACAATGGTCACAGAAATAACTTGAATCTGAGAAAAGTAATAATAAATAAAAGATCTATGAAAATGATCAAATGAAAGTCAGACATTGCTTTTCAACCATGCCTCCACAGAATGAAAAAAAAAAAATAAAACTCATGAAATAGGCCTGGACAGAAATGATGGTAGCCCTGACAATAATGTGACAAAAGGGACATGTTAGATCACGGTGTGTCCACTAACCAGCATCACAGGGGTCTACAATCCTGGAATCAGTGAGTGGCCGGTATATAGGGCTACAGATACTCACTGTGCTGTTTGGTGACATGGTGTGCATCACACTCAGCATGGACCAGAGGAAGCGAAGGAAAGAGTTGTCTCAGGAGATTAGACAGAAGATTATGGACAAACATGTTAAAGGTAAAAGATATAAGACCATCTCCAGGCAGCTTGATGTTCCTGTGACTACCACCATCCGTCATTGTATGAGCCGAAGTGGACTTCATGGGAGATGACTAAGGACAACACCATTGTTGAAAAAAAAATCACAAAAAATCCAGACTGGAATTTGCCAAACTACATGTTGGCAAGGCACAAAGTTTCTGGGAGAATGTCCTATGGCACTGATCTGGCATCAGTCGAACACCCCTTCGGCGGATATCAGCTACTCACAAATGGCACCTTACAAAATCCAGCTGCTGCAGCATCTCAACGAGGATGACCCAGATCGGCGTGCTGAATCTGCAGAATGGGCAAAACAAAAATTGGAACAGGACCCTCAGTTTACACAGAACATTATGTTCAGTGATGAGGCAAACTTTCTGGGTTGGCCATTTATATGGATACACCTAATTAACATGGGAATGGTGACAGTTTTCTTGCATAGGGTATCTTGCATTTAAATCTGCTGCAATGACCCGGGTACTGCGTTCACCAGACATCAACACAATTTCTATCCGCTCCTCATGTGTTAACCTCTGCGACATGTCAATGGTTTAAACAAAGAGAAACTTGTAAATAACTCATGAAAGAATAAAGCTACATTAAATCCAAGCGCACCATGGTTTGTCTTGTAAAATTCTCAATAAGTTTGATGTGTCACATGACTCTCTAACCATTGGAAAAACTAATGTTGGATTCAAAATGGCCAGGTTCAAAATGGCCGCCATGGTCACCACCCATCTTGAAAAGTTTCCCCCTCCCATATACTAATGTGCCACAAACAGGAAGTTGATATCACCAACCATTTCCCATTATATTTAGGTGTATCCATATACGTGGCCCAGCCTGTATATAAAATTGTCAGCCCACATGAAAATATTACAAACGGACATTGGAGGGCAGCAAACACCAAAAGTACAATTTGCTACAGCATTAGCAACAATACGTAGTGAACAATGATTAATACTGTCCATAATATTGTACCCTGCCCAAAAGCACGGAGCAGCGTAAAGGTCAATTAATAGGGATTATAAAAGGCAGAAATTGATAAAAGTACAGTGTTGGCAGGGTTGGAAAAAAAAAAGAAAAGTAAGGATATCGAAAACTAAAATGAGAAATGTCGCTTATGCAAATCCTTCTGTTTCTTCATGTGATCTCATGCAGAGTCGATAATGTTACAGTCAGGGCTCTGTAGGGGCCGTATCATCACGATCATGTTGTCTAGATGGTATTACATTGGTGACCAAACTGCCTTCTCTTACAGACAAATATTTCACATTCTGACTTATCAGTCCAGGGCAGTTACAGTATATAGTTAAATAGGTTGAAATAAGACCCCGGTCCATCACTTTCAATCTTCCTCCACCAATTGTGCATTTTGTCACTAAATTACCTATAACCTACAATGTTATGTGTATTGCGATAATCATCCAGCTGTTACAGTGTCGGCCATTACTTCCTCTTGTGGTCGGCAATCCACAGTCTGACTGCTCTAACTGTAAGGAACCCTTAAGCCGAAAAAGGAGTACTCCCATGAAAAATAATAGTAAGATAAATGTCGTATTGAAAATAGACAGTTTTTTATTGAACATGTATTCAAATAACAAACTAGACATAAAAACAGAATAAAACGGGATATACTGCAAAATGTTGTCACTGGTAAATAGACATGAGACGACGGTATTTATAAAGTGCTTAATAAAGAGTATCATAAAGCATTAAGGTAAGTGTCAGTCCATGGAGAAATTGTGCATAGTACTTGCGAACCATTACAGCCAAAATATACAAATAAATGTGGAATCCGTTGCACAATAGCACCAGCTAGTGGAATCAGATGGGACAACGGTCAAATGAAAGCAGATAAAAAGTAATAATGGCACCCTCAAACTATATCTCTAACACACAATAGATGGTTAAATACTGATCAGAGAGGATTAGTGTATACCTAAGGGAATTGTTCCTTCCATAAGGATAAGTATATGAATATATGGTGCAAAGGGCATTACATACAACTTGTTAGGAACAATATCGCTCCTGTCAAACCAATCTAATCAGTTTTTATGAAGAGGTAAGCTATAGGCTGGACCACGGTGAGTCATTGGACGTGGTATATCTCGATTTTTCCAAAGCGTTTGATACCGTGCCGCACAAGAGGTTGGTACACAAAATGAGAATGCTTGGTCTGGGGGAAATTGTGTGTAAATGGGTTAGTAACTGGCTTAGTGATAGAAAGCAGAGGGTGGTTATAAATGGTATAGTCTCTAACTGGGTCGCTGTGACCAGTGGGGTACCGCAGGGGTCAGTATTGGGACCTGTTCTCTTCAACATATTCATTAATGATCTGGTAGAAGGTTTACACAGTAAAATATCGATATTTGCAGATGATACAAAACTATGTAAAGCAGTTAATACAAGAGAAGATAGTATTCTGCTACAGATGGATCTGGATAAGTTGGAAACTTGGGCTGAAAGGTGGCAGATGAGGTTTAACAATGATAAATGTAAGGTTATACACATGGGAAGAGGGAATCAATATCACCATTACACACTGAACGGGAAACCACTGGGTAAATCTGACAGGGAGAAGGACTTGGGGATCCTAGTTAATGATAAACTTACCTGGAGCAGCCAGTGCCAGGCAGCAGCTGCCAAGGCAAACAGGATCATGGGGTGCATTAAAAGAGGTCTGGATACACATGATGAGAGCATTATACTGCCTCTGTACAAATCCCTAGTTAGACCGCACATGGAGTACTGTGTCCAGTTTTGGGCACCGGTGCTCAGGAAGGATATAATGGAACTAGAGAGAGTACAAAGGAGGGCAACAAAATTAATAAAGGGGATGGGAGAACTACAATACCCAGATAGATTAGCGAAATTAGGATTATTTAGTCTAGAAAAAAGACGACTGAGGGGCGATCTAATAACCATGTATAAGTATATAAGGGGACAATACAAATATCTCGCTGAGGATCTGTTTATACCAAGGAAGGTGACGGGCACAAGGGGGCATTCTTTGCGTCTGGAGGAGAGAAGGTTTTTCCACCAACATAGAAGAGGATTCTTTACTGTTAGGGCAGTGAGAATCTGGAATTGCTTGCCTGAGGAGGTGGTGATGGCGAACTCAGTCGAGGGGTTCAAGAGAGGCCTGGATGTCTTCCTGGAGCAGAACAATATTGTATCATACAATTATTAGGTTCTGTAGAAGGACGTAGATCTGGGTATTTATTATGATGGAATATAGGCTGAACTGGATGGACAATGTCTTTTTTCGGCCTTACTAACTATGTTACTATGTATGTATTTCTCAAGTGGTTAAGACAAAACGGGCACGAGTAAACACATTAAATCATAGATGCATATCATAATTACCAGGACTTCAGCCCTGGTATTCACATAGTTGCTCCTTTAGAAGGGGACCCTCTCTATTAAGATCTCGAACCATGGTGACTTGATGCATGAATGATCTGTAGGAAGATCGATCTTGTGGAGGCCTAGATAGGTCCACCAGGGCCTTCTCCGCCGTTATCTTGATTGAATAAAGCCATCGGGTTGCTGGTCTTCCTTTCGCCTTGTTCCTTCTATCCTTCCGGCCTTGATGTCCTTCTCCATTCTTCGTAGAAGGCAAGTCATAGCTTGGTGAAGCTACAAGCGTCTAAAATCTCCATCAGGTGGTCGATAACAATCATAGATTGAGGATCCATATAATCTCATACAGATTTCTGGACTCTGCACACAGAGACAGCAAATTAATTAACAATGTGTACACAGCAGCAGCAATATCTAGCGGTGATCACATGGTAGCCCGATACCAGTGCTCATAGAAGAATCATGGTAACACAAGCCCCATAAAACATCCCCAATAAAAACACGTGACACAGTAAATTTTGGTTGGAATAAAATGGCCGTGGCGTTTATTTTGGGTTACATATAAAATTTTATTTTAATTTAAAAAATAAGCATAACCATTGAAATTTGAATAAACTGGCTTAAATCCAAACACATAACCCAATCCACCCGAAATCAACGGGCGACTTTCCCACAAATAAACGACACGACAAATATAAATAACAATTAAAACATAACTTCAGGGAGGGAGGGAGGGATCTTCGGTCTTCATCAGGTGACTGGCGACGAGCCGTTAAATCAGCTGATTTTTATAGATTAAATTCTTCCCGCACTTTTTGTTTAAACCAATCAAAACATGTAAAAAGTGCGGGAACTCATACCAGATTAAACCAGAAAGAACCTGCTCATGCACAGCACAGCTTACTAAACATACTTAACCCTTCACAAACCATACCGTTTAAAAGCATAGTACCACAAAAAAAAGGTGGGGGAGAAGGAGAGGCTGTGTTATCATGCGACCCCCCCTTGCATTCGACAAAGGGAGGGCGTCCAGTATATAACATTGGGGCTTGTACAAAACGAAGGAGCCTGTCAGGTCCCCCATGCCCTCCAACCCTATGTATGAGCAAATTCCCTCCCTAACCAGTCCTGTATGATGTTATTGAGTGAAAAAAAGGTATAAAAAAATTCAGAATGTCTGCTCCCTATGCTAATGAGGACTTTGACTAGTCGATGGGGCGTTAGTTCCCTTAGTTCCCCAGGCTAGTCAGCCCTCTTTCCGCGCCAGTCATTCCAGCAGCATCACTGTGTCTCTGAAGCCGGGAGTAGACTTCCCATCTTAAGTTTAGAAGATGGCTTCCAGTCATGCGCAGTTCGCACCTCTAAAGCCAGGAAGCGTACACCCGTGACGCTGCCGGAATGAGCGGCGCACATGCGTGAGATTTCCATGAGCGGCGATGGGCACAATTGGTGGAGCAGAGCTACTGGTAGTCTGAGATTGGTCGCCATGATACAGGGGCGCATTGCCAGGTGCCAGCCTAGTGTGGAAGATGAAGAGAAGGCATTCTATTCGTCGCCACAAGGGAGCGATGCTGCAGCTGTGAGTAGCGCAGGAGGAATCTGCTAATATGGAACTGAATGATTGTAAGATGGTATTGAAGAGAAAATGTAAAGTACTACCATGCATAACTATCTATATGAACAGTGTCAAACACAAATGTGAATACCGTCCTGTCAGTTGTCGGTTATCTGTTAAGTCTTTTCAACTTCTACCTCAGTAAGAAACTCTCTGTCGGTAACTATAATGGTCTCTCCTGCTCACTTGTTCATCCCGTCCACCACACTACATCACAGGCCGTTGCCATCTGCCCCCAAGGGAGCAGTACCAATAGTGTAAGGGTATGTGTCCACGGTCAGGATTACATCTGGATTAGCTGCAGATTGAATGCTGCGTACAGCTGCAGAGTTCAATCCGCAGCGTCCAGATGTTACAGCATCTCTACTTCCCACAGCCGCATCCAAGACTTCTCCCGTGCTTGCCCCATACTCTGGAACTCTCTACCCCAACACACCAGACTCTCGCCTACCACGGAAACCTTCAAAAAGATCCTGAAGACTCACCTCTTCCGACAAGCCTACAGCTTGTAGTGATCTTCAACCTACCGAACCTCTGCGCAACCTGCCCTACCCCCTCCTAGTGTATCCTCACCCATCCCCTACAGACTGTGAGCCCTAGCGGGCAGGGTCCTCCTTCCTTCTGTACTTGTGTGTGCCTTGTTTTTTGCTCATGTTTATTGTATTTGTCTATATTTGTCCTCTTTTCACATGTAAAGCACCATGGAATAAATGGTGCTATAAAAATGTAATATAATAATAACAATAGTAATAATAATAATTGCACGTCAGAAGCTGTAGAAAGCAAATGGTGCAAAATTTTTAATGAAAACCAATTGCAAACATGATTTATAGCTACAAATACATGCATTTAACCCCTTAATCCCATATGACGTACTATCCCGTCGAGGTGACCTGGGTCTTAATTCCTAGTGACGGGATAGTACGTCATATGCGATCGGCCGCGCTCACGGGGGGAGCGCGGCCGATCACGGCTGGGTGTTAGTTGATTATCGCAGCTGACATCCGGCACTATGTGCCAGGATTGGTCAGGGACCGCTCCCGGCACAATAACCCCCGGCACACTGCGATCAAACATGATCGCAGTGTTCCTTCGGCATAGAGAAGCATCGCGCAGGCAGGGGGCTCCCTGCGTGCTTCCCACATCGCGTTGCTCCGAGGGTCTCCTACCTCCTCCTCCCTGCAGGCCCCAGATCCAATATGGCCACGGGGCTACATCCGGGTCCTGCAGGGAGGTCTTCACAGCGCCTGCTGAGAGCAAGCGTCCCTGCAGTGCCTGTCAGTTCACTGATCTGACACAGTGCACTGCAAAGTGTCAGATCAGCAATCTGACCCTATAACATGATGATCCCCCGGGGCAATGTTATAAAGTAAGAAAAAACAATATTCACAAATGTAAAAAAAAAATAATAATTCCTAAATAAAGAAAAAAAAAATATATTGTTCCCATAAATACATTTCTTTATCTAAAAAAACCCCAAAACAATAAAAGTACACATATTTAGTATTGTCGTGTCCGTAACAACCCGACCTATAAAACTGTCTGACTAGTTAACCCCTTCAGTGATCAGAATAAAAAAAAAGGCAAAAAACAACTCTTTATTATCATACCGCCGAACAAAAAGTGGA
Source organism: Ranitomeya imitator (assembly GCF_032444005.1). NCBI lineage: Eukaryota > Metazoa > Chordata > Amphibia > Anura > Dendrobatidae > Ranitomeya > Ranitomeya imitator. The sequence continues at coordinate 652,084,439 of NC_091286.1, forward strand.
ATAACACGCGATCAAAAAAGACGGATATAAATAACCATAGTACCGCTGAAAATGTCATCTTGTCTCGTAAAAAACGACCCACCATACAGCATCACCAGCGAAAAAAAAAAAAGTTATAGTCCTCAGAATAAAGTGATGCAAAAATAATTATTTTTTCTATAAAATAGTTTTTATCGTATAAAAGCGCCAAAGCATAAAAAAAATATAAATGAGGTATCGCTGTAATCGTACTGACCCGAAGAATAAAACTGCTTTATCAATTTTACCAAACGTGGAACGGTATAAATGCCCCCCCAAAAGAAATTCATGATTAGCTGGTTTTTAGTCATTCTGCCTCACAAAAATTGAAATAAAAATCAATCAAAATATGTCACATGCCTGAAAATGGTACCAATAAAAACGTCAACTTGTCCCACAAAAAACAAGACCTCACATGACGCTGTTGGACAAAATATGGAAAAACTATTTTTTGCAATAAAAAGCGTCTTTTAGGGTTTGACAGCTGCCAATCACAAAAATCCGCTAAAAACTCCGTTATAAATAGTAAATCAAACCCCCCTTCATCACCCCCTTAGTTAGGGAAAAATAATAAAATTTTAAAAAATGTAGTTATTTCCATTTTCCCATGAGGGTTAGGTTTAGGGTTGGGGAAGGTGTTGTGAATTCTGTTATCGAACTCCCTCCTGTGGTCATGAATGGTACTTCGGCGAGTTCTGTCCATGGACTCCCTCTGGTGGCTGTGAGTGGAGCTGCTGCTTCTGAGGTTCCTTCCACAGGTGACGTAGTTTATTCTTGGCTGGCTGCTCTATTTAACTCCACTCAGATCGTTACTCCATGCCAGCTGTCAATGTTCTTGTACTGGTTCAGTTCGCTCTTGGATCTTTCTGGTGACCTGTCTACTCCAGCAGAAGCTAAGTCCCTGCTAGTTAATTATTTGTTCATTGTTTTCTTGTCCAGCTTGCTATCATGATTTTGCATTGCTAGCTGGAAGCTCTGGGATGCAGAGTGGCACCTCCGCACCGTGAGTCGGTGCAGAGGTCTTTTTGCACACTCTGCGTGGTCTTTTTGTAGTTTTTTGTGCTGACCGCAAAGATACCTTTCCTATCCTCAGTCTGTTTAGTAAGTCTGGCCTCCCTTTGCTGAAACCTGTTTCATTTCTGTGTTTGTGACTTCATCTTAACTCACAGTCAATATATGTGGGGGGCTGCCTTTTCCTTTGGGGAATTTCTCTGAGGCAAGGTAGGCTTTATTTTCTATCTCTAGGGCTAGTTAGCTCTTAGGCTGTGAAGAGGCGTCTAGGCAGAGTTAGGTACGCTCCACGGCTATTTCTAGTTGTGTGATAGGATTAGGGGTGTCGGTCAGCAGAGCTCCCACTTCCCAGAGCTTGTCCTGTGTAAGTTTAACCATCAGGTCATTCGGGGTGCTCCTAACCACCAGGTCCATAACAGGAAGGGTTAGGGTTGGGGCTAGGGTTGGGGCTAGGGTTAGGGTTAAGGCTAGGGTTAAGGTTAGGGTTGGGGCTAGGGTTAGGGTTAGGGTTGGGGCTAGGGTTAGGGTTGGGGCTAGGGTGTAAGGATTCCGGACTTCCCTTGTTCCTGGTTGCCCTGATCCAAGATGGAGTCTTGGATCTCACCGTATCATGGAACTTCCTGTCTGTCCTGATTATTTAAGTCCGAGTCATGTGGTGTTCTGTGCCTGAGTATTTTGTGCTGCTGGCTCCTGAGCTTCTGCCTGTGTTTTCCTGGGAACTCCCTGCTACAGCTGCTCACTACTCGGTGGTCTGCCTCACCCCTTTCAGCTGCATCTCACCTCTGGAACTGCTGTGACTAGCAGCACACCTGTGGAAGGATTTCCTTTGTTTGCTAAGCTTTTCCCAGTGTTATTCCTCTTTGCACAACCACACCAGGTGAGCAAGATTCTAGTGTTGCTTTTCTCATCAAGAGAGTTCTTACTCATCTACTACGCTTAGATAGCACTCTCCCTCTTTTTCCCTTCATACTTTCTCAGGACTTCTTGCTCAATGCACCACCTGCATGTTATTGAACTTCCACAAACAAGTAAAGTGTGCACGTGGGATAAAGTTTTGCAGGACTTCCTCGTTACGTACTGTGTGCATTTCTACTTCACTTCTGCTGGATTCCCAAGTTTAAGTACTGTGTGCATTTTCACTAATAACCTACTGGGCTTCCTTGTCAAGTGTCTTGTTTGCCCCCTTGTCATATCCTTGCTGGACTGTTTCAAATTAGCGGCCGCGTCCTGTTGTGAATTCTGTGGCAGAGCTCCCTCCTGTGGTCACAAGTGGTACTTCGGCTGATTCTCACTGTAAGCTTCCGTTGGTGGAGGGAAGTGGTACTGCGGCTTCTGAGTTTCCTCCCCCAGGTGATGTGGTGAGGTCGTTAGGTGCTGCTCTACTTAACTCCACCTAGTGCTTTGATCCTGGCTTCCTGTCAATGTTCCAGTATTGGACTTGTTTTCCTCCTGGATCGTTCCTGTGGCCTGCTGCTCTGCATAGCTAAGTTTTCCTTTGCTATTTTGTTTGCTTTTCTTCTGTCCAGCTTATCTATTTGTTTGCTGGAAGCTCTGCGACGCAGAGGGTGTACCTCCGTGCCGTTAGTTCGGTACGGAGGGTCTTTTTGCCCCCTTTGCGTGGTTTTTAGGGTTTTGTGTTGACCGCAAAGTTACCTTTCCTATCCTCGCTCTGTTCAGAAAGTCGGGCCTCACTTTGCTAAATCTATTTCATCTCTAGGTTTGTCTTTTCATCTTACTCACAGTCATTATATGTGGGGGGCTGCCTTTTCCTTTGGGGGATTTCTCTGAGGCAAGGTAGGCTTATTTTCTATCTACAGGCTAGCTAGTTTCTCAGGCTGTGCCGAGTTGCATAGGTAGCGTTAGGCGCAATCCACGGCTGCCTCTAGTGTTGTTGGATAGGATTAGGGATTGCGGTCAACAGAGTTCCCACGTCTCAGAGCTTGTTCTATGTTTTTGGATTATTGTCAGATCACTGTATGTGCTCTGACCTCTATGTTCACTGTGGTACTGAATTGCCTAATCATAACAGTACAGGAAGCCCAAGTACTAATGATTCTCAATAGAGGGAAAAAAGAAGTTCTGAGACCATTTTTTTTTCTCTGCACTGTGTTTTGCCTTTTTTTTCCCCTAGACATTTGGGTGGTTCAGGACACAGGTATAGCAATGGACATTAGAAGTCTGTCTTCATGTGTGGATCAGCTCTCAGCAAGAGTACAAAAGATTCAAGACACTATTGATCAGAAATCTATGTTAGATCCAAGAATTCCTATTCCTGATTTGTTTTTTGGTGATAGAACTAAGTTTCTGAGTTTCAAAAATAATTGTAAACTATTTCTGGCCTTGAAACCTCGCTCCTCTGGTGATCCAGTTCAACAGGTTTTGATCATTATTTCTTTTTTGCGTGGCGACCCTCAGGACTGGGCATTTTCTCTTGCGCCAGGAGATCCTGCATTAAGTAATATCGATGCGTTTTTCCTGGCGCTCGGATTGCTGTACGATGAGCCTAATTCTGTGGATCAGGCAGAGAAAAATTTGCTGGCTCTTTGTCAGGGTCAGGATGAGATGGAGTTATATTGTCAGAAATTTAGAAAGTGGTCTGTGCTCACTCAATGGAATGAATCTGCGCTGGCAGCTATGTTCAGAAAGGGTCTCTCTGAAGCCCTTAAGGATGTCATGGTGGGATTTCCTATGCCTGCTGGTTTGAATGAGTCTATGTCTTTGGCCATTCAGATTGGTCGACGCTTGCGTGAGCGTAAATCTGTGCACCATTTGGCGGTATTACCTGAGCTTAAACCTGAGCCTATGCAGTGCGATAGGACTTTGACCAGAGTTGAACGGCAAGAACACAGACGTCTGAATGGGCTGTGTTTCTACTGTGGTGATTCCACTCATGCTATCTCTGATTGTCCTAAGCGCACTAAGCGGTTTGCTAGGTTTGCCACCATTGGAACAGTACAGTCAAAATTTCTTCTGTCCGTTACCTTGATCTGCTCTTTGTCATCGTATTCTGTCATGGCATTTGTGGATTCAGGCGCTGCCCTGAATTTGATGGACTTGGAGTATGCTAAGCATTGTGGGTTTTTCTTGGAGCCCTTGCAGTGTCCTATTCCATTGAGAGGAATTGATGCTACGCCTTTGGCCAAGAATAAGCCCCAGTACTGGACCCAGCTGACCATGTGCATGGCTCCTGCACATCAGGAGGTTATTCGCTTTCTGGTGTTGCATAATCTGCATGATGTGGTCGTGTTGGGGTTGCCATGGCTACAAGTCCATAATCCAGTATTAGATTGGAAATCCATGTCTGTGTCCAGCTGGGGTTGTCAGGGGGTACATGGTGATGTTCCATTTCTGTCAATTTCGTCATCCACCCCTTCTGAGGTTCCAGAGTTCTTGTCTGATTACCGGGATATATTTGATGAGCCCAAGTCCGATGCCCTACCTCCGCATAGGGATTGTGATTGTGCTATCAATTTGATTCCTGGTAGTAAGTTCCCAAAAGGCCGATTGTTTAATTTATCTGTGCCTGAGCACGCCGCTATGCGCAGTTATGTGAAGGAGTCCCTGGAGAAGGGGCATATTCGCCCGTCATCGTCGCCATTAGGAGCAGGGTTCTTTTTTGTAGCCAAGAAGGATGGTTCGCTGAGACCTTGTATAGATTACCGCCTTCTAAATAACATCACGGTTAAATTTCAGTACCCCTTGCCGTTGTTATCTGATTTGTTTACTCGGATTAAAGGGGCTAGTTGGTTCACCAAGATAGATCTTCGTGGTGCGTATAATCTTGAGCGAATTAAGCGAGGCGATGAATGGAAAACTGCATTTAATACGCCCGAGGGTCATTTTGAGTATCTAGTAATGCCATTCGGACTTGCCAATGCTCCATCAGTGTTTCAGTCCTTTATGCATGACATCTTCCGAGAGGACCTGGATAAATTCCTGATTGTGAACTTGGATGACATTTTGATCTTCTCGGATGATTGGAAGTCTCATGTGAAGCAGGTCAGAACAGTTTTTCAGGTCCTGCGTGCTAATTCTTTGTTTGTGAAGGGATCAAAGTGTCTCTTTGGTGTGCAGAAGGTTTCATTTTTGGGGTTCATCTTTTCCCCTTCTACTATCAAGATGGATCCTGTTAAGGTCCAAGCCATCCATGATTGGACTCAGCCGACATCTCTGAAAAGTCTGCAAAAGTTCCTGGGCTTTGCTAATTTTTATCGTCGCTTCATCTGCAATTTTTCTAGTATTGCTAAACCATTGACCGATTTGACCAAGAAGGGTGCTGATGTGGTCAATTGGTCTTCTGCTGCTGTGGAAGCTTTTCAAGAGTTGAAGCGTCGTTTTTCTTCTGCCCCTGTGTTGTGTCAACCAGATGTTTCGCTTCCGTTCCAGGTCGAGGTTGATGCTTCTGAGATTGGAGCAGGGGCTGTTTTGTCGCAGAGAGGTTCTGATTGCTCAGTGATGAAACCGTGCGCCTTCTTTTCCAGGAAGTTTTCGCCTGCTGAGCGAAATTATGATGTGGGTAACCGAGAGTTGCTGGCCATGAAGTGGGCATTCGAGGAGTGGCGTCATTGGCTTGAAGGAGCTAAGCATCGCGTGGTGGTCTTGACTGATCATAAGAACTTGACTTATCTCGAGTCCGCCAAGCGGTTGAATCCTAGACAAGCTCGTTGGTCGTTGTTTTTTGCCCATTTTGACTTTGTGATTTCATACCTTCCGAGCTCTAGAAATGTGAAGGCGGATGCTCTGTCTAGGAGTTTTGTGCCCGACTCTCCGGGTGTATCTGAGCCGGCGGGTATCCTCAAAGAGGGAGTAATTGTGTCTGCCATCTCCCCTGATTTGCGGCGAGTGCTGCAAAAATTTCAGGCGAATAAACCTGATCGTTGTCCAGCGGAGAAACTGTTTGTCCCTGATAGGTGGACGAATAAAGTTATCTCTGAGGTTCATTGTTCGGTGTTGGCTGGTCATCCTGGAATCTTTGGTACCAGAGAGTTAGTGGCTAGATCCTTTTGGTGGCCATCTCTGTCGCGGGATGTGCATACTTTTGTGCAGTCCTGTGGGATTTGTGCTCAGGCTAAGCCCTGCTGTTCTCGTGCCAGTGGGTTGCTTTTGCCCTTGCCAGTCCCGAAGAGGCCTTGGACACATATCTCTATGGATTTTATTTCAGATCTTCCCGTTTCTCAAAAGATGTCAGTCATTTGGGTGGTCTGTGATCGCTTTTCTAAGATGGTCCATTTGGTACCCTTGTCTAAATTGCCTTCCTCCTCTGATTTGGTGCCATTGTTCTTCCAGCATGTGGTTCGTTTACATGGCATTCCAGAGAATATCGTTTCTGACAGAGGTTCCCAGTTTGTTTTGAGGTTTTGGCGAGCTTTTTGTGGTAGGATGGGCATTGACTTGTCTTTTTCCTCGGCTTTCCATCCTCAGACTAATGGCCAGACCGAACGAACCAATCAGACCTTGGAAACATATCTGAAATGTTTTGTTTCTGCTGATCAGGATGACTGGGTGTCCTTTTTGCTTTTGGCTTAGTTCGCCCTTAATAATCGGGCTAGCTCGGCTATCTTGGTTTCGCCATTTTTCTGCAACTCTGGGTTCCATCCTCGTTTCTCGTCAGGACAGGTTGAGTCTTCGGACTGTCCTGGTGTGGATACTGTGGTGGACAGGTTGCAGCAGATTTGGACTCAGGTAGTGGACAATTTGACCTTGTCCCAGGAGAAGGCTCAACGTTTTGCTAATCGCAGACGCTGTGTGGGTCCCCGACTTCGTGTTGGGGATCTGGTTTGGTTATCTTCTCGTCATATTCCTATGAAGGTTTCCTCTCCTAAGTTTAAACCTCGTTTCATTGGTCCGTATAGGATTTCTGAGGTTCTTAATCCTGTGTCTTTTCGTCTGACCCTTCCAGATTCTTTTTCCATACATAACGTATTCCATAGGTCATTGTTGCGGAGATACGTGGCACCTATGGTTCCTTCTGTTGACCCTCCTGCCCCGGTTTTGGTGGAGGGGGAGTTGGAGTATATTGTGGAGAAGATTTTGGATTCTCGTGTTTCAAGACGGAAACTCCAGTATCTGGTTAAGTGGAAGGGTTATGCTCAGGAAGATAATTCCTGGGTCTTTGCCTCAGATGTCCATGCTCCAGATCTTGTTCGTGCCTTTCATGTGGCTCATCCTGGTCGGCCTGGGGGCTCTGGTGAGGGTTCGGTGACCCCTCCTCAAGGGGGGGTACTGTTGTGAATTCTGTGGCAGAGCTCCCTCCTGTGGTCACAAGTGGTACTTCGGCTGATTCTCTCTGTAAGCTTCCGTTGGTGGAGGGAAGTGGTACTGCGGCTTCTGAGTTTCCTCCCTCAGGTGATGTGGTGAGGTCGTTAGGTGCTGCTCTACTTAACTCCACCTAGTGCTTTGATCCTGGCTTCCTGTCAATGTTCCAGTATTGGACTTGTTTTCCTCCTGGATCGTTCCTGTGGCCTGCTGCTCTGCATAGCTAAGTTTTCCTTTGCTATTTTGTTTGCTTTTCTTCTGTCCAGCTTATCTATTTGTTTGCTGGAAGCTCTGGGACGCAGAGGGTGTACCTCCGTGCCGTTAGTTCAGTACGGAGGGTCTTTTTGCCCCCTTTGCGTGGTTTTTAGGGTTTTGTGTTGACCGCAAAGTTACCTTTCCTATCCTCGCTCTGTTCAGAAAGTCGGGCCTCACTTTGCTAAATCTATTTCATCTCTACGTTTGTCTTTTCATCTTACTCACAGTCATTATATGTGGGGGGCTGCCTTTTCCTTTGGGGGATTTCTCTGAGGCAAGGTAGGCTTATTTTCTATCTTCAGGCTAGCTAGTTTCTCAGGCTGTGCCGAGTTGCATAGGTAGCGTTAGGCGCAATCCACGGCTGCCTCTAGTGTTGTTGGATAGGATTAGGGATTGCGGTCAACAGAGTTCCCACGTCTCAGAGCTTGTTCTATGTTTTTGGATTATTGTCAGATCACTGTATGTGCTCTGACCTCTATGTTCACTGTGGTACTGAATTGCCTAATCATAACAGCGTCCCGCTATTCACTGTGCTGTGATTACCATATTGTGCTGAGCACCTCGTTACAATTGCAGGAATATCTGTGTTAGTTTTGTTAGCATTTCTGTTTTGTTTAAATACATCTTTTACTGCAGCTTTGCTCTCAGACTGGTTTTATCCCACGCTATCAGATTCTTTAGTACCTATATATTGTTACATAGGGTTAGGGTTAGGGTTAGGGTTGGGGTTACGGCTACAGTTAGGGTTGGGGCTAAAGTTAGGATTAGGGTTGGGGCTAAAGTTAGGGTTTAGATTACATTTACGGTTGGAATGGGGGTTAGGGATGTGTCAGAGTTAGGGGTTTGGTTAGTGTTATGGTTGGGATTTGGGTTTCAATGTTTAGGCACATAAGTGGCTCTCCAAACGCGACATGGTGTCCCATCTCAATTCCAGTCAATTTAGCATTGAAAAGTCAAACGGCGCTCCTTCCCTTCCGAGCTCTGCCATACGCCCAAACAGTGGTTTACCCCACGTATCGGGTATCAACATACTCAAGACAAATTGCACAACAGCTTTTGGGGTCCAATTTCTTCTCTTACCTTTGTTAAAATAAAAAATTGGGGGCAAAAAGATCATTTTTGTGAAAAAATATTATTTTTTATTTTTACGGCTCTACATTATAAACTTCTGTGAAGCACTTGGTGGGTCAAAGTGCACACCACACATCTGGATAAGTTTCTTAGGGGGGTCTACTTTCCAAAATGGTGTCACCTGTGGGGTTTCAATGTTTAGGCACATCAGGGGCTCTCCAAACGCAACATGGCGTCCCATCTCAATTCCTGTCAATTTTGCATTGAAAAGTCAAACTGTGCTCCATCCCTTCCGAGCTCTGCCATGCACCCAAACAGTGGTTTACCCCCACATATGGGGTATTAGCGCACTCAGGACAAATTGTGCAACAACTATTGGGGTCCAATTTCTTCTCTTACCCTTGGGAAAATAAAAAACTGGGGGCGAAAATCATTTTTGTGAAAAAATAAGATTTTTTATTTTTTCGGCTCTGCATTATAAAGTTCTGTGAAGCACTTGGTGGGTCAACGTGCTCACCACACATCTAGATAAGTTCCTTAGGGGGTCTACTTTCCAAAATGGTGTCACTTGTGGGGGGTTTCAATGTTTAGGCACATCAGGGGCTCTCCAAACGCAACATGGCGTCCCATCTCAATTCCAGTCAATTTTGCATTGAAAAGTCAAACGGCGCTCTTTCCCTTCCGAGCTCTGCCATACGCCCAAACAGTGGTTTACACCAACATATGGGGTATCGGCATACTCAGGACAAATTGTACAACAACTTTTGGGGTCAATTTTCTCCTTTGGTAATATAAAACAAATTGGAGCTGAAGTACATTTTTTGTGAAAAAAAGGTAAATGTTCATTTTTTTTTAAACATTCCAAAAATTCCTTTGAAACACCTGAAGGGTTAATAAACTTTTTGAATGTGGTTTTGAGCACCTTGAGAGGTGTAGTTTTTAGATTGGTGTCACACTTGGTTATTTTCTATTATATAGACCCCTCAAAATGACTTCAAATGTGATGTGGTCCCTAAAAAAAATGGTGTTGTAAAAATTAGAAATTGCTGATCAATTTTAACCCTTATAACTCCCTAACAAAAAAAATTTGGTTCCAAAATTGTGCTGATGTAAAGTAGATATGTGGAAAATGTTACTTATTAAGTATTTTGTGTGGCATATCTCTGTGATTTAAGGACATAAAAATTCAAAGTTGGAAAAATGCAAAATTTTCAAAATTTCCACCAAATTTCTGTCTTTTTCACAAATAAACGCAGGTAATATCAAATAAATTTTACCACTATCATGAAGTACAAAATGTCATGAGAAAACAATCTCAGAATCATCAGGATCTTTTGAAGCACTCCAGAGTTATAACCTCATAAAGGGACAGTGGTCAGAATTGTAAAAATTGGCCCGGTCATTAACATGCAAACCATCCTTGGGGCTTAAGGGGTTAGATAAGCACTCCTCCTCCTCTATCAAAGGATTTATCATCTTAGTATATTGCAGTCATCATATTATATAGCACTGTGCACTTACAATTGCTCATTATGCCCTTTTACCCATTAATTTTTCTCTTTTCCATTCGGTCTATAACATCACGTGATTAAGAACTGACGACCTAAATCCTTCTAAGCTCTATGTAGAAACAGGAGATCAGTTTTCTCTGGATGAGTCATGAGTCACTGCAAATGTCAGGGGGAGAAGGGAGGAGTTGGGTCAGGATTTGAGACTTCCTGCTGCTACATAGAGCATAGAAAAGAGAAGAATTACCTGAATAGAAAGACAAAATGAGCAATTGTAAGTACACAGTGCTATATAATATGATGACTGCAATATATTAGGAAGACAAAACCGTTGATGGGAGTGTTTATGTAAGTAAAAAAATCCTCAAAGTTGGACATCCCCTTTAAGTTAACCTTTCTCAAGTATTATCATTATTGTACTCTCTTAATTTATATGTAAAGGGTGCATATTCTCATGTTATTTTTCTGACCCTTATTTTTATATTTTTGGATTTTTAACATTTCCATTTTTAAGCTATCATGTATTAGGATATAATAATAACAGTAATAATAATAATAAATAATAATAATTTTATTTACATACCATCACCATATTTCACAGCACTTTACAATTCAGAAGGGACTCGTACAGACAACATCAGACATTCAACAATTCAAATAAGAGGAACGAGGGTCTTGCTCACAAGAGCTTACAATCTATTGGAATCGGATACGAGAACGTCTCCTTTCCAAAACACAGTGTATTATTACAGCATCCATAACTATGGAATAACAGGCAATATGAGGAGATGTAATTAATATAATGTTTTGTATAACAATATAGAAAACAAAAGATTAAGATGGATGGAATAAAAGTATTTATCCTTCCTGCCATCTGCTGGCGCTTCTCGTGGATCATTTTAATTCATTTAGAATGTAAACACTGAAAAGTAAAGAACATTAATGATTAGAAACAATGAATTATTACAGAACAACATTTTTTTTGCTTTTTTGGGGTATTTCTTTAGGTGGAATCCCATCATATCCCCATTTTTCTGGTCCTATTTTTTAGCAATTATAGTTTTGTTGTCCATGTATCATCTCTGGTGGATTTGTAGGCATCTACGGTGGGTCTAATGTTACAGTGAGGTTTCTTACATCCACCAGAAGTACTGATTCTGAGAACAACCCTCCATTTATACAGAATTCTGGTGTCAATTGCTTTGAAAAGTCATAAAATTTTTGCACAACTTTGTTGTTGTGATTACATTTTGAGACTATCGATTTTTTTCACGACAGTTACTCCCAGCTGTTACAGAATGAGTGGAGTTGAGGTAGGACAGAGGCACGACGTCTAATTCATGATGAGCTGTGGCGCTCTTTACGCCAAAAATCTAACTCCAGTCAGGGACTGGAGTTAGGTTTCTGTTGTGATGCATGGAGGTGCACACCACACATTAGATGTTCCTGGTTAATCCAGAGTCATTTGCCTTTTAATGAATCACGATGCACTGGCAGCAGTTAGATTTGAACCCACGCCTCCAAACAGACTGGAGCATAAATCCAGTGCCTTAGACCACTCGGCCATGCTACCTTTAAAGCTGCCAGTGTATCGAGCTTTTAATGAATCAGGAGTGTCTGATTTCAACATGCCCCTCATCAAGACCAGCGAGAAAGTCACCAGCCTTGAAGAATCGGGGCCAAAGTGATTAAAACAGGTAACAAACATAAGATAGTGATGGCTGTAGAATGAGGAAAATGTACAACCGACAGAGATTAACGACTGCTTTTAGAATTGTGTGCACATGGACTAAAGACTGTGATTGGATCAAGCCAACAATTATCTAATTTCTATGGTCAACAGGGGAGAAAAGCAAAACCAATCATAGACAATACATTATTAGTTGATTCCACTTCATTTCTCTGGCACTTGGCAAGAGTCCCTTAATATTGGCAAGTTGATGACCACAGTGATCGACAACTTGAATTTTTACCTCTGTGCCAGAGGTGATCGGCCACCCTCTACTGAAATAACCGGAACATTTAGTGAAACAGAAGATGCTAGAGAATGGGTTAGGCTGAGGCAAACGTTGCGGTCATGCATCTTCCATTGGATGAATATTTTTGGCCCTCTTAGGAAGAATGTCAAACACTTACCAGTGACGTAGGAGGCAGTAAATGTACTCGACATGGAATTGGCTTTGGATACAAACTCTACGAGCATGTAACGATTAGATGAAACCAGAGGTGGGATTGGCCCAGACCCAGACTTTCTCTCCAGTAGGACAGGTGACGATTTAGTGACACCATCATAGACTGTCACATAGTCAGTAGACGCGATGTTAAGATAGCTAAACTGCAATGAAATCTGGAACAAAAAACCAAAAAGTGCTATAAGTTTGGATCAATTAAAAAAAAATCACTAATATCTAAATTTTATGCTCAATGATTTTTTTCTGTATTCATTTTACCTTCATGTATGGGACTTGAATAAGCCAGAGGCAGTTTCCACCACCTTGGTTTGCCGAAATACTGTTTCCGGATAGAGATCCTGTGGTCGTCACCAGCTTTGTCCTACAAAGGTCTTTTTGTGGCGATATATATGGACAACGTTAGCGAGGAGTGTAAAGTTCACATGAAATCACAGCGATAAGAACAATTAGGAATTCAGAGAAGACATCAGGCAAAGAAAACTTACTGCAGCCATAGTTGGCATTAATTTTCATCAGGTCCACATTACTCATTCCCGATCTCTGTCCTATAGACACACTAGGATCAGGCTTTGGGATAATAGTAGGCAAAGAGTCCCTTAGGGAAAAGGCAAACCTATAGAGAGAATGGGTGAAGATGTATCCGCCTTAGTCATGATATTGTAGACTTTTACCAGCTGTAAAAACTATGTGTTTAATGGCTGATATAAAGTCGACCTGATACATATATTTATTTGTCATCATCTTATTATTACTATGTGAAAAAATGTCGCATTAGAGTAAATTTCTTTGAGTTTGTAGCTTGATTTTGCTATGGAAAACTGCAGCCAGTCAGATAGTCCTATAAATACATATCCAAGTGATGCAACAAGATTGACATAAATATACAATAATTATTTATTATTGGTGCCACCAAAATTATCTTGGGATCTATGGCCAGTTTAAAAGGGGTTGACTATACATTAAGTGAAAGAGTCTGGATTTCGCTCCTTAGGACACCTCTTTATTAGCCAGGTTGAAGGACCATGAGAAAACATGGTCTAGCCATGCTTGACATTGTCGATGTCACCCATTAGAATGAGACCTGTGTAATACTGTTGGTCCACCAACATCAGTAATTTGACTTGGAGCAACTTTTACAATCATGCTACCATAGGAATAACTCTCTATATATTGGCCTAGGGTGGTTATGGTAGGACACAAGCACCCCAATTCCTCAATCTCTTCAGAGAGATAATTGTTTCTGTCTCTCCTCCTGTGTCTATGAATAGTATATGAATTGTGAGCTTCGCTCAAGAGAAGAGAGCTGATGGATGTATGGCTCTCTCCTTCTCTCACGGGGCTGTATTTAGGATCAGTCTGAGGCTGAATTCGTACCTCCATGCATCACGTTTTGAGGACGGACTGACCACAGGTCTCCTGACCCAAACTTGAGAGCCTCATTTATTCACCATACCTCCTATCTCCCATATCCACCATGACAGCTCCCCAAAATCAGGATAGTCCCACTGGATCCAAAATGTTTTGGACCTTGGGTCTATGTCCTGACTTCAGCAGTATATGAGTTCTCAGGGTACACATACAGTTGAATATAATGGTGGAGCAGGGAACCATTAGATCCCACCTCCACCATTATACAAACTTATTTTTTGTCCATGTATTGTCAAATGTTATACTGCATGCTGAAAAGTTCTTAGTTGCATCAACTAATGAAGACCTGAATTCGGCAGGTGTGTGGATGTCATTGGCGAAATAAAAAAGCAAGTAGAGCTACGATATAGCGAACAGGCAGCCCCTTCCAGTGGCGTGCCGGAACACAAAAAAAACAAGGAAATGCAGCCGCAGGTACAGCAGCGAGTGATGTCACACAGTCCATGGAGCACGAAATCCAGTGCAATCCACCAGTCCTTGTCATATCTCATTTCAGAAAACTCGATTTCCTTCTTCAGGGTACACTGACTGTTAACCTCTGAAGAAGGAAACTGAGTTTTCCAAAACGTGTTAGGACAAGGACTGGCGGATTGCACTGGATTTCGTGCTCTCTGGACTGTGTGACGCCACATGCCACTATACTATGTGCCGTGAAAGAAATCGTAGCATACTGTAGATCACACTGGTGTATTGGTCGCAATATGGTTTCTACGATTTCTTCTCACAGATAATGGATTGCGACCATCTCTCAGAACTGAATGTGGCTCTCAGAGGTTAAGGACCAATGTCTTAGGGAATACCTCTAATAATACAAACTTTACTTTCTAAAAGTCCAATATTTCTTCTGCCCAAAACATATGTGTGTCAATGTAATAGGAAATAGCAGTGAATGTAATAAAATACAACAAGGAACATCATCGGGACTTACCTGTGGTAATGCATCACTGATGTATAATCATACGGAAGGTTAAAGGTGTTTCCGTCAACAATGTCAAAATTACCATAGTTAGCTGTAAGAGATGAAAATGAAAATATTATATATTAACTCTACTGAATGTAAGGATTTAGCAGCTTCTCTCTAGAGACAATGAGTGAAGTTTATGCATGAAGGTCATGCAACCAATATCTACAGAGAATTGACCACCATTTGTACAACTTCTCACCTTTATCCATGTTCTGCCATAAGATGTCAATGTAGTTATCCCTGTCCATTCTGGTATGCTCATGGTAGAAGCCAAGATTGTGCATAGCTTCATGTTGTATCACACCGTAGACCATACAGCTTGGCCTGGCCAGGCTTACGGTCTGTTTGCCTGAAATTTTCCCGATGTAAGACCAGCATCTATGTATAAGATATGAATAGAATGATGTTATATATATTTCGTATAAGAATCTTGGTAAAATGGACACTTGTCTTGGAAGATGTTACACATCTTATCCTTTACTTATAAAAGATCTCCAAAAATTATAGCAAAAACTTGAGTAGATTTTAAAAAAAATTGGTGCAAAGGAAAAGTGGAATATTTTAAAATAAATCTTACTTAAAGTTTAAAAAATAAGATGTAAAAATCCAATTTTTTTTTAAAATAAAACAGGAATGAAGAAATGTAATTAGAACAATGAATTAAAATAATTTAGAGTTTTGGGGAACATGAAAAAATACAGGATTTTTTTGTGAATTGCACTTAAAAAATAAATATAATGTATGGCTTAAAGTTCATACAAAAAAAAACCACTATCTCACAGCAATGTCAATGAAAAATGTCAGGCACAGTGGGGAAAATAAGTTTTTGATATGCTGCCGATTCTGCAAGTTTTCCACCTGTACATGAAAATGAAGGTATCAGGAAATAAAATCAAAAGTCTTTATTTGGACAAATTTAAAAAAATAAGCTGCTTGACAAACCAGTGCATACAGGGGGAAGGAATGTCTTGAATAACTGGAAGCATTTTCGAACACGTGTAGTGTTCTTAGTTCTCAGTTTTACTGAGGACTAAGAACACCACACGTGTTCGAAACGCGTCCAGTTATTTAAGACATTCCTTCCCCCTGTATGCACTGGTTTGTCGAGCAGCTTACTTTGTATAAAAGACACCTGTCCACACACTCAATAAATCATACTCCAACCTCTTCACCATGGACAAGACCAAAGAGCTGACTAAGGACCCCGGGGACAAAATTGTAGACTTGCACAAGGCTGGGATGTGCTACAGGACTATAGGCAAGCAGCATAGTGAGAAGGCAACAACTATTGGCACAATTTTTAGAAAATGTAAGAAATATAAGATGACAATCCTTTTTCCTTGGTCTCGGGCTCCATGTAAGGTCTCACCTCGTGAGGTAAAGTTGGTTCTGAGAAATGTCAGGACCTAGTCAATGACCTAAAGAGAGCTGGGACCACAGTCTCAGACATTACCGTTAGTAAGACTATGCCATCATGGATCAAAATCCTGCAGGGCATGCAAGATCAACCCTGCTCATGCCACCAAATGTCAAGGCTTATTTTGTTTGCCAATGACCATCTGTATGATCCAGAGGAGGCATGGGAAAAGGTCATGTGATCAGATGAGACCAAAATAGAACCTTTTGGTGTCAACTCCACTCACCGTGTTTGGAGGAAGAAGAAGGATGAGTACAACCCCAAGAACACCTTCCCAACCATGAAGCATGATGAGGTAAATATCATAGTTTGGCAGTGCTTTTCTGCAAAGGGAATAGGTCGACTGCATCGTATTGAAGGGAGGATAGATGGGGTTATGCATCGTGAGATTTTGGCTAGCAACCTTCTTCCCTCTGTAACAGCATTGAGGATGGGTCGTGTCTGGGTCTTCCACCATGAGAATGACCCGAAGCACACAGCCAGGGCAACCAAGGAGTGGCTCCGTAAAAAGCATTTCAGGGTCCTGGAGTGTGCTAGCCAATGTCCAGAACTGAACCCAATAGAAAATCATTGGAGAGAGCTGAAACTCAATGTTGTCCAGTGACAGCCTTGAAACCTGAGAGTTCTGGAGAAGATCTGTATGGAGGAGTGGGCCAAAATCCCTGCTGCAGTGTGTGCAAACTTGGTCAATAACTGCAGGAAACATCCGACCTCTGTAATTGCAAACAAAGGTTTCTGTTCCAAATATTAAGTTCTGTTTTTCTATTATATAAAATACTTATTTCATTAAATAAAATGAAAATTAATTATACAAAAATCATACAATGTGATTTTCTGTTTTTTATTTTTAGATTCTGTCTCTCACAGGTGAAGTGTTCCTACGATAAAAAATTGCAGACCTATCTATTCTTTGTAGGTGGGAAAACTTGCAAATATCGGCAGTGTATCAAATACTTATTTTCTCCGCTGTATTGAAAAGTCGTTCTTAGTAAATTTTTCCACCTTTTGTAAATTTGACAATTACTGTTTATTTAACAGTCATGGCATCAATTATAGATACCCCCTTTAAGTGAATATTAGCACTTACCCAGTTCCTGGTTCTATACTGAGATAGTCCGCTTCTGAATTCCGGCCCACAAACTGCACACAGGTCATCAGTTCAAACTCCTTCAATGCATTGTTAATCACAGATACTTCTGTTGCCGCTGAAGATGAGAAGACTTCACGTCAGTTTTAGAACCAGGAAAATCAGGAAGAGCCGTGTACACGGCGCCTACAGGTCGGTTCCCTTGGCACTCCGGGTGCTCCCATATGGGTACTCTGCATTATAGATGTATCTAAAGCAATATTCTGTCATTTTTCAGAATTTGAGTAAAACCAGACAATGAGCTCTTCTAAATGCGGAAACTCCTAAATGTGCTCAGAGATGAAAGTTCCAACTGCTGCTGCTCTGTAGGTTGGCAAATCTAACGACGAAATGAATAAATATGGAAAAGCAGATATGCTGCGATGCTAGCGTCTCAATAAATGAGATAGTAGAACAGACAAAGCAGTTTTATCAAAGCGTTTTCAAGTGCACTCACTTCTTCATCACGAGAAGCACAAGTCACAACCACACTTGTGGTTCTCCCGATGAATAAGTGAGTGCCCTTTGAAATTCGTTGATAACTCAGTACCTGCTCAACTATCT
Source organism: Ranitomeya imitator (assembly GCF_032444005.1). Classification (NCBI taxonomy): domain Eukaryota; kingdom Metazoa; phylum Chordata; class Amphibia; order Anura; family Dendrobatidae; genus Ranitomeya; species Ranitomeya imitator. The sequence goes on from NC_091286.1 coordinate 652,102,248, forward strand.
CAAGTTTCTTCTGGACATCATCTATATTTATTAACAAGTTTCGAAGTGCCCTCACTACTTCATCAGGAGTCTATGATTGTGGTTGTGACTTGTGGTTCTCCTGATGAAAAATTGAGTACATTTCGAAACGCATTGAGAATAAAACCGCATTACCTGTTTTACTATCTCAAGTTTTTTTCTGGACATATATATTTAGTGAGACACCAGCAGCGCATCATAATTCGCTATTCCATATTTGTTCATTTTTCTGACTTTATCATACAGAATAGCTATATATATATATAGCTCTCTACATTTTTACTAACATTTGCAATTTATGTTTTGAAATCTGCTGCTGACAAATCCACTTAAAGCACTCTTACAATTGACCATATATATATATGGTCAATTGTAAGAGTGCTTTAAGTGGATTTGTCAGCAGCAGATTTCAAAACATAAATTGCAAATGTTAGTAAAAATGTTCACTTATACCTGAAGAGACCTGTGTACCTGCTTTAAAAATCAGGTGGATAATATACCATACGTATCTGAGATGGTACAAACCTGTGTAGCATGCACTATTTGCCAGGTCATAGCACTATATATGAAGATTGTGTCTGCTACTGCAACTATATCCCCTTCACTTGGATAGGAATTGCATTTAACTGCAGTACCAGCTATAGCCACAACTGGGCATTTGGCACTGTGTCAGGGTGCATAATATAGCAGGGACTGAACTGCTGTGGCTTTGTTAGTTGACTATCCTAGGGATAATCCATCAATAATAAAGTCATGGAAAATATTATTCATGCTACTAAATTTTTACTTGAGACAATAGGAGGCACTTACAGTACTGAGGAGCTATGGTATATGGTACTGTGACGATTCCATTCGCGTTCTTCTGCCACTTGCATGAGCTACATTTTCTTGCATTACGGTCGATGACAAAGGCTATATCACTTTCTTTCAGCAAAACGTGAACATCTACGATGGAAGAATGGATATTATTTCTCATGTTTTTGCAATAGATCTTGATGTAAAAAAAAATGTACAGTTTTGTGCATACAGCTCATATACAAACCAATGTGTCTCTATGACCAGCAACTCGATGACTTGATACAATCAAGATAACGGCGGAGTAGACTCTGTTGGAACTATCTAGGCCTGCACAAGAACGATCTTCCTACAGATCCTTCATCCATCAAGTCGCCATGGCTCAAGATCAAGCCAAAAGCCAAGAAATAAATATTAAGAGTGTCTCTATGGTTTCACAAGCTACATAATCTGAATTTAAAGTCATACTCTCTTCAATTTGTCTCCTGTCCCACCACCAGCCAAATATATCTCTATTAAGATGTAGCGTAAAACCTAAGCCTTCCCATAGTCATTGGACCAAACATAGGCTAGGACCAAACATAGACTACTCCCACATAGAAGGAAAACCACAACAATGGATCCCCCTTAATGAACTAGACTCGACTCCCAACGACTTGGTCCATATAGTCGAATTACTGCAATGCAATACTATATTTCACCTATAGGAGGGCGTTAAACTAGAAGAAGAGGGGACGGGAAGAAAAACATTAGACTCGAACAAAGACGACCCAGGAAAACATACTCAGAAGGGAGGTAAGAACATTTCTAAAACAATCCACAGTGAGGAGATTGGAACAAAACAAAATCCTCTAAACTGCATGCTCGCAAACGCCAGAAGCCTGACAAACAAGATGGAAGAACTAGAAGCAGAAATATCTACAGGTAACTTTGACATAGTGGGAATAACCGAGACATGGTTAGATGAAAGCTATGACTGGGCAGTTAACTTACAGGGTTACAGTCTGTTTAGAAAGGATCGTAAAAATCGGAGAGGAGGAGGGGTTTGTCTCTATGTAAAGTCTTGTCTAAAGTCCACTTTAAGGGAGGATATTAGCGAAGGGAATGAGGATGTCGAGTCCATATGGGTTGAAATTCATGGAGGGAAAAATGGTAACAAAATTCTCATTGGGGTCTGTTACAAACCCCCAAATATAACAGAAAGCATGGAAAGTCTACTTCTAAAGCAGATAGATGAAGCTGCAACCCATAATGAGGTCCTGGTTATGGGGGACTTTAACTACCCGGATATTAACTGGGAAACAGAAACCTGTGAAACCCATAAAGGCAACAGGTTTCTGCTAATAACCAAGAAAAATTATCTTTCACAATTGGTGCAGAATCCAACCAGAGGAGCAGCACTTTTAGACCTAATACTATCTAATAGACCTGACAGAATAACAAATCTGCAGGTGGTTGGGCATTTAGGAAATAGCGACCACAATATTGTGCAGTTTCACCTGTCTTTCACTAGGGGGACTTGTCAGGGAGTCACAAAAACATTGAACTTTAGGAAGGCAAAGTTTGAACAGCTTAGAGATGCCCTTAATCTGGTAGACTGGGACAATATCCTCAGAAATGAGAATACAGATAATAAATGGGAAATGTTTAAGAACATCCTAAATAGGCAGTGTAAGCGGTTTATACCTTGTGGAAATAAAAGGACTAGAAATAGGAAAAACCCAATGTGGCTAAACAAAGAAGTAAGACAGGCAATTAACAGTAAAAAGAAAGCATTTGCACTACTAAAGCAGGATGGCACCATTGAAGCTCTAAAAAACTATAGGGAGAAAAATACTTTATCTAAAAAACTAATTAAAGCTGCCAAAAAGGAAACAGAGAAGCACATTGCTAAGGAGAGTAAAACTAATCCCAAACTGTTCTTCAACTATATCAATAGTAAAAGAATAAAAACTGAAAATGTAGGCCCCTTAAAAAATAGTGAGGAAAGAATGGTTGTAGATGACGAGGAAAAAGCTAACATATTAAACACCTTCTTCTCCACGGTATTCACGGTGGAAAATGAAATGCTAGGTGAAATCCCAAGAAACAATGAAAACCCTATATTAAGGGTCACCAATCTAACCCAAGAAGAGGTGCGAAACCGGCTAAATAAGATTAAAATAGATAAATCTCCGGGTCCGGATGGCATACACCCACGAGTACTAAGAGAACTAAGTAATGTAATAGATAAACCATTATTTCTTATTTTTAGTGACTCTATAGCGACAGGGTCTGTTCCGCAGGACTGGCGCATAGCAAATGTGGTGCCAATATTCAAAAAGGGCTCTAAAAGTGAACCTGGAAATTATAGGCCAGTAAGTCTAACCTCTATTGTTGGTAAAATATTTGAAGGGTTTCTGAGGGATGTTATTCTGGATTATCTCAATGAGAATAACTGTTTAACTCCATATCAGCATGGGTTTATGAGAAATCGCTCCTGTCAAACCAATCTAATCAGTTTTTATGAAGAGGTAAGCTATAGACTGGACCACGGTGAGTCATTGGACGTGGTATATCTCGATTTTTCCAAAGCGTTTGATACCGTGCCGCACAAGAGGTTGGTACACAAAATGAGAATGCTTGGTCTGGGGGAAAATGTGTGTAAATGGGTTAGTAACTGGCTTAGTGATAGAAAGCAGAGGGTGGTTATAAATGGTATAGTCTCTAACTGGGTCGCTGTGACCAGTGGGGTACCGCAGGGGTCAGTATTGGGACCTGTTCTCTTCAACATATTCATTAATGATCTGGTAGAAGGTTTACACAGTAAAATATCGATATTTGCAGATGATACAAAACTATGTAAAGCAGTTAATACAAGAGAAGATAGTATTCTGCTACAGATGGATCTGGATAAGTTGGAAACTTGGGCTGAAAGGTGGCAGATGAGGTTTAACAATGATAAATGTAAGGTTATACACATGGGAAGAGGGAATCAATATCACCATTACACACTGAACGGGAAACCACTGGGTAAATCTGACAGGGAGAAGGACTTGGGGATCCTAGTTAATGATAAACTTACCTGGAGCAGCCAGTGCCAGGCAGCAGCTGCCAAGGCAAACAGGATCATGGGGTGCATTAAAAGAGGTCTGGATACACATGATGAGAGCATTATACTGCCTCTGTACAAATCCCTAGTTAGACCGCACATGGAGTACTGTGTCCAGTTTTGGGCACCGGTGCTCAGGAAGGATATAATGGAACTAGAGAGAGTACAAAGGAGGGCAACAAAATTAATAAAGGGGATGGGAGAACTACAATACCCAGATAGATTAGAGAAATTAGGATTATTTAGTCTAGAAAAAAGACGACTGAGGGGCGATCTAATAACCATGTATAAGTATATAAGGGGACAATACAAATATCTCGCTGAGGATCTGTTTATACCAAGGAAGGTGACGGGCACAAGGGGGCATTCTTTGCGTCTGGAGGAGAGAAGGTTTTTCCACCAACATAGAAGAGGATTCTTTACTGTTAGGGCAGTGAGAATCTGGAATTGCTTGCCTGAGGAGGTGGTGATGGCGAACTCAGTCGAGGGGTTCAAGAGAGGCCTGGATGTCTTCCTGGAGCAGAACAATATTGTATCATACAATTATTAGGTTCTGTAGAAGGACGTAGATCTGGGTATTTATTATGATGGAATATAGGCTGAACTGGATGGACAAATGTCTTTTTTCGGCCTTACTAACTATGTTACTATGTTACTATGTTACCTATGATGGCCACCGCAGGGGGAAATCGATGTCCAGCCACAGCTCGGCCCAATCGTTGAGGTTTCAGAAAAGAGAGGTCTTTATTAGAAGCCCATTCAATATTGTGCAATCTACTTTTAACAATGTTCTCTAAATCTACTGTACCAAGGACTAGTTACATATTTCTGCATCTTGAGAGTTACACTTTGAGCCTCCTTGGAAAACACAAGCAAAAAGTCAACTTTTTTGAAAAATGCACCTTTGTTTGCAGCCTGGATGACTTCAAATACAGTGCGGTCCGAGCCAGAAATGCTGTCAGCTGTAGAGACAAAATATATTAGGACAAGGCACCATCTCTATGAAGACAGGATAATGTGATGAGTCCGTATAGATATGTGGGATCACTATCTGATAAGATAAATTATATTTCTTGATGAATATAAAAATGTACCAGCCCTGAGTTGGACACATATCGGGGAGCAGATCTGATCAAAGGCTCCAATTAGAGTCATGTTATCAGGAATTTTTTAAATGCTCCCATCTTTTAAGGAGTCTCTTTTCCACTAGACTAGCAACCTGAATTTAAAGCTAAAGCCATTACTGACCTAAACCACAGTAGACAAAACCATTATCTATGTAATCACTGCATGTATGAAGAGAAAATACGACTATGGCATCCTACGTTCTTTGTTAATTAGGTTACTACTTTCTATAGCACTTGCTATGCAGATCATCATGTGTCATCTAAAGGTCTAGACAATTATCTTATCTTAAAGTGGTGGTCTCAAAAAGAATTTATCAGAGTAGGGTACACACATACATATGCTGGAGGTAAAATACAAATTGATATCTTCTACATCTGTAGGAGATGTTATATATTCACAATAATATTCTGAATATACAGAGAACTTACCTAGAATACGAGGTTCATACACCTGTGAGAAGAAGCAAAAAAGTGACCATTAAGTCTTAGAAGAAAGTTGAAGACTTTTCAGAAAATGATCCCAGTATGGACTCAAGCTTTTCGATGTGGCATGTCCGAGCATTGCATACGTTTTAGCACCACAAAGTCATAAGGAAAATGAGCAAGTTGATTATGACTTACCGGTCTGGGCAGAACTTGGCCAGTCAAACATAGCAAGAAGGCCACCTTCATCAGGTCCATGTTCTTGTTCTTTGTATTTAGTTACAGCTAAGACACCTGTGAAAGATGCTGCATAGATGCTGCTTATAAACCCCTCCAGTGAAGGAGAATAGCCAATCCCCACACAGAGCTTGACCCTTCACCATGGGTGGTGGTGATGGTCCTCAGACCCCTCCCTTACATGCTACTTTACTCTAATTATATATTCAGGAATCACGTAAGTTGCCTGAGGGGGGTCCTTCTAGCACGTACGATCTAAGCAGTACTAGAAGTGGCACCTGAGGGCTATGTTCTCGCTATATATTTATTGTCAGGGTTAGGTTACTCATGTTATATTGGAGCTGGGTTAATACATAAAAATTGTTGCGCTTTTTTTGTCATAATTAATTATCTGAATTGTTGGCAAAACCGGCAAATAGTTTTTAAAAAATAAGGAGGCTATACACACGAGAGCAATGCTTGAACCCAGTCTACATGCACTGACAAGAGGCAGAACACGACTGACAATTAAACTTTTACTAATCGATGCCGACCAAAGTGAGTAATGTGCGCTTAGTCATTTATATGAGATCACTAAGTAGACACTGGCTGCCATAGTTCTTGGCAGCACAAGTTCAGTTTACACCGGACGTTGCAACGCCGATAACCCAAAACATTATTTCGCCTGATAAACGCATGTCTTGCCCGTTCATCGGGTGATCGGCAGCCCGTTTACGCAGCAAGAAAATCGTGTAATTGAACAATCATGAAATCGTTCACAATTGTCTTGCAGTGTAAACGCAGCTTTTAAGACATTAAAACAGACCCATTAGAAGACAGTTAGGCCTTATATAAGAGAATGTGACAAATCCAGTCCTAGCAGACGTGCCAGGGGCAAACTGAATTCTCACGTACACCGGCCTCTGCAGCCATTGTACTGACCGGTAATCTGCATGGGAAGGTTTCACCTGCTTTTCCATTGTGTCCAGCTTCCAAGTGTAATCTTCAGATAATGAGCCCATTAGTATAATGTGATGAGGAAACTGGGATTTTACTGAAATGACACCTTACAGACTCACATTTTAGAATTTTTCCCCTTTAGTAATATTGAGATTTAAATTGAGAAAATCAATTGTGGCGTGCGTAAATATTCTCTAATAAAATATCATGTTATTTCTCCCACAAGATGACCGCTGAAAAAAAAACACTACATGCAGAATGACTATTTTTGTTTACTTTGCCTCACCGAAAAAAATAGAATAAAAGAGATCAGAAAGTCATAAGAATTTTAAAGTTGTAATGATAACAACTACAACTGTGACTGCAAAAAGCAAACTCTATAATAGCGTCATAGTTTTAAGGTTGGGAAGATCTGGATGGGACAAATGCACACAGATTGGACAATACGGTAATAAACAAGAGGGTGTTTGTAATTTTCACCTGTAAGGGTTGTGTAAGGAAACAACACCTGTAGAAGCATGATGTGTTGTAACTGCTGCCCCATGTCTGGAGGACAGTATCATACAGAAGTTTGGCAAAGTGGAAATTATCATGATGTGTGGACGGTGCTCACAAAAAAGATGTGACCCAGAGAGTATAATCAAGAATTTTTCTTTGCACCAATGCATTTCGGCACCTTTCTTAAGGTAAAAAAGCAAGTGCGTCTGTCATGCTGCTGCAGTGCAGTATAGCACAACCTCCACCAGGGAGGGAAGTTAGGCTGCACACACAGAGAAGCACCACAGAGCAGCAGCACAGGCGCCACCAAGTGGCGAGAGAGTGGTCAGACAAGCCGAGTCAAAAAACAGTCAGAAGCAGAAGTACCAGAAGGTGCAGCAGTACCCGTGGTCAGGAACAAGCCAGGGGGTTCAGCAATGGTCAAAAGCTGAAAAGACAGAAGGCAGAAGCGAGTCCAAATACAAGCCGAGTCAAAAAACAGAGAATCAAACCAACTAACAGGGAAACACTGGGAAAGGACAGACAGAGGGAGTCAACAGACACGGGGCAAGTCAGGTATCACAGCAGGACAAATCAAGATCCACCAGAGTCAGGTACACACACCAAAGGCAGAACTATAGCTGACACCGCCAGCAGGATGCGTCGGAGCTAAATAGCAAACCTGAACCCAGAACGAGGCAGAGCAAAGTTAATCCTTGACATGATCCGCCCGGAAAAAGGGCAGACAAGACAAAAACCCCAGAAAGGATCATGACAGCGTCATAGTTTTAAGGTTGAAAGAAAAAACAAGTCTATTGAGTTGCCTGTCAGCAATAAGGTACAGCTATCACTGTCAGTGATCCTATGGTTTAGACAGCTTTAGCAACTCCGCTGTCTGTCAGGTAAAAAGCTTTATCTTCACAAACTGTCCCATTTTATATTACTCAACTTATAATCTAACAAGTTGATCTATAGGAAGCAAAAAAACAAAACAAAAGGCAAATGCTAATTAATTACCCCACAATACTGGAAAAAAACCTTTTTTATTTTTCCATCAATTTGGCCATGTGAGGGCTTATTTTTTGTGGGACAAGTTGTACTTTTGAATGACACCATTGGTTTTACCATGTCTTGTACTAGAAAACGGGAAAAAATGTGGTGAAATTGCAAAAAAAGTGCAATCCCACACTTGTTTTTTGTTTGGCTTTTATGCTAGGTGAACTAAATGCTAAAACTGACCTGCCATTGTGATTCTCCAGGTCATTACGAGTTCATAGACACCAAATATGTCTAGGTTATTTTTTATCCAAGTGGTGGAAAAAAAATTCCAAACTTTGCAAAAAAAAAAAAAGTGCCATTTTACGATACCCGTAGCATCTCCATTTTTCAGGGTCTGGGGTCGGGTGAGGGCTTATTTTTTGCGGGACAAGCTGACGTTTTCAATGATACCACTTTTGTGCAGATATGTTCTGTTCTTTTGATCGCCCGTTATTACATTTGAATGCAATGTCGTGACGACCAAAAAAAACATAATTCTGGCGTTTTTAATATTTTTCTCGCTACACTGTTTAGCAATCAGGTTAATCCTTTTTTTAATTGATAGATCGGGCGATTCTGAATGCGGCAATACCAAATATGTGTTTGTTTGATTTTTTTATTGTTTTATTTTGAATGGGAAGAAAGGAGGGTGATTTAAACTTTTATATATTTTTTTCATATTTTTAAAACATTTTTTTTTACTTTTTCCATGCTTCAATAGCCTCCATGGGAGGCTAGAAGCTGGCACAACTGGATCAGCTCAGCTGCATAGGCGCGATCATCAGATTGCTCCTACGCAGCTGAATTACAGGCTTGCTATGAGCGCCGACCACAGGGTATCTGAGGCCCACACAGCCTCCTCATGGCCAGCATCTGAGGCCCACACAGCCTCCCCAGGGCCAGCATATGAGGCCCACACAGCCTCCCCATGGCCAGCATATGAGGTCCACACAGCTTCCCATTGTCACCATATAAGGCATACACAGCCTCCCCATATTCATGCTAAGACCCCATAACCTAACCATGCCCATGATAAGACCCCCATAGCCTCCCCATGTCAAGATCACCATAGCCTCCCTATGTCCATAAGACCCATATAGCCTCCCTATGTCCATAAGACCCATATAGTCTCCCCATATCCATGATAAGACCCATATAGTCTCCCCATGTCAATGATAAGACCCCATAGCCTCCTAATGTCAAGATCCCCATAGCCTTCCTATGTCCATAAGACCCATATAGCCTTCCTATGTCCATAAGATCCATATATACTCCCTATGTCCATAAGACCCATAGAGCCTCCCCATGTCCATGATAAGACCCATACAGCTTCCCCTCCCATACAGCCTCCCTATGTGCAGCCAAACATCCCATACACATAAATGAATATAAGAAAAGACATACTCACCTTTCTCCCATTCCAATGGCGATCTGCTCTGATTCTGTCTCCGATGACCGCAGTACACAGCTGACACGATGACATGTCATCGCGTCAGCTGTTTCACATGCTGATTGGTGGAGGAAATGACTGGAGGCCCTCCTCCACCAATACAGTCAGCGTGGATGGAGAGTGACTGCGGAGACAGCGGGCAGGCATGCGGGTGGGCGGAGACAGCGGGCAGGCTGGTGGGTGGGTGGAGACAGTGGGCAGAGACAACAAGCAGGTGGGCATGGAGTGTCCCATGGGCCACTGTTTTCAGCCCCTCGTTGCCTCGGTCCGCAGGTTGGACTGGAACAGCCACAGGGCCGGATGTGGCCCACGGGCTGCACTTTGCCCAGGTCTACCTTAAAGTGAACTATTCAGCAGGATTGTGCTCAGTTACCTACAGACACTGTCAGGTTGACGCCGTTATACTGATTATATATAGTTTGGGTAATGCTCGGGCCACTCACACTGACAGTGACCGGATCTGTTTAATAGTTCAAGCAGCTGCCATAAATCTACTGTGCCTCAGATATAAACTGCAGACACAGCACAAGAATCCTGCTGGGTCTTATCAGGAGAGGAGCAATGTCCTGACATCTCCTACCTGCATAGTGCAGATACCTCCGGCTGTTACTTACAGCACCACTGTGTCCTGTCCTGCTCCTTTCTGGACTGAAGAAGCAGCATTGTACATCCTGACTGCTCTTCAGCAGACACGCTCACTCAGTGAGCAATGTGAGCATGTCTGCAGTACATTAGAGGCAGCTGTTACAGGTACAGTGCTGTCACCTAGCATCCCAGGGGTATATACTCCACTGGCTTTCCTCACCCACTGCCCGCGGTAGTGCAGAGAGATCGTGTCTCTGCTCTACCAAAGAGCTTTACTATATTGGCGGGCTGTGCACACTGATATAATTAAGGGTAGTGTAGCTCCGCGTGGGTCCCAGTGAACAGTGGGCGACCGCAACCTCTGGCTCCCTGGTAGCTACGCTATTGTTTGCAATAAATATGTATTTGTTTCATTTATATTCTGTCTGCTGCATTCACTCATATCCACTGTCCTTGCACAAACTCTTTGCACTCCATCCATATCAGACCCTCTCTCCTCTCCTATCCTATGTATAGAATTCACGCTCTTTTCACAATCTTAAACTGCACAGATACATTCACTCCCACCATACAACATAAGAGACACTCTCACAAATCACTTAACCATTTGCTCACTCTATCATCCTTCTACTTGTCGCAGGAGATATCTCTCCCAACCCAGGCCCTTCTTGGAATAGTAAGTCGAACCTCTCTCGTACTACACTGCAAATCTCCTACATCCATGACTGCTTCAATTCTGATTCTTTTAACCTTCTGGCTCTTAATGAAACATGAATCCAGCAGTCAGACACCACTGCCACTGCTGCTCTTTCTTACGGTGGCCTACATTTTTTACATACCCCCAGACCTGAGAGCAGACCAGATGGAGGTGTTGATCTGCTCTTATCAGCAAAATGTGACCTTATTTCAGTGACCTTATTTCCTCACATATCCTCCAGTCCTTTTCGCGAGCTGTCACAACTCACCTACCAAAAATATTCAACCTCTCTCTCATCTGGTATCTTTTCCTCCTCATTTAAACATACCAGCATATATCCATTACTTAATAAACCATCCCTCGACCAAAACTGTGCTGCTAACTATAAACCTGTCTCTAATCTCTTAATCTTTGAACTCCTGGAGCGCTTGGTCCACTGCCATCTAAACTGCTATCTCTCAGATAACTCTCTTCTTGACCCAATACAATTCAGTTTCAGCTCTTTACACTCTACAGCCCTCACTAAAGTCTTTAATGATCTACTATCAACTAAATCTAATGGTCAATACTCCATGCTGAATCTCCTGAATCTCTCTGCAGCACTCAACATTGTGGATCACCAGCTTCCCCTCACTATGTTCTATCAGCCTCAGGGATACCATTCCCTTCTGATTCTCCTCCTGCCTTTATAACCACTCCTTCCTTAGATCTTTTACTGGCTACTTTTCCTCTCCTTTTTCCCTTACTGTCAGGATTCCTCAGGGATCAGTCCTAAGCTCCCTCCTCTTCTCCTTGTATACTGCCCCATTGAACAAGCCGGAATCTCCAATTCAGGAGTCTCCTGCAATCAGCAACAAACGGATACAGCTATAATTATTACACCAATCGTATTTATCCCCTAAAAGGCTTCAGAAAATGGGTAGGCAGTGCCACACTAGCTCTTATTGGTGCGAAATGTCTTGCACAGATTTTTGACACATGGCATGGGGATGCCCTCACATTTGTTTTGTTCTGGGGAGAGGTGATGGAATTACTGGATGAAATCTTGGGAATACCCATCACATACACACCAGAGGTCTGTTTATTGGGTATCTTAGAAGAGTCCTTATGGACCCCTGATATTTGTATATTTCTACAATAAACTCTCTTTCTGACCAAGAAGGAGATAGCCCTCAAATCAGAGGTGTAGCTAGGGTTTTGGTTCAGGGGGCGCGAAGCTTCTGAGTGGGCCCCTAACCAGGTAAACTTGATTACAACTCGGTGACGCACCCTAATAGTGGAGGAGAACCTCAGCAGATGACCGCGCTGTTACTGAAGATAATCTCTATATGAAGACCAACACTGATATTACCGCCATATGGTCAGTGGTAGATACCAGCCCTACAGAACATATAACAGATCACTGCACAGTTACAGATAATCTCTTACCGCTGACGTCCTTTCTGATGGAATCATTCATTTTCCAGTCTTTTCCATCTGGCCCAGACCGACATGACAACTTCTTCCAGCCAGGACTCGTCTGCAGAGAATACAACAAAGACACGATTCACTTCTCATATTCCAGCCCCATCACCATCTATTCCCAACCTGCACAAACTCCTCATCCTGCTGATACCCCAATACTGAGCCGCTGCTGCCGTATGTGACCCTATTACTGCCCCTGATGCCCCAATACTAAGCCGCTGCTGCCGTATGTGTCCCTATTACTGCACCTGATACCCCAATACTGAGCCGCTGCTGGCGTATGTGTCCTATTACTGCCCCTGATACCCCAATACTGAGCCGCTGCTGCCGTATGTGACCCTATTATTGCCCCTGATACCCCAATACTGAGCCGCTGCTGCCGTATGTGACCCTATTACTGCACCTGATACCCCAATACTGAACCGCCGCTGCCTTATGTGTCCCTATTACTGCCCCTGATTCCCCAATACTGAGCTGCTGCTGCTGTATGTGACCCTATTACTAGTCAGACCCTGTAATAAGGCAGCACCCATAGTCAGGCCCTGTAATAAGGTGGCAGATCCTCATAGGCAGACCCTGTAATAAGGTGGCAGATCCTCATAGGCAAACCCTGTAATTAGGCAGCCCCCCATAGGCAGACCCTGTAATAAGGCGGCAGATCTGTTATGTTTGCTAATGACAGGTGTTATGAAGGCAATCCAGAAACACAGTGTGCTTAGCGATCAGAGCGCACACAGTGATCTGACAAATACCCAAAAATACAAGAACGAGCTCTGAGACGTGGAAACTCTGTAGACTGCACACCTGATCCTATCCTAAACACAACTAAAAGCGGCTGTGGATTGCGCCTAACAACTACCTAGGCAACTCGGCACAGCCTAAGAAACTAGCTAGCCTGAAGATAGAAAAATAGGCCTGACTTGCCCCAGAGAAATTCCCCAAAGGAAAAGGCAGCCCCCCACATATAATGACTGTGAGTAAGATGAAAAGACAAAACGTAGGGATGAAATAGATTCAGCAAAGCGGGGCCCGATATTCTAGGACAGAGCGAGGACAGTAAAGCGAACTTTGCAGTCTACAAAAAACCCTAAAGCAAAACCACGCAAAGGGGGCAAAAAAAAACCACCGTGCCGAACTAACGGCACGGCGGTACACCCTTTGCGTCTCAGAGCTTCCAGCAAAACAAAAGACAAGCTGGACAGAAAAAAAGCAACAAAAAAACAAAAAGCACTTAGCTATACAGAGCAGCAGGTCACAGGAACAATCAGGAGAAGCTCAGATCCAACACTGGAACATTGACAAGGAGCAAGGATAGCAGCATCAGGCGGAGTTAAGTAATGAAGCAGTTAACGAGCTCACCAGAACACCTGAGGGAGGAAGCTCAGAAGCTGCAGTACCACTTGTGACCACAGGAGTGAATTCAGCCACAGAATTCACAACAGTACCCCCCCCTTGAGGAGGGGTCACCGAACCCTCACCAGAGCCCCCAGGCCGACCAGGATGAGCCGCATGAAAGGCACGAACAAGATCGGAAGCATGAACATCAGAGGCAAAAACCCAGGAATTATCTTCCTGAGCATAACCCTTCCATTTAACCAGATACTGGAGTTTCCGTCTAGAAACACGAGAATCCAAAATCTTCTCCACAATATACTCCAATTCCCCCTCCACCAAAACCGGGGCAGGAGGCTCAACAGATGGAACCATAGGTGCCACGTATCTCCGCAACAACGACCTATGGAATACATTATGTATGGAAAAGGAGTCTGGGAGGGTCAAATGAAAAGACACAGGATTGAGAACCTCAGAAATCCTATACGGACCAATAAAACGAGGTTTAAATTTAGGAGAGGAAACCTTCATAGGAATATGACGAGAAGATAACCAAACCAGATCCCCAACACGAAGTCGGGGACCCACACGGCGTCTGCGATTAGCGAAAAGTTGAGCTTTCTCCTGGGACAAGATCAAATTGTCCACTACCTGAGTCCAGATCTGCTGCAACCTATCCACCACAGAATCCACACCAGGACAGTCCGAAGACTCAACCTGTCCTGAAGAGAAACGAGGATGGAACCCAGAATTGCAAAAAAATGGAGAAACCAAGGTAGCCGAGCTGGCCCGATTATTAAGGGCGAACTCAGCCAACGGCAAAAAGGACACCCAATCATCCTGGTCTGCAGAAACAAAACATCTCAGATATGTTTCCAAGGTCTGATTGGTTCGTTCGGTCTGGCCATTAGTCTGAGGATGGAAAGCCGAGGAAAAGGATAGGTCAATGCCCATCCTACCACAAAAGGCTCGCCAGAACCTTGAAACAAACTGGGAACCTCTGTCAGAAACAATATTCTCAGGAATGCCATGCAACCGAACCACATGCTGAAAGAACAAAGGTACCAAATCAGAGGAGGAAGGCAATTTAGCCAAGGGCACCAGATGGACCATTTTAGAAAAGCGATCACAGACCACCCAAATGACTGACATCTTTTGAGAAACGGGAAGGTCAGAAATGAAATCCATCGAAATATGTGTCCAAGGCCTCTTTGGGACCGGCAAGGGCAAAAGCAACCCACTGGCACGAGAACAGCAGGGCTTAGCCCTAGCACAAATCCCACAGGACTGCACAAAAGTACGTACATCCCGTGACAGAGATGGCCACCAGAAGGATCTAGCCACTAACTCTCTGGTACCAAAGATTCCAGGATGACCAGCCAACACCGAACAATGAAGTTCAGAGATAAGTTTATTAGTCCACCTATCAGGGACGAACAGTTTCTCTGCTGGACAACGATCAGGTTTATTCGCCTGAAATTTTTGCAGCACCCGCCGCAAATCAGGGGAGATGGCAGACACAATGACTCCTTCCCTGAGGATACCCGCTGGCTCAGATAAACCCGGAGAGTCGGGCACAAAACTCCTAGACAGAGCATCCGCCTTCACATTTTTAGAGCCCGGAAGGTACAAAATCACAAAGTCGAAGCGGGCAAAAAATAACGACCAACGGGCCTGTCTAGGATTCAAGCGCTTGGCAGACTCGAGATAAGTCAAGTTCTTATGATCAGTCAATATCACCACGCGATGCTTAGCTCCTTCAAGCCAATGACGCCATTCCTCGAATGCCCACTTCATGGCCAGCAACTCTCGATTGCCCACATCATAATTACGCTCAGCGGGCGAAAACTTCCTGGAAAAGAAAGCACATGGTTTCATCACTGAGCAATCAGAACCTCTCTGTGACAAAACCGCCCCTGCTCCAATCTCAGAAGCATCAACCTCGACCTGGAACGGAAGAGAAACATCTGGCTGACACAACACAGGGGCAGAACAAAAACGACGCTTCAACTCCTGAAAAGCTTCCACAGCAGCAGAAGACCAATTAACCAAATCAGCACCCTTCTTGGTCAAATCGGTCAATGGTTTGGCAATGCTAGAAAAATTACAGATGAAGCGACGATAAAAATTAGCAAAGCCCAGGAACTTTTGCAGACTTTTCAGAGATGTCGGCTGAATCCAATCCTGGATGGCTTGGACCTTAACTGGATCCATCTCGATAGTAGAAGGGGTAAAGATGAACCCCAAAAATGAAACTTTCTGCACACCGAAGAGACACTTTGATCCCTTCACAAACAAAGAGTTAGCACGCAGGACCTGAAAAACCATTCTGACCTGCTTCACATGAGACTCCCAATCATCTGAGAAGATCAAATTGTCATCCAAGTAAACAATCAGGAATTTATCCAGATACTCACGGAAGATGTCATGCATAAAAGACTGAAACACAGATGGAGCATTGGCAAGTCCGAACGGCATCACTAGATACTCAAAATGACCCTCGGGCGTATTTAATGCAGTTTTCCATTCATCTCCTTGCCTGATTCTCACCAGATTATACGCACCACGAAGATATATCTTAGTGAACCAACTAGCCCCCTTAATCCGAGCAAACAAGTCAGATAACAATGGCAAGGGATACTGAAATTTAACAGTGATCTTATTAAGAAGGCGGTAATCAATACACGGTCTCAGCGAACCATCCTTCTTGGCTACAAAGAAGAACCCTGCTCCCAGTGGTGATGACGATGGGCGAATATGTCCCTTCTCCAGGGATTCCTTCACATAACTGCGCATAGCGGCGTGTTCGGGCACGGATAAATTAAATAATCGACCTTTAGGGAATTTACTACCAGGAATCAAATTGATAGCACAATCACAATCCCTATGCGGAGGTAGAGCATCGGACTTGGGCTCTTCAAATACATCCTGATAATCAGACAAGAACTCTGGGACCTCAGAAGGGGTGGATGACGAAATCGACAAAAATGGAACATCACCATGTACCCCCTGACAACCCCAGCTGGATGCCGACATGGAATTCCAATCCAATACTGGATTATGGGTTTGTAGCCATGGCAACCCCAACACGACCACATCATGCAGATTATGCAACACCAGAAAGCGAATAACTTCCTGATGTGCAGGAGCCATGCACATGGTCAGCTGGGCCCAGTATTGAGGTTTATTCTTGGCCAAAGGTGTAGCATCAATTCCTCTCAATGGAATAGGACACCGCAAAGGCTCCAAGAAAAACCCACAATGTTTAGCATAATCCAAATCCATCAGATTCAGGGCAGCGCCCGAATCCACAAACGCCATGACAGAAAACGACGACAAAGAGCATATCAAGGTAATGGACAGAAGGAATTTGGACTGTACAGTACCAATGACGGCAGACCTAGCGGACCGCTTAGTGCGCTTAGGACAATCAGAAATAGCATGAGTGGAATCACCACAGTAGAAACACAGACCATTCAGACGTCTGTATTCCTGCCGTTCAACTCTAGTCATAGTCCTATCGCACTGCATAGGCTCAGGTTTATCCTCAGGCAGTACCGCCAAATGGTGCACAGATTTACGCTCGCGCAAGCGTCGACCGATCTGAATGGCCAAAGACAAAGACTCATTCAAACCAGCAGGCATAGGAAATCCCACCATGACATCCTTAAGAGCCTCAGAGAGACCCTTTCTGAACAAAGCTGCCAGCGCAGATTCATTCCACTGAGTGAGTACTGACCATTTCCTAAATTTCTGACAATATACTTCTATATCATCCTGACCCTGGCACAAAGCCAGCAAATTTTTCTCAGCCTGATCCACTGAATTAGGCTCATCGTACAGCAATCCGAGCGCCAGGAAAAACGCATCGACACTACTCAATGCAGGGTCTCCTGGCGCAAGAGATAATGCCCAGTCTTGAGGGTCGCCGCGCAAAAAAGAAATAATAATCAAAACCTGTTGAATAGGATTACCAGAAGAATGAGGTTTCAAGGCCAGAAATAGCTTACAATTATTTTTGAAACTTAGAAACTTAGTTCTATCTCCAAAAAACAAATCAGGAATAGGAATTCTTGGTTCTAACATAGATTTCTGATCAATAGCATCTTGAATTTTTTGTACATTTATAACGAGATTATCCATTGAAGAGCACAGACCCTGAATATCCATGTCCACACCTGTGTCCAGAATCACCCAAATGTCTAGGGGAAAAAAAAAAGTGAACACAGAGCAGGAAAAAAAAAAAAAAAATGATGTCAGAACTTTTTCTTTCCCTCTATTGAGAATCATTAGTTGGGCTCCTTGTACTGTTATGTTTGCTAATGACAGGTGTTATGAAGGCAATCCAGAAACACAGTGTGCTTAGCGATCAGAGCGCACACAGTGATCTGACAAATACCCAAAAATACAAGAACGAGCTCTGAGACGTGGAAACTCTGTAGACTGCACACCTGATCCTATCCTAAACACAACTAAAAGCGGCTGTGGATTGCGCCTAACAACTACCTAGGCAACTCGGCACAGCCTAAGAAACTAGCTAGCCTGAAGATAGAAAAATAGGCCTGACTTGCCCCAGAGAAATTCCCCAAAGGAAAAGGCAGCCCCCCACATATAATGACTGTGAGTAAGATGAAAAGACAAAACGTAGGGATGAAATAGATTCAGCAAAGTGGGGCCCGATATTCTAGGACAGAGCGAGGACAGTAAAGCGAACTTTGCAGTCTACAAAAAACCCTAAAGCAAAACCACGCAAAGGGGGCAAAAAAAACCCACCGTGCCGAACTAACGGCACGGCGGTACACCCTTTGCGTCTCAGAGCTTCCAGCAAAACAAAAGACAAGCTGGACAGAAAAAAAGCAACAAAAAAACAAAAAGCACTTAGCTATACAGAGCAGCAGGTCACAGGAACAATCAGGAGAAGCTCAGATCCAACACTGAAACATTGACAAGGAGCAAGGATAGCAGCATCAGGCGGAGTTAAGTAATGAAGCAGTTAACGAGCTCACCAGAACACCTGAGGGAGGAAGCTCAGAAGCTGCAGTACCACTTGTGACCACAGGAGTGAATTCAGCCACAGAATTCACAACACAGATCCTCATAGGCAGACCCTGTAATAAGGTGGCAGATCCTCATAGGCAGACCCTGTAATAAGGCGGCAGATCTTCATAGGCAAACCCTGTAATTAGGCAGCCCCCCATAGGCAGACCCTGTAATAAGGAGGCAGATCCTCATAGGCAGACCCTGTAATAAGGTGGCAGATCCTCATAGGCAGACCCTGTAATAAGGCGGCAGATCCTCATAGGCAGACCCTGTAATAAGGTGGCAGATCCCCATAGGCAGACCCTGTAATAAGGCAGCCCCCATAGGCAGACCCTGTAATAAGGCGGCAGATAATCATAGGCAGACCCTATAATAAGGTGGCAGATCCTCATAGGCAGACCCTGTAATAAGGCGGCAGATCCTCATAGGCAGACCCTATAATAAGGTGGCAGATCCTCATAGGCAGACCCTGTAATAAGGCGGCAGATCCTCATAGGCAGACCCTGTAATAAGGTGGCAGATCCCCATAGGCAGACCCTGTAATAAGGCGGCAGAACCTCGTAGGCAGACCCTGTAATAAGGCAGCCCCCCCAGCCCCCCCATAGGCAGACCCTGTAATAAGGCGGCAGATCCTCGTAGGCAGACCCTGTAATAAGGTGGCAGATCCTCATAGGCAGACCCTGTAATAAGGTGGCAGATCCTCATAGGCAGACCCTGTAATAAGGTGGCAGATCCCCATAGGCAGACCCTGTAATAAGGCAGCCCCCCATAGGCAGACCCTGTAATAAGGCGGCAGATCCTCATAGGCAGACCCTGTAATAAGGTGGCAGATCCTCATAGGCAGACCCTGTAATAAGGTGGCAGATCCCCATAGGCAGACCCTGTAATAAGGCAGCCCCCATAGGCAGACCCTGTAATAAGGCGGCAGATCTTCATAGGCAGACCCTGTAATAAGGCAGCCCCCCCATAAGCAGACCCTGTAATAAGGCGGCAGATTCCCATAGGCAAACGCTGTAATAAGGCAGCCCCCCCCATAGGCAGACCCTGTAATAAGGCGGCAGATCCCCATAGGCAGACCATGTAATAAGGCAGCCCCCCATAGGCAGACCCTGTAATAAGGCAGCACCCCATAAAAAATAAATACTCACCTCTCTTCTTCCTGGTTCATGCGCTGCTCCCGCTGATCTCCTGACAGGCTAAATGCCGGTACAGCTGATCTTCCGATGATGGCGGTGGGCCCACTGCTGGCACCGGGCCCCCCCGCCTGCTCAGAGGCCCTATAGCGGCAGAGCAGGGAGATTGATTCTCCCTGCTCTTCCGCGGAATATAACTGTATACAGTTACAGTAGTGTAGCTCCGGGTGGGCCCCCTCAGAGCATCGTGCCCGGGGCGCCCGCACCCTCTGCCCCCCCGGTAGCTATGCTATTGCCTCAAATGGATGACGGATAGAACCCTTCCCTTTTCTCATTGGAAGAATTTAATTAATATTACAATTCCCTATGAAAGTTTGTTAGACAAAAATAGAGGCGATCCAGAAAAAGTGACTAAAGTGTGGAGGGATAGCGTGCATCTCTTATGACCTTCTATTCCTCAAACACCCTCAGGGTCCAACCGTCTTCTGATCTGAGCTGATATGTTTTCAAAGTTCTGATCCCTGATGCTGAACAGAAGTTGGGTCTGAGCTGGGATGTATAGATATTGCAGTATTGATTTTATAATTATATAGATGTTATTTATGGTTTTCTATTGAATGCAGATGTCCTGTATAGGTTGACTTTACAAGAATCGTACCTGTCTGACTTTGATTTGATTTATACGGTTAAGATGAGAGTTCGATAAAACGAGTTTAAAAAATAATTACTTCATCGGAAGAAAATTAAAGTCCCAGCCAGACCCCAGGTCTGAATCCAATATAATATTTGAGGGTGACCTGAAGAGGACGCTGTACACAGGAGACTTTCTCACAATTTGACAGCCGTGGAGCTACTGCAAAGGTCGGTGGGCAAAGATCCCAATTCTAGATATGCCATGCTCATAGACTCCCATCCCAAAATGACTAAATGCCGTCATCAATTCAATTGGACCGATCGCATTCGCATCACGCAGCTGGAATGAATACTATGCAATATGTAGCTAAAATGGAAGAGAGGAATATGGACGGGGTAACGGAATTGTGAATGGAAGAGAATATTGAAAGTAAGAAACAAATGGGTGACATCTAATGGGAGGAACTAGTGATAATTAGGCTGTTGGTCAGGAATTGTGACAAAACCAGTGCCGGCAGGTGTCCCAGGGGCAAAGCGAATATTCCACGTAGGCCAGCCTGGGATACTGCAGCCATTGTACTGACCAACCGGTCATCTCCACCCTCTGTCCACTGTAATAACTGTTTTCACCTTTCAAGTGTAACCTGTGATAAGATAACGAACTAATTAAGGTTGTAAATGTACCCAAACTTCCTCTCCATTGGCAACAATACCTGAGGTCATTAAAAAGTAGTGATAAGGGATCCATAACTAATCTATGGGAAACAGGCCAATGATAACAGAACAGAGAAGGCCGATTTCAACTTAGTATGGAATATCGAGGACCTCAGTTCTCTAACACATTTCACAGTGAACTTTCCCCATATATTAGACTGGTCATATTACAATAGTTTTCATTCCCAGCTCATTAAAGCGATGTTCATGTATTGGGGTATATTGAATTAATAAGAGCCGGCTGCTTCTTATATTCCCACCTACCAAAGTTGTTAGGGTTTAATATTATTCCCTAATATAGCTTGGAGGAAGTTAAAGAGGTTTTCTCGCCAGCAAAAGTTGATTTTAATCAACCCCTTAATGACCGTCAATACATTTTTTTTACTGACCTGAGATATAAGAGTACAAGCATCCGCGCCCCACAGGCGGTAAAAATACACTTTTTTCATTTCTGTTACATCACTTTGCAATTAATTCCTGAAAAGAAAGTGAAGGGTTAATAAACTACATGACAGCAGTTTTCGATATGTCAAGGGATGCCGTTTTTAAAATGGTATCACTTTTGAGGAATTTCCAATATTATAGGTCCCCCCAAAATCACTTCAAACCTGGATAGGTTCCTAAAAAATATATATTTTGTAAATTTCTTTAGAAAAAGGAAAAATTGCAGCTACAGTTCAAAATCTCCTAAAATGCTAACAAAATAAAATAATACAATTCTGACCACTTTATGAGGTTATAACTCGGGAACGCTTCAACGGATCCTGATGATTCTGACATTGTTTTCTCGTGACATACGGTACTTCATGATAGTGGTAAAATTTCTTTGATATTACCTGTGTTTATTTGTGAAAAAAAAAATGGAAATTTGGCGAAAATTTTTAAAATTTCGCAATTTTCCAACTTTGAAATTTCTTGCCCTTAAATCACAGAGATATGTCACACAAAATGCTTAAGTAATATTTCCCACACGTCTACTTTACATCAGCACAATTTTTGAACCAAATTTTTTTTTGTTAGGGAGTTATAAGGGTTAAAATTTGACCAGCGATTTCTCATTTTTCCAACAAAATTTACAAAACCATTTTTTTAGGGACAATCTCATATTTGGGGGGGTCAATATTTCAGAAAATACCCAAAAGTGACACCATTATAAAAACTGCACCCCTCAAGGTGCGCAAAACCACTGTCATGAAGTTTATTAACCCTTCAGGTGCTTCACGAGAACTAAAGCAATGTGGAAGGAAAAAAATTAACATTTTCACAAAAAATTACTTTGGAACCTATTTTCTTTATTTTCATAAGGGTGTCAGGATAAAACGGATGACAAAATTTGAGGTGCAATTTCTCCTGAGTACACGGATACACCATATTTGGGGAAAAGCCACTGTTTGGGAGGGAGCAAATTTTGACTTTTTGAACGCAAAATTGGCAGGAATCCATGGTGGCGCCATGTCGCGTTTGGAGACCTCATGATGTACCTAAACAAAAGAAACTCCCCAATTCTAACTCCAACCCTAACCCCAACCCACCGAGTACCCCATTGCCCTAACGTGGGGGCGATCCAACTTTGGCGTCACGAACAGGATCTACTTAAGCCTGAAAATCGGGTCATGTGCACCTAGGAACTGTGCCAGAATCGTATTTGAACTGCTTGTGCTTAAAGACTGTGTATTGCCATTTGCCGCCAAAATTCCCGCCAAAACCACCACCATTACTGCGCCACGAGGAGCGCTGGAGAAGAAGAAGGGCGTGGAGTTGTGGGTGTGAACGAACTGAGAAGCGCGAAAAACAATGGCCGCCCAATCTAAATATCTTTGTACCTTGAGGACGTGTCCGTCAGCAGCCGACACCGCCTCCTGATCCTCAATGGCAGGCGGAGACAACGAAACAGGAACCGCCCTCGGAGGAGAGAGCGGAAAAAGGACAAGGAAGAAGCCAGCCACGTGGAGGATGCCATGGCCAGCCGCCCGGGACCAGAGTGTGGGGTCGGAGCAGAGGACTCCCCCAGCCACCTGAAGAGACACCGCGGCCAGGCATCACCCGTTGGCCCTGACTTCCTGCAGGCCGGCGTGGAAGAGCTCAGCGACCAACTCCTGTGGACGCAGCTGAGCACTGAGGCCGGGTGGAAGAAGACCTTCATCGTAAGCCTCACCAGACGCCTGTTGGCAGCTTCGTCTGGTCCGGAGCAAGAAAGAAGTTCCAGCGCTCCAAAGCCAGAAAGCAAGGCCCTGCTGGAAAGCGAGATGCTGCAAACAGAGATGACAATGCCGCAGCGCAAGGCCCTGCAACCAGCATTCCAGACCCCAGCGAAGGCGGAGCAGACGGGCACCGGAGGGACCGCATATGAAGCAGGTATGAGGAACAACCCTGCCTCGGTGAACGACCCCGCTCCCGCAACTGCTCCTGCCACAGCTACTGACTCCATTCCAGTGAGTGATCTTGCAGCAGCCGCTACCTCTGCTGCAGAAAATGCCCATAACCAAGCTACGCAGACCCCATCTGGAGTGAGGGAGCCCCATATGTAGCACCTGGTAGCCACCAGTATCCAACCGGGCTACCTCGAGAACTAGAATAAACCTCGAAAAACCGATGCTGTAAATAGTTAACTGGTTATCTCTTGCTGCTTTTAAACCTGTCCTGGGTTAACACTTAAAGGGATCCCTTTGTTTACCTGGGATCCCTAGTGTTTCAAGTTTTGCACAGGTTGATCATTGTTTCTAAAGAACATTGGAATCATGGACGGTGAATGGTTCACAAACTGTCCATTGTACATAGTTTGCACCTTCTTAAAGGTGCTCTCTACTGGTTTTACAAGAAGAAGACTTTGCGAAGAAACTGTTCCTGATGACGACGTGAAAGTTTCTATTGTCTTAAAGTTTATAAGTGACTTGCATATTGATTGCTTGCACTACCTCAGAAAAGACTTGTTTCCCCCTTAAAGGGAATGTTTACTTATTGCACTTTTACTACAGAAAGTAATAATGTTCACATAGCAGATAGTATGTAGTTAAAATGTTAAAGTGATGTACTTTAAATAAAATGATAGGTGTTAGGAAAGAAAATGCAGTAGGCCCGTGGGGGTAGACAGATAGTCCTGCATTATAGAAGAAAGATAAAGAAAATGTTGATTAGCACTTTACGGGTTAATGATAGTATACTCTTAGAGGGTACTTGCACTTAGCAAGATAGAATACCTGTATGGGTAAATGTGTTTCATAGATAGATAGTAATTGTTTTTCAACTTGCCTTTAAAAGTTGTATGCACAATGTAAATATGTTATCGTTTGCAACGTTCAAGTGTTCTCACCTCCCATAAAGGGAAGCTTATTATGTATTAACTTGTTTTATAGCATTTCAAAAATTTTAATGTATTGTTGTTTTCTTTTTCCCCAGTCTGGGAATATTGGAGTTAACGGGGGGGGGGGGGGGGGGGGTAAAACTGGTGGGTTGGCTAGGAAGTTAGAGGGAGTTCCTGGCTGGGGACCGACGAGGAAAGGTCTCCAGGTCGAGCTGGCTGGAGTGACCTCCAGTCAGATCCAGACTACAGTCTGAGGAGGACGAGGGTACACGGAGCTGCGCCTGCAACCCATGCGGCAGCATCCCAGGAAAGGACACAAAGAGAATTGTGCTGTAGTGAGTGAGAAAAGAAGTCATAGCAACAGGAGTGAAACATCAGTGGGAGACCAGCTAGAAGCAGGCTGCCTCCATCTGAAGCGCAGATCCAGTGGCCAGAACACCAAGGGAGTAAAGAGTTCTATGCCGTTACTTCAGAGACTGGCAGGACAGTTAATTCCATGTTAGCTGCCCGACCTTAATACCTAAGAAGACACGGTGGCAACTTGTGGGAGCCGGGGCGTCTCTAGGGTCCCTGTAAAAAGCCTCAGGCCATCAGTCATACGGGTTTGTTCTATCCGACCACGGGGAACAGTGAGAGGAGTAACAACAGTGAGGACCTTATTGGAGCATATGCAAGTAGGGACCTACTGTATTACTGTGCGCTAGGGGAAGGCTATTGATTTCCACCTGGATAAGGGGACTCTGGATTTGCCTTCAAACTGGCCGGACTCTGCCTACCCTGTGGTCCCTACCCTGGACTGTGGATGCTGAAGTCTTCAGTAAAGGTAAAGAGACTGCACCCTTGTGTCCTCATTATTCACTGTGCCTTGCACCATGCACCATCCACCATCTACACTCTGGGAAGCCCTGGGGACATACTTCACCTGTGGGAAGGTATACCATCTAGCTGCCATAACATCACCCCAGTGGACCCCTAAGCAGCGTCGGTCACCCTGACCGAATACCACAGGTGGCATCACGAACACTATACTATAAACTGTTGTCCTTTTATTGGACGCCCCTCAAAGGGCCACGGACCGGGTCTAGCCACCGTGACATCACCACCGACTACAGAAGGGCCCGGATCCGTGTACTCCATTGCCCTAACGTGGGGGCGATCCAACTTCATACGGGATGAGCAGTCACCTGCAATCAAGAAATCCTACAGTCCAGAAGTCTGCAACCTAGCCTGTCAGCCTAGGAATTAGAACTGATAGCGATGACCAAACTCTGCAAGATGGCTGAAGGCAGAACTGTGAACATTTATACCAACTCCAGGTATTTATACAGTATAGCACATGACTTTGGACCCATCTTGGCTGTGAGGGACTTCATCATTGCAAGCGGAGCAACCGCGAAGCATCATGGAGCCATCAGAAACTTGCTGGACGTACTCCAAAAGCCAATGATGGTAGCAATATTAAAAGTCAAAGCACATGGAAAACTGAATACAGTAGAGGCACGATGTAATGACATGGCTGACATGGCAGCTAAGGAAGCAGCCAAAGGAAGACAGTAAGGAAAGATGGGAGAGGTCATAGAGCCGGACAGCTACTACATGACAACTCAGGACAAGAAACCTAACAAGATGACAACCTGTGATCTGTTCAAGAAACTGCAATACCCGGATACAAAAGGAGGAGAAGGAAAACTGGATGCAGAAGGGAGCAACACATGAAGAAGGAAGGGTATACGCAATGGATTTCAAACCCTGTCTACCTCGGAGCATGTACCCTATGGTAGTTCAATGGGCATATGGGCCTACACACAGATCCAAGACACAGATGAATAATCTGATCAGCACTTACTGGTTCGTTCCAGAGATTTCCACTCTAACAGCTAAGTTTACTAGCAGCTGTTTGACCTGTGGCAAAAGCAACCCTGGACGAGTCGAGAAAGTTCCCCCACATCATCTGGCCAGACCACATCCAGATGCAGCTAAGCGGAGGATTTGAATATGCCCTTGTGGTTGTAGATGTGTTCTCAGGATGGCCAGAAGCTTTCCCAGTGAGGAACCAGTTGGTGAAGACTACTGCAAATAAACTACTTTGGGAAATAGTGTGTAGATACGAGGTTCCAGAAGTGATAGAGAGTGATCAGGGACCCACATTCACAGCAAACCTGACACGAGAAATCCGGTCTGCCGTAGGGTCAGATTTAGGCCTACACACTCCCTACCATCCCCAAAGCAGTGGGAAAGTAGAAAGACTAAACGGGACATTTAAGAACAGGATGTTGGAGGTTGCCCAAGAGACAAACAGACCATGGCAGGAGACACTTCCAATTGCACTGTTTAGCATAAGGCACACTCCCAGACGTCCAGAAAAGCTGTCACCATATGAAATTTTATTTGAGTCTAGTCCCAGGTTAGGGGAATTCTTCCCTCAACAGCTGAATATGCAGTATGACACCTTGTCTGCTTATGTGATTGAACTGAACAAAAAACTTGCTAATGTCCATTCTCGAGTTTTCTCTTCATTGCCAGATCCAGATTCAGTTTCCGGTACGCACAACTTGAAGCCAGGAGACTGGGTGTTGGTGCAGAAGTTTGTTAGGAGAATACTTGATCTCAGATTTGATGGTCCTTTCCAAGTGCTGCTGATGACACCAACCTCTGTGAAACTGGAGGGAAGACCCACTTGGATCCATGCATCGCACTGCAAGAAAGCTCCCATACCAGAAGATACTCCTAAGCCAGAATGATGCTATGGATGCCTCCCTGTCCAGGTAGATATCCTTCCTGACCTGCCTGACTAAGAATACACATCTCTGACTACGCATGCTGTTAAATATGAGACATGATTACCATTCCATGAACCCCTGTTAGGCCGGGTTCACATTAGCGTTTCTGTGTGCAGCGTATGATCCGCATAGATCCACATGCGTACATATCTTTAACATGGTGTAAACAGGGTCATGCTTTTCATGATTTCACGTGCGCATGCGTCGCTTCGCAGTGTGAGGCAGTGTGAGGCGAACGCAACATGTTGCATTTTTTGAGGCGTCAAACATTGCGCAATTGGGCACATGCGGATTATTGCGTCAAAAAAATGACTGTCTATGGAAACACATTGGTACGCAAGGAGATGTGTACGCATGCATTCGATAAGCATGCGTACTTTAGACCGCGCAAGTTCCATGCATGTCTGACCGTGCAGGAACATGTTCTGATCATACCACAGGAGGAAGCAAAAGAGAGTATACAGATATCACAGCATGGGATCACAGCTGATTCTTTTTGTGAGATAAAATATTTCCTTGCCTGTTTTTTTAAAAAATGTTTTACCTGAAAGAATATTGTGTGCTCCAATGCTGTCCTGTCTGCATGTCAGGACACAGCAGGGACACATTTAAGATTCTCAGAACAGGGACATTTTTTTAACACATTAAATTGTGCAATTTATTATTATTCCAAGATC
This sequence comes from Ranitomeya imitator, assembly GCF_032444005.1. Taxonomy (NCBI): domain Eukaryota; kingdom Metazoa; phylum Chordata; class Amphibia; order Anura; family Dendrobatidae; genus Ranitomeya; species Ranitomeya imitator. Next base: position 652,130,199 of record NC_091286.1, read on the forward strand.
TATTGATTAATAGTGTACTCTGTTCATAGGGCAACTCTTTTAAATCTGTTAGTATTGGGTAAAATTGACAACATTCTCTTATTTATCTTCTATAAGTTTCACTTTGAGATTTATTTTACCACAGCTGTGTTACTTCAGTGTACATACATTTATCATACATAAAATATGGCATGGTTTCATATATACATTTTTTTGAATGGCATCAATTATTTAATTGAATAGCTGCGCACTGTGGAGTTCACCTCTGTTTTAACATTTCCTTTTAACCATTTTCTGGTTAGCCAATAAAGGTATCACTCCTAGAATACTTCTGTCATCATTGGGCAGAAAAGTATTCACATCGATTTTTCTGGCTAACACGGAACCACAATACAATTTGTTATTGCACATCATTAACCATTTTTTGTACAAGTTGTATCATGCGTTGTTTAATAAAGTTATATTTTTTATCCATTTTGTCTATCTTACTACTTTTGTGTAGGATTCAGATTAATTTAGGAGAGCCTTCATCAGTATGGTCTAGTTATAGGTTTCTAAAGAAATGACCCGGCACATGTGAACTACAGAGCTGGACTAAATAGTATATAGTACGCGGATAATACTAGAACAGAGGAAAATGGACGGGGTAATGGAATTGTGAATGTAAGAGATTATTGAAAGTAAGAAACAGATGAGTGACAACCATTGGGAAGAGCAAGCGATAATTAGGCTGTTGGTCAAGAATTGTGACAAGACCAGTGCCTGCAGGTGTCCCAGAAGCAAAGTGAATATTCCACGTACGCCAGCCTGGGATACTGCAGCTATTGTACTGACCGGTCATCTCCATATGAAGGATTACACCCTCTGTCCACTGTAGTAACTGTTTTCACCTTTCAAGTGTAATCTGTGATAAGATAATGAGCTAACGTATATACTCGTGTATAAGCCGACCCCCCTAATTTTGCCACAAAAAACTGGGAAAACTTAATGACTCAAGTATAAGCCTAGCGTGGAAAATGCAGCAGCTACCGGAAAATTTCCAAAATAAAAATAGATACCAATAGAAGTAAAATACATCAGTAGGTTAAGTGTTTTTGAATGTCCATATTGAATTAGGAGCCCCATATAATGCTCCATACAGTTCATGATGGGCCCCATAAGATGATCCATATTAAAATATGCCCCATATAATGCTCCACAAATGTGGATTATGGCCCCATAAGATGCTCCAAAGAGATATTTGCCCCATATAATGCTGCACATGGCCCCATACAAATATTTGCCCCAGATAATGCTGCCCATGGCCCCATAAGATGCTCCATACAGATATTTGCCCCATATAATGCTGCACATGGCCCCATACAGATATTTGTCCCATATAATGCTGCACATGGCCCCATACAGATATTTGTCCCATATAATGCTACCCATGGCCCCATACAGATATTTGCCCCATATAATGCTGCACATGGCCCCATAAAATGCTCCATACAGATATTTGCCCCATATAATGGTGCACATGGCCCCATACACATATTTCTCCCATATAATGCTGCACATGGCCCCATACACATATTTCTCCCATATAATGCTGCACATGGCTCCGTACAGATATTTGCCCCATATAATGCTGCACATGGCCCTATACAGATATTTGCCCCATATAATGCTGCACATGGCCCCATACAGATATTTGCCCCATATAATGCTGCACATGGCCCCATACAGATATTTGCCCCATATAATGCTGCACATGGCCCCATACAGATATTTGCCCCATATAATGCTGCACATGGCCCCATAAGATGCTCCATACAGATATTTGCCCCATATAATGCTGCACATGGCCCTATACAGATATTTGCCCCATATAATGCTGCACATGGCCCCATACAGATATTTGCCCCATATAATGCTGCACATGGCCCCATACAGATATTTGCCCCATATAATGCTGCACATGGCCCCATACAGATATTTGTCCCATATAATGCTACCCATGGCCCCATACAGATATTTGCCCCATATAATGCTGCACATGGCCCCATAAAATGCTCCATACAGATATTTGCCCCATATAATGGTGCACATGGCCCCATACACATATTTCTCCCATATAATGCTGCACATGGCCCCATACACATATTTCTCCCATATAATGCTGCACATGGCTCCGTACAGATATTTGCCCCATATAATGCTGCACATGGCCCTATACAGATATTTGCCCCATATAATGCTGCACATGGCCCCATACAGATATTTGCCCCATATAATGCTGCACATGGCCCCATACAGATATTTGCCCCATATAATGCTGCACATGGCCCCATACAGATATTTGCCCCATATAATGCTGCACATGGCCCCATAAGATGCTCCATACAGATATTTGCCCCATATAATGCTGCACATGGCCCTATACAGATATTTGCCCCATATAATGCTGCACATGGCCCCATACAGATATTTGTCCCATATAATGCTGCACATGGCCCCATACAGATATTTGCCCCATATAATGCTGCACATGGCCCCATACAGATATTTGCCCCATATAATGCTGCACATGGCCCCATAAGATGCTCCATACAGATATTTGCCCCATATAATGCTGCACATGGCCCCATAAGATGCTCAATACAGATATTTGCCCCATATAATGCTGCACATGGCCCCATACAGATATTTGCCCCATATAATGCTGCACCTAGGCCCATAAGATGCTCCATACAGATAATTGCCCCATATAATGCTGCACAAATGCTGATTATGGCCACATAAGATGCTCCATACAGATATTTGCCCCATATAAAGCTGCACATGGCCCCATATGATGCTCTATACAGATAATTGCCCCATATAACACTGCACATGGCCCCATAAGATGCTTCATACAGATATTTGCCCCATATGCTTTTGCTTTGATTAAAAAAATAAAAAATCACATACTCACCTCTCAAGGCCCCCAGCACTTGCTATAGTCACCTGCTCCCCGTTCCACCACCAACCACCGATGTGTCTTCCCGTCCTCTGCACTGACATTTAGGCATGCACTAATCGCATCATCGCGCCCTCTGACCTGATGGTCACTGCAGAGGATGCGGAAGATGCATCTGCGCCGACGGTGGAACGGGAAGCAGGTGAATATTGTGCACTGCCCCCGTTATACTCACCTGCTCCTGGCGCGGTCCCTGCATTCTGTTCCCCGGTGCTGGCAGTTTCTTCCAATAGTGAGCGGTCACATGGTACCGCTCATTACAGGAATGAATATGCAGCTCCACCCCTATGGGAGTGGAGTGGAGTCCATATTCATTACTGTAATGAGCTGTACCATGTGACCGCTCACTACAGGAAGAAGCTGCCGGCACTGGGGAAAAGACGTACAGGGACCACGCCAAGAGCAGGTGAGTATTATTACACAGCTCCGCTCCCCCTCCCTTGCCGACCCCTGCGTATGACTCGAGTATAAGCCGAGAGGGTTACTTTCAGCCCAAAAAGTGGGCTGAAAATCTTGGATTATACTCGAGTATATATGGTAATTAAGGTTGTAAATGTACCCAAACAACTCTCCATTGCCAACAATACCTGAGATCATTAAAATATATAGATTGACATAATGAGTAAAGACAAAGTAAGTGGTAAGGGATCTATAACTAATCTATAGGAAAAAGGCCGATTTCCACTTAGTATCGGAAATCAAGGACATTAGTTCTCGAGTACATTACACATTGAAGTTTCCCCGTATATTAGACTTGATCACATTACATTAGTTTTTATTCCCAACTCATTCAAGTGATATTAATATATTGGGGTATATTGAAATAATATGAGCTGGCTGCTCCATATATTTGCACCTACCAAAGCTGTTCAGATTTAATATTATCCCCTTATATAGCTTGGAGGAAGTTAATCCTAATTAGAGATGAGCTGATCTTTTGACGCTCCTTTCGGTTCAGTGAGCATAACCCAACATCAAAAGTCACATCTCCCCTCCCGCACCTTTTCAGGCACATGACAGCTGGTCTACCCGCAGCTGTCAGTTTTGCCTGGCTGGTTATCAAAAATACAAGGGAACCCCATGTCGATTTTTTATTATCAGTTGCTGCTTGCTCTTGCTGTTAACAATTGAATAAAACAATATCGGTAGATATTTGGGATCAGCGAATATGCTCGGTGATACTCGGTTATCACTCAAGTATCGGATGCGCTCGTTACTCGGCGAGTAATGGGCGGTGTTGAAACGCAAATCTCCGCCCTGCATTTTTGTCACCTTTTATGCAGCCAATAAAAAATCACTGCAATGCCGTAGCCATCTTGGTTGTGGCATTAATGTGATAGGCTGGCTCTCTGACATCATCAGGGATTATAAAAGGAGAGGCGCTACCCAGCTCAGTGCACTGACGCCATTTCACACCTCTGTGACACTTCATATTGGAGGGAGAGAGTGCTTGTCTAGGCCTGTGTACACAGTATAATGAATCAGAGGCCTGTGGTCTTAATACTAGTGCTGAAGCTGAGCCGTCATGCGAAAAGCCCTTCTAAGGGCTAATCATTTGCTTTGATGTTTGTAATACATAAAATCTGCATTTAGCCTAGAAAGGGAGAGAGAGAGTTGCATGACAATGGACAGTGACAGAATCCAGTCTGTAGACAGGGATTAGGCATATGCAATCTGTTGGCAAATATATACAGTGCCTTGCGAAAGCATTCGGCTCCCTGGAACTTTTCAACCTTTTCCCACATATCATGCTTCAAACACAAAGATACCAAATGTCCATTTTTGGTGAAGAATCAACAACAAGTGGAACACAATTGTGAAGTTGAACTAAATGTATTATTTATTTTAAATTGTTGTGGAAATTCAAAAACTGAAAAGTGGGGCGTGCAATATTATTCGGCCCCTTTAACTTAATACTTTGTTGCGCCACCTTTTGCTGCGATTACAAGTCCCTTGGGGCATGTCTCTATCAGTTTTGTACATCGAGAGACTGAAGTTCTTGCCCGTTCTTCCTTGGCTAACAGCTCGAGATCAGTGAGGTTTGATGGAGATCGTTTGTGAACAGCAGTTTTCAGCTCTTTCCACAGATTCTCGATTGGATTGAGGTCTGGACTTTGACTTGGCCATTCTAACACCTGGATACGTTTATTTGTGAACCATTCCATTGTAGATTTTGCTTTATGTTTGGGATCATTGTCTTGTTGGAAGACAAATCTCCGTCCCAGTCTCAGGTCTTTTGCAGACTCCAACAGGTTTTCTACAGGAATGAATGCGATATATCCAGCAGGAAATTCAAGTAAAAATTCTTGTTTATTTCTTCATATTAAAATATAGATAATGGTAAACCACTCAAAAAGTATTACACAGCAACACGCATAAAAAGTTCATGGAGTGGCAGCGTTATTCCGACGCGTTTCTACTTGATGTCTTAATCATGACTTGTCTGAACTGGGACTGAGCAATGTCTATATCCCTCATTCCTTAAAGGGACACTGTCACTTGAATTTGGAGGGAACAATCTTCAGCCATGGAGGCGGGGTTTTGGGGTGTTTGATTCACCCTTTCCTTACCCGCTGGCTGCATGCTGGCTGCAATATTGGATTGAAGTTCATTCTCTGTCCTCCATAGTACACGCCTGCACAAGGCAAGATTGCACCTTGTGCAGGTGTGTACTATGGAGGACAGAGAATGAACTTCAATCCAATATTGCAGCCAGCATGCAGCCAGCGGGTAAGGAAAGGGTGAATCAAACACCCCAAAACCCCGCCTCCATGGCTGAAGATTGTTCCCTCCAAATTCAAGTGATAGTGTCCCTTTAAGGTAGCATTCCTGCAGCCAATTACCTTTATTGCCTCCCAGTATAACACCTATGGTACACTGCAATGTTAAATGTTCTTTTTTAAGAGCCATACAACATGAAAGAGGAAAAAAGAAGAAAAAACAAACAAACAAACAATGAAAATACAAACTGTATAAAGCACAAAACAATTAAAAACCTTAGGATATTTTTGGATGTAAAAATAAATGATTATAATCAGAAATGTAATTGGTATTGAAGTATCATATCTTGCCTGGAATTCAGGCCATGTGGGTTTCTTGTTTCTAATGGAAAAATCCAAAAATATTCTCTATTTAGCAGTTTTCTTTTGTGGTCTCCACCTCTTGGTGGTTTGTATACCTTTTCTATAGCACAGAAAGAAAACACTATAGTAGCCCCTTTATGCACACTGGCAAAGTGTTTAGATACTGATGAAGAAGAAAACGCTACAGCAGTGTTTTCTTCTTCATCAGTCACAGGCTGAGTCGCAGTCTCACGGGCATGTTTAAGCTGGTATTCAGCAAATGCTCTCTGCTGCTCTCAAATCCTTGCCAACATATGATATGTTGAGTTCCACCGTGTGGGCAGGTCGCAAATGAGTCAGTGATTTGGCAAATTAAATTGCTTTTGAAGTGCTGCAAGATCGGCAACAGCGATAGAGGAATGGCGGAAATGGGCGCAAATAAGGCGCACCTTCTCAAGTAGGTTACGGCAAGTCAGGGTATGTTTTGATAATTTGTTAAATTTCTGAACCACTAGGTTCAGCACGAGAGCCATGCATGGCACGTGCACCAGCTTCCCGAGCCTTAAAGCCGCCACCAGGTTACGCCCATTATCGCAGACAACCAGACCGGGTTCGAGTTGCAGTGGGAAGAGCCACTGATCACGAACTTCAGAGATGAATGGCACCAGGACACCAACAGCTATACTGGAGTACTTCAATGAAAAAATCCCCTACAGGACCCACGGCATGCTGTAATCCAACAAAAACTGCCAAGTGGTGCAGCGCTTTGAAAAGCCTTAACGGCACAGTAGTCATTTCAAAAAAGCATCACAATAAAGTGGCACTCACCCTTTGATCGCAGTGAATTTCTTTAATGTGTCATGAATCCAATTACAGGCATTCCATAAAACACGACTGTAGGTTGTAAGCGGTGAGGGTGCGGGGAGAGTGAGCTGGACGACGGCCGTTTCGCGCAATCAGCGCTTCGACGGGTCAACCGGCGACTCATGGACCAGTCGAAGCCCTGATTGCGTGAAACGGCCGTCGTCCAGATCACTCTCCCCGCACCCTCACCGCTTACAACCTACAGTTGTGTTTTATGGAATGCCTGTAATTGGATTCATGACACATTAAAGAAATTCACTGCGATCAAAGGGTGAGTGCCGCTTTATTCTGATGCTTTTTTCAAAAGAGCCACTGATCAGTCTGTTGTTTTATTCCTTGACACAGCTCTGCTGCAGTGTGTGGTGTTTGACCTGAACAGATCAGCATCAGAAAAGCGTGTTGCTGCTTTGCCGATGCGTTGCTGCACAACTCCCAACTTGGGAGTGATGTGGAGGGTAATTCAGCATAGGATGAGGAGGCGGAAAAGGAGGAGGAAGAGGGGAGGCAGGACATATATGATGAGGCAGAAGCCATGATTGAGGTTGGGCTCGCTATTCATGGCATGGGTAGGATATGTGATGTTCCAGTTTGCAACTTTGTCCCACCCTCCACTGTTATGATCTGGTAATTCAGTACCACAATGGACATAGAAGTCAGAGCACATACAGTGACCTGACAATAACCCAAAAACATAGAACGAGCTCTGAGACGTGGGAACTCTGCTGACCGCAATCCCTAATCCTCTCCAACCACACTAGAGGCAGCCGTGGATTGCGCCTAACGCTCCCTATGCAACTCGGCACAGCCTGAGAAACTAGCTAGCCTGAAGATAGAAAATAAGCCTACCTTGCCTCAGAGAAATACCCCAAAGGAAAAGGCAGCGCCCACATATAATGACTGTGAGTTAAGATGAAAAGACAAACGTAGAGATGAAATAGATTTAGCAAAGTGAGGCCCGACTTTCTGAACAGAGCGAGGATAGGAAAGGTAACTTTGCGGTCAACACAAAACCCTACAAACAACCACGCAAAGGGAGCAAAAAGACCCTCCGTACCGAACTAACGGCACGGAGGTACACCCTCTGCGTCCCAGAGCTTCCAGCAAGCAAGAAAAAACAAATAAGCAAGCTGGACAGAAAAAAACAGCAAAGAAATAGCAAAAGCGGAACTTAGCTATGCAGAGCAGCAGGCCACAGGAACGATCCAGGAGGAAACAGGTCCAATACTAGAACATTGACTGGAGGCCAGGATCAAAGCACTAGGTGGAGTTAAATAGAGCAGCAGCTAACGACTTCACCACATCACCTGAGGAAGGAAACTCAGAAGCCGCAGTACCACTCTCCTCCACCAACGGAAGCTCACAGAGAGAATCAGCCGAAGTACCACTTGTGACCACAGGAGGGAGCTCTGCCACAGAATTCACAACAGTACCCCCCCTTGAGGAGGGGTCACCGAACCCTCACCAGAGCCCCCAGGACGACCAGGATGAGCCATATGAAAGGCACGAACAAGATCGGGAGCATGGACATCAGAGGCAAAGACCCAGGAATTATCTTCCTGAGCATAACCCTTCCACTTAACCAGATACTGGAGTTTCCGTCTTGAAACACGAAAATCCAAAATCTTCTCCACAATATACTCCAACTCTCCCTCCACCAAAACCGGGGCAGGAGGATCAACAGATGGAACCATAGGTGCCACGTATCTCCGCAACAATGACCTATGGAATACGTTATGAATGGAAAAAGAATCTGGAAGGGTCAGACGGAAAGACACAGGATTAAGAACCTCAGAAATCCTATACGAACCAATGAAACAAAGTTTAAATTTAGGAGAGGAAACCTTCATAGGAATATGACGAGAAGATAACCAAACCAAATCCCCAACACGAAGTCGGGGACCCACACAGCGTCTGCGATTAGCGAAACGTTGAGCCTTCTCCTGGGACAAGGTCAAATTGTCCACTACATGAGTCCAAATCTGCTGCAACCTGTCCACCACAGTATCCACACCAGGACAGTCCGAAGACTCAACCTGCCCTGAAGAGAAACGAGGATGGAACCCAGAGTTGCAGAGAAACGGCGAAACCAAGGTAGCCGAGCTGGCCCGATTATTAAGGGCGAACTCAGCCAAAGGCAAAAAGGACACCCAGTCATCCTGATCAGCAGAAACAAAGCATCTCAGATATGTTTCCAAGGTCTGATTGGTTCGTTCGGTCTGGCCATTAGTCTGAGGATGGAAAGCCGAGGAAAAAGACAAGTCAATGCCCATCCTACCACAAAAGGCTCGCCAAAACTTCGAAACAAACTGGGAACCTCTGTCAGAAACGATATTCTCTGGAATGCCATGTAAACGAACCACATGCTGGAAGAACAATGGCACCAAATCAGAGGAGGAAGGTAATTTAGACAAGGGTACCAAATGGACCATCTTAGAGAAGCGATCACAAACCACCGAAATGACTGACATTTTTTGAGAGTCGGGAAGATCTGAAATAAAATCCATAGAGATATGTGTCCAAGGCCTCTTCGGGACTGGCAAGGGCAAAAGCAACCCACTGGCACGAGAACAGCAGGGCTTAGCCCGAGCACAAATCCCACAGGACTGCACAAAAGAACGCACATCCCGCGACAGAGATGGCCACCAAAAGGATCTAGCCACTAACTCTCTGGTACCAAAGATTCCAGGATGACCAGCCAACACCGAACAATGAACCTCAGAGATAACTTTATTCGTCCACTTATCAGGGACAAACAGTTTCTCCGCTAGGTAACGATCAGGTTTATTAGCGTGAAATTTTTGCAGCACCCGCCGCAAATCAGGGGAGATGGCAGACACAATTACTCCCTCTTTGAGAATACCCGCCGGCTCAGATAAACCCGGAGAGTCGGGCACAAAACTCCTAGACAGAGCATCCGCCTTCACATTTTTAGAGCCCGGAAGGTACGAAATCACAAAATCAAAACGGGCAAAAAACAGCGACCAACAAGCCTGTCTAGGATTCAACCGCTTGGCAGACTCGAGATAAGTCAAGTTCTTATGATCAGTCAAGACCACCACGCGATGCTTAGCTCCTTCAAGCCAATGACGCCACTCCTCAAATGCCCACTTCATGGCCAGCAACTCTCGATTGCCAACATCATAATTTCGCTCAGCAGGCGAAAACTTCCTGGAAAAGAAGGCGCATGGTTTCATCACCGAGCAATCAGAACTTCTCTGCGACAAAACAGCCCCTGCTCCAATCTCAGAAGCATCAACCTCGACCTGGAATGGAAGCGAAACATCTGGTTGACACAACACAGGGGCAGAAGAAAAATGATGCTTCAACTCTTGAAAAGCTTCCACAGCAGCAGAAGACCAATTGACCACATCAGCACCCTTCTTGGTCAAATCAGTCAATGGTTTAGTAATACTAGAAAAATTGCAGATGAAGCGACGATAAAAATTAGCAAAGCCCAGGAACTTTTGCAGACTTTTCAGAGATGTCGGCTGAGTCCAATCATGGATGGCTTGGACCTTAACAGGGTCCATCTCGATAGTAGAAGGGGAAAAGATGAACCCCAAAAATGAAACCTTCTGAACACCAAAGAGACACTTTGATCCCTTCACAAACAAAGAATTAGCACGCAGGACCTGAAACACCGTTCTGACCTGCTTCACATGAGACTCCCAATCATCCGAGAAGATCAAAATGTCATCCAAGTACACAATCAGGAATTTATCCAGGTACTCTCGGAAGATGTCATGCATAAAGGACTGAAACACTGATGGAGCATTGGCAAGTCCGAATGGCATTACTAGATACTCAAAATGGCCCTCGGGCGTATTAAATGCAGTTTTCCATTCATCGCCTCGCTTAATACGCACAAGATTATATGCACCACGAAGATCTATCTTGGTGAACCAACTAGCCCCCTTAATCCGAGCAAACAAATCAGATAACAACGGCAAGGGGTACTGAAATTTAACCGTGATCTTATTTAGAAGGTGGTAATCTATACAAGGTCTCAGCGAACCATCCTTCTTGGCCACAAAAAAGAACCCTGCTCCTAATGGCGACGATGACGGGCGAATATGCCCCTCCTCCAAGGACTCCTTCACGTAACTCCGCATAGCGGCGTGCTCAGGCACAGATAAATTAAACAGTCGACCCTTTGGGAATTTACTACCAGGAATCAAATCGATAGCACAATCACAATCCCTATGCGGAGGTAGGGTATCGGACTTGGGCTCATCAAATACATCCCGGTAATCAGACAAGAACTCTGGAACCTCAGAAGGGGTGGATGACGAAATAGACAGAAATGGGACATCACCATGTACCCCCTGACAACCCCAGCTGGACACAGACATGGATTTCCAATCTAATACTGGATTATGGACTTGTAGCCATGGCAACCCCAAAACGACCACATCATGCAGATTATGCAACACCAGAAAGCGAATAACCTCCTGATGTGCAGGAGCCATGCACATGGTCAGCTGGGTCCAGTACTGAGGCTTATTCTTGGCCAAAGGCGTAGCATCAATTCCTCTCAATGGAATAGGACACTGCAAGGGCTCCAAGAAAAACCCACAATGCCTAGCATACTCCAAGTCCATCAAATTCAGGGCAGCGCCTGAATCCACAAATGCCATGACAGAATAAGATGACAAAGAGCAGATCAAGGTAACGGACAAAAGAAATTTTGACTGTACCGTACCAATGGTGGCAGACCTAGCGAACCGCTTAGTGCGCTTAGGACAATCAGAGATAGCAGGAGTGGAATCACCACAGTAGAAACACAGCCCATTCATACGTCTGTGTTCTTGCCGTTCAACTCTGGTCAAAGTCCTATCGCACTGCATAGGCTCAGGTTTATGCTCAGATAATACCGCCAAATGGTGCACAGATTTACGCTCACGCAAGCGTCGACTGATCTGAATGGCCAAAGACATAGACTCACTCAGACCAGCAGGCATAGGAAATCCAACCATGACATCTTTAAGGGCTTCAGAGAGACCCTTTCTGAAAATAGCTGCGAGCGCACCTTCATTCCATTGAGTGAGTACGGACCACTTTCTAAATTTCTGACAATATACCTCTATCTCATCCTGACCCTGACACAGAGCCAGCAAATTCTTCTCTGCCTGATCCACAGAATTAGGTTCATCGTACAGCAATCCGAGCGCCAGATAAAACGCAGCGATATTACTTAAAGGGACACTGTCACCTGAATTTGGAGGGAACAATCTTCAGCCATGGAGGCGGGGTTTTCGGGTGTTTGATACACCCTTTCCTTACCCGCTGGCTGCATGCTGGCTGCAATATTGGATTGAAGTTCATTTTCTGTCCTCCATAGTACATGCCTGCGCAAGGCAAGATTGCTTTGTGCAGGTATGTACTACGGAGGACAGAGAATGAACTTCAATCCAATATTGCAGCCAGCATGCAGCCAGCGGGTAAGGAAAGGGTGAATCAAACACCCGAAAACCCCGCCTCCATGGCTGAAGATTGTTCCCTCCAAATTCAGGTGACAGTGTCCCTTTAATGCAGGATCTCCTGACGCAAGAGAAAATGCCCAGTCCTGAGGGTCGCCACGTAAAAAAGAAATAATGATCCTAACTAGAGTTGAGCGACCTTGACCTTTTTAGAGTCGAGCCGGGTTTCGCGAAACCCGACTATCTCAAAAGTCGGGTCGAGTGAAATCGGCCGATTATGACGTAAAGTGGGGATCGACCGAAACACGAAACCCAATGCAAGTCAATGGGGCAGCATAGTCGGCAGTGAGTGGGGGCCAGGAAAACACCTAGAGTGCCCATTTTAATGTCAAAACCATCCATTCTTCTTAATGAAGCTTGTCAAGCGTAATTTACCTTATAATAATTGGAAGGCATTTGAAATTGGGGGTCATTTGGCTAAAGTTGTGGTGGGTAGGGCTGGTTTAAGTAATTAGTGGGCCCAGGAAATCTGGACCACGTCACGGCAGTGGAGCAGGGAGAGGTAAGTATTTCAACTTTGCAAGTGCTGTGAACCTGAGCAAGCAGGGGGGGCCCACTCGTTGGCATTGGCACTGGCACAGGGCCCCTCAAAGTACAGCGGTGTGTTTGCACGGCGGGGGCGCCTCCCACCGGCAGCAACACTTTTGCGTACTATGAGAGGCCCTGTGCCAGTGACGTCGCCAACTAGTATTCCTCCCCCCACCTGATGAAGGAACCTGCACTTTCACCTGCACCTTCCTCTTTGTCCCCGTGTAAGGTGGTATGGTATGCGGGAAGAGCAACCTGACTTTCAGCAGGGTCACAATGTTGTTGTGTAGCGTGCACGGGGAATGTTGCGTTATGGGTCAATGTACCAGCAGACTCATCTATCACTGGCTGGGCAATGGGCAGGATGAGGAGGAAACACAGATATAGGCCCAAAGAATAAAGTTGGCTAATTGCAGTTCAAAATTGGTAACACAGGAATAACCAGGGGGCATTGCAGTGGAGGACAACTGGAATGAGAGGCTGACACAGAGAGTAGGCCCAAATCAGTAAGTAGTCGAAATGCAGTTCAAAATTGGCAACCGTAGTAAACAGGCGGCACAGCTTTGTTCAGTGGAGGAGAACAGCAAGGAGTGGCAGACACCGATAGTAGGCCCCAACCCAACTAGTAGGCCAAATGCAGTCTAACATTAACAACTACTTAACGAGCGCCTGAAAACGGAATTTCTGGACAGGAAACCAGGAGAACAGCAAGGAGCGGCAGACACTGTTAGTAGGCCCCAAACCAACTAGTACGCCAAATGCAGTTGTTCCATTTAACCACAATTTAACGAGAGCCTGAAGATAGAAGCTCAGGAAAGGCAACCTGGAGAACACCTTGTAGTGGAACACACCATCTCTCTCCACCCCATACCCATTTTGTAGGCCTAATGCAGTGTAGTTTTCTACAACTACTAAACGAGAGTCGGAAGATCGAAGCAATGGCGAGGAAACCTGGAGAACACCTTGGAGTGTAACACACCATCTCTCTCCACCCCATAGCCAATTTGGAGGCCTAATGCAGCGTAGTTTCCAACAACTACTAAACGAGAGCATTAAGATCGAAGCTCTGGAAAGGCAACCTGGAGAACACCTTGGAGTGTAACACACCATCTCTCTCCACCCGATACCCATTTTGTAGGCCTAATGCAGTGTAGTTTTCTACAACTACTAAGGCCTTCGAAGCCTGTCTGCGGCCCGTTCTTTCCACTACTACTACACTGACCAGGCCACTGCTGCCCGTGTTCCCCTGGAACCAATTTTAAATTGCCTACAGCCAGCCCAATTTATTATGTTAGGCCTTCAAAGCCTGTCTGCGGTCCCTCCTTCCACTAGGCCTCCACTGACCTGTCTACTGCTGCCCGTGTACCCCTTGAACCAACATCAGAAAATATAAAAATAAGTATTTTGCTTATAAAAAAGAAAATACTGGAGAGATATCAAATGCAGACATTTTAACATTAAAAACAAACACATACAACAAAAATCTGGTACAGTACTAAAAATGGCCACCAGCTACAATAACTTTCTCCTGCAAGTAGTTAACTGAAAGTTTTTTTCAATTTAAAACACAGATATGGCATCCACCGAGTGTTGTCCTGTCGCGTCTTCTTTATATTATTGCCAAGAAGATGCAAAACAATGAAAATAATAAAATCATTATTTACCAAAAAAATAGAGTAAGTCAAAACCACATTGCAAATAAACATTCATCATTACAAATAAAGAAGCAGGGCGCGTCCGAGGGTGAGTATATACCTAATAAGAATATAATCACCCTCGGACGCGCCCTGCTTCTTTCCGACAGCCTTCCTTCCTAAGAATCAGCCCTTCCGTGGTGTAGAGAGAGGGTGTGTTACACTCCAAGGTGTTCCCCAGGTTGCCTTTCCTGAGCTTCGATCTTCATGCTCTCGTTTAGTAGTTGTCAGAAAGTAGGCTGCATTAGGCCTACAAATTGGGTATGGGGTGGAGAGAGATGGTGTGTTACACTCCAAGGTGTTCCCCAGGTTTCCTTGCCTTTGATTCGGTCTTCCGACTCTCGTTAGTAGTTGTAGAAAACTACACTGCATTAGGCCTACAAAATGGGTATCGGGTGGAGAGAGATGGTGTGTTACACTCCAAGGTGTTCCCCAGGTTTCCTTGCCATTGCTTCGGTCTTCAGACTCTCGTTTAGTAGTTGTAGAAAACTACACTGCATTAGGCCTACAAAATGGGTATCGAGTGGAGAGAGATGGTGTGTTACACTCCAAGGTGTTCCCCAGGTTTCCTTGCCATTGCTTCGGTCTTCCGACTCTCGTTTAGTAGTTGTAGAAAACTACACTGCATTAGGCCTACAAAATGGGTATCGGGTGGAGAGAGATGGTGTGTTACACTCCAAGGTGTTCCCCAGGTTTCCTTGCCATTGCTTCGGTCTTCCGACTCTCGTTTAACAAAAATTGGGATGTAGGCAATTTACAATTGGTTCCAGGGGAACACGGACAGCAGTAGACAGGTCAGTGGAGGCCTAGTGTTAGGAGGGACCGCAGACCGGCTTCGAAGCCCTAACATAATAAATTGGGCTGGCTGTAGGCAATTTAAAATTGGTTCCAGGGGAACACGGGCAGCAGTAGACAGGTCAGTGGAGGCCTAGTGGAAGGAGGGACCGCAGACAGGCTTCGAAGCCCTAACATAATAAATTGGGCTGGCTGAAGGCAATTTAAAATTGGTTCCAGGGGAACACGGGCAGCAGTAGACAGGTCAGTGGAGGCCTAGTGGAAGGAGGGACCGCAGACAGGCTTTGAAGGCCTAACATAATAAATTGGGCTGGCTGTAGGCAATTTAAAATTGGTTCCAGGGGAACACGGGCAGCAGTGGCCTGGTCAGTGTAGTAGTAGTGGAATGAACGGGCCGCAGACAGGCTTCGAAGGCCTAACATAACAAACATTGGGATGTAGGCAATTTACAATTGGTTCCAGGGGAACACGGACAGCAGTAGACAGGTCAGTGGAGGCTTAGTGGAAGGAGGGACCGCAGACAGGCTTCGAAGCCCTAACATAATAAATTGGGCTGGCTGTAGGCAATTTAAAATTGGTTCCAGGGGAACACGGGCAGCAGTAGACAGGTCAGTGGAGGCCTAGTGGAAGGAGGGACCGCAGACAGGCTTCGAAGCCCTAACATAATAAATTGGGCTGGCTGTAGGCAATTTAAAATTGGTTCCAGGGGAACACGGGCAGCAGTAGACAGGTCAGTGGAGGCCTAGTGGAAGGAGGGACCGCAGACAGGCTTCGAAGCCCTAACATAATAAATTGGGCTGGCTGTAGGCAATTTAAAATTGGTTCCAGGGGAACACGGGCGGCAGTAGACAGGTCAGTGGAGGCCTAGTGGAAGGAGGGACCGCAGACAGGCTTCGAAGCCCTAACATAATAAATTGGGCTGGCTGTAGGCAATTTAAAATTGGTTCCAGGGGAACACGGGCGGCAGTAGACAGGTCAGTGGAGGCCTAGTGGAAGGAGGGACCGCGGACAGGCTTCGAAGCCCTAACATAATAAATTGGGCTGGCTGTAGGCAATTTAAAATTGGTTCCAGGGGAACACGGGCAGCAGTAGACAGGTCAGTGGAGGCCTAGTGGAAGGAGGGACCGCAGACAGGCTTCGAAGCCCTAACATAATAAATTGGGCTGGCTGTAGGCAATTTAAAATTGGTTCCAGGGGAACACGGGCGGCAGTAGACAGGTCAGTGGAGGCCTAGTGGAAGGAGGGACCGCAGACAGGCTTCGAAGCCCTAACATAATAAATTGGGCTGGCTGTAGGCGATTTAAAATTGGTTCCAGGGGAACACGGGCAGCAGTAGACAGGTCAGTGGAGGCCTAGTGGAATGAGGGTCCGCAGACAGGCTTCGAAGCCCTAAAATAATAAATTGGGCTGGCTGTAGGCAATTTAAAATTGGTTCCAGGGGAACACGGGCAGCAGTAGACAGGTCAGTGGAGGCCTAGTGGAAGGAGGGACCGCAGACAGGCTTCGAAGCCCTAACATAATAAATTGGGCTGGCTGTAGGCAATTTAAAATTGGTTCCAGGGGAACACGGGCGGCAGTAGACAGGTCAGTGGAGGCCTAGTGGAAGGAGGGACCGCAGACAGGCTTCGAAGCCCTAACATAATAAATTGGGCTGGCTGTAGGCAATTTAAAATTGGTTCCAGGGGAACACGGGCAGCAGTAGACAGGTCAGTGGAGGCCTAGTGGAAGGAGGGACCGCAGACAGGCTTCGAAGCCCTAACATAATAAATTGGGCTGGCTGTAGGCAATTTAAAATTGGTTCCAGGGGAACACGGGCGGCAGTAGCCAGGTCAGTGTAGTAGTAGTGGAAAGAACGGGCCGCAGACAGGCTTCGAAGGCCTAACATAACAAAAATTGGGCTGTAGGCAATTTAAAATTGGTTCCAGGGGAACACGGGCGGCAGTAGACAGGTCAGTGGAGGCCTAGTGGAAGGAGGGACCGCAGACAGGCTTCGAAGCCCTAACATAATAAATTGGGCTGGCTGTAGGCAATTTAAAATTGGTTCCATGGGAACACGGGCAGTAGTAGACAGGTCAGTGGAGACCTAGTGGAAGGAGTGACCGCAGACAGGCTTCGAAGGCCTAACATAAGAAAAATGTCAATACAATGGTATTGACAGTGCCAGGCATTGAAGGATGTCAGCGCATAGACTAAACATTGGTGGAGCTGTGAGAGAAAATTTTGCAAGTCGTAGAGCACTGTTTGACCTGGGGGGGGACTGTCTTGTGGCCGGCGGTACAGGCCCAGGGCCCCTCATATTACAACGGTGTGTCTGACGTTGGGTGCGCACCACCACCGCCAGACACTTTATTGTACTATGAGGGACCTAGTGGCAGTGCCGTCGACCAAAAGCGGGCACACCCACCTCTTCAGACAAACAGTACTCTCACGGGTGCTGGCGCCAAGTGGCGATACCACGGCCCCGTGTGGGGACTTTGGCCATTTAGGGAGGTGTTAACATGTCGGATGCTGGACAATCAGGTGCTGCAAATTACGAGATTGGAAAAGTCGTTCAGAATAGTCCACAGGCAAGACCTTTACATAGGAAAGCTAGGTGTCAGCCGGGCAAGGTGGGGCAAAAGATTTCGAAATCCAGTTGTGGTTCATTTTAATGAAGGTTAGATCATCTACATTTTGGGTAGCCAGACGAGTCCTTTTTTCTGTTAGTATTGAACCTGCAGCACTGAATACTCTTTCTGATAGGACACTAGCTGCCGGGCAAGCAAGCTCCTGCAATGCATATTCTGCCAATTCTGGCCAGGTGTCTAATTTTGATGCCCAGTAATCAAATGGGAATGACGGTTGAGGGAGAACGTCGATAAGGGATGAAAAATAGTTAGTAACCATACTGGACAAATGTTGTCTCCTGTCACTTTGAATTGATGCTGCAGTACCTGTCCTGTCTGCGGTCATAGCAAAATCACTCCACAACCTGGTCAGAAAACCCCTCTGGCCAACGCCACTTCTGATTTCTGCCCCTCTAACACCTCTGGTCTGCTGGCCCCTGCAGCTCGTGTTAGAACGATCACGGGCGCTGTGTGCAGGGAATCCCAGAAGCAAACGGTCAATAAGAGTTGATTGTTTGGTTGCTAATATTAGTTCCAAGTTCTCATGTGGCATTATATTTTGCAATTTGCCTTTATAGCGAGGATCAAGGAGGCAGGCCAACCAGTAATCGTCATCGTTCATCATTTTTGTTATGCGTGTGTCCCTTTTGAGGATACGTAAGGCATAATCCGCCATGTGGCCCAAAGTTCCAGTTCTCAAATCTGTGGTTGTGCTTGGTTGAGGGGCAGTTTCAGGCAAATCCACGTCACTTGTGTCCCTCCAAAAACCAGAACCCGGCCTTGCCGCGCCAACAATTTCCACTGGCCCCGGAAAAGCTTCCTCATTAAAAATATAATCATCCCCATCATCCTCCTCGTCCTCCTCCTCCTGTTCGCCCGCTACCTCGTCCTGTACACTGCCCTGGCCAGACAATGGCTGACTGTCATCAAGGCTTTCCTCTTCCTCAGCTGCAGACGCCTGATCCTTTATGTGCGTCAAACTTTGCATCAGCAGACGCATTAGGGGGATGCTCATGCTTATTATGGCGTTGTCTGCACTAACCAGCCGTGTGCATTCCTCAAAACACTGAAGGACTTGACACATGTCTTGAATCTTCGACCACTGCACACCTGACAACTCCATGTCTGCCATCCTACTGCCTGCCCGTGTATGTGTATCCTCCCACAAAAACATAACAGCCCGCCTCTGTTCACACAGTCTCTGAAGCATGTGCAGTGTTGAGTTCTACCTTGTTGCAACGTCTATGATTAGGCGATGCTGGGGAAGGTTCAAAGAACGCTGATAGGTCTGCATACGGCTGGAGTGTACGGGCGAACGGCGGATATGTGAGCAAAGTCCACGCACTTTGAGGAGCAAGTCGGATAACCCCGGATAACTTTTCAGGAAGCACTGCACCACCAGGTTTAAGGTGTGAGCCAGGCAAGGAATGTGTTTCAGTTGGGAAAGGGAGATGGCAGCCATGAAATTCCTTCCGTTATCACTCACTACCTTGCCTGCCTCAAGATCTACAGTGCCCAGCCACGACTGCGTTTCTTTCTGCAAGAACTCGGACAGAACTTCAGCGGTGTGTCTGTTGTCGCCCAAACACTTCATAGCCAATACAGCCTGCTGACGTTTGCCAGTAGCTGCCCCATAATGGGAGACCTGGTGTGCAACAGTGGCAGCTGCGGATGGAGTGGTTGTGCGACTGCGGTCTGTGGACGAGGTCTCGCTTCTGCAGGAGGACGAGGAGGAGGAGGAGGGGGTGCGAACGGCTACAGCCAACTGTTTCCTAGACCGTGGGCTAGGCAGAACTGTCCCAAACTTGCTGTCCCCTGTGGACCCTGCATCCACCACATTTACCCAGTGTGCCGTGATGGACACGTAACGTCCCTGGCCATGCCTACTGGTCCATGCATCTGTTGTCAGGTGCACCTTTGTGCTCACAGATTGCCTGAGTGCATGGACGATGCGCTCTTTAACATGCTGGTGGAGGGCTGGGATGGCTTTTCTGGAAAAAAAGTGTCGACTGGGTAGCTCGTAGCGTGGTACAGCGTAGTCCCTCAGGGCTTTGAAAGCTTCGCTTTCAACTAACCGGTAGGGCATCATCTCTAACGAGATTAGTCTAGCTATGTGGGCGTTCAAACCCTGTGTACGCGGATGCGAGGCTAAGTACTTCCTTTTTCTAACCAAAGTCTCATGTAGGGTGAGCTGGACTGGAGAGCTGGAGATCGTGGAACTAGCGGGGGTGCCGGTGGACATGGCAGACTGAGAGACGGTGGGAGATGGTATTGTTGCCGCCGGTGCCCTAGATGCAGTGTTTCCTACTACGAAACTGGTGATTCCCTGACCCTGACTGCTTTGGCCTGGCAAAGAAACCTGCACAGATACTGCAGGTGGTGCAGAAAATGGTGGCCCTACACTGCCGGAAGGGATGTTGCGTTGATGACTAGCTTCATTGGCCGAGGGTGCTACAACCTTAAGGGACGTTTGGTTCTTAGTCCAAGCTTGCAAATGCATGGTGGTTAAATGTCTATGCATGCAACTTGTATTGAGACTTTTCAGATTCTGCCCTCTGCTTAAGGTAGTTGAACATTTTTGACAGATGACTTTGCGCTGATCAATTGGATGTTGTTTAAAAAAATGTCAGACTGCACTCTTTCTAGCATCGGATACCTTTTCAGGCATTGCAGACTGAGCTTTAACCGGATGGCCACGCTGTCCTCCAACAGGTTTTGACTTTGCCACGCGTTTTGGGCAAGATACGGGCCCGGCAGATGGAACCTGTTGCGATGTTGATGCCTGCTGCGGCCCCTCCTCCTCCGCTTCAGAACTGCTGCCGCCTGCACCCTGTTCCCCCAATGGCTGCCAATCGGGGTCAAGAACTGGGTCATCTATTACCTCTTCTTGTAGCTCGTGTGCAACTTCGTCTGTGTCACCGTGTCGGTCGGTGGTATAGCGTTCGTGATGGGGCAACATAGTCTCATCAGGGTCTGATTCTTGATCAGCACCCTGCGAGGGCAATGTTGTGGTCTGAGTCAAAGGACCAGCATAGTAGTCTGGCTGTGGCTGTGCATCAGTGCACTCCATGTCAGATTCAACTTGTAATGGGCATGGACTGTTAACTGCTTCACTTTCTAAGCCAGGGACGGTATGTGTAAAGAGCTCCATGGAGTAACCCGTTGTGTCGCCTGCTGCATTCTTCTCTGTTGTTGTTTTTGCTGAAGAGGACAAGGAAGCGACTTGTCCCTGACCGTGAACATCCACTAACGACGCGCTGCTTTTACTTTTACCAGTTTCACGAGAGGAGGCAAAAGAGCTAGAGGCTGAGTCAGCAAGATAAGCCAAAACTTGCTCTTGCTGCTCCGGCTTTAAAAGCGGTTTTCCTACTCCCAGAAAAGGGAGCGTTCGAGGCCTTGTGTAGCCAGACGACGAACCTGGCTCCACAGCTCCAGACTTAGGTGCAATATTTTTTTTCCCACGACCAGCTGATGCTCCACCACTACCACTACCCTCATTACCAGCTGACAATGAACGCCCCCGGCCACGACCTCTTCCACCAGACTTCCTCATTGTTTTAAAAACGTTACCAAACTAACGGTATTTGTTGCTGTCACACAACTTACACGGTGAGCTATAACTTCAGTATGATTTAGCTACCCCTTTACAGGTGGGTGAGACCACAACGAAAATCAGGCACAATGTTACACACTCTGTTGTTGGTGGCAACAAATGAGAGAGATGCCACACACGCAGGACTGTCACTGAAGCGCAAATGTAAATATTAATCTCCCACTGATTTGTTTTTTTTTTTTTAAAAGGGAGACTTTAGAAAAAAAAAATAATAAAAAAAAATGATTTTTTAAGGAAGAATTTATAAACCAAATAAAATGAAATGATTGTTTCAGGGAGAATTTAGAAAACAAATAAAAAAAAAATAGGCTTTCTATGGCCCACTGAGTGAGAGAGGACGCACACAGGAGTCAGGAGTGGCACACAAGCCCAGAGGCCAATATTTATCTCCCACTGATTGATTTAGTGATTTTTTCAGGTAGATTTTGGAACCCAAATCAAGCAAAAAAATAAATAGGCTTTCTATGGCCCACAA
Source organism: Ranitomeya imitator (assembly GCF_032444005.1). NCBI lineage: Eukaryota > Metazoa > Chordata > Amphibia > Anura > Dendrobatidae > Ranitomeya > Ranitomeya imitator. Next base: position 652,152,296 of record NC_091286.1, read on the forward strand.
TTGGAGAGAGAGAGAGAGATGGCACACCCAGGAGTCAAGACTGGCACACAAGCAGAAAGGGCAATATTAATCTCCCACTGATTTGATTTTTTTTTTTTTTCAGGGAGACTTTAGAAAAAAAAAATACAAAAAAATGAATTTTTCAGGAAGAATTTAGAAACAAAATAAAATAAAATGATTGTTTCAGGGAGAATTTAGAAAACAAATAAAAAAAAAATAGGCTTTGTAGGGCCCACTGAGTGAGAGAGGATGCACACAGGAGTCAGGAGTGGCACACAAGCCCAGAGGCCAATATTTATCTCCCACTGATTGATGTAGTGATTTTTTCAGGTAGATTTTGTGACCCAAATCAAGCAAAAAAATAAATAGGCTTTCTATGGCCCACAATTGGAGAGAGAGAGAGAGAGAGAGAGATGGCACACCCAGGAGTCAAGACTGGCACACAAGCAGAAAGGGCAATATTAATCTCCCACTGATTTGATTTTTTTTTTTTTTCAGGGAGACTTTAGAAAAAAAATACAAAAAAATGAATTTTTCAGGAAGAATTTAGAAACAAAATAAAATAAAATGATTGTTTCAGGGAGAATTTAGAAAACAAATAAAAAAAAATAGGCTTTGTAGGGCCCACTGAGTGAGAGAGGACGCACACAGGAGTCAGGAGTGGCACACAAGCCCAGAGGCCAATATTTATCTCCCACTGATTGATTTAGTGATTTTTTCAGGTAGATTTTGGAACCCAAATCAAGCAAAAAAATTAATAGGCTTTCTATGGCCCACAATTGGAGAGAGAGAGAGAGATGGCACACCCAGGAGTCAAGACTGGCACACAAGCAGAAAGGGCAATATTAATCTCCCACTGATTTGATTTTTTTTTTTTTCAGGGAGACTTTAGAAAAAAAAAATACAAAAAAATGAATTTTTCAGGAAGAATTTAGAAACAAAATAAAATAAAATGATTGTTTCAGGGAGAATTTAGAAAACAAATTAAAAAAAATAGGCTTTGTAGGGCCCACTGAGTGAGAGAGGACGCACACAGGAGTCAGGAGTGGCACACAAGCCCAGAGGCCAATATTTATCTCCCACTGATTGACTTAGTGATTTTTTCAGGTAGATTTTGGAACCCAAATCAAGCAAAAAAATTAATAGGCTTTCTATGGCCCACAATTGGAGAGAGAGAGATGGCACACCCAGGAGTCAAGACTGGCACACAAGCAGAAAGGGCAATATTAATCTCCCACTGATTTGATTTTTTTTTCTTTTTTCAGGGAGACTTTAGAAAAAAAAAATACAAAAAAAATGATTTTTTCAGGAATAATTTAGAAACCAAATAAAATAAAATGATTTTTTCAGGGAGAATTTAGAAAACAAATAAAACAAAAAATAGGCTTTCTAGGGCCCACTGAGTGAGAGATGACGCACACAGGAGTCAGGAGTGGCACACAAGCCCAGAGGCCAATATTTATCTCCCACTGATTGATTTATTGATTTTTTCAGGTAGAATTTAGAACCCAAATCAACCCAAAAAATAAATAGGCTTTCTATGGCCCACTATTTGTGAGAGAGATGGCACGCTCAGGACTGGCACACAAGCCCAGAGGCCAATATTAATCTCCCACTTTTTTTTTTTTTCCATGGAAAATTTATAAACCCAATAAAAAAAATAATAAATAGGCTTTCTATGGCCCACTATCTGAGAGAGAGAGATGGCACGCTTAGGACTGGCACACAAGCCCAAAGGCCAATATTAATCTCCCACTGATTGATTTATTGATTTTTTCAGGTAGAATTTAGAACCCACATCAAGCAAAAAAATTAATAGGCTTTCTATGGCCCACTGAGTGAGAGATGGCACACACAGGAGTAAGGAGTGGCACACAAGCCCTGAGGCCAATATTTTTCTCCCACTGATTGATGTAGTGATTTTTTCAGGTAGATTTTAGAACCCAAATCAAGCAAAAAAATAAATAGGCTTTCTATGGCCCACTGAGTGAGAGATGACACAGACAGGGATGGCACTCTAGCAGAAATGCCAATCTTAATCTCCCACAAAAAAAAAAAAAGGAACTGTCCTTCAATTACTATCTCCCTGCAGTAATCTCAGCCAGGTATGGCAGGCAGCAATAAGGAGTGGACTGATGCACAAATTAAATAAAAAGTGTGGACAAACAAACAAGATAGCTGTGCAGAAAGGAAGGAACAAGAGGATTTGTGCTTTGAAAAAAGCAGTTGGTTTGCACAGCGGCGTACACACAGCAATGCAGCTATCAGGGAGCCTTCTAGGGCAGCCCAATGAGCTACAGTGCTGAGGAAAAAAAAAAATGTAGCTTCCACTATCCCTGCACACCGAAGGTGGTGTTGGGCAGTGGAAATCGCTACAGCACAAGCGGTTTGGTGGTTAATGGACCCTGCCTAACGCTATCCCTGCTTCTGACGAAGCGGCAGCAACCTCTCCCTAAGCTCAGATCAGCAGCAGTAACATGGCGGTCGGCGGGAACGCCCCTTTATAGCCCCTGTGACGCCGCGGACAGCAAGCCAATCACTGCAATGCCCTTCTCTAAGATGGTGGGGACCAGGACCTATGTCATCACGCTGCCCACACTCTGCGTTTACCTTCATTGGCTGAGAAATGGCGCTTTTCGCGTCATTGAAACGCGACTTTGGCGCGAAAGTCGCGTACCGCATGGCCGACCCCGCACAGGGGTCGGATCGGGTTTCATGAAACCCGACTTTACCAAAAGTCGGCGACTTTTGAAAATGAACGACCCGTTTCGCTCAACCCTAATCCTAACTCGTTGAACTGGGTCACCAGAGGAGCGAGGTTTCAAAGCCAGAAATAGTTTACAATTATTTTTGAAACTCAGAAATTTAGTTCTATCTCCAAAAAACAAATCAGGAATAGGAATTCTTGGTTCTAACATAGAATTCTGAACCACAAAGTCTTGAATATTTTGTACTCTTGCCGTGAGCTGATCCACACATGAAGACAGACCTTTAATGTCCATCGCTACATCTGTGTCCTGAACCACCCAAATGTCTAGGGGAAAAAAAAGGCAAAACACAGTGCAGAGAAAAAATAATGGTCTCAGAACTTCTTTTTTCCCTCTATTGAGAATCATTAGTACTTTGGGCCTCCAGTACTGTTATGATCTGGTAATTCAGTACCACAATGGACATAGAAGTCAGAGCACATACAGTGACCTGACAATAACCCAAAAACATAGAACGAGCTCTGAGACGTGGGAACTCTGCTGACCGCAATCCCTAATCCTCTCCAACCACACTAGAGGCAGCCGTGGATTGCGCCTAACGCTCCCTATGCAACTCGGCACAGCCTGAGAAACTAGCTAGCCTGAAGATAGAAAATAAGCCTACCTTGCCTCAGAGAAATACCCCAAAGGAAAAGGCAGCCCCCACATATAATGACTGTGAGTTAAGATGAAAAGACAAACGTAGAGATGAAATAGATTTAGCAAAGTGAGGCCCGACTTTCTGAACAGAGTGAGGATAGGAAAGGTAACTTTGCGGTCAACACAAAACCCTACAAACAACCACGCAAAGGGGGCAAAAAGACCCTCCGTACCGAACTAACGGCATGGAGGTACACCCTCTGCGTCCCAGAGCTTCCAGCAAGCAAGAAAAAACAAATAAGCAAGCTGGACAGAAAAAAACAGCAAACAAATAGCAAAAGCAGAACTTAGCTATGCAGAGCAGCAGGCCACAGGAACGATCCAGGAGGAAACAGGTCCAATACTAGAACATTGACTGGAGGCCAGGATCAAAGCACTAGGTTGAGTTAAATAGAGCAGCAGCTAACGACTTCACCACATCACCTGAGGAAGGAAACTCAGAAGCCGCAGTACCACTCTCCTCCACCAACGGAAGCTCACAGAGAGAATCAGCCGAAGTACCACTTGTGACCACAGGAGGGAGCTCTGCCACAGAATTCACAACACTCCACTAGGTTCAGCCAGTGTGCCGTGACAGAAATGTATTGTCCCGGTCCACAACTACTTGTCCATGAGTCTGTTGTTAGGTGGGCCTTCCCGATTACGGCGTTGGTGATAGCACCTTTAGATTGTTTAACATGTACTGGTGTAAAGCGGGGATGGCACACCGGGAAATATAGTGCCCGCTGGGAACAGAGTATTGTGGGGTAGCCACAGCCAAGAGATCATGGAAAGACTGTGTCCCCATATGCTTAAACGGCAACGTCTCCACAGCTAGCAACTTGGCAATGTGCGCATTTAGTATTTGTGCTTGTGGGTGCGTGGGTTGGTATTTCAGCTTCCCTTCATAGATCTGGGGCTAGGATAACTGGATGCTTGGCTGGGACAAACAAGTGAATGGGATTGTTGTGTCCTGTGTCTCAGCAACTGCAGCTTGTGAGCAGGAGGTATGTGCACTTGCTTCCTGGCCAGCAGATTGGGAAGGACGGATCACAGGTGACATGGCAGTGGTTTGACCCGCAGACACTGATTTGGTACCCTGTTCTAATGCCCCACCGACTAGGGTGCTTGGCTGCCATGTGTTTCCGCATACTGGTGGTGCTCTGGGTGCCTTTACCCTGGTCTCTGCTCAGCTTTGTATGGCAGATGCTACAGATGACAATGTTTGGTTCAGAAGGACTATCCGAAAAAAATTCCAAACAGAAGATGAGCGCCTTATTGCCTTAACTTGGGGCACAGAGGGATTTCTCTTGGCAACAGTTTACACACTTCACACTCTGCTCAAACCAGTAGCCCTTGGTGCCTTTGTTGGTGCTACTTATCCACCTCTGTGCTGGGTATGCGTACCAACAGTCCAGGTCAGATCAGTGGATTCATCATTGATCACCTTGTCATCCATATCATCCTGCTTCCTTGTTGATATTGTCAGCTGGCCAAATGGCAACTGTGTCTCCTCATCATCAGCCTCGACCTCTTGAGCCAGTATATCACGTGGCTGAAAGTGGCTTTCTTCTGGCCGTGAGTTTTCAAATATTTGGCCATGAACAGATGAAACCTCCTCATGTTCCTCTTCAATGTTGCGTGTTGAGAGGCCAGAGGCAACCAAAGGATCATATGTACCAAACAGATCATCGGAGTGGCCAAGCTTGGGGTCAAATGTTTCCTGTGACTGCTGAGGGGGGGAAGTAAGAACGGGTTGAGGATTGGATGACCCAGTGTTCTGTGTATTGACTGTGTGGTTGTGGAAGATTGGGTGTTGCTAGAAAATTTAGTTGAGCCCTTATCGGCCATCCAAGACAGTATCTGTTCTTGCTCTTCTGGCTTCCAGACACGTTTACATTCCAGACTGGGAATTTTCGCAAGGAACATAGATGCATCAACCTTCTTCTGTCTCCCAGACTCAGTGCTTTGTCGGGCATCACTGACAACCCCATGCCCACATCCACATCCATGTCCCTGTTCCTTCACAACAAGCGTTTTGGGAATTTGGCTTTTTTGTGACAGTAGCAGATGTTCAGATGCAGATATTGGGGAACAAGGAGCAGTTCGTGCTTTGTGGAAGGTAGCACTACAGCCTAGTACTGCTTTGTGTTTTACAAACAGCACCGCAAGGGCTAAAAAATTGGCCTGAGGTTAAAGCCGTAGATTTAGCTCGACAGTCACCACAGAAGACAATGGTGCTGGCTGCGTCTCAGTTGTGCAGTACCGTGCGTGCTATTCGGTATGCAAGCAGCACCTCAACGTTAAAAAAATTGATCTTATTTTAAAGCAGAAAATTTAGCTCAACAGTCACCACAGAAGACAGCGGTGCTGGTTGCGTCTCAGTTGTGCAGTACCGTGCGTGCTGTTCTGTGTGCAAAAAGCACCGCAAGGGCAAAAAAATTGGCCTGCAGGGGTAAATGTGACCCCTGGGAAAGCTGGCACTACTCCCTGACCTTATACAGTACTTTCAGCTCTCAGAAGAGCTGAGATATTGAGGTACTATGTATGTACTGTAACGTTCCTGCCTGTCTCCCTGCACTACAGTCACCTACTACTAAATAAAATAAAAAGAGCTTTAGTGTTTTTGAGATGATTTATGGATGATTTGCAAAAGCACTACTCTCTCTAGCAGCTGCTCACACTTTCCCTACGCTAGCACTAGCTGTGTTGGATGCAATGTGCAGAAAATGGCGGTGGCAGGGCTTATATAGAGCCTATAAGTCATAGGCTATGACTGATCTATGACGCTGCGCGGCCAGCCAATCATAGTAATGCCACAACCAAGAAGGCTGCGGCATTACTGTGATTGGCTATCATGCTGGGTGGGAGATCCGAATATTGCGAGGCGAGTAGTTAAATATTCACTGCATTACTCGCCGAGTACCGAATACTTGCGAATATACTCGCTCATCCCTAATAATGACAAAACACCAGACCCCCTAAATAAAGCTATAGATCCCACAACAGACGTTCCTGTTATACTGACCACAGATAGGCAGGTGATTATGTGGGAAGAGCAGGAGATTTCCTGGCTTTCTTGGTGATCTCTCCTTTTTCTGGCAGTTTCCCAGATGATCCAGGATAGTTTTGCATATATGCAATATAATTGCTACAGATGCATAGATGTGTACGGAGAGCTCAATGGCGAATGAATGGTTAGGACTTACATCTCAGGAGACATTTGGGACCTAGTTTGCACCTATTGACAGGTAGTAGTAGTAGTCTGAGAGCAGAGAAAATGTGTAGTATGGAGAGGGCAGAATCTGGGGCATCCACTAGATTTTCCATCTGTTCTATTTTCTGCACGTTTTGGGATTTCTGGCAAATTATAGTTACACAACTAATATGGTGCTTTCGGGAGGCAATGGTTCCTTCTGCCACATAAGAAGACAGCAATATTATAAATGGAACCTGCTCTAATTCATCAAAGCAGATGAAAGACTTCCATTGGGAAGAACGAGTGATAATTAGGCTTATGGTCAGGAAATGTGACAAGTTCAGCAACTGCAGGGGTCCCAAGGGCAAAGTGAATTTTCCAAGTACACCAGCCATGGACAGTACAGCTATTGCATTGACCGGTGATCTCCATATGAAGGATTACACCCTCCGTCCATTGTGTTCACTGTTTACATCTTTCAAGTGTAATCTGTGATAAGATAATGAGCGAAATATACAGATTGACATTATCGCTAGATACAAAGTGCCTTGTGAAAAGGGTTTTATAACTAATCTATAGAAAACAGGCCAAAGAGAGAATGGAGAAGGTTGATTTCCACTCAATATCCGATATCATGGACCTCAGTTCTCTAGTCTATCTCATCTCAGTCAAGTGATGTTTGTATATTCAATATACTGACTAATTTACCATTTAGTATTATTATTTTAGTATTATTTTGTTGTTGCGTACATCAAAGCAAACAAGTAATCAATTCATGTCTGGTTCCAGCTGAGGTACTAGGGTCAGACTGAATATTCAATGTTCACCAAACATTGTTCTGATCGGTGAAGGTTTACGCTCATTGTTGCATTAAATTCAGTTTTGCTGTTAATAGCATAAATTTGTGATCAGATAATAATAGTAATAATAATAATATTCACTTTTTATATAGCGCCAACATATTCCGCAGCGCTTGCACACGTTATCATGAGCTCATTATTGTAAAATGATGAGGAAAGTGGGAGATTTACACAAACAAAACTTTATAGACTCACAGTACAGATTTCTTCTAGTCCAGCGATACCAGCATATACATTGGAAAATCAGCTAAATACATCATCAGCCTGCGTAATTTCATTTATTCTTCAAATTGATGAAAAAATGATCCTTATAACCAGGGACAAACTATTTGGGCACTTGGTAGGGCAAAAAAAAAGCCCATAGCTAGAGAGAGTCCACAGCCATGGTGCAGCTAATTGTGTAATTGTGTTGGCACGTTACCGTGGAATTACTTCTGTACAGGGCTCATTCTCACTTTCGATGAAATTGGACAAATGCAATCCAAATTAAAATCTGATTGCATTCGGACCAATGTTATTCCATCATTGTGTGTTCATTGTTTTTTTTTCCTGCTTGGATCGGATCATCATCGGACTAGAAATAAAATTGCAGCATGCTGGGATTATATTCAGAAATCGGATCGCATTCGGCAATAGAAGTCAATGGCTGCGAGAAAAAAAATCACACAGCACTTGGGCCATGCGATTGCCATCCAATTTTTACACACCAATGTCCACAGTAAAATCACAGCTTCACCAGACAGGAAAAAATAGATATAATAGATATATACACATAGAATAGATAGATATAAAGATGTCAGTCACATATATAATTAGTACAGTGCTCGTGTAGATTACTGTGCATGTATTTTATTACTACATTATTTTCTGAAAAAATGTAGTGGGCTCCCACGTAATTTTCATCACCAGCAGAGGAAAAGTGGATGGCTGGGGCAGATGTTTATAGCCTGGTAAGGGGGTAATACCCATGGAGCTTCCCAGGCTATTAATACCAGCTCACAGCTGTTTACTTAGCCTTATCTTGTTATTAAAATGGGGGAACCCACCCAAAAATGTTGGGTCCCCCTATAATTAATAACCAGCAAAGGCTAGGCAGACAGCTGCACGCTAATATTAATAGCCTAGGAAGGGGCCATGGATATTGGCCCCCAGGCTAAAAACATCAGCTCTCAGCCACCCCAGAAGAGGCCCATCTATCAGATTTGCCAATCCTGGCATTTAGCCTCGGTCTTACCACTTGCCCTGTAGTGGTGACAAGTGGAGTGATAGTTAGGGGGGTTGATGTCACCTTTGTATTGTGAGGTGACATCAAGCCCAGAGGTTAGTAATGGAGAGGCATCAAAAAGATGCCCCCATTACTAACCCCATAGTCATATTGTATAAAAACACACACACCCAGAATAAAGTCCTTTATTTGAAACAATGACACAGACACCTTAAAGCAATCTTAATTAAACAATACTCATGTCATTGCCCATTCCAGTGAAGCCATTGTTTACTGCAACAGAATTAAAATAATAAACAACAACATTCCTCACCTGTCTGCCGAGAAGATAATAATCCGTTTGTCCTGCGACGGGTCTAGCTCTGCTACATCTAGATGGCAGGCTGCATTGTTCCATGATGCAATTATTTATCCTGCCATCCAGCAGAGACACTGAGCATCGTGTGCTACCGCTGCTCAGTGTCTCGCTGTGTACTCTTATGACCTGACTGAGAAAGTTCTCATGCTTGTGGTGCCGTCAGAAAGATCCTGGTTGCTCATGGTCAATGAACTCAGTTCAACTCAATGATGTCAGTGCAAGCACCATTACAACTTTTTTCACCTTGAGACATTGAGCAGTGGTAGCACATGCTACTCAGTGTCTCTGCTGGATGACAGACTGACTTGTCTATCCATCCTGTGATTTCCATAACACCACATTTTTTTCTTGGTAGTTCAGTTTGAGTGTTGAGGATTGTATAGAAAGTATATTCGAATAATTGAGGTTGGGCTGCTCTCTATATTCCTGCCTATTAAGGCTGCTAGGGTTTTATTATTATCCCCTTATATAGCACAGAGAAAGTGAAGTTGCTGCATTTGGAAAAGGTCCACGAACCCATCTCTTCTTAAATTGAAGAAAGAAGGACATCCCCCATCACTGGTATCAATGAGCCTAAACCAAATTTTAGTTGTGTAATCTGCCACTCATAGTAGCCCTATATAGTTCTCCAAAGTGACCATAAAAATGACATTGAAAGACATATCAAATATAATTCCTGTATTGTCGACCATTGGATTATACTCAGAGAAATGTAAGTCCCTACGTTCAGGCAAGGCCTAGATACCCATCTCTTCTTAAATTGATGAAAGAAGGACATTCCCAATTATTGGTGTCAATAGGACTAAAGCCGATTTTAGTCGTAATCTGTCGTTCACAGTAGTCTTATATAGTTCTCCAAAGTGACCCCAAAAATTAGATAGAATGTCATATCAAATATGATTTATTTATTATCGACCATTAGATTACTCTGCGGTGCTGGGTACATCAAAGGGAACAGAGGACTATTAGGAGAAAGAAGTGACAATTAGACTTTTTGTTATGGAGTCTGGCAAGTCTGGTTCCAGCAGATGTCCCAGGGGCAGACTGAATATTCCACGTACACCAAACAAAATTCTTTCCTGTAATCTCCATATGAAGGTTTATACCCTCAGGTCTCTTGTGTCCAGTTTCAATGTTTACAGTTTCCCAGAGTAATTTGTAATAAGATAATGAGCTAATTATTGTAATGTGATGAGAAAAAGTGGGAGATTTACATAAATAAAATCTTCTAGACTCACAGTACAGAGTTCTTCTAATCCAGTGATACCACAATAGAAACTGGAAAATCAGCCAAATATATCATCAGTAGTGTTGAGCCTCCTCCCTAGTGTTCGGGTTCGGTTCGGTTCATCGAACAGGGATGTGTTCGACGAATGTTCGTCGAAAGTTCGACGAACACTGTCGAACTCCATTGAAACCAATGGCAGGCTAACACAAACACATAGAAAACACATAGAAAACACCTTAAAAGGTGTCCAAAAGCTGACAAACTGCTCAGAAAACACAACAAACACATGGAAAAGTCACAATTACAGTTATGGCCAAAAGTATTGACACCCCTGCAATTCTGTCAGATAATACTCATTATCAAACACAAATTATGTGGTATTATTATCTTCATTTAATTTGTCTTAAATGAAAAAACACAGAAAGAATTGTCCTAAAGCCAAATTGGATATAATTCCACACCAAACATAAAAAAGGGGGTGGACAAAAGTATTGGTACTGTTCGAAAAATCATGTGATACTTCTCTAATTTGTGTAATTAACAGCACCTGTAACTTACCTGTGGCACCTAACAGGTGTTGGCAATAACTAAATCACACTTGCAGCCAGTTGACATGGATTAAAGTTGACTCAACCTCTGTCCTGTGTCCTTGTGTGTACCACATTGAGCATGGAGAAAAGAAAGAAGACCAAAGAACTGTCTGAGGACTTGAGAAACCAAATTGTGAAGAAGCATGAGCAATCTCAAGGCTACAAGTCCATCTCCAAAGACCTGAATGTTCCTGTGTCTACCGTGCAAAGTGTCATCAAGAAGTTTAAAGCCCATGGCACTGTGGCTAACCTCCCTAGATGTGGACGGAAAAGAAAAATTGAAAGAGAAAAAAAAAGAAATTTCAACGCAAGATTGTGCAGATGTTGGATAAAGAACCTCGACTAACATCCAAACAAGTTCAAGCTGCCCTGCAGTCCGAGGGTACAACAGTGTCAACCCGTACTATCCGTTGGCGTCTGAATGAAAAGGGACTGTATGGTAGGAGACCCAGGAAGACCCCACTTCTTACCCTGAGACATAAAAAAACCAGGCTGGAGTTTGCCAAGACTTACCTGAAAAAGCCTAAAAAACGTTTTGGAAGAATGTTCTCTGGTCAGATGAGACAAAAGTAGAGCTTTTTGGGCAAAGGCATCAACATAGAGTTTACAGGAGAAAAAAAGAGGCATTCAAAGAAAAGAACACGTTCCCTACAGTCAAACATGGCGGAGGTTCCCTGATGTTTTGGGGTTGCTTTGCTGCCTCTGGCACTGGACTGCTTGATCGTGTGCATGGCATTATGAAGTCTGAAGACTACTAACAAATTTTGCAGCATAATGTAGGGCCCAGTGTGAGAAAGCTGGGTCTCCCTCAGAGGTCATGGGTCTTCCAGCAGGACAATGACCCAAAACACACTTCAAAAAGCACTAGAAAATGGTTGGAGAGAAAGCACTCGAGACTTCTAAGGTGGCCAGCAACGAGTCCAGACCTGAATCCCATAGAACACCTGTGGAGAGATCTAAAAATAGCAGTTTGGAGAAGGCACCCATCAAATATCAGGGACCTGGAGCAGTTTGCCAAAGAAGAATGGTCTAAAATTCCAGCAGAGCATTGTAAGAAACTCATTGATGGTTACCGGAAGCGGTTGGTCGCAGTTATTTTGACTAAAGGTTGTGCAACCAAGTATTAGGCTGAGGGTGCCAATACTTTTGTCTGGCCCATTTTTGGAGTTTTGTGTGAAATGATCAATGTTTGCTTTTTGCTTCATTCTCTTTTGTGTTTTTTCATTTAAGACAAATTAAATGACGATAATAATACCAAAGAATTTGTGATTGCAATAATTTTCAGGAAGAAACTGAGTATTATCTGACAGAATTGCAGGGGTGTCAATACTTTTGGCCATGACTGTACATATAGTCATGCGAAAAGAAAAGAGGTGGAAGAATAAATGGAGGAGGAGTCACAGATATTGGCATGTCATGCCCTTCTAAAATCAAGAAAGGCTGGAATAAAAATCTAAAATCACTCTACCAACACCCAGACGTCTTGACAAAAAAAATAAAAAAATAAATATCTTTAGGTAGAATGGCGGCGGGTCCATTCAGAACACTTTCCTTAGAAGAAGTAGTGGTACCCCCCTTGGGAGTTGTGCCAAAAAATGAACCCAATACATTCAGACTAATCCACCATTTGTCATATCCAAGGGGCAGGTCAGTAAACGACAACATCGACACGGAAACAAGTACAGTACTATGTACTGTACCTCCTTTGATGAGGCAATCAGGTGGGTCAAGAAGTTGGTAAGGGGCACCCTAATGGCAAAAACAGACATTGAGGGGGCGTTCCGGTTACTACCTGTGCCTCCGAATAGTGTCCTCCCATTGGGCTGCTTCTGTGAAAGAGCATACTACATAGATCGCTGTTTGCCCATGGGGTGCTCCATATCCTGCTCACTATTTGAGGCATTTAATTGCTTCCTTGAATGTGTTGTCATGGACGTTTGTAAGGTGGCACATATTATCCATTATCTCGACGACTTCTTATGCCTGGGCCCCAAAAATTCGCCACAGTGTGAAAACACGTGGTAGTCCACCTATGAGAAGGAGAGAGCTGGAGGGAGAGTGTAGCTTGCTTCATGGGTGGGGTACTCTTCTGAGTAGCAGAAATTGCTACTAGGCCCAAAAGGATTTCCTGGGCCAGATGCCGTTAAAAAATAGTACTAACAGTAGGTAAACAAGCGGTGTAGCTTGCTTCATGGGTGGGGTACGCTGCTGAGTAGCACTAAATTCTACTAGGCCCAAAAGAATTTCCTGGGCTAGATGCCGTTACAAAATAGTAGTTAGGAAAACCAGCGGTGTAGCTTGCTTCATGGGTGGGGTATGCTGCTGAGTAGCACTAAATTCTACTAGGCCCAAAAGGATTTCCTGGGCTAGATGCCTTTACGAAATAGTAGTTAGGTAAACAGGCGGTGTAGCTTGCTTCATGGGTGGGGTATGCTGCTGAGTAGCACCAAATTCTACTAGGCCCAAAAGGATTTCCTGGGCTAGATGCCGTTACAAAATAGTAGTTAGGTAAACAGGCGGTGTAGCTTGCTTCATGGGTGAAGTACGCTGCTGAGTAGCACCAAATTCTACTAAGCCTAAAAGGATTTCCTGGACCAGATGCCGTTAAAAATAGTACTTAAGTAAACAGGCGGAGGGTTGCTGGGCTACTCTGCTGACGTGCAGATACTGCTCCTAGGCCCAAAACTATTAACTGGTTTAGATGCAGTAAAAATTGAGATACACAGGTGGTGTAGTTAGTTTCACAGGCGGGCTACTCTGCTGACGTGCAGACACTGCTCCTAGGCCCAAAACTATTAACTGGTTTAGATGCAGTAAAAATTGAGATACACAGGTGGTGTAGTTAGTTTCACAGGCCGGCTACTTTGCTGACGTGCAGACACCGCTCCTATGCCCAAAACTATTAACTGGGTTAGATGCAGTAAAAATTGAGATACACAGGCGGTGTAGCTAGCTTCACAGGCGGGCTACTCAGATGACTATCAGACAACGCTACTAGCCCAAAAGGATTGGCTGAGCAAGATTACACCAAATGCTGTGACAAACACTTGCACAGCCCTGGCTCAGATCTGCCTGGCAAACAGTGCTATGAACTGCTGTAACCTACCCTGAAAAGGGCTGATATTTCAACTACTCCCAACTCCGAAAACCTATCTCAGAAAATTTGTTGGCAAAAAAAAAAAAGACTGACTGTATAGCGCCCACAGCAGCAGCGGTGTTGTCTAACAATAAGCTGCAGCAGTGAGGAAATGGTGGTGATGGGGCAAATGGCTGGTTCTTATAGGGCTAGGACATGTGACATACACAGCCAATGACACACGCCCTTGTTTGTGTGCATCACATGCACATTGCTGTGTGTGTGCGCACTGCTGATAGGCTGAGAGACTGCACCGCTCCAATGTAAATGCGGGAAAGAAAAAAAATGGAGATCGGCATTATTTCAGCACAGATCTATCCCCCGCCTGCCCGCCCACTATACACTGAAACAGTCTATTAACAAGGATAAACAGCTTTAATGTGCAAATCAAGTTAGGCTTTTGGTGAACGAACAGTTATCGAACAGAAACTCGAAGAGCCGAATTTAAAGCAAATTGTTCGAGTTCGTCAAACGACTCGAACACCGCCCAAAACAGCTCGAATTTGAAATTGGCAAACAGTTCGACTCAAACGCCGCTCATTTCTAATCATCAATCTGAGCATTTCTATTTATTCTTCAAATTGAGAAAAAAAAGATCATTATAACCAGCGACCATCCATCTGCCAAACTCTCCGTGATATAGTCCTTCATGGCATGCCTCTCTGGACCAGAGATATTACATAGTCAGATATAGTCAGATATATTATGCTAATTTTCAGCTGCACTTGACAATACAATCTATGTATATGAGATTTCAGAAATCTCATGCACACAGCTTTTTTTTCTGTCATTGGCATTTTGTGATTTGCTTGCTTTTTGGGCATAGAGTATGTCACTTCTTTCAGCGTTTTTTCAGTGTTTTTCACCGTTTGAATTGAATGGACAAAATGCATGAAAAACACACAGCAAAACCACACCAAAAACGCCACAAAAAATGCAGCAAAAAAGGCCCAGTGTGAACTTAGCCTTACGGTGCAGTCATAAGGATAATGGGTTGAACGTTCATGGCACCCCTGCTCTGAGAACAAATCCCCAAAGTCCAACGACACAGATTAAGTATCCACCCTTGCAAGCTGAGTGCCCCAGCAGTGTCCTTGACAATACTCACTCCACTTTACCACCTCCCAAGTCTGCAAATCTACCTCAGTGTTGTACAGAGTGAGTCAAGGAAGTCCAAGAACCACAGGAGAGGGCAGACCCTTTAGCATATAACAGTCAATACCTTCTTAAAGCATGTCCCCTACCTGAAGATGTAACCCCTGGATGCCTTGAGTAAAATACCCGTCTCAAAGGTGCAGAGTTGATGGCGATTATGGCTATATGTCTGGACAATGTATGCGGTTTGAAGCCCTGGACCTGGATGAACCTAGCATCGATCAAGTTAAACCCATCCCCACTGTCCAGAAAGGCCAAAATAGCCACCTTATTTTTTTCCCAGATGGATTTCAGCAGTCAGAAAAAATTGTGTCCTAACCACAGAGGAGATATGCACACCTGGGTTGCAAACCTCCCCGCAACCCATGCTCCTTAGTTTTCTGGCTGCTGTTTACAGTGAGGTAGGGAAGGACACGTGCCCATGAAATGGCCCTTTCTACCACAGTAACAACAGAACTGTGCCGAAGAACAGACTGCATTCCAGAATGAGTTGCCCCACCCAACTGCATGGGTTCCTCAGATGACTCAGACCTGGTTTCCCTTGCCCCCGGACCTCCCGCACATTGGAGTGTGTATTTATGTCTCTGGTGAAGACAGCGATCCACCCGGATAACTGGAGTTTCATACAGGGCTAAGGCATCCTTCATTCTTACTGACAGCCCTTCACAGAAATGCGTAGAAAAAAGGGAACAGCACAATATTAACTTATCTTCAGGTGCAGGGCCCCAGGATAACAGTCCATATATCCAGATAATCGATAAATGTCAAAAAATGAGGCAGCACTCCATAGGATCAGTATTCAACTTTGCAGGATTTAATCAACCCACTGTGCAGGGCGACGTTTCGGCTCAGACTGAGCCTTTCTCAAGCAATGGGTGGTACTAAAGAGTGCATATATATAGTACTTCCATCAATAATTACAACCAATGAGTATTTAAACCAATCAAAATTCATAACATACAGTGCTTACATTATTTTTCATTGTCATATACTAATATAAAGTGCTATAGTGCTTAAGTGCTAAGTGCTCTTATGTGTTTATATTGTAGACATATATCCCCCTGTCACGATCGCTACATATTTGTTGTCCATAGATATTATTAATAGATATTGTTAACACTTACTTTCCGCTGTGAGGGCTCATGTAACACATGGAGGACGCCATTCACTATACTTAGCGTCCATACGTTCTAACTGCGCATGTCCGAGATAGCAATAAGACCTGAATAAGGAATACCGATTGCTTTACTATGCGCTTGCGCACTAGCGCCAATAGATGCCATGTAGTCTCTGGCAGAAGATGATTACAGATTAATTCATCTAGCGCTCGCGCACTAGCGCCCTTAGTAGCCATCTTGTGAGTGGCACATTTCACCACTATACCATGTGCTTTCGCCTAGCCACCATATTGGAAGTGGCATGTACTAGAGCGCTAATTCCTATATACACAACCAGTAGGTCAATTCAATCCACCATGTATTTCATTAAATATGGTATCGTGTTGTGGCTAGAATTATCCAACTATCCAATATATAGGCTTTCAGAAGGTTTTTTACATACCCTGGCAGCTCGGACGGCACCTTATTCAGGATGTCTCCAGGCGCCACATAGTGTCCAGACAGTGGCGTAGGAAGCGGGGTGCCCCGGGCGGCACAATGCGGGGGGGCGGCCGGCGCTGCAGGAGAAGAAGAAGAAAAAAAACAAAAAACGCCCCTTTAAATCTTCGGGCGGCGCCGTCCGCTGCCACGACCAGGGCCAGCTCCCCCCACCCCCGGACCCCGCCCCCCACTCTAATACTTACCTCTCCTGGTTCCTGCGGCTTCAGCGTCCTCTGACTCTGCGACGTCTCAGAGCAGAGGGCGCGATGACGTCACTACTGTGCGCGCCGCTCTGCCTCTCTGTCCTGAGCGTCGCAGAGCCGGAGAGACGCTGACTGGCTGCACCGGACCTGCGCTAGGAACGGGAGAGGTGAGGATATTACTTTTTTTTTTTTTTCTTTATGTCTGACTGTCTGGGGGAAATGCTGGACACACTGGGGCAATACTGGAGACCATGGGGCAGATTGCTGGACACACTGGGGCAATACAGGAGACCATGTGGCAGAATGCTGGACACACTGGGGCAATACAGGAGACCATGGGGCAGATTGCTGGACACACTGGGGCAATACAGGAGACTATGGGGCAGATTGCTGGACACACTGGGGCAATACTGGAGACCATGGGGCAGATTTCTGGACACACTGGGGCAATACAGGAGACTATGGGGCAGATTGCTGGACACACTGGGGCAATACAGGAGACTATGGGGCAGATTGCTGGACACACTGGGGCAATACTGGAGACCATGGGACAGAATGCTGGACACACTGGGGCAATACTGGAGACCATGGGGCAGATTGCTGGACACACTGGGGCAATACAGGAGACTATGGGGCAGATTGCTGGACACACTGAATACTGGAGACCATGGGGCAGATTTCAGGACAAATTGATTCAATGCTGGAGACCCTGGGGCAGACTTCTGGACATACTGGGGCAATACTGGAGACCATGGGGCAGATTGCTGGACACACCGGGGCAATACTGGAGACCATGGGGCAGATTGCTGGACACACCGGGGCAATACTGGAGACCATGGGGCAGAATGCTGGACACACTGGGGCAATACAGGAGACCATGGGGCAGATTGCTGGACACACCGGGGCAATACTGGAGACCATGGGGCAGAATGCTGGACACACTGGGGCAATACAGGAGACCATGGGGCAGATTGCTGGACACACTGGGGCAATACTGGAGACCCTGGGGCAGATTTCTGGACACATTGAGGCAATGCTGGAGACCCTGGGGCAGACTTCTGGACACACTGGGCAATGCTGGACACTGGGGCAGATTGCTGGACACACTGGGGGTAATATGCTGGACACACTGGGGCAATGCTGGACACTGGGGGTAATATGCTGGACACACTGGGGCAGACTGCTGGACACACTGGGGAAAGGCTGGACACTGGGGCAGATTGCTGGACACATTGGGGGCAGTGCTGGACATACTGGGGCAGATTGCTGGACACACTGGGGGTAATATGCTGGACACACTGGGGCAGATTGCTGGACAACATGGGGGTAATATGCTGGACACACTGGGGCAGATTGCTGGACAACATGGGGGTAATATGCTGGACACACTGGGGCAGATTGCTGGACAACATGGGGGTAATATGCTGGACACACTGGGGGCAGGACTTGAGGCATGGGCAGAATGTAGATACGGGGCATGATTGGAGACATGGGGCAGGATTGGATCATGGGGCATGATGGATACGATGGAGACATATGGGGCAGGATGTGGAGATCATATGGGGTAGAATGGATACTCATGAGGGCAGGATGCGAGAACATATGGCTGGAGCCAGGAATGAGATAAACGGGGCCAGGGTGGGGAATAGTGTTACCATGGGAAATAATTAAGGGATATTATTACTGCAGTGATGTATTTATTTTATTTTTTTGAGTATACTGTTTTAAATGGGGGGGTGGTCCTGTTACTGTGCAGAGTGACACTATATCACCTTTTTTTCTTCATGTGATGTAAT
This sequence comes from Ranitomeya imitator, assembly GCF_032444005.1. NCBI lineage: Eukaryota > Metazoa > Chordata > Amphibia > Anura > Dendrobatidae > Ranitomeya > Ranitomeya imitator. The sequence goes on from NC_091286.1 coordinate 652,171,030, forward strand.
GTAGAAGTTGTGAAAAATTAAGTAATGTGTTCTGCAAGCGGAGCTCGAGATAACTGTGTTATTTCCTGCAGAAACGAGTCCTGGCTGGAAGGAATGATGGCGGTCTGTGCTGGATGAAAGATGAAGGACTTCACCTAGAGACGTCACTGGTGAGTCAGTGTTACCTATACACTAACACTATACACTGTATACTATATAGAGGTCCTGTGTATAATGTCACCAGTGATCTCTGTATTACCTCTACACAGACACTGCATACTAAGTACAGATCTCCTGTGAATACTGGCACTTATGGTGATAGCATTGTGGTTTTTTTTTTAATTACTGATCAGTATTGTAGTATTCAGTCACTATGTGGTGGTAATATGTGGTCTGGAAATGGTGTTGTGGTATTTGTCCCTTCTATGTAGTATTATTCGGTCACTATGTGGCCTGGTCATGGTGTGGTGGTATTAAGTCACAGGTGTGGCATGTGGGGGTGACACCATTAGGCCCAGTTTAAGTTCTACGAAACAGGAAAAACATTTTTGGTAACCTTTGTGTGTATTGAGCCGGGGGGGGGCGCCAAACTCGGGAACAGCCCCGGGCGGCAAAAGCTCTAGCTACGCCTCTGTGTCCAGATGCCCCAGCTAACCCATAAACGCCAGCTGTTGCAATTAGGACAACTACTAGGTATCAAACCTTAACCTTTGTGATATCGTTATCTGAGCCAACAACCAACATATACATAAGAATATAATATCCTATAGGAAATAATTTTTCTTCAGATGATAATGCTTTACACCAATTATTTTATTGTTCTCAGGACAGTTGCACATTAGAGATAGAGATTTTTTGAAAAACTTATTTTTAATATTTTGAAATTTTTTTGGCACAAAAAAAAAAACAATTATAGAAAAAACAAGAAATAACAAATTTTTCGGTCCTCCTGCGTTCATGTCCACCCACAGCTTTGTTATGGATCTACAGAGGGGATAGCAAAAAATATATATTAAAAACAATTAGAATTTAAAACAACAGAAGGGTAAGCATACCCCTTCCGAACCCTGTCCTCCAATTATACAACCTAAAACAAGGAACTATATACCATAGAAAACCATCCACTTTACATAACTGTATGAATTTTAAAGTCCACATTAAGGCCATTTGGTTTCAGGGTGTTCAGTTCGTAGATCCATTTTAGTTCCTTCTTCTTTAGGATCAATTCCCTATCCCCCCCTCTTCTCTGTGCCGGGACTACATCAATTATTTTACATTTCAAATCCTTCTCAGTATGGTTGAGTTCTAGAAAATGTTTCGGTACTGGGAGATCCGTTCGCTTTTTTCGTATGCTGTACCTATGCTGGTTCATTCTTACCTTGAATTCACATGTGGTCTCACCTATATACCAAAGTTTGCAGGGGCACATCAGTAGATATATAACATATGCTGAACTGCACGTCAAATATTCATTAATCCTATACGTTTTTCCTGTCTGGGGGTGTAAAAATGTAGGGCCTTTTACCATGTGGGTGCAATTCACGCAATTCAGACATGGATAGCACCCTATTTTACTGACACCAGTCAATGTCCGCTGGGAATTTTGTCTCATTGTCCCTATGTCTGATTTGACTAAGTGGTTACCGATATTCCTACTTTTTTTATATGAACATATGGGAGGCCTCTCAAACTCTTTAATATCCGGGAGACATCTCCCTAACATCCCCCAATGTTTTTTTATAATTTTAACTACTTCACTGCTTTCTTCGGCAAAGGTCATAACTAGTGGGATTCGGTCAAGTCGTTTCCTTACAATCAATGGCTTATTAATTAATTCATCCCTTTTCTGGTTAAGGACTTTTTCTCTAGTGGATTTTAATAGATTTTTTGGGTACCCTCTTCCCAAGAACTTATTTATTAACCTGTCGAGCACCTCGTCAACTTCGTCCTCTTTTTTCACAATGTGTCTTACTCTCAATAATTGGCTGAGCGGGATCGATCTTATCATATTACGTGGGTGCTGACTATCATACGTTAGCAAGTTGTTCCTGTCCGTTTTTTTTAACATAAAGTGTTGTGCTCAATTCTCCTTCTTTTTGCGTGACTAGTACATCCAAAAATTGTATTTCCAATTTAGACGACACCAACGTAAACTTGATGGTGTCATCAATCGTATTGAGGAACCCATGGAAGTCTTCTAATGCTTTCTGTGTACCCGTCCACAGGAGGAAGACATCATCTATGTATCTCCACCACACCAGCACATGCCGGAAGTGGTGGGACACATAGATGAGGTCCTCCTCCAGGGCTTCCATCACCAGGTTTGCATATGCAGGGGCCATATTGGCCCCCATGGCTGTTCCCCATTTTTGTGCATAAAATGTATCCCCAAAAAGAAAATAATTGCGTTTTAAAATTATTTCTAGCATCCTTAGTAGGAAAATCCTACCTTCTTCAGTATATTGCATTATATTTAATTTTTTATCTACCACCCGCAGGCCATTGTCATGATCTATGGACGTATATAGGGACACTACGTCAAATGACGCTAGTATAACCTCCTCTGTAAGATGTATTTCTTCTAACTTTTTAATAAAGTCTGTTGTATCCCTAATATACGATTTACTTTTCTTTACAATCGGGTTAAGAATTCTGTCCAAGAATATACCCATTTTACTTAATATTGAGTTAACCCCAGAAATTATAGGGCGTCCCGGGGGGTTTATTAAGCTCTTATGTATTTTGGGGGTAATGTACAGCAGCGGGGTTGTGGGATCCTCCACTATCAAGTAATCAAATAGACCCTGGTCAATGGTTTTGCAATCTAATGCTTGTTTCAGGCACATCCTGATCTCCTTCTCTATATGAAAATTGGGATCTCCTTCCATTATGCCATATACCTCCTCATCCTGCAGTTGTCTATTAACTTCATTTATGTACATAGCCTTGTCCATGACGACGACAGCACCCCCTTTATCCGCGGGTTTAATGATGATGTCGCCGTCATGGACTAACTCCTGCAACGCCACAACCTCTTCTTTGAGGATATTAGGATGTTTAAACTCTCTCTGGGCTTTACCCCTCAACTTCTCCACTTCCGCTATAACTGCTTTTTCAAAAGCATCTATCACTGCTGAGCCAGTAGGGGGCATAAAATTACTTTTTTTGTATAGTTCCACCATATTCAGATTAAACTCACTGTTTCTAGGCTTAACGGTGCCCTCCTTATTGTGGAACCACTCTCTCAGTTTGATAGTCCTAATGAACCGCGCCAAGTCCATCTGTAGTCCAAACCAATCCATGTGCGAGCATGGACTAAAAGATAGTCCCTTGCTTAGGACAGATACCTGTGTGTCAGTAAGTACCTTTTTCGAAATGTTCACTACGAGGTCTGCTCCCTCTTCCTGAGGTTTGGTTGTCTTTGTGGCTTGCTCTTTTCTATTTTCTTTCTGCTTCCGGTGGTGACGCCTACCTCCTCGCCTTTTTCGGATTCCAGGCCACCTGCTTGATCTGTTGGAAGTAAATTCATTAGTTAAACATTCAGTTCTATAAGATTCATCCGACCTCCAGGATTTTGATTGACCTCTTTTCTTCCACGGCATCCTACTATTATCATTTTGCCAAGTATAGACATGTCCAGTTTCGTAATCACCACTGTCCCTACTCCACTTTTTGCGTTTTGTTTCTTCCAAATCACTTTTAAATTTACATAGATCTTTCTCATTCTTATCTTTAAAGGCGGTCCAATCCTCTTTACTTGACATTTCTTGTAATCTCTTCTCCAGATCACCAACGCTTAATTGCATCTTTTTCACTTCTATTTGCAAAAATTCAATATTTAACAGCATAATGTCCATTGCATATTTATTGGAGATCATAGTAAATTTCGTACAAAAAGTAGAGTTCCCCATAAATAAATTTGGTCTTATATTCGATCTTAGTCCCCTAGGGATCTTCTGTTCCCTATAATATTGTCCCAGTGTTGTTAGGTGTAGCTGTGAGCTTACCAGCCGTTTAGTATCATTAACATACTTGCGTTTTATTTCTATAATAGATGGAGTTTTCAAAAAATCAGCGTCCCCCTCAATATTATTAAGTATTCGTTCCTCGTCCTCAGTAGTATAATTAAAAATCCCTGATACCATGGGACGTTCCTCCATGGTTCCAAAAAATGGCTTCAGAATATGGGAAGTACAAAAAATCAGAAAGATAAAAAAATACTTGTATGTGCAATAATTTCCAGACATGAATATACGTAGAAAAAAGGGAACAGCACAATATTAACTTATCTTCAGGTGCAGGGCCCCAGGATAACAGTCCATATATCCAGATAATCGATAAATGTCAAAAAATGAGGCAGCACTCCATAGGATCAGTATTCAACTTTGCAGGATTTAATCAACCCACTGTGCAGGGCGACGTTTCGGCTCAGACTGAGCCTTTCTCAAGCAATGGGTGGTACAAAAGAGTGCATATATATAGTACTTCCATCAATAATTCCAACCAATGAGTATTTAAACCAATCAAAATTCATAACATACAGTGCTTACATTATTTTTCATTGTCATATACTAATATAAAGTGCTATAGTGCTTAAGTGCTAAGTGCTCTTATGTGTTTATATTGTAGACATATATCCCCCTGTCACGATCGCTACATATTTGTTGTCCATAGATATTATTAATAGATATTGTTAACACTTACTCTCCGCTGTGAGGGCTCATGTAACACATGGAGAACGCCATTCACTATACTTAGCGTCCATACGTTCTAACTGCGCATGTCCGAGAGAGCAATAAGACCTGAATAAGGGAATACCGATTAGTCAGATATAGTCAGATATATTATGCTAATTTTCAGCTGCACTTGACAATACAATCTATGTATATGAGATTTCAGAAATCTCATGCACACAGCTTTTTTTTCTGTCATTGGCATTTTGTGATTTGCTTGCTTTTTGGGCATAGAGTATGTCACTTCTTTCAGCGTTTTTTCAGTGTTTTTCACCGTTTGAATTGAATGGACAAAATGCATGAAAAACACACAGCAAAACCACACCAAAAACGCCACAAAAAATGCAGCAAAAAAGGCCCAGTGTGAACTTAGCCTTACGGTGCAGTCATAAGGATAATGGGTTGAACGTTCTTGGCACCCCTGCTCTGAGAACAAATCCCCAAAGTCCAACGACACAGATTAAGTATCCACCCTTGCAAGCTGAGTGCCCCAGCAGTGTCCTTGACAATACTCACTCCACTTTACCACCTCCCAAGTCTGCAAATCTACCTCAGTGTTGTACAGAGTGAGTCAAGGAAGTCCAAGAACCACAGGAGAGGGCAGACCCTTTAGCATATAACAGTCAATACCTTCTGAAAGCATGTCCCCTACCTGAAGATGTAACCCCTGGATGCTTTGAGTAAAATACCCGTCTCAAAGGTGCAGAGTTGATGGCGATTATGGCTATATGTCTGGACAATGTATGCGGTTTGAAGCCCTGGACCTGGATGAACCTAGCATCGATCAAGTTAAACCCATCCCCACTGTCCAGAAAGGCCAAAATAGCCACCTTATTTTTTCCCAGATGGATTTCAGCAGTCAGAAAAAATTGTGTCCTAACCACAGAGGAGATATGCACACCTGGGTTGCAAACCTCCCCGCAACCCATGCTCCTTAGTTTTCTGGCTGCTGTTTACAGTGAGGTAGGGAAGGACACGTGCCCATGAAATGGCCCTTTCTACCACAGTAACAACAGAACTGTGCCGAAGAACAGACTGCATTCCAGAATGAGTTGCCCCACCCAACTGCATGGGTTCATCAGATGACTCAGACCTGGTTTCCCTTGCCCCCGAACCTCCAGCACATTGGAGTGTGTATTTATGTCTCTGGTGAAGACAGCGATCCACCCGGATAACTGGAGTTTCATACAGGGCTAAGGCATCCTTCATTCTTACTGATAGCCCTTCACAGAAATGGCTACAGAGCGTGGAATCATTCCATATAGGCCGGGGTCACACTTGCAAGTGTCTCTTGTCTCAATACCCAGCTCTGCCGCCGGCACTCGGGACCGGAGCGTTCACCTGCATAGAAATAAATGCAGCTGCACACTCCAGTCCCGAGTGCTGGCAGCAGTGCCGGGTATTGAGGCAAGAGACTCGCATGAGTTTCTCACATTACACTCACAAGTGTGACCCCGGCCTCAGTGTTAGTGTACACCTAAAAATCTCAGAGCGATACACCTCAATCAGCTGGCCTCCCTGACGCTGACGTAGTGTGGACTCAGCGAGGGAGACGCGGTCGGGGTCGTCATATACTGTATATGACCCAGCACCAGAAAAAATTCCTCCACCATCTGGAGAGACTAGGAGTGAGATGGGAAAGAGGATGCCCATGCTTCAGGGTCACCCTGAAGGAGCAAGATTATTATCCCCACCCGTTGCTCCTCGGTTCCTGAGCAACAAGGACATAACCCGAAGTTAAGTTTACAGGCATGCTTGAAAACAACAAACTTGTCATGACCCCCCCAGAGAACCTGTCAGGCAAAGTGATCTTTGGCTCTACTAAGGGTTGCCTGGGAGTCATGGTCCTCAAATCTGAGGTGTTAGAGTGCTGCAAAACAATAGTGCGCAGATCTGCCACCTCCAGGCTGAGCAGCTGCAGTTGCTCTGTCAGAATAGTGATAGGATAAATAGTGAATAAAAATATCTGCTGAGATCTCATCTCCCGAGATCTTGGTGCCGAGATCTCCATCTGTGCATGCGCTGCCCTCGGCAGCCATTTTCCTGGAGTCCACTGCATAGGAAATCATTTAAGTGTGGTGGCTCTGGGCTTTCATAAAATGTCGGCAGAGTCCCAGTAGCACCGAACACCCACAGCGGTGTGCCACACATCTGAACACCCCCTCATCCCAGCCTGCGACCTGCAGAAACGCTACACTTCTGCCTCTTCCAGCAGCGGCCCTGGGACCCTGCTCCATGTAAGATATATCCGTATTATAAGACGCACCCCCATTTTCCCCAAAAAATTTTGGGGAAAAAATGCGTCTTATATTCGGAAAAATGCGGTAGCTAAGTATTGAGACCACCATGGATCCTGGTCTAGTATTTAGCTCCTTTGGCTGTGAAACAACCCCATATCATCAGACTTCCTACACCAAACTTGACAGTTCCTTCTATGTCTCAATCCGTTAGCCCCTTTTCCTTTCATTCTTCCAGACTGATTTGCACACATTATTATTATTATTATACATTTTTATAGCGCCATTTATTCCATGGCGCTTTACATGTGAATACGGGGCAAATATAGACAAATACATTAAACATGAGCAGATAACAAGGCACACGAGTACATAAGGAGGGAGGACCCTGCCCGCGAGGGCTCACAGTCTGCAGGGGGTGGGTGAGGATACACTAGGAGAGGGAAGAGCTGGCTGTGCGGCTGTTCAGTAGGTTGAGGATCACTGCAGGCTGTAGGCTTGTCACATCAGAGCCTAATCTATTGAGTTTCATCTCATCGCTCCAAATCAACCGTTTCTAATCTACTGTACTCTTTTAGTACTTCTGCAAACTCGAGCCAATGCTTCTTATGACGATATTGAAGTCGAGGATTCTTCACCTTTTTTCGGGCCACCATTCCAGACTTATGTAACATGCATCACATGGTGCTTGCATGGACATTTGTGATCTAACTATTATGAAGCATTCAAGCCACCTCTACTGCTATGTTTGTCTCATCAGAACTGATAGACCTTGTGGTGAGCCAACTTTTGACTCCGATATTTTGCCTGGATGTCCACCTCTTGGATTTTGAGTGGATGGATGGACTTCATTTCGTGTTCTTCCAATGTCATGGCACTAACATGATGCAGTTTGGTAATTTTCTTGGTCAAGGGTCTACTATCAATGAGCTGTTTCTCTTTTCTTTGGAAATCATCTTCTGATTCGAGCAAGTGACCTTTCGCTTGGGATTCAACCTAATAACACACTGAGCTTTTAGGGAATGTGAGAACAAATTGTAATTTGTAGTATACAGCAAGAAAAAGATTTTTCCACCACCAGAGGAAAACAGTAACAATGCAGTAACATGAAAATAAACTGTATAACTAATCATATGGTTTCTTGACCATAGAGTGAATTAACTGCATGATAAAATCCTTGCTAGAGATGGATTGCATCTGTCGAAAACAGGAAAACACATATTTGGTAGATGCTACACTCATCAGGAACGCTTTAAACTAGAGCAATACGGGATGGGAAATATAATGCCAGAAAATGCATGCAGCTAATGAATTCTTCTGAGAACCCTGCTATTAGAAGTGGAAATAATGAACAAAAACAACAATTTCTGAAGGAAAATGGAGCAAGAGAAACAGACTACAAACTAAAATGTGTCTAAACAAATACACAGAACATAGGAAAACAAACAAGAAGAATTGGAGCTGCTAACACAGGAAGAGAGACATGATGTAACATAGTAACATAGTTAGTAAGGCCGAAAAAAAGACATTTGTCCATCCAGTTCAGCCCATATTCCATCATAATAAATCCCCAGATCTACGTCCTTCTACAGAACCTAATAATTGTATGTTACAATATTGTTCTGCTCCAGGAAGACATCCAGGCCTCTTTTGAACCCCTCGACTGAGTTCGCCATCACCACCTCCTCAGGCAAGCAATTCCAGATTCTCACTGCCCTAACAGTAAAGAATCCTCTTCTATGTTGGTGGAAAAACCTTCTCTCCTCCAGACGCAAAGAATGCCCCCTTGTGCCCGTCACCTTCCTTAGTATAAACAGATCCTCAGCGAGATATTTCTATTGTCCCCTTATATACTTATACATGGTTATTAGATCGCCCCTCAGTCGTCTTTTTTCTAGACTAAATATTCCTAATTTTGCTAATCTATCTGGGTATTGTAGTTCTCCCATCCCCTTTATTAATTTTGTTGCCCTCCTTTGTACTCTCTCTAGTTCCATTATATCCTTCCTGAGCACCGGTGCCCAAAACTGGACACAGTACTCCATGTGCGGTCTAACTAGGGATTTGTACAGAGGCAGTATAATGCTCTCATCATGTGTATCCAGACCTCTTTTAATGCACCCCATGATCCTGTTTGCCTTGGCAGCTGCTGCCTGGCACTGGCTGCTCCAGGTAAGTTTATCATTAACTAGGATCCCCAAGTCCTTCTCCCTGTCAGATTTACCCAGTGGTTTCCCATTCAGTGTGTAATGGTGACATTGATTCCTTCTTCCCATGTGTATAACCTTACATTTATCATTGTTAAACCTCATCTGCCACCTTTCAGCCCAAGTTTCCAACTTATCCAGATCCATCTGTAGCAGAATACTATCTTCTCTTGTATTAACTGCTTTACATAGTTTTGTATCATCTGCAAATATCGATATTTTACTGTGTAAACCTTCTACCAGATCATTAACCCCTTTCTGACCTCGGACGGGATAGTACATCCAAGGTCAGATCCCCTGCTTTGATGCAGGGCTCCGCGGTGAGCCCGCATCAAAGCCGGGACGTGTCAGCTGTTTTGAACAGCTGACATGTGCCCGTAATAGGCGCGGGCAGAATCGCGATCTGCCCGCACCTATTAACTAGTTAAATGCCGCTGTCAAACGCAGACAGCGGCATTTAACTACCGCTTCCGGCCGGGCAGCCGGAAATGACGCCATCGCCGACCCCCGTCACATGATCGGGGGTCGGCGATGCATCAGGATGGTAACCATAGAGGTCCTAGAGACCTCTATGGTTACTAATCACTGGTGGCTGTGAACGCCACCCTGTGGTCGGCGCTCACAGCACACCTCCATTTTTGCTACATAGCAGCGATCAGCAGATCGCTGCTATGTAGCAGAGGCGATCGAGTTGAGCCTGCTTCTAGCCTCCCATGGAGGCTATTGAAGCATGGCAAAAGTAAAAAAAAAAAGTTAAAAAAAATGTGAAAAAAATAAAAAAAATATAAAAGTTTAAATCACCCCCCTTTCGCCCCAATCAAAATAAATCAATAAAAAAAAATCAAATCTACACATATTTGGTATCGCCGCGCTCAGAATCGCCCGATCTATCAAGTAAAAAAAAAAGCATTAACCTGATTGCTAAACGGCGTAGTGAGAAAAAAATTCGAAACGCCAGAATTACGTTTTTTAGGTCGCCACGACATTGCATTAAAATGCAATAATGTGCGATCAAAAGAACGTATCTACACCAAAATGCTATCACAAAAAATTTCATCTCAGCACGCAAAAAATAAGCCCTCAACCGACCCCAGATCACGAAAAATGGAGACGCTACGAGTATCGGAAAATGGCGCAATTTTTTTTTTTTTTTTAGGAAAGTTTAGAATTTTTTTCCACCACTTAGATAAAAAATAACCTAGTCATGCTAGGTGTCTATGAACTCGTACTGACCTGGAGAATCATAATGGCAGGTCAGTTTTAGCATTTAGTGAACCTAGCAAAAAAGCCAAACAAAAAACAAGTGTGGGATTGCACTTTTTTTGCAATTTCACCGCACTTGGAATTTTTTTCCCGTTTTCTAGTACACGACATGCTAAAACCAATGATGTCGTTCAAAAGTACAACTCGTCCTGCAAAAAATAAGCCCTCACATGGCCAAATTGACAGAAAAATAAAAAAGGTATGGCTCTGGGAAGGAGGGGAGTGAAAAACGAACACGGAAAAACAAAAAATCCCAAGGTCATGAAGGGGTTAATGAATATGTTGAAGAGAACAGGTCCCAATACTGACCCCTGCGGTACCCCACTGGTCACAGCGACCCAGTTAGAGACTATACCATTTATAACCACCCTCTGCTTTCTATCACTAAGCCAGTTACTAACCCATTTACACACATTTTCCCCCAGACCAAGCATTCTCATTTTGTGTACCAACCTCTTGTGCGGCACGGTATCAAACGCTTTGGAAAAATCGAGATATACCACGTCCAATGACTCACCGTGGTCCAGCCTATAGCTTACCTCTTCATAAAAACTGATTAGATTGGTTTGACAGGAGCGATTTCTCATAAACCGATTTTTGCGAGGCAGAATGACCAAAAACCAGCTATTCATGAATTTCTTTTGGGGGAGGCGTTTATACCGTTCCGCGTTTGGTAAAATTGATGAAGCAGTTTTATTCTTCGGGTCAGTACGATTACAGCGACACCTCATTTATATCATTTTTTTATGTTTTGGCGCTTTTATACGATAAAAACTATTTTATAGAAAAAATAATTATTTTTGCATCGCTTTATTCGCAGGACTATAACTTTTTTATTTTTTTGCTGATGATGCTGTATGGCGGCTCGTTTTTTGCGGGACAAGATCACGCTTTCAGCGGTATCATGGTTATTTATATCTGTCTTTTTGATCGCGTGTTATTCCACTTTTTGTTTGGCGGTATGATAATAAAGCGTTGTTTTTTGCCTCGTTATTTATTTATTTATTTTTCTTACGGTGTTTACTGAAGGGGTTAACTAGTGGGCCAGTTTTATAGGTTGGGACGTTACGGACGCGGCGATACTAAATATGTGTACTTTTATTGTTTTTTTTTTATTTAGATAAAGAAATGTATTTAGGGGAATAATATATATATATATTTTTTTTTTCATTATTTAGGAATATTTTTTTTAATTTTTTTTTACACATTTTGAAAAATTTTTTTTTACTTTTTTACATTGTCCCAGGGGAAGACATCACAGATCAGTGATCTGACAGTTTGCACAGCACTCTGTCAGATCACTGATCTGATAGGAGTGCAGGCTGCTTCACAGTGCCTGCTCTGAGCAGGCTCTGTGAAGCCACCTCCCTCCCTGCAGGACCCGGATCCGCGGCCATCTTGGATCCGGGGCTGGAGGAAGCAGGGAGGGAGGTGAGACCCTCGCAGCAACGCGATCACATCGCGTTGCTGCGGGGGGCTCAGGGAAGCCCGCAGGGAGCCCCCTCCCTGCGGGAAGCTTCCCTATACCGCCGGCACATCGCGATCATCTTTGATCGCGGTGTGCCAGGGGTTAATGTGCCGAGGGCGGTCCGTGACCGCTCCTGGCACATAGTGCCGGATGTCAGCTGCGATAAACAGCTGACACCCGGCCGCGATTGGCGGCGCTCCCCCCGTGAGCGCCGCTGATCGCGCTGGACGTACTATCCCGTCCATGGTCATGGGGGCCCACCCCACCTCGACGGGATAGTATGTCCCATGTCAGAAAGAGGTTAATCCAATGAATTACATCCCAAATGGGCTTGATCGGAGACAAGTTCAGAGATTCTGCAGGGCATGGTAGCACATCTTGCTCTCCGCACAATGTCATGCAAATGCCTTCTCGTGGTTTGTGTAGACACTATTTGATGCCTTAGCTTTGCTATTTGACATCTAATTTCACTTGCAGCACAGAAAGGATCTGTACGTTCAATTCTTCAAATCTGACAAGCCATCACGAGGAAACAAATGTCAAGTCCTATTTGCAGAATTGTGGTAGTGGGGGCGCATAATCTTGAGTAGCCTGACACTTCGAATCTTCATTCCAGGTGCACTAACAGCTCAGCTTTGCATTTGATCGAGGAACCAGAAGTACATCCATTTCTCCAAGGTGGCCCAGGAGCCTTTTTTCAAAACAACACCAGGACAC